>NC_090931.1:1034604323-1037190270 GCF_040938575.1 Ambystoma mexicanum | reverse complement strand
CCCTTCCCCCACCCCCCGCTCATGCCCTGTGTCTCCCTCCTTTCCGCCCACCCCCGCTCATGCCACGTGTGTCTCTCCCCTTCCCCCCACCCCCCGTTCATGTCCCGTGTGTCTCTCCCCTTTCCCCCACCCCCGCTCATGCCCCGTGTCTCTCTCCCCTTCCCCTCACCCCCCGCTCATGCCCGTGTTGCCCTACTGTTCCCACCACCCCCTGCTTATGCCCCATGTCTCTCTCCCCTTCCCCCCACCCCCCGCTCATGCCTCGTGTCTCCCTACTGTTCCCCCCACCCCCGCCCACGCCGTGTCTCTGTCCACTTCAACCCACCCCCGCTCATGCCCCGTGTCTCCCTTGTGTTACCCCCACCCCTGCTCATGCCCCGTGTCTCCCTTGTGTTACCCCCCACCCCCCACTCATGCCCCGTTTCTCCTTTGTGATACCCCCATCCCCACTCATGCCCCGTGTCTCCCTTGTGTTACCCCCCTGCCCCCCGCTCATGCCCCGTGTCTCACTTGTGTTTCCCCTTCGCCCATGCCCTGTCTCCCCTGTTACCCCCACCCCTGCTCATGCCCCGTGTCTCCATTGTGTTACCCCCGCTCAATCCCCGTGTCTACCCTTCCCCCCACCAACTGCTCATGCCCCATGTCTCCCTCCTTTCCCCCACCCCCGCTCATGCCCCGTGCCTCTCTCCCCTTCCCCACCACCCCCCCGCTCATGCCCTGTGTGTCTCTCCCCTCCCCCCCACCCCCCGCTCATGCTCCGTGTCTCCCTCCTTTCCCCCACCCCCGTGCATGCCCTGTTTGTCTCTCCCCTTCCCCCCCACCACCCCTTCATGCCCCGTGTCTCTCTCCCCTTTTCTCCCACCCCCCGCTCATGCCCCGTGTCTCTCTTCCCTTCCTCCCCACCCGCCGCTCATGCCCTGTGTCTCTCTCCCCTTCCACCCACCCCCCGCTCATGCCCCGTGTCTCTCTCCCCTTCCCCCCACCCCCCGCTCATGCCCCGTGTGTCTCTCCCCTTCCCCCCACCCCCCACTCATGCCCCGTGTTTCTCTCCCTTCCCCCACCCCCCCGCTCATGCCCTGTGTCTCCCTCCTTTCCGCCCACCCCCGCTCATGCCCCATGTGTCTCTCCCCTTCCCCTCCACCCCCCGCTCATGCCCCGTGTGTCTCTCCCCTTCCCCCCCACCCCCGCACATGCCCGTGTCTCTCTCCCCTTTCCCCCACCCCCCGCTCATGCCCCGTGTCCCCCTACTGTTCCTACCACCCCCTGCTCATGCCCCATGTCTCTCTCCCCTTCCCCCCACCCCCCGCTCATGCCCCGTGTCTCCCTAATGATCCCCCCATCCCTGCTCATGCCCCGTGTCTCCCTTGTGTTACCCCCCACCCCCCACTCATGCCCCGTGTCTCCTTTGTGATACCCCCCATCCCCACTCATGCCCCATGTCTCCCTTGTGTTACCCCCCTGCCTCCCGCTCATGCCCCGTGTCTCCCTTGTGTTATCCTCGCTCAAGCCCCGTGTCTACCCTTTCCCCCCACCCCCTGCTCATGCCCTGTGTCTCCCTCCTTTCCCCCCACACCCCGCTCATGACCCGTGCCTCTCTCCCCTTCCCCACCACCCACCGCTCATGCCCTGTGTGTCTCTCCCCTTCCCCCCACCGCCCCTTCATGCCCCGTGTGTCTCTCCCCTTCCCCACCACCCCCCGTTCATGCCCCGTGTGTCTCTCCCCTTCCCCCCACCCCTGCTCATGCCCCGTGTCTCCCTACTGTTCCCCCCACCCCTTGCTCATGCCCTGTGTGTCTCTCCCCTTCCCCCACCCCCAGCTCATGTCCCGTGTCTCCCTCCTTTCCCCCACCCCCCGCGCATGCTCCGTTTGTCTCTCCCCTTCCCCCCCACTGCCCCTTCATGCCCAGTGTGTCTCTCCCCTTCCCCCGCACCCCCTGCTCATGCCCCGTGTGTCTCTCCCCTTCCCCCCCACCCCCGCTCATGCCCCATGTCTCCCTACTGTTCCACCGACCCCCTGCTCATGCCCCGTGTGTCTCTCCCCTTCCCCCCACCCCCCGCTCATGTCCCGTGTCTCCCTACTGTTCTCCCCACCCCCCGCTCATGCCCCGTGTCTCTCTCCACTTCCCCCCCCACCCCTGCTAATGCCCCGTGTCTCCCTTGTGTTACCCCCCACCCCTGCTCATTCCCAGTGTCTCCCTTGTGTTACCCCCCACCCCCACTCATGCCCCGTGTCTCCTTGGTGATACCCCCATCCCCCGCTCATGCCCCGTGTCTCTCTCCACTTCCCCCCCACCCCTGCTAATGCCCTGTGTCTCCCTTGTGTTACCCCCCACCCCTGCTCATGCCCAGTGTCTCCCTTGTGTTACTCTCCACTCATGCCCTGTGTCTCCTTTGTGATACCCCCCATCCCCACTCATGCCCCGTGTCTCCCCTGTGTTATCTCCCCCACCCCCCACTCATGCCCCATGTCTCCCTTGTGTTACCTCCCCACCCCCCGCTCATGCCCCGTTTCTCCCTTTTGTTACCTCCCCACCCCCATTCATGCCCCATGTCTCCCTTGTGTTACCTCTCCACTCCCCTCTCATGCCCCTTGTCTCCCTTGTGTTACCCCCCACTCATGCCCTGTCTCCCCTGTAACCCTCCACGCCCCGCTCATGCCCCGTGTCTCCCCTTTCCCCACCCCTGCTCATTCCCCATGTGTCTCTCCCCTCCCCCCCCACCCCTCGCTCATGCCTTGTGTGTCTCTCCCATTACCCCACCCCCCACTCAAGCCCCGTGTCTCCTTTGTGATACCCCCCACCCCCACTCATGCCCCGTGTCTCCCTTGTGTTACCTCCCCACCCCCTCTCATGCCCCTTGTCTCCCTTGTGTTACCCCCCACTCATGCCCTGTCTCCCCTATTACCCCCCACGCCCCGCTCATGCTGCGTGTCTCCCTTGTGTTACCCCCCACCCCCCACTCATGCCCCGTGTCTCCCCTTTCCGCCACCCCCTGCTCATTCCCCATGTGTCTCTCCCCTCCCCCCGACCCCCCGCTCATGCCTTGTGTGTCTCTCCCCTTCCCCCACCCCCCACTCATGCCCCGTGTGTCTCTCCCCTTCCCCCCACCCCCAGCTCATGCCCCTTGTGTCTCTCCCCTTCCCCCCACCACCAGCTCATGCCTGTGTCTCTCTCCCCTTTCCCCCACCCCCCGCTCATGCCCCGTGTCTCCCTACTGTTCCCCCCATCCCCTGCTCATGCCCCATGTCTCTCTCCCCTTCCCCCAAACCCCTGCTCATGCCCTGTGTCTCTCTCCCCTTCCCCCTACCCCCCGCTCATGCCCCATGTCTCTCTTCCCTTCCCCCACCCCCTGCTCATGCCTCATGTGTCTCTCCCCTTCCCCCCGACCCCCCGCTCATGCCCAGTGTTTCTCTCCCGTTCCCCTCCACCCCCCTCTCACGCCCCGTGTGTCTCACCCCTTCCCCCCACCCCCCGCCCATGAACCCTGTCTCCCTACTGTTCCCCCCACCCCCTTTTCGTGCCTTGAAACACTTGAGTATAGGCACGTTACAAATGCCATATCATATCATATCATATCATACCCCTGCTCATGCCCCGTGTCTCTCTCCCCTTCCCCCCATGCCCCGCTCATGCCCCGTGTGTCTCTCCCCTTCCCCCCACCCCCTGCTCATGCCCCGTGTGTCTCTCCCCTTCCCCCCCACCCCCCGCTCACGCCCCGTGTGTCTCTCCACTCCCCCCCCACTCCCCGCTCATGCCCCATGTGTCTCTCCCCTTCCCACCACCCCCAACCCCGCTCATGCCAGTGTCTCTCTCCCCTTCCCGCCACCCCCCGCTCATGTCCCGTGTCTCCCTACCATTCCCCCACCCCCTGCTCATGCCCCATGTCTCTCTCCCCTTCCCCCCCAGCCCCGCTCATGCCCCGTGTCTCTCTCTCCTTCCCCCACCCCCCGCTCATGCCCCGTGTCTCTCTCCCCTTCCCCCCCACCCGCCTCTCATGCCCCGTGTCTCTCTCACCCAGCTCATGCCCCATGTGTCTCTCCCCTTCCCCCCACTCATGCCCTGTGTTTCTCTCCCATTCCCCCAACCCCGCTCATGTCCCGTGTCTCCCTACTGTTCCCCCCACCCCTCGCTCATGCCCCGTGTCTCTCTCCACTTCCCCCCCACCCCTGCTAATGCCCCGTGTCTCCCTTGTGTTACCCCCCACCCCTGCTCATTCCCAGTGTCTCCCTTGTGTTACCCCCCACCCCCACTCATGCCCCGTGTCTCCTTGGTGATACCCCCATCCCCCGCTCATGCCCCGTGTCTCTCTCCACTTCCCCCCACCCCTGCTAATGCCCTGTGTCTCCCTTGTGTTACCCCCACCCCTGCTCATGCCCAGTGTCTCCCTTGTGTTACTCCCCACTCATGCCCTGTGTCTCCTTTGTGATACCCCCCATCCCCACTCATGCCCCGTGTCTCCCCTGTGTTATCTCCCCACCCCCCACTCATGCCCCATGTCTCCCTTGTGTTACCTCCCCACCCCCCGCTCATGCCCCGTTTCTCCCTTTTGTTACCTCCCCACCCCCATTTATGCCCCATGTCTCCCTTGTGTTACCTCCCCACTCCCCTCTCATGCCCCTTGTCTCCCTTGTGTTACCCCCCACTCATGCCCTGTCTCCCCTGTAACCCTCCACGCCCCGCTCATGCCCCGTGTCTCCCTTGTGTTACCCCACACCCCCCACTCATGCCCCGTGTCTCCCCTTTCCCCACCCCTGCTCATTCCCCATGTGTCTCTCCCCTCCCCCCCACCCCTCGCTCATGCCTTGTGTGTCTCTCCCATTCCCCCACCCCCCACTCAAGCCCCGTGTCTCCTTTGTGATACCCCCCACCCCCACTCATGCCCCGTGTCTCCCTTGTGTTACCTCCCCACCCCCTCTCATGCCCCTTGTCTCCCTTGTGTTACCCCCCACTCATGCCCTGTCTCCCCTATTACCCCCCACGCCCCGCTCATGCTGCGTGTCTCCCTTGTGTTACCCCCCACCCCCCACTCATGCCCCGTGTCTCCCCTTTCCGCCACCCCCTGCTCATTCCCCATGTGTCTCTCCCCTCCCCCCGACCCCCCGCTCATGCCTTGTGTGTCTCTCCCCTTCCCCCACCCCCCACTCATGCCCCGTGTGTCTCTCCCCTTCCCCCCACCCCCCGCTCATGCCCCTGTGTCTCTCCCCTTCCCCCCACCACCAGCTCATGCCTGTGTCTCTCTCCCCTTTCCCCCCACCCCCCGCTCATGCCCCGTGTCTCCCTACTGTTCCCCCCATCCCCTGCTCATGCCCCATGTCTCTCTCCCCTTCCCCCAAACCCCTGCTCATGCCCTGTGTCTCTCTCCCCTTCCCCCTACCCCCCGCTCATGCCCCATGTCTCTCTTCCCTTCCCCCACCCCCTGCTCATGCCTCATGTGTCTCTCCCCTTCCCCCCGACCCCCCGCTCATGCCCAGTGTTTCTCTCCCGTTCCCCTCCACCCCCCTCTCACGCCCCGTGTGTCTCACCCCTTCCCCCCACCCCCCGCCCATGAACCCTGTCTCCCTACTGTTCCCCCCACCCCCTTTTCGTGCCTTGAAACACTTGAGTATAGGCACGTTACAAATGCCATATCATATCATATCATATCATACCCCTGCTCATGCCCCGTGTCTCTCTCCCCTTCCCCCCATGCCCCGCTCATGCCCCGTGTGTCTCTCCCCTTCCCCCCACCCCCTGCTCATGCCCCGTGTGTCTCTCCCCTTCCCCCCCACCCCCCGCTCACGCCCCGTGTGTCTCTCCACTTCCCCCCCACTCCCCGCTCATGCCCCATGTGTCTCTCCCCTTCCCACCACCCCCAACCCCGCTCATGCCAGTGTCTCTCTCCCCTTCCCGCCACCCCCCGCTCATGTCCCGTGTCTCCCTACATTCCCCCACCCCCTGCTCATGCCCCATGTCTCTCTCCCCTTCCCCCCCAGCCCCGCTCATGCCCCGTGTCTCTCTCTCCTTCCCCCACCCCCCGCTCATGCCCCGTGTCTCTCTCCCCTTCCCCCCCACCCGCCTCTCATGCCCTGTGTCTCTCTCACCCAGCTCATGCCCCATGTGTCTCTCCCCTTCCCCCCCACTCATGCCCTGTGTTTCTCTCCCATTCCCCCAACCCCGCTCATGCCCCGTGTCTCCCTCCTTCCCCCCACCCCCTGCTCATGCCCCATGTGTCTCTCCCCTTCCCCTCCACCCCCCTGCTCATGCCCGGTGTCTCTCTCCCCTTCCCCCACACCCCCTGCTCATGCCCCGTGTGTCTCTCCCCTTCCCCCACTCCCTGTTCAAACCCTGTGTGTCTCTCCCCATCCCTCTACCCCCTGCTCATGCCCCGTGTCTCTCTCCCCTTCCCCCCACCCCCTGCTCCTGCCCCGTGTCTCTCTCCCCTTCCCCCCCACCCCCCGCTTATGCCCCATATCTCTCCCCCTTACCCCCCACCCCCCCACTCATGCCCCGCGTGTCTGTCTCCTTCCCCCCACTCCCGCTCATGCCCCGTGTCGCCCTACTGCTCCCCCCACCCCCTGCTCATGCCCCATGTCTCTCTCCCCTTCCCCCCACCCCCGCTCATGCCCCGTGTCTCTCTCCCCATCCCCCCAACCCCCGCTCATGCCCCGGGTCTCTCTCCCCTTTCCCCACCCCCCGCTTATGCCCCATATCTCTCCCCCTTCCCCCCCACCCCCCACTCATGCCCCGTGTGTCTGTCTCCTTGCCCCCACTCCCCGCTCATGCCCCGTGTCGCCCTACTGTTCCCCCCAGCCCTTCATGCCCCGTGTCTCTCTCCCCTTCCCCCGAACCCCGCTCATGCCCCGTGTCTCTCTCCCCATCCCCCTAACCCCCGCTCATGCCCCGGGTCTCTCTCCCCTTTCCCCACCCCCGCTCACGCCCTGGGTCTCTTTCCCCTTCCCCCCACCCCCTGCTCATGCCCCGTGTCTCTCTCCCCTTCCCCCCAGCCCCGCTCATGCCCCGGGTCTCTTTCCCCTTCCCCCCACCCCCCGCTCATGCCCCGTGTCTCTCTCCCCTTCCCCCACAACCCCCGCTCATGCCCCAGGTCTCTCTCCCCTTCCCCCAACCCCCGCTCATGCCCCGTGTCTCTCTCCCCTTCCCCCAACCCCCCGCTCATGCCCCGGGTCTCTCTCCGCTTCCCCCCACCCCCAGCTCATGCCTCGTGTCTCTCTCACCTTCCCCCCACCCCCCGCTCATGCCCTGTGTGTCTCTCCCCTTCCCCCCTAACCCGCACTCATGCCCTGTGTGTCTCTCCCCTTCCCCCCACCCCCCGCTCATACCCCGTGTGTCTCTCCCCTTCCCCCCACCCCCCGCTCATGCCCCGTGTGTCTCTCCACTTCTCCTCCACCCCCCGCTCATGCCCCGTGTGTCTCTCCCCTTCCCCCCACCCCCGCTCATGCCCCATGTCTCCCTACTGTTCCCCCCAACCCCTGCTCATGCCCTGTGTCTCTCTCCCCTTCCCCCCACCCCCTGCTCATGCCCCGTGTGTCTCTAAAACCCTTCCCCCCACCCCCCGCTCATGCCCTGTGTGTCTCTCCCCTTCCCCCACCTCCCGCTCATGCCCCGTGTGTCTCTCCCCTTCCCCCCACCCCCCGCTCATGCCCCGTGTCTCTCTCCCCTTCCCTTCACCCCCCGCTCATGCCCCGTGTCTCTCCCCTTCCCCCCACCCCCCGCTCATGCCCCGTGTGTCTCTCTCCTTCCCTCCACTCCCCGCTCATGCCCCATGTCTCCCTCCTTTCCCCCACCCCCCACTCATGCCCCTTGTGTCTCTCCCCTCCCCCACCCCTGCCCGTACCCCGTGTGTCTCTCCCCTTCCCCTCCACACCCCTCATGCCCCATGTCTCTCTCCCCTTCCCCCCCACCCTGCTCATGCCCCGTGTCTCTCCCCTTCTCCCCACCCCCTGCTCATGCCCTGTGTGTCTCTCCCCTTCCCCCCTAACCCCCATTCATGCCCTGTGTTTCTCTCCCCTTCCCCCACCCCCCACTCATGCCCTGTGTCTCCCTCCTTTCCCCCCACCCCCCGCTCATGCCCCGTGTGTCTCTCCCCTTCCCCCCACCCCCTGCTCATACCCCGTGTGTCTCTCCCCTTCCCCCACCCCCTGCTTATGCCCCATATCTCTCCCCGTTCCCCCCACCACCCACTCATGCCCCGTGTGTCTGTCTCCTTCCCAGCACTCCCCGCTCATGACCCATGTCTCCCTACTGTTCTCCCCAACCCCTGCTCATGCCCCATGTCTCTCTCCCCTTCCCCCGGCCCTGCTCATGCCCCGTGTCTCTCTCCCCTTCCCCCCACCCCCCGCTCATGCCCCGTGTCTCTCCCCATTCCCCCAACCCCCGCTCATGCCCAGGGTCTCTCTCCCCTTTCCCCACCCCCCGCTCATGCTCTGGGTCTCTTTCCCCTTCCCCCCACCCCCCGCTCATGCCCTGTGTCTCTCTCCCCTTCCCCCCAGCCCCTGCTCATGCCCCGGGTCTCTTTCCCCTTCCCCCCACCCCCCGCTCATGCCCCGTGTCTCTCTTCACTTCCCCCCCACCCCCCGCTCATGCCCCGTGTCTCTCTCCCCTTCCGCCCACCCCCCGCTCATGCCTCGTGTCTCTCTCCCCTTTCCCCCCACCCCCGCTCATGCCCTGTGTGTCTCTCCCCTTCTCCCCTAACCCCCACTCATGCCCTGCGTTTCTCTCCCCTTCCCCCACCCCCCACTCAAGCCCCGTGTCTCCCTCCTTTCCCCCACCCCCCGCTCATGCCCCCTGTGTCTCTCCCCTTCCCCCCACCCCCCGCTCATATCCCGTGTGTCTCTCCCCTTCCCCCCACCCCACGCTCATGTCCCGTGTGGCTCTCCACTTCTCCTCCACCCCCCGTGTGTCTCTCCCCTTCCCCCCACCCCGGCTCATGCCCCATGTCTCCCTACTGTTCCCCCCAACCCCTGCTCATGCCCTGTGTCTCTCTCCCCTTCCCCCCACCCCCTGCTCATGCCCTCTGTGTCTCTTCCCTTCCCCGCACCCCCCACTCATGCCCTGTGTGTCCCTCCCCTTCCCCCCACCTCCCGCTCATGCCCCGTGTTTCTCTCCCCTTCCCCCCACACCCTGCTCATGCCCCGTGTCTCTCTCCCCTTCCGTCCACCCCCCGCTCATGTCCCGTGTCTCTCCCCTTCCCCCCCACCCCCCGCTCAGGCCCCGTGTGTCTCTCTCCTTCCCCCCACTCCCCGCTGATGCCCCGTGTCTCGCTCCTTTCCCCCACACCCCACTCATGCCCCTTGTGTCTCAACCCTCCCCCGACCCCTGCCCACGCCCCGTGTGTCTCTCCCCTTCCCCCCACCCCCTCATGCCCCGTGTCTCTCTCCCCTTCCCCCCACCCAGCTCATGCCCCGTGTCTCTCCCCTTCTCCCCACCCTCGCTCATGCCCCATGTCTCTCTCCCCTTCCCCCCACCCCCCGCTCATGCCCTGTGTGTCTCTCCCCTTCCCCCCTAACCCCCACTCATGCCCTGTGTTTCAATCCCCTTCCCCCACCCCCCACTCATGCCCCGTGTCTCCCTCCTTTCCCTCCACCCCCCGCTCATACCCCATGTGTCTCTCCCCTTCCCCCCACCCCCTGCTCATGCCCCGTGTGTCTCTCCACTTCTCCTCCACCCCCCGCTCATGCCCCGTGTGTCTCTCCCCTTTCCCCACCCCCGCTCATGCCCTATGTCTCCCTACTGTTCCCCCAACCCCTGCTCATGCCCTGTGTCTCTCTCCCCTTCCCCGCCACCACCTGCTCATGCCCCGTGTGTCTCTTCCCTTCCCCCCGCTCATGCCCCGTGGGTCTCTCCCCTTCCCCCACCTCCCGCTCATGCCCCGTGTCTCTCCCCTTCCCCCCACCCCCCGCTCATGCCCCGTGTCTCTCTCCCTCTCTCCCCTTCCCCCCACCCCCCGCTCATGCCCCGTGTCTCTCCCCTTCACCCCACCCCCCGCTCATGCCCCGTGTGTCTCGCTCCTTCCCCCCACTCCCCACTCATTCCCTGTGTCTCCCTCCTTTCCCCCACCCCCACTCATGCCCCTTGTGTCTCTCCCCTCCCCCCACCCCGCCCACGCCCCGTGTGTCTCTGCCCTTCCCTCCCACCCCCCTCATGCCCCGTGTCTCTCTCCCCTTCCCCCCCACCCTGCTCATGCCCTGTGTCTCTCCCCTTCTCCCCACCCCGCTCATTCCCCGTGTCTCTCTCCCCTTCCCCCCACTCCCCGCTCATGCCCCGTGTCTCTCTCCCCTTATCCCCCCACCCCTGCTCATGCCCTGTGTCTCTCTCCCCTTCCCCCCACCCCCCGCTCATGCCCCGTGTCTCTCTCCCCTTACCCCCCACTCTCTCCCCTTCCACCACCCCCTGCTCATGCCTCATGCCCTGTATCTCTGCCCTTCCCCCCACCCTCCACTCATGCCCTGTGTCTCTCTCCCCTTCCCCCCACCCCCTGCTCATGCCCCGTGTGTCTCTTCCCTTCCCCCCACCCCCCGCTCATGCCCCGTGTGTCTCTCCCCTTCCCCCCACCTCCCGCTCATGCCCCGTGTGTCTCTCCCCTTCCCCCACCCCCTGCTCATGCCCCGTGTTTCTCTACCCTTCCCCCCACCCCCCACTCATGCCCCGTGTCTCTCCCCTTCCCCCCACCCCCGCTCATACCCGTGTGTCTCTCCACTTCTCCTCCACCCCCCGCTCATGCCACGTGTGTCTCTCCCCTTCCCCCACCCCCGCTCATGCCCCGTGTCTCTCCCCTTCCCCCACCCCCCGCTCATGCCCCGTGTGTCTCTCTCCTTCCCCCCACTCCCCGCTCATGCCCCATGTCTCCCTACTGTTCCCCCAACCCCTGCTCATGCCCTGTGTCTCTCTCCCCTTCCCCCCCACCCCCTGCTCATTCCCCGTGTGTCTCTTCCCTTCCCCCCGCCCCCCGCTAATGCCCCGTGTGTCTCTCCCCTTCCCCCCACCTCCCGCTCATGCCCCGTGTGTCTCTCCCCTTCCCCCACCACCCGCTCATGCCCCGTGTCTCTCTCCCCTTCCCCCCACCCCCCGCTCATGCCCCGTGTCTCTCCCCTTCCCCCAACACCTGCTCATGCCCCGTGTGTCTCTCTCCTTCCCCCCACTCCCCGCTCATGCCCCGTGTCTCCCTCCTTTCCCCCACCCCCCACTCATGCCCCTTGTGTCTCTCCCCTCCCCCCACCCCTGCCCACGCCCCGTGTGTCTCTCCCCTTCCCCCCACCCCCTCATGCCCCGTGTCTCTCTCCCCTTCCCCCCCATCCTGCTCATGCCCCGTATCTCTCCCCTTCTCCCCACCCCCGCTCATGCCCCGTGTCTCTCTCCCCTTCCTCCCACCCCCTGCTCATGCCCCGTGTCTCTCTCCCCTTACCCCCCACACTCTCCCCTTCCCCCACCCCCTGCTCATGCCTCATGCCCTGTATCTCTCCCCTTTCCCCCCACCCCCCGCTCATGCCCCGTGTGTCTCTCTCCTTCCCCCCATTCCCTGCTCTTGCCCCGTGTCTCCCTACTGTTCCGCCCACCCCCTGCTCATGCCCCATGTCTCTCTCTCATCCCCCCAGCCCCGCTCATGCCCCGTGTCTCTCTCCGCTTCCCCCCACCCCCCGCTCATGCCAGGTGTCTCTCTCCCCTTCTCCCCCACCCCCCGCTCATGTCCCGGGTCTCTCTCCCCTTACCCCTACCCCCCGCTCATGCCCTGTGTCTCTCTCCCCTTCCCCCCACCCCCCGCTCATGCCCCGTGTATCTCTCCCCTTCCCCCCACCCCCCGCTCATGCCCCGTGTCTCTCTTACCTTCTCCCAGCCCCCGCTCATGCCCGTGTCTCTCCCCCCCCTACTCTACGATCATGCCCCTGGTCTCTCTCCCCTTCCCTCCAACCCCAGCTCATGCCCATGTCTCTCTCCCCTTCCCCCCACCCCCCGCTCATGCCCCGTGTGTCTCTCTCCTTCCCCCCACTCCCCGCTCATTCCCCGTGTCTCCCTCCTTTCCCCCACCCCCCACTCATGCCCCTTGTGTCTCTCCCCTCCCCCCACCCCTGCCCACGCCCCGTGTGTCTCTCCCCTTCCCCCCACCCCCTCATGCCCCGTGTCTCTCTCCCCTTCCCCCCACCCTGCTCATGCCCCGTGTCTCTCCCCTTCTCCCCACCCCCGCTCATGCCCCGTGTCTCTCTCCCCTTCCTCCCACCCCCCGCTCATGCCCCGTGTCTCTCTCCCCTTACCCCCCACTCTCTCCCCTTCCCCCACCCCCTGCTCATGCCCCGTGTGTCTCTCCCCTTCCCCCACCCCCTGCTCATGCCCCTTGTCTCTCTCCCCTTCCCCCACCCCCCGCTCTTGCCCCGTGTCTCTCTCCCCTTCCCCCCCACCCCCCGCTCATGCCCTGTGTCTCTCCCCTTCCCCCCCACCCCCCGCTCATGCCCCGGGTCTCTCTCTGCTTCCCCGCACCCCCGCTCCTGCCTCGTGTCTCTCTCCCCTTCCCCCCCACTCCCCGCTCATGCCCTGTGTGTCTCTCCCCTTCCCCCCTAACCCCCACTCATGCCCTGTGTTTCTCTCCCCTTCCCTACCCCCCACTCATGCCCCGTGTCTCTCTCCCCTTCCCCCCACCACCCGCTCATGTCCCGTGTCTCTCCCCTTCCCCAAACCCCCTCTCATGCCCCGGGTCTCTCTCCGCTTCCCCCCACCCCCCGCTCATGCCTCGTGTCTCTCTCCCCTTCCCCCCACCCCCTGCTCATGCCTGGTGTGTCTCTCCCCTTCCCACCCACCCCCCGCTCATACCCCGTGTGTCTCTCCCCTTCCCCCCACCCCCCGCTCATGCCCCGTGTGCCTCTCCACTTCTCCTCCACCCACCGGTCACGCCCAGTGTGTCTCTCCCCTTCCCCCCACCCCCGCTCATGCCCCATGTTTCCCTACTGTTGCCCCCAACCCCTGCTCATGCCCCGTGTCTTTCTCCCTTCCCCCCATCCCCTGCTCATGCCCATTGTGTCTCTTCCCTTCCCCCCACCCCCCGCTCATGCCCCGTGTGTCTCTCCCCTTCCCCCCACCTCCCGCTCATGCCCCATGTCTCTCTCCCCTTCCCCCCACCCCCTGCTCATGCCCTGTGTCTCTCCCCTTCCCCCCCACCTCCCGCTCATGCCCCGTGAGTCTCTCTCCTTCCCCCCACTCCCCGCTCATGCCCTGTGTCTCCCTCCTTTCCCCCACCCCCAACTCATGCCCCTTGTGTCTCTCCCCTTCCCCCACCCCTGCCCACGCCCGTGTCTCTCTCCCCTTCCCCCCCACCCCCCTCATGCCCTGTGTCTCTCTCCCCTTCCCCCCCACCCTGCTCATGCCCCGTGTCTCTCCCCTTCTCCCACCCCCACTCATGCCCGTGTCTCTCTCCCCTTCCCCCGTCCCCCGCTCATGCCCCGTGTGTCTCTCCCCTTATCCCCCCACCCCCGCTCATGCCCCGTGTCTCTCTCCCCTTCCCCCCACTCCCCGCTCATGCCCTGTGTGTCTCTCCACTAACCCCCTTACCCCCACTCATGCCCTGTGTTTCTCTCCCCTTCCCTACCCCCCACTCATGCCCCTTGTCTCTCTCCCCTTCCCCCCACCACCCCCTCATGTCCTGTGTCTCTCCCCTTCCTCCAAACCCCCTCTCATGCCCCGTGTGTCTCTCCCCTTCCCTCTCACCCCCGCTCATGCCCCATGTCTCCCTACTGTTCCCCCAACCCCTGCTCATGCCCTGTGTCTCTCTCCCCTTCCCCCCACCCCCTGCTCATGCCCTGTGTCTCTCCCCTTCCCCCCACTCCCCACTCATGCCCCATGTCTCCCTCCTTTCCCCCACCCCCAACTCATGCCCCTTGTGTCTCTCCCCTTCCCCCACCCCTGCCCATGCCCTGTGTGTCTCTCCCCTTCCCCCCCACCACCCTCATGCCCTGTGTCTCTCTCCCCTTCCCCCCCACCCTACTCATGCCACGTGTCTCTCCCCTTCCCCCCACCCCCACTCATGCCCCGTGTCTCTCTCCCCTTCCCCCCGTCCCCCGCTCATGCCCCGTGTGTCTCTCACCTTATCCCCCCACCCCCGCTCATGCCCCGTGTCTCTCTCCCCTTCCCCCTACCCCCGCTCATGCCCCGTGTCTCTCTCCCCTTACCCCCACTCTCTCCCCTTCCCCCACCCCCTACTCATGACTCATGCCCTGTATCTCTCCCCTTCCCCCCCACCCCCCGCTCACGCCCCGTGTGTCTCTCCCCTTCCCCCCACCCCCGCTCATGCCCCATGTCTCCCTACTGTTCCCCCAACCCCTGCTCATGCCCTGTGTCTCTCTCCCCTTCCCCCCACCCCCTGCTCATGCCCTGTGTCTCTCCCCTTCCCCCCACTCCCCACTCATGCCCCATGTCTCCCTCCTTTCCCCCACCCCCAACTCATGCCCCTTGTGTCTCTCCCCTTCCCCCACCCCTGCCCATGCCCTGTGTGTCTCTCCCCTTCCCCCCCACCACCCTCATGCCCTGTGTCTCTCTCCCCTTCCCCCCCACCCTACTCATGCCACGTGTCTCTCCCCTTCCCCCCACCCCCACTCATGCCCCGTGTCTCTCTCCCCTTCCCCCCGTCCCCCGCTCATGCCCCGTGTGTCTCTCCCCTTATCCCCCCACCCCCGCTCATGCCCCGTGTCTCTCTCCCCTTCCCCCTACCCCCGCTCATGCCCCGTGTCTCTCTCCCCTTACCCCCACTCTCTCCCCTTCCCCCACCCCCTACTCATGCCTCATGCCCTGTATCTCTCCCCTTCCCCCCCACCCCCCGCTCATGCCCCGTGTGTCTCTCTCCTTCCACCCACTCCCCGCTCATGCCCCGTGTCTCCCTACTGTTCCCCCCACCCCCGCTCATGCCAGGTGTCTCTCTCCCCTTCTCCCCCACCCCCGCTCATGTCCCGGGTCTCTCTCCCCTTCCCGCCACCCCCCGCTCATGCCCTGTGTCTCTCTCCCCTTCCCCCCACCCCCGCTCATGCCGCGGGTCTCTCTCCCCTTCCCCCCACCCCCCGCTCATGCCCTGTGTGTCTCTCCCCTTCCCCCCACCACCCGCTCATGCCGCGGGTGTCTCTCCCCTTCCCCCCACTCCCCGCTCATGCCCTGTGTGTCTCTCCCCTTCCCCCTTAACCCCCACTCATGCCCTGTGTTTCTCTCCCCTTCCCACCCCCCACTCATGCAACCGTGTCTCTCTCCCCTTCCCCCTATCCCCCGCTCATGTCCCGTGTCTCTCCCCTTCCCCCAACCCACTCTCATGCCCCGGGTCCATCTCCCCTTCCCCCCCACCCCCCGCCCATGCCTCGTGTCTCGCTCCCCTTCCCCCCCACCCCCCGCTCATGCCCCGTGTGTCTCTCCCCTTCCCTCCCACCCCCCGCTCATACCCCGTGTGTCTCTCCCCTTCCCCCACCCCCGATCATGCCCCGTGTGTCTCTCCACTTCTCCTCCACCCACCGCTCATGCCCCGTGTGTCTCTCCCCTTCCCCCCACTCCCGCTCATGCCCCATGTCTCCCTACTGTTCCCCCCAACCCATGCACATGCCCCGTGTCTCTCTCCCCTTCCCCCCCACCCCCTGCTCATGCCCCGTGTGTCTCTTCCCTTCCCCACCCCCTGCTCATGCCCCGTGTGTCTCTTCCCTTCCCCCCACCTCCCGCTCATGCCCTGTGTCTCTCTCCTCTTCCCCCCACCTCCCGCTCATGCCCTGTGTCTCTCCCCTTCCCCCCCACCCCCCGCTCATGCCCTGTGAGTCTCTCTCCTTCCCCCAACTCCCCACTCATACCCCGTGTCTCCCTCCTTTCCCCCACCCCCACCTCATGCCCCTTGTGTCTCTCCCCTCCCCCCACCCCTGCCCACGACCCGTGTGTTTCTCCCCTTCCCCCCACCCTGCTCATGCCCCGTGTCTCTCCCCTTCTCCCCACCCTCGCTCATGCCCTGTGTCTCTCTCCCCTTCCCCCCACCCCCTGCTCATGCTTCGTGTGTCTCTCCCCTTATCCCCCCACCCCCGCTCATTCCCTGTGTCTCTCTCCCGTTCCCCCCACCGCCGCTCATGCCCCGTGTCTCTCTCCCCTTACCCCCCACTCTCTCCCCTTCCCCCACCCCCTGCTCATGCCTCATGCCCTGTATCTCTCCCCTTCCCCCCCACCCCCCGCTCATGCCCCGTGTGTCTCTCTCCTTCCCCCCACTCCCCGCTCATGCCCCGTGTCTCCCTACTGTTCCCCCCAGCTCCTGCTCATGCCCCATTTCTCTCTCCCATCCCCCCAGCCCCGCTCATGCCCCGTGTCTCTCTCCCCTTCCCCCACCCCCCACTCATGCCAGGTATCTCTCTCCCCTTCTCCCCCACCCCCGCACATGTCCCGGATCTCTCTCCCCTTCCACCTACCCCCCGCTCATGCCCTGTGTATCTCTCCCCTTCCCCCCACCCCCCGCTCATGCCGCGGGTCTCTCTCCCCTTCCCCCATTCCCCGCTCATGCCCCGTGTCTCTCTCCCCTTCCCCCCACCCCCCGCTCATGCCCCGGGTCTCTCTCTACTTCCCCCCACCCCCCGCTCATGCCTCGTGTCTCTCTCCCATCCCCCCCAACCCCGCTCATGCCCCGTGTCTCTCTCCCCTTCGCCCCACCCCCCGCTCATGCCAGGTGTCTCTCTCCCCTTCTCCCCCACCCCCCGCTCATGTCCCAGGTCTCTCTCCCCTTACCCCTACCCCCCGCTCATGCCATGTGTCTCTCTCCCCTTCTCCCCACCCCCCGCTCATGTCCCGTGTCTCTCTCCCCTTACCCCCCACGCTCTCCCCTTCTCCCCACCCCCCGCTCATGTCCCGTGTCTCTCTCCCCTTACCCCCCACGCTCTCCCCTTCCCCCACCCCCTGCTCATGCCTCATGCCTCATGCCCTGTATCTCTCCCCTTTCCCCCCACCCCCCGCTCATGCCCCGTGTGTCTCTCTCCTTCCCCCCACTCCCCGCTCATGCCCCGTGTCTCCCTACTGTCCCCCCACCCCCTGCTCATGCCCCATGTCTCTCTCCCATCCCCCCCAGCCCCACTCATGCCCCGTGTCTCTCTCCCCTTCGCCCCACCCCCCGCTCATGCCAGGTGTCTCTCTCCCCTTCTCCCCCACCCCCCGCTCATGTCCCAGGTCTCTCTCCCCTTACCCCTACCCCCCGCTCATGCCCTGTGTCTCTCTCCCCTTCCCCCACCCCCCGCTCATGCCCCGGGTCTCTCTCCCCTTCCTTCCCCCCACCCCCCGCTCATGCCCCGTGTCTCTCTCCGCTTCCCCACCCCCTGCTCTTGCCTCGTATCTCTCTCCCCTTCCCCCCTAACCCCCTACTCATGCCCCGTGTTTCTCTCCCCTTCCCCCACCCCCCGCTCATGCCCCGTGTCTCCCTCCTTTCCCCCCACCCCTGCTCATGCCCCGTGTGTCTCTCCCCTTCCCCCAACCACCCGCTCATGCCCCGTGTGTCTCTCCACTTCTCCTCCACCCCCCGCTCATGCCCCGTGTGTCTCTCCCCTTCCCCCCACCCCCACTCATGCCCCATGTCTCCCTACTGTTCCCCCCACCCCCCTGCTCATGCCCCGTGTCGCTCTCCCCTTCCACCCCACCGCCTGCTCATGCCCCGTGTGTCTCTTCCCTTCCCCCCACCCCCCACTCATGCCCCGTGTGTCTCTCCCCTTCCCCCCACCTCCCGCTCATGCCCCGTGTCTCTCTCCGCTTCCCCCACCCCCTGCTCATGCCCTGTGTCTCTCCCCTTCCCCCCCACCCCCGCTCATGCCCCGTGAGTCTCTCTTCTTTCCCCCACTCCCCACTCATGCCCCGTGTCTCCCTCCTTTCCCCCACCCCCAACTCATGCCTCGTGTCTCTCTCCCCTTCCCCCCCAGCCCCCGCTCATGCCCCATGTGTCTCTCTCCTTCCCCCCACTCCCCGCTCATGCCCCGTGTCTCCCTACTGTTCCCCCCACCTCCTGCTCATGCCCCATTTGTCTCTCCCATCCCCCCAGCCCCGCTCATGCCCCGTGTCTATCTCCCCTTCCCCCCACCCCCCGCTCATGTCCCGGGTCTCTCTCCCCTTCCACTTACCCCCCGCTCATGCCCTGTGTATCTCTCCCCTTCCCCCCACACCCCGCTCATGCCGCGGGTCTCTCTTCCCTTCTCCCAGCCCCCGCTCATGCCCGTGTCTCTCTCCCCTTCCCCCCCACCCCCGCTCATGACCCGGGTCTCTCTCCCCTTCCCCCCAACCCCAGCTCATGCCCCGTGTCTCTCTCCCCTTATCCCCCCACCCCCGCTCATTCCCTGTGTCTCTCTCCCGTTCCCCCCACCGCCGCTCATGCCCCGTGTCTCTCTCCCCTTACCCCCCACTCTCTCCCCTTCCCCCACCCCCTGCTCATGCCTCATGCCCTGTATCTCTCCCCTTCCCCCCCACCCCCCGCTCATGCCCCGTGTGTCTCTCTCCTTCCCCCCACTCCCCGCTCATGCCCCGTGTCTCCCTACTGTTCCCCCCAGCTCCTGCTCATGCCCCATTTCTCTCTCCCATCCCCCCAGCCCCGCTCATGCCCCGTGTCTCTCTCCCCTTCCCCCCACCCCCCACTCATGCCAGGTGTCTCTCTCCCCTTCTCCCCCACCCCCGCACATGTCCCGGATCTCTCTCCCCTTCCACCTACCCCCCGCTCATGCCCTGTGTATCTCTCCCCTTCCCCCCACCCCCCGCTCATGCCGCGGGTCTCTCTCCCCTTCCCCCATTCCCCGCTCATGCCCCGTGTCTCTCTCCCCTTCCCCCCACCCCCCGCTCATGCCCCGGGTCTCTCTCTACTTCCCCCCACCCCCCGCTCATGCCTCGTGTCTCTCTCCCATCCCCCCCAACCCTGGTCATGCCCCGTGTCTCTCTCCCCTTCGCCCCACCCCCCGCTCATGCCAGGTGTCTCTCTCCCCTTCTCCCCCACCCCCTGCTCATACCCCGTGTGTCTCTTCCCTTCCCCCCACCCCCCGCTCATGCCCCGTGTGTCTCTCCCCTTCCCCCCACCTCCCGCTCATGCCCCGTGTCTCTCTCCGCTTCCCCCACCCCCTGCTCATGCCCTGTGTCTCTCCCCTTCCCCCCCACCCCCGCTCATGCCCCGTGAGTCTCTCTTCTTTCCCCCACTCCCCACTCATGCCCCGTGTCTCCCTCCTTTCCCCCACCCCCAACTCATGCCTCGTGTCTCTCTCCCCTTCCCCCCCAGCCCCCGCTCATGCCCCGTGTGTCTCTCTCCTTCCCCCCACTCCCCGCTCATGCCCCATGTCTCCCTACTGTTCCCCCACCTCCTGCTCATGCCCCATTTGTCTCTCCCCATCCCCCCAGCCCCGCTCATGCCCCGTGTCTCTCTCCCCTTCCCCCCACCCCCCGCTCATGTCCCGGGTCTCTCTCCCCTTCCACTTACCCCCCGCTCATGCCCTGTGTATCTCTCCCCTTCCCCCCACACCCCGCTCATGCCGCGGGTCTCTCTCCCCTTCCCCCCACCCCCTGCTCATTCCCCGTGTCTCTCTACCCCTTCCCCCCACCCCCGCTCATGCCCCGTGTCACTCTTCCCTTCTCCCAGCCCCCGCTCATGCCCGTGTCTCTCTCCCCTTCCCCCCCACCCCCGCTCATGACCCGGGTCTCTCTCCCCTTCCCCCCAACCCCAGCTCATGCCCCGTGTCTCTCTCCCCTTCCCCCCACCCCCCGCTCATACCCCGGGTCTCTCTCCCCTTCCCCCCACCCCCGCTCATGCCCCGTGTGTCTTTCCCCTTCCCCCTAACCCCCACTCATGCCCTGTGTTTCTCTCCCCTTCCCCCACCCCCCGCTCATGCCCGTGTCTCTCTCCCCTTCCCCCACCCCCCACTCATGCCTCGTGTCTCTCTCCCCTTCCCCCCACCCCCCGCTCATGCCCCATGTGTCTTTCCCCTTCCCCCTAACCCCCACTCATGCCATGTGTTTCTCTCCCCTTGCCACACCCCCTGCTCATGCCCCGTGTCTCTCTCCCCCACCCCCCACCCCCCCTGCTCATGCCCCATGTGTCTCTCCCCTTCCCCCCACCCCCCGCTCATGCCCCTTGTCTCTCTCTCCTTCCCCCCCACCCCCCGCTCATGCCCCGTGTCTCTCTCACCTTCCCCCCACCCCCGCTCATGCCCCGTGTCTCTCTCCCCCACCCCCCACCCCCCCTGCTCATGCCCCGTGTGTCTCTCCCCTTCCCCCCACCCCCCGCTCATGCCCCGTGTGTCTCTCCCCTTCCCCCCACCCCCCGCTCATGCCCCGGGTCTCTCTCCACTTCCCCCCACCCCTCGCTCATGCCTCGTGTGTCTCTCCCCTTCCCCCCTAACCCCCACTCATGCCCTGTGTTTCTCTCCCCCTTCCCCCACCCCCCACTCATGCCCCGTGTCTCCCTCCTTTCCCCCCACCCCCCGCTCATGCCCCATGTGTCTTTCCCCTTCCCCCCCAACCCCCGCTCATACCCCGTGTGTCTCTCCCCTTCCCCCCACCCCCCCGCTCATGCCCCGTGTGTCTCTCCACTTCTCCTCCACCCACCGCTCAAGCCCCGTGTGTCTCTCCCCTTCCCCTCACCCCCGCTCATGCCCCATGTCTCCCTACTGTTCCCCCCAATCCCTGCTCATGCCCCGTGTCTCTCTCCCTTTCCCCCCCCTGCTCATGCCCCGTGTGTCTCTTCCCTTCCCCCCACCCCCCACTCATGCCCTGTGTGTCTCTCCCCTTCCCCCCACCTCCCGCTCATGCCCCATGTGTCTCTCCCCTTCCCCCCCACCTACGCTCATGCCCCGTGTCTCTCTCCCCTTCCCCCCAACCCCCGCTCATGCCCCGTGTCTCTCCCCTTCCCCCCAACCCCCCGCTCATGCCCTGTGTGTCTCTCTCCTTCCCCCCACTCCCCGCTCATGCTCGTGTCTCCCTCCTTTCCCCCACCACCCACTCATGCCCCTTGTGTCTCTCCCCTAACCCCACCCCTGCCCACGCCCCGTGTGTCTCTCCCCTTCCCCCCTACCCCCTCATGCCACGTGTCTCTCTTCCCTTCCCCCCACCCTGCTCATGCCCCGTGTCTCTCCCCTTCTCCCCACCCCCGCTCATGCCCCGTGTCTCTCTCCCCTTCCCTCCAGCCCCCGCTCATGCCGTGTGTCTCTCCCCTTATCCCCCCACCCCCGCTCATGCCCCGTGTCTCTCTCCCCTTCCCACCACCCCCCGCTCATGCCGCCCCATGTCTCTCTCCCCTTACCCCCCACTCTCCCCCCTTCCCCCACCCCCTGCTCATGCCTCATGCCCTGTATCTATCCCCTTCCCCCCCACCCCCCGCTCATGCCCTGTGTGTCTCTCCCCTTCCCCCACCCCGCTCATGCCCTATGTCTCCCTACTGTTCCCCCAACCCTGCTCATGCCTGTGTCTCTCTCCCCTTCCCCCCACCCCCTGCTCATGCCCCGTGTGTCTCTTCCCTTCCCCCCACCTCCAGCTCATGCCCCGTGTGTCTCTCCCCTTCCCCCCACCTCCCGCTCATGCCCCGTGTCTCTCCCTTCCTCCCACCCCCCGCTCATGCCCCGTGTCTCTCTCCCCTTCCCCCCACCCCCCGCTCATGCCCCGTGTCTCTCCCCTTCCCCCCACCCCCTGCTCATGCCCCGTGTGTCTCGCTCCTTCCCCCCACTCCCCGCTCATGCCCTGTGTCTCCCTCCTTTCCCCCACCCCCCACTCATGCCCCTTGTGTCTCTCCCCTCCCCCCACCCCTGCCCACGCCCCGTGTGTCTCTCCCCTTCCCTCCCACCCACCTCATGCCCCGTGTCTCTCTCCCATTCCCCCACCCTGCTCATGCCCCCGTGTCTCTCCCCTTCACCCCACTCCCGCTCATGCCCCATGTCTCTCCCCTTCCCCCCACCCCCCGCTCATGCCCCGTGTGTCTCTCCCCTTATCCCCCCACCCCCGCTCATGCCCCGTGTCTATCTCCCCTTCCCCCCACCCCCCGCTCATGCCCAGTGTCTCTCTCCCCTTCCCCCACCCCCTGCTCATGCCTCATGCCCTGTATCTCTCCCCTTCCCCCCAACCCCCGCTCATGCCCTGGGTCTCTCTCCCCTTCCCCCCCCACCCCCCTCATGCCCTGTGTCTCTCTCCCCTTCCCCCCACCCTGCTCATGCCCCGTGTCTCCCTCCTTTCCCACACCCCCCACTCATGCCCCTTGTGTCTCTCCCTCCCCCCCACCCCTGCCTACGCCCAGTGTGTCTCTCCCCTTCGCCCCACCCCCCTCATGCCCTGTGTCTCTCTCCCCTTCCCCCCACCCTGCTCATGCCCCGTGTCTCTCCCCTTCTCCCCACCCCCGCTCATGCCCCATGTCTCTCTCCCCTTCCCCCCACCCCCCGCTCATGCCCTGTGTGTCTCTGCCCTTCCCTACTAACCCCCATTCATGCCCTGTGTTTCAATCCCCTTCCCCCACCCCCCACTCATGCCCCGTGTCTCCCTCCTTTCCACCCACCCCACACTCATGCCCCGTGTGTCTCTCCCCTTCACCCCACCCCCCGCTCATACCCTGTGTGTCTCTCCCCTTCCCCCCACCCCCCGCTCATGCCCCGTGTGTCTCTCCACTTCTCCTCCACCCCCCGCTCATGCCCTGTGTGTCTCTCCCCTTCCCACACCCCCGCTTATGCCCTATGTCTCCCTACTGTTCCCCCAACCCCTGCTCATGCCCTGTGTCTCTTTCCCCTTCCCCCAACCCCTGCTCATGTCCCGTGTGTCTCTTTCCTTCCCCCCACCCGCCGCTCATGCCCCGTGTGTCTCTTCCCTTCCCCCACCTCCGGCTCATGCCCCGTGTCTCTCCCCTTCCCCCCACCCCCCGCTCATGCCCCGTGTCTCTCTCCCTTCCCCCCACCCCCCGCTCATGCCCCGTGTCTCTCCCCTTCCCCACACCCCCTGCTCATGCCCCGTGTGTCTCGCTCATTCCCCCCACTCCCCCGCTCATGCCCCGTGTCTCCCTCCTTTCCCCCACCCCCCACTCATGCACCTTGTGTCTCTCCCCTCCCCCCACCCCTGCCCACGCCCCGTGTGTCTCTCCCCTTCCCTCCCACCCCCCTCATGCCCCGTGTCTCTCTCCCCTTCCCCCCACCCTGTCATGCCCCGTGTCTCTCCCCTTCCCCCCACCCCCCGCTCATGCCCCGTGTGTCTCTCCCCTTATCCCCCCACCCCCGCTCATGCCCCGTGTCTTTCTCCCCTTCCCCCCACCCCCCGCTCATGCCCAGTGTCTCTCTCCCCTTAACCCCCACTCTCTCCCCTTCCCCCACCCCTCCTCATGCCTCATGCCCTGTATCTCTCCCCTTCCCCCCACTCCCCGCTCATGCCCTGTGTCTCTCTCCCCTTCCCCCCACCCCCTGCTCATGCCCCGTGTGTCTCTTCCCTTCCCCCACCCCCTGCTCATGCCCCGTATGTCTCTCCCCTTCCCCCACCTCCCGCTCATGCCCCATGTGTCTCTCCCCTTCCCCCCACCCCCCGCTCATGCCCCGTGTCTCTCTCCCCTTCCCCCCACCCCCTGCTCATGCCCCATGTCTCTCCCCTTCCCCCCACCCCCGCTCATGCCCCGTGTGTCTCTCTCCTTCCCCGCACTCCCCGCTCATGCCCCATGTCTCCCTCCTTTCCCCCACCCCCACTCATGCCCCTTGTGTCTCTCCCCTCCCCCACCCCTGCCCACGCCCCATGTGTCTCTCCCCTTCCCCCCCACCCCCCTCATGCCCCATGTCTCTCTCCCCTTCCCCCCACCCTGTTCATGCCCCGTGTCTCTCCCCTTCTCCCCACCCCCGCTCATAACCCGTGTCTCTCTCCCCTTCCCCCCACCCCCCGGTCATGTCCTGTGTGTCTCTCCCCTTCCCCCCTAACCCCACTCATGCCCTGTGTTTCTCTCCCCTTCCCCACCCCCCACTCATGCCCCATGTCTCCCTCCTTCCCCCCACCCCCGCTCATGCCCCGTGTGTCTCTCCCCTTCCCCCCACCCCCCGCTCATACCCCGTGTGTCTCTCCCCTTCCCCCCACCCCCCGCTCATGCCCCGTGTGTCTCTCCACTTCTCCTCCACCCCCCGCACATGCCCCGTGTGTCTCTCCCCTTCCCCCCACCCCCCGCTCATGCCCCGTGTCTCTCCCCTTCCCCCCACCCCCTGCTCATGCCCCATGTGTCTCCCTCCTTCCCCCACTCCCCGCTCATGCCCCATGTCTCCCTACTGTTCCCCCAACCCCTGCTCATGCCCTGTGTTTCTCTCCCCTTCCCCCCCACCCCCTGCTCATGCCCCGTGTGTCTCTTCCCTTCCCCCCACCCCCCGCTCATGCCCCGTGTGTCTCTCCCCTTCCCCCCACCTCCCGCTCATGCCCCGTGTCTCTCCCCTTCCCCCCCACCCCCCGCTCATGCACCGTGTGTCTCTCTCCTTCCCCCCACTCCCTGCTCATGCCCCCGTGTCTCCCTCCTTTCCCCCACCCCCCACTCATGCCCCTTGTGTCTCTCCCCTCCCCCCACCCCTGCCCATGCCCCGTGTGTCTCTCCCCTTCCCCCCCACCCTGCTCATGCCCCATGTCTCTCCCCTTCTCCCCACCCCCGCTCATTCCCCGTGTCTCTCTCCCCTTCCCCCCATCACCCGCTCATGCCATGTGGTCTCTCTCCCCTTAGCCCCCACTCTCTCCCCTTCCCCCACCCCCTGCTCATGCCTCATGCCCTGTATCTCTCCACTTTCCCACCACCCCCCCGCTCATGCCCCGTGTGTCTCTCTCCTTCCCCCCACTCCCCGCTCATGCCCCATGTCTCTCTCCCATCCCCCCAGCCCCGATCATGCCCCGTGTCTCTCTCCCCTTCCCCCCACCCCCCGCTCATGCCAGGTGTCTCTCTCCCCTTCTCCCCCACCCCCCGCTCATGTCCCGGGTCTCTCTCCCCTTACCCCTACCCCCGCTCATGCCCTGTGTCTCTCTCCCTTCATCCCACCCCCCACTCATGCCCCGTGTCTCTCCTCCGCTTCCCCCCACCCCCCGCTCATGCCCCGTGTGTCTCTCTCCTTCCCCGCACTCCCCGCTCATGCCTCGTGTCTCCCTCCTTTCCCCCACCCCCCACTCATGCCCCTTGTGTCTCTCCCCTCCCCCCACCCCTGCCCATGCCCCATGTGTCTCTCCCCTTCCCCCCACCCCCCTCATGCCCCGTGTCTCTCTCCCCTTCCCCCCCACCCTGTTCATGCCCCGTGTCTCTCCCCTTCTCCCCACCCCCGCTCATACCCCATGTCTCTCTCCCCTTCCCCCCACCCCCCGCTCATGTCCTGTGTGTCTCTCCCCTTCCCCCCTAACCCCCACTCATGCCCTGTGTTCTCTCCCCTTCCCCCACCCCCCACTCATGCCCCGTGTCTCCCTCCTTCCCCCACCCCCGCTCATGCCCCGTGTGTCTCTCCCCTTCCCCCCACCCCCCGCTCATACCCCGTGTGTCTCTCCCCTTCCCCCCACCCCCCGCTCATGCCCCGTGTGTCTCTCCCCTTCCCCCCCACCCCCTGCTCATGCCCCGTGTGTCTCTTCCCTTCCCCCCACCCCCCGCTCATGCCCCGTGTGTCTCTCCCCTTCCCCCCACCTCCCGCTCAAGCCCCGTGTGTCTCTCCCCTTCCCCCCACCCCCCGCTCATGCCCCGTGTCTCTCTCCCCTTCCCCCCCACCTCCCGCTCATGCCCCGTGTCTCTCCCCTTCATCCCCACCCCCCGCTCATGCCCCGTGTGTCTCTCACCTTCCCCCCACTCCCCGCTCATGCCCCTGTCTCCCTCTTTTCCCCACCCCCCACTCATGCCCATTGTGTCTCTCCCCTCCCCCCACCCCTGCCCACGCCCAGTGTGTCTCTCCCCTTCCCCCCACCCTGCTCATGCCCCATGTCTCTCCCCTTCTCCCCAACCCCGCTCATGCCCCGTGTCTCTCTCCACTTCCCCCCACCCCCCGCTCATGCCCCGTGTCTCTCTCCCCTTACCCCCCACTCTCTCCCCTTCCCCCACCCCCTGCTCATGCCTTATGGCCTGTATCTCTCCCCTTTCCCACCACCCCCCGCTTATGCCCCGTGTGTCTCTCTCCTTCCCCCCACTCCCCGCTCATGCCCCATGTCTCCCTACTGTTCCCCCCACCCCCTGCTCATGCCCCATGTCTCTCTCCCATCCCCCCCAGCCCCGCTCATGCCTCGTGTCTCTCTCCCCTTCCCCCCACCCCCCGCTCATGCCAGGTGTCTCTCTCCCCTTCTCCCCCACCCCCGCTCATGTCCCGGGTCTCTCTCCCCTTACCCCTACCCCCCGCTCATGCCCTGTGTCTCTCTCCCCTTCCCCCCACCCCCGCTCATTCCCCAGGTCTCTCTCCCTTCATCCCACCCCCCACTCATGCCCCGTGTCTCTCTCCGCTTCCCCCCACCCCCCGCTCATGATCCGTGTCTCTCTCCCCTTCCCCCACCCCCCGCTCATGCCCCGTGTCTCTCTTCCCTTCTCCCAGCCCCCGCTCATGCTTGTGTCTCTCTCCCCTTCCCCCCCACCACCCGCTCATGCCCCGGTCTCTCTCCCCTTCCCCCCAACCCCAGCTCATGCCCCGTGTCTCTCTCCCCTTCCCCCCACCCCCCGCTCATGCCTCCCCTTCCCCCCACCCCCCGCTCATGCCTCGTGTCTCTCTCTCCTTCCCCCCCACCCCCCGCTCATGCCCCGTGTGTCTCTCCCCTTCCACCCTAACCCCAACTCATGCCCTGTGTTTCTCTCCCCTTCCCCCACCCCCCACTCATGCCCCGTGTCTCCCTCCTTTCCCCCCACCACCCCTCATGCCCCGTGTGTCTCTCCCCTTCCCCCCAGCCCCCGCTCATGCCCCGTGTGTCTCTCCACTTCTCCTCCACCCTCCGCTCATGCCCCGTGTGTCTCTCCCCTTCCCCCCACCCCCACTCATGCCCTGTGTTTATCTCCCCTTCCCCCACCCCCCAATCATGCCCCGTGCCCCCCTCCTTTCCCCCCACCCCCGCTCATGCCCCGTGTGTCTCTCCCCTTACCCCCACCCCCCGCTCATGCCCCATGTGTCTCTCCACTTCTCCTCCACCCCCCCGCTCATGCCCCGTGTGTATCTCTCCTCCCCCCCACCCCCACTCATGCCCCATGTCTCCCTACTGTTCCCCCACCCCCTGCTCATGCCCCGTGTCTCTCTCCCCTTCCCCCCACCCCCTGCTCATCTGCTCATGCCCCGTGTGTCTCTCCCCTTCCCCCCACCCCCCGCTCATGCCCCATGTGTCTCTCCCCTTCTGCCCAACCCCCGCTCATGCCCCTTGTCACTCTCCCCTTCCCCCCCACCCCCCGCTCATGCCCCGTGTCTCTCTCTCCTTCCCCCCACCCCCGCTCATGCCCCGTGTCTCTCTCCCCTTCCCCCCACCCCCCGCTCATGCCCCGTGTCTCTCTCCCCTTAACCCCCACTCTCTCCCCTTCCCCCACCCCCTGCTCATGCCCTGTATCTCTCCCCTTTCCCACCACCCCCCGCTTATGCCCCGTGTGTCTCTCTCCTTCCCCCCACTCCCCGCTCATGCCCCATGTCTCCCTACTGTTCCCCCCACCCCCTGCTCATGCCCCATGTCTCTCTCCCATCCCCCCCAGCCCCGCTCATGCCTCGTGTCTCTCTCCCCTTCCCCCCACCCCCCGCTCATGCCAGGTGTCTCTCTCCCCTTCTCCCCCACCCCCGCTCATGTCCCGGGTCTCTCTCCCCTTACCCCTACCCCCCGCTCATGCCCTGTGTCTCTCTCCCCTTCCCCCCACCCCCCGCTCATGCCCCAGGTCTCTCTCCCTTCATCCCACCCCCCACTCATGCCCCGTGTCTCTCTCCGCTTCCCCCCACCCCCCGCTCATGCTCCGTGTCTCTCTCCCCTTCCCCCACCCCCGCTCATGCCCCGTGTCTCTCTTCCCTTCTCCCAGCCCCCGCTCATGCTTGTGTCTCTCTCCCCTTCCCCCCCACCACCCGCTCATGCCCCGGGTCTCTCTCCCCTTCCCCCCAACCCCAGCTCATGCCCCGTGTCTCTCTCCCCTTCCCCCCACCCCCCGCTCATGCCCCGGGTCTCTCTCCCCTTCCCCCCACCCCCCGCTCATGCCTCGTGTCTCTCTCTCCTTCCCCCCAACCCCCCGCTCATGCCCCGTGTGTCTCTCCCCTTCCCCCCTAACCCCAACTCATGCCCTGTGTTTCTCTCCCCTTCCCCCACCCCCCACTCATGCCCCGTGTCTCCCTCCTTTCCCCCCACCACCCCTCATGCCCCGTGTGTCTCTCCCCTTCCCCCCAGCCCCCGCTCATGCCCCGTGTGTCTCTCCACTTCTCCTCCACCCCCCGCTCATGCCCCGTGTGTCTCTCCCCTTCCCCCCACCCCCACTCATGCCCTGTGTTTATCTCCCCTTCCCCCACTCCCCACTCATGCCCCGTGCCTCCCTCCTTTCCCCCCACCCCCGCTCATGCCCCGTGTGTCTCTCCCCTTACCCCCACCCCCCGCTCATGCCCCATGTGTCTCTCCACTTCTCCTCCACCCCCCCGCTCATGCCCCGTGTGTATCTCTCCTCCCCCCACCCCCACTCATGCCCCATGTCTCCCTACTGTTCCCCCACCCCCTGCTCATGCCCCGTGTCTCTCTCCCCTTCCCCCCACCCCCTGCTCATCTGCTCATGCCCCGTGTGTCTCTCCCCTTCCCCCCACCCCCCGCTCATGCCCCATGTGTCTCTCCCCTTCTGCCCAACCCCCGCTCATGCCCCTTGTCACTCTCCCCTTCCCCCCCACCCCCCGCTCATGCCCCGTGTCTCTCTCTCCTTCCCCCCACCCCCCGCTAATGCCCCGTGTCTCTCCCCTTCCCACCAACCCCCCGCTCATGCCCCGGGTCTCTCTCCGCTTCCCCCACCCCCCGCTCATGCCCTGTGTATCTCTCCCCTTCCTCCCTAACCCCCACTCATGCCCTGTGTTTCTCTCCCCTTCCCCACCCCCCACTCATGCCCCGTGTCTCTCTCCCCTTCCCCCCACCCCCGCTCATTTCCTGTGTCTCTAACCTTCCCCCCCACCCCCCGCTCATGCCCCGGGTCTCTCTCCGCTTCCCCCCACCCCCTGCTCATGCCTCGTGTCTCTCTCCCCTTCCCCCCACCCCCGCTCATGCCCCGTGTGTCTCTCCCCTTCCTTCCCACCCCCGCTCATACCCCGTGTGTCTCTCCCCTTCCCCCCACCCCCCGCTCATGCCCCGTGTGTCTCTCCACTTCTCCTCCACCCACCGCTCATGCCCCCTGTGTCTCTCCCCTTCCCTCCACCCCCGCTCATGCCCCATGTCTCCCTAGTGTTCCCCCCAACCCCTGCTCATTTATGTCTCTCAACACACCCCACCCCTGCACACGGCCCCGTGTGTCTCTCCCCTTCCCCCCCACCCCCCACTCATGTCCCGTGTGTCTCTCCCCTTCCCCCACACCCCCTGCTCATGCCCCTTGTGTCTCGTCCCTTCCCCCACCTCCCGCTCATGCCCCGTGTGTCTCTCCCCTTCCCCCACCCCCGCTCATGCCCCGTGTCTCTCTCCCCTTCCCCCCACCCCCCGCTCATGCCCTGTGTCTCTCCCCTTCCCCCCTCCCCCGCTCATGCCCCGGGTCTCTCTCCCCTTCCCCACACCCCCCGCTCATGCCCCGTGTCTCTCTCCCCTTCCCCCACCCCCTGCTCATGCCCTGTGTCTCTCTCCCCTTCCCCCCACCCCCTGCTCATGCCCTGGGTCTCTCTCCCCTTCCCCCCACCCCCTGCTCATGCCCCTTGTCTCTCTCCCCTTCTCCCCCACCCCCCGCTCATGCCCCGTGTCTCTCTCCCCTTCCCCCACCCCCCGCTCATGCCCCGAGTCTCTCCCCTTCCCCCGCACCCTCCGCTCATGCCCCGTGTATCTCTCTCCTTCCCCCCACGCCCCGCTCATGCCCCGTGTCTCCCTCATTTCCCCCACCCCCCACTCATGCCCCTTATGTCTCTCAACAACCCCCACCCCTGCCCACGCCCCGTGTGTCTCTCCCCTTCACCCCATCCCCCTCATGCCCCGTGTCTCTCTCCCCTTCCCCCCACCCCCCGCTCATGCCCCATGTGTCTCTCCCCTTATCCCCCCACCCCCTGCTCATGCCCCGTGCCGCTCTCCCCTTCCCCCACCCCCCTCTCATGCCCCGTGTGTCTCTCCCCTTCCCCCCACCCCCTGCTCATGCCCCTTGTCTCTCTCCCCTTCTCCCCCACCCCCCGCTCATGCCCCGTGTCTCTCTCCCCTTCCCCCCACCCCCCGCTCATGCCCCGTGTCTCTCCCCTTCCCCCCACCCCCCGCTCGTGCCCCGTGTATCTCTCTCCTTCCCCCCACGCCCTGCTCATGCCCCATGCCGCTCTCCCCTTCCCCCACCCCCCTCTCATGCCCCGTGTGTCTCTCCCCTTCCCCCCACCCCCTGCTCATGCCTCTTGTCTCTCTCCCCTTCTCCCCCACCCCCCGCTCATGCCCCGTGTCTCTCTCCCCTTCCCCCCACCCCCCGCTCATGCCCCGTGTCTCTCCCCTTCCCCCTCCCCCCGCTCGTGCCCCGTGTATCTCTCTCCTTCCCCCCATGCCCTGCTCATGCCCCGTGTCTCCCTCATTTCCCCCACCCCCCACTCATGCCCCTTATGTCTCTCAACACACCCCACCCCTGCACACGCCCCGTGTGTCTCTCCCCTTCCCCCCCACCCCTCTCACGCCCCGTGTCACTCTCCCCTTCCCCCCACCTTGCTCATGCCCCGTGTTTCTCCCCTTCTCCCCACCTCCGCTCATGCCCGTGTCTCTCTCCCCTTCCCCTCACCCCTCGCTCATGCCCCGTGTGTCTCTCCCATAATCCCCCCACCCCCCGCTCATGCCCCGTGTCGCCCTCCCCTTCCCCCCACTCCCAGCTCATGCCCCGTGTCTCTCTCCCCTTCCCCCCCACTCTCTCCCCTTTCTCCACCCCCTGCTCATGCCTCATGGCCCGTATATCTCCCATTCCCCCACCCCCCGCTCATGCCCCGTGTGTCTCTCTCCTTCCCCCCACTCCCCACTCATGCCCCGTGTCTCCCTACTGTTCCCTCCACCCCCTGCTCATGCCCCATGTCTCTCTCCCTTTCCCCCCAGCCCCGCTCATGCCCCGTGGCTCTCTCCCCTTCCCCCCCACTCCTGCCAGGTGTCTCTCTCCCCTTCTCCCCATCCCCCGCTCATGCCCCGGGTCTCTCTCCCCTTCCCCCCACCCCCCGCTCATGCCCCGTGTCTCTCTCCCCTTCCCCCCAACCCCCGCTCATGCCCCGGGTCTCTCTCCTCTTCCCTCCACCCCCCGCTCATGCCCCGTGTCTCTCTCCCCTTCCCCCCACCCCCTGCTCATGCCCCGTGTCTCTCTCCCCTTCCCACCACACCCCGCACATGCCCCGGGTCTATCTCCCCTTCCCCCCACCCCCCGCTCATGCCCCGTATCTCTCTCCCCTTCCCCCTATCCCCCGCTCATGCCCCGTGTCTCTCTCCCCTTCCCCCACCTCCCGCTCATGCCCTGGGTCTCTCTCCCCTTCCCCACACCCCCTGCTCATGCCCCTTGTCTCTCTCCCCTTCTCCCCCACCCCCTGCTCATGCCCGTGTCTCTCTCCCCTTCACCCACCCCCCGCTCATGCGCCGAGTCTCTCCCCTTCCCCCGCACCCCCCGCTCATGCCCGTGTATCTCTCTCCTTCCCCCCACACCCCGCTCATGCCCCGTGTCTCCCTCATTTCCCCCACCCCCCACTCATGCCCCTTATGTCTCTCAACAACCCCCACCCCTGCCCACGCCCCGTGTGTCTCTCCCCTTCACCCCATCCCCCTCATGCCCCGTGTCTCTCTCCCCTTCCCCCCACCCTGCTCATGCCCCATGTTTCTCCCCTTCTCCCCACCTCCGCTCATGCCCGTGTCTCTCTCCCCTTCCCCTCACCCCCCGCTCATGCCCCATGTGTCTCTCCCCTTATCCCCCCACCCCCCGCTCATGCCCCGTGTCGCTCTCCCCTTCCCCCACCCCCCGCTCATGCCCCGTGTCTCTCTCCCCTTCCCCCCCACTCTCTCCCCTTTCCCCACCCCCTGCTCATGCCTCATGGCCTGTATCTCTCCCCTTCCCCCACCCCCCGCTCATGCCCCGTGTGTCTCTCTCCTTCCCCCCACTCCCCGCTCATGCCCCGTGTCTCCCTACTGTTCCCTCCACCCCCTACTCATGCCCCATGTCTCTCTCCCTTTCCCCCCAGCCCCGCTCATGCCCCGTGTCTCTCTCCCCTTCCCCCCCGCTCCTGCCAGGTGTCTCTCTCCCCTTCTCCCCAACCCCCGCTCATGCCCCGGGTCTCTCTCCCCTTCCCACCACCCCCCACTCATGCCCCGTGTCTCTCTCCCCTTCCCCCACCCCCCGCTCATGCCCCGGGTCTCTCTCCCCTTCCCCCCACCCCCTGCTCATGCCCTGTGTCTCTCTCCCTTTCCCCCACCCCCCGCTCATGCCCCGTGTCTCTCTCCCCTTCCCCCCGCTCATGCCCCGGGTCTCTCTCCCCTTCCCCCTACCCCCCACTCATGTCCCGTGTCTCTCTCCCCTTCCCCCCACACCCCGCTCATGCCCCGGGTCTCTCTCCCCTTCCCCCCACCCCCCGCTCATGCCCCGTGTCTCTCTCCCTTCCCCCCACCCCACGCTCATGCCCTGGGTCTCTCTCCCCTTCCCCCCACCCCTGCTCATGCCCCGTGTCTCTCTCCCCTTACCCCCCACCCCAAGCTCATGCTCCGGGTCTCTCTCCCCTTCCCCCCACCCCTGCTCATGCCTCGTGTCTCTCTCCCCTTCCACCCTACCCCCCACACATGCCCTGTGTTTCTCTCCCCTTCCCCCACCCCCCACTCATGCCCCGTGTCTCCCTCCTTTCCCCTCACCCCTACTCATGCCCCGTGTGTCTCTCCCCTTCCCCCCACCCCCTGCTCATGCCCCGTGTCTCTCTCCCCTTCCCCCCACTCATGCCCTGTGTGTCTCTCCACTTCTTCTCTACCCCCCGCTCATGCCCCGTGTGTCTCTCCCCTTCCCCCCACCCCCACTCATGGCCCATATCTCCCTACTGTTCCCCCCACCCCTCCGATCATGCCCTGTGTCTCTCTCCCCTTCCCCCCACCCCCTGCTTATGCCTCGTGTGTCTCTCCCCTTCCCCCCACCCCCTGCTCACCCCCGTGTGTCTCTCCCCTTCCCCCCACCCCCCGCTCATGCCCCATGTCTGTCTCCCCTTCCCCCCACCCCCTGCTCATACCCCATGTCTGTCTCCCCTTCCCCCACCCCCTGCTCATGCCCCGTGTGTCTCTCCCCTTCCCCCCACCCCCCACCTCATGCCCCGTGTCTCTCTCCCCTTCCCCCCACCCCCTGCTTATGCCCCGTGTGTCTCTCCCCTTCCCCCACCCCCTGCTCATGCCCCGTGTGTCTCTCCCCTTCCCCCCACCCCCCGCTCATGCCCCGTGCCTCTCTCCCCTTCCCCCCACCCCCCGCTCATGCCCCGTGTCTCTCCCCTTCCCCCCCACCCCCCGCTCATGCCCCGTGTGTCTCACTCCTTCCCCCCTCCCCGCTCATGCCCCATGTCTCCCTCCTTTCCCCCACCCCCCACTCCTGCCCCTTGTGTCTCTCCCCTCCCCCCACCCCTGCCCACGCCCCGTGTGTGTCTCCCCTTTCCCCCCACCCCCCGTTCATGCCCTGTGTCTCTCTCCCCTTCCCCCCACCCCCTGCTCATGCCCCATGTCTCTCTCCCATTCCCCCCAGCCCCGCTCATGCCCATTGTCTCTCTCCCCTTCCCCCCACCGCCCGCTCATGCCAGGTGTCTCTCTCCCCTTCCCCCCACCCCCCGCTCATGCCCCGGGTCTCTCTCCCCTTCCCCTGACCCCCCGCTCATACCCCGTGTCTCTCTCCCCTTCCCCCCACCCCCGCTCATGCCCCGTGTCTCTCTCCCCTTCCCCCCACCCCCTGCTCATGCCCTGGGTCTCTCTCCCGTTCCCTCCACCCCCCGCTCATGCACTGTGTCTCTCCCCGCTTCCCCCACCCCCCGCTCATGCCCCGGGTCTCTCTCCCCTTCCCCCCACCCCCCGCTCATGCCCCGTGTCTCTCTCCCCTTCCCCCCAGCACCCGCTCATGCCCCGTGTCTCTCGCCCCTTCCCCCCACCCCCCGCTCATGCCCCATGTCTCTCTCCCATTCCCCCCACCCCCGCTCATGCCCTGTGTCTCTCTCCCCTTCCCTCCCACCCCCCGCTCATGCCCCGGGTCTCTCTCCCCTTCCCCCCACCCCCGCTCATGCATCGTGTCTCTCTCCCCTTCCCCCCTACCCCCCACTAACGCCCTGTGATTCTCTCCCCTTCCCCCACCCCCTGCTCATGCCCCGTGTCTCCCTCCTTTCCCTTCACCCCCTGCTCATGCCCCGTGTGTCTCTCCCCTTATCCCCCACATCCCTCTCATACCCTGTGTGTCTCTCCCCTTCCCCCCACCCCCGCTCATGCCCCGTGTGTCTCCCCCTTCCCCTCCACGCCCTCTCATGCCCGTGTGTCTCTCCCCTCCCACCCACCCCCGCTCATGCCCCATGTCTCCCTACTGTTCCCCACCCCCCTGCTCATGCCCCGTGTCTCTCTCCCCTTTCCCCCACCCCCTGCTCATGCCCCGTGTGTCTCTCCCCTTCCCCCGAACCCCCGCTCATGCTTCGTGTGTCTCTCCCCTTCCCCCCACCCCCGCTCATGCCCCGTGTCTCTCTCCCCTTCACCCCCACCCCCCGCTCATGCCCTGTGTGTCTCTCCCCTTCCCCCCACCCCCCGCTCATGCCCCGTGTCTCTCTCCCCTTCCCCCAACCCCCGCTCATGCCCCGTGTCTCTCCCCTTCCCCCACCCCTGCTCATGCCCCTTGTGTCTCTCTCCTTCCCCCCACTCCCCGCTCATGCCTGTGTCTCCCTCCTTTTCCCCACCCCCCGCTCATGCCCCGTGTGTCTCCCTCCTTTCCCCCACCCCCTCTCATGCCCCTTGTGTCTCTCCCCTCCCCCCGCCCCTGCCCACACCCCGTGTGTGTCTCCCCTTCCCCCCAACCCCCCTCATGCCCCGTGTCTCTCTCCCCTTCCCCCCACAACCTGTCCATGCCCCGTGTTTCTCCCCTTCGCCCCACCCCCGCTCATGCCCCGTGTCTCTCTCCCCTTCCCCCCACCCCCGCTCATGCCCCTTGTGTCTCTCCCCTTATCCCCCATCCCCCGCTCATGTCCCGTGTCTCTCTCCCCTTCCCCCACCCCCTGCTCATGCCCCATGTCTCTCTCCCATTCCCTCCAGCCCGCTCATGCCCATTGTCTCTCTCCCCTTCCCCCCACTGCCTGCTCATGCCAGGTGTCTCTCTCCCCTTCTCCCCCACCCCCCGCTCATACCCCGTGTGTCTCTCCCCTTCCCCCCACCCCCGCTCATGCCCCGTGTATCTCTCCCCTTCCCTCCCACCCCCCGCTCATGCCCCGTGTGTCTCTCCCCTTCCCCCCTACCCCCGCTCTTGCCCCGTGTCTCTTTCCCCTTCCCCCCACCCCCCGCTCATGCCCCGTGTCTCTCCCCTTCCCCCCACCCCCGCTCATGCCCCTTGTGTCTCTCTCCTTCCCCCACCCCCCGCTCATGCCCCATGTGTCTCTCCCCTTCCCCCCACCCCCGCTCATGCCCCGTGTCTCTCTCCCCTTCCCCCCCACCCCCCGCTCATGCCCCGTGTGTCTCTCCCCTTCCCCCCACCCCCCACTCATGCCCCGTGTCTCTCTCCCCTTCCCCCCAACCCCCTGCTCATGCCCCGTGTCTCTCCCCTTCCCCCCACCCCCGCTCATGCCCCTTGTGTCTCTCTCCTTCCCCCCACTCCCTGCTCATGCCCGTGTCTCCCTCCTTTTACCCACCCCCCGCTCATGCCCCGTGTGTCTCTCTCTTTCCCCCCACTCCCCGCTCATGCCCCGTGTCTCCCTCCTTTCCCCCACCCCCCACTCATGCCGCTTGTGTCTCTCCCCTCCCCCCACCCCTGCCCACGCCCTGTGTGTGTCTCCCCTTCCCCCCCGCCCCCCTCATGCCCCGTGTCTCTCTCCCCTTCCCCCCCACCCCGCTCATGCCCCGTGTCTCTCCCCTTCCCCCCACCCCCGCTCATGCCCCATGTGTCTTTCCCCTTATCCCCAACCCCCCGCTCATGCCCCGTGTGTCTCTCCCCTTCCCCCCACCCCCTGCTCATGCCCCGTGTCTCCCTCCTTTCCCCCCACCCCCCGCTCATGCCCCATGTGTCTCTCCCCTTCTCCCCCACCCCCCACTCATGCCCTGTTTGTCTCCCCTGTTCCCCCCACCCTCCGCTCATGCCCTGTGTGTCTCCCCTGTTCCCCTCCACCCCCCGCTCATGACCTGTCTCCCCTGTTACACCCCATCCCCCTGCTCATGCCCCGTGTCTCCCGTGTGTTACCCCCCACCCCCAGCTCATGCCCGTGTCTCCCTTGTGTTACCCCCTCACCCTCCGCTCATGCCCCGTGTCTCCCTTGTGTTACCCCCCACACCCGCTCATGCCTGTGTCTCCCTTGTGTTACCCCCCACCCCCCGCTCATGCCCTGTCTCCCCTGTTACCCCCCACCCTCAACTCATGCCCCGTGTCTCCCTTGTTTTACCCCCCACCCCCCGATCATGCCCCGTGTCTCCCCTGTTCCCCGACGCCCGCTCATGCCCTGTGTCTCCCCTGTTCCCCCACCCCCGATCATGCCCTCTGTCTCTCTCCTATTCCTCCCACCCCTGCTCATGCCCCGTGTCTCCCCTGTTCCACCCCACCCCCTGCTCATGCCCCGTGTTTCCCTCATGTACCCCCAACCCCCTGCTCATGCCCCGTGTTTCCTGTTGCTCCTCCACCCTCCAGTCATGGCCCGTGTCTCCCTCCTGTACCCTCACCACCCACACCCCCGCTCATGCCCCGTGTTTCCCTCGTGTTACCCCCCAACCCGGCTCATGCCCCGTGTCTCCCTCGTTTTCCCCCAACACCCCGCTCATGCTTTTTGTCTCCCTCGTGTTCCCCCCACCCCGCTCAACCTCGTGTTTCCCTCGTGTTACCCCCACCCACTCCCGCTCATGCCCCGTGTCCCCCTTGTGTTCCCCCCACCACCCGCTCATGCCCCGTGTCTTTCTCCTTTCCCCCCACCCCCATTCATGCCCCGTGTGTGCGCCCTGTTCCCCCACCTCTGCTCATGCCCCGTGTGTGCCCTGTTCCCCCACCCCCGCTCATGCCCCGTGTGCGCCCTGTTTCCCCCACCCCCGCTCATGCCCCATGTGCCCTGTTCCCCCCACTCCCGCTCATGCCCTGTGTCTCCCTCGTGTTCCCCCCACCCCCGCTCATGCCACGTCTACCCCCGTCTACCCCGCTCATGCCCCGTGTGTCTCCTGTTGCCACCACCCCCCGCTCATGCCCCGTGTCTCCCTTGTGTTCCCCCATCCCCCACTCATGCCCTGTGTCTCCATCGTGTACCCCCTCACCACCCGCTCATGCCCCGTGTGTCTCCTGTTGCTCCCACCCCCCGCTCATGCCCAGTGTCTCCCTCATGTTCCCCCCACCCCCAGTCATGCCCCGTGTTTCCCACATGTTACCCCCACCCCCTGCTCATGCCCTGTGTCTCCCTCATGTTCCCCCACCCCCGCTCATGCCCCTTGTTGCTCTCCTTTCCCCCCACCTCTGCTCATGCCCCATGTGTGCCCTATTCCCCCACCCCCGCTCATGCCCTGTGTGTGCCCTGTTCCCCCCATCCCCCGCTCATGCCCCGTGTGTGCCCTGCTCCCCCAACCCCCGCTCATTCCCCGTGTGTTCCCTGTTTCCCCACCCCCTCTCATGCCCCGTGTCTCCCTCGTGTTCCTCCCCACCCCCGCTCATGCCCCGTGTCTCACTCGTGTTCCTCCCCATCCCCGCTCATACCCTGTGTCTCCCTAGTGTTCCTCCCCCCCGCTCATGCCCCGTGTCTCCCCTGTTCCCCCCACCCGCTGCTCATGCCCTGTGTCTCTCTCATGTTCCCCCCACCCCCGCACATGTCCTGTGTTTCCTTCCTTTTCCCCCCCGCCCCCTGCTCATGCCCCGTTTGTACCCTGTTCCCTCTCACCCCCCGCTCATGCCCATGTGTCTCCCCTGTTCCCCCCCACCCCCGGCTCATGCCCTGTTGTGTTCTCTTTATACACCCCGCCTTCCCTTTCCATGGTGGCCATCTTGGTAAAAGATGTTCCTTCCTACACCGGGACGCCGCAGTCGTCCCGGTGTAGGAAGGAAAATCTTTTTGTTTTTTTTACCACCCGGCGTTCCCACTTTGAAGACCTAAGATGCTAGTTGTCTTCATCTATTGAAAAGGATGTTATGGTGACGTTGCACTAATAAAAACCTATAAAAGTCAGTAAAAAAAAATGTGCTACAGTGACGTTATGGTTAAGTTGCACTAATAAAAACCTATGAAATTCAATGAAAAAACTTTGTTAAAGGGACGTTATGGTTAAATTGCGCTACTAAAAACATATGAAATTCAGTGGTTCCAAGTAAAACCGAAAAACCCTTGAAATTCACCAACCATAACTCGCGCCACCACCGTGCACTGCTAAGACTAACACCCAGGACATCAAAGATGACATCACATGTCTGGCTCACTCTTTTTTCTTTTGCTGACATATCTAGGCCACATGGTTTTCTTCAGTAACAGTCAGAAACTAAAAATGTTATTTTATTTGTAGATGTATCCTTTAAGTAGGTTCTTACAGTAATTCCCTTAAAGTCCAGTCACATAATATGAAACAATTACATAGGGGAAGACACAAGCTTGAAAGACAGCAATCCTTTTTGTGCATAAAGATAATCAATAGACTTATGAGCACTTTCTGATAGTTCTGTTTTTTTTATTTTTTTTATGGCTGTACTTTCCCTGTATATGGTCATATTTGTATACATTGTACTCACACTACTTTCTTTAGGGTCCAATCACATCAAGTGATACATAAACATAGGGTAAATAGCAGCTTTGAAACAGAGCAATCATTTATTTGCATGAACATAATCAGTTAAGTTATGAATTGTTTCTGCTACTACTTGTGCTTTTTTGCTTAATTCACATTCCCTGTATATACCCATATTGGTATGTGTTCTTGTGTCTTTGTGTTTTGTCTATAGTAATGCAATTATGTAATACATGGGTTTTATTAGCTACTTATTACATATTTCACAGTACACAAAAATCTATTAAGAAAACAATTATCATTTCATTATTCAACATATTAACATTACAAATATTATACCTTCATCTTGTACGCTGCACACAATGTTATGTTTCAGTATGAGTAGCTTAGTATAGTAGATAGAACCCCATAATAGAATGCTTTTTTTATCAATGCATCGTTCAATGCACTAATTAGGGTATGATATTTATTGCAACGATCCTTGACACTTGTTTCCCAACATTATAATAAGAATCCCTTGTACACATATTTCATGAAAAGTACATACACATGTGATGTCATCAATGGCATTTGTGATGTCATCTTTGATGTCCTGGGTGTTAGTCTAAGCAGTGCACGGTGGTGGCGCGAGTTATGGTTGCTTAGCTTACCATAACTGGCGAATTTCAAGGGTTTTTCAGTTTTACTTGGAACCATAACGTCCCTTTGACAAAGTTTTTTCACTGATATTACATGGCCACGGTAGTGGGCATGAACTTATGGTTAAGTTGCTGTTTCCATAGGAAGAGCACTTTTCAGGGTGGCTTATAACTTCACTCCCCCTGGACGAATCCTCACTAAACTTTGCAAAAAAAGTATATGGGCCACTCCGAAAGTTTGGTGAGAATTCGTCCAGGGGGGGCAAAGTTATAGGGGGGGTCCCAAAACTTTTTTTTTTCCCATAGACTGAATGGGACATTTTTTTTGCTTGCGCCTACAGCCCAAACCGCTGGACGGATTTTCACCAAATTTGGACCAGGAGCAGCGGCTTGGTCCCGAAAGCGTGCTTTTGCATGTTCGTAGGGGGTGTCCTGAAGACGCTCTAAGAACACTCGGGGTGTCCTGAAGTGTTTGCAAATAAACAAAATGGGGGTGTTCTGGGGACGCTGTCCGTATTGTTCTGTGGCAAGTTGAATGTGTTCTGAGAACACTGGGGGTGTCCTGAAATGTTTGCAAATAAACAAAATGGGGGTGTTCTGATGACGCTGTCCGTATTGTTCGTTGTCAAGTTGAAAGTGTTCTAAGAACTCTCGCCTTGTCCTGCAATGTTCGTAGGTGGTGTTCTGAAGACGCTGTCCGTATTGTTCGATGGCAAGTTGAAAGTGTTCTAAGAACTGCCTCGGTGTCCTGAAATGTTCGCAGGGGGTGTCCTGAAGACGCGGTCTGTATTGTTCGATGGCAAGTTGAAAGTGTTCTAAGAACACTCGGGGTGTCCTGAAATGTTCGCAAATAAACAAAATGGGGTTGTTCTGAGGACGATGTCCGTATTGTTCGTTGTCAAGTTGAAAGTGTTCTAAGAACTCTCGCGTTGTCCTGAAATGTTCGCAGGGGGTGTCCTGAAGACGCTGTCCGTATTGTTCGATGGCAAGTTGAAAGTGTTCTAAGAACACTCGGGGTGTCCTGAAATGTTCGCAAATAAACAAAATGGGGGTGTTCTGAGGACGGTGTCCGTATTGTTCGTTGTTAAGTTGAAAGTGTTCTAGGAACTCTCGCGTTGTCCTGAAATGTTCGTAGGGGGTGTCCTGAAGATGCTCTAAGAACACTCAGGGTGGCCTGAAGTGTTCACACATAAAAACAATGGGGGTGTTCTGGGGACGCTGTCCGTATTGTTCTGTGGCAAGTTGAATGTGTTCTAAGAACACTGGGGGTGTCCTGAAATGTTCGCAAATAAACAAAATGGGGGTGTTCTGATGACGCTGTCCGTACTGTTCGTTGTCAAGTTGAAAGAGTTCTAAGAACTCTCGCGTTGTCCTGAAATGTTCGTAGGTGGTGTCCTGAAGACGCTGTCCATATTGTTCGATGGCAAGTTGAAAGTATTCTAAGAACTGTCTCGGTGTCCTGAAATGTTCGCAGGGGGTGTCCTGAAGACGCTCTAAGAACTCTCACATTGTCCTGAAATGTTCGTACATAAACAAAATGAGGGTGTGATCGAAGAACACACTTGTTGTCCTGAATTGTTCTAAGAACTCTCGCGGTGTCCTGAAATGTTCGTAGGGGGTGTCCTGAGGACGCTCTAAGAACACTTGCGGTGTCCTGAAATGTTCGCAAATAAACAGAATGGGGGTGTTCTGAGGACGCTGTCCGTATTGTTCGTTGTCAAGTTGAAAGTGTTCTAAGAACTCTCGCGTTGTCCTGAAAGGTTCGCACATAAACAAAATGGGGGTGTGTTCTAAGAACACACGCGTTGTCCTGAAGTGTTCTCCAAACTCTCGCGGTGTCCTGAAATGTTCATGGGGGTGTCCTGAGGACGCTGTCCGTATTGTTCAATGGCAAGTTGAAAGTGTTCTAAGAACTGTCTCAGTGTCCTGAAATGTTCGTAAATAAACAAAATGGGGGGGTGTTCTAAGAACTCACGCGTTGTCCTGAAATGTTCGTACGGGTTGTCCTGAAGACGCTGTCCGTATTGTTCGATGGCAAGTTGAAAGTGTTCTAAGAACTGTTTCGGTGTCCTGAAATGTTCGCAAATAAACAAAATGGGGGTGTGTTCTAAGAACACACGCGTTGTCCTGAAATGTTCATAGGGGGTGTCCTGAGGACGCTGTCCGTATTGTTCGTTGTCAAGTTGAAAGTGCTCTAAGAACTCTCGTGGTGTCCTGAAATGTTTACAGCGGGTGTACTGAAGATGCTGTCCGTATTGTTCGATGGCAAGTTGAAAGTGTTCTAAGAACACTCGCTTTGTCCTAAAATGTTCGCACATAAACAAAATGGGTGTGTGTTCTAAGAACACACGCATTGTCCTGAAATGTTCGTAGGGGGTATCCTGAGGACGCTGTCCGTATTGTTCGCTGGCAAATTGAAAGTGTTCTAAGAACACTGGTAATGTCCGCGGACATTAAAAGTTTCCATAGGCCATAGTTGAAATGTTTTACTCTATGGGTGTGATATGCTGCGGTGGTTGTGGCCAGGGCATAGAGTGTTGGCTGCATGGCCATTTGGTCATGCACCCAACACTCTATGCCCTGGCCACAACCACCGCAGCATATCACATTTATAGTTGCTTATAACTTTGGGTCCAAAACAAATTTATAACAAACAAAGATATAAGATACTATGGGTGTGATATGCTGTGATGGTTGTGGACAGGGCATAGAGTGTATAATATACTTACTGTATGGTTTAGTAACTGGAGTACATGTATTTCTTGTTAATTTCTGTGATAAAAGAAAATGGCATGTTAGTATTAGTATTTTGTAATGACTTTTTACATTGTATAATCAACATTTTTTTTGGACCCTCAGATTTAGTAGATTACAAACCAGAGTACTGTGCAATTTGCTCAGTTTCTGTGTTCGTTGCTAAAATCATTGGGTCTGTGGGAGAAAAAAAAATCCATGTTGGATTAAAAAAGAATCCTGTTCTGTTATGTTACAGTTTATTTGTTTGTTTGTTTTCAGTGTTCATTTGTTGTTTTTGGCTAATGCTTTATACATTGGGTTGTTGCATTTATTTTGGAGCAGTAACATATTATTTATTTGTTTGGATATTATGAAATTTTGGAGCAGTTAGATACCAGTAGGTGTATTCTAACTGTCTATTTTTTTTATATATTTTAGTGGTATTGATTTATCTGTTTGGATATTGTTAAATTTTGGGACAGTTAGATACCAATTGGCGTATTCTAACTTGTCTATTTTTTTATATATTTTAGTGGTATTGATTTATCTGTTTGGATATTGTTAAATTTTGGGACAGTTAGATACCAATTGGCGTATTCTAATTGTCTATTTTTTGCTCTAATTTAGTGGTATTCATTTATGTGATTAATTGTTGTAGAATCTTTGGGCAGTTAGATAGCTTTTGGAATATTCTAACAGTTTATATTTTTACTACAAGTTTACTTGAGGTTTAAGTACAGTTTAGTTATCAAATTCTGGGTTTAAGAACATTAAATAAGCGTTTGTAAGATTATCTGGTAATCTCTGCTTTAGAGTAATGGTACTATCATTACATTGAAACCATCCACATTTCTTTTTTATATATGCAGTGTAGTGCCCTGAATTGGTTGTAGCTCCTGCGTGGTAGATTATACCTATTGTTGTGAAGGTTTTCTTACCAAGTGATATTTGACCATGTGTGAATCCAGTCAGCTTGCAGTTGTTTTTGGTACCATCTGCATTGTAAGTAGAAGCATTAGTATTACGTATTTACTATGTGTTTGTATTACTAATGTGGAGCGATTATCTGAATTGCAGGTAGAACATAATCTACCATGGTTTGCATTTTGTATAAGTTGCTGAAATGGAATGGATTCACAATTAGGTATTGATATATATACAAAGCGTTCATTGGGGAATTCTTCTTGTGTCACATTGTTGCAGAGAGTGCATGTATGTTTCCACATGTATGAAATCTGGAAGATTTCATTTATAAGTTTGTTTTTGTTTTCCAGCACTTGTAGTAAGTACATTAGATATTCTTGTGGATCTTCCTGTGAGTTTATAGTGAATTTCACCATTCCAGCACAGTAGTCCAATTGTTGTCTTATTCCATAAACACTATACGTGTTGTCAGGATTGTTTGCTGCATTTCTGTGAAGTACTAACATTTGCAAACACAATGGGTCTGTACTGTGTAAGTAAATGTTCTCAACAATTGGTGGTAATTGAAATAGAATATTCATTGCTACATTTGCGTAGCAAATTACACCAACTATATTTGAGAGTTTAAATGGACCAGGTAGTTCTGTATCTGACTGATTTTTTTGGAGTTTGTCTTCCTTCTTTGAAGAAGTACCTGGTTTACTTTCCCTAATTGATTCTTTTTTGCTTGTGGTACTTGATGAAGTATTACTTTCTTTTACTCTCTTTGGAGGATTTTCAGTGACATCCTGTTGCTTTTCTGTTTGATTTATTTTTCTTTCATAATGTTTTACTTTTTGTGGAACAGAAAATGTGTTTAGATGGGGAGTGTATAGTGAGCGAAGTCTACTGTATTCTAAAATGCAAGGAATATCAGCGTTTATTTTACTTGCATCAAAGTTGATTAGAAATAGACCGTTAAGTGTACATAAGCGTGAAAGTGCTATGTAGCTCATGTCTTCTTTAAAGACTGTGTTACCAATATCTATCATTGCTTTGTCTAGGGGAAGACCTTGTGATTTATGAATTGTGACTGCGTATGCAAGAGTTAGAGAAAATTGTTCTCTGCGTACATACATGTCTTTGAAGAGAAGGAATCGAGCTGTTGATCGTCCTATCCTTTTAACTTCTGAAAGTTTGTCAAAGAGTATATTGACAAACTGAATTTTGTTGTCACGTGAGTATTTTTGAAAGCCAACAACTGTACCCAGTGCTCCATTAACTAGTCCTTGGTCCACGTCAAGGTTACGTTTAAGCATTACTCTGCAATTTAAGGATAATTTTAATATCTTTTCTAAGCCTGCTGTGTTTGAGATTGATGTTTCTAAACTATTTAGTCTTGTTGTGGCTTGGTCACACATAGGTAGTGTCATCCCATGTACATCTAGTTTGTCTGTGGCGCTAATTTCCATTATTGGTTGCATTTCTTTACTTAACATTATTTCATTGAATTTTAAACAGCTTGCAAGAGTTGGCATTAAGGCCATACAATTGGCATTTTTGTGGGCTAATTGTTCCATAACATCTGTAGCACATGCATTATCACCATAAAGTGCATTAATTTGCTGGGTTTTCAATATTGTTTCTGCTTCTTTAGAGAGTATACCAACTCCGATACGTTTTAAGATGTTGGCATAGGTGAGATCTGCACATTGCTGCATGTTTTCTTTTAATTCTCTGTATTGGAAATGTTGCCAAAGGTTGACATTTCCAATGCTGCCAACAGTTTTATGGCAAAGTTTGTGTCCTAATGTTTTAAAAATAGGCTCACCTTTTACTGGTGTCAATTGAAGAAGATCTCCAAAATCAATAATGTGTTTTCCTGCAAAGAGCTCTTCATAGTTTGTTTTCAGTACTTCTTGTAATCTGCGGTGAATCAAAGCCAACATTAGGTTGGAGGCCACGCTCACTTCATCTATTAGTAGCATTTTCATTTGTTTCAATACTCTGCGTAGTTCCATTGCAGCTTCTGCAGAAAGTTTGTAATAGTCTAATGTGTTCTGGTGTTCTACTGGCAATAGTAGTAATCGGTGTAAAGTGACGCCACCTATGTTGTAGGCAGCTAAACCTGTGGGGGCAGTGACAACAGCTGACAGTTTGTTGTTTGTCAATTGTTGAAGGAATTTACTGATGATTTTGATTAGGAATGTTTTGCCAGAACCAGCTTCATCACTGACGTACAGTAGTATAGGTTTATAATTATGACAGGAACATTCTTTATTTTCATGTTGTACACCATGTGCAATCTGTTTTGTTACTTCTTAAAAAATGCTACGTTGTTCGTTGTTTAGTTTTGATTGTAGGATAGTTAAGTCTTCTTTATCTTCATACTGACACATGGTGTTTTCTACTTCTATCATAGCTAATTCTGCCTCATTTATTATTAGTGGTTCTCCTAGTGGTTCTTGGCTTCCTGTTACAGAAGGTTGACTACTGTCAGGAGTGTCTTTATCTAGTTGGGCCTGGAGTTCTTCTTCGTGTTGCTGTTCATTGTGAAACATTGTTTTGTATTGTGTAAAGTTTACATCAGTTATAGTGCTTTCATTTGCTTTGAAAGCATCTTCATATGAGTCATAGTTTTCTAGTATTCCTTCTTCTTTTCTCCCTGGTTTAAAGAGTTGTAGCAGGGACATGTAATATATTTCTTTATGTTGAGGAGTCTTCAATGACAATTTGATATGATTAATTAAATTTGGTTTAGTGAGTTTAAATAAGCTGCCATCACAGTTTGTCACTCTGTATTTACTTTTTTTTTCATCAGGTTTTATATTATTTTTGTATGTGTAGTTTTGGGCTATGTGGTATATACACATGGTTTCCAAAGTATTACTTCTGTTTTGGGTAGTATGTGTCTAATAAATGTCTTGGCTGTTGGGATCATGTTTGGCTATTGCTTCTATATCTTCGTATGTTTTTAGAACTCTTTTTCTAGATTTAGCTGGACCAAGACTTAGCCATACTATATTTTTAGATTTACCATGCAATGCAGTACCAGTTAAATGATCAGCTGCTTCATATGATCCACATTCTCTATGGGAGAGCATTTTTATGCCCAAGCTGTATCATTTCTGAGACACTGTTTTAACTGATGACAGGTCATTCCAGAGGTCTTGGAGCACTGTCTTTTCTGCTTTGGTTAAGTATGCTGTGACATATCGTGCAACATATCGTGCAACTGCAGTAGAATTGTCTGCAATGTACTGCACATCTATGTTTGCATTCCATAAGTGAGCAATGATTGCATTATAATAATTGATATATTGTTCTTCTTCTTTCCTGTTTATGTGATATGTATTTTTAGGTGACTTACCTTTAACACTGTCTAACTGAAGACATGAGGTTGTTCACTTGACCTGTATTTGTAACTGGTCTAGGGTAACCAAATCGGCATTTGGTGTAGTATTTCCCTATGTTTTTGTATTTGCGAAAACAATATTTGCCACATTTATGTCTTTGAAATTGTAAAATTTGTGCATGAAGATCACTATTTGTGGATTCTGATGGAATTTCACAAGTGCCATATTTTTCAATAAACTGTAAAACAGTGGCATCACTGTCTTGACCAAATTTAGGAGCACCTTTAATCCATAAAAGCATGTGAATATGTGGTGCTCCTCTGGCTTGGTATTCTTTTCTCCAAAAGAAGTGTTGCACTTCTCCAGGGGGAGGAACAGTTTTATTACAAATAAAATGTAGCATAGCAATGAAGCGATGGTGAAAATATCTTGAAACATTAACAGGATCCAAAGAACAAAGTTCTCCTGGTGTTAGTATATCTATGTTTGTTTTGTTTTTATTTGATATGCAAAGGAAATCATGTAAATCTTCCCATGCATATTCTGCACAACTTAATGTAACAAACCAAGTGGGTGGGCCAAGGTTTCTGATCATACAACGTACATCTCCGTGACGTCAAAACCTGTACTCTTTAGTACCACACATATTTGCTAATAGATTTGTAATATTTGATTGTAAAACCTCATCCTTTTGTTGCACTTTTTGTAATAATTGTGTAGCTGTCATATTTTGAAAGTGGGATCCTGATTTTAATATGTGTGCAACTCTGTAACATAAAGTTGCTAGTTCACTTTCAAAGAGTAGGTGGAATATGTATTCCACATTTTTTCTAAATCTGGGATCTTCAGAATACATCCGTAATGAGCGGTATTCTGAAGCTGATGTTTGAATAGAGGTCTATCATCATACCTTCCTCCTTTGCCAGTAGGAAAGAGTAGAGGAAAAGCACGTGCTTCTATACGTTTTTCCCATATGCTGATTGGTGATCCTTTTGTTTGACGCATTTGGTATGTTTCCAGTGCATCTTCTATGGTGTCAATAGAGTGCAAAGGATGCATTGTATAATGGTCTAACATATTTGATATTGTAGCAGGATCTAGTAGCTCAAATTGACCAGCTTCTTGTGTTTCTTGAATTATTTCAGTTGTATTTTTCAAGTTGTCTTCAATATTAATTTCTTTCTAATATTCATTATTCTCTTTATGATATTGTAAGGCTTGTCCAGCTTTATGTAAATCTACCAGCTGTTGCCATATTTTTTTGTCTTTTGTAGGTACTCCATTTAGTAAGATAATTAAAGATTGCTGCATTGGACGTTGCACTCCTAGAGTATGCACATTTTCTTTTAGATCTAATGGTAAATAAACTACTTTTCCACGAATGCCTTTTACCAATTCAGAGGGAGGTAATTTTACTGTTTTTGGTTGAAGGCGTATTATTGCTTGAAATGGGTGTACTGTTTGAATTATGATGCTCTCATATAAATTAAGTTGGTGTAAGGGCTTTGGTAGTGGGTATAATTCCAAATGATTTGTGATAGCACGTGAAGGAGTTTGGTTGTTGTCAAGTTTTGTAGTGCAGTAACTGCAAAGTATTAAGGGGTCACTTATTTCGTATTTGTTTTCTGCGACAAGGTAGAGAGCTAATTCAAACCATTTAGAATCTTCATTGTCTTCTATTTTATATGATAGGTCTACAGTTTTCATGTTACGTTCATAAAAAGTTCTGCGGCAACATACACATACATGGTTTGGTACTTCAGCTGATGTACTTTTAAATTTTAGTATTTCTTTTTTGTATGTGTTTAGCAGAAGGTTGCCATGTGTAGAATTGTTGCTAATTTGGTTTAAAGCTATTTCATTCTGTAAATGGCTTTCACTTCCAAAATATTTTTTCTGGATATAGTCAATTTCTTGAAGTAGGTCTTTTGCTGTACCATGAAGAAGAATGTTATTTAAATTTGCTAGTGCTAAAGCAGGACATTTAGCATAGTACAGTTTATAGACGACATTTCTTATAGTTGAATGATGTGTTGATATTCTTTTGATATCATGGAAGGTGGTTTTACAAGTAGGTCCTGTAATGCAGGCCAATGAATGTCCTTGTAGTCCTGTGTATTTGCGCACTGGACAGGTATCCATATTTTGCAGTAGTTTAATTTTGATTTTGTCTTTGCTTTTTTTACATATTGATTGAGGAATTGGCGTAAAGAAGTGAAATTCTTGTTAGGAATGTTACATATTGACGTGCATGGCCATTTGTACACTAGACATTCTTATTCAGTTGAATGGAGGGGTAATTCTAAGTTTTCAGGGCATATTTTTGTCAGGAGTACTTCTTGTTCCATTATGGTATTATTCACTTTTTCATAACCTCGACCACTGCTATGTATGGCAATTGTATTTGTTTGCTTTTGTTTGTACGCTTCTTCATTAAAATATGGTTCTGTGCTCGTAGTGTGACTCCATTCACCTCCGCAGATACTTAAGAAGTTCTTTCTGTTGACATTTCGTTTATTGAGAAGTCTTTTTTGTAATTTAGTTATTAGTTTTGTTAGTGGTTTCATTTTGTTTAACACCAAAATAAATAACTTTCTTTTGAGAAGAATTGCAACGCTTCTAAAATGAATTTCCTACTATAGGTTTTAAGCATTGAACCTGATTTCTCTCCTGTTTTTATAAGATTTTGAAGGACTTTGTGACGGAACATTTTGGCTAAAATACTTTTCTTGGTATGCTTACTTTGCACTATATTAAAATTTAAAGAAATAGTTTTATCTGTAGTGATAGCTGATTTTCTGTTGATTGTTTTTTGGTTTGTTTTACATTTTGATAGAGAAGGCAACGTTTTTGTACTTGAAACTTTTTGTGTTTCACTAAATTACTGTATTAGCTGTTTTGTTTGAACTTTTTTACAAATTCTGCTAGAGATGGATGCTTATGTTGGACACTTTTATTTTCATTTGCTCTACTTCTGCGTTGCTTTCTACGGACTTGACTTTTGGTAGGCATTCTTTAGGATCTGTTGAAAAAATTAAAGAAGGTATGGGTTGGGGTGTTCTGCAATGTATGTGTGCTGTGTGCATGAGTGTTTGAGTAAGCTGATGAATGTAATGGTGTCTGATTGTGCATTGGGAACTACAACTAGTAGGGATGTGTATTCTTCAATTAATATGTTACTAAACTCAGGTTCAGATGACAGAAAAAAATAAGCTAGTGGTGTGGAGAAGTACAAATAGTAAATCTAATGTATACAATAAAAACAGTTGTTTGTTCTATAATATGAAAATTCTAGTGGTTGAGTTGGGTAATTTGTGTGTCCAAAAGTAGGAATTTGTGCGCCATTCTGGCTGTAAATCGCTGTTTAAGACATGCAGATTTTTGGACAGAATGGTGCACAATCTCTATTTTTAGGCACAGACATAGCATGAATTAACTTTACAGTATGTTTGAGTAATAATACAAATATTATGGTGATATTCTACTTACTTTCTTTCTAAAATGAGCAGTTTAATTCTTAGTTCTTCTTAGTTCTTGAAATTCGGCTACTTCTTTTCAGGAGAATGGTCTACACTGCAATTGTAAAAGAAACAAATTAGTAATTTTGTTTGTATATAGCATGGTTTTTAATTTAGATATTGATTTTTTTTAATTGAAATCCTCAGCGCCTTCCTTAAAACCATTAAAACCATCTTAATCACATAAGATGCGTCACACCAGTTCAATACATATGATATGTTCTTAATGAACAAATTGTATTGCAATGAGTAACTGTAACAAACAACATATCTTTAGTATGTCTTGTGAAATTCATAATGTACCACTGAATACCATCATTTCTGGAACTGAGCTGTTCTAAGTAATAGTGCCTTAATGTCATGCTTAAATTAAAGTAATCAAATAAATAAATAAATAAATAAATGCAATTGTATAAGTATTATTTTTTGATGTTGGAACATAGAGTGTGCATACATGCAATTTTGTTTCAATATATGTAGTCTATAAATTTCATTTAAAAAATGTTAGTTTAACATGATTTGATAGTGTGTGTATTAAGAAAGTAAATAGTATAAAGGTTTATAAGTGATAGTTGATTTTAGGAAATTGGAAAAAAGACAGTAGATTCATTTTACAGATTACACAAGCTAAAAGTCAGTTTGAAAATGTGTTCATGTACTGTACAGAAAATATGCATACCTGTAGTTTGTGTTCCTGCATATGGATATGCATGGAGCTGCAAGTAGAAATCTTGGAGACTTGTACAGTATTTCTTGTAGATGGTGATTGCCAATGATATGGCACTTGTACTCAGAGAGATTCACAGTACATTTGCAGTGCTGATCTATGATGATGCAGTTAGATGTAGAGGTCTTGAATGTGATTGGTGCATGGTCATGTGATTTCTTAGCTACATACAATGAGGGAATGGCACAGAGAGTGAAGTGGAAATGGTAGAAGGGCTGTTCATGTTACGATATGTTCGCGGACATGGCGGAAGTTCGCGGACATTGGGAGTTACATCCGGGGATTTTTGGCTTCAGAAGTCATGCAAATGAGAATGAGCAGTGAAAGGGATTGGTAAGGAAAGTTTAGTGGGTGTGTTGTGCCAGGAGAGAGTTTCTCAGATACTCTTTTTGCTGAGAGAACAACAGATAGCTATGGCTGTGTGTTTCAGAAAACAGATTGTTTGGATTTTGGGAGATTTGTGGATACATTGGTTGAAGGTGCATGCACAAAGCTGTGGAGTAGCTGTAGATCTTGGATTTCCACATGTGGAAGTACACTGGCATGGAGTATGTGGAATGAAGTGGTTGGACTTGCTACCTCTCTGTACTACTTTGGAAACAAAGAAACATCCAGACATAATTGTAATTCATTGCGGAGGGAACAGTTTAGGACATGTGTCTGGAATTTCTTTGCGATTTGCTATGAAAGAAGGACTTGGGAAAGTCATGGACATGTTTCCTAATTCTGAAGTAATATTTTCACGGATTGCGCAGAGACAAATGTGGCTTCGTTCTTCTTCATTTGGTACACAAATGTACAAAATGCACTGCGACCTTTTTTAGAAATACAGCATCCATTTTGAAGTAGGTGTTAAGTATTTATAATTTTTGACATACAAACACCTCCCAAAGGCTCTTTTCAGAGCCACCACTTCCTCCCAGAGAAAAATGCAATGGTAACAATAGGGTAGCACCCCAATGTTTTTAATGTTCGCGAACTGTCCGCAGACTTTTAAGAAATACAAAGGGCCCTGCTTTATTTATCTTCACTTCTATTTTTTAACTGTGAAAGGCGGCTCTGAAAAGAGCCTTATTTTTTTTGATTTTTGTAATTTTATATTTTTTTTGTTTTTTTAGACACAACACACTAGGAGAGGAGGGGAAAGGAGGGTAAAGGGGGGGACACCAACCACTGGGATAGGAAAGGGCGAGCTGAGAGAGGAAGATGTAGAGTGGGTTTTATTTGGGTAGTGAGCAGGTCTTCTCGTGCTCTGAGACGATAGTCTCAAAAGCACTCCGAAGTCGCTCCCCCCTGTAGAATACTGTGTCACAGTACATACATGCAACTGTGACCCTCGAAAGGAAAGGGTCATCAGAATTCTGTATGGCCTGTGAGGCAGCTTGAGGAAGACGCTGTCCCACAGAGGTGGTCCTTGTGGTGACAGGATCAGAAACAGAGGATGAAGTAGAGGAAATCAACCTACTACGTTCTTCGCAAGTTACAAATACAATCTTGCGAATAGCCCCAGAGTGAAATGACCTCAGGTGTCGCTTCATGGTCCCAAAGCTGTACGAACCGTGCTTCCCGCGACTGAGTATCATTTTGCACTCATTGCAGATAACACAGTTTGCACGAGCCTTAGGACCATTCCCATGAATGGAAAATAACCGCCACACTCAAGACTCACGTCTAGTGCGGGTAGTAGGGATTTCCTAAACCTCATTCTCATCATCCTCTTCTTCCTCCTCTGCATCCTCACTCCTGTTCCCCTCTTCGGGCCCTTGGGAAGGTGGTGGTGGTGGAGGGGGTAGGGTGGAGCTGAAGTAGGTGCAGCACCAGGTGGCAGTTCTGCAGCCAGGGATGCCATCTCGATGGTGGAATCAGCAAGTTTTTGGAGAAATAGCTGTGCTCTGAAGAATAGCCAGAAACACAATGAGAATAAGCTCTAGGGCGTGGTCTTTTATAGGGGTGCCTGTACACGGTTCGAGGACATGCGCGCTGTCCGCGGACAGATCGAACAAAAAAAAGGGTTCAAAAAGTTTCAAAAGATATGTAGAAACTCAGGATTACTATGTGGGACTTGTGCCATGATGATTTTTTATGGAAAAATATTGTGGATTACTCGAAAATGTACTTTTAAATTGTTCGGGGACACGAACAGTGTCCGCATTCAGAACAAGCAATCAGCATGGGCGGGTTCACATGATCCCTTCTCGAACAGGTCCGCGAAGGAAGCTCCTGTCCGCAGGACACCAAATGCACGGACATTGGTTTGCGTATATTCTAGAACAGTTTAAACTTGCAAGCGAACATTACGGACAGATATGGTGTTCTTTAGGACACTTCCATTTTCGTTTGATTACAAACTTTTCAGGACATCAATCGTGTTCTTAGAACATTTAACTTGCTAGCGAACATTACGGACAGGTATAGTGCTCTTTAGGACACCTCCATTTTCATTTAATTACGAACATTTCAGGACACCAATTGGGTTCTTAGAACAGTTTGAACTTGCTAGCGAACAATACGGACAGGTATAGTGTTCTTTAGGACACCTCCATTTTTGTTTATTTACGAACATTTCAGGACACCGCTTGTGTTCTTAGAACAGTTTCAACTTGGTAGCGAACAGTACGGACAGGTATAGTGTTCTTTATAAGGACACCTCCACTTTTGTTTAATTACGAACATTTTCGGACACCAATTGGGTTCTTAGAACAGTTTCAACTTTCTAGCGAACAATACGCACAGGTATAGTGTTCTTCAGGACACCTCCATTTCGTTTATTTACGAACATTTCAGAACACCCGCGCTGTCCTCGGACATCTACATTGTTTTTAAAAAAATAAAGAATGGGAAGTAATTACAACACAATATAAAAATTTAACTTTATTTCACATATATTAATCATTTATGACAGAGAAGGTGAGGCAGAAACAGAAACAAAAACAGGAGAATTAGGGGTTTCAACATGATTGGTATCAGGTGAAGAAGGGATGGAAGTCTCATCAAAACGTTTTGGATTATGGAGAGGGTTTGGGGATAATTGACTGAGATATGGTGAGGGGGGACAAGTACACGTGGGACAATGGTATGAGGTTTTGTTTTAAAATGATCCTCAACAAAAGTTTTCAAATTATTAAAATTGCTCAATAATAAATCCATTTTTTCTTTTAAGCTGTCAAGCGTATTTTCCATAACAGTTTCATCAGACATATTTTCTATTTTGGTATGCTCTGTACAAAAAGAAACATATATGTTAAATATATATAAAATAATAACACTTAAAGGGTTTATATTGTAAAGTGTGTACCATTAGCTTCACAATTTTCTGACATTTCGTCATGTGGGAAGTGCTCCTCTAGCCATTCCAGAGTACTAGACATTTCTGTGAGAAAAGAAAAAATATATAATATTTTTTTTTTGATCTAATACAAAAAGGTTATAAAGATATGAGTAAAATGATGTACACTTACTATTTCAGGTAAGATATGTTCTGAGTAGTCTGTAGGTCTGGTCTTGGTCTTAGTTGTGGAGTGTCTGTCAGGTAATTATGTTGGAAGCCTATTTATCTTCTCTTGGTATATTCCATTTTAGAAAATATTGTACTTAAATGAATGGTTAGTGTGGTACATATATGGGTTACATTTCTTATGTATTACTATATATAATATGATTGTGTACTACTTTGTGAATTTTTAAATGTTATCATGTTGTAATATAACAATGAAACATGCCCCCCCCAGACTTTTTAGGTAGTGGTACTGTTGTCCGAATATGTCCGCGGACATCAAAAATGTTCGTGGACATTACATTCAGTAGAAGTGGTTCAGTATGTTCCATATTACATGTACATGAAGTCAAAGTTACTATTGTTAAGCTTTGCTACTAAAAACCTAACTTTTTTGTTAAAGGGACATTATGGTTAATTTGTGCTACTAAACACCTATGAAATTCAGTGAAAAAAAAGTTATTATAGGGACGTTATGGTTAAGTTGTGCTACTAAAAACCTATGAAATTCAGTGAAAAAAACTTTGTTAAAGGGACATTATGGTTAAGTTGCGCTACTAAAAACCTATGAAATTCAGTGAAAAAATGTTGTTAAAGGGATGTTATGGTTACGTTTTGCTACTAAAAACCTATGAAATTCAGTGAAAATAACTTTGTTAAAGGGACGTTATGGTTCCAAGTAAAACCGAAAAACCCTTGAAATTCGCCAGTTATGGTAAGCTAAGCAACCATAACTCGCGCCACCACCGTGCACTGCTAAGACTAACACCCAGCACATCAAAGATGACATCACAAATGTCATTGATGACATCACTGATGACATCACATGTCTGGCTCCCCTTTTTTCCTTTACTGACATATCTAGGCCACATGGTAGAAGTAATAATTGAAAAAGCTTTTCATATGAAAAGAGGATTACTTTTTTTGTATTGAATTAGCTTAAAAAATGACTTATGGTGACTACACCATTGCGTAAAATCATAGAAACAGTTTATGTACTTACACATGATAACTTTTGTTACGTATTTGGTGGAGAGTGGAAACACACTTCTCATACAGAAAGATTTTTTTGATTTTGATGAAGAGATTTAAATTCAAGGAAAGAATGTACTCCTTGCTATTGATGAGAGTGGCATAGATATTAAGCCCAAAACGGTATGATTTCTAAAAAAGAAGAAATCCTAAGGTCTGATAATGCAGAAATTGAAGGGTTAGGTGAATCTAGAATAAAACCTAAAAAGCAAAGTGAGGTATTGACGTGCAATTATTTGTGCAACATTGATAAGCTTTATTGTAAAGTCTTAAAGAGATTGTTGCATTTTTTGCACAAAAACAATAATTTTCAAAGACAGATCAAGATGCTACAGAGAACAGATGACTGTGAAGTTAAGGACTTCTGGGTCACTCTCCAACTTGTCTTGATAAAAGTAGCTGTAAGAGTCTGTTTCATCATATTTGGTTGCAGGCTCTACAATGCTGCTCTCAGAGAAGCAAAGTATTGTGGAGATAAAAATGTGGGATGTTTTTGTTGTGACTCACCACCTAAGAGCTTCTGGAAATACCAGCCAGTTCCAATGGAATCGAGGATGGCGGAACCCAGACCGCGACTGTCAGGTCTGCTCTCCAACAAAGATCTTCCTATTAATGTATCTCTCTGTTGTTCAGGTCTGACAAGCAGAGGTATCAATTAATAGGAAGAGCAGGGTACACACACCACAAACACGCCAGCTGTAAAAATAGAAGATACAGCAATTTGTGGCATGAATGTGTGATTCAGTAGTTATAGCGAAAGAGAGAGAGAGATTAACCTCTACGTGAGGATTGATTTCCCAGGAGTATGCTAACAGCAGTGTAGCACCGGGCCAAGTGGTGTCCCCAAGGTCTCCAGAAAGAACAGCTTTCACTGTAACAATAAAGGATGAGAGTAAAATCCAGAAGAGAGCCCTAGAGTTGGGAGTATCACAGTAGTGAATGAACCTTACCATGGAGTGAAGTTGTAGGGATCTGGAAGGTCAGAACGTTCAGTAGCCAGGTAAGAGAAACGTACCACAAAGGGATAGGGATGTTAGTAGGACCTATACCCAAAGGCACGAGGATGGCTGAGTGACCGAGATGGTGCACAATAACTGGGTAGCATCTCTAGTCTGTGCACAAACTGTTCACAAATCACAATGCAATCCAAATGCATCAGATGATGGTAAATTGCAGTATTCAGCAAAGCGTCTCTGTTAGAAAAAAACGCAGTCCTGAGTCGATAGGGGTCTGGTAACAGGCAGTTCTTCAACATGTGGCCAATAGTGTAACAAGGCATAAAGCAAAGGAATCCAGAGGCGTAGCAAAGGTCGACGTTGAGCATGCAGGTGGAGTAACAAACATTAGACAAGGAAGTATGTGGGCAGCTCAGGGTCGTAACCAGAATCAAACTAGGACAAAGGATGAGCCAGAGGAAACAACTTCAATCAGAAGCACCGATCTCAAGGCAAACAATGCATATATTTTAACTCTAATAAGAAAGCATTTATAATTTTAGTATTTAACATGGCAAGATTATTAATATTGCATCTCCATCATGTTTGCTTCACACTATGCCTACGTTTCTACATGTGTACCTTAGTATACTGGAAAAAACTTCATAATAGAATGCTATTTGGATTAATGCGTTGCTTAATGTACTACGTACCTCATGATATTTATTCCAATGATCCTTCACACTTTTTTATTAACATTACAGAAGAATCCCTTGTACAGACTTTTCATGAAAGGTAAATGCACATGTGATGTCATCAGTGATGTCATCAATGACATTTGTGATGTCATCTTTGATGTCCTGGGTGTTAGTCTTAGCAGTGCACGATGGTGGCGCGAGTTATGGTTGCTTAGCTTACCGTTTTTTTGGTTTTACTTGGAACCATAATGTCCCTTTAACAAAGTTTTTTCACTGAATTTCATATGTTTTTAGTAGCTCAACTTAACCATAACGTTCCTTTAAAATGTTTTTTTTTATTTAATTTCATAGGTTTTTAGTATCTCAAAATAACCATAACACCCCTTTAGCAAAGTTCTTTCACTGAATATAGATATAGATAATATAAATTTAATAAATGTTTACTAGGATTCCCTTAGTTTAAATACATATAACATAGAACATACTGAACCCCCTACCCACGCTAGTGATTTTCATGTCTGCCGGCTGTGCGCATGTCCGCGGACAGACACGGTCAACATCAACACTATCCAAAAACTCAGGGAGTATCTTACATTGTTGTATCATGCAATAAAAACACTGAACATGTTAAAAAAGCAGCACATAAATACATTACATTCAATAATAAATAAGAAGTGGAAGCTGTATATTTAAGACACCAACCTTCCAATTATGTAGCATATGCAACATAATGCAATACATCAAAACAAAATAAATATTCCTCCAACAGAATTAGCTCACAGAAACTGCACAGCAAAAAGCAACAGCACACCTACGCAGCAGTAACAGCAAAACGTAGCAAGGAACTAGTAAGTAAACTACATTTATTTTATATATTTATAAACTTTCTGTATTAGGTACACTAAAAGTAATTTTTGTTTGTTTTTTTTACACAGAATTGTCTAGTACTCTGGAATGGCTGGAAGAAAATTATCCTCGGGATCAAATGAGTGCAAACAGTGATACTAATGGTAGAAACTACACTTCTCTAAATAAACCAATTAATAACCATTAGTATATGTGTACCATACATATTTATTTTTTTAACAGACCATACAAAAAATGTGTGGAGGACCATATACAAGAAAAAATTAAATATCACTGTCCCACAAGTACTTGGAGCCCTTCTCCATGTCCCAGCCAACCATCCCCAAAAACTCCCCAGCAGGAAAAACGTTATGATGAGACTTCAATCCCCTCCTTCCCTAACATCCATCATGTACAAACCCCTAATTCCCCTGCATTTGTATCAGTTATTTCTCTATGTCTTACTTTTTTTTAAAAGGCAGTTAGGGTGTCCACGGACAGCGCTTATGTCTGGGATGTTCGCAATTAACCAACATGGAGGTGTCCTAAGGACACTATACCTGTTCGCACTGACCGCAATCAAGATGGAAGTGTCCTTAGGACACAAAAGATGTCTGCCTGTCCATAATTAACCAAAATGGGGGTGTCCTAAGGACACTTTACCTGTTCGCAATGTCCGTAGTTAAAATGGGGGTGTCCATAGAACACCAAAGCCGTCTGCATGTTTGTAACTATGCAAATTAAGCATGGGACCTTGTTTGCGAACACTGTCCAGGCCCCAAATATTTAAAAAGTACTTTTTTGAGCAATCCAAGTTATTTTCCAGTAAAAGTTTGCCCTTGCACATGTCCCAGACAATGCCCCTGGCGATCTACATATTGGATCTTTTGGAGCCCTTGCTTGGTGTTCGATGTGTCCGCGGACAGCGTGTCTTTGAAGTGTGCACCTGGACCCCTATAAAAGGCCACACCAGAACTGATGCTCATTCTGTCTTTCTAGCACTACTGGAGATTGATCCTGCTTTTGCTACTCGAGATTCAAGATTTGAAACAGCTCTCCTGATGGCATCCATGACTGCTGCTGGTGCTACCGCTGTCTCAGCACCACCACCACCCCTTCCGCCACTACCACCTCCCCAAGAGCCTGCAGAGGGGAAGGCATGAGGATGCAGAGGAGAGTGATGAAGAGGATGAAGAGGATGAGATAGTGGAAGTCCCTCCTACTAGCACTCATCGTGAATCTTGGGTGTGGAGGTTATTTACAACTCTTGATGGAGTACCAAAAGCAAGTGCAAACAAGGTATGCTGCACTCAGTGCCAGTTGGTGCTGAGTCATGGCAAACCGGTTTGTACAGCTATGGTAACACCTCAATGAAGCGACACCTAAGGTCATTCCACGGTGGGGCTGTTCGTAATGTTGTACCTTGTGATGGATATCGTAGGTAGAGTTCCACTACAACATCCTCCTCACTCCTGTGGGGCAGTACATCCCTCCAGCTGCCTCGCAGGCCATACATTATGCTGTTGACCCTTACCTTTAGAGGGTCACAGTATTGTGCACGTACTGCAACGCAGTACTCTGCAGGGTGGAACCTTCTAAGTGCTTTCGAGACTGTGTTCTGGGAGCATGATAACGACTGCTACCTTCCTGAATAAGACCCTACATCTTCCTCTCTCCACTTTCCCTTTCTTATCCCTGTGGTTGGTGTCCTTTCCTTATCCTCCTTTCCCTTCCTTTCCTTGTGTGTCATGTTTAAAAAACCAAAAAAATATAAAACAACAAAAACTAAAAAAAGAGGCTCTTTTCAGAGCCACCTTTCACATTTTAAAAATAGAAGTGGCAGATAAATAGTGCAAATAAATAGTGCCGGTCCCTGTGCATTTTTCAAAAAAGTCTGTGGACATATTTTTAGGGTGCTGCCCTATCAGAACCATTGCACTTTTCTCTGGAAGAAAGTGGTGGCTCTGAAAAGAGCCTTTTTGTAGTAAATGTTCAACACCTACTGCAAAATAGATTGCTGTAATTCCAAAAATGGTTGCAATGCATTTTGTATATTTCACAGAAAAATCTGATTGCCAGCATAAGTAAGATGACATGCCAACATCTCTCAAAAAGGCACAGGCAGCCTTGTTGTCGTTCCGCCTCGCTTTTTCCATTTGTGGACCAAATGAAGAAGAACGCAACCACATTTGTCTCTGTGCAATACGGGAAATAATTACTCTGGAGTTTGGAAACATGTCCATGACTTTCCTAAATCCTTTTTTCATTGCAAATTGCAAAGAGATTCCAGACAAATGTCCTAAACTGTTCCCTCCACAATGAATAATAATAATGTCTGGATGACACTGTGTCACCAAAGTAGCACAAAGGGGTACCAAATCCAGCCACTTCATTCCACGCACTCCATGCTAGTGTACTTCCACATGAGGGAATCCATAGCAATCTGCATGCAACTCCAACCAATTTATCCATGAATCTCCCAAAATCCAGACAATCTGCTTTCTGAAACACACAGCCATAGCTATCTGCTATCCTCTCAGGGAAAAAAACTTTCTGACAAAGGGCCTCATTACACGGTAGGCGGTGGACCAAGGTGCTAATAGCACCTTGGTCCATGCCGGTAAAATACCGGCACCGCCTTGGTGGAAAGGGGAATTACCGCCCTATTCCAAGGTTGATGGGGCGGTAATTCCCCCTTCCACCATTGCCCTTCCCCATTCCCATTTTTGCCCCATAGGGCATAATGGGAATGGGGAAGGTGCTAATTACGGTACCGCAAATTTGCTAAAAGCAGGCGTTAAAGTACCAACCCGCTAAGGGACCTCGTAGTAAGGCGGTAAGGGTTAATGGTCACCGGTACCATTACCGGTGACCGTTAACCCTTACCACCTTCCGTGTAATGAAGCCCAATGTCTCTCCTTACACATCACACCCAGTAAACCTTATTGACCAATCACTTGCTCTGCTAAGTCTCATTTGCATGCCTCTCAACCTCAAAATCCCTGTATGTAATACGTGCTGTCATTGTTGCAAAAGAACATGCTAGCTCTAGTCATAAAAGCAAACATGCCTCGGTTGATTAAACACCTAGCAAAATTTTGCTGAGGACAAAAAAAAAACTATTGTCCCTTATTGCCCTAGGTATCAAACAACCAGACAAAAATTACCTTGGCATTTGGAAGTAGTTTCATTACTGCCTGAACCGAGGTTTCCAGATCTTCCAACAAAGTAGAGCCACTGACATAACCCAAATGCAAAGCACCACAGTTCAGGACAACCACATGTGGACTGTTAACCCTAGCCATATCTTGACAACTTCTACCATTGCTTGCAAATTGAAACCAGGCACATTGCTCCACACCACCTCCACTCCTTTTACGTCAAATTGGTTTGCCACATTCCTAATTTTCACATGCTGCTCCAAACCATTCACAAACATATCTCCATGCACCAACACCCTGACTTTCTCCACCTCTGCCGTCTTCACTACGCACAGCCTCTCTCAATACAAAGCAGAACCTTTACACCTCACTGGCTAATCCCTACAGTCCATTTTCTATGCTGGATTTGCTGAGAAACCCCGGATGTGGCACGCCCTGTCTGCGAACAGCTGCAGTGTCTGCAGAGCATGTAACACTGGGGCAGCCCTTCTACCCTTTCCAGTTCACTCTCTGCACTATTCTCTCATTGGCTACTGTTAAGCAATCACACAAACATCCACCAATCACATCCAAGAACTCTACATATAACTCCATCATCACAGTTCAGCACTTTAGATGTACTGTTGATCACTCTGAGTACAATTGGGCTGTGACTGCAAAGCACCTACAGCAGGGGTGCACAACTTTATTTTGACAGAGGGCTGAAAGTACCTTACATGAGGGCTATAGTGGGCCGAAAAGTAAATGTGGGCGGGGCAGTAGGCGGGGCGTGGCAGGAGGCTTTTTAAACCCCAATTTGTATTAAACACATGGAAAAAGAATATGTTTTTGAGGGGTAACGATTTTTATTTGCATTTAAAACTTACATTTTGTACTACACATTTTCCATTGTTATAATTTATTTCTATTTAGCTATTGTATCTCGTCTGTTTAATTAACTTATATATATTTTATTGACCCTAGATTGGACATTCCGTTGTTTTGGACTGCTATAGTTTGCTGTTTGGGTTGCCCAAGAGGAGTATGGCCTTCGTTGAGTCAGGTTTCCTCAAAAAGCAAAGGATGTAAATCTCCTAACTGTGCCTGTTTTATTTTTTTTTAATTACATTTTATTGGTTTTTCATGGCAACAAAGCGTCAATACAAACAATGACATTGGGGCACTGGCCCATGCCAACCTCCATTAGAGAATCATAATACTCTGCTGTATACACCCTCCCTCCCCCCTCCCGCACAAAACCCCTAATGATAGGGCACATGATCCACATCACCATGATTATCCTTTTCGGGCAGTTCCAACTGGGCATACAAGGAACAAACATTAGTAAACTTTACTTGGCTTTATTATTGGGTTCACTCTTGGAGTGAAACACTATGCCCCATGGCTCCCACCCCCAACCAAACACTATGCCCCATGCCCCCCTCACCCCCAACCAAACATTATGCCCCATGGCTCCCTCAACCCCCCAACCAAACACTATGCCCCATGGCCCCCACCCCTCAACCAAACACTATGCCCCATGGTCCCCACCCCTCAATCAAACACTATGCCCATGGCTCCCTCAACCCATAACCAAACATTATGCCCCATATCCCTCACCCCCAACCAAACACTATACCCCATGTCCCCCTCACCCCAACCAAACCCTATGCCCCATGGCCCCCTCAATCCCCAAATAAACACTATGCCCATGACCCCCACCCCTCAACCAAACACTATGCCCCATGGCACCCCTACCCCTCAACCAAACACTATGCCCCATGGCCCCCACCCCTCAACCAAACACTATGCCCCATGGCACCCCCACCCCTCAACCAAACACTATGCCCCATGGCACCCCCACCCCTCAACCAAACACTATGCCCCATGGCCCCCACCCCTCAACCAAGCACTATGCCCCATGGCCCCCTCACTCCCAACCACCAAACACTATGCTCCATGGCTCCCTCAACTCCAAAACAAACACTATCCCCCATGGCACCCACCCCTCAACCAAACACTATGCCCGATGGCCCAAACTCCTCAACCAAACACTATGCCCCATGGCATCCCCACTCCTCAACCAAACACTATGCCCCATGGCCCCCACCCCTCAACCAACCACTATGCCCCATGGCACCCCAATCCCTCAACCAAACACTATGCCCCATGGCACCCCCACCCCTCAACCAAACACTATGACCCATGGCCCCCACCCCTCAACCAAACACTATGCCCCATGACACGCTCAACCCCAACCAAACACTATGCCCCATGGCCCCCTCAACACCCAACCAAACACTATGCCCCATGGCCCCCACCCCCAACCAAACACTATGCCCCATGGCCCCCTCACCCCCAACCAAACACTATGACCCATGGCCCCCACCACTCAACCAACCACTATGACCCATGGCCCCTTCACACCTCAACCAAACACTATACCCCATGGCCCCCATCCCTCAACCAAACACTATGCCCCATGGACCCCACCCCTCAACCAAACACTATGCCCCATGGCACCCTCAACCCCAACCAAACACTATGCCCCATGGCCCCCTCAACACCCAACCAAACACTATGCCCCATGGACCCCACCCCCAACCAAACACTATGCCCCATGGTCCCCTCACCCCCAACCAAACACTATGCCCCATGGCTCCCTCAACCCCCAACCAAACACTATGCCCCAAGGCCCTTACCTCTCAACCAAACACTATGCCCCATGGCCCCCACCCCTCAACCACACACTATGCCCCATGGCACCCTCACCCCCAACCAAACACTATGCCCCATGGCCACCTCATCCCTCAATAAAACACTATGCCCCATGGCCCTCTCACCCCCAACCAAACACTATGCCCCATGGCTCCCTCAACCCCCAACCAAACACAACAAATCAGCACCCATACAGACCCGCACCCCCACCCCCCAACTCCGAACCCCCCACCCCGTGAGCCCCCCACCCCCCAACTCAGCACACTCTCAAACATGCAAACATACAGACCCAAACCCCCCACCTCCAACTCAGCACACACACTCTCAAGCATGCACCTATACAGACCCAAAACCCCCACCCCCCAACTCAGCCCACACACAAACATGCACCCATACAGACCCGAACCCCCACCCCCCCAACTCAGCACACACACTCTCAAGCATGCACCGATGCAGACCCGAACCCCCGACCCTCCAAATCAGCACACTCCCAAACAAGCACCCATACAGACCCGAACCCCCCACCCCCAACTCAGCACACACACAAACATGCACCCATACAGACCCGAACCCCCCACCCCCAACTCAGCACACACACAAACATGCACCCATACAGACCAGAACCCCCCACTCACCAACTCCGAACCCCCAACCCCCCAAATCAGCACACTCTCAAACAAGCACCCATACACACCCGAACCCCCCACCCCCCAACTCCGAACCCCCCACACCCCCAAATCAGCATACACACAAACCAGCACCCATACAGACCCGCACCCCCCACCCCCCAACTCAGCACACACACAAACATGCACCCATACAGACCCGAAACCCCCAACTCAGCACACATACAAACATGCACCCATCGAGACCCGAACCCCCCACCCCCCAAATCAGCACACTCTCAAACATGCACCTATACAGACCCGAACCCCCACCCCCAAATCAGCACACTCTCAAAAAAGCACACATACAGACCCAAACCCCCCACCCACCAACTCAGCACACACTCTCAAACATGCACACATAAAGACCAGAACCCCCTGACCCCCCAAATCAGCATACAAACTAGCAAGCATGCACACATACAGACCCTGCATTTCAACATGCACCACACTTACACTCCAAAACAAACATTCATGCACACCCAACACCCTCCACTCCCGCATCTCAACATACACACAAAAAACATTCAAATCCAAACATTCATACACATCCGACACCCCCCACCCCCGCATCTCAAAAACACACAAAAAACATTCAAATCCAAACATTCATACACATCCGACACTCCCCCACCCCCGCATCTCAACATACACACACAAACATACAGCAAAACAGACCTGACACACAAACACAAACAGACCACTTACCAGAGATGTGCTGGAAGGCAGGTAAGCTGTAAGTCGCTGGAATCGTACTACGGCTGGCGTGGTCCAAGGCTGAAATGCCTTCCGGCATCAAGCCGTATGGACCACGCCAGCCGTAGTGCTGGCCCTCCATTGGTGCAGCACACACGCACTACGTGGCTCGTAGGAGCAACGTGGTGCATGTGTGCTGAGCCAATGAGGGCCAGTGTTTTGTCCGGCCCGGAAGACAACAAAGACTTTCCTAATGGCGGGCGGCCGATGCTGCTTGCGGGCCGCCCTCCATTAGGAAAGCCTTTGTGCCTCACGGGCCAGACAAAAGAGCATGGCGGGCCGTATGTTGTGCACCCATGACCTACAGCAAGTGCTAGTAAACTATCCAACATTTCTACTTGCAGATATCGCACATCCATATGCATGAACACAAACTACAGGTATGAATATGTTCTGCACAGTACATGTACATCTCTTGTATAAATGCATATAAACAGAGTAACTGCCACTTACCCTGTATAACCTATAAAACAAGCTTACTGTCATTTCTCCCATCTGCTATGATCAAGTGTCACTTGCAAAGCTGTCTGCTCTCCACATTTTTATTTACCCATATTACTAACTGCAATGCGCAAACTGTTTTTTTCTTCATTCATTCTATCATTTGTGTAACAACTGCCACCTATTTATCCACATGTCAACCATAATAGCATTTAATGCATTATAGTGCATAGGATGCACATACAATTTCCTTTCTATACATTCTGCATATTTAACATACATTCTATCATTTGAACTTCCTTTAGAAATTATTATAAAAGTAATCAGACACAACACACACAGCTATCTAACAAAGTGTCATTTCATGTTAAAAAATGGGAGAAATAACAGTATAATTATGGAAGAAGGCTTTCGAGTGTGTTATAAAATGTCACGCAGCCAGAATACATGAATTTTTATTCATGCACAAAGATAGCCAATATCATTTGAAAGGCTCCCAGCTGAAACAACACCACTGCCTCTACAACTGTTCTTCCAATCTAGACAGCTCTCTCATTCCAGCTGGTTGCCCATTTCATTCTAGAATTTACAACAGCATTCAACTATGTACAGGTGCAGTCATGTCTATCACATCATGTACAACTATGTACAGTGTTGTAAAGCAAGACATAAAACATCTCACCCTTCCCTTCTGTCTGCAACACAAGCACAAGATCCTTCCTTGCAACCCTTACTTTATTTCAGACTCTCCATCTTCAAGCACCACAGAATAACCCAGTAGTTTGGTAATCACCTACTGAGTAATAAGCTGCTGACCCCATCAAATTGTTCTACTTTATTTCCCACACATTCACAAATGCATACATTGCATGTGTTTCCGTACAGTCCCTGCCATTTACAAAGTAAAAATAGCAAAAAAAGCACACAATTCTTTCTTCTATCTCTTAACATCCAATAACAATGCCTTAAGAAGCCAACTGTGATCTGTGCGCTTACTATTGTGCTCATTTCTAAAGCACGTTCAACTAACAGATTCAGTAAAATATGTAGAATGCACATAGGCAAAGGAAAGTGCATGTACATGCTATGCAGAGTTATCAGAAAGCACTACTACTGCAAAAACAAAGAAATCCATGTCTACATTAACAACCGTGCTATTAACACACATATTTACCAGATTCTTTCTTACACAATTACAGTGAAGACCACTCTCCTGAAAAGCAGCAGCGTCTGAAGTATGAACGAGAACTCAGAAGAAACCTACTCTTTCCATTCAAAAAAGTAAGTGCAATACTACCATAATGTTCTAACTGTTATTCAAACAATGTAGAATTCTAGTATTGTAGAACAAACAATTGTATTAACCCTACAATAGATTCATTATTAGTGCTTCCCCTAAACAGCTGCATACTTTGCATTGTCATCTGAACACCAGTATAGTAACACACAAATACAAGAATAGCCTTCACAACCTGATGTAGCAGCCCATTGCACAATCACACAACTCTACATACATCCTTACCATCATACTCAGACACTCATGCATAAACCACATATACACTGCACAAGATCCCAACCCACACTTTCTTTTTTTCTCCAACAGAACCCAAAGAATGCCTACCAAAAAGCAACGAAGAAGTAAACAAAATCAAAATAAAACTATCTAAAATAATCATCCACCTCTAGCAGAATTTGTACAAAAATTTTAAACAAAACAGCTAATACAGAGGCTGATTCATGGAATTAATGTGCACTGAAAAATCGTGCGCAAAGCGTGCGAATTGCAGCACAAGTGCGAAAATCGCAGTGAAACCCGCGCACAGAGATTCATAGAAGTCTGTGCGCGTGTAAATCCATGGATGTGCAATAAAATCCTGCGTGGCACACGCTGGCGCACACGTCTTCAAACAGAGTGTGCTACACGCACAGCGAAAGCGCACATAGCGAAGCACACACAACAAAAGTAGGCATAACACGGGGCGTAACATGCGGAATGAGGAACAATGCGTGAAAATGTGGGCGTCACGGGGGAAGTACAGGTGGCAAATGCGTGGAACGCCCACACGCGCGCCTACAACACGTATTCATGGAATCGAACGGGGCTAACAAGTGCGCCAAAAAAGACACGCTAATCTGGAAACACGTACGCCAGCAGGAAGCAGGCGTACGTGGACCTGCGCAGCATAAAAGTGCGCGCAAACAACAAACAAGCTCAGACGCCAAGATGAATATACCGTTCCTCGCAGCAGTGGTCGTGGGATACCGCAGGAGGAGGAGGAGGATAGTCAGCCCCAGAATTTTTACACCCAGTACCAGACTTTTTGGGATGCTTGATGACAAGGTGTATGGGAGGTACAGGTTTCCACCTCACATAATACTCGACCTGGTGAGTGAGTGGGAGGATGACCTCACATCACCCACCCTGTGCTCCCAAGCACTGAGCCCATTGGAAAAGGTGCTCAATCTACTGCACTTCTTGGCCACTGGTTGATTTCAGCGGACAAGTGCCATAGTTGGCGGGTCTCACAGGCCACGCAGTCATGCTGCCTGCACCAGGTGTTGGCCATCATGACTGCACGCACATCAGTCCGCAGGCACATATACCTGCCTAGAACACCTGCAGAAAGGCAGGCTGTCGTCCAGGATTTTTGCGGAGTGGCACACTTCCCCAAAGTGCTAGATGCCATTGACTGCACCCATGTGGCTCTACGTCCTCCCAGGGCAACTGAGCACATCTACAGAAACCTCAAGCACTGGTATTCCATCAACGTGCAGGTAGTATGTGATGCCAAGGGAATCATCACCTCAGTATATGCCAACTATCCAGGGTCCACCCATGAGAGTTTCATTTACAGAATGTCAACCCTAAACCGGGACCTAGAAGCTGGGCGGCATGGTGATACATGGCTACTTGGTGAGTATAAATGCCCCTGCACATGCATGCATGTCAGCTACTGAATAATGTCACAACCCCACTAAAGATACCCATCATCACCTCCCCAGGGGACAGTGCCTACCCACTGAGCACCCACATGATGACGCCAATACGGAACTCCACCACACCTCCCGAGGTAAGATACAACACAGCCCATATTGCAACCCGGGGCATAGTGGAGTGCACATTCAGAGTGCTCAAGTCACTCTTTTGCTCCCTTGACCGCTCTGGTGGGCAGCTGCTACACGCGCCCCCAGTAGGGTGCAGGATCATAGTGGCAGCATGTGTCCTGCACAAAGTTTCAACACGCCGGGGCCTGCCGGTGGACATGGTGATGCCCCCACATTCCCAACCACAAGCACGGCCGCTGCGCATGGGAGGGGAAAGGACATGTGGTGAGGCAGCCCGTATGCAGCTGGTGGCTAATTACTACACCTAAAATCACGCCCCTGTGGAGTGCACACAGCCCTGGCACATATCAGCTGACAATCAATGATGATGACATAAGGGACAGTCAACTGTCACAACCATACCAGCCTGAGATTGGTCACCTGGAATTGTTACATTGTGTGCATCCCTACCTGCCGAAAGACAACCAATGCTGTGTCACAAAAAAACACACATTCATGCTGCATGCATGACTACCCCCTTGCAAAATAGAACATGAAAATAGCGCCATGTCACCCAACCCCTCCCCAGCTCCGCCACCCAACACACCATGGCATGTCATGCAATGTGAAAGCAAACAAAGCAATGCACAAGACCTGACACAAGTGTCACAAAGTGCACTGTCCCAAATGGAAACTGCCCACAGACAATATGCTCCCAGTAATCAATAATAAACAGCACACATGAATAAATACTTACCACCAACACAATACAGCAACACACCATGAAACATTGCAAAAACATGACAGTACTAAGTCAAAGTAGTGGTAGTCTTACAACCTGAATAAGCCAGCACATCGACCCCTTCCAACTGTAGAGTGTTGCTGCCACGCAAATGTATCAATGTACTGCATACAACATGAACTCCATCTGCAAAGGAGACAGCCTTGTGAAGACATGAGGAAGGAACCTGCAAATTAGGAGGAAGACATAGATGCACAAGCACATATCAATACATCATGCAGTTTACAAAACAACAACAATAGCCACTAGGGATGTACACACAGTATTGACTACATACTGCCCACACAGCTCATGGGAGCCCAATGACACTGTGTAAGTCACTGTCACTTGGTCACACCCTTTGCAAGCCCATGGAAACGGGAAGCAGGAGGGGTGTGTGTGTCACGAACCCAAGCATCTAACCCAAACTTCTGGACAAGCCTGCATGTGCCTAGCTGGAATACAGTGGATGCCCACGGTAGCCACACAAGGCAACACAATGTAAAATAAATAAAAAAAAAAATGGCCATGTGGGGGCCAGGGGGGAGAGGCCACCCAGGAGGTTTGAGGACAGGGTGCACACCAACACCCACCTGCGTGGATGTTGCGAAAAAAAAAATACCTCCATGGGCTCATGGCCTGCACGGCTATGCCATTGTGGGAGAACTGCTGTCGCTCTCTTCACCCTCTGCTGCTGCATCAGGAGGTGGTGGCACTATGGGAGGCAGCCCACGCAAAGCCCTGGTATGGTCGTCCATGGCAGCAAGCATGCGGGTCTGGAAGGTCTGATTCTGGAGGATTGAAGTGCGGACATCCCCATGCAGCACCTCACGGGTTGCCTGCCCTTCTGCACGCATGGCCTCGCGGGATGCCCGGATCTCCTCACGTGTTGCCTGCAGCTCAGCTGAGAGTGAACATGTGAGCTGCTTCAGCTGCTGTTCTGCCCTAACAGTTTGGGAAGCCTCAAGTTCAAGCAGACTCTGCCTGAGGTTATGGAGTTATACCCTCAGGGCTTCCCTGTGGCCCTGTGACTCTATTGATATGGATTTGCGCAGAGTCTCCAGTGCCCCGTTGGTCCCTGTTGGACGCCAACATGTCTTCCCTGTGTGATTGGCAAATGGAGACTGTTGCCTGCTGTTGTTGCTCCATCTGCCTTTCAGGGGGGATAATGGAAGTTTGCACCCTCTCCATTGCCTGAGCCATCATTTCTACTGATGCTGCCTGTTGCGTTGCCATACCGTACATGGAGTTTTCCCATATAGTATTGCCTGGTGGCACACGACCACCATGTTGGCGGGCACCACACCTGTTCGGGGCAAGGCGATCTGCACCTTGCTGTGCTGGCACTGCCTGCGGCTGCAGGACTGCATTCCCCCTCTGATCTGATGGCCCAGGAACAGGATCAGATGCTGTGGAGTGTGACCCTGCATCCGTAACCGCCAAAGGCGGACCTACCAACACTGACATCCCCATAGAGGGTTCTACCCCTGGTGCAGGTGGGTTGGACAGAACAGAATCCCTGCCAGAAGCACTGACCTGCGACAGCACATAAGTCTCATCATCTGACTCAGCACCTGAATAGAGGTCTAGGGAGCTGCACCCAGAGACATCCCTCGACAGTATGGTCTGCAGTAGCAAAGTGTTTTCACCCACCACCACACCACGTCCCCCACTGGTGCCTGGTCGTGGCTGAGAATCCTCCTGGGTCTGCACCATCTCCTAAACATCACCAGCATCAAGTGCGTCGTCACCTGCAAAAACATGAAATACAAGAAATGGAAACAGGCATGAGCACCATAGCGCACACATAGGCCAGACAAGACAGAGATCCTGTACATGGTTTACACATGTCCCACATGACTATAACCCTGGCATGAATGCACTGTCAATGAGTTTGGAGGGGAGTCAAAAAGGCAGACAATGAGGACACCAAGAAGTAAAAGCAACACATTTGCAGCATGTTGCGTAGCACTGGCATCACACATCAGCCTTTGAGTGGCATGTCCAATACACATACATGACACATGCCAGCACACAGATGTCATGTAGCATTGCCATGGTAAATTAGACAACCACAGCGATATGTCAGTGAATGAGTACTGTCACACATCCATGTCACATGGACATGATGAGAAGATTAATGCAGAATAGTGTTGCAAAATATGCATGTGCAACACACTGCAACACATCCAGTGTACAATAAGATAGTGATTGTAGGCAGATGTACACATCAATGGATGGTCACTTCAACATGACAGGAAACAACTATCATGTTCCACATGCAAACAGGCCCTAAAATACATTTCAGCAGGCCGATACTCCCTCGCCCTGAATGGTCTAATCATTTCCATAACCAGGTAACTAAAGTGGCACAATGTGGGGTGTAAAGAATGACAGAAGCATGTCACATATGTGGCATTAGGGATGAAAAAAGCATATGAAAAATGGGATAATCTAAACAATCAGCCTGAATGAACACAGAAAAAATCAGAACAATGTTGTTGCAAGATGATAGTTCAAGTGCAACAGCAGTAATGTGGGGCTATTTGGCTACTGTGGGCAGAAGGGATACTGTCATACCCAAATCAAAGACATGTGAATGCATTGGAGGAAGCACATGGGTGATCCATAACACTCAGGAGTACACACCCTCACCTGGCACTCAATCAGAACCCGTCACCCAAACAACATGCACATGGATTACACACACATGCATGGGCACTCACCGGACAATGCGTCGTAATCAGGTAGGTCTCCCACGCCTTGGATCTGTTCCTCTGTGATGAAGGTCCCAGCAACAGACTCATGCATGTTCAGTGAGTTCGTTGTCCTCTGGTGGAGACCCACCGCCAGTCACCAGAGTAGTGGCATGATTTGAGGCCAGCTTGTTCTTTGCTCTGCGTTTCAGGTCATTCCATCGCTTGTAGCAATCATCAGCTGTGCACCTCACAAATCCAAGGGCACTTATGCGGTCCGCGATGGTCTGCCAGTGTGCCCTACGTTGACCAGGTGTGGACTTGCACCCTGCAGCCACCACCATTTTGCGGCTATGTGCCGACACATAGGTCACAAGTGCATCAAGTTCGGCATCATTAACGCTAGGCTTCCTTGACGTGCCGGACTGTATAGCCGTGTCTGGGGTCCCAGCCTGTAGTGCCACAGCTCCCTTCTTCCTCTTTTTCAAAGGTGGAGCGGAGCTTGAGTGGCTTGCGCCGCTCTGGTCAGTAGCGGCAGAAGCGCCGGTGGACTGGGTACTGGGAGTGTGCGAAGGCACAATGACCATAGGTCTTGGTGCAGGCATTGGCTGAAGTGTGATGTTGGCAGGGGCAACGTCGGTTTGATGGATCTGGACCGACACTGACCCGGCTGGGAGACTCAGAGCTAGGGTGGATAGAGCTGCAGCTGCCCCTGCAGCCTCCCCATCCTGCCTACTTGAGGCAGCAGATGACATCGCTGCCCCAGATCCACGTGGCCTGGTGACACCAACTTGCACCGCCACACGTGGCTTAGACTTGCTGACCTGGAAGTCAGCCTGGGAGTCATCCTGTGCCGGGTCAGGTGCCACAATGGGCTGGTCCAACAAGGGCTGAGCTGGGATGGTGTCAGCCACGTTTCCCTCAACCATGGGGGGGGCATGGGTGTCCCTGATTGGGCCTCCACACATGGGGGTCTAGGGGCACTGTTTGGGAGAATTCTCTGTTTAGGCTGAATTTCCTTACCTAGTGAGTCCCCCAGCAGCTTTGCTGGATTTCTGGAGTTTGTTTTTTTCCATCCTGCCAAGAGTGAGACTCTTTTTCTCCCACTCTTGGACATGAATGTGTGTAATTCCTTTGAATGTCAAAGTGTTCTATGGGCTATGGGGTCTTTTACTCCATAGGGTCTCATATGTTTTTCTATGTGTGTTAAACTGCACCCTCCGTGCCGTAGCACTGGGGCGTCCTAGCGGACCTCCCTCATAGACTCCATACCCGGGGACTGACTACTTTCTCCCCGGGCATGTAAAGTCACCATTGGCTTTACTAGACCTAAATTTACTAACAGAACTAGTACAAACCATCCTATTGTGGACATACTAGTAGGGGTAATTCGATTACTCCTAGGTCTGCTATTCGAGGGGGCACTGTCCCGTCCACCCTCGTTGAGTTTTGGCTGGTGGCAGTGGAAACTACTTGTTATGTTCGACCCCGAATATAACCCTATGGGATTCGTCCCATTGTTAGAGATTGATACTGTTTCTCGTTAATCTCTAACATACCTCCGGTCTACTTATCTTAAATAAGTCTATCGGATGGTATTTTCTGCCAGAACTCGGCTTTTTAAAATGGCATCTGTGTTCGTCTCTGTGACTCTTAAACCAAAGGTTGAGCCCTTTGTTCCACTTTTGGCGGGCTTCTGTACAGAGACCCTCCAAAGTGGTGCCATTCTCTCTGGGTTACCACAGGGGTGTGGGAGGGGGTTTAGGCACCCTGGACCAAGTTGCCTTGCAAACTCCGGTCACACTCTGGTGTGCTTGGCCCAAGTGGTGAGCCTCCCCGCTCACCACTTAGCGTGTTTTGAGTGACAGCTAGGCTGAATGAATGGGGGTTTTCTGCATAAAAGCAGGGCTTTTGGGAGTGGATCTTCAGAAGTCGCCACAGGACCTAAGAATCCGACGAGGGTAAAGCTGAGCCGACCTGCAACGACGACACCTCTGGTGGAGCCCTGCTGAACCGACTCACCACTTCCCGACAACAGAGGAGATCTCCCTGCCGGAGAGTCTCTTCCCCTGACTGGTGGGAACAACCAGTCCCCTTTGCTTTTTCTTTGCCTCAGCACGCAGTGGTCGAATTGCCCATGCAGAGCACCTCGGCAACCAGATAGCCACTACCCCTGTACCGCGACCAAAAGGTGGTGCCTTGTGACGGAGCACTCCGCGGCTGGTCTCTTCCCTGGTGGTGCACCGATCTTCAACTTTCCTTTGACGATGAGATCATCTCTTCTCGTAGCCAAGACCGGACGTGCATCCACCACCAGGAACAACTGCCCCTGCCGGAGCTGTCTCTCCACAATCAAGGTACTGTGTGCGCCTGGCTTCCCTTGTTGCCGGATAGAGTGAGGTGTCTTAATCCTCGCCTCTTCATAGGGTCGCCTCCCAGCTTTCTCTAGCGTGTTGTTCTGAACTGGTCCAATCTGCCGATAACAATTTGCTTCAAAGACTCGAATGCATTTCCACTAAGATACTTTTTGGGACATATCGCCTTGCCTCTCTCCGAGTGGGCCTGGCCTCTGAACTTCATGATCTACTGTGGTTCTTGCCTTCTTGCCTTGCATTTGTCCGTAACATATTGGAACCGTGTTGATTTCGTAACCTGCTTATTTTTCTCTCCCGTCCCAATAAAAAATTCTAAAGTGCCATCTAGATTGAAGCATACACCTCTGTCTGCAAATAAGTGATGCTGGTAAAACCTAGACTTGTCAAAATATTGTTAGGGGGATTGATCCTTTTCTTCGTAGAGTAATTGTAATTGAAGTGTTTACCGTAATAGTGCCAGAGTGTTTTCTATAGATGTGTCGTTATAAATAAATGCCTTTATATCTTTACACTGAAGCCTTGTTGCGTGTTTGCTTGTCTTACGGTATAGAATTGCCCTATGTTGTATACTCCACATACTGCCTAACTCTTCTTGAGGGAAGTCTGACTGCTCAGCCACAGCTACCAAGTGAATCTGTGTGGTACAGACTGCTACCAAGCGGGTTTACTGCCAAACACCTGTAGTCCTAAATCTTTTGCAGTGGTCCCAGAGGGAACTGCACAGGTTTCCGCCTAACAGGCACCGTGCAAATCATGGCGACGTCCCCTACCGCACCCACCACGCCCATCTTTTGGAGGTCGGCCACCTTTGCCTCCCTTACCGCTTCGTTGCCTCCCAACCATGGCACTGATGTTGTTGTGCGTATGAGAGTTGCAGTAAACAATTGTCCTGGGCAATTGGGGGTGAAAGGGTTAGGGTACTAGATGGAATTCGTACCCTAGTGCTCTAGCAAGGCTGTCTGTGACCCCTGGGGGAAGATGACGGGCCACGCAACGCCCAGGCACCCCGAAAACAAAAAGTAACGTGCACACAACCCCTCGTAAACCACGTGCGTGGAAAAATGAACCCGCACTACGCTGTGGCACCCAGAAAAACAAAAATAAGAGTATGCCTGTTTACACGCAGTCTACAATGACCTCTGATGGGGTACGCGACACACGGGGCAAGCACAGTTGGTAAATACGTGCGCGACTCACCGTCTGCCTGGAAAAAGAACGTGAAAAAGACACGCATGTGTGCGTTGGCAACACCCCAGCCAAAAGAAGAGTTGTACGCTGTCTGAGGAGACAGGACAAAAGAAGTAGTGAACGCTGTTTGAGGAAACAGGCCCAAAAACAAAATGAACGCTGTCAGAGGTAACAGGGAGAACGAACTTGAAACTCTGTGAAGTAATCGCGTGTGAACCGACAAGAAGTACAGAATTCACCCACTCGCTCTCCACGAAAAGCACATACAAGGAAATGGGGTCCTACACGTACCTTTTAAACCGGCCCACATGTACAACGTCACTTACGTGTGTACGTGCTATGGCCCTTTCCTTCAATTACACAGCTGACACTCGGACGTGCAGTTCTTGGACGTGTACACATGCACCCGTGCTGAGGGAAACGCCTGTGTGTAACGTCAGTCACAGACGCGTAGGCCCTTTCCTCGGATTACACGTATTCACACACATGCAGTTTTTTCACGTGCAATGAGCCACTATGCCCACGTCACAAGGGAAACACCCATGCGCGTCACATCACAGACGCGCTTACGACGTGCTAAGGGCCTTTGGTCCAATGAAACCGCATACAAGTGCTGACGTGCTTACGCGCGAAGGGCCTTTCCTCGAATTACACGTTGATGTGCAAGATTTTCACGTGCCAAATCACTCCGTATCAAGCTGGACACACAACAACACACAGAAGACCACACTCCTGCCCAGAAAGCCGAATTACTGCCCCCCAGAGCCCCGAGCACGCTCCCACCTGCCATCTGCTGCTGCCTGCCTGCCTGCTGCCCACGTGCCCTGGTATTTGGTGCCTGCACATCAGCCAGGTTTCCAGTTGCTGTGTCCAGCCCTGCTGGAACAGAAGACTCCCGACTGAGATACCATAGCTCCACAGCCCAGCCCCAGGACCCAGTTGCCCACCCACGCCTGCCTTGGGGGTCGCCATGTCGGGGCAACACCATTTGAGACCACTGGCGACCCCCAGCCAAGAAGGCAGAGGGCCACCAGCTTCATGTGAAGGAAGTTGGTGTCCTGGTGGAGCATGTCCTGGGGCAGTATGATGCCCTCTTTGGAACATCATGCGCCAACAAGGAAGGACGGGGGAGGATCTGGGACGACATAGTGGTTGCCATCAACGCGGAGGGGGTGCCAAACCGCGACATCAAGCACGTCAAGAAGCGCTGGGAGGACTTCAGGTCCAGGACCCTCCACAAGGCCCGGCGCCTCACGGAGGGGGGCTGGGTCAGCATGTGTGACATCCAGATGAGGGTCCTGGAACACGTATGCCCAGTGCTCCACGCCCAGATCCTTCGGAGGAAGACCCATCTGGAGTTGAGCGGTAAGTGGCCAAGCATTGTTGTGTGAGACAGGGCATGTTGCAGTGTGCTGGTAGTATGATACTTGCCTGTATGTGTGACATGGGCCATGTATGGATGTGTGTGTGCAGGGACATCATGTTCATGCATGTGAGACCAGTAATGTGCGAACCACATGGTTGGTGCATGAGTTCCAATGCAACATGGGGAGCTGTATGGCAAATGCACACATGAAAGCATGCCAGTGTCTGTACTTGCACATGGTGGGGGTGTGAGGGATGGGTGCTGCTGTCATGTACATGTATGGTGCACATGTGTGTGTGTGTCTGAGAAGTGTGTCTGTGACTTTGATACGCCATGGATTCATGACACATGTCTGTGATGATGTGTACATTCACTCATGCAGTGCGGTCACCGTTGTATGCACTGTGTTTATCCAATGTGTCTGTGGTGTACAAGGCATGATGCATGACCCTCCGGTGATGTGTGTTCATGGGATCAGTGTGAGCCATGATGCATGTGAGTTTGAAGGCAACATTTTGATTAATAGAGGCCCTTGTACATGGATGCTGATGTTGATTGCAGGCGCCGTGCCTGTTTATGCATGTGTGTTGCGTGCATTCATCCATGTGTTGTGGAGGGACAGGATGGAAGTGACGTTATCACTGCCACTCATGTGTTATTGCTTCCTGTCTAGGCGAATATTGTACTGTACCCTGATGCTTGTGTTCTATGTCTCCCTCTACGCAGCATCAAGTGAAGAAGAGGACGGAGATGGCGCTGTGGACCCAAGTGGCGGGGATGCCTCCACTGGGCGGCAACGCAAGGCCCAGCCACCCTCCCAGGACTTGCCATCATCCGGGAGCGAGGGGGCTGGTGCCATGTCTGCCACGACGGCTGTGGCGAAAGGGCCGGGTGAGCCCCCACAGGGGCTTGCAATGGTGGAAGACGGTATGGAGACATCCAGGTTGGTGGTCTCCACAGAAGAGGAGGAGCCCGCTACTGAGCCGCACATGGGGCCTGGTGGGGGTAGTACCACTGGTGCAAGTGGTGCAGTCCAGGGTCAGGAGGCAGCACAGGTCACTGCGGAGGGGCCTCTGCATGTCCCTGTCCTTGACCCTGTGACTGCACCACCATGCACCAGCAGGGATGCCCCGTCCCAGGCCCGTCCGCAGGTAGGGGAGAGTGCCATGTCATCTGCCTCTCCACTACCTGCGGACGAGGGGTCCAATGAACGTATGGGCTCTGTCCTGATTGGTGTCGCGTTGCGCACGCATGACATTCGTGATGACGTGCGATCTTCCTGGGTGGAGAATGCACGCCATCACGAACAGCAGCGTCGCGACGTGGCACTGTTGGGAGGGGCCCTGGTTGGTGGGTTCCTACATGTGACACGCACTCTGGCAGACCTCTCCTCCTCTGTGGAGACTATGCAGCAGTCATTCTCCCTGCCGTCTTCCGGCCCAGATTCCAACAGGGCCCCCTGTGGACCTGGCCTGACCAAGACAGCCAGCTTGGTGGAGATCCCATCCCTGCCACAGTCGGGAGTCAGCGGTCCAGCAGGGGTGGACACCAGAACTGGAGACCAGCTGATGGAGGATGTGCAGGCATCATCGGACAGGGCACATGGACAGCAGCAGCAGCAGGAGCAGGCTCTAGGTGGGAGCAATGATGGCTCTGAGCCATCGACATCAGGGGGTCAAGCCTCGGCCAGAGGGCAGGAGAACCCTGGAATGGATGTGTCTTCCGTGTGGCTGCGGTTGGGCCAGCGTATAGGTGCGGAGCGGCGGCGGGCGGAAGAGGCGTGGCTCACCATGGTCAGGGGAGAGTTCTCCATGCGTCGGGCGTTGAGGCGGGCAGAGTGTCTTGAGGCAAGACCAAGGGGCCAGGACAGAGGCTTGCCTCCAGCAAAGAGACATGGGTCCTCATTACGACCCTGGCGGAAGACCATTGTGCTATTAGTACCATGGTCCATGCCGGTAAGTTACCGACTCCGCCATGGAGAAAGGGGGAATTACCATCCCATTACAAGGTTGGCGGGGCGGTAATTCCCCCTTCCTCCATGTCCCTTCCCCATTCCCATTTTTGCCCCATAGGGCTCAATGGGAATGGGGAAGGTGCTAAGTACGGTGCCGCAAATTGCGGCACCGTAATTAGCACAAAGGTCCCTTTGCGGGTCCCTACTTTAACCGCTGGTCTACACCAGCCGTTAAGGTTGGGTCCCACAAAGGGACCTCGTAATTAGGCGCTAATAGGTTAACGACGCCGCAGCCTTCTACGGCACCGTTAACCCATTAGCGCCTGGGTCGTAATGAGGCCCATGGAGTTCGATGATGCCCTGGCCGAAAACATCACTGAGTGAGCCGCAGGACTTGCCCTTCGCCATTGTAAATAGTTTATAGTGTTAGGTTTCCTTTTTTTCTTTATTGTGGGGCTTTTGGACTATGCCCCACACTTTTGTATATAGTTTTTTTGTTAGGTAGGTTATTAGATAGGTTTCATTTGTTTCCTTGGGCTCATGGACCCTTGGAAATTTGATTGTACATAGTTGGACGTTGGATTGATTTTGATTTTGTACATGGATTAATGGATTTTTCTTTTGGACAATGGATTGTACATAGTTGGACAATGGATTATTTCTTTTGATTTCACCAAGATCAATGTTTTTTTTACGTTTCCTTTGGATTTGTGTTGGTGGAGGGAGAGTTTGGACTATTTTTCTTTTGGATTTCTTTGTATTGGTTATACTTTCCATTTACTCTTCTTTTGCACATGCTTTTCATTTCATGTTTGCTATTTTGTTATGCTTTCATTTTATTGATTGATTTTTGTACATAATACATTTTCATATTTTAGTTCCATGTGTGGGATTTGCTTATTGGGTTAATGCATGTGAAAATGTGGGTTTACACAATCAATGCCAACAAGTGTGTGTGTGTGTGTGTGACGGACATGTGTTGATGTACATAGTTGACTTTTGGTTTGTGTCTTGAGATGGGAATGTCAGTGTGGGTTTGATTGGGAAATCATTGCATCTCAGAAATGGGGTGGCGTGCTGTGGTATTTTGGTGTAGAAGTGGGCCATGATTGTGCATCTTTATTTCATGTAGGGGAGTACATGAGTGGGGGCCTGCTGGCAGGTGCCCCTCACTGATGGGGGGTGGGGGCGCAGGGGGACATGAGTGGGGGCCTGCTGGCAGGTGCCCCTCACTGATGGGGGGTGGGGTGCGGGGGGACATGTGGGGGACATGAGTGGGGGCCTGCTGGCAGGTGCCCCTCACTGATGGGGGGTGGGGGTGCAGGGGGACATGAGTGGGGGCCTGCTGGCAGGTGCCCCTCACTGATGGGGGTGGGGGTGTAGGGGGACATGTGTGGGACATGAGTGGGGGCCTGCTGGCAGGTGCCCCTCACTGATGGGGGTGGGGCTGCAGGGGGACATGAGTGGGGGCCTGCTGGCAGGTGCCCCTCACTGATGGGGGGTGGGGGTGCAGGGGGACATGAGTGGGGGCCTGCTGGCAGGTGCCCCTCACTGATGGGGGGTGGGGTGCGGGGGGACATGTGGGGGACATGAGTGGGGGCCTGCTGGCAGGTGCCCCTCACTGATGGGGGGTGGGGGTGCAGGGGGACATGAGTGGGGGCCTGCTGGCAGGTGCCCCTCACTGATGGGGGTGGGGGTGTAGGGGGACATGTGTGGGACATGAGTGGGGGCCTGCTGGCAGGTGCCCCTCACTGATGGGGGTGGGGCTGCAGGGGGACATGAGTGGGGGCCTGCTGGCAGGTGCCCCTCACTGATGGGGGGGTGGGGATGCAGGAGGACATGAGTGGGGTCCTGCTGGCAGGTGCCCCTCACTGATGGGGGGGTGGGGGTGCATGGGGACATGAGTGGGGGTCTGCTGGCAGGTGCCTCTCACTGATGGGGGTGGGGGTACAGGGGGACATGAGTTGGTGATCACTAGTGCAATGTGACATGTGTCCTGGCTGGGGGTCATGGCCATGGTGGACGGGTTGCCTGCGGGACATGTCCAGGGGAGCAGGGTAGTCCCCTGTGGTGTGGGCTGCCTGCAGGGGCCATGGAGGGGGTAGAGGGGACACCTGGGAGGACCCAAACTGCCAATTCACGTGTAGGACTCCCCGCGCACCACACTGGATATACGTAACCCGCTATGATAGCAAATTCAAGTGTGAAACCTCCCGTGCACCCCAGTAACACACGTACCCTGCTCGCACAGGGCCAATCACGTGTGAAAGTTCCCGTGCACCCCAATAATACACGTACCCCGCACGCACAGGGCCAATCGCGTGTGAAAGTTCCCGAACACCCCAGTAACACACATACCCTGCTCGCACAGGGCCAATCGCGTACGAAACTCCCTGCGCACCCCAGTAATACACGTACCCCGCTCGCACAGGGCCAATTGCGTGTGAAAGTTCCCGTGCACCCCAGTAATACACGTACCGTGCTCGCACAGGGCCAATCACGTGGGAAACTCCCAGCGCACCCCAGTAATACATGTACCCTGCTCGCACAGGGCCAATCACGTGTGAAAGTTCCCGTGCACCCCAGTAATACATGTACCCCACTCGCACAGGGCCAATCGCGTGGGAAACTCCCCGCGCACCCCAGTAATACACGTACCCCGCTCGCACAGGGCCAATCGCATGAGAAACTCCCTGCGCACCCAGTAATACACATACCCCGCTCGCACAGGGCGAATCGCGTGTGAATGTTCCCGCGCACCCAGTAACACACGTACCCCACTCTCACAGGGCCAATCGCGTAGGAAACTCCCCTCGCCGGGGTGTACATGTATTCAGAGGGGTGCGCAGGGAGGTTTACTGGTGTTTTCATGGTTCGGGGCCTGTGCGCCATGTACAGGATTTATGCGCTGTGCATGGCGCACTGGGAGGGGTTGGGGGCATAACTGGCGCTGCTGCAGGGTCACTGCGCCACTCTGCGCCATGGCTGGTTTTGGATGCTAAAATCCATGAATATGTTGTGCGCGGAAATTGATATTAGCGCACGCAGCTGGCACAGAAAGTCGCACGCGCACACTGTGCACCAGCTGCGTGCACCACTTGTGCGCTGAATTCTATGAATTACCCTGTCAGTCATTAAGCAAAACAAAACAAGCTTCCAGTACAGAAACTTTGCCTACTCTTTCAAAATGTAAAACGAAGCAGAAAGTGATTAACAAGACTGCAGCTACCACTAGTGCTAACACTGCATCTATAAATCTTGATGTAGCGCAAGTAAGCAAATCCAAAAAACTATTTTACAAAAAATGCTCCACCACAGAGTCCTTCAGAACCTTATAAAGACAGGAGAGAAATCACACACAACCCTTAAAACCTACCGTAGAAAATTAATCTTAGAAGCTCTCATAGACAGTGCAATCCTTCTCTAAAGGAAATCATTTATTTTAGTTTTAAACAGAATGAAACCACTAACAAAACTAAGTACTGAACTACAAAGAAAACTTCTCAATAAATGGAATATGAACAAAGATAGCTTCATAAACATCTGTGGAGGTGAATGGAGTCGCACCACGAGCACAGAACCATATTTCAATGGAGAAGCATACAAACAAAAGCAAATAAACCTAATTGCCATACATAGCAGTGGATGAGGGTATGAAAAACTTAATAATACCATTATGGAACAAGAAACGCTGCTCACAAAAGTATCCCCAGAACACTCAGTATCAACTCTCCATTGTACTGAACCGAAACGTCCAGTCTACAAATGACCGTGCACATCAATGTGTAACATTGCCAAAAAAGCTTTCAAATCTTTCCACCAGTTCCTCAATCAGTATGTGAAAGGAAAAGACAAATTCTAAATGAAACTACTACAAAATATGGACTCCTGTACAGTGTGCAAATACACAGGACTACAAGGACATTCATTAGCCCGTATTTCCATCATATCAAAGTGATTTCAACACATCATTCAACTATACGAAATCTGGTCCATAAACTGTACTATGCCAAAAGTCCTGCTTTAGCACTAGCCAATTTAAATAACAATCTTCTAAATGGTACAGCTAAACAACTACTCGAAGAAATATAGCATATCCAGAGAAAATATTTTGGAAGTGAAAGCCACTTACAAAAGGCAATAGCTTTACAACAGACTAGCAACAACTGTACAGATGAAAATCTTCTATTACACACATACAAAAAAGAAATACTAAAGTGTAAATATACATCTGCTGAAGTACCAAACCATGTGTCTGGGTGTTGCCGCAGGACTTTTTATAAAAATAGCACAAAACTGTAGACATTAGGTACAAAATAGAAGACAATGAAGATTCCAAATGGTTCCAATTAGCTCTCTATCGTATAGCAGAAAACAAATACGAAAATACTGACTCCTTAATACTTTGCAGTTACTGCACTGCAAAACTTGACAACAACCAAACACCTTCAGGTGCTATCAAAAATAACTTGGAATTATTCCCACTACCAAAACCCCTGCAACAACTCAACTTATATGATAGCATCATCATTCAAACAGTGCACCCATTTCAAGCAATAATACGCCTTCAACCAAAAACAGCAAAATTACCTCCCTCTGAATTAGTGAAAGAAATTTGTGGCAAAGTAGTTTATTTGCCATTAGATCTCAAAAAACTGTTCACACTCTGGGAGTGCAACGTCCAATAGATCAATCTTAAATTATCTTAGTAAATGGCGTACCTACAAAACACAAAAGAAATCTGCAACAATTAGTGGACTTACATAAAGTTACACTGCAATATCTAAAAGACAACAATGAATACTACAAAGAAATTAATATTGAAGAAAACCTGAGGGAAACCACTGAAATAATTCAAGAGTCATCAGAAACTGGTCAATTTCAACTCCTAGATCCTGCTAAAGAAACCAATATTTTAGTCCATTATACAATTCATCCATTACACTCTAACACCTTAAATGATGCACTGGAATGCACCAAATACGACAAGCCAAAGGATCTCCAATGAGCATATGGTAAAGAAGTATAGAAGCACAGGCCTTTCCTCTACTCTTTCCTACTCGAAAAGCAGTAAAATACGATGATAGACCTACACAAATAACAGAATCAGAATACCACTCTTTACAAATGTATTCTGAAGACCCCAGATTCAGATAAAACATGGAATACATATTCCACCTTCTCTTTGTAAGTGAACTAGCAACTCTATACTATGGAGTTGCACACACATTGAAATCAGGTACCCATTTTCAAAATATGTCGGCTACGGAATTACTACAAAAGGTGCAAGAAAAAGATGAGATTTTACAGTCAAGCATTACAAATGTTTTAGCAAACATGCGTGGTACAAAAGAATACTGGTTCCAAAGTCACAGAGATGTACGCTGTATTATGAGAAACCTTGGCCCACTCACTTGGTTTGTGACATTAATTTGTGCATAATATTCATGGGAAGATTTACACAATTTCCTCTGCATAGCAAACAAACACAAAACAAAAATAGATATAAAAATGCCAGGAGAACTCTGTTCTCTAGATCCTGTAAATGCAGCAATACATTTCCATCATTACTTCATTGCTATGCTACACTTCATTTGTAATAAAACTGTTCCTCCCCTCGGAGAAGTGCAACACTTCTTTTGGAGAAAAGAATACAAAGCCAGAGGAGCACCGCATATCCACATGCCTTTGTGGATTAAAGATGCTCCTAAATTTGGTCAGGACAGTGATGCCACTGTTTTGCAGTTCATCCAAAAATATGTCACTAGTGAAATCCCTTCACAAACAACACATAGTGACCTTCATGCACGCATTTTACAATTTGAAAATGTGTGGGAATGAGGGGCCATTTGGGCCCCCCACCATGCATTCAGTACAGTTTGGACCATGTGCCTCCCAATGGTGGGGGACACCTCCATCGCCCTTATGTTAATATCAGCCTTATGCTGGCATTGGCGTAGATGGGGCTGTTGCGTGGGACACGTGGCATCCATTTTGTGCACCCTCGACTCCATCTTTTTGAACTAGTCCTCACTGCGATAATATGAAAAGGCTTCTCTCCCGTTAGCAGCACCACGCACACCGCGCACAAGGACCCCACCCTTTCTCACTGTGTCTGAAAGTTTCTCAGCTCCATTCTCACTTTCGAGCCAGAGGTAATTGCAACAAAAAGAAATGTAACATCTCGCTCTTCCTCTGAGATCATTGTCCCGTGTGTGAACCAGCCTGAGCCAGGCCTTGTAGCTCATCCATCTCCACAAACGTGCCCGTGCCCCCTCATTCTCGCTGTTGGAAAATTACTGCCAGTGTAACCCTGTGTCCCTGCAAGGTATTCTCTTGATGTACCAGATATGTGACCCTGCCATGAAGCCCACCCAACATGCCCTTAGCATCGGCAAAAATCGGCAAAAATCGGACCTCTGTCACAGTATATTGTCTCCCACCACTAACAAACATCAATTTCCCCCCAGCCTCTTTGATGAGTCCAGACCCACCACGTAATCAATGTTATCATACTAGTCAAGACCCTTAATCTGGTACCCTATATAAGTCCCAATAAGTAATGGTCGATTACAGAAATACAATTTATAGGTTTATAATGATTTGCTCTTAGGAGTTGTAATGACTATTATTTAGTGCATGTTTTACTGAAGTGTATTATGTTAGCTTAGTTAGCAGCCACCCTGCCTCACAGTGACCTAAACTTCACCCCGCCCGGACACCGGCAGATGGACCTCATGACGCTCACCCTCCCGCCAACCGAACAACCAATCCAGAAGGAGCAACACCTACAGCAATGTATGTTATCCAATCCTGTGTCCATGTAGTCCTCTATATGATGATGTCATTGGTTACGATTCTGCCTTCATAAACTGATGTAATTGTAATGTTTGCCACAGTGCTCTCTGGCAGCAGAGTTGTCTGGATGCCAATTCTTGATAAAAAACCACTAACTCTCGCAACCTGTTCTCTTAGTCTCATTCCCCGCTGGGAAATCCGCTTTGGTTTCCCTAGACCAGTTACAGAAACAGGTGAAGTAAACAACTTCATGACTTCAGTTTGACATAGTGTTAAAGGTAAATCACCTAAGAACACATATTACATAAAAAGAACAGAGGAATCAAAATACATCAATGATTACAATGCAATCATTGCCCTCCTATGGGATGCAAATATAGATGCGCAGTATATTGCAGACAATTCCACTGCAGCTGCACAATATGTCACAGCCTACTTAACCAAAGCAGTGAAAACAGAGCTCCAAGACCTCTGGGATGACATATCATCTCACAAAACACTATCACAGAAATTGTAAAGCTTAGGCATAACAATGCTCTCTCATAGAGATTGTGGCTGCTATGAAGCTGCAGACCGTTTAATCGGTACTGCCTTGTATGGAAAATCTGAAAATATACTATAGCTAAGTCTTGGTCCTGCTAAATCGAGAAAAAGAGTTCTCAAATCATATGAGGATATAGAAACAATACCCAAAAATGATCCCAACAGCCAAGACATTTTTAAAAACAATTTGCTAGACACATAGGGCCTCATTCCGAGTATGGAGGTAGGGGGATAACGGCACCGGTAAGGATGTCGGTGCTGTTAACCCCCTACTCTCACATTCCGAGGTCCCTTAGCAGGTCCCACGAGGAATGGCTGTTCTGACCAGCCGTACTTAGCGGGAACCGTTAAGGAACCATGGAGCTAATAACGGGCCCACAATTTGCGGGCCTGTTATTAGCTCCATCCCCATTCCCATTGAGCCCTATGGGTGCTCAAATGTGAATGGGGAATGGTTTCTGAATGGGGATTTACCGGGTCCTCCAAGGTTGGAATGACCCGGTAAGTCCCCATTCAGAGACACCGGACCCGGACCCGGGTTTGGAGATAGCCATGGTGCAAATAGCACCATGGCTGCCTCCAAACTCGGAATGTCCCCCATAGTATCCAAACAGGAGTACCACTTTGGAAACCATGTGTCTATAAAACGTAGCCCAAAACTTCACATACAAAAATAATATTAAACCAGATGAAAATAAAGGTAGATACAGAGTGGCAAATTGTGAAGACAGCTTAGTGAAACTTACCAAACAAAGCTTAATTAATCATATCAAATTTTCATTAAAAACTCCTCAACATAAAGAACTGTATTACATGTCCCTGCTACAACTTTTTAAACCAGGGAGAAAAGAAGAAGATTTACTAGCTACCTATGACTCCTATGAATATGCTTTCAAAGCAAATGAAAGCACTATAACAGACATGAACTTTACACAGTACCAAACAATGTTGCACAATGAACAGCAACGCGAAGAAGAACTCCAGGCCCAACTAGATGTCGACACTCCTAACAGTAGTCCACCCTCTGTAACAGGAAGCCAGGAACAACTTGGACAGCCACTAATAGCAAATGAGGAAGAATTAGCCAAGACATAGGTAGAAAACACCATGTGGCAGTAGGAGCAATCTACAGAAGACTTTGCTGTACTGAAATCACAACTAAACAATGAGCGGCGTAGCATTTTCCGGAAGTAACAAAACAAATTGAACATGGTGTGCAATATGAAAGTAAAAACTGCACCTGCCAAGACTACAAACCTATACTGCTATACGTGAGTGGTCAAGCTGGTTCAGCAAAACATTCTTAATCAAAATCATCAGGAAGTTCCTCCAACAATTGAAAAACAACAAACTGTCAGCTGTTGTACCTGCCCCCACAGGTTTATCTGCCTACAACATATGCAGTGTCACTTTACACCAATTATTATTCCTTCCAGTAGAACACCAAATCAAATTTGAACTTTCTACAGAAGCTGCAATGGAACTATGCAGAGTTTTCAAACAAATGAAAATGCTAGTAATAGATGAAGTGAGCATGGTCTCCAACCTAATGTTGGCTTTGATTCACCTCAGATTACAAGAGGTCGTCAAAATTCACTACGAAGAGCTCTTTGGAGGAAAACACATTATTGTTTTTGGAGATCTTCTTCAATTAACACCAGTGAAAGGTGAACCTATTTTTAAAACCTTAGGGCACAAACTGTGCCGTAAAACTCTTGGCAGCATAGGAAATGTCAACCTTTGGCAACATTTCCAATACATAAAATTAACTGAAAACATGTGTCAGTCTGCAGACCTCAAATACGCCAACATTTTAAAAAGTATTAGAGTTGGTATATTATCTCAAGAAGCACAATCTATATTAAAAACCATGCACATCAATGCATTCTATGGCCATAACTCATGTGCTACTGATGTCATGGAACAATTAGCACACAAAAATGTAAACTGTATGTCCTTGATGCCAACTCTTATAAGCTGTGCACAATTCAATGAAACAATGTTGAAAAAATAAATCCAACTAATAATTGAAATTTGCTCCACAGACAAACTGGACGTACATGGTATGACACTACCCATGTGTCAACAAGCCAAAACAAGACTAAATACCTTGGGGAACTCTATCTCTAAAAAAGCTAGTTTTGAGAAAATGTTTAAATTATCTTTAAACTGTAGAGTAATGCTTAAACGTAACCATGACGTGGATCAAGGACTAGTTAATGGAGCACTTGGTACAGTTGTTGGCTTTCAAACATACCCATGTGACAACAACATTCAGTTTGTCAATATTCTCTTTGACAAACTATCAGAATTTAAAAGGATAGGATGCTAAACAGCCTGCTTCCTTCTTTTCAAAGACATGTATGTACGCAGAGAACAATTTTCTCTAACTCTAGCATACGCAGTCACCATTCATAAATCACAAGGTCTTACCCTAGATAAAGCATTGATAGATATTGGTAGCACAGTCTTCAAAGAAGGCATGAGCTATGTAGCATTATCACGCTTACGTACACTTGACAGACTATTTCTAATCAACTTTGATGCAAGTAAAGTAAATGTTGATATTCCTTGCATTCTAGAATACAATAGACTGCGTTCACTCTACACCGCCATCTAAAAACCTATCCTGTTCTGCAAAAAGCAAAACGTTGTAAAAGAAAATAACTTCAGACTGAAACGATGCAGAATCTCACAGCAATTCCTCCAAAGAAAGTAAAAGAAGCTAACACTTCATCAAGGACCACAACCAAAGTAGAATGTACTGCTCAAAGTAACTCACTACCTCTTCAAAGAAGCAACTCACACTCCGAACAAATGACTTGGACACAGAACTGTCAGGTCCATTCAAATTTTTAAATACAACTGGTGTAAATTGCTACGCAAATGTAGCAATAAATAATCTATTCCAATTGCCACCAATTATTGACAACATTTACTTACATGGTACAGACCAATTGTATTTGCAAATGTTAGTCCTTCATAGAAATCCAACCAACAATCCTGACAACAATTACAGTGTTTCTCGAATAAGGCAGGAATTTAACTACTGTACTGGAATGTTCAAATTCACTATAAACTCACAAGAAGATCTGCAATAATTTCTAATGTACTTACTACAAGTACTAGAAAACATACACATACCTATAAATGAAATCTTCCAGATACATGTGGAAACATACAAGCTTTCCTTGCAGCCATGAAGTACACAAAGAAGTTCCTAAGGAACACTTTGTATATGTATACATACCTAACTGTGAATCCATATTAATAATTGTAATGCTTTTACGTTACAATGCAGATGGTACCAAAAACAACTGCAAGCTGACTGTATGCTCAAGTATCACTTGGCAAGAAAACCTTCACAACAATAGGTATATATAGGTATAATCTACCATGCAGGAGTCACAACCAATGCAGGTCACTACACTGCATTTATAAAAAATAAATGTCGATGGTTTGAATGTAATGATACTACCATTACTCTAAAACAGAAATTACCAGCAAATCTTGTAAACACTTACTTAATATTCTTAAAACCAAAATTTTATAACTAATCTGTGCATGAACATAAACAAAACTCAACTTCAAAACTATGAACAGTTAGACTACGCCAACAGGTATCTAACTGCCCTAAAAATCTGCAACAAACCAACAGATAGATAAATACCATGAAACAAGAAATAAACACAATATGACAACAGCTCTATAACTGCCACAATAATCTGCAACAAGCCAACAGATAGATGAAAAAATGGAAAAAGAAATAAACAAATAGAATACATCAACTGCTATCTTATTGCAACAATACTACCACCACTTCCAAATCAAAAACCACACACCTATTCAATTCCTCCTACTAAAATCAATGAAAAAATATATTTTACCACAACATAGAAAGTTATTTTTTTTAATCCAGCATGGATTTCATTTTTCCCACAGACCCAATGATTTAATAAACAAACACAGGAACTGAGCAAATTGCACAGTACACTGGTTTGAACTATAGTACTTCTAAAGTACTAACTATGAGGGCTGACAAAATACAGACATGTCTACTATGCAATGCAATAACTCATTATAAACTACCTACACTAACATGTGATCTTTTCTTTTATCACAGAGATTGAAAATAAAAATGTCTGTCCAATTACCCATGTCATGAAAAAACTGCATAGAACCACACAATGTCAAACAGTAAGTACATAATGATTGGACTCACAAACACAGCACAACACACCCATTCAAGCAAACATCTGACCATAGACCACAATCCAAAATATTTGCTTCCATGGGTATCTTATGCTGCAGTGCTTGTTGCCAAACCCCACAATCTTGACTGCATGGCCTGCCAAAACTCTAAATACAGCCTCAACAACTGAAACAGTAAATATATAATGATTGAACTCTCAAACACCGCAACATAACACAACAATGCAAAAGAATACCTCACCAATAAATACAACTTAAAATGCCTACTGTCTTGAATACCAACATTCTGAACACAATCTAACAAACAAACTAACACACATCATCTCACTACCCTATAAACACTACTACACTACTGCCAATCACTATTCACATTTTTGAAAACATATCCCCTAAGCAGCCCACATACCACAGTCAAAACGTTTGGCAACTTTGGTGTATTATGCTGCAGTGGTTGTGGCTAGGGCCTAGAGTCTCGAGACCGTAGCACAATACACCCGTAGAAACAAACACCTACCAATTGACCACAACCCAACAACATAACACATCCACCTCAAAACATATCCACTTCAATTAACATAATTCTAAAATAATAATTACAACCAATGCACAAACTTTTCAATGCATACCCTCTTCACCCAATGCTCTACTAACGACCCAAAACCAACATCATAGTGAAGTGAAATAGCCAGTAGCGCGCCCAGTGCTTAGTATGTCTGCGGACAACCGCGTTGACTGCAGACACCGTGAACACATCACGGCCTTCTCATACCTAAACAAATACATCATTTAACCCATCTCTTAATCCCCAACCCTCTCTAAGCACTCCTACACACCAACACACTCCCCAAAATTAGATTTATGATCTCTTCCATGCTGCACTGTCTGCGGATGTCCGCAATCCAATACAGCGGGTGCATCGAAATGCTTCTTCCCAGCCAATCAGCGAACAGGTCTTGTGTCCGCGGACATGACACAAGCCGATTAACCAGTGCAGACATAGATATCACTAATTTTTTTAGACGTACCTTTTGGTCATTTTAAAAAAAACGAATGGAGGTATCTTCACCAAAGTTACAAAAGCATGCTTTCTGGACCAAGCCGCTGCTCCTACCACAAATTTTAGAGAAAATCCATCCAGCGGTTTGGGCTGTAGCTGCGACAGAAATGTTTTCTTCATTCACTCTATGGGAAAAAAAGAAATGTTGGGTCCCCCTATAACTTTGCCCACCCTGGACCAAACGGCACCAAACTTTGCAGAGTGGTCCATATACTTCTTAGGCAAAGTTTGGTGAGGATTCATCTAGGGAGAGCGAAGTTATAAGCCACTCAAAAAGTGCTCTTCCTATGGGTTTAGAAACTTAACCATAACAACATGGCTGCTACCGCAGGCCATGTAATATATATATATATATATATATATATATATATATATATATATATATATATATATATATATATATATATATATATATATTCACTGACACAACTTTGTTAAAGGGACGTTATGGTTAAGTTGCACTACTAAAAACCTATGAAATTCAGTTAAAAAAACATTGTTAAAGGGATGTTACGATTACAAATAAAACTGGAAACCCCCAGAAATTCACCAGTTGTGCTAAGCTAAGCAACCATAACTCATGCTACCACCATGCACTGCTAAGACTAACATCCAGGACATGAAAGATGATATCACATATGTCATTGTTGACATCACTGATGACATCACATATCTAGGCCACTTGTTTTTGTTCACTGACATATCTAGGCCGGGTGGTTTTAAACGTTAACCTTGTCATATGTTCTTAAACTTCTTTCTTTAGGATTTGGTCTAAACTCATGGTGCACATACACTGGGCAAGAAGCAAGCCTCAAACACACAATTAATTTGTATCCATGAAGAATTTTGTGGAATTGTTGTTTATTTCTTCGTTACTTTAATTTCCTTCCAGTGCCTCTAATTCATATGCATTGTGGGAGGAGCAATAGAGATTAGATTATCTAAGGTTACATTATCATAAAAGAAAGGTTTTCAGAGCTTTACAAAACTTATAGATAGTTTCCACGGTCCTGATTTCTTGGGAGATGCTTATCCACAGCCGAGGGCCATAGTCCGCAAATCTCCTATCACCCCTCATCATACATCGAGAGCAGGGAATATTCAGCAACAATTGAGCCGCTGAGCACAGAGGTTTAGATGTCGGCTGAGTTTATTTACCAAATCGATATGAGCAAGCCCATTAAGGCTCTTGTATATAAGGCATGCAATCCTAAACTTACTCCTGTCTTCTGCCACCAACCAGTGCAGAGAGTGCCATGCACCAGAGCCATGATCATATTTTTTCAGGCCATTTCATATTTTGAATGACTGATTCTCCGTTGTCTGTGGACATCTACGAACATCTGCGGTCATCACATCCCCTTTCCATGCAAGGCATCCTTAAAAGACCCGGATGTGGCATGTGCATCTGCAAACTAATGCATTGTCCACAGACACTGTAGCACAGGGCAGCCCTTCTCCCCTTTCCATTTTCTTGTTTCTAATACTCCCTCAATGGCTGCTTTCAGACAGTCACACATCAATTCACCAATCACATCCAAAAACTCTACACCTAACCCTGGCATCTCAGTTCAAGACATCCGAACTGAACTTCAAATCTGAGATAACATATCATACCCATATGCATCAGAAACTACTGTAAACTCTCCACAATGTCTGTTTCCAGATTCAACAATACAAAACAACACCTGCATCTAACAAAACTTAATACAGATATGCTTACATTTTTTAGGTATTTTCTTCAACTTTGTTACAAATATATATATGGAGGGTTTCTGCTACTAAACCTAAAATAAGCTTCTCAATAAGCATATTCTCTTTTTTAATCACTCCAGCAAAATCCATGCATTACAACATTCATCACTTGCTCATATCAGCAGTACATACTTACAATGTTGTGTGTTTAAACATTTTTATTTTTAGGTGGAATGTAATGGAAGTTAACACATTAATATGTGCATTTATAGCAGCACTGTGTGTAACTTGTTTTTTATAAAAGAAAGCAAAAGCAGATAGAATAGATTTGTAGACCATTTTTAAGTGGTACTTTCTGTGTGTGCCAGTTTAATGTGTTGGCAGTACATGAATACTTATCAACATCACCCATTACAATCTGTAGGTGTTTATCAAGCCTCATTTTTTCTTTGCATTCTGTGACCTGTAATTCCACTTCTCCCATTATAAAACTCACACTACAAGTTCCAGAATCCAAAGAAAAAAAAAACTGGACTGGAAGATTTCAAAGAGTGACGTTTATATTGAATCAAAAATATAACATGCTGTACATTTACAAATAATGGGCTTCATTCCGAGTTGGGCGCAAAGGGATACCGGGCACCGTTAAGGACATCGATGCTGGTAATCCCTTTGCGCCCTATTCTGAGGTCCCTTAGCGGGTCCCTTCCTTAATGCTTGGTTTTACGGGGCCAGTTAAGGGACTTCAGAGCTAATAGCAATTTGCTGTACCGTTATTAGCGCCTTCCCATTGAGCCCTATGGGGGCTGAAATGGGAACAGGAATGGCTTTTTCAATGGGGACTTACCGGTCCTGCAAAGGTCGGAATAGACCGGTAAGTCCCCATTGAACCAGGGCGGACTCAGTACCAGTATTGGAGGTAGTCATGCTGCAAATAGCGCAATGATTACCTCCAAACTCGGAAAGAGGGCCAATGTTTAGGAGATTTTAGCTGAAAGTAAAAAAATGCATAAATGCATTTATTGCAAAACTAACTTTTTTCCTAAAACAAAACAAAGAAAAAACAGATGCAAAACATTTGTAGAACATTTGTAACTGGCACTTGGTGTGTGGAAGTTTGATATATTGGCAGTACATGCATTTATAAGCCATTCCAATCTGTAACTGCTAATCCAGTCCTGGTTTTGACTGTCCAATCTGGGATTTATAGTCCAACTTGTATAATAGGCACAAAAAGGGGAGCTACAACTACCATAACACAAACAAGAAAACTAGGACTACATAAACACCTAAAGATTAGAATGCATGAGGTTGGCAAGTATGAAAATACTGCCAACATATTAAACTTACACACAAAGTGCTACAAATTGTTTCCATCTGCTTTTATTTTATTCTACAAAAGGTTGCACACAGAACTCCTATGAATGCACATATGCATTTCCCAACTTTCATGAAAATACTCCTAAAAAGAAACATTTTTAAACGGTCAGCATTTTTAGTTCAATATAAATGGTACACATTCCAATCTCTCTCATTACATCCCTTACACTACCATCATTGTCCATCTACTCACACATATCTGTATACCTCAAAGTATCCATATACAACACTTCACCTTACATATAAAGTACTTTTTTTCCCAATCTCTACTGTACAACACCAAACACAGCTGCAATAACAATCCACCATTGCATTACCACTAGGCCACAGTTTCCATATTCTTTAAAAACACTGCAACACAATACAAATACATTACACCACAATAAGAGCACTTCCTTCATCAAAACTAGCAGCATGAAAATAACCTAGATATGCACATTTTCCTCACACCCTTGTTTTCCCTGTTCCTTCCCAGGTCCAAAATGCAACTACTCTCACTCCAATTCTTCTAACAACATAGTTAACACACTTTAGTACACCATGCAGAACTCCTACCTTCAAATAGAACAACCAGGCTTACTAAAATTACTTCACCATTACCAGATATACCCACTAACTTTCTTTTACCATTACAGGAAAGAAGAAGAATACCATTCACATCCGAAAAAGTAAGTACATTAATGTACCATGTATATTTCTGTAATTGTAACAATAACCTTCTACTATATATTATCCAAGAGTATTTTTTTTGAGTCAACATTTGTTTTGCTCTAACTCATTATATTGCACTATTCATACTCTTTCTATTCCCATCTAACAACCACCATTACAGCACCCACTTTTTTTGTCAAAATATCACAATGTCCGTACTCATTTAATCACACCACCACTCCCTTCCTCACTAACTCAAGCCCGTCACAAATCTACCGACTCTTACTATTCCAACATTCCCAACCACACATATTATTCCACTACACAATTAAACAACACTCTATTCATCTCTACAATCAGACCCACACACTCATGCACAATACGTGCGTACGCATTCCACAACTTTCAAACCCAAAATGTATTTTTAAAGGAAAAAAAGAGCAGATATGTATAAAAGCAAGCCATATAGTCATCCACCTCTAAAACAATGTATAGAAAACATTTTAAGGAAAGAGCCAGTAACCTCACTCAACAAAACTTAACCAGCCATGACAAATGCAGCACTCATTCTAAATGAAGCACAAATAGCTATGATTGTGGTAGAAAATGCCATGTATCAATATAAACAATCTGAAGAAGACTTGTCAGTGCTCAAATCACAGCTAAATGATGAACAACTCACAATTCAAGTTAGTAAAGAAATTGAACATGGTTTTAAACATGAAACTAAAACTTGTAGCTGTAAAAATTATTAACCTCTGCTCCTGTATGAAAGTTGTGAAGCTGGTTCTGGTAAAACATTCTTAATAAATAATAATCAGCACACTTCTACAACACTTAACAAACAACAATCTTTTGGCTGTTGTAACAGCACACAAAGTCATAGCTGAATACAACATAGGAGGTGTCACTTTATGCTGACTACTGCTTCTTCCAGTAGAACACCAAAGGTAATTAGAATTCTACAAATTATCAGCAAAAGCTGCTACTGAAGTATGCAGAATTCTGAAACAAATGAAAATGCTGCTAATAGATGAAGTAAGCATGGTTTCCAACCTCATGTTGGCTTTAATTCACCTTGGAATGCAAGAAGTCCTAAAATACAACTATGAAGAACTGTTTTGAGGAAATCATGTTATTGTTTTTGGAGACCTCCTACAATTAACACCAGTAAAAGATCATCCGATTTTTAAAACATTAGGACACAAACAATGCTGCAACACACTCAGCAGCATTCTTACTACAGAGAACTAACTCAAAACATGCCTCAGTCTTCAGACCTCACCTATGCTAACATTTTAAAAAGCATTATAACTGGTCTGCTTACTAAAGATGCAAAATCTATCTTAAATAGTAGACTAATTCATGAGCTATATGGGTGAAACCCATCTGCTCCTAATGCATGGAACAATTAACTCAACAATATATAACATGCATTTCCTTAATGCCACCCCTTGAAAGCTGTAGTCAATTCAACGATGCAAAGTTAAAAAAGAAAGGCAACCCATACTAGATATCAGCTCTACAGACAAATTAGAAGTGCACGGCATGACACTCCCTATGTGTCAACAAGCCACTGCACGACTAAATAGCTTTGAAAAATCTATCTCCAACACATTTGTACAGGAGAAAATATTAACTTTGTGCCTAAACTGCAGACATATTTAAAATGTAAACTTGACGTACAGCAAGCACTGAAATGAAGGTGGGTGCACTGTTCGTGTGGATAAGGTACTGTTTTTACAGTGAGTTCTTGCAGTCGTTGGGAGTGCCAGCTGCGAAGGGGCCCAGGTGACCGTTGGGCCGTGGAGATCATTGCTGCTCTGTGCCTCCTGCTGAATGGTGACGTCACGGAAGCTGCAGAGGGAGTTGGTGATCAGTTAGAACACTGATCGAATTGTGAGCTTACTAGGGTTCGCGCTGGGAACACCGGATCATCATGTAGCTGTGTTGATGTTAAACAGCCTGGAGAGGCCCTGGATGGGGTTTGAGTAAAGAACCCAAACAACGTGACGACGTGAGAAGGAAGTAATCCCAGCGTTGGCCAGCATCCAGTGTTTTCAACGGAGCGGCCCACCTAGTCCTGCGGCAGAGTTTCCTGTTATTTCATGGTGACTGATGGGGCAGCGATGACAAGAGGAGAGCAAGGTTTGGCAAAGGTGTCAGCCTACTCGTAACATGAGTGTAGCGTTTGGGTGAAGCATTCGCTCTAACTATGAAGTAAATGACGCGCACGGATCAATGGAGATGATACTTTGATCTTATTTGCATGGACGCTATGCTGATAACGAAGGTAGCGGTCCAGTGTTTGAGCAGATTTGTTTTTCTGGAAGGTGTTTCGGCAATTTCTTTGAGTAATGGCAGACACTAGTTCTTTATTTTCTGTTTAGAGAGTTTGTGTGGGTTTGGTATGCGCTGTTATGATCGAGAGCATGAGTAATGAGTAATGTAATTTTATTATGCACCTATGTTTAGATGTAATAACTTGAGGCATTCTAGGTTTTAGTGTTGCCCTTCATGACAACATGGACTTTTAGGTTTGAACTAGAGGTTTGGGGGTAACTGCTACGTCTGTATGTTCTGATTGTGTGGGTGAGAGAGATGATTTCAATACACAATCAGAGTGGTGAGAAGATCCACATTATGCTTAGCATAAAATCTTTGAGGTATTTCAGCAGGTTAGAGTAGCCTGTGTTGGCGACATGGACTTTTAGGATTATTTTATAACTGGTTACCACACTTATGTTGCAGCAAGTGTTGTAGTTGAGTGACATATATGAAGTTGGTTGAGGTGCACATTCAAAGTGGTGTTTTACATTATGTTTAGCGTAACGTTTTGAGGCATTTCGGCATATTAGGTTGCCTGTTTAAGGGCGACATGGACTTTTAGAAAATGTGACCTGAATGTACAATGTGTCAATGTACCACTCGAAGCTATGTTTAGAATAACCAATATTGAGGCATTATAGACGTGGTGTGTGCGTGTGTTTTTATTGATGTTCAACCCAAGATTTCTGTTAGAGCGACTGCAGCGCTGTCTAGCAGCTTCACATTCTATGTACGGGTTTGATTGTGTTTGGTGTCGTGGTGTATGTTTGACTAGAGTCTGAGTGTGGTACATGACCAGTGTTTGGTCAAGGAACTCTGCAGAGTTGGAGGTGTTTGTTTGGTGTTTGTGGCTCTGTTGAGTCATTGATGTTTACTAGTGGCAGACTAGTATGGAAACTCGTTGGAGTTTTGATGGGTGTAGGTTAGTGACTCTGCGGTGTCCAGTGGTATCTAGTAGGAGACTAGTACCAGAAGCTTTGCGAAGCTTTGATGTTGTATTTGGTTAGTGACTCTGCGGGGTCCTGCGGTATCTAGTAGGAGACTAGTACCAGAAGCTTTGCAAAGTTTTTATGTTGTGGTGATTTCTGGCTCTGCGGAGTTCACGTGAAGCTTTGAGAAGCTTTTATGTTGTTTTGGGTTGTGGTTCTGCAGAGCCCAGAGGCTTCTAGCAGAGCACTAGTGCCTGAAGCTATGTGAAGCTTAGATTTTGTTTTTGATGACCTTATGGAGTAGGTAAGGGTCAGGGATTTCGTTTGAAATTCTTAAGATGCAAGTGATATTGTATCTTGTGTTTTTTCCTTGTGTTAGGTGGTTTCTGGGATTGCCATTGAATTCTTCTTGGTCAATCTCAGAACCTTGGCAATGTTTCATCTTCGGCTGTGGTCACTATGGGGGTGTTTTGAATTGTTCAGAAGGGCTCAAATGTCAGGCCAACATTTGCAGCTGGGTTTTGTTGTGTTTGTGTTAGTGACAGCTAGTTGCCTTTAATTATGGTGTGATTGGGTGAGTGAGTGATGATCTGGTGTGGCGGTGTTCACTTGAATTTCTGAATGGGTCTAACAGTGGCATGAGTTGTAAGTGTAGTTCTCTGTTGACCCGGGTAGATTGTTGGGTTGTTAGTAAGTGTCTCGTGTGTTACGACAGTACCTGGTCTTTCCCGGTTTTGGGAGTTAGTGCTCGGAAGTGGCAGCTGGAGGTTTCTTTGTGGCAGGGAGAAACGGAAGGAGTTTTGTGTTTGATTGGCTTTGGTAGTGTTTGTTGTAGTTGCCAAGGTGGGCGGTTAGTGCTTGAAAGTGGCAGTTCGAGGTTCCCCGTGGCAGGTGGGAACGGAAGGTGAATTGTGTTGTTCTTGATTGGTTAGGAGCATTAGGTGTGGCGGCTGGGTCTGTCGTAGGATGTTAGTTAAGCCTGCGGGTTCAATTGCTCGGGTAGTAAGCAGAACATAGTTGGAGTGAGGAAGCCATGTTCAGTGTGGTAGTAGGTGTGCCTTTAAGCAACAGGACGAGGTGTTAAGGTTGGTTTCCTGATGATGAGTTTGACACGTGTTTATCTGTTGAAGGAAAGGAGGTGTTAGGGTTGGCTTCTGTGCTTGCATGTATGCTGTGCCAGGATTGATGTCATCATTAGAATGTAAGCTGTGAGTGTGAGGTTAGAATGTTCAGAGATGTATTTGTTCTAACCCAGGCAGTTACAAGATGTGAGCCTGGGTGGTGGGAGCCAGTGGGCTCATTATCCCTGATCCTCTTGATCGCTCAATTATCTGATGACATCTGATCCTGTAACTAAGAAGCTAATAAAGTAACCACTAAGAGTACCTGGCCTGAGTATCCTGAGTGTCCTTTGGAGTGAACCCTATGACCAAGAGCTGTTCATAACAAGCACCTGAAGTGTGGCTAAACTACATCTAATCTAAATACAATGGCCCTCATTACGACCCTGGCGGAAAGTGACTGACCGGACCGCAACAGCGTAAATAGCGTTTCCGCCATTGCACGAAGGAGCAAAGTGCGGCCAATCACGACCCATCGGGCACGAGCATTACGCCATGGCGGAATCCGAAAGGCTGCGATGGCGGAAATGACCCCAAAACGGCCCTTACCGCCGCCGTACGCTGCACCAGGTGCAATACCGCCACCCATCTTAGCGGTCACCGTAATGAGCGGTCACCGTAACGAGCGTGCACCGCAAATTACGGCCACCGTAAATATACGGAAACGGAAGTAAAAGCATGTGGCCGGAACGGGAAACAGCACGCCGCACAACTATAAAATCCGAATCCCAACACAACCATAAAAAATCCGACCCTGACACACATCCCAACCCGTTAGCAACCCCAGTTAAAAAAATAAATATGGGAAAGGTAGCCAAGAAAGCGTGTGACCGCAAGCGGCAGGTACACTTCTCCCGAGAGGAACTGACCGTGCTCACCGAGACCCTACAGGAAAATTCCGCCGTCGTCTTCTCCAGTCAAATGACCAGGACGGCCCTTGCCAACAAGAAGGCCATATGGGCCCTGGTGGCACAGCGCGTAAGTGCGGTGGGGACAACACCCCGCACGCCACAGCAATGTCGCAAGCGGTGGGACGACCTGCGGATCCGCGTACGCAGCATACTTTCTGCGAACAGGAACATCGCCACAGCTACCGGTGGGGGTTCAGAGTCGCCCATCAAGTTGACCCCCTGGGAGGAAATCTGCGCCTCCACCATAGGAATGGAGAGCATAGAGGGAGTCGGAGGGATGGAGAAAGGAGTGCCGACATCCGGAGAATCAGGTAGGTTGGCCAAGAGAAACAATGCGAAATCCACAAACCACGAACATGTGCAGTACCATGTGACCCCATAGTGCAATACATACTTAGCCCTGACAGCGCCCTCTAAAAGTCAGAATGAACAAACAAATCAATCAAGAAGCCATAAACAACCCCTACATGTGCAGCATGCACCCCCTAACTGCAGGCAGCCAAATGAATGCATCCTCAATCCACACGAAAATGAGACCACCTCCAAGGCCCAGTCCCAAATCAGCCTCATGTACCACCCCAATGCATTTGATACGTTGCCATTCCAAATCCGACAGACCCATAACTAACGCTCGCCCCTCTTTACTCCACCACAGGGTCCGATACCAACGACGAGCTGCAGGACACCCCTACCAGCACGCCTGCAAAGAGGGCCAGGACCAACGTCCCAAGAGCCTCCACCTCAGGTGCAAGGATCAAGACACGGCAGCAGCAGGAATCAAGTGGCAGCACACTGGAGGGGACTGCAACAGGCACCCCAGCAGCCAGCAAGTCCACAACCCCAGCACCACAGGTCCCCCCAAAGAACGTATCTGATGGCACTGCCTCTGGTGGTAGCAGCACCATAGGTGACACAGCTGTCATGCCAGCATGCTCCGACACGGAAAACAGTGCTGGCGACGTAGGTACCATCCATGACCTTTCCCAATCCCCCTGCATGTTCCATCCCCTACACCATGACGAAACCACGCAGGGGCACCCTGAAGACGACGACTGGCCAACCCCCACAAGTCCTGTGCCAAGGCAACATGTGTTGAGCAGCCCCCCTGTCACACCACCGCAAATGTCCATGGCCCAGCAGAGGCAACAGTCCCTCGACCTGCTGATCGAGCAACAGCAGGAAGCGTCCACGCTACTCAAGGACCATGCAAATGAATGCGGGGGTTCCAGGGCAGCCATGGAAACATCCACCGAGACACTCAGGGCACAAATAGAGAAAAGTAGTGAGAGCCTCAGGGGAGAAATGGAGAGAAGCACCGAGAGCCTGAGAGCACAAATGGAGAAAAGCACCGAGAGCCTGAGGGGGGAACTGCATGCGACGTCCAAAGACGTTTGTGCTGAACTTGCTGCTGTGCGCCGTGTGCTCTCGGAGCTCTCACAAACCCTCAGAGACATGCATGGACGCGAGCAGGCAGAGACCTCATCCGTGGCAAGTTCCGTCCAGGGCAGCCCCCAACGCAGATCTGGCAGGAACCTGCGCTCCACGGGCAGGGGTGCCCCTGATACCCGTAGAGGGGGCTTGCAATAGCGTCTACCCACGGACAGCATGCATATTTGGACACTGGTGTTGGGGGGGGAGGTAGTAGGGTGGAGGGGGTGTGTTGGGCTTCACTGGGTGGCGGGTCCATAGGGTGTATAAATCAAATCACATTAACAATACAGCACCTCATTATCATCCAATGACATGTGTGGACATTGATATTTGCGTACGAGGCCTTCATAGGCGTACAGTCCACAATGTGCCTGTACTACACACACACAGTGCCACAGGTCCCCTTTCCGTGTAATAGGCACCATGCGTGGTTGCTAGAAGCATGCATCTATGATGCTCTGTCGGATTGCACGTGCATCCTGTGCCTCATGGACTCCTTGAGGTGCCTCCACATCCCCACCCTCATCATCATCATCATCTTCAGGTGCATGCAGTACAGCGTCAGGGGGCATGGGCACATTCCTACGTATGCACATGTTGTGCAGCATGACACATGCCATGACCATCTTAGAAACCTTCTCATGGCTGTATATGAGTGCCCCGCCAGACCTGCTGAGGCTGCGGAAACGAGCCTTCAGTAGGCCGAATGCCTGTTCAATGACCACACGGGTACGTGAGTGGGCATGGTTGTAGTCCTCCTCATGCTCGTTCTGTGGGTTCCGGATTGGTGTAAGGAGCCATCTCTTCAGTGGATACCCGGCATCACCTGTATGAGACGAATAAAGGGTGTCAGTGGAATGATAGTGCTAAGTAGCCCCCCCCCCCCCCTGCAAGGTCATTGACGCATCAAATGGGCCACGATGTCATGCATGGAATGAGACTCACCGAGTAGCCAGGATCTGTGCCCTGCGTGTCGCTCCATGTAGCGTGGTATTCTTGTGTTCCTCAGGACCATAGAATCATGGGTAGATCCTGGAAATCTGGCACAACAATGCGTAAATATCTTGTTGGAGTCACACACCATTTGCACATTGATTGAATGAAATTGTTTCCGGTTGCGGTACTGGACCTCCATGGCATGTGGGACAACCAATTCAACATGGGTGCAGTCGATGGCACCAATGCAACCCGGGATGCCGCCAAGTGCATGGAATCCCACTTTAGCGTTGGTAATCTCCTGGTACGTGCGTGGTAGTGTGATGTGGTCGTCGGCGTGCTTCAGGAGGGCATCGTGCACTTGGAAGAGTGTCCGTGAGAACAGTGGCTGTGAAATGCCATGCAACTGTCCCACTGTGTGCTGGTAGGTGCCTGTGGCCAGGAAGTGGAGTGCAGACACCACCTTCAGTAGGGGTGGGATGGCGGTTGGGCTATCTATCATGCTCATGAGGTCAGCATGTGTCATGTCCACAATGGCGATTATGGTGTCCCGGTCCAAACGGTAGAGGGTGTGGATCTGCTCAGCAGTGAGGTTGAACGGATCGGCTCGGAGGCGTGGGATTGCGGGCCGCCTGCGTGGTGGTAGTGGCAGTGCTTGTGGGCCTTGCTGACCCTGCCTTGCCCTCCTCCTCCTCCTTCTCCTCCGTCTCCCCTGTGCGCCCGGTTGTTGTACCTGTTGTTGTTCGTCGTCTTCTTGTAGTTGTAGCACTTGCAGTGCTATCTGGTACCCCAGGCCCAACATCGCTAGTCCTGCCGGTAGCATTTTGGAGTGGGAGTGGTTGTGGGAGGGGTTTGGGTCTGCAATATATGTGCTGTCGGCCTGTATGGCCTCCACCTGTGCTGATTGAATGAATCTGTGGCAGATGCAATCCCTTCTGGTCGAGCACGGCCCGCACGTAAGGCTGCATTTGGCCGCATGGCATCTTGGGATTTGAATCATGTATCTAATCCCGATGGCAGTGTGATGTACTTTGACTGATCTTCATGCTATGCTCCCATTGTTACACATGCTATGATTGCAGCCGCTTACATACCTGTGAAGAGTCAGTGGTATGTAGGGCTCGATCGATGGGCGACCCTCATGCAGCACAGTAACGTAATTCACCGACGGGCGTGGCGTAGCATTTGTGATTGCAGCCAGTTAGCATCATGACACACAGCCGCACTACATTGATGTAATTGTGAATGCAAGCGTTCACAGAAGCCTTTTCGACGTAATGTTGCAAGTGAGGAATTCGAAGGCCAGCATTTTGGGTTTTGAAGTAGCGGCGAGGATACGCCCACAGGTCTGGCTGGAAATGTAACGTTCTATTGTAGAATGTCCTTGGGACATGGCCCATAACGAGCAGGCAATGAATGATATGAATTGAATGGGATGCGCAATAGCGTAGTGGACGATGAGGCAGGACGTTCCCAAATCCATCTTGCTTCACAACACAACAGATCCGGCCAGGGGCACAGTGGTTTTTGCGGACTGCATTACGCACAGACGCGATGGAAGTTTCACATATTATGTGAGTGAATATTCATGCGTTTTCATTGCGGGATGAGGGAATGATGTGTGGATGCATGGACTGATGAATCCGTTTAGGGTCTGCCATGTACATGGGTTTTTTGGTTCACTCCCCTTCCCCTGCGTTATGTGATGCAAGGCTGCCATAGTGGGACATACGTCTATCTGCCCTTGTCGGATCCTCCCTGTCTCGACGCGCCTTCATACACTTGTGTCTAGGCACGTTACTAATCCCATGTCATGGGTTCTATCTTGACGGACGCATGCACAGTAACCGACGTTGCCAATGGTGTATTTAGCTCGATTGGTTTCGTTGTGATTCGATACTGAATTAGGGGTGTGTATATTCCTTTGGAGTGGGCTAGCATGCATATGGGTGTGGATTTGGTGTGTTGAATGAAGATTGTAATGCATCATGAGTCCCGTAATGCAATCGGTTGATTTGTGTTTCTTTTGGGTGACAGGTATCTCCTGCCCTATTGCAGATGCCATCTCTACGCCACTCCTCCAGATGGTTTTTACTCTCGACTCCTGCAGCTTCGGGTGAATCAGTGGAGCACCATTTCGATCATATGGGACGATCGCCAATGGGCCACATGCCCTTACGCTGTACTGGTGGCTAGGTGCAACATTTCGGCCTTTCAGCTCGACTAGTGCCTGCCTCATGGGACGGACCTGCGGTTCTTGCCGCTTCCATGTTGCCTTTTGGAACGTTGATGTAAGCCCTGTGTGCCATGATGGTACAGGGCGTCACACAAGTGGAAGCCGGTCAATTATTGCAGATGCAGCCCTCGGTGATGATGGTTGTTTTGGTGGTATTTTGCAAATTGCTGTGGGGCCTTTGTCATTTGGATGTGCATTTAAATTGTATTCCGATATTTGTCGTGTTGCGTTGTTCTTTGCAGGTGATGTGGCGATTTTCGCTTTGTGGCGGTATGTATTGCGTGATGATCTGCTTTGTGTTCCGCCTTCTGAGTTGAGTTGTGTGGTACAGTACTGGCCGCGTTTGCCTACGTAGCACAGTATGGTCACGGATAGGGGCTGCCATTGTGACTGTTTACATGATGTGCTGTTCAGGGGCGGGGGATTGGCTTTTGGCCGACTGGTGCCTGTCAGCCAGGTCGATTGGTGGAATGATGGGTTGTTCAGAATGTGGCTGGTCACAGGTGGCTGTGTTTGCGTGCGTTTGTTGGAGGGGGACTGGGGTCATGTCCATTGGAATTGCTTCTGTATTGATGCCATCTGTGCCCTGCAGCTCCCATCGGCCCCTCTTGGGATGAGCCTGGCTGCTCAGTCACTCTGCCGACTTGTGTGGTACATGCTTCTGCTGATGGTTGGTTTGTTTACTGGCATGAGTACAGGGCTGGTGCAATCCCCCTCAGGATGCTGTTGTGGATGTTGCCTTGCGCTGGTGGCAAGCGATGGGGGACTACTGTTGTTTTGTGTCATGTGTTCTTGATTTTCATTTTGATGTGTTGTACCTTCACATGCCTGTGCTGCGTCAGTACGGCTATGGTGACATGCCGTACATGGATGCCCACTCACGGGGCGCTTTGAGCCACTGCATGCTTTTCTACGTTGGCATGCATGGGTGAATTGTGGATTTCACTGGTTGCATAGTGTGAGTACATTGCGCCTGCCAGGAGTTGTGCAATGAGGCCAGGGAGTGGAGTACAGGCACTCAGTGGGCCATTTACGGTTGGTTCGCGTTGCCGTATTTCTCGCCATGGCGGAATGGTACTTTACGACGTGCTTGATGGTGTTCAGTACATGTCCGCTAGGGTCAGAATTCGCGTACCGTTGCGCCATGGCGGTGATTCCGGTTTTGCAAGGCGCGCGTGCGCGTACTTGGTGCAGTTAGCGTTGCCGTTCACTGCGGTGTCGCTAATGGCATCGTACTTTACGGTGACGGGTCATGATCGCAACGAGCGGTGTTCGATGGCGGTATTGCATTTCCGCCATCATTTTTCCATTTCCGCAAGGGTCGTAATGAGGCCCAATGTCACACCACAGAAAGCATGTGACACCTATGTCACTACCAGGGGTCAAATGCCGTGCTAAAATAATTTTCTTATCTTTTTCTTGTGCATAAATATGAGGACTTTCTACTTGCATATTTACACTCTCCCCCTAAGTTAATGTAACAACTCCTACTCCTTCTTCTTATCTCAGTCATCCTCTAGAATCCATATCTTACAGACACCATGAAAGCTTTCTCACTGTGCAGCCTACTCCCCTGGAGTACAGGTCATAATAGCTCAATTCCCATCGGAATTACAATCTACCCAATGTTCAGTGCAATTCTCGGGATCTGGAGGTGGATTAGATAGCATCCCTGGGGGAACAAATGAATTTCCTGTCTGAACCATACAGTGTTCAATCTCACCATTCCAATTATCTGTCTGTGTACAAACATGTCTCAAGAGAGGTGTGGCTGTGTCATAGGGATTCTTTAGTGTAACTGATATCATGGATGTACCCTTAACCCCAACCCATTTCCAACAACCCAGAACAATTTGGAGGGCACAAAGAGCAACAAGCACTAATACGAGGAAAGGAAATAGCACTTTTATACCTTCTTTTTATGTAGCAGTGTGGAGTTTGTGCAGTGCGCTGATACTGTCTGTCAAGCTTCTGTTCTCAGAGTCATTTAAGGGCACAAAAGTGAAGCAGCTGCCTATCTCCGCACACACTCCTACTTCCCTAGCTGTTCAAGGACATACCGATTTTGCTGGGTGGTCAACTCTACTGTCCTGAGTTCTTTCCTGATCGCATTTAAGCCCACTCGGTACAGTTAGCCAGCTGTAACAGCTCCCAACGAGTGTTATGCAGCCATTTGTCCAATTGGCACTGACTACTGTCTGGAGACCAGGTACAAGAAGTGACATAAACTTTTTTGCAGCTTCAGTAAAAAGACAAAATTCCATAGGTATTTCTGCATGTCTATCAAAGAATTCCCGGGAGAAGTTATCACTGTTGAGATGGTTTATTTGTAATTTTAGGGACCACCTAGGCCTCTTATGGTACAGATCTTTAATATCAGGATGTTCATTAAAAGTCACACGATCAGAATGTGGTACCACCAAGGCTTGTGATTTCAAGGTAACAAGGTAACAGACGCTGGTTCAACATGGTGGGAGTTGTTCATAAGCCATGGTGCTGCATGCCCAACACGTGTCCATTCTGCCCCGTGGGCTCGTAAACTCCATTGCTCTTGTGCACTTCTTGTTCACATCCAGTTTAACATTACCTCTGGATCCAAAACACAATGAATATTGTGTGAGTCCCTGTATCTTATCGGGTTGCTTATTCTATCCAAGTGACTGTAAGTACATTAAGTTCCCATATACTAAGTCTTGTTCATATGCATAGCCACTTCTTCACAAAATCCAACCAATCCTTCTGTCCTACACCCAATGAGTCCCTCCACCCATTCTTCCTGGTAGAAAACAGTGCCCTCTATATGTAGTCCTTGTCTCGACCTATACCAGGGCAAAGCATGTCCTGTCCATTATTGGCAAAAACGTGTATGTTGTATTTGATAGCTCCCTTCACCTCAATCTGTTTTTTTCATAATGCAATACAATATCCTTCGTTTCTTCCCTTTCTGACATTTTCTTTAACTTGATGAAATTATCTTCATAAACATTGCAGGACGAAACTTGAGTCTCACACACCATCTGAAATGTAAAGGCAGACCAGCATTATGCAATTACAGGGGCACCTATTTCATATTTGTATTCCTCCATGCCTTGGATCAATTAAGAGGGGAAGACAATTCCTATGTGTTACCATGCGCACACCATATACTTTCTGCATTATGCACAGGATTCATAAATTAGATTGAATTGTTTCTTTTCAACTATTTAGGAAATCTCTGTTACCATCCTCATCAACAAATTCTTTTTGCGTTTGAATATTTCTCAAAGGGGTAACTTAGGAGCCCTGAAGAAGAGCCCTTGTGCCTGAAACATGTGTTGGCTGATTTTCTTGTAAAACGGTTCCAAGTCATATTGTTTCTGTTTGGATTGATTCATTTTGGTTTGCACATCTCTCATAAATCATAAGTATTCACAAAAAACAAAGAATGTGTATGTGAATCCTTTTCTTTAGACAATTTTCAAACCCAGCTTGAACAGAGTTCAATGATAGTCATGTAAGCATCCTAGAAAGTGTCCCACTCACACTAAGATCAGCAGGGATACCCAAACACCAAACTACCTAGTTTTAGCACATTCTTGGGGAGGTCAGAGGGGTTCACAGTCTACTTTTTGTTAATCTTTATAAACAACATTGCTCTCCTCCACTCACTGTACCTACACCCTTTGTCCCTGGAAGAAGTCCCCTAACCCTGCATAAAGCCAGGTGGACCAAACAGTGTGGTGTCTGTGATGGTAGTTCCTGTGGGATAAAGGGCTTGTGTGTGCCTGTTGCATGTAGAATCACAGAGCAATCATAACACGTGTCATTTGCTCTCTCTCTCTCTCTCTTCTCTCTGCCCTCATGTGGTTATACCACATGTTATTGGTGTTGGTTTGATGCTCATCCTTAGTGCTGCACAAAACCAATTATGAATTCAACACATCCATCCCTTTTGTTTCTGGTAACAGGCATATTACTGCTCTTAGATACATATATATTATTAATACTATATCTTACAAAACCTCATGCATGTTCAGACCAAAGGAAAGGAAGAGAAATGAGAAAGAAAGCAACCATTAAAAATAAAATGTATTTCGTAATTCCGCTCCTCTGCTGTAAGGCTGTAAAAAGACAGTCTGGACCTAAAAACACAAAAATATGTTAAAATAGTCACAGTTAACTGGCCAAAACTTTCCTTGTATGCCCCCTTTTCTTCTCCTGGAAGGGGGGTATTGCCATTGTCCTTCCAGACATCGAATAAGTGATACCATGGCTTGTGACCAGCAACCTTGATTGCAGTTGATGCAGCATAGGTCACCTAAAAATGCCTGATAAAGTGGGACTGGTGCTTCTGCTGTTGATGCTGCTAACTGACTTGACAGGGTTCAACCTGCCATGATATGAACTTAACAGAATGGGTAACTCCATAGGATAGCCCTGAAACTCGTCGCCCATCATCTCTGCTGATCTATGAGCATCTGAAGCCTTACAGACATGAGTGAGCAGTGCTTGCATTTTCCTGCCCATTACTACCTCATGCAGGGTCAAGTGATGGTCAGAAACATGATGGTTCCATAAAGCAAATAAAGCTAAATGCAAGCAATGCTTTGTGAAGTGTTTCACGCATCTTTGCAAGGAGTTCTTATAGTAAGCCGTTGAGGTGATCTACTATACCATTGGTTTAGCTGGTAAGCTGAACATAATGTATGCTTTATCCTTAATAGGGAAGTAAACTCTTTGAAGCAGTAATTGGAAAAATTGTGTCCCATTATCGGACCTCAACACCTTGCAACTACCCCATCATGTGCACACCTTGCATGCAATGACAATGAATGTAGCTGTGGATTTGGCGTTAGGGTGGGCGCAGAGACCTAATTTAAGCCAACAGGAGAATGGGCACACCACAACAACCAAATGGTGAAATGTTGTGAATCTATTAAACATATATACAAAATCTATGTGGCAATGTCAAAAAGGTCCTGATGGGCGGGGCAATGTGACCTTAATTGTTTTCAACATGTGACCGGAGGTATAATGTTGGCAAGTTGCACAATTAGTCATGAACTCTGCCACATGTTCCTGCAAACTTGGGATAAAACAATCCTCTTGGAGAACTGCTGCAATGTACTCTTTGGATGTGTGTGCTGGGTAATGCTATTGTTCAAGGGCAAGTCCTGGGGCATGACAACCTTTTCTGAATAGGTTTGTCTCCATAGTAAATCTGTGGGTGATAGAGAAAAACCTCTTTTTGTACTTAGTGCTTGCTCTTGTTGAGGAGACATCCATGTAACTCTATTATGTGTACCACGGATAGGGCATTGAAGGGCTCCGTAATTTGTACTTGCTGTAGTGGAATGTGTGTAAGCATGGGACATTTTCCTGTAACATGGTAAATTAGCTGCTTCTGTTTGCGGCTGTTTCTGCTAGATCATTGCCCTGAGATATTAAGTCTATACCTTTTGGCTGGGCTGCAGATTCTACTAATGTTAATGCTGAAGGAAGGGGCAGTGCTTCAATTAATTTGGAAAGTAAATCTGCATGTTGCACGGGTGTGCCATCAGATTTTTTAAGCCTTCTCCTCTTCCATCTGGACAACACTGAGTGCACCGTTGATGTGACATATGCAAAATCTGAATAGATGGTGACACACCATCCGTTTGACATTTCTATAGCTGTTATTAATGCCAACTGCTTGTGATGAATAGTGTAATGGAAGTCTCATTGTTACCATTACCTCAAGCTTCCCCTCCTTATAGCTTGCCAACGCTACCCTGTGTGTCTGTGACCCCTGGTCTGATCGATCATCAACAAAAAGTATCTCTCTTCCTCTAAAAGTTCTTCCTTAACATGGGCTAGGTCATCTAATGTGGATGTAGTAAAATCATGTATTTAGTCACCTGGCTGTGCTGGGTCCGCAAGAAATGTTACTGGATTAACAATGTGATACCTCCCTCTGTTAAGGGAGGGATTGGATAGGATCATCTCATACATCGAAGCTCTGTGGATGTAAGTGTTGATTTCAATGTATCTAAGATACCAAATACTGCATGTGCTACATACAGTGTCTCTGGGCAACCCATTGTAATTTCTGACCATTTTCGAATGGCAAAAGCTGCTACTAGAGGTTCTTGCTCAAATGTAACATATCCCTGCATTACTGATTCTAAAAGGCTACTGTAATAAACCAAAGCCATATGTCCCTGTGAGGTTTTCTGGGTGAGAACAGCCATTATCACCTGGCCATTAGTAGGTGAAACAAGAACAACATGTCTGTATAATCTTAGCTCACTAAAACAGGTGCTTTACTGAGTCCTTTCTTTAATTCCATGAATGAGTCAAACATTGTAGGTGTCCATATTAGAGGACCCTTCACTTTCTGTGCTTCCTTCAACCCCTGTATGAGGTGCTTGGTGCAACTGTAATAATCAAAAATCCAGGACTGGCAATAGTTTCACAGGCCCAGTAATTGTTGCATCTCCTTCACCACGCTTGGTTGTGGTGTGTTTTGTACCGCTGCTGCCATTTCTGGAGTAATCCTCCTCCCTGCTCATTATATTATCTGCCCTAGTTACACCCCCTCTTTCTGGCAGTATTGCAATTTCTCTTTGTCAACCTTGTACCACTTTTTCGACAATAGTGTTAAGAGAATCACTGAATCATCCCTATACTGTTCTTCTGAGCTGCTACACATCAGGAGGTCATCCACCTCCTGTATCACTGTGCTTTGTGTCTGCATATTTCCTAAATCCATTTGCAAAACTCTGTGAAAGATTCTTGGGAATTCGCAATAACCCTGTGGTAACCAGGTGCATTGGAATCTTTGCACTTGTTATGATATGATAGGATATGATATGGAATTTATAACGCACATTTACACAAGTGTTTCAAGGCATGGCATGGCAAGGGAGGTGGAACAGAGGGAAAACAGAAAGTGATCCTACTAGGCCGAGTGTCATTCAGAACGCTCAGTGCAGGGGGAAGGGGAGGAGGAAAAGTGCGGAGTGGGGGGGTGGCGACAATGAAGTACCTTGGATAGTAGAATAAATAAGCAATAAGAGAAGTAGGGCCAGCTGGGGCAAGTACAATGATAAGTGCAGACATCAGGTGTCAAATGCTGGTTGGGGGCTGCAGGGAGGCAGAAAACAGTCCCCAAGTGTGGGGGTTGCCGGGGAGGCATTGCAGGTGTGTAACTGGTGGGGGAGGGGACCTGGGCCTGAGTTCAGAGGGTAGCTAGTTAGCCAGTACAGGTTCAGTCAGGAGTTCAGCAGGGGATAGGAGGAGAGAAAGCAGAAGGAAAGAGGAACGTTTTTAGGTGCTTCCAGATCCAGAGATGGTTCTCCTCAAGGTTCAGGGAGGCAGGGAGGCTGTTTCAGAAGGAGTCCCCAGTCGAAGAAAGAGAACTATCACCAACTCATTGCTTGGAGAAGCAAATTACCCTGAGGGACTTGGAGACAGATGAGCAAAGAGCTCGAGAAGGAAGATATTTTGGAAGAGACAGTTGAAGGTATTGCGGCTCCAGGACCCAGAAGGCCTTGTGGACAATGCAGAGAGGGTTGAATGTAATCCTCACAGCCACTGGGAGTCAGTGAAAAGATTTCAGTCCTGGAGGGATACAATCCTTGGGCTTGAGGCCAAGCACAAGTCTAGCAGTCCTGTACTGGATGAGTTGCAGAGGGCAGAGAGAAGAAGCATGCAGATTTAGAAAGAGGCTGTTGCAATAGTCCAGCCTAGAGAGAACCAGAGCTCTGGAGGCAGTGAGCTTCTGGGGGAAGGAGAGGAAAGGAAGAATACCTCTGAGGAGGTGCAGATGGTAGTGTGACTTCTTAGAAACGTCAGAGATGTGAGGAGAGAAGGAGGGTGTGGAGTCGAAGATGACCCTGAGGTTTTTAGCCTCGCAGGTGGGAGCCAGAAGAGGGCCAAGGGAGGCCGGCCAGAGAGTAACAGGAAAGGACGGAGCAGGTGTGTCGATGAGGAGAATATCAGTCCTACTGGCATTAAGGCAGAGATTGGCGGCACAGCACTCCTGAATAGCAGACAGACAGTCAAAGATGAGAGATGGAGAAGAGGTGGCTGAAGGTATCATGAAAATGAGCTGAGTGTCATCCGCATAGCACTGAAAGTTGGGGCAGAGAGCAGCAATGTGGTGGGCAAGAAGTGCCAGGTATTGGTTGAACAGCCAGGGAGAGAGGTTAGACCCCTGGGGAACACCAGAGGTAGTGTCATGATCTCTCTTTCCCAACTCCCTTGGAAGCAGATCCATAACCCAGGTTCCGAGTGCCAACCAGTCCCAATTGGGACCTTTCGGACCCAGTCCTGGCGGCAGTGGCACCAGGCTCATAATGCTTGGGTGGACTTACCTGCAGCAGACCATGCTGCTTACTTGCCTGCCAGTTGAGCCTCTGATCCTCTTCTGTTTGGAACTACTTTTCCTGTTGGGTGGGGCAGGAGCCACTCCCTAGATTCAGAACACTGGAACTCTTCTGGAAAGCAGGAACTCTTTTCTTACCTAGGCGTGGCTGTGGAAGGAGACACCTAAGCACTACAGGAGGCTATTTAAACCACACCCGATGGATGAATCTTGCTTTGCGTTATTCTGCATCCTCTGCAGCAGAACGCTCATCGTGTCTTCTGCATCTGATCCTGGGCCTAAGGAAAAAGGCTTACCATCCTGAATCCAGTCTTCAGCAACACCTATAAAGACAAGAAAGAACAGGTTAGCATTACGGTCTTCAGTGACAGCTCTTCACTTACCTGGTCCATCGGCTGTCACCAACGCCTCGCGCTGCATTCCGGCATCTGAAAGACAAAAGCTTACCAACTCTTTGCACGCTCCGGAGGCCTTCGGCGCTGCATCCCGCATCTGAAAGACAAAACAAGGTGCGTTTAAAGACATTGGGGAACTTTAATACTCACGTGCCATTACTCCTTTCCACATCTAACCCAGTGGGTATTCCGGCACCCTGCAGCCGCTCCGAACTTGTACCTGCAAAATAAAAAGACAGTTAGAGCGCATCGTGAAGCAGGCAACAAGCGCTTAATTACGTGCTTCCAGGCGCTTCTATTCATCACACGGGCTCCATCTTCAACTCACTTCAGCCCGTCATCCGCCATCGCCGGAACCCTGCAAAACAAGAAACATCATTACTAAAGACTTTAAAGACATTAGAATTACTCGAAACTTACCGTTCGTGCAGTAAACGACGGACAGCAGTCCTCTGAAGTCAAGAGGCCTGCTCCCCTTATCCAGTGAAGAAACTGGTTACAGCACCCTGCCCCGAGGCAGATAGAGAGCACAGCGTTCACTTACCTAAGGTGAGAGCGTTAACCTTTGGGGTTCTACAGGAGAAGAGAAAGGGAAGAAGAGAGAGACATTCAATAACCCAGTTCCTTAATCCCATATTTTCTATCTGCAGACATCTTACCCTTCGAGTCAGACATACAGTGCACAGAGGTCCAGCCCAAAGAGCCATCCGTGTGTTACACATCACCTTTGAAGATACGGTATACGCCCAGTCAAGACCGGCGCCTCTACGGGAATCAGGTGAGCGTTACAGGTAGAGATAAAGATAGAGAAGAGGAATGACCCAAGTTGGACCTGGGAGGGTAGATCATAGAGGAAAGAAGTCAGCCACGCCAGGGCCTGACCAGTGATACCCAGGTTATCATGGAGATGGTTGAACAGGATGGCATGGTTGACCGTGTCAAAGGCAGAAGAGAGATCAAGTAACATGAGGACACAGGGGCTGTTGGAATCAAGGTTTGCGAGCAGATCTTTATGGATGTTCAGGAGAGCAGTTTCCATGCTTCTGGCAGCTCTGAAGCCAGACTGATGATCATGAAGACAACCGACAGAATCAGTGTGAAGATTAAGCTGGGAGATGGCCAGCTTTTCCGGAGTTTGCCCAGAAAGGGACGGATGGAGATTGGGTGATAGTTAACTCGGCAGGACGTGTCAGCAGAGGGTTTCTTAAGAAGAGGGTGCACAAGGGAGTGCTTCAGGGGGGATGGGAAGACTCCAGTGGTGTAGAAGTGGTTGCAGACGTTCACTAGAGCAGGAACCAGGGAGTCAATGTGGTCCTTTATGGTTTTGGAGGAACAGGGATGAACCTGTTTTGATGAGACTTTCATAGATCGGACTTGTAAAGAAACCTCATCTGGGGAGAACTGGGGAAAGGCAGAGAAGAAGGGAGGAGAGGTGGCTGAAGAAGGGCCAAAGGAAGAGCAGGGAATAGAGGGGGAAGGGGTATGGGAAGAGAGAGAGTTAGAATGTCCTGAGTTTTAGAGTTGAAATGAGAAGGCCTGGAAAGGGACAAGAGAGGTAGAGACTGCAGCAGGATTGGCCAGTTCCTTGCAGATTTTAAAGAGATCAGCCAAGTTGTTAGATGCCACAGAGACACGGGCTTGGATGTGAGCTCTCTTCTTGGTGCGGACAGAGAGCTGGTATTGCCTTTGGAGGAGGCGGCAGGCCAGTTTGTCAGAGGATGTTCCAGAAGCACGCCATTTCTGCTCAGCCACCCCGCACTTTCATCTGAGGGTGACGAGGTCTGAGTTGTACCAGGAATTGCACTTGGCTTTGGGCTTCAAGCGGATCCTCTTGACAGGGGCAATAACATTGAGAGTATCAGATATAGCAGAGTGGAGCATGAAAAGGGCTGTGTCAAGGTGTGAGTCAGCCAAACGGGGAGGAGGGGGTGCAAAATTGGCGGCGGAAGCCTCAACTGACACACGCTTCATGGGTCGGATAACCGAGAAGGTGGGTGACAGTGCTGGAATTGGCTTAGCCTGGGGGGAAGAGAGGATGAGCTGGGAGGAAAGGAGAAAGTGATCACTCCAGGAGAGAGGAGTGGTGAGAGGGATAGAAAGGGGAAGGTCTGAAGAGATCAGAACATCCAGAGTGTTCCCTGCAGAGTGAGTCAGGCCAGAGGGGAGAATAGGGAGTAAGAGAGAGTCGCAGAGGTCACAAAAGAGTCCAGAGGAAGGACAGGAAGCATCCAGGTGGGTGTTAAAGTCTCCAAGAAGGAGGATTTGAGTGGTGGAGACCAGGAGGGATGAGGAAAGGTCTGCCCATTCAGAGAGAAAGGAGTAGATCTGACCAGGTTGCCAATAGATAGTAGCCACAGTAAGGGAATGGCTAGGAGAGAGAGAGAGACTGCATACGAGGCATTCAAAAGAGGAGAAGACCTGCATAGGGATGACAGAGGCAGGAATCCACTCAGGGAAGATCAGGGCTTCACACCCTCTGGAGCGGATGGACCTTGGCGCAGAGAGGATTTTTTAGCCATCAGGGAGGAGAGTGTCAAAGCTTGTGACAGAGATGGCAGTGAACCATGTCTCAGTGAGACCGAGGCCATCGGGGTCAATTTTTCTCAATTTCCTCCAGCAGGCGGCAGATGTCAGAGGAGTGTTTGACATCTGAGCGAGAGTTAAGTGTCAATATGGAGAAGGTTGTCATCCTTGAAAGACTTCCAGGGAGGCGTACAAAACAGAGGTACGCCCTGCGGAGTTGTAGAAGAGGAAGGAGGAGAGGGCAAGGTTGCCAAGGAGGAGACAGCAAGGGAAGGTGAGGAAGCCATGGAGGGAAGAGAGAGGACAGCAGGAGAAGGAAGGAAATTGATGAGGCGCGGGTAGCGTCTATCAAAGAGGAGAAGATTGGCCTGAGGGCCTTGGACCAGGATGGTACCATTCAAGTAGACATTAACAAAACCTTAGAGGAGTAGAAGGAGGCCAAGAGGGCCTCCACCAGGTGCCACCATTGATGTGAGAAGAAGAGGTCTGGCGAGGGAACGACAAAGAGAATGTCGGTGAACGTTTGCCTAGAGGCGGCACTGGTATAGGTGTCAGCGATAAGGAGGCCTGGGTTGGTGACCAGGATATCCTTTTTAAACTTCTTCCTACCAGATTTAGTGAGGAGGGCAGGATAGTCAATAGAAAAGCAGTTAGAAAAGATAGGAGAGACAGAGATCACCATAGAGTAGGTAGGGAGAGAAGGCTAGAGGAAGGGTGGGGTAGGGGAGAAACACTAGGGAAGGACACAGGGCAGGGTGCAGGCAGATGAAACAGAGAGATGAGACAAGTTGACAATTGGGCAAGATGACAGGCACTCAGACAATGGTAGACAGTAGCTATGTGGATGCTTAGCTAAGAAGTAGACCACAGAATGGCACTACTATCATAGTGATAATTAGACACTGGTGAAACAAACCTAAGTCTGAGAGTCCTGTAAGGGGGAGGAAGGCCTAGGTGTCACAGTTCACTTTTAAATACTTAGGTAAGGTAAACACAATGAGGTACTGTGAACCTGGGTGCAACGGAATGGAAACAAATGCATTATTAAGGTCAACTACTGTGAAATACGTTGCTTCTGTGGTTGTATAAAATGGTGGCTGGATGTGTTCCCATCAGGAATTTTGCTTCTACAATGTTGTTTAAAGGGCAGAGGTCATGAAGCATCCTCCAACATTCCATGTTTTGCTTTTGTCAATGGATATATACCCATGTTACAGAGGAATTATGATGGCTGTATGATGCCCTATTACCATAAAGCTAGAATGATGTCAAAAATTCCCTCATCTGTTTCCTGTGACATGGGCTACTGTTTGACCCAGGGTAATAACGGCCGGGGCTTCAGCTTGATGCAGACAGACCCTATTCCTTTCAAGATACCCACATCAGGGGTGCCACTGGTCCATATTTCTTTATGCAAAGTGAGGGGTCAGAAATGAGAGATGGACCCAAAGCTGTAATGTTTTCAACATTGGCCATTTAAAAAAAAAAACTTTTTAAAGGGTTTGCAAAAAGCCCTCTCTATACCCATCCAAATGAGAGGTTTCCCACCTATGAAAGATAGGGAACAGTCTCTGCCTCTTCACCCAACTTAAACAAACAGTCCTTGTGTCCAAAACATATCTCACCCTTAGACTAAAAATTAAACTCAAAATGTGCCAAGTAAATGCCTCTGTGTTAAACTTAGAAAAATATGTGCAATCCAAACAGAACAATCATTGAATCCATAGGACAATTCCCTTATCCTGAATTGGTTCCGATATAATATTTTTAGTTCAAACAGAAGTTTGCTAGGGGTGGAAGAAATGTCTTTTTCATATAACACCTCCTTAACATGAAAATGTCTCTGCCCAAACAAATGATGTTTAAAGGATGGTAAAACATCTCTTGGCAACTTGAGCCAGGCTGGGTTTAGCACAGGGACAATGAAAACAATCCCAAACACTGATTTCCTAAGAGTAGTGGAAATGTTTCCCTTGTGCAACATTTTCTCATGTATTTCCTCAAAACAGTTTATGATTGTTGCACTCAGACAACAAATTCCACACTTCTTACTCGTATGTACCTCATGTCAACCAAACAACAAATCATCCACATATTAAAACACAAAACCTCTAAATATACCAGCCCAACAAAATTCAACCAATAATATTTACAATATCTTCCTCTTCAGCACAGCACTGTCATTCCCTTTATAAGGAGAGATCCCTCATAAATGCACAATTCTATTCTACTTATGTCATCATTGTTCCCCACAACGGATGAGATGTCCTTCAATATCTCATTAATTCCAGATGCAATACTACACAGCACCATCTTTCTACCCTTGTGAGGAGTTCCATTCCAACATAATCTACTACGCTATTAAACAGCAAATCAAATGAACAATAACAAATAAAGAAAATCCACAATAATGCATTTTTATGCAACAGTACACTCACATGATATAGGAACTTTCAGTCCCCACAATGCTGGGTCTCCAGCCTTAACTGCCTGCACCACCTTTGTCAGTGGCCCACCTACGGCATCAGGCAGACCTTCAGACAACTCAGCATCTGTGTGTCACCTCAGTTGTGTGCACAATCCTGGTCTATACAGCCCAGCACTTCATTGGCAAGATGTGCAGTGGGGAGCCTCCAGGTCTTCAGGAGTACTGAAGATCTCGCCGGGGGCCACCAAATGTAAAGGTGCAGTCGTACCCCAAGGTAATCCCAAAAATAACATGAAAATTATCAAAAATGCAGTGCACAACTTGCAAGAAAAAACAGCTTTTTATTTGCAGATATGGCCGGAGAAGAGGCCTGCTCTGTGGAACAGAACCAGAAAGCATCTCAACAGGACCATTCCAGGCTACAGTATTTAAGACATAAAACTGCACAATTAACATATTCTCCAAATGCAACATTAATTCTAATCCTAGCATTTCTATTGGCTTCTCATCATCAAACCCCTAAAGAACACTATACAATAAAAATTATGACTGGGAGTTTATTTTCTCATGATCATTCCAAATACCAACTTTCAAACGTGACATAATTGCATAGTCAGCCCAAAATGCAACTTCGCCACTGGTTGGAACTCTTCATGGTGCAATTGATTAAAAACAAGTCTTCTCTAATTACACAATGACTCCTGAGGCAGCTCGGGCTGCAGCATCCCACCGAGAAGGACCAATCATATAGTGAGTGGAAATCAGTAAGGTCAAAACTTTGTTGCATCCCATGGTACACCACAATCCCTTCGCCGTAATTGGCCCTTTGAACATGCAACTCCCTCTTGATACATGTTGCCAACTCTGGATATGACCTTCTAGTTATCTTTTCACAATGAATAGCTGTATGAACAAATGTTGTGCAACCCTGTTCCTGGAAATGTATTTCTTCTATTTATTCATTTCACAAGGCATGTTCACCTCTTTACCTATTGCCCTGCTTTCATTGGGTGCACTGTGCTTGCATCCTAGTTCTTCAATTTGGCAGCAATGCAACTGCGTAGGCATTCTCTTGTGTCTCAATGTGTCCTTCACAACCATTATGTGTGCATATGGCTTTCGTCGGCTCTACCAACTGCTGTCTTGAGTCTCATTTCAGGCTCCTGAGAACGTTCTCACTCACAACAATTAGCTGAACAAACACTGTTCAGCATCTCTTGCCATCCTGACCTTGGGTGCATGGAGCGTTAGGTCCAACCACAAAAATAAACCATCAAAACCATCAATTAAATGATCCTAGAGTAGACATGCAGCCTAGAATGGTAAAATCTGCAGCATTTAACAATGAGGTATTCTAACATGGCAGACCTCTTGTTTAATACATCAACTAACAATTAAACTTACCAAAACTCACTCTACACAATCAAAATAAATCCAAACTACATAACCTTATGTAGTCCTATAAGCGTGGTAAAGAGAATCTAAAGAAATTCTTTGCAGCACACATGTTTTTCTATCCAGCACAAATTCTGAGAGCTCCCTGAAGTTGACAAAACGACACATATTCTAAATACAATGTCACACCACTGAAAGCATGTGACAGCGTTGTCACTACCAGGGGTCTGATGCCTTGCTAAAAGACTTTTCTTTTCCTGTACTTGTGCACACCTTTAGGTCATTTGAACTTCCATATTTGCAAGCCTACATGTTTAAACAATGCCATGTAATAATGTAAACAACATTATTTGTTTTGCAATTAGAAATAAATGACTTGTGTTTTTTGCGATCCTTTTCACAGGTGAATGAGGTGATTGTAATCATAAATGGGCATGCTGAACACCTTGCCTATGGATGGAGCACCTTCAACTCAATCCTCAGTTGTTCCTTACTGTTTGTAGGTTACAATCTGTAGGTTGGAATGATCGCACCAAGACATTTTTACAGATTGTTCTCTCCTAAATGCAAATTCTGGCTTCTTTGACATATCTCCCTGGTTTCAGTGAGATGCCAGTGCTTACATATTGATTTGGGAATAATGGAACCGTTCTTTTTTTTTATTTTGTATATCTTGCAGGTGCCTTCTTTATTCCAGACAGTTCCTTCTGGTCCCTTATAAAAGCATTTCTCCGAGAATTTGAAATCTGTTTAGGACATTGCTCATAATATATTTGAGGATAAGTGACACTTCTTTAAAGTAAGTGGTCCTCTTTCTTTTACATCTGAGATTTTCTTTTTTGTCCCTTAGATGCTGATTTGCAAAATCAGATAGATTGTTGCAATATATGGGTTTTGTTTAAAATTAAATACATCATTTAGTGTTTGAATTTTTTATCCATATGTCCAAAAGGCTTAAGTTGTACCTATCCTGTGTCATGGTAAATTGCAGATTGTTGTTAAATAAGTTCAACCAATTATATGTTTCTGGACCAGTACTGTGAATAAGAGGCAAGCAGAAAGAGAGAGCAACCTTGAAAAGAATGTGAGGGGTAGAACCTTACATATCTGGAGGACTGAAACTATCCTAACTGATCCATTTTAGACACAAAGGGCCTTATTACGACCCAGGCGGTAAGTTACCGCCTGGGTCGTACCTTTACCACCATGGCGTAAACTACGTTTACGCCATGGTGGTTGGCGGACTTACCGCCCCATTCCGAGGTTGGCGGGGCGGTAAGTCCCCATTAACCCATTTACCCTTCCCCATTCCCATTTTTGCCCCATAGGGCACAATGGGAGTGGGGAAGGCGTTAATTACGCCACCGTAAATCACGGTGGCGTAATTAACAACAAGGTCCCTTAGCGCCATGGATTTTAACACCTGCTAAAAGCAGGTGTTAAATCCTCCATGGCGCTAAGGGACCTCGGAATCAGGCGGTAAGGGTCGGCGCTGTTTACGCCGCCGTAAACCCCTTACCGCCTGGGTCCTAATTAGGCCCAAAATGTACTATGTTTTGTGATTGGGGGAGGCAGTCTATGATGACAAGAAAATGGATGTGTGATATAACATCCCTCATTCTTGTCTGATTCTCTGTTTTGTATTTTAAGAACCGGTGGTTACATTTCTGATTTCCGTCCGCATTCAGACCATTATTTGGCCTATTGTTGGCGTACCAGCCACCATGAGAGATACAGGCACGTGTGCCATGCTGCCCTTGTGTTTGCGGTGTTAAATATGGGGAATAAGGACGGTGTGACTGTAATCATTTGGGAGATTGTCTTTGGAGTCAGCTCTGGGTTCAGCTGGTGATTTTTTGGATCCCACACTCCTAATAGTTATCCATCTACTGGGTAAGTCAGTCTTTACAAAAAAGTCAAAAGAGGGTGGGCTAGATTGCCCATTGAAAATAGAAATCTGCATAATTTTGAATTCTTATGGCACCTGTAAAGAGCCAGCTGCTTGCCCCACCTCCAACCCCCTTGTTTTGTGCCTTTGTCTTTTGTTGGGTTGTGAAGCCTGTGGGTGTGTTCTTAGTTTGGCGTTAGAGTGCCCAAGGAAGGAAGTGGCTGCCACCTGGGACGATGATCACATGATAGAATTGTGAGAGAATACCAAGCAAAACATAAAAATGAAACTAAGCTGCAACTCCTTATTCAGGATGGCACACATGAGGAGTTATGTTAGACATAATCACTAACTTTCAAGTTAGATTGCCCTCCAGTACACAATGGGGAACATGTGACACAGGCATCAGTCAGATAGTAACATGATTGCACCCAATATGATTGCGCCACAGCTCATACATTTGACGAATCCAGAACCCACTTCAGTTGATCCTTGATCAATGTCAGTGTTTGCAGTCTCTAGGCCATGCCCTTAAAGACCATCACATGAAAGGCTGCATACCAATGGCTGCTTCCTGTACGTAGGTCTGTAGGAGGGTACAGCACAGATAGAAGCAGGGAGACTGCTCCAGAGCACAGCAAGAGAATTGCGTTGGATGAACCGGGGCAGACGGGGAGAGGGCCATGCAGTGGATAGTAGTTGTGGAGGAGAGGTGCCCAGAAAAGCACCAGGAGTGGGCTGGGAAGAAAAGGCCAAACTTGCAGATGCAGCCTTCTCGGCCTTGCTTTTTTTCTCGGTCTATACCATCGGTTATATTTTTTGGCTATGTCTTAAAAATGTATCTCAGAAGGACTGAAGGTTAAAATAATGTTGTATTTGCTGTTTGAGGATGCATTGCTATGGGGCATTCCTTTGAGTCTAGAAACAAGCCCATAATGATAGGTTTATAAAGTCATGTAATTGAACAGGGCGATTTCGGATCTAAAACACACCCATGTAGCTCCTCTCCTCCTCTGTATGTGGTTTGCAATCAGTGTATTACATACATTATTAGAGAAGTCCATATTCATGTATTCACAGTTGTACAATAAACATAACTACATTAACATTGTAACACAGGTATACAAAGTGTGGTACATTACATTTGTGCCTATTACTGATTAAAAACAGAGCATAAATCCAAATTTGTATCCCCTATCACTAAGTCGAGTATAGCTAAATCTATCTGCCTGATTCACTATTCTATTGCCATAGTGTTTATGTGACACTACTAGAATTCTCGGTTTGTCGTCGACACATCTGTGTTTCGGCCTCTGGATGGTTGGAAATTCCTCTAGTTGAGACGGCCTTCATCAGGAAGTAAAAGTGATTGCCTACCCTTGTACAGGGTGTCAGATTTCATTGTCCGTAGCTGTGCAGGTACTCTAGACTGCGTGCACGTCTGCCTTGGCAACAAGGCGTCCACGTACGTGCTCTGTGGGATAATTTCTGTTATGGCTCCTGTTACTCTGTTTTTTTTCACATACAGAAGTCTGCTCCTACAGAAGAATCCAGTGCATGGCACAATCACATAATGATACACACAGGAACCCGGAACAGTTTGTTTCTTGACAACTGCTTGTCCAAGGTATGCATGATATATCCCACTGGTCCATACAAGCGGACTTCTATATGTAAAAATAAACATGCAGTAACAGGAGCCATAACAGAAATTAGATCTGTAGACCTGGTATTTTGGAGAGTTTAATATATTCATAGAGTGTGTCTGTAGTTCATAAAACACTGACAATACATAGCCATGTATAATATTAAACTGGAAACTTGTCATGAAAATCCATTGATAAAAAGTTAATTAACCAATCTTCATTTGAAAATAAAATCCATTAAAAGGTTTGCAACTGAAAAAAAAAAACTCTGAGGTGTTAGGTACATTGTGAGTACAATAAGAGGGAATCCTCATTTCTAACATTAGTTATAGTTATTTAAGATACAATACTTCATACTAGATAACAAGAAAACACATAATTTAAATAGCTGTGTAAGCACCAATATTCTTTGCACATTTTGGATATAATAATAACGTGCAGTTATACATATATATATATATATATATATATATATATATATATATATATATATATATATATATATATATATATATATATATATATATATATATATATTACATGGACGCCGTAGCGTCCCTGTAGTTATGGTTAAGTTGGTGTTTCCATAGGAAGAGCATTTATAACTTCGCTCCCTCTGGACGAATCCTCACCAAACTTTGCAAAACAAGTATATGGGCCACTCTGAATTTTTTTGCAAAGTTTTGAGAGGTTTGGTCGAGGGGGGGCAAAGTTATAGGGGGGTCCCAAAACTTTTGTTTTTTCCCATAGACATAATGGGAAAGAACTTTGCGCACGCCTACAGCCCAAACCGCTGAATGGATTTACACCAAATTTGTGGCACTAGCGGGGGCTTGGTCCTGAAAGCGTGCTTTTGCAAATTTGTTGTAAATCTGTCCAGTAGTTTTTTTAAAAATGACCAAAACGTAAGGCAAAAAAAATGTGTGATATCACCGTTCGCTCCGCAGACGGACTTCCCGGTTCGCTCGGCGGACAGTGCCCTGATTGACCGAGCGGCTTGCGTGATGTCCACGGACATGCAACATGTTCGCTGATTGGATGCATGGTGCATGAAGCGCGTCAGATTTTCTGTGGTGCCCGCCATCTTGCATTCGCGGACGACCGCGGACAGCGCGGTGAAACTTGGATTAAAAATTTTATTTAGTGGAGTGTGTTGGTGTGTAAGAGTGTTTGGGGAGAGTGGGGGAGTATGAGATAGGTTCAATGTTCTATATAGACTAAATGGTGGGGTGTTCTGAGGACGGACTATGTGTCCGTTTTGTTTGCAAGCAAACTAAAATTGAGCTAAGATCACTCGCGGTGTCCTTAAATGTTCGTACATAAACAAAATGGGGGTGTCCTGAGGACGCTGTCCGTATTGTACTCTGGCAAGTTGAATGTCTTCTAAGAACACTCGCGGTGTCCTGAAATGCTCTGATTACTTACCAGTAATCTTCATTACTCCAATTCCTACTCTTCCTCATCACAGTACTGACGACCCTCCTCACACTCCCTGCGGGGAAGGTCCCATGCTCCGGCTTGGTAATATGAAACTGAGTGATGTGGATGTGGGGGAGGATTTATAGGAATTTAAAGAAATAGAAGAAGGTCCTGTGTCGGAGGCAGGGGCCTCATAGAGTAAGTACTGGGACGAGGAAGAGTGGATGTGGAGGTAATGTTTGCAATTAAACAAAATGGGGGTGTTCTGAGAACGCTGTTCGTATTGTTCGTTGTCAGGTTGAAAGTGTTCTAAGAACCCTCCTTATGTCCGTTGACATTACAATTTCCTATGGGCCTTACCCGACTTTTTGTCCACTAAACAAACGATAAATCAGGCTGCTGTGCACCGACATTATGTGATAATCCTATCACTTGGCCCATCGACTTGGCTGACCTGCTTTTGCGACACTAAGTCATATCTCCCGCCCCTAAGCCTGACATTATCAAAGCATTCATATTCCCCATCTCTCTCCGTGACGGTACAGGGTGCGTAGCCAAACACGCCCAGTCGTCTCCAGTCCTACGCAACTTTACACAGAACCCGGAAAACAACAGAGATCATCTCACAAAACAGCGCACAACAATTCGGAATATGAAACTGTGATTTAAAAGCAAACAGCAAGATTGTACATTTCGTAAAGTACTTTTATTTGACATCAAATGTTTAGAGAATATTCAGCGATTTGCATTTGTCTTTGCTGTCGATCCGCAAAAGTTCTTCTTGAGTCATGCGCTGTTCCTTTGCGGTACACAGGGTGTTGGTTTATGATAAAAGAAGCACTATGGTCGCACTGATAATCAGAAGGCTGTTCCAACAACGAGGCATTAGACCACCATAATGGTTGGTATGTTGCTTCTAGCCGCTAGTAAGGCCCAGTCGTCTCCAGTCCTACGCGACTTTACACAGAACCCGGGAAACAACACAGATCATCTCACAACACAGCGGGCCACAATTGGGACTATGAAACTGTGATTAAAAAGCAAACAGCAAGATTGTACATTTCGTAAAGTACTTTTATTTGACATCAAATTTTTAGAGAACATTCAGCGATTTACCTTTGTCTTTGCTGTCGATCCGCAAAAGTTCATCTTGAGTCACGCGCTGTTCCTTTGCGGTACACAGGGTGTTGGTTTATGATAAAAGAAGCACTATGGTCACAATGATAATCGGAAGGCTGTTCCAACAATGAGGCATTAGACCACCATAATGGTTGGTATGTTGCTTCTAGCTGCTAGTACCCCGTAAGGGCATATTGGTCCTTGGCGATTGTCCCATAAAATGGTGAGGGTCATGAAGTTGTTTAGAAGTAGCTGCACCTGGCAGTTAAAAAATCTGTCATCCGGGGTCTGAAAATCGTGGCATTGACAGTACGGAAGGACGTACCTGTTTTAAAAAACATAAATTAGTCTCACCAGCCGATCTTCATTAAAAATATTAATTTTATTTATTAGGGCGTGAAACTATTTGCTAGCGAGGAAAGTGCAACGGAGTATGTTAACTTATTCCCATTAACCCACCCTCTGTCCTCTGCCTTTTTCAGAGCCCTCTAAGTGACAGGGGACCAATTCGGCAGTGATAGTGCGCGGTAGAAAACACTATGCCACAATGAACGAACAAGTACAACTCAACCGGGCTTTAACGCCATGCTATTGTTATTATATTCCGGTATAAAATAATCTAAAGGGTTACTTACATTATATTGGCATTTTCCATCGTCTAAGCGTAGTGCAGTCCCAAAATACGACTCCGCCTGTGCCAACGATCTTTCTCATAGTGATATAATATATAAAAGTGGTTTCGTTTCAGAAATTTCATCCTTATCGTTTCTTACATTTTTGCAACACTCCTTCAAAAGAAGTCTTTTAGCACGATCCCTGTCTGTCAAGGTAAAAAAACAATAGAACCTTATAGTGCGAGTCGTGGGCCTCTCTGGCACGCAAGCAAAAAATGGAAGCAGAGGACCTTCAATGTAAACGACCATACATTCTTAGTTTGCAACATTCTGTGTAGAGCCATCTCTGAGAAATTGCTTTTTACACTCCATCTTTGTATATTGTTTGCGTGCAAATAAAAAAACCTTGTTAAAGGGACGTTATGGTTCCAAGTAAAACCGAAAACCCCCTGAAATTGGCTAGTTATGGTAAGCTAAGCAACCATAACTCCCGCCACCACCGTGCACTGCTAAGACTAACACCCACGACATCAAAGATGACATCACAAATGTCATTGATGACATCACTGATGATATCATATGTGTATGTACTTTTCATGAAATATGTGTACAAGGGTTTCTTATTATAATGTTGCGAAAAAAGTCTCAAGGATCATTGCAATAAATATCATACCCTAATTAGTTTTTTGATCGATGCATTGATATAAACAGCATTCTATTATGGGGTTCTATCTAGTATACTAAGCTACTAATGCAGAAACATAGCATTGTGTGCAGCGTACAAGATGAAGGTATAATATTCGTAATGTTAATATGTTGAATAATGAAATGATAATTGTTTTCTTAATAGATTTTTGTGTACTGTGAAAAATTGCATTACTATAGAGAAAACACAAAGAGACAAGAACACATACCAATATACATATACATAGGGTAAATAGCAGCTTTGAAACAGAGAAATCATCATTTATTTGCTTGAAAATAATGCTGTCTATAAAGCTTGTGTCTTCTCCTATGTATATGTTTCATATGATGTGACTGGACTCTAAGGGAATTACTATAGGAACCTACTTGTAGGATACGTCTACAAATAAAATACAATTTTGTAGTTTCTGACTGTTACTGAAGAAAACCATGTGGCCTAGATATGTCAGCAAAAGAAAAAAGAGTGAGCCAGAAGAACACTTGCGGTGTCCTGAAATGTTTGTACATAAAGAAAATGGGGGTGTTCTGAGGACGTTGTCCGTATTGTTCGCTGGCAAGTTGCATGTGTTATAAGAACACTTGCGGTGTCCTGAAATGTTCGAAAATAAACAAAATGGGGGTGTTGTGAGGACATTCTCAGTATTGTGTGACTGCTTAGCTGTATGCAATGAGAGAATGGCACAGTGAGTGAAGTGGAAATGTTAGAAGGGCTGTCCAAGAGTTATGCGGTCCGCGGACACCGCAGCTGTCCGTGGACAGGGCGTGCTACACCGGGGGTTTTCCAGCAAATCCAGCATGGAAAGAAGACTGTAGGGATCAGCCAATCAGATGTTGAGGTTGTGGATTTGTGTTGAAAGAGACTGTGTTTAGTGAAGATGGCAAAAGTGGAGAAAGTCAGGGTGTTGGTGCTCGGAGATATGTTTATGCATGGTTTACAACAGTATGCTCAATGCAGGCATGTTGCAAAGAATTTTGATGTTAAAGGAGTGGAGGTCGTGTGGAGCACTGTGCCTGATTGCAATGTACAGGGAATTGTACAAGTTTGTGAAGATATGGGCAGGATCATCAGTCCCCATGTGGTAGTTTTGCACTATGGTGCTTTCCGTTTGGGCTATGTCAGTGCCCCTACTTTGTTGGCAGATTTGGAACACTTGGTTCAAGCAGTAATGAACATCCTTATAAATGCCAAAGTAATTTTTTCTGGATTACTACCAGTAATGAACATCCTTATAAATGCCGAAGTAATTTTTTCTGGATTACTACCCTAGGGCAATATGGGACAATAGTTCCGTTTTTTGTCCTCAGCAAAACAATGCTAGGTGTGTAATCAACCGAGGCATGTGTGCCTTCATGCTTAGAGCTGGTATGTTCTTCTGTAATAATAAGAATATTTATTCCTGTAATGCTGTTTATTTTAAAGAAGATGGCATTTGTTTTGGAATGTAAGGGTTGCTTTGGAGAAGGCTATGTGAAGATTTTAGGAGTAAAGTAAGAAAAAAAAATACAAAATAACAGGAGTCTGTCCAGCATCTGCAAAAAAAACAAAATAAACGGCTCTTTTCAGAGCCAACCTCAAAGGGGAAATGGGGGACATTATTTAAATTTACATTCACCACGCTCAGATTTTCGATATGTCCGCGGACATGACGGTAGTCCGCGGACATCGAAATCACTAGCTAGGGGTTCAGTATGTTCTATGTTACATGTATTTAAAGTCAGGGATATTATGGTTAAGTTGTGCTACTAAAAACCTATGAAATTCAGTAAAAAAACTTTGTTAAAGGGACGTTATGGTTAGGTTTCGCTACTAAAAACCTATGAAATTCAGTAAAAAAACTTTGTTAAAGAGACGTTATGGTTAAGTTGCGCTACTAAAAACCTATGAAATTCAGTAAAAAAGCATTGTTAAAGGGACATTATGGTTAAGTTACGCTACTAAAAACCTATGAAATTCAGTGAAAAAACTTTGTTAAAGGGACGTTATGGTTCAAAGTAAAACCGAAAAACCCCTGAAATTCGGCAGTTATGGTAAGATAAGCAACCATAACTTGCGCCACCGTGCACTGCTAACACTCACACCCAGGACATCAAAGATGACATCACAAATGTCATCGATGACATCACTGATGACATCACATGTGCATTTACTTTTCATGAAAACTCTGTACAAGGGATTCTTATAATGCTGACCAAAAACTGTCAAGGATCATTGGGATAAATATCATGAGCTAATTAGTGCATTAAGCAATGCATTGATATAAATAGCATTCTATTATGAAGTTCTATCCAGTATACTAAGCTACTCATGCAGAAACATAGACAGTGGGCAGTGTGTGCAGCAAACATGATGAAGGTGCCATATTCATAATCTTGCCATGTTGAATAGTGAAATGATAACTGCTTTCTTATTAGAGTTTTGCGTACTGTGAAACATGTAATAAGTAGATAATAAAACCCACTTAATACATAATTATTACAGACAAAACACAAAGAGACAACAACACATACAAATATGAGTATATACAGGGACAGTGAAGTAAACAAAAAAGCAGAAGTAGTAACAGAAAGAGTTCATAACCTAACTGATTGTCTTTATGCAGACAAACTATTGCTCTGTTTCAAAGCTGCTACTTACCATATGTATGTGTATCACATGATGTGACTGCACCCAATGGAAAGGAGAGTGAGTATAATGTATACAAATATGAGCATATACAGGGAAGGTAGTGTAATAAAAATAAAACTATGAGAAGGTGCTGATAACCCTAATGATTATCTTCATGCACAGAAAGGATTGCTCTCTTTCAATCCTGTGTTTTCCGCTATGTATATGTTTCATATGATGTGACTTGACCCTAAGTCTACAAATATAGTACCTTTTAAATTTTTACTTCCTGACTGTTACTGAAGAAAACTATGTGACCTAGATATGTCAGTAAAGGGAAAAAAGGGAGAGCCAGACATGTGATGTCATCAGTGATGTCATCAATGACATTTGTGATGTCATCTTTGATGTCCTGGGTGTTAGTGTTAGCAGTGCACGGTGGCGCAAGTTATGGTTGCTTATCTTACCATAACTGCCGAATTTCACGGGTTTTTCGGTTTTACTTTGAACCATAACGTCCCTTTAACAAAGTTTTTTCACTATCTATATATATTTATTTTTTTATTATTTTTTTATTTTATTTTTTTAGAAGAAACTTTGTTAAAGGGACGTTATGTTAAAGTTGCACTAATGAGAACCTAAAAGTCAAAGACAACTCTTTGTTAAAGGGACATTCCGGTAACAAGTAAAATGGAAAAACCCAAGAAATTTGCCAGTTATGGCGAGCTATGCAACCATAACTCATGCCACCACCATGCACTGCTAAGATTAACACCCAGGAAATCAAAGATGACATCACAAATGGTATAATTGATGACATCACTGATGACATCACATATCTGGTCTGGTTGTTTTTGTTCAGTAAGAGTAAACATTTTAAAATGCAAAGGTAGTGTATATCTAGACATTAACCTTGTAATATGTTCTTAAGGTACTTTTCTTAGGGTTTCGCTGGAGCTCTTGTTGCATATACGTGGGACAATAAGTCAGCCCAAAGAGACAATTAATTATTATACATTATGATGAACTCTAATGTTATTGTCATTTTGTGGTCATGGTGTTTCTTACTTCCTTACTCGAGTTTCTGTATATGAGTTTCCATATATGTGCCTCAGATTTGTATGCAGTGATGCTTTTCATATCTATTTATTGTACTAACACATGTGTTGAGTCATTCTTGTATTGTTATTGTTAATTCCAAGTTTAACATTAGTCAATATTCTGATATGCTTGGATTTATGATTCTAATGGCCAGTATTACCAGAACAAAACTATTGTACTTCTAAGGTGTATTCTGCAGCCATTGCCTATATGTGTGTATTATTACATTGCTGTATTAACAATATGACGTTTTGGTTTAAATAAGTACATTTTTTGATACATGGAGTAGTTAATGAGAGGTCTCTGGATCACCCTAGCATCATACTAAACACAACCCCTTTTCGGGACATTTGTTCAGAATTGATTTGATATGTGATGTCATCAGTGATGTTGTCAATGATGCCACCACTTAACGGGTACCAAAGGCTCAGGCTGCCCACGTGTTCTACACAGTGTTCACAATTGTACTCAGCTGCACCAAAAGGGGCAGTACTCCTTTGGTACTACCTCCATGCAGCGCCACACCTGCTTTGCTCGTTCTTTCTCTCCGCCCCAAAAGAAATCCCAAAACGCAAAAAAAAAGGTTCCTCATGGAAACGACTTTCAAAGTTTAAAAAAAAGAATGAGAAAAACAAATGATAGAGTTCATCTACTTTATATGTATACTTAAAGTCGTAAGGGCCCATAAGAATATCTAACTATTTCATTAGCACTACATTTTATGCTAATGAAAATTGTAGACAGTTTGCATAGCATAGAAAAGAAGAGGTGACAGTAATTCATTTCAGTCCCAAACCCTTTTCTCTGCCATACAATGTTAACATAAAGTCTAACATGCATAGGAAGTGTTAAGCCATTATTCATGGCTTTCACACTTGCCATTCATATTATCCTACCATCAAAACTTTATTTACCCCCTCCCCCTTTTCTGCCGTCATATAGTTTGTGGACTGTTTTACTGTTCGTGGACTTCTTGATCAATTAAAGGGTGTGGGGGGGGGGGGGGGTTAAACACTGTTTACATTTTTCATTCTACAATGGTGGCTCTTATAAAATAAACCTTTTTGATGGTATGTACTATACTAACAATTGCATTACTGCACTTATTTGTTTTTTTACAACTTTTAGGAAAAAATGCTTCAAAGTTTGTTTGTGTTGTTAGTTTTTATGTGCTATACCTAGTAACAGATGCTTTACTACTTATTTCATGTGTTCCATTTTTATTTAGTTTTTCACAGAAACTGGTTCAAGGCACACTGGAAAGTAAAATCTCATTCCCAACATCTGTTAAATGTACTCCATCTCTTTGAAAAATATTCACTCCATCAAACTTAATATTCTCATTGTGGAAAGATGCCATTCCTACATCTTGTAGAAAAGCACACACAGCTTTATTCACATTCCATCTGGCTTTTTCAGTTGGTGGACAAAACAAGTTTGAACATTTGCACATTTGCTTTGAGTTTTCGGTGAAATAAATAATCTTCTTAACTCAAAACATTTCCATTAGCCTTTTGAACGTATCCTTCATGGCAAACTACAGTAACATACCCCAAACGGTTGCCTCCACAATGTACTATAATGATGCCTGGATGTTTAAACCAAACCATTTTCTCACACAATGGTAATAATCCCTTCCAGTTTAATCCATGAACTCCATACCATGACACCTTCATTTCTTCTAATCCAAGATTAACAGAGATGCCAAGCTGCTCTGTGAAAACCTTGAATCAATGTATCCATGAATCTCCAGCATCCATACACTCTGCTTCTTCATAGCCATAGCCATCCTTCCACCACTTCACACAAGCGAGAAAACACTTGGTACACTGTGCTCCAGTACCCTTAAACTCCTCCCCCACAACCAATAAACCTCATTGGCTAACCCCTGAATGTCTATGACTGTCCATCTTCTCTTCATTCCTCTTTCGTCGCAGGGCATCCTTAAAAGACCAGATGGCATGTGCGGGTCCAAAGACTATCGTGGAGAACTGTGGACATCATCGCACAGGGCAGCCCTTCTATCCTTTCTACTTTTATCTGTATATTTATTTATGTATTTATTTATTGTGCTTTTGTAAGGTGCTTAAACATCAAGCAATTGTGTTTCAAAGTGCCAACTGGGCATAGGGAAGGGAACACAACCAGACAGTGGAAAGAAATAACAATGATGAGCAGGCAACAGAGGTGGTCCTACTAGGCCTTGTGAACTTTCAGAATGTGCAAGTGCAGAGAGAGAGAGAGGGGACAGGGGTGGTCGGTAAGTGCTAGAGGTTCCACAGAGGGGGGAGGAGTGTCAGATAGGTAGTTGCTAGGCAAGTGGCTCTCTGGCACTCCCTCATTGGCTACTTTCAAACAGTCACACATGCATCCACCAATCACATCGAAAAACTCTACATGTAACCCTGTTACCTCAGTTCAACACTTCAGATATACATTTCAACTCTCAGAGCACATATCTACTGTCATTCAGAGTCTCCTGCATAATAAACTACTATGAAACTCTCCAAGATTTCTATTTGCAGATACAATATCTACATCTAACAAGACATAGTACAGATATGCTTCCATTTTTAAAAGTAACATTTTTCACCACCATTAATAGATATATACAGGGTCGCTGTCATCTACCTTGTATTAAACATCTCAATAAGCATATGCTCTTTTTAAACCACTGCTATCAAATGCTATGTACTCCAACATTCTCCACCTGTTCACATTACGTGGAACATACTTAAATGTACTGCCAACATATTGTACTTTCTCAGATCAACCGCCACTTAACATTGTTCTACATATCTATTGCAACTGAATTTCCCTTACTTGTAAAAACAAATTAGAAATGGTGCAGCTCTAAATTCACATATGCATTTCTTTATTTTCAATACAATGCTCCTTAAAAGAAACATTTTTAAAACAACAGCATTTTTCCATACATATACATTTTATATTTTCCAACCTTTGCTATCACATCCTTTATAGTGCCACCATGCTCCACCTGCTAACATCAGCTACCACTTAATAGTACCATACAAGTGATTACCAACTACATTTACTTTTGTACTACTGCTATACATTTTAAATGTCGTATTAAATACAAATGAAAGGCATTAGTAAAACACATCAGCTTTCCTTACATATAATTTACAGTGTTTTATACCCAGTACTACCACATTTCATATAGTGATACAATATTACACCTCATTACAAAAAGTACCACTTAGAACAGTTGGTACAATATTTTCCAGATCCATGTACCTTATGCGAAAACACAGAAACATGGTGGAAGTGCCAATGTATTTATTTATTGTTTCCCTTTCAATAAATTCCTACTAAAATCAGGCAATTCTAAATGCAACACTATTCTTTAAATTAAAAGGACAAGTCTTTTGCAACCACTACTATAACACACTATATACTAACAACACACATTCCTACAACTAGAAAGTTGCATGATATTACCATTCGGTATTAGCCCTAGTGCAAACTTTACCCTGGTATAAAAATGCACCACAAATGCATCTTGTTTGCCCTACAATGATTTTTACCCTGTTGTCTATTATATGCCAAACTACACTTATTTTCTAATGTATCCCTGTGTGCTAATACCATGTCACTTTCCACTTGCATCAGTGCAAACATTATATCCCCTTGCACTTGGGTCTGTATCTGTAACTCTACAGTCCCCCTACCTACACTTTTAAACACCTGCCATCTACACTTACCCTTGCACCTGCTACCTGCTGCACGCACTACTTGTTATTGTTTTGATCGCATGTACAGCACTGCCCCCTCCCCTTTCCCCTGGCACTATTCCCCTCCTCCCTCCCTGGCACTTGCACACTCTCAGTGTCACTTGGCTTAGTAAGAACGTTGTCTCTGCCCTCCCTCTGTTCCCCCTTCCTTGCCTTGTCGCACCTTGAAGCACTTGTGTATGGTTGCATTATAAATGCCATATCATATCCTATCATATAATATCAGCCAAGATTGTAACAACATAGCTAACATACTTTAGTACTCCACACATATAACAACTTGATTCACTCCTTTTTCAAATAACTATTCCTACCAGAATGAACAACAAGCTATACTACTGAAACTACTTAACCATTACTACATATACCAACTAACTTTCTTTTACAATTAGAGGAAAAAAGAAGATTGATAAACACCTCTATTGATCAAAGAAAACTCATACACATCATGTTATACAAAATAAGTATATTAATATAGTATGTATGTCTCTCTAGTTGAAATAACGTAATTCCACTATGTGTTAGACTAAAGCATTCTTTCCTACTCAAGAATGTATTTCACTCTTACTCATTCCATTGCAGCAGTCACACTATTTCTAATCCTATCTCAATAGTACTCTTTATTTAATGCACCACCAATTCAGTATTGCCTAACAATACAAATGTCTCTCATAAACGTATATACCACAATTTCATTTCTTTATTCTTCCATACAACTATCCACCTCAAGTCCTCCATTCCAACCCAAAAACTTTTGCACACATTGCATCCCAAATTACTAAAACACATTACCTCTCATACACACTCTTCCTCCTTCTTTACAATTACACCCAAACAACCTATTGAGTTACTCAAAATGTGTGGCAAAGTAGTATATTTGCCATTAGATCTTAAAGAACATGTAGAAATTCTAGGAGTATGATGACCAATAGAACATTCTTTGATTGTACTAGTTAATGGTGTACCAACAAAAGACAAACACAATTTTGAACAACTAGTTGACTTAAACCAAGTAAGACAAGCACTACAATATCTTAACAAAATAATGAATATTACATAAATATAAACACAGAAGAAAACTTAAGGGAAAATACCCTAATAATTGAATATTCACCACAAACCAGACAATTTGAAGTTTTGCTGTTACTGCAGCTAACATTTTGGACCAGTATACAATTCACCCACTACATTCCAAAGACACTGTAGAAGATGCATTAGAAACACATGAAATGCATTCAGGCTAAAGGGTCTCCAATGAGCATATGGGAGAAAAATGTAGTAGCACATTCTTTTTATCTACTCTTTCCTACAGCAAAAGCAGGAAGATATGGTGAAAGAGCCACACAAAATAGTGCATCAGAATATCGTTCTTTACGGATGTATTCTGAAGATCCAAGATTCAGACAAAACATAGAATACCTTTTCCACCTCCTCGTCTCAAGCAAACTAGCAACTCAATGTTCTGTATTTGCACAAATATTAAAACAGACTCTCATTTCATATACACGCCAGCTACCCAACTGCTTCAAAAGAAAAAAGGCCAAGATGAAATTTTGTAGTCAAGCATCACAAATATTTTGGCAAACATGTGTGGTACAAAAGAAAACCAGTTCCGACATCGTGCTGATGTATGTTGTATGCTAAGGAACCTAGGCCCACCCACATGGTTTGTTAATTTAAGTTGTGCAGAATATTTTTGGGATGACTTGCATGACTTCTTATGCACTGCAAACCAAAATAAATAGGGAATAGACACAGAAACACTAGGAAAACTTTGTTCTTTTGACCCTGTCAATTGTTTAAGATACATCTCTTCATTGCCATGCTGCACTTCATCTGCAATAAAACAATAAAACTACCCCTCCGCTCCAATAAGAGGAATACTACTTGTGGAGAAAAGAATAGCAATCCAGAGGAGCAGCACACATCCACATGCTTTTGTGGATAAAAGATGCTCCCAAATGTGGGCATGTGAGTGATGCCACTATTTTACAATGTAATTAAAAATACATTACATGTGACATCCTTTCATAAAGTACACATTAATGGGCTTCATTACAAGTTTGGCGGTCTGTAAATAAGGGTGCCAGTAGCAACGTTCCGGCACCCTTTCCGGACAGCAAAACTGAATGGAAAGAAGACCAAGTTCATATCTAAGATTCACAATGGGCAATGGATTTTGTAAATTCAATGCTGTTTTCTAGAATATAGAGCCAATCAATTTCAAGTTTTCTAGGGTGCGCTTCATCACCATGAATTATTTTAGGGGCCACTTGTTGATTATAAAATCGTATGGTAGGAATGAGTGAAAATCGACTGAAATTTCCATTCATTTTTTTCATCTGGGACGCTAATGAAACAGCATGTATACCAAACTTTCTCATGCTGTCTATGGAGTTAATGATCCCATTAAATGTATATCCCAGATATTTCCATTGGTCAACTTTCCTGATTATGATCCTCTTCAAAGACCGCTGAAAATAATATTGTTTCGTGTGTGGTTGCATAGTCATAACCTTGGATTATTGGCTATTTATATTGAGGTCATTCAGTTGCAAATAAGATTCTGCCAGCTATGCGAGAAGGAAAGGCTTAGAGGTAGGCAGGGCTGATGCAAGGTTGCCTGTGTAGATATTAAACAAAGCCAGAGCCAAAATGCAGTCCTGTTGCAGCCCTCTAGGTGTTGGAGCAGGGCAAGACAGTCTGACATCAGAATTTAGCAGTCCCCACCCTATACATCATTCAAGCAAGTTTGAAAAATACTATTTTATGAAAAAGGCTAGCCTGCATAGATGGTTTTGATGATCTAAATTCAACACATGATTCAATGCCTCCTAATGAATTCAGCAGTTTCCACTGGAGAAAAGAGGAACTGACCACTGCCTTCTTAGGCTTGTGTACCACTGGAAGAATAATAGAAAATGTCCCCTGTTCTTTCATGTTCCCCTTGTATGGCCACAGTGCTCATCTGGTCTGAGTTTGTTTAAAGCTTGTTATCTTCTGTTGAAAATTCAGCTCATCCTAGGGGAGTCTGATTATTAACATCCCCGGTGCCTTATGGAGATATCGGTATACATTGCCTTCATACTAAATATCTATCATGGACGTATCTAAGTATGTATTTCTTCACCAGAGCCATCCTAAGTTGTGTCTGGTAGCACCATAGCCTTAAAATATTGTTTGTCAGTTCCTAGAATGGTCTATAGATTCGAAAACCAACACACTGATGATGTGGGTTTTGTCTGCAATTATGTTTCTGCATATTTAGAGGACAATATCAACTATTTGGATCTGACATAGTTGACCAATTGTGCATGACTTTGAATGTGACTTCAAATCATGCATTGCATTTATTTTGCATGTAGAATATAGCAGAGCCCTCAACTGCAGACATTTACCCAAGCGGTAGATGCACTGATTTTTTACTATTTCCCTTCCCACCTTTAGAGCTCTATCCCATAAAATATGTCTGAGGCCCACAATAAATTCTGGCCAGCTGTCACAAACACTGACACTGCATCCACACAACACCTCAACAACTCTTCACACTTCAGCTTCTACAGCTTCACCATAACAGTATTCTCTGCTAATAACTGTACAACGTATGATTACTATTTGCATGCAATATGATGCTGCTTTTCTCTTGTCTATTTAGACTAATGTGCGCCAAATTGCCATTCAAACTACAGCTCTTTGGATCCATAACACTTGGCAGGAGGTGCTATACACATATCAAGTAACATAATGTAAGCTCTGTTATTAAGCATACAACAAGCAGGCACATGCTTAGTATATCAGCTTTGTCAGTTGTCTTTGAGGTAAATGGTGAAGCATGAGTGCTGCTCAAATGTTTCTGAGCCAGAAATGATCATGTCACCTTCAGGCTGTCATCCCTTACTTAAATCAATCATAACTACTACTTGTACATGAATATTAAGACCCTAAGTGCATGGGCATGTCTGGTAACATGGTATTGAGTCTTTGTCTACTGAAATATTCTCGTTTTGCTGAAAACAATACTTATCAAGCAATACATGCCATTGTACACATGGTCTCACATATCATGTGTGTCTATAGTCAGGGTTGGACTGGGGCATACAATTGTCTTGGGCACAGATATAAAAGTGGCTCACAGTTGCAAATGGCAATTCCTTACTTTTGTGACAGACTGTTTAAGTAGTACCCAAAGGGGAGGTTTTTACTTTAATGTGATACAGATTGTGCATTTTAAATAATATTTATTCAGTAACAGTGGTCAAAACTACTAGCCACATGGCGAAGAACCTATCAAACTGGGCCACATGGGCCAAAAAGGTCGCTCACTTGGACCAAAGAAACTGGACCACACTAGCATTTTGAGTTGTTGGTTTGGGAATTGCCCGTTTGTCCTACAGGCCAGTCCGAGCCTGCCTATAGTCTATTCCAGAGTGGTACAGTCCTAAATTGTAGCCGTATAATATACATCAATTGGTATGAGTTACACCATTCTGTTGGACATTGTTTATGTAATTGTGGTTTGAAGGTGTGTTTTACCATTATTTATAATAACAGACCACTTGGAAAAATCAAAAGTATTTTATGGGCCTCCATAGCAGACTGTGTATTCTGCAAGCTTCGTGCCTAAGCAGTAGATGTAAAATGTTAGAAGCTTTTAAATCAGCCATCCCAGGTTAACAGCTCACTGAATAGTCTTGTGAGGAGTGGTCCTGTAGATTGCATCTTCTTTGAGCTGGTCCTGCTCTCTAGGGGTGTGACACAAATGGAAGCCTCTAAAGGAAACAAATGCAGTGAACAACTGCAAAAGCAAAACCTATGGCTGCCTATCATTTAATAATGAGGATGTTCTATATATCGTTTTTTCAGGTTTTACTTTTACCTCTTAGGGAGCAGGTTCCCCATTAATGTATAGGTGGATATATTTATTGGCACATTATTAGGTGTCAAACGCAAACAAAGTCGTTTCAAAGTGCCCCAAAACAAAGCGGAAAAGAATAGAGGGACTGGTGTCTGATATTAGAAGGCTTTGGGGAAATTACGATCAGTTACTCCAGCTAATCCAGAAAATACTCAGAGAGGATTAGAAATCCATGAGCTACCAAATCAGAGCCCCAACAATGCAACAATGTAGATACAATGAAGCTTGTAAGTGCTACTACAAGAAGACACTTGATTAAAGGCAGAAACCAGACAAGAACATATGGCAGGTAAGAACGTGATGACAGAAATCCTGGGACCCCTCCTCCCCCAACAATGTTATGAAGAGGAATGTGCATGAACCGCAGTTGCCAAGCATATACTGAACATGTTTACAGACTGATCACCGTGTTTTCCCTTTTCAGTCTGCAGTCATTTCCATAAGAACTACAGCAGACAATAGCAGACGGCCGCATCTCTCCTGACCGATGCATGACATTTCAGAAAATAGGAAAATACATTCCGAGCAAGTTCAATGGATCTCTCTTTCCAGCAAAATTTGGTCTGGGCAAATCATCAACAAAACCCTCACTTACAAATTGTTCCTCGCTGAGCTACCGAAATTAAATTGTTATGGTTTAAGCACGACTACTTAAAAGCAAAGTATCAGATGCAAGTGTGAGATGCAAAAAGCAGAACTAGTTTTTTGGAATATCAGACGGCTGTGGAAATGTGAAATCATTGGAACGAGTTGGCAGTAGGATAAAATGCAAATATACCAACATTGCTTGAGCTATAAAGTTTTAGTCGACATATGGAAATTAGAGAGGACTGTTACCCTTAGGGCCTCTGGATTTTTTCAGTCAGCTGAAGATTTGCACAAAGCAATTCTTCATTTTTGATAAACTTCTGAAGGCTCCCGCAGTAACCGCTTAAGGTTCATTAAAATGTAATTAATTAATGATTTGCTGCTGAATAGCTGCTGACTGCGGTTTTCTTTTCACTTGTCCGACAGCATGAGTCACAGTTGCCAAGCCGACACTGAAACTATTTGCAGACTGTAGCACCTATTGATGAGTTTTTCAATCTGCAACCATTTGCATAAGAACGATGCACGTGTGTGTGTGTGTGTGCGATAGAGAGAGAGAGAGAGAGAGAGAGAGAGAGAGAGAGGGCGCACTAGGGCATTGTTTTAAGTCAAAGAATGAAAAGGAAAATATTTAAGTTACATGGCAGAGAACAAAACAATCTAGAGCAACGTGTACACGAACAGAGAACTAATTAACGCGAAACAATCATGAAGCTGAATTATAACAGAGTTTCAATGGTAATTACTGTTAGGGATAAACAAACACATGCCACTACCAGCTCCTGGATACCTGTCCAGCTAAACGTAAGTTATGCTTTCTTTTGTTGCCTCCAACCTTGTAAACTCGAAGCAAGGGACGTCATTTCACCAAAATGCCAGGGTTAGCGGAAGTGACACCACACGACCCTTGCCCCCTGATGACACCTGTGCAGAATGTCCATGATGATTATGCTGTTGCAGGGGCATGCATTTCTGCAAGTGAAAAAAGTAAATATACTTTTCAATCAAAGCTTAAATCTTTAACGTAATATAGAGAGAAGTGGCGGTGCCTGTCCACAAATATACCAGCCACCACTGCTGGTGAGTTGGTTTTTGGAGGGTGTAAATATTTGCCACAAGTATGTGATTGTGACTGAGTATAACGAGGGAGCGCAAACTAACCAACAAGGTTTGGAGGGACATGGGGGCAGTCTTCTCCCTCCCCAGAGTAAATGTTTTAAATAATGGGTTAAAATGGTGCATTACAAAGCACACTTTCTGGGAACATTTGGCTAAAAGTACAACAATGTGGGTAGAAGGACAACAATCGGGTTTGTAGGGTGAATGTAAATCATGAAAAAAGTACAATAGATGCAAGTCATCAAATGTGACGTCCCAATGCATTAGCATGCCAGTCCCTGCAATATATGCCAGTATAATAAACATTTGTATGCTGGCTGTGCCCATACATTTCAATGCTGGTTCCACCAACATATACTAGTATTCCCATGTAAGACCATACTTATGTTCTCTTTAAGACGTTTTTCTATAGTATCATTACTGGCACAGGGCACACAACTGTCTCTGCCAATGTATGCCAGTACTCCTATGTAAGTACATACTACCGTTACTTTAGCCATTAAAAGTGACATGTTACAATAGGAAATCCTGTCCAAAATGGTTCCAATGTAAGCCAGTGTAGACCCATAAGAACACTTAACACTTATCTTGCGAGGTAACACTACTTATCATGCTTGCTTTTTTAAAGATGCAGAGTAATAAATGTAATTCCACAGTAAGCAATGGCTTGATTGACTGCGCCAAGATGCCACTCTAGACAGGGAATGGCACACATGAACTTGCCTTTGCCCAAAACTTCCAGTAAAATATGCAAAGTCAATAAACGATGTGGTAACAATGCTCCAGTGATCCCCAGTCTCCAAGGGCCTTACACACACATGCACCCCCTTTCACCCACCGGTCACTCACCCATATGCCTCTCGCACTCGCTCACACTACATTCACCACACAGGCACACACCGAACCCCACCCAAAACATTCAAACACACACTACCACATGTATGCTCATTCACCCACCAGTCACTCACTCACACCTTCTCTTACATGCAGTCATTACATTCTCTACACAGGCACACACCCACCTAGAACATTAAAAAAAACACCATCAAATTCATACTAATTCACCCACAAGTCACTGAATCATACACCTTTTCTTACCTCCACCCATTGCATTTTCTACACAGGTGCCGCACACACCCACCCACCCAGAATTCTCTCTCAGGAATTGACATGAACTATAGTCATGTTTTCTCTATCGGATTCCAGAAAAGTGATTCCGGGAGTTAAGCTTGCAATTCAACATCAGAAACCTCATATTTACATACATTATGGGCAAGCATTTTTATTTCAAACACACTTTGACTATTGCAAGTAATGATATCGGAGTAGGGGCTCTGACAAGAAAATACAAAAATGATAAAATATTCACCATTTCATAGATCGGTCAAGTTTCACAGTCACCAAAGTATATATGCGCACACGCTGCAAAAACAAAGAGTGCATTTAAACAACTGAGAAAATGCCTGCCTATAACAGCCGATGTTGACGGACAAGCATTGCTTCTGTGTAAAACAATGTATTGGCTCCTTGTGGTAAGCATGTGTTTTATAATAACCTCTTCTGCACTTGTATGTCTCCTTCAGCATCTGCCTACTGCACTAAGGATGTTTAGACCCAAGCCCACAAGGAGATGCTGTTCATTGCTATGAGAATCAAGCATGGGAAAAGCAGTGCTAATAATTATCGCACTGCTTAAGTAACGGCATTTGCTCCTCAATGATCTGGAGGTCAGGAATCCCATCCAAAGGTATACGGAATACATTCCAAGTTCAGAACACTCTACAAACACAGAGATATACTGTTGCTTTCATTCACCTACAAGCTATCCTGCCATTGTCACCATTACTCAGCTATCGAAAACCGGACATCCTAGTGGCTTGCTTCTCCCAGCGACATAATCAAAACAATTGTCAATCTATCTGCCTTTTTAGAGCCTACGGACTGGGCACTGGACTGGTTGACCTCTTTCCTTTCTTATCAACCTTCCCAGGTCCAACTGGGCCCCTTTCTCTCCTGCACCTCACTCTCTACCTGTGGTGTCCCTCAAGGTTCTATTCTCTCGGCCTGGCTTTTCAACATCTACGTTGCCCTTCTCGTCCACTTGATCTCCACCTTCTCTTCTAATTTTGGGTGTTATGTGGATGACACACAGCTCTCTTTCAAGCTCCTCTCCTCTTCCCGTTCCTCTCTTATTCCCTGCTGTCTGACTGCTATTCAGGCATGGTGTGCTGCTAATGATTGCTGCCTTAATACCAGTAAGACTGAGATCCTCCTTTCCACTTACCCTCTGGTCGCCATTCTCTGGCCCTCTCCCCTCACCCTTGTGTGAGGCAAAAAACATGGGTGTCATGTTCAACTCCTTTCTCTCCTTCTCTTCTCATATCACAGACCTGGGAAAGAAGGGCCACTATCAGCTCTGACTTCTTAGAGTCATTCTTCCTTTCCTCACCTTCCATCAGAAACTCAATGTCTCCAGAGTTCTGGTTCTCTCCAGGCTGGACTACTGTAACAGCCTCTTCCTCAACCTGCCTCTTTCCCCACCCCAGCCTCTTCAACAAATCCAGAATAGGACTGCACGACTTATCCTTGTTTCAAGCCAAGGGGCCACATGCGCTAAATCTCTCCACTGGCTCCTGCTGTTGCAAGGATCAAGTACAAGACCCTCTGCATCATCCACAAGGCTTTTTGGGTCCTGGGTCCCAGCTACATCTAACTTTCTCTTTCTAAATACATCCCTGCTAGAGTTTGTTGGTCCTCTCGTTTCACCTCTTTGCAGATCATATGTTTCACCAAGCAGAGAGCGGGAGGTAGATCTCTTTCTTCAGCAGAGTCCTCCATCTTGAATACCCTCCTAGACTTGAGCCAGAAGCTCCTCAAAACCTTCCTTTTCTCCTCCTCCTTCACTTTCTCCCTCCCTCCCATGCTAAATCCCCCTGCATTTGTGACTGATTCCTGTTCCCTTATGAGTCTTACTGAGGCCAGACCCTCCTTGACCACACACCCCCAACCCCTCTAACTAGCACTAGCCCTCAGGCACCCTTTCCTGATTAGCCTAGTTAGTCTGGTCCACACCTCCCACACTAGTCTATGCTACCCCTTGCTCCCCTGGCACTTGCCTCCTTGACTCCCTTAGCACTTGCCTCGCCCCTGTTAGGCAAAATTATATGCAGTACCCTTTTGGAACACCACACACAATTAGGACTACAAGTGACAGTACAAATTCACCTTTGGTACAAGCATGTACTACACAGTAAAGTGGTAGCGATGGCTGAGCAGCCAGACTTATCTGAAGAGTACAGTGAGCAGTAACAATATTTACACAAAGGACATCAATTACTATGATTCAAACAAACACTGACTCAAGGTTTCTGAGTAAAAGAGTATACATTTATTTACACATCAGTTATTAAACATTTCACTGTTATCAAGCAGTTGAAAAATCACAATTCTAATACACTACACCACACCCATTAAATTCTGAACAAGTTAGGCTCAAAATGAAGTGTGAGCAAAATGGCACTCCAGTAATAAAAAGGGAGGGAAAGACAAATATAGACAGAAGTTGAGAAGCACCAACAAGTAAGTAAGCAGGGCAATCTAGAAAAGGGAACTACAATGAGGAAATCAAATCAAGAGGCCAGGGCCAAAGTCAATGGACCAAAGTCTTTGCAGAGGATCACACAGTTGAGGGTAGTTCGCAGTTAAGTCTTTGCCAAGAGTTCAGAATGGAGTTGGTCAGACGAAAAGTTACTTTAAAGAATAGAGAAGGACAAGCCCTCGGATTGGCGAAGGATTTCACACACTTTCACCATGGCTGGACGAAACGAACAACTGGGTTAGCACAGTACCTTTGGAGCAGAAGAATGCTGTAGTTCAGGCAGATGTTCCTGGCAGGTCCTGCAGGCTCACAGTTCCTGAAGCGACTGTTGGACTGACAAGAAGGAGGAAGACTGGAGGGTCCTGCACTGCCCAGGGAAGAAACCAGCAGTGGAGCAAAGCGACGAATAAAAGGTGCGCTCCTTAAAACCCAAGCAGGGTCCGACATTCCTGGCTAACCGGTTCACTGTAGCTGTGCAAAACAAATTTGACCAGAGGAGGGAGGCCTGGCTTGCAGTTTGGCAAACTGGTTGTTCCCACCAGCTCAAGGGGATAAGATTCCTTGCAGATCTTTCCTGTCGTCAAAGTTTGGAGATTCGGACAAGCAGCAGGTTTTTACTGGGAGGTTAAGTCATGGTAGAGGTCCTCTTCTGTCAGCTTCTCTTCTGTTCTTTTGATCCAGTGGTGACTCTGCCTTCTCAGTCCCACAGACCTGCATTTTAGGCAGTTTTCCCCCATTCACACAGCCTGGTGGGACAGTCACCTAGCCAATCAAACAGGAGTGCGACTTGGGTCACCCAGGGAACCAATGGCAGGGGTCCTAAAACCCCTCCCTCACATCCTGCCTACCCAGACTTTCAGGCGCCTAAGGAGGGCTTCTGTGCAGAAGCCCGCCAAAGGTCGGCAAACAAAGGGACCAAACCTGGTTTGGCACGCAGAACAAAACACGAGAAAGACCATTACAAAAAGAAATGGTGAATAAACCCAGCCGGCTTGTATAAAACTGTATATGGTCCAGTGGGTTTAAGTTTGAGGCTACCAAGATAGCCTAAAACAATACCAAAGCTATATAAGATAACCGCAGTAGAAAACTTAGGGTAGATACCACTGCCACCATCCAAGTCTTAATGAAAAGGGAACAAAACAATGTTCCATGAGAGGCAGACAAAAAAGGATAACTATTAACCCTTTCCAGTACTCTAAGTAAGATAGTTTGCCTTGGGTCTGTGGTTTTAAAAAGACTAATAGAGTCAATGTCAACCTTACATGTCCATGGAGACAGTCGTCAGTTCCAGAAAATGGAGTCTTAGTTAGGATGTCTAAAAAGGCAAGCCTTTCTCACTGCACTAAAGGTGCTGTGGAACTCAAAGTAAAAAGATAATGCCTATGGAGTAGGTGAGACTCCACAGTCTATGAACACAAAAATGTTAAACACACACAGCATAATACATGTAAGAGTGGGAAAAAAGGCTCACACTCTTACCAGGTGAAAAAAATTAATCCTAGAAATCCAGCAAAGCTGCTGAGGAACTCAGTAGGTAACGGAAATTAGCCATTTTGGAGAATTCTCCCTAACAGCCCCTGGGGCCCCCCTCCACATTGCTCGTCCCCTTTCCCTCTCCCTCATCCATCCCTCCCCCGATCTTCCTCCTACTCTTGCACTTCCATTTCTGCACTTTCACGATCCAAATGTCCAAGGCCTAGTATCACCAGTATTGTATTGTTATTATTTTTCTCCTTGTCCCCCCACCCCTGCCGTGTGGTGCCTGAAAACACCTTGGTTGTATAGGTGCCATAGAATTGTACAATAAATATACTTAAAAAAAATAAGCACATATTTCATTTTAGTTTGCCACCTACGGTCTCTATACAAAAAGAATGGTCTTATGTATATAGCAACCAAACGATTTTAGAACTAGTTTATAGAATGTTAGCACTAGTTTCTGCACTATCAAATTAGATTAATGTAATGATTGGATGACTAGACATTGCTATTGTAACTGATGTGGAGCCCTACTAAGTCTACATTAATTTCTGCATTACTAGTCCTTTTTTCAATCAAATGTATGTTTGCCCTTCATATTACAATTGCATGACAACATTTTTGGCTACAACCCTACAGCAGGACACTACAGATGTAGAGGTGTGTAAATATAGCTGCTGAGACGCTTCACCATTGACGCAGAACTAGAAGATGAGCTTTAACGCAAGACACCTTCAGTCTGCTTCAAAGTTTAGGCAACTGAATCTTGGTTCCAGAAGCTCAGGATCTCCTTGGTCATGGAAGGGCTCACTAAACCTCAAGCCCCGAATTTCACCTCTGAAGGGGAATCGGTTTGCAGCAGCCTCCAGCCAGCAGGTGAGTCGTTGCAGCAGCACAAAAAGCCTCCAGAGAGACCTTTGAGAGAGACTTCATCCTTTGCAGACTCATGGACAGTCTGGGTTCTTCCTTTGTGTTGTTCCCATCGCTATTGCATTCTTTCCAAGCATGGCAAATGTGGCTGCTTTTTTGAACATCTTAACCTTTGCTGTTAAAATTCAAAGGGCATCAGCACCTTGAGGTCATAAGGAGGTAGACAAATGTCTTCAAGCTAGAAAGGGCAGTGCAGGATCTGATGCTGGCGGGAAAGTAAAGACCCAACATGCTCTTTATTATTACATTGCTTCATTGAAGTGTAGGTCAGTGTGGGAAAGTGATGCAGTGGGTTGATTTGTGAGCCCAGCCTTGCAGTAATTGGGATTGAAATCCACATTGAGGTGATGAGTGGTTTCGAATTACATGGTTTATGGTTTATTACGAATTCAGAAAATCTCCCAAATGTTTTACATTTCAGCAGATAAAGTACATGGACTTTGCCATGAAAGCCAGATCTGATAAATAGTCTAACTTTCAGACAGCACTCTGTATTTTAAAAACACGTGTTTTTGTTTTTCTACCCAAATGGGCCTGCCAGCCATTGGGCTATGCACACTTTCTATTGGGCATGCTAGCAGCACAGCAAGGAAATGTGCACAGCAAGGACATGTGCATATGCAGAAGCTGAGTAACACTAGTGATGCTTTTTACATATTAACAAAATATTATAGGATGAGAGAAATGGTGTGGATATACGAATTATCAGCTTAAATTAAATGTATTTTAGCAGGAATGGGACTACAGTTTCAAAAGTGCCCCAGACAATTATTAATGTATAAAGTGGGAACCTAATTAGGGTTGGCAAACATGCTACAAATGTACTAGCAAACTATTCTTTGCCACATCAGGATGGAGCCCTCCAGTGCCATTTTGGCCAAACAATTGTTCCATTAACTTGGATTAAGCTGGGGCTCACCAAACGTGCTGAAACCTCCCAAACCCCTGCAAACAAATCATTCTGAGTATGACATCAAAGGACACTTGTTACAAAAGGCTGGATTTGACCTCAGAATTAAGCTTGGTTTGGACCAATCCAGTGTAATATTTGACATATATAAGGGGTGAAATCATCTTCTCAGTTGATTCTTTTTTTAACACTGTTGGGGATACAGTGTATCCCAAAGTCCTCCGCCATAGCGCTGAAGAGAGAAGGCTCCAAGTACGAGGACATTTTTTCTACCTAACCACCTCAATGGAACATTTGGGGTAAAAATGCTGAGGACCAAGTCCTCTCTGGTACATATGTTCTGTTCCTGCTCACTGATGGTGAATGAATCCTAGAGTTGGCAGACAATGTTGCTGTAGTGCAAGTGCAGAACTAATGACTCACCCTTTATTTGGAGACCTTGAAATGGCCCCTCCCAGCATCATAAAAATCCATAAGTAACTCAAAACCCTGTCTACTGCCTCAAGCCATATGTGAGCCAAATTGACCATGCTCGACTCACATCCATCTGCTTCAGGACCTGCAGGGCTGCCTTTGTCATTTAAGAACTTTGGTCACTTACATGCCTTTCCAAGAAGTCTTAATGTTGATTCTACCCAGTGCACTGCATTCTCGACCCCCGGCTCACCATCGGGGAAGCACCCAACTCGACATCTCCCGAGTGCTGACTCAACCCAAAAGAAGCATTGTCTCGACGTGAGTCAAAATCTTGCCCATCTTGCACAACACTTTAACCCAGCAGAATTATTGACTCAATACAACTCAGCAGCCATTTCGAATTCTTGGGAGCCATTGACCCAATCTGTCTCGAACATGGATGTTATCCACTGAGAGACCCCTGTCAAAGTCACCTCAACACAGACTCTCCACTAGAACAGCGAGACTCAATCCTCTTGACACCTTCTAAACTGCAGAAAAGTGATGAGAAGACTGGCTTGAAAATGTAAGCAATACTGTTATGTGCAGTGGTCCTGTCCCCTTAGTGTTCCTTGAAGGGCCCTAGCTACTTCCAGATACCTTCAAGTAATTTGACATATGCTGCTCAAATCAATTGCATTCACCCCTGTCTGTATTCACACAGAGTACCCCACTTGCTCTCAAAGTCTGCATTCTCTGTGTTTATCTTAAAGGGATGGGACATTAATGTTAGTGATTCTATTTATTTATACGCATTTTTAGTTTTTATTGAAGTTTCTATTTTTATGGAACCTTGGTTGGACCTTCTTCTATTTTGGTACCACTGTACGAATTTTGTTTTTTGTTGTATATGTGTCAGCTCACACCCCCCCTGTCGAGTACAGCCTGCCATCAGGCCATTTTACCAGACGAGGCAACAACTTTCTACCTGTAAGGCTGTGTTGGCTTCACCTTTAGGATTGGGATTACTGCTGGCTTGCTAGTAGTGTGGGGCTGAGTAGGTGGTTTAGCTACCACATATCCCTGTCCTCCAGCAGAACAGTGGTCATTTGTTACAGCTACCCTTGATGCCCTCTATCCACAGGCTGCTGATAACTGAAAGGCAAAGTTAACCTACAGTTGAACCGCAAAGCCCAGCTCACCCTTGAGTTGCCTATTCCTGAGGGAGTGGAATCAATAGCTTCATAGTTTACAAATGTTACAGGAGAAAAAGCTAAGCTGGCCATAGCACACCAAACTTTGGCACTGTGGGGTCTACACTGATGTACCTAAGTTTCAGTCAACAAAAGGCCCTGGCCAGGCTGAGTTCAACCATGCCGTGTGTGAGCAGCGTGTCCTGACAGATCCACATACAGAAGCCATCCAGTAGCAGTGTGAAACCAAAGACTTGACTAATATGAGAGGAGAGGAATATAAGCCTTTCATCTAGATACCCCTATCATCAGTGCACCTGGAGGCTTCTGTGTCAAAAGCTCACCTTGGCGGCTCACCTTGGAACAGCCACAACTCTCTGAGCGAGAATTATGTGGGTAACCCCATTAGGACTCTGTTGCCTCTTGGTAAGGGTACACCTCCTTTACATCTCTGAGGAGAGAGAGGACAATGACCAAGAAAGAATGACAATTAAAATGTGCCCTACATTTTTCAACATATGTATGACAGAGAATATGCTGACTGAAACATGTCAGGAAATGCCTGCACCAACCTTAGAGTGAACTCTTATGGCTCCATTTGGGATACACAGCCCTGGACTGGGCCTTTGCTTCCTGATCTTGCTGATGTGGGTAAGGACAGTGACCCAGGCAGAGTCTCTGCTGAAGAGATACCTCAAGAAGGAATTCCATTGCTGAGGGTACTGCTTGTGCTGACAGAGTTGCAGACACCAGTTGGCCCAGATCATACTGATTCATGTCAGGCACTTCAAAAGCATGCTGTCCTGTTAGAGCTTTGCCCGCAGAAATCTATCCAGAACGAAGGGAACGCCTCTAAACTAGAGGAGAGGATCAAAGTGAAAGGACACTTATGGCTGCTGGCTAGCAGCCCTTATCCCAAAAAACAATTGGTGGCTGCTGCCTTAAGCTATCACAGTGTCAGAGATATAGAGATGGACAAGGACTCCCTGAGTGTGATAAGTTAGGTGATGCCTGCAACAATCTTGGAGAAACATTTGGGTAATCCTGCTAAGCCATTCTGGCACTCAAGCTCTATGAGAAGAGCCAATACAGCAACCCAGAAAGTGTTACCCTCTAGTCAGTTCCTTAGGTTGTCAACTTCGGGACAAAAGTTGACTCTCATATTGAGGGGGCACCTGAGGATGTCTACCCCAGTCTCAGGGAAACTATTTGCAGATCCTGATGGGATACACAGTGACTTGGCCTCTCAGCGGAGATGTAGGTGTGTGAACCAGTAGTCCTCTCTCAGAAGGAGACATCTCGGATTGAGGTGGTAAATCACAGGGGTGCGTGCAAAGGGTTTTGGGCTATTAACCCATCCCCTAAGATTACCAAGAGGTGTAGTGCCTCAGATGATTCAAATGGTTAACACCACAGGAAGTGTATATGAGTCAATGAGCTAACAGGGCCACCAAGTCCCTGTCCCTGATTTAGCAGGGCCTTGCACAAGCCCATTGGGCTGACACATTCCCTGGAAAGGTCTACTGAACTGTGATCTATCAGAAGTGAGGATAGTCAGTGACCCAGAAGTGATCTCTGCTGGAAAGACATCCCCACAAAGTGCTACTACTCTATGCCCAATTGTTGGAACAAAACCTATGGGGTCCTTGAGACCCTGGCAAAACTCCATGTAGCTGGTCTCTTAACCAGGACAATGATTGGGGCGGAGCAAAATATTTCATCACTTCACTTCCCTCTATAGGGAAGGTTGGAGTAACTTGGAAGAAGATGTGACCCCAGCCCTGAGTAAATCAGATGGGAAGGACCTGAGAGAGGATTGGACCCAGCAACCAAAAACGGAACATTTCACTCACAATTAAGGAGTAACTGGATAGAGTGTAGTGTATAAATGGTACTAGCTGGTCTGGGAGATTCAGAGCCCGATATGGGCCCCATGACTGGGCCAAGGATATATTTAGGGCATACCCAAAAGTCCAGATCCTTACTATTATTCAGAATACATATCATCCTTGAACCTGGATGAAGACATGCCAGCGCATATGTCTCTGCAAAGTCATGTCACTTGAATAGGAGGACTGTAAAGACTGGGAGGTGGAGGGTATCTGTACTTCTGCTCTCTATATATCCTCTCGGTAGGATAGCTCTGGGACAATGTGCATGCCTTGGAAGCTAGACGACACAAAGCACCACAGGTTCGATCCTCGGGTCTGTGCTTAGAAAACTCTGGGTATTAAGCACGTTATAAATAACCTATCATATCATATATGGCAGAGTAGATGCACAGAGCACCCCACCAATGTTCTCTAGATGGTAGTCATGGACGAACAACCAACGCTTAAGCTCTCAGGATGTGATACAGGCTGGTTCTTAAGTACAACAAGTCCCCAAGCCCCCCAGAAAGGAATGTCCACATACTATGTTTGTGCTACCAGTTCTTTATATAAAATTAAGGTTCAGATATATATACAATTCAATAACACACTTTGTACTCTGGTAATACTATAATGACAAATCTATGTGGTACCACACTTAGACTTTATATTCCTTTAAAATGCATCAACTGCTGGCAGTTATAATAGAGCATACAAATCTTTCAGTAAGGTGTATCAGCATAGATAAAAAGGAAGGAAGGCAGGTTAAGTTTAAGCAATGGCAGAATGCTTTATTTAGAGGTAGATGCACAATGCTGAGTGAAGATTCCCCCACCTGGGCAACCTGTAATAAAAGATTTAACAAGGCCAGTCCATAAATGCTCAATAAGCCTTGCTTCTTGGTTAAATGTTCAACCCCCCCAATGAACCTGAAGTGGAAGAGTTTCTTCGAAGGTTATTTGATGGTATCTTTTGAGGGTGGACCCCGTTGGGCATTGAGATCCTCGAGGAAAAATTGACACTTGCAGTGATACAGCATCATCAACCTTCTGGTGCTCTTCGGCGATTAATCGTTTCCTCGATGGTTGTAGTCCTGGGAAGGTCAGGGGCGCAGTTGCTGCTGCTGCAGCATGTACCTCAGGATAGCTTCGGCGATCGGGACTCGGCCATGGCTGGACCTTGGATCTTCACTCTGTCAGCATCTTCGATATATCTTTGTCAGCTTCGGGTGGCGGGAAATCCACTGGTGGACTTTCCACGATGGCCGCTGACCTTCACTTTCTCTGATGGGATAAAGTGGTCGGCGGTGATGGCAAGGGAACCCTCTTTCAATTGTTCTGTAGGCAATGCTGAGTTTTCCGTCTCCGGGTGTCAAGCAGCACAGCGTCAAGGTGTCCCTGCTTCTGGGCAAAACGATTCGACTTAGCTTCCAGTGGTCACGGAAATCTTCCAAACCACAGTCGACGTCAATGGACTCCGACAACTGTCGATGTCCAGGGGCTCTCTTCAGGATTCTCGGCACACCCCTTCTTTGGACATTAGACTCACAGAAATGGCTTCCAGGGTGCCTTGATGAAGAGCAGCAGTTTTTGCATGATGGTCCCTCATAGCTCGTGGAAAAGGTTTCCTAGCCAGCTCCTCTCTTGGATCAGTCCTCGACAGACTCGACAGCTCTTGGATTACATCGGAGGAAATTCAGCAGCAATCTTCTCCTCCAACTGGGTGTCGAAAAGCAGCTTCAAGTTTTAACTTCAGCTTCTGAAAAAATTGGTAAGTGAGAGGTCCCCAGATATACACATCTGTCCCCCATTCACTCTGGCTGAGCCAGGCTCAGTCAGCCAATCACACAGAAGGGCAATCATGCAGGCAGGCAGCCAATCAGGCTCACAGGCATTCATGCCATTCGCTTCTACCCAGACACCCATAACATTGAATGTGGATTGGGGCAAGCACCTAGCCTTTCAGCACACTACACTTCGTTCATGTCAGTTTCAGACAGGGCTGTTTCATTCATTGGGCCTCAATACGAGTTTGGAGGTAGCCATGCCGTTTTCCAGGTTTCCGGGTTCCAGAAATAGGGAATTACCGGGCCATGGCGACTTTGGCAGGCCCGGTAATTCCCATTCTCGGGGCCCGGACCCGGTACATCCCAATTCCAATTTGAGCCCCCATAGGGCTCAATGAGAATGGGGAGGATGCTAACAATGGGCCCATTAATGACAGGCCCGTTGTTAGCATCCTGGTCTACCGGCAACGTTATCACTCTACCGCACTCATTGTAATGAGGCCCATTGTGTCACACAGACCAAAACTAGACACCCATAACATGGAATGCATATTGGTCACACACTCCATTCACACAGGTCCCCCCCAAGGCTGTGCACACAACACACACTCACTGGGAGGCTCCAGCCTGTCTGGCTTGGACTTCTCCACAATACCATGCATGGTTCTTCCACCCAACAGCCAGTCAGGGGAAGAGAAGGGAAGAGTCCTATGACAGGGCCTGGGTATCCAAAAATGCAGTATACTCAGAGCTCCTGTCAAATCAACAAGAAGCTGCCACCAGCCCATACCCTGCTCTTAGGGCAACACAGAGGTGCCCCAAAAATACACACTACAGTTGTACCCCCACCCATGGGTGCAATAAGGGTATCCCCAGGTTATTTGTTCACCACAAACAAAAAGAGGAAGAGCTGCACTGCCAAGGGTCCCAACGGGACTCCTGTGCAGAAAATAGCACAGAACACTGATGATAAGGGAGTAGAGGATAAGGACAGGGAGGCCCTGTCCCTCCAATGCATTTTCAGCATAATAGAGACTGACCCAGTAGGGGATTAGTGTCCCATTTTTCAGCTGAGGCTAAGTGATAGGTTTCCCTAGAAGAGTCTCCTGTTTTTTTCTAAATTTCAGTGGCTAAAGTAAATTAATTCTCCAAAGAAAGTCAGATCTGCTGGACAGTTTCACATTCAGTGTTGGTGAGCTTTTACCCAATGGGCCTGCCCGGCATTGGATGCATAACTGAACTTTCAAGCATCCACATATATACTTTCTAATCTGCATCAGTATTTGGCATGCCAACAGCTGTTAGACTCCACAGTGCTTAACATAAAAGTATGCACAACACGGTTATGTGCATGTGACAAATTGACATCTGCCCTGTAGGAGTACAAGGATGAGCACAGGATAAAACTCCTACTCAGCCCTCACACTTCTACAGACCAAGAGTCAACACAATTGTAAAGCTAAAACAGGCACAGTTAAGAGATAAACAACTTGTGTGTTTTATGGTAACATGGGCAAAGGGAAGGCTATACTCACATCAGGGGTGTGAATATGGTTCAGGAGCAACACAAACAGCAAAGTTTAAAGAAATTAACTATCAAGGTTCTATACAAAATATACACTTTAACTTAACACACCATGTACAATAATAACTAACTACCAACACATTACCCAAAACCTACCCCTGAGGAAAGAACACATAAAAAGCAAAGATAGCGAAATGAAGCACTATGAGTAATAAATCAGTGGTGTAAGGAAACAGTGTTTTTTAAAAGGCTGTGTTCTTAGATGCAAATGGGATAACAGTGACCTTACCAGTCTCTTGGGCTCACAAATGAACCAAGGGGCAGTAAACAACCAAGTGTATCCTTTGTAGTTCTTAAAGGTCTGGGAGCACCAAACGTGACTTCTCAGCACTGTGCAAGCAATTTGGAGATTTGCATAGTGCAAAAGGGAGCAACATAAGGTACTTGATGTTCGAATGTGTTGAGCTGTTCTTGAAACACAGCTCCAAGCAGTTAAATGGCAAAAAATACTAGGATCCTGGATGTATTCGCTCTCAGAGTTCTGGGAGTACCAATAGAGGGGCTCAGGGACAGGTCAGTCATTTTCGTGTACTCCGAAACACAGGGGGAGGCTGGCACACAACTGCAGGGCAGGGTTACCTCAACAATGTGAGATCATGGTTACTGCTGTGGCTGGCAGAGAGACAGGTATTGCTTCAGCAGCAGGTCTCTCCTCAAGTTTCTGTCAGACCCACTCCAGGGTTCTCAGGCTCCAACACATGGGGGAGGCTTGAACACAACTGCAGGGGTCCTTCAACACAATGTGATCCTGGATATATCTGTGGCTGGTAGAGAGGCAGGTCTTGTTCCAGAAGCATGTTAACCCCAATGGTCCCTGGGGATGGTATGGGGACAGAGCTCACCTCTGCCTTGGAACACCTGCCTTCACCACCCAACTGGAGGGCTCTGTAAAGGACTTCTCTCCCAGCAGACTCCAGAAAAAATCTTCTTCAAGGCATATGGATAATTCCAAGAGGATTCCAAGAAGTGGTGTGAGACCCCTTTTTTAAAGGTAAAGGCCCACAGGTGACTGGACTAAATCTAGCCTGCCTTTGGGGTCCAAACCGTGTTCTTAAAAGAAGCAGGCTTTGCACTTCTGACATTACACCCAATGTGCTTTGCTGTAGAGGAAGTGGAGGGGACAGGAAGGAGAGAGAGAGAAAAAGAGAATCAAGATGTGGAAGTTTTCATCAAACATGGGGGAGGCTTGCACACAATTGCAGGGGTCCTTCAACCCAATGAGATGTTGGGTACAGCTGTGGTGGGTAGAAAGACAGGTCTTGTTCCAGAAGCAGGTTAACCCCCAATGGTCCCTAGGGATGGTATGGGGACAGAGCTCACCTCTGCCCTGGAACACCTGTCTTCACCACCTTACTGGATGTCATGCCTTCCTGGAAGGTTTGGGACTGGTGGAGGTGCCATTAGACTGTTCCATCATGCTCACGCTGTTTCTGCATGGTGCGGTCTAGTTCTTTCCAAGATGGCAGCCGACTGACATAACTAGCCTCTGGGAAAGCATTTCGGTGCGTTGCACCTTATTTTCTTGTACCGTGCAGAACACTAGTGCTTTCCTTGTTCCTTCTTGCTGACACTCAGCTCTGGTTTTGTTGTGAGTGTTTTGCAGCACCTTTGCCTCTCCCAGCTCGGAGCCTGCTGCTGCCACGCTCTCTTTCTCAATCGTAGCATGGAGCTCCTGCTGCCACACTCTCGCTTTCTCTTGCTTCCTTCCTTCTATTGCTCGCTCCATTTCTGTTGCTCTTTTACCGGCTCTTGGGAGATTTACTCTATACACTCTTACTTACCTTTCCGGAGATTCTTTCCAGATTCTTTGTACTTCATTCTTACCTTTCTGGCTCTGTCACTTCATCTTCCTATTTTGCGTAACTTACCATCTCATCCTTTTCCATGGATTGCATTCTTCCGTTCCTCTTGCCTCCGTGCCTTGGAGCGATCCATCCTCTTCCCAAGTCCAGAACAATTGCATCTAGCCTGCTCCTGGACGTGCACCCTGAATTGGACACTACATCTTCCATTCTGTTGATCATCAGTCTCAAGGAGACCTCGTCCACAGCTACACCTGAACCTACAGGGTTTTTTTCCAGGAGGCTTTTTCCCTTTCACTGGGGCTCAATCCCGGGGAAACTCTGTTGGGTATCTTCCAACTGACACCGTGGCATCCAGAGGAGAGACACCTTACCGACATAAAAAGAAAAAAGACATGAAGGGAGGAGACACACGGAAGATATGACGGTGAAGGAAGAAAGATCCAGTGGACAGCTCTACAGAGGAAGCAGGAGGAGGAAGGGAGGGAGGACTCCTCCGATCTTGACACTGGAGGGCTCTCTAATGGACTACTCTCCCAGCAGATTCCAAACAAATTCTTCTTCAAGGCATATAGATAATTCCAAGCTGACTCAAAGACATGGTGTGAGACCCCTGATTTTAAAGGCAAAGTCCCACAAGTGACTGGACTAAATCTAGCCTGCCTTAGGTGTCCAAACCGTGTTCTTAAAAGAATCTGACTTTGCACTTCTGACATCACACCCAACGTGCTTTCGTCTAGTGGAAGTGGAGGGACAGGAAGGAGAGAGAGAGGAAAAGAGAATCAAGATGTGGAGGTCTCCTTTCTAAACTAACCCACCCCTTACATTTTTACTGGCGGCAAAGGCTTTTAGAAATGCAGCACCCTAGTGTGAGGCTACTCCCTTTGGATCGGTGCCCCTTAGATGCCAGAGCCCAGGACAGATGCATGTTGTGTAGCTGTCTCTGTAGGATGGCATTACCTACCCTCACAAAGAGATCAAAGAGCTGACATGGCCATTCAGGTTCCTGTCCTGTCACTTTGGCAGGATCAGCCCCTCTGGTCAGAATACACATCACCGTCAAAAGCTGAGCCAGTTCATAGGAGCCGACAAGTGTGTGACATCTAATTGGATGTGGCTGCAATGATTATAAGTAGGGCCATGCACCATTCCGTAACTCAGGCATGGCTTATTTTAGGGTTTAATATTGCACCAGCATGGGCTACTTATGATCATCAGAGTTTTGGTACAGGGGTGCATATCTTAAATGCATCCCCTGCACTGCAAGACTTGGCTATCATTGCACCTGTGAATGGGCACTTGTGACCTCTGAATCTACTCTGTGCCACTCGTAGAACCAATGCTGCAGATCATGATACTGATGCAGCAGGGCATAAGTATACACTATGCTTTTTGGCATGGAGTTTATGAAAGGGGAATCTGATTCGCAGATTGCCCTTTCAGAAATGGAATTTATGAATTAATCACTTTTTTTAAAAATCCAGGGCTATCACACCCTTGACAGTTGGCAATTAATCACACTGTAAACATAGAAGCTGAGTAATAATATTGACACACCTTATCCTATTAATTAAATATTATAGTTTAGAAAAATCTGTACAAAGGAAAGGATGTAACTCAACATTTCACATTTAAAAATAAATATGAACGGAATTCTGCACAAAGGATTTGAAAGATGCACATACTAGGAAATGTGATCCAAGCAGGCCAGTTACAACAAATGTGTATTTGTTCACAGTAAATGACAAGCCGCAAAAAGGTCATTTTCAGCTCCAAAGCTCTATAAAGCTTCTCAACGACACAGCAGGCAGTGTGGAAAACCTTGAGAACTACAGACCCATCTCAAACATCCCCTATCGACTGAAACAGTTCAAAACCTATGTATATAGAACAATACAAGATGACATAGAAGAACACCTTCTGCTGGACCAGGCATAAGTAGGCTTCAGACCAATCAGAGGAACAGCAACAACACTGCTCTCAATCTGGGATGACCTGAAGGCTAATGCAGATTTGGACCCAAGTGAAGCTCTAATACTTCTGGATCTCTCCGCAGCATTTGACAGTCAACCATGGCATCCTCATCAGGAGATTGGAAGAAATAGGAATCACCAACCTAGCTTTACACTGAATTAAATCTTTCCAAACAGATAGAACAGAAACCGTCTGGATGAAACCTTTCCAATTCACCCCAAGGGAATCCACCTGTGGAGTACCACAAGGATACACCCTATCTCTGCAGCTCTTCAACTTATAGCTGGCTCCACTAATTAAGCTCATTAAAAGACATGGCCTCACATGATACAACTATGCTGATGATACACAGATCATCTGCAAAATATAAAACTCACATGAAGAAAACATAATCATGCAGGAATGCCTACAAGAACTCTACGGCTGTATGAACACAAACAACCTCAAACTCAACCCTGGCAAAACAAAAATAATGGTTACGTCCAAAAACAGCCTCTACATCCCATGGCCAACAGAACTAGAAAGAGCACTGACACCATCAACAACAGTAAAGAACGTTGGAGATTTGATTGACAACAAACTAACACTTGAGCTGCAAGTAAATGCTACAATCAAGAAATGCTTCTTCCTCCTGCACACAGTAAAAAGGATCCTACTGTTCCTCTGCTCCACCCACACCATCATCACACTCATCATGTCCAGAGTTGACTACACCAACAGACTGTACCTAGGAGTGACAGATCACCTACTAAAGAAACTTCAGCAGATCCAAAACGCAGCGGTCAGACTCCTGCTCAAAATACCATGAAGAGAACACATTAGCTCAGCAATGAAAATACTACACTGGCTACCGATGAAACAGCGAATAAGGGTCAAAACAATGTGCATAAATCACAGAGCAATCCACGGCCAAGGAGCAGAGTTCCTAAAGAAGAAAATAACCAACTACCATACAGCAAAACAACTCAGATCAAGCTACAACATTAATCTAGAACAAAAAACATACAATAAAAGAAAATTTGAAAATTCAGAGGAGCATCTTTCTCACACCTGGCTCCTAAAACATGGAAGTCCCTACCCAAAAATATATGCAATACAAGGGATCATCTGGAATTCAGAAAACAACTAAAAACTTGGCTCTTCACCCCAGAATCAGAAGGGAGCGAGTAGGAATCATACATTCTGGCAGAATCAGGAAGCCCAGACAGGGACCTACAATCCATTGCCTAACCATCCGAAACTTGTGGGCATAGGGAGGCCATGTTGGACCTCTGATGGGCACACACCGCCAAGCTTACAGAGGAATTCCACAGAAGGCAGGTACCACCCACTAGAAATCAAGTGAGCAACCCATAACCTTCCTAACCTAACCATGTCTAAATGTAGGGTGGGGGGACACACCTCTACGACTCATGTCCACATACTGCTAGACTTCTACAGAAGATAATTACCAGACCGCAATATACCTACTGACTAGGATGCCAAACAATATCAAAGCACACAGAATGGTCATAAATGCCTACCACAGAAACCAAAGCAAAGAGGTAAAAAAAACCTGCTAACCCAGTAATAAAACCTATTTTTTATGCAAACTCTTCTCCTATAGAAACTCAAATGACCACATCGCTGCACAGAAAACTGCACATCCTTCACCACACTACCATGCACAACAGCACATGCGGATTGCTCAGACTCGAAAACCGCACCTAAACTCAGCGAACGGTGCAAACTGAACTGAAGCTGCCAACAGAATATCATATCTCACTTTCCTATTCCCACTGCACCCTACTAACCACTCCCACAGCCTCCCGGTTTCACACAGTCTTTTTTTCAGATCCGGCAGAGCGCCAAGGGACCACTTGGATGATGATAGTGCGCAGTATTAGTAACCTTTAACATTAACATTAGCATTACATGGAGGCATATAGCAATCAGATTTACATGCAGAAAAGTTAATCCGGGAAGGAAAAGCACTGCATATTATAAAGAAATCAAAATGGAATTGAGGTCTACATTATTTAATCATCATGATAACATTATTCAGTGGTATACCATTAAAGTACACACATAAAACAATCACGATACAAAAAAGACCACTGGTTAAAAAAAACATAATGGACAGGAAAAAAAATAGATTCAAAATTGGATCCTATATCGGTATTGGCAATTTACAGAGATTATTTCATATCTGACATACTCCGATCACAAAATATCAACTCTACCCCTTATCAGAGTTTGTGGGGACATTATCATGTCAACATATTGAGGTAGACAAATACATTGTGAATCACTAACATCTAAAACATACTGGGCTTGATTTACAAAGCTTTTCTGAATGTGACATCCCCATTTAAAAATGTTTTGTAAATCAGGCCCACTGTCTCTGAAGACTAAAAATTAAGTTAATGCACTTTTACCAGAATCATTAAAATGCATACATTTTGAAGGTTCTTGCATTAATAAAGTGCTATATTTTTAAAATATAATATAGTTAAAAGATAATGAACAAAAAATAATGTATCTACATGTGCACATCATTTGTTACAAAATAATTAGAGAAAGATGATAAACGAAAAGTGACAGAAAAATTGTCATTACACCACTTTTTCTCTGATTAGTCAGGACCTATAGGTATTTTATGACTGTACAGTTGAAGACCACATTGTCCGTTCCCCTACAAGCCATAAGGGCTTCAGAAGCACTGCATATATGTGTGTCAATAAGAAGCGGTCTGAGATACCATCTCCTGAAGTTGATGTATAGGAGACAGATCAGCATACAATGAATGTTTCCCTAGTATCCTTACAGTAAGGGCAACGATCCGAGGGGGCCAAACCCCAAGGTTTGGTGTGGATCGCCAGTGGTAATATTCCACATCTAATTTTAACAGAGAATACACTTCCATTCTGGGTCTCGGCTGATTCAAATGCTCTTCGTACCCCACAAATGATTTGCAGTGGCAGTATATGGTTATCGATGTGGACCTCTGGTTCTTTCTAATCATGTCTTCTAGTGATCGTTGATGTATTTCAGTATATAAGATGAATTCATCATGTGGGAGTATATCATGTGGTCCCTGACAGAAATGATCATAATTCTAATGGCAAATTAAGGTTTTCACGTATTTACACCATGGTAAACCTGTTCACCCTGCTTCTTCTAGAACATCCTGTATTTCACAAGGATCAGTGTACTCCATAAACATACCCAATACATCAAAGGCCTTGGGGTCATTATATGTCCAATAAATCCAATGACTGTAACCTTGTGTATTATTTATGCTTTCTCATTTATCATCTCTTTACATGACTGAGAATCACGCTTAGATAATGACATCTACAGAGAGTTGTAGGGTGTATTGTAATCAACAGCAGCCTGATTGCAAAAATGGTACAACATCCCTGTTTAAAGAGCAGAAAATTGGGGGAAAGAATGTTAAATCTGTACATGAAGCCAGCAACATTGTCTAAAAATCAAAATGTCAGTTACTTAGAAAATTATGCCTAGAGACTGGTATATAAACTTCATGAAGGAGTTCCTTCAGCAAAAGATCAAATGTTCTCTTTTGTTCCAGTATGCGGGCCTTGGAAATAAAACAAATGATACACATAAACAGTCTCCTTTTTCATTGGTTCTACCCAGGTTATCAGGAGCACTCATCAAAAACTGTCCATTAAGAGATGCCACTCACACTTACAGAGACTTAAATCTTGCCATCTGTGACAGCCAGCTGATATAATCCCTTAGGAGGCTAGGAACTGGGTCAAATTATGGACCTGATCACCCTCATTTCAAAGAACCATCTGACATTAGATCAATAACATCAGGCCTGTCAGAGGTCATACATGACCTTGCTCTGAGCCTCAAAGGAATGATACCATATACCCATTTGCCAAGCCACGAAATGTGAATGCTATTTAATATTTTGTCAAATACATTACACAGAAAGGAAAATAAGTGCATCTTTAAATTTTACATATGGGATCATATGTTCCTGAATATCTTTGTATTATTGTAACAACTTACTGAATTGTTTAGAGTGAAAAACTCTATCAGCTGAATTTTCACCACTATTCCTTTGGTAATCTTTTAATTATGCAAATTATATTAATGTAGATATTTTACACAGGAAAGTCGCACACCATTGGTTCATCTGTCCTAGCATTCATGCCAGCTAGTCCGATATTCTGAGATCAGAATAGAATCTTTGAGTGAAAGTATCAGACAATAAAAAGCAACAATCTGTTACACACACATCACATGTCATGGTGAGATGAGATTAGCATCATTTGATTTATCTGAGTGAGAACAATCTGGCAAACTAATTAGCTACCTAAACACATGTGTGGAACATAGGGCTTTATAAAGATTTCAATTGATTAATGTACAATATTCACAATACATCTTGTTAAATAGGAGGGAAACTGGGCTTAGAATAATACTCCCATTGGACTGTCCTCTTCAATAATATGCTCAATGACTGCAAAGGGGGCGGCGTAGCATGATGTCAAATTTGGAACTCTGTCCAGTCAAATAAACTAACAAATGACACCTCTAAATGGAGTGATTTCTAATTCATAAAAGTCCAAACCTGTGGATTTAGAGAACGACTGACTGACGGATAGACAGAATGGAAGAAAGGGAGAGAAAGAAGAATTGACAACAACAAAAAGAAAAATAGAATAGTTAGAGTTCCTTTGGACTCTTTTTGGATTACTGGCAGACAACTCAGAGTGAGGTTTACATGTAGTGCAATCCCAGGCCTTCCTCAGTGGAAAAGGAAGTAGGCAGACCCATTTCATAAGGAGAGACAGCAGGCTGTGGATGGAAGCTGGCCAATCCTGCTGACTGATGCCCACCGGCTACTAGAAAGGGAGATTTAAACCAGTCCTTGAGAGGGTACCAACTTGTCTGTGAGACAGCCAAAAGAAATTCCTATGTAAGTATAATACCAAGGGGAAATACATATCTGAGGTGAGGTGTGCTCTTAAAATGAATAGATTAAATGAAAGTCTATTTTATTTGTGAAGTACCAAGGAGGTATATCAAGTGCCTGTATGTCCTGGGGAATTAGTAAATATTTGAAAAGTGTAGGTTTTTCTGGAAACTTTGGAATTGATAAAATAGATCAACATATCAACATATTTTGTATATTGGGAGATCCCTGACTCCTTTTTTGTACAAGGCCAAGTAAAGACTGGGAGCCAAATAATTATCTCACTTTGCACATGCCTACGAAAATAATGTAATTGAAGTAATTCCCTGGTTATATCACCAAGAAGAGTCCTGTTAATGGCTCTGTGGTTTTTAACTGCCACTTGATTTTCCCACTTTAAATTTCCCATTGAAAAATAACAAATGTCCAATATCTACACATTAATGCACTAGAAACACCACTAAAGGGATTTTAGCAAACATGCCTTTGACACACAGACATATCCATTGAAAAAGGGAGGTATTTATTTTTTATAAATGAAAAGTATAAAGATGTAGATAGGCAGGGATGTACTAATTTAGTTTTCTTTTCTATAAAATGAAAGCATTGTTCCAAACCCTTATTCTTTTTACAATCCAGGTGAATGTGCGCTTAGAGTAAATTAAATGTACATGGGTGCTTTCACAAATGTATATATCCAAATTAAATGCAGTATTAACGATTGAATTGACCAGCGCGTTGATCTTTCATCACGGTACAGTGTGTTTGTCTTGGAAGCAAGACAAGGCATAGAAATACAGGTGCGAATCCCAGTGCCAGACTTAGAGACTGGTATCCAGTATTAAGCACGTTATAAAACATTAATTAATTAAGTACTTCCTCTAACAATTTATTTCAGGATTTCATTGAGAATGATAAAGATGTATAATATCTTTATAATTTAAATTGGTTTGATGGTTTCTATTTTTTAATCAATAGACCTTCTGTACAACCTTGCATGTTTCTTGTCCCGAAAGGGGAGGGAGGCTGTAGGGAATTGATATTGATAGATTGGTGTGTCCCAGGTTCATAAAAAGAGCTTTACCAAATAAATACAAATTGTGTACATCTGATTTGGGATAGGTAGAAGCCACTGCCCTCCCCCAAACTAGATATCACATGATTAAATCATTGTACATTATGATGAGAAAAAGTATGATATGGACCTACAGTCTGCTAAACCTAAAATCATTTGATCTGTAATGGGGATACATTTTTAAAAGATTCCCTGCTTATATTTACGACTGGATTCCTTTTTTCACAAGCAGTTGTGTGAGGTGGAGTATAAGGTTTAGACACTACTGCTCATCACTATACTATTGCTGGGGAATAGTCATTTAATCACACCACTTTATAACAAGTTTTAAGAAGGAACTGTGAATTCAGTATAGTCGAACTACTTGGGAGAGACCGAGGATGTGTAATGGGGAGGAAGACAGACTAAGACTTCCCTCCAAGTCTATTGTACATGTGCCTACTTATAACACTTTGAGACTTTGGCAACACATGATTTTCTTGATATTAAACAACAGGATGTGTACTATGATAATAAATCCAATGTCAGTTAACCATCATGATTATAACCTGAGAAAACCAAGGTAAGTGATTACAGAAATTAATAAATGTAATCTATGTGTATAAAATTAGACTCATTACCATATGAAAAACACAACATTGAATCAGAATACTCAAAAGAAAGGAAATGTTAATTGTATCCCAACTAAATTCACTAAAAAAAGAAATATAAAGGATGCTTCAATCATAATGGATTGCTGATAAATTAAAAATAAATATTTTTTCAAGTTTATCGCCTACATTCTACAGAGAGGGTGAGTGGCCATGGCCCAAATCCCATAGATTCAGTTACTTTAAAGTCTACTACAAAGGTTGCCAGTATGCCATAATAGATGACAATGTATTTTCATCTTTGAACAGTGCTGCATTATATGACTTTATGCTTGGCCAAACAATATAATGCAAAATATGGCTGGTTATCACATGCAAAAAAGAGCATGGTCTTCCACATCCCCTATTGTTGAGGTTGTTATTTATTTATTTATTTATTTATTTATTTATTTATTTATTTATTTGTTTGTTTGTTTATTTATTTATTTATTTTGTCAATAGTTTAAATAATCTTTAGCACATATTACTTCAACCTCATATAAAAATCTATACATGTTTTGCATTATAAAAACCCACAATACTAACATCGTACATACAAATTAATCATAACAATCATAATGTACAAAATTTCACTCATAATTAAAACATTTCTCTAATGTACAATCTTAATTCAAATAAACAGTTTCTCCTACTACGGTATGACAATGCACTAAAAATCATACGAATGGGGGGCGTGGCTTGGAGCGCCAGCGATGTGGCTGCTCCCCTGAGGCCCGCCGTGCGAAGCCCGCCGCTTCTGGGCCCCTAATGCGGCTTCACACCTCGGTACTGGAGCCCAGCTGATCCCAAGGACGTCGGAGGACCTGGGGCCCATGCAGGCTGAAGCTGGGCCCGTGACGCCCGACGGGGACGAAGATATCCGCTCCGGCCCCCAGGGCCTTCCTTAGCGACGACTTCCCAAGATGGCGGCCGTGCTCGTCTCTCGGCCCGGGAGGGCGGGGAGTGCTTCCTGAGGCCGCATCCAGACGCGGCTCAGCTCTTTGAGCGCCCGGGCGGAGCGACACCAGACCCCCGGACTTCTCCTTCGGTGGCCCCCGCTTCCCGCACTGCCGATCTGGACCTGCACGCGACCGCCTGACGAGGGAGGGCGCGGACGGCGCCCATCAGGTAGGGGCTGCTGGGGGTGAGGACCCGGGCCACACGGGAGGGGCCCTCCGGACCTGCCGTGGCGCCTGGGGTGGGGGCCACGCCATCACTACCCCCCCCTCCTTTGCCCTCCGGCGGGCTCCTGCCTCCGCCCCTCGCTGCCCAGGACTCGGAGCTCCGGACACCATACGCCGCACTCCTGGGGCGCCCCGGCCCATATCATCATCTGGGGCCGCCGCTCAGGCCCGTGACCTGGAGGTCCCCTCCCGCTACCATCCCCACCAGGGAATCCAAGCCTGGGTCCAGGGAGGAGGAGCGGTCCAGGCCGGGCCACGGTGAGTGACCCACAGCTACGAGCTCGGAGAAGAGCCTGATCAGCGCTGCCCGCATTTCCATCCCGGGCTACCCCTGGCCCCCCTTTGGCCTCAGAAGCGACCCGACGGCGTGTCTCCTGGGGCGCCCCGGCCCATTGCATCACCCGCTCTGCTCTCTCTGGTCTAGTCCTTAAGTGGGCGCACATCAGTCCACCTGCCCACTGGGACTTACGCCCCACACATTTGCCTACCACCAAGATTTGGAGAGCTCACCTCTTTATCTGAAGCCACTGTGCACCGGCCTAGCTTGGAATCAGCATTCCCTTTCCTCAGTCAGAAGCCTTGACGCTCATCCACAGGGGGGGCCTTCCAATCCATCTCCCCACCCACGATTCGCCAACATGTCGAGACAGTCGAAAGCTATTAAAAACGTGGACATTGCTACCATGCTCACCGCTCCTGACAGGGGAAAAAAACCGGACTCAGTTACTCCCACCCCAATGATCTCCCAGGAAGGGGGTGACACCCCAGCTACCAGAGGTGATCTACTGGCGTTTATGGCAGACATTAAAGCCGAGTTTCGGTCCTGCATGTCGGAACTCACCTCCAAATTGGAACAAACGGACCACAGGGTGACCGAGGTGGAGCAAAGACTGAGTGAGATCGAGGACCGCTCCCAAGACCAAACAGCTGCCATGGGAGATATTCAGCAAACAGTGAGAGCCCTCCAAGACAGGTGCGAGATCCTCGAATACAAACAAGAGGACCTGGAAAACAGAGCTCGTCGGAATAACCTCCGAATCCGGGGAGTTCCGTCCTCAGTCCCCGACCAAAATCTTGCAGGCTACATAGGAGACCTCTTCCAAATCCTCCTCCCACATCTAGATAAATCCCAACTGCTGCTGGATCGGACTCACAGACTGCGTCCGCGTCGGGGAGTAGATACCGACCAGCCCCCGGATGTCATAACAAGAGTTCACTATTTCTCCACAAAAGAAGCTATCTCTGCTATCAGTCGGTCCGGAGATGATCTCTCCTTTCAAGGTCACCCTCTTCAAATTTATCAGGATCTCTCCCTCTCAACCCTTCAGAAGAGAAGGGCTCTCCGACCTTTAACCCTCTTCCTCCAAGAGCGGAAAGTCAAATACAGATGGCTCTTCCCCACAGCGCTGCAATTTTCTTATAATGGCTCCCTCCGGAGAATATCCCATTTGGATGATGCCGCTAAAATCATGCAGACATCCTCCGCCCCGGAGGGAACTATCGCCCCAGACTTGGAAGCCTCGGGGAGCCCTACGTCGGCCCTCCCTCCCCAACCCGGGCGTCCTCCATGGTCCAGGGCCTCCCGAAACAGGAGAAGATAACCCGAGCGGCCATAGATGTCCTCCGCTCCTCCGGCGTCCCGGACGCCCAACGCTCTTTTAGCTAAATTCAGAAACAGTAACTCCGGCCCAACACAGTCCTACGTTCGCCCGGCGCGGCGGGCTTCCTTCACGGCCTATGCCCCCCTCCAAGGTCCGTTTCATTTTAGAGTCCTTGGATGCAAATGTTACTTTGCCAGTCACAATTGGCCCTGTTGGCCTGGGGTGGGGTTACACCCACAATGTTTCCCACCCCTCTAGTTAAAAAGTTGGCCTCCCGTTGGGGGCCCCTGTTAAAATTGCAAGTGCGGTACAGACCACTTCTACACCCTCTTCATGATGGCAGCTAATGGACAACCTGGAGTCCCCCCTCCATACCCCAAGCAAGGGATCTCTAGCTCCCCGATCCCGGAACACCAGACGCTGAGATGCCTTTCCTGGAATGTTAACGGACTCAACTCTCCCCCCAAGCGCAAATCGATTCTCCAGAAGCTACAAGATGAGGAGGCCGGTGTGGTGTTCCTTCAAGAGACTCATCTCCTCCCGGCAGACTTTGGCCGGCTCCGTTCTAGCATGTATCCACGCCAGTTCTTCGCCTCAGGGAACTCCAAAAGGGGGGGCACAGCAATTTTGTTTCGGAAGGACCTGCGCCCCCAGATTTTGGACTCCATGATGTGCCCGGAGGGCCGCTTCGTGGCCATCAAGTGCCTCCTGCTGGGGGACCTCTATACCTTGGTATCGGCATATGCACCCAACTCGGGACAGGCAACTTTCTATGATTCCCTGGGCTCCTCCCTCTTAAGTTTTGCGGAAGGTCAGACAATAATCGGAGGGGACTTCAATGGGGTTCCAGACCCCACTAAGGACAAATCCAACCCCCCTGCCCTTGGCGAGTTCGGTCAGGCCCTCAGTCTGCTGCGGCTCTTCAGAACCCTGGAGGTGGTGGACACATGGCGGGTGCTTCACCCCACCGAGAAAGACTACTCTTTCTTCTCGGGCGTTCACAGAACTTATTCCAGAATCGACCTCCTTCTATCTTCTCCCCAAACTCTCGCCCTCGCTAATGAGGTGTCGATAGGCCAGCGAATTTTGTCGGACCATGCTCCGATAATAATGGAACTAAGCATTCAGAACACCCACGCCAAGGCGGCACGCAGATGGGCGCTCTATGACCCAATCCTCAATGATATGTCAATCAGAGACAATATAACCACCACCATCAAGAACTTCTTTGAGGAGAACCCAGCCGCAGACACCTCCCTAGCCAATAACTGGGATACAATGAAGGCTGTAGTTAGGGGATCCTTGATAGCTCAAGGCGTAGCTTACCATCGAAACCGGAAACAAGTCCGGCTATCCCTGGAAGAGGACTTGCGAGCAGCTGAGGAAGCCCAGAAAAAGAGGGGCTGGTCTCCTAAGATACAGAGAGCGCTTCGCTCGGCCAGGAAGAAACTGGAGGCCCACTATGCAGAACACACTGCGCAACTTTTGGCGAAGACCAAACAATTCTACTATGCTAAAAGTAACAAGGCCAACAAATTGCTGGTGGCCAAGCTGGCTAAAACAAGACGGACCAACACGATCATAGGGCTCCGGGACCCACAGGGGGTGATACATCACTCCGAACAGACGAAACTACAACTAGCCTCGGACCACTTAACCCAGGTCATGACAGCACCCCCCCGAGATCGGTCGAAGCAGGAGGCATACCTGCGGAACGCAGCCCTAACGCGTCTCCCGGACTCCACACGAGAGCAGTTGGAAGCCCCAATAACAGATGAAGAAGTTGACGGAGCCATCAAGGCCCTCAAATCGCGGGCCCCGGGCCCAGACGGATTCTCCCAGAGGTTCTATAAGATATTTAAGCTCCAGCTTATCCCCCACATGGTGGCCCTTTTCAACTCCTTCCAGGCCTCGGGATCTGTAACCCCCACAATGCAAGAGTCGGTGACGGTCCTCCTTCCTAAGCCGGGGAAAGACCCGAGAGATCCGGCGTCATACAGACCCATCGCCTTATTGAACATCGACGCCAACTTGTACTCGAAGATTTTGGCTAACCGCCTGGCACTTATCCTCCCGGAAATAATCCACCCTGACCAAACAGGCTTCATCCTTCACCGAGCAGCAGGGGACAACATTCGGCGGACCCTGAACCTAGTGAACATCGCCCACCGCGACTCCCAGGGCCTTGCCTTAATGGCCCTGGACGCAACCAAAGCTTTTGACAGAGTCGATTGGTCCTACTTGGAATGCACCCTGGAAGCATTTGGGTTCGGCCCCACAGCCCGAGCCATGATCCTGGCGAACTACAAGCAGCCTAAAACTATCCTCAGGATCAATGGCGCCCACTCAGCCCCGATACCTCTGTCTTGTGGGACAAGGCAGGGCTGCCCGCTGTCACCCCTACTCTTCGCCCTCACAATGGAGCCCTTCGCCCAGAAGATCAGGCGGAATGAATCCATTAAGGGACTTCAGGTGGGCCCGTCCCACCACAAAATCGCTCTTTACGCGGACGATGTACTATTGACACTCACGGAAGCCAGTACCTCAGCGAAACACGCCCTGGCCGAAATAAAGGAATTGGGGGAGGTCACCGGCTTTACTGTCAACTTCGCCAAATCAGTGGCCCTAGGAATCGGCCTCCGCCCAGAGGAAAAGGAGGCGTTAACGGGTCTGTGCCCGATTGAATGGCGGGACCACTCGATCCCCTATCTAGGAGTTTTCATCCCAGCAAACCCAAAGGAGACCTATCAAGCGAACTTTCCCAAACTGATCAAGGAGCTGGAGGGAGACCTGAAGCGTTGGACCACGCAGGAGATCTCACTAATGGGCCGGATCACAGCTGTCAAAATGAACTTGCTCCCTAGGTTTCTCTATGCCTGCTCATCCCTATCGGTGCCCTTCCCGACCCGGATCCTTCACGACCTACAGAGGAAGATATCGAAATTCATATGGAAAGGCAAAAAGGCCAGGATCCCCCACAAGACCCTGATTGGTAACGCCAGGCTGGGAGGCCTGGGGGTCCCGGACCTGCAGGCCTATAGGGCAGCGGCGCAACTGTCACACCTACACGCCTGGCAGTCGAGCACAGCCCGCCCCAGATGGGTGGAACTGGAGCAAGCCCAGCTCCCGCTCCCCCTCCGGTTCCTCCCTCACATCCAACCCCCTCTCAGGGCGCGCTGGAAGGACATCCTACTGACAACAAAGCAGACCCTAAGCTCCTGGGATTGGGCTCTAAAGCAGAAGGGAATCCCGAGGGGCCGAGGCCCCCTCTCACCGATCTTTCACAATCCCGACTTCTCCCCGGGATCTCTCCCCCGCAACTTCCAGAATTGGATAGACGGGGGCCTTGAAACCCTGGGGCAGATGTACTCCGAAGGCGGACCCCGGACCTTCGAACAGTGCAAGGAAACTTTTCGGCTTCAAGAGAGGGACAGGTTCACATACTGCCAGCTCCGCCACTGGTGTTCACACCCCCAGACCCTCCAGGCGGCAACCCGCCCCCCGACTCCACTGGAGCTAACCCTCGCGGATCTGCCGGCTAGAGGAAGAACTTCAGCCATATATAGATGCTTCTCGGGGGACTTTCTGGCGGCAAAAACTCGATCTATGGCTCAGTGGGAGGCGGACCTAGGCCATCCGTTCGATGACCAAACCTGGGTAGACATATGGTCCCGCACCCACTCCTCCTCCACCTGCGTCACCAACAAAGAATGTGCATATAAACTTACCTTGCGCTGGTATTACCCCCCTCTCAGACTCCACCACATGAATCCGCAAATGGACCCTGCCTGCTGGAGAGGCTGCAGTCAACCAGGCTCTTACTTCCACATGTGGTGGACATGCCCCAAGATCCAGCGATTCTGGACCAGGTGTCTCTCAGTCATCGAGCAAGTCACCGGCTCCGCCCTCCCACTGGACCCTGAGACAGTCCTACTGGGGATCCCGGTCCCCGGAATCTACCCCCGCTCCGGCAACAGGGCTAAGCTCCTCACACAATGCCTCTTGGCGGGCAAGACAGTTCTGGCCCGTTTCTGGAAGTCGCAAGACGGCCCTTGCCTGGCCCACTGGTGGGGAAAATTGTGGGACATTTTAATAGCGGAAAAGGTCACCGCTGCGAGAGCGGGGACTCTGCACCGCTTCCAGAATGTATGGGCTCCAGTGCTGGACTATGATCAGCGATTTCCTGCAATGACGTTCAAGCCAATCAACGCCCGTTGGGCCCTGGGGGACCTGGAGAGTACACACCAGGCGGGGGTGATAGACTGAATCTCTGGCCCGGGAAAACCGGAATGATGGGGGAAAGGGACACAAAGCCAGAATCTTTTCTTTGCAATGTTATACTGCCACCCGATACTGTTTGTAACCTATACTGCCTTGCTATAAATAAACACATTTAAAAAAAAAAAAAAAAAAATCATACGAATGATAAGAAGTGTATATTTTGTCACCCATTAACTTATCCCAAACCACGAACTTTCAATATTAACTTCATCAACCTTAAATCCCCTAAAATACAATTTCCTCAAATATCTTGTGGATAGGTAACTGGATAACCAATGTTTAAGTGGCTCTGGAATGTAATTACCACATATCGAAAATGTCCACTCTTTCTCTGTTAACCCTCTTATCCAACCCCATCTGTCCAGGGTTCCAAAAAGATTGAAACGGAACCTCATATATACTGACCTGTAATTACTGTTTGGAAATGTTATAATGTACTACGTAGATCATGATCACTGCTCTACTGGCCTACCTTAATCTTCTTAAATACCCTCCCAGGATTCTCAACCAACCATCTCTGATTCAACCCAGCAGTTTCAAGGATGGTTTTGCACTCTATTCTAATTTAATTAAGAGGCCTATACAAATTAATTTCTAAAATAATCTTGAACAAGGAACATCTAGGTTAGACTAAGATTTTAGTATATAATCTCAATTTGGATATTTGGACTAGGGTTTACCAAGATACTAATCCTAGCTCATGGCAAATGAGTATGTTTGGAGTGGCCATCGGAAGCCAAAAGAAATTTCTCCCAAAAATACCTTGCAAACTTTCAAGCTTATTCAAATCCAGGCTGTACAATTCCAATCCATAACATGTTGTTGCAAGAACCTTCCCATTATAACAACTAATAATTGGTTTCAAAGTATTTTTACACTATTTCAATATGATTTTCTCACAACAAAGAGCTTCTTTTTCAATCAAACAATCAAAGTGCCCATGTGTCCCAAGTATTTCATTTCATTGATAACTTCCAACTTCTGTGTTACCATAAACCATGCCCCTGAATCCCTAATCCTTTCATGTGATACCATCATGATGGCTGTTATTCCGATATTTATAACCAACCTGTTTTCCATCAAATACTCAAAACGGCAATTCAGTGATCATTGTAATGCAATTAGTACTTTAAATAATAAGTACTTTAAAGTACGCTGTTCGCCGTGGTACACGTTACAAAAACGTTTGAAAATCGTTTGTTTCCTGGGAAGACTTTTGTTTAAAGTTCCACGGACATTGCATGCTGCAGAGGACTGCTTTCTGGAGGAGGACGTACTGTTCTGTGACACAGAAGTTGCCTGACCTAGAGAGTCAGTGATTGGTGTGGTGTTATTGAACCCGCCCCCTTGACAGTCCCTCCCAGCAACTACAAATACCCAGGGTGCAGCGCACCTGCGCGCGCACCTTTAAGTACTTTAAAGTACACTGTTCGCTGTGGCACACGTTGCAAAAACGTTTGAAAATCGTTTGTTTCCTGGGAAGACTTTTGTTTAAAGTTCCACGGACATTGCATGCTGCAGAGGACTGCTTTCTGGAGGAGGACGTACTTTTCTGTGACACAGAAGTTGCCTGACCTAGGTGATTGCTTTTGGCTCTGTTCAAGCTGTTTTAAACATTAAATGTCATCACGCCATCACGCTGTGTTAATGCACTGATTAGCTTGAATTAGCACACTTTAATGGTAACGTGCGTTTCTGTGCTAACACTGTCTCCCTTTCTCTTTGATTCCTAGAGAGTCAGTGATTATTGTGGTGTTATTGAACCCGCCCCCTGACAGTCCCTCCCAGCAACTACAAATACCCAGGGTGCAGCGCACCTGAACGCGCACCTTTAAGTACTTTAAAGTACGCTGTCCGCTGTCCGCTGTTAACTGAGAACGGAGAACGGTGAGCACGTATCCTAGTTCTAATTAGATAGTGCATCTTAAGAGGTTTCTTGAGATAAAGCTTGCTTGGGTGGTGTAGCACAGTCTTGCTTATGCTTACATAGGGTTGAATTCAAAGTATTAAAACTAACAGTGCTTCCTAGATCGATTATTGTGAGTGCCGAAAGTGTGCATGGTAGTATATCTCCAACACTGACTTATTGTTTGAAGTAAGTGCAGAGGGGACTGGAGGGGTAATTTCTTGTCTTGTGTCTGACGTAATAATTATTTTATGCTGCATCACCTATATACTTTAAAGTCTAATATGCCGTCAAAATTGGAAACCCTTAGACTGGTACAGCGGCTAAAGTACACGCCACTTAAGGAGAAACAAAATAGTGCCAGACTGAAAAGTTTGGCGGGAGGAGCTTTGACCGCAGTGTCCTCAGATATCCGCTCCTTCTACCCAGTGAGCGCAGGAACTGTCCTTATAGCCGATGCAAATATAGAAACTGTGGCTGCTACAGATGTAAGTAGTCCATTGAAGGGAGTTACTCCTGCACCCACAATGGAGGCCTTAGTGACTTCCATCCCTTTGTTGGAAACACTTAGCCCCAGTCTCATTCATACCCTATCGGATCAATTGGTGATGGCTGCAAGCCTAGGTTCTAGTGCACTGTCGCTAAAAACCGCTAACACTAGTTCGGTTACGGATCTCATTGATTTGGTTACGAACTGTTCAGCTGAGAATAATTCCTCAGCACAAAACAAAAGTTCCATTATGTTAGCTGACAGTGAGGCTAGCAGTCCTACAAAAAACATTTCAGCATCAAAAAATGAAGCTATCCCTAACCACACCCCAGTGAATGCGAGAATCCCTAAAGAAGGGACTGGGGATATCAACGTATCTCACTATTCCTCTCTCTCACAATCTCCTATTTTTTTCTCTGCTACAGCTCCTATCACTTCACCGTTGTCAATCTCATTTTCCGAACATTCACCGCTGAGAGGCTCTGATAAAAAAAAAATCCCCTGTGATAAAGTCAGTAATGGAAGCTACATTACAGCCCACAATAGTGGCCATGAATCTGGCCCTTACTACGATGTTCAAATTGTATGAGCACATTGATGCGAAGTTACACTCACAGACAGCCACACTCCACACTATAGCTAAAGAACAATTAGAGACTAACATAACCCTACATAAGCTCTTTACACAACGTCAAACATTGCAAAAAACCTTTGAGGACAGCCAAAAATTGATATTGACACCCGCCACTTTGGCAAGCCCTAAATTGAAATGAAAAGAGCTGATTTCACTGAAATCTGTGAGCCCCCGATTCTCCCATGTTGAGATCTCGGACTCTTCAATGATTTGTGTCTGTACTCAAACTGTAAATGACAATCTGACTTCGGATGATAATGCAAGTGTTAGTATGTCCACTATCAAAGAATCAACCTTTACACCTTTAAATTCAGTTGGTACAGTTGTGGATTTTGGTATTTTTTCTAAAACTGCTAGCGCATCACGGAAACAAAATAAGGACGTAATACCCGTCAAAAAGACGAAGAATCACAAGAATCCTTCATTGCCCACTAGCACCGCATCCAAATCATTTATTAAAAGTTTAACTCGACCTAATAAACAAATTCTAGATGTAAGTGCTGCCATCAGCAAGAAATATGTGAACATCAGTAGGAAAAAAGTAAACAAAACCAAAAATGATACCTTGCCTCCAGTCATACCTTGGCACCCCGAGAGCCTTTGGATGAAATTCTAGAGGCAATAAAAACAAATGAGATCCCGACAAGCAAAGATCTTACTGAAAAAGGGGCTACTCTTGATCTAAATCAACCACTAGTGCTACCCAACCAGTGTGCCATTGACATGTCTAATATGCAGGAAAAAAGGCTTGTTGACATGGAAAGGTTAATGCTGCACTTTTTCTCTGGTCCAGGAACTGCTAATCAATCAAAAGACAATGCAATCATATCTGGTTCACAAAAGCAATCTGGTACACATCTCCAAGATGTTAAGGGGTCGGAGAGAAATCTACTTACACCCATCATAAGTGAGAACACTAAGGGGCCGATTCATGGAACAAACGTGCGCCGAAAATCCATGCGCAAGCAGGCGCAAGGAAGCACAAGCGTAAGAAACGCAGCGCACACGCACGCGTGCGATTCAAGGAAGACGCTGCGCGTGTTTCCCGCTGTCCGTGCGCACAATCCAGCCATGGCGCACGCAGGCATAGACGGCGTGCGCTACGCGCACAGCAAAAGCACTCATAGCGCGGCGCACACAACCAAAGTGGGCGGAACAGTGGGCGTAACACGCGGAATGGGGAACAACGCGTGAAAAAGAAGGCGTAACTGGGGAAGTACTGCAGGGAACTACACGGAACGCCCACACGCACGCAAACAACCCGTATTCATGGATCCGAATACGGGAAACCCACGCACGGCAAAAGACGCACACAGGCGTCAACGCGTCCGCAACACGAAGGCAGGCGGAAGCGTCCCCGCGCACAGTACATAAGTGCGCGCAAACAACAAACACGTATATATAAAGCTACGATGAATGCCCCATTTGTCGCAGCACTGATCGTGGGACACCGCAGGAGGAGGAGTATAGGCAGGGCACACATTTTTGCACCACAGACAAGCCTTTTTGGGATGCCTGACGACCTGGTCTATGGCAGGTATAGGTTTCTACCCCACATCATCCTAGACCTGGTCAGGGAGTGGGAAGATGACCTTACATCCCCCACCCTTTGTTCCCAAGCATTGAGCCCCTTGGAGAAGGTGCTCAATGTCCTGCATTTTTTGGCCACTGGGTCATTTCAGTGGACTATTGCCATAGTGGGAGGGGTCTCACAACCATGCAGTCACGCTGTCTCCACCAGGTACTGGCAATCATGACAGCGCGCCCCTCAGTCCGCAGGCACATATACATGCCCAGAACACCCGCAGAAAGGCAGGCCGTTGTCCTGGATTTTTTCAGGGTGGCACACTTCCCCAAAGTGCTTGGTGCCATAGATTGCACCCATGTGGCCCTACGTCCACCTAGGGCCACTGAGCACATCTACCGAAACCGCAAGCACTGGCATTCCATCAATGTACAGGTGGTATGCGATGCAAAGGGAATCATCACCTCTTTCTATGCAAACTACCCTGCCTCCAGCCATGACAGTTTCATATACAGAATGTCCGCCCTGAGCCGGGCCCTGGAAGCTGGGCAGCATGGCGACACATGGCTCCTAGCTGAGTACAAATGCCCTTGCACATGCATGCAAGTCACACACAGACAAATACCCAAACCCTAACAATCTCAACTATTATCACCTCCCCAGGGGACAGTGCCTACCCTCTGAGCAACCACATGATGACGCCAATCCGGAACCCCACCACACCACCCCAGGTAAGATACAACGCCGCCCATATTGCAACCAGGGCCATAGTGGAGCCCACATTCGGATTGCTCAAGTCACGTTTCCGCTCCCTTGACCGCTCTGGCGGGCAACTACTCTATGCACCACCAGTAGTGTGCAGGATCATTGTGGCAGCATGTGTCTTGCACAATGTTGCAACACGGTGGGCGTACCGGTGGACATGGTGGTGCCCCCACATCACCAACCACAGGCACAGGCGCTGCCCATGGGAGGGGACAGGGCATGTGGCGAGGAAGCCTGGACCCAGCTTGTGGCCACATTTTTCACCTAAACTCCCACCCCTGCGGAGTGCACACAGGCCTGGCACATACCAGGTGACAATCGATGATGACAAAGAGACAGTCAACTGTCACAACCCTACCACCCTGAGATAGTTGCCATGAAAGTGCCACATCGTCTGCATCCCTAGCTACTTAAACACAAGCTATCCTGTGTGACCAAAAGGCACACATATGACATATGACATGATATGGTCAATACACAAGTATTACAAGGTGCAATGAGGCAGGGAGGGGGGAACAAGGGAAGACAGACAGCGGTACAACTAGGCCAGGTGTCATTCAGATTGTGCAAGTGCCGGGGTAGGGGGAAGGGAAAAGTGCAAGGGGAAGGGGAGGGGGGAGTGCAGTACAGGGGAAGTAGACCAAAAAACAAATACACAGGTCAGCTGGTGGCAACTGCAAAGGTAAGTGCAGACAAGTGCTGGGAAGGGGGGGCTGTAGGGATAGAGAGACAGTACCGCAGTGCAGGGGTTGCCAGGGAGCCAGTGCAAGTGGAGAGTGGCTGAGCCAGAGACCGAGGTCGGTGAGAGTGGCCCAGTTGCAGATCCAGTGCAGTTCCAGTGAAGAATTCCGCAAGGGAGAGGCAGAGAGAAAGCAGAAGCAAAGAGGAAGGTCCTGAGGTGCTTCCCGAACCGGAGATGGTTCCCCTCAAGTTCAAGTGAGGCAGGAAGGCTGTTCCAGAGGGAGGGCCCTGCCACGGAGAGAGATCTACCCCCAGCTAGATGCTCTGAGAAGCAGATGACCCTGACATGCAAGGTGTGCATCACACACACCTGCACAACAGGCGATGGCCATCACTGTTATGTCACTCAAACCCTCCCAAACCACAACATGACATGGCAAGCAATACCCATACACCAACACAGCAACAATAAGGTACACATTGCCATGTCCAAAATGTACAGTGGCATCAGACAATGATGCCTGACATGGAATCAGATGAAATGACAGACCAACAACCTCCCACCCAAAATAAGTCTTTTCCAAATGCATTACAAGAGTTGTAGACGTAACATAACAATGAATGCCTGTCTACATGCACATTGTGCATTGCAAAATCAACACTGCAGCTTCTGTGTGCTGTGTCCTACTCCTGCAACACACTGCTCAGCGCACAGCACAGTGAACAGCCATTGTGTGTGATGCACACCCTGAGCATCACATCTAAGCGACAGACCACATCAAAAAGAAAATTAGGCATTTACAGGATCCATAATTGGTCACAGAACATGTGCTGCAGGTACACAGTGGCCCCCAGATGGCAAACAGTGTACACGTGGATATGCAAGGGTGGGAGTACATGTAGTGCATCAGAGAGCAAGTGTGTGGGTCTGCAAGGACATGCACTCAACATATGCATGTGCACTCAAGTGACCATCAGTGTTCTCTACACATCACATGCGAACATTCACCATGTGTACACCCCAGCATGTCAAACCACAACTATCCCCTTGCACCTGAAAGGTAAACACATCACATGAACAGGCATTGATCAGCAGAACACAACATGTACATAGGATACCACCATTACAATGTCAGAGTTCCCATCACACTGCAGGGCAAGGCAACTATCAACAACAACCCCCCCCTCACAAATGACCATGACCCACTGAACAACTGCACCTGGGTCATGGAGCCTTCAAGCCTCAATTCCACCTGGCCACAGGATCACCTTTACCCTTCGTCACCATCTCCCACCTTGTGTGTAAAAAGATGCCTGCACCCTCAAAATCCACACTCATTTCCAAAATCACAAAATCCAAGGCATAAAAACGAACCCGAACACCCTACAGTAGATGGCTTGACGTAGCAGTACCTCACAAAGGCCAAGTACTACCACAATGATGCAACAACCAAGGTAGCACAGTAAAACAATGTCACAACAGGATGTGAACCATGTGTGGTACATAACATAGGATGATGCATCATGAACGGATGTGTATTGTCACAGGTCCCGTGTACAGGCGCGGGAGTGTCACGAAACAACCACCCCCACCGTGTCCCGGGTGCCTGCAAGGTCAAACTCACACAGGCCCCTGAGACCCTGGTGGGGAAGGAGGTTCAGGGATATGCAGTCGGGACAGGTGTTGGCACACTGGATAACTGGAATGAGTGGCAGGAGAGGGGAGGAGGAATGACACATGAAAGTAGGGAATGCACGAAAATGCACTACCTGCATGAACACATACACAATCCAAACAAACTTGGACATCATTGTCATGGCCTTCTGTAGTCCAGGCTTAGGAGTGGTACGAACCAACCACCCCCTCTAGGGTTTTGGCGCCTGCAAGTTCGGGGCCTACACAGGCATCCACAACCCCAGCGGGGGAAGAGGGTTAGGGAACATTGCTTGGATAGGTACGGGAAGCAGGAACACCGGGTAGAGGGTACAGGGTTCAAAATTGCATAGGATTCCGGGTGATTAGGGGGAAAAAAACATACCAAATTGAATCACACATACATCCATGCATTAGTGCACCCCCCAGCAAGCCTATGCAGAGCAGTTTGAAAGAAAAACAACAAGACACTTAGCTCTGGTTTTGAGTGCTGGCCTCCTGCCTGCGCACTCTCAGGTCCGGTTACAGGAGCACTGCAATGCTGCAAAGAGAGCCACAGTCAACAACCTGTACGTGCCAATTACACAAAAACACATCACCAAACATGCCCCATAGCAACAAACTACTCTACAAACAGACAATCTGGTGTAGATGCTTCGTACCCATATATAACATTACCCCTGTGACGGGTCATACACAGTCAATGCAGTAAGTCATCCGCCGGTGGGTGCGTGGCAAATGGAACACCAATGTGTCACAATTCACACAACATTCAATGTTCCCTGGGTAAGCAGACAGACCCATATAGCAAGCCATGACTTCAGAGCAAGTTGCGTACCACCATGACCGAAACAAAGTTGGCAGTGCATTTATCATAAAGTACATGGAAATGAAATGCACTGCACCCGAGTATGTCCCTTGCTGTATGTCCCTGTGAGCTGCCCCTTTCCATGTCTCGGACGGCTATATGGTTGATACAAGTGCCTCAATGGACCTTGGTGTACCGGAGGGCATGTGCCACTGCCCCTGCAGGTGTCCCAGACAACCTTACAATCAACAGCCATCAGTCCACCAACACATCTGAGCTGCATTGTGTGCTTGAACACCAATATTCATCCAAGCTCACCCTCAGTCGTGTAACTAAGCCTGCATGTGCAACTCGCCTGGTGCAAGCTTTGCTGTGTTGTGGCCCCCCCAGTGCTGCTCACCTTGCCTGGAGTTCCTTGGAACACGTCAGCAGTTCTAGGATGTAGGTCTGCAATCCCTGTGCCTCTGCTTGTGCACACGTGCATGTGGGCACCAACAAACGTGTCCAGAATTCCGTCGTCCAATGGGCCATGTCTGCTGGCTAAGGTGCTCTGGAGGCTCATCCCCCTGCAGAAAGGGCATGAAACACATGATTAATGCTTCAAAGTCATCTGTGTGTGTCTCTTCAGGCATCTCATTACTTGACCATGTCAGAGAGTCACAGCATAAATCACACCATCAGTCCGTCTTTCACATCCAAAGTGTGTAACACTATCTACAGCATGAATTGTAACAAGCACGTGTACAGTAAAGATAAGAAACATACTACACAATGCATAGCAATGAATGTACACATTAATCATGAAACACCCCATCTAGCAAAAGCTGAACAGTGGACAATAACACCAAAATCATCCCCACTAGGGGTGTAAACACAAGTCACACAGCACCAGACATGCCACAGATATGACAGACCAAGGCCCTTGTGTAAAAGTCTGTGACACTGAACCATCCTTGCGAGCCCATGGATAAGGGAGGCAGGAGTAGCATATGTGAGTCAAGGACCCCGAGCAGCAAACACATACACAAGACAAGCCTGAAGGGCCCAGCTGGAACAGGCAGTGGATGCCTTCAAAAGCCACAAAGCACCGCACCGTCACATGAAAGCACAATAGACGGGCAATTTTAAAGTATGGTAACTATTAACTAATTACACTAACTATGGAAAACCTACATTACCTAATTAAACTAACTATCAAACAGAAACTTAACTAACTAAACTAAAAGAAAAATCAAAAATGGCCACATACGACCCGGGGGGAGGGGAGGCACCCAGGAGGGGGGAGGTACAGGGTGCTGCTCAACATCCACATGCGATGATGCTGAGCCAAAAAAAAAACCTCCATGGGCTCAACGCCTGCACAGCCCGACCTATGTGGGAGATAGATGGTCGTCCGAGTCTGGCTCATCCTGTAAAGGAGGACGTGGCACAGTGGCCTGGCCACGCCTAGCCGCAGCTTGCCCCTCGTCGGCAGCAAGTCTGCCGGACGGGTGAGCCTGGTTCTGTGTGGCGATGTGACGTAGGTCTGCATGCAGAACCTCACGTGATACACGTGCTTCCTCTTGCAAGGTAGCACGTGTAACACGGAGTTCCTCTTGCAAGACCTGGCTGGACAACCGCTGCACCTCCCGCCAAGTCTGTAGCTCAGCCGAGATGGTACACTCAAGCTGTGCAAACCTCTCCTCTGCCTGCTGCCTCTGGGACATCATAAGGACACCCAGAGTGGATCTGAGGGAAGCATACTCCTCCATTAGGGCATCCATATGCGCCTCTGCGTGAGCAGCAATTGCTTGACGCAGAGACGACATTTAAGCCTGGCGTGCCCTGTCTGATTCCGCCATGCCCAGCCTGAGCGAGCGGGTCGTGGACCGTGCCGCCTGCTGCTGGAGAAGCACCTGCCTAGCAGGGGGGAGCACAGATTGGGCCACACGCTCCATGCTCTCAGCGATGTTCTCCATTGCTGCCCCCTGCCGTTCTGAATTGGCAGTCATGTCTTGCTCCCACTCAGTATACTGCGGTTGCGCGCGGCGACTGCGTTGCAGGGCTTGACCCCAGCGGGACCCAAGGACCGGGGATTCTCGCTGTGTTGGCACCGCCCGCGGCTGCATGACTACATGCCCCCGTCGACGTGATGTCCCAGGCACATCAGTGACTGGTGTGGAGGGTGACCCTGCGTCCCTATCTGCCACGGGCAGAGGAACCAAGACTGTCTGATCCCTCAGTGCAGGTGTCGCAGACAGAGGAGTGTCCACATCAGAATCACTCACCCCTGACACATGGACTTGATGCTCATCCAACTCAACATGGACGTCACAGTCGTCATCAAGGCCGGACTCATAGGCAGCCAGAGACAAAATGGACTGTAGCACTTGGGGGTTTTCGTGGCCTACCACCCCACGACCCCCACTAGTGCCGGGTTGATGTAGCGGTACCAACCCTGTGTTTGGCATGACAACACCATCCTCCGCCTCCATTGCGTCATCACCTGAAAAATAGAGAGAAAAAAGGTCACTACATATGTCAGAAGCACACAACACACACACACACCGACAGCAAACGCATCAGGCAGACATGTGACACACAACATATAACCTGCCATGCATGCTGGGTCAACTTTGAATTGCTTCTGTGATCAGACCTGTTGAAAGGTGGCAGTTTCCATGGAAGTGGGTCTATGCAGTGCAGAAAATGTGTACGCCACTCACTACCTACATGTACAAGGACTCCATGGCGTGTGGCAGGAAATGTGAAGGCAGTGCAATGTCAAATTCAGACATCACATGCATTGTGCATTCAATGTGTACCATATCTAGAAGCCAAGCACCCATCCACCCCAGTACCAAAGCAGGGATGCCTAGCATGGTATCAAAAGGCTGACCATACACCTGTGTATTGACAGGCAGTGTTGACTGGCATCAACAGCTGAATGTGATTCAAGTGACAACACTGCAAATGATGCAGGGACAGTAAGCAAAACACATGATGAAAACTCTGGATTCCGCCCATGTGTGAAGAAGACACAACAACAGTTGGACAGAGTCATTGGCCATTGAACAGGCTGAGGCCTGTGAGCCACACAGATTGCCAGACCCTAAACATGTGTGCAACGCAGGACTGAGCCACAGTTGACATGGGAAGGCTGATGAGATGGCAGGAAATGTATGTAACCAAGGACTTGTATTACAGTGATCATCCAGTCAAGGACACATAGGGGCATGCGTGCAATGCACATGGAGCATGAATGGGCACTCATGTCCCTGCGGGACATCTGACCTATGCACAGTACAAGTGAGATACCCTGCATCGAGTACTAAGGCTGTACCACACGGCATATGTTTGGCAGATTCTACGCTGGAAGATAGCATCTACACAGGACGCATGAACAAGAAAGTACACATTGGCAAGATTGAAGAACACCAGTGCAAAGGTGGAACTGGGGTGCAGAGTGGCGGAGAAGGGGCAAGGGAGCATGCCTACATGGAGTGCCCGCATGCAGGCAGAGGAGACATGCATGACGGAAGCATTGCATTACTTACACATCAGAACCATGTACACGTCACATGTAGCGGCAATCATGCACAACACATCCCACAAGTGAAACAAACACGTCCTCAACAAACACGCATCAACACTAACTGGACTGGGCATCAAAGTCCAGCATCTCTCCCACTCCTTCGACCAATTCAGGTGGTATGAACTCTGCAACGAGTGCCTCATGCAGAGTGCGCACTTCCTCCTCTGGTGCAGGCCCACCGCCAGTCACCAGAGTCAAGTTGTAATTAGGGGCACGCTTAGCCTTAGTGCTGCGTTTGATGTCATTCCAACAATTTTTGCACTCTTGCGCCGTGCGCACCTCATGGCTGAATGAACTGACATGTTCCGCAACATGCTTCCATTGGGTGTCACGTTGGGCAGCCGTAGTCTGACTATTGGCACCCACTAGCATGCCACAGCTGTGGCCCCGCACGTAGTCCACGAGGAAGTCCAGTTCCTGCTTACAGAAAGGCTTCTTCCTCGACGTGCAGGAGGTCGTGGCAGTGTGTGGGGTCCCAGCCTGTGCTGCAGGTGGAACCTTCCTCCTCTTGGACTGTGGCGCAGACCCTGGCTGGTTAATGCCGCCCTGACCAGTATGGCCAGTGGGTTCGGTGGGTTGAGCCAAGGGAGTGGCAGGTGGAGGGATGACCAAAGGCCTGACTTGTGTCAGTGGCAGCTGGGTGCCCACTAATGGACCCTACACAGCAACACAAGCTGTCGCAGGGTCATTGACCGCAACGGTCCTGGTTGGCAGACTCACAACCAGGGTGCTGTTGGGTGCATCTGCCCCTGCACTTGCCAACACCCGGCTGTTCGGGGCAGCAGATGACATGACTGCCCCAGGGACACGTGTCTTGGTCTGAGCAGCCCTGCCTGCCCCTATGGTCACTGGCCTGTTGGAGATCTACCAAGGGCTCTTCAAGTGCCAACGCAGCCTGCGCTGGCAGACCCCGAGCCTGGGTGGCGGTGTCCACAGCTGCACCTGCAGCTACCACTACCCTTCGCCCAGTGGCAGTCGATGGAACGGACTGCCGGGTCACACAGGCGCCAGTGCCAGATGCAGAAGCTGCATCCCCCGGAACCACAGGGGGTGGTGGCATGACTGCACCGACACATGGCACAACATTGTGCTCAAGTGGCGCACCCCTGCCTCTTCCACCTCTGTGGCCGCCATGGACACCCTGGAGTCCCCCTACTCCCTGGTCACCACAGCCACGTCCCCGACCACGCCCGCCACGAGGAGGACGCCCAGCTGAGGTGCCCCTCACCTTTGGTGGCCTCCCAACCATGACACAGATGTAGTAGTGCCGGCACAGATCGAGTGGTGCCAATGGGAGGTGTACACCACAATTGACCTGGGCAATTGGGGCGAAGGGGGTGGGAAGCAAGATGTTAACAGCCCCCCTGCACCTGCAAGGCTGTATGTGACCCCGGTGATGTAGTGACGGGTCACGCAACGCTCAGGCACCCCAAAACTGCAGTAAAACCATGCACGCAACCCTGCAGCCTTCGTGCGTGTATTCAACCTCCCGCAGTATGCGGTGGCACCCAGTAACACGAATAACGCGTACGCGTGGGACACGCAGGCTACTATGACATCGAAAATGGGTGCAATACACAGGGGCACCCGCAGTGGGAAAAAGAGCGTGTGCGACTCACCGTCTGACTAGCGCGATGCAGAAAAACACGCGTAGCCAATACCCCCGCCAAAAGAAGAGATACGTCCTTGATAGCTGTGAAGTTGTGATGGCGCGCGAAACAACAGGAAGCAGCAACACACTTTGGTCTCCACGAAAGGCACGTACAGCGAACTGCTGGGCCCGCTCACCTTTAACCCGTGCTGAGGGAAACGCACGCGCGCGTCACATCACTTACGCGCATGGGCCCTTTCCTCGTATTACACGCGGACGTGCATTTTTCCACGCGCGCTGAAATGCCCATGCACGCCTGTGCGCGTCACGTCACAGGGGCACTTGCGCTTGAGGGGCCTTCTTTCCAATGAAATTGCGTATGCGTGCAGACGTGCTTACGCGCTAAGGGCCTTTCCTCGAATTACACGCTGACGTGCCGAATTTTCACGTGCCAAATCACTTCGTATCAAGCTGGCCACGCGTAAGCACACGGAAGACCACGCTCCTGCCCAGAAGGCCGAACTACTGCCCCCCAGAGCCCCGAGCATGCCCCCACCTGCCATCTGCTGCTGCCTGACTGCCTGCTGCCCACGTGCCCTGCCATTTGCTGCCTGCACATCAGCCAGGGGTGCTGTTGCTGTGACCACACCTGCTGGAACCGAAGACTCCCGACTGGGATTCCATCGCTCCACAGCCCAGCCCCAGGACCCAGTTGCCCACCCACTCCTGCCTCTGGGGTTGTCATGTCGGGCACTGCAACATCTGGCACCACTGACAACCCCCGGCCAGAGAGGCAGAGGGGCACCAGCTTCAGTGCCACTGAAGTTGGTGTCCTGGTGGAGCAAGTCCTGGGGCGTATGATGCCCTCTTCGGAAGTTCCCGCTCCGACAAGGAAGGACGGACTCGGATCTGGACTGACATCGTCACTGCCATCAATGCGGAGGGGGTGGCAGTCTGCGACTTCCAACATGTCAAGAAGCGCTGGGAGGACTTCAGGTCCAGGACCCTGAACAAGGCCCAGCGCCTCTTGAAGGCAGCGGATGCCAAGGAGCACCGGGGCCACTTGTCAGAAGAGCAGATGAGGGTCCTGGAACGCATATCCCCAGCGCTCCACGTCCAGGTCCTTGAGAGGCAGACCCGTCTGGAGTCGAGCGGTAAGTGTTCATACATCATGATTATAAACTGTGCGTGTGGTGATGTGCCAGTAGTGTGCAGGTTGCACATGTGTTTTTATGGGGCCAAGTATGGGGGGGTGTACAGGGCCGTGAGGCTAACACATGCGAGGGCTCTCATGTGTGAGACATGGATGGTGCTTGTGTGTGTAGGCTTGCATGCCAAATGCAGTTGTGTGGGCACACATGTTTGGATGAATGTGTATGTAAGTAGACATGTCCGTGATGTCACGCATGTATGTTATTTTCAGCTGCATGTATCAGCACTGTGTACATGTGCATTTGTGTGTATTTGACAAGGGTGCAACAGTGATGCAACATGGATGCATGTGACAGCGGGATGTGGAAGCCTGATTGGCAGATGTGACATGGATGCCCATCTGAACACTGCGACACTTGGCAGAGGTGTACACATGCATGCAAGTGTGGTGGTGTGTGTACATGTGTGGTGCACTTCCTGTGTTGCATGTGATGTCTGGCTCAGCTTTGCCTGCTCATGCTATTGTATGTGTATGGATGGTGCTGGCAGTTGCGATATATCTGTGGTATGGCTCATGTGTGCGAGTTGATATGACATGTGTGTTGGGGATTGTGATGGCATGTCTGAGGTTTGCCAATGCCACTCATGTACAACTGTCATGTGTGTATGTGTCCATTGTACAGTGCCCTGATGCCTGTGTTCTATTTCTCCCTGTCTGCAGCGTCAACTGATGAAGAGGGCGGAGAAGGTGCTATGGAGCACAGCGGTGGGAATCCCACCGCCAGCCGGAGACGCAAGGCCCGGCTACCCTCCCATGTTGTCATCTCGTCGGGGAGTGAGGAGTCTGGTGCCGCGTCCCAGGCCGCAGCTGCCGGGGGGAGGTCCAAGAGGCGGAGGTTGGAGTTGGACTTCTCGGCAGCAGAAGGGGCAGCTGGGACCCCACAGGGCCCAACGGGGGAAGATGGCACGGAGTCATCCAGGTTGGTGGGGGGTTTGGTGGAGGAGGAGGCCGTGCAAGCAACAGAGACGGGGTCTGGAGGTGGGGATCCCACTGGTGCTAGTGGTGCAGTGCAGGACCAGGGACAGGAGGCAGCACAGGCCGCCGTGGAGGTGCCTGTGTGCAATCCTGTCCCTGATCCTGTCCCTGCATCATCTTGCACCAGCAGGGATGCCTACGTCCAGACCCGTTTTCAGGAAGGGGATGAGCAAACGACAAAAGGCCTTCCTCTGCCTGCGGACGTGGCTATCCGGGTCCGGGTTGAGCCTGTCCTGACTGGTGAGGCGTTGCGTCAACGGGCCATGCGAGGTGACCTGCAGTATTTTCATGAGGAGACTGCACGTCATCTCGAATGGCTCGTTGTCAGCCTGCTGGGACAGGTCACCCAGGCCGGATTCCTCCGTTTGATGGACCTTGCTATGACCCCCTCCTCAACTGGACCCCCTACGCGCCAGTCGTCCTCCGTGCCATCTTCCCACCCATCAGTCACCTGGGTGCCCTGTGGAGCTGCCTCTGACGGTGCGGCCAGGCTGGTGGAGGAGGCATCCCTGCCACAGTCGGGAGTCGGACGTCCAGCAGGGGTGGCCACATCAACGACTGCACCCCAGCCGGCGGAGGATGTGCAGGCAGCAGGAGGCAGTGCACGGGCAGAGGCACAGCAGCAGCAGCAACGTGGTGGGAGCCATGAAGGCTCGGGGCCTTCAACATCGGAGGGGCAGGCATCGGCCGGAGGGCAGGGGGACCCAGGACAGAGAGTGTCTTCCGTGTGGCAGCGGTTGGGGCCACGCCATAGATGCGGAGCGGCAGCGGGCGGAAGAGGCACTGCTCACAATGGACAGGGCAGAGATCTCCATGCAGAGGGCCCTGAGGCGGGCCGAGTGCCTTCGAGGCAATCTGCAGGGGGTTGGAGGTGGACACGTCGACGGCCCTGCGGACCCTCGGGGCCATGGAGGAGGGCCGCCTCCGGGACATTGAGCAGGAGTTTGATGATGCCCTGGCCCGGGACATCCAAAAGTGAGCCGTCAGACTAGCCCGCTGCCCTTGTACATAGTTATGTAAGTAGTGTTAGGTTTCCTTTGTTTTTTGATTTATTTTGGACCTTTTGGACATTGGCCACATTTTTGTATATAGTTCATTTTATTAGTTAGTGTTGTTAGATAGGTTTCATTTCTTTTGTTGGGATAATGGACCCTGGCTTGTTCGTCTGTACATAGTTCACTGTTGGATTTTATTTTTCTTTCACAATTTACCCATGGAGCAATGGCTTTCAATTATTATTTCCCATTGGATTTTCTTTTGTGGACAGTGAATTTGGACACCATTACTTTGGATTATGATTTTTGGTTTTGCTTTTTTTCACAGACATGGTTCTTTTCATTTTTGTACATTCCCATTTCTGTTTCTTTATTTTTGAATCTATTTTTGTTTCCTTTAATACATATTTTTTTATCGAACTTCAATGTGTAGTATCATCTCATTGGTTTCATGCATATCATGATATGGGTTTTGAGATTCACTGACACCCATTGGGTGTATGTGAGGGACATGTATTTCTTTCAAAACTTGCAATTGGTGTTCTGTCATGTAATTGCCATTTCTGAGTGGGTGGATGCAATACTTGGGTGGGTGTTTTGCATTTGGAGGCTGACCATAGGGACCAGGGATCTAGATTGTGATGACATGTTGGCTGGGGAACATGAGTTGGGGCCTGCTGGCAGGTGCCCCACAGTGTTCGGGGGTGGGGGTGGTGGGGAACCTGAGTTGGACATGGGTGGGGGCCTGCTGGCAGGTGCCCCACAGTGCTGGGGGGTGGGTGTGGTGGGAGACATGGGTGGGGGCCTGGTGGAGGCTGCCCCTGCACTGCTGGGGGGTGGGGGCGGTGGGGAACATGAGTTGGACATAGGTGGGGGCCTGCTGGCAGGTGCCCCACAGTGCTGGGGGGTGGGGGTGGTGGGAGACATGGGTGGGGGCCTGGTGGAGGCTGCCCCTGCACTGCTGGGGGATGGGGGTGGTGGGGAACATGAATTGGACATGGGTGGGGGCCTGGTGGCAGGTGCCCCACAGTGCTGGGGGGTGGGGGGGTGGGAGACATGGGTGGGGGCCTGGTGGAGGCTGCCGCTGCACTGCTGGGGGGTGGGTGTGGTGGGAGACATGGGTGGGGGCCTGGTGGAGGGTGCCCCTGCACTGCTGGGGGGTGGTGGGAGACATGGGTGGGGGCCTGGTGGAGGGTGCCCCCGCACTGCTGAGGGGTGGGGGTGGTGGGGAACATGAGTTGGACATGGGTGGGGGCCTGCTGGCAGGTGCCCCACAGTGCTGGGGGGTGGGGGTGGTGGGAGACATGGGTGGGGGCCTGGTGGAGGGTGCCCCTGCACTGCTGGGGGGTGGGGGTGGTGGGGACATGAGTTGGTGGGCAGTTGTGCAAGTTGACATGTGGGTTGGCTGGGGGGCATGGCCATGGTGGATGGGGTGCCTCCAGGACATGTGCAGGGTAGGCCCCTGTGGTGTGAGCCACCTGCAGGGGTCGTGGAGGGTGTAGAGGGAACACCTGGGAGGACCCACACATGCAATTCACGTGTGGTGCTCCCCGCGCACCCCTGTAATACACGTACCCTGATGGAATCGCGTGTGATACTTTCCGCGCACCCCTGACATGCACGTACCCTGCTGACTTTGCGTGTGTGACTTCCCACGCACCCCTGGAATACACGTACCCTGCTGATATCGCGTGTGAATCTTTCTGTGCACCCCGAAATACACGTAGCCAGGACATTCACGTGTGGAACTTCCCTCGCACCCCTGATATACACGTACCCTGCTGACTTCGCGTGTGTCACTTCCCACGCACCCCTGGAATACACGTACCCTGCTGATATCGCGTGTGTGACTTCCCACGCAGCCCTGGAATACACGTACCCTGCTGATATCGCGTGTGAAACTTTCCGCGCACCCCGAAATACACGTAGCCAGGACATTCATGTGTGGAACTTCCCGAGCACCCCTGATATACACGTACCCTGCTGATTTCACGTGTGAAAATTCCCACGCACCCCTGATGTACACGTACCCTGATGGAATCGCGTGTGGAAGTTCAAGCGCACCCCTGTAATACACGTACCCTGCTGAAATCGCGTGTGGAAGTTCAGGCGCACCCCTGGAATACACGTACCAAGCTGAAATCGCGTGTGGAACTTCCCGCGCACCCCGAAATACACGTAGCCTGGACATTCGCGTGTGGAAATTACCGCGTATCCTTGGAATACACGTACCCTGCTGATATCACATGTGAAACTTCCCGCGCACCCCGAAATACACGTAGCCTGGAAATTCGCGTGTGGAACTTCCCGCGTACCCCTGGAATACACGTATCCTGCTGAATTCACGTGTGAAAATTCCCGCGCACCCCTGATGTACACGTACCCTGATGGAATCGCGTGTGGAACTTCAAGCGCACCCCTGTAATACACGTACCCTGCTGAAATCGCGTGTGGAACTTCCCGCGCACCCCTGGAATACACGTACCCTGATGGAATTGCGTGTGAAACTTCCCGCGCACCCTGAAATCCACGTACCCAGCTGAAATGATGTGAGGTACTTCCCGCACAGCCCAGTGATACACGTAGCCCGCTTGCCGTGCTGGTACAGGGTTAGCGCAGCCCTTTGCGCTGGATTGGGGATTTTGATGGCTTTTCCCTGCGCGAGAGGCGTTCTTGGGGGCGTAACTGGCGCTGCTGCAGGGTCGCTGCGCCACTGTGCGCCACGGCAGGTTTTGGTAGCTGGAATCCATGAATACGCTGTGCGCAGAAATGGGTTTTGGCGCACGCGGCTGGCGCAGGGATTCGCACGCGCACTCTGTGCGCCAGCCGCGTGTGCCACTTGTGCGCTGAATTCTATGAATTACCCCCTAAAAGTCATTCTGAGCATAACACCAAAACAATTCAAAATAGCCGGCAATTTACAAAACCTCTTCCTTCCCACACATTAATAATACAGTGTAGATCCGATATAAACCAGAGATATGATCTCAACAGGACCTCTGTTTTGAACATTCTAACTGATGTCATTTCTTTGGAGGATGTATCAACCACAGACATAGATAGGGTTGACTTTCTCCATGAAAATTATCTTACGAGTGCTAGATTATGGATACGATCAGGAGCTATTCTAAATCTTATATGACAGGCAAAAGATGACATCTATAGCTTGGGCTTCACATTGACTTATGAATCCTATGCAAACTATAGCAGCTTAGTGGATAAGTTTGCAGGAACTTTGACACCGAACCTGCAACTTTCGACCAGAAATTCCAACAACAGAGATAACTTACAGACATCAAGTAGAGCTTACCAAAGCCGTGTGAATCCACAACATCAATGATGTATTGAGAAATCATAGCCATTAAGAACTGATTCCCATCACACCCTTATCTCTCCTATCTTGGAATACCCGAGGTCACAGCCATCTGTTTAATAACACTTCGAGTGGATTGGGTGATTTTGATATAATTGCATTACAGGAAACATGGTTAGGCACGCCTCCCGTATGTAATAACCACTCGATTGTTATTAAGCCAGCCATAAGTCCTGCAAAAGGTCGACCAATGGCGGGACTACTTGTGGCTGTCAAAAATTCTAGTGGTTTAACTTTGACGAATTGGGTAATTCCAAGTCCATATATTCAAGTGGTCAAAATCGTGGTGTCATTTTATACCATGGCACTGGTGAATATATATTGGCATCATATGGCAAAGAGTGAGGATACTTTTTTTGAACTAATGTATGCAACTATGGACATGATTGTGGCTGATATGTCTATTACATCTGTTATTATTGTGGGTGATCTCAACTTACATGATCTGTCTAACACAAAGTCTTCGTATAATGAGACGGAACGTAGATGGGTTGAATTCATGGGAGATAGGCAAATGTTCAGTAGAAGGTGATGTACCCGCTCAACCAACTTGGCGAAGGCAAACCCAACATGCAACTTTGGGCTATATATATGTAGATCATAACATGTTTACATGCGTAAAGAGCTTCAACATTTGGAAGCAAAATCAAAGTGACCATGAGCAGCTTATTATGTCTTGGCATTGGAACCTACCTCGTCCCCTTACCGACATCAGATAATATGAGTGGACAAATCCACATTAATAGTGGACGAAATCGTTTGATTTGGAATCACGATAAATTACAAAGTTTCTATGACAACCTAGCAACACACTGGTCTTGTAAAAACAGGTGCGGTCCGAGAAACTGTGATTATACATCTATACTACATCTATTTGTTGAGGTGAAAACAAAAAGCAATAAACCTGTTTTCTGTCACAAACATCAATATGACCCTGAGGTCAGAACAAGAAAAACTCTTTTAAGAAAAGAAATAAGGAATCTTACAATTAATAAATCACATAATCATTTAACATTAATAAAAACTCTTAAAAGCAAGTACCAACATTGGATTAGGGCTCACAAAGCTATTTTGTTACAACAGGACAGCAAATTGCTTCTTTGTGCGGTGGCTTCCAAGAACTCTCAAGCAATCTGGCACTTGCTGCATAGAACATCTTTAACATCTCAATCATCCTTACAGATAAATGCTGTCCCGGAGCTGGTATGGATGAATCATTTCTTAGAATTATATGCTGCCAAAGATGAAAGTCCATACATACCATCATATGGCAGTTTGCCCAAAGATTTGTTGGCTTTTGACATAGATGATATAAAATTCTTTATAGCAAAGCTGAGTTCTTCGAGGGCCCCTGGCCCTGATGGCCTTTCCAATGTCACCCTGAAGACATCCCCTGATATATGGGCACAAATATTGTTCTTAATATATCGCAAAGTTTGTGACACAAATCGAATTCCATCTAACTGGAGGAAGTCTATAATTGTGCCTATTTTCAAAAAAGGCAATAGACAGTTACCCTCTAGTTATAGACCGATTGCTTTACTGGATATTCCAGCAAAAATATTCTCGCGAATTATATTGAGACAACTTACCCTGTGGATTAACAATCATACTTTGCTTGACCCACATCAGACGGGTTTTGTCCCAGGAATGGGCACTTCCATTAACCTCATATCCATAACAGCAATTCAACAACAAATTATTAAATCAAAACAACCAATATACTTGGCGTTTGTCGACTTCAAGTCAGCTTTTGACTCTATTAGCCGATCTCTAATGTTGCAAAAGTTAACAGCGGCCGGATGTCCAGATGTCTTACTTTCCTTCATAACACAGTTACACACAGATACGACCTTACAGATCAGACTTACAACAGATGGCAAGTTGTCACTGCCTGTCCCGACATATCGTGGACTGAAACAAGGATGTGTCCTTGCCTCTACCATCTTCAATTTTTTTATTCCTGACTTGGGAGTAGAATTTGCATCTGTACGGTCAGACCCTCCGAAACTTGGTGCTGCCCCACTTCCGTGGCTTTTCTATGCAGATGATTTGCTATTACTGTCTAAAACTCCGGTTGGATTACAGAAACTACTAACCACTCTGCAAGAATACGCCATCAAAAATCATTTAGAAATTAACATTGAAAAAACTAAGATCCTATGCTGCCTTCCGAAATCTCGGACTAAAATACAAACATTTAAATGGCACCTTAATGGTAAAACACTTGAGGTCGTTGACCAGTATACATATTTGGGTATAAATGTTAACAATAATGTCACATATCTACCATATGTTAGATCTGTAGAAATAAAGATGAAAACAGCAGCTGCCCAAGCTTGGCGTGTAATAAACCTTTACAGAAAGCTGGTCATGGCTTCACATACAGAGTTGCTAATAAAGAAAATAGCCATGTATATGCTATTATCGAATCATTCTTTTCCAAGTACATGGAGAGAACTTGTTCAACATGTAATGGACGCAGCAAGCATCACAATAGAGCTCCTTGTATCTAACCCTACTAAAGCAAAAACTAAGATATCGGAAACTGATTGGATTAATACAATAGAACAGTGCAAGCGGTACACATCATTTAAGGAAATCCCATTTGAATGTAAAAAGATGGGCAGGACCGAGTCTTACCTACTAAAATTCCCAGACGTCAAACTAAGACGAACATATTTACGCTTTCGTCTAAATTTATCTAACACCAAACAAATACAGGCCCAAAGAAGGCTCATATCAAATGCTGAGAACTATTGTCGATTCTGCTGCGTTCAAAACCAGAAAGAGACTATGGAACACTTATGTACGGAATGCTCTGCTTTAACGTTGAAACGGATATTGTATTTCAAACCGTACTTTGAACATTATAGATCATTGACATCTAATGAACTATGGACAAAGCTCTATCATACTCGCCTGACTAAGGTTCAGATAGCGATTGTGAAATTTATTAACCATATTGGAATTGAGACATAACATAAATGTGGTGAATGTTTTCATAATTCTTCTCTTCTTTATCTAGTTCTTTTAATAGCAGCTGATAGTTATTAGTGACAATTTGAATTGCTATACACGTTTATATGATAATGCATTGCCTTCTTAATCTTTGTATATGAACTAGAAAGAAGTTTACTTTTTTTAATGTACAAACTCGTTTCTTTCAATTTCTGTACATAGAACTACTAAGAAGAAAATTATTTTTTATATTTTATTTTGCTCATGTAATTAAGAAAAGAGGAAAAATTACTTTTAATATTGTAAAAATGTGTTTATTATTTAAAATGTTGTTGTTTATTGAAAAGTTGAGATTCAACTAAATCAATAAAAAAATAAAAAAAAGGAATGCAATTAGGGTATCTTAAGCTTTCCAATCTTCGGTGGTAAAGTATGGTAACCTTTTAGATGGTCTACAAAATAAAGGTAAATGTCAAAAAGACAGGGTGCTAAAATGCACCCTTGTCTCAGACCCTTGTTGGTCATTACTGGGGACCCTAATTTCCCATAACTATCTAGCCGTTCATGAACACTTGTATTGATGTGTAACTGAACCATAAATCCCAGCAGGCCATCCAGGATCCCGCACCCCTACAGCTTGTTCCAGAGTCTCTTGCAATCAATAGTGTCAAAGGCGCTAGCTAGATCTAGATCTATGGTAGCCATATATAATGGGTGACTCTTTACTAAACACTCATTTCTTCATCAACTGGACCATTAAATCATTTAAGGATGTACTGTATTTTATACTGTAATTTTTTATAAAGCCATTTTGCTATTTAGTAGGCCTATTGAATCCTTCTGCCCAAATGGTAAGCTCCTTCAGGATCAATCCAGCGAACAGCTAAGAGGAGGAGTCCATTATGGCTATAATAGCCCAGGGATCCCACATCTCCTTTTTTTAATATAGGCACCACATAAGCCCTACGCCAAGATTCTGGAATCAGACCTTCAGAGTTATAGCCAATAACACCTGACATAGAACTTCAGCCCACAATTTGAGATTAAACTTGTAGACTAAGTTAGGGGCACCATCTGGGCCCGCTGCCCTTGAACCCCTGGATCTCTTAGTCAAAACTTCAATATCGTCTGAGTCAAAGGAACTCCACCACCTCCATAACGTAGTCTTCAGAAAATTACAACTGGTCAACTCATTCATATACACTTTTCCAAATATATATTCATTCTATAATCCCTCCAATATAATATTGTCTAATGTTTCCTCCATTGCTCTTTTAGAACCATCCACCATATTAGCAGCTTTCCAAAATATGATGGCATTACATTTGATAGCATATGCCAACATGTTGTGTGCTGCTACATCATCCAATCTGTAGTGATAAAATGTGACACAATTATGATATTGTTATTTCAACAATTGTGCAGCTGGCCTCCTTTCTTGTATGTTTCCAATAGCCTGTCTGAGTTCTCAAATTTCTCTCCTCAATCTGCATTTCCGATCTTGGACTACTTGATCATAACCAGATCTAACAGAAAAGTCTTTGTGGGTTCTATTGCTCGCTGCATTCCCCATTATTTTTTGGAAATCACTCAAAAGGTTCAGCGAATCGAAATACTCCCATGTAGGTCCTGCCTTTTCCCACAATTCACCCATCTGGAAGCTCAGTTTTCAAATCATATTCGTGGTCCAACTTAGGTGATTTCTACCCTAATCTGTTCGTAGATTCACCAGGCGAACACCAAAGGCCACTTTTTTAATCCTCAAAGATAATTGCACTGACAAATAAGCATGGTCACTAGCTGAACATTACATAATCTCCAATCTTCCCAGAACAGGCTAAAGATGTTCAGAGGTGTAGATATTGTGGAGTAACTTTTACTGTGGGGTGAACTTCGTAATCTCCAAGGGTGCTCCCATTCAGTTTGTGCAGACTCCAACAAAACATTAATTCAGATCACCATCAACCCCAAGCCCTAGAAGCCACTGATCCTCTTTGGGAAACCAGGGTATTTCCCTCTGTCTCTACTTGACCTGTCGCCAAATGGACCACCCTCCGTGTAGACAAGTTATCATGATCCTCCACACAACAACTTATATCTCACATTAATATCACTCGTAGGGCACCACCGGTAGCAAACCAGTCAGAGAATAATTCATTTATGCAGTTGAAAAGACTGTCTTAATTTGTTCTGTATAGATTCAAAACTAGATTAATTAACATCAATTCCCTGGACCCTGAGGCCTCTTCTCCGGGCGAAGTCAGTTTCACTTCTAATAGATCCTTGTAATCAAAATGTATCCTTTCAAACTTTGGGCAAAAGGAATTATGAATCCCTACCAATAGTCTCCCACTGGATTTGCCCATTGGCCCTTGACTGCTTTATTCAAAAATACACTATATCCCTTCAACCTTGGGTCCTTCAATAACCACACCTCGTGGAGTGCGAATATCTCATAGGTATCATAGGATGTCAAGGAAGGGGCACCTCGTACGAGATTCATGAAACTATTATTCCCCCTACTATTCCAGGAGATTCATTTTTGTACATTCAATCTGCTTTCTAAAGTGACTGTTTGGACACCCCTACCTTTGATTTAACCAGAGTTGAAACCAGACAAGACCAGTCTTCCTGGCCAGCATGACCCCTCTTATGCCCATTTCCAACATTTGTATATATAGTGCATTCCTTCAAACACTCTGTCTCAGAGAATCCATATCATAACCAATACCCAAAAAGTCACTTTTGTCACTTTAAACCAAATCATAAATCACTTTACATGTTATATATAACAATACAATGTTCGTCCATTCCTCATGAATAATTTCCACTTGGTCCAGGTCTCCTGGACTTATCAAGGAAAGTGGGAGGATGTCCATGAACAGATCCAAGACCAGAGATCTATTCGGGACAAATTCCTTGCTAGATTTGAAGAGTGAACAGAGAACCAGGAATTTTACTCTTTAGAAATGGGTTTTGCCCTCTGGGTGTTCTCTCTGTCTTGGTTTTTTAACTCCGACATATTTGTCTCCATGTTTTGAGCTCTTTCACTCAACTGGTTATTGTTCTTATTCTCTCCACTTGATGATCAATACCATTTGTCGACCTCAGTATATCAGAATATAGTGTCTTAGGCTGTAACTGAGTTTGATGGATGCAAATCAAGTGTTTATTTGGGTGTTAAGTGGTGTTCACATCACAAGGTGATTTAGAAATCTTGATTGTGCATTAGTAACAATTGTCCTCAGCTTAAGAGTGCCACTTTATATCCAGCTGCTACTCTATCATATCCTAGCCTTGAATGTTACTCTGACCGCCCACTGTACCAAGAGAGCTACTGCTCCATTCCTCAGCTTTACAGCAAACTATGATTACCTGGCTCATTCTCACTATGTTCCCCTTCTGCATAGTGCAAAATAATGTATCCTGTAGCGGCAACAGATATGTTGCCTTTAAGAATGGACTAGCCAAACTCGGAGGTCCAAGACACTACCCTCTGCCCTGCCCGACACCTTTCCTACCTTCCATGGCACCCTTCCAATCCAGCAACCATCCCTACCACGCCACGGCCAATGATAGCGCCCACCCAGTCAACTCCATCCTTAACCGCTGTCCCGATCACCATAGACCCAGCAATCCAGTAAAGTCTAACCACTCCAATTGCCACACCAAGCTCACCACACCCAAGCCTCCTGAACCTACACACTCTATCATTCCCAACCTTGCCAACCGCAAAATTAGACTAGGCGCTAGGCTCCCCCTCGCTACTAGCAGGACCTCCACCAGACCTTACAAAAACCTGAGGAACCAAATAAACCCCAACTACCCCCCCCTAAAAGGTGCCTTACTTAATGTTAGATCCCTTGCCGCCCACCACACTGAAAGCGCAGACATCATTCTCACTAACGATCTTGACTTTCTTGCCTTAACCGAAACCTGGCTACACAAAGCATCAGGACCCTACCTATCACTAGCCATCCCTGATAACTACTCCATCTTCAGTGCCGATAGACCCAATGCTAGGGGAGGAGGTGTAGCATTCATATCTAAATCAACATTAGACTGCAGATCAGTCTCCTCCTCATCGCTCAAATCCTGTGAGCTTCTCACAGTCAAGCTACAAACCTCTCCCAAAAGTACGATCTCCTTTCACCTCATATACCATCCCCCAGGCCTCCCGGGAGCAATCGAAGAAGACATTACTTCACTTATTGCTGAAAACTCCAAACCTCTAGCTCAAACCATTATCCTTGGAGACTTTAACCTTGGTTACAATGACCCTAATGACGCCCCAGCCATATCACTAGCCAACACCCTAACTGAGCACGGCTTCACTCAATTTAGTGTCTTACCCATGCACCAGAAGGGCAGAACCATTGACTGGGTAGCGACCCTCAACTGCAATACTTCTTGCAAGGCCCCCCACCTCTCACCTGGACAGACCACTACCTCATCCCTATTGAAATTAACATCAATCTTGCACTACCTATGAAGTGTACTATGGCACCTGCCTGCCCGACTAGAAATAAATGCAACATTACTGCCGAAGCCCTACAACCTTTGGTCCTACCTACCCTCAACTCACTACCAGCTAACGCCAATCTAAACCTCCTTGTCTACACCTACAACGAAGCCATGGCCAATGTCATTGACATCGCCCACTGAAGTTACGCTTAGGTAAACCAAGAGCTCATCTGAACCCACGGTACACCCCTGAACTTAAGCTACTCAGACAAAAGAAAGCTAAGTTAGAACTCCTATGGAAAACAAATCCATCAGTTGAAAACAAAACCAATCTGACAAACATCTCCACATTGTATAAAAAGGAGATAATTTGCACTAAAAAGATGGCTACAACGTCAGGATAGATCAAGCAGGCTCTTGTACCAAAGAACTCTTCAAAATACTAAAGGAACTTGAAAACCCCAACTCACTGCCAGACACCTGCACGAAAAACAAACCCTGGTGCACTAGCATCCAAAACGTCCTCAACAATAAAATTGCAGGACTTCAAACCAAAATTGAAGACAAGCGCCAACAACTCTCTAGTAGCATGTCTACTAATCGTAGCATACCAATTCCTATCAAGACAGATGCAGGATTCACATTTAAAAAGGTTACCATCATAGAAGTTAAAAAAATCATCACCTCCCTAAAACCGTCCAATTGCAAAGGAGACAGCTGCCCCGCCCAGATCATTAAAGACACAGCCAGAGATCTCTCCCCGTTCATCACCAAACTTATTAACCTATCCTTTGCCAACAATTCTGTCCCTAATAACCTTAAACAATCCTTGGTTCTCCCACTCTTAAAAAAACAATCACTTGACCCAGCCATACCCACCAACTACAGGCCCATCACTACTGTACCATTCCTGCCAAAAATACTGGACAGAGTGGCTTACTTCCAGATTCAAGAACACCTGGAATCTAACCAACTGCTTGGTGTACGTCAATCTGGCTTTAGACCACAACACGGAACAGAAACTGCCCTTGTTGACCTCAAAAGTCAGATTCATGAAATCAAGGACAAAGGTAATGCCGCCATCCTACTCCTCCTAGACCTCTCAACGGCGTTCGATCTAGTTGATCATGAAATCCTTTGCAGCCACTTATCCACCGCAGCTCACTTCTCCCTGTCAACCTCCACATGGATACATTCCTTTTTGGTGAACAGAACTATGACACCTTTCCTACCTTCCATGGCACCCTTCCAATCCAGCAACCATCCCTACCACGCCACGCCCAAAGATAGCGCCCACCCAGTCAACTCCATCCTTAACCGCTGTCCCGATCACCATAGACCCAGCAATCCAGTAAAGTCTAACCACTCCAAATGCCACACCAAGCTCACCACACCCAAGCCTCCTGAACCTACACACTCTATCATTCCCAACCGCAAAATTAGACTAGCGCTAGGCTCCCTCTCGCTACTAGCAGGACCTCCACCAGACCTTACAAAAACCTGAGGAACCAAATAAACCCCAACTACCCCCCTAAAAGGTGCCTTACTTAATGTTAGATCCCTTGCCGCCCACCCCACTGAAATCGCAGACATCATTCTCACTAACGATCTTGACTTTCTTGCCTTAACCGAATCCTGGCTACACAAAGCATCAGGACCCTACCTATCGCTAGCCATCCCTGATAACTACTCCATCTTCAGAGCCGATAGACCCAATGCTAGGGGAGGAGGTGTAGCATTCATATCTAAATCAACATTAGACTGCAGATCAGTCTCCTCCTCATCGCTCAAATCCTGTGAGCTTCTCACAGTCAAGCTACAAACCTCTCCCAAAAGTACAATCTCCTTTCACCTCATATACCATCCCCCAGGCCCCCCGGGAGCAATCGAAGAAGACATTACTTCACTTATTGCTGAAAACTCCAAACCTCTAGCTCAAACCATTATCCTTGGAGACTTTAACCTTGGTTACAATGACCCTAATGACGCCCCAGCCATATCACTAGCCAACGCCCTAACTGAGCACGGCTTCACTCAATTTAGTGTCTTACCCACGCACCAGAAGGGCAGAACCATTGACTGGGTAGCGACCCTCAACTGCAATACTTCTTGCAAGGCCCCCCACCTCTCACTTGGACAGACCACCACCTCATCCCTATTGAAATTAACATCAATCTTGCACTACCTATGAAGTGTACTATGGCACCTGTCTGCCCGACTAGAAATAAATGCAACATTACTGCCGAAGCCCTACAACCTTTGGTCCTACCTACCCTCAACTCACTACCAGCTAACGCCAATCGAAACCTCCTTCTCTACACCTACAACGAAGCCATGGCCAATGCCATTGACATCGCCCACTGAAGTTACGCTTAGGTAAACCAAGAGCTCATCTGAACCCACGGTACACCCCTGAACTTAAGCTACTCAGAAAAAAGAAAGCTAAGTTAGAATTCCTATGGAAAACAAATCCATCAGTTGAAAACAAAACCAATCTGACAAACATCTCCACATTGTATAAAAAGGAGATAATTTGCACTAAAAAAGATGCCTACAACGTCAGGATAGATCAAGCAGGCTCTTGTACCAAAGAACTCTTCAAAATACTAAAGGAACTTGAAAACCCCAACTCACCGCCAGACACCTGCACGAAAAACAAACCCTGGTGCACTAGCATTCAAAACGTCCTCAACAATAAAATTGCAGGACTTCAAACCAAAATTGAAGACAAGCGCCAACAACTCTCTAGTAGCATGTCTACTAATCGTAGCATACCAATTCCTATCAAGACAGATGCAGGATTCACATTTAAAAAGGTTAACATCATAGAAGTTCAAAAAATCATCACCTCCCTAAAACCGTCCAATTGCAAAGGAGACAGCTGCCCCGCCCAGATCATTAAAGACACAGCCAGAGATCTCTCCCTGTTCATCACCAAACTTATTAACCTATCCTTTGCCAACAATTCTGTCCCTAATAACCTTAAACAATCCTTGGTTCTCCCACTCTTAAAAAAACAATCACTTGACCCAGCCATACCCACCAACTACAGGCCCATCACTACTGTACCATTCCTGCCAAAAATACTGGACAGAGTGGCTTACCTCCATTCTAAGAACACCTGGAATCTAACCAACTGCTTGGTATACGTCAATCTGGCTTTAGACCACAACACGGAACAGAAACTGCCCTTGTTGACCTCAAAAGTCAGATTGATGAAATCAAGGACAAAGGTAATGCCGCCATCCTACTCCTCCTAGACCTCTCAACGGCGTTCGATCTAGTTAATCATGAAATCCTTTGCAGCCACTTATCCACCGCAGCTCACTTCTCCCTGTCAGCCTCCACATGGATACAATCCTTTTTGGTGAACAGAACTATGAGGGCCTTCTCCACCAAAGCGGCAGCAGACCCCATCCCCATCACATGCAGAGTCCCACAAGGCTCCTGCGTCTCCCCCACACTCTACAATATATTTACAAAACCCCTATTCGACAAACTGGACCCTCTGGGTGTCACCTACGCCAACTATGCAGATGACACCCAGATACTCCTTACCATCTCTGGCAACTACATTGTGGACGTCACCCGGATTAATGAAATCTTCTCCGTCAGTCAGGCATGTATGGCAAAAACGGTCTATGTCTGAACGATGAGAAGACAGAGCTTCTCCTTGTCGGCTCTTCTAGTAACTTGTCCAAGTTGAGCCCCAGCTACAACAACATAATCAGCGATGGCAACACTATCCCTATTGTTAAAAGTATAAAAACCCTAGGCTTTTACCTTGATGCTAACACCAATCTCACCAAACAAATCAATATGACTGCCTCAGCCACTGCTTACACTGGCAAGCTGATCAGGGCCAGCAGACCCTTCCTATCCCCTAATAGTTGCCTTACTCTTGCCAGGGCCCTCATACAGTCCAAGCTTGACTACTGCAACAACATGTACCTAGGTGCCAACCAAACCATAATCTCCAAACTTCAAGTGCTCCAAAATAATGCACTATGAGCAACTCTTAACATCCCCAAGCGAGAGCACATTTCCACCATCAGAATGTCATGCAAGTGTCTGTGCATAAAACAAAAAATGTATTTGAAAACCCTCTGCCCTACCTACAAGGCTTTAAACCACCTAGCCCCACCATATCTCACCAATAAATTCACCAAGAAACCCGCCAATAGAACCACCAGTTCCTCCAACACGTTATGCTTAACAGTACCTAGATTCTCCTTAAAAAGAGCAGGTGGCACTAGCTTTGCAGTACTTTCCCCTCAACTCTGGAACACTCTACCACTCAACATAAAAACCATTGAGGCATTTCAGATTTTTCGTAAACATGTTATTGACTGGCTACTGACCAAAATATAACACTCACTCCTTTCCGTTAATGATCCAGCATAGGACATACTGCTTAATCATGTTTGTAATTTGTAGTTTGTATAAATGGATGTACCTGAAACTGCACATATCCCACTTGGTTGGATTATGGAAATGTATATATGCCACTTTGCAACCGCTTCCTTAAGCGCCCTTCTACCTCTGGGTCTGGAGCGCTTTATAAATAAAATAAACAAACAAACAAACAAACAAACATCAATATGGCTTGCGTAAGAACGACTAGGTTTGAAAAAAGAAATGTGGAACATAACAAATTGCACTAGATTATTAAGGTAAAAAAGACAAATGGAAAAAAGAAATAGCCAATAGAATTGCATAAAATTGGTCACAAGCAAAGAGTCCAGAAAAGTGAATTAAATGCAGTAGAAATTAATAATCAATAATATCCAAAAGAAACAAATGTTGGGTACAACTGTGCAATTGTGTTTTTTTGTTTAACCCCAATTCCCCTACAGTAGGGACATCCCATTTGTATTAATGTTACTGACCTTCTAGCGCTACGGGATGCCATTTCATGCCCTCTTTCTCTTCTCTCTTTTCTATACATTTCCCTTGGGCCGCCATATTCACAGTATGCCCAGCCGTTGTCACTGGTAATAAGTTCAAGATTTATTTTTCCACTCTCAAAACGTCCTCTTATTTCCCCAGTTCAGCTTCTATTATATCATCTGATATACTAACATTAATCTCCCTCATTTCAACTGCAGGTTGGTGTGTTAGGAAGGGCAATATAATCATCATGTTCGTTGTCACTTTGGTGTCCCCCTTCTTCTTCTTCAACTTGGGTGGATTAGTAACCTGATTGTCCTCTGCCACAGATGAGACCACACTCAACTCCAATGAAACTTCTTTCCCAGGGAGTACCATTTTCTTTGCATACTCAGGATTTAGATGTTTTTTTTAAATTGCTGGAGTGGTGCTTTGTTTGCTCTTGTTGCCACTTTCGAATTTTTCCCCATGCACTTCCTTGAATTACTCCTTAGGTGATACCCTGTAATTTTCTTTTTTATCTGAGATCCAACCTCTTGGTTTTCATCAGGGACACGCTCCTGTGTAGTATGACTGCCTCATTCCCCTGAGGAAGACAAATAGATACAGATTGTGTGGTATCCAATATTTCAACTACAGATAGCTTCAACTCTCTGTGTCCGTCTCCTAGTAGAACTACTTCCTTGATGGTGTAATCGATAACTGGTGGAGGCCCAGTTATGGTTGCAAATGGGGGAGGAACTTGATTTTTCAAAATGTTCTTAATTCCAGTTATCGGTGGGATATTAATTTCACTTGTCAACATCATACAGTCTTACCAAAGTTGGTAATGTTATTTGCATTGCTAAATTGGAGGTGTTTACTGATGGTGCCCCCTCTAGGTATCTGTTAAGCCTCATATTACAGCCATCTATTAACAGAGCTTTGGGCAGCAAATCATTTCCCCAGAACTTTGAGACACCATCCTCTTTAACAGTGATCATACTGTTATCTGTTGACTGCAAGGTCAAGTTGGCAAATAAATCAGGGTTAGCTGAGAGATGATCTAAATATTGGCTGCTTGAATCATTGTTGCTCTCCTTCTCCAAACTATGGCAAAGCAACAACAATGTGTTCCATCTCTTCAAGAGGATGCTCATCATGATATGATATAGCATTTATAATGCACCTATACACAAGTGTTTCAAGGCACGACGAAGCAAGTGAGGGGGAACAGAGGGAAGACAGACAACGATCCTACTAGGCCATGCATCATTCAGATTGTGCAAGTGCATGGCGAGGGGGGAAAGTGCAGTACATGGGATAAGAGTAATAACAATAGTAAGTACAGCCAGCTGGTGGCCAGTGCAAGTGTAAGTACAGACATCAGGTGTCAAGTGCTGGTAGTGGAACTATAGGGATACAGAAAACAGTCCCTAAGTGCGGGGGTTACCAGGGAGGCAGTGCAGGTGTGCGACTGGTGGGGGAGGGGACCTGGGCCGGAGATCAGAGGGTGGCCAGGTAACCAGTACAGTTTTAAGTTCGGCCAGGAAGTCAGCAGGGGAAAGGAGGAGAGAAAGCAGAAGCAAAGAGAAATGTTTTGAGGTGCTTCCGGAACTGGAGATGATTCTCCTCAAGTTTCAGGGAGGCAGGGAGGCTGTTCCAGAGGGAAGCCCCAGCCGAGGAAAGAGATCTATCACCAACTCGTTGCTTGGAGAAGCGACTGACCCTGAGGGAGTTGGAGGCGGATGAGCAAAGAGCTTGAGAAGGAAGATATTTAGGAAGAGAGAGATGAAGTTATTGAGGCCTCCGGCCCCAGAAGGCCTTGTGGACAATGCAGAGGGTTTTTAACTTAATCCTCGCAGCCACTGGGAGCCAGTGCAGAAATTTCAGTCCTGGAGAGATACGATCCCTGGGCTTGAATCCAAGGACAAGTCTTGCAGACCTGTTCTGGATATGTTTCAGAGGGCAGAGAGTAGAAGCAGGCAACAGATTCAGTGTGAAGATTGAGCTGAGAGATGGCCAGCTTTTCCAAGCATTTGCCCAGGAAGGGAGTGATGGAGATTGGGTGATAGTTAGCCGGGCAGGATGGGTCGGCAGAGTTTTTTTTTAAGAAGAGTGTATACAAGGGGGTGCTTCAGGGGGGAAGGAATGACTCCCGTGGCAAAGAAGTGGTTGCAGAGGTCGACCAGAGCAGGAGCCAGGGAGTCAATGTGGTCCATGATGGTTTTGGAGGAACAGGGATGAACCTGTTTTGTTGAGACTTTCATAGATCGGACTTGTCGAGAAACATTGTCTGGCGAAAACAAGGGAAAGGCAGAGAAGGAGGGAGGAGAGGAGGCTGAAGAAGGGCCAGAGGAAGACCAGGGAGTAGAGGGAGAGGGGGGTGGAGGAGAGAGAGGATAGGATGTCCTAAGTTTTAGAAATGAAATGAGAAGCCAGTGCTGTGTTTAGGGCCTGGGAAGGGACAGGAGAGGTAGAGACTGAGGCAAGACTGGCCATTTCCTTGCAGAGTTTAAAGAGTTCAGCCGAGTTGTTAGATGCCGCAGAGACGTGTACTTGGGTGTGAGCTCTCTTCTTGATGAGGACAGAGAGCCAGTATTGCCTTTCGAGCAAGCGGCAGGCCAGTTTGTCAGAGCATGAACATGAAGCACGCCATTTCCGTTCAGCCACCCTGCACTTGCATTTGAGGGTGACGAGGTCTGAGTCGTACCAGGAGTTGCACTTGGCTTTGGGCATCAAGCGGATCCTCATGACAGGGGCAAGAACATCGAGAGTGGGATACTTCTAATATATCTCTTCATGGCACATATACAGGTGTTTTGAAGAACAGAGGACTTTTTGCCATCTGTTACTTCACCCGGCCTTATGCCCTCAACCTCTGATTCACAACCTTGAGTAGGGCTAACAGCTTAAGTGACATCAATGGCGGGTGCCGCTGGACATAAATGAGTGATGTTACCCAATGTTGGTCTAATACGGCATCTGCTACATCAGAACTATCCAATGCCATCTCGGAGACGATGCGCAAAAAATAGCGAGGAGGCTGTGCCTGATCAGACATAAGCCAAACAATGTTGGTGAGGCTTGTTTAAAGATATTCAATAAAGACCTTTGACCTTTTATAATGAGATAAATTGTTTTTTTCTCTATATTACAATGGACAACTAATTAAAAGCGGTTCATACGTATTTCCATAGAATTGAAAAGGAGTGAGCAACATCATGTGTTCAAGTCTTTTCACCATGCGAACAGAATAATAAACACAGAAAATGCCCCTAAAGAATTTCCTAAATTAAAATACAATGGGCCTCATTATGACCCTGCTGGTCCAGAAACAATTGTGGTGGTAAACCCACTGCCACCGTTGTCTCCGGACCGGCAGACTACATGTTCAGCAGGCAGGTGGCCTTACTCCCGCCAGGTCTTAACTGGCGGGAGTAACACCACCTGCCTCCTGACATCAATGGAAACACTAGCACTGTTAATTAGGGTGCCAGTGTTTTCACGGTCCCCATTCCCATGGCGTCCTATGGGCCTCCATGGGAATGGGGAGTAACGGAATGCCGGCTCCAGAATTACCGGATCACTGGTGCTGTAATGCCCCGGTAATTCCGGCAAGTCCTGAGCCGGTAATTCATTCCAGGTCCGGCAGCAACCTGACAGTTTTTCCTGCACGGTTACCGCCAGACTTGGAATGAGGCCCAAGAAATATGTTGGGTTATTATTAGTTTGTACTTTTGAGGCTAAATGAATTTAATATTTTGTGATTGAATAAGCTAATTGTATATCACATGAATTGTTCTTTAAGTATTAGTATTTGTATTGTGAATGTAACACTTTTTCTGTCTATTTTTGTTTATATTGCTGTTTATATGTATGGTTTTACAAGATTTTGTACAAGGTCTACTCCATTCATTAACTAGTAGTTTCAATTGAGAGTAACTAAGTACTTTTTCTACTATTCTTCTACAATTTGTCCTATTCAATTTTTTCTAATAATTTTTCTATTCTCTTGATTCTTAATACATATTCTAATTGAAATGAATTTAATAACCAGGAGCGAATTTAATTATTTCTCTCCTTCGGTTTAAGATTGTATGGTCCCCTGTATGAAAGAGTTAAATCACTCCTTCTTCATTCATTATTTTGTTTAAACTCTTGAAACAAGTGAAGATTGCTTCCAAGAAGAATCTGCTGAGTTCACAGGCGAGAACAGCAAGGAATACTACAACCCAATGGAAAGTACTCTATACAGCAGAGCATTCAATATCAGTTCATCTTTTCCACTTATGAGTTCCCAACTCGGCTGCTGCATATCAGTACTCGCTTCACTGAACTTTGAAAGGAAAAGCCTCTGTCTTTTCCTCTGGGAGTCCAATATCTCTATGTCGGGCTTCTCATCCCAAGGCTAGGGGCCCAGTTTGGTACCCACACCTCGAGGGCCATCTCAAAAGCTTACTAGAATGCCAGGCCAGCAAGAAACTATCACGGTACCTGAGAACCAGGCTTGACCTGACCGGTCCTGGACTCTGATATTTGTCTTACTCAGAGACCCAAGTCACTGCAGGTGGTTGCAGCAAAGCTTCCACATCGGTCTGAGCCACCGGGTCTCTAAGCTGTTCACTCACACTTGCACTGGCACCACTAGCGAGGAATCAACAAGTCTCTGCATATCAGCCTGTGTCAAGCCACACCTCCATTCCACTACACAGCTACACCTTGTGGCCGCTTCCGACACCACAGCAATAGACATTTCTTAGCCATCATAAAAAAAGATTCCTTAATTATTGGTGCAACCCTGGACAAGGGCCACATGAAAGCCTTTCATTTCCACTTAACATTGATTGTAGGACTATGTGAAATAGCCTTAATAAAGCAACTAGACATGCTTTCCTCCGGGGTGACCTCTTAAACATAATAAAACATCTGGATGGGGTCTCCCAAACAAATAAGGAAATGTAATCAAACAAAAGCCAGGGTGATTAAAATAGCAATACACTAAGACACAGAGTAAATCAATGCTAGTAGTAGTTGTTGGGTGTGAATGAAAACATTGAATGGTAGTAAAGACACATAGTGGAAATATTGTACTCCTTTATAAAGGAAATTCAGAGGTTTTAAGGGTCAGAAGTCTGATGGGAATGAATCAAAAAACATGTGACTTGGACAAAGGGGAATTATAGGGGGTAGGATATTGGTTCTATTGATATATGTTTGAGAACAATAACAAATATAGGCAATGAGAAGGCATCTCAAGACCATGTCACTGAGGTATAAAGGTATGAGCAGGAGGTAACTCCAAATTAACTTAAAAGAAACAGCAAGCAGAGGCAAAACATAGCAGTTCTAGAAGACTATTGGAGCCCCCGGTGTCCCCCTTCTTCGTTCCTGGAATCTTCTCACTACCTTGGTGCTGCGCAGTCCAGCTTTAGAGCTGGCAAAGGGGAAAGAGAGTGTTCTGGTCTCCGTCCAGGATGATATGGCCAGGCTGGTGGACTCAGGTGAGGTGAGTGCCCCTCTATCAGCGGCTTTCAACACTGTCGACGACCCCATCCTGTTGTCCCATCTCGACGCACATGGATAGGTGGTCATTCTTTTTCCATTGCAGCTGCCTTACTATGGAATGAGCTACTTTCTAAACATCTTGTTTTTAGAAAAGAGATCAAGACACTCCTCTTTTAGATTGGTTTGGTTCTGACTGACATGACTGTTTGCATGCTCAGTCAATCAAGTGGCTGAAAAAGTGGATGAGAAGAAGACACAGTATACTGCCTGCATTTTTACAGAAACCCAAAGCCCTTCCCTGGGTGCTGGCATATGATTGTCAGGAGGCAACTGGTTGCCTCTCCCTGTTGCCTCCCCACATATCTGCACTCTCCCCCACTCTCCCAGACACCCATTGCCATGTTCCCACACTCCTCCCTCCCCATTTACCTGCTGGACCAGAGCTTTGTGAACAGCCCCAGGTGCTCATTCCAACCTGTGCCTGAAAAATGACTTATCTACTTTTCTATTTACTATGGAGTCGGCCTTCTTTTTAAATGTGCATGTACTGGAGATTGGAATATATAATAAAGGGTGCCTGGCTATGTCCTGATATGCCCAGAGGGGTAACTAATAATAATAAAAAAAAATCAGGATGGGAGATCAAGACACCCAATTTCTGGATTAATCTATTTAATCTTAAAATTGTAACATATTGATAAGTATTTACTTTTTCACAAAGCAACAGTAAACAGACAGGTTTTTCACTTTACAAATGGGGGGGTACTGCTACGTACCAACCTCTTCAATGTTGAGGGTATTTTCCACGCATTAGTGCATATTCTCTAGCAAACAATTAGACATTTCAATACAAAAACGAGTAAGTGCTGCCAGGACTATTAGTGGTCCATGGGTTTTTTTAAAACATAACACACAACAACATGTGAAAACAGAAAAAGTGGGACAAGGCGTTGTCTATTTATTTTCTAGAGAATGTGCACTAATGTGAGGAAAATACCCTCAACATTGAAGAGGTTGGTACGTCAGTACCCCATTTGTAAAGTGAAAAACCTGTCCGTTTACTGTTGCTTTGTGAAAAAGTAAATACTATTTTGAGATTAAATAGATTAATCCAGAAACTTGCTGTCTTGATCTCCCAAACTGATGTTTTTTCATTTTTTTTCATTATTACTGTACTGGAGATTGGCTCGCGCAATGTGCGTGAAGTCAATCTCCAGGAATAAAACATGAAAAATAAAACTTTTCACACTGCGGATGAACCAGGGGATACAAATAGCATCACTCCCGGTAAGCAGGGTGTACCTGGCCAGTAACAGCCCTGAGACAATACTGAGGCCTTCACTTCACTCCGGTCTGCCCAGGCATGGGCTGGTGGACCATTACCGGGCCTGTGTACTCCCCTAAGCAGGGGCTATTGCTATATTTAACATATTTACTTTCAGTGAGTTTATGTTAAGAAGATATTGTTCAGCCTAATGAAGACATCAGTGAACATAATTCTATTCTAATAACACATATGTTTCCTGAAGAAGATAGACTCCCACTGAATAGAGTACTCATTGAATCTGTACATCAGATATCTACTTTAATGGACATAGAGAATGGAGACATAGATACACAGTTGAAGTTGGTGTATACTAACAAGCTTCTCTCAAGTGATAAGATACATAGATTGGTAGCTGAAGAATGTGTTTCGGCATAAAGAGTCAAATAAAATAAAAGGAAAAAATAAACATGATTAATGATCTAACTCATTGTGTAGATCTAACTTGTGTAGGAGAAATAATATAAAGGAGAAGCTACTGAATAAAAAACACCCAAGGGTGAGTTTATAGTGTATGTTCCTATGTATGATAATGAAGTGGTGAAGAAAGAAGTCTAGGAAAGGATTCTGTGCATATGACTCCTGGCCACCCTTCAAACTTTGCATATAACGTGAGCCTAACTAAAGATGAGATTTATTAGCAGTCTTTCCTAAAACATCAGTGGTCTGATTGCAAAGAATAAAAAATCAAGTGGCTTGCAGACAGGGGAATCAAAGAGGGGAAGGTAACTCAGAACAGATCATCTGATATAAAGGATTCAGAATTAACTTGATAGGTTAAGTAATAGAACACATATCAGAAGAAAGGGCACACAAGCCTTTCAGAGGTCTTGATTTTTGGAAAGATGGCAAATAAGGAAGCAACAATAGGTTCCAGTGATTTGACAATTGACCCTTTGGAAAAGAAAATGATAACAAGGTCAACAATGAAAATAGATGTACATCAAAAACTAGTCCAAAAACATTTCTAATTATGGGCTTAAAAGAACTCTCAAAGAAAAACATTGAGGCAAATATTTGGCTTTGAGAAATAAAACAGCAACAGAAGCAAGAAAGAATAACAACAGTGAGGGTAGTTGTAGAAGAAGAAATATTTGAAATAGAAAAATATTTCATGAAATGATCCTGGGATTTGGAATTAAGTATCCAGGTTATCAGATAATAGTATAAGAGTATTTGAATGCCTGCTGTCCAGCAAATTTAGAACCAGAGAACAATAATTCTGTTTTGATGAATGATTTATGATATGTTGAGGAAGCAATTTTTCTGGGAAATTGATTTACTAAAACAAATAGAATGGATGAGAATTGTGCTGATGTTACAATTGAGGATATTGAACAATAGGGTTAATGTAATCAATTAATGATTTTAACAAGGTCTGGCGGGAATCACTCCACACCAAGGGTCGCAAAGGTTTTGAGCTTGAGCTGACAGACATTAGCGACGGTCTAATCATACATGTAGCGTGATGAAGATATCGTTGGCTAATCGCTCTGTATCTCGAGTAAGTTGGAAATCTGTCTTAGGTTTAAGTGATGGAGAATTGATCTTTTGGAAGGCCACTTCTAGTAGCTTTGGCGTGGCAATAGACCATTTAGATTTTTCCCCAGAGATCATGCGGAACCACCAGACTTCTTCTTCAGACATGTCCGAGTCGGCCCATAGCGGCGTCAAATATGCTGATCACTCTTGTGCCAACTCGGAGCAGTGGAGGAGGAGGTGTCATAGGGTTTCCATTTGTGCAGGCTTCTCACACAATCTGCAATTGTTTGTGTTAGTCTGCATTCTTATGGCTAAGATCCCACGGGTGTGGAGAAGATTCAGACGGGCTCTCACAAAGGTTCTTGTCAGATGTTTGTCTGGAAATTTAGCGCAGTAAGGCAATGGAATTTTTTGTTTGTTGAAGGTTGGAGGAAGATGTTTTAGCAGTTTATTGGCTGCTGCGGTTTTGATCCAATCGAAGTATTCCATTTTGAATTTAATTCTTTGTGGATTCCCCTTGAGGTCATCTGCAGTGCAAGCTAGGTCGTTCAGTTTGCTCTTTTGATCTTCAGCCCATGTATTTAATGTTTTACATTTCTTCTTTTTGATTTCTTCATTGATTATCCTGTAAATAGGAAGGCAGTCGTGGAGTAAAGTTTTTCTGTAAAGTTGCATGGAGCTCTGCTCTACAGTTGCAGCAAGTGACAGGAGACCGAGTTCTCCTCTGAGGGCTGCCATTGAGACCGAGTTAGGGAGGCCCAGCACCGACCTCCACAAATAACCTTCGAGTTTGGCCCATATTGAGTTTGGCATATTGAGGGTGGCGTCCATCTGATAGGTCAAAGTCGGTACCACTTTGCCCTTGTAGAAGTAACAGGGAGTAAGGAGAACTTTCCATATTTCTTGTCGATGGTTCTCATTTGAGCTACAAGGTTCTTTGTTTTATCTCATAGGATCTGCTGCATTTTTAGGTCTTTTGATGATCCATCGATTGTCACTCCAAGATATTTGAAATGATGTACCACTTCTATTTTCACGCTATTCAAGAACCAGTTTGGATTGTTTTTGTTCTTGCCGGGCTGTTTACCCAGAATCATAATATTTGTCTTGGATGACTAGGTTGTTTGCTTCCATATAGATGGCAAGGTTGGTTAGCTGATGCTGGAGGCCTATATGGGTCTGATCTAATAAGATCATATGGTCTGCGAATAGAATACGTGATACCGGGACATTGCCTATTTTAGGAGGGAAGGCTCGAGTCGTTGTCTCTGAGTCCTTGTAGTCACTGGGAAAGGCCATGAAAAGGGCTGAGGCCAGGGGGCATCCCTGCTTGACCCCTCGTTCAGATGTTATTTCATTTGACAGGAGACCTTGTCGGTTTAGGCAAACCCATAATTTGGTTTGCGTGTGAAGGGCCATTGCAGGGTCCAGAATTTCTGCTGGACAGTTCCAGGCTTTTAGTTTGTTCCACAGAATGCCTCTGTCAACCTTGTCAAATGCCTGAGACAGGTCCACAAAGGCCAAGAAGACTATTGGATCACCCTGTTTAGTTTTCAATTTTATTATGTTTAGCAGGAGGATGTTCACTGCGGTGCTTCAATTTTTTTGAAATCCCATCTGAAAAGGGTCTGCACTTGGAGATGTTCTGGCCCATTTTTGAAAATGGTGCAGTAGCAGAGTTATGAAAATGTTCCCAATACCGCAATGGGGAGATAATTCGCTGGGTCCTCTCTGTTGCCCCTCTTGAAAATGGGAATCACGACGGCTTGTGTCCATGAGGTAGGAATTTGCTTGGTTTTTCTGCAGTGGGTGAAGATTAGGCTGATAAAGTTGGTCCATTACTCAATGTGTTGTTTTAGGTTGATGTTTGTTAGCCCGTCTGGTCCCGGGGCTCTAGATGTTTTAAGTCTTCTTATTGCTTCTCTTATATCATCTTTGATAGACAGGTTTGTCCAAGGGAGTTCTGTGTTTCACGCTACGGTCGCCCTGCCAGTCAGAGGAGCTGCAAAGAGCTCTGAAAATAACTTTACCCACACTCCTTCTGGAACTGAGTTGGAGATTTGGCTGTCCAGAGCGGAATTAGTTTTGTTGATTAGAGACCAGAAGTCACCAGATCTTTTGGTGCTGAGGGTTCTTAACATGGTCTCCACATCACTTTGATAAAGTGTACATTTGTAGCCTTTAACTATACTTTGTAGATCTTTGTTTCATTTTGCCAGGTCAACCAGGCCATTTCTGTATTGAGGGCTGCTCTTTTCAGTTTCCTCAGGGATCTTTTTTTCAGCCTCTGCTTTGTTATAAGGATGGTTAGTTTTGGTGATGGCTTTGTCGCCTCTTTTAGTCGCCACCCTGTGTTTGACCTGTAGCAGATGGTAGTTAGGTCAATCTGGTGTTGTCAAAGGTGAATTGTTTGGAGCTTCTCTGGTGTATTTTTCCGTGTGTTCTTCAATGTTAGCCACGGTCAGACGTAGATGAGTTTGCTGACTGTTGGCCTCTATCAATGGTTATAGATTTTGATCAGCGGGGCAGCCGAGACCCAGGACATAGATAGCAGATTGCGGTTGCTCTCTTGTGTTCTTATGACGTTGTACAACTCTATGTATGGGAGCAGATCATGAGAGAAGAAGATGTAATCCAGAGTCGCTTTTGAGTTGTCTCGTTCCCATGTCGGTAACAATGGCTGCCAGTCCTTCAGCCACGTGACATTATGGTAATTCTTTGAGATCATTAGGTTGAGTCATGCCACTCTGCGTTCTTCGGACAAAGAATTTGTCGGGGGATTGTTGCTGTGTGTGGTAGGGTTTGAGCATTTTGCATTCATGTCTCCACATATGATCATATAGGTGGTGTTCAGGACAATGATGATGTGACCAATGACCTCTGCTACAGAGTAGCAAAAGTAAGCTGTGGATGTTTTCAGGGGGTTCCAATATATGTTTACAATAGCTAGATTTGACGTGGCCCATTTCTTCGAAGTGGGTTCTTGATGCTTCCAGGAGGTCAGGACTGCAAGGATTCCATAGGATTCTACTATCTTTTTAACAATCTCAATCCCTGAACAGGCAAACCACCAGTAGAAGACCCGAGGAGGGCCGGCCCAGCAGACCTTTTGATGCTGGTGATGTTTCAATAGAGAAGTTGTCGAGAGATGGCTTCTCCAGCAACCACGTCTCTTGCAGGAATAGGATCTTAAACTCTCCCAAATCCTTATTGTCTGGGTTGGTTAAGTGTCCATGTCCTCTCGTTTTCCATGAGGCCATGGTAAGTGATTTTGTTGTAGAGATTTTCACCTGCCAGCTGTGGTAATTGCTATCTGTTGGAATTTCAATTTGAGGCTGCTTTCAGCCATTTCCATGGGCCCCTCACACTCTGAACCGGCGTTGTTTGTCTCGGCGACCCATTTTTGTCATGTCGGCTCGATCTTGTTGGTTGATCTGTGCAATCATGTTGAGGATGTCTTTCTTTATAACTCCTTATGCGTTGCCGTCCATAGGTCTTGTCAGATCTTTGGCCTTCATTTCTATCTTGTTCTTGTTTGTTGTCTGTTCGGCCATTTGGTGCCATCCTTCTTTCTTGGAAATGTCTACGAGGACTTAGATGATGGTTTTCCTGGGGAGACCACTTGGTCTCGTATCTCTGAGAGTCATACAGTCCTTCGGTTTTAGTAGCGTAGTGATTTATTTTGTCCGCGTAATGGCGAGCTTTGTGGTCCGGTGCGTCTCATGGAGCCCCTGTATTTCTGAGAGTAAGAAACCCGCTTGCTTTAGATCTTTGTATACCTCCTGCGCTATGTCTTGTAATGCTGCACTTTTGATGTGGAGATAGGCCTTTGCTTTTTGGTCTCTGTGGTATGGCTCGATTAGCGTGAAATCTTCTGTTTTTAATCCCTGCAGCAGATCTATTTTGCCTAGTATTCTAAGGATGTACTTTCTATTCAGGAATATGTATTTTTCTTTGGAGGATTTTAGCTCCAATTTGAAGACATGGGTCCTGTTTGCATGGAACTCGTCTAGCTTTCTCCGTGACAAGCCCATATGGGACGCTGATGTTCCATTGGATGTCTGATGGTTCTGTGCTTGTTCCATTGCTGGTGATTTGTTGGTCTCTAAGGTTCTTGCTTTGCGGTTTGTGGGTCGAGCATCCGGTAGTTGTGCACTTCTGTTATCCATATGGGATTGCATGGATTTGGCCTTCAATGGGATTTCAGAAGGCAGTTGATTGGGCATAGTAACTGTAGGTCTTAAGCTGATGTGACCAGCTGAAAAGGTGACATTCGAGGAGCTAGGTTGGAAAGGTTCATCCACTTTGGTCTCTGGCTCCAAATGCTGGGTTAGGTCCATTAAGGTACTTGAAGCCAGAAAATCGTCTGTAGTTCTTGGCGAGGTTCACAGTCTTAGGGGGCTTTATAGAAGTAGTTTGAGTAGCCACCATTGGGCACCCGGTTCGGTTGTTGGGACTTTTAACTAATGCTTTAGCTTGATGTGGGATGCGTTTTAGGTTTCCTTGTTGGTCCATTTCTGCTAGTCGCAGGGCAACTTTCTGCTTTAAGAAGGTGTCTTGATTTGAGGTTGGCTGAGTTATGAGTAGGTCGCTGTCGGGTGGAGGGCTAGTTGCTCTTGTCGATTTCATTAGTGGTTTGTTAAAAATCGACACACCTCCCGGATCCTGCTTGTCGAACGTGGTCTGTGTGGCTTTTTCTAAGCCCACTAGGGCACCCTGGCGGATGGATTTTTTTCCTTCAATTTGGCTTCTAAAGTTGCTAGTTTGCGTTCCTATGTTGCCTGCTGGTTGGTGTTTTTCAACTCTGTAGCCATTATGTAGCCCTCAACGAAGATCAATTTTGACAGGATCGTTGCCAGCATTGTTGTGTTGCCTTTGCTTGAGTCATTGATGGTTTCATAGAGCTTACAAAAGGGCACCAGGGTGATTGTTATTACTAACATTATTGATGTCATTTCTAAGTTTCTTGTTTGGCGAATCATTTTGTGAGTCTCCAGGTAATTTGCTCAGTCTTCTATTTTTAAGCGGTGTTGCCGATGGCTCTGTGCAATGCTGTGGTACGGGTGGGAACTGTGATTTATCGGTATGAAAGGTCTTGTCACCCGCCGACGCTTGTCTTGGTGATGATGTTAAGGATCCTCCCTTAGCCTAGCTTCTCAGTGTCGGTTCTCTGATGAGTTCTGCCGGTGTACTTGGCAGTTCTGATCAATGAAGGTGGGCTTTTGCCCATGGTTGCTGGCTCATTTCTCTCCTTGAGGAGCCTTTCGTGGTAAGACACCCCATCGGGTTGGGAGCGTGGTGTCTTCCCCTAGGTTGTTGTCAGCCTTGGGGCGTCCCCTGTGGTTGCCCCTTTTGTATTGCACCCAGCTAATAGGCTTTGGCCTTCCTGCCTCTTGTCTTGCTGTCTGGTTGAGGGCCGAGTGTAGGGTCTAATTTATTGATCCCCTTTTTCATTCAGACTGAATGAAACAGGGGATCAATATAAAGCTGGGGTGTCGCCAAGCTTAGGGACAGCACTGAAGCCAAAAAATCCACTTCATGGTGGAAGGCAGATCCATGCCCCGTGCAGCTCCTCCTCCGCCAATGGTGGAATATGTTCTCAAAAGAAAGAGGGCTATTCATCATCTTGAAAATACTTGCAATATCTTCCAAATTTGAATCCAAATGATGAAACACATTTACAATAAAAAAAAACATATGCTTGAAAGTACCTTTATTTTTCGAAACTTGACCAGCAGTTTTCACTATTACTGGTTATGTTATGCATTTTGACGGGTGCTATAAAGGCTCTAAGAAGAAAGAAATAGTCAAAATTGCAGATACCGAGAGAATTCTAGCTTTACTCCTTTTGTGGGACCACATTTCTCCATCCCAGGCAATGCAGCAATCTAACTCCCAATTATTTTCAGAAGACCATTTAGTATGCCAAGATCTAGTAGTGTTCAGTATGGAATAATACATATATTAATCAAATATAATTGTGTGTCACCCAGTATTGATTTATTATTAACTAGAATAGATAAGAAGTTGATAAAAGAATTCTGTAATTTAATATATCAGTGTAGAAAAGAATTAGGAAAAGCAAATTCAGTCTCAAGTTCATTAAATCAAAGGGGGGTCCTCCCCATTTAATGGTTGTGATACATAACAGATACACTTTTTCACCCAACGTTTCCAGTAAATGAGTTTACCATTCATTTTATTAAATGTTTTGTGCTATAAGCAGCGAGAGATATAATCAGATGATTTCCATATATGCATTTAGGCTCAATGGTTTTAGTATTATTGTTCGGGTGAAAAGAAACACTAAATGGCGTAGGCATACATACAATCTCACCTTTCTAAAATAGACCAGACAGGCAGATTTGTACAATTATCTAAAAAAGACATTCTTGAGCTTTTTTAAGACTTAACGCCAAATGATCAAGCTGCAAGTTTGGGAAGTTAATCCCACCACAATATTTAGATAGTTTAATCTTACCAATAGCAATTCAGGGTCTTTTAATGGTCCATAGGAATTTAATGAGGCTATAGTCTATTTTTTTATGAAATAGGAAAGGTGATAGAAAGCATGATTAAAACATAAAGTAAAATGGGTATATCATCATGCAATATTTTCTAAAAATACCTACCATGAAAGAAAAAAGATGTCCATGCAATGACAATATCATTCACAAAAGGGAAATAAAAAGTCGAAATAATTTCAATTGCCCCTTTAAGTGGCTCAGCAATATGGACACCAAGGCATTTAATACTATTTGGATGACATTTTGTTCCAAAATTTTCCAGATCTTATTTCAGACAATATGACATGAGGGGAAGAATTTCAGATTGATCAATATTTAATTTATAGACAGGCTCAGTAGAAAACAACTTTATATATGGAAAATAGAAAATGATTTGGATGCCTGATATTTGAAAAGAAAATATCATCCAGATAAGCAGACAAGCAGACTGTATATTTTTTACAAGATAAGCAGATAAGTAGACTGTATATTTTTATATAGTATCCCAGAAATACTATCATTTTGTATGATTAGTTCTAAAAATGGTTCCAACGTTTAAATAAAACAAAATATGAGACAAAGAACAATCGTGTCTAGTGCCTATAAATAGCAAAAGTGGGGAGAGATACGCCCATTAATACAACTTGAAGTCTTTGGATCAGGCTATGAAGGTTTAATAGGAGAAACAATTTAGGGTCTTAACCAATGCTAATTTAGTGCTTCAAGTAAAAAGTTCCATTCAATACCATCAAACACGTTTTCTCCATCTAGAGCAGTAGCTGCTAAGCTACTAGATGATTTTATTATAATGCGATGAATATAACAATTAATCTAGAATTAGCAGATGAAACACACACTTTAACAAAGCCAGTCTTATCAGCGTCCACAATTCTCCTTTCATAGTTAGATTGGGGAATGCAGATATATATATTAAATGTGTTGCTGTACAAGTAGTAATAGATAAGCAGAGGGCACTGAACATGTCTTGTAGTGCGTCATCGTGACCTGGTAATTCAGAGTCCAATGTGTTGGGTCAAGGGTTCCTGGTTATGAGTGATGCCACAATCTCATGAGATGTTATCCTATAGCAGTAACAGCGCTGCATGATATAGCAAGAATAGTTCCACAGAGGCTGGTATATCTCATCTGCAATATGGGTGGTAGTGAATAGTCCAAAATACACCTGGTGATAGGAATTGCAAAGCCTTATTGGTAAGGTATGTGAGCTCTTTCATATCATATCAATGTATTCTTAGTTGTGAGAATGATGGACATCTCCAAAGAACTGATGGCTCTCATTGCTTTCCACAGATATTGAGTGATTTGGTCTATTACAGGAACACATTAAACTCATGATCAGAATGAAGTCCATCAGTCACATTTCAAAATGTACAGAGCAGTCTGAATTCTTGCTGCACATGTTTTTGTTCTCTTTTGCCTCCTTTCACCCGACAAGCTAGTTCAAGACCCAAGCATTTTATAGTTTTCTCGTCATCCAGCTGAGGTTTCAACTGAAAATGTGATGCAAGAGGATACTTCACATACAGACACTGCAGCATGTTGAGATGTTTGTGGATCCTAACTCTTAATTCCCAGTAGTGCTTCCAATGTATGCAAGTTTACATACACATTATAGCATAAATCACATTTTTGGTATGGTTTGTTGAATGGTAATATAGCCATGTTGGTCAATAAACAGGTTTTTGGTATTCATTGCAAATTGACACATAGTACAATTCCCACATTTGAAAAAAACACAAGTGCTGGACCTCTATAGGAATGTTAGTAGTCATCTGTGTTGTGTCTTGTATATGAGCTGGGCTGAGCAGCGTCTTGAGTGTAGGTGACCTCTTATACGTGAAGGCTGTTCTGTCAATTAGCTAGCCTTTAATATCATTCTCCATGTGAAACAATTGCCAATATCGCTTGATAATTTGATATACCCTGTGGCTGTTGGAATTCTATATTGTTATAAACCTTATTGTGTTGTTTCTTTCGTCAATGTCCCTGACTTTAGGTGTCAGCAAGGTATGTCTCTCAAAGGCCTGGGCTTTTTTCTTTGCTTGTCTTAACATTGCCGGTGGGTAGACTCAGTTGGTGAATCAATGGTTTAATAGTGCACATTAATTTGTGAAAGCTGCCTCATTGTGGCAGTTTCTGTGGGCCCTGATATATTTGCCCCTAGATATATTACCAATGACATTTCGTCAATGACAAATGGAGACATGTAGCATGGAGTTAACTTCAGTGGGTTTTTAGACGGTATGGGTGTGCAATCCATCTGCATGTAAAGATACCCATGTTTCTAAGAAATCAATAGTTGTATCATCCATGGTGCATGTTAAGTCAATCCCAACTCATTGTGATTGAGATACTTGACAAATGCTTGTAAATGATCTCCAGAGTCCTGTCAAACTATGAAAATATCATCAATATATCTATGGCATTTCTTCATATGGCCTAGATATTCAGGACAGATTAGTGCATATAGCTTTTCAAAGTGATTCATAAAGAAATTAGCAAGGGCTCAAGCATAGTTAGTGCCCATAGAAAAACCTTGCATCTGGTGATAGTAGTGCCCATTAATAAAAAAAAGACTGTTTTTGAGTTAAAATTCCAGGAATTCTTTCATCATCTCCAAGTGTGTAAAGTAAGTTGCCGATGTCGCTGAGTATTTGTAGTCGATGATTGTGAGGGCCAAAGAATGACTGATTGATGTGTAAAGTGTTTTAACATCAAGGGTGACTAACAGGTAGTCTGGCTGCCAAGTAAAGTCCTTCAAGATAATTGAACAAGCCAACTCACTGTTCCGTGATCTCTGTGACTCCTTCTCTCTCACTGTTCTTCCTTGAGTCCGACCCACTCAGCCAGACACACTCTGGATGCCCTCATCTGTGGAGAAATCCCTATCTCTAACTCGGTATTCAGCCCCCTCTCTTGGTCTGATCACTCTCTCCTCTCTTCCCACTTTGGGCCGATCGGCCTTCAGTCTGAACCACCCCCCCACTTCCAGCCTCCTTCACCACCATTCAACCAATGAAGCGAGTGTAAGTCGCTGCTTTTGCTTCTACTTTCATCCCCCTTGCACCCTGTTTCTGATTCTCTCTCTGACTCTGTCCTAGCTTACCTGCACCTCGTCATCTCTAACACCCTTGACATCCTTGCCCCTGTCATGAGGATCCACCTGAAACCTGATTCCTAGTACAACAGCTGGTATGACTCCGACCTAGCATCTCTGAAATGTAAGTGTAGAGTTGCTGAACAGAAATGGCATACCTCGGGTTCATCCTCTGGCAAACTGGCCTGTCGCCTGCTCCAAAGGCAATATCGTTTCTCTATTAGCACCAAGAAGAGGGACTACATCCAAGCCCCCATCTCTGGAGCCACTAACTTCATGGCTGAACTCTTCAAAATCTGCAAGGAACTCGCAAATCCAACTGCAGTCTCCACCTCTGTCTTTCCTTCCCAGGCCTTTTGCACTGCTTTGGCCTCCCACTTCTCATCAAAAACTCAGGACATCCGGTCCACACTTTCCTCCACCCCCAATCCCACTCCCACTCCAGCCCTATTGTCTTTCACGGCTCCCCTTCCTCTACCGCCAGCACTCTCTTCCCTCCTGCTCATAGCACCTGATGAAGTCTCAAAACATGTCGCTCTATGAAGGTATCATCCAAACAGGTGCTCCTCCGCTCTTCTAGAACTATTAAGGACAACATCTCCTCTCTCGCCCGCCTCTTGCCGATTTCTGTAACTGATCCTTTGCCACTGGCTCTTTCCCTCTATTTCTCAAGCACTCCCTTGGGCACGCTCTCCTAAAAAAGCCATCTGCTGACCCTTGCTGCCTGGGTAACTATCGCCCTATTGTTGTGAATGCATGCTCAGCAAATCTTGACTGTAACTCTGCTGCTGTTCTCATTCGCCTTTATCTCTCCTCTGCCTTTGACACAGTCAAACATTTTATTCTCATAAAACAGATGTGTGATACCCTCAGCCTCATGGACTGGGCACTGGATTGGCTGACCTCTTTCCTCAATCCTCTCAGTTGCAACTGGGCCCTTTCTCCTCAACCACTTCACTTTCTAACTGCAGAATCCCCAAGGGATCTATCCTATTGCCATGGCACTTCAATATCTATCTTGCCCCTGTTGCTCACCTGATCTCCTCCTTCTCTCCTCATTTCCAGTGTTACGCTAATGACACCCAACTCTCCTTCAAACTACCTCCTCTTTATCCTCTCTCATCCCTGATTGTTTGACTGCTATCCAGGGATGGTGTGTGGATAATGATCTCTGTCTTAATGCCAGTAGATGGAGATCCTTCTTTGTGGGACACCTGCACCCTGCTTCCCTTTACTCTCTGGCCACCCTCCTTGTGCCCTCTACCTTCACCTTCCCTTGTGGCCAAGAACCTTGGGGTCATCGTCGACTCTTCTCTCTCCTTTACTCCTCACATCTTGGGCCTTGGCAAGAAGGCCCACTTGCAGCTTCACCTTCTTAGAGGAATTCTCCCTTTCCTCACCTTCTGCCAGAAGCTCATTTTTGCCAGAGCTCTGGTCCTCCCTTAATCTGGACTACTGCAACAGCCTCTTCCTCAATCTCCCCTTTCCTCCTACAGCTAATCCAGAACAGGGTTGCAAGATGTATTGTTGGCCTCAAGCCCAGAGAGCATATCTTTCCAGCCCTAAAATATTTCAACTCGCTCCCAGTGGCCACAAGGATCAAATCCAAGACCCTCTGCATCATCGACAAGGCTTTCTGGGGCCTGGAACCTTGCTATCTTCATCTTTATCTCCTTAAATACTTTCCTGCTAGAGCCCTCCCCTCCTCTAACTCGTACTCCCTGCATGCCAAACGCTTCTCCAGCAGAGAGTGGGGGGCAGGTTACTTTCTTAGGCTCGTACCTCTCTTTGCAGCAGCCTCTCTGCCCCTCTTAGAGTGGAGCCAGACCTTCTTATGTTCCAGAAACATCTAAAAACTCTGCTTTTGTCTACCTCTTTCACTCTTTTCCTTCCATGTTAATCACCCCTCTGCCACTGAGATTTGCGGCCTATACCTTCACGAAACTCACAAGTACTAGGCCCCTGCCCAATCGAGACCAGCACCCTCCCCCAACAGTGCCCCCTGTGGGCCCCTTACAGGACAGCTGTGCATCCCATACTTGGGATTCTTCCTCCCTAGCACTAAGCCAGCGCCTCCTCCCCTGAACCCATTGGCACTACCCTCCCTGCCTTTCACCGCCTTTCACTGCCTTTCACCAGCACTTGCTCATACCTTCTCCCTCCACACCCGCATTGTGTCTCTTATGTAGGAGGGAATTTTAAGAACCGCTTTTTGGATGACAATGTTAATATATTTCACAATAGGCTCACTTGCCCAGCCCATCCCACCCAGTATGGGTCTTCCCTCTGAGATGGTATCAAAAGGGTTTATGAATCTTGGGTAGAAAGTATATGATGGGCATTGTATGATGATCTACTATTAGGAATGATTTGTCATCATCTGTGAGCAGACCCTTCCTGTACCATTTGACAATTATGCTTTAGGCTTCAGTCGTGATTGTTTTCGAAGAGTTCATAAGGAGTTGTTCATAGCAATCAAGTGTTTGTAGATGATTATTGACTTATTTGATACAGTCAATTCTGGTGAGAATGACAATTCTCCTTACTTTGTCTGCCTCCTTAATAAGTATTCCTGTGTCGTTTTTAAGATTGTTAAGTGCCTGTATTTCTGATATCTTTAAATTCTTTCTGATTTGCCATGTATATGTTTTTCTTTTATCTCCAAGTGTGTGCATATCTAGGGTCACTGCCCTTTGCAATGTGTTATGCGTTATCCCCTGAGATATTGGGGGTACATTCGGACTTTTCCTCACAGTTCTGGTATACTAATGGTATCCTCGTCTATATTTAGTTTTTTAATCTCATCATATTCAGAAATGGGTTTGGTTTCCTGTAATAATAGAAGAAGTTGATAATGCTTCACATCCTTTACAGTTAAACTACTGATTAGTGTGGCAGGATCCTGTCTATCCATGTAAGGTGGTTTATTTGCAAAGAATTTCTTCAGTCTTAGTTTTCAGGTGAATTTAAAAATATCTATTTGTGTATCAATTAAGTCAGTATAGATGGATGGGGAAAATGGTAGTTGCTTATTAAAAACTGAAACTACAGCTTCAGTGAGAGATCTATTCTAAAGGTTTAAAACTAAACCTGGTGTCTAGTTGCCTTCTGCTATCTTTGATATCCTAATCTTGTGATCTTTCTGTTTGTTTCTAGCTCAGATTATTGGCTTGTGTGTACCTCCTCTCTTCTCTCTTCTACTCCTGCTCTTGTTGGTGTATGTATTTCTAAAGGGTCTTCACAACCGCACTGGCTTTGTCTGGGTTCTCTGGTTTCCTTTTTAGTACCTCTTTATTTGGTCTGTCTAAAAAAGTTCCTTTCTTTGATAAATCTGCCTGATCTATCTCTGCTGTTGTTCTAGCTTGGCATTCTCTGATATTCTCCGGTTCAACTATTGATATCCAAACTAGCTTGGAATGAGTTGGGAGAGCTATCGCATTAACTGATTTTATTTGGGTCATCACACATGGATTGGAACGTATCGAGCCTACCCTGTCTGTGGTCCCCGTCATCCCATAAACACGTCCTGGACTTCCTGATTTAAATTTCATCTTGCAGGCTTTTTAAAATGTCATACAGGGCATGTAGTTATTTTATTTGGTTGTTATTGGTGCATCCATGAGTTTGATTTCTTTTTAGGGTTGCAATCTGTGCTATACTACATAAGTATTCTCGATTTGCATGCTCTATCAGCAGTTTGATCATTATTTTGATCCTTTGTTAAGGTTCTCTTCCCATTTCTGGGCAATGTTTAAATCCCCAGGGTTCTTAAAATTGGTAGTCCCCTCCGCATTTTCTCTTTTTCTAGATAGTTCTGCATGCTTGTACCTTCGCAGAATTTGTTCATTTCCTTCTTTGATAGTTTGTCTAGTCTGATGCATGTTGGTCTTAATGTTTCCTGAGAGTTCACAGGATCCCTGAATGCATTGCTCGTAGATCCTTTGGTTGCAAGTAGGGCTGTAATATCATCATCTCTTCTTAGCAGGTATTTAGTAATGATTGTCTAGGAAGAGCTACATGGCTACCATGAATTATTTTCTATGTGAAATAAGAAGTACACTTGAGGGGGGCACTAGATCCTTTTCTCAAACTGCACCTGGTAGAGTGGGTATAGTGGGTGCTGGCCAAGCTGTGTGTGCATAGGTGGTGGATAGTTGTACCGTACCGTCACTTGGAATTGGAATATTAGGAGCATTGTTACCTATGACATTATTGCACTCAGTCAGTCTTAAGGAATGTCCTGATACTAATGTCCAACAAAAAATTATATTTTGATTACAGGACTTGCTATATGCTTCAATGCTGTATATTGTCATTCATATTCAATTTTATTTAGGTGTTAGGATGAACAGTTGTGCCCACTAGAGCATACATGTATTTTGACCCACATAGGTCTTTATCAAGGCTTATCAAAGTTGCATAAATGAAGATCATGATTGGTCTATACTTCTGTGAAATATTTCACCCAGTGAGGATGCCAAGTGATGGTACCAAAATCCAAATTAATTTCGATTGTGCCATCAGTATTCTCAACATGTAGCTTTACATTGGCAATTGGAACATTTGTTCATGTCAATAAGATACAAGACATTTTTGGGAAGACAAAATAAGGTATGTACGAAGTGACAAAAGGGGACAGGAGGGGGAAGAAAAAAGCAGAATATGCAGGTGAGTAATATCATACACATTCTGAGCAGTAATCAGACTGCAGTTAAGATTAATTAAGAATCATCAGTCCATGGAAGATGTTTCTTAGCCTAAAAGCTATGTTATTTCTTAAAATAGGAATGGCAATTACATGGTGGAGCCCATTATATCAATTCTTGTGGTTCAATGTTAATAAACCAAGAGAGAAGGACCCACTTTACCCACTCTCCCAGTTGAGAAAAGGTTCTAGTGCCCACCCCCACTGACCTTCCTCATTCGAGATATAGTTGGCTTGATATTGTTGAGTTTGCTCTAAGTTTCTTTATAGCAACTTTAGGTAAGCAAACACATTTGGATGTCTTTAGCTGATTGTATAATCAAATAAAATACATTTTTGTATAGGTTATTTTGCTATTATTGTAAAAATATAAATGGGAAATGTATTATTCTAGTTATTTCATGGGAACATAGTAACTTGTTTTCATAAGGCTGCTCCTCTGTGAATAGCGGTTGTGCTTAAAGGTTATATCATGTGGTTTTTCATTAATTTTGTTCTTTCTTTAATCTATATGAATGAAGGTAAAGTGCCATATCCTAACTTTAAATTCAAGAATGATGTAATACAGTTGAACGTATGTGGTGTAAAAAGTATAACTTTTATGGCAATATGGAATGTGTAGGTTCCATAGTGTTTTGCAAGTGACATGTGGGTGTACATCTGGCAACAGACCCCATTAGCTTTGGGTATATTGATTATGCCCACCAAAGTAAATTGCATTAGAGCGCAGCAATGTTGAAGCAGATTGTAGATGTGTGCAGACATATAAGCATAACAACATCCGAACCATGCATGGTGGTTAAATGTTACTACTGAAGTCTTACAAATCGAGGGCCATATTATAGCATATTTTATTTTTATTTTTGTTTATTAGTGCTTTTGGAAGAACATTGTCAACCTTTTACAATTTAAAATGTATACAGAATTCAGTAACATGCCAAACATATTCACTAAATACATTAAAAACCCATTGAAATGACACATATACATACAATTCATAATTAAAAATAATCCATGGACAAGTTATCCAGGTATCATATAACAACCCACTCTCCAGTTTATCTAGCTTTAGGTTGGGTCTCTGTTGCTGATTTCAGCTTTTCCAAGGCCCGCAACCAGATATGGAATGCAGCTGCTACCATCACAATCGATTCCGACCCAAAGATCATGTTCCAAAATTGACCTGCCTGCTGCATCCTAAAATTAACATATCCCTTCTTGGATTCCCTCTCAGGTGCTGCATAATTCGTAAGTATGTGCCTCTGGGACCCCATGTGTTCGGCACACAGATGGCTCCACCTATCGATTCAATGGATCCCTCCCATGGCCAGGAAGAGTATTTAGTTGCAGTGAGAGAGTACATCGTGTTAGGGTAAGAGTAGTGAGTTTTGTGAGATAGGATCTTGGCAAATCCCTATCAAATCCCTGCTGAGTGAGGATAACTTATCTTCGCAAGGGTGGCCAGGTGATTCACCCTTTCTGAGGTGTCATGGTGTCTCATTTCTTGCTCAAATTTTAACAAGTGGAGGCCTAAAGCAAGTTACTGGTGGGTTTCTGATTCCCAGGTCCTCAGAATGTTTTGCCACCATATTCCCAAATTGTCTATAGCAATCACTTTTCTTACATTGGTTAGAATGAGGGATAGTGAGGCTCAGCAGCGTCAGCTCCCTTGAATCACTGGGCCAGGTTTTTACCCACAGTTTACAGGCTGCATTCTTCCAGAGGGAAAGAAGGGAAACAAGCCCTAATTCCAGATGTGCTGCTTCAACTGGGACACTAGATGGAAGGCTGAGCAACAAGCACAATATTTTTGCCTTTAGCTTGGGCAGCTATTCTACAAGACTTAACGGATATACTTCTAGGGCGTAGAAAATGCTATGGACTATCAACTGGCTGTATGCTCTCAATGCCCACCATGTGTGTCAATAATCTTTTTCAGTATAAGCCATTTCTTCCAAACTTTGGCTGAAACCCCCTCCCTCAAATGAGACAGGGACAGTTTTGCTCTGATCATCTATCCAAGATACCTCTATTCTTCTGTTTGCTCCAACATGACCCCTCCTAAATTCCATCTAAATGAAGGGGCCCCATATGCACCTCTCCCCACTGTAAGGACCTTCATCCTTATGCTGTTAGAGTATAGCCCATGCTCTATTGAAAATGTATACAAAGTCTCTAATGAGCATTGTAGACCTATATTTGTCCTGTCTAGAATGACCATATCATCCTCATATGTTAAGCAGCACAAAGCTTCAGTTCCAAAGCCGCGTGAAAATGATGTGCCCTCCCCAGGGCTTGTGCTAATTCCACTGTATAAAGGTTGTACAGCAAAGGGGCTAGAGGGCACCCGTGTTTAAGACCTCTATTTGTAATGACAGTTTGTTAAGGTTCCTTCCTGGGACAGTCTCACCTGAACCTCTGTTTCAGAGAAGAGTGATTTGTTAAAATATAACAATGAAGGGTCTGTTCCCTACCTTTCAAGCTTCTCCTATAACCTTTCTCCGATAACACTGTCAAACACATCTGTGTAATCCACAAAGGCAAAGTAAAGAGCCATGCCAGGATAGTAGTGGATGTCTGTTATCAGAGATGGAAAATATAACACAATAGACCAGTGGACTGGGGATGACAGTATGCTCTTACTCTCTTATTTGTTCCAAAAAACATTTATTTATTCCAAAACACAAAAATACAATATATTTAGTCTGAATATATACATACAATAATGTTCTGTCTCACAACCATTTATCCCATCACACATTCATACTCACACTCTCATATCAGAAATCTATGTTAGCTTTAAAACAGGGTAATGTCAGATATATCACCATCAATAATATTTTTTTTAACCCCTTCTTCAATACATGTGTATCTATCTGTGTGTCAATAGTACAACCAGCATTACAGGTCGACACGTATTTCAGTTATCTAGACGGGGCACTACCAATCTTGCCTCTTTATTGCTCCAACCTTCATCAGGACAAAAGGCGAAGTACCAATTATGTCTTGCTTCTGATAGACTGGGGTGAGCCACACCATCTATAAAAACACATAATAAAACCTATTGTCAGCCATTTCTGTACTTGTCATCCTCATTTAATTTAATAATCACTGTTATTCTGTCACAATAACTCTCCTCATAGTTATGCACATCCTACTTACCTCCACATTTAGTTGTCGGAAGAGGTGCAGATGTTCTGGACTAAATCTGTCACAGGCTCACTTGTTTGAGTATATTCCTATATCTTTACCTGTAAACCGAAGAAACCTGCGTTAGGCCTGCAGCAGGTTCCAACTCAAATATCGTAACCTTGACCGCAAAAAAATTCTTATTATATGTTATGGGTACATAGGTTGTAGACTCACTTTCAACTTAACATTTGACCCATGTTGATTTCAAGGTCTTTAGTCCTGCTGAATTTCTTCTATGGACAGACACATTTTTCACAGTGAGGAACAAATCCTCTTGGTTCACCTCAAGTGGATAAACCACTTGTTTAAGTATGCCGGTCCACCTACTCTGGTGCCCTATTCCCACATACCATCTATGTATATAACATCAGCATATTTCCAAACTTACCAATTAGATAGAGGACATCTCCTCAATCTCTGATCTATTATTTTCAGTTGTTCCCCGTAATCCAGTTTCACAGTACCTCGCTGGTTCACACACCGAATGTGCATTGATTTTATCAGATTCAACAGTGCCCAGATTGAGTGGTAGTTCTTCTTCCCTTCCTAAAACCAGTCTGGAGGAGGGGGAGCAGTCCTTCTCTCTTTATCCACTCAGCCAGGTGTTCCAACAACGCAGTGGCAAACATCTTGGTGCTGGGGTCCAGCATCGCCAATAGTCTAAAGTTTGATGGTAGATTGTGGGGGGCCCTTTTTGTGCACTGGTATGAGTATAGAGCTTCTTCAGCTCTTGGGTAGGATTCCCGTTTCACAAATATATCAGAAGAGGCATTTTAACAGAGGGCCCCACAATAGGAGTTCACTCTTCATGACCATATGGCAAAGGCCATCCGCCCCTGTAGCCATTGAGGGTTTCATCTTGACTATCATCTCCTCAATGCCAGCTCTTCTTATGTAGTTTGCCACCACCGTATTCCTCATTGAGCTAACCTCCCTTTGATCCACAGTCTCGGTATCCCATCTGTAGATTTTCAAAATAAAGACAATCCATTGCTCCTCTGTCACTACACACACCTCCAAAACAATGCTGCATGCCATTGCCATGTATCTCTTGGCCCTCTTCCTGTTCCTACCTACGAGGCTAAAAACCTTGGGGTCATCTCCGACTCTACTCGCTCCTTCTTTCCTCACATCTCTGACATCTCTAAAAAGTCACACTACCAGCTGCACCTCCTCAGAGGTATTCTTCCTTTCCTCTCCTTCCCCCAGAAGCTCACTGTCTCCAGAGCATTGGTTCTCTCTAGGCTGGACTATTGCAACAGCCTCTTTCTAAATCTGCTTGCCTCTATTCTCCACCCTCTGCAACTCATCCAGAACAGGACTGCAAGACTTGTCCTTGGCTTCAAGCCCAGGGATCGTATCTCTCCAGGACTGAAATCTCTGCACTGGCTCCCACTGCCTGCAAGGATTAAGTTAAAAACCCTCTGCACTGTCCACAAGGCCTTCTGGGGCCTGGGACATCAATACCTTCAACTCTCTCTTTTGAAATATCTTCCCGCTCAAGCTTTTCTGCCTCCAACTACCTCAGGGTCCGTTGCTTCTCCAAGCAACAAGTTGATGGCAGATCTCTTTCTTCGGCTGGGGACTCCCTCTGGTACAGCCGCCCTGCCTTCCTGAAACTTGAGGAGAACCATCTCTGTTTCTGGAAGCACCTCAAAACCTTCCTCTTTGCTTCTGCTTTCTCTCTTCCTCTCCCCAGCGGAATACCTGGCTGATCTGTACTTGTAACTGGTCACTCTCTGATCTCGGGCCCATGTCCCCTCCCCCACCAGTTACACACCTGCACTGCCTCCTGGGCTAACCCCACCTGATGTCTGCACTTACCCTTGCACTTGCCACCAGCTGGCCGTACTTCTCCTATTGTTTATTTATTATATTACCCCTTGTACTGCACTGTCCCCACCCCCCTACTCTGCAGTTTTCCTCTTCCCACTTCCTCTGCACTTGCGTGATCTGAATGACACTTGGCCTAGTATGATCGCTGTCTCTGTCTTCTCTCTGTTCCCCCTCCCTTTTCGTGTCACGCCTTGAAACACTTGTGTATAGGCATGTTATAAATGCCTTATCATATCATATCATGTCAAATGCCAAAACATCTTCATGTTATTTGTCCTAATGAGTTTATCAATGTATTTCCATGCAGCCAAGTGTTCTCCATATTTATAGTTCCAAAGCCATACTATATATTTGGAAATTGCCGTTACCTGTATTTCTCTCTCGTCTACCAAGGATGTGTTCAGGGATCTTTTGTTTTTCCATATTAGGGAATTTAGCTCCTGTTTTGCCTTTTGTATTCCCATGTGAAATCTGGGTCTTACTTCTCCCAAATGTTCGGCAACCACCCGATGTCTTGGAGAGCGATATGTGACCAGTGAAGTCGCCAGCCTCTTTTGATCCCAATCACAGCCCCCCAAAATATCTTCCTCGCTCTCACCCAGTGTTCTACCCGCCTGGCTAAGATGGTGGATCGGAACACCCAACCGATATAACCTGTTACCTTGATGGTTTTCCATGGGGTTGGATATTCCAGCAATAGGGGCTCTCTCCGCTTTACCTTTACACTTCATACTAAGTGTGGTGTGGTCAATATTTGGGGCAGGAATTATTTCAAGTTTGGGGGAACATTTCCTTACAAGTGTATTAACAAATATAAAATCAATACCACTGTTATAAGTCTCATTGGACCAAGTTGTTTGTGCCTCTCTGTCCTCCAGTACAAATAAGGAGAGTCTAAACTCATCTAAAGTCTCTCTCCAGAGCATGCTCTATTTCCCAAGCCATCCTTCCTCCCCAAACAGGTATTCCCCAAGTGATCGTACACACAATCCACGTTGAAATATCGTGTCAGGATAATATCCCCCTTGGGGAGGTTGTTGCTCCATTAGCTCCCCACATGGGGGGTCATATACCATGGCCACCACTGTGGGTACAACTCCCAGCAGCAGATTATTCGAGTGACCACATATTCAATTTCTATGGGGAATCGCAGTTGGAAATTCTACTAAGTTCAGGTACATTTTAGCCCCCATACACAATCCCCCCTAGGTTTACCCCTCTCAGGGTGATTAGATAAATCAAATAAGATTGGTCAAGCTAATCAGAGCAAGCAGAGCATTCCTCTCCCAAGCTAGCTGCATCATCATTGCTAATTCCCTAATACTCTCCAGACTTGATTATTGTAATTCCATGTACCTAAGAGCCAACAAATACATAATCAACAACATTCAAACTCTGCAAAACAACGCACTCAGAACATCCCTCAACCTACCCTCTAAGGAACACATCTCTAATAAAAGAAGAGACCACAAATGGCTCAAAATCTGCAACCGCATCTCTCTCTAAACAGCATCACTTACTTTCAAATGCTTAAACAACGCAGCCCCACCATCTAGCAGCCAGAATGGTAAAAAAGACCTCCACCCGCCCCATCAGAATGATTAACTCCTACTGCCTTCAGGTACCCAAATTTAGACAAAAGAAAACGGGCAGCAGTAGTTTCCCTGTCATGGCAGCCCAACACTGGAACCCCCTTCCACTCAACACCAGAGCAGACCAATCCTACCACAGCTTTAGGCGAAACATTCTCAGCTGGTTACGATCCAATGACCCCTACGACTGATATGCGTACCCTCATACTAACAAACTATAGCCAACTTGACTGTATATATATATATATATATTCAGTGAAAATCTTTGTTAAAGGGACGTTATGGTTCAAAGTAAAACCGAAATACCCCTGAAATTCGGCAGTTATGGTAACATAAGCAACCACAACTCGCGCCACCGTGCACTGCTAACACTAACACCCAGGACATCAAAGATGAGATCACAAATGTCATTGATGACATCACTGATGACATCACATGTGCATTTACTTTTCATAAAAACTCTGTATAAGGGATTCTTATAATGCTGACCAAAAACTGTCAAGGATCATTGGGATAAATATCATGAGCTAATTAGTGCATTAAGCAATGCATTGATATAAATAGCATTCTATTATGAAGTTCTATCCAGTATACAAGCTACTCATGCAGAAACATAGGCAGTGTGTGCAGCATACATGATGAAGGTGCCATATTCATAATCTTGTCATGTTGAATACTGAAATGATAACTGCTTTCTTATTAGAGTTTTGCATACTGTGAAACATGTAATAAGTAGATAATAAAACCCACTTAATACATAATTATTACAGACAAAACACAAAGAGACACCAACACATACAAATATGATTATATACAGGGACAGTGAAGTAAACAAAAAAGCAGAAGTAGTAACAGAAAGAGTTCATAACCTAACTGATTGTCTTTATGCAGAGAAACTATTGCTCTGTTTCAAAGCTGCTACTTACCATATGTATGTGTATCATGACTGCACCCAAAGGAAAGGAGAGTGAGTATAATGTATACAAATATGAGCATAAACAGGGAAGGTAGAGTAATAAAAATAAAACTATGAGAAAGTGCTGATAACCCTAATGATTATCTTCATGCACAGAAAGGATTGCTCTCTTTCAAGCCTGTGTCTTCCGCTATGTATATGTTTCATATGATGTGACTTGACCCTAAGTCTACAAATATAGTACCTTTTCAATGTTTACATCCTGACTGTTACTGAAGAAAACTATGTGGCTTCGATATGTCAGTAAAGGATAAAAAGGGAGAGCCAGCCATGTGATGTCATCAGTGATGTCATCAATGACATTTGTGATGTCATCTTTGATGTCCTGGGTGTTAGTGTTAGCAGTGCACGGTGGCGCGGGTTATGGTTGCTTATGTTACCATAAATGCCGAATTTCAGGGGTTTTTCGGTTTTACTTTGAACCATAACGTCCCTTTAACAAAGTTTTTTCACTGAATTTCATAGGTTTTCAGTAGTGCAACTTAACCATAACGTCCCTTTAACAAAGTTGTTTTACTGAATTTCATAGGTTTTTAGTAGCGCAACTAAACCATAACGTCCCTTTAACAACGTTTTTTCACTGAATTTCATAGGTTTTTAGTAGCACAACTTAACCATAATATCCCTGACTTCATATACATGTAACATAGAACATACTAACCCCCTCATAGTGATTTTCATGTCCGCGGACTACTGTCATGTCCGCGGACATATCGAAAATCTGAGCGTGGTGAATGTAAATTTAAATAGTGTGCCCCATTTCCCCTTTGAAGTTGGCTCTGAAAAGAGCCGTTTTTCTTTTTTTAACAGATGCTTGACAGACACCTGTTATTTTGTATTTTTTTCTTGTTTTTTTTTCTTACTTTACTCCTAAAATCTTCACATAACCTTCTCCAAAGCAACCCTTACATTCCAAAATAGAAAGGCATTTCCCGTAAAAGATAAAGAAATGCCATCTTCTTTAAAATTAACAGCATTACTGGCATCAATATTCTCATTATTACAGAAGAAGATACCAGCTCTAAGCATGAAGGCACACATGCCTCGGTTGATGACACACCTAGCAATGTTTTGCTGAGGACAAAACTGAACTATTGTCCCATATTGCCCTAGTTAGTAATCCAGAGAAAATTACTTTCGCATTTGGAAGGATCTTCATTACGGCTTGAACCAATCGTTCCAAATCAGCTAACAAAGTAGGGGCACTGACGTTGCCCAAATGGAAAGCACCATAGTGCAAAACTACCACATGCGGACTGTTCATCGTGGCCATATCCTCACAAACTTGTACAATTCCCTGTACATTGCAATCAGGCACAGTGCTCCACACCACCTCCACTCCTTTCACATCAAAGTTCTTTGCAACATGCCTGCATTGAGCATACTGTTGTAAACCATACACAAGCATATCTCCAAGCACCAACACCCTGACTTTCTCTACTTCTGCCATCTTCACCACACACAGTCTCTTTCAACACAAATCCACAACCTCGACATCGGATTGGCTGATCCGTACAGTCTTCGTTCCATGTTGGATTTCCTGGAAAAACCCGGATGTAGCACGCCCTGTCCACGAACAGCCGCGGTGCCCGCGGACGGCGTCCACTTTACTCTCTGAGCCATTCCCTCATTGCATACAGCTAAGCAATCACACAATACGAATAACGTCCTCAGAACACCCCCATTTTGAGACTTTTCGAACATTTCACGACAATTATCATTTCATTATTCAACATATTAACTTTCATCTTGTACTCTGCACACAATGCTATGTTTCTTCATTAGTAGCTCAGTATAATAGATAGAATCCCATAATACAATGCTATTTATATCAATGCATCGTTCAAAGCACTAATAACGGTATGATATTTATTGCAATATCCTTGACACTTTTTTCACAACATTATAATAAAAATCCGTAGTACACAAATTCCATGAAAAGTACATACACATGTGATGTCATCAGTGATTTCATCAATGACATTTGCGATGTCATCTTTAATGTCCTGGGTGTTAGTCTTAGCAGTGCACGGTGGTGGCGCGAGTTATTTTTCATAGCTTACCATAACTTGCGATTTTCAGGGGCCTTTCGGCTGTACTTAGAACCATAACGTCCCTTAAACAAACTTTTTTTAATATCACGCAAACAATATACAAACATGGTCTGCAAAAACCAACTTCTCACAGATGGCTTTACACAGAATGTTGCAAAGAAGAATTTATGCTCGTTCACAGTGAAGGTCAGCTGCTTCCATTTCTTTCTCGGACCCCGGAGAGGCTCACAAAGCGGACTATAAGGTTGTATTGTGTTTTGACCTTGACAGACAGAGATTGTGATGAAAGACTTCTCTTGAAGGAGTGTTGCTAAAACGTAAGAGAAGATAAGGATGAAATTTCTGAAATGAAACCACTTTTATATATTATATCACTATGCGAAACACAGTTCGCACACGCAGAGTCGTATTTTGGGACTGCACTACTCGTAGACAATGGAAATTGCAATTGTACTGTAAGTAACCCTTTAGATTATTTTATACCAAATATAATTACAATAGCGTAGCATTAAAGACCGCTCAAGTTGAACTTGTTCGTTGAAAGTGGCATAATGTTTTCTACCGCGCACTATCACCGCCAAATTGATCCCCTGTTGTCTAGAGGCCTCTGAAAAAGGCAGACGACACAGGGTGGGTTAATAGAAATAATTTAACTGGTATATAGGCGGTCAAGCGCTCTACTCGCTGTGCCACTTCACTGTAGCCTGTCAAGTGGCACAGCGAGTACAACGCTCGCTTTGACATCCGTGTACAGCTTGCTAACGCAAGTTCGAATCCCGGCAAGGTCAAACTCAGCCTTTCATCTTTCCGTGGTCGATAAATGAGCACCACACACCGTGGTTCATAATAAGCACCACTTAATTACCTCACGGTTCTTAGCGCTATATGAATGGGAAAATATTATTATTTTATTAGTAACATACTCTGTTGCACTATCTTCAATAGCAAATAGTTTCACGCCCTAATAAATAAAATGATGATTTTTAATGAAGATCGGCTGGTGAGACTAATTTATGTTTTTTAAAACAGGTGTGTGGCCCCATTTTGCCTATGTCACGATTTACAGACTCCAGCGGATGGGGTCTTCAACTGCCAGGTGCAGGTCCAAATATGCAACTTCATGACCCTCACCATTTTATGGGACAATCGCCAAGGACCAATATGCCCTTACGCAGTACTAGCGGCTACAAACAACATACAAACCAATAGGGTGGTCTAATGGCTCGTTGTTGGAGCAACCTTCCGATTATCAGAGCGACCATTTACTGCTTTTATCATAAACCAACAGCCTATCTACCGCAAAGGAACAACGCGTGGCTCCAAATAAACTTTTGCTGATCGACAGCAGAGACAATAGCAAATCGCTGAATATTCACATTTCATGTGAAATAAATGTACTTTACCAAATGTACAATCCTGCTGTTTACTTTTAAACCACAGTTTCATATTCCGAATTGTGGCGCACTGAGTTGTAAGCTGATCTAACACACTCTGTACCGCAAAGGAACATCGCGTGCCTCAACATGAACTTTTGCGGATCGACAACAAAGACAAATGCAAATTGCTGAATATTCTCTAAACATTTGATGTCAAATAAATGTACTTTACAAAATTTACAATCGTGCTGTTTGCTTTTAAATCGCTGTTTCATATTCCGAATTGTGGCGCGCTGTGTTGTGACATAATATGTGTTGTCTTCCGGGTTCTGTGTAAAGTCACTTAGGACTGCAGAGGACTGGGCGCGTTTGATGACGCACCCTGTAACGTCACGGAGAGAGACGGGGAATATGAATGCTTTGATAATATCAGTCTTAGGGGTGGGAGATATGATTTAGTGTCGCAAAAGCAAGTCAGCCATGTCAATAGCGCCAGTCATAGGATTATCACATAATGTCGGCGCACACCAGCCGGATTTATCGTTTCTTTAGTGGACAAAAAGTCGGTTGACGCCCATAGGAAATTGAACTATTAGCGGACAAAAGGAGTGGTCTTAAAACACTTTCACCCTGACAACGAACAATAAACAACGTTCTCAGAACACCACCATTTTGTGTAATTGCAACCATTTCGGGACATCGCGAGTGGTCTTAGAACACATTCAACTAGACAGATTACAATACGGACAGCGTCCTGAGGACACCCCCAGTTTGTGTATTTACGAACAATTAAGTACACTGCGAGTGTTCATAGCTCATTTTTACCTTCCTTGCGAACAAAAATGACACATACTCCGTCCTCTAAACACCCCACCATTTAGTTTATTTACAAAATGTCAGAACAGCCGTGTTCTCCGCGGACAAATCGAATGCAACAAAAACGTCTAGTACATAAAAAAACAAAACATTGAACCTATTCCATACTCCCCCACCCTCCCCAAACACTCTTACGCACCAACACACGGCACTAAATACAATTTTTTATCCACGTTTCACCGCGCTGTACGCGGTCGACGGCAAATACAAGATGGCGGGCGCCACAGAAAATCTGACGCACTCCACGCCCCTCGCCGTCCAATCAGCGAACACATCGCATGTCCGCGGACATGACGCAAGGCCATGGGCCAATCGGGGTGCTGTCCGCGGAGTGAATAGGGAAGTCCGTCCGCGAAGCGAACACAGAAATCACTAATTTTGTTGCCTTATGTTTTGGTCATTTTATAAAAAAACTACTGGACGGATTTACACCAAATTTGCAAAAGCATGCTTTCAGGACCAAGCCCCCGCTCCTGCCGCAAATTTGGTGTAAATCTGTCCAGCGGTTTGGCCTGTGGCCGTGGGCAAAGTTTTTTCCCATTATGTCTATAGGAAAAAACACAAGGTTTGGGACCCCCCCTATAACTTTTCCCCCCCTGGACGAATCCTCACCAAACTTTGCAGAAATTCAGAGTGGGCCATATACTTTTTCTGGAAAGTTTGGTGAGGATTCGTCCAGAGGGAGCGAAGTTATAAGCCACCCAAAAAATGTTCTTCCTATGGAAACACCAACTTAACCATAACTACATGGACGCTACCGCGTCCATGTAATATATCCCTTAAACTGACCTGCCGAAATGTAATTAACTGTATGTATATTTGTAAATATGTGCCTATCTTGTAACTAAGTTTTTATGTAACCTTGTCTTCCTGTCCTCTGTTGCGCCCTGTTACCTCTGGGTTTTGCCCACCATACTAAATAAACAAGCAAACAAACAAACCGTCCATATCGAAACAGGTCATCAGCCAGGTTTCCTGAAGACAGAATAGCTCTGTCCTCCTGATCAGTTCCAGCGCCGGCTGGAATTATAGCATTTTAATGGGTCCTATTTGAGGTATGTATCATGTGTATTTTAGACAAGAGACTGTAATTATTGTAGTTGATTGGAAATTGAGTTAAAATAATACATAAGGTACCAATAATTAACGTGTTTAATGAATGTGTTTAATTTAGAAGATTTTAATTTATGATAAATTCCCGGAAGAAATGTGGATACAAATTATGATTATTATCTCCAACTTCTTTTCAGCAGATATAGCCTAATGCTTTCAATGTGATGTATCAACTATTTCAGCAACAGAGAGGACATTTTTGCACTTGCTACTGATTGTTTCTGCAGGAAAGGCAACAGAAAGGCAACAGAACACACATATATATATATATATATATATATATATATATATATATATATATATATATTTATAATCTTTGTTAAAGAGACGTTATGGTTCCAAGTAAAACTAAAAAACCCTTGAAATTCGCCAGTTATGGTAAGCTAAGCAACCATAACTCATGCCACCACTGTGCACTGCTATGACTAACACCCAGGACATCAAAGATGACATCGCAAATGTCATTGATGACATCACTGATGACATCACATGTCTGGCTCCCTCTTTTTTCCTTTACTGATATATCTAGGCCAGTAACAGTCAGAAACTAAAACATCATAAACTCATTATTTATATTCAAGTACTATATTTGTACTATATACTTCAAATATGTTCTTACTGTAATTCACTTGGGTTTCACTCACAGCATATGAAACATATACATATGCGAACACACAGATTTGGAAAACAGCAATGCTTTGTGTGTATAAAGTCAGTAAGGTTATCAACACTTTCTTATAGTTCTGGCTTTTTTTCCACTTTACTTTCCTGGATATGCTCATATTTGTATACATTGTATGTACAGTACTCTCCAGTCACATTATATGATAGTTATACATAGCGAATTAGTAGGTTTGAAGCACAGCAATCATTTCTGTGTATAAAGTTTATCAGTTGGGGTATGACGATTGGCTGCTAATACTGTTGTATACTTCATTTTCCCTGTATATGCTCATGTTTGTATGTGGTGTTGTTATTTGTGTTTCGTTTTGAATAATGCAATTATGTAGTATGTGGGATTTATTAGCTAGTTATTAAATGTTGCCCAGTAGACAAAACTGTAATAAGAAACATGTATCATTTTACTATTGAATATGGTACGATTAATAATATTGCACATCCATCATCTATATTGCACACAATGCCTATGTGTCTACATGAGTAGCTTAGTATACTGGAAAGAACCTGATAATAGAATGGTATTAGTAGCAATGCATTACTTAATGCACTATGTACCTCATGAAATGTATTCCAATAACCCTTCACACTTTTTGATCAACATTTCTATAAGAATCCCTTGTACAGACTTTTTATGAAAAAATGCGTATGTGATGCCATCAGTGATGTCATCAATGACATTTGTAATGTCATCTTTGATGTCTTGGGTGTTAGTCATAGCAGTGCACAGTGGTGGCACGAGTTATGGTTGCTTAGCTTACGATAACTGGCGAATTTCAAGGGTTTTTCTGTTTTAATTGGAAACATAACGTCCCTTTAACAAAGTTTTATTTACTGAATTTCATAGGTTTTTAGTAGCGCAACTTAACCATAACGTCCCTTTAACAAACTTTTTTTTACTGAATATACATTTTCATAGTGTAAATTTGATAGATGTGTACTAGGCTTCCCTTAATTTATATACAATTAACTTAGAACATACCGAACACCCCGCTAATGATTTTGATGTCCGCAGACGGTCACGTACGATATAAACACTACCCAAACATGCAGGGGGTATCTAAAATTGTTCTATCATACCTTATAAACAGTACCAAGTTGTAAAAGCAGCACATATACATATTATATATATATTGATAAATAAGCAGTGGAACCTACATATTTAACAAATCAGGCAGCCATTGAAATATGATATCTAATAACATGGATTATACCATAACAAACAAGATATACCTCCAACATAATTACCTCACAGAAACTGCAGAGCTAGAAGCAACAGTAGACCTACACAACACAACAAATACAATTTACCAGGAAACTAGTAAGTAAACTTCATTTTTTGTATATATTACTCTACTTTTTGGGTGAGGTACAGTATAATTAATCTATTTTTGTTTTTCACACAGAAATGTGCAGTACTTTGGAGTGGCTGGAAGAACATTTTCCACATGAGGAAATAGCTGAAGACAGTGATATTAATGGTAGACACTTGTCTATACAAGGAAATTGATACTCATTTCCTAATGTGTACTTAACATATATATGTTTATTTTTTACAGACCATACAAAGATTGAAAATGTGACTCCAAAAGACACAATGGAAAAGAATCTCGAACGCATTGAACATAAAGTAGACATGTTGAAAGAAAATGTCAATAGTTTGAAACAGTTAGTAGAGGACCACATCAAAGAAAAAATGAAGTACCTTTGCACCACCTGTACCTGTGCCCCCTCTGCATGTCCCAGTGAACTATCCACAAACCGTGAACAACAATATAAACGTTTTGATGAGATTTCCATCCCTTTATCCCCTCCCATCCATCCTCTCCAAACCCCTAATTCCCCTGTTTTTATATCAGTTTCTGCTTCCCCCTCTCTTTCATAATGTGTGTATATGTTTCTAAGTTAAAACATGTTATGTTTCTTGGAATGAAATTCTTTGTATCTTATTATTTTTTTTAAAGCAGTAAAAATGTCGGCGGCCAACACGCCTGTGTGGCTTGTCCATGATTAAGAAAATGTGGATGTCCTAAGGACACTACACCTCTCCGTACCATTCGCAACCAAGATGGAAATGTTCATAGAACACAACAACTGTCCGGCGGGTCCGTAAATCAACAAAATAGAGGTGCCCTAAGGACACTTTACCTGTCCGTACCGTTCGCAACCAAGATGGGACTGTCCGTAGTACAGGCGTGGTGTCCGTAGTCAAACAAAATGGAGGTTTCCTAAGGACACTATACCGAGCCATGCAGTCTGCAGAACATCTAAGCACATGCGCACCATACCCATAAGTCCTGTGAAGATCGCGCCTGTACGTAACTGTCCGTCTCACTTGTGTCGCACTTTTAATTAGTTTCAGGACCCGAACACTGTCCATAAAACACCCGCGCGCATGCGCATGACCGCTCCTGCACATTTGCTGTCCTGCGGACACCCGTTCCCTTCGCGGACGTTTTCCTGATGTCATCACATGACCGCACCCATGCTGAGCGTGTGTAATATTTAAAAAAAAACGTATTCAGACAATCCAAATTATTTTACAGTAAAACAATACAATTTCACATGTTCCAGACAATGGCCCTGGCTTTCCACATATTTATTGTAACTTTTTGAATGCTTTTGAGTGTTCGATATGTTCTCGAGGTGCACCCCTCCACACCTATAAAAAGCCACACCCCAGGGCTGATGTTCATTGTACTTCTGGCTATTGCAGATTGACTTATGCTACCTTTAGTGCTCTACCTGAGATTACCTCATCAACCCTAATGGCATCCATGGCTGCTATTGCTACATCAGCCTCAGCACCACCCCCAAACCCTCCCCCACTACTACCTCCCCAATGGCCTGCAGAGCGGAAAAACACGTTAGGATGTAGAGAACGAGGATGACGAGGATGAAGAGAATGAGGTGGAGGAACGCCCTACTACCAGCACTCGCCAGGAGTTTTGGGTGTGGCGGTTGTTTACCGTTTATGGTAACGTACCAAGAGCACGTGCGGACAAGGTCACCTGTAACAAGTGCAAATTAGTGCTGAGTCGTGGGAGACGTGGTGCATACAGCTTTGGTATGACATCCATGAAGCGACACCTAACTTCGTTCCACGGTGCGGACTATCGCAAGGTTGTACCTTGTGATGAACGCAGTAGGTTGAGTTCCTCCACAGCATCATCCGTTTCCGCTCCTCTCACCACAAGAGAAACTCCTGTGGGAGATCGCATCCCTGAAGCTGCTTCACAGGCCATTTGCGATGCTGTTGACCCTTACCTTTCGAGGGTCACAATATTGTGTATATACTTTGATGCAGTACTCTGCAGGGGGGATAGTCTTTGGAGTGCTTTTGAGACTGCGGTCACGGACCACCAGAAGACCTGCTACCTACCTAAATAAGGCCCACCCTACATATTCCTCTCTCCACCTGCCCTTTCTTATGCCCGTGGTTGGTGTCCCTTCCTTACCCTCCTTTCCCCTCCTCTCGTAGTGTGTCATGTGTAAAAAAAGCCAAAGAAATATAAAACAACAAAAATCCTCCCAAAAAAGGCTGTTTTCAGAGCCGCCTTTCTCAGTTTAAAAATAGAAGTATCAAATAAACAGTGCAGGTCCTTGCATATTTTTTAAAAGTCAGCGGACAGTCTTAGGACAGATAAAATTTTGGGGTGCTGCCCTAGCAAAACCAATGCACTTTTCTCTGGGAGTAAGTGGTGGCTCTGAAAAGAGCCTTTTGGTGGAGTGTTGTGTGTTTGAAAAACTTGGAATCGTCACCATCTAATGCAAAATAGATGACTATAATTCCAAAAAAGGGTGCAGTGCATTTTGTACATTATTAAGAAAAATCTGATTGCCAGCATATGTAAGATGGACTCCATCTCTGCGACAAATGAATGTGCTATGAAACATAATATTTTCATTGTGAAAAGAGGACATGCCAACATATCTTTGAAAAGCACAACAGCCTTATTGACATTGCGCCTCGCTTTCTCCATTTGTGGACCAAATGAAGAAGAACGCAGCCAGATTTTTGTCGTTGCGCAATACGAGAAAAAATTACTTGGGAATTTGGAAACATGTCCATGGCCTTCTCAAGTCCTTCTTTCATTGCACATTGCAAAGAAATTCCACGAACATACCCTAAACTGTTCCCTCCACAATGAATTATAATTATGTCAGGATGACGCTCTGTCTGTAAAGTAGCACAGAGCGGTACCAAGTCCAGCCACTTCATTCCACGCACTCCATGCCAGTACACTTCCACATGAGGGAATCCAAGATCTGCAGATACACCACAACGTTCTGCATGCACCTCCAACCAATGTATCCATGAGTCTCCCAAAATCCAGACAATCTGTTTTCGTAAACACACAGCCATAGCTATCTGTTCTTCTCTCAGGATAAAGACGTCCTCACTAACAGGGTAATTCATGGAATAAATGTGCGCCGAAAAGGGGAGCGCAAGCGTGAAAATGGCAGCGCACGCGTGCTAAAGCCGTGCACGCAGCCGTTCATCGATTCATCGAATGCGCTGCGCTTGTAAAACCTGGGATGTGGGCGCACAAGTCACTAAATGGCAGGCGCTACGTGCACAGTGAAAGCGCACATCATGTAGTGCACACAAGAAAAGTGGTCAGAACACGGGGCGTAACACATGCCCAGAATGAAAATGTTGGCATTACAGGGTAAGTACAGGAGGTAAATGCTTGTAACACCCACATGCATGCTAACAACACGTATTCATGGAATCGAACAGGGGAAAGCCGTGCACCAAAAAAGACGCGTTAATCCGGAAACATTTAAGCAAGCAGGAAGCAGGCATAAGCGGCCCCATGCTGCATAAAAGTGCACGCAAACAACAAAGAAGCTCAGACGCTATGATGAATATACCGTTCCTTGCAGCAGTGGTCGTGGGACACCGCAGGAGGAGGTGGATAGCCAGGCCCCGCATTTTTCTACCCAGGACCAGCTTTTTTGGGATGCCTGATGACCAGGTTATTGGAAAAGATGCTCAATGTACTGCACTTCTTGGCTACTGGGTCATTTCAGCGGACAAGTGCCATAGTGGAGGGGGTTTCACAGGCCACGCACTCACGCTGCCTACACCAGGTGTTGGCCATCATGACTGCATGCCCCTCAGTCTGCAGGCACATATACATGCCCAGAACACCTGCAGAAAGGCAGGCTGTCGTCCAGGACTTTTACAGGGTTGTACACTGCCCCAAAGTGCTAGGTGCCATTGATTGCACCCATGTGGCTCTACGTCCTCCCAGGGCCACTGAGCACATCTATTGAAACCGCAAGCACTGGCATTCCATCAACGTGCAGGTTGTATGTGATGCCAAGGGAATAATCACCTCAGTATATGCCAACTATCCAGGGTCCAGCCATGATAGTTTTATATTCAGAATGTCATCCCTAAACCAGGACCTGGAAGCTGGGCGGCATGGTGACACATGGCTAATTGATGAGTATAAATGCCTCTGCACATGCATGCATGTCAAACACTGAGAAATGTGAAAACTACACTAATGCCAACCATTATCACCTCCCCAGGGGACAGTGCCTACCCTCTGAGCACCTACATGATGACGCCAATTCGGAACCCCGCCACACCACCCAAGGTAAGATACAGCACAGCCCACATTGCAACCCGGGGCATAGTTGAGCGCACATTCGGAGTGCTCAAGTCACGCTTTCGCTCCCTTGACCGTTCTGGTGGGCAGCTGCTATATGCGCCACCAGTAGTGTGCAGGATCATAGTGGCAGCATGTGTCCTGCACAACGTTGCAACCCGGCGGGCCGTTCCGGTGGACATGGTGGTGCCCCCACATCCCCAACCACATGCATGGCCGCTGCATATGGGAGGTGAAAGGGCACATGGTGAGGCATCCCTACCCAGCTTGTTGCAAATTACTTCACCTAAAATCTCATCCCTGCGGAGTGCACACAGGCCTGGCACATACCAGCTCACAATCAATGATGATGACAAAAGGGACAGTCAACTGTCACAACCATACCAGCCTGAGATTGTCCACCTGGAAGTGCTACACTGTGTGCATCCCTAGCTACTTAAAGACACCCGATGTTGTGTCAGAAAAAGGCACACACTCACGCAGCATGAAGGACTACCCCCTTACAAAATACCACATCACAATAGTGGCATGTCACCCAACCCTCCCCATCTCAGCTACCCAACACACCATGCATGCAATGTGAAAGCAACCAAAGGAATGCACAACACATGACACAAGTGTCACAAACTGCCCTGTCCCAAATGGAAACAGGCCACAGACAATTTGCTCTCAGTAATCAATAAAAAACAACACACATCAACAAATACTTACCAGCAAGAGAAAACATCAGTACATGATCAAACAGTGGCAACAAATTACAGTAAAAAAATTAAAGTAGTGCAAGTGTCACAATCTGACTAAGGCAGCAGATCAACCCCTTCCAACTGCAGAGTGTTGCTGGTAGGCAAATATGTCAGTGTACTGCATACAACATGAACTGCTTCTACAAAGAAGACGGCTTGTTAACACATGAAGAAGGTACATGTATGTAAGGATAAACTCATGGATGTACAACCATATACAAATCCACGATGCAGTGTAGAATTCAGCAACACTCCCCACTAGGGATGTATACACAGTTTTGACAACAGACTGCCCACACAACTCATGGGAGCTCAATGTCACTGTGTAAGTCACTGTCACTTGGTCACATCCTTTGCAAGCCCATGGAAAGGGGAAGCAGGAGGGGTGTGTGTGTTAGGAACCCAAGTTTCTAACCCAAACATAGGACAACCCTGCATGTGCCCAGCTGGAATACACCGTGGATGCCTACGGTAGCCACACAAAGCAACACACTGTAAAAAAAAAAAAGTGTGGACCGGGGGGAGGGGCACCCAGGATGAACAAGGTACAGGGTGCACCCCAACACCCACATGCGTGGATGTTGAAAAAAAAAAACCTCCATGGGCTCATGGCCTGCACGGCTACGCTATAGTGGGAGAACTGCCATCGCTGTCATCACCCTCTGGTGCTACATCAGAAGGTGGGCATGATATGGGAGGCAGTCCATGCAAAGCCCTGTCATGCTCCTCCATGGCAGCAAGCATGCAGGTGTGAAAGGTTTGGTTCTACAGGATGATGGTACGGAGAACCCCATGCAGCACCTCACGAGTAGCACGCATCTCTGCCTGCATGATGCCCGGATCTCCTGACGGGTTGCCTGGAGCTCAGCTGAGAGAGTGCCTGTCAGCTGCTCCAGCTGCTGTTCTGACCTTGTACTCCGGGACACCTCAAGTTCACCCAGAGTACCTCTGTGAGACCTGTGTTCCAACCTAAGGGCTTCCCTGTGGGCCTGTGACTCTGCAGATATGGCTGTGCGCAGAGTCTCCAGTCCAGCCCGTCGGTCCCTGTCGGACGCCAACATGTCCTCCCTGTGTGAGTGGCAAATGGTCTCTGTTGCCTGGTGCTGAAGCACCACCTGCCTTTCAGGAGGCAGAATGGAAGTGGCCACCCTATCCATGGCCTGAGCCATCATTTCACACAATGCCCCCTGTTGTGATGCTATAGTGTAGATGGAGTTCTCCCACACAGTATTGCCTGGTGGCGCACGGCCACCGCGTTGGCGGGCACCACACCTGTTTGGGGCAAGCGGATGTGCACCTTGCTGTGCTGGCACTGCCTGAGGCTGCAGGACTGCATCCCTCCTTTCATCTGCTGGCCCAGGAACAGGAGCAAATATTGTGGAGTGTGACCCCGCATCTGTAACCGCCACAGGCGGACTTTCCAACACAGAATTCCCCATAGAGGGGTCTACCCCCGGTACAGGTGGGTTGGACAGAACAGCATCCCTGCTAGAAACACTAACCTGCGATGGGACATATGTCTCAATGTCCAATTCACCACCTGATTCATAGAGGTCTCCAGAGGTGTACCCAGAGACACCCATGGACAGTATGGGCTGTAGGAGGATTGGGTTTTCACCCACCACCACCCACCATCCTCCACTGGTGCCCAGGTTGTGGCTGTGAGTACTCTTGGCTTTGCACCATCTCCTCCTCCTCAACAGCATCAAGTGCCTGATCACCAGCAAAAACATGAAAAATAAGTAATGTAAATAGGCATGAGCACACACACATAGGCATGACGAGGCAGACATCCAGTACAGAAATGACACATGTCACACATGACAATAACTCTGGCATGCATGCACTGTCAATGAGTTGGAAGGGGAGGTAAAAAGCAGACACTGATGACTCCAGATGGAAAACCAACACATGCGCTGCATGCTGGCTAGCACTGGCATCACACATTAGCCTGTGAGTAGCATGGACAATCCACATACATGACACATGTCAGCACACAGATGGCAGGTAGCATGGCCATGGGAGATTTGACAAGGACACCCAGATGGTAGCAAATCAGTACTGTCACCCAGAGATGGACATCATGAAATAAAACATGGAAAAAAGTGTGACAAAACACGCATTTGCCAAACGCTGCAACACAGCCAGTATTTACTGATGCAGTGATAGCAGGCACATCGATATATCAATGGTTGGTCACTTCGACATGACAGAATACAATTGTCATGTTGAACATTCAAACAGGGACCCAAAATGATTGTGTGCAGGCCATGTGTAGGTATACATCACTCAATCAGCCTGATTGGTGAACTCATTCCCATAATAAGTCAAGAAATGTGGGCCATTGTGGGGTGTAATCTATGACTTAAGTATGTCGTATTTGGGGCAGTAGGGCACAAAAATGTGTGGTAAAAATGCTAATGATTTCATCAATCAGGCAGAATGAACAGGAAAACAATATGAACAATGTTGTGTCAAAATGACAGTTGAAGGGCAAGTGCAGTGATCATGTGCAAATTGTCAACTGCGGTCAGAAGGGATACTGTGAAACGGAAACCCAAGGCCGGGGAATGGTTTGGAGGGACCACATGGTTGACCCATAGCAGTCATGACTACACAGCCTCACCTGGCACTCAAACAGAACACATCACCCAAGCAACATACACATGGATTGCACACACATGCATGGGCACTCACCGGACATTGCTTCAAGATCTGGTAAGTCTCCCACGCCTTGGATCTGATCCTCTTTGATGAATGCTCCAGCGATATACTCATGTTCAGTGAGTTGTTCCTCCTCTGGTGGAGACCCACCGGCAGTCACCAGAGTAGAGGCATGATTGAATCCAGCTTGTTCTTTGCTCTGCGTTTCAGGTCATTCCACCGCTTAGAGCAATCATCAGCTGTGCGCTTCACAAATCCAAGGGAACTAATGTGGTCCGTGATGGTCTGCCAGTGGGCCCTACGTTGAGCAGTCGTAGTCTTGCACCCTGCAGTCACCACCATTTTGCGGCCATGGGTCGGCACGTAGCCCACAAGTGCGTCTAGTTCTGCATTATTGAAACTAGGCTTCCTTGACGTGCCGGAGTGGGTAGCCGTGTCTGGGGTCCCAGCCTGTACCGCAAGAGAACTCTTCTTCCTCTTGGAATGTGGTGCGGACCCTGAGTGGCTTACGCCGCTCTGGTTGGTAGGGGCTGAAGTGCAGGTGGACTGGGTACTGGAAGTAGCCAAAGGCACGATGACCAAAGGTCTCACTGCAGGCATTGGCTGCTGGGTGATCTTGGCAGGATCTACCTCGGTGTGATGAACTTGGACGGGGCAAGGGCGCGGTGTTTGGCGCCGCTTGGTGGACTTCCTGGTTCGTGGCCCCGCCCCCCTGGGCTTATCTGCGCCTCGCTAACCCCGCAGCGGTGAAGCCCGCGGCGGGGCAAGGGCGCGGTGTTTGGCGCCGCTTGGTGGACTTCCTGGTTCGTGGCCCCGCCCCCCTGGGCTTATCTGCGCCTCGCTAACCCCGCAGCGGTGAAGCCCGCGGCGGGGCAAGGGCGCGGTGTTTGGCGCCGCTTGGTGGACTTCCTGGTTCGTGGCCCCGCCCCCCTGGGCTTATCTGCGCCTCGCTAACCCCGCAGCGGTGAAGCCCGCGGCGGGGCAAGGGCGCGGTGTTTGGCGCCGCTTGGTGGACTTCCTGGTTCGTGGCCCCGCCCCCCTGGGCTTATCTGCGCCTCGCTAACCCCGCAGCGGTGAAGCCCGCGGCGGGGCAAGGGCGCGGTGTTTGGCGCCGCTTGGTGGACTTCCTGGTTCGTGGCCCCGCCCCCCTGGGCTTATCTGCGCCTCGCTAACCCCGCAGCGGTGAAGCCCGCGGCGGGGCAAGGGCGCGGTGTTTGGCGCCGCTTGGTGGACTTCCTGGTTCGTGGCCCCGCCCCCCTGGGCTTATCTGCGCCTCGCTAACCCCGCAGCGGTGAAGCCCGCGGCGGGGCAAGGGCGCGGTGTTTGGCGCCGCTTGGTGGACTTCCTGGTTCGTGGCCCCGCCCCCCTGGGCTTATCTGCGCCTCGCTAACCCCGCAGCGGTGAAGCCCGCGGCGGGGCAAGGGCGCGGTGTTTGGCGCCGCTTGGTGTTCGGCGCTGCTGGAGCCCAGCCGAACTGGACATTGAAATCAGAGGTGAGCTGGGGAGGTGGATTACGACGGAGGTGTGTGGCGTGCCCTTCCACAAGCATTTGGACACAGAAACCTCACTAGCTTCGGCTATGGCGCAGCCGACTACTGACTCCTTATCCCCGCTCCCCCCACTCCTTTTCTGCCCCCAACTCACTGACCATGACCCCCCCCTGCAGAAATTCCAGCGCAAGACTGTGGTACTGAGGAGACAGCGACCACAGGGGGGGGTACCCTCAGTAACTACTATGGGCACCACTTTGGAGGCCACTGGGTCATGTGCCGGCTTGTTTGCCACCAAGCCCATTGTAAATCAGTCCCTGCCTATATCCGGCACCCTAGCAGTGTCACCAATTCCACCGCAAGTAATGGTTCAGCAGCACCTGGGGAGCCAAGTAACCGTGCATAGTAACCAGGGTGGTCTGTTCAAGCTGTTTCCGGATGCCAGCGGAGATGCTGGTGGCAAGCCGGAGCCAAGTCTTCTTCTGTCTCAAAGCACGGCTTTGGTCCAGACCACAGCCACAACTACCAAACCCCTCTCCCATGGAACCCCCTCAGCACTTGCGTCATCTCTCCTGGCTCTAGGGGACAGACTGGAACCTATTGTCCTAAGGGGCAAATCCTCCTTCAGCTCCCATAACAGTTCGTGGAGTGATATTCTCTCATATACGAGCTCTGGGGCTAGTCCCTCCCCGCGTTTGACCCTACCCCGGATGGTTGAGATCATCAACCAACCAACTGCCGCCAGTACTCATGAGTGTAACTTGTCCATTAATCGACTCCCAGAGGAGGCTCTGTTACATAGGGGGTGTGGGTGCAATCAAGTTTTGGCGGAACTGGCCATCATCAAGGCTCTCCTACTATCTGTACTAGAGGCCCAACAGAAGGGTGGTGGAATTGTCCAGGGGGAGCCCACGGTGACCGCTTCAGCTGCCGTGGGGTATAAGGCCTTATCCCTGGAAAGCCCCTTGGAAAGTTTACATGTTCAGGTCCCCCCAGCTCTGACCACCCACAAAGGGACTGCCGTCCCCCTTAACCTGGCATCAGGGGAATTATTCTCTAACAACGGGCCCTGTGTTCCCCATGCCATTACTAGGGAGAGCAGGAAGGTCTCCAATTTTAGTGTAACGTCTTTGCCTTCGGTGGCCAAGTCCTCTGCTATCTCGGGCTCTGTGAGTTCTGAGTCCAAAGACCAGGGCCTGTGGAAGTCTGGGGGTCAGCACAAACCCTCAGAACAAGGAAAGTCCAAACGCCCTATTGTCTTCTTACAGGGGGTTCCCAAACTGGCAGTAAACAAGTCTGAACCAAAGGATGCCCTACTTAACAAATGTTTATTTTGGCTGAACACTTCTGGAGGTTGCCCATTTGTACGCAGAGAAGCTTTGGTGGGCTGTTGCAGAATTCCTAGTATGGGCATGAACATCTTGGATAGCATCAAACTTTCTTTTCGGGACCAGAGTACAGCTAATCGGGTTTTGGAAGGTTGGGGGCGGGCAGGCCAACTAGCTATGAGTGGGATTTCAATCAGCATGCGCCCTTTTCTAAACTCTGTTGTCCCTCCCAGATCTGCCAGAATTAACACTGGGGTTTTTTCTAATAACACCCCCCTTTCAGGGGCAAATCTGACCACCTTGGGCCAGAGGCGCCATGGGAAATGGTGGAAGTAAGGGGATGGTGGGTTTAGACCACTGTTTCTAAGAACTGTCTATGGTCTCTTTTGGAGGGGGCGGCATGTTCGTACTGCCCTGTTGTTTTTCTTAATGTTGTTTCCCTGCAACTCTGTTTTCAACCTGTATCTCTATTTCTAGAACTGTTTTTGCAGGATGTACTTTGATGGTCATTTTTTTGGCCGAATAAAGGTGTTTGATGATGATGATGAACTTGGACCAACACTGTCCTGGCTGGGAGACTCGGAGCTGGGGTGGATTGAGCTGCAGCTGCCCCTGCAGCCTCCTCACCCTGGCTACTTGGGGCAGCAGATGACATTGCTGCCCTAGATCCACGTGGCCTGGTGACAGCAACTTTCACCGCCACACGTGGCTTTGACTTGGTGACACGGAAGTCTGCCTGGGAGTACTCCAGTGCCGGTTTGGTTGACAATATGGCCTGGGTTAACAATCCCTGAGCTGGGATGGTGTCAGCTATGTTGGGTGTCCTGACCCACGTTTGAGCTATCATGCTGCAACATTTGGTGCTGTGGGCTTAGAAAATCCAAGATGGCCAAAAAGCCCACAAGTGTGCCAGAATCCAGGAGAACCACGCAGTGTGTGCGCACACCAAAATGGTTACCTCACTTGCCACCCACCAGTGTAAAGAAAGATCTTTGTTAACAAAATCCACTGTTACTGATGTCAAAAAGTTGCTAAAATCGTGGCTCACCGGACCACTTTAAAGATTCAACCCTTTTGTGGGGTTCCACATAACCATTTTACTGTAAGGAGCTCCATCAAAACAATGTTAAGCAAGAATTATTTACTACCATGTAAGAATCATTCCTGTTTGGAATGCATTAATCCAAGAAAGATCCCAAAAATGGATGCAGTACCAACAAAATCCTCAAGGCGGCGCTAGCGGTCTAAACTCTGACAGGAGAACTAAGTGCAGTTGCTGACAAAGGGATTTGACTCAGCTGACTTCAAAGGCTGCATTTTAATTAAAAATTAGCCACCTTCTGTTCCAAGAGGCCAGAAGCCTGGGAAACCCTCTCACCTCAAGAGATTCACACCAAAGCCTAGGATATCACATGGTCATAATAACCAAATGCAAAGTGACCCCCTGGTCTGCTGACCTCAACCTCCTGGAGACCACACAATAGGCTATTGCACGTGAATAGAATATGTTGATTTTGACTGTTTCCTGTCAACAAAGGCCTGCCTGCCAGAAGACACATGTGATCACTGACCCACCCACGTCTTGGAGGCGGACTCCAACACTCTGAGAACTGAATTGAAAGCAAAATATATATTTTACAGAAACACTGATAACTCTTTGTAATCAAATGACAGGAATGTATAACTTTGAGAGCCTTCATTTAAAAAATGTACTTTCGATTCAAGCCCAAACTCCAATTTGTGTGATGTTCTGGGGCAAAACCCTGCTATTTATGTATACTACAGACTCTGTGTTTAAGCTAGAGACATGGTAATTTACTGGAGTATGTATGGACAGGCCGTGTACATGTGTATAAATCTGGAGAAAAATCCGATGTTGCAAAACCCACTAAAAAGCACCAAAGGTTGCCATTTCTGAATGCAAGCCCCCAGGAAGAGCAGAATTGGAACAGGGGCTGCCTCATGTGATATGTGATGGGTGCATGTAATTTCAAACCACTGTGTATCTATGAAATATGTCTTTAGGTCAAATATAGATTGTGTGTAAAGTTGACAGGGGTGGGTTCTCTGTATCATAAACAGACCTCATCATGATGACACTTCATTCCATTCCCCCAATCAAGGGGAAGAGGAGGAAGTGGCCAATGACAAGTGGAGAGGGGTAGGGCCTAGAAAGCTAGCCTCTCCACCCACTTTCAAAACACATAAAAGCAGACAGTCAGGACAGATAGAGACATTCTATTCCATCTGCTGCGGGACGCTCTGCCGGGGAAATCCATACTTTACCTCCATCAACCTCCAGAGAGCCAACATAGAGACTTCAATCTATCCACCTTCAGAGACCAAGACTTTACTTCAGAATTTGTAGCAGAGAGGTCAACTACAAGCTAAATCCCTCTTTAGCAGGCCTCAAATCATTGCCACTATTCACAGCCAGGCGAGCTGTTTGAATTCTTTGCAAGAACTCTGGCCATTTGCCAGGGAGCAGTGTTGTATCCAGAGAGAGACCAGCTGAACCGTAGACCGCTGTATCCGGACCCACAGACCTGATCAGAACCAGAGACCCAGACCAGACCAGCAGAGTAGAGCTGACCCAGACGCTGTGCGCAGAAACCGTCTGTGGCGAGTGAAGAAAACCTGTTGACCAGATCCGTGGCGAGGCCTATTTCTAAACATATTGTGAGTACCTAGCAGAACTGTGCAGAACCAATCTCTTAGTTAAAATAATATAATTCAATCTATTTTAATCTAACCAGAACTGCCTCCTAACTGTCACCTGTCATTTGCAAAGCTGTCACTTGTCATTTTCTAGCTGCAAGCTGTAACCTGTCGCTTTGAACTTTTAAAATTTCAAATCCGAAAAACTACCTTTATTTAATTGTCCGTATCTCTGGAACTTAAAATCGACTTGCTACTCCGTAAACTTTTGCCGTAATCACGATTCTCGCACTCGCAAATTTTACCACGATTTGCGATTTGGTTAAAAATCCAGCCACGTGTGAAAACAGCAGCTTCATTGGTTTCCTTTGCCAAAAATTCGTTTAACCTGCTAGTTACTCCTAGATCCTTGCTAAAGTGAGCCTGAACTCATCCCAAGTATATTTCACTCACCCTGAACCTCCTAAAGGGAATTAAAACCATTTTCAGCATATTTCTCACTGCATTGTCACCATATTCAAAGCATTTTGCCTGTGTTTCAAAACTCCTATTGTTGTATAAGCTGCTGAGGGGGAATTGAACTGAATTCTATTTGATTGCATTCATAAGAACTGAGTCCCATTCTATTCATCTCCTTACATTGCATTAAGGGGGGGGGGGGTGAATTGTCCAAGAAAGTGATTACATTGTCTTTTGCTGAAATCCTATCAAGTTATTTTCTGTACTGCATTTCATTCCACATTGCATCCATTTGAAACCATAAAAGTATTGTTGCTATCGTATCCATCCTATAACCACTCATCATTGATTATAAAGAAGTGTGCTAGTGCCAGACTATCCATTATTGATTACTGCTCAGATTAAGTGTGATATTCAATTATTAATTTATTATAAAGTGTGATGTATATATATATATTGTTTAAATTCTCAAATAAACCTTTTAACTTGCAAAACAGAACTACTTCTTGGCTCAGTGGGGTCAGGGGGATTCCAAGAGAGGGGTGTTATATAGGGGTAGTCATCCAGAACGCATGAACTGGACATAAAGATATATCAATAAGGGTTTCCATTCAGTATCCCAGACTAGGCATTGACTTAGCTGTAGTGTTGAATTGAATCCTCTTACAGCTACATCACCCCGACCCATTGGGGGGAGAGGGGCATCAGTGTCCCTGATTGGTCCTCCACACACTGGCCTCTTGGGCCACCCTGCACATCCTGTCCACATCCCCTACCGTGCCCACCTCTTTGAGGTCAGCCGCCTTTGCCTCCGTTACTGCTTGGTCGCCTCCCAACCCATTGTGTAAATGGGAGGTGCAGTAAACAATTGTCCTGGGCAATTGGGGTGAAAGGGGTAGGGTACTAGATGGAATACTTACCATAGTGCTCTTGCAAGGCTGTCTGTGACCCCTGGGGGAAGATGACGGGTCACGCAATGCACAGGCACCCGAAAACAAAATTTAACGTGTACGCGACCCCTGGTAGACCACGTGCGTGGAATAAAGAACATGCAATACGCTGTGGCACCCAGAAACACAAAAATAAGCATACGTGTGGTACACGCAGGCTACATTGACCTCTGAATGGGTACGCGACACACAGGGGCAACCACAGTTGAAAAATATGTGCGCGACTCACCGACTGCCTGGAAAAAGAATATGAAAAAGATGCGCACACCCCTGCCAAAAGAAGAATTGAACGCTGTCTGAGTATACAGGGAGTACGAACTGGAACCGTTGTGAAGTAATCGCGTGTGAACCGACAAGAAGTACAAGAATCACCCGTTCGCTCTCCACAAAAAGCACGTACAAGAAAATGGCGTCCTACGTGTGCCTTTTAACCCAGCCCACACGTGCAACGTCCCTTATGCGCGTATACGCTAAGGGCCTTTCCTCCAATTACACGCAGTGAGACCCGGACGTGCAGTTTTTGCACGTGTACAATCAACATGAACCCGTGTTGAGGGAAACGCCCTTGCGAGTCACGTCACAGACGCGCTTACGCGCTAAAGGCCTTTCCTCGAATTACACGCAGACATGCCGTTTTTTCACTTGCCAAATCACTCTGTATCAACCTGGCCACGCAACAACACACGGAAGACCACGCTCCTGCCCACAAGGCCATTTCACTGCGCCCCAGAGCCCAGAGCATGCTCCCACCTGCCATCTGCTGCTGCCTGCCTGCCTGCTGCCCATGTGCCCTGCTGTTTGGTGCCTGCGCGTCAGCCATCTGCAGGGGTGCAGTTGATGTGAACACCCCTGCTGGAACAGAAAACTCCCGACTGGGATTCCATCGCTCCACAGCCCGTTCCCAGGACCCAGTTGCCCACCCACACCTGCCTCTGGGGTTGCCATGTCGGACACTACACCATCTAGCACCACTGGCAACCCCCAGCCAGAGAGGCAGAGGGCTACCAGCTTCAGTGCCAGTGAAGTTGGTAGCCTGGTGGAGCGAGTACTGGGGCAGTATGATGCCCTCTTTGGTAGTTCACGCACCGACAATGAAGGACGGAAGAGGATCTGGATGGACATTGTGACTGCCATCAACGTGGAGGGGGTGGCAGTCTGCGACATTCAACATGTCCAGAAGCGCTGGGAGGACTTCAGGTCCTCCCAGGTTGAGGACCCTTGTCAAGGCCCGGCGTCTCTTGAAGGCAGCGGATGCTGAGGGGTGCTGGCTCCACCCAACCAACAACCAGATGAGGGTCCTGGAACGTATACGCCCAGCGCTCCACCTCCAGGTCCTTGAGAGACAGAACAGTCCGGAGTCGAGCGGTAAGTGTACATGCATACTGATTGGACGCTGTGCATGTTGAGGTGTGGCAGGAGTGTGCAGGTTGCACATATGTCTTTGTAGGGCTATGTATGTACAGGGACATGAGCATGCCGCATGTGAGTCCTCTCATGTGTGAGACACATCGATGGTGTATGTGTTGGTAAGCATGCTGGCCAAATGCATGTGTGGGTTCACACATTTTTAAATTTCTGTGTATGTACTGTGGCATGGTTGTGGTGGCACACATGGATGCTGGTTCCACCTGCATGTATCTGCACTATGTACATGTACATGTGTGTGTATTTGACGAGAATGCAACTGTGATGCACCATGGATGCATGTGACACTGACATGTAGGAGGCTGATTGGCAGATGTTACATGGATGGCGATGTTATCACTGTGACAGATGGTGGAGATGTACAGATGCATGTATGTCTGGTGGCGTGTGTGCATGTGTTCTGCACACCCCATGTTGCATGTGACATCAGGCTCTCCTTCGGCTGCTCATGCTGTTGTTTTGTATGGATGCTGCTGCCTGGTGCAACATTCCTGTTGATTTGCTCATGGGTGTGAGTTGAAATGACATGTGTGTTGGGGAGTGTGATGCCACGTCTGAAGTTTGACACTGCCACTCATGTGCAACTGTCATGTGTGTATCTGACCATTGTACAGTGCCCTGATGCCTGTGTTCTATCTCTCCCTGTCTGCAGCATCAACTGATGAAGAGGGTGGAGGTGGTGCTGTGGAGCAAAGAGGCAGGGATCGCACTGCCAGCCGGAGACGCAAGGCCCGGCTCCCCTCCCATGTTGTCATCTCGTCGGGGAGGGAGGAGTCTGGTGCTGCATCCATGGCAGCAGCTGCCGAGGGTAGGTCCAAGAGGCGGAGGTCGGAGGTGGACTCCTCGGCAGCAGAAAGGGCAGCTGAGACCCCACAGGGTCCGATGGAGGAACATGGCACAGAGTCATCCAGGTTGGTGGTGGGTTTGGTTGAGGAGGAGGCCGCGGAAGGGACACACACAGGGTCTGGAGAGGGGATTCCACTAAGCTAGTGGTGCAGTCCAGGGACAGGGACAGGAGGCAGCACAGTTGCCGCAGAGGTGCCTGTGTGTAATCCTGTCCCCGATCCTGTGACTGCATCATCCCGCACCAGAAGGGATTCCTTCGTCCAGACTTGTTCTCAGGGAGGGGATGAGCACACAACAACTGGCCTTTTTTTCCCTGCGGACGTGGCAATCCGGGACCAGGTTGAGCATGTCTTGCCTGGAATGTCGTTGCATCAACGGGGCATGCGAGATGACCTGCAGAGTTTTCATGAAGACTCTGCACGTTATCTCAGATGCGTCTTTGACCGCGTCAACCTACTAGGACGGGTCACCAGTGCTGGATTCCTCCATGTGCTGGACCTTGTACCGACCCCCCCCTCAACTGATCCCCCTATGCGCCAGTCGTCCTCTGTGCCATCTTCCAGCCCAAGTATCACCTGGGTACCCTGTGGAGCTGCCTCTGACCCAGCGGCCAGGCTGGTGGAGGACACATCCCTGCCACAGTCGGGAGTCGGAGGTCCAGCAGGGATGGGCACCCCAACAACTGCACCCCAGCAGGAGGAGTACGTGCAGGCATCAAGAGCCAGGGCACAGGCACGGCAGCAGGAGGCTCAAGGTGGGAGCGATGATGGCTCGGGCCATCAACATCAGAGGGGCAGGCATCAGCTGGAGCTGGAGGGCAGGAGGACCCTGGATTGGGTGTGTCTTCCATGTGGCACCGGTTGGGCCAGACAATGGATGCAGAGCGGCGGCAGGCAGAAGAGGCACGGCTCACTATGGCCAGGGCGGAGAACTCCATGCGCAGCGCGCTGAGGTGGGCTGAGTGCCTCGAGGCAATTCGCAGGGAGTTGGAGGTGGACATGGCTATATCCCTGCGAAACCTCGGGCCATGGAGCAGGCCCGCCTCCAGGATGTGGAACGGGAGTTCATTGATGCCCTGGCCTGGGATATCAACAAGTGAGCCGTAGGACTTGCCCGCCGCCATTGTATATAGTTAATTAGTGTTAGGTTTCCTTTCTGTTTTTATTTTATTTGGGGCACTTGGACAATGCCCCACCTTTTTGTATATAGTTGTTCTTTAGGTAGGGTTTTTTGTAGGTTTCCTTTCAATGGTTGGGCTCATGGACTCTGTACTTTGTATATATTTCAAAACAGGATTTCACTTCATTTGAATTTTTTTTTACCATGGATCAATGAATTTCTTATTTTTTCACTTTGGATTTCGTTTGAAGGACAGACACTTTGGACCCATCTGCTTTTGGATTGATTTGGATTCTGCTTTCTCACATTTTTTTTGGGATTATTTTGGACATCCAGCTTCTTTTTTATTTCCATTATTGTGTGATTTCATTTCATTCCCTTGCTTTTGAGTTTAATACATTTTTATTTCATACTTCAATGTGTGGTATCTCTCTTTGGTTTCATGCATGTCACAATGTGTGTTTTCTCATTCACTTGCACCCATTGTGTGTGTGTGACGGATATGTATTGATGTGCATACTTGCCATTTGGGATGTATCATGGATGGGCATTTCAATGTGGGTGGATGTAATACTTGGTTGTGTGTTTGCATGGGGTGTGATTTGGGTGGCCATAAGGCCCATGATTGTGAATCTTTTACTGTGGATTTTTTACTGTCTCCCACATAACCTATACATACATTCCAACCCTCCCGATTTACGTGAGACTCAATTTTTCATTGATAAATGTCACAATTTTTTACTGTCTTCCGCCTAAATTACTGCTAATCCCAATGCAATTGTATGAGAAAAATAAATGTTCCCGATTGCTTTGGTGAAATCTCCCTCTAAGGTGCTCCCAATTGTTTGCATGTCTAGTTATAATATGACATTTTTCAAATTTTTCCCATCTACTATAATGAACTATCACCTCCAAACCTCCCTGCTATCTACCCAGCTGTAAAAAAACAAATGAATGTCATGAACTCAAAATTCTACTCATTTGCGAAGCTTTTGAACTAACATACTGTAAATAACATATAAAGGCTGCACATAGTGAAATCAAATGCATGCATACACTATGTTCAGATATCAAACAAGAATACTACCACAAAAATATAAACATCAACATGTACCTTAACATCAGTGTTATAAACACACACAATTACTAACTTCTTCCTTTTACAATTGCAGTGAAGACCAATCTCCTGAAAATCAGCAGCATCTAAACTACAAACAACATATCCGAATAAACCTGCACATTCCACAAAAAAGTAAGTACAGGTACAATACTAAAGTACAATACTACCTTTATATTAGACACTGTATGGTTCATTCATGTAATTTGCGCACCAAAAAAAAACATTGATTTCTGAACCATTCTGCCCACAAATCCCCATTGATTAAACAGAGATTAGCAGGCAGAATGGCACACAAATCCCCGTTTTTTTGGAACACAAATAACATACTCAACCCTTAGAATTTTAGTACTACAAAACAAAGAACTGTTTTCATTTTACACCATTACGTTTACTATTAATGCTTCTCCAAACCACTAGCTCACTTTCTACTCTTAGCTGAACCGCAGTGTAGTAACACAAACAGAAGAATAGCCTTCCCAACTCATGTTAATTGCCCAATGCACATTCACACACCACCACATACATCTTCCCCATCAAACTCATACACGCATGCACACAGCACACATACATTGCAAAACTGACCAACCATTACCTTCTTTTTTTTTCAACAGACCCCAAAGAATGCCTACCAAAAAGCAAGTCCTAGAAAGCAACGCAGAAATAGAGCAAATGAAAATAAAAGTGTCCAAAATAAACATCTATCTATACCAGAGTTTGTGCAAAACGTTCAAACAAAACAGCAAATTCAGTCATTTAGCAAAAGAAAAGAAGCTTCTTGTACAGAACCTTTGCCCCCTCTATCAAAATGTAAAACGAAACAGAAAGTGATTAACACAATTTCAACTACCACTACTGCTAACACTGTTCCTATAAATCTTGATGTAGTGGCAAGTAACCATGCCAAAATAAGAATTTTAGCAAAAATGTTCCACCACAGATTCCTTCAAAATCTTAGAAAACCAGGAGCGAAATCAAGCACAACCCTTAAAACCTACCGTAGAAAATTAATCCTAGAAGCTCTCGTAGACAGTGCAATCCTTTGCAAAAGGAAATTATTTATTTTAGTTTTAAACAGGTTGATACCACTCACAAAAATAAGTACTAAACTACATTAAAAACTTCTCAATAAATGCAATGTCAACAAAAATAACTTCTTAAATATGTGCGGAGGTGAATGGAGTCACACCACGACCACAGAACCATATTTTAATGAAGAAGCATACAAACAAAACCAAACAAACACAATTGCCATCCAGAGCACTGGACGCGGTTATGAAAAAATTAATAATACCATCATGGAACAAGAAACACTGCTTACAAATATATCCCCAGAAAACTCAGAATTACCTCTCCATTCGACTGAACCAGGACGTCCAGTATACAAATGGCTGTGCACGTCAATGTGTAACATTCCCAACAAATCTTTGAAATCTTTACGGCAGTTCCTCAATCAGTATAAGAAAGGTAAAGACAAAATCAAAATGATAGTGCTGCAAAATATGGATACCTGTCCAGTGCGTAAATACACAGGACTACAAAGACATTCATTAGCCTGCATTTCAGGACCTATTTGCAAAAGCACCTTCCATGATATCAACACATCATTCAACTGTAAGAAATCTAGTCTATAAACTGTACTATGCTAAAAGTCCTGCTTTAGAAATAGCCAATTTAAATAACACTCTTCTACATGGTACACCCAAAGACCTACAAGAAGAAATCGACCATATCCAGAGAAAATATTTTGGAAGTGAAAGCCATTTACAAAATGCTATAGCTTTAGAACAGACTAGCAACAATTCTGCACATGGGAACCTTCTACTACACACTTACAAAAAAGAAATACTAAAATTTAAAAGTACATCCGCTGAAGTTACAAACCATGTGTGTGTGTGTTGCCGCAGAACTTTTTACAAAAGTAACACAAAAACTATAGACATAACATACAAAATAGAAGACAATGAAGATTCCAAATGGTTTGAATTAGATCTCTACCTTGTAGCAGAGAACAAATACAAAATAAGTGGCCCCTTAAAACTTTGCAGTTACAGCACTACAAAACTTGACAACAACCAAACTCCTTCACGTGCTATCACAAAAAACTTGGAATTATTTCCACTATAAAAACCCCTGCAACAACTCAATTTGTATGAGAGCATCATAATTCAAACAGTGCACCCATTTCAAGCAATAATACGCCTTCAACCAAAAACAGCAACATTACCTCCCTCTGAATTGGTTAAAGGTATTCATGGCAAAGTAGCAAAGTAGTTTATTTACCATTAGATCTGAAAGAAAATGAGCACACTCTAGGAGTGCAACTTCCAATAGAGCAATCTTTAAAAGAACAAAAAAATTGGCAACAACTTGTGGACTTACATAAAGTTAGACAAACCTTGCAATATCCAAAAGACAATAATGAATACTAAAAAGAAATAAATATTGAAGAAAACTTATGGGACACAACTGAAATAATTCAAGACACAATAGAAACTGGTCAATTTGAACTTCTGGATCTGCTGCAGTATCCAATATTTTAGACCATTATAAAATTCATCCATTGCACTCTAATGACAGTATAGATGAAGCACTAGAAACATAGTGTTTTTCCTGTACTATTTCCTACTGGCAAAGGAGGAAGGTAAGATGATAGACCCACTCAGAAAACAGCATCAGAATACCGCTCATTACGAATGTATTCTGAAGATCCCAGATTTAGACAAAATGTGGAATACATATTCCACCTACTCTTTGAAAGTGAACTAGCAACTCTATGTTACGGAGTTGCACCCATATTGAAATCGGGAACCCACTGTCAAAATATGTCAGCTACGCAATTAATACAAAAAGTGCAAGAAAAAGATGAGCATTACAAATCTGTTTGCAAAAATGCGTGGTATGAAAGAATACTGGTTCCAATGTCACAGAGATGTACGTTGTATGATCAGAAACCTTGGACCACCCACTTGGTTTGTTACATTAAGTTGTGCAGAATATGCATGGGAAGGTTTACATGATTTTCTAAGCATATCAAACAAAAAAAAAACAAACATAGATATACTAACACCTGGAGAACTTTGCTCTCTAGATCCTGTTAATGTTTCAAGATATTTCCACCATTGTTTCATTGCTATGCTACACTTTATTTGTAATAAAACTGTTCCTTACCTCAGAGAAGTGCAACACTTCTTTTGGAGAAAAGAATACCAAAGCAGATGAGCACCACATATTAAAGATTCTCCTAAATTTGGTCAGGACAGTGATGCCACTGTTTTGCAGTTCATCCAAAAATATGTCACTTGTGAAATCCCTTCACAACGAGACATAGTGACCTTCATGCACAAATTGTACAATTTCAAAGACACAAATTTGGCAAATATTGTTGTTGCAAATACAAAAACAAAGGGAAATATAACACCAAATGCCGCTTTGGTTTCCCTAGACCAGTTATAGAAACAGGTGAAGTGAACAACTTCATGTCTTCAGTTAGGCATAGTGTTAAAGGTAAATCACCTAAGAACATGTATTACATAAAAAGAATAGAAGAATCAAAATATATCAATGATTACAATGCAATCATTGCCCTCTTATGGAATGCAAACATAGATGTGCAGTACATTGCAGACAATTCCACTGCAGTTACATGATATGTTAAAGCCAACTTAACAAAAGCAGACCTCTGGAATGACCTATCATCAGACAAAACACTTTCTCAGAAATTGTACAGTTTAGGCATAAAAATGCTCTCTCATAGAAATGTGGCGCCTACAAAGCTGCAGATCATTTAAGCAGTACTAATTTGTATGGAAAATCTGAAAATATAGTATGGCTAAGTCTTGGTCCTGCTAAATCTGGAAAAAGAGTTCTCAAATCATATGAGGATATAGAAACAATAGCCAAAAATGATCCCAACAGCCAAGAGATTTTGAAAAACAATTTACTAGACACATACTACCCGAACAGGAGTACCACTTTGGAAACCATGTGTCTATACCACGGAGCCCAAAACTCTGCATACAAAATAATATAAAACCCGATGAAAACAAAGGTAGATATAGAGTGACAGATTGTGAAGGCTGTTTGGTGAAACTTACCAATCAAAGCTTATTTAATCATACCAAATTGTCACTAAAAACTACTTAACAGAAAGAACTATATTGCATGACCCTGCTACAACTTTTTAAACCATGGAGAAAAGAAGAAGAGATACTAGATAACTATGACTACTATGAAGACTCTTTCAAAGCAAATGAAAGCACTATCACTGATGTGAACTTTACGCAGTACAAAATAATGTTGCACAATGAACAGCAACACAAAGAAGAATTCCAGGCCTAACTAGATAAAGACACTTCCGACATTAGTCAACCTTCTGTAACAGGAAGTCAAGAACCACTGGGACACCCACTAATAGCAAATGAGGCAGAGTAAGCAATGACATAAGTAGAAAACACCATGTGTCACTATGAAGAAGGTACAGAAGACTTAACTGTACTACAATCAAAACTTAACAAAGACCAGCGCACCATTTTTGAAGAAGTAACAAAAGAAATTGCAGCTGGTGCACAACATGAAAATAAAGAATGTACCTGCCAAAATTACAAACCTATACTGCTATACGTCAGTGGTGAAACTGGTTCAGGCAAAACATTCTTAATCAAAATAATCAGCAGGTTCCTTCAACAACTGACAAACAACAAACTGTCAGCTGTTGTCACTGCCCCCACAGGTTTAGCTGCCTACAACATAGGCAGTGTCACTTTACACCGATTACTACTCCTACCAGTAGAACACCAAAACAAATGAGACTATTACAAACTTTCTACAGAAGATGCAATGGAACTAGGCAGAGTATTAAAACAAATGAAAATGCTAGTAATAGATGAAGTGAGCATGGTCTCCAACCTAATGTTGGCTTTGATTCGGCTCAGATTACAAGAAGCACTCAAAACAAACTACGAAGAGCTCTTTGGAGGAAAACACATTATTGTTTTCGGCAATCTTCTTCAATTGACACCAGTGAAAGGTGAACCTATTCTTAAAACCTTAGGACACAAACTCTGGCGTAAAACTGTTGGCACCATAGGAAATGTCAACTTTTGGGAACATTTCCAATACAGAGAATTAACAGAAAACATGTGCCAATCTGCAGATCTCACCTACGCCAACATTAAAAAAAATATTAGAGTTGGTGTACTATCTCAAGAAGCACAAGCAATATTAAAAACCTGGCACATCCATGAACCTTATGGCGATAACTCATGTGCTACTGAAGTTATGGAACAATTAGCGCACAAAAATGTAAATTGTATGGCCTTAATGCCAACTCTTGCAAGCTGGTCCAAATTCAATGAAACAATGTTGAAAAATCAAATGCAACCAATAATTGAAATGTGCTCCACAGACAAACTGGACGTACATGGTATGACACTACCCATGTGTCAACAAGCCACAACAAGACTAAAAACCTTAGAAAATTCTAGCTCCAACACAGCTGGGTTGGAGAAAATATTAAAATTATCCTTAAACTGTAGAGTAATGCTTAAACGTAACCTTGACGTGGAGCAAGGTCTAGTTAATGGAGCACTGGGTACAGTTGTTGGCTTTCAAACATACCCACGTGACAACAACATTCAGTTTGTCAATATTCTCTTTGACAAACTTTCAGAAGTAAAACGCATAGGGCGCTCAACAGCTCAATTCCTTCTCTTCATAGACAAGTATGTATTCAGAGAATAATTTTCTCTTACTCTTGCATATGCAGTCTCCATTCATAAATCCCAAGGTCCACCCTAGACAAAGCATTGATAGATATTGGTAACACAGTCTTTAAAGAAGGCATGAGCTATGTAGCACTATCACGCTTAAGTACACTTAACGGTTTATTTCTAATCAACTTTGATGCAAGTAAAGTAAATGCTGATATACCTTGCATTTTAGAATACAATAAACTACGTTCACTATACACCCCCCACCTAAAATCATATCCTGTTCCACAAAAACAAATTCAAACTGAAATGCAACAGGATTTGACTACAAATCCTGCAAAGAGAGCAAAAGAAGCTAATACTTCATCAATGACCACAACCAAAGAAGAACCTATTAGTCAAAGTAACTCAGTTACTTTCAAAGAAGTAACACACACTCCGAAAAAATGACTTGGACACAAAACTATCTGGTACATTCAAATTTTCAAATGTAACTGGTGTGAGTTGCTACGCAAATGTAGCAATGAATATTCTATTTCAATTGCCACCAATTGATGACAACATTTACTTACACAGTACAGACCAATTGTGTTTGCAAATGTTGGTCCTCCATAGAAATGAAACAAACAATCCTGACAACACGTATAGTGTTCACAGAATAAGACAAGAATTGGACTACTGTGCTGGAATGGTGAAATTCACTATAAACTCACAAGAAGATCCACAAGAATTTCTAATGTACTTACTACAAGTACTGGGAAACAAAAACATACCTATAAATGAAATCTTCCAGATTTCATACATGTGGAAACACACATGGACTCTCTGCAACAATGTGACACAGGAACGAATCCCTAATGAGCGCTTTGTGTATGTATCCATACCTAATTGTGAATCCATTCCATTTCAGCAACTTGTGCAAAATACAAACCATGGCAGATTATGTACTACTTGCAATTCAGTTAATCGCTCTACCTTACTAATACAAACACATAGTAACTACGTAATACTAATGCTTCTACGTTACAATGCAGATAACTGCAAGCTGACTGGATTCACACACGGTCAAGTATCACTTGGTAAGAAAACCATCACAACAATAGGTATAATCTCCCATGCAGGAGCCACAACCAATGCAGGTCACTACACTGCATATATTAAAATGAAATGTGGATGGTTCAAATGTAATGATAGTACCATTACTCTAAAGCAGAGATTACCAGCAAATCTTACACACGCTTATTTAATCTTCTTAAAACCAAAATGTAATAACTAATCTGTACTTCAACATTAACAAAAAATCAATTAAAATCTATAAACTGTTAATATGCCAACAGGTATCTAACTGCTTCAGAAATCTGCAACAACCCAACAGATAGAATATTAACCAGAAACAAAAAGTGAACACTGAAAGGAAACAAACAAATAGACTGTTGCAGAACAAAAAAAGGTTTTTTTTAATCCAACAAGGTTTTTTTTCCAGACCCAATGATTTGAAAAACAAACACAGAAACTGAGCAAAATGCACAGTACACTGGTTTGTAAACCAGATATGAGGGTCCAATAAAATGCTGAAATGTCTATTGTGCAATGTAGTAAGTCTTTATAGAATACATACACTAACATGCTCTTTTCTTTTATCACAGAAATTGAAAAACAATATTTCCTCCAGGTACGAAACTCATGTAAAAACAATATATTGAATCTCAACAAATCATGCAGTAAGTATAATTTCAAACATTTGATTGATATTCGAATATATAGGTCTGATGTATGGCTGTGATATGGTGCAGTGGTTCTGGCCAGGGCCTAGAGTCTTGGGTGTATAGTCTACGGCCTACAGCCTACAGCCATGCACCCAAGACTCTACATCCTGGCCACAACCAGCACAGTATATCAAACCCAGGGTGGCTTATAAATTCACTGCTTATAACTTCGGTCTCATGCACTCAAGACTATAGGTCCTGGACACAACCACCACAGTACAAGAAAAAACATGGTGCCTTATAACTTCAGTGCTTATAACTTTGGTCTTGGGTACATGGTTTATGGGCAGGGCCTAGAGTCTTGGGTGCATGGCCAAAAACCATGCACCCAAGACTCTAGGCCCTGACCACAACCGGTGTCCAGTCAACTGGTCGACTGGAATTTGGTCGACTGCAAATTGGTCGACGCAATTTGGTCGAATGCCAAATGGTCGATTTTTTTTTTTTTATATATATATGTGTTTTGTGGGTTTTCGTGTGGGGAAAAAAAATAAAAAAGAAAAAAAAGGGGGTTGGGGGGGGACCCCCCCAAAAAAAACCAAAAAATGGGTAAAAAAAAAAAAAAAAAATTCGACCATTTGGCATTCGGCCAAATGGTGTCGACCAAATTGTCTGTCGACCAAATGTTTTCGACCATTTGACTGGTAACCACCACAACCACCTGATAAATATTGGATTCTATGGGTGTATCTATGGGTGTGATATGCTGTGGTGGTTGTGGCCAGGACCTAGAGTCTTGAGTATATAGCCTACGGCCTGCGGCAATGCACTCAAGACTCTAGGCCCTGGCCACAACCACTGCAGCATATCACAAACATGGTGGCTTATAACTCATTATCGCTTTGACATCTCTGCAGATCCTGCTGATGCAGGTTCAAATCCCAGCAGGGCCAAACTCAGTCTTTCATCCTTCAGAGGTCGGTAAATGAGCACCACACACCGTGGGTAATAATAAGCAGCGCTCAGATTCCTAAGGGTTCGTAGCACTATATAAATGCTAAATTATTATTAATCAAACATTTTAACTGCAGCATATATGCAATTTGCACCCAAGACTCTATTCCCTGCCCACAACCACCTGATAGATATTTGATTCTATGGGTGTGATCTATGAGTGTGATATGCTGCAGTGGTTGGGGCCAGGGCCTGCGGCCATGCGCCCAAGACTCTAGGCCCTGGCCACAACCACCACAGCATATCACAACCATGGTGGCTTATAACTCATTATCACACCCATAGAATCAAACATGTTAACTGCGGCATATACCAAATATACTCAAGACTCTAGTCCCTGCCCGCAACCACCTAATAGATATTCGATGCTATTGGTGTGATCTATGGGTGTGATATGCTGTGGTGGTTGTGGCCAGGGCCTACAGTCTTGGGTGTATGGCCTACGGCCTACAGCCTGCGGCCATGCACTCAAGACTCTAGGCCCTGGCCACAACCACGACAGCATATCACACCCATGGTGGCTTATAACTTAGTATCACACCCATAGATAGAAACATTGTAACTGTGACATATACTCAATTTTAAACTCTGCTGACCCCATGCGTTTCCTTAGAACAGTTTCAACTTGCCTGCGCACAGCATGGACGGGAATACTATCCTTAGGACACCCTTCATTTTCAATAATTAAGAACATGCCTTACAGGGCAGCCATTGCTAATACATCTGTAGCACCAGCCACCTAAACAAATACAGTATTTCACCCATCTCTTCCTCCCTAAACCTCCCCAAGCACTCTTGCACACCAAAACACTCCCCAAAACTGCATTTCGCCTCTGTTCGCCGCCGCACTGTCGGCGGATCCAAGATGGCGGGTGCATCAGAACAATCTGACGCACATCACATCGCGTGTCTGCGTACATGACGCGAGGCCATTAGCCAATCGGTGTCCTGCCCGCGGAGCAAACCGCGCAGTGTCTCCGCGGAGCGGACATAGATATTACACATTTTTTTGGACCTATTTTTTGGTCGTTTTAAAGAAAACTGCAGGACAGATTTTCACCAAATTTACAAAAGCTCGATTTTGGGACCAAGCCCCTGCTCCTGCCTCAAATTTGGCAAAAATCCATCCAGCGGTTTGGACTGTAGGTCTATGGGAAAAAAAGAAGTTTTAGGACCCCCCCTATAACTTTGCCCCCCCCTAGACCAAACCTCACCAAACTTTGCAAAATCCAGAGTCGGCAATATACTTTTTTTGCAAAGTTTGGTGAGGATTTTTCCAGGTGGAGCGGAGTTATAAGTCGCCCAAAAAGTGCTCTTCCTATGGAAACAGCAACTTAGCCATAACTGCACAGGCTGTGTAATATATATATATATATATATATATATATATATATATATATATATATATATATATATATATATATATATATATATATATATATATATATCGTGAGAGTGGCCTCTTTCCATTAAATGGTCAACTAAGAACAGACCTTGTATCACTCTGGTTTTCCGTATGAATGTCATGACAATGCTGAAAATAATTATACTCAAAGATTTATTCAAATTAGAGAATATAAATGCGATCAAAATAGATCAACTATCTATTAAAGTGCTAAATGACTGTAGTGTTGGGGAGTGCATCCAACGCTCCCCAACATGCACTTACAAGGTCCGAAAGTCCCTTTGAGGAAATGCAATGCCATAAAGAAAACAACACCATTAATGTAGAACTCCCTTTGTAGGTCCAAAGCTAACCAGCAACAGTGTGGGAGTAAGCAGTGTCCCTGACAATAAATAAGCAATAAGGTGCATACCATCTACATGAGTAACACACCAACTCCTGATGAGTATAGCAACATTTAACACTAATCAGGAAACCATTAGGGGCACTAATAAGGGTAAAATAAAATAGGCTTTGACTCAAATTAAATGAGCGACACACAAGTAGGCCTTGGGACCAAACATAGCCGTCCTTGAAGCCTACGAAGAATCATGAATTAGGAGAAAATATCAGCTAGAGCTTTTACAAAAAAGCACACATACACTAAAATATATCCTCCAACAGCAGGTCTGAATGCTGCACAGTGATTTGTCAAGACAGAAAGGAAAACACATTCTCAAGACCTGAATTTCAGCAGTAAAGTCATGCAAAGGCAACAAAAAAGTAACAGACCCTTGAGCTCAGAAACAGACACTGCACACTGATTTGTTGAGACACATTAGCGCAGCCGAGTTCCCAAGCCTGTGTTCAAAAGATATATTACAAATTAGGTTCCTAACCAGTACATTGAAACATAATACAGTGAAGGTCACACTTTGGTAGGGATAAAAAAATTAGCATTGAAAAGCATGTGTGTTTAGGAAGTGTGATCAAGGAGCAACACTACACCCTGTCGGAAAGTAGGAAAAACCCTCATTGAAAGAGCTCCAGCCACCAAGACAGGAACCACAGAACACACCATTGCACATAGAAAAGAATCATTTAGGCACTAATGGCCTTTTAAGCAAATCCATGAAAACACCTACCAACACGCACACACAGTCCTATTTAGAATTACATTGGGCCTCATTACACGGTAGGCGGTAGCCATGGCGCTAGTGCCATGGCTACCCCCTTACCGCATTCCGGGTCCGTGTTCCCAGAATGGGGACTTACCAGGTCATTCTGACCCTGGCGGGACCGGTAAATCCCCATTCCGGGAACTATTCCCCTTTCCCATTTGAGCCCCCATAGGGCTCAATGGGAATGGGGAAGGAGCGAATAACGGGCCCGCTATTAGCGGGCCCGTTATTAGCTCTGAAGTCCCTCAATGGGTCCCTTCCTTAACGCCTGGTAATACCAGGTGTTAAGGAAGGGACCCGCTAAGGGACCTCGTAGTAGGGCGGTAAGGGATTACCAGAACTGGTGCCCTTACCGGTGCCGGTAATCCCTTACCGCATACCTTGTAATGAGGCACATTTATATTATTTTAACTATATACACACTCACAGCATTGCAAGGGAATTACGTTTGTGAACATCTTAGTCCCAATTCATAAGGTTAATGGTAGAGCTAATGAAGTCATGCACAAGCCATGAGAAAGGAAATATTGAATGGGAAGCGGGAGAGGGAGCTGAGAGGGGAAATAAGGTTAGTAAAAAAGGATCCCGATCTAAAAGAGGAAGATAGGTCACAAAATATAAAACCGCTACAGATGAAATATAAAAACTGTATAAAGGCATATAAATACAACCTCCATAATGCAAATTGGCAAATATTATGTAGGTTGTTTGGACAAATGATGCAAAAAACTGTTGGTATCTGTATCGCCAATTTATAATGGAAGAAGACAATGTGGATATAAATATTATTCCCTTAAAGCTTTGGCAAGAGTTCATTGGTACCAGGTTTTTTAATGGTGATAAATCAATACCTATTATAGAGATACATTGGACAGGAAACAATCTGATATTTCCATTTGGTTGGACGGATGTATTAGATACAATAAAATGTATGAAATCTTTGAGAGCACCCGGGCCAGACCAACTGGTGAATATTGTGTTAAAGCATAACCCCGAGAAATGGGCTAGTATATTATATGAACTCTTTATAACCATCTGGAAATCAGGAAAGATACCAGATAGCTGGTGGAAGGCTATCTTTATCCCTGTGTATAAAAAAGGAGGTAGAGCGAACATTGACAACTACAGGTTGTTAGCTATGTCAGTCTCCACTCTGATATTGCAATTGGTGAATAGATGGAGTAGTGATACCCACTATGAAGACAGGGTTTAGCGCGGGACACTGTACAACTGATAATATTATGACTTTGAATGTTTTGGTGGCTGAAGCAAAGAGGACAAAAATAAAATTATATGCCAGTTTTATTGATTTCAGCAGGGCATTTGATTGTGTAGATAGGGGACGACTTTGGGAAAAATTAGAAAGATGGAACATTTGTCATATAGTCCTCCACTCTTTAAAAGAGATGTATAGAGATACCACGCTGTCCGTATTGTTCTCTGTCACGTTGAATGTGTTCTAAGAACACTCGCGGTGTCCTGAAATGTTTGCAAATAAACAAAATGGGGGTGTTCTGAAGACGCTTCTATGAACACTCGTGGTGTCCGTGGAATGTTCGTAGGGGATGTCCTGAGGACGCTGTCCGTATTGTTCTCTTTCAAGTTGAATGTGTTCTAAGAACACTCGCGGTGTCCTGAAATGTTTGCAAATAAAGAAAATGGGGGTGTTCTGAGGACGCTGTCCGTATTGTTCTCTTTCACGTTGAATGTGTTCTAAGAACACTCGCGGTGTCCTGAAATGTTCGCAAATACACAAAATGGGGGTGTTCTGAAGACGTTGTCGAACACTCACTGTGTCCTGAAATGTTAGCAAATATGAATGGGGGTTGTGGCTGGCAAGTTGAATGTGTTCTAAGAACACTTGCGGTGTCCTGAAATGTTTGCAAATAAACAAAATGGGGGTGTTCTGAAGATGTTTCTAAGAACAATCGCAGTGTCCGGGGAATGTTCGTAGGGGGTGTCCTGAGGACGCTGTCCGTATTGTTCTCTGGCAAGTTGAATGTGTTCTAAGAACACTCGCGTTGCCCTGAAATGTTCGCAAATACACAAAATGGGGGTGTTCTGAAGACGTTGTCGAACACTCGCTGTGTCCTGAAATGTTCGCAAATATGAATGGGGGGTTGAGGCTGGCAAGTTGAATGTGTTCTAAGAACTCTCGCAGTGTCCTGAAATGTTCGCAAATAAACAAAATGGGGGTGTCCTGAGGACGCTGTCCGTATTGTTCTTTGTCAAGTTGAAGGTGTTCTAAGAACACTTGCGGTGTCCTGAAATGTTCGCAAATAAACAAGATGGCGGTGTTCTGAAGACGCTTCTAAGAACACTCGCAGTGTCCTGAAATGTTCGCAAATAAACAAAATGGGGGTGTCCTGAGGACGCTGTCTGTATTGTTCTGTGTCAAGTTGAATGTGTTCTAAGAACTCTCGCATTGTTCTGAAATGTTCGTAGGGGGTGTCCAGAAGATGCTGTTCAGATTGTTCTCTGTCAAGTTGAATGTGTTCTTAGAACACTCATGGTGTCCTGAAATGTTCGCAAATAAACGAAATGGGGGTGTTCTGAGGACACTGTCCGTATTGTTGGTTGTCAAGTTGAAAGTGTTCTAAGAACTATCGCGTTGTTCTGAAATGTTCGTAGGGGGTGTCCTGAAAACGCTGTCCGTATTGTTCGCTGGCAAGTTGAAAGTGTTCTAAGAACACTCATAATGTCTGCGGACATTAAAAGTTTCCATAGACCGTAGTTGAAATGTTTGACTCTATGGATGTGATATGCTGCTATGGTTCTCCTTATTATTGTATACTTTCTGTTTGGTCTAGTAACCGGAGTACATGTATTTCTTGTTCATTTCTGTGATAAAAGAAAATAGCATGTTAGTATTAATATTTTGTAATGACTTATTACATTGTATAATCAACATTTTTAGTTATCAAATTTGGTTTTAAGAACATCAAATAAGTGTTTGTAAGATTTGCTGGTAATCTCTGCTTTAGAGTAATGGTACTATCCTTACATTCAAACCATCCACATTTCTTTTTTATATATGTAGTGTAGTGCCCTGAATTGGTTCTGGCTCCTGCGTGGTAGATTATACCTATTGTTGTGAAGGTTTTCTTACCAAGTGATATTTGACCATGTGTGAATCCAGTCAGCTTGCAGTTGTTTTTGGTACCATCTGCATTGTAACGTAGAAGCATTAGTATTATGTATTTACTATGTGTTTGTATTACTAACGTGGAGCGATTATCTGAATTGCAGGTAGAGCATAACCTACCATGGTTTGCATTTTGTACAAGTCGCTGAAATGGAATGGATTCACAATTCGGTATTGATATTTATATGAAGCGTTCATTAGGGATTTCTCCTTGTGTCACATTGTTGCAGAGAGTGCATGTATGTTTCCACATGTATGAAATCTGAATGATTTCATTTATAGGTATGTTTTTGTTTTCCAGTACTTGTAGTAAGTATATTAGAAATTCTTTTGGATCTTCCTGTGAGTTTATAGTGAATTTCACCATTCCAGCACAGTAGTCCAATTGTTGTCTTATTCCACAAACATTATACATATTGTGAGGATTATTTGCTGCATTTCTGTGAAGTACTAACATTTGCAAACACAATGGGTCTGTACTGTGTAAGTAAATGTTGTCAACAATTGGTGGTAATTGAAATAGAATATTCATTGCTACATTTGCGTAGCAACTTACACCAACTATATTTGAGAATTTAAATGGTTCAGGTAGTTCTGTATCTAACTGCTTTTTTGGAGTTTGTCTTCCTTCTTTAAAGAAGTACCTGTTTTACATTCCCTAATTGATTCTTTTTTGCTTGTGGTACTTGATGAAGTGTTAGGTTTTTTTACTCTCTTTGGAGGATTTGCAGTGACATCCTGTTGCATTTCTGTTTGATTTATTTTTTTTTTATAACGTTTTACTTTTTGTGGAACAGAATATGTATTTAGGTGGGGGTTGTATAGTGAGCGAAGTCTATTGTATTCTAAAATGCAAGGAATATCAGCGTTTATTTTACTTGCATCAAAGTTGATTAGAAATAGACCGTCAAGTGTACGTAAGCGTGATAGTGCTATGTAGCTCATGCCTTCTTTAAAGACTGTGTTACCAATATCTATCATTGCTTTGTCTAGGGTAAGACCTTGTGATTTATGAATCGTGACTGCGTATGCAAGAGTTAGAGAAAATTGTTCTCTGCGTACATACATATCTTTGAAGAGAAGGAATGTAGCTGTTGAGCGTCCTATCCTTTTTACTTCTGTAAGTTTGTCAAAGAGTATATTGACAAACTGAATTTTGTTGTCGCGTGGGTATGTTTGAAAGCCAACAACTGTACCCAATGCTCCATTAACCAGTCCTTGGTCCACGTCAAGGTTACGTTTAAGCATTACTCTGCAATTTAAGGATAATTTTAATATCTTTTCTAAGCCTGCTGTGTTTGAGATTGATTTTTCTAAACTATTTAGTATTGTTGTGGCTTGGTCACACATGCGTAGTGTCATACCATGTACATCTAGCTTGTCTGTGGCGCTAATTTCCATGATTGGTTGCATTTCTTTACTTAGCATTATTTCATTGAATTTGAAACAGCGTGCAAGAGTTGGCATTAAGGCCATACAATTGACATTGTTGTGGGCTAATTGTTCCATAACATCTGTAGCACATGCATTATTGCCATAAAGTGCATTAATGTGCCAGGTTTTCAATATTGCTTCTGCTTCTTTAGAAAGTATACCAACTCTGATACTTTTTAAAATGTTGCCATAAGTGAGATCTGCAGATTGCCGCATGTTTTCTGTTAATTCTCTGTATTGGAAATGTTGCCAAAGGTTGACATTTCCAATGCTGCCAACAGTTTTACGGCAGAGTTTGTGTCCTAATGTTTTAAAAATAGGCTCACCTTTTACTGGTGTTAATTGAAGCAGATCTCCAAAAACAATAATGTGTTTTCCTGCAAAGAGCTCTTCATAGTCTGTTTTGAGTACTTCTTGTAATCTGAGGTGAATCAAAGCTAACATCAGGTTGGAGACCAGGCTCACTTCATCTATTAGTAGCATTTTCATTTGTTTCAATACTCTGAGTAATTACATTGCAGATTCTGCAGAAAGTTTGTAATAGTCTAATTTGTTCTGGTGTTCTACTGGTAATAGTAGTAATCGGTGTAATGTAACACCACCTATGTTGTAGGCAGCTAAACCTGTGGGGGCAGTGACAACAGCTGACAGTTTGTTGTTTGTCAATTCTTGAAGGAACTTACTAATGATTTTGATTAGGAATGTTTTGCCAGAACCAGCTTCACCACTGACGTACAGTAGTATAGGTTTATAATTATGGCAGGAACATTCTTTATTTTCATGTTTTACACCATGTGCAATTTGTTGTGTTACTTCATGAAAAATGCTACGTTGCTCATTGTTTAGTTTTGATTGTAGTATAGTTAAGTCTTCTTTATCTTCATACTGACATATAGTGTTTTCTACTTCTATCATAGCTAATTCTGCCTCATTTATTATTAGTGGTTCTCCCAGTGGTTCTTGGCTTCCTGTTACAGAAGGTTGACTACTGTCAGGTGTGTCCTTATCTAGTTGGGCTTGGAGTTCTTCTTCGTGTTGCTGTTCATTGTGCAACATTGTTTTGTACTGTGTAAAGTTTACATCAGTTATAGTGCTTTCATTTGCTTTGAAAGCATCCTCATATGAGTCATAGTTATCTAGTATTTGCTCTTCTTTTCTCCATGGTTTGAAGAGTTGTAGCAGGGACATGTAATATACTTCTTTATGTTGAGGAGTCTTTAATGACAATTTGATATGATTAATTAAATTTGGTTTGGTGAGTTTAACTAAGCTGCCTTCACAGTTTGTCACTCTATATTTGCCTTTTTTTCATCAGGTTTCATATTATTTTTGTATGTGTAGTTTTAGGCTATGTGGTATAGACACATGTTTTCCAAAGTATTACTTCTGTTTGGGTAGTATGTGTTCAATAAATTGTTTTTTAAAATGTCTTGGCTGTTGGGATCACGTTTGGCTATTGTTTCTATATCTTCATATGATTTTAGAACTCTTTTTCTAGATTTAGCTGGACCAAGACTTATCCATACTATGTTTTCAGATTTACCATACAATGCAGTACCAGTTAAATGATCTGCTGCTTCATATGATCCACATTCTCTATGGGTGAGCATTTTTATGCCCAAGCTGTATAATTTCTTAGACACTGATGACAGGTCATTCCAGACGTCTTGGAGCTCTGTCTTTTCTGCTTTAGTTAAGTATCCTATGACATATCATGCAACTGCAGTAGAATTGTCTGCAAAGTACTGCACATCTATGTTTGCATTCCATAAGTGGGCAATGATTGCATTATAATCATTGATATATTTTTCTTCTTCTTTTCTTTTTATGTAATATGTATTTTTAGGTGACTTACCTTTAACACTATGTCTAACTGAAGACATGAGGTTGTTCACTTGACCTCTATTTGTAACTGGTCTAGGGAAACCAAATTGGCATTTGGTGTAGTATTTCCCTTTGTTTTTGTATTTGCGACGACAATATTTTCCACATTTGTGTCTTTGAAATTGTAAAATTTGTGTATGAAGATCACTATTTGTGGCTTCTGATGGAATTTCACAAGTGACATATTTTTCAATAAACTGTAAAAATGTGGCATCACTGTCTCATCATCCTCTTCTTCCTCCTCTGCATCCTCACTCCTGTTCCCCTCTTCAGGCCCTTGGGGAGGTGGTGGTGGTGGAGGGGGTGGGGGTGGTGCTGAAGCTGGTGCAGCACCAGGTGGCAGTTCAGCAGCCAGGGATGCCATCTCGATGATGATGTAATCTGCAGGTGGCAGCAAAAATCGCTGTGTTCTGAAGAATAGCCAGAAACACAATGAGAATAAGCTCTAGGGCGTGGTCTTTTATAGGAGTGCTTTTGCACGGTCCGCGGACATGCACGTTGTCCGCGGACAGATCAAACCCTAAAAAAAGTTCAAAAAGTTTCAAAAGGTATGTAGAAACTCAGGATTACTATGTGGGACTTGTGCCATGGTGAGATTTTTTTGAAAAATATTATGGATTAATTGAAAATGTGCTTTTAATTTGTTTGGGGACACAAACAATGTCCGCATTCAGAACACGCGATCAGCGTGGGCGCGGTCATATGATCCGTTCGTGAACAAGTCCGCGAAGGAAGCGCATGTCCGCAGGACACCAAATGCACGGAGATTGGCTAGCGCATGCACGTTGATGTTCTACGGACATTGTTCGGGTCCTGAACTAATTAAAAATGCGTCACACGTGAAACGAACATTTCAGGACACTGCGTGTGTTCTTAGAACAGTTTAAACTTGCTAGCGAACAGTAAGAACAGATATAGTGTTCTTCAGGACACGTCCAATTTTGTTTATGTTCGAACATTTCAGGACAACAATTGTGTTCTTAGAACAGTTTCAACTTGCTAGTGAACAGTATGGACAGGTATAGTGTTCTTTAAGACACCTCCATTTTCGTTTACGTACGAACATTTCAGGACACCATTTTCATTTAATTACGAACAATTCAGGACACCGCAGGGTCGATTCATGGAGCAAACGTGCGCCGAAAATCCCAGCGCAAGCAGGCGCAAGGTGGCGCAAGCGTGAGAAACCCAGCGCACGCGCACGCGTGCGATTCAAGGAAGACGCTGCGTGTGTTTCCCGCTGTCCGTGCGCCAAATCCAGCCATGGCGCATGCAGGCATACATGGCGTGCGCTACGCGCACAGCAAAAGCGCACATAGCGCGGCGCACACAACCAAAGTGGGCGGAACAGTGGGCGTAACACGCGGAATGGGGAATAACGCGTGAAAAAGAAGGCATAAATGGGGAAGTACTGCAGGGAACTACACGGAACGCCCACACGCATGCGAACAACCCGTATTCATGGATCCTAATACGGGAATCCCGTGCTAGGCAAAAGACGCACACAGGCGTCAACGCGTCCGCCACACAAAGGCAGGCGGAAGCGTCCCCGCGCACAGTACAAAAGTGCGCGCAAACAACAAACACGTATATACAGCTACGATGAATGCCCCATTTGTCGCAGCACTGATGGTGGGACACCGCAGGAGGAGGAGAATAGCCAGGGCACGCATTTTCGCACCACGGACAAGCCTTTTTGGGATGCCTGACGACCAGGTCTATGGCAGGTATAGGTTTCCACCCCACATGATCCTAGACCTGGTCAGGGAGTGGGAAGATGAGCTTACATCCCCCACCCTTTGCTCCCAAGCATTGAGCCCCTTGAAGAAGGTGCTCAATGTCCTGCATTTTTTGGCCACTGGGTCATTTCAGCGGACTACTGCCATAGTGGGGGGGGGTCTCACAGGCCACGCAGTCACGCTGCCTACACCAGGTACTGGCAATCATGACAGCGCGCCCCTCAGTCTGCAGGCACATATACATGCCCAGAACACCCGCAGAAAGGCAGGCCGTTGTCCTGGATTTTTTCAGGGTGGCACACTTCCCCAAAGTGCTCGGTGCCATAGATTGCACCCATGTGGCCCTACGTCCACCTAGGGCCACTGAGCACATCTACCGAAACCGCAAGCACTGGCATTCCATCAATGTATGGGTGGTATGCGATAAAAAGGGAATCATCACCTCTGTCTATGCAAACTACCCTGGCTCCACCCATGACAGTTTCATATACAGAATGTCCGCCCTGAGCCGGGCCCTGGAAGCTGGGCAGCATGGCGACACATGGCTCTTAGGTGAGTACAAATGCCCTTGCACATGCATGCAAGTCACACACAGACAAATACCCAAACCCTAATAATCTCAACTATTATCACCTCCCCAGGGGACAGTGCCTACCCTCTGAGCAACCACATGATGACGCCAATCCGGAACCCCACCACACTACCCCAGGTAAGATACAACGCCGCCCATATTGCAACCAGGGCCATAGTGGAGCGCACATTCGGAGTGCTCAAGTCACGTTTCCGCTCCCTTGACCGCTCTGGCGGGCAACTACTCTATGCACCACCAGTAGGTGCAGGATCATTGTGGCAGCATGTGTCCTGCACAATGTTGCAACACGGCAGGGCGTCCCGGTGGACATGGTGGTGCCCCCACATCCCCAACCACAGGCACAGGCGCTGCCCATGGGAGGGGACAGGGCATGTGGCGAGGAAGCCCGGACCCAGCTTGTGGCCACATTTTTCACCTAAACTCCCACCCCTGCGTAGTGCACACAGGCCTGGCACATACCAGGTGACAATCGATGATGACAAAGAGACAGTCATCTGTCACAACCCTACCACCCTGAGATAGTTGCCATGGAAGTGCCACATCGTCTGCATCCCTAGCTACTTAAACACAAGCTATCCTGTGTGACCAAAAGGCACACATATGACATATGACATGTTATGGCCAATACACAAGTATTTCAAGGTGCGATGAGGCAGGGAGGGTGGAACAAGGGAAGACAGACAACGGTACTACTAGGCCAGGTGTCATTTAGATTGTGCAAGTGCAGGGGTAGGGGGAAGGGAAAAGTGCAAGGGGAAGGGGAGGGGGGAGTGCAGTACAGGGGAAGTACACCAAAAAACAAATATATAGGTCAGCTGTTGGCAACTGCAAAGGTAAGTGCAGACAAGTGCTTGGAAGGGGGGGCTGTAGGGATAGAGAGACAGTACCGCAGTGCAGGGGTTGCCAGGGAGGCAGTGCAAGTGGAGAGTGGCTGGGCCAGGGACCGAGGTCGGTGAGAGTGGCCCAGTTGCAGATCCAGTGCAGTTCCATGAAGAATTCCGCAAGGGAGAGGCAGAGAGAAAGCAGAAGCAAAGAGGAAGGTCCTGAGGTGCTTCCCAAACCAGAGATGGTTCCCCCAAGTTCAAGTGAGGCAGGAAGGCTGTTCCAGAGGGAGGGCCCTGCCGCGGAGAGAGATCTACCCCCAGCTAGTTGCTCTGAGAAGCGGATGATCCTGACGTGCAAAGTGTGCATCACACACACCTGCAAAACAGGCCATGGCCATCACTGTTATGTCACTCAAACCCTCCCAAACCACAACATGACATGCAAGCAATACCCATACACCAACACAGTAACAATAAGGTACACATTGCCATATCCAAAATGTACAGTGGCATCAGACAATGATGCCTGACCTGGAATCAGATGAAATGACTGGCCAACAACCTCCCACCCAAAATAAGTCATTTCCAAATGCATTACAAGAGTTGTAGAAGTAACATAACAATGAATGCCTGTCTGTATGCACATTGTGCATTGCAAAATCAACACTGCAGCTTCTGTGTGCGGTGTCCTACTCCTGCAACACACTGCTCAGCGCACATCACAGTGAACAGCCATTGTGTGTGATGCACACCCTGAGCATCACATCTAAGTGACAGACCACATCAAAAAGCAAATTAGGCATGTACAGGATCCATAATTGGTCACAGAACATGTGCTGCAGGCACACATTGGCCACCAGAAGGCAAACAGTGTACACGTGGATATGCAAGGGTGGGAGTACATGTAGTACATCAGAGTGCAAGTGTGTGGGTCTGCAAGGACATGCACTCAACATACGGATGTGCACTGAAGTGACCATCAGTGTTCTCTACACATCACATGTGAACATTCACCATGTGTACACCCCAGCATGTCAAACCACAACTATCCCCTTGCACCTGAAAGGTAAACACAACACATGAACAGGCATTGATCAGCACAACACAACATGTACATAGGATACCACCATTACAATGTCAGAGTTCCCATCACACTGCAGGGCAAGGCAACTATCAACAACAACCCCCCTCCCTCACAAATGACAATGACCCACTGAACAACTGCACCTGGGTAATGGAGCCTTCAACCCTCAATTCCACCTGGCCACAGGATCACCTTTACCCTTCGTCACCATCTCCCACCTTGTGTGTAAAAAGGTGCCTGCAGCCTCAGAATCCACACTCATTTCCAAAATCACAAAATCCAAGGCATAAAAACGAACCCGAACACACTCCAGTAGATGACTTGGCGTAGCAGTACCTCACAAAGGCCAAGTACTACCACAATGATGCAACAACCAAGGTAGCACAGTAAAACAATGTCACAACAGGATGTGAACAGGTGTGGTACATAACATAGGATGATGCACCATGAACGGATGTGTATTGTCACAGGTCCTGTGTACAGGCGCGGGAGTGTCACGAAACAACCACCCCCACCGTGTCCCTGGTGCCTGCAAGGTCAAACTCACACAGGCCCCTGAGACCCTGGTGGGGAAGGAGGTTCAGGGATATGCAGTCGGGACAGGTGTTGGCACACTGGATAACTGGAATGAGTGGCAGGAGAGGGGAGGAGGAATGACACATGAAAGTAGGGAATGCACGAAAATGTACTACCTGCATGAACACATACACAATCCAAACAAACTTGGACATCATTGTCATGGCCTTCTGTAGTCCAGGCTTAGGAGTGGTACGAACCAACCACCCCCTCTAGGGTTTTGGCGCCTGCAAGTTCGGGGCTTACACAGGCATCCGCAACCCCAGCGGGGAAAGAGGGTTAGGGAACGTTGCTTGGATAGGTACGGGAAGCAGGAACACCGGGTAGAGGGTACAGGGTTCAAAATTGCATAGGATTCCGGGTGATTAGGGGGGAAAAAACATACCAAATTGAATCACACATACATCCATGCATTAGTGCACCCCCCAGCAAGCCTATGCAGAGCAGTTTGAAAGAAAAACAACAAGACACTTAGCTCTGGTTTTGAGTGCTGGCCTCCTGCCTGCGCACTCTCAGGTCCGGTTACAGGAGCACTGCAGTGCTGCAAAGAGAGCCACAGTCAACAACCTGTACGTGCCAATTACACAAAAACACACCATCAAACATGCCCCATAGCAACAAACTACTCTACAAACAGACAATCTGGCGTAGATGCTTCGCCCCTGTGACGGGTCATACACAGTCACTGCAGTAAATCAGCCGGCGGTGGGTGCATGGCAAATGGAACACCAATGTGTCACAATTCACACAACATGCAATGTTCCCTGGATAAGCAGACAGACCCATATAGCAAGCCATGACTTCAGAGCAAGTTGCGTACCACCATGACCGAAACAAAGTTGGCAGTGCATTCATCATAAAGTACATGGAAATGAAATGCACTGCACCCGAGTATGTCCCTTGCTGTATGTCCCTACGAGCTGCCCCTTTCCATGTCTCGGAAGGCTACATGGTTGATACAAGTGCCTCAATGGACCTTGGTGTACCGGAGGGCATGTGCCACTGCCCCTGCAGGTGTCCCAGACAACCTTACAATCAACAGCCATCAGTCCACTAACACATCTGAGCTGCATTGTGTGCTTCAACACCAATATTCGTCCAAGCTCACCCTCAGTGCTGTGTCTAAGCCTGCATGTGCAACTCGCCTGGTGCAAGCTTTGAAGTGTTGTGGCCCCCCTGTGCTGCTCACCTTGCCTGGAGTTCCTTGGAACACGTCAGCAGTTCTAGGATGTAGGTCTGCAATCCCTGTGCCTCTGCTTGTGCACACATGTGCATGTGGGCACCAACAAACGTGTCAAGAATTCCGTCGTCCAATGGGCCATGTCTGCTGGCTAAGGTGCTCTGGAGGCTCACCCCCCTGCAGAAAGGGCATGAAACACATGATTAATGCTTCAAAGTCATCTGTTTGTGTCTCTTCAGGCATCTCATTACATAACCATGTCAGAGAGTCACAGCATAAATCACATCATCAGTCCGTCTTTCACATCCAAAGTGTGTAACACTATCTACAGCATGAATTGCAACAAGCATGTGTACAGTAAAGATAAGAAACATACTACACAATGCATGGCAATGAATGTACACATTAATCATAAAACACCCCATCTAGCAAAAGCTGAACAGTGGACAATAACACCAAAATCATCCCCACTAGGGGTGTAAACACAAGTCACACAGCACCAGACATGCCACAGATATGACAGTCCAAGGCCCTTGTGTAAAAGTTTGTGACACCGAACCATCCTTGCGAGCCCATGGATAAGGGAGGCAAGAGTAGCATATGTGAGTCAAGGACCCCAAGCAGCAAACACATACACAAGACAAGCCTGAAGGGCCCAGCTGGAACAGACAGTGGATGCCTTTAAAAGCCACAAAGCACCGCACCGTCACATGAAAGCACAATAGACGGGCAATTTTAAACTATAGTAACTATTAACTAATTACACTAACTATGGAAAACCTACATTACCTAATTAAACTAACTATCAAACAGAAACTTAAGTAACTAAACTAAAAGAAAAATCAAAAATGGCCACATACGACCCGGGGGGGAGGGGAGGCACCCAGGAGGGGGGAGGTACAGGGTGCTGCTCAACACCCACATGCGATGATGCTGAGCCAAAAAAAAACCTCCATGGGCTCAACGCCTGCACAGCCCGACCTATGTGGAAGATAGATGGTCGTCTGAGTCTGGCTCATCCTGGAAAGGAGGACGTGGCACAGTAGCCTGGCCATGCCTAGCCGCAGCTTGCTTCTGGAGAAGCACATGCCTAGCAGGGGGGAGCACAGATCGTGCCACACGCTCCATGCTCTCAGCGATGTTCTCCATTGCTGCCCCCTGCCGTTCTGAATTGGCAGTCATGTCTTGCTCCCACTCAGTATACTGCGGTTGCGCGCGGCGACCGCGTTGCCGGGCTTGACCCCTGCGGGACCCAAGGACTGGGGGTCCTCACTGTGTTGGCACCGCCCGCGGCTGCACGACTACATGCCCCCGTTGACATGATGTCCCAGGCACATCAGTGACTGGTGTGGAAGGTGACCCTGCGTCCCGATCCACCACGGGCGGAGGAACCAAGACTGATCCCTTAGTGCAGGTGTCGCAGACAGAGGAGTGTCCACATCAGAATCACTCACCCCTGACACATGGACTTGATGCTCATCCAACTCAACATGGACGTCAGAGTCGTCATCAAGGCTGGACTCATAGGCAGCCAGAGACAAGATGGACTGTAGCACTTGGGGGTTTTCATGGCCTACCACCCCACGACCCCCACTAGTGCCGGGTTGATTTAGTGGTAACAACCCTGTGTCTGGCATGACAACACCATCCTCCGCCTCCATTGCGTCATCACCTGAATAATAGAGAGAAAAAAGGTCACTACACATGTCAGAAGCACACAACACACACACTGACAGCAAACGCATCAGGCAGACATATGACACACAACATATAACCTGCCATTCATGCTGGGTCAACTTTGAATTGCTTCTCTGATCAGACCTGTTGAAAGGTGGCAGTTTTTTTATAAAAGTTTATTGATCAAAATTTTGTTTTTGATGCATACGCATCTTTACAAAATTATAGCATTATTCATAAAAGTTACATCAAATAAACATCTTTGCATCCTTGCAACATTTAGTTCATTCAGTAGTTTACATGTACAACAATTTATCACTTTCCATGCATTTACAAAGAATTAAAATGAGATTAAAAGGATAAACTAAATAAACAGAACATCAAACTACAGATATCGTGTATAATATCATATAATACTTCACATAATCAAAGAAAGATAAAGAAAACAGAAGAAAGGAATTTTCTTTTTTTTTTTTGCACGTCATGATATATGGCAAAAGATAAACATATAAAAGAAAGCTTGGAAATATCTATCTATATATATATATATATATATATATATACATATATATAGTCTTGACCCAAACACTGGAAGTTGTGGCTTAATATAGAGCAGTCTCTGAACTCGTTGACAATGCCTCCACAATGATTTTCACTAAGCGTACTGTCGCTAGAATTATAGCATTTGAAGAACCCCACATACAACGCGACCAAATTAATTCTCTTACAAAGCTCGAGTCTGTCAAACTAAAGGAGTTAATCGTTTTCACTCTTTCAGTTTCAAAGAATGGACATACTAAAAAAAGATGTTTTAGAGTTTCAATTGCTTCAGATTTATTACAAAATCTACAGCTGGTATTGGTAGTACTATTAACCGTACTCTCCCAATATTTCGTTCTCGATTTTGTATGCAATAGATCTAGGCAGAATCGCATGTAAAGGGCTCTGGTTTCAGCACAGGGGCAGAGTATCAGATATAGCAGTCTTGGCGATTGCTTATGGCGGAATTTCGCATATTCGGTGAACGACTTGTAGACCGATATTTGCAAACAGATAGCCGCCCAATCATTCCAGAACAGTTGTTTATGTGCTTTAAATAATTTAGATGGAAGAGCTTCAGCAGAAATGTTTATACTCGCTAAGATAGCAAGAATACGCTTATAGAAGGTTCTAATAGATATAGGATAAGCTTCCTGCAACATGATTTTAAAGTCCTCATAAATAGAATTTTCAATCGGAGAGCACATTTTTGCAAAGTTCTTTACAATGCGCCAATCATGACGCACTGCTAAGGAATTTAGCCCTAGTTTGTGTAGTAATATTGAATTAGGAAGATAATTCGGAAGACCTAAAGTGGCCTTCCACAATTTTGCTTGGAGTTTATTTAAAAAACCGGATAGATCTAAGAGACATAGGGCCTCATTACATGGTAGGCGTTAAGGGAATACCGTTACCGGTAACGGAATACCGGTAACTGTATTTTCCCAAGCCGATCACGACCCGGACCCACCGCTATTAGCGGACCCGTAAAGTACGGCGCCACCAATAGCGGCGTGGCCGCTTGCACGCGACCCCCACACCGTAAATAGCGCCATGGCGCTAATAGCACGCAATCACAACCCATGCGTACACGGCAATACCGGCATCCCAAAGACCCAAAAAGCATGTACCGGCATGGCGCTAATAACAGCATCGAAAACCACACGTTAAGAGTCCTGAGCAGTGTTCCCATCTGCCCCAGGTGGACACAACCAGCACAGGTGGAGTCAATGGAGACAGCCAGCACTAAAGAGCACACCACACCCCTTCCCACACCCCTTCCCACAGCAAGATGGTCCCAACACCAGCAGCATGACATGGGCCTGCGTACATGACTGCAGTGCAGCACCAACAACAACAGGCAGCACCGAAGAGACGTAGGAGTAGGAGGAGGAGGCCGAGACTTGCGCAGCAAGCACCACCGGGGCACCCAGAAACACCACAAGGGCAGCCAACAAACCCCCGGAATGAAGGCGAAGATGACCATGGTATGTGTAAGGCACAACTAAATGTGCATCTGATAGAATGTGCCCATGGCACCATGCAAACACCAGATGAGCATGATGTGGATGTGGATGAGTATTGTCGAAATGGCCAGCCCGGACATGCAAGAGGCGATGGCATGGCGGGACAGGATCCGCGTCAGCATCGGAATCAGGAATAGCATCAGGAACAAAGGTGGAATATCATGCATGGAGAGACGTGCATTGTTGCCCTTGTGGCCGTCTGGAGGCCCACAAAGGGCCCTCTCCCAAAGAAATTCACACATACACAATGATGGAGACCATGCCTGTTTTTCAACTGCAGAAGAGTGTATTTTGAACATAACGTGTACAGAAAGTGCATAACCCCAACTGTGCAAACACCCTCCCCCCTCCCCACACAACACACCGAACACACCCTCCCCCCCTCCCCCCACAACACCCCCGAACACACCCTCCCTCCCCTCCCCCCACAACACTCCCAGGTGAGTCCCAAGGCGTGAACATGTCCTTCCCCAAATGTGGCCGATATTCCTTGTTGGCCCTATTTGTCCGCTCCTTCTTCGGGTGTTTGAGATGTTGTGCGCCTGAGGTTGCGCATAGAGCGGCGTAGGGGGCTTGTCTGCCGTGAACTCCCAGAGGAGGCTGGGCCTGTTTCCTCCTGGGTAGGGAGTGGACATCTGCGCTCAATCGCATCCGCAATGCGGATCATGGCCTGCCTGAGTTGCCCCATCTCATTGCATATGCGATTGGTGCATCCCTCCATGGGCTCCCTCGTCTGGCGTGCGAATGCACCAATGTCCTCCCTCAGGTGCCCTGTCTCAACCACATGTTGACCTACCAGACCAGCCATTTCGGTCTGCCTCTGGTAGATGGCTGATAGGTCAAGTTCCACGGTGTCTGCCAGTGGAATGGCTGATGCGCCTGGATGAATAGCACTGGCATCAGGTGTAGGTTTCAGGGGGCTCCATGACACATGTGTGTGGGCGGGCGATCCGCCTTGGCTGAACGGACCTGGTGAAAACATTGGGGATGAGAGTAAGTGGCGTGTGGGGATGGGGCTCTGACTCAGATCCTCATTCACCGGTGCTTCCTCTGCATCGGAAAGTGGCCCAGTGGCTGCTGCCTCACCCGTAGAGCTGGTGGCAGCAGAGTGCACTCCCTCCATGCTGCCTTCAATTGATGGGAGACACACTCCCGTGGTTACCACAACAGCGGCAGGCATTGCCTCTGGCTGTGTGGCACTGCTGCTCCTGCTGCCTTTGTCCCGGTCACTACTCTTGGGTCCCCTAGAGGTTGATGCGTGGTCCCCGGTGGCATCCCTCCTGGCTTTCTTCATGGGTGTGGGAGTGGGTGCTGACGTGCGTGGCTCCTCATTTTCCGTGTGTGATCCTGCAGGGGTGATAAGAAGGGTAAATCATCATCTATGGGTCTACCTGCATCATGGCAGATGTATACGTCATGCAGTTTGATGCATTTTGGGGTCATCATTGTAGAGGCATGGAATGGGGATGTTGGCTGGCTCATGCATGATTGGCCCTGTGTTGGTGGGTATGTGATGATGCATGCATGTCTGTTTGTGGCTGGATCCACGGCATTCATATGGACACATGATTGTGGGACCCCTCACCCTTCACTGCGCATTTTTGGGTGCATACACTCACCTCCATCCGATGAAACGGCCACGCCATGCTCCATATCGCCGACCCCCTCTATCGACTCGACTCCTATTGTGGAGGCACATATCTCCTCCCACTCCTTCATCTTCAAGGGGGACTCTGCACCACCTCCTGTGGCCATTGCCATGTTTCGGTTCACAGATAGAATGTTGCGCACACGCACCCGGAGGTCGTCCCACCTTTTGCGGCATTCCCTGACACTCCGGGTGGTGGTGCCCACCGCACTGACTTTTAGCGCAACTTCTGCCCAGATGGCCTTCTTCTTCAGGAGGGCATCCCGCCGCATATCGTTCACAAATACCACTCCTGCATTTGCAGCAAGTGTGGTGGTCAGCATCATTAGTTCCTCATTGGTGAACTTTTCTTTGCGCTGGCGATCAGCAGTTTTTTTAAGCGCCTTCGGCATCCTCGAGCTACCCGGTGTGGTTCCTGGTCGGTGTTGCCTGGATATATGTCCTGGATGCAGTGGATGGCAATGGATTGTGTTTTTGAAGATGGCCGCTGTGCTCTTTCCCGTTCCTGTGCGACGACGTAATTTCCGGTTCCGCTTTTTAATGGTGTGCGGTAATGGCGGTGTCCGCTATTTACGGGTAGCGGGAGGGCGGAGGCGCAAACGCCGGTTTTGCGGGCGCCGGTAAGGGGCTTTTTGGGGTATTTAGCGGCAGGGCGGTCGGTCATTTACGGCATGGCGCTATGCTCGTGTCCGCGTACTCGTGATGGGACGCTATTAGCGGCCTCTTGCGAGGGCGGACACGCTAATGGCGCCATGCCGTAAAATTCCGATTTTTACCGCCTACCGTGTAATGAGGCCCATAGATCTAGACTATACAAAATTATTGCTTCAATCTTCTTAGAATAAAATTCAAACAACGGAAGTAGAGAAAATTTGCAATACTTATGGAAAATCATTTTCATTTGATTTTGCAAAGGTCGTATTTTTTCCGCAAGTGTAATTTGCCAAAAAATAGCAGAGGAATTATTTGCCAAATTATAGCCCAGATAGATAGTCTGTTTAACAATTTGAATATTACAAGAGTTCAAGTGCCATCGAAATTTGCGAATTTTTACCTTTGAAGAGAGCACAAGAATATTCGATTTTGTGGAATTTATCGTCAAATTGTTATCACTACAATAATGCTGAAAAATATTCACTTTGTTTTGCAAACCTGATTGAGTACTATCAAAGAGAAGCACATCATCGGCATACGCCAGCCAAGACAGCTGAAGTTTGCCAAGACGAACAGTGTTAGATATAGCAGGGTCCCATAACCCTTCGATGTCAGATAAATAAAGGTTAAATAGGACCGCTGCGAGATTACATCCTTGCTTAACCCCAATTGCAGTGGAAATAGGGTCAGTCAAACTGCCCTGACTCGAGATGCATACTCTGAAAGATGTTTTGTCATGTAACAACCCAATGAGTGCTACTAAGTAGGGAGGGAATTTCAGTTGGAGCATTTTGTTCCAGAGCCTACTGCGAATAACGCAGTCAAATGCAGATGATAAATCCAGTGATGCTATAAAGATTGGACCATGGTCAGGACGAAGTGCCTCAGCTTTTAAATGTGCTAGGATCGTGGCGTTTAATTGTGTGCCCATTTTCTTTCGACAACCAGTCTGTACTTTGTTTAAAATATGATTCTCAGAAATGTGGGCTTCAACCTCCTTCAATAAGAGGAGAAAAAAGATTTTGGATGCCACGTCCAAAAGTGCAATAGGCCTGAAGTTAAGGGGGTTATTTATTGGCCCTTTTTTATGTAATGGGATGATAATAGAGCTAACCCACGAGGTCGGAAGGTATTTTTGGGTAAAGATAGATTGAAAAATCTTCAAAAAAGTATTGGCCCAAAACAGTGGGTCATCTTTAATTACACAGGGCGGGAGGCCGTCAGGACCTGCACATTTCGAGGATTTAAGTTTGGAAATAGCGAACAGAATGTCTTCAATGGTCCATGGGCATATCATTGGGATATGGATAACTAGGTCCATAATATCTTCAGATGAAAATCTTGGTGGGAGCAGGTATTTCTGTGCATAAAAGTTGGACCAAGCAATGCCATCAATGGATGATTCAAGCGAGGGCCTAGTACTTTTGTTCACTGTACGCAGTAGTTTCCAAATATCCCGCGTATTGCGGTTACAGATTAGGCGTACCATGTTTTGGTTACCTATTAGGTGAAATGCAGATCTGGCCGCTCTTATATTGTTTCTATATCTGCATAGTAATAGCTTCTTACTTACAAGATAGCTGCTACAGGATGTGGAACAAAAGTTTCTTTTAAGAATTCTTAGCTCGCGATTTCTCTTTGATTTTAATTTAGCGATTTTACATGTCAAAATATAAGCAGGAGCATTTGATTGAGACTGTATCAATGCAAGTTCTGCAAGGGCAGTTAGATGATTATGAATCATTTGCAAATTCCATGCAAGAATAAACTGGCAGGATTGTGCCCCTTGATCATGATCAGGCCACCAGTCCCGGTTTACTAAGAATGTTAAACGTCAGCAGGTAGAGATATTCCAGCGAATAGACAAGAATTGTCTATCGCTTTGAACTAAAGTCAGCGGTTGGGATCTGCCAAAGGACTGAATTTCAGCAAGTATGATACACTGTAGAATGGCATGATCACCATATGATGGAAAAAAAGAAGTAATAGGACAGATGATGCCCGCTAGACCTTGGGAGGCCACCATGTAATCGATAGTCGAGCAAGCCTTTCCCCTGTGCCAAGTTAGGAAGGATTGAGGGAGTAAGGGATCCAACACTACTAGATCCCATGACCAAAAAAATTGGGTCCATTTTAATCCATTTGCGTGTGCTGTTTTGAAGTGCTGAGAGGCTATGTGTGAGGGATAAACTCTTTGAGATGCAAATAGATAAGCATTAAAGTCGCCACAAATCAGCACTTCTATCGCTGGATAGTTACAAAAAGTTTCTGTTAATAATTCATTTAAAATGTGGATGGCCTCTTCAATGGCAAGCTTAGCGGGATTCCAATAAATGGAAATCAACATCACCTTTTTTAGCCCAGAAATGTCAATATCAATGTTTGTCATTACAAACAATTGAGAGCACAACTTAGAATTTATTACAAAGACAAGATCATTATTGAGAAGAATAGAAATGCCTCCGACTGGTCGACCAGACCGTGGCTGACATGCGGTGTTGTGAATGGTTGTGAATCCATCAAGACAAAATTCTTTGCAGCACATGGTTTCTTGCAGAAATAAAATAGAGGGAAGATCATTCAATTTTCTATTTGTAAACCATGTAAGAAGATTGTTTAGACCGCAGCAATTCCAGGACTGAACAATGAGCTTGTTACATTATGATGCAGATGCCGCAGTCGTGCTCCTTGTTTGTGAGGAATTTTGAGAAAGCAGCAAAATTCCCAAAAGTCCATTCAGAGCGGAAGTAAGGGAGGCCAACTGAACTAAAATGTTTCCATTCTCCAAAGACGTAAGGGCCGAGTTAGTTAGAGCATTACATTTCGACAGGGTGGGTGGGGGAATGAATTCTAGGAATTGCATTGCTTTTTCGAAAGAAGCAAATGCTTGTAGTTCCAATCCCAAGAAAACTAGGTCCGATTTATGCTCCCAGATTAACTTTGCAATAATGGGCGAAATTACCTTGCAAAGCATGCGATTGTTGTTGATTAGGGGTAACTTTATCCATTCTATGTCTTGGGAAATTAAATTACGTAACAAAGGGATTTTATATAGGGTGTTCATCAGGAATGAGCGATTGATGGGCACCACTCCATTGAATTGTTGATTGCTGGTCCAACCAATCAAGGTCTGCGTTTCTTCGGGGATTTCATTGAAGGAGCGCAGATCATGACTAACTATGATCTGTGTGACAGCCGGAGTACATTCAGCAGTGGGCTCTCGCCGGACAACATTCGCCACCTCAGAAGGAGATGAAGCTACAACTTGAATAACCTCTGGAGAAGCGCCTATGCCCGAGGATGATCCAGCTTGCGTTGCTAGAACTACTCCACAGGGATTATTAGTGGCTGTCAACATAGTTGGGAGGAGCATTTGAGTAGCAATGTTCTGCGGGAAAGAGATTTCAGGTTCCTGCAGTTGAATCATAGTCGTGGGTTGGTGAAACATTACTGGGACATTCATAGTAATTGGAGTAATAGGTTCGGGAGCTTCTTTCTTAACGTTAGTAGTCCCACCGCAGCATGAAGTTTTTTTGTTTTCAATCAGGGGAAAAAAAGTATTTAGATTTGCCTGAACTAACGTGCTAGAGCTTCCAACATCTTCACAACCAACTAATTCTCCAGTGTGAGTGAGATCTTCTATTGCGTTCTCTACAATTGGTTTAAGAGAGTTTGGACACATTCCTTTCTTTGCTTTTTTTTTAGTTTTTTTAGAGGAATTTATTTGTAGCGCCATTAAACTTTCTTTGTTCAGTTGGCTAGAATTAAAACGAAAATCTTCGCTTCCAATTTGTGAAGTATTCAGTATTACATCCCAATTGTTACAATTTTTGGCTGGAACCTGCAAAGAGATAGCTGCACTGCCACTATTCGCAATGCAGGCATAGTTTTTCTTTGATTTGTTTCTTCGTTTCAATGCTCTCTGATAGGAATTTTTCATCCTCCGTGAGGGATGATAAATATTAGATGACACCTCAGGCAAATCGGGCAAGGTCAAGATGGAATCCTCAAGTAAATTTGTAATCGCTGAGGGACTATCTGGAGCCGGCTCATCCGCAGTAGCAGCTTGAGCATTTGTATCATTGTTAAGAAAGTCAGCTGAAAACAGCTCTGACCTAAATAGCATATGTTCAATTTGTAGTATTCTCTCGGGCTGAAGTTTCGCCACCTCTACTATGTCCATTGGGGTTGTGCCAGAAGTAGAAGTTTCTGGCAAACTAACTCCAACTGTGGCATTAGCAAAAGAGGTGGGCATGCCATTTAGTAAGTATGTAATTTCAGTTGTTTGTGTACTTTGCGATGTTAGAGCCTGCATTGCCAGGTTGGCAGGCAAACTTCTCTTTACAAGCTCAGCCGTGCGTTCAGGACAAGCAATATGAAACTTATGACAAGATTCCTGGGCTAACATAAACCCTTCGATTTTTGCTAGTTTAATCGAATTGTCAACAATAGATTCTTTTATATCCTTTAACAGCACATGTGTGAGTTCATGTCCCCTATCCAATAGATTTAAGATACGAGTCAATACAGGAAATGAATGTAATTCACGCTCCAATGAATGTGAAGAGTTTTCGTTGTTCGATATTGGAGATAGAGGAGATTGGGGGGCAATAGAATCAAGAGAAGTCACATGTGGTAATTGATTATTCAAAGGATCAGAGAATACAGTATTCTCATGTTGTGGTTTCATGAGAGATTGAAGTTCAAAAGTGGGTGAACTTCTCATTTTGCTCAACGCAAACATTTCCCGTGAATGACTTCTGGGTGAAGAAGGCTGGTTAAAAGACGCTAAAGGCGGACATGGCATCTGATGGAAATGGACATGTTCCCTCACTCCGCAAGAAGATGCTACGGGAGTGGATGGGCCTAAAGAGAGACTAATTCGCCTTTCTAAGGCCGAGATTATGCCAGGAGCGAGCATAGAGGTATCGGAGATGGGCATAGGGCCATTATCAGTCACCTCAAGAAAGACACTAGATTGAGTATCTATGTCGTTGGCAGTTTGTAATGTGAAAGGTGTGTGCACTTGTAATTCGAGTAAAGGAACAGATACTTCAGTGCCTGTATGTTGTTCAAAAGCACTCAGAGCGACCGCCAGTTCTACAGGATTCGCAGTAGACATCGTTTGTATGTCAGTGGGAGGCTCGGACTGTGGACAAGTTTCTGATACCCTAACTCCTTCCATTTTTGCTTTTGGAATAGATTTAAGACCAGATTTTTTATTGGATTCCCGCAATCGTTTCCCGTTCCTTAAGGTGAATAAAGAGGAATCCATAAATTAGTGGTTGGTAGGAGTATAACACATCACCTATTGTAACATCACAACAATAGCAACTCACCGAAATAATGTGTGAAGTTTTATTTTTTTTTAGTATTATTTTTTTATTTTTTATTTTAAGGTTGCATTGCAGGAACCCAACCGTATTAGTATTTATTAAAATGTCAGAAGGGAAGCGGAATACAAAAGAATAAAGCAGGGTTTACCCAAACCGTTTGATTGTCCGCTTAGAAATAGCCACCCACCACGCGCCGCGCACCGCGAACAGCAAACAGTCCTTGGCAGTGCTTCGCGGTGCGCAGCGCGGGTGCGCTGGGGGTGAGTGAATTTATGGAGGTAGGAGGGGCGTATTCCAACAGAGGGAAGCTTGATTCAGAACACCTTTGAACAATAGAAGAGAGATAGAACAAAAAGAATAAATTTAAATTACTGCTTAACTCGTATTAACTGTCCACTATACATAAGCAGACATTTATTGTCCAGTAAGCCTCAAGCCTCAAGCCAAGAGGAAGGGAGGAGGAGGGAACACGCTGCAAATCACCTGTTTCCTGCCGTGATGCAGGTCAGGCACAACGGTGTCACTGTGAAAGACTTCCTCCTTGTCCAACGGCAGTTCAGGTTCAAGAGAGGCGAGGTTCGGAAAGGTGAAGTCCACGCCACACGAGGGCTGTGCAAAATCTCAGCGCAGCACTCCTCAATTAGGGACCAGCACAGCAAATAGTCCTTGGCAGTGCTTCGCTGTGCGCAGTGCAGGTGCGCTGGGGGCGAGTGAATTTATGGAGGTAGGAGGGGCGTGTTCCAACAGAGGGAAGCTTGATTCAGAACACCTGTTTCCTGCCGTGATGCAGGTCAGGCACAACGGTGTCACTGTGAAAGACTTCCTCCTTGTCCAACGGCAGTTCAGGTTCAAGAGAGGCGAGGTTCGGAAAGGTGAAGTCCACCGCCACACGAGGGCTGTGCAAAATCCCAGCGCAGCGCTCCTCAATTAGGGACCAGCACACCAAACAGTCCTTGGCAGTTTCCATGGAAGTGGGTCTATGCAGTGCAGAAAATGTGTACGCCACTCACTACCTACATGTACAAGGGCTCCATGGTGTGTGCCAGGAAATGTGAAGGCAGTGCAATGTCAAATTCAGACATCACGTGCATTGTGCATTCAATGTGTACCATATCTAGAAGCCAAGCACCCCTCCACCCCAGTACCAAAGCAGGGATGCCTAGCATGGTATCAAAAGGCTGACCATACACCTGTGTATTGACAGGCAGTGTTGACTGGCATCAATAGCTGAATGTGATTTAAGTGACAACACTGCAAATGATGCAGGGACAGTAAGCAGGACACATGATGAAAACTCTGGATTCCGCCCATGTGTGAAGAAGACACAACAACAGTTGGACAGAGTCATTGGCCATTAAACAGGCTGAGGCCTGTGAGCCACACAGATTGTCAGACCCTAAACATGTGTGCAACGCAGGACTGAGCCACAGTTGACATGGGAAGGCTGATAAGATGGCAGGCAATGTATGTAACCAAGGACTTGTATTACAGTGATCATCCAGTCAAGGACACATAGGGGCATGCGTGCAATGCACATGGAGCATGAATGGGCACTCATGTCCCTGCGGGAGATCTGACCTATGCACAGTACAAGTGAGATACCCTGCATCAAGTACTAAGGCTGTACCACACGGCATATGTTTGGCAGATTCTACGCTGGAAGTTAGCATCTACACAGGACGCATGAACAAGAAAGTACACATTGGCAAGATTGAAGAACACCAGTGCAAAGGTGGAACTGGGGTGCAGAGTGGCGGAGGAGGGGCAAGGGAGCATGCCTACATGGAGTCCCTGCATGCAGGCAGAGGAGACATGCATGACGGAAGCATTGCATTACTTACACATCAGAACCATGTACACGTCACATGTAGCAGCAATCATGCACAACACATCCCACAAGTGAAACACACACGTCCTCAACAAACACGCATCCACACTCACTGGACTGGGCATCAAAGTCCAGCATCTCTCCCACTCCTTCGACCAATTCAGGTGGTATGAACTCCGCAACGAGTGCCTCATGCGGAGTGAGCTCTTCCTCATCTGGTGCAGGCCCACCGCCAGTCACCAGAGTCAAGTTGTAATTAGAGGCACGCTTAGCCTTAGTGCTGCATTTGATGTCATTCCAACGCTTTTTGCACTCTTGCGCCGTGCGCACCTCATGGCCAAATGAACTGACATGTTCCGCAACATGCTTCCAGCGGGTGTCACGTTGGGCAGCCGTAGTCTGACTATTGGCACCCACTAGCATGTCATGGCTGTGGCCCCGCACGTAGTCCACGAGGAAGTCCAGTTCCTTCTTACAGAAAGGCTTCTTCCTCGATGTGCAGGAGGTCGTGGCTGTGTGTGGGGTCCCAGCCTGTGCTGCAGGTGCAACCTTCCTCCTCTTGGACTGTGGCGCAGACCCTGGCTGGCTAATGCCGCCCTGACCAGTATGGCCAGTGGGTTCGGTGGATTGAGCCAAGGGAGTGGCAGGTGGAGGGATGACCAAAGGCCTGACTTGTGTCAGTGGCAGCTGGGTGCCCACTAATGGACCCTGTGCAGCAACGCCAGCTGTGGCAGGGTCATTGACCGCAACGGTCCTGGTTGGCAGACTCACAACCGGGGTGCTGTTGGGTGCATCTGCCCCTGCACTTGCCAACACCCGGCTGTTCGGGGCAGCAGATGACATGACTGCCCCAGGGACACGTGTCTTTGTTTGAGCAGCCCGGCCTGCCCCTATGGTTTCCCCCCTGGCCTGTTGGAGATCTACCAAGGGCTCTTCAAGTGCTAACGCAGCCTGTGCTGGCAGACCCCGAGCCTGGGTGGCGGTGTCCACAGCTGCACCTGCAGCTACCACTACCCTTCGGCCCGTGGCAGTCGATGGAACGGACTGCCGGGTTACACGGGTGCCAGTGCCAGATGCAGAAGCTGCATCCCCCGGAACCACAGGGGGTGGTGGCATGACTGCACCGACACATGGCACAACATTGTGCTCAAGTGGCGCACCCCTGCCTCTTCCCCCTCTGTGGCCGCCCTGGACACCCTGGAGTCCCCCTACTCCCTGGTCACCACGGCCACGTCCCCGACCACGCCCGCCACGAGGAGTACGCCCAGCTGAGGCGCCCCTCACCTTTGGTGGCCTCCCAACCATGGCACAGATGTAGTAGTGCCGGCACAGATGGAGTGGTGCCAATGGGAGGTGTACACCACAATTGACCTGGGCAATTGGGGTGAAGGGGGTGGGAAGCAAGATGTTAACAGCCCCCCTGCACCTGCAAGGCTGTATGTGACCCCGGTGATGTAGTGACGGGTCACGCAACGCTCAGGCACCCCAAAACTGCAGTAAAACCGTGCACGCAACCCTGCAGCCTACGTGCGTGGATTCAACCTCCCGCAGTACACGGTGGCACCCAGTAACACGAATAAAGCGTACGCGTGGGACACGCAGGCTACTATGACATCAAAAATGGGTGCGATACACAGGGGCACCCGCAGTGGGAAAAAGAGCGTGTGCGACTCACCATCTGACTAGCGCGATGCAGAAAAACACGCGTAGCCAATACCCCCGCCAAAAGAAGAGATACGTCCTTGATAGCTGTGAAGTTGGGATGGCGCGTGAAACAACAGGAAGCAGCAACACACGTCGGTCTCCACGAAAGGCACGTACAGCAAACTGCTGGGCCCGCTCACCTTTAACCCGTGCTGAGGGAAACGCACGCGCGCGTCACATCTTTTACGCGCATGGGCCCTTTCCCCGTATTACACGCGGACGTGCAGTTTTTCACGTGCGCTGAAATGGCCCTGCACGCCTGTGCGCGTCACGTCACAGGGGTGCTTGCGCTTGAGGGGCCTTCTGTCCAATGAAATTGCATATGCGTGCAGACGCGTTTACGCGCTAAGGGCCTTTCCTCGAATTACACGCGGACGTGCCGAATTTTCACGTGCCAAATCACTCCGTATCAAGCTGGCCACGCGTAAGCACACGGAAGACCACGCTCCTGCCCAGAAGGCCGAACTACTGCCCCCCAGAGCCCCGAGCACACTCCCACCTGCCATCTGCTGCTGCCTGACTGCCTGCTGCCCACGTGCCCTGCCATTTGCTGCCTGCACATCAGCCAGGGGTGCTGTTGCTGTGACCACCCCTGCTGGAACCAAAGACTCCGGACTGGGATTCCATCGCTCCACAGCCCAGCCCCAGGACCCAGTTGCCCACCCACTCCTGCCTCTGGGGTTGTCATGTCGGGCACTGCAACATCTGGCACCACTGACAACCCCAGGCCCGAGAGGCAGAGGGGCACCAGCTTCAGTGCCAGGGAAGTTGGTGACTGGTGGAGCAAGTCCTGGGGCAATATGATGCCCTCTTTGGAAGTTCCCGTGCCGACAAGGAAGGACGGACTCGGATCTGGACTGACATCGTGACTGCCATCAACGCGGAGGGGGTGGCAGTCCGTGACTTCCAACATGTCAAGAAGCGCTGGGAGGACATCAGGTCCAGGACCCTGAACAAGGACCGGCGCCTCTTGAAGGCAGCGGATGCCAAGGGGCGCAGGGGCAACTTGTCGGAAGATCAAATGAGGGTCCTGGAACGCATATCCCCAGCACTCCACATCCAGGTCCTTGAGAGGCAGACCCGTCTGGAGTCGAGCGGTAAGTGTACATGCATCCTGATTGTGAGCTGTGCATGTGGTGATGTTTCAGTAGTGTGCAGGTTGCACATCTGTTTGTATGGGGTCGAGTATGGGTGGGGGTGTACAGGGCCGTGGGGCTAACACATGCGAGGGCTGTAATGTGTGAGACATGGATGGTGCTTGTGTGTGTAGGCTTGCATGCCAAATGCAGTTGTGTGGGCACACATGTTTGGATGAATGTGTATGTAAGTAGACATGTCCGTGATGTCACGCATGTATGTTGTTTTCAGCAGCATGTATCAGCACTGTGTACATGTGCATTTGTGTGTATTTGACAAGGGTGCAACAGTGATGCAACATGGATGCATGTGACAGCGGGATGTGGAAGCCTGATTGGCAGATGTGACATGGATGCCCATCTGAACACTGCGACACTTGGCAGAGGTGTACACATGCATGCAAGTGTGGTGGTGTGTGTACATGTGTGGTGCACTTCCTGTGTTGCATGTGATGTCTGGCTCAGCTTTGCCTGCTCATGCTGTTGTATATGTATGGATGGTGCTGGCAATTGTGATATGGCTGTGGTATGGCTCATGTGTGCGAGTTGAAATGACATGTGTGTTGGGGATTGTGATGCCATGTCTGAGGTTTGCCAATGCCATTCATGTACAACTGTCATGTGTGTATGTGTCCATTGTACAGTGCCCTGATGCCTGTGTTTTATTTCTCCCTGTCTGCAGCGTCAACTGATGAAGAGGGCGGAGAAGGTGCTGTGGAGCACAGCGGCGGGGATCCCACCACCAGCCGGAGACACAAGGCCCGGCTCCCCTCCCAGGTTGTCATCTCGTTGGGGAGTGAGGAGTCCGGTGCCGTGTCCCAGGCCGCAGCTGCCGGGGGGAGATCCAAGAGGCGGAGGTTGGAGTTGGACTCCTCGGCAGCAGAAGGGGCAGCTGGGACCCCACAGGGCCCAACGGGGGAAGATGGCACGGAGTCATCCAGGTTGGTGGGGGGTTTGGTGGAGGAGGAGGCCGTGCAGGCAACAGAGACGGGGTCTGGAGGTGGGGATCCCACTGGTGCTAGTGGTGCAGTGCAGGACCAGGGACAGGAGGCAGCACAGGCCACCTTGGAGGTGCCTGTGTGCAATCCTGTCCCTGATCCTGTCCCTGCATCATCTTGCACCAGCTGGGATGCCTACGTCCAGACCCGTTTTCAGGCAGGGGATGAGCAAACGACAACTGGCATTCCTCTGCCTGCGGACGTGGCTATCCGGGTCCGGGTTGAGCCTGTCCTGACTGGTGTGGCGTTGCGTCAACGGGCCATGCGAGGTGACCTGCAGTCTTTTCATGAGGAGACTGCACGTCATCTCGAATGGCTCATTGACCACGTCAGCCTACTGGGACAGGTCACCCAGGCTGGATTCCTCCGTTTGATGGGGCTTGCTACAACCCCCTCCTCAACTGAACCCCCTACGCACCAGTCGTCCTCCGTGCCATCTTCCCACCCATCAGTCACCGGGGTGCCCTGTGGAGCTGCCTCTGACGGTGCGGCCAGGCTGGTGGAGGAGGCATCCCTGCCACAGTCGGGAGTCGGACGTCCAGCAGGGGTGGCCACATCAACGACTGCACCCCAGCCGGCGGAGGATGTGCAGGCAGCAGGAGGCAGTGCACGGGCAGAGGCACAGCAGCAGCAGCAACGTGGTGGGAGCCATGAAGGCTCGGGGCCTTCAACATCGGAGGGGCAGGCATCGGCCGGAGGGCAGGAGGACCCAGGACAGAGAGTGTCTTCCGTGTGGCAGCGTTTGAGCCACGCCATAGATGCGGAGCGGCAGCAGGCGGAAGAGGCACGGCTCACGATGGTCAGGGCGGAGAGCTCCATGCGGAGGGCCCTTAGGCGGGCCGAGTGGCTCGAGGCAATCCGCAGGGGGTTGGAGGTGGACACGTCGACGGCCCTGTGGACCCTCGGGGCCATGGAGGAGGACCGCCTCTGGGACATTGAGCAGGAGTTCGATGATGCCCTGGCCCGGGACATCCAAAAGTGAGCCGTCAGACTAGCCCGCTGCCCTTGTACATAGTTATGTAGTTAGTGTTAGGTTTCCTTTGTTTTTTATTTATTTTGGACATTTTGGACATTGGCCACATTTTTGTATATAGTTTATTTTATTAGTTAGTGTTGTTAGATAGGTTTCATTTCTTTTGTTGGGATAATGGACCCTGGCTTGTTCGTCTGTACATAGTTCACTGTTGGATTTTATTTTTCTTTCACAATTTACCCCTGGAGCAATGGCTTTCAATTATTATTTCCCATTGGATTTTCTTTTGTGGACAGTGGCTTTGGACACCATTACTTTGGATTATGATTTTTGGTTTTGCTTTTTTTTTCGGACATGCTTCTTTTCTTTTTTGTACATTCTCATTTCTGTTTCTTTATTTTTGAATCTATTTATGTTTCCTTTAATACATATTTTTTTTATCGAACTTCAATGTGTAGTATCATCTCATTGGTTTCGAGATTCACTGACACCCATTGGGTGTATGTGAGGGACATGTGTTTCTTTCGAAACTTGCAATTGGTGTTCTGTCATGTAATTGCCATTTCTGAGTGGGTGGATGCAATACTCGGGTGGGTGTTTTGCATTTGGAGGCTGACCATAGGGACCAGGGATCTAGATTGTGATGACATGTTGGCTGGGGAACATGAGTTGGGGCCTGCTGGCAGGTGCCCCACAGTGCTGGGGGGTGGGGGTTATGGGGACATCAGTTGGACATGGGTGGGGGCCTGGTGGAGGCTGCCACTGCACTGCTGGGGGTGGGGGTGGTGGGGACATGAGTTGGACATGGGTGGGGGCCTGGTGGAGGGTGCCCCTGTACTGCTGGGGGGTGGGGGTGGTGGGGACATGAGTTGGACATGGGTGGGGGCCTGCTGGCAGGTGCCCCACAGTGCTGGGGGGTGGGGGTGGTGGGGAACATGAGTTGGACATGGGTGGGGGCCTGCTGGCAGGTGCCCCACAGTGCTGGGGGGTGGTGGGGACATGAGTTGGACATGGGTGGGGGCCTGCTGGAGGCTGCCCCTGCACTGCTGGTGGGTGGGGGTGGTGGGGACATGAGTTGGACATGGGTGGGGGCCTGGTGGAGGCTGCCCCTGCACTGCTGGGGGGTGGGGGTGGTGGGGACATGAGTTGGACATGGGTGGGGGCCTGCTGGCAGGTGCCCCACAGTGCTGGGGGGTGGGGGTGGTGGGAGACATGGGTGGGGGCCTGGTGGAGGATGCCCCTGGTGGCTGGGGGTGCAGGGGGACATGCGTTGGTGGGCAGTAGTGCAAGTTGACATGTGGGTTGGCTGGTGGGCATGGCCATGGTGGATGGGGTGCCTGCAGGACATGTGCAGGGTAGGCCCCTGTGGTGTGAGCCACCTGCAGGGGCCGTGGAGGGTGTAGAGGGAACACCTGGGAGGACCCACACATGCAATTCATGTGTGGTGCTCCCTGCGCACTCCTGTAATACACGTACCCTGATGGAATTGCGTGTGATGCTTTCCGCGCACCCCTGATATGCACGTACCCTGCTGATATTGCGTGTGAAACTTCCCGCGCACCCCGAAATAAGTGTAGCCAGGACATTAGCGTGTGTAACTTCCCGTGCACCCCTGATATACATGTACCCTGCTGACTTCGCGTGTGAAACTTCCCACGCACCCCAAGATACACGTAGCCAGGAGATTCGCATGTGTAACTTCCCGCGCACCCCTGATATACATGTACCTTGCTGACTTCGCGTGCGAGACTTCCCACGCACCCCAAGATACACGTAGCCAGGAGATCCGCGTGTGTAACTTCCCGCGCACCCCGAAATACACGTAGCCAGGAGATTTGCATGTGGAACTTCCCGCGCACCCTGAAATACACGTAGCCAGGACATTTGCGTGTGGAACTTCCCGCGCACCCCTGGAATACACGTACCCTGCTGATATCGCGTGTGAAACTTCCCACGCACCCCGAAATACACGTAGCCTGGACATTCGCATGTGGAACTTCCCGCGCACCCCTGGAATACACGTACCCTGCTGATATCGCATGTGAAAATTCCCACGTACCCCTGAAATACACGTACCCTGATGGAATTGCGTGTGGAACTTCCCGCGCACCCCTGAAATGCACGTACCCTGCTGGAATCGCGTGTGGAACTTCCCGCGCACCCCTGAAATACACGTACCCTGATGGAATCGCGTGTGAAACTTCCCGCGCACCCCTGATATGCACGTACCCAGCTGAAATGACGTGAGGTACTTCACGCGCACCCCAGTGATACACGTAGCCCGCTTGCTGTGCTGGTACAGGGTTAGCGCAGCCCTTTGCGCTGGATTGGGGATTTTCCCTGCGCGAGAGGCGTTCTTGGGGGCGTAACTGGCGCTGCTGCAGGGTCGCTGCGCCACTGTGCGCCACGGCTGGTTTTGGTAGCTGGAATCCATGAATACGCTGTGCGCAGAAATGGGTTTTGGCGCACGCGGCTGGCGCAGGGATTTGCACGCACACACTGTGCGCCAGCCGCGTGCGCCACTTGTGCACTGAATTCTATGAATTACCCCCCGCGTGTGTTGTTAGAACAGTTTGAACTTGCTAGCGAACACTACGAACAGGTATAGTGTTCTTCAGGACACCTCCATTTTCGTTTACGTACGAACATTTCAGGACACCGCGTGTGTTCTTAGAATAGTTTGATCTTGCTAGCGAACAGTACGAACAGGTATAATGTTCTTCAGGACACCCATTTTCATTTATTTACAAACATTTCAGAACACCTGCACTGTCCGCGGACACCTACATTGTTTTAAAAAAAAAAAACGAAACTATTTACAACACAATATAAACATTTTACTTTATTTAACATATATTAATAATTTATGACAGAGAAGGTGAAGCAGAAACAGAAACAAAAACAGGAGAATTAGGGGTTTCAACATGATTGTTATTAGGTGAAGAAGGGATGGAAGTCTCATCAAACGTTTTGGGTTATGGAGAGGGTTTGGGGATAATTGACTGGGATATGGTGAGGAGGGACAAGTACATGTGGGGCAATGGTATGAGGTATTTGGTTTAAAATGATCTTCCACAAAAGATTTCAAATTATTAAAATTAGTCAAGAATAAATCTATTTTTTCTTCTATACTGTGAAAAGTGTTATCCATAACAGGTTTTTCTGAAGTATTTTCTATTTTGGTATGCTCTGTACAAAAAAAAATATATATATGTTAAATGTATACAAAATAATAATAATTAAATGGTTTATATTATAAAGTGTTTACCATTAGTTTCACTATCTTGTGACATTTCTTCATGTGGGAAATGCTCCTCTAGCCATTCCAGAGTACTAGACATTTCTGTGAGGAAAAAAAAAAGATAATATATTTTTTTATCTAATACAGTAAGTTTATAAATATATGAATAAAATTAAGTACACTTACTATTTCAGGTCAGATATGTCCTATGTACTCAGTGGGTCTGCTCTTGTTCTCAGTTCTGTCGTGTTTGTGAGGTAATTATGTTGGAAGCCAATTTATCTTCTTGTGGTATATTCCATTTTAGAACATAGTGCATTTAAATGAATGGTTAGTGTGTTGTATATATGGGTTACATTTCTTATGTATTAGTACATATAATGTGTTTGTGTGCTCCTTTTTGAATTTGTTAAATGTTCCTATGTTATGATATAACAATCAAACATACCCCCCCTAGAGTTTTTAGGTAGTGGTACTGTTCTTCGAACGTGTCCGCGAACATGAAATGAGTTTGTGGACATCAAGTACAGTAGAAGAGATTCAGTCAGTTCCATATGACATGTATATAAAGTCAAAGTCATTATTGTTAAGTTGCACTACTAAAAACCTATGAAATTGAGTGAAAAAACATTGTTAAATGGACGTTATGGTTAAGTTGCACTACTATAAACCTAAGAAATTCAGTGAAAAAACTTTGTTAAAGGGACGTTATGGTTAAGTTGCGCTGTTAAAAACCTATGAAATTCAGTGAAAAAACGTTGTTAAAGGGATGTTATGGTTAAGTTGCGCTGCTGAAAACAAATGAAATTCAGTGAAAAAACTTTGTTAAAGGGACGTTATGGTTAAGTTGCGCTGCTAAAAACCAATGAAATTCAGTGAAAAAACTTTGTTAAAGGGACTTTATGGTTAAGTTGCGCTACTAAAAACCTTTCAAATTCAGTGAAAGAACTTTGTTAAAGGGACGTTATGGTTCAGTTGCGCTGCTAAAAACCTATGAAATTCAGTGAAAAAACTTTGTGAAAGGGACGTTATGGTTCCAAGTAAAACCAAAAAACCCTTGAAATTCGCCAGTTATGGTAAGCTAAGCAACCATAACTCGCGCCACCACCGTGCACTGCTAAGACTAACACCCAGGACATCATAGATGACATCACTGATGACATCACATGTGTATGTACTTTTCATGAAATATGTGTACAAGGGATTCTTATTATAATTTTGCGAAAAAAGTGTCAAGGATCATTGCACTAAATATCATACCCTAATTAGTGCATTGAACGATGCATTGATATAAATAGCATTCTATTATGGGGTTCTATCTATTATACTAAGCTACTAATGCAGAAACATAGCATTGTGTGCAGTGTACAAGATGAAGGTATAATATTTGTAATGTTAATATGTTGAATAATGAAATGATAATTGTTTTCTTAATAGATTTTTGTGTACTGTGAAATATGTAATAAGTAGCTAATAAAACACATGTATTACATAGAAAATTCCACACGCACCCATTACTGCGCCACAAGAAATGTTCGGTTTCTATGACTGACCATTTTGTGAACAAAGATGGCATCAAAATGAAAACACGTGAGCAGATTAAGTGCCGATTAAGTGCCATACAAAATACGTGGTCTATGCGATTATATGCACTTGCAGCAAAATCTAAATAGGAAGCACGATCCGAGAAATACGCACGAGAATTCGTGAGCACTTGGCAGTGATTGTAAGTCAAGACAAAAATCTACCATTGGCGGCACACTGGCAGAGACATCATCAGATGGATTGCAAACAAGGCATTAAATTCATTGGTCTAAGAAAGGTGTCCTTGGGATGCCGAGGTGGAAATCAAGAACTCAGATTGAGACAAGAAGAAGCGAAATTAATCAAGTATTTTAGATGTATTGAAACAGGTTTAAACACAGACAATGAGATGTCCAGTTTTTTGTAAGTAAAAAATTGTGTGCACCAAAATGGACCTATGCCGCAATATGACTATATATGATATTTCGACATGCATTTGATATAATTTATGTATCCTCATAACTAATGTAACTATTGAATCATATGTCATTATTGTGTCTATATATAGGTAATTATTGTATGTATCTACTCCTCGCATGAAATTTGATAATTGTTTAGATTTCTATGATATCAGGAATGTTCGGAAGAAAAATGGTAACTTTCAACTTATATTTGGTAACTAAATGTAAAACCAACACATATATAGCTAATTGATTGACTTAAATATTTCTTGAACACAATAGGAACTACAGCTCCCATAATGCTTTGCGAGAATCAGACACACATGACATCACTATATACTAAAACAAAAGATATGTTTTATTTCCACACAAGTGAGAACAGGAGTACCTGTTTTTCAAACACATGTTCAAACCACAATATCCAAAAGCAACACATACATAGCTAATAGATTGCCTCAAATATTTCCTGAATACAGTAGGTACTTCAGCTCCCATGAGGCTTTGTGAGAATTAGACATACGTGACATTGCTATATATAAAAACCAAAATATGTTTTATTTCCACACGTGCAAAAACAAGAGCACCCATTTTCCAAATACATGTTCAAATCGAAATAGGAAAAAAGGTGTCCGTAGAAATGCATTAGAAAATGAGAATGGAACTTTGAAAACAACACGATACAGATCTGTAAAGTCAAAGTATCCCAAAGTATGGCCGACGGCAGGAAGAATATGGAAAGCGAAGTAGGACAAACAGGATTGCTTTAGCAACAGAATACATACTCCCCATTTCGAATGAGGCGGACGCCTAGTAGGACGCAACGCTTGATGCCGGTACTGTGACTTTGCAGGTAAGCCCTAACAGAGCATGATACCACCCATTGCCATTTCCTATCAGGATTGGATCCGCAAAAAAAGACGAGACGGTCAGAACGGGCTGCATTGTTTCTTGAATGACAAGTTATTTGTGAAATGAACTGCTGTTAGGAAGCACAAGGGTTTATGTGTGAAAGAAGGAGGCGGCCATAGCAGGCCCCTATGTTTCCTATAAGATGCATCAGGCATGTTGAATATATAGTAAAATGAAATGAAAAGACGAGATTAAATTCAATGTTGCATTCTATTTTATATAGAATCGTAAAACAAAGCAAATGCATCTATCGCCTAGTTTCAAATTTCTATCTATATGGAAAAAAGCAATGTTGTGAGCGCCAAGATGAGGGAACTAATCTATTCCCAATACTATCTTTCTTTATCCGACTAGTACGTACATCGTCCATGAGTCTGACGGGACTCCTTATGCTCTACACACGTTATTAGTGAGATCATGAACACCAAAGATTGGTAAGCTCCATTTTAAACAACACTTGCACCTAATAGACAAATGGAACCTTAGAAGACAAACAGCACTAATTCCATTGTTATATTTTGTTGTTTTTCTCTCCTCTCGTGCTATTTATTATTTCTTTTTCCTTTCATTTTATTACCCTTTCCCCTCCTCCCCCATGCCCCTGTTTCTCTCTCCTTCCATCTCCTTTGGAATACTAAACTATTACGTATGTACCAACCCTTCAACTGGACAATACTATGGTATGTGGTATTTTTGCTTTGCATTATGATATGTTTCAAAATAATGTCATTGAAAATTATTAATGTTTTACATTTTTTTTCTTTTAAATAATCATGTAAATTGTTTTTTCTTGATGAATGTGGATATTATTATTTTTGTATAGAAAGTTATTGCCCAGATTTGAGAAAGGCAAATGAGTGCCGAAACACGTGTCATCAACATGGGCTACAACCAAAAATAAAAAAGCATATGAAACAATGCTTTTTAAAAAAATCAAACTAAACTGGTCTCGAACAACATTTCTTGTGGCGCAGTAATGGATGCGTGTGGGATTTTCTAGTTTCACTTTCAACAAACGAAGTGGGGGAACTCTGGGTCTTCGTTTTCTACACACATCAATGCGACACGTTTAAGCTGTTATTTAAGGAAAATAGTCGCAAAGGTTTAAGAGTGCGGTTAGAAAAGCTCTCCAAGTTTGTATACATTAATTGCAGCACTCACTGCGCTGACTACTGACATACGCTCAGCAGAAGATGGCTGAATACCTTGAGAACCGCGAAGAGGAAGCAAATAACCTGTTCTCACCTAAAGGAAGCAATGCACATGCATTTGGGACTAGCACACCAAAACGAGAAGATTTGAGATATAAGTTTATTAAGTTAGAAATAATTTCCAGAAAAGAGATAGATAAATATTGCGAGATTGTCTCACTCAATAACTACCTCAGCAAGAAGCAAATACCTAGGGGCCTACGAATTTTGGTCTTCCGGGATCTTAACAAGGACGAAGATAAAGACCTTGCAGAGGACTTTGAGAAGAATTTAGAGTCTTGTTCTACACAAATGCTAGAGATGTTGGTAGAACACGCAACTAGAGAACAAAAGAGAGCTAGTGAACAGATAGAAGTTATTAAAAAAGAAATTACGGAGGCCAAAGCTTTGGAAGCAACAAAAGAGAAGAACTACTTGAAAATGTACGAAGTTTTGAAAGAATATCAAGATGACATAAAATTACGTAAATTAAGAACGTTTTTCAGGGACGTAAGGGATTACAATGAAGACCAAGTTTATACATTTCAAGAAAAGTATAACAAATTCACCAAACAAGAATCAAGAGAAAGTACACCAAATACATCACCAGCCAATTCAGCACAAAGCTCAGATGCAGAAGAACAAACAGAAGGAGAATCAGATGCTATTGAAAATCAGAATAGAACCGGCAAAGGCTTCCTCAATCAAATAAAAGTGTACAAAAAAGGGAATAGAACACAAACACCCAAGCAAGTCCGTTTTCAACTAACGAACCAACCTACCAAAAAACAACCTTTGCTCGGAGAAGAGGAGGGAGGGGGTTGGGTAGACTCCGGCGACCCAGATGCCTTAGAAGACTTTCGCAGATTGACAAGAGCGGCGACCAGAGAAGCGGCCAAGAAGAGCCAGTAACGAACCTTGTGATGAATCTCTCAGATGTTGAATTAAATCAGGATGAAATCAGTTTGCTAAATAACGGATTATCATTTGCTCCTACGTCATAAATGGAACCCATGCAAACACACATAGATCTTTTCAAGTTTATACGTAAGCTTATACTTAAAAAATGTTTTGCTACCCAGATCACAACTGGCAAACAAAAAGTATACCCAGCAACAGAAATTGAAGTTACAATAGAGGAACTAGGAAATATTCATCTCATAAGATCATTGTAAGAACCAGAATCATTTCCAATTCATCAAACCATGCAAGAACTAACAATTACACCGATCAGCTTAACCAAGAAGGAATTGAGAACAACCTCCACATTTTTACCCCAATTTCCTACAGACAACATGATTGACGCTTTTTAAAAATGAGTAACGAAAGACCTATATGAAATAGAAGACCGACAGAGAAAACTGGGGATAATGAGAAAACCGGAAAATCTGACAAATCTTGAGAAGAATGCTCTTAACAAACTGGAAAGAAATCGTGCAATTGTTATCAAGAAGGCGGATAAGGGCGGAAATATAGTGATTATGAACCGTCCTGACTACATTAAGATGGCTCTTAACCATCTTATAATCCTAATTGCTATGATAGACTATTAAAGAATCCTAAGGAGGAAATTATTCAGGATCTTGGAAATGCAATAGATGGATGGTACAGGCAAGGCCTCATAACTGATGAGGAGAAAAAATATCTCTTCATTCCTAAACCGATTCTACCAACTATTTATTTTCTCCCGAAAATACACAAACCATTTTCAACAATTCCAGAAGGCAGACCAATACTGAGCAGAATAGGCTGGGCCACGGAACACATTTCGGAATATGTTGATAACCTATTAAGACCGAAAGTTACAAATGTACAAGCTTACTTGAAGCATTCAACCTCAGCAATAAACATTATTGAGACTATTCCATGGCATCCGACTTATTTACTGGCAACCTGGGATGTGAAGGAGCTTTACACGTCTATAGGCCATGACCTTGCATTAGATGCAATTGGCCATACCTTTAAAAATGAATCAGCATCCTATCTGCCATTTGGCTACATGCTCAAAGAAATGCTTATGGCTACTCTAGACAACAGCATCTTTATGTTCGACAATAGTTTTTATAAACAAAAACGCGGTGTACCTATGGGAGTAAAATATGCACCGGCACTAGCGAACCTAGTAATGGGCATGTTTGAAGATCTTAGGATTTACACAACCGAGACATTCAGCCAACATGTTGTAAAATGGACCAGGTACATTGACGACGTTTTACTTATATGGCAAGGAACAACACAACAATTAGAGCTTTTTCAACAGGAAATAAATGCAAATGATTTGGGTATTGAGTTACAGGAGAACATAGTAATACTGAAATTAACTTCTTAGACTTAACAATCTATGTATCAGGCAACAGTCTGCAGACTCGAACATATCGCAAGAGCACAGAGGTAAATTCTACATTGCATGCCACCAGCTGTCATTATGCACCTGTTATTCGTAACATTCCCAAGGGTGAATATATTAGAGCTAGAAGGAACTGCTGTGAACAAACAGACTTTGAGAAGGAATGTGAAATCCTGTCTACTAGATTCAAAGCTAGGGGCTATCCGAGAACAAGCATCAAAACTGCTTACAAAAAAGCGCATCAAATGATAAGACTTCAAACACTCACACCACGTAAGAAACCAGTTCAAGGCAAGGAGGTACAATTTATTACCGCATTCTGTACTAATAACCAATTGATGAAAAAAACCTCAGAAGACACTGGGGCCTGCTTAAATTGGACCCACATATTGGACCACAAATACAGGATTACCCTTCGATAGTGTATTGACGGGCGAGAACATTAAAACTGAGCCTTAGCCCATCACTATTACCTGACGATAAGGAGGAAACAAAAGAGAACTGGTTACAACCCAAATTAGGGTTCAGAAAATGTGGAACATGCACCATGTGTAAGCATGCGGTTTCCATGACTGACCATTTTGAGAACAAAGATGGCATCAAAATGAAAATACTTGAGCAGATTAACTGCCGTACAAAGTATGTGATCTATGCGATAATATGCACTTGCAGCAAAATCTACATAGGAAGCACGATCCGAGAAATACGCATGAGAATTTGTGAGCACTTGGCAGTGATTGGAAGTCAAGACAAAAATCTACCATTGGCGGAACACTGGCAGAGACATCATCAGATGGATTGCAAACAAGACATATACAGGGTAATTCATAGAATTTCGCAGAAAAGTGTCGCAAGCGGCTGGCGCAGAGTGTCCGCGTGCGATTGTCTGCGCCAGGCACGTGCGCGAAAACCGATTTCCGCGCACAGCGTATTCATGGATTTTAGGCTCCCAGACCAGCCGTGGCGCAGAGTATCGCAGCGACCCTGCAGCAGCGCCAGTAACGCCCCCAAGAACGCCCTCGCGCAAGGAAAAGCCATCAAAATGGCAAAATCATCGCAAAGGGCTACGCTAACCCTAGACCAGTCTACAGGGCTGCCAAACAAGGAACGCAAAGCGGGTAACGTGCATATCAGGGGTATGCGTGAAGTTATACACGCGATTAGCCAGGGTACGTGTATTACAGGGGTACGCGTGAAGTTTTACACGCGATTAGCCAGGGCACGTGTATCACAGGGGTACGCAGGAATTATCACACGCGATTTGGCTGGGTACGTGTATTACAGGGGTACACGGGAAGTTCTACACGCGATTCGGCTGGGTACGTGTATTACAGGGGTGCGCGGGAATTCTCACATGCGATTTGGCCAGGTACGTGTATTACAGGGGTGCGCGGGAATTATCACACGCGATTTGGCTTGGTACGTGTATTACAGGGGTGCGTGGGAAGTTCTACACGCGATTGGCCAGGGTACGTGTATTACAGGGGTACATGGGAATTATCACACGCGATTTGGCTGGGTACGTGTATTACAGGGGTACACGGGAAGTTCTACACGCGATTCGGCTGGGTACGTGTATTACAGGGGTGCACGGGAATTCTCACATGCGATTTGGCCAGGTACGTGTATTACAGGGGTGTGCGGGAATAATCACACGCAATTAGGCTGGGTGGGTCCTCACAGGTGTTCCCTGTACACCCTCCACTGCCCCTGCAGGCAGCCCACAAAACAGGGGACTACCCTGCACACCTGCTCATGTCCCCCTGCACCCCCACCCCCCAGCAGTGCAGGGGCAGCCTCCACCAGGCCCCCACCCATGTCTCCCAACACCCCCACCCCCCAGCAGTGCAGGGGCAGCCTCCACCAGGCCCCCACTCATGTCTCCCACCACCCACACCCCCCAGCAGTGCAGGGGCAGCCTCCACCAGGCCCCCACCCATGTCTCCCACCACCCCCAACCCCCAGCCACCAGGGGCACCCTCCACCAGGCCCCCACCCATGTCTCCCACCACCCCCACCCCCCAGCATCCAGGGGCACCCTCCACCAGGCTCCCACCCATGTCTCCCACCACCCCCACCCCCCCGCCACCAGGGGCACCCTCCACCAAGCCCCCACTCATGTCTCCCACCACCCCCACCACCCAGCATCCAGGGGCACCCTCCACCAGGCCCCCACCCATGTCTCCCACCACCCCCACCCCCCAGCCACCAGGGGCACCCTCCACCAGGCCCCCACTCATGTCTCCCACCACCCCCACCCCCCAGCAGTGCAGGGGCAGCCTCCACCAGGACCCCACTCATGTCCCCTATCACCCCCACCCCCCCGCCACCAGGGGCACCCTCCACCAGGCCCCCATCCATGTCTCCCACCACCCCTACCCCACCAGTCACCAGGGGCAGCCTCCACCAGGCCCCCACCCATGTCTCCCACCACCCCCACCCCCCTGCCACCATGGGCAGCCTCCACCAGGCCCCCACTCATGTCTCCCACCACCCCCACACCCCTGCCACCATGGCCACCCTCCACCAGGCCCCCACTCATGTCCCCCACCACCCCCACACCCCCGCCACCAGGGGCACCCTCCACCAGGCCCCCATCCATGTCTCCCACCACCCCCACCCCCCAGCAGTGCAGGGGCACCCTCCACCAGGCCCCCACTCATGTCCTCTATCACCCCCACCCCCCAGCCACCAGGGGCACCCTCCACCAGGCCCCCACTCATGTCTCCCATGACCCCCACCCCCCAGCCACCAGGGGCACCCTCCACCAGGCCCCCACTCATGTCTCCCACCACCCCCACCCCCCAGCAGTGCAGGGGCAGCCTCCACCAGGACCCCACTCATGTCCCCTATCACCCCCACCCCCCCGCCACCAGGGACACCCTCCACCAGGCCCCCATCCATGTCTCCCACCACCCCCACCCCCCCAGTCACCAGGGGCAGCCTCCACCAGGCCCCCACCCATGTCTCCCACCACCCCCACCCCCCTGCCACCATGGGCAGCCTCCACCAGGCCCCCACTCATGTCTCCCACCACCCCCACCCCCCTGCCACCATGGCCACCCTCCACCAGGCCCCCACTCATGTCCCCTATCACCCCCACCCCCCACCACCAGGGGCACCCTTCACAAGGCCCCCATCCATGTCTCCCACCACCCCCACCCCCCCGCCACCAGGGGCACCCTCCACCAGGCCCCCATCCATGTCTCCCACCACCCCCACCCCCCAGCAGTGCAGGGGCACCCTCCACCAGGCCCCCACTCATGTCCCCTATCACCCCCACCCCCCAGCCACCAGGGGCATCCTCCACCAGGCCCCCACTCATGTCTCCCACCACCCCCACCCCCCAGCATCCAGGGGCACTCTCCACCAGGCCCCCACCCATGTCTCCCACCACCCCCACCCCCCAGCATCCAGGGGCACCCTCCACCAGGCCCCCACCCATGTCTCCCACCACCCCCACCCCCCCGCCACCAGGGGCACCCTCCACCAGGCCCCCATCGATGTCTCCCACCACCCCCACCCCCCTGCAGTGCAGGGGCACCCTCCACCAGGCCCCCACTCATGTCCTCTATCACCCCCACCCCCCAGCCACCAGGGGCACCCTCCACCAGGCCCCCACTCATGTCTCCCACCACCCCCACCCCCCAGCCACCTGGGGCACCCTCCACCAGGCCCCCACTCATGTCTCCCACCACCCCCACCCCCCAGCAGTGCAGGGGCAGCCTTCACCAGGACCCCACTCATGTCCCCTATCACCCCCACCCCCCCGCCACCAGGGGCACCCTCCACCAGGCCCCCATCCATGTCTCCCACCACCCCCACCCCCCCAGTCACCAGGGGCAGCCTCCACCAGGCCCCCACCCATGTCTCCCACCACCCCACCCCCCTGTCACCATGGGCAGCCTCCACCAGGCCCCCACTCATGTCTCCCACCACCCCCACCCCCCTGCCACCATGGCCACCCTCCACCAGGCCCCCACTCATGTCCCCTATCACCCAACACCCCCCCAAAACCAGGGGCACCCTTCACAAGGCCCACATCTATGTCTCCCACCACCCCCACCCCCCCGCCACCAGGGGCACCCTCCACCAGGCCCCCATCCATGTCTCCCACCACCCCCACCCACCAGCTGTGCAGGGGCACCCTCCACCAGGCCCCCACTCATGTCCCCTATCACCCCCACCCCCCAGCCACCAGGGGCACCCTCCACCAGGCCCCCACTCATGTCTCCCACCACCCCCACCCCCCAGCATCCAGGGGCACCCTCCACCAGGCCCCCACCCATGTCTCCCACCACCCCCACCCCCCAGCATCCAGGGGCACCCTCCACCAGGCCCCCACCCATGTCTCCCACCACCCCCACCCCCCAGCAGTGCAGGGGCACCCTCCACCAGGCCCCCACCCATGTCCCCTATCACCCCCACCCCCCAGCAGTGCAGGGGCACCCTCCACCAGGCCCCCACTCATGTCCCCTATCACCCCCACCCCCCGCCACCAGGGGCACCCTCCACTAGGCCCCCATCCATGTCTCCCACCACCCCCACCCCCCAGCAGTGCAGGGGCACCCTCCACCAGGCCCCCACTCATGTACCCGATCACCCCCACCCCCCAGCCACCAGGGGCACCCTCCACCAGGCCCCCACTCATGTCTCCCACCACCCCCACCCACCAGCATCCAGGGGCACCCTCCACCAGGCCCCCACCCATGTCTCCCACCACCCCACCCCCCAGCATCCAGGGGCACCCTCCACCAGGCCCCCACCCATGTCTCCCACCACCCCCAACCCTCAGCAGTGCAGGGGCACCCTCCACCAGGCCCCCACCCATGTCCCCTATCACCCCCACCCCCCAGCAGTGCAGGGGCACCCTCCACCAGGCCCCCACTCATGTCCCCTATCACCCCCACCCCCCGCCACCAGGGGCACCCTCCACCAGGACCCCATCCATGTCTCCCACCACCCCCACCCCCCAGCAGTGCAGGGGCACCCTCCACCAGGCCCCCACTCATGTCCCCTATCACCCCCACCCCCCAGCCACCAGGGGCACCCTCCACCAGGCCCCCACTCATGTCTCCCACCACCCCCACCCCCCAGCATCCAGGGGCACCCTCCACCAGGCCCCCACCCATGTCTCCCACCACCCCCACCCCCCAGCATCCCGGGGCACCCTCCACCAGGCTCCCACCCATGTCTCCCACCACCCCCACCCCCCCCCCGCCACCAGGGGCACCCTCCACCAGGCCCCCACTCATGTCCCCTATCACCCCCACCCCCCCGCCACCAGGGGCACCCTCCACCAGGCCCAAATCCATGTCTCCCACCACCCCCACCCCCCCAGTCACCAGGGGCAGCCTCCACCAGGCCCCCACCCATGTCTCCCACCACCCCCACCCCCCAGCAGTGCAGGGGCACCCTCCACCAGGCCCCCACCCATGTCCCCTATCACCCCCACCCCCCAGCAGTGCAGGGGCACCCTCCACCAGGCCCCCACCCATGTCTCCCACCACCCCCACCCCCCAGCAGTGCAGGGGCACCCTCCACCAGGCCCCCACTCATGTCCCCTATCACCCCCACCCCCCAGCCACCAGGGGCACCCTCCACCAGGCCCCCATCCATGTCTCCCACCACCCCCACCCCCCAGCAGTGCAGGGGCACCCTCCACCAGGCCCCCACTCATGTCCCCTATCACCCCCACCCCCCAGCCACCAGGGGCACCCTCCACCAGGCCCCCACTCATGTCTCCCACCACCCCCACCCCCCAGCATCCAGGGGCACCCTCCACCAGGCCCCCACCCATGTCTCCCACCACCCCCACCCCCCAGCAGTGCAGGGGCACCCTCCACCAGGCCCCCACCCATGTCCCCTATCACCCCCACCCCCCAGCAGTGCAGGGGCACCCTCCACCAGGCCCCCACTCATGTCCCCTATCACCCCCACCCCCCTGCCACCAGGGGCACCCTCCACCAGGCCCCCATCCATGTCTCCCACCACCCCCACCCCCCAGCAGTGCAGGGGCACCCTCCACCAGGCCCCCACTCATGTCCCCTATCACCCCCACCCCCCAGCCACCAGGGGCACCCTCCACCAGGCCCCCACTCATGTCTCCCACCACCCCCACCCCCCAGCATCCAGGGGCACCCTCCACCAGGCCCCCACCCATGTCTCCCACCACCCCCACCCCCCAGCATCCAGGGGCACCCTCCACCAGGCCCCCACCCATGTCTCCCACCACCCCCACCCCCCAGCAGTGCAGGGGCACCCTCCACCAGGCCCCCACCCATGTCCCCTATCACCCCCACCCCCCCGCCACCAGGGGCACCCTCCACCAGGCCCCCACCCATGTCTCCCACCACCCCCACCCCCCAGCAGTGCAGGGACACCCTCCACCAGGCCCCCACCCATGTCTCCCACCACCCCCACCCCCCAGCATCCAGGGGCACCCTCCACCAGGCCCCCACCCATGTCTCCCACCACCCCCACCCCCCAGCAGTGCAGGGGCACCCTCCACCAGGCCCCCACTCATGTACCCTATCACCCCCATCCCCCCGCCACCAGGGGCACCCTCCACCAGGCCCCCATCCATGTCTCCCACCACCCCCACCCCCCAGCAGTGCAGGGGCACCCTCCACCAGGCCCCCACTCATGTCCCCTATCACCCCCACCCCCCAGCCACCAGGGGCACCCTCCACCAGGCCCCCACTCATGTCTCCCACCACCCCCACCTCCCAGCATCCAGGGGCACCCTCCACCAGGCTCCCACCCATGTCTCCCACCACCCCCACACCCCCGCCACCAGGGGCACCCTCCACCAGGCCCCCACTCATGTCTCCCACCACCCCCACCCCCCAGCATCCAGGGGCACCTCCACCAGGCCCCCACCCATGTCTCCCACCACCCCCACCCCCCAGCCACCAGGGGCACCCTCCACCAGGCCCCCACTCATGTCTCCCACGCCCCCCACCCCCCAGCAGTGCAGGGGCAGCCTCCACCAGGACCCCACTCATGTCCCCTATCACCCCCACCCCCCGCCACCAGGTGCACCCTCCACCAGGCCCCCATCCATGTCTCCCACCACCCCCACCCCCCCAGTCACCAGGGGCAGCCTCCACCAGGCCCCCACCCATGTCTCCTACCACCCCCACCCCCCAGCAGTGCAGGGGCACCCTCCACCAGGCCCCCACCCATGTCCCCTATCACCCCCACCCCCCAGCAGTGCAGGGGCACCCTCCACCAGGCCCCCACCCATGTCTCCCACCACCCCCACCCCCCAGCAGTGCAGGGGCACCCTCCACCAGGCCCCCACTCATGTCCCCTATCACCCCCATCCCCCAGCCACCAGGGGCACCCTCCACCAGGCCCCCACTCATGTCTCCCACCACCCCCACCCCCCAGCAGTGCAGGGGCACCCTCCACCAGGCCCCCACTCATGTCCCCTATCACTGTCACTCGCAGTCGCGGCCATCGCCGTGACTGGCGTTTACTTCCGCGTTGGAGTTTGAGAGGTCATGGGGGAAGGTTGCTTTAGTCCCTTTTTTGTGTTTATGGCCGCAGCTCCTAACGCGAGACGCAACGCTACCGGAAGTATAAAATCCCTGCCTCCCGGCAGGTCATTGCGTTGCAACCCCTCTCGTTGTTTACTTCGTTTCTGGGTCCTTCGCTCTTCCTCTGCACCTCGCTTTGGATTCTACTAGGGGTTAATATTCTCCCCCACGCGGTTACTTCTCTTAGGTGTCCAGTCACCAGTAACCTCCTTACTTTGTTTCCCATTACCATCGCCGCCCCCCTTTAGGCGGCATCTGCCGTTCTCTCTCTCTCTCTCTCTCTCTCTCTCTCTCTCTCTCTCTCTCTCTCTCTCTCTCTCTCTCTCTCTCGTTCTCTCACTCTCTCTCGTCCTCTCACCTAGCTCTTGAGTCTGGTCATCGCGGGGTTTCTCTCCCGTGCTCCCGTGTTCCTCCGCAGTGCCTCTCAGAAAGACTTCTACCTTCAGTCCGGACTTCCCAGCTGCTGTTTTCCTCGCCTACTCTCCAGGTCGACCGCTACAGTGGACGTTTTCAGCGTTTGGTGATCCTTCGCTTCCTCCTCTTCATCGGTGGACTACTGGCCTTCTGGGAAAAGTCTTGGCACCTCTTATCAGGGTTTTTTTCCCCTAGTGGGTTTTTCCCTGCTTTTTCTGGTTTGATTCCGGAGAGGGGGTCACTGTGCCGCTGTTCACACCCAGCGGCCACAGTGGCTTCTCTCCGTGACAAGCCCTCGCACCAGAGGAAAGAGAGAGACTACCTGGCACGTCGAGGCCTGCAAGATACCATCGACTCGGAAAGCCCAGGTGAGGAGAACGTGGGTACGGAGGGAACACAGTCAAAGGTACCCCTTAAGTCACAGATTGCAACGCCAAAGAGTATCACGATGTCAGCTGACGAACAAGTCCAAGAGCTATGGAAGGCATTTCAAGCGATGTCCCAGGAGCTACAAGGGGTCAAGACCGAGAACGCTTTGCTTAAACAAATGGTTGCGGCTAGGGAACCTACTCCCTCGGAATTGCCACCCATGGCACTGTCCTCGGGGAAATTCGATGGCTCCCCAAAGAAGGTAAAGGAGTTTCTCGAAGCATGCCTGGTTCATTTTACGTTCAGACCCCGTACCTTTGCTACAGATCAGGCCCGGGTGGGTTTCCTAATAACCAACATGACGGGAAACGCTCTTTCCTGGGCCACCCCTCTGGTGACTAGCGGAAACGCCATTCTGCAGGACTATTCGGGGTTTCAGAATCTTCTCAAGCACACCTTCGAACGACCAGAGCTCTCCTTTACAGCCTGCGAAGACCTGTTGGATGTCAGGCAAGGCTCGCTAGACGTGTTATCATACATCTCCTCTTTCAAGACATTAGCAGCCGGAGCCGGATGGCCCGAGACAGCCCAGTATGCCATTTTCAGAAGAGGACTGAAGGAAGAAATTAAAGACGAGCTAGCCAGGTCTCCTCGTTCTCCTACTTTCTCAGATCTACTTTCAGCTGCTCTTCACATAGAGTATCGCCTTCAGGAGAGACGAGTTGAACGTCGTAAGCAAAGGACTCCTGGCCATAACTCAGACCCCTCTGTACCCGTTCTCCCTGGTCGCTCTACTAACATCATTACGGAAGAACCTATGCAGATCGGTGCTACCAGGGCGCCCTTGTCCGCTGCTGAAAGACGTCGCAGAAGAGAGAAAGGACTGTGTGCCTACTGCGGATCAGAGCAGCATTTTCTCAGAGACTGCACAGAACTGTCAAACAAGAGGTCGGGAAACGACTACCCTCGGCGTTAGCAGGGACAAACGACCGAGGGTCTTTAAGAAATCTCCATCGTCCCTATGTTTCTCTGTCAGTGACCTCTTCCGAGTCTAAGGAAGACTCCAGGCTAATGGTCATTCCAGTACAACTCAACCTCGGAAACCATCAGGAGGAGACACTGGCTCTGTTGGACTGTGGCGCGGCAGGGAACTTTGTTGATACCCTGTGGGCTGACAAGGTGGGCCTCCGTCGGATTCCCCGGGCGGAAGGTCAGAAGGTGGAAGGAGTAGACGGTTCGCCTTTGTCCTCAGGTCTTATCACCCATACCACTGAGGAACTCACTTTGACGATCAACCAACATAAGGAAGTCCTGAGTTTTGATATTATCAGAGCGGCCCATTTTCCCATCATCTTGGGCATTACCTGGCTCCGACGACACAATCCTCTGATTAATTGGACCGAGAACCAAATGAGCTTCAGTTCCCCATATTGCGCTACTAACTGTTGTTCTCTGGAAGGTCGGGCTGATCTTCAGCTAGTCAAGGTGTTTCCCAATAATCATGTGGGTATCCATGCTTTGCCCAATTTCTGCTCGGATTTTTCAGACGTTTTTCAGGAGTGCCTCCATGCCAGACTTCCACCCCATCGGCCAGAGGACTGCACTATCGACCTGGAGCCCCATGCCTTGGTGCCATTCGGAAGGATGTTCGCCCTCACTCAGACCGAGAGACAAGTGCTTCAGAAATACTTGGATACCAACATGGAGAATGGTCTCATACAACCTTCCAAGTCTCCAGCAGGAGCCCCTTTGTTTTTTATAAAGAAAAGAGATTCCACCGACCTTAGACCTTGCATCGACTACAGGGGTCTAAATACAGTGACAGTCCGTGACCGGTATCCGATGCCCCTAATCACGGATATTATTGAGGCAGTGCAAGGTGCTCGAATCTTTACCAAACTGGACCTACGAAACGCTTACCATCTGTTGCGGATAGCCAAGGGTGACGAATGGAAAACTGCGTTTCGTACTCCTCTGGGCCTATATGAATACAAGGTAATGCCGTTTGGCTTGGTGAACGCCCCTGCGGTATTTCAGAGGTTCATGGACCGGATGTTCTCCGACATGCTTTCCATCTCGGTCATCATCTATTTAGATGATATCTTGGTTTTTTCCCCTAATATGAGAGAACACATAGCACAAGTACGACTAGTTTTGGAGCGTCTTAAGGAAAACCATCTTCTGGTCAAGGAGGAGAAGTGCAGATTCGCGGTACCTTCGGTACATTATCTGGGATACGTGCTATCCGAAGAAGGGATCGCCATGGATCCTGACAAGATGCAAGTGATTCTTGGCTGGCCGGCCCCGACCTCTGTCCGGGAGGTTCAGAGGTTCTTGGGTCTTTCAAATTACTACCGAAGATTCATTCCGAACTTTTCAGAGGTGGTGTTTCCCATCACCCGCCTACTCAAGAAGACGGCCTATCCTTTTTCCTGGTCTACTGAAGCAGAAAGAAGTTTCTGTCATCTAAAAACCCTCTTCTGCTCTGCCCCGATTCTGCAGCATCCAAACCAAACTCTTCCATTTATTCTGGAGACGGACGCCTCCGCTATCGCTGTAGGAGCAGTGTTGCTTCAGTCTTTCAACAAGGTGGAGCATCCGGTCGCCTATCTCTCTAAGACTCTTTCTCCCAGCCAGCTCAACTACTCGGTTCTGGAGAAAGAATTGTTGGCGATGAAATTGGCTTGTGAGGAATGGAGGCACCTTCTCATGGGCGCCCGTCATCGGTTTCTCATTCGCACTGACCACAAAAACCTCAAGGCTTTACAGGACATGGAATGTTCTAACTCCAGACAAGCTAGATGGGCCTACCTGTTTTCGCAGTACGACTTCCAGATCACGTACATCCCTGGGTCTCTCAACCGTCTGGCGGACGCTTTGTCTCGCAAAGATTCCCGCTTGGAAACGGTAGCGGTAAAGTCTGAGCCGTTATTCCACAGAAATCGGATCTTAGCCACAGTGGGTTCTTTCCTTCAGGAGGTCAAGGCTGCCGTTGCGCAAGAGGCTCCCCAGTTCTCTTTTTCCGTTGATTCTCCTTTCCAAATCAAGGACGGCTGGGTCTTCTACAAGAAGAAGTGGTATATTCCTGAGGGGTCACTGCGCCGGAAAATCCTTAAATGGTGTCACGACTCACGTCTAGGTGGACACCGAAGCGGGAATGGTACTTTGGAACTCATCTCGAGATCGTTCCAGTGGCCCAACATCAGGAGAGACGTGTTTAACTACGTGAAGACCTGCCCTACTTGTGCCAGTGTCAAATATGCTTCCGGGAAGCCCCTAGGACTTCTTACCCAAGCAGAGATGCCGACTCGCCCGTGGGGTCTCATCTCCACGGACTTCATAGTGGAGCTTCCCGACTCCGAGTCATGCACATGTATCATGGTGACAGTGGACTCTCTAAGCAAGCTAGCCCATTTCTCTCCTCTTCCAGGACTCCCTTCGGCCACCAAAATGGCAGAAACCTTTGCCCGAGATATCTTCAAGCATCATGGCCTCCCCGACAAGATGATATCCGATCGAGGAAGTCAGTACATATCCAAATTCTGGACGGCTTTATGTACTCGATTGGGGATGGAAAGGGCCCTATCCTCAGGGTTTCACCCCCAGACAAACGGCCAAACGGAGTGACTCAACGCAACTTTGGAGCAGTACTTGCGATGTTTTATTTCCCAGTGCCAAGATAATTGGGTTTCTCTACTCCCTACGGCGGAATTCGTGTACAACAACTCCAAGCACAGTGCCACTGGCCTATCACCTTTTTACTGTACCTATGGCGTTCACCCGCGTTATCTAATGCCCGAGGTACCCAGTTACTCCAACTCTCCCACTGCAGAAGAGGTGTTAAGAAATCTCAAGGAGGCCAGGGAAAGTGCATTGATGAGTTTGGCGGATTGCAGACGGCGAAATAAGACCGAGGCCGATAAACACCGCAGGGAAACACCTTCATGGAAACCGGGGGACAAAGTGTGGTTGTCCACCAGATTCCTTCCCAGATGGACAAGGCCTTCTAAACTATCTCCTCGTTTCTTGGGACCTTTCCCCATCCTCTCCAAGGTCAATCCAGTGGCCTATCGTCTACAACTCTCTCCGTCTCTCAGACGCATACACCCTGTTTTTCACGCCTCTCTTCTTAAACCTTACTATTCAGATCCCAATCACCGGTCTCTCCGCCGGAAACTACCTGTCACTACAGCCGACCAGGAGGAATACGAGGTTTCCGCCATTCATGATTCCAGATTCCTTCATGGTCGGTTGGAATACCTCCTGTCATGGAAGGGTTACCCAAGGTCGGAGGATTCCTGGGAGCCAGCTTCCCATGTACATGCCCCTCAACTGTTGGCCAGGTTCCATCGCTTGCACCCAGGTAGGCCTGGGCGGTTGCACTCTAGGGGGGGGCATACTGTCACTCGCAGTCGCGGCCATCGCCGTGACTGGCGTTTACTTCCGCGTTGGAGTTTGAGAGGTCATGGGGGAAGGTTGCTTTAGTCCCTTTTTTGTGTTTATGGCCGCAGCTCCTAACGCGAGACGCAACGCTACCGGAAGTATAAAATCCCTGCCTCCCGGCAGGTCATTGCGTTGCAACCCCTCTCGTTGTTTACTTCGTTTCTGGGTCCTTCGCTCTTCCTCTGCACCTCGCTTTGGATTCTACTAGGGGTTAATATTCTCCCCCACGCGGTTACTTCTCTTAGGTGTCCAGTCACCAGTAACCTCCTTACTTTGTTTCCCATTACCATCGCCGCCCCCCTTTAGGCGGCATCTGCCGTTCTCTCTCTCTCTCTCTCTCTCTCTCTCTCTCTCTCTCTCTCTCTCTCTCTCTCTCTCTCTCTCTCTCTCGTTCTCTCACTCTCTCTCGTCCTCTCACCTAGCTCTTGAGTCTGGTCATCGCGGGGTTTCTCTCCCGTGCTCCCGTGTTCCTCCGCAGTGCCTCTCAGAAAGACTTCTACCTTCAGTCCGGACTTCCCAGCTGCTGTTTTCCTCGCCTACTCTCCAGGTCGACCGCTACAGTGGACGTTTTCAGCGTTTGGTGATCCTTCGCTTCCTCCTCTTCATCGGTGGACTACTGGCCTTCTGGGAAAAGTCTTGGCACCTCTTATCAGGGTTTTTTTCCCCTAGTGGCCACAGTGGCTTCTCTCCGTGACAAGCCCTCGCACCAGAGGAAAGAGAGAGACTACCTGGCACGTCGAGGCCTGCAAGATACCATCGACTCGGAAAGCCCAGGTGAGGAGAACGTGGGTACGGAGGGAACACAGTCAAAGGTACCCCTTAAGTCACAATCACCCCCACCCCCCAGCCACCAGGGGCACCCTCCACCAGGCCCCCACTCATGTCTCCCACCACCCCCATCCCCCAGCATCCAGGGGCACCCTCCACCAGGCCCCCACCCATGTCTCCCACCACCCCCACCCCCCAGCATCCAGGGGCACCCTCCACCAGGCCCCCACCCATGTCTCCCACCACCCCCACCCCCCAGCAGTGCAGGGGCACCCTCCACCAGGCCCCCACCCATGTCCCCTATCACCCCCACCCCCCAGCAGTGCAGGGGCACCCTCCACCAGGCCCCCACCCATGTCTCCGACCACCCCCAACCCCCAGCAGTGCAGGGGCACCCTCCACCAGGCCCCCACTCATGTCCCCTATCACCCCCACCCCCCAGCCGCCAGGGGCACCCTCCACCAGGCCCCCACTCATGTCTCCCACCACCCCCACCCCCCAGCATCCAGGGGCACCCTCCACCAGGCCCCCACCCATGTCTCCCACCACCCCCACCCCCCAGCATCCAGGGGCACCCTCCACCAGGCCCCCACCCATGTCTCCCACCACCCCCACCCCCCAGCAGTGCAGGGGCACCCTCCACCAGGCCCCCACCCATGTCCCCTATCACCCCCACCGCCCAGCAGTGCAGGGACACCCTCCACCAGGCCCCCACTCATGTCCCCTATCACCCCCACCCCCCAGCCACCAGGGGCACCCTCCACCAGGCCCCCATCCATGTCTCCCACCACCCCCACCCCCCAGCATCCAGGGGCACCCTCCACCAGGCCCCCACTCATGTCTCCCACCACCCCCACCCCCCCCAGTCACCAGGGGCAGCCTCCACCAGGCCCCCACTCATGTCTCCCACCACCCCCACCCCCCACCATCCAGGGGCAGCCTCCACCAGGCCCCCACTCATGTCTCCCACCACCCCCACCCTCCAGCCACCAGGGCACCCTCCACCAGGCCCCCACTCATGTCTCCTACCACCCCCACCCCCCAGCGCTGTGGGGAACCTGCCAGCAGGCCCCCACCCATGTCCAACCCATGTCTCCCACCACCCCCACCCGCCAGCCACCAGGGGCATCCTCCACCAGGACACCAACTTCCCTGGCACTGAAGCTGGTGCCCCTCTGCCTCCTTGGCCGGGGGTTGCCACTGGTGCCAGATGTTGTAGTGCCGGACATGGCAACCCCAGAGGCAGGAGTGGGTGGGCAACTGGGTCCTGGGGCTGGGCTGTGGGGCGACGGAAAAGCAGTCGGGAGCCTTTGGTTCCAGCAGGGGTGGTCACAGCAACAGCACCCCTGGCTGATGTGCAGGCAGCAAATGGCAGGGCACGTGGGCAGCAGGCAGTCAGGCAGCAGCAGATGGCAGGTGGGAGCGTGCTCAGGGCTCTGGGGGGCAGTAATTTGGCCTCCTGGGCAGGAGCGTGGTCTTTCGTGTGTGAACGCGTGGACAGCTTGATACGTAGTGAGTGATTTTGCACGTGAAAATCCCACACGTCTGCGTGTAAATCGATGAAAGGCCCTTAGCGCGTAAACGCGTATGCACGTCTATGAAGTCACGTGCACGCGTAGGAAAAAGTTGCGTGACACGTCCGAGTGTCAAAGGGTGTTATTGGTGGAAATAGCCCTACACGCAGAAGTGTCAAAGCGTGTAATTGGTGCAAATGGACCTACACGCAGAAGTGTCAAAGCGTGTAATTGGTGGGAATGGGCCTAGCACGTACACGCCGCGTAAGTGACGCTGTACGTGTGGGCCTGCATATAAGGTACGTGTAGAACACCAATTCCTTGTACTGCTTTTCGTGGAGAGCGAGTGGGTGAATTCTGTACTTCTTGTCGTTTCACACGCGATTTACTTCACGGCGTTTCAAGTTCGTACTCCCTGTTACCTCTGACAGCTTTTTCTATTTTTTCTCTTGTACTGGTTTACCTGGGCCTGTTCCCTCAAACAGTGTTCCCTTCTACTGTTGTCCTGTCTCCTCAGACAGCGTACATATCTTCTTTTGGCGGGGGTGTTGCCAACCAAACGCGCTCATTTTTCACGCTCTTTTACCTGGCAGACGGTGAGTCACGCACGTATCTAACATCTGTGCTTGCCCCGTGTGTAGCCTACCCCTTCAGAGGTCATTCTAGGCTGCGTGTGACACGCATACGTTCATTCTTGTGTTACTGGGTGCCACAGCGTAGTGCAGGTTTTTCTTTCTGCACACGTTGTCTAGGAGGGGTTGCGTGCACGTCATCTCCCTTTTTTGGGCCTCCTGTGCGTTGCGTGACCCGTCATCTTTCCCCAGGGGTTACATTCAGCCTTGCTAGAGCACTAGGGTACAATTACCATCTGGTACCCAACCCCTTTGACCCCCAATTGCCCAGGACAATAGTCTACATCCACTCCCATACGCACATTAACATCAGTGCCATGGCTGGGAGGCGAGGATTCCGTAAGGGTGGCAAAGGTGGAAGTGCCACAAGTGGTGGCCGTGGTGGATCCGGTAGGGGACGTGGTCGTAACTTGCAGGGTGAGCCTGTCCCCCCATGTGTGGAGGACCAGTCACGGGCACCCATAATCCTCCCCTCCCCCCCTCCCGTTGAGGCTGATGTGGCTGACACCATCCATGCTCAGCCCTTGTTGGACCAGCCCATTGTGGCACCAGACCTGGCTGACTCCATGGCTGACTTCCAGGTCAGCAGGGCTACGACACGTGCGCTGGTGCACGTTGATGCCATCATGCCACGTGGATCTGGGGCAGCAAGGTCATCTGCTGCACCAAGGAGGCAGGGCGGAGAGGCTGCAGGGGCAGCTGCGGCTCCATCCACCCCAGCCCTCACACACCCAGCCAGGACAGTGTCGGTCCTAGTCCATGCTGCTGACATTCCCCCTGACACCATCACACTAGAGCCAATGCCTGCACCAACTCCCATGCTGAGTGTGCAATCCCACACTCCTGATATAGAGTCCACCAGGGCTCCTGCCCCTAGTGTCCAGAGCGGCGCAGGATTCTCAGGATCACCACCACCTTCCAAGCGGAAGAGGAAGAGTGCTCGTCCGGCACAGGCTGATGCCCCAGACACGGCTACACAGTCCGGCCCGTCCAGGAAGCCCAGCTTCACGGATGACGAACTGAATGCACTTGTCGAGTATGTGTCCGGACATGACAACGAGATGGTCATTGTTGCAGGATCCAAGACCACACCTGCACAACGCCAGGCACACTGGCAGACCGTTGCGGACATCATAAGTGCCCTTGGAATCGTGAGGCGCACAGCCAATGATTGCTATAAGCGCTGGAATGACCTAAAGCGCAGGGCAAAGAGTAAGCTGGCCTCAAGTCATGCCGCAACTCTAGTGACTGGAGGTGGGTCTCCAGTAGTAGACATGGAACTCACTCCACATGAGTCAGTCACTGGGACCTACGTCACGGAGGAACAGATCCAAGGCGTGGGAGATCTGGCTGATTACGAGGCATTGTCCGGTGAGTGCACATGCATGTGTGTGTCATCCATGTGCATGGTGTGTGTGTGAGGGCTTCTGTTTGTGTGCCAGGTGAGAGTGTGTGCGCCTGAGTCGTATGGGTCAGCCATGTGCTTCATGCAATACTTCCTGCGCAGCTGCATTTGGCCATAGCAGTATCCCTTCTGCCAACAGTAGACATCTAGCCCAACTGCACGCCAGTTGCCCTTGAAGTGTCACCTTGCCACAAATAGTTGCTTATTTTTCACTGTTCATTCAGTCAGATTGTTTGCATTCCCCCACTTTTACTAGCCATGTCGCTGTCCACTAGTCACATGTCTGACATGGCTATGGTAAAGTGGAGTGACTTTGTTACCTGGATATCATTTGTACACACATGTCCCTGTGCAATTGGACCATTTCAGACTGGCAGCTCCAGGTGAAAAATCTGACCTGTTAGAATTAGAAAAGCAATTACATGCGGGAACTGGATTGAATGAATAGGTGCTGCCCTCCTCTCCATCTTCACTCAATAGCAATGGTACATGCCATCTGTGTGATGGCATGTGTGTTTTACCTGGCAATCACAGGCCAATGTGTGATGCCACTGCCAGGCAGCTTTCAGAAAATGTGTTCATCTTCCATCTTGGTGTCATCAGTGTGTGCCATTTGCCTGCACTTCATACGCAGTGAGGGTGCATGCATGGGAGGGTTTTAGTCATGTGGGACATGTGTCAATCAAGTACTGGTTCTCTTGCTTCTCAGCCCTCTTTGTGTGCCATGGTGCTAATGCCTGTTTCCATTTCTTTGTTTTCATGTCTTTGCAGAGGAAGACGCACCTGATACTGCTGGGGTTGTGGAGATGGTGCAGACCCAGGAGGGGTCCGAGGGCTGACCAAACACCAGTGAGGGACGTGGTGTGGTGGTGGGGGAGAACCCACAAGTGCTGCAGGTCGTGCTCTCAAGGGGTGTCTCTGGCTGCACCTCCCCCGAGCTGTACTCAGGTGTTGATTCGGATGAGACCTACGTGCCGTCGCAGGTGAGTGTTCCAGGGAGGGATTCTGTTCTGTCTCACCCACCTGCACCAGGGTCAGAACCCTCCATGGGGATGTCAGTGTTGGCAGCTACGCCTTTGGTGGTTACGGATGCAGGGTCACACTCCGCGACATCTGATCCTGTTCCTGGGCCAGCAGATCAGAGGGGGAATGCAGTCCTGCAGCCTCAGGCAGTGCCGGCACAGCAAGGCGCAGTTCGCCTTGCCCCAGACAGGTGTGGTGCCTGCCGACGTGGTGGCCGTACGCCACCTGGCAATACCGCATGGGAGCAATCCATTTACGGTATGGCAACCCAACAGGCTGCATCATCCGAGATGATCGCTCAGGCCATGGATAGGGTGCCCACTTCCATTGTCCCCCCAGAAAGGCTGATGGAGTGACTAGAACAGGCAACCGACTCCATCTGCCAGTCACACAGGGAGGACATGTTGGGGTCCAACAGGGACAGGCGGCACTGGCGACTCTGCAGGAGGCCATCTCCATTGAGTCCCAGGGCCACAGGGAAGCCCTGAGGCAGGAGCTCCTTCACCTCAGGGCGACTCTTGTTGAGCTTGAGGCTTCAACACACCAAAGGACAGAACAGCAGCTGGAGCGTCTCACCCGTACGCTCTCAGCTGAGATGCAGGCAACGAGGGCGGAGGTCCGGGCATCCCGTGAGTTGTTGCATGGGGACCTACGCACACTCATCCTCCAGAACCAGACCTACCACACCCGCATGCTTGCAGCCATGGAGGAGCAGACTAGGGCCTTGCGTGGGCTGCCTCCCATAGTGCAACCACCTCCGGATGCAGCTGCACAGGGTGATAATAGCGACAGCAGTGATACTCCCACAATAGGGTAGCCGTGTGGGCCATGAGCCCATGGAGGTGTTTTATTTTCCCAGGATCCACGCAGGTGGGTTCTGGTGTGCATCCTGTCCTCGGACCTCCTGGGTGGCCTCCCCAACCCCCCCCGGGCCCATCAATGGCCATTTTTGATTGTTTCTTATTTTTATTTTTATTTTTATTTATTTTATTCCCTATTTTTTTGGGACGATTTGTTGCCTTCAGTGGTTCCTGTGGGCATACGCTGCATTGTGGCTGGGCACATGCAGGCTTGTAATGTATTTGGTTCAGATGCTTGGGTTTGAGTCACACACACCCCTCCTGCTTCCCGTTTCCATGGGCTTGCAAAGGGTGTGCCCAAGTGACAGTGAATTACACAGTGACGTTGGACTCCCATGAGCTGTGTGGGCAGTCTGTAGTCGATACTGTGTATACATTCCTAGTGCATATTGCTGTTGTGTTGTACACTGCATGTTGCATTGATGTGTAACTCATCTTCTGTGTCTACCTCCCAATTTGCAGGTCCCTTCCTCATGTCTACACAAGGACCTCTAGTCTGGAGATGGGGTCCATGTTGGCAGCAGTGCACCTACAACTCTACATGGCGCCAACACTGCACAGTTGGTAGTGGTGGGAGTGCAGGCATTTCCAGGTGGTGAGACTACTAATATGTAACATTTGTGATGTCATGTTAATGGTAGTACGTGCTCAAGTATGTTGTTGGTCCGGCATTGCTGTGAGCATTTCAGGTGTTGCAGGTTTCTAATAGGGACACTGTACATAGTGACACTAGTGTCATGTTGTGGGGATTACTTTGTTTACCTGCAAATAGCATGACATGGCACGGTGTGTCGTGTGGCGGTGCTGGGGTTGGGTTGGCTGACATGGCACTGTCCTCTTGTTGCATTTTGCAAGTGGGTATTCTTTTTAGCTGCTTGAATGTGTAACTCCAAAAAACTGCATTGGTGGTGTCTGTGTGGGTAGGGATGCACACATTGTGACACTTCCAGGTGAACAATCTCAGGCTGATATGGTATTCACGGTTCATTCTCCAGACATTCAGGATCAGTGTCAGGTTGAGTCATCATTGATTGTCAGATGGAATGTGCCAGGGCAGTGTGCACTCTATGTGAAGTAATTAGCCACTAGCTGTGTACGGGCTGCCTCCCCCCGTGCCCTTTCCCCTCCCATGCGCAGCGGCTGTGCATGTGGTTGGGGATGTGGGGCCACCACCATGTCCACGGCCAGGCCCCGGCGTGTTGCAACGTTGTGCAGGACACATGCTGCCACTATGATCCTGCACACTACTGGGGGAGCGTATAACAGCTGGCCGCCAGAACGGTCAAGGGAGCGAAAGCGTGACTTTAGCACTCCGAATGTGCGCTCCACTATGCCCCGGGTCGTAATGTGGGCTGTGTTATATCTTACCTCGGGTGGCGTGGTGGGGTTCCGAATTGGCGTCATCATGTGGGGGCTGAGAGGGTAGGCACTGTTCCCTGTGGAGGTGGTGATTGGTATCATTGGTGGGGTTGTGACCTTGCTCAGTATCCAACATGCATGCATGTGCAGTGGCATACATACTCACCAAGCAGCCATGTATCGCCATGCCACCCAGCTTCTAGGTCCCGGCTTAGGGTGGACATTCGGTAAATGAAGCTGTCGTGGGTGGACCCGGGATAGTTGGCATATACTGAGGTGATGATTCCCTTGGCATTACATGCTACCTGCACGTTGATGGAATGCCAGTGCTTGCGGTTCCTATAGATGTGCTCAGATGCCCTGGGGGGACGTAGAGCCACATGGGTGCAGTCGATGGCACCTAGCACTTTGGGGAATCGTGCCACACCGTAAAAATCCAGGGCGGCAGCATGCCTTTCTGCAGGTGTTCTGGGCAGGTATATGTGCCTGCGGACTGATGGGCGTGCAGTGATGATGTTCAAGACCTGGTGTAGGCAGCGTGACTGGGTGGCCTGTGACACCCCACCCACTATGGCACTTGTCCGCTGAAATGATCCAGTGGCTAAGAAGTGCAGTACATTGAGGACCTTCTCCAGGGGGCTGAGTGCTTGGGAGCACAGGGTGGGTGATGTGAGGTCATCCTCCCACTCACTCACCAGGTCCAGTATTATGTGTGGTGGAAACCTGTACCTCCCATACACCTGGTCATCAGGCATCCCGAAAAGGCTGGTTCTGGGTGTGAATATTCTGGCCCTGACTATCCTCCTCCTCCTCCTTTGGTAGCCCACTGCCACTGCTGCTAGGAACGGTATGTTCATCCTGGCGTCTGAGCTTGTTATTGTTAAAGTGCGCAAATTTATGCTTTCCGCGTGTTCTAGGCGAGCGTGTGACCCGTGCACCCCTGGAATCCAGTTCCCAGTCCAATAGCGTGTGGAAATTCCCACGCACCACGGAATACAGGTGCGCTGACGCACTTGCGTGTGTAAGTGCCCGCGCAACCATGAAATACACGTACATAGGCCAATCGCGTGTACGCGCACTTTTGTCCAATTACACGCTGACATGCAGTATTTCCACGTGTGCTCCGTCATCACGTGCTGAGTGGGGAACACCCGTGCGGGTCACGTCACAGACGCGCTTACGCGCTGAGGGACTCTGGTCCAATAGAATCGCGTATGCGTGCTGACGCGCTTACGCGCTAAGGGCCTTTCCTCGGATTTCACACTGACGTGCTGGATTTTCACGTGCCAAATCACTCCGTATCAAGCTGGCCACGCGAAAACACACGGAAGACCACGCTCCTGCCCAGAAGGCCGAGTTACTGCCCCCCAGTGCCCCGAGCAGCCTCCCACGTGCCATCTGCTGCTGCCTGCCTGCCTGCCTGCCTGCCTGCTGCCACCGTGCCCCGCCATTTGGTGCCTGCACATCAGCCATCTGCAGGGGTCCAGTTGCTGTGTCCACCCCTGCTGGAACTGAAGACTCCCGACTGGGATTACATCGCTCCACAGCCCAGCCCCAGGACCCAGTTGCCCACCCACACCTGCCTCTGGGGTTGCCATGTCGGGCACTTCCACATCTGGCACCAGTGGCAACCCCAGGCCAGAGGGGCAGAGGGGCACCAGCTTCACTGCCACCAAAGTTGGTGTCCTGGTGGAGCATGTCCTGGGGCAGTATGATGCCCTCTTTGGATCGTCCCGCGCCAGCAAGGAAGGACGGGAGAGGATCTGGGCCGACTGTGTGGTTGCCATCAACGCGGAGGGGGTGGCAACCCGCAACGTCCTGAAGATCAAGAAGCGCTGGGAGGACTTGGGGTCCAGGACCCTTGTGAAGGCCCGGCACCTCGTGGAGGGGGGCCGGGGCCGCATGAGTTCCATCCAGATGAGGGTCCTGGAACGCGTACGCCCAGCGCTCCACGCCCAGATCCTTGAGAAGGAGGCCCGTCTGGAGTTGAGCGGTAAGTGTCCAAGCATTACTGTGTGAGACAGGGCATGTTGCGGTGTGCTGGTTCTATGATACTTGCCTGTATGTGTGCCATAGGCCATGTATGCATGTATGTGTGCAGGGACATCATAGTAATGCATGTGCGACCAGTGATGTGTGACCCACATGGTTGTTGCATGTGTTCAAATGCCGCATGGGGAGCCCTATGCAGATTTTGAACATGAGAGCATGCCAGTCTCTGTACCTGGACATGGGTGGGGGTGAGGGATGGGTGCTGATGCCAGGTACATATATGGTAGCCATGTCTGTGTGCCTGACCTGCGTGTCTGTGACTTGTGCATGCCATGGATGCATGACACATGTGTGTGACAATGCACAGATTCAGTGAAGCAGCCAAATTACCCTTGTATCCGCTGTGTTTGGTGTGTTTGGGGGCAGATGGATGTGACTGAGGTGAAGTGTGTGCATGTGATAGGCATGAGCCATGATGCATGTGAGTTACATATCATTGAATGTTTCAAGAGTCCATTGGACATGCATGGAAATGTCCATGGCATGCACCATGCCTGTTACTGTGTGTGTTTTGCCTGGACTGACCCATGTGTTGTGGAGGGACATGATGGAAGTGTACTTTGACAGTGGTGCTCATCTGCTATTGCTTCCTGTCTAGGGGACCATTGTACAGTACCCTGATGCTTGTGTTCTTTGTCTCCCTCTACGCAGCGGCTAGTGAAGAAGAGGGCGGAGACGGCGTTGTGGAGCAAGGCGGCGGGGATGCCCCCACGGCTGCAGCGGAAGGGGTGGGTGAGCTCCCACAGGGGCCTGCTACGGTGGGAGACGGTGAGGAGCCATCCAGGTTGGTGGTTTGCACAGAGGAGGAGGAGGCTGCCACTGGGGCACACATGGGGCCTGGTGGGGGCATCCCTGCTGGTGCAAGTGGTGCAGTCCAGGGCCAGGGGCAGGAGGCAGCACAGGTCACCGTGGAGGGGCCTGTGCATGTCGCTGTCCCTGACCCTGTGAGTGCACCACCATGCACCAGCAGGGATGCCCCGTCCCAGGCCCGTCCGCAGGTAGAGGGGATGTCCATGTCACCTGACTCCCCTCCACCTGCGGACGTGGGAACCCCTGGCCGTGTGGAGAAGGTCCTGATTGGGGTCGCGATGCGCACGGGTGTGATTCGTGATGCCGTGCATGCTTCCCGGGAGGAGCACGCACGTCATCACGAAGTGCACCGTGCCGACGTGGCCCAATTGGGATCGGCCATGTTCGGGGGTTTGCTGCATGTGTTGGCCAATCTGGCGGCCCTCTCCTCCTCTGTGCAGGCTATACACCAGTCGTTCTCCTTGCCGTCTTCCGGCCCAGATGCCACCAGGGCCCCCTGTGGACCTGCCCCGACCAATGCAGCCAGCTCGGTGGGGATCCCATCCCTGCCACAGTTGGGAGTCGGAGGTCCAGCAGGGGTGGACAACACAGCAACTGGACCCCAGCAGATGGAAGATGTGACAGCATCATCGGGCAGGGCACGTGCACGACGGCGTCGGTGGTTTCCATCAGCCTGGATGCCGTCGTGCTGGCAGAGGCAGTGGCGTTGGAGGCAGCAGCAGGCTCGACGTGGGAGGCATCATGGCTCGGGGCCATCAAGATCAGAGGGGCAGGCATCGGCCGGAGGGCAGGGCAACCCTGGGATGGTGGTGTCTTCCGTGTGGGAGCAGTTGGTCCAGCGGATAGGTGCGGAGCGGCAGCGGGCGGAAGAGGAGCGGCTCACCATGGTCATGGCGGAGTTCTCCATGCGTCGGGCGTTGAGGCGGGCTGAGTGCCTCGAGGAAGCTCGCAGGGAGTTTGAGCTGGACATGGGGTTATCCCTGCGAGACCTCGGGGCCAGGACAGAGTCCCGCCTCCAGGACATCGACATGGAGTTCGATGATGCCCTGGCCAGCAACATCACCGAGTGAGCCGCAGGACTTGCCCTCTGCCTTTGTATATAGTTATTTAGTTAGTTAGTGTTATGTTTCCTTTATTCATTTTTATTTTTTTGGACCGCTCGGACAATGGCCACTTTTTTGTAGATATTTTTTTCATTAGGTAGTAGTAGGTTTCATTTATGGTGTTGGGCTCATGGACCCTGGAATATTCGTGTATATAGTTTGCTTTTTGAAGAAACATTTTTTTTATTGATTATTGTGTTCACCATGAGGAAATGGTTTTTCATTATTTTCCTTCCACATGACATTGCTTTGGACAACATTTGTTTTTGGATTACTTTGTTTTTTTTATTTTTACATTTGTTCTCGGACATGGACCATTTATTTTGTTATCCCCATTGTTGTATGTTTGATTTGTTTTCTTATTTTTCATCTTTAATACATGTTTTTTTAACTTTCACTTGTGGTATTTGCTCATTGGTTTCATACATGTCATGATATGGGTTTTGACATTCACTTGCACCCGTTGTGTATGTGTGTGTGCTGGACATGTGTTCATTTACATGCTTGCCATTGGGGTTGTATCATGTAATTGCATTCACTATGTGGGTGGATGCAATCCTTGCCTGGGTGTTTGTGCTGGGTATGCTGCCCATTACTGCCATGATTGAGTATCGTCAGGACCTGGGGGGCAGGGGGACATGAGTGGGGGCCTGGTGGGGGCTTCCCCTGCACTGCTGGGGGGTGGGGGTGGTGGGAGACATGAGTGGGGGCCTGGTGGAGGCTGCCCCTGCACTGCTGGGGGGTGGGGGTGGTGGGAGACATGAGTGGGGGCCTGGTGGAGGCTGCCCCTGGTGACTGGTGGGGTGGGGGTGGTGGGAGACATGAGTGGGGGCCTGGTGGAGGGTGCCCCTGGATGGTGGGGGGTGGGGGTGGTGGGAGACATGAGTGGGGGCCTGGTGGAGGCTGCCCCTTCATGGTGGGGGGTGGGGGTGGTGGGAGACATGAGTGGGGGCCTGGTGGAGGGTGCCCCTGGTGACTGGGGGGGTGGGGGTGGTGGGAGACATGAGTGGGGGCCTGGTGGAGGCTGCCCCTGGATGGTGGGGGGTGGGGGTGGTGGGAGACATGAGTGGGGGCCTGGTGGAGGGTGCCCCTGGTGACTGGGGGGGTGGGGGTGCTGGGAGACATGAGTGGGGGCCTGGTGGAGGGTGCCCATGGTGGCAGGGGGGTGGGGGTGGTGGGAGACATGAGTGGGGGCCTGGTGGAGGGTGCCCCTGCACTGCTGCGGGGTGGGGGTGGTGGGAGACATGAGTGGGGGCCTGGTGGAGGCTGCCCCTGGTGACTGGGGGGGTGGGGGTGGTGGGAGACATGAGTGGGGTCCTGGTGGAGGGTGCCCCTGGTGGCGGGGGGTGGGGGTGATAGGGGACATGAGTGGGGGCCTGGTGGGGGCTGCCCCTGCACTGCTGGGGGGTGGGGGTGGTGGGAGACATGAGTGGGGGCCTGGTGGAGGCTGCCCCTGCACTGCTGGGGGGTGGGGGTGGTGGGAGACATGAGTGGGGGCCTGGTGGAGGGTGCCCATGGTGGCAGGGGGGTGGGGGTGGTGGGAGACATGAGCGGGGGCCTGGTGGAGGGTGCCCCTGGTGACTGGGGGGGTGGGGGTGGTGGGAGACATGAGTGGGGGCCTGGTGGAGGGTGCCTATGGTGGCAGGGGGGTGGGGGTGGTGGGAGACATGAGTGGGGGCCTGGTGGAGGGTGCCCCTGCACTGCTGGGGGGTGGGGGTGGTGGGAGACATGAGTGGGGGCCTGGTGGAGGCTGCCCCTGGTGACTGGGGGGGTGGGGGTGGTGGGAGACATGAGTGGGGGCCTGGTGGAGGGTGCCCCTGGTGGCGGGGGGGTGGGGGTGATAGGGGACATGAGTGGGGGCCTGGTGGGGGCTGCCCCTGCACTGCTGGGGGGTGGGGGTGGTGGGAGACATGAGTGGGGGCCTGGTGGAGGCTGCCCCTGCACTGCTGGGGGGTGGGGGTGGTGGGAGACATGAGTGGGGGCCTGGTGGGGGCTGCCCCTGCACTGCTGGCGGGTGGGGGTGGTGGGAGACATGAGTGGGGGCCTGGTGGAGGCTGCCCCTGGTGACTGGGGGGGTGGGGGTGGTGGGAGACATGAGTGGGGGCCTGGTGGAGGGTGCCCCTGGATGGTGGGGGGTGGGGGTGGTGGGAGACATGAGTGGGGGCCTGGTGGAGGCTGCCCCTGGATGGTGGGGGGTGGGGGTGGTGGGAGACATGAGTGCGGGCCTGGTGGAGGCTGCCCCTGGATGGTGGGGGGTGGGGGTGGTGGAGACATGAGTGGGGGCCTGGTGGAGGGTGCCCCTGGTGACTGGGGGGGTGGGGGTGGTGGGAGACATGAGTGGGGGCGGGGGCCTGGTGGAGGGTGCCCATGGTGGCAGGGGGTGGGGGTGGTGGGAGACATGAGTGGGGGCCTGGTGGAGGGTGCCCCTGCACTGCTGGGGGGTGGGGGTGGTGGGAGACATGAGTGGGGGCCTGGTGGAGGCTGCCCCTGGTGACTGGGGGGGTGGGGGTGGTGGGAGACATGAGTGGGGGCCTGGTGGAGGGTGCCCCTGGTGGCAGGGGGGTGCGGGTGATAGGGGACATGAGTGGGGGCCTGGTGGGGGCTGCCCCTGCACTGCTGGGGGGTGGGGGTGGTGGGAGACATGAGTGGGGGCCTGGTGGAGGGTGCCCATGGTGGCAGGGGGGTGGGGGGGTGGGAGACATGAGTGGGGGCCTGGTGGAGGGTGCCCCTGGTGACTGGGGGGGTGGGGGTGGTGGGAGACATGAGTGGGGGCCTGGTGGAGGGTGCCCATGGTGGCAGGGGGGTGGGGGTGGGGGTGGTGGGAGACATGAGTGGGGGCCTGGTGGAGGGTGCCCCTGCACTGCTGGGGGGTGGGGGTGGTGGGAGACATGAGTGGGGGCCTGGTGGAGGCTGCTCCTGGTGACTGGGGGGGTGGGGGTGGTGGGAGACATGAGTGGGGGCCTGGTGGAGGGTGCCCCTGGTGGCGGGGGGGTGGGGGTGATAGGGGACATGAGTGGGGGCCTGGTGGGGGCTGCCCCTGCACTGCTGGGGGGTGGGGGTGGTGGGAGACATGAGTGGGGGCCTGGTGGAGGGTGCCCATGGTGGCAGGGGGTTGGGGGTGGTGGGAGACATGAGTGGGGGCCTGGTGGAGGCTGCCCCTGGATGGTGGGGGGTGGGGGTGGTGGGAGACATGAGTGGGGGCCTGGTGGAGGGTGCCCCTGGTGACTGGGGGGGTGGGGGTGGTGGGAGACATGAGTGGGGGCCTGGTGGAGGGTGCCCATGGTGGCAGGGGGGTGGGGGTGGTGGGAGACATGAGTGGGGGCCTGGTGGAGGGTGCCCCTGCACTGCTGGGGGGTGGGGGTGGTGGGAGACATGAGTGGGGGCCTGGTGGAGGCTGCCCCTGGTGACTGGGGGGGTGGTGGGAGACATGAGTGGGGGCCTGGTGGAGGGTGCCCCTGGTGGCGGGGGGGTGGGTTTGATAGGGGACATGAGTGGGGGCCTGGTGGGGGCTGCCCCTGCACTGCTGGGGGGTGGGGGTGGTGGGAGACATGAGTGGGGGCCTGGTGGAGGGTGCCCATGGTGGCAGGGGGGTGGGGGTGGTGGGAGACATGAGTGGGGGCCTGGTGGAGGCTGCCCCTGGATGGTGGGGGGTGGGGGTGGTGGGAGACATGAGTGGGGGCCTGGTGGAGGGTGCCCCTGGTGACTGGGGGGGTGGGGGTGGTGGGAGACATGAGTGGGGGCCTGGTGGAGGGTGCCCATGGTGGCAGAGTGGTGGGGGTGGTGGGAGACATGAGTGGGGGCCTGGTGGAGGGTGCCCCTGCACTGCTGGGGGGTGGGGGTGGTGGGAGACATGAGTGGGGGCCTGGTGGAGGCTGCCCCTGGTGACTGGGGGGTGGGGGTGGTGGGAGACATGAGTGGGGGCCTGGTGGAGGGTGCCCCTGGTGGCGGGGGGTGGGGGTGATAGGGGACATGAGTGGGGGCCTGGTGGGGGCTGCCCCTGCACTGCTGGGGGGTGGGGGTGGTGGGAGACATGAGTGGGGGCCTGGTGGAGGGTGCCCATGGTGGCAGGGGGGTGGGGGTGGTGGGTGACATGAGTGGGGGCCTGGTGGAGGCTGCCCCTGGATGGTGGGGGGTGGGGGTGGTGGGAGACATGAGTGGGGGCCTGGTGGAGGGTGCCCCTGGTGACTGGGGGGTGGGGGTGGTGGGAGACATGAGTGGGGGCCTGGTGGAGGGTGCCCATGGTGGCAGGGGGGTGGGGGTGGTGGGAGACATGAGTGTGGGCCTGGTGGAGGCTGCCCCTGGATGGTGGGGGGTTGGGGTGGTGGGAGACATGAGTGGGGGCCTGGTGGTGGGTGCCCCTGGTGACTGGGGGGTGGGGGTGGTGGGAGACATGAGTGGGGGCCTGGTGGAGGGTGCCCCTGGATGGTGGGGGGTGGGGGTGGTGGGAGACATGAGTGGGGGCCTGGTGGAGGCTGCCCCTGGATGGTGGGGGGTGGGGGTGGTGGGAGACATGAGTGGGGGCCTTGTGGAGGGTGCCCCTGGTGACTGGGGGGGTGGGGGTGGTGGGAGACATGAGTGGGGGCCTGGTGGAGGGTGCCCCTGCACTGCTGGGGGGTGGGGGTGGTGGGAGACATGAGTGGGGGCCTGGTGGAGGGTGGCCCTGGATGGTGGGGGTGGGGGTGGTGGGAGACATGAGTGGGGGCCTGGTGGAGGCTGCCCCTGCACTGCTGGGGGGTGGGCGTGGTGGGAGACATGAGTGGGGGCCTGGTGGAGGGTGCCCCTGGATGGTGGGGGGTGGGGGTGGTGGGAGACATGAGCAGGTGTGCAGGGTATTCCCCTGTTTTGTGGGCTGCCTGCAGGGGCCGTCGAGGGTGTACAGGGAACACCTGTGAGGACCCACCCAGCCTAATCGCGTGTGTAACTTCCCACGCACCCCTGTAATACACGTACCAAGCCAAATCGCGTGTGATAATTCCCGCGCACCCCTGAAATACACGCGCCCAGGCTATTCGCGTGTGGAACTTCCCACGCACCCCTGAAATACATGCGCCCAGACTTTTCTCGTGTGGAACTTCCGGCGCACCCCTGAAATACACGCGCCCAGGCTATTCGCGTGTGGAATTTCCCGCGCACCCCTGAAATACACGCGCCCAGGCTATTCGCGTGTGGAACTTCCCGCGCACCCCTGAAATACACATACCCTGCTGTAATCGCGTGTGGGACTTCCCGCGCACCCCTGAAATACACGTACCCTGATGGAATCGCGTGTGGAACTTCCCGCGCACCCCTGAAATACACCTACCCTGATGGAATCGCGTGTGGAACTTCCCGCGCACCCCCACGCGCCCAGGCTATTCGCGTGTGGAACTTCCCGCGCACCCCTGAAATACACGCGCCCAGCCTATTCGCGTGTGGAACTTCCCGTGCACCCCTGAAATACACGTACCCTGCTGTAATCGCGTGTGGGACTTCCCGCGCACCCCTGAAATACACGTACCCTGATGGAATCGCGTGTGGAACTTCCCGCGCACCCCTGAAATACACCTACCCTGATGGAATCGCGTGTGAGACTTCCCGCGCACCCCGGTATACACGCACACGTATTTTTTGTCAGCGTGTCTGTGTTTGTGGGTACCCCTTTGCACGTCATTTGTCCTGGAGGGCCACAGTATAGGACATTCATCATGGCAGTATATGGGTGCTATTTGTTGGCGCACCTTTTGGCGCACATTTCTTACAGCCGCAGAGACGCTACCGCCTGCTTTCTTGTGGCGGTCGTGTTTGTGCCTGTGCGCTGGTTTGAGCGTGCGCTTTTTTGCCCTATTCTATTCCATGAATACGTGTTGTAGGCGAGCGTGTGGGCGTTCCGCGCACTTGTGCCCTGTACTTCCCCCGTGACGCCCACGTTTTTGCAAGTTGTTCCCCATTCCGAGTGTTACGCCCGTGTTCCGCCTACTTTTGTTGCGTGCGCCGCGCTATGTGCGAATTTCGCTGCGGCCTGTGCGATTTTCGCTGTGACCTGGCGCACGCTGTTAGATGGCCTGTGCGCCAACGTGCGCGGCGCACTTTTTATCGCACATCCGCTGGTTTTCTCGCGCACGGACTTCCATGAATCGACGTGCGCTGCTTTTCGTGCGATTTTCGCACTTGCACTGCGATTTTCGCTATTCCACTGCGATTCGCACGTTTTTGCCCACTTGCGCCGCGTTAATTATTCCATGAATCGGCCTGTAAATTCATTGGTCTAAGAAAGGTGTCCTTGGGATGCCGAGGTGGAAATCAAGAACTCAGATTGAGACAAGAAGAAGCGAAATTAATCAAGTATTTTAGATGTATTGAAACAGGTTTAAACACAGACAATGAGATGTCCAGTTTTTTGTAAGGAAAAAATTGTGTGCACCAAAATTGACCTATGCCGCAATATGACTATATATGATATTTTGACATGCATTTGATATAATTTATGTATCCTCATAACTAATGTAACTATTGAATCATACGTCATTATTGTGTCTATATATAGTTAATTATTTTATGTATCTACTCTTCGCATGAAATTTGATAATTGTTTAGATTTCTATGATATCAGGAATGTTCGGAAGAAAAATGGTAACTTTGAACTTATATTTGGTAACTAAATGTAAAACCAACACATATATAGCTAATTGATTGACTTAAATATTTCTTGAACACAATAGGAACTATAGCTCCCATAAGGCTTTGCGAGAATCAGACACACATGACATCGCTATATATTAAAAAAAAGATATGTTTTATTTCCACAGAAGTGAAAACAGGAGTACCTGTTTTTCAAACACATGTTCAAACCGCAATATCCAAAAGCAACACATACATAGCTAATAGATTGCCTCAAATATTTCCTGAATACAGTAGGAACTACAGCTCCCATGAGGCTTTGTGAGAATTAGACATATGTGACATCGCTATATATAAAAAACAAAATATGTTTTATTTCCACACGTGCAAAAACAAGAGCACCCGTTTTCCAAATACATGTTCAAACCGAAATAGGAAAAAATGTGTCTGTATAAATGCATTAGAAAATGAGAATGGAACTTTGAAAACAACACAATACAGATCTGTAAAGTCAAAGTATCCCAAAGTATGGCCGACGGCAGGAAGAATATGGAAAGCAAAGTAGGACAAACAGGATTGCCTTAGCAACAGAAAACATACTCCCCATTTCGAATGAGGCGGACGCCTAGTACGACACGACGCTTGATGTCGGTACTGTGACTTTGCAGGTAAGCCCTAACAGAGCATGAGACCACCCATTGCCATTTCCTATCAGGATTGGATCTGCAAAAAAAGACGAGACGGTCAACACGGGCCGCATTGTTTCTTAAATGACAAGTTATTTGTGAAATGAACCGCTGTTAGGAAGCACAAGGGTTTATGTGTGAAAGAAGGAGGCGGCCATATCAGGTCCCTATTTTTCCTACAAGATGCATCAGGCATGTTGAATATATAGTAAAATGAAATGAAAAGACTAGATTAAATTCAATGTTGCATTCTATTTTATATAGAATCGTAAAACAAAGCAAATGCATCTATTGCCTAGTTTCAAATTTCTATCTATATGGAAAAAAGCAATGTTGTGAGAGCCAAGATGAGGGAACTAATCTATTCCCAATACTATCTTTCTTTATTCGACTAGGACGTACATCGTCCATGAGTCTGACGGGACTCCTTATGCTCTACACACGTTATTAGTGAGATCATGAACACCAAAGATCGGTAAGCTCCATTTTAAACAACACTTGCACCTAGTAGACAAATGGAACCTTAGAAGACAAACAGCACTAATTCCATTGTTAGATTTTGTTGTTTTTCTTGCCTCTCGTGCTATTTATTATTTCTTTTTCCTTTAATTTTATTACCCCCCACCCCCCCACACACCCCACTGTTTCTCTCTCCTTCCATCTCCTTCGGAATACTAAACTATTACGTATGTATCAACCCTGCAACTGGACAATACTATGGTATGTGGTATTTTTGCTTTGCATTATAATATGTTTCAAAAGAATGTCATTGAAAATTATTAATTTTTTTTTCTTTTTCTTTTAAATAATCATGTAAATTGGTTTTTCTTGATGAATGTGGATATTATTATTTTTGTATAGAACGTTATTGCCCAGATTTGAGAAAGGCAAATGAGTGCCGAAACACGTGTCATCAACATGGGCTACAACCAAAAATAAAAAAGCATACGAAACAATGCTTTTAAAAAAAATCAAACTAAACTGGTCTCGAACAACATTTCTTGTGGCGCAGTAATGGATGCGTGTGGAATTTTCTAGTTTCACTTTCAACAAACAAAGTGGGGGAACTCTGGGTCTTCGTTTTCTACACACATCATTGCGACACGTTTAAGCTGTTATTTAAGGATAATAGTTGCAGAGGTTAAAGAGTGTGGTTAGAAAAGCTCCCCAAGTTTGTATACACATGTATTACATAATTGCATTACTATAGACAAAACACAAAGACACAAGAACACATACCAATATGGGTATATACAGGGAAAGTGAAGTTAGCAAAAAAGCACAAGTAGTAGCAGAAACAATTCATAATTTAACTGATTATTTTCATGCAAATAAATGATTGCTCTGTTTCAAAGCTGCTATTTACCCTAGGTATATGTATCAGTTGATGTGATTGGACCCTAAGGAAAGTAGTGTGAGTACAATGTATACAAATATGACCATATACAGGGAAAGTACAGCCATAAAAAAAAAAAAAAAACAGAACTATCAGAAAGTGCTCATAAGTCTATTGATTATCTTTATGCACTAAAAGGATTGCTGTCTTTCAACCTTGTGTCTTCCCGTATGTATATGTTTCATATGATGTGACTAGACTCTAAGGGAATTACTGTAAGAACCTACTTGAAGGATACGTCTACAAATAAAATAAAATGTTTAGTTTCTGACTGTTACTGAAGAAAACCATGTGGCCTAGATATGTCAGCAAAAGAAAAAAGAGTGAGCCAGACATGTGATGTCATCAGTGATGTCATCAATGACATTTGTGATGTCATCTTTGATGTCCTGGGTGTTAGTTGAAGTAGTGCACGGTGGTGGCGCGAGTTATGTGGTTGCTTAGCTTACCATAACTGGCGAATTTCAAGGGTTTTTCGGTTTTACTTGGAACCATAACGTCCCTTTGACAAAGTTTTTTCACTGAATATATATATATATATATATATATATATATATATATATATATATGTGGTGAAAAAAAGGAGGAGAGGGGCGCACTCCAGTTCCCTGCACAGTAAACCTTCTCAGCCACAGGTGTTCTCCTCCGACCGGTTTCTGTGCCAATACACGTCATCAGGGAGGCTGTCTTAACTTGCAGCTCACAGCAAGTGCAGGTGTTACCACTTAGTGAGGATTCTGCTGCAAGGACTTCTGGTAGCTGTAGTCATCAGGTTTGCAAGGAAAAGACTCACACCCAATCCCACAGTGGGGAAAGGGGGGGAGTAGCCTACAGTGAGGCACTCCAAAGTTGGGCATAAATTACCCCGGTGCAGCACCCTATTAGATTTCTGAAGATTCCACCCTTCAGAAAACTTACAAATGTGGTGAAAAAAAGGAGGAGAGGGGCGCACTCCAGTTCCCTGCACAGTAAACCTTCTCAGCCACAGGTGTTCTCCTCCGACCGGTTTCTGTGCCAATACACGTCATCAGGGAGGCTGTCTTAACTTGCAGCTCACAGCAAGTGCAGGTGTTACCACTTAGTGAGGATTCTGCTGCAAGGACTTCTGGTAGCTGTAGTCATCAGGTTAGCAAGGAACAGACTCACACCCAATCCCACAGTGGGGAAAGGGGGGGAGTAGCCTACAGTGAGGCACTCCAAAGTTGGGCATAAATTACCCCGGTGCAGCACCCTATTAGATTTCTGAAGATTCCACCCTTCAGAAAACTTACAAATGTGGTGAAAAAAAGGAGGAGAGGGGCGCTCCCAGTTCCCTGCACAGTAAACCTTCTCAGCCACAGGTGCTGAAGGGTGGAATCTTCAGAAATCTAATAGGGTGCTGCACCGGGGTAATTTATGCCCAACTTTGGAGTGCCTCACTGTAGGCTACTCCCCCCCTTTCCCCACTGTGGGATTGGGTGTGAGTCTGTTCCTTGCTAACCTGATGACTACAGCTACCAGAAGTCCTTGCAGCAGAATCCTCACTAAGTGGTAACACCTGCACTTGCTGTGAGCTGCAAGTTAAGACAGCCTCCCTGATGACGTGTATTGGCACAGAAACCGGTCGGAGGAGAACACCTGTGGCTGGGAAGGTTTACTGTGCAGGGAACTGGAGTGCGCCCCTCTCCTCTTTTTTTCAACACATTTGTAAGTTTTCTGAAGGGTGGAATCTTCAGAAATCTAATAGGGTGCTGCACCGGGGTAATTTATGCCCAACTTTGGAGTGCCTCACTGTAGGCTACTCCCCCCCTTTCCCCACTGTGGGATTGGGTGTGAGTCTGTTCCTTGCTAACCTGATGACTACAGCTACCAGAAGTCCTTGCAGCAGAATCCTCACTAAGTGGTAACACCTGCACTTGCTGTGAGCTGCAAGTTAAGACAGCCTCCCTGATGACGTGTATTGGCACAGAAACCGGTCGGAGGAGAACACCTGTGGCTGGGAAGGTTTACTGTGCAGGGAACTGGAGTGCGCCCCTCTCCTCTTTTTTTCAACACATTTGTAAGTTTTCTGAAGGGTGGAATCTTCAGAAATCTAATAGGGTGCTGCACCGGGGTAATTTATGCCCAACTTTGGAGTGCCTCACTGTAGGCTACTCCCCCCCTTTCCCCACTGTGGGATTGGGTGTGAGTCTGTTCCTTGCTAACCTGATGACTACAGCTACCAGAAGTCCTTGCAGCAGAATCCTCACTAAGTGGTAACACCTGCACTTGCTGTGAGCTGCAAGTTAAGACAGCCTCCCTGATGACGTGTATTGGCACAGAAACCGGTCGGAGGAGAACACCTGTGGCTGGGAAGGTTTACTGTGCAGGGAACTGGAGTGCGCCCCTCTCCTCTTTTTTTCAACACATTTGTAAGTTTTCTGAAGGGTGGAATCTTCAGAAATCTAATAGGGTGCTGCACCGGGGTAATTTATGCCCAACTTTGGAGTGCCTCACTGTAGGCTACTCCCCCCCTTTCCCCACTGTGGGATTGGGTGTGAGTCTGTTCCTTGCTAACCTGATGACTACAGCTACCAGAAGTCCTTGCAGCAGAATCCTCACTAAGTGGTAACACCTGCACTTGCTGTGAGCTGCAAGTTAAGACAGCCTCCCTGATGACGTGTATTGGCACAGAAACCGGTCGGAGGAGAACACCTGTGGCTGGGAAGGTTTACTGTGCAGGGAACTGGAGTGCGCCCCTCTCCTCTTTTTTTCAACACATTTGTAAGTTTTCTGAATGATGGAATCTTCAGAAATCTAATAGGGTGCTGCACCGGGGTAATTTATGCCCAACTTTGGAGTGCCTCACTGTAGGCTACTCCCCCCCTTTCCCCACTGTGGGATTGGGTGTGAGTCTGTTCCTTGCTAACCTGATGACTACAGCTACCAGAAGTCCTTGCAGCAGAATCCTCACTAAGTGGTAACACCTGCACTTGCTGTGAGCTGCAAGTTAAGACAGCCTCCCTGATGACGTGTATTGGCACAGAAACCGGTCGGAGGAGAACACCTGTGGCTGGGAAGGTTTACTGTGCAGGGAACTGGAGTGCGCCCCTCTCCTCTTTTTTTTCAACACATTTGTAAGTTTTCTGAAGGGTGGAATCTTCAGAAATCTAATAGGGTGCTGCACCGGGGTAATTTATGCCCAACTTTGGAGTGCCTCACTGTAGGCTACTCCCCCCCTTTCCCCACTGTGGGATTGGGTGTGAGTCTGTTCCTTGCTAACCTGATGACTACAGCTACCAGAAGTCCTTGCAGCAGAATCCTCACTAAGTGGTAACACCTGCACTTGCTGTGAGCTGCAAGTTAAGACAGCCTCCCTGATGACGTGTATTGGCACAGAAACCGGTCGGAGGAGAACACCTGTGGCTGGGAAGGTTTACTGTGCAGGGAACTGGAGTGCGCCCCTCTCCTCTTTTTTTCAACACATTTGTAAGTTTTCTGAAGGGTGGAATCTTCAGAAATCTAATAGGGTGCTGCACCGGGGTAATTTATGCCCAACTTTGGAGTGCCTCACTGTAGGCTACTCCCCCCCTTTCCCCACTGTGGGATTGGGTGTGAGTCTGTTCCTTGCTAACCTGATGACTACAGCTACCAGAAGTCCTTGCAGCAGAATCCTCACTAAGTGGTAACACCTGCACTTGCTGTGAGCTGCAAGTTAAGACAGCCTCCCTGATGACGTGTATTGGCACAGAAACCGGTCGGAGGAGAACACCTGTGGCTGGGAAGGTTTACTGTGCAGGGAACTGGAGTGCGCCCCTCTCCTCTTTTTTTCAACACATTTGTAAGTTTTCTGAAGGGTGGAATCTTCAGAAATCTAATAGGGTGCTGCACCGGGGTAATTTATGCCCAACTTTGGAGTGCCTCACTGTAGGCTACTCCCCCCCCTTTCCCCACTGTGGGATTGGGTGTGAGTCTGTTCCTTGCTAACCTGATGACTACAGCTACCAGAAGTCCTTGCAGCAGAATCCTCACTAAGTGGTAACACCTGCACTTGCTGTGAGCTGCAAGTTAAGACAGCCTCCCTGATGACGTGTATTGGCACAGAAACCGGTCAGAGGAGAACACCTATGGCTGGGAAGGTTTACTGTGCAGGGAACTGGAGTGCGCCCCTCTCCTCTTTTTTTCAACACATTTGTAAGTTTTCTGAAGGGTGGAATCTTCAGAAATCTAATAGGGTGCTGCACCGGGGTAATTTATGCCCAACTTTGGAGTGCCTCACTGTAGGCTACTCCCCCCCTTTCCCCACTGTGGGATTGGGTGTGAGTCTGTTCCTTGCTAACCTGATGACTACAGCTACCAGAAGTCCTTGCAGCAGAATCCTCACTAAGTGGTAACACCTGCACTTGCTGTGAGCTGCAAGTTAAGACAGCCTCCCTGATGACGTGTATTGGCACAGAAACCGGTCGGAGGAGAACACCTGTGGCTGGGAAGGTTTACTGTGCAGGGAACTGGAGTGCGCCCCTCTCCTCTTTTTTTCAACACATTTGTAAGTTTTCTGAAGGGTGGAATCTTCAGAAATCTAATAGGGTGCTGCACCGGGGTAATTTATGCCCAACTTTGGAGTGCCTCACTGTAGGCTACTCCCCCCCTTTCCCCACTGTGGGATTGGGTGTGAGTCTGTTCCTTGCTAACCTGATGACTACAGCTACCAGAAGTCCTTGCAGCAGAATCCTCACTAAGTGGTAACACCTGCACTTGCTGTGAGCTGCAAGTTAAGACAGCCTCCCTGATGACGTGTATTGGCACAGAAACCGGTCGGAGGAGAACACCTGTGGCTGGGAAGGTTTACTGTGCAGGGAACTGGAGTGCGCCCCTCTCCTCTTTTTTTCAACACATATATATATATATATATATATATATATATATATATATATATATATATATATATTACACAGCCACAGTAGTTATAGTCAAGTTGCTAATCCCATAGGAAGAGCACTTTATATATATATATACATATCTTACATGGCCACAGTAGTGGACATGTAGTTACGGTTAAGTTGTGTTTCTATAGGAAGACCCCTTTTTGGGTGGCATATAACTTCTCTCCCCCTGGATGAATCCTCACCAAACTGTGCAAAAAAAGTATATGGCCCACTTTGATTTTTTTTGCAAAGTTTGGTGAGGTTTGGTCCAGACTGAATGGGGAAAAAACTTTGCTCACGCCTACAGCTCAAACCGCTGGACGGATTTACACCAAATTTGCGGCAGGAGTGGCGTCTTGGTCCTAAAAGCATGCTTTTGCAAATTTGGTGAAAATCCGTCCAGTAGTTTTTTTTAAAACGACCAAAAAGTGGGTCACAAAAAATGTGTGATATCTATGTTCGGTCCGCGGACTCACTTCCCTGTTTGGCCTCTGATTCGCAGTGCTGTCCGCGGACTGGCCTCTAATAGGCCGAAAAATGTGCTGACTTTTTCATAGTCCGCGAACACTGGGACGCGTCCGCTGATTGGATGGTGAGAAAGCGTGAAATGCGTCTGTTTTCTTAAAACGTCCGCCATCTTGGATTTGCAGACTTTTTGGGGGTCTGAGAACAGCGCAGTGAATTTCTTTTTTTTTAAAAAAACTGCATTTCACTTTTCAAACTCAACAAACAATCTCTCGGGATGTGGGGGGAATGAGGATGGAATGGGATATGGCCATAAAAAGCCAAAAAATGGGTTGTTTCACCCCTGGAAGTCTGCGAACACTCCAGATGTCCTGGGACAGTCCTGTGGTGTTCGAAAATACTCCAGATGCCCTGGAACAGTCCTGTGGTGTTCGTGGGGGCATGCAGACATGTGATGTCATCAGTGATGCCATCAATGACATTTGTGATGTCATCATTGATGCCCTGGGTGTTAGTCTTAGCAGTGCACGGTGGTGGCGCATTTATGGTTGTTTAGCTTACCATAACTGGCGAATTTCAGGGTTTTTCGGTTTTACTTGGAACCATAACATCCCTTTAACAAAGTTTTTTCACTGAATTTCATAGGTTTTTAGTAGCGCAACTTAACCATAATGTCCCTTTAACAAACAGCCTTATTAACATTGCGCCTTGCTTTTTCCATTTGTGGACCAAATGAAGAAGAACGAAGCCACATTTGTCTCTGCGCAATCCGTGAAAATATCACTTGAGAATTAGGAAACATGTCCATAACCTTCCTAAGTCCTTCTTTCATAGCAAATTGCAAAAAAATTCCAGTTGCATGTCCTAAACTGTTCCCTCCACAATGAATTACAATTATGTCTGGATGTTGCTCTGTCTCCAAAGTAGCACAGAGAGGTAGCAAGTCCAACCACTTCATTCCACGTACTCCATGCCAGTGTCCTTCCACATGTGGGAATCCAAGATCTACAGCTACTCCACAGCTTTCTGCATGCACCTTCAACCAATGTATCCACGAATCTCCTAAAATCCAAAAAATCTGTTTTCTGAAACACACAGCCATAGCTATCTTTTGTTCTCTCAGCAAAAAGAGTATCTGAGAAAATCTCTCCTGGCACAACACACCCACCAAACTTTCCTGACCAATCCCTTTCAGTGCTTATTCTCATTTGCATGACTTCTGAACCCAAAAATCCCCGGATGTAACTCCCGATGCCCGCGAACTACCGCCTTGTCTGCGGACATATCGTAACATGAACAGCCCTTCTACCATTTCCACTACACTCTCTCTGCCATTCCCAAATTGGATGTACCTCAAAAATCACATGACCATGCACCAATCACATTCAAGACCTCTACATCTAACTGCATCATCATAGATCAGCACTGCAAATGTACTCTGAATCTCTCTGAGTACAAGTGTCATATCATTGGCAAGCAGCATCTACCAGAAATACTGTACAAGTCTTCAAGATTTCTACTTGCAGCTCCATGCATATCCATATGCATGAACACAAACTTCAGGTATGCATATTTTCTGTATAGTAGATGACATAGCTCTCAACCATTTTTGTTTTACAGGCGGGTGAAATCACCCGATTTTGTTTTTGGCGGGTGAGACGCCCATTGGAATGAATGGGCGTGCAGGAGGCTTGGCGGGTGAGTCTGCCGTTTACAAGGCATGTGACACCCGCCAAAAGCGTGTGAGTTGAGAGCTATGAGATGAACACATTTTCAAACAGACTTTTACCTTGTAAAATATGTAAAATGAATTTACTGTACTTTTTTCAATTTCCTAAAATCAACTATCACTTATAAACCTTTATACTTTTTACTTTCTTTATACACACACACTCAAATCATGTTAAACTAACATTTTTTAAATGAAATATATAGACTAGATATATTCAAACAAAATTGCAAGCAAACACAATCTATGTTTAAACCTTTATAAAAATACTTATACAATGTCATATTTTTTGTTTTTATTTATTTAATTACTTTAAATTAGACATGCCATTGAGGCGCTATTACCTAGAACAGTTTACTTACAGAAATAGTGGTATTCACTAATATATTATAAATTTCACAAGACATAGTAAAGATATTTTTTTTTTTGCTACAGTTAGTCATTCAATACAATTTGTTCATTAAGAACATATCATATGTACTGAACTGATGCAATGTATCTTATGTAAATAAATTAGTTTAATGGTTTTACAGAAGGCACTGAGGATTTCAATTAAAAAATCAATATCTAAATTACTGCTATATACAAACAAAGTTACTAATTTGAAGCTTTTACAATTGCAGTGAAGACCAGTTTCCTGAAAAGAAGCAGCCGAATTCGAAGAAGAAAGAAAAACTAAGAAGTTACCTGTTAATTTAAAAAAAATTAAGTAAAATATCACCATAATATTTGTATCATTAATCAAATAGAATATAAGTGGTAGGGCACCTGGCGGGGTCCTGATTTACCCAGGTAGGTAAACATATAATAAACAAAAAAATCAGGATGACGAGATCCAGACCAAGTTCTGTGTGTGTGTGTTTATTCGCATCAACACAGAGAGTTTTTCAAGTAATCAAAACAATTTATTTTACAGATCTTTCGATAAGCACGAAAGGTACAATGTGAACGGACAAGGTTTAGTGATGAGAAGTGATAACACGTATGTGTGTAGACCCCGCAACTGCAGAGGCCAAAACTACACTCAAAAACAGATTTCCCACAGTTGGACAGGGTAACAACCCTAGTAGGCAGGGAAAGGTGTGCTCTTAGACTTGCGTCAGTCCAAGGCATGATTAACACATGGTGCACACAACACAATTTACATGAAACGTACACAAGGGGGGTGGAGTTGTGACACAGGGATCGACACAGGGTGTGTTTCGGCCAAAAAAGAGGCTAGAATTGCGCCTGTCTTTGCGCTGGCCTTCGTCAGGAGAGGCACCTATGGCGGTGCTGTCCGTTGTGTCTGTGAATAAAAACATATTGGTGAGGATCTCGGGAGTCAATTTACTAAGTACTAATTGGTATTTAATACGGGCAAAGTGGTGCCAGAGAGGTACACCATGTGGTGTCTCTTGAGAACAGCGTACCTGCTGTTGTGGTAGCCAGAGGCTGTTATGAGGGTCATCCATGAAAAATGCAGGATTGACGGTGCACGAATGGCATTTGTTCTGTCGGCTGTCTCGGTGGACGGGCCGATTCGTCTCAGGGTCCCGTGCAACTGATGTAGGCCGGGATAGGTCCTGAATCTGAGAAAGGACATAAAACGCGGGTAATGAAAACCCGGCTGCGTGTAACGGATACAAACCCATTGGGTGAAGGTGGTCCGAAAAAGGGCTCTGACCCCACTGGTGTGGTGGTGGTACGGTGCTCGGGGCTGCATTAGCAAGACACCTGGGTTCTGTGCTCCTGGGTGTGCCGAGTTGAGTGATGGTCGGCTAGGCAACATGACTCAGGTGGCCCTGGGGTGACAGAGGTGTTTGTTGTGAATATACATCTGTCCAGGTGAAAGCTATGCCGGGCACGGGATTAATGGGCGTGGGCTGCGTGTCGGTGCCTGGAATGGAAATTATCAGGGAAGAGGAGACTCGCTGTCGCAGGGGTGCGGTAAAGAGCTGGAGTGGGTAGCTTACCGCAGTGAGCTCGCAGGTGCTGCGCTACGTAGTACCAGGACCTCTGAACGCCGTAGTTGTTGTGAGGAAGACAGAGTAGTGGTGCCTTATTGGCTAAACTGGGCCAGACAGGGACCAATCCAAACTGGCGGAGGGCCTGGACGCGGGGGCCAATCGCGAGGGGCTGGTCGAGTGGGTCACGATCGCGTGGTGTAGTGGGAAATGTAGTTCCCTAATGCCACCAGGATGGCGGCATAGCGTGGAGTGATGTAGTGACAGGGAGGGCATGTTCTATAGATGGAAGAAAGGTGTTTAGTTAGAAATGTTTCCATTCGAAAGTTGTGTTCAGGCCGTTTCGTACTGTGTCCAATTTGTGTACCCATTTTTGCTCGAGTCTAGTGAGAGCCAAATTGATATCGCCACCCCGGCGTTGTGGCTGGAGTTGTTGGACCACCGTCCAGAACAACTGATCGTGGGTGTGTTTTGCCTTGGCGAAATGTTCAACTAGTGGCTTATCTTCGACTTGGTTTTTGATACAGGACCTGTGTTCGTTGATCCTTTGTTTGATTGGTCTGATGGTTTTGCCAATGTAGACCAATTGACAGGGGCACTTGATGGCGTAGATAATGAACCTACTTTCGCAGTTCGTGTGGCTGTTCAATTTCCAAGTGAGATTATTGTGGACAAAAGTTTTGCTGTTTTTGGTGAAGCGACATGCGACACATTGTCCACAGCTGAAGTGTCCCACCACGGGTGGGAGATTCCACAAGGTGGAGGTAGGTCTGTTTGGTTCCAAGTAGGTGTGTACCAGTGTGTCTCTGAGGTTTTTGTTTTTCTTGAAAGCAAATAACGTTTTTTTGGCTAGGCTTCCATCGTTTTTGATCAGATGCCAATGTTTATTGATGGTGTTCTTTATGAGATTGCTGATTGGGTTGTATGTGGTGACACAGACAACCCTGTTGATGGGATCTTTTTCTCTCGTGGTGAGGCAGACCGAGCGATCCGTGTTGGCTGCTCTTTTCTGGGCGCTCCTGATGGATTTTCTAGGGTAGCCCCTTTCTCCGAGACGTTTTTGTAGTTGTTGCGCATGGTATTTGAATTTTTCTGTGTCGGAGCAGTTCCTGCGGATGCGAAGGAATTGGCTGTACGGGAGATTATACTTCAATCCTTGAGGGTGGTAGCTCGAGAAGTGGAGCAGAGTGTTTCTGTCCGTGGGTTTTCTAAAGAGTTCCGTTTTCAATTTCTCTCCGGATCTATAGATGTGAAGATCTAAAAAGTTGATGGATTGGTACTCCCACTCGATGGTGAACTTAATGTGGTTGTTGCGTGTGTTGATCCATTGGTGGAAGGCTAAAAGTGTGTCTTTGCTTCCTTCCCAGACTAGTAGTACGTCGTCAATGTAGCGGCGCCAGATCTTGATGTGTGTTCTGTATGGGTTGTCGTTGTGATAGATATGATCCTCTTCATACTGAGCCATGTATAGGTTGGCGACGTCCGGAGCGAAAGTGGCCCCCATGCTTACGCCTTTGATTTGTTGATATAATTGTTGGCCAAAAAGGAAGAAGTTTTCGCCCATCGCAATGCGGATGCATTCGAGCAGGAAGTTAGTAGGTACGGAGGAGACGTCTGTCCTTTTTTCGAGGCAGATGGCCAGGGCTTGTAATCCTTCCAGCTGTGGGATCGAGGTGTATAGTGCCTCGACATCCATGGTGACCAGTATGGAGTCTGTCGAGAGCTGTATGGTATCTAGGACCTTGATGGTTTCCGTGCTATCTCTGAGGTAGGATGCCATTTTTCCGATGAAGGGTTTCATAAAGAAGTCTGTGTACAGGGATAAAGGTTCCAGTAGTGAGTCACATGCGGAGACTATGGGTCTCCCTGGTGGTTTCGTAGCATGTTTGTGTATTTTCGGTAAGATGTAAAACGCCGGAGTCCTCGGATTGGTTTTGTTGAGGAACATTCGTTCTTCTTGGCAGATCCAGCCCTCGTCTTCGGCGTGTTTTGTGAGGTTGAGGATCTCTTCTTGAAGGCGTTCTGTGGGGTCTCTGTTCAACATTTTGTATGAAGTTTGGTCGTTGAGGAGTCGTTGGCACTCTTGGTTATAATCTGTGGTATTCATGATAACGATGCCCCCTCCCTTATCTGCTGGCTTTATGGTGATAGTGGTGTCTTGGTGAAGGTCCTTCAGGGATTTTCTCTCCGCTCGTTTCAGGTTGTCCTGATAGAAGTTGTTCTTTCTAATGCCGATATTCACGGTGTTCATGACCATTTTTTCAAATGTTTCGAATTCACTCGGGATCGTATGAGGTGGAGGCATGAAGGTGGATTTAGGTTTGAAACCTGTCGTATTCTCCTTGTCTCTCTCAGGTGCTGGAGTGCCGTTGTATGCTCTGTCCTGTTTGTTGGGTAAATGTACCTCGAAGAAGTATTTTAATCTCAAAGTTCGAAAGAAACGTCTGAGCTCTGCTTCTGTGGAAAACGGGTCTGCTTTGGTGGCTGGAACAAAGGATAGACCTTTTTCCAGAAGGGTCTGTTCTGTATGGGCCAGTGGTCTAGTGGATAAATTAAAGATGGGGATGGGTGCTAAGGCTGGTTCGAGTACCACTGGCGGGTCCTCATATACTGCCCCGTTTGTGGGCGTCTCTTCGGTCGGCCCCGTTGACCCCCTCGTTGAAAAAACAGGTGTTGTTGGGGTGGGCCTGGGTCTCTTGTGCCTCCGGGTGAGCCAGGTGTGCTGCTGCTTGAGGATCCTGAGCTGCCTGAGAAATTCACCATGCGGTTGCGTTTGTTGTGGTTGGATTTTTGTTGTTGTTGGAGATCGCTGTAATACGCTTCTTTGAGATAGGGATATGTTTTGTCTTCAGCGTAATTATTAAGGTCCTTTCTGAATTTTTGTACTTTTCGTTCGACCGTGAGTTGGTGGAATTTCGCCACCTCTTCTTCTAGTTTCTCCAATTTTTGTTTGGCGTCGTTGACGGTGTTGTCTTCCACAAATTTCTTCTCCAGGGTTGCCAGCTCTTCTCCCTGTTTTTTGCATTCTTCCTGGGCTGTGTCGATTATTAGGATGATCCAATCTCGGCTGCATTTGTTTCCCACGCCGCTGAAGTTTACTTTGAACTTGGGGTTGTCTGTGAATACCCTGGGGATGTTTTTGATTTGTAATCCTTCTGGGATAATGCCCGCTTTTAAGTATTCTAGCATGAAAGTTCCATGCATTTCTGTTCGTATCAGTTTTTTCTTTTTTTGAAGAATGGTGTCTAGTTCGTCTTTATTGGCACCTTGTGCGATGGGTCCGCCTTCTGATCCAAGGGTGGTGGGGGTACCCATTAGTTTGCGGAAGTATTCATCCGTGTAGGACACGATGTTGACTTTGTCCATGTTGCTGGTGAGTAGTAGGACACAATGAAGGAATCTGTTCCTATGGAATTGTAATAGCCCTTCAACCGTGGGTTGTGCTAAATAGAATATAAGTGGTAGGGCACCTGGCGGGGTCCTGATTTACCCAGGTAGGTAAACATATAATAAACAAAAAAATCAGGATGACGAGATCCAGACCAAGTTCTGTGTGTGTGTGTTTATTCGCATCAACACAGAGAGTTTTTCAAGTAATCAAAACAATTTATTTTACAGATCTTTCGATAAGCACGAAAGGTACAATGTGAACGGACAAGGTTTAGTGATGAGAAGTGATAACACGTATGTGTGTAGACCTCGCAACTGCAGAGGCCAAAACTACACTCAAAAACAGATTTCCCACAGTTGGACAGGGTAACAACCCTAGTAGGCAGGGAAAGGTGTGCTCTTAGACTTGCGTCAGTCCAAGGCATGATTAACACATGGTGCACACAATACAATTTACATGAAACGTACACAAGGGGGGTGGAGTTGTGACACAGGGATCGACACAGGGTGTGTTTCGGCCAAAAAAGAGGCTAGAATTGCGCCTGTCTTTGCGCTGGCCTTCGTCAGGAGAGGCACCTATGGCGGTGCTGTCCGTTGTGTCTGTGAATAAAAACATATTGGTGAGGATCTCGGGAGTCAATTTACTAAGTACTAATTGGTATTTAATACGGGCAAAGTGGTGCCAGAGAGGTACACCATGTGGTGTCTCTTGAGAACAGCGTACCTGCTGTTGTGGTAGCCGGAGGCTGTTATGAGGGTCATCCATGTAAAATGCTGGACTGACGGTGCACGAATGCCATTTGTTCTGTCGGCTGTTTCGGTGGACGGGCCGATTCGTCTCAGGGTCCCGTGCAACTGATGTAGGCCGGGATAGGTCCTGAATCTGAGAAAGGACATAAAACGCAGGTAATGAAAACCCGGCTGCGTGTAACGGATACAAACCCATTGGGTGAAGGTGGTCCGAAAAAGGGCTCTGACCCCACTGGTGTGGTGGTGGTACGGTGCTCGGGGCTGCATTAGCAAGACACCTGGGTTCTGTGCTCCTGGGTGTGCCGAGTTGAGTGATGGTCGGCTAGGCAACATGACTCAGGTGGCCCTGGGGTGACAGAGGTGTTTGTTGTGAATATACATCTGTCCAGGTGAAAGCTATGCCGGGCACGGGATTAATGGGCGTGGGCTGCGTGTCGGTGCCTGGAATGGAAATTATCAGGGAAGAGGAGACTCGCTGTCGCAGGGGTGCGGTAAAGAGCTGGAGTGGGTAGCTTACCGCAGTGAGCTCGCAGGTGCTGCGCTACGTAGTACCAGGACCTCTGAACGCCGTAGTTGTTGTGAGGAAGACAGAGTAGTGGTGCCTTATTGGCTAAACTGGGCCAGACAGGGACCAATCCAAACTGGCGGAGGGCCTGGACGCGGGGGCCAATCGCGAGGGGCTGGTCGAGTGGGTCACGATCGCGTGCTGTAGTAGGAAATGTAGTTCCCTAATGCCACCAGGATGGCGGCATAGCGTGGAGTGATGTAGTGACAGGGAGGGCATGTTCTATAGATGGAAGAAAGGTGTTTAGTTAGAAATGTTTCCATTCAACAGTTATGTTCAGGCCGTTTCGTACTGTGTCCAATTTGTGTACCCATTTTTGCTCGAGTCTAGTGAGAGCCAAATTGATATCGCCACCCCGGCGTTGTGGCTGGAGTTGTTGGACCACCGTCCAGAACAACTGATCGTGGGTGTGTTTTGCCTTGGCGAAATGTTCAACTAGTGGCTTATCTTCGACTTGGTTTTTGATACAGGACCTGTGTTTGTTGATCCTTTGTTTGATTGGTCTGATGGTTTTGCCAATGTAGACCAATTGACAGGGGCACTTGATGGCGTAGATAATGAACCTACTTTCGCAGTTCGTGTGGCTGTTCAATTTCCAAGTGAGATTATTGTGGACAAAAGTTTTGCTGTTTTTGGTGAAGCGACATGCGACACATTGTCCACAGCTGAAGTGTCCCACCACGGGTGGGAGATTCCACAGGGTGGAGGTAGGTCTGTTTGGTTCCAAGTAGGTGTGTACCAGTGTGTCTCTGAGGTTTTTGTTTTTCTTGAAAGCAAATAACGGTTTTTTGGCTAGGCTCCCATCGTTTTTGATCAGATGCCAATGTTTATTGATGGTGTTCTTTATGAGATTGCTGATTGGGTTGTATGTGGTGACACAGACAACCCTGTTGATGGGATCTTTTTCTCTCGTGGTGAGGCAGACCGAGCGATCCGTGTTGGCTGCTCTTTTCTTGGCGCTCCTGATGGATTTTCTAGGGTAGCCCCTTTCTCCGAGACGTTTTTGTAGTTGTTGCGCATGGTATTTGAATTTTTCTGTGTCGGAGCAGTTCCTGCGGATGCGAAGGAATTGGCTGTACGGGAGATTATACTTCAATCCTTGAGGGTGGTAGCTCGAGAAGTGGAGCAGAGTGTTTCTGTCCGTGGGTTTTCTAAAGAGTTCCGTTTTCAATTTCTCTCCGGATCTATAGATGTGAAGATCTAAAAAGTTGATGGATTGGTAGTCCCACTCGATGGTGAACTTAATGTGGTTGTTGCGTGTGTTGATCCATTGGTGGAAGGCTAAAAGTGTGTCTTTGCTTCCTTCCCAGACTAGTAGTACGTCGTCAATGTAGCGGCGCCAGATCTTGATGTGTGTTCTGTATGGGTTGTCGTTGTGATAGATATGATCCTCTTCATACTGAGCCATGTATAGGTTGGCGACGACCGGAGCGAAAGTGGCCCCCATGCTTACGCCTTTGATTTGTTGATATAATTGTTGGCCAAAAAGGAAGAAGTTTTCGCCCATCGCAATGCGGATGCATTCGAGCAGGAAGTTAGTAGGTACGGAGGAGACGTCTGTCCTTTTTTCGAGGCAGATGGCCAGGGCTTGTAATCCTTCCAGCTGTGGGATCGAGGTGTATAGTGCCTCGACATCCATGGTGACCAGTATGGAGTCTGTCGAGAGCTGTATGGTATCTAGGACCTTGATGGTTTCCGTGCTATCTCAGAGGTAGGATGCCATTTTTCCGATGAAGGGTTTCATAAAGAATTCTGTGTACAGGGATAAAGGTTCCAGTAGTGAGTCACATGCGGAGACTATGGGTCTCCCTGGTGGTTTCGTAGCATGTTTGTGTATTTTCGGTAAGATGTAAAACGCCGGAGTCCTCGGATTGGTTTTGTTGAGGAACATCCGTTCTTCTTGGCAGATCCAGCCCTCGTCTTCGGCGTGTTTTGTGAGGTTGAGGATCTCTTCTTGAAGGCGTTCTGTGGGGTCTCTGTTCAACATTTTGTATGAAGTTTGGTCGTTGAGGAGTCGTTGGCACTCTTGGTTATAATCTGTGGTATTCATGATAACGATGCCCCCTCCCTTATCTGCTGGCTTTATGGTGATAGTGGTGTCTTGGTGAAGGTCCTTCAGGGATTTTCTCTCCGCTCGTTTCAGGTTGTCCTGATAGAAGTTGTTCTTTCTAATGCCGATATTCACGGTGTTCATGACCATTTTTTCAAATGTTTCGAATTCACTCGGGATCGTATGAGGTGGAGGCATGAAGGTGGATTTAGGTTTGAAACCTGTCGTATTCTCCTTGTCTCTCTCAGGTGCTGGAGTGCCGTTGTATGCTCTGTCCTGTTTGTTGGGTAAATGTACCTCGAAGAAGTATTTTAATCTCAAAGTTCGAAAGAAACGTCTGAGCTCTGCTTCTGTGGAAAACGGGTCTGCTTTGGTGGCTGGAACAAAGGATAGACCTTTTTCCAGAAGGGTCTGTTCTGTATGGGCCAGTGGTCTAGTGGATAAATTAAAGATGGGGATGGGTGCTAAGGCTGGTTCGAGTACCACTGGCGGGTCCTCATATACTGCCCCGTTTGTGGGCGTCTCTTCGGTCGGCCCCGTTGACCCCCTCGTTGAAAAAACGGGTGTTGTTGGGGTGGGCCTGGGTCTCTTGTGCCTCCGGGTGAGCCAGGTGTGCTGCTGCTTGAGGATCCTGAGCTGCCTGAGAAATTCACCATGCGGTTGCGTTTGTTGTGGTTGGATTTTTGTTGTTGTTGGAGATCGCTGTAATACGCTTCTTTGAGATAGGGATATGTTTTGTCTTCAGCGTAATTATTAAGGTCCTTTCTGAATTTTTGTACTTTTCGTTCGACCGTGAGTTGGTGGAATTTCGCCACCTCTTCTTCTAGTTTCTCCAATTTTTGTTTGGCGTCGTTGACGGTGTTGTCTTCCACAAATTTCTTCTCCAGGGTTGCCAGCTCTTCTCCCTGTTTTTTGCATTCTTCCTGGGCTGTGTCGATTATTAGGATGATCCAATCTCGGCTGCATTTGTTTCCCACGCCGCTGAAGTTTACTTTGAACTTGGGGTTGTCTGTGAATACCCTGGGGATGTTTTTGATTTGTAATCCTTCTGGGATAATGCCCGCTTTTAAGTATTCTAGCATGAAAGTTCCATGCATTTCTGTTCGTATCAGTTTTTTCTTTTTTTGAAGAATGGTGTCTAGTTCGTCTTTATTGGCACCTTGTGCGATGGGTCCGCCTTCTGATCCAAGGGTGGTGGGGGTACCCATTAGTTTGCGGAAGTATTCATCCGTGTAGGACACGATGTTGACTTTGTCCATGTTGCTGGTGAGTAGTAGGACACAATGAAGGAATCTGTTCCTATGGAATTGTAATAGCCCTTCAACCGTGGGTTGTGCTAAATAGAATATAAGTGGTAGGGCACCTGGCGGGGTCCTGATTTACCCAGGTAGGTAAACATATAATAAACAAAAAAATCAGGATGACGAGATCCAGACCAAGTTCTGTGTGTGTGTGTTTATTCGCATCAACACAGAGAGTTTTTCAAGTAATCCAAACAATTTATTTTACAGATCTTTCGATAAGCACGAAAGGTACAATGTGAACGGACAAGGTTTAGTGATGAGAAGTGATAACACGTATGTGTGTAGACTTCGCAACTGCAGAGGCCAAAACTACACTCAAAAACAGATTTCCCACAGTTGGACAGGGTAACAACCCTAGTAGGCAGGGAAAGGTGTGCTCTTAGACTTGCGTCAGTCCAAGGCATGATTAACACATGGTGCACACAACACAATTTACATGAAACGTACACAAGGGGGGTGGAGTTGTGACACAGGGATCGACACAGGGTGTGTTTCGGCCAAAAAAGAGGCTAGAATTGCGCCTGTCTTTGCGCTGGCCTTCGTCAGGAGAGGCACCTATGGCGGTGCTGTCCGTTGTGTCTGTGAATAAAAACATATTGGTGAGGATCTCGGGAGTCAATTTACTAAGTACTAATTGGTATTTAATACGGGCAAAGTGGTGCCAGAGAGGTACACCATGTGGTGTCTCTTGAGAACAGCGTACCTGCTGTTGTGGTAGCCGGAGGCTGTTATGAGGGTCATCCATGAAAAATGCAGGATTGACGGTGCACGAATGGCATTTGTTCTGTCGGCTGTCTCGGTGGACGGGCCGATTCGTCTCAGGGTCCCGTGCAACTGATGTAGGCCGGGATAGGTCCTGAATCTGAGAAAGGACATAAAACGCGGGTAATGAAAACCCGGCTGCGTGTAACGGATACAAACCCATTGGGTGAAGGTGGTCCGAAAAAGGGCTCTGACCCCACTGGTGTGGTGGTGGTACGGTGCTCGGGGCTGCATTAGCAAGACACCTGGGTTCTGTGCTCCTGGGTGTGCCGAGTTGAGTGATGGTCGGCTAGGCAACATGACTCAGGTGGCCCTGGGGTGACAGAGGTGTTTGTTGTGAATATACATCTGTCCAGGTGAAAGCTATGCCGGGCACGGGATTAATGGGCGTGGGCTGCGTGTCGGTGCCTGGAATGGAAATTATCAGGGAAGAGGAGACTCGCTGTCGCAGGGGTGCGGTAAAGAGCTGGAGTGGGTAGCTTACCGCAGTGAGCTCGCAGGTGCTGCGCTACGTAGTACCAGGACCTCTGAACGCCGTAGTTGTTGTGAGGAAGACAGAGTAGCGGTGCCTTATTGGCTAAACTGGGCCAGACAGGGACCAATCCAAACTGGCGGAGGGCCTGGACGCGGGGGCCAATCGCGAGGGGCTGGTCGAGTGGGTCACGATCGCGTGGTGTAGTAGGAAATGTAGTTCCCTAATGCCACCAGGATGGCGGCATAGCGTGGAGTGATGTAGTGACAGGGAGGGCATGTTCTATAGATGGAAGAAAGGTGTTTAGTTAGAAATGTTTCCATTCGACAGTTATGTTCAGGCCGTTTCGTACTGTGTCCAATTTGTGTACCCATTTTTGCTCGAGTCTAGTGAGAGCCAAATTGATATCGCCACCCCGGCGTTGTGGCTGGAGTTGTTGGACCACCGTCCAGAACAACTGATCGTGGGTGTGTTTTGCCTTGGCGAAATGTTCAACTAGTGGCTTATCTTCGACTTGGTTTTTGATACAGGACCTGTGTTCGTTGATCCTTTGTTTGATTGGTCTGATGGTTTTGCCAATGTAGACCAATTGACAGGGGCACTTGATGGCGTAGATAATGAACCTACTTTCGCAGTTCGTGTGGCTGTTCAATTTCCAAGTGAGATTATTGTGGACAAAAGTTTTGCTGTTTTTGGTGAAGCGACATGCGACACATTGTCCACAGCTGAAGTGTCCCACCACGGGTGGGAGATTCCACAAGGTGGAGGTAGGTCTGTTTGGTTCCAAGTAGGTGTGTACCAGTGTGTCTCTGAGGTTTTTGTTTTTCTTGAAAGCAAATAACGGTTTTTTGGCTAGGCTCCCATCGTTTTTGATCAGATGCCAATGTTTATTGATGGTGTTCTTTATGAGATTGCTGATTGGGTTGTATGTGGTGACACAGACAACCCTGTTGATGGGATCTTTTTCTCTCGTGGTGAGGCAGACCGAGCGATCCGTGTTGGCTGCTCTTTTCTTGGCGCTCCTGATGGATTTTCTAGGGTAGCCCCTTTCTCCGAGACGTTTTTGTAGTTGTTGCGCATGGTATTTGAATTTTTCTGTGTCGGAGCAGTTCCTGCGGATGCGAAGGAATTGGCTGTACGGGAGATTATACTTCAATCCTTGAGGGTGGTAGCTCGAGAAGTGGAGCAGAGTGTTTCTGTCCGTGGGTTTTCTAAAGAGTTCCGTTTTCAATTTCTCTCCGGATCTATAGATGTGAAGATCTAAAAAGTTGATGGATTGGTAGTCCCACTCGATGGTGAACTTAATGTGGTTGTTGCGTGTGTTGATCCATTGGTGGAAGGCTAAAAGTGTGTCTTTGCTTCCTTCCCAGACTAGTAGTACGTCGTCAATGTAGCGGCGCCAGATCTTGATGTGTGTTCTGTATGGGTTGTTGTTGTGATAGATATGATCCTCTTCATACTGAGCCATGTATAGGTTGGCGACGTCCGGAGCGAAAGTGGCCCCCATGCTTACGCCTTTGATTTGTTGATATAATTGTTGGCCAAAAAGGAAGAAGTTTTCGCCCATCGCAATGCGGATGCATTCGAGCAGGAAGTTAGTAGGTACGGAGGAGACGTCTGTCCTTTTTTCGAGGCAGATGGCCAGGGCTTGTAATCCTTCCAGCTGTGGGATCGAGGTGTATAGTGCCTCGACATCCATGGTGACCAGTATGGAGTCTGTCGAGAGCTGTATGGTATCTAGGACCTTGATGGTTTCCGTGCTATCTCTGAGGTAGGATGCCATTTTTCCGATGAAGGGTTTCATAAAGAAGTCTGTGTACAGGGATAAAGGTTCCAGTAGTGAGTCACATGCGGAGACTATGGGTCTCCCTGGTGGTTTCGTAGCATGTTTGTGTATTTTCGGTAAGATGTAAAACGCCGGAGTCCTCGGATTGGTTTTGTTGAGGAACATCCGTTCTTCTTGGCAGATCCAGCCCTCGTCTTCGGCGTGTTTTGTGAGGTTGAGGATCTCTTCTTGAAGGCGTTCTGTGGGGTCTCTGTTCAACATTTTGTATGAAGTTTGGTCGTTGAGGAGTCGTTGGCACTCTTGGTTATAATCTGTGGTATTCATGATAACGATGCCCCCTCCCTTATCTGCTGGCTTTATGGTGATAGTGGTGTCTTGGTGAAGGTCCTTCAGGGATTTTCTCTCCGCTCGTTTCAGGTTGTCCTGATAGAAGTTGTTCTTTCTAATGCCGATATTCACGGTGTTCATGACCATTTTTTCAAATGTTTCGAATTCACTCGGGATCGTATGAGGTGGAGGCATGAAGGTGGATTTAGGTTTGAAACCTGTCGTATTCTCCTTGTCTCTCTCAGGTGCTGGAGTGCCGTTGTATGCTCTGTCCTGTTTGTTGGGTAAATGTACCTCGAAGAAGTATTTTAATCTCAAAGTTCGAAAGAAACGTCTGAGCTCTGCTTCTGTGGAAAACGGGTCTGCTTTGGTGGCTGGAACAAAGGATAGACCTTTTTCCAGAAGGGTCTGTTCTGTATGGGCCAGTGGTCTAGTGGATAAATTAAAGATGGGGATGGGTGCTAAGGCTGGTTCGAGTACCACTGGCGGGTCCTCATATACTGCCCCGTTTGTGGGCGTCTCTTCGGTCGGCCCCGTTGACCCCCTCGTTGAAAAAACGGGTGTTGTTGGGGTGGGCCTGGGTCTCTTGTGCCTCCGGGTGAGCCAGGTGTGCTGCTGCTTGAGGATCCTGAGCTGCCTGAGAAATTCACCATGCGGTTGCGTTTGTTCTGGTTGGATTTTTGTTGTTGTTGGAGATCGCTGTAATACGCTTCTTTGAGATAGGGATATGTTTTGTCTTCAGCGTAATTATTAAGGTCCTTTCTGAATTTTTGTACTTTTCGTTCGACCGTGAGTTGGTGGAATTTCGCCACCTCTTCTTCTAGTTTCTCCAATTTTTGTTTGGCGTCGTTGACGGTGTTGTCTTCCACAAATTTCTTCTCCAGGGTTGCCAGCTCTTCTCCCTGTTTTTTGCATTCTTCCTGGGCTGTGTCGATTATTAGGATGATCCAATCTCGGCTGCATTTGTTTCCCACGCCGCTGAAGTTTACTTTGAACTTGGGGTTGTCTGTGAATACCCTGGGGATGTTTTTGATTTGTAATCCTTCTGGGATTATGCCCGCTTTTAAGTATTCTAGCATGAAAGTTCCATGCATTTCTGTTCGTATCAGTTTTTTCTTTTTTTGAAGAATGGTGTCTAGTTCGTCTTTATTGGCACCTTGTGCGATGGGTCCGCCTTCTGATCCAAGGGTGGTGGGGGTACCCATTAGTTTGCGGAAGTATTCATCCGTGTAGGACACGATGTTGACTTTGTCCATGTTGCTGGTGAGTAGTAGGACACAATGAAGGAATCTGTTCCTATGGAATTGTAATAGCCCTTCAACCGTGGGTTGTGCTAAATAGAATATAAGTGGTAGGGCACCTGGCGGGGTCCTGATTTACCCAGGTAGGTAAACATATAATAAACAAAAAAATCAGGATGACGAGATCCAGACCAAGTTCTGTGTGTGTGTGTTTATTCGCATCAACACAGAGAGTTTTTCAAGTAATCAAAACAATTTATTTTACAGATCTTTCGATAAGCACGAAAGGTACAATGTGAACGGACAAGGTTTAGTGATGAGAAGTGATAACACGTATGTGTGTAGACCTCGCAACTGCAGAGGCCAAAACTACACTCAAAAACAGATTTCCCACAGTTGGACAGGGTAACAACCCTAGTAGGCAGGGAAAGGTGTGCTCTTAGACTTGCGTCAGTCCAAGGCATGATTAACACATGGTGCACACAACACAATTTACATGAAACGTACACAAGGGGGGTGGAGTTGTGACACAGGGATCGACACAGGGTGTGTTTCGGCCAAAAAAGAGGCTAGAATTGCGCCTGTCTTTGCGCTGGCCTTCGTCAGGAGAGGCACCTATGGCGGTGCTGTCCGTTGTGTCTGTGAATAAAAACATATTGGTGAGGATCTCGGGAGTCAATTTACTAAGTACTAATTGGTATTTAATACGGGCAAAGTGGTGCCAGAGAGGTACACCATGTGGTGTCTCTTGAGAACAGCGTACCTGCTGTTGTGGTAGCCGGAGGCTGTTATGAGGGTCATCCATGAAAAATGCAGGATTGACGGTGCACGAATGGCATTTGTTCTGTCGGCTGTCTCGGTGGACGGGCCGATTCGTCTCAGGGTCCCGTGCAACTGATGTAGGCCGGGATAGGTCCTGAATCTGAGAAAGGACATAAAACGCGGGTAATGAAAACCCGGCTGCGTGTAACGGATACAAACCCATTGGGTGAAGGTGGTCCGAAAAAGGGCTCTGACCCCACTGGTGTGGTGGTGGTACGGTGCTCGGGGCTGCATTAGCAAGACACCTGGGTTCTGTGCTCCTGGGTGTGCCGAGTTGAGTGATGGTCGGCTAGGCAACATGACTCAGGTGGCCCTGGGGTGACAGAGGTGTTTGTTGTGAATATACATCTGTCCAGGTGAAAGCTATGCCGGGCACGGGATTAATGGGCGTGGGCTGCGTGTCGGTGCCTGGAATGGAAATTATCAGGGAAGAGGAGACTCGCTGTCGCAGGGGTGCGGTAAAGAGCTGGAGTGGGTAGCTTACCGCAGTGAGCTCGCAGGTGCTGCGCTACGTAGTACCAGGACCTCTGAACGCTGTAGTTGTTGTGAGGAAGACAGAGTAGTGGTGCCTTATTGGCTAAACTGGGCCAGACAGGGACCAATCCAAACTGGCGGAGGGCCTGGACGCGGGGGCCAATCGCGAGGGGCTGGTCGAGTGGGTCACGATCGCGTGGTGTAGTGGGAAATGTAGTTCCCTAATGCCACCAGGATGGCGGCATAGCGTGGAGTGATGTAGTGACAGGGAGGGCATGTTCTATAGATGGAAGAAAGGTGTTCACCTGGACAGATGTATATTCACAACAAACACCTCTGTCACCCCAGGGCCACCTGAGTCATGTTGCCTAGCCGACCATCACTCAACTCGGCACACCCAGGAGCACAGAACCCAGGTGTCTTGCTAATGCAGCCCCGAGCACCGTACCACCACCACACCAGTGGGGTCAGAGCCCTTTTTCGGACCACCTTCACCCAATGGGTTTGTATCCGTTACACGCAGCCGGGTTTTCATTACCCGCGTTTTATGTCCTTTCTCAGATTCAGGACCTATCCCGGCCTACATCAGTTGCACGGGACCCTGAGACGAATCGGCCCGTCCACCGAGACAGCCGACAGAACAAATGCCATTCGTGCACCGTCAATCCTGCATTTTTCATGGATGACCCTCATAACAGCCTCCGGCTACCACAACAGCAGGTACGCTGTTCTCAAGAGACACCACATGGTGTACCTCTCTGGCACCACTTTGCCCGTATTAAATACCAATTAGTACTTAGTAAATTGACTCCCGAGATCCTCACCAATATGTTTTTATTCACAGACACAACGGACAGCACCGCCATAGGTGCCTCTCCTGACGAAGGCCAGCGCAAAGACAGGCGCAATTCTAGCCTCTTTTTTGGCCGAAACACACCCTGTGTCGATCCCTGTGTCACAACTCCACCCCCCTTGTGTACGTTTCATGTAAATTGTGTTGTGTGCACCATGTGTTAATCATGCCTTGGACTGACGCAAGTCTAAGAGCACACCTTTCCCTGCCTACTAGGGTTGTTACCCTGTCCAACTGTGGGAAATCTGTTTTTGAGTGTAGTTTTGGCCTCTGCAGTTGCGAGGTCTACACACATACGTGTTATCACTTCTCATCACTAAACCTTGTCCGTTCACATTGTACCTTTCGTGCTTATCGAAAGATCTGTAAAATAAATTGTTTTGATTACTTGAAAAACTCTCTGTGTTGATGCGAATAAACACACACACACAGAACTTGGTCTGGATCTCGTCATCCTGATTTTTTTGTTTATTATATCATTAATCAAATATACTATAACATTAATACGAGCTATTTTGGTTTCTTAAAATAGAGATTTTGTACGATTTTGTCCAAAAATGTCCATGTCTTAAACAGCAATTTACAGCCAGATGGCCCACAAATTTCCATTTTTGGACACACAAATTAGCCAACTGAACCACTACAATTTTCATATTATAGAACAAACAACTGTTTTAATTGTATACATTAGATTTACTATTTGTACTTTTCCACACCACTAGCTTACTTTTTTTTGTCATCTGAACCCCAGTTTAGTAACACATAAATTCAAGAATACCTATCCCTACTAGTTTTAGTTCCTAATGCACAATCACACACCATTACATACATCTTTATCATCTTACTCAAACATTCATGCACACAGCACACATACATTCCAGAACACCCCAACCCATATCTTCTTTATTTTTTTCAACAGACCCTATAGAATGCCTACCAAAACACAACTCTGTAGAAAGCAACGCAAAAGTAGAGCAAATGAAAATAAAGGTGTCAAACATAAGCATCCATCTCTAGCAGAATTCGTAAAAGTTGAAACAAAACAGCTAATACAATCATTTAGTGAAACACAAAAAGTTTCAAGTACAACAACTTCGCTTCCTCTATCAAAATGTAAAAGAAACCAAAAAACAATTAACAGAAAATCAGCTATCAGTACAGATAAAACTACTTCTTCAAATTTTAATATAGTGCAAAGTAAGCATACCAAGAAAGGTATTTTAGCCAAAATATACCGTCACAAAGTCCTTCAAAATCTTATAAAAACAGGAGAGAAATCATTTTCAAAGCTTAAAACCTATCGTAGGAAATTAATCTTAGAAGCATTGATGGACAGTGCAATTATTCTCAAAAGAAATGTATTTATTTTACTGTTAAACAAAATGAAACCACTAACAAAACTAATAACTAAATTACAAAAAAGACTTCTCAATAAGCAAAATGTCAACAGAAAGAACTTCTTAAGTATCTGCGGAGGTGAATGTAATCACACTACGAGCACAGAACCATATTTTAATGAAGAAGCGTACAAACAAAAGCAAACGAATACAATTGCCATAAATAGCAGTGGTCGAGATTATGAAAAAGTGAATAATACCATAATGGAACAAGAAGTACTCCTTACAAAAATATGCCCTGTAAACTTAGAATTACCCCTCCATTCAACTGAATCAGAACGTCTAGTGTACAAATGGCCATGCACGTCAATGTGTAACATTCCCAAACAATGTTTCAAATCTTTACACCAATTCCTCAATAAATATGTAAAAAGCAAAGACAAAATCAAAATTAAATTACTGCAAAATATAGATACCTGTCCAGTGCGCAAGTACACAGGACTACAAGGACATTCATTGGCCTGTATTACAGGACCTACTTGTAAAACCACTTTCCATGATATCAAAAGGATATCAACACATCATTCAACTATAAGAAATCTAGTCTATAAACTGTACTATGCTAAAAGTCCTGCTTTAGCACTAGCAAAGTTAAATAACATCCTTCTACATGGTACAGCAAAAGACCTACATGAAGAAATTCACTATATCCAGAAAATATATTTTGGAAGTGAAAGCCATTTACAGAATGAAATAGCTTTAAACCAATTAAGCAACAATTCTACACATGGCAACCTTTTGCTAAACACATACAAAAAAGAAATACTAAAATTTAAAAGTACCTCAGCTGAAGTACCAAACCATGTATGTGTATGTTGCCGTAGAATTTTTTATAAAAGTAACACAAAAACTGTGCACCATACAAAATAGAAGACAATGAAGATTCTAAATGGTTTGAATTAGCTCTCTACCTTCTAGCAGAAAACAAATATGAAATAACTGAGCCCTTAATACTTTGCAGTTATTGCACTACAAACTTGACAACAACCAAACTCCTTCACATTCTATCACAAATAATTTGGAATTATACCCAGTACCAAAACCTCTACAACAACTTAATTTATATGAGAGCATCATAATTCAAACAGTACACCCATTGCAAGCAATAATACACCTTCAACCAAAAACAGCAAAATTACCTCCCTCTGAATTGGTAAAAGGCATTCGTGGAAAAGTAGTTTATTTACCATTAAATCTAAAAGAAAATGTGCATACTCTAGGAGTGCAACGTCCAATGCACCAATCTTTAATTATATTAGTAAATGGAGTACCTACAAAAGACAAAAAAATATGGCAACAACTGGTAGATTTACATAAAGTTAGAGAAGCCCTGAAATATCTTAAAGAGAATAATGAATATTACAAATAAATTAATATTGAAGAAAACTTGAAAGATACAACTGAAATAATTCAAGAATCACAAGAAGCTGGTCAATTTGAACTACTAGATCCTGCTACAATATCAAATACTTTAGACCATTATACAATTCATCCTTTGCACTGTAATGACACCGTACAAGATGTAATAGAAACTTACCAAATCCGTCAAACAAAAGGATCGCCAATCAGTATATGGGAAAAAAGTATAGAAGCACATGCTTTTCCTCTACTCTTTCCTACTGGCAAAGGAGGAAGGTATGATGATAGACCTATTCAAATATCAGCTTCAGAATACCGCTCATTACAGATGTATTCTGAAGATCCCAGATTTAGACAAAATGTGGAATACATATTCCACCTACTCTTTGAAAGTGAACTAGCAACTTTATGTTACGGAGTTGCACACATATTAAAATCAGGATCACACTTTCAAAATATGACAGCTACACAATTATTAGAGAAAGTGCAACAAAAGGATGAGGTTTTACAATCAAATATTACAAATCTATTAGCAAATATGCGTGGTACTAAAGAGTACTGGTTTCGACGTCATGGAGATGTATGTTGTATGATCAGAAACCTTGGCCCACCCATTTGGTTTGTTACATTAAGTTGTGCAGAATATGCATGGGAAGATTTACATGATTTCCTACGCACATCAAATAAAAACAAAACAAACATAGATATTCTAACACCTGGAGAACTTTGTTCTTTGGATCCTGTTAATGTTTCAAGATATTTTCACCATCGCTTCATTGCTATGCTACATTTTATTTGTAATAAAACTGTTCCTCCAATTGGAGAAGTGCAACACTTCTTTTGGAGAAAAGAATACCAAGCCAGAGGAGCACCACATATCCACATGCTTTTATGGATTAAAGATGCTCCTAAATTTGGTCAAGACAGTGATGCCACTGTTTTACAGTTTATTGAAAAATATGTCACTTGTGAAATTCCATCAGAAGCCACAAATAGTGAACTTCGTGCACAAATTTTACAATTTCAAAGACACAAATGTGGAAAATATTGTTGTCGTAAATACAAAAACAAAGGCAAATACTACCCCAAATGCCGATTTGGTTTCCCTAGACCAGTTACAAATACAGGTCAAGTAAACAACCTCATGTCTTCAGTTAGACATAGTGTTAAAGGTAAGTCACCTAAAAATACATATTACATAAAAAGAAAAGAAGAAGAACAATATATCAATGATTATAATGCAATCATTGCCCACTTATGGAATGCAAACATAGATGTGCAGTACATTGCAGACAATTCTACTGCAGTTGCACGATATGTCACAGCATACTTAACTAAAGCAGAAAAGACAGAGCTCCAAGACCTCTGGAATGACCTGTCATCAGATGAAACAGTATCTCAGAAATTATACAGCTTGGGCATAAAAATGCTCACCCATAGAGAATGTGGATCTTATGAAGCAGCTGATCGTTTAACTGGTACTTCATTGTATGGTAAATCTGAAAATATAGTATGGCTAAGTCTTGGTCCAGCTAAATCTAGAAAAAGAGTTCTAAAATCATATGAAGATATAGAAACAATAGCCAAACATGATCCCAACAGCCAAGACATTTTAAAAAACAATTTATTGGACACATACTACCCAAACAGAAGTAATACTTTGGAAAACATGTGTCTATAGTAAATAGCCCAAAACTACACATACAAAAATAATATGAAACCTGATGAAAAAAAAGATAAATATAGAGTGACAGACTGTGAAGGCAGCTTAGTTAAACTCACTAAACCAAATTTAATTAATCATATCAAATTGTCATTGAAGACTCCTCAACATAAAGAAGTATATTACATGTCCCTGCTACAACTCTTCAAACCATGGAGAAAAGAAGAACAATTACTAGATAACTATGACTCATATGAGGATGCTTTCAAAGCAAATGAAAGCACTATAACTGATGTAAACTTTACACAGTACAAAACAATGTTGCACAATGAACAGTAACATGAAGAAGAACTCCAAGCCCAACTAGATAAGGATACTCCTGACAGTAGTCAACCTTCTGAAACAGGAAGCCAAGAACCACTGGGAGAACCACTAATAACAAATGAGGCAGAATTAGCTATGATAGAAGCAGAAAACACCATGTGTCAGTATGAAGATAAGGAAGACTTAACTATACTACAATCAAAACTAAACAATGAGCAAAGTAGCATTTTTCAAGAAGTGACAAAACAAATTGCATATGGTGTAAAACATGAAAATAAAGAATGTTCCTGCCATAATTATAAACCTATACTACTGTACGTCAGTGGTGAAGCTGGTTCTGGCAAAGCATTCCTAATCAAAATCATTAGTAAGTTCTTTCAACAATTGACAAACAACAAACTGTCAGCGGTTGTCACTGCCCCCACAGGTTTAGCTGCCTACAACATAGGTGGTGTTACATTACACCGATTACTACTATTACCAGTAGAACACCAGAACAAATTAGACTATTACAAACTTTCTGCAGAAGCTGCAATGGAATTACGCAGAGTATTGAAACAAATGAAAATGCTACTAATAGATGAAGTGAGCATGGTCTCCAACCTGATGTTAGCTTTGATTCACCTCAGATTACAAGAAGTACTCAAAACAGACTATGAAGAGCTCTTTGCAGGAAAACACATTATTGTTTTTGGAGATCTGCTTCAATTAACACCAGTAAAAGGTGAACCTATTTTTAAAACATTAGGGCACAAACTCTGCCGTAAAACTGTTGGCAGCATTGGAAATGTCAACCTTTGGCAACATTTCCAATACAGAGAATTAACAGAAAACATGCGCCAATCTGCAGATCTCACTTATGCCAACATTTTAAAAAGTTTGAGAGTTGGTATACTTTCTAAAGAAGCAGAAGCAACATTGAAAACCCGGCACATTAATGCACTTTATGGCGATAATGCATGTGCTACAGATGTTATGGAACAATTAGCCCACAGAAATGTCAATTGTATGGCCTTAATGCCAACTCTTGCAAGCTGTCTCAAATTCAATGAAATAATGTTAAGTAAAGAAATGCAACCAATAATGGAAATTAGCGCCACAGACAAACTAGATGTACATGGTATGACACTACCCATGTGTGACCAAGCCACAACAAGACTAAATAATTTAGAAAAATCAATCTCAAACACAGCAGGCTTAGAAAAGATGTTAAAATTATCCTTAAATTGCAGAGTAATGCTTAAACGTAACCTTGACGTGGACCAAGGACTAGTTAATGGAGCACTGGGTACAGTTGTTGGCTTCCAAACATACCCACGTGACAACAAAATTCAATTTGTCAATATACTCTTTGACAAACTTTCAGAAGTAAAACGGATAGGACGCTCAACAGCTAGATTCCTTCTCTTCAAAGATATGTATGTACGCAGAGAACAATTTTCTCTAACTCTTGCATACGCAGTCACGATTCATAAATCACAAGGTCTTACCCTAGACAAAGAATGATAGATATTGGTAACACAGTCTTTAAAGAAGGCATGAGCTACGTAGCACTATCACGCTTACGTACACTTGACGGTCTATTTCTAATAAACTTTGATGCAAGTAAAATAAACGCTGATATTCCTTGCATTTTGCATTTTGCATTTTACTCACTATACACTCCCCATATAAACACATATTCTATTCCACAAAAACTAAAACGTTGTAAAAGAAAACTAAATCAAACAGAAATGCAACAGGACGTCACTGCAAATCCTCCAAAGAGAATAAAAGAAACTAATACTTCATCAAGTACCACAAACAAAAAAGAATCAATTAGAGAAAGTAAACCAGGTACTTCTTTAAAGAAGGAAGACAAACTCCAAAAAAAGCAGTTAGATACAGAACTACCTGGACCATTTAAATTCTCAAATATAGTTGGTGTAAGTTGCTATGCAAATGTAGCAATGAATATTCTATTTCAATTACCACCAATTGTTGACAACATTTACTTACACAGTGCAGACCCATTGTGTTTGCAAATGTTAGTACTTCACAGAAATGCAGCAAACAATCCTGACAACACATATAGGGGCCGATTCATGGAACAAACGTGCGCCGAAAATCTACGCGCAAGCAGGCGCAAGCAGGCGCAAGCAGGCGCAAGCGGAAAAAAAGAGGCGCACGCGCACGTAGGCGATTCATGGAAGTCCCTGCGCGTGTCTTCCTCGGGATGTGCGCCAAACCCGTGCATGGCGCACACGTCACTGCAACATCCCGAAAGACGTGCGCGACTCGCACAGTGAAAGCGCACAACCTCTGCGCATACACTAGAAAGTGGGCAGAACACGGGGCGTAACGCGCGGAATGGGGAACAACTTGCGAAAACAAGGGCGTAACTGGGGATGTACTGCAGGGAAGCAGAGGGAACGCCCACACGCACCCGAACCACATGTATTCATGGAACCGAATAGGGCAAAGCCACGCACAGCGAAAGACACGCACAAGCCGATACACGTCCGCCACACGAAGGCAGGCGGTAGCGTCCCTGCGCATTACAAAAGTGGCAACATACAGCAATAGTGCCTGTGCGAGCGGGGCACGTGTATTTCGGGGTTGCGCGGGAAGTTACACACGCGATTGAGCGGGATACGTGTATTTCAGGGGTTTGCATTCTCACGTGATCGAGCCTGGGGGAGCGGGCTACGTGTATTTCAGGGGTTCGCGTGAAGTTTTCCACGCGATCGGGCCTGGGGGAGCGGGCTATGTGTATTTCAGGGGTTCGCGTGAAGTTTCTCACGCGATCGGGCCTGGGGGAGCGGGCTACGTGTATTTCAGGGGTTCGCGTGAAGTTTTACACGCGAATAGCCTGGGCGCGTGTATTTCAGGGGTGCGCGGGAAGTTTTACACGCGAATAGCCTGTGCGCATGTATTTCAGGGGTGCGCGGGAAGTTTTACACACGAATAGCCTGGGCGCGTGTATTTCAGGGGTTCGCAGGAAGTTTTACACGCGAAAAGCCTGGGCGCGTGTATTTCAGGGGTACGCGTGAAGTTTTACACGCGAATAGCCTGGGCGCGTGTATTTCAGGGGTGCGCGGGAAGTTTTACACGCGAATAGCCTGGGCGCGTGTATTTCAGGGGTTCGCGGGAAGTTTCTCACGCGATCGGGCCTGGGGGAGCGGGCTACGTGTATTTCAGGGGTTCGCGTGAAGTTTTCCACGTGAATAGTCTGGGCGCGTGTATTTCAGGGGTACGCGGGAAGTTTTACACGCGAATAGCATGGGCGCGTGTATTTCAGGGGTACGCGTGAAGTTTTCCACGCGAATAGCCTGGGCGCGTGTATTTCAGGGGTGCGCGGGAAGTTTTACACGCGAATAGCCTGGGCGCGTGTATTTCAGGGGTGCGCGGGAAGTTTTACACGCGAATAGCCTGGGCGCGTGTATTTCAGGGGTACGCGTGAAGTTTTACACGCGAATAGCCTGGGCGCGTGTATTTCAGGGGTGCGCGGGAAGTTTTACACGCGAATAGCCTGGGCGCGTGTATTTCAGGGGTTCGCGGGAAGTTTCTCACGCGATCGGGCCTGGGGGAGCGGGCTACGTGTATTTCAGGGGTTCGCGTGAAGTTTTCCACGCGAATAGCCTGGGCGCGTGTATTTCAGGGGTGCGCGGGAAGTTTTACACGCGAATAGCCTGGGCGCGTGTATTTCAGGGGTGCGCGGGATGTTTTACACGCGAATAGCCTGGGCGCGTGTATTTCAGGGGTGCGCGGGAAGTTTTACACGCGAATAGCCTGGGCGCGTGTATTTCAGGGGTGCGCGGGAAGTTTTACACGCGAATAGCCTGGGCGCGTGTATTTCAGGGGTTCGCGGGAAGTTTCTCACGCGATCGGGCCTGGGGGAGCGGGCTACGTGTATTTCAGGGGTTCGTGTGAAGTTTTCCACGCGAATAGCCTGGGCGCGTGTATTTCAGGGGTGCGCGGGAAGTTTTACACGCGAATAGCCTGGGGGAGCGCGGTACCACTCACCGTCTGCCTTGCGTGTAGTAGAACGCGTAGCCAACACCCGCTGTGAAGTAATAGCGTGTGAACCCCAACGGATGGAAAACACACGCACCGCACGAAAAGCACGTACAGAACATAAAGGCACGCGGGATCTCCAAGCCCTGCCAGGGCAACGCCTGTGCGCAAAACGTCACAGACGCGCTTACGCTGTAAGGGCCTTTGGTCCAATGAAATCGCGTACGCGTGCTGACGCGCTTACGCGCTAAGGGCCTTTCCTCGAATTACACGCTGACGTGCAGATTTTTCACGTGCCAAATCACTCCGTATCAAGCTGGCCACGCGAAAACACACGGAAGATCACGCTCCTGCCCAGAAGGCCGAATCACTGCCCCCCAGTGCCCCGAGCAGCCTCCCACGTGCCATCTGCTGCTGCCTGCCTGCCTGCCTGCCTGCTGCCACCGTGCCATGCCATTTGGTGCCTGCACATCAGCCATCTGCAGGGGTCCAGTTGCTGTGTCCACCCCTGCTGGTACAGAAGACTCCCGACTCGAATAACATCGCTCCACAGCCCAGCCCCAGGACCCAGTTGCCCACCCACTCCTGCCCCTGGGGTTGCCATGTCGGGCACATCCACATCTGACCCCAGTGGCAACCCCCGGCCAGAGGGGCAGAGGGGCACCAGCTTCACTGCCACCGAAGTTGGTGTCCTGGTGGAGCAAGTCCTGGGGCAGTATGATGCCCTCTTCGGATCGTCCCGCGCCAACAGGGAAGGACGGGATAGGATCTGGGCCGACTGTGTGGTTGCCATCAACGCGGAGGGGGTGGCAACCCGCACCATCCTGAAGGTCAAGAAGCGCTGGGAGGACTTGAGGTCCAGGACCCTCATGAAGGCCCGGCGCCTCGTGGAGGGGGGCCGGGGCCGCATGAGTTCCATCCAGTTGAGGGTCCTGGAACGCGCACACCCAGCGCTCCACGCCCAGGTCCTTGAGAGGGAGACCCGTCTAGAGTTGAGCGGTAAGTGGCCAAGCATTGCTGTGTGAGACAGGGCATGTTGCAGTGTGCTGGTTGTCTGATACTTGCCTGCATGTGTGACATAGGCCATGTACGCATGTATGTGTGCAGGGACATCATGGGAATGCATGTGCGACCTGTAATGTGTGAACCGCACGGTTGTTGCATGTGTTTGAATGCGACATGGGGAGCCCTGTGCAGATTGCACACATGAGAGCATGGCAGTCTCTGTTCCTGGACATGGGTGGGGGCGAGGGATGGGTGCTGATGCCAGATACATATGTGGTATCCATGTCTGTGTGCCTGACCTGCGTGTCTGTGACTTGTGAGTGCCATGGATGCATGACACATGTCTGTGACAATGTACAGATTCACTGATGCAGCCTAGTCATCCTTGTATGCACTGTGATTGGGGTGTACGGGGCCAGATGGATGTGACTGAGGTGAAGTGTGTGCATGTGATAGGCATGACCCATGATGCATGTGAGTCCCATTACATTGTATGATTCGAGAGTCCATTGGACATGCATTGAAATGTCCATGGCACGCACCATGACTGTCACTGTGTGTGTTTTGCCTGGACTGACACATGTGTTGTGGTGTGACATGATGGAAGTGTACTTTGACAGTGGCACTCATCTGCTATTGCTTCCTGTCTAGGGGACCATTGTACAGTACCCTGATGCTTGTGTTCTATGTCTCCCTCTACGCAGCGGCTAGTGAAGGAGAGGGCGGAGACGGCGCTGTGGAGCAAGGCGGCGGGGATGCCCCCACGGCTGCAGCGGAAGGGGTGGGTGAGCCCCCACAGGGGCCTGCTACGGCGGTAGACGGCGAGGAGCCATCCAGGTTGGTGGTTTCCACAGAGGAGGAGGAGGCCGCCACTGAGGCGCACATGGGGCCTGGTGGGGGCATCCCTGCTGGTGCAAGTGGTGCAGTCCAGGGGCAGGGGCAGGAGACAGCACAGGTCACCGTGGAGGGGCCTGTGCATGTCGCTGTCCCTGAACCTGTGGGTGCACCACCTTGCACCAGCAGGGATGCCCCATCCCAGGCCCGTCCGCAGGTAGAGGGGATGTCCATGTCATCTGACTCCCCTCCACCTGCGGACGAGGGGACCCCTGGCCGTGTGGAGAAGGTCCTGATTGGGGTCGCGATGCGCACGGCTGTGATTCGTGATGCCGTGCGTGCGTTCCAGTAGGAGCACGCACGTCATCACACAGAGCACCGTGCGGACGTGGCCCAATTGGGATCGGCCCTGTTCGGGGGTTTCCTGCATGTGTCGGCCAATCTGGCGGCCCTCTCCTCCTCTGTGGAGACTATACGCCAGTCGTTCTCCTTGCCGTCTTCCGGCCCAGATGCCACCAGCGCCCCCTGTGGACCTGCCCTGACCAATGCAGCCAGCTCGGTGGGGATCCCATCCCTGCCACAGTCGGGAGTCAGATGTCCAGCAGGGGTGGACAACACAGCAACTGGACCCCAGCAGATGGAGGATGTGACGGCATCATCGGGCAGGGCACGTGCACAACGGCGTCGGTGGTTTCCATCATCCTGGATGCCGTTGTGCTGGCAGAGGCAGTGGCGTCGGAGGCAGCAGCAGGCTCGACGTGGGAGGCATCATGGCTCGGGGCCATCAAGATCAGAGGGGCAGGCATCGGCCGGAGGGCAGGAGAACCCTGGGATGGTAGTGTCTTCCGTGTGGGAGCAGTTGGTCCAGCGGATAGGTGCGGAGCGGCAGCGGGCGGAAGAGGAACGGCTCACCATGGTCAGGGCGGAGTTCTCCATGCGTCGGGCGTTGTGGCGGGCTGAGTGCCTCGAGGAAGCTCGCAGGGAGTTCGAGCTGGACATGGGGTTATCACTGCGGGACCTCGGGGCCAGGACAGAGTCCCGCCTCCAGGACATCGACATGGAGTTCGATGATGCCCTGGCCGGCAACATCACAGAGTGAGGCGCAGGACTTGCCCGCTGCCATTGTATATAGTTCTTTAGTTAGTTAGTGTTAGGTTTCCTTTATTTTTTAAGTTTTTTTTGGACCGCTCTAACAATGGCCACTTTTCTGTATATATTTTTTTTATTAGTTAGTAGTAGTAGGTTTCATTTATGGTGTTGGGCTCATGGACCCTGGGATATTCTTGTACATAGTTTGATGTTTGGAAAACATTTGTTGGATTTATATTTGTGTTCACCATGAGGCAATGGTTTTTCCTTATTTTTTCCCCCCATTATTTTGCTTTGGACTACATTAGTTTTTGGATTCCTTTGTTTTTTGATTTTTTCTATTAGTTCTCGGACATGGACCATTTGTTTTGTCATCCCCATTGTTGTGTGTTTTATTTCTTTACTTCATTTTAATCTTTAATACATATATTTATTACTTACATTTGTGGTATTTTCTCATTGGTTTCATGCATGTCATGATATGGGTTTTGACATTCACTTGCACCCATTGTGTATGTGTGTGTGACGGACATGTGTTCATTTACATACTTGCCATTGGGGTTGTATCATGTAATTGCATCTACTATGTGGGTGGATGCAATCCTTGGCTGGGTGTTTGTGCTGGGTATGCTGCCCATTACTGCCATGATTGTGTTTCGTCAGGACCTGGGGGCAGGGGGACATGAGTGGGGGCCTGCTGGGGGGTGGGGGTGCAAGGGGACATGGTTGGGGGCCTGCTGGCAGGTGCCCCACAGTGCTGGGGGGTGGGGGTGCAGGGGGACATGAGTGGGGGCCTGCTGGGGGGTGGGGGTGCAAGGGGACATGGTTGGGGGCCTGCTGGCAGGTGCCCCACAGTGCTGGGGGGTGGGGGTGGTGGGAGACATGGGTGGGGGCCTTGTGGAGGCTGCCCCTGGTGACTGGAGGGGTGGGGGTGGTGGGAGACATGGGTGGGGGCCTGGTGGAGGCTGCCCCTGGTGACTGGAGGGGTGGGGGTGCAAGGGGACATGAGTGGGACATGGTTGGGGGCCTGCTGGCAGGTGCCCCACAGTGCTGGGGGGTGGGGGTGCAAGGGGACATGAGTGGGGGCCTGCTGGGGGGTGGGGGTGCAAGGGGACATGAGTGGGACATGGTTGGGGGCCTGCTGGCAGGTGCCCCACAGTGCTGGGGGGTGGGGATGCAAGGGGACATGAGTGGGGGCCTGCTGGGGGGTGGGGGTGCAAGGGGACATGAGTGGGACATGGTTGGGGGCCTGCTGGCAGGTGCCCCACAGTGCTGGGGGGTGGGGGTGCAGGGGGACATGAGTGGGGGCCTGCTGGGGGGTGGGGGTACAAGGGGACATGGTTGGGGGCCTGCTGGCAGGTGCCCCACAGTGTTGGGGGGTGGGGGTGGTGGGAGACATGGGAGGGGGCCTTGTGGAGGCTGCCCCTGGTGACTGGGGGTGGGGGTGCTGGGAGACATGGGTGGGGGCCTGCTGGCAGGTGCCCCACAGTGCTGGGGGGTGGGGGTGGTGGGAGACATGGGTGGGGGCCTTGTGGAGGCTGCCCCTGGTTACTGGAGGGGTGGGGGTGGTGGGAGACATGGGTGGGGGCCTGGTGGAGGCTGCCCCTGGTGACTGGAGGGGTGGGGGTGCATGGGGACATGAGTGGGACATGGTTGGGGGCCTGCTGGCAGGTGCCCCACAGTGCTGGGGGGTGGGGGTGGTGGGAGACATGGGTGGGGGCCTTGTGGAGGCTGCCCCTGGTGACTGGAGGGGTGGGGGTGGTGGGAGACATGGGTGGGGGCCTGGTGGAGGCTGCCCTGGTGACTGGAGGGGTGGGGGTGCAAGGGGACATGAGTGGGACATGGTTGGGGGCCTGCTGGCAGGTGCCCCACAGTGCTGGGGGGTGGGGGTGCAGGGGGACATGAGTGGGGACCTGCTGGGGGCTGGGGGTGCAAGGGGGCATGGTTGGGGGCCTGCTGGCAGGTGCCCCACAGTGCTGGGGGGTGGGGGTGCAAGGGGACATGAGTGGGACATGGTTGGGGGCCTGCTGGCAGGTGCCCCACGGTGCTGGGGGGTGGGGGTGCAAGGGGACATGTGGCTTGGCTGGGGGGCATGCCCATGGTGGATGGGCTGCCTGCGGGACATGACCAGGGGTGCAGGGTAGTCCCCTGTGGTGTGGGCTGCCTGCAGAGGTCGTGGAGGGGGTAGAGGTGAGACCTGGGAGGACCCACACTGGCAATTCACCTCCCGCACAGCCACGTAATACACTGCCCCACTCGCACAGGCCCAATAGCGTGTAGAATTTCTCGCGCACCCCCGGAATACACGTACCCAGGCCAATCGCGTGTAGATTTTCTCGCGCACCCCTGTAATACACGTACCCAGGCCAATCGCGTGTAGATTTTCTCGCGCACCCCTGAAATCCACGTACCCAGGCCAATCGCATGTAGAATTTCTCGCGCACCCCTGAAATCCACGTACCCAGCCCAATCGCGTGTAGATTTTCTCGCGCACCCCTGTAATACACGTACCCAGGCCAATCGTGTGTAGAATTTCTCGCGCACCCCTGAAATCCACGTACCCAGGCCAATCGTGTGTAGATTTTCTGGCGCACCCCTGTAATAAACGTACCCAGGCCAATCGCGTGTAGAATTTCTCGCGCACCCCTGAAATCCACGTACCCAGGCCAATCGCGTGTAGAATTTCTCGCGCACCCCTGTAATATACGTACCCAGGCCTATCGCGTGTGGGAACACCCGCACACCCCTGAAATACACGCGCCCAGGCTATTCGCGTGTGGAACTTCCCGCACACCCCTGAAATACACGCGCCCAGGTTATTCGCGTGTGGAACTTCCCGCGCACCCCTGAAATACACGCGCCCAGGCTATTTGCGTGTGGAACTTCCCGCGCACCCCTGAAATACACGTACCGTGCTGGAATCGCGTGTAAAACTTCCCCTGCACCCTGAAATACACGTACCCTGCTGATATCGCGTGTGGAACTTCCCGCGCACCCCTGAAATACGCGTACCCTGCTCGCACGGGGCCAATCGCGTGAGGTACTTCCCGCGCACCCCAGTGATACACGTAGCCCGCTTGCTGTGCTGGTACAGGGTTAGCGCAGCCCTTTGCGCTGGATTGGGTATGTTGATGGCTTTTCCCTGCGCGGGAGGCATTCTTGGGGGCGTAACTGGCGCTCCTGCAGGGTCGCTGCGCCACTGTGCGCCACGGCTGGTTTTGGTGGCTGGAATCCATGAATACGCTGTGCGCGGAAATGGATTTCAGCGCACGCGGCTGGCGCAGGGATTCGCACGCGCACACTGTGCGCCAGCCGCGTGCGCCACTTGCGCGCTAAATTCTATGAATTACCCCCATAGTGTTTTTGGAATAAGACGACAATTGGACTACTGTGCTGGAATGGTGAAATTCACTGTAAACTCACAGGAAGATCCACAAGAATTTCTAATGTACTTACTACAAGTACTGGAAAACAAAAACATACCTATAAATGAAATCTTTCAGATTTCATACATGTGGAAACATACATGCACGCTCTGCAACAATGTGACACAAGAAGAAATCCCCAATGAACGCTTCATATATATATCAATACCAAATTGTGAATCCATTCCATTTCAGCAACTTGTACAAAATGCAAACCATGGTAGATTATGCTGTACCTGCAATTCAGATAATCGCTCCACGTTAGTATTACAAACACATAGTAAATACGTAATACTAATGCTTCTACGTTACAATGCAGATGGTACCAAAAACAACTGCAAGCTGACTGGATTCACACATGGTCAAATATGACTTGGTAAGAAAACCTTCACAACAGTAGGTATAATCTACCAGGCAGGAGCCACAACCAATTCAGGGCACTACACTGCATATATAAAAAAGAAATGTGGATTGTTTGAATGTAATGATAGTACCATTTCTCTAAAGCAGAGATTACCAGCAAATTTTACAAACGCTTATTTGATGTTCTTAAAACCAAAATTTGATAAATAAACTGTATTTAAACCTTTAAATAAATTTGTGTTAAAAAAATATAAACTGTTAGAATACTCCAAAAGCTATCTAACTGCTCCAAGATTCTACAACAACTAATCAGATAAATGAATACCACTAAATTAGACCAGAAAATACACAGTTAGAATACGCCAATTGGTATCTAACTGTCCCAAAATTATAAATTTGTGTTAAAATAATATAAACTGTTAGAATACTCCAAAAGCTATCTAACAGCTCAAAGATTCTACAACAACTAATCAGATAAATGAATACCACTAAATTAGGCCAAAAAATACACAGTTAGAATACGCCAATTGGTATCTAACTGTCCCAACATTTAACAATATCGAAATAGATAAATCAAAACCACTAAAATATATTAAAAAAATAGACAGTAAGATTACGCCAATTGGTATCTAACTGCTCCAAAATTTTATAATATCAAAACAAATGAAGACTCTGTTACTGCTCCAACAAAAAATACAACAAAGCAAAGTATAAAGAATTAGCCAGAAACAACAAGTGAACACTGAAAACAAACAAACAAATAAACTGTAGCATAACAGAAAAAGGTTTTTTTTTAATCCAACATGGATTTTTTTTTCTCCCACAGACCCAATGATTTTAGCAACAAATACAGAAACTGAGCAAATTGCACAGTACTCTGATTTGTACTCTACTAAATATGAGGCTCGAAAAAAAATAAAAGTATATTGCTTATACAATGTAACACTCCCCGGACACCGCGAGTGTTCTTAGAAGCGTCTTCAGAACACCCCCATTTTGTTTATTTGCGAACATTTCAGAACACCACGGGTGTTCTTAGAACACATTCAACTTGACAGAGAACAATATGGACAGCATCCTCAGGACACCCCCTACGAACACTCCCCGGACACCGCGAGTGTTCTTAGAACACTTTCACTTTGCTTGCGAACAAAACGGACACATATTGACTCCTTAGAACACCCCCTAGTCAGTTTATTTAGAACATTTCAGAACACCCGTGATGTCCGCAAACAAATCGAACACAAAAAAAAGTCTAACACATAAAAAACACAACTTTCATCCTATCTCATACACTCCCACCCTCCCCAAACACTCCTACACACCAACACACTCTACAAAATACACATTTTGAACAAAGTTTCACCGCGCTGTCCGGGGACGTCCGTGAATCCAAGATGGCGGGCGCTACCGAAAAATCTGACGTGCTTCACGCTCCACGCCGTCCAATCAGCGAACACGTTGCATGTCCGCGAACATCACGCAAGACGATTGGCAAATCAGGACACTGTCCGCGGAGAGAACAGGGAAGTGTGTCCACGAACTGAACACAGATATCACTAATTTTTTTTGACCTACTTTTTGGTCATTTTAAAAAAAAACTACTGGACGGATTTTCACCAAATTTGCAAAAGCACGCTTTCGGGACCAAGCCGCTGCTCCTGGTCCAAATTTGGTGGAAATCCGTCCAGCGGTTTGGGCTGTAGGCGCGAGCACATTTTTTTTCCCATTCACTCTATGAAGAGTGATATGATATGGTATTTGTAAGTGAGTATAATGTATACAAATATGAGCATATAGAGGGAAGGTAGAGTAATAAAAATAAAACTATGAGAAAGTGCTCATAACCATAATGATTATCTTTATGCACAGAAAGGATTGCTCTCTTTCAAGCCTGTATCTTCCGCTATGTATATGTTTCATATGATGTGACTGGACCCTAAGTCTACAAATATAGTACCTTTTCAATTTTTACTTCCTGACTGTTACTGAAGAAAACTATGTGGCTTCGATATGTCAGTAAAGGATAAAAAGGGAGAGCCAGCCATGTGATGTCATCAGTGATGTCATCAATGACATTTGTGATGTCATCTTTGATGTCCTGCGTGTTAGTGTTAGCAGTGCACGGTGGCGCGAGTTATGGTTGCTTATGTTACCATAACTGCCGAATTTCAGGGGTTGTTCGGTTTTACTTGGAGCCATAACGTACCTTTAACAAAGTTTTTTCACTGAATTTCATAGGTTTTTAGTAGCGCAACTTAACCATAAGGTCCCTTTAACAAAGTTTTTTTTACTGGATTTCATAGGTTTTTAGTAGCACAACTTAACCATAATATCCCTGACTACATATACATGTAACATAGAACATACTAACCCCCTCGTAGTGATTTTCATGTCCGGGGACTACCGCCATGTCCACGGACACATCGAAAATCTGAGCGTGGTGAATGTAAATTTAAATAGTGTGCCCCATTTCCCGTTTGAAGTTGGCTCTGAAAAGTTTTTTTACAGATGCTTGACAGACACCTGTTATTTTGTATTTTTTTTCTTGTTTTTTTTTCTTACTTTACTCCTAAAATCTTCACATAACCTTCTCCAAATCAACCCTTACATTCCAAAATAGAAAGGCATTTCCCATAAAAGATAAAGAAATGCCATTTTCTTTAAAATTAACAGCATTACTGGCATCAATATTCTCATTGTTACAGAAGAAGATACCAGCTCTAAGCATGAAGGCACACATGCCTCGGTTCATGACACCTAGCAATATTTTGCTGAGGACAAAAAACTGAAATATTGTCCCATATTGCCCTAGTTAGTAATCCAGAAAAAATTACTTTTGCATTTGGAAGGATCTTCATTACTGCTTGAACCAAGCGTTCCAAATGAGCCAACAAAGTAGGGGCACTGACGTTGCCCAAATGGAAAGCACCATAGTGCAAAACTACCACATGCGGACTGTTCATCGTGACCATATCCATACAAACTTGTACAATTCCCTGTACATTGCAATCAGTCACACTGCTCCACACCACCTCCACTCCTTTCACATCAAAGTTCTTTGCAACATGCCTGCATTCAGCGTACTGCTGTAAACCATGCACAAACATATCTCCGAGCACCAACACCCTGACTTTCTCCACTTCTGCCATCTTCACCACACACAGTCTCTTTCAACACAAATCCACAACCTTGACATCTGATTGGCTGATCCGTACAGTCTTCTTTCCATGTTGGATTTCCTGGAAAAACCCGGATGTAGCATGCCCTGTCCACGAACAGCCGCGGTGTCCGCGGACGGCGTCCACTTTACTCTCTGTGCCATTCCCTCATTGCATACAGCTAAGCAATCACACAATACGAATAACGTCCTTAGAACAACCCCATTTTGTGAATTTTCGAACATTTCAGGACAATTATTATTTCATTATTCAACATATTAACATTACAAATATTATACTTTCATCTTGTACTCTGCACACAATGCTATGTTTCTCCATTTGTAGCTCCGTATACTAGATAGAATCCCATAATACAATGCTATTTATATCAATGCATCGTTCAAAGCACTAATAACGGTATGATATTTATTGCAATATCCTTGACACTTTTTTCGCAACCTTATAATAAAAATCCCTAGTACACAAATTCCATGAAAAGTACATACACATGTGATGTCATCAGTGATTTCATCAATGACATTTGCAATGTCATCTTTGATGTCCTGGGTGTTAGTCTTAGCAGTGCACGGTGGTGGCGCCAGTTATTTTTCATAGCTTACCATAACCTGCGATTTTCAGGGGTCTTTCGGCTGTACTTAGAACCATAACGTCCTTTAAACAAACTTTTTTTAATATCACGCAAACAATATACAAACATGGCGTGCAAAAACCAACTTCTACAGATGGCTTTACACAGTATGTTGCAAAGTAATAATTTATGCTCGTTCACAGTGAAGGTCAGCTGCTTCCATTTTTTTCTCGGGCCCCGGAGAGGCTCAGGAAGCGGACTATAAGGTTGTATTGTGTTTTGACCTTGACAGACAGAGATTGTGATGAAAGACTTCTCTTGAAGGAGTGTTGCTAAAACGTAAGAGAAGATAAAGATGAAATTGCTGAAACTAAACCACTTTTATATATTATATCACTATGCGAAAGATCGTTGGCACACGCGGAGTCGTATTTTGGGACTGCACCACTCGTAGACAATGGAAATTGCAATTGTACTGTAAGTAACCCTTTAGATTATTTTATACCAAATATAATTACAATAGCGTAGCATTAAAGACCGCGCAAGTTGAACTTGTTCTTTGAAAGTGGCATAATGTTTTCTACCGCGCACTATCACTGCCGAATTGATCCCCTGTCATTTAGAGGGCTCTGAAAAGGGCAGATGACACAGGGTGGGTTCATAGAAATAATTTAACCGGTCTATAGGCGGTCAAGCGCTCTACTCACTGTGCCACTTCACTGTAGCCTGTCAAGTGGCACAGCGAGTACAGCGCTCGCTTTGACATCCATGCACAGCTTGCTAACGCAAGTTTGAATCCCGGCAAGGCCAAACTCTGCCTTTCATCATTCCGTGGTCGATAAATGAGCACCACACACCGTGGTTAATAATAAGCACCGCTTAGATACCTCACGGTTCTTAGCGCTATATGAATGGGAAAATATTATTATTTTATTATTAACATACTCTGTTGCACTATCTTCGAATGCAAATAGTTTCACGCCCTAATAAATAAAATGATGATTTTTAATGAAGATCGGCTGGTGAGACTAATTTATGTTTTTTAAAACAGGTATGTGGCTCCATTTTGCCTATGTCACGATTTACAGACTCCAGCGGATGGGGTCTTCAACTGCCAGGCGCAGGTCCAAATATGCAACTTCATGACCCTCACCATTTTATGGGACAATCGCCAAGGACCAATATGCTGAAGTGGTAAAATGGAAAAACAGACTCCCCTCTTTCCCCTCTCGCGCCTGGCCTAAAGGTTCACGGCCCAAGCACCCGCCACGAGAAGAGTTTGCCCATCTACCAGACGACCAGATACCCTGGTACAGGAACATAAGGATGTGTCCACCTGCCTGCCCCGCATCCCGCCCTGCCCATGCCGATGCCTGCGGCATGGATCAACTAGACTAAAACCTATACGTTGTTAGAGATGCCATGACGACCTAGCCAACGGATAGCACACCTGTGCCAACACACACACTGGACACTCCCGCACCAATCTACATGAAGAATATACTCAGTGCTATGACGTAGGCGACAGACATACTCACGGACGTGCATCTTTATTATTTTTCACCTAGGCTCTCAAAATGCAGAAACGCAAGACGCACCATGAACTCATCTAAAGAGCTTGCTTACGCTTCTTCTAAACCTAGGTGCCATAATGAGAATTATAACGAAGACACGATACTGGTCATAAGACAATATGAGACTATAACCTAAAGCGCCTGTGCACCAGACGGTTCCACCTATATACTAGGCCTGAGTAGGCCGCAAGCAAGAGCTCCCGTGGACGTTAACAGAACAAGAGTCAGGTTGCTGATCCTGCAGAATGAGCCTGGGGAAAGCAGACAGCCAAGGTCGTAATGTTGCAAACCCACATTCCAAAAACAGACCATCAAGGGCACGATGTTGCAACTTCGCACGCTGTGCACCAACATTAAAGTCGCACCTGCAATTAAACCAGGCACACAGTGGAAAAACAATATTAATTGTGCAGAATTCTGCCTCAAACACGGTCCCATCCCACGTGACCAAGCCGAACCTGACGAGATGCCAAGCCCAGGAGGAAGGAGGCGTCTGGATCCCTCGTTACAAGACACAGGCAGATACACTTGAAAGGATCAATGGACATCTGCAACGATGGGAGTAGTTGGCCGTCTAGCTCACGAATAAGTCTTCACATTGTCTGCATGTACCAATAGTGAAACATTGTTGCAAATTGCAGGTACACCGAGAGCTGGGAACAGCGATGGTCCCAGGCTGGGAAGCTCACGGGCGTACCAATCAGAACATGGGGCTCTTATCACTGACGCCATTAACATCAACCAATCATTAGGAGTCTTCATGTAACAATTCTCATGTATCTAATTGTAGGGACAACCCAGATATATCACCTGACTAACCCCCGGCCACTCATATTATTCTCTATACGTATGCTATACTAACCCTACCACTCGAGCAACCAATTAAGAGTGGCAATAGGTTTTTTGTTAATCTTCTAGAGTGATGCAGGTAGCGCGTCATACTACAGTAAAAAGGGCCTGCGAGCCCCACGATTGTGTGTGTGTCAGGTCAGACGCGTATGATCCTTGACCCATCCCTGCCGTTTGTGTTTAATAAACAGCAGAGTCACATTGCTTCTTGTGCGTGTCTCATACTCTATCTCCTTTGGGATATACGGGAGGAGTTGGGGCCTCCCTGCCCGGAGGTCTGCGGACGGCCGTCCGACCCCGGCAGAATTTCCCCCCGACAAGTTGGAGGCACTGCTGAGATCTGGCATTTTTTACTTTTACTTTTTCCAGGCACTCCAGTTGCGAGAAGGACCGGCGGCGCGGCCCCCTCTGCCGTTGCCCCCTTCTGAGGACTACAGGACCGTCGCGGAACTGCGAGAAGACCGGACAGCGCAATCCGAATATTGGCCTTCGGGAGCCGGTTGAGAAGTATCCCGCCCGCGGTTCGCGAGTGTCCAGACGTGGTCCAGACGAGGGGAGGTGGCGAGCCGCTTGGAGGGGTGCACGCAGTCGAGCGGCCCCGCATCAGGAGAACTTGGTGAGCATGCCACGCACAACAAACAATGTGAAATTGTGAGGGGGGGAATTAAATACGGGAAGCGGGAGGTATTGCACAGGTGAACGGCGAAGGGTTGATAGTTTAGTGTTAGAAATAGAATGAATGATAGTTGAACGAGCGCGAGAGCAGTTGGCAACGTAACGCGACAGAAGGGGGCGGAGCGCGAAAACATCACGTGCGGCCGCTCGTAAACACTGATTGGCCTGGGTCGCGACTACGTGTAAGGGTGTGTGTGTATGGTTTCCTACGATTTGGCATTTATTGATCAATGAGTAGATGAGGATCCCTATTGTTCGAGCAAGACACTCGATAGGTAGATGACGTTTCCCTGTAGGCGGTAGCTAGTTAGTTGCCTAAATACGGAAGATAATTGGCTGGTTAAGCCCTCCTGTTGAGGGGCGTATCACACGCGAGGCGACGCAGCGTGCGCAGTCCGATTATAGTGTTGATTTGGTTACCTTGTTCCAGGAGTGACAGGAAGACAGCTGTGGGGTTAACGGGGGTAGATTGCAGGGGTATTCTGGATTTAAAGAGTATATGAAGAACTTACCAGTAGCTCTACGTGATCGGTGACGTCACCAATAGGGTTTTCATAGGATATCGCAAACACGAGGCATCCTCGTTGTGAGAGTGTTGAGGAAGAGAACGGTGGTAAGGGAGTGGAAACGGAGATAAACGGTAAAACGAGTTGATCGCGAAAAGGCGAAACGGGGAACGTGGCTGCGCACGGAGAACGCCGGCCACGGCAAGTGTAGAAGGGGAGGAGCACGCGAAGACAGAACGACTGTATAAGAACGTAGTAAGGGGTACGCAGCCGCAGGGGGCTGCGTACGCTTCGGCCACAAGGGGGCCGTAAAGGTGTTGTATAAAGGAAGAAGGGCAGAGGAAAAAGTACAAATGTAACATACTATATTTTTATAATTCCCCTTAAGCGGACTATCGTAAGTCCCCAAATTTATGGGGCCAGGTAACGATATAAGGTTGTATATTGTAAACTACTAGTGGGATAAACTGACACCAGATTAAGGGAGGGTAGCGAGTGGAGCGCTACTATGTCATACGGAACAGGATCAGGAGGGTGGGGGAACACCCTCACTACGCCACTACAATACATATGCACAACACTGCCACCCCATAGGGAGAAACTGATTAAGTATAGCATAGAATGGACCCAGGGGACGGATAACAAAATGCTAACACCGTGGCTGCCTAACGGTAGCTTTGATCCGTATGCTCAACATTCACTAATAAATCATCTGCACAATACATATAAAGGGAAGAAGTTGGCAAACCACATGGAGGTGTTTAACTTATGGAGGATGTTCCAGGGGTCCCGACCAGGACCAAATGGAATATTCACTATGGGGGAAATACCAAAAGAAACAGAGATTAAGGAGGAAGGAGAGAATGGGAAACAGGGGTATGAAGACCCAAAGAACACGGGGAACAGAGGTGAGGGAGGAGAAAAGAATAATAAAGCAGATGAAATAAAGAAGGAACCGAGCAATGATATACCCATAGTAGCGGGAGTAAAAACAGGGGGAGGGGGGTTGTACCCTTTAAGAGAATTGGGAGAAATAGAAAGAGGACAGTTAAGGGCGGCTGAGGGATACTCTAACCCGGCATACAGCCCTCCACCATATGTGGCTCATAGGAAAATGCCAGCAGGGGAAGGGAGGACTGGAGAAGACCAGACTGTGGAGATAGGAAATGATGAATGGGTAGCTGCACAAATATTATTAAAATTACGAGGTTCATTAACGGGAGAAGAGAGGGAGGTAGTGAAGAAAACAGATGAGGATAATACCAGGGAGAGTGAATTGAGGGGGGAAGAGATGTTAGGACAAAAAGAAGAGATTTTGGAGGAACGATTAGCAAAACTAAGGGATGAACAGAATGAATTGACCAGGCAGCTTGAAAGGGAAGAGAGAGAGAGGGCGAGGAAAAGGAAGGAAGGTAAGGTCGAATTGGAAAGAATAAGGGAACGAACTGAGGAGCAAAGGAGGAAAGCTGACAGGGTAAAAGCAGCAGCAGAAAGGGTATCAAGAGTAGTACAGCGGGAAAAGAAAAGGGAAGAAGAAGGAAAAGAAAAAGAAATGGCAATATGGAGGAGGAGGTTACTATCAGAGTCAACTAAGAAATACGAAGAAGAGAGGGTGATGGAGAATATACTAGGAAAAGAAAGGGCGAAATGGGAGAGGGAGAAAGAGGATGAGAGAATATTAGAGCAGATGAGAAGTGAAGTGATGGAGGAATTGAAAAGGAAGAGGGAGGAAAATAATAAGGAAATGGAGGAAAGGTATGAAGGAGAAAGAGGAGATAGGGGAAGAGAGAGTGGAAGATGGGGGAATATATACCATGACACAGAAGTAGCAACAACATCAGCACAAAGGGGAGCGGTTGACAAGAGAGAAGGAGGAGAATTGGACCTAATAGATTTACAAACAGTAACGATCGGGGGGAAAAAGACCGAGTGGGGGGTGCCATTTATAAATAGCTTTTGTAGTGAGGAAGAGAGAGTGGAAAGTGAAGGGAGGAAGAGTGAAAGGGAAAGCTTAGATAAACTATACATCACCCGGACCAACATGGACTCAACATGGATCAGTAGGAGAAAGGATGAGATGAGAGAAGTGAGGGGGGAACGACAGGAGTAGAGGAAAGACGGCCAAATGAGGACGCAACATCCCCATCCCCATCATCCTGTCGGGGGGGAATTCTGCCGGGGTCGGCCGGGCCGTCCGCAGACCTCCGGGCAGGGAGGCCCCAACTCCTCCCGTGTATATCTCGGATCGAGACAGAGTATGAGGCACACACAAGGAGCAAGGCAACTTCTGTCGTTTATTATGCAAACGGCAGGGATGGGTCAAGGAGCGCACGCGTTCGTCCTGACACACACACAATAGTGGGGCTCGCAGGCCCTTTTTACTACATTATGACGCGCTACTTGCGTCATTCCAAAAAGTTACCAAAAGAACCTATCGCCACTCTTGATTGGTTGCTCGAGTGGTGGGGTTAGTATAGTACGCCTATAGAGAATGATATTAGTGGTTAAGGTGTAGTCAGGTGGTATATCTGGGTTGTCCCTACAATTAGATACATAAGAATTGTTACATGAAGACCCCTGAGGATTGGCTAACGTTACTGACGTCTGAGATAAGAACCTCATGTTCTGATTGGTGCATCCGTGAGCTCCCCAGCCTGGGACCACCGTTGTTCCCAGCACACGGTGCACCTGTGGTTGCAACAGTGTTTCAATATGGGTACGTGCAGGCAATGTGAGGATTTATTCATAGGTGGGAGACTGACCGTTCCCACCGTAGCAGGTGTCCATTGAGCCTTTCAAGTGTGTCGGCCTGCGTCTCGTAGCGAGGTACCCAGACGCCTTTTCTCTCCTGGGTTTTGGCATCTCGTCAGGTTCGGCTTGGTCACGTGGGGAGGGACCGTGTTTGAGGCATAATTCTGCACAATTAATATTGTTTTTCCACTGTATGTCTGGTTTAATTTGCAGATATGATTTTAACATTGGTACGTGGAGTGCGAGGTTGCAACATCGTGCCTTTGAAGATTTGTTTCTTGACTGTGGGTTTGCAACAGTACGACCTTGGCTAGTTGCTCCACTGGGTTCTTTCTGCAGGCTCAGCAACCTGACTTTTGCTTTGTTAATGTCCACGGGAACTCTTGCTTGAGGCCTACTTGGGCCTGGTGCACGAGTAATCCATTTAGTGCATGGATGCTTTAGGTTATAGTGGCATACAGTTTCATGGCCAGTATCGTGTTTCCATTATATCTCTCATGATGGTAACGGGTTTCAAGAGAAGCGTGAGCAAGCGTTATACATGAGCTCATGGTGCGTCTTGCGTTTCTGCATTCTGAAAGCCTATGTAAAAATAATAAAGATGCACGTCCGTGAATAAGCCTGTCGCCTACGTCAGAGCACTGAGTATGTTCTTCGTGTAGATTGGTGTGGAAATGTTCAGCGTGTATAATAGTTCAGCGGTGCTTCCCGTTATCTAGGTCGTCATGGCATCTCTAACGATGTGTAGATTTCAGTCTAGTTGGTCCGTGCCGCAGGTGTCGGCATGGCCAGTGCGGGCTGTTGGGCAGGCAGATGGACACATCCGTATGTTTCTGTACCAGGGTATTTGGTCATCTGGTAAATGGGCAAACTCTTCTCGTGGCGGGTGTCTGGGCCGCGACCCTCTAGGCCAAGCGCGAGAGGTGAAGGACGGGAGTCTGGTTTTCCATTCTCCCACTTCAGTCCCCCCTCTGGTCGACTTGTCGACCACAAACATATCCTTCTCGTTATCTCCTCTTACTCTCCATATCTTGGTTATCCCTCCGAGATGTCCATAATGGTTTACGTGATCTTCAAATGACCAATACATGTATTCGCATGTTCCTCCAGGAGTACAGTACACCCATCTTCCTATGTAGCTCCTAGGGTTCCTTGGGTTCTCGATCTTCACTGATGGTGGGTCTAGATGATTGGCGATGATTTGGGTGCGCAACTTCTCCCTTTCGTGTATTATCACACCTGTGTGCTGGCCGTCATCCGCTGGCATCAAGGGGTGCATTCCCACCATTTCCAGCAACTCATCAGTTGAGCGCGCCTTCCGGGCTTTCCAAAATCTAATTATTATCAGTGCAGCTCCAGCCAAAATAGCACATCCCACTATTATTTTCAGTCCATCTGACAGCCAAGATGGCATCCATGACCATAATAGTGAAAACCAGCTTTTATCCTTGTTTACGCCGTTACTTTCGTCCATCATTTTGGAGTGCATCTGGGCCAATTGTGAAACTGCTTCTGTTAGTGTACCATTGTCGGCATCGTTGGCAGGTATGAACGTGCAGCATGATTGTCCTATCTTTGCACAAACTCCTCCTTCCATTGCTGTGAGAAGGTCCAATACATATCTGTTCTGTAGTGCTACCATCCTTACAGCTCGCAGCTCCTCTTTAATTGCGTTAAACCCATTTACTGTCGAATTTATGGTCATCATTAGTTCCCATCTGGTTATTTGCAGCCATTTTGCGTTTGCGTATGCCTGCAGTCCCGGATGTATTATTGAGGAGAAGAACATTGCTGCTCTGCTGAATAGTCTGTGTTCTGGCGGTATTGAGGTTAGTTCCGTTTCCGACCTTCCCCACAGATAATTTCCTGTTAATGGCTCTCCTTGTCTTTTTCTCCTGTTTAGGACAGTATCATTGCTGTTGGTCCTGTTTTCTTGCTCCTTCTGGAGTGGTGCAGATCTCTTTCTTCTCCTGTCTCCTTCATCCATTTTCGGAAATTTCGCCACATCGACATGCTTCTTAGGTACCACTAGTGATGGTACATTGACGTGTACCATTGTGCACACACCACTCCACAGGGGAGGCAGTGTATGATATGCCTTTTCTCCGCAGGCCCAATAATGGTCCATTATCACTGCTGTTCCCGCTCCCCCCTCAGGTAACTCCATCACACTTGCACAATTGGTGTTATATCCCACGTCCACCTCTCCTTTATGCTGGTAACATACTTTGGGCGCAGTCAATGGTAATATAGTTATCGGGTCTTCATCTTCTTCTACCCACGTGAGCATTGGTACGTACTTAATCCATGTCGTCCAACATCGATGATTGTGTGTCTCGATGGTTGAGATAGTTTCTTTTGTTACCATGTTGCTGCCAACCACTCCTATCTCCCAGCTGGTACCCAGGAACACCTTTCCTGTTATCGTCAGTAATGGCCTCTCCCAGCATCCTTGTTTACCCGGAACTTCCGTGGCGTACCAATCACATGGTAGATACTGCAGTGTTACCTTCTTTGTTTCTCCTTTTTCAGGGCCACTTGTTATGTATCTGAATGCTTCAGCATGTAAACTGGTCTTGTGATAACTCAGATAGGTCTTGAGGAAGTTGTTTTCATATGGGTATGAGTCTCGTGTTTTCCATGTCATGTGCACTACTGTTCCTTGGAATCTTCCTTTCGTTTGGAACAGGGCCAAATATATTATGCACTGTGCTGTTTTTTCATCTATTTCTGTGGCAACAAATGTTCGTGAAGCGCTCATGGCGTATGGTATTAATGAGCAAACGTAACAGCTATCCTCAGTTGTCTGCTTACCAATGCGGGTCATGTGCTGGTACCATATGTTGTTTGTGACGTGTGCTGAATCTTGTACATAATTATCAATACCTTTATTGTCTGAGTATGTGCTGCGTTTAACTTTATTTCGCTTTTGTTCATTGTTACTGTTACCACCTGACGTAACACCTGTTGCAGCAGGGAGGTGGGGTACATTAGGTTTGGGTGCAGCAAAAAAACTCATAGCATAGCTGTACTGCCATACAGAGGCAGCCAAAACTCCGGTGATCATAAAAATCCCTATTATTTTTATTACATATGCTAACCTCACCGACATTTTTGCTCTTACCTTGCTGCAGTCCTGGCAGCGTATTCTTGCGACGTTAAAGTTGCCCGCCTAAAAATTCTCAAAAAGTGCTTGTTATTAAATGTTAGTTTTGTTTCATTAAGCTCTCCCTATCAAATAGTCATTCAGTGCCCAGGTGAAGAGTTGCTCCCACGCTACTCTAAGTGATCGGTCTCTCAAGACCGGCAAGTATGGGCGGAGGTGGGGCATGTAATTTTCTATGGCCAGGAGGAAGGCCGTGTAGTATACACGTACCCTTTTCTTTTTTAAGTATGTTGGCCTTTTTATTTCGTATACAAATTGGTGTGACAATTCTTCTGGGTAACTATCGTCTGGCAGCACCATCTACGCCTGCACACTGAATTTGTTAGATAACTTTTCTTAACAATACAATATTACGCAGCTCCTGTATGTGCGAGAGAAAAAGAGAACATTCACGTGTTTACATGTGTATTGGTGCAAGCGAAGTCCTTAGTTTTTATTACAATTGTATTTAGTAGTCAATGGGGGGGGGGTTTGCTCAGATGGCGGGAGCAATTTTACTCTTTGAACGTGTGACCATGGGGTGGGCAGTGTGGGGATCGCCCCCTTCTTCGTCCGTTATTCTCTCCGAGGGAACAATTGGGTCGTTGTCTGTGGTTGTGTTTTCTTCCGCTGCCGGGGATGTTGTTGGCGTTTTTCCAATGGACCTGTCGTTGGCGCTGGGGCGGGTCTGCAGTTTGTAGATTTTTACATCATGCAGGTGGTTCCACGCACGCTTATCCTTTAGTTTTACTGCTCTTGTTGATACGTCCTCTACTAAATGGGGGCCAGTGAACCTCTGCTGGTTCCACCTTCTATTAAAATTTCGAAGTAGTACGTGGTCGCCTTTGGCAAGTTTGCACAAGTTCTCCTTTTCCAATTCTGTATTTTCGTCTATTTCTTGGTTGCTGGTGGACCCGCCCCGTGTGCGCTCGAGCTGTTGAGACACAAACACAACGCTAGTAATCAAAGAAGACACATATTGATACATTTCATCACCTAACACATTCGCAGAACTTTCTTGGTCGGTGAATGCCCTTGACGTTGGTGTTAGGGGAAGGCGCATTTGGCGTCCAGTAACCACCTCGTGTGGGGTGAGGTGGTGGTCGGACCCTGGCCTGTTTCTAAGTTCGAACAGTGCTAACGGAAGGCAATACAACCAACTTTTCTTTGTTGTTTGCTGTATTTTAGCAATTGCCTCCTTCAATAGGCCATTCAGGCGTTCACATACACCATTGGCCTGTGGGTGGTACGCACATGCAAATTTGTGTTTAATGTTCAGTAGGGATGTGATATGCTGGAACATTTCATTTGCGAAATGGGGTCCGTTGTCTGATCTTAACACCTCGCACACTCCCCACCTGGGGAATACCTCCCTTACTATAAATTTGGCTGCTCTAAACGCATCAGGGTGTGAACAGGGCCCTGCTTCGATCCACCTAGAAAATGGGCATACTACTACTATCATGTATCTATTGCCTTGACAAATGTTGATCATATCAACATAGTCAATGTGGAGGTGCCGAAAAGGTCCTTCTGGTCGGGGTATGGTACCTCTTATCACCTTTAAAGTATGACCGGCCGTGAACTGTTGACATGTAAGGCAATTGCTGATAAAATTTGACACATGGGATGTTAACTCGGGACAGAACCAATCTTCTCTAATTCGTGCTGCTATTATTTCTTTGCCTGTATGGGCAGGGTGATGTAATTGGTTCAAGGCGGTATTACCCTTCTTTTATTAACATCTCCCTCGCTATTCCCCTCCCTCTCCCTCTCTGTGAGTCTGTGGGGTTCCATATCTCACCAAAATATGCAGCATATTTTGCATGTGCGTCTGCTGCTGCATTTCCTTTTGATATATAGTCTTCTCCATTGGTGTGTGCTGTGCATTTTACTAGGGCTAGTTCTTGGGGATCGTTTATTACTTCAATTAGTTCAGCCAACAAGAGGGCATGTTGTACTGGAGTGCCGTCAGCTCTCCTAAACCCTCTTCTTCTCCACTTTGATAGCCCTGAGTGGACAGTGGATGTAACATATGCACTGTCGGAATATATAGTAACTTTTTTATTAAAACTTTCCTTTAGTGCCAATATGAGTGCAACCAGTTCCGCCGCTTGAGCAGAGTAATGCTGTGGTAATTGTACACACTTAATAGCCACACACACTGGCGCTTCCATCATTTGTACTACTGCTGCCCCAGTCCTCCTTATCCCGTCTCCTTGATCAATAGTTGATGACCCATCAATAAACAAAAGCTCACCTCCCTCTAGTGCGTTTTCTTCAACTTTCCTAGTACATGAGTACATCTCAGTTACTTGGGTGCAGTCGTGGGCGTAATCTCCCTCTTCAATTACTTCTGCTAGGAACCTTGCAGGGTTAACCGTGCTACATCTAACAATTGCCAGTTCAGCTTTGGACAAAATAATCTCATAACCTGTTGCCCTCTGTGTCGTCAGTGTGGACTTAGGTTTATTCAATATCGCAAATAGTGCATGTTCTACAAATAGTGTAGTTGGACACCCCATAGTTATTGATGATGCCTTTTCTACTGCAAATGCAGCTGCAGCAAGACCTTGTTCGCAAGAGAATTGTCCTAACATTATTGGATCTAAGTGACCGCTGTAAAATGCTACTGGTTTATAGCCCATGCTAGTCTTTTGGGCCAATACTGCTTTCATTACTGCTGAGTCGCAATGTGAGAATATAAAAAATCGTCGCTCATAGTCTGGGGATGCTAGTACTGGAGCAGTTGATATTGCTTCTTTTAATTCATCAAATGCCTCCTTCATTTCCATAGTCCATCCCAACTTTTTCTCCCCTTTATTTGCTTCCTTCAAACCCTCAAGCAGGGGTCCTATGTAAGAGCTGTAATCAAATACCCATGCTCTACAGTAGTTGCACAGTCCCAGAAATTGCTGCAGTTCTCTTACAGTCTGTGGCACGGGAGTGCCTGATATTGCCTGTGCTCTTTGTGGTGCAATCCTTCTTCCATATTGTGATATCAGTTGGCCAATGTAAAGTACCTGTTCCTGACAGTATTGTATCTTTTCCATGTCTACCTTGTACCCCTTTTCAGCCAATATCGTCAACATTTTTAATGAGTCCTCTCTACATTTATCTTCATTTGTACTGCAAATTATTATGTCATCCACATACTGTAACACTGTGCTTTCCAACTCAACGTTACCCAAATCCATCTGTATTACCCTATTGAAAATTGAAGGTTATTCACAATATCCCTGTGGTAATCTGGTATGTTTCCACTTCCTATTTCGGTAAGTGAAGCTTGTCAAGTCTTGTGAGTCTGGGTGTAATGGTATTGAGAAAAAAGCATTTTTAAGGTCAATCACTGTAAACCGTGATGCTTCTGCTGGAATGCCACACAAAATTGTGGCCGGGTTTGCTGTTACTGGATACTCTGCTTCTACTATGTTGTTCAACGGTCTGAGGTCCTGTATGAACCACCAAGACCCTCCTTTAGCCTTGCGCACCGGGTACACAGCTGTGTTGCATGGGGATTCTGAGGGGACCAATATGCCATTGTTTATAAGGGCTGTTATGGTTTCGTATATGCCCTCATCTGCCTCTCTTGACAATGGGTATTGTTTCACTCTTGGTAGTATGGCACCCTTTTTTAATTTTATCCTTACACCCCCTATGCTTTTAATGCATCCTACATCATAAGGGCTAATAGTCCATAATGATTTTGGCACCTTTGACATATCTTCTTTAAAAAATGGGACTGGTGTGCCAGCGGGTGCCTCAAGTGCCATTGCAATTTTCTGTGCCACTTGTTTGTGAGCCACTGTTAGCCACATTTCTACACTCATCATGAACACCATTTCATTTTCCTCCTTTTCTTCTGAAAACAACTCTTCATCTGACACCTGAGTCAGCCTACATCCTTCTGCTAGTGCTATCACCGCCCTCCATGCTCTCCCTTCTTTATCTTGGGCGTGCACAGCAACATAATCAGCTGTTGCAATAATGCTCTCAATGTCCACTGCAATGACCTTCCCTTCCAGTTCATTAGCTGGTGTTTCTGGTCGGAATAGATAGGCTGCTGGTCTCCTCCATATTTTCCCTCCTATCCCTGGCATCCATGCAAATGCCATGTCTGTTCCGTACTGGAATAGCTCGCCGTCTACCGGCTCCGCCCTGATCGCTATCTGTCCACAGTATGCTTGCAAAATCTGTCGTGCTGCAAGCATGTTAATCCCTGGAGTAGAGCAAATTATGCCATCCTCTGTAAAGGAGATCGTCATATTTAATCTGTTCATTATGTCCCTCCCCAGTATGTTTACTGGTGAGGCACTATAATACAAAAGTGGTACTGACAGATCGTAATCTCCAATAGATAGCGGGACGTTATCAGTAAATGGAACCAACCCTTTAGCCCCAGAAAACCCTTGTGTGTTCATGGCTTCGCCTGACATCTTAAACTTACCTTCCCTTATGCAAGACCGGGTCGCCCCGGTGTCAACAAGGAATGATAATTTTTTGTCACCTATCGTTACCTCTATGCGTGGCTCCTCCGCACTATTAGGTGTTACTGACAGGATGGGACACACCAAGGCCGTCTGTGGGCTGTCCTATTGGGGGTACAATGACTGGCCATTCCCTGTGTAAGGGTTGTGCCCCAACACCGTCACCCCACCCAATTGCGTTCGTTCAGGTTGTGGTGGTGGTTGTATTAACGCTGCACCAGTTACTTGTGGCAGGTATTGTTTTATTTGTTGTTGTGGTAGGGAATAGTGTTGGTCACTCCCTTGTGGTGACATCTGCTGTGGTTGTATGCCCTGCTGTTCTTGTGATGTCCTATGTTGTGCTTGTTCGTTCCATGCTGGTGTTCCTGGCCTGACCCTGCATGTACGTGACATGTGTCCTAATAGTCCGCAGCTCCAACACACGGGTGGTTCCCTGTTTTGCCATGGGAAGTTCCCTGTGTTGTCCTGGTATACTGGTTGCCCTGTCTGGTAGTTATTTCTGAGTCCCCCAGCCTGTTGTTGGGTATTATATCCGTATCCTCTTCCCCTCATAAACCCTCCTCTCCCTCTATTATAATTATAATACCCAGCTCCTTGCATTGGGTACCCTCCTCCCATGTTCTGTGCGTGTGATTGCAGAGGCAGCACTTGCTCTATTACCTCTTGTGGAGGCGCTATTTGAGCTGGATTTTGTGCAGCCACTACTTGCGTTGGGCTTTGGGCCATTGGTGTTGGCGCAGTTATTAGTGCCCCTTCCATGGTATATTTAGTAAGTTTTTTCTGTACTAATTTGGCCTCTTCTGTTTTCCTGTCCTCTTCCTTTTGTTTCATTTTTCCTTGCCATGTTCTACAGTGATGTACTATAGTCAGTTGTATTTCCGGCCATGGTTTTGCTTCCATCCCCACTACTTTCTTTAATTGTCTCTGAACTCCTTCTGGGAGCCCTTGTACTAGTATATGATAAAATATGGCTGGTGTTTTGTCCCATTGTTCTCTAGTTTCCATGCGCCACTTCTCTTGAATATCCTGGATATAATCAACAGGATCCTCGTTCTCACCCATCTTACGGGAAGTAATGGCTCCTATGTCTGATGTGTCTGGGTACTGCACTCTTAGTGCCTGCCATAGCGCATGTCTGCAGTTTGCAAATGGTGCCCCATCATGCGATGTGTTTGTTATTGTTACCCCATGGAATCCCGCTCTTTTCCAAATGTCATCCGCTCTATCCCCTAATATTGATATTAACAGGCCCTTAACATCTCCCACTGCTAGTTTCTGTCCTGCGGTGTGTTTTTCCATTTCATATATCCATTTACCCGCACCTCCACTTAATGATGGGAGCCTACATTTTATGTTTTCCTTATCCGTATGTTTCCAAGGTACATATTGTGGTCTAACCCCTCCTCTCTCCAGCAGTGGCATTACATTCTGTCTTGTGTCATCCTTTATGCTCCATGATGTTAACTCTTCACACCCCTCCTCTTCCCCCATTCCTTTTACTACTTCAAATCCTTCCTTACTACCTCTTCTCCTACCTCCCTCTTCTTCCTTTCCCCTTTTTTCATCCTTTCCTGTGTTCAATATTGGCACGTCTGTTTGCCTGTCTTGCCTGCGACTAGGGAGGTCCCTAAGCCGACATGCATAAGGTGTAACTTCGTCCATGAAGGGTGCGAGCTTTATTCTGTGCAGAGAGCGTGCAGTTGTTGAACATGTGGGGTGTGGCGTTAGAGAGCGTGATGGTGATGTGGGTGGCGTGTGTTGGTTGGTGAGCGTCGGTGGCGTGTGTTCGTTAGTTTGTGTTTCTCCCATTCTTTTCACTTCCTCCTTACTTCTCTCCAGCTCCTCCCATCTTCTACTCACCCATGGCGAATCTATGTTTGTTCTAGTGAGGTATAGCTTATCTAAGCTTTCCCTTTCACTCTTCCTTCCATCCTCACTACAAAAATCATTCATAAATTGCGCCCCCCACTCTGCCTTTTTTCCTTTTATTGTTACAGTTTTTAAGTCTATTAGGTCTCCCTCTTCCTTTCCGTTGTTACCACCTGTTCCCCTTAGTGCTGACGTTGTTGCTACCTCTCTATTTTTATATACTTCTCCCCATCTTTCACTCTCCCTCTTACTCTCCTCTCTCTCCCCTTCACTCCTCTCCTCCATCTCCCTACTATTTTCCTCTCTTTTCCTTTTTAATTCCTCCATTACTTCGTTGCTCATCTGTTCCAATATCCTTTCATCCTCTCTCCTCCTTTCCCATTTCACCCTTTCTCTTTCTACTATACTCTCTATTACCTTCCCCTCTTCATATTTTTTAGCTGTCTCTGATATTATCCTCCTCCTCCATATTTCCATTTCCTTTTCATTTTCTTCTTCTTCCTTCTTCTTCTCCCTCATCACTACTCTTGATACCCTTTCTGCTGCTGCTTTTACCCTTACAGCTTCCCTCTTTCTCTCCTCACTTTGCTCCCTTAGTTTTTCCAATTCGTCCTTATCTTCTTTCCTTTTCCTCACTCTCTCTCTTTCCTCCCCCTCAAGTTGTTTTATCAGTTCATTCTGCTCATCCCTTAGTTTAGCTAATCTTTCCTCCAAAATCTCTTCCTTCTGCCGTAGCAGCTCCTCTCCCCTCATTTCACTCTCTCTTTCACTATCCTCGTTTGTTCTCTTTACCGCCTCCCTTTCCTCTCCAGTTAGTGATCCTCGTAATTTCAACAATATCTGTGCAGCTACCCACTCATCGTTTCCTATCTCTACAGTCTGCTCTTCTCTCCTCCCGTCCCCCATTGGTATCTTTCCATCAGCCACATATGGTGGAGGGCTGTATGCCGGGTTTGAGTATCCTTCAGCCGCCCTTAACTGTCCTTTTATTTCTCCTAATTCTCTTAAAGGGTACAACCCTCCCCCCTCTGTTTTCACTCCCGGTGTTAAGGGTATCTCATTGCTCGGTTCCTGTTTTATGTCAGCTAATTTATCAACCTTTCCTCCACCCAGTTTTTCATTCCCCATATTCTTTGTTCCTTCACTCTCCTTTTCCCCATCCGTTCCTTCTTTCTTAATCTCCTTTTCTTCCGGTGTTTCCCCCATAGTGAACATTCCATTTGGTCCTGGTCTAGACCCCTGGAACATCCTCCATAAGTTAAACACCTCCACATGGTTTGCCAACTTCTTCCCCTTGTATGTATTGTGCAGATGGTTTAATAGTGAATGTTGGGCATATGGGTCAAAGCTACCATTAGGCGGCCATGGTGTCAACATTTTGTTGTCCGTCCCCTGGGTCCACTCTATGCTGTACTTAATTAACTTCTCCCTATGTGGTGGCAGTGTGGTGCATATATGTTGTAGTGGGGTAGTGAGGGTATTCCCCCACCCTCCCAACCCTCTCCCGTATGACATACTAGCGCACCCTTTCTTACCCTTCCCCTTGCTACCAGTTTGCAACATACAACCTTTTATTGCTTACCTTGCCCCGCAAGTGTGGGGACTTACGACAATCCTTTGACAATTTATGCAATGATAATAATCACAAAAAAAAATTATAAAACAAATATATTTATGATGTTATATTATATTCCTTCCCCTACGGCCCCCTGCGGCCGAAGCGCACGCAGCCCCCTCCAACTGCGTACCCCTTACGACGATCTTACACAGTCGTCCTTTTTCCCCGTTCTCCTCCCACCTTTACACTTGCCGTGGCCGGCGTTCTCCGTGCGCAGCCACGCCCCCTTCCCCTTCTCCTCTTTGATCCACTCGTTTATCGTTTATCTCCGTGTCCGCTCCTTTATCATGTTTCTCTTCCCCACCAATGTCAAACCCAAAGCTTCTTGTGTTCACGATATCTTACTAAATCCCTACTGGTGACGTCACCTATTTCTTCGAACTACTGGTATATTCGTGTTATGTTCTTTAAATTCAAAATACACTTGCAATCTACCCCGCTAACCCTACAGCTGTCTTCCTGTCTCTCCTGGAACAAGGTAATCTCATCAATACTATAACCGGACTGCGCACGCTGCGTCGCCTCGCGTGTGATACGCCCCTCAACAGGAGGGCTTAACCAGCCAATTATCTTCCGTTTTGGGCAACTACGTAACTAGCCACCGCCCACAGGGAAATGTCATCTACCTATCGAGTTTCTTGCTCGAACAATAGGGAACCTCATCTACCTATCGAGTTTCTTGCTCGAACAATAGGGAACCTCATCTACTCATTGAATGATAAATGTCAAATCGTAGGAAACCACACACACCCACCCTCACACGTAGTCGCGATTTAGGCCAATCAGTGTCTTTCGAGCGGCTGCACGTGATGTTTTCGTGCCCCGCCCCCCTCTTTCGCGTAACGTTAGCTTTTTGTTGCGAGCGTCTGCACGTGTTGTTCTCGTGCCCTGCCCCCCTCTTCGCGTAACGTTAGCCGCCTTCTCTCGCACTCAATTCACTACCATTCATTCCATTATCATCACTCAATTAAACCTTCACCCCACCTTTTTACAATACCTCCCTCCTCCCTTATTTACTTCCGCCCCCTCCCTCACAATTTCGCATTGCTTGTTGTGCGTGTCATGCTCACCAAGTTCCCTCGATGCAGGGCCGCTCGACTGCGTGCACCCCTCCAAGCGGCTCGCCACCTCCCCTCGTCTGGACCACGTCTGGACACTCGCCGACCGCGGGCGGGATACTTCTCAACCGGCTCCCGAGGGCCAATATCCGGATTGCGCTGTCCGGTCCTCTCGCAGCTCCGCGATGGTCCTGTAGTCCTCAGAAGGGGGCAACGGCAGAGGGGGCCGCGCCGCCGGGCCTCCCCGCAACGGGAGTGCCTGGAAAAATAAAAATAAAAGTCGATCTTAAACAGATCTCAGCAGTGCCTCCAACTTGTCGGGGGGGAATTCTGCCGGGGTCGGCCGGGCCGTCCGCAGACCTCCGGGCAGGGAGGCCCCAACTCCTCCCGTGTATATCTCGGATCGAGACAGAGTATGAGGCACACACAAGGAGCAAGGCAACTTCTGTCGTTTATTATGCAAACGGCAGGGATGGGTCAAGGAGCGCACGCGTTCGTCCTGACACACACACAATAGTGGGGCTCGCAGGCCCTTTTTACTACATTATGACGCGCTACTTGCGTCATTCCAAAAAGTTACCAAAAGAACCTATCGCCACTCTTGATTGGTTGCTCGAGTGGTGGGGTTAGTATAGTACGCCTATAGAGAATGATATTAGTGGTTAAGGTGTAGTCAGGTGGTATATCTGGGTTGTCCCTACAATTAGATACATAAGAATTGTTACATGAAGACCCCTGAGGATTGGCTAACGTTACTGACGTCTGAGATAAGAACCTCATGTTCTGATTGGTGCATCCGTGAGCTCCCCAGCCTGGGACCACCGTTGTTCCCAGCACACGGTGCACCTGTGGTTGCAACAGTGTTTCAATATGGGTACGTGCAGGCAATGTGAGGATTTATTCATAGGTGGGAGACTGACCGTTCCCACCGTAGCAGGTGTCCATTGAGCCTTTCAAGTGTGTCGGCCTGCGTCTCGTAGCGAGGTACCCAGACGCCTTTTCTCTCCTGGGTTTTGGCATCTCGTCAGGTTCGGCTTGGTCACGTGGGGAGGGACCGTGTTTGAGGCATAATTCTGCACAATTAATATTGTTTTTCCACTGTATGTCTGGTTTAATTTGCAGATATGATTTTAACATTGGTACGTGGAGTGCGAGGTTGCAACATCGTGCCTTTGAAGATTTGTTTCTTGACTGTGGGTTTGCAACAGTACGACCTTGGCTAGTTGCTCCACTGGGTTCTTTCTGCAGGCTCAGCAACCTGACTTTTGCTTTGTTAATGTCCACGGGAACTCTTGCTTGAGGCCTACTTGGGCCTGGTGCACGAGTAATCCATTTAGTGCATGGATGCTTTAGGTTATAGTGGCATACAGTTTCATGGCCAGTATCATGTTTCCATTATATCTCTCATGATGGTAACGGGTTTCAAGAGAAGCGTGAGCAAGCGTTATACATGAGCTCATGGTGCGTCTTGCGTTTCTGCATTCTGAAAGCCTATGTAAAAATAATAAAGATGCACGTCCGTGAATAAGCCTGTCGCCTACGTCAGAGCACTGAGTATGTTCTTCGTGTAGATTGGTGTGGAAATGTTCAGCGTGTATAATAGTTCAGCGGTGCTTCCCGTTATCTAGGTCGTCATGGCATCTCTAACGATGTGTAGATTTCAGTCTAGTTGGTCCGTGCCGCAGGTGTCGGCATGGCCAGTGCGGGCTGTTGGGCAGGCAGATGGACACATCCGTATGTTTCTGTACCAGGGTATTTGGTCATCTGGTAAATGGGCAAACTCTTCTCGTGGCGGGTGTCTGGGCCGCGACCCTCTAGGCCAAGCGCGAGAGGTGAAGGACGGGAGTCTGGTTTTCCATTCTCCCACTTCAATCCCCATCGCGCCCTCCCCTATCGCACCCTACATGCTCAACGACCTCACGTTCGCTACGCAAAATAAAACTAGCGCCCTTCACCGACGAACGGACTCCCTATACATGGCGGCTTAGAGACCTCCCTAGTCGCAGGAAGGTAGGAGATATACACATGCCCACATTAAATACAGACAAAGATGGAGAAGAAGGAGGTATCAGCAGGGGAAATAAAAACAAAAGTGACAATGTGGAAGAAAGGAAAGAGGAGGACGGGTGTGAGGATTCAATAATATGGAATACAAAGGGTGAAATAAGACATAATTTAATGCCACTGTTGGAGAGAGGTGGGGTTAGACCACAGTATGTTCCTTGGAAGCATACCGATAAAGAAAATATAAAATGTAGGCTCCCATCATTAAGTGGAGGTGCCGGTAAATGGATATATGAAATGGAAAAACACACCGCAGGACAGAAGCTAGCAGTAGGAGATGTAAAGGGCCTTTTAATATCAATATTAGGAGATAGAGCGGATGACATATGGAAAAGAGCGGGATTTCATGGGGTAACAATATCAAATACATCGCACGATGGGGCACCGTTCGCAAACTGCAGACATGCACTATGGCAGGCATTGAGGGTACAGTACCCTGACACCTCAGATATAGGAGCAATTACATCCCGCAAAATGCATGAGAACGAAGATCCTGTTGATTATATCCAGGAAATACAAGAGAAGTGGCGCATGGAAACTAGAGAACAATGGGATAAGACACCAGCAATATTTTACCATATACTGGTACAAGGGCTCCCGGAAGGAGTTCAGAAACAACTAAAGAAAGTAGTGGGAATGGAAGCGAAACCATGGCCTGAAATACAACTGACTATAGTGCATCATTGTAGGACATGGCAAGGGAAAATGAAACAAAAGGAAGAGGACAGGAAAACGGAAGAGGCTAAACTAGTACAGAAAAGGCTTACTAAGTACACAATGGAAGGGGCACTAATAACTACACCTACAACAATGACCCAAAGCCCCATACAAGTAGTGGCTGCACAAGATTCCTCACAAATACCACCTTCACAGATTACAACACAACAGGTGCTGCCACTCCAACCATACACGCCCAACATGGGAGGAGGATACCCAATGCAAGGAGCTGGATATTACAATTATAACAGGGGGAGAGGAGGACTTATGAGAGGGAGAGGGTACGGGTATGGTACCCAACCGCAGGTGGGAGGATTTAGAAATTCCTATCCCACAGGGCAACCAGTATACCAGGACAACACAGGGAGCTTTCCATGGCAGAATAGGGAACCCCCGGTGTGTTGGAGCTGTGGACTATTGGGGCACATGTCACGCACGTGTAGAGTTAGGCCCGGAACGCCATCATGGAATAGTGAGGGACAACCACGGCCCGCACAAGTACAGCAAGGCATACCACAACAGCAAATGTTGCCACAAGGAAATGAACAACAACAACAATTAACACAACAACAGCCCCAAACATTGCTACAACAACAGGTAGCGATCACACAACAACCACAAATACCACAAACGCAATTGGGTAGGGTGACGGTTTTGGGACACAACCCTTATACCGGGAATGGCCAGTCGTTGTACCCCCAATAGGACAGCCCACAGACGGCCTTGGTGTGTCCCATCCTGTCAGTAACGGTTCATAGTGATAATATCGAATTCAAAAATCTCGAAAACCAAAATCTCGAATACAAAAGGCCGAAAAATAAAATATCGAATTTTTTTTTCAATGTGTTTTTTTTTTAAATGGGGGGTTCCCCCCAAACCCCCTTTTTTCATTTTTTTTTTATTTTACCCCTTTTTTTTACTTACCTGACCCCAAAAACATATATAAATAAATACATAAAAAATTCGATATTTTTTTTTCGATATTTTTTTTTTCGGTCTTTTTGTATTCGATATTTTGTTTTCGAGATTTTGACTGACTACCGTCAGTAACACCTAATAGTGCGGAGGAACCACGCATAGAGGTAACGATAGGTGACAAAAAATTATCATTCCTTGTTGACACCGGGGCGACCCGGTCTTGCATAAGGGAAGGTAAATTTAAGATGTCAGGTGAGACCATGAACACCCAAGGATTCTCTGGGACTAGAGGGTTGGTTCCCTTTACTGATAACGTTCCCTTATCTATTGGAGATTACGATCTGTCAGTTCCTCTTTTATATTATAGTGCTTCACCAGTAAATATACTGGGGAGAGATATAATGAACAGGTTGAATATGACGATCTCCTTTACTGAGGACGGCATAATTTGCTCTACTCCAGGGATTAACATGCTCACAGCACGGCAAATTATGCAGGCATACTGTGACAGACAGCGATTAGGGCGGAGCCAGTAGATGGTGAACTCTTCCAGTATGGAACGGACATGGCAATTGCATGGATGCCAGGGATAGAAGGGAAAATATGGAGAAGACCAGCAGCCTATCTGTTCAGAACAGAAACACCTGTTAATGAACCGGAAGGGAAGGTGGTTTCAATGGACATTGAGAGCATTATTGCAACAGCTGATTATATTGCTATACATGCCCAAGACAGAGAAGGAAGAGCATGGAGGGCAGTGATAGCATTAGCAGAAGGATGTAGGCTCACCCAGGTGTCAGATGAAGAGCTGTTTTCAGATGAAATGGAGGAAGGTGAAATGGTGTTTATGATGAGTGTGGAAATATGGCTAAGAGTGGCCTACAAACAAGTAGCACAGAAAATTGCAATGGCACTTGAGGCACCCGCATGCACCCCGGTCCCTTTCTTTAAGGACGACATGTCAAAGGTACCAAAATCATTGTGGACTACTGGCCCCTATGACGTGGGCTGCATAAAAAGTATAGGAGGGGTAAAAATAAAATTGAAAAAAGGTGCGATACTCCCCAGAGTAAAACAGTACCCACTATCAAAAGAGGCAGATGAGGGCATACATGAAACTATAACGGCCCTTATAAATAATGGTATATTGGTCCCCTCAGAATCACCATGTAATACGGCTGTGTACCCAGTGCGCAAGGCTAAAGGAGGGTCTTGGCGCTTTATACAGGACCTCAGGCCCTTGAACAACATAGTAGAAGCGGAATATCCCGTAGCTGCAAACCCGGCCACAATATTGTGTGGGATTCCAGCAGAAGCATCACGATTTACAGTGATCGACCTTAAAAATGCTTTTTTCTCAATACCATTACACCCAGACTCACAAGATCTGACGAGCTTCACTTACAGAAACGCTAAGTGGAAGCACACCAGATTACCACAAGGGTATTGTGAATCACCTTCAATTTTCAACAGAGTGATACAGATGGATTTGGGTAACATTGAAGTAGAAAGCACGGTGTTGCAGTATGTGGATGACATAATAATTTGCAGTACAAATGAAAAAACATGCAGAGAGGACTCATTAAAGATGTTGACAATATTGGCTGACAAAGGTTACAAGGTAGACATGGAAAAGATACAGTACTGTCAGGAACAGGTACTTTACATTGGTCAGCTTATATCCCAACATGGAAGAAAGATCGCACCACAAAGAGCACAAGCTATTTCGGCCACTCCAATGCCACAAACTGTAAGGGAACTGCAGCAGTTCCTGGGGCTCTGCAACTACTGTAGAGCTTGGGTATTTGATTACAGTTCATATATAGGACCCCTGCTTGAGGCGTTACGGGAAGCTAATAAAGGGGAAAACAAATTGGGGTGGACGAGGGAAATGAAAGAAGCTTTTGATGAATTAAAAGATGCGATATCAACTGCTCCGGTGCTGGCATCCCCAGACTATGAGCAGCGATTTTTTATATTCTCACATTGCGACTCAGCAGTAATGAAAGCAGTGTTGGCTCAAAAAACAAGCATGGGCTACAAACCCGTAGCATTTTACAGTGGCCACTTAGATCCTGTAATGTTAGGCCACTTCCCCTGCGAACAAGGTCTCGCCGCAGCTGCTTTTGCGGTGGAGAAATCATCAACAATAACCATGGGGTGCCCGACTACATTATTTGTGGAACATGCACTTTTTGCAATATTGAATAAACCTAAATCCACCCTAACCACGCAAAGAGCATCAGGTTATAAGATCATTCTATCCAGAGCTGAACTATCAATTGTTAGATGTAGCACGGTCAACCCTGCAAGGTTCCTAGCAGAAGTAATTGAGGAGGGAGACTATGCCCATGACTGTACTGAAACAACTGAAATGTACTCATGTACTAGAAAAGTTGAGGAAAACGCACTAGAAGGGGGTGAGCTGTTATTTATTGATGGGTCATCAACCATCGATCAAGGGGATGGCGTGAGGAGGACTGGGGCAGCAGTGGTGAAAATGATGGAGGTACCGGTGTGTGTGGCAGTAAAATGTGTACAATTACCACAGCATTACTCCGCTCAAGCAGCTGAACTGGTCGCACTGATCTTGGCGTTGAAGGAAAGCTTTGACAAACGAGTGACTATATATTCCGACAGCGCATATGTTACATCAACTGTCCACTCAGGGTTGTCGAAATGGAGAAGAAGAGGGTTTAGGAGAGCTGATGGCACCCCAGTGCAACATGCTCTCTTATTGGCTGAACTGATTGAAGTAATAAATGACCCCCAGGAACTAGCCTTAGTAAAATGCACCGCACATACCAATGGTGAAGATCACATCTCAAAAGGGAATGCAGCAGCAGACGCACATGCGAAGTATGCTGCATACTTTGGTGAGATATGGAACCCCCCAGAGTCACAGAGAGGGAGAGGGAGGGGAATAGGAAAAGAGATGTTGTTAAAAGAAGGGTATACCCATCTCCCAGCCACACAGATTATGGAGCTACAAGCGGCTGCACCAATGGCCGAAAAGGAAATATGGGTAAAAAGAGGATGTACAATGTCCCCAACTGACGCACTATGGCGCCAGGGTGGCACTGGAAAGGTTGTAATACCATTGGCACTTTCGAACACTGCCCTGAGCCAACTACATCATCCAGCCCACACAGGCAAGGAAGTAATTGCAGCACGAATTAGGGAAGACTGGTTCTGCCCCGAGTTAAATTCGCATGTGTCGAATTTTATCAGTAACTGTATCACATGTCAACAGTTTACGGCCGGCCACACTCTAAAGGTGATAAGAGGTACTATACCCCGGCCAGAGGGACCTTTCCGGCATCTCCACATTGACTATGTTGATATGATCAATATATGTCAAGGAAATAGGTATATGATTGTAGTAGTATGCCCATTCTCTAGGTGGATTGAGGCAGGGCCCTGTTCACACCCAGATGCATTTAGAGCAGCCAAGTTTCTAGTGAGGGAGGTCTTCCCCAGGTGGGGAGTGTGCGAGGTGTTAATCAGACAATGGCCCACATTTTGCAAACGAGATGTTTCAGCACATTACAGCACTGCTGAACATTAAACATAAATTTGCATGTGCATACCACCCACAGGCCAACGGTGTATGTGAACGCCTGAATGGCCTATTAAAGGAGGCAATTGCAAAGATACAGCAAACAACAAAGAAGAGTTGGTTATATTGTCTTCCATTAGCATTATTTGAGCTGAGGAATAGGCCAGGGTCCGACCACCACCTCACTCCCCATGAGGTGGTTACCGGACGTCAAATGCGCCTTCCCCTAACACCAACGTCAAGAGCATTTAGCGACCAGGAAAGCACTGCAAGTGTTCTGGGTGATGAAATGTACCAATATGTGTCTTCTTTGATTACTAGTGTAGTGTTTGTGTCAGCGCACACGGGGCGGGTCTAATAGAAGCCAACAAGAAGACGCGGATAAAGAACTAGAAAAGGAAGGACTGTGTAAGGTTGCTAAAGGTGACCACGTACTACTTCGCAACTTCAATAGGAAATGGAATGACAGACGCTTTACTGGTCCCCATCTGGTAGAGGAGGTATCAACAAGAGCAGTAAAGTTACAGGACAAACGTGCCTGGAACCACCTACACGACGTGAAGATCTACAAACAACAGACCCGCCACAGCGCCATCGACAGGTCCATCGAGAGAACAGCAACAACATCGACAACAGAAGAAGGAAGTTCTACCACAGCCAGCGGCCCAAGTATTACCATACCCTGTCACTCCCCAGACTCCCCAGAGACAATAACTGAAGAAGAAAGGGGTGATCCCCATCCAGCCCACCCCATGATCACACGCTCAAAGAGTAAAACAACGCCCACCGGTTGAACTAAAACACCCCCCCTGCCCACCATCCACTGACCCCTGTACCCATTACAGTAGTAACTGAACTAAAGGACATTGCCTCGCACAAATACACATGTAAACATGTGAATGCTCTCTTTTCTTTTCTCTCGCACATGCGGGAACCGCGTATTATTGTGTTGCTAAGAAGTAGATAACTAACAAATTCACTGCCCAGGACCCTCAGACGATAATTACCCAGAAGAATTGTCACACCAATTTGTATATGAAATAAAAAGGCCAACGTACCTGAAAAGGAAAAGGGTACGAGTGTACTACACAGCGTTCCTTTTGGCCATAGAATATTCGATGCCCCACCTCCACCCATACTTACCTGCCCTAAGAGATAGATCGCTCAGAGTAGCGTGGGAACAGCTCTTCGCCTGGGCACTGAATGACTATTTGATAGGGAGAGCTTAACAACTAACATTTAATAATCAGCATATTAAGAATTTTCAGGCGGGCAACTCTAACATCGCAAGAATTCGCTGCCGGACTGCAGCAAGGTAAGAGCAAGATGCCGGTGAAATTAGCATATGTAATAAAAGTAATAGGGATTTTGATAATCACCGGGTTCGTAGCTGCCTCTGTATGGCAGTACAGCTATGCTACAAATATTATTGCTGTACCCAAACCTAACACACCCCCATCCCCAGCTGCAACAGGTGTTACGTCAGGTGATATTAGCAAAATTGCGCACAAGCAGAATAGAGTACAACGCAGCACATACTCAGATAATAAAGGTATTGATAATTATATACAAGATTCAGCACACGTCTCCAATGGCCGAAATATGAGTATAACATATGGTACCAATAACATATGGTATCAACACATGACCCGCATTGGTAAGCAGACAACAGAAGACAGCTGCTACGTTTGCTCATTAATACCATACGCCATGAGCGCTTCTCGAACATTTGTTGCCACAGAAATAGACGAGAAAACAGCACGGTGCATAATATACCTGGCACTGTTCCAAACGAAGGGAAGATTTCAAGGAACAGTGGTGCATATGACGTGGAAAACACGAGACTCATACCCATACGAAAACAACTTCCTTAAGACTTATTTGAGTTACCACAAGAGCAGTTTACATGCTGAAGCATTTAGATACATAACAAGTGTCCTGCAAAAGGAGAAACAAAGAAAGTAACCCTGCAGTACTTATCATGTGATTGGTACGCCACCGAAGTTCCTGGTAAATTAGGATGCTGGGAGAGGCCACTGGTGACAATAACGGGGAAAGTATACTTGGACAACAAATGGGAGATAGGAGTGATTGGCAGCAACATGGTAACAAAAGAAACTATTTCAACTATTGATGCGCACAATCACAGATGTTGGACAACTTGGATCAAATACGTGCCTAAGCTCACATGGATAGAAACTGATGAAGACCCGATAACAATACTGCCGTTGACTGCGCCTAAAGTATGCTACCAACATAAAGGAGAGGTGGACGTAGGATATAACACCAATTGTGGAAGCGTGATGGAGTTACCTGAAGGGGGAGCAGGAACAGCAGTGATAATGGACCATTACTGGGCCTGTGGAGAAAAGGCATACCACACGTTGCCCCCTCTGTGGAATGGTGTATGCACGATGGTGCACGTCAATGTACCATCGCTAGTTGTACCCCAGAAGCATGTGAATGTGGCAAACTTTCCTAAAATGGATGAAGGGGACAAGAGAAATAAGAGATCTGCACCGCCTCAGGGGGAGCCAGAGAACAGGACCAATGGCAATGATACTGTCCTGAACAGACGGAAAAGACAAGGGGAACCTCTGACAGGAAATTACCTATGGGGAAGGTCGGAAACGGCACTCACTTCGATTCCGCCAGAACACAGACTATTTAGCAGAGCAGCAATGTTCTTCTCCTCAATAATACATCCAGGACTGCAGGCTTACGCGAACGCAAAATGGCTCCATATAACTAGATGGGAACTAATGATGACCATCAATTCTACAGTAAACGGATTTAATGCAATAAAAGAAGAGCTGCGAGCAATAAGGATGGTAGCACTACAGAACAGATATGTATTGGACCTCCTCACTGCCATGGAAGGAGGAGTTTGCGCAAAGATAGGACAATCATGCTGCACATTCATTCCTGCCAATGATGCTGACAACGGTACATTGACAGAAGCAGTTTCACAACTGGCCCAGTTACACTCCAAAATGGTGGATGAAAGCAAGGGTGTGAAAAAGGATGAGAGCTGGTTTTCGCTATTATGGTCATGGATGCCATCTTGGCTGTCAGATGGACTGAAAATTATAGTTGGTTGTATTATTTTGGCTGGAGCTACACTGATCATAATAAGATTTTGGAAAGCCCGGAAGGCATGCACCACTGACGAGTTGCTTGAAATGGTTGGTATGAACCTACTGATGCCAGCAGATGAAGGCCAACACACAGGCATAATAATACAAGAGAGAGAGAAATTACGCAACCAGATCATCACCAATCATCTGGACCCACCATCGGTGAAGGTCGAGAACCCAAGAAACCCCAGGAGTTACATAGGGAAATGGGTATACTGTACTCCTGGAGTAGCCTGTGAATATATGTATTGGTCATTTGAGGATCATGTTAACCATTATGGACATCTAGGAGGAATAACTAAAGTGTGGAGAGTAAGAGGAGATAACGAAAAGGATATGTTTGTGGTCGACAAGTCGACCAGAGGGGGGACTGAAGTGGGAAAATGGAAAAACAGACTCCCCTCTTTCCCCTCTCGCGCCTGGCCTAAAGGTTCACGGCCCAAGCACCCGCCACGAGAAGAGTTTGCCCATCTACCAGACGACCAGATACCCTGGTACAGGAACATAAGGATGTGTCCACCTGCCTGCCCCGCATCCCGCCCTGCCCATGCCGATGCCTGCGGCATGGATCAACTAGACTAAAACCTATACGTCGTTAGAGATGCCATGACGACCTAGCCAACGGATAGCACACCTGTGCCAACACACACACTGGACACTCCCGCACCAATCTACATGAAGAATATACTCAGTGCTATGACGTAGGCGACAGACATACTCACGGACGTGCATCTTTATTATTTTTCACCTAGGCTCTCAAAATGCAGAAACGCAAGACGCACCATGAACTCATCTAAAGATCTTGCTTACGCTTCTTCTAAACCTAGGTGCCATAATGAGAATTATAACGAAGACACGATACTGGTCATAAGACAATATGAGACTATAACCTAAAGCGCCTGTGCACCAGACGGTTCCACCTATATACTAGGCCTGAGTAGGCCGCAAGCAAGAGCTCCCATGGACGTTAACAGAACAAGAGTCAGGTTGCTGATCCTGCAGAATGAGCCTGGGGAAAGCAGACAGCCAAGGTCGTAATGTTGCAAACCCACATTCCAAAAACAGACCATCAAGGGCACGATGTTGCAACTTCGCACGCTGTGCACCAACATTAAAGTCGCACCTGCAATTAAACCAGGCACACAGTGGAAAAACAATATTAATTGTGCAGAATTCTGCCTCAAACACGGTCCCATCCCACGTGACCAAGCCGAACCTGACGAGATGCCAAGCCCAGGAGGAAGGAGGCGTCTGGATCCCTCGTTACAAGACACAGGCAGATACACTTGAAAGGATCAATGGACATCTGCAACGATGGGAGTAGTTGGCCGTCTAGCTCACGAATAAGTCTTCACATTGTCTGCATGTACCAATAGTGAAACATTGTTGCAAATTGCAGGTACACCGAGAGCTGGGAACAGCGATGGTCCCAGGCTGGGAAGCTCACGGGCGTACCAATCAGAACATGGGGCTCTTATCACTGACGCCATTAACATCAACCAATCATTAGGAGTCTTCATGTAACAATTATCATGTATCTAATTGTAGGGACAACCCAGATATATCACCTGACTAACCCCCGGCCACTCATATTATTCTCTATACGTATGCTATACTAACCCTACCACTCGAGCAACCAATTAAGAGTGGCGATAGGTTTTTTGTTAATCTTCTAGAGTGACGCAGGTAGCGCGTCATACTACAGTAAAAAGGGCCTGCGAGCCCCACGATTGTGTGTGTGTCAGGTCAGACGCGTATGATCCTTGACCCATCCCTGCCGTTTGTGTTTAATAAACAGCAGAGTCACATTGCTTCTTGTGCGTGTCTCATACTCTATCTCCTTTGGGATATACAGGAGGAGTTGGGGCCTCCCTGCCCGGAGGTCTGCGGATGGCCCGGCCGACCCCGGCAGAATTTCCCCCCGACAATGCCCTTACGCAGTACTAGCGGCTACAAACAACATACCAACCAATAGGGTGGTCTAATAGCTCGTTGTTGGAGCAACCTTCCGATTATCAGAGCGACCATTTACTGCTTTTATCATAAACCAACAGCCTATCTACGGCAAAGGAACAACGCGTGGCTCCAAATAAACTTTTGACAGCAGAGACAATAGCAAATCGCTGAATATTCACTAAACATTTCATGTGAAATAAATGTACTTTACCAAATGTACAATCCTGCTGTTTAATTTTAAACCACAGTTTCATATTTCGAATTGTGGCGCACTGAGTTGTAAGCTGATCTAACACCCTCTGTACCGCAAAGGAACATCGCGTGCCTCAACATGAACTTTTGCGGATCGACAACAAAGACAAATGCAAATTGCTGAATATTCTCTAAACATTTGATGTCAAATAAATGTACTTTGCAACATTTACAATCTTGCTGTTTGCTTTTAAATCACTGTTTCATATTCCGAATTGTGGCGCGCTGTGTTGTGGAAATTGTACTATTAGCGGACAAAAGGAGTGGTCTTAAAACACTTTCACCCTGACAACGAACAATACAAACAACATTCTCAGAACACCCCCATTTTGTGTAATTGCAACCATTTCGGGACACTGCAAATTTTCTTAGAACACATTCAACTAGACAGATTACAATACGGACAGCGTCCTGAGGACACCCCCAGTTTGTGTATTTACGAACAATTAAGTACACCGCGAGTGTTCATAGCTCATTTTTACCTTCCTTGCGAACAAAAATGACACATACTCCGTCCTCTAAACACCCCAACATTTAGTTTATTTACAAAATGTCAGAACAGCCGTATTCTCCGCGGACAAATCGAACGCAACAAAAACATCTAGCACATAAAAAAACAAAACATTGAACCTATCTCATACTTCCCCACCCTCCCCAAACACTCTTACACACCAACACACGGCACTAAATACAATTTTTTATCCACGTTTCACTGCGCTGTACGCTGTCGACTGCGAATACAAGATGGCGGGCGCCACAGAAAATCTGACGCGCCTTACATTTTGGTAATTTTTAAAACAACTACTGGACAGATTTACACCGAATTTACAAAAGCACGCTTTTGGGACCAGGCCGCCGCTCCTGCCACAAATTTGGTGTAAATCCGTCCAGCGGTTCGGGCTGTAGCCGTGCGCAAAGTTTTTTCCCATTCAGTCTATGGGGAAAAAAAAAGTTTTGGGACCCCCCCTATAACTTTTCCCCCCCTGGACGAATCCTCACCAAACTTTGCAGAGTGACCCAACTACTTTTTTTGCAAAGTTTGGTGAGGATCCGTCCAGGGAGAGCGAAGTTATAAGCCACCCAAAAAGTGCTCTTCCTATGGAAACTGCAACTTAACCATAACTAGATGGCCACTACCGTGGCCATGTAATATATATATATATATATATATATATATATATATATATATATATATATATATATATATATCACACAGCCGCGGTAGTGGCTGTGTAGTTATGGTTAAGTTGCTGTTTCCATAGGAAGAGCCATTTTTGGGTAGCTTATAACTTTGCACTCCCTGGATGAATCCTCACCAAACTTTGCAAAAAAAGTATACAAATTTGGTGAAAATCTGTCCAGTAGTTTTTTTTTTAAATAACCAAAAAGTAGGTCACAAAAAATGAGTGATATCTATGTTCGGTCCGCTGACACACTTCCCTGTTCGCTATGCGGACAGGGTCCCGATTGGCTGGGCGATGCGCGTCGTGTCCGCAGACATTGGACATGTTCGCTGATTGGGTGGTTGAGAGTGTGTGGTGCGTCAGATTTTCTGGGCACGCCCGCCATCTTGTATTCGCGCACATCCACGGACAGCGTGGTGAAACTTGATGGAAAAATACTATTTAGTCAAGTGTGTTGGCGTGTAAGACTGTTTCGGGATGGTGGGGGAGTAAGAGATGGGTTAAATGTTGTATTTATTTAGGTGGCAGGAACCCCTGTTGTGTTCGTTCTACCGCGGACAATACAGGTGTCCTGAAATGTTCGTAAATGAATGAAATGGGGGTGTCCTGAGGACACTACGCCTGTCCGTATGGTTCATAGGCAAGTTGAAACTGTTCTAAGAACACATCATGTGTCCTGGGATGTTCGTAAACAAACAAAATGGGGGTTTCCTGAGGACGCTGTCCTAAATTGTTCTAAGAACACAACAAGTGTCCTGGGATGTTCGTAAATAAACAAAATGGGGGTGTCCTGAGGGCGCTGTCCAAAATTGTTCTAAGAACACAACAAGTGTCCTGGGATGTTCGTAAATAAACAAAATGGGGGTGTCCTGAGGACGCTGTCCGAAATTGTTCTAAGAATACAACAAGTGTCCTGGGATGTTCGTAAATAAACAAAATGGGGTGTTCTGAGGTTCAAAGAACACGCGCGGAGTCCTGAAATGTTCGTAAATAAATTAAATGGGGGTGTCCTGAGGACACTGTCCGTATTGTTCATGGGCAAGTTGAAATTGTTCTAAGAACTCATCAAGTGTCCTGGGATGTTTGTAAATAAACAAAATGGTTGTGTCCTGAGGACGCTATACCTGTCCGGATTGTCCGTAGGCAAGTTGAAACTGTTCTTAGAACACACGCGGTGTCCTGAAATGTTTGTAAATAAACGAAATGGGGGTGTCCTGAGGACACTGTCCATACTGTTCGTAGGCAAGTTGAAATTGTTCTAAGAACACTCATATTGTTCGCGGACATTAAAAGTGCCCATATGGCATAGTTAAAATGTTTGATTCTATGGGTGTGGTCTATGGGTGTGATATGCTGCGGTGGTTGTGGCCAGTCTTAGCAGTGCACGGTGGTGGTGCGAGTTATGGTTGCTTAGCTTACCATAACTTGCGAATTTCAGGGTTTTTTCTGTTTTACTTCGAACCATAAAGTCCCTTTAACAAAGATTTTTTCACTGAATTTCATAGGTTTTTTGTAGCGCAACTTAACCATAACGTCCCTTTAACAAAGATTTTTTCACTGAATATAAATATAGATAATGGAAATGTGACAATTGTTTACTAAGACTCCCTTACCTTACATTAATGGAACATAAACAATACTAAACCCCCTGCCCCGCTAGTGATTTTGATGTCGCGGACTGTGCGCATGTCCGCAGACGCACTTGGTCACCATCAGCACTATCCAAAAACTTAGAGGGTATCTTACATTATTGTATCATACAATAAAAACACACACACATATTCAAAAAGCACCACATAAATAGATTACATTTAATAATAAATAAGAAGTGAAACTATATGTAAGACACCAACCATCCACTGAAGTAGCATTTCCAATATAATGGAATATACCAAAACAAAATAAATATGCCTCCAACTGAATTACCTCACAGAAACTGCACAGCAAGAAGCAAGAGCCTACTTACACACCAGTAACCGCAAACATTTGTAAAAGAGTAGTAAGTACACTACATTTATTTCATATACTTATACATTTTCTGTATTATGCACACTAAAACTCATATATATATTTTTTTTTTAACACAGAAATGTCCTGTACTTTGGAATGGCTGGAAGAGAATTTCCCACAAGATGAAATGAGTGAAGAGAGTGATAATAATGGTAGACACAACATTTCTCTATATAAGCCTATTAATGACCTTTACTTTATAAATACTTAACACATTTTTTTTTAACAGACCAGACAACCAATAAAACTAATATACCAAAAGAGATAATAGAAGATCCTCTCAAACAAATGGAACTGAAAATTGATTTATTACTACAACACTTCAATCAACTAAAAGAGTGTACTGTGGACCACATTAAAGAAAACATTAAATATCACTGTACCACATGTACCTGTTCCCCATCTCCATGTCCCAGCCAACTATCCCCAAACCCTCCCCACCAAGAAAAACGGTATAATGAAACTTCCATCCCTTCCTCCCCTCCCATACATCATGTCCAAACCCCTAATTCCCCTGTATTTGTTTCAGTTTCTGCTTCCCCCTCTTTCCTAATTTTTCTACTGTTAAACAATAATACAATTTTAAATGTGTTCCTAGTATATGCCTGTGTCTTATTTTATTTTTTTAAAGGCAGTCAGGGTGTCCGCGGAGAGCGCGACTGTATGGGGTGTTCTCAATTAACTAATATGGGGGTGTCCTTAGTACCAGTTCGTACTGTCCGTAATTAAAATGGAAGTGTCCTCAGAACACAGAAGATGTCCCCCTGTCCCTAATTAATCAAAATGGGGGTATCCTAAGGACAATATACCTGTTTGTATTGTTCTTAATTAAAATGGAGGTGTCCTTAGAACACACAAGATGTATGCCTGTCCTCAATCACCCAAAATAGGGGTGTCCTAATAACACCCCCGCTGTTCGTAATGTCCACAACCAGAATTAATATATCCGTAGAACATCCCGTCCGCCAGTCCGCAAAGTTTTTACACACATTTATTTTATTCGGGGAGTTCAACATTGTTCGTAGAACACCCGCGCACATGCGCATCACACACTTGGGCACTACGAACATTGCACCTCTCCGCAACTATCCGCTGCACGTGTGTCTCACTTTTAATTAGTTCAGGGACCCAAACACTGTCCGCACAACACCCTTGCGCATGTGCACAACCGGCACTGTGCATTTGGTGTCCTGCGGACAGCCGTTCCATTTTCAAACGTGTCCGCAACGTCATCATGTGACCGCCCCCAGGCTGAGCATCTGTCCTTATTTCCGGACACAGTCCGGGTCCCCGGACATTTAAAAAGTGCTTTTTGAGCAATCCAAGGTGTTTTACAGTAAACGTTAACCATTTCACTTGTTCCAGACAATGTCCCAACCGATCTACATACTTTTTGGAACATTATGAGCCCGTGCTTAGTGTTCGAAGTGTTCGGGGGTTTGGCGCGGGCCTCATTCTGCTTTTGGATTTCCAAGATTTACAAAAGGCCAATTGTGCAAGTTGCTGTTCTTGGTTCCTAGTTCCTGGTTATTAACCTTCCAGATGGCATCCTAAATTGCTTCTGCTGCTACTGCCTCGGCATCAGCACCCCCCCCATCCACTAGGGCCTGCAGAGGGGAACAGGTGTGAGGATGAGTAGGAGACGGATGAAGAGGATGAGGTAGTGGAAGTCCCTACTACTAGCACTCATCGTGAGTCTTGGGTGTGGTGGTTATTTACCACCATTGATGGAAAGTCAAAAGCTCAAGCAAACAAGGTGATCTGCACTCAGTGCCACATGATGCTAAATCGTGGCAAGCCTGGTTCATATAGCTTTTGTACTACATCAGTTAAGCGGCACCTAAAGTCATTCCACGGTGGGGCTATTCGTAAGGTTGTACCTTGCGATAAACGAACAAGGACTTTGAAGAAACCTATGCTTTTGTCACGACTCCTGCCTTTGGCCTGGGGTATCAGACCATGTGGGCTGCACCCAGTACCTCCATCCGGGCCTCAAGGACCTGGACATTTGCCCCCAGACTCACTTGGAGTCAGTCCTGGCACTTTTGGCGCCAGGCTCATATGAAAAGCCAATAACCTGGGCCCATAAGGGCATTTGTACAACAACATGGATGCTCCCGCATTCCCCAGTTCCATAACTGAGCCATGCGGTCTAGCATTTTGGGTGTGGCAGGCCCAGGGACACCTGGGATCCCTGCAGGCTATATAAGCCATGCCCGGATTGCAGAACATGCTTTGCGTTCCTCTGCTTGCTGCAGCGTGACGTTCACTGCGGTCGGCTGGAATCTTCCTCCGCTCGCCGGACCAGATCCTGCAAGAACTAAGAGAAGACACCATTAGTATTTGCTTACCTTTTGGAATCAGCACTCGTACTCCGCTCCTGGATCCCGAACAGTCAACATCTCGGCGGATCTCGCTCCATCAAGAAAACCGCTACCTGAGAAAAGAAACAGAGAAAAGAAACATCAGTAAGCTTTTATTCTTCACTTTCAAAAAGCACTCGCTTACCTGCATTGATCGGCTTCCAACTCCGGCAGAAGAACAGAAAGGCTGGTTCCAACTTAGATTGCCAGTAATCGGTTCGCTCACCACTACTCACCGCTCTCCATCCATCTTCTTGGCACACGTATTCCGGATCAGCACCGCAGCCTGCAAGAAAGACAATATAACAGGTTAGCACAAGAACAGCATATAGCGCCGTACTTTGTGCTTTCTTACCATCTCGTGCACAACTGTGCGACATCACGAGGACAGCGTCCCCACCTATAAACAAAGGAAGAACTAAATAGAGACTACTACAAAAACAAAGAACACACAGTCAATACAGACTTACCTGAAAAATGGAGTCGCAGCAGGCCTGGTCTCCGTAGAGTCACTCCAGTGAAGTAACTAGGCAGCAACAAGCCAATCTCAACACACCCCTGCACCGGGTGGCAGGACGGAGTGCGCACCTTATAAAGAAGCAAGGTGAGAAGTGCGCCAGGGGTGTTTTTGGGTCTATATGGGAGGAGGGCCCGGGGCCAAAGGAGACAACCAATCTAAAATCTAACTACAGTGTTTCCGACCTGGTCTCCATTCGCACAAGGGTCCAAAGGCAGAGGTCCAATGGTGAAACAGTTCAGACTGGGTGGCGCCCCCATGGATACCAGGTCAGCGTTACAGCTTTCCATACAAAAAAGTAAGTAAAAAACCAACATAATGTTCTAACTCTTGCTCAAACACACTAGCATTTTAGTGTTGTAGAAGAAACACATATATTAACCCTTTACCATTAGATTAAAAATCTTCACATTAGCTTCTCCAAAGCAATCCTTACATTCCAAAACAGATAAGGCATTTCCCCTAAAAGATAAAGAAATGCCATCTTCCTTAATGTAATCCACATTACCAGACTCAAGGTTGTCATTGTTGCAAAACGACATGCCCGATCTAGTCATAAAACCAAATATTGCTCGGTTCACTAAGCACCTAGCAACATTTTGCCGAGGACAAAAACAGAACTATTGTCCCATATTGCCCTAGGTGTCAACCCATAAAAAATAACCTTTGCATTTGGAAGGAATTTCATGATTGCCTGAACCAAATTTTGCAGATCTTGCAACAAAGTAGGGAAACTAACATAGCCCAAATGCACAGCACCACAATGTAGGACAACTACATGTGGACTATGAAACCTAGCCACATCCTGACCAACTAATAGAATTGCCTGCAAATTCAAATCAGGCACAGTGCTCCACACCACATCCACTCCTTTTGCGTCAAAATTGTTAGCCACATTCCTAGATTTTGCATACTGCTCCAAATCATTCACAAACATATCTCCAACCACCAACACCCTGACATTCTGCACTTCTGCCATCTTCACTACACACAGCCTCTCTCAATACGAAGCAGAACCTTGCTAATCCTCAAAATACACTCACACTTCATGCTCGGAAACCCCAGATGTAGCATGTCCTGTTTGCGAACAGTCACGCTGTCCACAGAGCGCGTAAGTAAAACTGAGGACAACCCTTCTACCCTTTCCACTGCACTCTCTGTACCATTTCCTCATTGGCTACTGTTAAGCAGTCACACAATCGTCCACCAATCACATCCAAGAACTCTACATCTAACTCTGTCATCACAGATCAGCAACGACTATAAAACTTCCCAAGATTTCCAATTGCAGATTCAAGCACATCCACATGCAAGAACACAGACTACAGGTATGAATATTTTCTACACAGTACATGTACAACTCTTCTAGAAATACAATACATTCCGGGAGCATAGCTCAGCAGCAACATGCATGCCTTGAAAGCAAGACGACATGAAGCAACACAGATTCGATCCCCAGGTCCGCGCTTAGAAACCTCTGGGTGTTTAAGCACGTTATAAATACACAACTAAAACAAAATAATGACATAACTAAAAAACAAACAATTCCTGTATCAGTGCCTTGATGCCCGCGGGCTGTGTAAGCACTTTAAAAATGTAAAACAAAATAAATAAAAATACTAACACAGTAAATGCCACTGACCCTGTATAAACTGCAAAATTAACTTACTGCCATTTCTCCTATCTGCTATGATGAAGTGTCACTTCTAAACCTTTCAGCTCTCCAAATTTTTCTTTACACACACACCTTTCTATAAAAATATTGTTTCATATTATAAGATATGAAAAATAACTGTATAAGCCAAGATTAGTACATACATCTTCATTCTAGCACACACACAGATAATTTCATTACAAAAAGGCTCCCAGATCAAACAACACCACTGCCTCTATATCAAACAAATACTTCTGCTTTATTACCCCCATCTTCACAAAGGCATACGTTGAATGCTTCTATGTACAATCTCTGCCCTTTACCCTGTAAAAATAGCACAAAATGCATATGAATATTTCTCGTAACATCCATTAACATAACATTAAAAAACAAGTGTGCTCTATACGTTTACTATTATAGTCATTCGAAAAACATATTCAACTAACAGATTCTAAATACAATATACAGGATGCACATAGGCAAAGAAAAGTGCAAAACAATGTGTACATTAACAAAAGTGCTATAAACACACATATGCACTAACTTCTTTCTTTTACACTTTCAGTGAACACCAGTATCCTGAAAAGCAGCAGCGTCTGAAGTACAAACAAGGACTTTGAAGAAAGCTCTGCTTTCCATACAAAAAAGTAAGTCCAAAACCAACATAATGTTCTAACTGTTACGCAAACACACTAGCATTGAAACACACATATTAACCCTTTACCATTAGATGTAGTATTAGTGCTTCCCCTTGCCAGCTACATATTTTATATTGTCATCTGAAGCCCAGTATAGTAACACACAAATACAAGAATGGCCTTTCCAACTTGATGTACCTGCCCATTGCACAAACACACACCTCCACAATCGTACTTACAATCATCCATGACATTTATGCACAAATCACACATACACTGCACAACAGCCCAACCCACACTTTCTTTTTCTTCTCCAACAGACCCCAAAGAATGCCTTCCAAAAAGCAACCCCATAGAAAACAACGCAGAAGTAGATCAAATCAAAATATAAGTGTCCAAAATAAGCATCCATCTCTAGCAGATTTTGTACAAAAAGTTCAAACAAAACAGCTTATACAGTCATTAAGCGAAACAAAACAAGCTTCCAGTACAGAAACATTCCCTCCTCTATCAAAATGTAAAACCAAACAGAAAGTGATTAACAAGACTTCAACTACCACTACTGCTAACACTGGACCTATAAATCGTGATGAAGTGGCAAGTAAGCATACCAAAAAAAATGTTTTACAAAAGATGTTCTGCCACAGAGTGCTTCAGAAGCTTTTAAAAACAGGAGAGAAATCATGGACAACCCTCAAAATCTTCTGTAGAAAATTAATCCTAGAAGTTCTTGTACACAGTGCAATCCTTCTCAAAAGAAAGTTATTTATTTTAGTGCTCAACAGGATGAAACCACTAACAAAACTAACTACTAAACTACAAAAAAAGACTTCTCAATAAACCGAATGTCACCAAAAACAGCTTCTTAAACATCTGTGGAGGTGAATGGAGTCACACCACGACCACAGAACCATATTTTAATGAAGAAGCATATAAACAAAATCAAACAAACCCAATTGCCATACATAGCAGTGGACGAGGGTATGAAAAACTTAATAACACCATTATGGAACAAGAACCTCTGCTCATAAGAATATGCCCAGAAAACTCAGGATCACCTCCCCAATCTACTGAACCAAAACGTCCAGACTACAAATGGCCGTGCACATCAATTTGTAACATTGCCAAAAAATCTTGCAATTCTTTACGCCAGTTCATCAATCAGTATGTAAAGAGCAAAGACAAATTCAAAATGAAACTACTACAAAATATGGATGCCTGTCCAGTGCGCAAATACACAGGACTACAAGGACATTCATTAGCCTGCATTTTAGGACCTATTTGCAAAAGCAACTTCCATCATATCAAAATGATATCAACACAGCATTCAACTATAAGAAATCTAGTCCAAAAACTCTACTATGCTAAAAGTCCTGCTTTAGCTCTAGCCAACTTAAATAATAATCTTCTACATGGTACAGCCAAACAACTACTCGAAGAAATAGACCATATCCAGAGAAAATATTTTGGAATTGAAAGCCACTTACAAAATGAGATAGATGTACAACAAACTAACAACTACTGTACGAATAGCAACCTTCTATTAAACACATACAAAAAAGAAATACTAAAGTTTAAAAGCACCTCCGCTGAAGTACCAAACCATGTCTGCGTCTGTTGCCACAGGACTTCTTATAGAATTATCTCAAAAACTATACACATAACGTACAAAATAGAAGACAATGAAGATTCGAAATGGTTCCAATTAGCTCTCTACCTTATAGCAGAAAACAAATACAACATTACTGACCCCTTAATACTTTGCAATTACTGCACTGTAAAACCTGACAACAACCAAATGCCTTCACATGCTATCACAAATAACTTGGAATTATTCCCACTACGAAAACCCCTGCAACAAATAAATTTATATGAGAGCATAATAATTCAAGCAGTGCACCGATTTCAAGCAATAACATGCCTCCAACCAAAAACAGCAAAATGACCTCCCTCTGAATTAGTCAAAGGCATTCCTGGCAAAGTAGTTTATTTACCATTAGATCAGAAAATGAACAAACTCTAGAAGTGCATCGGCCAATAGATCAATCTTTAATTGTCTTAGTAAATGGCGTGCCTACAAAAGACAAAACAATTTGGCAACAGCTTGTGGACTTACATAAAGTTAGACAATCCCTGCAATATCTAAACAACAATAAAGAATACTACAAAGAAATATTAAGAGTGAAGAAAACCTGAGAGAAACCATTGAAATAATTCAAGAGTCATCAGAAACTGGTCAATTTGAACTTCTCAATCCTACTACAGAATCCAATATTTTAGACCATTATACAGTTCATCCTTTACACTCTAAAGATTCTATAGATGATGCACTTGAAACGTACCAAATGCGACAAGCCAAAGGATCTCCAATCAGCAGATGGGAAAAAAGTATAGACGCACAGGCCTTTCCGCTACTCTTTCCTACTGGAAAATGAGGAAGGTACAATGATAGACCCACACAGATAACAGCATCAGAATATCGCTCTCTACGAATGTATTCTGACGACCCCAGATTCAGACAAAACATTCTCTTTGAAAGTGAACTAGCAACTCTAGGCTACGGAGTTGCACACACATTAAAATCAGGTACCCATTTTCAAAATATGCAAGAAAAAGATGAGGTTTTACAGTCAAGTATTACAAATCTTTTAGCAAACATGCATGGTACAAAAGAACACTGGTTGCTACGTCACGATGATGTACACTTTATGATAAGAAACCTTGGCCCACCCACTTGGTTTGTAACATTAAGTTGTGCAGAATATGCACGGGAAGATTTACACGATTTCCTACGCATAGCAAACTAAAATAAAACAAATATAGATATAAAAAAATACCAGGAGAACTCTGCTCTCTATATCCTGTAAATGTATCAAGATATTTCCATCATCGCTTCATTGCTATGCTACACTTTATTTGTAATAAGACTGTTCCTCCCCTCAGAGAAGTGCAACACTTCTTTTGGAAAAAAGAATACCAAGCCAGAGGAGCACCACACATCCGCATGCTATTATGGATTAAAAATGCTCCTAAATTTGGTCAGTACAGTGATGCACTGTTTTGAGTTCATCCAAAAATAAGTCACTTGTGAAATCCCTTTACAATCAACACATAGTGACTTTCATGCACAAATTTTACAATTTCTAAGACACAAATGTGGGAAATATTGCTGTCACAAATATAAAAATAGGGTAATACTACACCAAATACCGCTTTGGTTTCCCTAGACCAGTTTCAGCAACAGGTCAAGTACACAACTTCATGTCTTCAGTCGGACATAGTGCCAAAGGTAAATCACCTTAGAACACATATTACATAAAAAGAACAGGAGAATCAAAATACATCAATAATTACAATGCAATCATTGCCCTCCTATGGAATGCAAACATAAATGTGCAGTACATTGCAGACAATTCCACTGCAATTGCACAATATGTCACAGCCTACTTAACCAAAGAAGAGAAAACAGAGCTTCAGGACCTCTGGGATGATATATCATCTGACAAAACACTATCGCAGAAATTGTTCAGCTTAGGCATAAAAATGCTCTCTCATAGAGAATGTGGCTGCTATGAAGCTGCAGACCGTTTAACTGGTACTGCCTTGTATGGAAAATCTGACAATATAGTATGGCTAAGTCTTGGTCCTGCTAAATCTAGAAAAATAATTCTCAAATCATATGAGGACATAGAAACAATAGCCAAAAATTATCACAACAGCCAAGACATTTTGAAAAACAATTTACTAGACACATACTAACCAAACAGAAGTACCACTTTGGAAACCTTGTGTCTACCACGTAGCCCAAAACTTCACATACAAAAATAATGTTAAACCAGATGAAAAGAAAGGTAGATACAGAGTGGTAAATTGTAAAGGCAGCTTAGTGAAACTTACCAAACACAGCTTAATTAATCATATCAAATTGTTATTAAAAACTCCTCAACATAAAGAACTGTATTACATGTCCCTGCTACAACTTTTTAAACCATGGAGAAAAGAAGAAGAGTTACCGGATACATATGAAGACGCTTTCAAAGCAAATGAAAGCACGATAACAGACGTACACTTTACACAGTACCAAACAATGTTGCACAATGAACAACAACACAAAGAAGAACTCCAGGCCCAACTACAAGTGGACACTCCCGACACTAGTCAACCTTCTGTAACAGGAAGCCAAGAACCACTTGGACAGCCACTAATATCAAATGAGGCAGAATTAGCCATGACAGAAGTAGAAAACACCATTTGTCAGTATGAACAAGCTACAGAAGACTTAGCTGTACTGAATTCACAACTGAACAATGAGCAGCATAGCATTTTCCAAGACATAACAAAACAAATTGAACATGGTATGGAACATGAAAATAAAAACTATACCTGCCAAGACTACAAACCTATACTTCAATACTTGAGTGGTGAAGCTGGTTCAGGCAAAACATTCTTAATCAAAATCATCAGCAATTTCCTTCAACAATTGACAAACAACAAACTGTCAGCTGTTGTAACTGCCCCCACAGGTTTAGCTGCCTACAACATAGGCGGTGTCACTTTACACCGATTACAACTCCTTCCAGTAGAACACCAAAACAAATTACACTATTACAAACTTTCCACAGAAGCTGCAATGGAACTACACAGAGTTTTCAAACAAATGAAAATGCTGCTAATAAATGAGCATGGTCTCCAACCTAATGTTGGCTTTGATTCACCTCAGATTACAAGAGGTCCTCAAAACAGACTACGAACAGCTCTTTGGAGGAAAACACATTATTGTTTTTGGAGATCTTCTTCAATTGACACCAGTGAGAGCTGAACCTATTTTTAAAACCTTAGGCCACAAACTGTGCCATAAAACTCTTGGCAGCATAGGAAATGTCAACCTTTGGCAACATTTCCAATATAGAAAATTAACTGAAAACATGTGCCAGTCTGCAGACCTTACATCCGCCAACATTTTAAAAAGTATTAGCGTTGGTGTAGTATCTCAAGAAGCACAATCAATATTAAAAACCAGGCACATCCATACACTCTATGGCCATACCTCATGTTCTAGTGATGTCATGCAACAATTAGCACACAAAAATGTCAATTGTATGTCTTTGATGCCAACTCTTGTACGCAGAGAACAGTTTTCACTAACTCTAGCATATGCAGTGACAATTCACAAATCACAATGTCTTACCCTAGATAAAGCATTAATAGATATTGGTAGCACAGTCTTTAAAGAAGTCATGAGCTACTTAGCACGATCACACTTATGTACACTTGACGGGCTATTTCTAATCAACTTTGATGCAAGTAAAGTAAATGCTGATATTCCTTGAATTCTAGAATACAATAGGCTGCGTTCGCTCCACACCCCCATCTGAACACCTATCCGGTTCCACAACAAGCAAAACGTTGTAAAAGAAAACTACTTCAAACTGAAACGATCAGGATATTACTACAATTCCTCCAAAGAAATAAAAAAGAAACTAATACTTCATCAAGTACCACAATCAAACAAGAATCCAGTGGTCAAAGTAACTCAACTACTTCTTCAAAGAAGCAACACACACTCCAAACAAATGACTTCCACACATAACTATCAGGTCCATTCAAATGTTCAATTGTAACTGCTTTAAATTGCTGTGCAAATGTAGCAATAAATATTCTATTCCAATTGCCTCCAATTATTGAGAACATTTACTTACACAGTACAGACCAATTGTGGGTGCAAATGTTAGACCTTCATAGAAATGCAACCAACAATCCTGACAACACTTACAGTGTTCATGGAATAAGACAAGAATTGGACTACTGTGCTGGAATGGTCAAATTCACTATAAACTCAAAAGAAGATCCACAAGAATTTCTAATATACTTACTACAAGTTCTGGACAACACAAACATAGGTATAAATGAAATCTTTCAAATTTCGTACATGCAGAAACATACATGCACGCTCTGCAACAATGTGACACAAGAAGAAATCCCCAATGAACGCTTCATATATATATCAATACCAAATTGTGAATCCATTCCATTTCAGCAACTTGTACAAAATGCAAACCATGGCAGATTATGTACTACCTGCAATTCAGATAATCGCTCCTCCTTACACATACAGACAAATAGTAAATATGTAATAGTAATGGTTTTACGTTACAATGCAGATGGTACCAAAAACAACTATAAGCTGACTGGATTCACACATGGTCAAGTATCACTTGGAAAGAAAACCTTCACAACAATAGGTATAATCTGCCACACAGGAGCCACAACCAATGCAGGTCACTATACTGCATATATAAATAAGAATTGTGCATTGTTTGAATGTAATGATAGTACCATTACTCTAAAGCAGAGATTGCCAGAAAATCTTGAAAATGCTTACTTAATATTCTCAAAACCAAAATTTAATACGTAATCTGTGCATGAACATAAGCAAAACTTCATCTTCAAAACTGTGCACAGTTAGAGTACACCAACATGTATCTAACTGCCCCAAGATTCTTCAACTAACAAATACATAAATAAATACCACTAAAATCAAACAAGGAATATAGAGTTACAATACATCAACAGGTATCTAACTGCCAAAATCTGCAACAACCCAACAGATAGATGAATAGCATAAAAGTGAAAATAAACAATTAGAATACGTCAACAGGTATCTAATTGCCCCAAAAATCTGCAACAAGCCAACAGATATAAGATTAGCAAGAAACATGAAAAACACTGTAAAACAATGAAAGAAATATATTGTACCACAACATAGAAATTTTTTTTACATTTTTTATCCACCATGGATTTTTTTTTCCCACAGACCCCATGTTTTAGAAAACAAACACAGAAACTGAGCAAATTGCGCAGTACACTGGTTTGAACTACAGTACCTGTAAAGTACTAAATATGAGGGTAAAAAAACAGAAATGTCTATTATGACCTACATATGAGCTTTTCTTTTATCACAGAGATCGAAAAAGTATGTCTGGTCCAGTTACTCATGTCATGAAAAAACTGCATGCAACGAAAAAAAACTTAACGAGTAAGTATCCAATAAATAAACTCAGAAACACTGCACTCCTTGTTACAAACTCTACAATCTTAACTGCATAACCCTTTTCAAAAATTCACATACAAACTCTTCAAATGAAACAGTACACAAACTTTTGGGTTGTGCATATTTGATGGGTGTTTGATTCTATGGGTGTGTTATGCTGCGGTGGTTGTGGCCAGGGCCTAGAGTCTTGAGTGCATGGCTTATGGCCTATGGCCTTCGGCAATGCATCCAAGACTCTAGGCCCTGGCCACAACCACAGCAGCATAACACACCTATACTACCAAACATTTTGACTGGTATGTGGGCTGCTGATAGATCATATAAATAATAATCAATGCTGTACTAACAACTCAAAAGAAACATCATACTAAAGTAAATTAGCTAGTAGTGCATTCATTATGTCCGCGGACAGCCGCTACAACCGCGTCCATGGCATACACATCAAGGGCACCTGCCACTTAAAGAAATACTGTATTTGACCCATCTCTTACTGCTCAAACCTCCCCAAACACTCCTGCACACCAACACACTCCCCAAAATTGCATTTTGCCTCTGTTCGCCGCAGCGCTGTCGGCAGATCCAAGATGTCGGGCGCATCGAAACAATGTGACGAAACTCACGCCTCACCCCAGCCAATCGGTGAACATGTTGCATGTCCGCGGACATGACATAAGCCGACCATCCAATCGACGTCCTGTCCACGGAGCGAACATGGAAGTGTGTCTGCGGAGTGGACAAAGATATCACTAATTATTTTGCCTTACGTTTTGGCCATTTAAAAAAATAACTACTGGATGGATTTACACCAAATTAACAAAAGCATGCTTTCGGGACTAAGCCACCGCTCCTGCCACAAATTTGCTGGAAGTCCGTCCAGCGGTTTGAGCTGTAGGCATGCGCAAAGTTTTTTTCCATTATGTCTATGGGTAAAAAATACATTTTGGGACCCTCCTATAACTTTGTCCCCCGGAAACAAACCTCACTAAAATTTGCAAAGAGTGGCCAATTACCTTGTTTGCAAAGTTTGGTGAGGATTCGTCCAGGGGGAGCAAAGTTATAAGCCGCCCAAAAAAGTGCCCTTCCTATTGGATTAGCAACTTAACCATAACTACACAGCCACTACCATGGCTGCGTAATATACTGGTATATCTGATTATTTTTTGTATATGTGATTAAGCTAAATGAACTCTAGATATTATTGAGATGTAATGATTTTAATGTAAAGAGTATTTTAATATTGTTTATGAATATGATGTTATGTTTTACGATTTAACGTGGTACATGTTTTAACATGTATTTGTTAAAGTGTTTAAGGTTTTCATTAGCCAATATACACTATAAATTTTAAAAAAATGAAAGGGAAGCAAGTAATGTTTCTCACAACTAGTTGCAATGTTAACTGTCAATTCATAATGGTGGGACCGGTAAGTTGGTGCCAACCAATGAGGTCTATTGGAAAGAAAGTAAAGTTATAATTTCTGTCACCACACTATCACATCTCACATAGGGAGTTTTCGAAACCTATTAATTCACCCACCCCACGGATACTCCACATGGAATAGCCAATGGACAATAACATTTATAGGATACAAATTTAAAAGGTTAATTTCCAATCAGCCTCATGGGAAGAAAGATGATCTCAGTGCCAATTAACTAATAAACTCAAGTCATAACATGGTTACAAGGGGTAGGATAAGCCACTAGGTTCTGGGTATTGTATAGATTCACCTATATTGTAAATGAAATTGCCCAATCCCAGGCTGTGGATTTGAGAATAACCTGGAACATTTGTTGTCACTTCACCTCTAGTTTTCATTATAAATGCAATCATTTTATGATGCAATGTAAAATGTGTTTTTGATTATTCTCCAGCCTGGGCTGTGTGTAATAAAACATTTTAACAGATGTGGTGCTTGTTGAAATAAGCCAAGGTTATGGATCCCTTAAAAATTAAGGCAAATGTAATATACTGGATAAAGTGGAGAGTGGCCATATTATGTTGCCTCCTAAGAACTATCAAGGTGGAACCCCACATTGAAAAATAATAAATAAGCCTGCGTAAAGGGCCAACTAACTAGGCTGCTGTTAAGGGCCATCTAAATATCATCAACCTAGTTGAATTTAATGTTAATGTGTAGGGTATTGCATGACAAAAAAGGGGCAGGGGAAAGATCAAATTTGCACCTAAATTGAAGCAGACACAAGAGCCTTTGTAAATAGATATGATTACATTGAGAGATATTGTTTATGCGTGTGCTTTCCAAAACTGTCAGCATGAAAAATGTACGACTTCCAGGAGGGCTGGAAAACAAGTGTAAAGCAATGCATGAGGAGTTAGTAATTTAGGGAACCAATGCAAATGCTTCAACCATACAGTTAGGCATTACGAAACAGATAAGAACAATCAGGAAAATGGCTGCAAGAAACGTATGACTTTGCACGCAACGCATTTGACGTCATAATGTAAACAGACATAAAAAATGAGGCCCAAATTGACACCTGTGACTGAAAAAACACACATAATGCCGGCAGAGTGCTGCCCTTTGACAAAACGGGGCAGCATTCAGTAAGCAATGGGGTTTTGAGTAATGCATTATGCTGTGAGATAATGGGACATCAATTCCAAGTGGAATATAGAACGTATATAAAAGGCTGGCATATCTCATATACAATATGTTACAGGTCATCACCTAAAAGGTGGATTTAAGATGAAGAAGGGGTGCATTAGATAAGACCTTATCAGATACATTTTGGAATGGACTATAGTCATCTCCTTCGTCTTGGGAGCCTTCCCCTCCCCTCTGAAGCACTCTCTTGTGCATCCTCTTCTCAAGAAACCCACAGCTGACCCTTCATGCTCAGAAAACTATCACTGGATCTCCATCAATCCTTTCTTGGGTAAACTCCTGGAAAAGCTGGTCATATCCAAACTCAACCTTCACTCTGATTCTGTTGGTTGTCTTCACGACCACCAGTCTGGTTTTAGAGCATGCCAGAATCACTGAAACTGCTTTGCTAAACACCTGTGAAGATCTGCTCACTAACCTTGACTCTAACATCCGCTCCAATCTCGGGAGGATAGCTCAGCGGCAACGTGCTCGCCTTGGAAGCAAGACGACACGGAGCAACACAGGTTCGATCCCCGGGTCCACACTTAGAAACCTCAGGGTATTAAGCGCGTTATAAATAACCTATCAATCAAACAATCAATCCTACTGTATCTCTCCTCTGCCTTTGACACGTTCAACCATACCATCCTGCTAAACTGTCGCTGTGACAACCTGGATATCACTGATCAGGCTCTGGCCTGGCTGCATTCTTTCTTCTCTGATCATCCCTCCCAGGTCCAACTTGGGTCCTTCCTTTCCTCTATCTCCCTCTCTACCTGCCGCATTCCCCAGGGGTCTTCAACTAATACCTGGCAACTCCCACCCATCGCATAGCCGTTTTCTTCTCCAATTTTCAGTGCTACGCCGATGACACTCAACTCATTTTCAGGCTTCCCTCTCCCACCTCTTCTCCTTCTCTCATCGCTGATTGCCTGTTTGCTTTTCAAGATTGGTGTGCCACCAATGATCTCTGCCGGAATGCCAGCAAGAAGGAGATCCTCCGCATTGGAACACCTTCACCCTTCTTTCCTGTCACTCTCTGACCGGCCTCCATTGGCCTCTTGCCTACCCCCACCTGCAGGGCTAAGAACCTCGAGGTCATTTTTGACTCCACACTTTCCTTTTCTGCCCACATCTCTGATTTCTCTAAAAAGTCAAACTTCCAACTGCACCTCCTCAGAGGTATTCTGCCTTTCCTCTCCTTCCCCCAGAAGCTCAGTGTCTCTCGAACCCTGGTTCTCTCTAGGTTGGATGATTGCAACAGCCTCTTTCTAAATCTAGCTGCTTCTAATCTCCGCCCTCTGCAACTCATCCAGAACAGGACCGCACAACTTGTCCTTGGCCTCAAGCCCTGGGATTGTATCTCTCCAGCCCTGAAATCTCTTCATTGTCTCCCAGTGGCTGCAATGATTAAATTCAAGACCCTTTTCATTGTCCACAAGGCGTTCTGGGGCCTGTGTCCAAAATACTTTCAACTGTCCCTCCGTAAATACCTTCCCTCTCGAGCTCTTTACTCATCTTCCTCCAACTCCCTCAGAGTCAGTCATTTCTCAAAGAAACTAGCTGGGGGTAGATCTCTGTCTTCAGCTGGGGCTTCCCTCTGGAACAGCTTCCCAGCCACTCTGAAACTTGAGGAGAACCATCATCGGTTCCGAAGCACCTCAAAGCCTTCTTCTTTGCTTCTGCCTTCACTCCTCCTCTCCCCTGCTGATCTTTTCTGATTCGGCATCGTGCACCTTGTTTACCCTCTGACTTCAGGCCAGGTACTTGCTCACCCTGCCCCAAACCCACACTGCATCCTGGCAATCCAGTGCACTTGGTTCTGTTACCCTACATTCCCCCCTTTTACGCACTTTTCAGACACCCCCTGTCTGTGCCTTGAGCCAAGCTCTGGCCACTACTACTGTTGTTTTTTTATACCTCTGCTCAGCACTTTACAGTTCTTACCCTCCCCCACTGCACTTTCCCCCTTCCCTCTCCCCTGCACTTGCGTGTTCTCAACGTCACTGGGCCTAGTAAGATTGTTGTTTTTGTTCTCCCTTGTTCCTCTCACTTGCCTCTTCGCACTCTGAAACACTTGTATGAGCGCGATACAAATAAAATATCAATATCAATCAGCTTAACAATACTAATGAAAATGTGTATATATACATATTCAATGAAAAAACTTTAGTTGCAGGGACGTTAAGGTGAGAACATATTGCAACAAAACCCCAGAAATTCAGCTAAAGCCACCTTAACTTCACGCCCCCTATTGCGCAGGTTATGACCCCAATGATGACATCAATAATTACATGTTGTATGAGAACACTGATGACATTACAAATCACATCACTGATGCCACTAATTTCATTGAATATAACTGATTAGATCAAAAATGGAATTAGACATAACATCATTTATAAGTTAACTCATGAAAAGTTTGATTACCTTAATAACAATTTAGGCCGTGGACTTCTCCATAACAAAGACTGGGGTCACTGGCCAGTACCAAAGACCATAGCTATTAGTCAATTACTGTTAAAAAATTCCAATGTGCCTGGTTAAAAGCCATGCCTAGTAGCCCATCACTGTTTTAAAATATACAATGGTCAATATTCAAAGCTGTAGTGAGTGGCCATGGCTTAAGGCCATAGCTGGTGCACATTAATATGTTAGAATATACTGTCTGCATTGCTCAAAACCATGGCCACTGGCTAGTATTGTGTTGAAGACCATGGCTAGTAGCTGGTTACTGTATATAATATACAGTGGGCGCGGCTGAAGGCCATAGCTATTGGCTAGTTAGTAGTGTATAATACACAGCGGGCATGGCCGAAGGCCATCGCTTATTGCATGTTATTATTGTAAAATATGCAGTGGACGTGGCCAAAACATGTACAAACTGCTCAAGGTCAAAGGCCATGTTAGTGTCCCATTTATATGTTAGAATATAAAGTGGGCACAGCCAAAGATAATGGCCACTGGCCTGTATTGTGCTAATGTCCATAACTAGTGCCTGACCAGTGTATATAATATACAGTGCGCACGGTTGAAAGCTGTACCACTGGTAAAGGCCAAAATCTATGGTTGGTAGACTGTTGGTGTTTTAAAATATTCAGTGCACATGGGTGAAGGTTGTCACCACTGTTCATAACTGAAGGCCATGACTAGTACCCATTCATGTGTTAAAATATATTTGGCCATGCACACTGTCCATGGCTGAAGACCATGCTTATGGCCAGTTATTGTTGTAATGTAATTAGATTATAATCGACCCTGCCACAAGCAAAATACCTAGGCCATACAATGGTAACTATAAGAAAGGCACTGACTTGCTGGAAGAATTCAGAGTCACGAACCCGGGGGTACCGTTGGAATGCTGAATCTATTTAATCCCAGTGTCCCATTTGGACTCACTCAAGGGGAGAGGAGCTGTTGAATGCCACCTCACCAGTGCTGCTACAGTCTTAAATGACCGTCATGCTGCTGTGGGCACAGAGGCAGTGGGGTCTGGTGTGGGGATGGACGGTAAAGGAGGAGGAGTGGGGATAGGCTCAAAGGATGGGGCAGTAGATGTACCCATTTTGCTGCAAAACCAGTATGAGGTCTTGGGAGATGAGAAAGTTACAGGGGCTCTGGCAGATGAATGGGTGGAGGTGGAGAAAAAGAAGCGGACCAGGGTAAAAGGGACAAAATCCACGGGCAACAAATCTAGGCCAAAGGGTTGGGTAATTAGCACGTGGGCAGGCCATCCCACAAGTACAGGGATAAGGCTCGACCAACCCCAACCCTCCCACCAATGGTAAGTCTAGTGAGGAATGTACCTGCAGCAAATTTCAAGAAATTATTACAGCCCTCCGCCTGCTTAAGGAAGAAGTTACTAGCCTTAAGAAGACTGTAACTGACCTGGCCAGAGATCAAGTGTCCGGTCAAACAAGGGGCATCTTAGATAGTATTGCTAGCATAGCACAGAGTGAGGCAGCCATGCCTTGTACTCAGGCCCCTGCACCTAGTAGAGTGGGTAATGCGGGCCAAGAGGCCCTGTTCCTGCCTGTCAATGGATTCTGGTATTATGATGTAGAGAAGGGGACAAAAAACACATCCCTAGGGGGGCTATTCTGATTTTAAAAAAGGATCTAAGAAGTGACTCTGTGGATCTGCGAGGTGATGCCCTGTCACTCGGACCCCCTCCTATGAGCATACATGCAAATGGGGATCATCTATGACACTATAGGCCTAGGAACAAACTCGGGCCAAATCTCTCCAACCCTCGGATGGATACATAGCCCGAAATAGACAACCACATAGGGCTCATATCAAGGAGTGTAAGTTGGCACAATTCAGCTCATACGACTACCTAGGGATAAGGTTTGCTGAAGACTTGGGGGGGGGCAGTTCAATTGACAAAGGCAGTGGCTTCTCTTGAAAATATATAGTGGGGAGGTGCGTTGTTTCCATCATAGTCACTGTGAAGGATCAATCTCCCCTGCCATTCAGCTTTATAAAGTTCAAGGCTTAATAGCAACTATGTACGGAGAAGAGTTGGTGGCGGTCAATAAATCCACAGCATTGAAAAGGGCAGATAACAACTTCATTAGAGCCCTTTTACAGCAACCTAAAAGCACACCCTGGCCAGCTTGCGCTGGGAGTGTAATATAATACCTATTTGCGAGGTGTCTGCGACAAAACCAATGTTATATTGGTGTACAATATAGAATAGCCGGATCTTGAAACATCTAGAAATGCACTCAGGGGCCTGTTAAATGTGCTTGGTTCGGGCAATCTGCAGTGGCCGAGTTTTGTACGCAGAGGGCTTGAAGATATGGACATGATTCACCTTCGGCTTGCTCTGGTGATTATGCCAACTGATGCCAAAGATCAAGTTAGTTTGTCGTATTGCATTATGTAATGGCATGAGAATGGCATGTTGTAAACTAAGCATAAGCACTTTATTTTTGGATCTGAAACCACGGGAGGGATTTGAGCCATATCTGGCTTGGGTGGGCCCCGGCTACGCCGGGGCGCTATTCACCCAGCTCTGGAACAACTCCCTTAAACTTGCTGTATTTACAGCAAAATGGTCCAGATCCAGTGATTGTAGTTTTAAGGCATGCGGAGCACCCAGAGAAACCCTCATTCATTTTCTTTTCTGCCCAATATATATGGACTTGAGGAACTGTTGTCTACTACCTTTATTTAGAAGCACAACTGTCAGATCCACTATCAGGCTCTGGAATTATGTAAACAATCAGAGGACCTAAAAGCAGTTAATTTTGTTTTGAAGTATATCTATCGGGCATGGTTACATAGGTCACGGCTATCAACCCCAACATGAACTTACCCTTGACAATTCCAGGTGTTTTAATGTTTTCGATGAATTAATTTTATTGGTCATATCCCATTGTATTTTTGTATTTATGGATTTATTAATTGCTGTGGTTGTATTTTGTGTGGGTGATAATTAAATGTTTTTATAGATACCACAACCGAAAAAAAACTTAAGTTTAACACGTAATTAGTGTTGCTATCAGTGATGTGATTTGTAATGTCATCAGTGATCTGTGATGTCACCATGGTGGTTTTAGGCTTCATAACAGGGAGAGCGCAGTTAAGGTGGCTTTAGCAGAATTTCTGGGGTTCGTTGCATTAAGTTCTCACCTTAACGTCCCTGCAACTAAAGCTTTTTCCTTGAATTTCAAGGCTTTGTTTTTCCATACACAAAGTAACATATTTTAAAATATTGGAAGGGGGAAGGCGTCAATAAATTGCGGTACCGTATTTGACACCGGTATCCCTTTGCGGGTCCCATCCTTAACGTCTGGTAAAACCAGGCGTTAATGGAAGGGCCCGCAAAGTGACCACGGAATAGGGCGCAAAGGGATTACCGGCACCGGTGTCATTACCGGTGCCGGGTATCCCTTTGCGCCCACCTTGTAATGAGGGCCATTATCTACAGATTACTTGCCATGAAAAGATCGGGAGTTGGTAAGACAGGAGTCTGTGCAGTTGACACCATTGCTGAAGTTGAGGCTTCATTTGCCGTTTTTAATATTGTTGCACTGGTGAATGGAAGTGCTGCAAGTGGTGCTATGCAAAGAATGGATCCCATGCATTTTTGTTGTATAATGTGTGTGCGCTTTCCGATGGTCATTATCGATGTTATCCCAGTGGACTCACACTACATGATTAATCATAATAGATGTTCCCAGGCTTTGAAATTGAAAATTGTAAGGCCCAAAGGGTAGAGTTTTGTTACAGAATGTGCAAAGTACTTCCTCTGCCTATTTTCTAGAGCAGTGTTCTTTAACTTTAAAGAAGCAGTGGTTTCCATCCGAGTTGCCTTCTTCCTCAGTGATGATGGATTCGGAACACAAATGATAGCATCATCACTGCTGGTAGTCTCATGGGCAGACATTTTGGAATGTCCAACTGGGACGGAATATATAAAACAAATAAAAATAGCAACACAAACAAGACAATGGGCCTCATTACAACTCTGGCAGAAGCCATGCCCGGGAAAACAGGCAGGCTGCCGCCGTAGTTGCCATTTTTTCCGGCACCTGACTTCAAGGAATCACTGGGGCATTACAGACCCGACGGTCCGTGAAGTCAGGTGCTGGAGAATGTTACTCCCCATTCCCATTGGGAAAGAGGAAGGGAGGGGTGGTTAGTGGGAGGGAGCTGGAAAAGTGCAAGAGACCAGTGATGTGCTGTTGGCGGCCTCACCCCGGTGGGTCCGTTGGTTGGGCCTGGGGTGTTTGCGGCCGGTCGTCGTCGTGTACTGTTGTGCGAGTCTATGTGTGTTTTTGTTTAGTTGTTGCCATGTAGTGAAGTTTGTGTGGTTTGTTGTGCTGTAGGATTGTGGTTGTGTTTGTTTTGTAGTTTGAGAGATGTATGCAGAGCGGGAAATTGTTAGTACAATTGGTTAGTTGACATCTCTATCCTGACTTGAAGCGGTGGGCTTCTGTAATCTCCCCAGATGGGTTTCGGTAGCACCCCTATGCCTCTGTCCTGATCTGGGTCCATCCAACCTTCAAGGTCCCTTTCACATCTAGCCCCCTACTCCCCCAGCCTGCCTCGCAGCCCTACCTATCTTCCCTTCCCACTCATAAAACCAGGGCACCTGCCAATGTCCACAGCTCAGCTATTGTGGTGATTGCCAATATCCCGACAATTCCAAAACACTGTGGTACCTGGTGGCAATTTAGGGGCGAGTGCGGATGTTGGGTGGGATTAAGGTAGGGTTGTTGATTCCGTCTCCATGGGTGTTGTCGGTGTTGCACTCTACCCGGTGAGACTCTGCCGGGTGCTGTGGCAGCTTCCCAGTCAGTTCTGGGAGTTGTCGGTATCTAGTCTAGTTTAGTCATCCCTTTTCCTTTATGTTTCAGTTTTCAGTTTGAGTCTGTGGTGTTGAAGCCTGGTTTTTAGTAATTTCCTAAATGTTAGGTGATCTTTGGTGTTTCTTATTTCTTTTGGGATGTTGTTCCATGTTTTTGCAGCTAAGTGGTAAAAGGAGGTGCCTCCAAGTTTTTTCTTGAGGTATGGTTTTGGTTCCAGGAGGATTTCGCTGCTTGACCTGAGGAGTCTAGTTGGCTTGTAGATTGTTATTTTCTTTTGTAGGAATGCAGCTCCTTGTCTGCTGATTGCCCTGTTAGTTATGCACATTGTTTTGAAGGTGATGTAATGTTTTACTGGGAGCCAGTGTAGTGTTTTTAGAGCAGGAGTGATGTGTTCTCTTCTTGACAGTTGGAGGAATAGTCTGGCAGCTGTATTTTGGATCTGTTGTTGTTTCTTCAGGAGGTATTCTGGTATTCCGAGGTAGAGGCTGTTTGCATAGTCGATTCTTGACATGATGAGGGTGAAGATAGTGAGCGTTTTGTGCGTGAAGGAGAGGAAAGGTAAGATTCTTCTTGCCGTATGGAGGAGTAAAAAACATTTCTTGACTGTTGCTTTTGTTTGTGGTTTTAGGGTTAGGGTGTTGTCAATCAGGACTCCCAGATTTTTTACTACCTTAGATGGTGATGGTGCGTTTCCCATTTCAGTTGGCCACAGGACTGCGGTTTTCGTTCTCTTTGTCTTTGGGTATGATCATGATTTCTGTCTTTCCTGGGTTGATTTTCAGGTTGTTGGCAGTCATCCAGTTGAAGACTTCTTTTAGACACTCGATTAGGGTTGCATGATCGGCTTGGGTGTCTTTGATTTTGGAGATTATTTGAGTATCATCAGCGTAGTTGTAGCATGTGATGTTGTATTTTTTGAAGATTCTGATAACCAGTGTCTGGTAGATATTGAAGTACAGTGGTGATAGTGAGGATCCTTGTGGCACACCACAGTCATTAATTCTTGGAGTGGATTTGAAAGGTTTGATGCATTCGGTTTCTGGTCTGTCTGCTAGGAATGATTTAGTCCAGAATAGTGAGGTGTCTGTTATGCCTATGTCTTCTAGTCTTTTGGTTAGGGTGCCATGACTAACTGTGTCAAAGGCTGCAGAGACGTCGAGTAGGATAAGAGTTGGGGTTGTGTTTGACTCTGCGTTAGTTTTTAGGTCATCCGAGATGGATACTAGTGCTGTTTCTGTTCCTCTTGCAGGTCTGAAACCGACTTGAGCTTGGTCTAGCAGGTGGTGTTTTTCTACGTGTTCTTGGGTTAATTTATATACGTAGGTTTCCAGGAGTTTTACCGGGTAGGGAATGTTGGAGATTGGCCTGTAGTTGGAGAGGTCTTCTACGTCACCACTTGTGTTTTCAGAAGTGGTTTGATATATGCTGATTTGAAGAACCTCTGTACATTTCCTGTTACTAGTGATCGTTTCAAAATGTTTCTATAGTATTCTGCTGGCGTTCGTTGTTCGAGGAATGATATGTATATGTCCGGGGGAAGAAATCCATGGGTGATCCAGCTTTCTTGCTGTGTTTTACTAGCATTGCGAATGCCTCTGCTGAAATTTCAGGATTTTTTTGGGAGTTTGTGCTGAGGTTCTGTGATAGGATCGCTCGGTAGTGTGTTGAGGTCGGTTGGTATGTTTTGTATGGTTTGTCGGATGTCATTGATTTTTTCTTGAAGTGGTCTGCCAGGTCATTGCATAGTTTCTCTGAGGGGCTTAGGGTGTTGTCACAGCCTGGTGGGTTTCTCATCTCTTTAATTATGTTAAACATTACTTTTTGTGAGTTGGTGGCATTGGTGATTCTGTCATCATAATGCCTTCTCTTTGCCTTTTGAATGTCCTTCTTGTATGTGTGGATTTGTCACTAGAACATTGTTTTTTTGTTTGGTGTTGTATTTTTTCCTCCATTGCAGTTCCATCTTTTTGTTTTCCTTTTTCATGGTGGAGTGAACCATTTTGCCATTGCTCTTTTTTTTTGATGGGGTGAATAGTTTTTCTGGGGCGATCTTGTCGATTGTGTCTGCAATACATTTGTGTAGTGGTTCCGTTTTCCCGTCTAGGTCAGCCAGCTCTGGTTCTGTAGTTGACGTTTTGGTTAACTCCAGTTGTTCGAATAGGTTGCTTTCTTTGATGTGTTTCCAGTTTCTCTTTGTGGTGGTTGTTTGGGAGGTTGGATGTAGACTTGAGTAGGCAGAGTGGTCACGAATGGACTGATGAGATGGTCTCTCCACAGTATTTGTATCAGCGGTGCCATGGTGATGAGTTTTTCCCTGGCGAAGATTGCGTCGATGGTGTGTCCTGCCGAGTGTGTTGCCTCTTTGACTAGTTGTTGTAGTTTCATGGTATTGAGTTGTTCAATAAGTGAGTTTTGGGAGTTGGCGTGACTGTCTTCAAACCAGATGTTGAAGTCTCCCTGGATGATTAGGTGTTTGTGGTTGATGGCTATGTTGGTGATAGCTTCTATGAATTTGTCGACGAAGGTTGCATCATATGACGGTGGTCTGTACACCAGGATGAATGTGACGTTGTTTTTTTGGGCTTGCTGTTAGGTGTATTAGCATGGTTTCACAGTTGAGGATGTTGAGCGGTACGTCTGCTTTTATTTTCATGTGTCCTTTGAATGCTATTGCAATTCCTCCTCTTTTTTTGTTTTTCCTGTTTATTTGAAGGCATTTGAAGTTGTTTGGAAAGTAGCCCTGGAGTGTGATTTTGAAGTTGTCGTCCAGCCATGTTTCTGTGATGAACAGGATGTCAATGCCGTTGTCATCGAGTAGGTCGAAGATCTCTGTTGAGTTTTCCGAAAAGGATCTAGCATTTATAATATTGCAGTGGAGTTTGGAGGTGTTGTTTGGTTTGGACTTTCTTATTGAGGTTGTCTTTTGATCGGTGTTGCGGTTTCCTTCCTGGTCGATCCCTTGTTGAGGTGTAGGTTTTGGGGTGTCAGCGTCTTCAAAGAGTTATTCTAGGTTCTGTCTTGGGTTCTTGTTTTCATCGGGTTCGTCTTCAATGAGTTGTGGTTGTCAATTGGAAGTTCTTCTTGCTTTGGTGATGTAAGCTGTTATTGCATCGATTATGTGTTTGTTGTTTCTTGTGTTGTTCATCCTTCTTCTGCACGTTTGTGTTGGGTAGTTTGATGTTGCTGCTTCTAGTGTTGGGTTGGTTTGCTGTGGTGACCAGTTGTCAGTGAGGTAAGGAGTTAAGAAGAGGGATTTTTCTCTTCTCTCAGTGTTGGTTCGATTCTTGTTCTTGACTGTGGGGTTGCAGTCTGTAGTTGTGGTTCTTTGTTGCTGTTCTGGAGTGTTTGTTCTTTCTTCTCTTTTTCTTTCCCTTGGAATGTGTCGTTTGCGTGGCATTATAAAATAGAGAGTTGTTTAGTCTTTATTTGTTTGCTGATGTCCGGTTGGTTCTGCTTTGGTCTGGTTGTCTTGTGGTGTTTTAAGGTTGTGGAGGGATGTCCGCTAACAGTTGGGGTTCTGTCTGTAGGTGGTATTTCCAGCTGATGTAGCCGACTATTCAGTCACTGTCTTGAGAGGGGTATGGAAGGTGGTTAGGGGTTATATAGTTGGGTTTTATTGGTGGCTCTCTATGGTGTCAGTCACCCTATACGCAATTCACTGCAGTGAACAAGCAGTGTGGGTTTTAGAAGGATATCTACTAGTTGAGGGTGAATTTGAGGGCGCAGCTACAATTTAAGAGGCGTGAGTCCATAATCGGGGTGTCACTCCACAGTAATTCACTGGTGGGTTCTGTCTCACTTCAGGAGTGAGTTGGTCAGCATGATTTGGGAGCCCTGTCTAGAGGTCTATCTATGAGATCTGAATATCGTACTATGCAGCCTGGAAATAGAACCCCTGCTAAACTTGAGAGACCTGTATAGTGGGAGAGGGGCCTATCAATGCCATCTAAATATCACACGATGCAATATGGAGACAGAACCCCTATTAATTTGAGAGACCTGCACAGTGGGAGAGGAGCCTAGCAATACAATCTGAATATCGCACAATGCAGCCTGGAAATAGAACCCTACCAAATTTGAGAGACCTGTATAGTGGGAGAGAGGCCTATCAATGCAATCACAACATCACACAAGGCAATGTGGACCCAGAAACCCTATACAATTGGAGAGACCTGTATAGTGGGAGAAAGGCCTATCAATGCAATCTAAACATCACACAATGCAATACGAACCTAGAACCCCTATAGAAATTAGAGAGACCTGTATAGTAGGAGAGAGGCATATCAATGCAATCTGAATATCACACAATGCAGCCTGGAAACAGAACCCCTACCAAATTTGAGAGACCTGTATAGTGGGAGAGGGACCTGCCAATGCAATCACAACATCACACAATGCAATGTGGACCCAGAACCTCTATAAACTTGGAGAGACCTGTATAGTGGGAGAGAGGTCTATCAATGCAATCCAAATATCACATAATGCAAAACGGACCCAGAACCCCTATAAAAAATTAGAGCGACCTGTACAGTGGGCGAGAGGCTTATCAATGCAATCTAAATATCACAAAAGGCAGCGTGGACCCAGAACCCCTATAGAATTAGAGAGACCTGTATAGTGGGAGAGAGGCCTATCAAAGCAATCCGAATATCACACAATGCAATGTGAACCCAGAACTTTTACTAAACTTGAGAGACCTGTATAATGGGAGAGGGGCCTATTAGTGCATTCTAACTGTCACACAATACAATATGGAGACATAACCCCTATTGAATTTGAGAGACCTGCACAGTGGGAGAGAGGCATATCAATGCAATCTGTATATCAGAATGCAATATGGACCCAGAACCCCTATACAATTTGAGGGGCCTGTATAGTGGGAGAGAGGCCTATCAATTCAATCTGAATATCACACAATGCAGCCTGGAAATAGAACCCCTACTAAATTTGAGAGAGCTGTAATTGCAATCTGAACAACACACAATGCAGCCTGGAAATAGAACCCCTACCAAATTTGAGAGACCTGTATAGTGGGAGAGAGGCCTGTCAATACAATCACAACTCTCACAAAAAGTACTATCCCCCCCCCCACATCAAAGGTAGAACCTTGGATTGGGTGGCTGACTCGAACTGTAACATTATTATTACAGATAATGTACCACAATTATGGTCCGACCATCACCTCATTACTTTCTCAGCCACACTCGACCTCCTTAGTCCTAAAACCAACCATTGAGATTGCACCCCCACTCCCCACAAGAAGCAAAAAGGACATCACAGCAGAAAAACTACTCCTGCACCTCCTCCCTTCTCTGAATAACGTTAACAATAATGCTGACCCTAAATCTCTAGTGGAAACCTTCAATACTGCCATGTCCTAAGCCTTGGACTCCGCCGCCCCACTAAAAATGAGCAAAAGCCAGACAAAAATCCCACCTCAACGCATGGTTCACACCTCAACTTAAAGAGTTGAGATTACACAAAAGAAAATTGCAAACGATCTGGCGCCACTCCCCGACTAATGTCAATAAGGCTAAATTAACAGAACTCTCCAAATACTACAAAAATGGAATTAACATAAAAAAAAAAGATATATTCAATGATAGAATTGCAAAAGCTAGCTCCAACACTAAGGAAATGTTTTCCATCCTCCGTGAGATGGAAGTGCCAACTCCACCGGCAGACACTGTCCCGAAGGACAAGCCATGGTGCACTGCAATTCAAAAAGCCCTCCTAAACAAAATCACTACTCTCCAACAGAAAATAGCAATCAAAAAAGCCTCTCTGCCCCCCTCCGAGCAACAACCATCCCCTGACACAGGGTGTAACACAACTACTCCATTTACCTTTAAAAAATCTCTATTCTTGACACGGAAAAAATCATTCTCTCTCTAAAACCATCTAACTGCAAGGGAGACAGTTGCCCGGCACAAATAATAAAGGATGCGGCTAGAGACCTTGCCCCATTTATCTCCAAGCTCATAAACGCTTCCTTTAAAACCAATACAGTACCTAATAACCTCAAAGAATCCTGGGTCCTCCCCCTGCTTAAAAAACAAACACTAGACCCTACCATCCCTACCAATTATAGACCAATTACCACTGTCCCCTTTCTACTTAAAATTATTGATAGAGTAGCCTATATTCAAATTCAGGAATACTTAGAAGCTAATCACCTACTAGGATCACGACCGTCTGGCTTCCGCCCACTCCACGGTACGGAAACTGCCCTGCTAAACCTTAAGACTCAAATTGACAAATTGAAGGACAAGGGACAAACAGCTATGCTACTTCTCCTGGACCTCTCTGCAGCGTTCGACCTAGTGGATAACGCAGTCTTATGTAACCATCTCAGGTCGGCGGCGCACTTCTCAGAGGAAGCCATAGCCTGGGTCCAATCCTTCCTGGCCAACAGGACAATGCAAGTCTTTTCCCCACAAACGGCTGCTGACCCAATGCAAATCTCCTGTGGAGTACCCCAAGGACCCTGTGTCTCACCCACTATGTATAACATCTTTACTAAGCCTTTGTTCGACAAATTGGACAGACTGGGTATCACCTACACTAATTATGCAGATGATACCCAGATCCTCATCTCCCTTTCGGGCAACTTTTTGGAGGAAACAGCCTTAGTAAACAGAGTATACCTCCTCATTCAGGCATGGATGGCATCTCATGGCCTCTGCCTGAATGACGATAAAACTGAGATACTTATCCTAGGCTCTGAAACTAACATAAAAAAACTTAGCCCTAACTATACCGCCTTCAATATTGACAACAATCTCATCAAGGTGATGCCAGTGGTCAAAACACTAGGATTTATCTTGATGCCATTCTCTCGCTTAAGAAACAAGTCAACTCACTCGCATCCTCCACAGCTTATACCTGCAAGCTTATCCGAGCTTGCAGACTATTCCTCTCTACCTCGAGTTGCATCACCTTGGCCAATGCCCTTGTAATGTCGAGATTAGACTACTGTAATGCTCTCTACTCAGGTGCCAACAAAAATATCATTGATAAAATACAAAGAATGCAAAACAACACCCTAAGAGCAGCCCTGAATATCCCTAGGAGAGAACACATCTCTGATGCCAGAAGAGAGGTTCATTGGCTAAAAATATCTGACAGGATACTTAAAAAAACAGCCTCCCTTACCTCCAAATGCTTAAACCACTTGGCCCCACCCTACCTTGCTGAAAGGATAAATAGAAGATCGTCCACACGCCCAACGAGAACAGCCAATGCCCATACCTTGGAAACGCCTAGATTTAAACGTGTTACTGCTGGAGGATCTAGCTTTCCAGTTATTGCAGCACAAACCTGGAATGCACTACCGTATGACCTCAGAAAGGAACAACCATATCCTAAATTTAAACTCAATGTAATTAAATGGCTACGAACGCATGACTGTTAGCTTACCTTCTCGGTACCTTGCACTCCTGTCTCTGCTGTATGTCTCTTGACTTGCTTCCTTCTGTATGCCACTGTAACCATCCTGGCAACCTATTTTCAAACTGTCTTGTATATTTCATGCTTCTTTGTACACATTATGTAACCAAGCTTAAGCTGTCTTGACCTCTACTGCGCCCAGATACCTAATGGGTTTGGCGCACAATACCAAAAAAATAAACAAACAAACAAACAAACAAACATCACACAATACAATGTGGACCGAGAACTTCTATAAACTTGGAGAGACCTGTATAGTGGGAGAGAGGCCTATCAATGCAATCCAAACATCACACAATGTAATATGGACCCAGAACCCCTATAAACAATTAGAGCGACCTGTATAGTGTGAGGGAGGCCTATCAATGCAATCTAAATATCACACAATGGGCCTCATTACGACCCTGGCGGAAATCCAAAAACGATGGCGGAAATGCAATACCGCCATCGAATAGCGCTCGGTGCGACTATGACCCGTCACCGCAAAGTACGAAGCCATTAGCGACACCGTAGTGAACGCCAACGCTAACTGCACCAAGTACGCGCGCGCGCGCCATGCCAAACCGTAAATACCACCATGGCGCAAGGGTACGCGAATTCCGACCCTAGCGGACATGTACCTAATGCCATCAAGCACGGCGGAAAGCACCATACCGCCATGGTGAGAAGTACGGCATCGCGAATCAACCGTAAACGGCCCCACTGAGTGCCTGTACACCGCTCCCTGCCCACAAAGTACAACTCCCCGTAGGTGCAATGAAGTCACAATGCAACCATTGAAATGTACAAGTCACCCATGCATGGCAACGAACAAAAGAAACACAAGAGGGGCCAATGGGAGCTGCAGGGCACAGATGGCACGAATACAGAAGCCATCCCAATGGACATGACCACAGTCCCCCACCAAGAAACGCACGCAAACACAGGCACCTGTGACCAGCAATATTCCGAAAATCACATCATTCCACCAGTCCACCTGGCTGACCGGCATCTGTTACACAAAACCCAATCCCCCGCCCCTGAGCATGACAACATTCAAACAGTCATATTGGCAGCCCCCATCCCTGACCTCACTGGGCTTCGTAGGCAAACGCGCCCAGCACAGTACCACGCAACTAAACCCCGAAGCTGGAACCCAATGCAGATCTCCTCACAATACATCGCCCCCCAAATAGGCATATGCCACATCACTTGCAAAGAAAAACGCTACACGGGCCAAATCAGAATAGAAATTTAATGCACATCAAAGTCACCAAGCCCATACAGCCATCAGGCCATGAACTCCAAAACACTAATCACCATTGTGGGCTGCATCCGCAAGAAATGACCAGCCACTACCTGTGTGTCGCCCTGTTCCCCCATGGTACACAGAGCCACATTCACGTACGAAAAGGCAACATGGAAGCGCACAGAACCGCAGGGCCGACCCAATGGGGAGGCACTAGTCCAGCTGAAAGGCCGAAATGTTGCTCCGAGCCACCAGTACTGCGTAAGGGCATGTGGGCCATTGGCGATCGTCCCATAAGATCGTAATGCTGCTCCACTGATTAACACGAAGCAGCAGGTGTCGGGAGTAAAATCCATCTGCAGGAGTGGCATACAGATGGCAGTGGCAAAAGGGGAGGAGATACCTGTCAACCAAAAGAAAAGAACAAGAACAGAATGGCCATCAGAACTACATTCGAACAACTCACTTCAATGATCACACGAAATCCACAGCCATATGCATGCTAGCCCACTCAAAAGGATCATCACCACCCCAAAACCACTTGCGACTCATAACCATCTATATCGAGGTGCAAACACACCATCACAAACGAGTGTACCTGTGCATGCGTCTGTCAAAACAGAATCCATCAGATGGGAATGTTAACGTGCATGGACAAAAGTGTCTGAGGGCGCCTCGAGACAGGGAGGGCTCAACAAGGCCAGATAGACGATGGTCCCACTATGGCAGCCCTGCATCACATAGCGTAGGGGAGGCGGATAGATCCCAAGAAGCCCTGTACATGGCAAACTCTGTATCAAATCACCTGCCCATGCATCCATTCATCATTCCCTCATCCCGGGATCAAAACGCCTGAATAATTACTCACATAACATTAGAAACATCCATTGAGTCTGTGCGTTATGCAGCCTGCTAAATCCACAGTGCCCCAGCCCGTAATTCCAGTGTTGTGAAGTAACATGTATTTGGGAACGGTCGGCCTCATCGCCCACGTAGCTATTGCGCATCCCAAACTATTCATATCAATCATTGCTCCCTCGCCATGGGCCCTGTCTCAAGGACATTGAACAATAGAACGTTACATTTGCAGTCAGACCTGTGGGCATCTCCTCGCCGCTAGCTGGAAACCGAAAGCGCCGCCCTTCGAATTCCTCATTTGCAACATCACGTCGAAAAGGCATCTGTGGCCGTTTGAAATCACTAATTATTCCATCGAGTGCGGCTGTGTGTGAAAATGGCAACTGCCTTCACCCACAAATGGGACGCCCCGCCCGTCGTTGCAACTCGGTACAGTGATGCATGAGGGCCCACCGTTACTCGAGTACTACGTTCCACTGACCCTTCACAAGTCTGTTCGCGACTGCACAGATAGTATGGGAAACAATGGGACCACAGCAGAATGAACATATCAACCAATCTTACACGGCCATCGGGTACAAATACATGATTGCAATAGCAAGATACCATTCCCCGAATTGCAGCGTTGTGCGCGGGACGTGCTCGGCCAAAGGGGAGAGCAGTTTGCACAGGTGGAATTAATCACCACAGGTGGAGGCCATACAGCCTGGAAACACATAAATTGCACAGCCAGTCTCCTCCCACAACCACACCGAAATGCTACCGGCAGGACTCGCGATGTTGGCCCTGGGGGACCTGATAGCACTGCAAGTGCTCCGACTCCAAGAAGAAGACGAACACCAACTACAACCAGCCGCACGGAGGAGACGCAGGAGGAGGAGGAGGCCAAGGCAGGGCCAGCAAGGCCCACCAGCACAGCCACTACCACCACGCAGGCAGCCCGCAATACCACGCCTCCGAGCACATCCGTTCAACCTCACTGATGAGCAGATCCACACCCTCTACCGTCTGGACCGGGACACCATAGCCGCCATTGTGGACATGACACAGGCTGACCTTGTCAGCATGATAGATAGCCCAACCGCCATCCCACCCCTACTGAAGGTGGTGTCTGTACTACACTTCCTGGCCACAGGCACCTACCAGCACACAGTCGGGCAGTTGCATGGCATTTCTCAGCCACTGTTCTCACGGACACTATTGCAAGTGCTCGATGCCCTCCTGCAGCACGCAGACGACTACATCTCTCTACCACGCTCGGAGCAGGAAATTACCAACACAAAAGTGCGATTCCATGCATACCGGGTTGCATTGGTGCCATCGACTGCACCCATGTTGAATTGGTCGTCCCACATGCCATGGAGGCCCAGTACCGCAACCGAAAACAATTTCATTCCCTGAATGTACAAATGGTGTGTGACTCCAACAGGATCATTACACATTGTTGTGCCCGATTCCCTGGATCAACCCATGATTCTATGGTCTTGAGGAACTCTACAATACCACGCTACATGGAGCGACACGCAGGGAACAGATCCTGGCTACTCGGTGAGTCTCATTACATGCATGATGATGTGGGGTATGTGAATTCGCAATGACCTGGCAGGAAGGGGTGGGGTGCGTACGTATCAATGGCATTCCACATCATACGTTTCTCGTCCACATACAGGTGATGCTGGATATCCACTGAAGAGATGGCTCCTCACACCAGTCCGGAACCCACGGGACCAGCATGAGGAGGACTACAACCATGCCCACTCACGTACCCGTGTAGTCATAGAACAGGCATTCGGCCTACTGAAGGGCCGTTTCCGCTGCCTCAGCAGGTCTGGCGGGGCACTCCTGTACCGCCATGAGAAGGTTGCAAAGATGGTGATGGCATGTGTCATGCTCCACAACATGTGCGTACGTAGAAATGTGCCCATGCCCCCTGACGCAGAACTGCAAGCACATGATGATGGTCATGATGAGGGTGGGGCTGTGGCAGCACCTCATGGAGTCTGCGAGGCACCGGAGGCCCGTGACATTCGTCAGCATCTCATTGATGTATGCTTCTAGCACTCACGCCTGGTGGCTGATACATGGACACGGGACTCGTGGCACTGCGTGTGTCTGGGACATGCACAATATGGACTCTACGCCTATGATGGCCTAGTACACAAAGATCAATGTCCACACATCTCATTGGTTTATCGTGCACTTTTAATGGCATATGTGATGTCATGTTGAACACCCTATCGACCCGCCACCCAAGTGAGCCCAACACACCCCCTCCACCCTCCTACCTCCCCCCCGAACACCAGTGTCCAAAGATGCTCATTGTCAGTGGGCTGTCGCTATTGCAAGCCCCCTCTGCGGGTATCAGGGGCACCCCTGCCTGTGGAGCGCAGGTTCCTTCCAGATCTACGTTGGGGGCTGCCCTGGACGGAACTTGCAACGGATGATGTGTCTGCCTGCTCACGTCCATGCATGTCCCTAAGGGTTTGCGAGAGCTCAGTGAGCACACGGCGCACTGCGGCAAGTTCGGCACATACGTCTTTGGACGTCGCATGCAGTTCCCCCCTCAGGCTCTCGGTGCTTCTCTCAATTTGTGCCCTTAGCGTCTCTGTACCTCTCTCCATTTCTGCCCTAAGTGTCTCAGTTGATGTTTCTATGTCTGCCTTAGTGCCCCCACATTCATCGGCATGGTTCTTGAGGAGTGTGGCCAGTTGCTGCTGTTGTTCGATCAACTGGTCGAGGGTCTGTTGCCTCTGCTGGGCCATGGCCATTTGCGGGGGTGTCACAGAGGGGCTGTTGTCCTCATGTTGCCTTGCCACAGGGCTTGTGGGGGATGGCCAGTCGTCGTCTTGTGGGTGCCCCTGCGTGGTATCCTCATGTTGTACGGGATGGGACAGACAGGGGGATTGGGACAGGTCATGGATGGATCTGACTTCGGCATCCCCGTTTTCTGTGTCGGAGCATGCTGCCATCAATGGGGTGTCACCTATGGTGCTGCTGCCACCAGAGGCAGTGCCTTCTGTGGCATCCATTGGGGGGACCTGTGGTGGTGGTGTTGTGGGCATGCTGGCTGCTGGGGTGCCTGTTGATGTTCCCTCCTCTGTGCTGCCACCTGATTTGTGCTGCTGCCGTGTCTTGATGCGTGCAGCTGAGGTGGAGGGTCTCTGGCCGTTGGTCTTGGCCCTCTTTGCAGGTGTGCTGGTAGGGGTGTCCTGTAGCTCGTCGTTTGGATCGGACCCTGTGGTGGAGTAAAGGAGGGCGAGGGTTATTGATGGGTCTGTGGGAATTGGAATGGCATTGTATCACATGCTTTGGGGTGGTACCTGAGGGTGATTTGGGTCGGGGCCTTGGAGGTGCTTTGATTTGTGTGTGGAGTGAGGGTGCAGTTGTTTGGCAGCCTGCAGTTAGGGTGTGCCTGCTGCACGTGTAGTGCGTGTATTAGGGGTTTTTAATTATTTATGTATTTATTGTGGGTTTTAACGTGCGCTATCAGGCCGATGTGTGTGGACGTTCTCCTGGACATGTGTTTCTGTTGCACTATGTGGACGCATGGTACTTCACATGGATGGACTGTGTGGATTTGGCATTGTTTTATCTGGCCCACCTACCTGAATCTTCGGATGTCTGCACTCCTTTCTCCATCCCTCCGACTCCCTCTATGCTCTCCATTCCGATGGTGGAGGCACAGATTTCTTCCCAGGGGGTCAACTTGATGGGTGATTCAGGACCTTCCCCGGTGGCTGTGGCAATGTTGTGGTTGGCAGAGAGTATGCTGCGGACGCGTATCCGCAGGTCGTCCCATCGCTTGCGCCATTGCTGTGGGGTGCGGGGTGCGGTCCCCACCGCACTTACCCGCTGTGCCACCAGAGCCCATATGGCCTTCTTGTTTGCAAGTGCCGTCCTGGTCATTTGCGTGCAGAAGACGACGGCAGCATTCTCCTGGAGGGTCTCTGTTAGCACGGTGAGTTCCTCACGGGAGAAGTGGACCTGCCGCTTGCGGTCGCACGCTTTCTTCGCTACTTTTCCCATTTTTCTTGGTTTCGCTAGGGTGGTTGACGGGTTGGGGTGTGTTTCAGGGTAGTGATTTTAGTGGTTGTGTGGTTTTAGTGTTTTTATAGGTGTACGCCGGGATGTTTCCCGTTCCGGGCCCATGTTTTAACTTCCGTTTCCGTATATTTCCGGTCACCGTACTTTCCGGTAGGCGCACACTGCGGTGACCGCTAAGAGGGGTGGCGGTATTGCACCTAGGGCGCCGTACGGCGGCGGTGTGGGCCGTTTTGGGGTCATTTCCGCCATCGCGGACTTTGCACTTCCGCCGTGGCGTGGTGCTCGTGCCCGATGGGTCGGAATGGGCCGCACTTTGCTCCTTCGTGCAATGGCGGAAACGCTATTTACGCTGTGGCGCTCCGGTCAGTCGCTTTCCGCCAGGGTCGTAATGAGGGCCAATGCCTTATGGACCCAGAACCTCTATAGAATTAGAGAGACCTGTATAGTGGTAGAGAGGCCCATCAATGCTATCTAAACATCACACAATGCAATATGGACCCGGAAGCCCTATAAAATTAGAGACCTCTATAGTGGGAGAAAGGCCCACCAATGCAATCCACATATCATACAATGCAATATGGACCCAGAACCCCTATACAAATTAGAGAGATCTGCACAGTGGGAGAGAGGCCTATCAATGCAATCTGTATATCACAATGTAATATGGGGACAAAACTCCTATAGAGTTTGAGAGACCTGTATAGTGGGAGAGAGGCCTATCAATGCAATCCAAATATCACAAAATGCAATTTGGGCACAGAACCCCTGCTAAGCTTGAAATATCTATATAGAAGGAGAAAGGCCTAATCACCCTGTGTAATGTTGGTTTGCTAAGTGGCTAGGATTCTGGCTCTCCCATAAACAAGGCCACTCCTATCTTACTGGTCCTTGTAGTTGATGGTTGATGGCTGGTCACTGTGGGACACAGGCTGACACTTCCCAGAGCCCCCTCTGGTGGAGCCGCCCTTGGCCTTGGGGCCCTTAGCTGATGGGCTACATGGGCAGAGGGCTGCCCTTGGGGCTTTGTTGAAGACAGGGGAGGAGGCAATCACTGGAGGGGGGTTAGAGAGGCGGGAATAAGGAAGTTGGTGAGGGGAAGGGGAGTGGAGTGCACGGGCAGGGGGCACACAGAGTCAGAAAGTAAAGTGAAAGGCCCAGAGGATCTCCCAGGGGCCTGTTCTCACCTGCCTTGCGCAATCTAAAGTGCAGGCAGGGAGGGAGACATGACCGTAGGCCTACGAGGCTCAGTGAAGCAGGAGCCAGTCACCTGAGGGGGAGGGCTAGGGAGGCAGGAATAAGGAAGTTGGCGAGGCGAAGGGGAGCGGAGTACATCAAGAAATCAAGAATACCAAATTCAAGGCCTAAAGAGGCTCAGGGGGCTCACACACTCACCTGCACGGCCCAGATGGAAGTGGCGTGCAGGTCGAGGTGGGTCAAACACACGGAGATCAGGCAGCCTATCAGGACCAGTGGGTGGGAGCGAGGGCGGGCGCAAGGGGAAGCAGGAGAGGACGCGACCTGCGCTGGGAGGCAAACGGGGGCTGGGGCTCTAAATTATTAAAGGATACCAAATTCAAGGCCTGAAGAGGCTCAGGGGGCTAACCCACTCACCTGCACAGCCCGGATGGAAGTGGCGTACAGGTCGAGGTGGGTCAAACACACAGAGATCAGGCAGCCTATCAAGACCAGTGGGCGGGAGCGATGGCGGGCACAAGGGGAAGCAGGAGAGGATGCAGCCTGCGCTTGGAGGCAAACAGGGGCTGGGGCTATACATTATGAAAGGCTAAAATCAATAAATTATTTAAGGGGTATAGTGCCAAAAGTGCTTGCAGTTACTGAAAACCCCTTTTGATAGAAGTACAGGAAGCAATGATAAATGTAAACACCTAGAGACTTCGGTGCCTAATGATTGGACAGTTTTGTATGCATGGATGTCATGTTATGGCCCCATCAATAGATCTGAACATGTGATTGCACTGTCCATAGAGACAGCTAGATAATACCATGTAAATGAAGCTGCCGCTCTGAAACCTTCTACCATTTATAATAACTCTTCAATTACAATGCCCCAGTGCTACAAGTGTTTCAAAACTCTGGCTGTAGCTAGCAACAACTTTAATGGGTGGAGGTTGTTTAAGCACTACCACCAATCACAGCTACAGTAAAGATATATGACCACATATAAGCCAAAAAAGACTGCAACCCAATATGGCCCAGCCCATCTCATGAAATTTCCGATACACATCCAGTCATTCCAGAAGTGTTGCACTAAATGATTTATCATAATGAATGTTCCCAAGCTTCAGATCCCACATCATCTTTGTTTCTTTTTTCAGTTGCGAAATGCTGCAGAGTCTTCAATCAAGTAAAGCCATTCAGGCCGATTTATGGAAAATTGCAGTGAAACCCACGCACAGCGATTCATGGAAGTCTGTGCACGTGTAAATCCATGGATGTGCGCTAAAATCCTGCGTGGCGCATGCTGGCGCACACGTCTTCAAACAGCGTGCGCTATGCGCACAGCGAAAGCGCACATAGCGCAGTGCACACAACAAAAGTAGGCGTAACATGGGGCGTAACACGCGGAATGGGGAACAACGCGTGAAAATGTGGGCGTCACGGGGGAAGTACAGGAGGCAAATGCGCGGAACGCCCACACGCGTGCCTACAACACGTATTCATGGAATCTAACAGGGCTAACGTGTGTGCCAAAAAAGACGTGCTAATCCGGAAACACATACGCCAGCAGGAAGCAGGTGTATGTGGACCCGTGCAGCATAAAAGTGCGCACAAACAACAAACAAGCTCAGATGCTAAGATGAATATACCGTTCCTCGCAGCAGTGGTCGTGGGATACCACAGGAGGAGGAGGAGGACAGTCAGGGCCAGAATTTTTACAGCCAGAACCAGCCTTTTTGGGATGCCTGATGACCAGGTGTATGGGAGGTATAGGTTTCCACCTCACATAATACTCGACCTGGTGAGTGAGTGGGAGGATGATCTCACATCACCCACCCTGTGCTCCCAAGCACTGAGCCCCTTGGAAAAGGTGCTCATTGTACTGCACTTCTTGGCCGCTGGTTCATTTCAGTGGACAAGTGCCATAGTGGGGGGGTGTCACAGGCCACGCAGTCACGCTGCCTGCACCAGGTGTTGGTCATCATGACTGCATGCCCATCAGTCCGCAGGCACATATACCTGCCCAGAACACCTGCAGAAAGGCAGGCTGTCGTCCAGGATTTTCACGGGGTGGCACACTTCCCCAAAGTGCTAGGTGCCATTGACTGCACCCATGTGGCTCTACGTCCTCCCAGGCCAACTGAGCACATCTACAGAAACTGCAAGCACTGGCATTCCATCACGGTGCAGGTAGTATGTGATGCCAAGGGAATCATCACCTCAGTATATGCCAACTACCCAGGGTCCACTCATGACAGTTTCATTTACAGAATGTCAACCCTAAACCGGGACCTAGAAGCTGGGCGGCTTGGCGATGCATGGCTGCTTGGTGAGTATAAATGCCCCTGCACATGCATGCATGTCAGATACTGAGTAATGTCACAACCCCACTAATGATACCCATCATCACCTCCCCAGGGGACAGTGCCTACCCTGTGAGCGCCCACATGATGACGCTAATTCGGAACCCCACCACACCACCCGAAGTAAGATACAACACAGCCCATATTGCAACCCGGGGCATAGTGGAGCACACATTCGGAGTGCTCAAGTCACGCTTTCGCTCCTTTGACCGCTCTGGTGGGCAGCTGCTATACACGGCCCCAGTAGTGTGCAGGATCATAGTGGCAGCATGTGTCCTGCACAATGTTGCAACACGCCAGTGCCTGCCGGTGGACATGGTGGTGCCCCCACATCCCCAACCACAAGCAAGGCCGCTGCGCATGGGAGGGGAAAGGGCACGTGGTGAGGCAGCCCGTACGCAGCTGGTGGCTAATTACTTGTAACGCTCACCTGACTCCCACGGAGGCGCTGGCCTGGTTCGAGCTGCTGTGATCTCTTCAAAGGTGATGCGCAGGGTTTGGAAGACGGACTGGACCGGGCCCCCCAAATCTGGCTTGTCTGGCTGGCAGAAGTATCCTTCTGTAGGCGAAAATAGGGGATTAACTGTCTGCGGGGTAATGCAATCAGCCTCCCAATTTCCCCTCTCACCCTCCTCGAAACCTTTCTGTGATTCCTCGTAGCGTCTCACCTTAGGGTCTGGAAGGACGAGCTCTCCATCCTGCTTCTGATGCAGGGGCGCGTTGGTATCCTGTTACTTCACTGGATTTTCGGATTGGTGAGAACCAAACTTGCTTGGCTTCCAGGTAAGTTTTTTGATAAGAGGTTCCCCTTGTGTCCATGCATTAATGTACTAATGCTAGTGTCTTTTTCCCCATAGGGGCCGGGGTACAGAATGCCGGGGAACAGGCACCGACCCGAGATGAGAGGTGAAATCCTTGTAGAAATCAGGTATGTCTTTAATGAGCATTTTTCGGTAATGTCTTTTCATTCGCTCATTAACGCTGATGTCTTTTTTTTCCCTTAGGGGCCGGGGTCCTGAAATGCCAGGATGCGGCGCGGACCCGAAATGAAGAGGGAATGAATCAACAGGTAAGTCTTAACATGGAGAATTAGCTTTCCTTATTCCCTTCTCTCTCTCACCTTTTGTTCTGGTCTTTTTCTCCCTAGGCGCTGGGGCGTGACTGCAAATCTGGATGATCGCTGCTGAACATGGAGGCGCCCTGTAAAGGTGAGTGGAATGCGGCGCTGCAGCGATCGACGCGATGAGCTTTTAAATAAAAGTCTTCCTTTTCAGGATTGTCGGCGAGATGTCTCCGGGATGCGGATTTAGCAGGTAAGGACTTTTCCTTCTTCTGTTCTCTTCTTCTCTTCCTTTGCAGGTGATCCAGGATGCTGGCAGGCGTGGCAGAAGTCAGGATGCAGGAGCAGACACGGTGAGCGTCCAGCTGCTAGATGCAGAACAACGCGAAGCACGTGTGGCTGTTCGGGTGGGGTTTAAATAGCCTTGGAAGAAGTTCCAGGTATGTATCCTTCCTCCAATCAGGTATGTATCCTTCCCCGACCACGCCCGGATGGTAAATTAGTCCCACAGGTAAAGTAGTTCCTTTCAGGCCTCAAGGAGGCCGGGATCCTGCAGCATGGTCTGCATCAGGTAAGTGCACCCAAGCACTTCCATAATGAGCCTGGCGCCTATGGCGCCAGGACTGATGTCTTTTATGAGCCTTGCACCATAGGGGCCAGGAAACTGTCCAAAGGGCCCCTATATGGGGTTGCTGGGTCCTTCCTTGTGGACTGGATGTCCGCTTTCGGGGACGCAGGGCTTGATCCGGCTCCCCGGGAGCGGGCATCATGACATTACTTCACCTAAAATCACACCCCTTTGGAGTGCACACAGCCCTGGCACATACCAGCTGACAATCAATGATGATGACATAAGGGACAGTCAACTGTCACAACCATACCAGCCTGAGATTGGTCACCTGGAAGTGTTACATTGTGCGCATTCCTACCTGCCGAAAGACAACCAATGTCACAAAAAGACACACATTTATGCTGCATGAATGACTACCCCCTTGCAAAATACAACATGAAAATAGCGCCATGTCACCCAACCCCTCCCCATCTCCACCACCCAACACACCATGGCATGTCCTGCAATGTGAAAGCAAACAAAGGAATTGTGCACTGTCCCAAATAGAAACAGGCCACAGACAATATGCTCCCAGTAATCAATAACAAACAGCACACATGACCAAATACTTACCAGCAACACAATACAGCAACACAGCATGAAACATCGCCAAAATATGACAGTACAAACTCAAAGTAATGTAAGTCATACAACCTCAATAAGCCAGCACATCGACACCTTCCAACTCCAGAGTGTTGCTGTCAGGCAAATGTATCAATGTACTGCATACAACATGAACTGCATCTGCAAAGGAGGCGGCCTTGTGAAGACATGAAGAAGGTACCTGCAGATAAGGAGGAAGACATGGATGCACAAGCACATATCAATACACCCTGCAGTGTTCAATACAAAAACAAATCCCACTAGGGATGTCCACACAGTTATGACTACAGACTGCCCACACAGCTCATGGGAGCCCAATGCCACTGTGTAAGTCACTGTCACTTGGTCACACCCTTTGCAAGCCCATGGAAACTGAAAGCAGGAGGGGTATGTGTGTCAGGAACCCAAGCATCTAACCCAAACACAGGACAAGCCTGCATGTGCCCAGCCGGAATACACAGTGGATGCCCACGGGAGCCACACAAGGCAACACAGTGTAAAAAAAATAAAATAAAGAAAAATCAAAAATGGCCATGTGGTCCGAGAACAGGGTGCAGACCAACACCCACCTGTGTGGATGTTGCAAACACCTCCATGGGCTCATGGCCTGCATGGCTACGCTACTGTGGGCGAAGTGCTACTGTCGCTATCATCAACCTCTGCTGCTGCATCAGGAGGTGGTGGTGCATTGGAATGCAGCCCACGCAAAGCCCTGGTATGGTCCTCCATGGCAGCAAGCATGCGGGTGCGGAAGGTCTCGTTCTGGAGGATGATAGTACGGAGATCCCCATACAGCACCTGACAGGTTGCCTGCATTTCTGCACGCATGGCCTCCCGTGATGCCCGGATCTCATCCCGAGTTGCCTGCAGCTCAGCTGAGAGCGAACGTGCAAGCCGCTCCAGCTGCTGTTCTGTTCTCAAATTTGTGGAAGCCTCAAGTTCAACAAGAGTCTCCCTGAGGTTATGGAGTTCTACCCTCAGGGCTTCCCTGTGGCCCTGTGACTCTATAGAAATGGCTTCCCGCAGAGTCTCCAGTACCACCCGTCGGTCCCTGTTGGATGCCAACATGTCTTCCCTGTGTGATCGGCAAATGGAGTCTGTTGCCTGCTGTTGTTGCTCCAACTGCCTTTCAGGGGGGATAATGGAAGTGGCCACCCTCTCCATTGCCTAAGCCATCATTTCAACTGATGCTGCCTGTTGGTTGCCATACCGTACATGGAGTTTTCCAATACAGTATTGCCTGGTGGCGTACGGCCACCGCGTCGGCAGGCACCACACCTGTTCGGGGCAAGGCGATCTGCACCTTGCTGTGCTGGCACTGCCTGAGGCTGCAGGACTGCATTCCCCCTCTGATCTGCTGGCCCAGGAACAGGATCAGGATCAGATGTTGTGGAGTGTGACCCTGCTATCGTAACCGCCAAAGGCGGACTTACTAAAACACTGACATCCCCATAGAGGGTTCTACCCCTGGTGCACGTGGGTTGGACAGAACAGAATCCCTGCCAGAAACACTCACCTGCGATGGCACATAAGTCTCATCATCCGATTCAGCACCTGAATAGAGGTCTGGTGAGGTGCACCCAGAGACACCCCTGGACAGTATGGTCTGCAGTAAGAGTGGGTTTTTACCCACCACCACAAAACGTCCCCCACTGGTGTCCGGTCGTGCCTGGGTCTGCACCATCTCCTCAACCTCAACAGCATCAAGTGCATCATCACCTGTAAAAATATGAAACACAAAAAATGGAAACAGGCATTAGTACCAAAGCACACACATAGGCCTGACAAGCCAGAGATACAGTACATGATTTACACATGTCCCACATGACTATAACCCTGGCATGCATGCACTGTCACTGAGTTGGAAGGGGAGGCAAAAAGCAGACACTGATGACACCAAGATGGAAAAGCAACACATTTGCTGCATGCTGGGTAGCACTGGCATCACACATTAGCCTGTGAGTGGCATATCCAATACACATACATGACACATCCCAGCACACAGATGGCATGTAGCATAGCCATGGTACATTTGACAAGTACAGCCATATGCCAGTGAATGAGTACTGTCAGCCATCCATGTGAGAGGACATGATGAGATGAACAATGCTAAATAGTGTGACAAAATACGCATGTGCCACTCACTGCAACACATCCAGTGTACAAGAATACAGTGATTGCAGGCAGATGTACACATCAATGGTTGGTAACTTAAACATCACAGGAAACAACTATCAAGTGCCACATACAAACAGGCACCAAAAATCAATGTGAGCAGGCCAATACTCAATCAGCCTGAATGGTCTAATCATTCACATAACAAGGTAACAAATTTGGGCTATTGTGGGGTGTAATCAATGACAGAAGCATGTCACATATGTGACAATAGGGCTGAAAAATGCGTTGCAAAAGTGGGAGAATTGAAAAAATCAGCCTGAATGAACACTGAAAAATTCTGAACAATGGTGTTGCAAGATGACAGTTCAAGGGCAACTGCAGTAATGTGGTGCTAAATGGCTACTGTGGGCAGAAGGGATACTTTCATACCCAAATCCAAGGCTAGTTAATGTTTTGGAGGAAGCATGGGTTACCCATACCACTCAGGTGCACACACCCTCACCTGGCACTCAATCAGAACCCGTCACCCACACAACATACACATGGATTAAACACACATGAATGGGCACTCACCGGACAATGCGTCGTAATCTGGTAGGTCTCCCACGCCTTGGATCTGTTCCTCTGTGATGAAGGTTCCAGCAACAGACTCATGTTCAGTGAGTTGGTTGTCCGCTTGTGGAGACCCACCGCCAGTCACCAGAGTAGAAGCATGATTTGAAGCCAGCTTGTTCTTTGCTCTGCGTTTCAGGTCATTCCAGCGCTTGTAGCAATCATCAGCTGAGCGCTTCACAAATCCAAGGGCACTAATGATGTCTGCGATGGTCTGCCAGTGAGCCTTATGTTGACCAGGTGTGGTCTTGCACCCTGCAGTCAACCACCATTTCGTGGCTATGTGCCGACACATAGGCCACTAGTGCATCAAGTTCGGCGTCATTAAAGCTAGGCTTCCTTGACATGTCTGAGGTCTCAGCCTGTAGTGCCAGAGCACCGTTGTTCCTCTTTTTCAAAGGTGGTGCGGATCCTGAGTGGCTTACGCCACTCTGGTCAGTAGGGGCAGAAGCGCTGGTGGACTGGGTACTAGGAGTCTGCGAATGCACAATGACCATAGGCCTTGGTGCAGGCATTGGATGCAGGGTGATGTTGGCAGGGGCAATGTCGGTTTGATGGACCGGGACCGACACTGTCGCAAGCTGAGAGACTCAGAGCTGGGGTGGATTGAGCTGCAGCTTCCCCTGCAGCCTCCCCACCCTGACTACTTGGGGCAGCAGATGACATAGCTGCCCCAGATCCACGTGGCCTGGTGACACCAACTTGCACGCCACACGTGGCATAGACTTGCTGACCTGGAAGTCAGCCTGGGAGTCATCCTGTGCCGGTTCAGGTGCCACAATGGGCTGGTCAAACAAGGGCTGAGCTGGGAGGGTGTCAGCTACGTTTCCCACAACCATGGGGGGGGGGCATGGGCGTCCCTGTTTGCTCCTCCACACATAGGGGTCTAGGGGCACCCTGCAAATCCTGGCCACGCCCCCTACTGCGCCCATCACACCCACCTTTTGGAGGTCGGCCACCTTTGCCTCCCTTACTGCTTGGTCGCCTCCCAACCATGGCACTGATGTTGTTGTGCGTATGGGAGTAGTAGTAAACAATTGTCCTGGGCAATTGGGAGTGAAAGGGGTAGGGTACTAGATGGAATCCGTACCCTAGTGCTCTAGCAAGGCTGTCTGTGACCCCTGGGGGAAGATGACGGGTCACGCAACGCACAGGCTCCCAGAAAACTAAAAATAACGTGCACGCAACCCCTTGTAGACCACGTGTGTTAAAAAATGAACCCACACTATGCTGTGGCACCCAGGAACACAAAAAAAGTGTACGCGTGTTACACGCAGCCTACAATGACCTCTGAAGGGGTACGCGACACAAGGGGCAAGCACAGTTGATAAATATGTGCACGACTCACCGTCTGCCTGCAAAAAGAACATGAAAAAGATGCGCATGTGCGCGTTGGCAACACCCCTGCCAAAAGAAGAATGGTACGCTGTCTGAGGAGACAGGACAAAAGAAGAAGTGAACGCTGTTTGAGGAAACAGGCCCAACAAAAAAAATGAAGGCTGTCATAGGTAACATGAAGTACGAACTTGAAACGCTGTGAAGTAATCGCGTGTGAACCGACAAGAAGTACAGAATTCACCCACTCGCTCTCCAAGAAAAGCACATACAAGGAACTGGGGTCCTACACATACCTTTTAAACTGGTCCACACGTACAACATAACTTACGCGTGTACGCGCTAAGGCCCTTTCCTCCAATTACACAAGCTGACACTCGGACGTGCAGTTTTTGGACGTGTACGATGAACATGCACCCGTGTTGAGGGAAACGCCCGCGCGCGTCACGTCACAGACGCATAGGCCCTTTCCTCAGATTACACGCATTCACATGCGGATGTGCAGTTTTTTCACGCACCATGAACCACTAAGCCCACGTCACGAGGGAAACGCCTGCGCGCGTAACTTCACAGACGTGCTTACGCGCTAAGGGCCTTTCCTCGAATTACACGCAGAAGTGCAAGATTTTCACGTACCAAATCACTCCGTATCAAGCTGGCCACGCAACAACACACAGAAGACCACGCTCCTGCCCCGAAGGCCGAATTACTGCCCCCCAGAGCACCGAGCACGCTCCCACCTGCCATCTGCTGCTGCCTGCTGCCCACGTGCCCTGCTATTTAGTGCCTGCATGTCAGCCAGGGTTCCAGTTGCTGTGTCCACCCCTGCTGGAACAGAAGACTCCCAACTGGGATACCATCGCTCCACAGCCCAGCCCCAGGACCCAGTTGCCCACCCACGCCTGCCTCGGGGGTCGCCATGTCAGGGCAAACACCATTTGAGACCACTGGCGACCCCCAGCCAGAGAGGCAGAGGGCCACCAGCTTCAGTGTGAAGGAAGTTGGTGTCCTGGTGGAGCATGTCCTGAGGCATTTTGATGCCCTCTTCGGAACATCACGTGCCAACAAGGAAGGACGGGAGAGGATCTGGGACGACGTAGTGGTAGCCATCAACGCGGAGGGGGTGGCAACCCACGACATCAAGCACGTCAAGAAGTGCTGGGATGACTTCCGGTCCAGGACCCTCTACAAGGCCCGGCACCTCGCGGAGGAGGGCCAGGTCAGCATGAGTGACATCCAGATGAGGATCCTGGAACGCGTATGCCCGGCGCTCCACGCCCAGATCCTTCAGAGGAAGACCCATCTGGAGTTGAGCGGTATGTGGCCAAGCATTGTTGTGTGAGACAGGGCATGTTGTAGTGTACTGGTGGTCTGATACTTGCATGTATGTGTGACATAGGCCATGTATGTGTGTGTGCAGGGACATCATGGTCATGCATGTGAGACCAGTAATGTGTGAACCACATGATTGGTGCATGTGTTACAATGCAACATGGGGAGCTGTATGCCAAATGCACACATGAAAGCATGCCAGTGTCTGTTATTCGACATGGAGGGGGTGTGAGGGATGGGTGCTGCTGTCATGTACATGTATGGTGCACATGTGTGTGTGTCTGAGAAGTGTGTGTGTGTCTTTGAAACACCATCGATGCATGACACATGACACATGTCCGTGATGATGTGTACATTCACTCATGCAGTGCGGTCACCATTGTATGCACTGTGTCTATCCACTGTGTCTGTGTTGTACAAGCCATGATGCATGACCCTCCGGTGATGTGTGTGCATGGGATCAGTGTGAGCCATGATGCATGTGAGTTTGAAGGCAACATTTTGGTTAATAGAGGCCCTTGTACATGGATGCTGATGTTGATTGCAGCCGCCGTGCCTGTTTCTGCATGTGTGTTGCGTGCATTTACCCATGTGTCGTGGAGGGACAGGATGCAAGTGATGTTTGACACTGCCACCCATGTGTTATTGCTTCCTATCTAGGGGAATATTGTACTGTACCCTGATGCTTGTGTTCTATGTCTCCCTCTACGCAGCGTCAAGTGAAGAAGAGGGCGGAGACGGCGCTGTGGAGCCAAGACGTGGGGATGCCTCCACCAGGTGGCGACACAAGGCCCAGCACCCTCCCAGGACTTGCCATCATCCGGGAGCGAGGGGGCTGGTGTCGCATCTGCCACTACTGCTGTGGTGGAAGGTCCGCGTGAGCCCCACAGGGGCTTGCAATGGCGGAAGACAGTGTGGAGACATCCAGGATGGTGGTCTCCACAGAGGAGGAGGAGCCCGCGACTATTGGGGCCTGGTGGGGGTAGTACCACTGGTGCAAGTGGTGCAGTCCAGGGCCAGGGTCAGCAGGCAGCACAGGTCACCGCGGAGGGGCCGGTGCATGTCGCTATCCTTGACCCTGTGACTGCACCACCATGCCTGTCCCAGGCCCATCTGCAGGTAGGGGAGAGTGCCATGTCATCTGCCTCTCCACTACCTGCAGACGAGGGGTCCCATGAACGTATGGGCTCTGCCCTGATTGGTGTCGCGTTGCGCACACATGACATTCATGATGATGTGCGTTCTTCTTGGGTGGAGAACGCACGCCATCACGAACAGCAGCGTCGCGACATGGCACTGTTAGGAGGGGCCCTGGTCGGTGGGTTCCTACATGTGATGCACACTCTGGCGGACCTCTCCTCCTCTGTGGAGACTATGCGCCAGTCGTTCTCCCTGCCGTCTTCCGGCCCAGATTCCAGCAGGGCCCCCTGTGGACCTGGCCTGACCAACACAGCCAGCTTGGTGGAGATTCCATCCCTGCCACAGTCGGGAGTCGGCGGTCCAGCAGGGGTGGACACCGCAACTGGAGACCAGCTGATGGGGGAGGTGCAGGTGTCATCGGACAGGGCACATGTACAGCAGCAGCAGCATCAGCAGGAGCAGGCTCTAGGTGGGGGCAATGATGGCTCGGGGCCATCATCATCAGGGGGGCAGGCATCGGCCAGGGGGCAGGAGGACCCTGGAATGGGTGTGTCTTCCGTGTGACTGCGGTTAGGCCAGCGTATAGGTGCAGAGCGGCGGCGGGCGGAAGAGGCGCAGCTCACCATGGTCAGGGCGGAGTTCTCCATGCGTCGGGCTTTGAGGTGGGCAGAGTGCCTCGAGGCGACTCGCAGGGAGTTGGAACAGGCCATGAGTGCCTGCCTGCGAGACCTCGGGGCCAGGACAGAGGCCCGCCTCAAGCAAATAGACATGGAGTTTGATGATGGCCTTGCCGAAAACAACACTGAGTGAGCCGCAGGACTTGCCCGTCGCCATTGTAGCCGTTGTAAATAGTTTATAGTGTTAGGTTTCCTTTTTTTTATTTTGGGGCTTTTGGACTATGCCCCACACTTTTGTATATAGTTTTATTGTTAGGTAGGTTATTAGATAGGTTTCATTTGTTTCGTTGGGCTCATGGACCCTTGAAAATTGGATTGTACATAGTTGGACGTTGGATTTATTTGGACATTTTGATTTCATTTCACCATGGATCAATGGATTTACCTTCTTGCGTTTCATTTGGATTTGGTTTGGTGGATAGAGAGTTTTGGCCATTTTTCTTTTGGATTACTTGGGTTTTTTTGAGGATTTTTTTTTTTTATTTGGACATGCATTTCATTTCATGTTTGCCATTATTTTATGCTTTAAATACTTTCAATTGGTTTTCATGTTAATACATTTTGATCTTTTACTTCAATGTGTGGGATTCACTCATTGGGTTCACGCATGTTGAAATGTGGGTTTACTCAATCAATGGCAACCTGTGTGTGTGTGTGTGTTTGTTTGTTTTGTTTGTTTTTATTATTTATAATGCGCAGGGTACCCGGAGGTATCAGGGCGCAGCATTTACAAGAATTTTCAAGGCTTAGTTGCAGTCATAATAAGATACATATACGTAGGAAAATAAGGTACACCAATGCTATATACAGAGAAGCAGCGAGGTAGATAGGCATTATATACAAGTAGACAGGTGCGCACATCTGCACATGCGCGCATGTGGATAGTGTGTGTGCAAATGTTGCCGCATTTGTTGTCCTAGTGGGCCTTTATTTGCAGCCATGAAACTTCTTTGGAGGAGAGGTTTTGGTAAGGCAGGTCCATTCTGAGGTTTACAGGCAAGGAGTTCCACAACTTGGTCGCTTTTACCGGGAAACTGTTTCCCCCTATGGTAGCAAGTTTGTAGTTGGGAACTGATAAGCAGTCTTTATATGCCATTCTTACAGGCCTTAAGGAGGATTGTCTGTGAAATCTGTTAACCAGGTAGGTTGGGGCAGCATTGTTGAGAGCTTTGTGAGTGAGAGATGCCGTTTTTAGGAGGATTTTGTCAATAGTGGAGAGCCAGTTGTTCTGTTGGCTGAATCCTCTTATGTGTTCTCTTCTCGAGATGCTCAAAGCTGCTCTGAGGGCGTTATTCTGGAGGATTTGTATCTTGCTAGTAGTGGCCTTGGATGATCCCAAGTAGAGGGCGTTGCAGTAGTCAAGGCGGGACAATATGAGGGCTCTGGCAAGTGTAAGGCAGCTATTGTCCGAAAGAAATGGTGTGGCTGTGCAGATTAATTTGCATGTGTATGCCGTGGAGGATGCTAGGGAGCTCACTTGTCTTTTAAAGGAAAAATTAGAATCCAGGTAGAATCCCAATGTTTTGACCTCCTGTCCGACTGTGATGTTATTCCCATCAATCATGAAGGAGTTGTATGCTGGGCCCAGTTTCTTTAGGCTGGAGGTGGTGCCTAGGATGATAAGCTCTGTTTTATCATCATTCAGGCATAGTCCATGAGTGGCCATCCATGCCTGGATGATGATGTATACCCTGTTTAGCAAGGCCTAATCCTTTTCATAATCTCCAGAAAGTGGAAGGAGGATCTGGGTATCATCTGCATAGTTAGTGTAGGTGATACCGAGATGATCCAAATCATCGAAAAGGGGCTTGGTAAATATATTATACTGAGTAGGGGAGACACAGGATCCCTTTGGTACACCACAAGTGATAGGCATGGGGTCTGCTGCAGCAGTGGGAGAGAAGAGCCTCATAGTTCTGCCATTGAGGAATGATGTGATCCAGGTGATAGCCTCAGTGGAGAAGTGTGCTGATGAATGGAGGTGTGAGAATAGGACGGAGTGATCGACCAGGTCGAAAGCAGCAGATAGGTCGAGGTGTAGGAGTAGGGCAGTTTGTCCGTTGTCTCTGAGTGTGTCGATCTGCGCTTTTTGGTCAATGAGTGCGGTTTCAGTCCCATGTTGAGGGCGGAACCCTGATTGTCTGGATCCTAGTAGGTGATGGTCTTCCAGGTGCTTCTGTATTTGTACATATGCAACCTTGTCCAGGATTTTCAGCAAGAAAGGGACGGTTGTTATGGGTCGGTAGTTGGTGGGTGTGGCTGGGTCAAGTGTAGTTTTTTTTAGCAGTGGTCGTACCCAAGATTGTTTTAGATTGGTGGGAATAGAGCCGGTGGCGAATGAGGCGTTAATGAATTTCGTAATGAAGGGGGAGAGTTCGCGGGCAGCATCTTTGATAAGCTGTGCTGAGATAGATCTCCTTGGCAATTAGATGGTTTCAAGGATAAGATGTTTTTTTCAACTTCAAGTGTATTGACTTTGGAGAACTTGAAGCGGGTAATAGCTGTGGACGTAGGTTTGTCTGGGATTTTTGGGGGGAGAGTGACATTGAGGGAGGCTTTTTTGCTAGAGATTTTGCTTTGTAGGGTTGCAATCTTATTCGCTAGGGCACTTTGAATTTTTGAGCACCAGTTTTTATCTTTGGTGCAAATGTCAGGAGGTACTATGGGTGTTTCAATTTCTTTAAGGATAGAGAAGTGTTCTTTCATGTTGGATTGCACTTGGGATATGCGAGAGTCAAAAGAGGTTTGTTTAGCCTGGTAGATTTCTTTTTTGTAGAGTGTGGCTAGTTTGGAAAGTTTAAGTTTGTTTCGACTGATGGGGATTTTTTCCAAGTGGCCCCGCACTTTCTTTTCTGCTGCCTTAGGTTTTTGAGGAATGGTGTGTACCATTTGTTGAGGTGGGTTTTTGGTTTGCTTGGTCTGAGTTTGAGAGGGGCGATATTGTCCAGTGAGGCGGCCATAATCTTGTTGTATTCTTCGACCAAGGTGTCAGGGTTAAGGTTGTCAGAGAGTGCATTAAGTGTGGGAAGAGGGTTTGGGATAGGTCTTTCAACTGTCATGTTCTTCTTGTATCTGGTAAGAGCCGGTGGGGCACTAATGCTGGGAGGAGGATGAGGTCTGTCAGTAGAAAGCGTGAACGAGACTAGATGGTGGTCGGCCCAGGCTAGGGGTGAGATGTTCGTGATATTCGCTTGGCAGTTATAATCAGCTACCCAGTCGAGTGTTCTGCCTTTTGAGTGAGTAGGTACTGTGCATCTTTGCGAGAAACCTAGTTTTGTGAGAGAGTTGGATATGGTCCTGCGGTGTGGTCTTCCGGATCATTATAGCCTAAATTGAAGTCTCCCAGGGTGAGAGCTTGAGTGGACCTTTTTCAGGTTACTGGATAGAATAGAGTTAAGGTCTTCATCAAAGGTACCAATGGGGCCTGGTGGGCAGTAAATCAGGTAAATGTTGAGTGTTTGGGTATTGGTAAGTGGGACTTTGACTGATAGCGTTTTGCATGAGAGGATGTTGGAAGGAGTTGCTAATCTCATGGTAAGGCTGCACTTATGGATAATGGCGACACCTCATCCTCTGGAGTTGGGGCGATCTTGTCTCAGGATAGAGTAGTTATCTGGGACTGCTATCATGAGCATGGGACCTGCTGCTGGGTGGAGCCAGGTCTCAGTGATAGAGAGGAAGTCAAGGTCTTCTAAGAGGATTAGGTCTGCTATTTCTGTAGCATGGGCTACTAGCGACCTAGCGTTGATCAAGGCTCCCTTGATTTTGGGGCTATCTGTATTATTAGGAGTAGTGGTATGGCGCTTGTCCTGTGTTGATTTCGGAGTGCTGAGTATGTAGGAGTTGTGAGGTGGTGTTGAGTACGGTTTTGGGGTGATTGGGGGGTTTTTGTAGATAGATTAGGTCTGGCCGGTGGCGCTCTGAGATTTTGTGTAGTGGGCAGTGAGCGGGCAAGGGGTTCATACATTTTGGCTAGTCTAGCTCTGAGGCCTAGGTTCCTTTCTATTTTGACTCTAGGAAGGCTGCTGGGTGACTGTGGTTGTAGGATTTTTGTGTCTAAGTTTGGTTCAGGGATGTTAAGTCTGGTTAGGGATGGCGTGTTGGGTAGGTATGGAGCCATCTTAAGCTGTATTGTAGCGTTTAGGGAGATCAGAAAACATGCAAGCAGGTAGGTGGTGAGTGGGCACATATTAAGGAGGTTATACCTATGCATCTAAGTATAAGGGCAAAGTGTCTAATGTACATTTAACAGTGACTTAATTCATGTGTGGCAGTTAGGCTAAGATACAATGAAGAGCGACTTCAGATTGTACCTATGCAACTCAATATAATGCAGTTAGGCTAATGTGCGTATGGCAGCATCTAGATTCGAGTTTAGCAGTATAGGCAAGAATGCATTGAATGGTGACCAGATTAAACATAGGTATCTCAATACAAGTGTGCAAAGTGGCTATAGTACATGTGGCAGCATCTAGATTCGAATTTAGCCGTATAGGCAAGAATGCATTGAATGGTGACCAGATTAAACATAGGTATCTCAATACAAGTGTGCAAAGTGGCTATAGTACATGTGGCAGCATCTAGATTCGAATTTAGCAGTATAGTCAAGAATGCATTGAATGGTGACCAGATTAAACATAGGTATCTCAATACAAGTGTGCAATGTGGCTAAAGTACATTTCGCATTGACTGGATTCAAGTATAACAGTTGGGGTATTGTGCATTGGCTAAGAACTGGGTTGGGAAAGGCACATGAGTGGGACATGAGTGGGGGCCTGTTGGCAGGTGACCCTAACTGCTGGGGGGTGGGGGTAATTAGGGACATGAGTGGGGGCCTGCTGGCAGGTGACCCTCACTGCTGGGGGGTGGGGGTGCTGGGGGACATGAGTGGGACATGAGAGTGGGACATGAGTGGGGGCCTGCTGGCAGGTGACCCTCACTGCTGGGGGTGGGGGTGCAGGGGAACTTGAGTGGGGGCCTGCCGGCATGTGACTCTCACTGCTGGAGGGTGGGGGTGCTGGGGGACATGAGTGGGGGCCTGCTGGCAAGTGACCCGGTGTGTGTGTGTGTGTGTGTGTGTGTGTGTGTGTGTGTGTGTGTGTGTGTGTGACGGATGTGTTGATGTACATAGTTGACTTTTGGTTTGTGTCATGAGATGGGCATGTCACTGCTGGGTGGGTGAGTAGGTGGGGGGGCATGAGTGGGAGCCTTCTGACAGGTGACCCTCACTGCTGGGGGGTGGGGGTGCTGGGGGACATGAGTAGGACATGAGTGGGGGCCTGCTGGCAGGTGACCCTCACTGCTGGGGGGCGGGGGTGCTGGGGGACATGAGTGAGACATGAGTGGGGGCCTGCTGGCAGGTGACCCTCACTGCTGGGGGGTGGGAGTGCAGGGGGACATGAGTGAGACATGAGTGGGGGCCTGCTGGCAGGTGACCCCTCACTGCTGGGGGGTGGAGGTGCTGGGGGACATGAGTGGGACATGAGTGGGGGCCTGCTGGCAGGTGACCCTCACTGCTGGGGTTGGGGGTGCAGGGGGACTTGAGTGGGGCTTGCTGGCATGTGACTTTACTGCTGGAGGGTGAGGGTGCTGGGGGACATGAGTGGGGACCTGCTGGCAAGTGACTCTCACTGCCGGGGGGTGGGGGTGCTGGGGGACAGGAGTGGGACATGAGTGGGGGCCTGCTGGCAGGTCACCCTCACTGCTGGGGGGTGGGGGTGCTGGGGGACAGGAGTGGGACATGAGTGGGGGCCTGCTGGCAGGTGACCCTCACTGCTGGGGGTGGGGGTGCAGGAGGACATGAGTGGGGGCCTGCTGGCAGGTGACCCTCACTGCTGGGGGGCCGGGGGTGCTGGGGGACATGAGTGGGGGCCTGCTGGCAGGTGACCCCCACTGCTGGAGGTTGGGGGTGCTGGGGGACATGAGTGGGGGCCTGCTGGCAGGTGACCCTCACTGCTGGGGGCGGGGTGCTGGGGGACATGAGTGGGACATGAGTGGGGGCCTGCTGGCAGGTGACCCTCACTGCTGGGGAGTGGGGGTGCTGGGGGACATGAGTGGGGGCCTGCTGGCAGGTGACCCTCACTGCTGGGGGTGGGGGTGCAGGGGGACTTGTGTGGGGGCCTGCTGGCATGTGACTCTTACCGCCCGAGGGTGAGGGTGCTGGGGGACATGAGTGGGGGCCTGCTGGCAAGTGACCCTCACTGCTGGGGGGTGGGGGTGCTGGCGGACATGAGTGGGACATGAGTGGGGGCCTGCTGGCAGGTGACACTCACTGCTGGGGGGTGGGGGTGCTGGGGGACATGAGTTGGTGATCACGAGTGCAAGGTGACATGCGGCCTGGCTGGGGGCATGCCCATGGTGGATAGACTGCCTGCGGGACATAGCCAGGGCTGCTGGGTAGTCCCCTGTGGTGTGGTTTGCCTGCAGGGTCCATGGAGGGGGTAGAGGGCACACTGTGAGAACCCACACTGCCAATTGACTTGTGGGACTCCCTGCGCACCCCCCTGGATACACGTACCCCGCTCTGACATCGAAAGCATGTGTGTAACTTCCCCCGTACCACGTTATACACATACCCCGCTCGCACAGGGCCAATCGCGTGTGAAACTTCCCGTGCACCCCAGTAATCCACATACCCTGCACGCACAGGGCCAATCGCATGTGAAACTTCCCGCGCACCCCAGTAATCCACGCACCCCACTTGCACAGGCCCAATCGCGTGTGAAACTTCCTGCGCACCCCAGTAATCCACGTAGCCCCCACGCACAGAGCCTGCCGCATGTGAAACTTCCTGTGCACCCCAGTAATCCACGTACCCTGCACACACAGGGCCAATTGCGTGTGAAACATCCCACGCACCCCAGTAATCCACGTACCCCGCTCGCACAGGCACGATCGTGTGTGAAACTTCCTGCGCACCCCTGTAATCCACGTAGCCTGCACGCACAGGGCCTGCCGCATGTGAAACTTCCTGCGCACCCCCCAAATCCACGTACCCCGCACACACAGGGCCAATCACGTATGAAACTTCCTGCGCACCCCAGTATTCCACGTAGCCCGCACGCACAGGGCCAATCACGTGTGAAACTTCCTGCGCACCCCCCAAATCCACATACCCCGCATGCACAGGCCCAATCGCGTGTGAAACTTCCCGTGCACCCCAGTAATCCACGTACCTCGCTCGCACAGGCCCAATCGCGTATGAGACTACCCGCGCAGCGCGGTACGTGTATTCGGAGGGGTGCACGGGGAGTTTTACAGGCCTTTTCATGGTTGTGAGCCTGTGCGCCATGTATGGGATTTGTACACTGTACATGGCGCACGGGGAGGGATTGGGGGCATAATTGGCGCTGCTGCAGGGTCGCTCTGCCACTCTGCGCCTTGGCTGGTTTTGGATGTTAAAATCCATGAATACGCTGTGCGCGGAAATGGATTTAGCGCACGCGGCTGGTGCAGAAAGTCACAAGCGCACACTGTGCACCAGCCGCGTGCGCCACTTGTGCGCTGAATTCTATGAATTACCCCCATTATTAGTACCCCGGGATGAAGACTTCTGGCAGATACATTGCTTAAGAAAGAAAAGATCCTTTGTAGGCTCCTTGCTCATCCAAGTGGTACTGATGGACATAGAGCAGCACATCTTTATACACTTCATGAAAAGCCTCCTCTCTGAACGTCTCTACCATTCCTAATAACTCTTCAAATATAGTGTTCCAGTGCTAACAATGTTTGAATACTCTGGATGTTGCTAACAGAAACAACAGAAACAATGCTAACAGAAACAATTCATAAAGTGCCTCCTCTCTGAACCTCTCTAGCATTTCTAATAACTCTTGAAAAAGAGTGCTCCAGTGCTAGAAATGTTTGAATACTCTGGCTTTTGCTAACGGGTCCTTTAATGGGTGGAGGTTGATTCTGCACAACCACTTGTCACAGCTGCAATAAAGATATCAGACCACATATAAGGCAAAAAGACTGCAGCCCAGTATGGTCCAGACCATCCTGTGCAATTTCCAATACACATCATCCTAGGAGACTCGCAACAAATTATTTATCACAATTAATGTCCCCAAGCTTCATATCCCACATAATTTCTTTTCTTTTTTTCAGATGCAAAATGCTGGAGTGTCTTCAACCGAATAAAGACACTATTAGTACCCTGGGATGAAGTGGATGAAAACCTCAGACAGATGCATTGCATCAGAAAGAAAAGATCCTGGGAAGGCTTCTCACTCATTCAAGTGGTATTACTGGTGATAGGAACACTACATCTGTAAACAATTCATAAAGTGCCTCCTCTCTGAACCTCTCTAGCATTTCTAATAACTCTTGAAAAAGAGTGCTCCAGTGCTAGAAATGTTTGAATACTCTGGCTTTTGCTAACGGGTCCTTTAATGGGTGGAGGTTGATTCAGCACAACCACTTCTCACAGCTACAATGAAGATATCAGACCACACATAAGCCAAAAAGACTGCAGACCAGTATGGTCCAGACCATTGTATGCAATTTACAATACACATCATCCTAGGAGACTTGCACCACATTAATTATCATAATTAATGTTCCCAAGCTTCATATCCCACATCGATTATTTTCTTTTTTCAGATGCAAAATGCTACAGTATCTTCAACTGAATAAAGACACTATTAGTCCCCTGGGATGAAGTGGATGACAACCTCAGACAGATGCATTGCATCAGAAAGAAAAGATCCTAGGAAGTCCTCTCACTCATTCTAGTGGTACTACTGGTGATAGGAACACCACATTTGTAAAAAATTCATAAAAAAGCCTCCTCTCTGAACATCTCTAGCATTTCTATTGACTCTTGAAATAGAGTGTTCCAGTGCTGCCAGAGTTTGAAAACTCTGGCTGTTGCTAGCAGCACCTTTAATGGATGGAGGTTCATTAATCACAACCACCGCTCACAGCTACAAAGAAGATATAAGACCACATATAAGTCAAAAAAGACTGCAGTCCAGTATGAGGCAGACAATCTTGTGCAATTTCCAATATGCATCATCCACAACATCACAGTAAACAAACACCAAATGATTTCTCCTAATTGATGTTCACAATCTTCATATCCCATTGCATGACGGACATGATTTTTGTGTGTTTTCAGTTGCAAAATGCCGGGCTGTCTTTAACCGAATAAAGACACTATTAGTACCGCGGGATGAATTGGATGAAAACTTCTGACAGATGCATTGCATCAGAAAGAAAAAATCCTAGGAAGGCCTCTCACTCATTCAAGTGCTAGTACTGGAGATAGAAGCACCACATCTGTAAACAATTTGTGAAAGTCCTCCTCTCTGAACTTCACTAGCATTTCTAATAACTCCTCAAAAAGAGTGTTCCAGTGCTGCAGGTGTTTTAAAACTCTAAGTTTTGCTGACAACACCTTTAATGGGTGGAGGTTGATTCTGCACAACCACCGCTCACAGATACAGTAACAATACAACACTAAATATAAGCCAAAAAGGCTGCAGCTAGCCATGGCCGAAACCATATTGTCCAATTTCCAATACACATCATCCACATTATCCCAAAACACTTGCACCAGATAAATTATCATAATTCATGTTTACAATTTTTGTGACAGAACATTAAAAAGCCACATCTTCATGTTTTCTAACTCAATATGTTTTTTACTGTCCATAATTTCTCTTAAATATTTTCAATATTCTTTTTAATTGATTGCACTTCTTTTCCAATATTAATTAATAGTTGTTTTAATTGTTTTAACTAATCCAGGATCAGTTTCGTGAGTAGCTGTTGTGGTGCTTCTTCTTTGATTCTTCGTCATACTGCAATAACTTCTTTCTCTGTTTGAAAATATTTCAAATATATTGAAACGATTGAAGATATAATACACTTAAAATAATTGTGTTGGTTTTATAAACAATTTATAGTAGACAGACAATCTATATGTGTTTGGTGACTAACATTTCTTTCTTAAAATATTATTGTTAGTCTAATTTTACATATACATAAAGAATGGACTTACAAGATGGTGCATGTGGAGCATTTTTTGTTTGTTTTGTTCAACAACTTCTTTGGTATGTATTTCTTCTGTAGGATAATTGTCCTCCATCCATTGCATGAAGTTTTCTCCTTTAGTGCAGTAGATAGAAATACAGCTTGTCACTTCAAATATTGAAATTAGAAATAGAACAACAGTACAAGAGAAATAGCAACAATTCAAAGCGTGAACACACTTTCTTTCTCATTCCATAGCAGAAATCTTTCTCAGTTGCAAAATTCCAGTCTGTCCTCTGAGCAAATAAACCCACTATTACTACTCCACTCCAATGGAACACAATCCTAACAACAATAAACCCACAGCCAGGGTAGGTATTCCTGCGTCACATAGTCCCGCAGCTAATCACTTCAAAATTGGAATTAGAAATAGAAAAACAGTACACGAGAACAGATAATCAAATCATTATATTAACTTTCTGATTCATTGTTCATTGTCAAGTAGGTCAGATGCTGTTGAATTTTTGAACCTATCGGAGAATGTATTTGTTTGAGTAATGTTTATATATGCCAATAAAACTATATATTATATTATATCATTCTATTAAGACTTTTTCAACTTCATATGTATGTATTAGATGAGAGTGACATGTAGTTTTAGGAGATTGTGCTATTTTAATAGTACATTTATTCTTGGATTAGATATTTCAATCATGCAGCCCATTTTTGAAAGAGAGGATTTTTATTGTTCAGAACACTTAGAAATTGCCAGACGGAAAAACTGGAACATCTGAAGTAGACACTATTGTCAAAGTTAACGGTCCATTAACTATTGGTGCCATCGCACTGGTGGAATCACCTACTCAACGTGCAGCCAATTTCCATACACATAATACATACATAGCCCCAAGAATGTTTTATTTTGTGGTGCTCATGCATTTTCCAACATGCATCATCTACATCATCTCAGCAAACTTCACCACATAATGTCTCATAATTAATGATCCCAAGCTCTAAAACAGATCATTCGAATGATCATGTCTTAGTTTTTTCTTCCACAATGTACACTGGACATCCTCTGCCTCCATTCTAAAGCACTATTCGTTGACCTTAAATATCTCCAACTGCCTACATACATTTGCATTCTTATTTTTATTCTTATTCTACCTTTACAGAAAATAATGAGAGCTGCCGATTGAGAAGGGAGCCCCCACTTGATTAAGAAACGTACCTATGCATGGAATATATGCTAAAATAGCCGCCGCCATAGCACACACTACCCGTGCCTCGAACCATCCTCCTTCATTGTCTGCACCTTGCCCTTGCAGCCTTTAAATGGACCAAAGAGGAGCATCGGCAGGAAAAGCCGGCCCCCTCCAAAGGCCCACTCACAAGGCCACTTCCTGTCCAGCCCTGTCACTGCCCAGATGACACCATGCCCTCCAAACCAGCTTTCCACCACTCAACATTACTGTGCACAAGGTAAGCGACTACCAACCTCTAGCAGCCAGAGCTAACAGTACTCGCCCTCAATGTGCTACGAGTCAACAAAATTCCCACCTTGCTCTCAGAACAACCAGGGCCTCCCCGGCTAAATCCTACCCGCACACTCGTTCATGCCGCATCACAGGCCACTGCTACAAAGAATCAGCCTTACTCATTAATAGTACCACCATCTGCTCAATAACGAGCGCTTTGCCTCCTGCGCAAGACTTTTTGCCTGATTCCATCATTGCACAGTGGCCAACACCCATTAACCCCACTTGAGCCAGCCACCAACGCAATGTATGAGCATTCACCATGGCAATGCCACTTCAGCACGAATATGACACATCGGATCCACAGAAGGAAACAAACCCCATACGATCAAAGTGCATATGTCAGCCACCGCCTCATGGCTCAAGCGCTTACAAATGCTACCATTGCCAAAGAACCTACTGGCTTGCGCACTATTCATAGAGCCCTGCACCAAGCCTGTGCCCCCATGTCTTACCTACTCATGAGCTGCACTGCCTCGACCTTCAAAGCCGCCACCCACAACGCGCACAGTCCCACAACGTGTGATCCACCTGAACACGGCATCCCAGGTCCTACTTCACTCCTTCCAGACGTGCCGAGGGATCTGCGCACTAACCGAACACTTGCAGCCACAAAAATGAGAAACACCTGCTTCCTCCTGCAGCTCCAAGCAGAACCAAACACTTACCAGCCAACCACTGTCGTGACCTGCATTGACATTAACCCACTGCTCATCGCTCCATATGAGCAAAAGGTGCTACTCGCCACACCGATTCCACCTCAATGCATATGGCTCCTAGTAAGTCAAATGTTGCTCCTATTGAACTGCCTAGCCTTAGTGATACCATGCATACTACTCCTTTGAGCTGCCTAGCCTTAGTGATACCATGCATACTGCTTCTATTGAGCTGCCTATCCTTAGTGATACCATGCATACTGCTCCTATTCAGCTGCCTAGCCTTAGTTTTACCATGCATACTGCTACTATTGAACTGCCTAGCCTTAGTGATACCATGCATACTGCTCCTATTGAGCTGCCCAGCCTATTGATTCAATGCATATTGTCCCTATTGATCTGCCCAGACTTACTAAAACAATGCATACTGCTCTTATTGTATGACTAGCCGTATTGTTGCTCCTATTGAGCTGCCCAGCCATACTGATACAAAGCAAACAGCCATCAAGGGTGTACTCATCAACGCCAGATCACTTCTATCCCATGCCCTCGGCATTTCCAACCTCATAACCACTAACCAACTTGACCTATTAGCAGTCTCAGAAACTTTGCTGCACGCTGCAGCAGGCCCAGCACTTGCGGTAGCCATCCCAGAGGGATACATAATATACAGGAAAGACAGAACTACAGCAAAAGGAGACAGGGTTGCTCTGATCACTAAATCTTGTTTTTCCCTTAGAGAATCACCTAACCAACATTTCCCTTTAAGGGGAATTACTCTCACTCAAACTCTCCATTCCCAACACTGCTACTACTACCATCTACATCCTCTATAGACCACCAGGCTCACTCGTATCCTTCAACGAGGACATAGCTCTCCTCCTCTCAATGAATACCAGGCCCTCATCCAGAATCATTATTCTAGCTGACTTTACCCTTGGCCTCTACGACAGTCTAGACCCCAATGCTACAGTCATACAAAACACAATTGCCGCCCAAGGATTTACCCAGTGTATAAAATTGGCTACACATGACAAAGGCCGAACCCTAGATTGGCTCGCTGACATGAATGTGTTGACTATTATTGCAGCTAACTCCCAATGCCCCTGGTCAGATCATATTGTCATCACCTTCACCATCCCGAACCACACCATGCCTTAAACTGGCCCGAATCTGGCCCCGGCATCTTTTGCAAGAAACACAAGAAATATCAAACAGACAAGCATGCTCCCATTGTTAGCCCAATCACAGAGTTCACCCACTCACAGATCAATCCATTCTCCATAGTAGATCTTTATATCACTACTATCCTTCAGGCCATTGACAAAATCGCCCCACTCAAAAAACCCAAACCAGTAGCTCATCTCAACTCATGGTTCACACTTAACTTTAAGAATCTAAGATCCAATAAATGCGCTGCAGAATCCCTATGGAAAGCTTCACCTTCCAAAAGAAACAGAGATCTATTTATCACAGCCACCAAAAAATATAAGCAGGCCATACTCCAAGCTAAGAGCGTCACGTACAACGAGCGAATAGCGAATGCCAAATCTGATAGTAAAGAACTATTCACCATCTTGAGGGAACTCGAGTCACCAGCCAATCCACCAGAAACTTGCCTTAAAAATGAAACTTTGTGTACCAATATGCAGAATGCCCTACTGGACAAAATATCAATGCTATAAACAAAAATTGCCAACAAAAAAGATAAGGCAACCTTGCCAGATACTGTCACTGACACCCTTACCACAGGCAATCCCCCCTCCATTCAAATTTAGGACAGTCACTACAACCAAGGTCATCAAGATAATCTCTAGCCTAAAGCCTTCTAGATGTCAAGGTGACATCTGCCTTGCCCCATTCATCAACAATTGTGTCACAGAACTTGTCCCATTAATCACCTTTCTCATTCATAATTCCTTTGCACAAAGCACAGTCCCCAAGAATCTAAAAGAAGTGTGGGTCCTCTCACTACTAAAAAACCTTTGCTCGATCCAAACACCACAACTAATTATAGCCCCATCACCACAGGCCCCTTCCTTTTGAAAATCATTGACCATGCCACCTACCCTCAGATTCAAGAACACATAGAAACAATCAATCTCTGGGGCCTATGCTAGTCAGGCTTCTTACCTAGACAATGCACAGAAACAGCACTCCTTGACCATAAAAATCAAATGGATGCCATCATCGACAATGGAAATCTAGCAATATTACTTCTACTAGACCTCTCTGCGGCCTTTGATTTAGTGAGCCACAGCATTCTATGTCGTCACCTAGCCAGCTGCCCAATTCTCATGGAAAGACATCACCTGGATAGAATCTTTCCTTTCTGAGCGCACAATGAGAGTCTTCTCAAATCTAGCAAAAGCGGCCTCAGCCCCAGTTCTCTGCCGTGTGCCCCAAGGATCATGCGTATCACCAACGCTATATAATATTTTTACCAAGCATCTGTTTGACTGCTTAGATGAACTCTGAGTGTCCTATACAAACTACGGGGATGACACACAGATCCTAGTGCACCTCTCACGAGACTATGATAAAGACTCCAACTTACACAACAATGTCTACCAGATGATTCAATCTTGGATGGCCCAACACAAACTCTATTTAAATGATGACCAGATGGAGTTACTACTGGTTGGTACCCAAACATGCCTCAAACAACTAGACCCAAAATACAAATTCTTCATAATAGATGGGAATACTATCACTGTCTCGAAAGAAGTCAAAACCTTAGGTGTGTACCTCGACTCCTCCTTAATCTTAACCAGACAAGTCAACGCAACTATCTCATCAGCAGCCTACACTGCCAAGCTTATCAACACATGTAGACATTACCTGTCGACCGCCAGCGGACTGACCTTAGCTAGATCCCTCATCCTGTCGAAACTCGACTGTTGTACCATTCTCCTGGCTGGCACAGCGACCAGCAGCATCGAAAAACATCAGGTCACGCAAAATAACGCCCTATGGGCCGCCTTAAACATCCCAAGAAGAGAGCATATCACCGATACAAGATGCAAAGTATGCAGGCGGCTGATTCAGGACAGAATCAGATTCAAAACTATGGCAATCACCCATAAATGCCTCACCAGCACAGCACCTAAATATCTTAGCAACCTGCTCACCCCAACACAAACTACCATGATTACATGCTACATCCCATCTTACCTTCTCACCGCACCCAAATTCAAAAGAGCCAAAGCTGGGGGACGCAGCTTCCCACTAGTAGCAGCCAAATGATGGAACACCCTCCCCTAGCCTTTAGAGCTGACCCCTACCATTCCTCATTCCGCAAAACTAAAAACCTGGCTCCTTACATCCAGCACTTAATACTTCCACATTGGAGCCACATTGTTTACCTACCCTACTGCACATACAACCTATCTGAGAACTTCCATACTATAAATTGGATACTGTAATTGTAAACAGTGTAAATCTGTAAATCTGCTATTTATAACTTCACGTTTTTAATTCTGGATGCCTCCGCGTAACATCTGTAAATTATCCTACCTGTATCTCGCCTGCAACTGTACATATTGTAATTTCTTCAAATGTATTACCTGTATATCTTATGTCTATATGTGGTTGCCTCATGGTAATACCTGTAAATTGTCTTACCTTGTATCTCCAGCGCCCAGATACCTAAGGGATAGGCAAACTTTACAACTGCTAAATAAATATGTAAATAAATAAACAAATGACTTCCTACTACTGTTCATGGATTGGGGACCCAGATGGTATTATCATCGCTTCTGCTGCTACTAATTTCATGAATAGACATGTTGACAAATGGTACAGCAACCATTTCTCGACTCAAAAACAAAGCAAACAAAAATGGCCATCCTTTCCAAGCAACCATTCAAATATTGTAAAACAAAATAAACAAACAGACTTTAAGTGCTAGTTTGAAACATAGGGGTTCATTCCGACCCTGGTGATAAGGGGTTGACAGCCCCACTAAAGTTGCCAGAGCCGTCAACCCCTTACCGCCTCATTATGAGTTCTGCTCGCAGGACCCACTAAGGATGCCTGGTTTTAACAGGCGGCCATAGCAGGTCCCGCGAGCAGCCGAGCATGCTAAGAATGGGCCCGTTATTAACGAGCCCATTGTAAGCATGCTCCCCATTCCCATTGAACCCTATAGGGGCTCAAATGGGAATGGGGATGTACAGGGTCTGGGTTCCTTCGAATGAGAATTACCGGGCCCTCCAAGGTTGGAATGGCCAGGTACTTCCTCATTCAAGGAACCCGGACCCGGTACCCGGTAAGGGGGTAGCCATGCCGCAAATAGCAGCATGGTTGCCTCCTACCTCGTAATGACCCCCATAATCCTCCTGTATTAAATAGCAACCATTCAAAGAGTGAACACACTTTCGATCTCATTCCATGGCAGAAATACTTCTCACTTGTAAAATTCTGGTCTGTCTTCTGAGCAAATAAAGACACTATTACTAGTCCACGGTAATGGAACTCAATCCGAACAACAATAAACCCGCAGCCATGGGGGCATTCCTGTGTCAGATAGTACATGACACAGGAACAGTACATGAGAACAGACAATCGAATATTTATAGCAGCTTTCTTTTTTATATTTCTGATTCATTGTTCATTGTCTATGTTGTGGGTAGCTACCAATAGCATGTATGTCATATGCTGTTGAATTTGTGAACCTATCAGAGAATGTAGTTTATGAGTAAAGTTTATATATGCCTATAAAACTGTAATTATTCTATTAGGGCTTTTTCTACATAGTACACATTTATTACATAAGAGTGACGTGTAGTTTTAGGTGATTGTGCTATTTGTAGGGTACATTTATTCTTGGATTAGATATTTCAAACATGCAGCCCATTTTTGAAAGAGAGGATTGTATTGTTCAGAACACGTAGACATTGCCAGATGGAAAAACTGGAACATCTGAAGTAGACACTATTGTCAAAGTCAACGGTTCATTATCTATTGGTGCCATCACACTGGTGGAATCACCTACTCGACGTGAGCCAATTTCCATACACATGACACATGAGCCCCAAGCATTGTTTTTTTGGTAGTGTTCATGCAATTTCCAATACGTATCATCCACATAATTTCAGGAAACTTTCACCATATAATTGAACATAATTAATGTTCTCAAGCTTTAAAACAGAACTTTAGATGGGCCACTCTTCACATATATGAAAGAACTATAAAGGTCTTTTAACAAACATATTTTTTTCAACACATACTTATGTCTGTTGTTATCAGCAGTGCATGCTGGGGATGGAAATCATCATAGAATTGCCTACAGCATAAGGCTCCACCATGACCCCATCTGAACCAAACAACCCTATTATTCACTTCACCTACCCTGCATCGTAGTTCCATAATAATGTAAGCAATGGCCAGTTCTCATGGCTTGCAGCCATGGCAAGTCTCCAAATCTGAGGAGCACAGGCATCAGCCATGCCACATTCACCAATAAGCAAATCAGAGTACACATTTGTGTTTGCCGGGGGTCAGGCCCATTACCCAGACACCAAATGTATATCACTAGTTTTTCTACTTACATTCTCACACTTTGGAAAAATAAAACACAAAACATATTTCCCAAAACATGCTAATGCTTGTCGCACATGTTTGTTGTAATCTAGTCCACCAATTCAGACTGTAACCACAAGCTAGATTTGTTTACCCATTCAAACCTAGCGTTTCGGCCATGCCACTTGCCAAAATAAGCAAACAACAGTGTCCTTCTTGACAGCCACATCCCATTGCCCAGTCACCAAAGTTATATCACTGTGCTGTGCACTTACTATTTATAATTAAAAAACTAAAACAGGACATATTTGCATGGGATGATGGAGCGTCTGGTTCAGTGACGTTTGGGCAACATGATACCACAGGATTATAACCTTTCAAGTGCTTGAGGAGGAGGAAACCTAATACCAGGCTTTATACAGGATGGTTAAAGAGATCCAAGGTGGTGAATGTGAATGATGGGAAAGTGAGGAGGAAGATGGTGGAGAAATGTGTTAGTGCTAAGGGAAGTTATGATGAGAAGTGTTGTGTGAGAGAGTTGACGATGAAGCCGGGGACTGTGGAGAAAATAAAGTTGGGAAGAATTGTTCAGGAAGGGATGTCAAAGTATTCTGAGGCCATGGTGATCAGGGAGATTTGGGAAATGTAGTACAACTGGAAAATGGAAATGTGGAGTAAAGAGAGTGTGACATAGATTCCTGTGTTTTAGTGGATGAGTCTTAAAACAATGATAATGGAGGGAATGATGTGTATTACATTTGTGTATATTAATATGTACATAGTTATTCATTATAACTGAGTGGTGAGGTGTCGAATGATTGAATCTGGTGTGTGTGCAAGATTCCAGAGTGGAAGGTGGGGTGGATAGAGAATGTTTGGGTTCAGATGAATATGGTTGGAGAGCGTGAGAGAGGTGGCAAGAAGGGGAGGTTGAGAAGACAGCAATGCTCTTATACGATGACTTAATCTTGAAGAATAAATGCCTGATAGCCACACACAACCTCACCACTCAATTATTATGTATAACTATGTACATATATATATTACATGGCCACGGTAGTGGCCATGTAGTTATGGTTAAGTTGGTGTTTCCATAGGAAGAGCACTTTTTTGGGCGGCTTATTACTTCACTCTCCCTGGACGAATCCTCAACAAAAAGTATTTGGGTCACTCTGAATTTTTTTGCAAAGTTTGGTGAGGATTCGTCCGGGGGGGCAAAGTTATAGGGGGGGTCCCAAAACTTTTTCTTTTCCCAGAGACTGAATGGGAAAATTGTTTTGCTCGTGTCTACAGCCCAAACCGCTGAACGGAATTTCACCAAATTTGGACCAGGAGCAGCGGCATGGTCCCGAAAGCATGCGTTTGCAAATTTGGTGTTTTTTTATGTGTTAGACATTCTTTTTGTGTTCGATTTGTCTGCGGACATCATGGGTGTTCTGAAATGTTCTAAATAAACTGAATGGGGGGTGTTCTGAGGACTCAATATGTGTCCGTTTTGTTCACAAGCAAGCTGAAACTGCTCTAAGAACACTTGCGGTGTCCTGAAATGTTTGCAAATAAACAAAATGGGGGTGCCCTGACGACGCTGTCCGTATTGTTCGTTGTCAAGTTGAATGTGTTCTAAGAACACTCGCGGTGTCCTGAAATGTTCGCAAATACACAACATGGGGGTGTTCTGAAGACGTTGTTGAACACTCGCTGTGTCCTGAAATGTTCGCAAATGTGAATGGGGGGCTGTGGTTGGCAAGTTGAATGTGTTCTAAGAACACTCGCGGTGTCCTGAAATTTTCGCAAATAAACAAAATGGGGGTGTCCTGAGGACGCTGTCCGTATTGTTCTCTGTCAAGTTGAATGTGTTCTAAGAACACTCGCGGTGTCCTGAAATGTTCGCAAATAAACAAGATGGTGGTGTTCTGATGACGCTTCTAAGAACACTCGCGGTGTCCTGAAATGTTCACAAATAAACAAAATGGGGGTGTTCTGAGGACGCTGTCCGTATTGTTCTCTGTCACGTTGAATGTGTTCTAAGAACACTCACGGTGTCCTGAAATGTTTGCAAATAAACAAAATGGGGGTGTTCTGAAGACGTTTCTAAGAACATTCGTGGTGTCCGGGGAATGTTCGTAGGGGGTGTCCTGAGGACACTGTCCGTATTGTTCTCTGTCAAGTTGAATGTGTTCTAAGAACACTTGCGGTGTCCTGAAATGTTCGCAAATACACAAAATGGGGGTGTTCTGAAGACGTTGTCGAACACTCGCTGTGTCCGGAAATGTTCGCAAATATGAATGGGGGTTGTGGCTGGCAAGTTGAATGTGTTCTAAGAACACTTGCGGTGTCCTGAAATGTTCGCAAATAAACAAAATGGGGTGTCCTGAGGACGCTGTCTGTATTGTTCTCTGTCAAGTTGAATGTGTTCTAAGAACACTCTTGGTGTCCTGAAATGTTCGCAAATAAACAAGATGGTGGTGTTCTGAAGACGCTTCTAAGAACACTCGCGGTGTCCTGAAATGTTCGCAAATAAACAAAATGGGGGTGTCCTGAGGACGCTGTCCGTATTGTTCTCTGTCAAGTTGAATATCTTCTAAGAACACTCGCGGTGTCCTGAATGTTCGCAAATAAACAAAATGGGAGTGTTCTGAAGACATTTCTAAGAACACTCGCGGTGTCCTGGAATGTTCGTAGGGAGTGCCTTGAGGGCGTAGTCCGTATTGTTCTCTGTCAAGTTGAATGTGTTCTAAGAACTCTTGCGTTGTTCTGAAATGTTCGTAGGGGTGTCCTGAAGATGCTGTTCGTATTGTTCGATGTCAAGTTGAATGTGTTCTTAGAACACTCGCGGTGTACTGAAATGTTTGCAAATAAACGAAATTGGAGTGTTCTGAGGACACTGCCCGTATTGATCATTGTCAAGTTGAAAGTGTTCTAAGAACTATCGTGTTGTTCTGAAATGTTCGTAGGGGGTGTCCTGAAAACGCTGTCCGTATTGTTTGCTGGCAAGTTGAAAGTGTTCTAAGAAAACTCATAATGTCCGCAGACATTAAAAGTTTCCATAGACCATAGTTGAAATGTTTGACTCTATGGATGTGATATGCTGCAGTGGTTGTGGCCAGGGCATAAAGTCTTGGGTGCATGGCCATTTTGCCATGCACCCAAGACTCTATGCCCTGGCCACAACCACCGCAGCATGTCACATTCATATTTGCTTATAACTTTGGGTGAAAAACAAATGTATAAGGAACAAAGGTATTAGATACTACGGATGTGATATGCTGCGATGGTTCTCCTTATTATTGTATACTTACTGTTTGGTCTAGTAACCGGAGTACATGTATTTCTTGTTAATTTCTGTGATAAAAGAAAATAGCATGTTAGTATTAGTATTTGGTAATGACTTATTACATTGTATAATCAACATACTTTTTTTTTTTTGGACCCTCATATTTAGTAGATTACAAATCAGAGTACTGTGCAATTTGCTCAGTTTCTGTATTTGCTGCTAAAATCATCGGGTCTGTGGGAGAAAAAAAAATCCATGTTGGATTAAAAAACAAAAACTTTTTCTGTTATGCTACAGTTTATTTGTTTGTTTGTTTTCAGTGTTCACTTGTTGTTTCTGGCTAATGCTTTATACTTTGGCTTGTTGCATTTTTTTGGAGCAGTAACATATTATTTATTTGTTTGGATATTATAACATTTTGGAGCAGTTAGATACCAATTGGCGTATTCTAACTGTCTATTTTCTTGATATATTTTAGTGGTATTGATTTATCTATTTGGATATTGTTAAATTTTGGGACAGTTAGATACCAATTGGCGTATCCTAACTGAGTATTTTTTGGTCTAATTTCATGGTATTCATTTATCTGATTAGTTGTTGTAGAATCTTTGAGCAGTTAGATAGCTTTTGGAGTATTCTAACAGTTAATATTTTTTTAACACACGTTTACTTAGGGTTTAAATACAGTTTAGTTATCAAATTTTGGTTTAAAGAACATCAAATAAGCGTTTGTAAGATTTGCTGGTAATCTCTGCTTTAGAGTAATGGTACTATCATTACATTCAAACCATCCACATTCTTTTTTATATATGCAGTGTAGTGCCCTGAATTGGTTGTGGCTCCTGCGTGGTAGATTATACCTATTGTTGTGAAGGTTTTCTTACCAAGTGATGTTTGACCATGTGTGAATCCAGTCATCTTGCAGTTGTTTTTGTTACCATCTGCATTGTAACGTAGAAGCATTAGTATTATGTATTTACTATGTGTTTGTATTACTAACGTGGAGCGATTATCTGAATTGCAGGTAGAGCATAATCTACCATGATTCGCTGAACTGGAATGGATTCACAATTTGGTATTGATATATATATGAAGCGTTCATTGGGGATTTCTTCTTGTGTCACATAGTTGCAGAGTGTGCATGTATGTTTCCACATGTATGAAATCTGAAAGATTTCATTTATAGGTATGTTTTTGTTTTCCAGTACTTGTAGTAAGTACATTAGAAATTATTGTGGATCTTCCTGTGTGTTTATAGTGAATTTCACCATTCCAGCACAGTAGTCCAATTGTTGTCTTATTCCATAAACACTATACGTGTTGTCAGGATTATTTGCTGCATTTCTGTGAAGTACTAACATTTGCAAACACAATGGGTCTGTACTGTGTAAGTAAATGTGTCAACAATTGGTGGTAATTGAAATAGAATATTCATTGCTACTTTTGCGTAGCAACTTACACCAACTATATTTGAGAATTTAAATGGTCCAGGTAGTGCTGTATCTAACTGCTTTTTTTGGAGTTTGTCTTCCTTCTTTAAAGAAGTACCTGGTTTACTTTCCCTAATTGATTCTTTTTTGCTTGTGGTACTTGATGAAGTATTAGTTTCTTTAACTCTCTTTGGAGGATTTGCAGTGACATCCTGTTGCATTTCTGTTTGATTGATTTTTCTTTTATAACGTTTTACTTTTTGTGGAACAGAATATGTGTTTAGGTGGGGGGTGTATAGTGAACAAAGTCTGTGGAATTCTAAAATGCAAGGAATATCAGCGTTTATTTCACTTGCATCAAAGTTGATTAGAAATAGACCGTCAAGTGTACGTAAGCGTGATAGTGCTACGTAGCTCATGCCTTCTTTAAAGACTGTGTTACCAATATCTGTCATTGCTTTGTCTAGGGTAAGACCTTGTGATTTATGAATCGTGACGGCGTATGCAAGATTTAGAGAAAATTGTTCTCTGCGTACATACATATTTTTGAAGAGAAGGAATCTAGCTATTGTGCGTCCTATCCTTTTTACTTCTGAAAGTTTGTCAAAGAGTATATTGACAAACTGAATTTTGTTGTCGCGTGGGTATGTTTGAAAGCCAACAACTGTACCCAGTGCTCCATTAACTAGTCCTTGGTCCACGTCAAGGTTACGTTTAAGCATTACTCTGCAATTTAAGGATAATTTTAATATCTTTTCTAAGCCTGCTGTGTTTGAGATTGATTTTTCTAAACTATTTAGTCTTGTTGTGGCTTGGTCACACATGGGTAGTGTCATACCATGTACATCTAGTTTGTCTGTGGCGCTAATTTCCATGATTGGTTGCATTTCTTTACTTAGCATGATTTCATTGAATTTGAAACAGCTTGCAAGAGTTGGCATTAAGGGCATACAATTGACATTTTTGTGGGCTAATTGTTCCATAACATCTGTAGCACATGCATTATCGCCATAAAGTGCATTACTGTGCCGGGTTTTTAATATTGCTTCTGCTTCTTTAGAAAGTATACCAACTCTGATACTTTTTAAAATGTTGGCATAAGTGAGATCTGCAGATTGCCACATGTTTTCTGTTAATTCTCTGTATTGGAAATGTTGCCAAAGCTTGACATTTCCAATGCTGCCAACAGTTTTACGGCAGAGTTTGTGTCCTAATGTTTTAAAAATAGGCTCACCTTTTACTGATGTTAATTGAAGCAGATCTCCAAAAACAATAATGTGTTTTCCTGCAAAGAGCTCTTCATAGTCTGTTTTGAGTACTTCTTGTAATCTGAGGTGAATCAAAGCTAACATCAGGTTGGAGACCATGCTCACTTCATCTATTAGTAGCATTTTCATTTGTTTCAACACTCTGCATGGTTCCATTGCAGCTTCTGCAGAAGGTTTGTAATAGTCTAATTTGTTCTGGTGTTCTACTGGTAATAGTAGTAATCGGTGTAATGTAACACCACCTGTATTGTAGGCAGCTAAACCTGTGGGGGCAGTGACAACAGCTGACAGTTTGTTGTTTGTCAATTGTTGAAGGAACTTACTAATGATTTTGATTAGGAATGTTTTGCCAGAACCAGCTTCACCACTGACGTACAGTAGTATAGGTTTATAATCATGGCAGGAACATTCTTTATTTTCATGTTTTACACCATGTGCAATTTGTTTTGTTACTTCTTGAAAAATGCTACGTTGCTCATTGTTTAGTTTTGATTGTAGTATAGTTAAGTCTTCTTTATCTTCATACTGACACATGGGGCCTCATGACGACCCTTGCGGTCCGGAAATAACGGTGGCGGTAAACCCGCCGCCACCGTTGTTTCCGGACCGCCTGATCCCAACCCCTGCAGGCGGGAGGTGATGTTCCCGCCAGGTCTGACCTGGCGGGTTTAACACCGCCCGCCTGCAGGCGGACGAGGAAACACCGGCAGCATTACAAGATGCTGCCGGTGTTTCCATGATCCCGATTCCCATTGAGTCCCATAGGACTCAATGGGAATGGGGATTTACACCATTCCGCCTCCGTGATTCCCGGAAAGCCGGGGTTGTGATGCCCCGGTAATTCCGGGAATCACGGAGGCGGAATGGTAATACGAGTCCGGCGTTAACCAGGCGGTTTTACCGCCTCGGTTAACGCCGGACTCGTAATGAGACCCATGGTGTTTTCTACTTCTATCATAGCTAATTCTGCCTCATTTATTATTAGTGGTTCTCCCAGTGGTTCTTGGCTTCCTGTTACAGAAGGTTGACTACTTCAGGAGTGTCCTTATCTAGTTGGGCTTGGAGTTCTTCTTCATGTTGCTGTTCATTGTGCAACATTGTTTTGTACTGTGTAAAGTTTACATCAGTTATAGTGCTTTCATTTGCTTTGAAAGCATCCTCATATGAGTCTTAGTTATCTAGTATTTGTTCTTCTTTTCTCCATGGTTTGAAGAGTTCTAGCAGGGACTTGTAATATACTTCTTTATGTTGAGGAGTCTTTAATGACAATTTGATATGATTAATTAAATTTGGTTTAGTGAGTTTAACTAAGCTGCCTTCACAGTCTGTCACTCTATATTTACCTTTTTTTTCATCTGGTTTCATATTATTTTTGTAAGTGTAGTTTTGGGCTTTGTGGTATAGACACATGTTTTCCAAAGTATTACTTCTGTTTGGGTAGTATGTGTCCAATAAATTGTTTTTTTAAATGTCTTGGCTGTTGGGATCACGTTTGGCTATTGTTTCTATATCTTCATATGATTTTAGAACTCTTTTTCTAGATTTAGCTGGACCAAGACTTAGCCATACCATTTGTGATGTCATCTTTGATGTCCTGGGTGTTAGGCTTAGCAGTGCACGGTGGTGGCGTGAGTTATGGTTGCTTAGCTTACCATAACTGGCGAATTTCAAGGATTTTTCGGTTTTACTTGGAACCATAACGTCCCTTTAACAAAGTTTTTTCACTGAATTTGAAAGGTTTTTAGCAGCGCAACTTAACCATAACGTCCCTTTAACAAAGTTTTTTCACTGAATTTGAAAGGTTTTTAGCAGCGCAACTTAACCATAACGTCCCTTTAACAAAGTTTTTTCACTGGATATATATGTACACATATGTAATTTTCTTAAATACAGTTTATTAACCACGGTTACCGCAGCAACCAATGGAGCTTTGGAGGTGCGTATAATAGCAGCAATAACTGGAAGTTGTGTCCATGGCTATGGGAGCACCATTCACAGCACAGTATAGTCGCGGCTACAAGGTAACATTTTGAAAAATGTACTTCAGTTATTTATTGGTTAATGTCAATTTCATTGCTTATGTGCTCCCTTTTTCCCTCCCATTGTGCCTTGCGCCACTTTAAAACACTGGGCCGTACCGGCACCCTTTCCACAATTGACAAATTCTGACCTACAATCCCGGAAATACCACCACCATAAACTGCCACCACGGAGTTACGGCACCCATAAACTGTGTTGCCAGGGAAACCCCCCAGTTACTGGCAATACCTAACACCGTGTGCATTACGAGTATCAAGGGCATGGTGATCTGCATCAGGCCACAAGTGCACCAAATAAGCCCATCTGGACCCAGCAGGCCACTGGGAGTCTACAAAAGGCCCACACCCACACCCAGGCCAACTCCAAACACAACTATGCAGGCAGCAGCTGTAGCAGTATTGGTACTGGGGCTATTGAACCTACAGACTGCACTGCACATGGTGGCAGTAATGGAGCAGGGGAGGAGGAGGAGGAGGAGGAGGTGGAGGCGGAGGAGGAGCAGGCAGCAGGTAGCAAACCCTGCACCCATGCCAAACCCAATTGTGCAGCCGCATGACCCCGCAGGCAGCCTGCAATACCCCGCATCAGGGCCTCACCCTGGAACCTGACCCCAGGGCAGATTCACACATTATACCGGATGGACCGTCCAACAATCATGTACATCACCAAGATGATTGAGGACGACATCAGCAGCCACATTGGCATTCTGATCGCAATCCCCCCTCCTGAAGGTGGTGTCGGTGCTGAATTTTCATCTCCACCCACTCAACATATTCCTGTTGTCTCTAGTCTCACACACCCATATTATTTCCATGTTCCCTATGTGTGCCAGTCTACCACTGTCTTTTGTATCCGCACACACCCACTCAATATTCCCACCCACCCATCCTATACACATTTTATGTGTTCCCTCCCTCTCTTCACCTTACATTCACTGTTTCTACCTGCATTCTCTATACTCTATACTCATGCTCATGCTACTTCCATCCTTTGTCTATCATCTGCTATACTCACATCCTACCCCTTCCTTCACTTCCCCAGTTACCCTACCTATCTCCACCCTGTCTATCGCTACCCACTCATTCTATACACAATATTTCTTCCACTATCCCCTTGCCTTACATTCATTGTCTGTATGTGCACTTTGTGTATGCCCACCCATTTCACTTCCATTTGCTGTACCCTCATACACCCGCCCTACCTCCGCCAACTGGAGTCCCACTGCTTCTACCGCCACTGTATTTACTTTAATTCATCCTACCTCCACTTTTTCTATCCCTATGGTCTATATTTCTACACACTATAGCTACTACATTGTCTCTGCTTTCATTGACATATCTACCCTACTTAATTCCTCTGTTCCCCTGTTTACCTATATTTTCTCTTCTTATACCCAGTTATTTTACCTGCAACCCATGTACCCCTATTGGTCCACCCTAGCCCCAAACTCTGTAGCATTATCTATTTACCCTATTTCAATGTTCTGTATACTCACCCGCCCACCATACTTCCACTGTTGTTATCCTCAGCCACGCATCCGATCTGCATTTGCCTTAATTCTAGCAGCCTAATCTCACACTTGTATTCTGTTGCGGGATGAAATCAAAGATCAGATACTCAGGTAAGGGAAGTGAACTTCTTTACTAATTTCCAATGACAAGGTAAATACATCAGGTAAGTACAAAGGTAAGTAAGTAGGAAGGTACACTGGAGACATCCACCGGCCTCCCCTCCCACAGGCTGCTTCACTCCAAATGACATTTATGGAGCTTGCAAGGGCACTCACACCACAACATTCAACTGGTATAACATTCCGCAGGCATGCTCTCATGCACGCCTTCATGCAGGTCCAAGGCAGGGAACACAAGACACAACATAATCCCACCCTATCACCAGCTTTTCAACTTCTACAAATATATCCTATCACTGCTCTGTTTTCACTTACCCTCTTACCCTACCCCATTCTTTGTATGCCTACCCACTGAGCCCCAACATTCTTTACAGCCATGCACATACTGTACATCCATCGTCTTAAAATCTATGCACACATAATATCTTCAATATGTCTACTCTTACCCTAATATCTATGCACCCATGCTATCTTCACTCTGTCTAATGTTCCCTATTAATTTTGTGTTTGATATTACATTTGTTGGGAAGGAGATGGTCCAATCCCACCCCCTTAGCCCTTCCTGTGGTAAATAGATGTTGTGTAAGCCAAGTGGGGAGACACACCCACCCCCATGGTGCATCCTTATGGTATAGGATATAACATAGAAATGTACATAAATACCATTGGTTACAAGCCTGAAAACAGACGGCATTTTGCATTGGCACAGATGCCATCTTTTTACTAGGCCCCAAAACCATCCATCTGCAAACTCAGCTCTCCCATCCCAGCACTTCGCACAGAGAGCCCAAGACACTTCCACCCCCCTTGCCAGCTTCGCGCAAGCCTTGTTCTCATGGAAGTTCAACCATTTATTGTTGCAATTGTTTAGCATCACTTCCACAGAATGTGCTCTCCGCAGAGCGTGAGATCGAAGCAGGCCTCTGCACTAGTGCTGATCCATCTTCACAGAACTGCCCATGCCCTCTCAAACCCGACCCCGCCAGGCCAGGGCCCACCAGTCCCCGACCCTACACTCTCTTTCATGTTGATACCCATCTGACCCCCTCATACTGACCATTCCAGAACACTCACCATAGACTTAATCCTGTGTAGCAGTATATTCCCTCCAAATCAAAACATGTCTCTCTGTGTCATGAGGCATCAGGGAACATAAATAGTAGATCAAACCCACAGAGGGAGGCACCTGGGAGCGGGTCCCCTGTATCAATGAAGCCTTGAATGTATATGTCGGAATGCCAATATATTAACACATTTTCTCAAACTACCCCCCATTCATGCAAGAATTTTATGTTCACTATTATTCTCTTATTGTCAGTTCCTGTTGTTTAGCTTAGATAGTTAGGAATGTTTCATATTGTCCTGATCTTCACCGCAGAGATGAGCCCAGCTGACCCACGTGCCACCAGATCAACTGGGTAGTGGCAGCCAATTGCAGCCTGGCATCCCCTATGGAGCAGGCTGTGCCATACGGCCCCTCCAATCCACACCATGATTCTGTACTATATGTGATGACAATTTTCCCTCTTATAATGTGCTGCCCATGTATTTTTTGGCAGAGATGAGAGAAGGAGAAGAGGTGGCTGAAGGAAGCCTCAAAAATGGGCTGAGTGTCATCCACATAGCCCTGAAAGTTGGGGCAGAGAGCAGCAATGCAGTGGGCAAGAAGTGCCTTGTATCGGTTGATCAGCCAGGGAGAGAGGTTAGACCGCTGGGGAACACCACAGGTAGAGATAGAGATAGAGGAGAGGAAGGACCCAAGTTGGACCTGTGATGGTCGATCGGAGAGGAAAGAAGGCAGCCAAACCAGGGCCTGATCGGTGATACCAAGTTTATCACAGAGACGGTTGAGCAGGATGGCATGGTTAACCGTGTTAAAGGAAGAAGAGAGATCAAGAAGAGATGAGGACACAGGGGGTGTTGCCATCACGGTTAGAAAGCAGGTCTTCATGGATGTTCGGAAGAGCACTTTCTGTGCTTCTGGCAGCTCTGAAGCCAGACTGATGGTCATGGAGACAACCAACAGCTTTAGTGTGAAGATTACACTGGGAGATGCCCAGCTTTTCTAGGTGTTTGCCCAGGAAAGGAGTGATGGAGATTGGACGATAGTAAGCCGGGCAGGACAGGGGCGGCCTATGGTTTCTTAAGAAGAGGGTGCACAAGGGAGGGAAGGGAAGACTCCAGAGCTAAAGAAGTGGTTGCAGAAGTCACCCAGAGCAGTAGCCAGGGTGTCAATGCCACAGAAACACAGGCTTGGATGTGAGCTCTCTTCTTGGTGCAGACAGAGAGCCACTATTGCCTTTGGAGCAGGCGGCAGGACAGTTTGTCAGAGGTTGTGCCAGAAGCACGCCATTTCCTCTCAGCCGCCCTGCACTTGCGTTTGAGAGTGACAAGGTTTGAGTCATACCAGGAGTTGCACTTGGCTTTGGGCTTCAAGCGGATCCTCATGACATGGGCAATAACATCAAGAGTATCAGATATAGCAGAATGGAGCATGGAAAGGGCTGTGTCAGGGTATGTGTTAGCTGAAGAGGGAGGGGGTAAGAAAGTGCCGGCGAAAGCCTCAAGTGACACATGCTTCATGGATCAGACAACCGAGAAGGTAGGTGGCAGTGCTGTTAGTGGCTTGGCCTGAGGGGTAGAAAGGGTGAGCTGGGAGGAAAGGAGGAAGTGTTCGCTCCAGAAGAGAGGAGAGGTAAAAGGGATAGAAAGGGTAAGGTCTGAAGAGATCAGAACATCCAGAGTGTGCCCTGCAGAGTGAGTCAGGCCAGAGGGGAGAAGAGACAGTGAGAGAGAGTTGCAGAGGTCCCGAAAGAGTCCAGAGGAAGCACAGGAAGCATCCAGGTGGATGTTAAAGTCTCCAAGAAGGAGGAGTTAAGTGGTTGCGACCAGGAGGGAAGAGGAGAGGTCAGCCCACTCAGAGAGGAAGGAGGAGATCTGTCCAGGTGGCCAATAGATGACAGCCACAGCAAGGTAATGGCCAGTAGAGAGAGAGAGCCTGCAGATAAGGCATTCGAAAGAGGAGTAGGTCTGTGAAGGAATGACAGAGGCAGGGATCCACTCAGGGAAGATCAGGGCTACAGCCCCTCTGGAACGGTTCTCTCAGGGCATAGAGAGGATCTTGTAGTCAACAGGGTGGAGAGTGCCAAAGCTCGTGACAGAGCTTGCAGCGAACCATGTCTCAGTTAGACCGAGAACATCGAGGTCAAGTTCTTCCAGGAGCCGGCAGATGTTAGAGCTGTCCTTGAAAGACTTCCAGGGAGGGGTACAAATCAGAAGTATGCCCTGCGGAGGTGTAGGAGAAACCCAAGAGGGGGGCAGAAAAAAGGAGGAGAGGGCAAGGTAGCCAAGGAGAAGACAGTAGGGGGAGGCAAGGAAGGCATGGGGGGAAGATAAGGGACAGCAGGAGAGGAAAGGAAATTGAGGAGGCACGGGAAGCATCTATCAAAGAGGATAAGGTTGGCCTGAGGGCCTTGGACCAAGACGGTACCATTCAGGTAAACATTAATGATGACCTTGGAGGAGTGGAAAGACGCCAGGAGGGCCTCCCACTGGGTGACACCATTAATGAGAGAAGAAGAGAAAGGAGAAAGCACAGAGACCATATGAAGAGTCCATAGGTCTGACGAGGGAATGACAAAAAGGATGTCAGTGAGGGTTTGCCTGGATGAGGCACTGGTATAGGTGTTAGCAATAGGGAGGCCTGGGTTGGAGACCACGATATCCTTTTTAAACTTCTTACTACCAGATTTAGTGAGGAGAGCAGGTTAGTCGATAGAGAAGCAGTTAGAAATAGGAGAAACAGAGAGCACCAGGACACAGGGGGGACGCAAGCAGACAAGACAGAGAGAGACGAGACAGTAGTAGAGAATTGGACAAGATGACAGGAGCACAGATAATGGTAGAAAAGTTTGCTAGATGAATGCTTTGATAAGAAGGCAAAAACCACAGAACAGCACTACTTCACAATGCAATTTTCGAATACTTTCACAATGCAATTTTGAATAGCAGAGAAAACACACCTAAGTCTGAGAGTCTGCTAAGTTGCAGGGTTATTTGGATAGAGTGAAGTCTCTATTCCTAACTTGGGCCACTCCTACCTTACTTATTAGCTACTGGCTGCTTCTGGTTGGTTGTTGGCTGCTGGCTTCCCCTGCTGACCCCTGCAGACAAGATAGGGAGCCACCTCTGCTGGAGCCGCCCTTCATCTTTGAGGCCCTTAGCCGCAAGGGGCAGACGGGCAGAGAGCTGTCCTGGGAGGGTCCGTTAAGACCAGAGATCAGGCCAATCATGAGTGGAGGGAGCTCAGGAAGGCGGGAGGAGTTAGGGGAAGAGGAAAGTAGGGCTCAGGGAGGTGAACACTGCACACAGGACCTGGGGGCACAAAATAAAAATAGGCACCCAAAGAATAAGGCCCAAGAGGTGCACAGAGGCAGGGAGGCTCAACTGGGAACGCCAGGTCTAAAAGGTGCAAACGCAATGGTGCCACTGACAACACCGGGCCGGGGAAGCTTAGTAAGCTTAGACAGCCAATCACGGGTGGAGGTAGGGCTGGAAGGTCGGAGGAGGGAGGGAAAGAGGAAAGAAGGGCTCGGGGAGGTGAACACTGCACGCAGGGTCTGGGGGGCACAAAATAACAATAGGCACCCAAAGTATAAGGCCCAAGAATGTCACAGAGGCAGTGAGGCTCACCTGGGAACGCCGGGCAGAAAAAGGTAGATGAAATCCTGGTCTGCAGCGAAAGTGAAGAAAGTTGTCAAAGAGATTCTTTTGTCCTCCTCCAGTTACTCCCCCAAAAGGGGTATAAAGTAGACAAAAAGAAATTGCAGTACTGTCTGACTGAGGTCCTGTACCTGGGCCAATTGATTTCAAAAGATGGTAAAGGAATAATACCTGACAGGGTGGCAACAATGCATGCCTCAGCCAGGCCCCATCAGTTAAGGATATGCAGAAGTTCATCAGAATCTGCAATTACTATAGGACATGGATACTAGAGTATGCAGCCTACACGAGGCCCCTTTTGCAAGGTCTAAAAGAAGCACAGAAAGACAAGACACACATAAAGTGGACAGCAGACATGCAGACAGCATTTGAGAGCCTAAAGGAATTGATCAGCACAGCCCCAGTCCAGGCCACACCTGATTACGAGCAGGGATTTTACCTGTTATCGCACTCCAACTGGACCCTCATGACCGCTGTATTAACACAAAAAACCTCCATGGGCCATACACCACTGGCATACTACAGTGGCACACTCAGCTTGGTAATGCAAGGTCACTTCACTTGCAAACAGGTTCTTGCAGCTGCCGCCTTTGCTATTGAAAAAAGCTCAACAATTGTCATGGGATGCTCCTTCACTCTGTACATCGAGCACCCCCTGTTTGTGTTACGCTCATCTGGTCTCCGCGGGGGTGTTGGGGCACGGTTGGAGCCCTCCCTTGACGTGACTCCTCGGAATCGCCTACCCCTCCCGATAGTGGTTGGACCTGCAGCTCGGGAGATGGGTGTTGCCCCTGAGTGAAGAGGAGAGGAAATGAAAATGGAGTGGGGATATCGTGACATCCCCCAGCCCTTTCGTGCCAAAATATGGTGTGCAAGCGCTTTCCCATATAAGCTCACCTGTAGTTCTGTAATGCTGAGCTATCCATCCTGCTTATCCTAGCAAGGGCACGTAGAATGGACCAAGTTGCTTCACTGGTCCGTGGGAGTGTTGATCCAGACCAGCTATGACCAATCCACTTTGAAGGTAAGTCTTTTGTTACAACTATTGTTCGATTAGACTGTCTGTATTTCGTCTAATAATTATTCTTGCAATGTCTCATTCCATTTCCATAGGTATGGAGAAGTAAATCGGGACCAAAGAGAGTCCGGAAGTCCTTAGAGGCTGATCGAGTTTCAACAGTGACAGGTAAGTTGGTCTTTACAAGGGAACTCTAGTCTTTTGTATGATGTGGCCGTGCATTCGATATGCATATGAGTTCTAACCTGTTGTGTTCTTATTTCCTCGTAGGTGCAGGCCGACTATGAAGAGTGGCGCCCGGATTCTCGATGAAGATTTGCGGTTGCAGGATGAAGACTCTGACTTCGTCCGTGATGGAATGCCGGTGAGAAAGAACACTTTGGCTTCAGCCGTGATGGAATGCAGGTAAGAGGAAGAGTCTGACTCCGGCCGTGATGAGTTGCAGGTAAGAAGCGCTCCCAGCGATGTAGAAGCTGGTGGCAGGTAAGATGCGTGCCCAGTGTTGTAGAGGCTGGCAACAGGTAAGGAGCGCCCTCAGCGATGAAGTAGTTGGGGTGGAAGGCACGTGCAGCGATGTAGCGGTAGACTGCAGGTAAGGAGCAGTCTTAGGAATATCTTCAGGATGGGGCTGCAGGAATCGCAGGTAAGCACAGCAGAGAGCATTACGCTGCTGAAAGCAGAATAACACGAAGCAAAGGCACGTGGATGGGCTGGCCTTATGTAGGCTGGCTCAGGCTCCTCCCTTTAGCCCCGCCTACTGGCTCCACCTTGCCCTTCTTTGGGACTGTAGCACGTGCCTTCCAGTTCTGTTCTATGGCCATGCCCGGCCCAGCTGCACACGCCCTTGGCATAGAGTGTGCAGAGCACACTTTTACATGAGCCTGGTGCCAGAGGCGGCAGGACTGTGTCCAATGTGACCCTGGGGATGAGGAAGGACTGGTCCCTTGACGGATGAGGATGGATGAGTGTGGAGAGTGGATGTGCGCCGGGAGTGACTAGAAGGGATGAGTGCATAGAGGGGACGAGTGCGCAGAGGGGACGAATGCGCAGAGGGGACGAGTGGACAGATGGGACGAGTGCGCAGATGGGAAGAGTGCGCAGATGGGAAGAGTGCGGAGATCGGAAGAGTGCGCAGATGGGAAGAGTGCGCAGATGGGAAGAGTGTGCCGATGGGAAGAGTGCGCCGAGGGGGATGAGTGCGCCGAGGGGGATGAGTGCGTAGTATATGGGGTGAAGGAGTGCCGTACCAGGAGCAAAGGAGTGCCCAGAACAAATGGACGTGCTGCGTAGAGCAGATGAGTTCCGTAGAACGGAGGATGACATAGAGCTTGCGTGGTCCAGAATCGTGCGCGCGGGGCAGACTAGAGCGCGCGGGATGGACTACAACGCGCAGGGCGAACTGGAATGCATGAGTGCGTGGAGCGGACCAGAATGTAGGGAACAGACTGGGTGCATGGAATGGATAGGGTGCATGGAACGGATGTTGTGAAGTACATAGGATTGTTTGGAATGCTGAAAACGTTCGAATGACCACATAACCCACCATATGCTTACTCTCTCCTTTACACCACCACTCAACTAGAACACAGAGATACTATGACACCATTTGCTATAACTATTCTCATACCAACAACCGCCACATACTCCACTATGTAAACACTGCTGGTTTCACACCCCAGCCAGGCGTACTCCTCAGGCCTAACGCAACCACATCCAGTCTGGATAAATCCTGCCAGAACGAACACATATTCCTGACCCCGCAACCACCACACATACCGCTAAGAAGCAGCTATTACACACTCAAGCTGCATACATACCTGGTGCTCACACGCACCTTTGACTCTCCCTACTCCCTCTACTGATCTGAACTTAGGTTCCCAAGGGCGTTCAACCTACCAGCACCTTCTGACCATACTAATGGTATATAAGGCGCTATATAAATGCAAAATAACATAACATAATGGCCATGGCAGCACTTACCCGCAAGGCCCCTCTCACAGGCAATCTTCTCCCTGGTCCAGGCTTGGTGGGGTTATTGCGATGAAACCGCCTGATTAGTCGAGACGCATGGATAAACACCACAGGCTCCTAAGTGCGATCTGGAGGGCCATAACCCTTCCAGTTGATTAAGTAGTACAGTTTTGACCGCACTATTTTAGAGTCCAAGATGTCCTTAACCACATACTCCGGTTCTCCTTCGATAATTTTGGGTTCCGGTGGTTGTGTAATTCTTATCTCAGGCTTCACAGGCTTTAAAAGGGAAACGTGAAATTCAGGGTGGATGCGCATATTGTCAGGTAGCCCTAGCTTTACCACGACTGGGTTGATGATGGCTTTGATGGGATAGGGCCCAAGATATCTGGGGCAGAAGACCCGACGTCCTTTTAGTGGGATATTTCTGGCCGCTAACCATACTTTGTCTCCAATTTGGTAGTGTGGGGCTTCCCTTCTATGACAGTCAGCAAACTTCTTTTGTTGTTCTTTGGCTTTGGTTAAGCTCTTGGTTGCTTCCTTGAGGGTTTGAGTATTAGTTTTATGTAGGGGGTAATTGCTGGCATTTCTAGCTCATCAAGTGGGTCAAAGGAAGATGTCCGTGGGTGCCGACCATTCATGATGTAGAATGGGGTTTGTCCCGTGCTAGTGTGGATAGAGTTATTGTAAGCAAATTCTGTTAGCAAGAACATCGTTCCAGGATCCTTTGGTCTGTTGCATCATGCACCTTAGGTACTGCTCCAGCGTCTCATTAGTCCTTTCGGTTTGACCATCAGTCTGGGGATGGTAACTTGTAGAAAGGCGGAGGTCAATTTGTGCAATCTTGCAACAATTCCTCCAGAAGGCTAAGACAAATTGTGTCCCCCAATCAGAGATCAGTACTGAAGGGAAGCCATATAATTTGACTACTTATTCCAGGAACACGGTGGTCAGGATTCTAACAGTAGGAAGTTCTTTTAGTGGAATAAAGTGTGCCATTTTAGAGAATAAGTCCACTACTACTAAAATGGTGTTGAAGCTGTCACAAGGAGGTAAATCTGTAATGAAATCCACGGACAAGGTAGGCCAAGGAACCAGTGGTATGCTTAGGGGATGTAATAATCCTGCGGCTGGTTTTTGAGATTTTTGCTGTGCGCAGACTCTGCAGGTCGCAATGAATTGGGCCACATCCTTTCTCCAAGTTGGCCACCAATAGTTCTCCCTGATCTTGGCCCATGTCTTAGTAATCCTGGGGTGTGCCTCCACTAGTGAGTCGTGGTAGTTGGGGATGATCTTGTTTTGGGTTTCTTTATCCTTAATGTATAGTCTCCACTGAAAATAGGGTAAGTTGTCCATGACAGAGTACTGATCACCCTTATTCAACCATTCTTGTTGGGCGGTTTGATCCATTTGCGATTGGAGGTCGGTCTTTAATTCTTCCCAATAGGCAGTTACTGCAATCTGGTTCTGAATTTGTTCCTCCGGAATAATGGGTACTGGTTGTGATGGTATGAATGTGTCCTGGTTATCGCCCATTCATGACAGAGTGTCAGATTTTCCGTTCCGCACTCCAGGTCGGTATGTGATTATGAAATCATATTCCTTGAAGAAGAGAGCCCAGCGAAGCTGATGAGATGATTGGTCCTTGGCTGTCTTTAAATATTGCAAATTGCGATGGTCCGTGATAACGGTGACAGTATGACTAGCCCCCAGGAGGTAATGTCTCCAGTTTTTAAGGGCTCCTTTGATTGCCAATAGTTCTTTGTTGGTTATAGCATAGTTCTTTTCAAGTGCTGTAAACTTGCGGGACCAAAATTCTATAGGATGTAACTGTCCGGTGTCTGGGCATCTCTGTGATAACACCACCCCCATGGCCACATTGGAGGCGTTGGTCTCAACCACAAAGGGTAGATCGGGTCGAGGATGCCGGAGAACTGGGGCTGACGTGAAAGCCGATTTCAATTCCTGGAATGGCTTTTCAGCGTCAGAGGTCCAAGAAAACATTTTATTCTTTCTTAGCAAAGAGTTGATAGGGTGGACGATTTGCAAAAATCCTGTAATGAACCGCCAATAGAAATTGCCGAACCCGAGTACGCTCTGCACTCCTTTGATTGATGTTGGAGAAGGCCATTGAAGAATTGCTTCTACTTTACGAGTATCCATGTGTACCCCTCGTGGGGTAAGCATAAACCCCAAGAACTCAACTTCTGTAACTTGAAAAAAACATTTTTCTAATTTGGTGAATAATTGGTGCTTACGGAGCTTTTCCAAAACGCTCTTACATGGCCCACGTGCCCCTCCTTGGATGCCGAATAAATGAGTATATCTTCGATATAAACAAGGACACAGACTTTTAGCAGTTCGTGGAGTACGTCATTCATAAAGAACTGGAATGCGGATGGTGCATTGCATAGCCCGAAGGGCATAACTGGTACTCCAAAAGCCCCTATTTGGTTCAGAATTCTGTCTTCCATTCATTGCCCTTTTTCACTCTGACCAGGTGGTAAGCTCCTCGTAGATCTAACTTCGTATAAATTTGAGCATTCTTTACCTGATCAAGTAGCTCAGGAATGAGTGGCAGAGGATACCTATTTTTTACGGTAATCTGGTTTAACGCCCTATGATATATGCAGGTCCTGAGGTCAACTTCTTTCTTTGGTACGAAGAAGACAGCTGAGGAGGCTGGGGACTTGGATGGGCGGATGAACCCATTAGCTAGATCCTGATCAAGATATGTTCGTAGATGCTGATTTTGCTGCTCAGTCAGAGCGTAAATTCTGCTGCAGGGAACTTGTGCCCCAGGCACCAGATCGATTTGGCAATCGTAAGTTCTGTATGGTGGTAGGGTGTTGTCTTGTTCCTTTTGGAACACATCCGCAAAGTCTTGATATTTGGAAGGCAATGAGCCCGACATTAACAGGATGGGTTTCTCCTTGTGTCGTAATCTCCTCACATCCCTAAAGTAGCAGTTCTTGGTGCATTCTCAGGGAAAGGTCAGCTTCCTGGTGCGCCAGTCGATCCTTGGGTTATGGGTTTCCAGCCACGGCATTCCTAGAAACATTTCAAACTGGAGGGCCCCTGTGAGATCAAACTAAATGCTTTCCCGGTGACCATCCTGATATTTCAGCATTACCTCATCGGTGTGTTGAGTTACTGGCCCCGAAGACAGTTGAGAACCATCCACGCAGTGACCTTTTCCGAGTGTGGTTTTTGCTGAAGCGGAAGGCCTAACTGTGCCACCAACCCCTGATCAATGTAATTTCCCACCGCACCACTAACAATGTAGGCTTCCAGAACATGTAATCACGATGGTTGTTGGGGGTGGGCTATTAATACTGGAATGACCAGGTGTGAGGTTGTTACAACTTTCTTGATTTCGCTCGACAAGTGTACCTCTACACTTGCCGGGCGTCCGAGTTTTCCGGCTCCTGTTTCTTGTCTTTGTTGTCATTGTCTGTGGCACCTACCACCTTCTTGGGGGGTTTTGTAGGGCAATCCTTTAAGAAATGTCCAGCTTTTCCCGATATAAACAGAGCCACTGTTCTCTTCTTTTTTCTCTTTAAGCCTTAGAAATGGGAGCCCGTAATCCCCCTAGTTGCATAGGTTCTGGGGTTTCATGACCCCTGGTCTGAGTGTCCCGAGGCTTGAGCCATTCGGCTCTTGTGCGGTCCATTTTTTGGTCTTGTAACCGGTGATCTAACTGCAAAGTTAGGTTGATATAGTCTCCACAGCATTTGGGTGGGTTAGCAACTTGAGCTAGTACGTCCTTTAACTCACCACGAAGCCCCCGGTAAAACAATGTGGTCCTTTTCTCCTCTGGCCAGTTGGTCTGTGCTACGAGGCGATTGAAGGTGGCAATATAAGTCAATAAGTCATGGTTTCCTTGCCTCAGAGACAGTAGTTCATTGCCTAATGCTTGCCCTTGAGTTTGTCTGGTAACAGCTTTTCCAATTCCCGTTGGAATTCTGCAAAGTTCCGAATGAATAGGATCATCCTGAGCCACTAATGGTATGGACCAATCAGCTGCGCAGCCTCCCAAATAAGAAAGCACAAAGGTCACCCTAGCACTGTCATTAGGGAAGGCTCCTGGTTGACACAAAAAGTGGAGGCAGCACTGATTTATGAACACAGCGTATTTGTTTGGGTCGCCAAAAAAGCGCTCAGGTGAAGCAAGTCGAACCGCCCCCGGAAGTACCACCTGTACTGTTGGTGAGGGCAGCGGCAACGGAGTTGATGTAATTCCGGGTAACAGGACTTGTCCTGCGTGTGCCTGAAGCATTTGTCTTGCCAGATCATCTGTTCGTTCTCGGGCTATAATAAGGTTTCACCTCAGGGAGTTAGTCTCCTGTCTTGAGGCACGCACCTCGGGCCGTAGCTCTCCCAATAGTTGGGCTAACTGGTTGGTTTCAGAAGTTTCCATAATGCCCAGGCAGAAATTTGGAGAGGCTTTGAGTTCTGATACGCTCACCTGGTCTCTGCGGGGGGTGGGGCAAGGTTGGAGCCCTCCTTTGACTTGACTCCTCGGAATCGCCTACCCCTCCCGATAGCGGTTGGACCTGCGGCTTGGGAGATGGGTGTTGCCCCTGAGTGAAGAGGAGAGGCAATGAAAATGGAGTGGGGATATTGTGACTTCCCCCAGCCCTTTCGTGCCAAAATATGGTGTGCAAGCGCTTTCCCATATAAGCTCACCTGTAGTTCTGTAATGCTGAGCTATCTGTCCCGCTTATCCTATCAGGGGCACGTAGAATGGACCAAGTTGCTTCACTGGTCTGTGGGAGTGTTGATCCAGACCAGCTGCGACCAATCCACTTTGAAGGTAAGTCTTTTGTTCCAACTATTGTTCGATTAGACTGTCTGTATTTCGTCTAATAATTATTCTTGCAATGTCTCATTCCATTTCCATAGGTACAGAGAAGTAAATCGGGACCGAAGAGAGTCCGGAAGAACTTAGGGGCTGATGGAGTTTCAACAGTGACAGTTAAATTGGTCTTTATAAGGGAACGCTAGTCTTTTGTATGATGTGGCCGTGCGTTCGATATGCATATGAGTTCTAACCTGTTGTGTTCTTATTTCCTCGTAGGTGCAGGCTAACTATGAAGAGTGGCGTCTGGATTCTCAATGAAGATTCGCGGTTGCAGGATGAAGACTCCGACTTCGACCGTGATGGAATGCCGGTGAGAAAGAAGACTTTGGCTTTGGCTGTGATGGAATGCAGGTAACAGGAAGAGTCTGACTCTGGCTGCGATGAGTTGCAGGTAAGAAGCGCTCTCAGTGATGTAGCGGCTGGCAGCAGGTAAGATGCGCGCTCAGCGGTGTATCGGCTGGCAGCAGGTAAGATGCACGGCCAGTGATGTAGCGGCTGGCAGCAGGTAAGATGCGCGCCCAGTGATGTAGGGGCTGGCAGCAGGTAAGATGCGCGCCTAGCACTGTAGCCCCTGGCAACAGGTAATGAGCGCCCTCAGCGATGAAGTAGTTGGGGTGGAAGGCACGCGCTGCGATGTAGCAGTAGACTGCAGGTAAGGAGCGCTCTCAGGAATATCTTCAGGATGGGGCTGCAGGAATCGCAAGTAAGCACAGCAGAGAGCGTTGCGCTGCTGAAAGCAGAATAAGGCAGAGCGAGGGCACGTGGATGGGCTGGCCTTATATGGGCTGGCTCAGGCCCCTCCCTTTATCCCCACCTACTGACTCCACCTTGCCCTTCTTTGGCACTGTAGCACGTGCCTTCCAGTTCTGTTCTATGGCCATGCCCCGCCCAGCTGCACACGCCCTTGGCATAGAGTGTGCAGAGCACACTTTTACATGAGCCTGGCTCCAGAGGCACCAGGACTGGGTCCAACGGGAACCTGGGGATGAGGAAGGACTCGCCCCTTGACTAGTGGCCATGACAGCTTGCCATTCTTGAAAGGTCAAAATCCGCCCTCACCACACAAAGGGCATCAGCCTACGAGATAATACTGTTGTGCGCTCATATCCATGTTGTGCGCTGCAAAACAGTAAACCCAGCCATGGCCCTTACAGAGCCATGCACTGTGAAAGACATGCAAGAGCATGATTGTACAACCTATGAGGGAGAAGGAGATGACATTCCCAAAGCTAGGGAAAATGCATTGCAGGAAGGAGAAGTGTTCTTCGTAGATGGATGAGCGTCCATTTGCCAAGAAACAGGTGAAAAACCTGTCAGAGAAGCAGTCGTGAGATTGTCAGATGGGGAATATGAGGTGCTGGTTAAGAAACGTTTGCTCATGCATTATTCCACCCATGCCTCAGAGCTAGTGGCATTGATTGAAGCACTCCATGCAGCAAAGGGGTGTGCAGTAACCATATATTCAGATTCGGCATACTGACCACTACGGTACATGCTGGACTATCCAGATGGAGGAGGAGGGGGTTCCGGAGTGCTGACGGGTCCCCAGTACAACATGCAGAATTACTGAATAAATTGATTGAGGCACTTGCAGAACCCTCTGTAAGGGGCCTAGTGAAATGTCAAGCCCAAACTCATAATGGTGATGAAACATTTTTGGGAAATGCAGCCATGGATGCGGCTACCAAAGAAGCAGCGTGCCTGCCCATAACAATGGACACAGAATGTATATTCATAAACAAACAAGAAGAATCCAATGCAGAAGGATACAACTAATTATCCATCGCCCAAATCATGGAGTTACAGAAAAAAGCCCCACCAACAGAACAAGATTTATGGACAAATGAGGATGCACACAGTCCCCCACTGATCTATTATGGACATAAAACATAACAGGGAAAGTAGTGATGTCCGTAGAATTATTGGGTGTGGCATTTGAACAATTGCACTTTCCAGCACATACTTCCAAACAACGCATTGTTACTGATCTCCAGGAAGATTGGTTTATCCCAAACCTCCAGGAGTACCTCAACAAAATGATAAAAGAATGTACAACATGTCAAGTATTCAATTCAGGGATGGCTCTCAGAACCCTCAGGGGGACATTACCCCGTCCTATAGAATCCTTCCGTGAGCTGCACATTGATTACACAGACATTTGAGAAATATGCAACAGAGCCAGATATTTGATGATGGTGGTGTGTCCCTTTTCACGATGGGTGGAAGCAGGGCCTTGCGCCACCTGGTAGGAAGTGTGCAGCAAAATTCCTTGTTAGAGAGGTATTTCCTCTTGGGAAATATGTGATGTCATACGTTCCGACAATGGAACACTCTGTAAATGATTTATTGAAGGAAGTGACCTCACTGTTAGGAATAAAACACAAAATGTGCTCAATTTACCGCCTGCAAGCAAACGGGATGGTAAAGAAAATCAACAGCCACTTTAAGAGTAGGTTATCAAAACTGTGCTACTCCCTAAAAAAGAATTGTGTGTACTGCTTGCCCTTGGCCATTTTCCAGCTGTGCACACAACCCAGCAAGGACCAGTACCTGTCCCCCCATGAAATAGTAAATGGTCGACGCATGCAAATGCCATTGTCAGCAGCGAGGAGAATGTCTGATGTGCATAGAACAGCAACTGTTCTAGGGGAAGAGGTTAAGGAATATCTCACCCAGCTTACGCGGGCAGTAAGATGTATTGCCAAACAAATTGCACCACCATTTACCATAGAAAGTGAAACCAACACAAGAATTGCAGTGGCAGATAGCCCTGCACAACCCCTAATGCCTGGAGAATTTGTGTATGTGCAGAGCTTTGTGAGAAAATGGAAATCGCAGAGATTCCATGGACTTTACGAGGTGATCTACTGTATCCCTCTGGCTGTAAAAGGGTTACCGTACTGGAGCCACCTCTCAGATAACAAGAATGCCCAAGACAGTGTAGCACCTGAAACATTGGATAACAATCAAACAATCACTGCAGTACCTTAGAGGGTTATTTGACATAGAAAGTACAGGAGAAATATGTAAATACTAAAATTAATACCTAGTACAGAAATGTAACATATCTATATATAAAGTGCTCTCTCTCTCTCTCTCTCTCTCTCTCTCTCTCTCTCGCTCTCTCGCTCTCTCTCTCTCTGTCTCTCTCTCTCTCTCTCTCTCTCTGTATATCTAAATGCCCCCTCTACATCTTTGCCTCCCAGTGGCTGTTCGTGAGCTGTAGCCATTTCAAGATAGTGGAAGCTAAGTTGAGTGATCATGCCATGTTGACTGCTGTATTTGATATTCCTTTAAATCAGAAAACTACTTACATGAAACAGATGTTGCAATTTAATGTAGCTGGTAATAGGCTGGTTAGATTTGATGGGGAGGGGGTCAAAACCTTAATGCCATGCTGGAAAAAATAACCTCTGATTGGATTGATTGGGAGTTATTATTTCAGCTTGAACCAAATAACTTTGTAGAACTGTTGTGGAACTTAGACCCACCAGAAGTCTGTTCTGCCAAAAAGAAAATAACTCACACCCATTGCTTTGATATTAAGACCTTAGAAAGAAAGAGAGAAAGATGAAGGGAGATCTATGTTTTAAATACATCAAATAAGACTAAAGCTCAATATTCTCAAGAGGCCATGCTAATAAATAATACATTTAGGAATTGGATGAGATCCCAGCGTGTGGTAAAACTACAGAGAGGCGGAGAGAATATGTTAAAAACTGTCTCAAAAATCCCTATAATTTCTGGTTATTGAAAAATAAAAACCCTATTCAAGGACAAGAAACTACTATATAGGAGCTTGCCTGGGTTGAGCATTTTACTAATGTCTATGGCTCTTCAGAGACCATTGCTCCAACGATTAAACTCTCTGGGAATTGGGTTTTGTCTTATTCGCTGGAAGAGATCAGACTGCTTATTATTAAATCATCAGCGTCACGTGCTGCAGGGCCGAACTGACTCTCCAATGCAATGTTAAAGTCAAACCCTGACCTTTGGTCCAGGGTATTAAATGCTTTATTTGATAATATAATTAGAACAACTATTCTCCCTAACTCCTGGAGAAGATCTGTGATCATCCCGATCTCTAAGCATGGTGACCGCCTGGCGGTGGCCAATTATCACCCAATATCGCTATTGGATGTAGATAGCAAGATATTTGCTGGTCTGGTCCTTAGAGACCTTGAAGACTGGGACATCGCTAAGGGAATCCTCTGTAAATTTCAGACAGGTTTTTGCAGAGGACTATCCACCACACTTAATAACCTTGTTCTGACTTGCCTGAGCCCTGGGAGCGGACTTAAGGGTGGGAGACCTCTCTTTGGGGCCTGGGTGGACTTATCCTGAGCCTTTGATACTGTAAATAGAGAGCGTTTGTGGGGGAAGCTGAAGAGGTGGGGGATCCCGGAGTCCCTCTTGGCTATTCTTATAGAACTTCACCACAACTCCTCCCTACGAGTGAGGTTATCGACCTCTGGTGATCTTTCGCAGGTGATCCGTGTCAAGAGAGTTTTTTGCCAGGGTTGCCTGGTGGCTCCCTTCCTCTTTAATCTCTATTTCACTGATTTGTTTCATTTTTTTTTCTCTCTTTTGTTGGCCAGTCCTAAGATCGGACAGACCAGGGTATCATGGTTAGCCTATGCGGAAAATATCATCGTTCTGGACTATTCGTAAATGGGCCTTTAAAGGCTCATGACAGCTCTGGAAGAGTATGCAAAATCTAATGGTTTGAAAATCAACCCAGAGAAATGCAGAGTTTAGATTTTTAAGCATCCATTAACAAAAACGAAACCATTTTTGAAGAAAATTGATGAGTGCTCTGTTCCGCTGGAAACTCATATATCTTGGTTCTAAGATCACTCCATGTCCAACCAAATTGGATCTGAATAATGATTTGGAGCTGGAAGCAATGAAGTTACGATCTCACATGATTAGGATCCATCTAAAATATTGTAAGTTCTCTCTCATCCCTGCTGATAAAATAATATGTGGGGAAGATGATACCAACTATGTTGTTCAGACTGAAGTATAACATCCAAAGCTTTGAATTAAACTGGAAACTCATAGAAGCAAGCATATGGAAAAGAGTATTGAATCTTCCTAAATCAGTTCCTATGGCCTTTATTCATTACAAGTTGGGCCTGACCTCCCTTCTATCATGAATAGAACTGAAAAGGGTATCATTACATAGATTGATTAATGTCCCTCAACTTGACTCTCTGTATGAGGATGTTCGAATTCAAATGCTTAAGGGGGACAATACCTTCTTGGAAATACTCAAATCTAAATGCTCTGATATTCTTGTCTCAGTGGACTCAGATATTGACACCTTGGGTTCAAATCCTTTGAGATCTAAGGAATTTATCAAGAGAGATTGGATTGAGACGATTGATAGGTTCCATACGGCAAAGCTATCCATGAACCTTTCAGCATATATAGAGCTATTTTACCCATTTACTTACAAACATGTCCAGATCCTAAGGCCAGGATGAATTTCCTTCATTTTAAATTAAATATCTTGCCTACCCTGGAAATCTTACATATTCGGGATAAGGTAGCTTTTCCGTTTGACATATGTCAGGACTGTGAGATGAATGTGAAAAATACAGTAAAACATCTACTATTAACATGTCTTGGGAAAAGGAATTTGAGATGGGGGAAATTGCAGTGGTTCTTTGGTAGGGCTCAATGGTTGGATTCTGACGATTTGTGGGAGAGAATTATTTCAGGCAATGAAGTTTTCTTAACAATGTAAGTGGTTAATCTTCTCAATGACTTAAAATTGGTTGATCTTGTTCTCATTTAAGCGGCGATGTAAGTGAATGTTTTTTTGTTTTTGTGTTTCTTATTATTCTGAATGGAGAGATTGGTAATTTTCTTTTTCTTTATCAAAACTGTTTCTTCTTCTCTTCTTTTTATGTAGTTGAGTAATCTTATGTAGTTATTTTTTTTCCTTCTCGTATGTTTTTATATAACTGAATTTATTGTTATATGAGATGTTATTTTATGATGGTGTATACTGTGTAAAAAGTCGAAATTTGTTTTGGCCAAATGTACAATAAAAATAAAAAATGCCCCATCGAATTCACCTCTATTTCTCGTCCCTTCTAAAAGTTTATTAATACCCACACCGTTTTTATCATTACTTCAGGTGCCATGATGATGGAGTGGACGCCACTTAATAATGTACAGTCAGATAGCAGTAAGAGTAGGATAAGCACCACACAAGCCTATAGCTATGAGTGTGGTCTTAATTTTGTTGCAATTGTTTTCACAATAACTATATTGATCTTGTGGACTACTGGGCAGCATCTTTTCTTCTGGGGAACCATATAAAAGAAGGGCGAGGGGTGATATGGCAAGGTGGCAGCAATACATCCCTGAATGTAATGACTATGTAAAAGAATGTCAACAAATGAACCTCACAAATTGAATTATTTTCCAACAATGAAACTGGAAGTACGTCGAAAGTATTAAATGTCACACTGCCACCACCCACCATATTTACAGTTTCAGAAGCTACCATATTATCTACCTCATTGCTTAGTGAAATCTACAATATGTTCCACACCCCAGTTTCTAATATGAAATGTGTTCCATCTTCTACCCCTATGGTTTACAAACAAGACACCACAGATACTAATATGAATGTAGGTGTGGGTATTTTCCAAATGTACAGTCAGCAACCTGAAAACGTACAATAATCACTATGTACTACTGATAGGCTGAGTAAAAGGTGTGCAGGGAAATAACAATCTCTCTTACATAATAGAAGGAAGAAAAGACAGGCACGTCAACATAGATACAATGCCTACCATGGGTTGGGATTAGACACAGTTGAGGACATTCGCCAACCTGGGCTCTCTAACAGTTGGTACTCAGATATGAGTGCTACAGAGAAAAGAATGACCAATGGCAGTTGCTAGTTGTGTTTCTCTATACACAATGCCTCTGGTACACACAAGGTTTTAGTGCCCCAAGAAGTCCCCTTATTAGAAGCCCAATGTCTCATGCACCTCACACTATGCAGAATAAAAGGCTCAATCCAGGCATGCACAGTAAAATTAAAACTTCTCCTGCCGGACGAAAGGATCTGCAAAGAGGGGTCAGAAGTTCCAAAATGTTTTAAAGAACCAATCCAGGCAATCAAGGACACCGGATTCACAGAAAACAAACAGCAAGAGTCAGCATTCATGTGCAAAGTGGAAGGACTGCGTGGCTTGTCAGATTAAAGGCTCGAATTGATGGACAAGGCATGTGCACAAACATAGACAGAGCATATCACAAAACTGACATGGGTCAGAGCCCTCGAAAAACCAATAAAGTCAAACAGGAAGAAAATTATGAACTTATTTTCTATGGAGAAGGCAAGATGTCTATGGGCTCCAACACACGCTGCAACAGAACCCTCATCATTCCTGATCTTCAAAAAGGTACTTCTGCCTTAATGGACTATTATTGGGTGTGCAGCAAACAGGTATACTTGCACCTCCCACCATCATGGATGGGCTATTGTACGCTTGCTACACTGCACTCCGCACTGCTGGTGATACCTGAAGAGCATGTAAATGGGGGAGCGGTGCCTCAAGAACGACCAAGGGCACCTCGACCGACGGAAGTGCAGCATCCCATCTATTGCATATTCCCCAAAAGCAGCGTGATCAACTGATCCGAAAGAAGCATGCATCTACTACTAGTCTCAAAAATCCTCTGACCTCCTTGTTCAAATCCCAGATGAATACAAACTCTTTAACTCAGCAGTGACATATTTTGCATCCCTTGTGCCCAGTGTACAAACAAGAGAGAACTTAAAATGTCTCTAGATAGTATGATGGGAGCTCATCCATCTGGCGAATGACACTGAAGAGGGATTTAAAGTCATCAAGGGAAAATTACAAGCCCTACGACTCATGGCGATGCAAAATTGTTATGTGTTGGGCCTTCTAACAGCAATGGAAGGTGGTGTTTGCAAGAAAATCAGGAGTTCATGTTGAACATCCGTACCTTTTCAGATGGTGAAAACGGGACACTATCACATGGGATTGCCGCAGTACATGAACTGGGTATGAAAATTAGAAAAGAAGAATGAGTTCAAGAAAACGACTGGTTCAATATGGCATTTAGCTGGGTACCCTTGTGGCTTGGAACAATCATAAAGATGCTGGTACCCCTCATTGTGTTCTTCCTGCTGATCTTCTGTTTGTGTCAGTTAGTCTTCAGGTGCTGCACAAAAGCAGTGCCAAATTGTGTGATGATGATGGTGACAATCAGCAATAAGAATATTAATAATAAGGTGCCTCATAATACTAGGGAAGTCCAAGTGCAAACTGGCGAAAATTATGAGCCCAAATACCGCATGGTGGCAATATACCACACAGGGGATGAGGCAGACAATTATCATCATACTACTATCAAACAGCCCCAAGATCCAGAGAATTATAGGGAGGTATGGATTGACCTGGATGGGGATGGGGGATGTATTTACATAACATGCACTCCTGAAGAATATGCACAATGTGCAGAGAGATTGAGAAGTGTGTGTAGAGCATGGATGCCCATTAAAGGTACCTCCACATGTGATGAAGCAGTAAAATGGGCTGAGGAATGCAGAAATACTGGGGGAGGGTATTTGTTACTTTAGGAGTAACGAAAGGGGGGAATGTTGGGAAGGAGATGGTCTAATCCCACCCCTACCCCTTCCTGTGGTAAATCGATGATGTGTAAGCCAAGGGGGGGGGACACACCCACCCCTGTGGTGCATCCCCTTATGATATATGATATAACATAAAGATTTAAATAAATAACATTGGTTACAGGCCCGAAAACAGATGCCATTTTGCATTGGCACAGATGCCATCCGTTTACTAGGACCCAAAACCATACCTCTGCAAACTCAGCTCTCCCATCCCCAGCACTTTGCTTAGAGAGCCCAAGGCACCTCCACCCCCCTTTCCAGCTCTGTGTTGGCTTGTTCTCACAGAAGTCCAACCATTTATTGTTGCGATTGTTAAACATCACTTCCACAGAATGTGCTCTCCGCAGAGCGTGAGATCAAAGCAGGCCCCTGCACTAATGCCGATCCATCTCCACAGAACTGCTCATACCCTATCAACCCCCACCCCACCAAGGCCGACCAGTCCCCGACCCTCCACTCTCTTTCATGTTGATAACCATCTACCTCCTCGTACTGACCATTCCAGAACACCCACCATAGACTTAATCCTGTGTAGCAGTATATTCTCACCAAATCAAAACATGTCTGTCTGTGTCATGAGGCATCAGGGAACAGCAATAGTAGATCAAACACCCAGAGGAAGGCACCTGGGAGCGGGACCACTGTATCAATGAAGCCTTGATTGTATATGTTGGAATGCCAATATATGGATCCATTTTCTCTAAGTACCCCCCATTCATGCAAGGATTTTATGTTCACTATTATTCTATTATTGTCAGTTCCTGTTGTTTAGCTTAGATATATAGGAATGTTTCATATTTGTCCTGGCCTTCACCGCAGAGATGGGCCCAGCTGACCCACGTGCCACCAGATCGACTGGGAAGTGGCAGCCAATTGCAGCTTGGCATCCCCTATGGAGCAGGCTGTGCCATACAGCCCCACCAATCGACACCATGATTTTGTACTGTATGTGATGACGATTTTACCTCTTATAATGTGCTGCCTGTGTTTTTTTTGGGCAGCAGAGTTCTTTGCTTGCATACTTTATTTTATATAAAGTTTGTTATCCTTGCAACTTATCTTTTGGTCTCATTCCTGATGGGGTGTGTCATCCTTATTTTTGCAAATTGTGAGGACACGTGTTGGGTGCCTACCTTCACCTTTTATGACTAGGTATGTTTGTAGTAATTATATTTGTTTCTTTACATCATTGGTGATTTATGCCTACCAAGAGGTGTGAAGAATGTTCCAGGAGGAAGGATGGTTTGCAGGGAAGAACATTTTTTTAACATAAAGAAGTATATGGTTGTTTCATATTTCTCGTGCGCCACAAAAAGTAAAGGTTTCACATGATTTTTATTGTGTTGTGATTAGTATTTAAAAAATTAGCCCTTTGTGATAACACGTGTTTTGGCGAACACATCGTCTTTCTCCAATTAGGCCTATTTCCAACAATGAATTATTCAATTTCACTTGTTCTACAAAAAAAAAATATTGCAACACAAGATAGGTGAGCATGACCAACAAAGCATAGTGCATTGAAAGTAAAGACATGGATCAAAACGTCAAACATAAAGGACATGCAATTGATTGTAGTCATTTAGCATCATCATGCATTCATCATTACATAAAATTTGCATTGAATATATGTGTTCATAGTTCGCATTGATGAATCATAGACGTCAAAATGGTTTGATATAATACATAATATTCAAACACAGACACAAAGGATGGGGAGCGGGAGGGATGTTTAGGGAATAAATATTGGAAAAATGCACACAAAGAAATGAGGGAGAAAATATAATCCAGATCAAGATTACAGACAATATAAACTGCTGATCCGAAATTGTGGTTTATGCCATTAGATGTAAATGTGGTTTGGTTTATATCGGCAGTACTATCAGAGAGCTCAGGGTCAGGATTCGAGAACACTTGCCCTCTATCGGAAGTCAAGAAATAACATTGCCTATAGCCCAACATTGGCAGCAGAACCATCAACTGTGTGACAAAAAATATGTTAAATTTGTTGGACTCAGAAAGGTTACACTAAGACCCAGGGGAGGCAACCAAGAACAAAGGCTAAGACAAGAAGAAACTCATTTTTAAATTTATATCAGTTGAGAGGGGAGATCAGTTCAGATATAAGAGTCAGTTTCATCATATACGGATGTTGGATACGCAAAATTACATATCTTCTTGTTAAATGATATGAGTTCAAAAGCCCATGTATGCCCCTTGCACTTTTAAACAACACAATAATGACTGGAATTTTTGAATGTTTACTTTCTACACTTCCAATGATTAACATGATACATTTAAAAGATTATAAATATGTGGATGAAACACTTACAGGAAGTGGACATTATGATCTTATTTTTCAAAGGATGCAATTTTTCAAATGTTCAAAAGAGGTATTGCAATGTTTAAGTTGTCTTCAAGTGAAAGACCTGATATTGTTTGTGTGTCTAGTCCACTAATGTACATGGAGGAGAAAGTTACAGATACTGACCAAGATGTTTGGAAATACCTCTATATGTATTTGTTTGTAGAACAGTGATTTGAGACAAGTGAGGCACTATATGTTTGCAGATACTGAATTGGGTTTTACTAAAGAAAATGCATTCCTTCTAAGTGTGTTTTGAATGTCATGGTAGTGCCTGATATCTCTGTTGTGCTTCAGAAATTATACATTTTTTAGGCTACTGCAATGCAAACTGTTCATATATTCCACATTATTGTTAGACTGCAAATAAAGATGACACAACTGCCTAAGAAATCATTAGTGTAGGGTGTGAGAGGCATAGTTGTGTATTTCTGCCACTCAATTAGCATGAAAATGTCGACACCACAGATTTGTTTTTTATTTTAGTAATTAGTGTTGCCACAAAGGATAAGAAAGCTTGGCAACAGCTATAGATATCAGAAAGGTGAAAGAAGATTAACAGTTTCTAATGAATGAAGCACAATGATTTGTATGAAGGCTGTCTGACTGTACCTGACCTGTCTATGCTTGATGTTGAGTCAACAAGCAAGAGCGGTGAAGATCAATTCCAGTCCATTCCAGTCAACACACTTTTATTGGACATAAAATAAACCTTCAAATCAGTACATAAAGCACATCAATCCTTAAAAGTTCATAAAACACAAAAAGTTAAAATCATTTACATTATTCTCAATCTACCTTCAGATGTGCAAAATTAACAATCTTGACAGTACATCATAATATCAATAAATCATTAAACAGTCTTTGCGGACACTAAACAGAGGAGAGCCCTGCTTGCAGCTTCTGACAAATTGGTATCCCCTTTACATAACGTATTGTGCTCTGGGACCCCCAACCGGCCCCTAGAGTCAGGGTTTGCCCAGAAGCACTTTAAGACAAGATAGCAGCACCCTTGATATGGATGGGGGTGCAGATTAATACTCCCAACACCAAATCAATAATGACAACTCAACGGTTTGGCAAAGGGAGTCCGTTTAATGACAAGTACAAAAAAGGGGCGTGTCATGAATATCAGCGGATGCGTAATCTTCTCTCTCCCTTCACAACTCCAACGAACTTCATAAAAAACATAACATTTATACAGAAAACTCATCATCATTGAGGTGTAACACTTAAAAGGTGGCATGCAATTTTATTGGTTCACGAAAGGTAACTTTAATATAGGTAATATATCTGTATATGGTACCGGAGTAAGGGGATTGGGTAAACACTGTCAAGTGGGGCATATAAGCCCTTCCTTCAAAATGGCTACTGTAGACATCACTAAAAGTACAACGTCCTATTGGTTCTACTAACTATAGTACCCTAGATTACTTGGTCCATTGTGATTCGGTTGGCACCAACCCCACTCATACTTTTCCACTTTGCTTAGCAGCATGGAGAATGGTCAGCCAGATGCAGGGTGCCCCTTAACTCCCTCGGCCATCCTCCAATTATTGTTACAATCAATCATCACTTTAGTGGCCATTTGTCAATTATTTCACTGTGGTTGGCCTCAATACTGCATCCCCTGTCTGGAAAAGTTCTGATATCTTCGCCTGGCCTGTTGCCATGCATAGGTGTGAAAGTCTCACTTCTGCTTGCTCGGCTGGTCACGTGATTCAGACACCGTGAATTTGCCTCTTCTTCATGTAATTTGTGTATTTGATTTTCGTTTCACCCACCACTTGCCCTTGTTTTCTTATCTTGACATTTCAGAGCAGGATATTGTGTTCTTAGCTTCAATTAATTGTAGCTACTGTTTGTCTATTCTACTGATATGACCTAGGCTTTTTCTGGCACAAGTTTCCTCTGCTGACCTACGTTTCTGCTGCTTATTCTCGATTTTGCTAAATATGAAGCTCTCCTCGTATGGCCTTTATTAACCTTTGGGTTGATTCTGCTTCTTGTGCAAAGTGGAAATATACTTATATAACGTGCTTCCTTTGAGGTAGATATGTATAGGTGGCGCTTGCTGCACTATCTTTCTACTAAGCATAGCAACGCGCACCATTTACTTAGCTTTCTTGCGGTTCCAAGCATATGTACATGTGTAAACTGGTTGAATATCTTCATCATGCTCATGGCTTACGTTTGACATCGTCCTTTCGCTTTAGGTTCACAATATCCCTCATTCATGGCATTTCATCTCTTTACGTCATTCTCTGGTCATCATTTCTTCTGTATATGAGTCAGTCCGGGTTCTCGTGATGTCACCATTCGTTTTCCATTAAGACCTTTTTGGTTTCTTCGGGGACTGTACTTAAACGATCATCATTTTGTTTCATTTGTTGATGTGGCATTCTCAATGGGTACCTTACTGTCCATGGTTTCCTTGGTATCGGTACTTCAATAGACATTGTCCTTCTGATAGGTACTGGACAGAGCCCCACTGCGGCTGTCTGCTGGTTTATTTGCTCATCATATGTCACACATTTCGGCGTGAACGTTCCTGGTACTTCAAAATGGATGGTCTGAGTACAGGCTGCATTTGGGACCTCCTATACACTCCCCCCTCTGGATGATTCATTGACCACTTTCGCCCCTTTCTTTGGATCCATCTTCTTTGGTTCATCTGCATTCACTTTAACTTCATCGTCTGGGTTCATTCTTTCTTCATCCTCTGGGTCTATACATGATGGTCTGAAGAAATGTCTCTTTGGGGTCCATATCATTATTACTCCTTTTAAACTTCCTGCTGTTCTCACGTGTTCGTCATTTTTCCACGTCATCAGTTGACACTGTCCATTTGGGCTGAAATAAACCGATCTTCCCACATAACCTCTATGCTTCCTGGGATATAGAAACTTTGTTCCTTCTGTTGCATGAATGCTGGCCTTCAAAAAGTCTCTTATTTCTTCGTCAGTCAGGTCTTTGGGCTTCCATCCTGGCTTGACATCAATCATGATCTTCATCCCTATGGTTTATTTCATAGTTTTCTGGCACTGACATATTATTATCTTGATAACACAGAATCCTAGCAATATCATCACTAGCAGGGCTCCTAGGAACTTGAATGCATCTGCTATCCATTGTGGAATCCATGAGAATAGTGATCCAAACCAGCTGTCATCATCAACTTCGTCGGTTTCATCAATCATCTGATTCTGTAGTTTCATCAGCATACCTATGGCCACCGTTAGAGTTCCATTTTCTTCATCGTGAGATGATATAAATGTGCAACATGATTCTCCAATTTTTGCACAAACACCTCCATCCATAGCTCTGATCATGTCAAGTACATATCTGTTCCGGAGAGTCATCAGTCGGACTGTCCTTAACTCCTCTTTGATTGTGTTGAATCCCTTTATGGTTGTGTTGATGGTCTGCAGTAACTCCCACCTGGTTATCTGCAACAATTTAGTATTTTCTCCTACTTGAAATCTTGGCATGAAGATTGTCATGAACACTGATGAAGCCTGTGTTCATATGGGATTGCATGAAAATCTTCTTCTGATTTGGCAGAAAAGTAATTCTCTCTCTTCATTCGAGTCAGCAGTTCCACAGATCTCTTCTTCCTCAGGTGAGCATCTGCTTTCGGCAAACTGGCAATGTTCAGGTCACTCTTCGGGATCACCAATGCTGGAATGTGGACATTCACTATTGTGCATATATCTCCCCAATTTCTCGGCAGTCTGATGTATGCTTTGGATCCACATGCACAGTAATAGTCCATAATTACTGCAGTTCCATGCACCATTCCTGGAGTGTCAAAACGTGTCCACAGTTCTGATTTTCTCCCATCTTTCTAGTGCCATTATTCCTGAAGCATAATTTTGGGCTTTCTAGTGGCCCTGTCTGCAAGGGTCCACCTCTGTCCTCGACCCATGTCAGCAGTTTTGCAAGCTTTGGCCACAATGGCTTGCATCCATTTCGCACTATGTTGATGGTAGGTTCGTATTGACCAATGACCATCCATACTCTGCATATCACTACTCCTTTCTCCCATCCATCTGGTGAAAGCACTGTTCTCAAAATCTGCATTTGGCCTCTGTCTTTCCAACTTCGAACCTCTTCTCGAGTTTTTCCTTGGATATTTAGCTTCTGGTTTGCTTCTCTTCTGATTTCTGCTCCTTTAACTCCAGGCTTCTCATATCTGATCACAATGTGTTTCGTTTCTCCATTGTTTTGTGTCTTTATGTCCTGGACATAATCGTCTTCATTTGGATTGGTTGCTTCAGTTGCCCATTTCAGTGAGGCGTCACTACCTATGAACTGGCCTCTGGTCTTGCACATTGCTACGTGTGAAAGACAGTATGCTGTCTGGACATCAATTTCAACAGATTTGAAGATCTTGGACTTCCCCATGCTGTACGGTAGGAGTTCACAAACAAAACATTCCCTTTCATGTGCTGGTACCAGATGTAGTTTCCCACTTGAGCTGTGCTGTCTGTGCTGTCCAAGTAGTCGTTTAGTTCACTGTCGTCTCATTGTATGCTTCTCTTGATCCTTAAGGTTTTCATGTAGTTCACTATAACTACATCACTGAATACATCTGTATGGCTTCTTCTTGCTGTATGATTGGCGGGTATCCTTGTCCATGGTGCAGGTCTTCTCATCTGTGCCATTTGAGTAGACAAAGGTCTGGCAGTTCTTTCCTTGTCCTCTTGCATCTTTTTTCTTCTGGTTAGAAATGCCCATATTATCCACTCTGACATTGGTCCAGTATATGGCTGTATTTTAGAACTTGTTCTCGTCCCCTTCATTGGATCATGTGTGCTTGCTAATGTTGTCTTTGGTGGTTTATTCTCCGACTCCTATTGTCTCTTCAGGAGTTCAGCTTTTTCCATTTGTCTTGTCACCTCACTTTTAGTGGAATTTCACATAGTAGACAGTCTCTTCTTCTCCCATGCTTTGGATTGTGTTTCTGCAGCAGTTATTGACACTAGGCCTGGCGTGTGTGCATTCAATGTTTGCATGGGTGTTGTTGTCAGTAACCTTTTTGCATTCACACTCTGCCGACCCTGTTTCTGGCTTTTCGATTTGCTTGTTATCACAAGTGTGTGTGTGTGTGTGTGTGTCATTTCTAATCACATCCATCTCAAGTTCACTCACTCCATCATCAGATCTTCTAGGGATTGGAATGACTGTGTAAGGTCTGGGTGCCTTTGTGGGCTTCATGCGTGCATCATTAGGTGGGTGCACTGGGATTGGAATGCTTTGTGCACCAATAAAAAATGCAGTTCTAATCGTCAGTGACAGTAAAACAATGATGAATATAATGCATAAATACATAATACCCTGTAGGTCAATCTACAGCATTTACTTCCAGAAAGGTATGGACGTTTCTCCTCCTTAGGGAGGACAAGATTGCTGCTCTGGATCCACACCTCTATCATCCGTTGAAAGATGATAACTTTTGATACACTTTTAAACAATATTATCTCTGGATTCTGCTGGTTCTGTTTGTGAGTTGCAGGTACTCCTTTGTCTGAACAATGGATTGTCTATTATTTATGGATACAGTTCTCTTGCTGGGCTATGGGAAGTGTCAAAATCAAGCAATAATTCAGCAAGTCTATTTACTGTGTATGTTCAAAATACACGCGTTCCCAATCTGTGCCTCTGATTTGCTTCATTCCCGAAGACATGCTGTGTCCTTGTCAGTGTAACAAAAAGTGAAATCTCTGGCACTACTCCCTTCATCTCTCCCTCGGCGGAAAGTTTAAAATCTTCTCAAATAGTTCTGTTGATGGTTAGAAAGTTTGACTTGCATAACGATACCATGCAAGAGCATGCTCATCTGCGTAGAGTTAACTGTGTCTTGGATGAATGTGAGGACGTCAACATCGACAGGTCTCCCCACAAGCTCTGGAAAATCCTCAATTAGGTGAAAGAAAACATTACTCGTCAATCTGCTATCTTCTCGTAACAGGGACATTTGTCCTGCCCTTGCTGAGGTTTGGGACTGTTGGTTCTCACTTACTTTGAACAGTTTCTGCAATTTCGCTGTGCGTGAAGAGCATCTTAGATAATAATTCTGTTTAGGATTATACTTAGACGTTCTGCATTTTCTGGTTCTCGAAGAAATGTCAACACGTCTGTAGTTCTTCCGACAAGATCTGAAAAGTCTTCAATTAGGTGAAAGATCAGTACATTAATGAGCCTATGTGCTTCTTTCTCCGTTTGGGATATTTGGTTTTACCTCACTGTATTCCGGAAGTAGGAGGAACTGTTCGGCAATGACAGTAAGCAGCTCCTTATAGTCTTTTCGTTTTCAGGATCTTGAAGAAAGTCAGTTATACTGGTGAGCCTCCCTACCAGTGACGGGTACGATCTTAGCACTAGATCAAAATATGTTAACACATCTTTGGTGATGTCTCTACTGTGGGAAACCATAAGTGAATGCGAACAAAGTCTCTGTGTGGAAAGAATGTGGATACTGTATTTTCTTCCAATTTATGTGTCCTCGATCAACATTTGGCATATTCTTTTCAAATCAAGGCTTCAGTGTGCCTCACTCCAAAGTTCAAAGTCAAAAGACTATACTGTGGCTTATAAGTGCAATTTTTCTTCTTCACCCTGCAACTAGGATGCACAAAGTGTCCGTTGTTATGTCCTTATCCCCTTTTTTGCTCAGAGGATTGTCCAAAATGAAGCCACAACTTGTGCACACAAGTTCTTTGTCTTTTCTTGCTCCTGGTCATGTGTCCTTCTTCCTCGTCATGGATTGTGTCTGCATGTGCTGTGGTTCTTCCCCGTTGTCCGTAGTCTCTTCGCGGTGGGGTGTAGGCAGGGGACCTTCTCCGATGTATGGCTTGATGTCACCCAAAAAGATTCAAGCTTTTCCTCGTTGCAGCTTCAGTGCAGAGTGAGTGCTGTCTTCCACTGTAAAGGGACCGTTAAACCTTGGCTTGTCCCAACCTTTCCTCATGTGGTTCTTCACCAGGACGGTGTATCCAGGAAAAATTGATGGAAGATGTAGTGCTTGAGCTGTATCAGCAATAGTATCTCCTTCTGTGTTCCGTGCTGCCCTGCGCCCTTTTCGTCATCGCTGCAGCTGGACTGAAATTACAGTAAGACCAGATGTCATGCAATTCAAGTAATTTTGCATTTCAGACCTTAAGATTTCTGGCTGGGCATCACATCTAGCTCTGTCTCCGGGTGTCAAGGGAGTGCGCATTCTTCTTCCTGTGGCTATTTCGTGCGGCGTAAGGTGATGGTCAGAACCGGGTTGGTTTTTGAGTGCATACAGTGCTAAAGAAAGGCAGTGTAACCATCCCTTTATTAGAGTAAGCTTCAACTTGGCTATCCTCTCCTTTAATTAGCCGTTGAGCTTCTCACATATCCTGTTACCTTGCAGGTGATACGCCGATGAGAACTTGTGCTTTATACCAAGCATCAAGCTGATCTGTTCAAAAACCTAATTTACAAAGTGAGTCCCATTATCTGATCCTATGACTTCACACACTCCCCACCTGAGAAATACCTCTCTCACTAAAAATGTGGCCGCAAAGGTAGAGTCTAGGTGTGTACATGGAACTGCTTTGATCCATCTAGAGAATGGACACAACACAACAAATAGATACCTGTACCCTTTATATACTTGAATCATATCGACGTAATTGACATGCAAGTGCTGAAAAGGTCCATTTGGTCTTGGGATGACTCCTCTGGTTACTCTTAGTGTATGCCTAGCCATGAACTGTTGGAAAATTATACAGTTCACCATATAAAATGCAACATGCTCAGCTAAGTTCAGTATGAACCAGTTTTCAGCGAGTGTTGCCGCTAGATTCTCTTTTGTCATGTGTGCTGGATAGTGTAACTGCTCCAGTGCTATTTTTAACAGGGCAATAGGCATTACTGGTTTACCAGTGCTGTCTTGTCACCACAAGCTTTCTGAGGGGTTTAAAGAACACCCTCGCCGCTTTCAAAGTTTTTTTTCCTCCTGTGGTGCCTCCCCTTGGAGTTCCATTAACTGTGTCTGTCCCATATTATTGTAGCTTTCAGGTTCACTCCGTGCAACAATCATTTTTTCATTTGCATTTGTGACATCCTCATCCATGATCGTCTCGCTATTAAAGGCCATACGCTTAATATCTGTGTCTGCTGCTTGTTTCAACGTGAGATAAAATATGTCCCTTTGTGTGGGTGGCGCATTTCACGACCGCTATGCCCACTGGGAGCTATAGTACCTTAATCAGCCTATCCAATAGGGCTGCGTGCTGTATTGGCGTGCCGTCCACTTGGAGGTATCCCCTCCTTTTCCAGCGCGCTAAGCCTGCGTGCACTCTGGACATCACATAGGCAGAGTCACTATACTCTGTTACTTCCTGGTCTGCATGATTCTCAATCGCGAGTATCAATGCTAATAATTCTGCAGCCTGTGCTGAATAATAAGATGGTAATCATGCACTAAGAAGCACTCGAAATTCTCCATTTGCTGCGTGCTTCATCACAGCAGCGCCTGTATATCTTTGTCTTTCGCTTTGATCGATTCTCGAGGAATTGTCCACTAAGACAATTTCTCTTTCTGCCAATGCTTTTTCCTTTACTCTGGGAATTTCATCATAGAATTCTTCATAATTTGCACAGTCATGTATTGGCTCTCCTTTAGTGAATGGTTCTGCTATGAACATAGCTAGGTTCACTATTTTGCATCCGACTATTTTAATCAATGGATTTGATATGATCACTTCATAGGCAGATGCTCTGTGAGATGTTAGTGTGCCCTTCAGTTAGCAAATAGTGAGTGCTCGACGTACAATGTCATGGAGCATCCCATTACAATGGTTGTAGCCTTCTCGATAGCGAACGCTGCGGCAGCTAAACTTTGTTCGCAAGGGAAATGACCTATCATCACTTTCCAAATTTCCACTATAGTACGCCAGGGGCTTATACCTCACCGTGGTTCTCTGTGTGAGCACTGCCGTCATAACACTGCCATTTGTGTGTGGAAACAGGTAGAATTCCTCTGCATAATTGGGAATCCCTAAAACTGGTGCTGTGCAAATGGCTCTCTTGAGTTCAGCAAATCCTGCCTCCATGGTCTCAGACCATTGAATCTTTTCTTTTGTCACTTGTGCCTTCTTTAGGGCCTGTAGCAAAGGCTTAGTATATGAGCTGTAGTCGAAGACCCATGCCCTGACATAATTGCAAAGGCCTAAAAAGCTCTGTATCTGCTTTATCGTGTGTGGCTTAGCCGTGTTCAGTATGGCTTCAGCCCTTTCTGGGGTAACTCTTTTCCCTCATGTGAGATCAGCTGGCCAATGTATAGCACCTCTTGTTGACAATATTGTAACTTCTCTTTGTCAACCTTATATCCTATTTCAGCCAATATAGTTAATAGCTGAAATGAATCATGTCTGCATTTCTCTTCTGTCGTGCTGCAAATTAAGATGTCATCCACATATTGTAAGACAGCACTTTCTAATGCAATATTGCTTAGGTCCATCTGCAATACTCTGTTGAAAATAGAAGGAGACTCACAGTATCCCTGGGGTAGCCTCGTGCTTTTCAGACGCATTTGTCTGAACATAAATTACGTCAGATCTTGCGAGTCTCGGTGCAATGGGATTGAGAAAAAGGCATTTTTCAAGTCAATCACCGTAAAATATTTTGCCTCAACAGGTATATTACATAGAATTGTAGCCGGGTTAGGGACTAAAGGGAACTCAGCCTCAACAATATCATTTATTGGGCGTAAATCCTGAATTAAACGCCAAGACCCTCCCTTTGATTTTTTGATAGGATAAACTGCAGTATTGCATGATGACTCTGACGTCATTAAGATGCTGTGATCCATCATACCCGAAATTGTCTTAAAAATTCCTTCATCTGCCTCCCTGGACAAGGGATATTGTTGTGCTTTTGGGGGAATTGCTCCTGGCTTCAGTTTTATTTTCACTCCTCTGACTCGTCAAACAGATCGTCATCAGTGACATCAGTTAATCTGTACCCATCTTCAATTGCGATTACTGTGCACCATTGTCGGCCTTCAGCATCACAACCGTCAATCAAAGCCATTTCCCTCGTATTGCGGCTGTGTGTATCACCAAGGGAAATACTTGTCCCTTTTCCTCGTGCATAGGTATTCTTGGCCTAAATAGAAATTCATCTGGGGTCCTCATGGTTTTCTCAGCAAGACCTGGCAGCCCTGCCATTAGCACATGTATTCCATACGCAAATATTTCAGGCTCCAATGGTACAGCCCTCATAGCTGTGTGTCCTGCGTATGCTCTAATCATTTTGCATATGTTCAAATAGTGCATTCCTGGAGTTGAACATACTATGCCCTTCTCCGTGAATGAGATTGTCATGTTTAACTTCGTCATTAGATCTCAACCCAAGATGTTTACTGGGGTTTGTCACGAATATAATAGAGGTACATTCATATCACATTCTCCTATAGAGACTGGAAGTGCGTCTGTAAAAGGAACACGACTTGTAGCTCCTGTGAAACTCTGAGTATTTATAGCATCACCGGACAACGAAAACTTGACTTCACGTATACACAAACGTGTTGCGCCTGTGTCAACTAAGAAGGAATTATCTTTATCCCCTATAATGACATCCACCCTTGGTTCCTGGTGAGGGTCTGGTGTCACTGATAGGATAGAACACATCAGGGTTTCCAGTGAGCTGTCCTAGTCCATATATAATTTTGTCCCACCTTGTGCAAATGGACTACCCCCTTTACCAGTGTTACTCCTCATTCCAGGGTTCGCAGCCTGTCCTGTACTTACTGTCTGTGACAGTTGCATTGGTGCCTGTTGAGACTGTCCTTGTGGGAAACTCATCAAATTCTGAGGTTGCGAGCTTTGTGTGCTCCTAGCATTTGTTGTTGCAACATGTGATTCTGTGCAACTCCATTACCTCCCTGTTGTAAAAACACAGATGGATTCACCATACCTGCTCTTGTTCCTTGGTCATTTTGCAACATGCCTTGACTTCTGCATGTGCATGCTAGATGCCCTGTCATCCCACACAACCAACATACTGGCGGTGGTCTGATCATTTGCCCATTTGACATATCTTGATTGCCATTTTGCATGTTTTGAAAGCCTCCTTGATTAATCTGAAAACCTCCCTGATTACTCTGCCATCCTCTTCCTCTAAATCCTCTTCTCCTGGGGTAAAACCCAGTATTGCCCTGATTATTGGCCTGCTGCATGCTTGACCAATCTGTGCTAGTTATCATTGCCCCTTCAAGGGCATATTTTGACAATTTCTTCTGCACTAATTTTGCCTATTCACCCTTACGTGCAGCTTCTTTTTTGTGATTCTTTTCTTACAGCAGCCTGCAATAGTGTGCGATGGTCAACTGTATCTCAGACCACGGTTTTGCCTCGATTCCTACCAATTTTTTTAGCTGTTTCTATACCGGATCTAACAGCCCCTGGCGTAATATATGGTAGAACACGGGTATAAATTTCCCCCGAGATTCCCGAGTCTCGAGTACCCACGCGCCTTGAAAATTCTGGATGTAAAGCAACGGGTCTTCCGACTCCTTCATTTTTCGAGTCATGATACCTCCCATGTCAGAAGTATCCGGATATAGCAATCTTAATGCTTTCCATACCGCGGCTCTACAATTGGTAAATGGATCTCCATCATGCGCAGTATTAACTGTGGTCACACCAGGGTAATGTGTTCCCTCCTGTCATTTTTTCTAGCTCGTGTATCCATTTTCCGGCTCCCGATGTCACCATTGGAAGCTTATTTTTCAGGTTTTCCCGATCCATGTGGGGCCATGGAATGTGGTCTCGTTCCACCTTTCTCGAGCAATGGAAATTGGGACACATAGTTCTCTCTCTCTTTTCTCATTGTTCTTCTGTCTATTGCAGGAATAACATTCCTGCATCGCCGCCTACCGGGCAATGTCCTTAGCCGGCTCAAAAAGGGTGGTGGAGTCACCCCCTCTGACCGTGAGATACTTCTTCGTGTCGATCTGACTATGTGGTTGATTCTGATGCCTCGGTGCAGACCCACTAGAATCTAACCATCTTATCCCCTTCCCTCCTGAGAATAATTTTTTGTGTCTTCTCTCTTACTCCTTTTCCTCATGCTCCTCTCTTTCGGTGTCAGACATTGTCTGCCCCCAACTCGTGCAACTTCTTGCATCTTCTTTGCTCCTACTTATTTCCAACCTATCTAGGGATCGTTCTCTATTTCCACTACTTCAGGAGACGTCCTCAGTATCATAAAACTGACTGCTCTCCAGGTGCTCATCTTCCCCTCCCCTTGGGGTACTTGTCCTAGCCCCATTTCATCATATATTCTATCGATCGTCTCTCCGATGCTTCTGGTGTTGAAGTCATCCTCGATATTCGCCCTAGATGTGCCTGGTACTGAATCGTACTCAGGAAAGAATTCTTCTATATCTTCCCAGTCTACTACTGGCTCATGTTTTCTTTAACCTCCCTTTCCAGATATTCGAGATCGTGTGTTCTCTGTTTTCGCTTACGTTCTACATCGTCATCAAATTCTCTGTGCTTCCTCGCTTCTTCTCTGACCCTTTCTTCTTCCTCTTTCTTTGCGCCTCTACGTTCATTTGCCCTTTGGATTTCCTTATCGTTTCGTCTCATTATCCTTTTTTCGCCCGTATTCTTTGTTCTTCTTCTATCCTTCGTTGCTCCTGTTTGTCTTGATCATTGGCTGTTCTCTGTTTACGATCGCGTTGCCTTTCTTGCTCTTCACAATATAACTGTTCTCGTCTCTGCCTATCTTTTTTTCCTTATTCTTTCATCTCTCAATCCTTTTTCTTTTTCCTTCTCTTTTCTCTGTAAATCATCTAGCTTCTCTTTTTGTTTCACGTCATCTATGCCTTTACCATCAAGTTTCAATAAAATCTGCCCTCCCATCCATTTGTTTTGTATGAATGCTATCTCATCAGTTCTATCCTCATTCTAAACTAACTAGGCGTTTGTCTAACTTTTTGCCCGTGTATGTGGCATGCAAATATGTCATCATGTGCTGCAGCACTGTTTTAGATAACGATCCACTCTGGGGCCACATGCATAAACATCTTGTTTGCGGTTCCTTTAACCCATTCTGCGTGGTACTTTTAGGTGCATGTTTTGGCAACTGTTTGCACAGATGTACGAATAGAGTCATGTCTTCCATATTTAAATCTGTTCACTTTCTCTTTATACAACACTTGTTAATGTCTTTCGTTACTAAAACAATTCCAACAATATTAAGGAGCACCAATTGTTGCAAGCTCCAATCCCATTTCTCCACAAAATTTGATATCTTCTATTTTACTCAATAAACATCATGTTGTATCCAATCATATAATTTGTATGCTAGCTTCTCGAAGGAAATGTTTTTCTTCCTATGACATCACAACAAATAACACGTAAAACAGACGTTCACAGACTAGACAAACTCCAGCTGGTTACACAGACTTCTGCCTCTAATATTACCCAGACATGGAGTTTAAACTCATCCCTTTCACGAGCGTCTTTAACCGCTGTGGTGACCTATTTGTTCCTCTTTTATTCAGGATTATGGATGCAAGTTTCTTCTAGCCGCTATATTAAATTGTAGGAATTAGGCGAATCCTCTCTCTTCTCAGGTGTCCCCCCCAGTATCTATTTCCTTCCACATATATATATATATATATACATCCTACTCTACTTCTGACTATATTTTGTTTTCCTGCCTCCCTCTATTACCTTTCCCTCACTTGTTCTAAGGCATGCACTTTTGCCAAAGTATTTAGTCTTTTTCACTCCCCGTTCGCATGTTTCCTCTCCAGATGCTCGGGATCACCGCCTTCGTCACCGCCTCTCCTGCCGTTCGTCCGCTCAGTTGACCATAGGAGTGGGAAGGGGTTATGTGAGGAAACACAGGTCCCTTCAGACCTCTGTCTGCAGATTCTATTTTTCACTCTAACCACTGTCTATGGGGAGCTTCACGGTCTACTCAGCTGGATGGCAAAGGACTTGTGATATTGCCGAGGACCTAGAGTTAGTTTATGTCGACGGTCAATGGGTGTCTTACAATGTTCCCTCTAATTATTTTCCTCTAAGTGCGGATATGATTTTTCTTTGTGCGCACATTATTTTCCATGTGCGCAACTGAATAACGATGTAACCTACTTTTTGAGTATGCATAGTTAGTGAGATACCATATCTGAAGAGTTTGGAAGGCAATTTCCCCTTCCGAACCACCGTAATTCTTTACAAATCAGTGTTAAGGGAACATTTTACAACTTTTGTTCTGAACATATAGGCTAAATAAAAATGATTTTATATGTGATTATAAAGAGAGCTCATCAACCAGTTCAAGACTTCAAGATATGCCATAGTACTTAACAAAATAACTCACACACAGAGAGAAAAACTTGTATGCACAAAAAAATCTTTGCATGCTCAGGATAAACAATAGGTTTAGTTGTGGCTATTCATTTGGCAGCACTGCTCAGAGACAATACCGAAATTGCTTAATGCGATTGGGAAACAACTCATGTTTATGACAAAAAACTAAGTATAGCTAATCACTGATGTGACTGTAAAAAATTCAGACATTATGCAATTTTTGGTAATTGAATAATTGTGACTGAAAGGAATTTGTCAGAAAACATGCCAATATGAGTTCATGTGCCACTCTAATTGAGTAATTCAAGGGCCAGGAGAAAATGCCTCTCATCATTTGTGTAAGGACGATAATTGCATCAGAATAACTGCACCACAGAATATGATGATCAGAATTCCTGGGCCTCTGCTCACTATCCACATTATGTTGGTCTGTGAATTGTGACAACATATACTCAAACCAGTCGTACAGCTGGGAGGCATATACACCATCCATTTTACTCCCTAAAACAGGCAATGTGCCCAACAAAAACAGGAAGCCATGAACATATAAGAATCTCCCCCTGCATCTACCCACAAAGTTCCACTGATATCTTTTTGAATCAATGACCAACAGAGCAGTGGTATTGGTAGAAACTCAAATAATATTACTGATCTCAACAGGAATTTTAAGGAGAAATAACATATTTTAATAAGCATGAAATATACCTACTGGAAAAGCCAACTACCTTCTTACTCCCTGAAAAATCGTTTGATTCCAAGTATGGAGTAAAATCATATACAAACCCTGCTTGTAGCCCTGACATAGGAAGTGAAATTACAGGGCACATAATACAGCTTACAGATTTGCCCACCTTTGCTAACCACAGCATAGACAAAAAATCATCAAGAGCCCTACTGCGGTTTCTTCTGGTGCCCTGTTAAAGAACATTACATATAGTTGTCCTGTCAACAGTAGCAATGCTCACAGGTACAACATACTGTGTACCTTCTTCTTTAAGTAGGGACTCCTCCTCTGAAATTCACTATTACCATCTGAACAAGATGCATGGGGATGCTAGAGGCAATACATGCAAACCCATGATTATATTGAAAAGCCATCAGCATTAAGCATAGACAAAAAGAGAAGGTGCAGTTTCCTAGACTATTAATATAGTTTACTATTCTTTAGCAAACAAACATTTCCTTCACTATAATGTACTGCCAAAACATCTGATTTGGTTTTTGAAAGTTGCTGGTTTGTTCTTCATCCCAAAAGGAGTGTTCTCCTGTTCCCTTTCACCCGTTCCCCTCCCGGCTCCTGTACTAGCCTCAAATATTAGTTGACCGGGCTCACTAACTTGGAGATTTGCATACATAGAATACTTTGCAAGCAAATCCAATATAAAGCCTCACAATGATATTATGTGGAGTTTAAGAAAATGTCATAAGTCTGCATGTGCACAATTACTATTTAGTACATACATGATTGTTTGCAACATACCCCACCTTTCAATTGTTGGGTAGGATTATACAAGTGGTCAGAGAAACCATGTTTGTATAGCAGCAAGTTAACATATCATTTGGTAAGGTCTATGCTCCATGGAACTCTAAACATTTTGAAAGGTTGCAGATTGTGTGAAAAACATTCTAGTTATCTGAATAGTGTTAAATATGGATAATACCAGGCAGAGTCCATACTAATTATCCCTGGCAGGCCAAGTAAATTATATGTCAATGTTGCTCTCCTCGTATATGGTAATGTTAGAAATGCTAAATAGGAGATGCTGACCATGACATTTGCCTACTCAAAATCCTTACAGGGCAAATTCATTTTTGAGTTTTATAATGTGTTAACTTAAAAGTGGGGCTTTTCAAAGTGCTTGTGTGACATATGTACAAAGAATAGTAAGCATGGGGTGAGGTTACACATCCTAGTAGACTGCTTACTTAAATTCAGTATCCAATACTTGAGCTGAAACTTGGGTTACATAGTGTGGGTAATGCTTTTGCTAAGGCACCATGAGTAACAGAAATTCTTGTGCTTGAACGTCATTCATATTATAACAAACATAAAACAAGACTATTATCTAAGTCTGGTAACCTTTTTCAGAGTGAAGGTAGTCAGAGTCCAGGTTGTCTGGTAATATCTAAATGTGGCCTTGAGTGGAGTTCGAGTAATGTGGTAGAATCAAGTATAGGAGCCATCGGTGGGGAGGGAAGATTATTTGTTTAATATGTGCAGGCATATCTTAGTTATATGCTCTGTTCATACAGCCTCATTTTCATAATAGTTTTTAACCTCTTGTCAGTGTATTCTGTTTTTAGGATTTTTAGGTTTTCAAGGTCAAGATTGTATAGTAGGGCAATGTAAATCGGTTAGACCAGAATATGAAGAATAGTTAGTATAATTTATCTTCATTTTGAAAGAAAGCAAATATAAGGTAGTTACTGTGGCTTGTCCCTTATTATATCTTTATAAATAGGTGGGAATTGTATGCGCACAGCATAGAGGGAACATTGGTGTCTTATCTATTCGATAATCGATAACCATACGATCTCTACTACCAAGTGTGATCCGGGACCCCCAACCGGCCCATAGAGTCGGGGTTTGCCCAGAAGCACTTTAAGACAAGATATAAGCACCCTTGAGATGGATGGTGGTGCAGATTAGTACTCCAACACCATATTAATAATGACAACTCTACTATTTGGCAAGGGGAGTCCGTTTAATGACAAATACAAAAAACGGGGAGTGTCATGAATATCAGCGGATGTGTGATCTTCTCTCTCGCTTCACAACTCCAACAAACTTCATAACAAACATAACATTTATACTGAAAACTCGTCATCATTGACGTGTAAAACTTAAAAGTTGGCATGCAATTTTATTGGTTCAGGAAAGGTAACTTTAATATAGGTACTATATCTGTATATGGTAACGGATTAAGGGGATTGGGTAAACACTGTCAGGTGGGGCATCTAAGCCCTTCCTTCAAAATGGCTACTGTAGATGTCACTAGAAGTACAATGTCCTATTGGTTCTACTAACTATAGGACCCTAGATTACTTGGTCCATTGTGATTGGGTTGGCACCAACTCCACTCATATTTTTTCACTTTGCTTAGCAGCACTCAGAATGGTCAGCCAGGTGCAGGGTGCCCCTTATCTCCCCCAGCATTCCTCCAATTATTGTTACAATCAAGCATCACTTTAGTGGCCATGTGTCAATTATTCCGCTGTGGTTGGCCTCGAGACTGCATCTCCTGTCTGGAAAAGTTCTGCTATCTTCGCCTGGCCTATTGCAATGCGTAGGTGTGAAAGTCTCACTTCTGCTTGCTCAGCTGGTCACATGATTCAGACATCATGAATTTGCCTCTTCTTCATGTAATTCATGTATTTGATTTTCGTTTCACCCACCACCTGCCTTCGGTTTCTTATCTTGACCTTTCAGAGCTGGATATTCTGTTCTTAGCTTCAATGTATTGTAACTACTGTTCATCTAAACTACTGATACAAACTTGGCTTTTTCTGCCACGAGTTGCCTCTGCTGAGTTTTGTTACTGCTGCTTATTCTCGATTTTGCTAAATATGAAGCTCTCCTCGTGTTGCCTTTAGTAACCTTTGGGTTGATGCTGCTTCTCGTGCAAAGTGGAAATATACTTATATAACGTGCTTCCTTTGAGGTAGATATGTATAGGGGGTGCTTGCCGCACTATCTTTCTACTAAGCATAGCAAGCCGCATGATTTTCTTAGCTTTCGTTCGGTTCCAAGCATATGTACATGCATAAACTGGTCGAATTTCTATATCATGCTCATGGCTAAAGCTTCTTACATTTGACATCGTCCTTCCACTTTAGGTTCAGGATATCCCTCGTTCATGGCGTTTTGTCTCTTTACATCATTCTCTGGTCGTCATTTGTTCTGTATATGAGTTAGTCTGGGTTCTCGTGATGTCACCATTCATATTCCATTAAGACCTTTTTGGTTTCTTAGGGACTGTACTTAGATGATCTTCATTTCGTTTCATTTGTTGATATGGCTTTCTCAATGGGTACCTTACTGTCCATGGTTTCCTTGGTATCGGTACTTCAATAGGCATTGTTCTTCTGATATGTACTGGACAGATCCCTGCTGCGGCTCTTTGCTGGTTTATTTGCTCATCATACGTCACATATTTGGCGTGAACGTTCCTGGTACTTCAAAATGGACGGTCTGAGTGCGGGCTGCATTTAGGACCTCCTCTACACTATGCAAATTAGTTAGCTTCTTTTTAGCAACCATGATCTATGGGTGAATCTGGCAACTGCAAAGACCAGATGTGGTAAACTTTTCTTTCTTAAAAATAGCATTGCTGATCTGGTATCTCTCATTCGGCTTCCCACAGTGCAGGCTTCAGATACAAGCGCTGCAAGTGTTTTGTTTTCCCACACAGCAACATACAATGTGTCATTGTTTCTATTGCCTCCCCACACATCACACATTTGTCTGAATTCTTCTCTTTCCAGTACTGTGTGAAGTTAGCTACCGGGAGGGTCCCCAATCTCACTTGAATATAAAGAGATTTCTAATATGTGGGTGAGATGATATCTCGATATAATTTCCTGCCTGGGGACATGAACTCAAGGTAAGCAGGGCCCAATTAGAACTCCCTGGCAGCAGCCACCAACTGGTCCCTTGGTCTCTGGGCCGCGCGTAACATTTGCTCTTTCCTTATATCAGGCAATTGATTTTTGGGTTTTTCCCATAAGTTGCCTCCTCCTATTTCATAAAGGGACCTTTTTACATGACAAACCCAGTCTAAAGACCGCACTCCATCCATGGACATCACATAACGCAGGGTGTCTCTATATTTCACCAGCCCTTCTTGGAATTTTGACTCACTGGTGGATCATTTTCCCAAATGTTCATGCCCTCACAATTCTGTCCCGCATAGGGCAGCCGGGCTAGCCTGCTTCCTGAATAGGTCTAGTGCTGGTGAGTTTGCTCCATGACTTGTACATGCATGAAATGCTGTAATAGAACCCCCCAAACTTGTCTAGGGTGGTAGCAGACCGATTAAGCTGAGCCGACCACCATTCTGACTCTTGGTATTGAACCCAGATGTAATCAAAATGTTGTACTTGCTCTAATTGGTTTCCATTCACCCGTAATCCTAATGTTTTGGATTTGGCAAACCTGGGCTTAAACACCATTGCCTTTAACTTATTCGTGTTCAGGTGCAATTCTAATTTGTTACACTTGAGCACGAATAATGCCATGATTTTTCCTGCCCTTGCGGGGTTGTTGCCAGTAATACTGCATCATTGGCGTAAAACAAAGCAGGGTATTTTTCCATATCCATTTTGGAGCAGTCCTGACATTTCATTAGCAATTTATCAATTATTTCCTGTATATATAGGTTAAATAAAATGGGCGCCATGGAGCAACATTGACTTGCCCGCTTTGATACATCAAAGGCTGCAGTAAATACACCTTCTAGCCCATACCGAACAACAGCTTTATTTTCAGAATAAAGAAGCCTAGTTAGCCAAATCAGATAGGCATGGCCTTTGCAGAGAGATTATAATTTCCAGAGCTTTTCCATTGAAACTGAGTCAAACCCTGTCCTTAAATCGAGGAATAAAGCGTACAGTTTCATATGCTTCAGGACTGTATATTTTTGGATCAGCATATGAAGCAGAAAACAGTGCTCAATAGTTCCTCTGTTCTTTCGGATACCTGCCTGCAATTCAGTTATGGCGTTGTTATTATCTACCCAATTATGAGGTTTGCCTAAGATGATCTTCCGAAATAATGTGTGCTAACCAAGAGGGATATCGGGCGGTAGTTGGCTGGATTTTCCCTCCATCATTTCTTGTAAAATCAACTCCAACGTCTAACTGTTGCAAAAGTGAATAGTTTGTATGAACATCAGCCTATTCATCCTCTACACTCACGTGAAGTCATGGGAGGCAACTTAGAATTATACCGATGAAAGCAACTAAAGGTGCACCAATCAGTTTCTGGGAAAAAACTTTAGATGCTCGTTGTTTGCCTATGCTTTTTCCTACTGGAGAAGGAGGCAGATTGGATGGTCGGAAGGTTTGCATTTCTTTTTCTGAATACCATTGTACACAAATGTTTTCTGAAGATTCACGATTCTGCACCAATGTTGTATATATTTTTCACGTATTGTATGAAAGTGTTTTTTCGACAATATCTTATGCTGTTGCTCATACACGTCAGATAGAAACTCGATTTTGAAATGTTTCTGCATGCGAGATGCAGCGACAGGTAAAACAAGAACATCAAATCTTATAAGGAAAAATTACCAAAATCCTTGCCACAACGAGAACTACAGACTATTGATATATGTAACACTCATAGGTTAAATACATGATCAGAAATGTGGGCCCTCCAACTTGGTTTGGGACTTTATGTTGCACTGAGTATGGTTGGGATTATCTTGCCAAGTGGATTTGTAAAAGTAATCCACACAAAGAAGACATAAAACACATGACACAGGGATAATTGTGGTCCATGAACTCTGTAAGTGTAATGTGATTCTTCCATCACTGATTTTTAGCTGTGTTACACTTTATATGTAAAAAGAAAATGCTCCACTATGTACTGTGGAACATTTCTTTTAGATGAAAGAGTACCAGTCACGTGGGGTTCCAGATATACATATGCTGTTGTGAATTAAAGATGCCCTACCATTAAATAAAGTGATGGCTGCGTGAAGGAGTTTATAGAAAAATATGTTACTTGTTCCATCCCTGCTCAGCATGTGAATGCTGATCTAATGAACAAGGTGGAACGGTTTCAAAGGCACTGTGTCAAGTACTGTCACAGAAAATATAAAAGTAAAGACAAGTACTAATCCTAGTGCAGATTTGGCTTTCGAAGGCCTCTGATACCAGTTGGTCAAGCAAATAGTAAAATGTCATCTGTTCACCACCATGTTACTGGTAAGTCACTGAGATGTATCATTTAAAAAGAGATAAGACATTCTAATTAATTAATGATAACAATCCTGTCATTGCTCAGCTTTGGAATGCAAATTCTGATGTACAGTATATTGCAGATGATGCAACAGATGTTTCTCGTTATGTTACAGCATAAATGACAAAAGCTGAAAAGAGCAATGTAGCTGAAGTATGGGCAGACTTAAGAGTGGACAAAAGCCTTAAAAACGTCTTAGCTTTGGGCTCAAATTGCTCTGTCATACAGAGTGTGTAAGCTATATAGCTGCAGATCAGCTAACTAGTTTGCTTATGTATGGACGTAGCATTAATGTACTATTGTTAAGTCTTGAGCCAGATACTACAAGACATTGGGTACTGAAGCATTTGAGTGGAATTCAGCAGTTAGCTGAAGGAGTAACTGATAGTACAGAGATTCTCAAATTAAATTTGATTGATACCTATTGTCCAAATAGGACTGCAGATTTGGAGGATCCTCAGTTAGAGGAAGTAGCAGAGGATGGTTTAAAGTACATGGATGTACTGGTTGTCTAGTGAGACATGATAAGCCTCGTCAACCACATGGAATTGTCTTACCAATCTGCAGAGAAAAGGGAAGGAATAATTTTCTTTTTGACCTTTGCAGTTGTTCTTCCAAAGGCATGCAGAGAGTGATTTTCTTGAACTTTTTTGAAACTTTTTAACAATAATATTTTGCAAAAAACGACTTAATTAGATATCCAAAATGTGAACAGTATTTAGAGTTACTGGAAAAAGAACTACGTCAAGAAGAACCTTTGGCAACTGAATAGGCAAAAGAGTCTCCTGAGGGCAGTCAAGAATCTGCAGTAGGAAGTCAAAATGTCTTAGAAAAGCCAATTATTCAAACTGATGTTGAGCTCAGCATGGAAGAAGTTGTTAGGGAGAATTCTCCAGAATGGCTAATTTCCCTTACCTGTTGAGTCCCTTGGCAGATTTGCTGGATTTCTAGAGTTTAACCTGGTAAGAGTGTGAGCCTTTTTTCCCACTCTTACATGTGTTTTTGCTATATGTTGTAGATTTTTTTATGCTCATGGACTATGGAGTCTCACCCATTCCATGCGCATCATCTTTTTACTGTGGGTCACTCAGCACCTTTAGTGCAGTGACATAGGGTTGTCTTTTTAGACTTTCCACTTTAAACTCCATTTTCTGGGACTGACTACTGTCTACTGACTACTGTCTCCCAGAACATGTACAGTTGCCATTGACTTTACTAGTCTTTTTAAATGTACAGACCCAGTAAAAACTATCTTCCGATAGAGTACTGGAAGGGTTAATCGTTTTCCCTTTTTGCCTGATTCTCATGGGACATTGTTTCATTCCCCTTTCTCTAAGATTTGGCTAATGGCAGTAGTATCTACCATTACAGCAAGCTATGAAAATAGCCTCGGTAACATTAGAGTCTATGGTGGTAGCCTCAAACTCTAACCCGCTCGATCCCTTTTATTTTTATTTGGTTCCGGTTGGGTTTATTCGCCATTTCTTTTTGTAAAGGTCTTTCTCGTGTTTTACTGTGCATGCCAAACCAGGTTTGGTTCCTTTGTTCACCGTCCTTTGGCAGGCTTCTGCACAGAAGCCCTCCTTAGGCGCCTGAGTGTATGGGTGGACAGGATGTGAGGGAGGGGTTTGAGGCCCCCTGCACAGGGTCTCCTTGGAGACCCAAGTCACACTCTTGTTTGAATGGCTAGGCGACTGTCCTGCCAGGACAGCCACCCTGCTGTGTGATTGACAGCCAGGCTGTGTGAATGGGGTAAAACTGCTTAAAAGGAGGTCTGTGGGACTTGGAAGGCAGAGTCGCTACTGGATCATGAGAGCCAACGAGAAGCTGAAGGAAGACGACTGCTGCAACTACTGGACACCTGGTGAACCCCTGCTGCAGGTCCGAATCGCCTGAAACTGAATCGCCTGAAACTTCGACGACAGAGGAGATCCGCAAGGAGGCTTCTCCCCTTGAGCCTGGTGGGACCAACCAGCTCACAAAGCCCCTCGACCTCCTCTTCAGCCTGGTCGAATTTGCTGTGCTACAGGAAACCGGATAGCCATGAGAGAGAGTCCATTTCTGCTTTTAAGGAGCGCACATTTTATTCAATACTCTGCTCTGCTGCTGGCTTCTTCACTGAGAAGTGCAGGACCCTCCATTCTTCCTCCTTCTTGTCTCCATGGCAGTCGCTTCAGGAACCGTGAGCCTGCAGGAACTGCCAGGAACAACTTCCTCAGCTACAGCATTCTTCTTCATTTAAGGTACTATTCAATTCCAGTCGTTCGTTCCGTCCGACCGCGGTGAATGTGTTTGAAATCTTTCGCCTCTCCAAAGGCTTGTCCTTCTCTTCTTCTTTGAATAACTTACATCCGACCAACTTCGTTTTGAATTCTTTCCAAAAATGTAACCGCAAACTACTCTGAACTGTGTGATCCTCTGCAAAGACTCTGAACATTGACTCAGGCATGTACACTTGAATCCTGGTTGTAGTAAGCCTTTTCTAGATTGCCCTGTCTATTACTTGTTGGCGTTGATTTTGGATAACCTTGTCTTTTCCTCCCTTTTAAATTTCTGGAGTGCCATTTTGCTCACACATCATTTTGAACTTAACTTGTCCATATTTGATTGGGAGTCATTTTAGTGTATTAAGATTGTGATTTTCTGCTGCTTTGTAATAATGAACTGTTTTAGAACTGATGGTGTAAATAAATGTAAATTCTTTTACTCAGAAACCTTGAATCAATGTTTGCTTGAATCATAGTAATTGTTGTTCTTTGTGTAACTTCTGATACTGCTCACTTTACTCTTGTGATAAGTCTGGCTGCTCAGCCATCGCTACCACTTTACTGTGTAGTACAGGCTCATACCAAAGGTGAAATTGTACTTTCACTTGTAGTCTTAATTATATGTGGTGTTACCAATGGGTACTGCATATGATTCCGCCAAACACTGGTGTACAGTGGTGAGGATACAGTATAGTGATTAGACTTAGAGTGCTGCTATTACCTTGGCTCAACTAACCACAAGGCTAAACAACACTAAAAGCAATTTTAATCATGTCTGATATGGAAAGCTACAGTCAGGATACCCTCCCTACTTACACTGTTGATCATTTGAAAAATCTGTATAGAGATAGGAATCTCTCTGTTAAAGGCAAAAAGCCAGAATTAATTGAAAAGTTGTTGGAGAACGAACGTCCGGGGAGTGGGTCTGAAATACCTAGCCCTCCAGCAAATGTGGAAAATGATGAGGATGGTAATATGAGTCTCACAATGAAGGCCCTATTGCTTCTCTACTTGATCAGCAACTCAACCTTTGTCCACTGGGACCTCATCAGGTCATACACTCAGTCCTGAATTCATTGCTCTAGAAAAGATGAGGATTGAATTGGAATTCAGATGTATTCATGCTCAAACTGAACAAAACCATCAAGAACTTAAGCACAGAGAAATGGAGTTGAACCATGCATTAGAAATGAAAAAGTTGTCTATTGAGAATGCTTCTCTCCCAGAGTCTTCTAGGTCTTCCAGTCCTAAGAGACCACGTATGCCTAAAGAACGTGTGGGTATGTATGAGGCTATTTTGCTCACACTTCATTTTGAGCTTAACTTGTCCAGAATTGATTGGGGGTCGTTGTAGTGTATTAAGATTGTGATTTTCTGCTGCTTTTTAATAGTGAACTGTTTTATAACTGATGGTGTAAATACATGTATATTCTTTTACTCAGAAACCTTGAATCAGTGTTTGCTTGAATCATAGTAATTGTGGTCCTTTGTGTAACTTCGGATACTGCTCACTTTACTCTTGAGATAATTCTGGCTGCCCAGACATCACTACCACTTCACTGTGTAGTACAGGCTTGTAACAAAGGTAAAATTGTACTTACACTTGTAGGGCCTCATTACGAGGTTGGAGGTAGCCATGGTGCTGTTAGCACCATGGCTACCCCCTTACCACATACCGGGTCCGGGTTCCCTGAATGGGGAATTACCAAGCCATTCCAACCTTGGAGGACCCGGTATTTCCCCATTCAAAGAACACATCCCCATTCCCATTCGAGTCCCCATAGGGCTAAATTGGAATGTGGAGCATGCTACTAACGGGCCTGTTATTAGCATGCTGGTCCTTTAGTGGCTCCCGCTAAGGGCGCCTGGTAAAACCAGCCGCCCTTAGCGGGACCCGCTAAAGGACCACGTAATGCAGAGGTAAGGGGTTAATGGCACCGGCACTTTTACAGGCGCCATTAAACCCTTACCTCCAACCTCGTAATGAGGCCCGTAGTCTTAATTATATGTGGTGTTCTCAAAGGGTACTGCATGTGATTCTGCCTAACAGAAGTAGAAAGTGGAATGCAACAAACTAAAGTTGCAGATGCAAACTATGATACATTAGTAAGTAAACTTAATGTAGAGCAGAAGGTAGTTTATTGTAAATTCAAAGATAGGTTCTTACACTGTTTACCATATGGCAAGCATGAATGTTATTGTGTCCAATACAAGCCTCTATTGATGTATGTTAGTGGGCAAGCGGGAACGGGGAAATATATTTTAATTCATGCTTTGAGGGGAATGTTACGAAATGAAACCGCTTACTCTCTGCCATGTATTGTAACTTGTCCAACAGGTTTAGCAGATTTGAACATAGGAGGTGTTCAATCAATCAATTAATCAATTTATTCGCATAGTGCTAGTTTTTCTCAAATTTTCAGGCAACAAATTCCAAAGCCTGGGGCCGGCCACTGAAAAGCCCCGGCCACCCAAACGTTTTTTCCTGTACTTGGGTATCTGAAGGAGTGCTACATTTTAGGATCTCAAAGAACACACCGGGATATATCTAACCAGTTTCTCCTGGATGGCTAAGCATCAATTTCCACCTAGTGCACGGTGCATAATGCAAAGCACCTTAAACTGCACCCACGTTTCTACCGGGAGCCAATGGAGAGATTGTCTAGCCTTCAATACTCCTGCTCTGACTGGCAAGTGGGTAACCAAACACACTGCTGCATTTTGTAGCACCTGCAGGCGCTGCATAAGAAAGGCAGGCTGTGCCAGGTAAACAGCATTACAATAATCCAGACTCCCATTAACACAAGCTACCACTACTTGAGCATGAAATTTATCTGAAATAAATGGGAGGACTTTCTTTAGCTGTTTGAGCTTAGCAAAGCCTGCACCATACACTGAGTTAACCTGTGCCTCCATAAACAGGGATTCCGAAAGCTTTACACCTAAATTACGAACTGTCTTGGAAGGCTTAGTTAACGGGTCCATGATGCGACCAAAAAGCATCGGACCATCCATCAGCAGCCCCTGGCAGACCCGAGATCAGAGTCTCTGTCTTCCTGCAATTCAACTTGAGCCAATTTGACTCCATCCAGACGTGGACGGCTTCCATGCAGTTTCTTAGCTTATCTCTTACATCACCCTGCTTAGTCACTAGTCTAAACAGCATCTGTGTGTCATCTGCATATGAGTATACTCTAAAGCCAAACAGATTCATCTAGATCAGCAAAAGGTGATTATATAAATTGAAAAGCAGGGTAGAAAGAGCCAAACCCGAAACTGGAGTGAAGCGGTAGGGGTGAAGGGAACCTCTCTGCGAGCGAGAGCTCAAGAAAGCATGAAACCAATCCAGTGCTGCCCCAGCAAATATTGCCTTCACTAGCCCCGTCATCAATATTCCCTGATCAATGGTATCGAAAGTGGCCGGCAGGTCCAAAAGAATGAGAGTTGTTGTGCTGCCCTTGTCCCTGATCATGGTAAAATTCATCCAATATCAATACCACAAATGATTTGGTTCCCATGAAGGGGCAAAAGCCCATTTGGAAGCTATCTAAGGTGTCTTGACTTTCCAAGAAAGTTCTCAATTGGGGGGTCACTAGTGCTTCCAAAACCTTCATAGGAAAGGGCAAGAGTGAAATAGGATGATAGTTAGCCAAAATCAGAGGATAAAGTGATGGCTTTTTCAGCAATGGAATAATGAAAGCCTCTTTAAGCTTAGACGAACTACGCCCACTGCAGAGACAAATTGTGTATCATAAAACTCCATAGGCGCTGCTTTAAACAGTCTCAGTGGAATGGAATCTAAGGGCGGCGGCGATTTAAACTTTGCAACTATCTTAATTCGCTCATGCTTGTTCCTTAAGGAAAAATCAGAAAAAAGGGCTTCTGACTTTTTTCCACCTGACTGTGGACATTTCACAAAATGGGTGCATACAGAAATAGATTAGCTTGTCTTCAATGACTCTATAGTCACACACCAAGCTAGATTGCCAAAGGTTGAATCCTTCCTGTCTAGCTAACTATCGGCCAATTTCCAAATGCCTGGAAAAGCTGGCCATCTCCCAGCTTTACCTTCATTCCAATTCTGTTGGCTGTCTACATGACCACCAGTCTGGCTTCAGAGCTGTCAGAAACACGGACACTGCTCTCCTGAACATCCATGAAGATATGATCTGCAACGTTGACTCTGAAATTCCCTCTGTTCTTATCCTACTCGATCTCTCTTCTGCCTTTGACACGGTCAACCATACCATCCTGCTCAATCGTCTCTGTGATAACCTGGTTATCACTGATCAGGCTCTGGTCTGGCTGACACCTCCCAGATCACACTCGGGTCCTTCCTATCATCTATCGCCCTCTCTAACTGTGGTGTTCCCCAGGGGTCTAACCTCACGCCCTGGCTTTTCAACCAATACCTGGCAACTCTTGCCCACTGCATTGCCATTTTATACTCAAATTTCCAGTGCTACAGTGACGACATGCAACTCATTTTCAGGCTGCCCTCAGCCACCTCCTCTCCCTCTCTCATCTCTGACTGCCTTACTGCCATTCAAGATTGGTGTTCCACCAATTATCTTTGTCTGAATGCCAGCAAGACCGAGATCCTTCTCATTTGCACACCTTCTCCATCCTTTCCCCTCACTCTCTGGCCGGCCTCCTTTGGCCCTCCTCCTACCCCCACTTGCGAGGCTAAGAACCTCGGGGTCTTCTTTAATTCCACACTTTCCTCTCCACCCACATCTCTAATGTCTCTAACAAGTCAAGAGGTACTCTGTCTTTCCTCTCCTTCTCCCAGAAGCTCACTGTCTCCCAAGCTCTGGTTCTCTCTAGGTTGGACTATTGTAACAGACTCTTTCTAAATCTACCTGCCTCTACTCTCTAACCTCTGTAAATAATCCAGAACAGGACTGCAAGACGTGTCCTTGGCCTCAAGCCCTGGGATCGTATCTCTCCAGCTCTGAAATCTCACCATTTGCTCCCAGTGGATGCAAGGATTAAATTCAAAATGCTCTGCATTGTCCACAATGCTTTCTGGGCCCAAAATGCCTTCAGTTCAGCTATTCCTCTGCAAATAGCTCCCCTCTCAAGCCCTTCGCTCCCCTTTCAAGCCCTTCACTCCTCTACCTCTAACTCCCGCAGGGTTAGTTGTTTTTTAAAGAAACGAGCTGGGGGTAGATCTCTGTATGCAGCTGGGACCTCCCTCTAGAACAGCCTCCCTGCCAGTCTAAAACTTGAGGAGAACCATCTCCGGTTCTGGAAGCACCTCAATACCTTTCTCTTTGCTTCTGCCTTCGCCCCCCCTCTGCCCTGCTGATCTGCTCTCTCTTGGCACTGTGCACCTGGCCACCCTCTGTCCTCCGGCCCAGGTTCCTGCTCACTCTGCCACCCTCCCGCACTGCCTCCGGGCCACCCCATGCACCAGAGTCTGTATCTGTGCCCATACAGCCCCTCTCTTTTTTTCTTCCTGGACTTATCTGACCTACCTTGTCTGCTGCCTTAAACTCAGCACGTGCCACTTGCTGGATTCACTATCACTTTTGTTGCTTTTATTATTTATGTATTTATTATTATTTATTTTGTTCTCCTTTGCTCCTCACTTTCTACTTCTCCCCCTTCCTTGCACTTTTCCCCTCCTCCTCCCGCATGCACTTGCGCGTTCTCAATGCCACTGGGCCCAGCAAGATCGTTGTTTTGTTCTTCCATTTTCCCCTCCCTTGCCTTGTCACGCTCTGAAACACGTGTGTATGAGCGTGCTAGAAATAAAATATCAAATATCAAAAAAATATATATCAAGGGTTTAAATAATGCTTGCTTAATGGTGCTTCAACCAATGATTTAGAATATGTTTTATATTATTTCTGAATATTAACATGCAAAATTGATGTTTAGAATGGGAGAATAGGGTAATTAGTGTTTTTTGTAAACTAAAGGATAGATATGTACTAGGTTCAATATAAAAAACACTACAAAATAAATGTATATATTAGATTGTCAAGAATATATAGAATATATGTTACTAAAAAACAGAATTCTTCAATCTTCTACTTCCGTTTCATTGTGTAAAACACTGTATATTATAATATGTTGAAGTGTTTCCTATAAGTACTGGGTTACATAAGTGTTTCCATGTACATTATTTTGAGTAAACAGTAGGAGGTAGATGCAAAAAAATGAAAAGTACAGAGTTTTCAAAAGAAATGAACTCTGACCTCTAGAAGAATTTTATGGGACAAACTGTACAAGAAGTATTGTAATTACATTAAAAAGGCAAACAGCCTACAAAAGTACTAGTTGATGTATTCTGTAATGTACTTCTATTTCAAGTGTTTCTACAAAAGTCCGGGAATGTGTTTGTTCATGACACTGTGTTTTTTAAATTAAAAAAAAATGATAAACTTGTTTTAAAGAAATATCCATTTATTTTTATAGAGTAGAATAAACACAATTGTTATTAACTTCTTATGTGTGTAGGTGGCCAAAGAAAAGAAAGCAAACAGATTTAAAAAGAAGTATTTAGAGATAATCTGAATATTTGAAAGTGAACGTTGGTTTAATAGAAAAAAAGGGATTCCATACTGCACACAATTTTCTGTGCAAAAGTATTAAATAACAATACATGGTTTTTAAAAATGTGAAAGATGATGTGTAGATCATGAAGTGTTATTATTAACTTCTTATGTGTATATGTGGCCAAAACAAGGACCACACAGATTTTACAAGAAGTATTCAAATGACATGTGTAAGATACTTAAAGTAGCATGTAGTAAGTACTCATTTAGTTACATTCAGAGAACTTTTTCTTGTCTTTTTCTTTTCTACCTATTATTTCAAATAATGGTATGACAAGACATTAATTTGATGTGTTACATTACATTGTGTGTTGATGCCCAGTGGTGCATGACAATAAACCTGAGTATCGAAAACTTAGAATAAATAATTGTATAAAGTAGGCATGTCTGTATATTTTATTGTAAAACTGAAGACATGGGGCCTCATTCCAAGTTTGGAGGTAGCCATGGTGCTATTAGCATTAGCTATTAGCACCATGGCTGCCTCCAAAACCGGGTCCTGGTCCAGTCTGGTTGAATGGGGACCTACCAGGTCATTCCGACCTTGGAGGACCCGGTAAATCCCCATTCAACCAACCATTCCCCATTTCCATTTGAGCCCCCATAGGGCTCAATGGGAATGGGGAAGGCGCTAATAACGGGCACGCATATTGCGGGCCCGTTATTAGCTCCAAGGTCCCTTAACGGGTCCAGTAAAGAACGGTTGGTCAGACCAGCCGTTCCTGCTGAGACCCGCTAAGGGACCTCGGAATTGGGCGGTAAGGGTTTACTGGCACCGGTCTCCTTACCGGTGACCATTAACCCGTACCGCCCACCTGGGAATGAGGTCCATATTTAGGTTATATGTCTCAGTTTCGTGGTTAAGGTTTCAAAAACTGCTCTGTATATTTCATATGTTTTAAATTGAAAGAAAGTGTGTACAAAAATGAAACATAGGCTTTCTGTTTATAGCTATTTATTTTATGATACTTTTAATGTGTTTTTTCTATACGTACAAGAACCGATGAAAGAACGTTTGAAATTGCTACCAATCTATTTAGAATTTGCTCATGCAAAGCCAGGTTCATAGTTACCTTAATGCTTAGTGTAGCTCCAGTAATTTATTAAGGATATTTGCACCCAGGGAAGGGCGCTCAGCCAATTAAGAATCTGGACTAATGGGAAGAAATGCATTTCCTTGCCTGCTATCCCAGCCACCTGAGTCCCTTCCCGGGTGGCATCATTGATTTTTTTTAATCTGGGGAGGGAACAGGGAGCCTTAATTTTGCACCACCTGTTGCTCAGCCTATGAGCACAATGATGACATCACAGATCATTCCCCTGATGACATCACTGACGACATAATTGGTGACATCATACATAACATAATTTATAAATTAGTTAATGAACCTTTGTTTAATTAAATAAGAATGTTGGACGTGGCCTTGGACATGGCCTTTGCCACTGCCAAGGCTGTGGTAACTTGCCATTGCCGAAAGCCATGTTTAGTGACTGGTTAGTGATCATGGCCAAAGGCTGTTTCCACTGGCTATGGACGAAGGACATGGCTAGTGGCTGGTTAGTGTTGTAAAATATACAGTAGGCATGGCAGAAGGCCGTGGCCAGTAGATCAAAGGCCATGGCTACGGGTTTGTTAGTGTTTGAAAATATACAGTGAGCACAGCAGAAGGCTGTGGCAGCTTTCCATAGCTGAAGGCCATGGCTACTTCCCCTTAATGTTATAAAATATACAGGGGGGACAACTGAAGAGCTTGCTCACTGGTCATGGCCACATGCCATGGGTAGTGGCTGGTTAGTTTTGAGAAATATACAATGGGCACAGCCGAAGGCCATGGCTACTGGCCTTGGATGAATGCCATGGCTAATGGTCCCTCAATGTGTTTAAATATACAGTGGGCATGGGCAAATGCCATGGCTAGTGTCCAGTTAATGTTGTAAAATATACAGTAGGCATTGCCATGACAAGTGGCCCCTTAATTTATTCAAATATACAGTGTGCATGGACAAAGGTCGTTGCCCATGACTGTTTAGGGTATTAATATAATCAGTGATTCCAGTTATGGTTAAACTAACAACAACTTATAGTTTACACCCATGAGAAATATTAGTGTTAAGGTAACAACATGATACACTTTATTGATACATTTAAAAAAATGTATTTTAAACTGAAATATCATGGTAACCTTAATTCACCGACACTCTTAAAACCATACAATATCACCGTACAATTTTGACAATTTCACACATAAAAACAAGAAATTGTATGAAATGTAAAATCATTCAAATGCAATTAAATGTAGACCTATATTTTGTTAAAAGAAAATATAACATATTTTTGTAATATAAAATTCAGTTCAGTTCAACATTGTTTTACTCGGCACAGGCCATAAAACCATCATTCACTTACAAACAATTTACAGTTAGACAATTACTATTCATCTGAATTCATCATAGTAAAAATACATCAGTAACCTAGAAGCCCAATAAAAAGAGATCACAGAATAAATACAATCAACATGATATCTAAATAAGACAGGAAGGTGCTATATAAAGTGCAATTATGTGCATGTAATCCACATCCCTCATGTTAGTGCTGACTAATTCTAGCAATTACTTACATGTAGAAAATGAATTCCGAGAAACAAATACTTGGTGCAAAGTAAGCAGAAAGTGCCATATCAAGTGTAGTTGTGTCCATTTTGTCGTTCCACACACAGTTGCCATAGCTCAGACTACTGTGGTACCAATAGACTTGACCAAGCTGTCTCTACGCAGCCAGGCGCTGTGTATATACTTGGCCACCAAATTCACCACCCATATTTCAGATTTACATTTACAGTAATCCATCATTTCTATGATCCTATGGTACCTCCTGCCCTGAGAATAGGTTTTAAATGTGGAACCCTGACAGGTTGCAATTGATCACAGATTAACAAGAAATGTGTGACAGTTTCTTCACCCACTTTGCACAGTGTGCATGTTTTCGTATTACCTGCCCTCCATGTGCTTGTGAATCCTGAAAGCTTAGGGTGTCCATTGTAAAATCTAAATATAGAGATCTTGCGAAGGCCTGTGTGATCACATACAAGTACTCCTCATACCCAAAGTCCCTCTTGGCTTCGAGGAAGCAAGGCCTGAGGCATAACCCCTGGCACAATTGCCCAAACATCTCCTGAATTCTTGTAGAATGGCATCTTTGAGCCTTGTCCTTTATGCTCTCGTCAGTGTGCAGGGTTTGGCCCACATTCTCCACAGTTTGAGCCTTCCAAGGGTTCCTTCGCATGGGTTACCCATGGGAGGCTCCCCCCTCATCCTGGGCCAGTAGATCACTCAATGGATCCCAAAAGCATTCACTGCCCTTTGTTGTCAACAACCTGAACCAGTGCAATGCTGGTCTGATCATGACCTGATCTGTTTTTGGGCACAGGTCTACTTCCCGGTGGACAATGGCACTGGGTGAGCCCTGGGGTAGCCTTAGCAACTTTATTAGCACTACATTTTCTGCTACCATAAGTTACCATAAACTACTCATATATCACTGGCTTTATATTTCTCTTCATTATTTTAGACCATGTCAATGTTTTGCAGGCATTTATTGTAGTTTCAATTCCCTGGGTCTGAAGTTGTTGTTGATTGGGCTCAGGTCCTTCTCCCCTACACTAGAGGGTGGCTACAAGGGGTTTGTGGTCACTGACATGCCTGTTCAGGACCTCATATAAAATTACTACATAACAACAAAACATCAACTATAATAAACAAAGGCATAATTCCTCCAACAAATTGCACAAATTAATACATCAAATATCTTTAAAAATAAATGTAACCTAACAAAATATACATATGCATTGACATATCATAATTCACATATACAACAATATACATTAACAAGGTATATGTCATCATTGTAAATACATATAATTTACTAAATAATAAGCATAACATTACATTAGAAAACATACACTAAACAACTAAAAAGTATTAAAATAACATATATAGTAAAAGCTTACTAACATGTACCTCTACAAAATGCAATATATACAAAACGCAAAGTCATTACACTATGCATAAAAAATGCAAGAATATAATGTGTGCTAAATTAAATTTAGTAAATAATGCAAGATGTAAATACTAACAAAAGCAGCACAAATGTATACACATTAAAAATTAAAATATTAAAACAGTTTAAAATGTTTATTAAAAACATATGTTTACACAACACAATACATTACTTTCACTATAAATCATTTTAGGGCAAAAACAAAATATTGCAAAACAAAAACAGTGTGAGTTAAGGTTGTCATGCTATGTGATTTCAATATAATATGTTAACGTATTCATGGAATGTATTATGTTGTTACCTTAACATTATTATTTCAGATGTTTGTAGACTTTATGTTTTTGTTAGTTAAGCCTTAACTCTTTTGTAATAAAATGCTTCATATAATATATATTACAGGGCCTGTGGAAGTGGCCCTGTAGTTATGGTTAAGTTGCTCAGCTCATAGCAAGAGCACATTTTAGGCAGCTTATAACTTTGCCCCCCCCCGGATGAATCCTCACCAAACTTTGGAAAAAAAATAAATGGGCCAGCGGAATGATTCTTTGAAGTTTGGTGTGCTTTCATCAAGAGGGATGAGGGGGAATTATTGAGGGGTCCCAACATTTTTTAAATCTTCAGAGACAAAATGGAAAACAAATTCTACTCACGCCACAGCCGAAACATCTGGACGGATTTTCACCAAACTTGCACCAGGAGCAGCGGCTTGCTCCCAAAAATGTGCTTTTGTAAATTCAGTATAAATCTGTCCAGTAGTTTTTTCTGAAAATGGACAAAACTTAGGTAAATATAATTTGTGATATGTGGGTCTGATTGGTTGTTTGAAAACGTGAGGTGCATAATCATTTTTTAAACTGTCGCCATATTGCATCCACGGCAGCTGCGGCTGACCGCAGACACTGCAGTGAGCAAAAAGTCTGGAAAACACATTTGGGGTTATTTGGTGGCCTAAAGAGGAGGGCCTGGAAAGGGTGGGGGAGTGGAATACAGTTAATATTTACCTGTTTTTATAGGTGAAAAAATGTTTTGCAGGTGCAGCCGAGTCCACGGACATGGATGATGATGTAACGCTCACCTGACTCCCACGGAGGCGCTGGCCTGGTTCGCGCTGTTGTGACCTCGTCTAAGGTGATGCGCAGGGGTCGGGAGACGGACTGGACCCGGCCCCAAATCTGGCTTGTCTGACTCGCAGAAGTATCCTTCTGTAGGTGAAAATAGGGGGTTAACTGTCTGCGGGGTAATGCAATCGGCCTCCCACTTACCCCTCTCACCCTCCTCAAAACCCTTCTGTGCTTCCCCGTAGCGTCTCACCTTAGGGTCTGGAAGGACAAGCTCTCCATCCTGCTTCTGATGCAGGGGCGCGTTGATATCCAGTTACTTCACTGGATTTTCGGATTGGTGGTTTCAGATGCGGGGGTGCGTTGGTATCCAGTTACTTCACTGGATTTTCGGATTGGTGAGAACCAAACTTGCTTGGCTTCCAGGTAAGTTTTTGGTAAGTGGTTCCCCTTGTGTCCATGCATTAATATTCTAATGCTAGTGTCTTTTTCCCCATAGGGGCCGGGGTACGGAATGCCGGGGAACAGGCACCGACCCGAGATGAGAGGTGAAATCCTTGTGGAAATCAGGTAAGTCTTTAATGAGTGTCTTGGTAATGTCTTTTCATTCGCTCATTAACGCTGATGTCTTTTTCCCCTTAGGGGCCGGGGTCCGAAAATGCCTGGATGCGGCGCGGACCCAAAACGAAAAGGGAATGACCCAGCAGGTAAGTCTTAACATGGAGATTTAGCTTCCCTTTTCCCTTCTTTCTCTCACCTTCGTTATTGTCTTTTTCTCCCTAGGCGCTGGGGCGCGACTGTGAATCCGGATGGTCGCTGCAGAACATAGAAGCGCCCTGTAAGATGAGTAGAATGAGGCGCTGCAGCGATCGATGTGATGTGCTTTTAAAAATAAATGTCTTCCTTTTCAGGATCGTCGGCGAAATGTCTCTGGGATGCAGATTTAGCAGGTAAGGCCTTTTCCTTCTTCTGTTCTCTTGTTCCCTTCCTTTGCAGGTGATTCAGGATGCTGGCAGGCGTGGCAGAAGTCAGGATGCAGGAGCAGACACGGTGAGCGTCCAGCTGCTAGATGCAGAACAACGCGAAGCACGTGTGGCTGATCGGGTGTGGTTTAAATAGCCTTGGAAGAAGTTCCTAGAATGTGTCCTTCCTCCAATCAGGTATGTATCCTTCCCCGACCACGCCCGGGTGGTAAATGAGTCCCACAGGTAAAGTCGTTCCTTTCAGGCCTCAAGGAGGCCGGGGTTCTGCAGCATGGTCTGCATCAGGTAAGTGCACCCAAACACTTTCATAATGAGCCTGGCGCCTATGGCGCCAGGACTGATGTTTTCTATGAGCCTGGCGCCATAAGCGCCAGGACGCTGTCCAAAGGGCCCCTATAAGGGGTTGCTGGGCCCTTCCCCGGGGACTTGATGTCCGCTTTCGGGGACGCAGGGCCTGAGCCGGCTCCCCAGGAGCGGGCATCGTGACAGCACTCCCCCCCAAGGCCCCTCCCAAGGTTGTTCCCTCCGGGGGTTTTGGTTTGTCTGGGAAGAGTCGGTGGAATTTCCTGACTAATCGAGGTGCATGCACATGGTCACTGGGTTCCCACGACCTCTCCTGAGGTCCGTACCCCTTCCAATCAATTAGGTAGAAAAGCTTTGACCTAAACATTTTTGAATCTAAAATGTTCCTCATTTCGAATTCGGGTTCCCCATCTATTTGAATAGGTTCTGGAGGTTTGAGTAGTCGGGTTCCGGGTACCACTGGTTTCAGAAGTGACACATGAAAAACAGGGTGAATTCGCATATTAGCTGGTAAATCAAGTTTAACCGCTACTGGGTTAATTATTGCCGTAATAGAATAAGGTCCCAGATATTTTGGGTTAAAAGTTCGGGGCCCTTTGAGCGGTAAATGTCTGGTAGCTAACCACACTTGATCCCCAATCTGATACGGAGGTGCTTCACTCCGATGTAGGTCAGCATTCTCCTTGTATTTTCTCCTGGCTTGTTGTAAATGCGTGGTTGCCTCTTTGAAGGCTCGGGTAATGGTAGAATGCAGTTGTTCTACTGCGGGCACTCCGAGGTTCTGAGGCGAGTCGAGGTTTGAGGTTCGAGGGTGATGTCCAAACAAGGTATAAAAAGGACTATGGCCAGTTCCAGAGTGTACCGAATTATTATATGCGTATTCGGCTATCCAAAGAATGTCTTTCCAGTTGCTTTCAGATTGCTGTAACATACACTGTTAGTACTGCTCAAGGGTCTGATTTGTCCTCTCAGTCTGACCATCGGTCTGAGGGTGGTGACTGGTCGATAATCTTACGTCGATTTGTGCCATTTGACAACATTTGCGCCAGAAGTGGGAAATGAATTGGCTTCCCCGGTCAGAGATTAGTATAGATGGGAATCCATGTAGCCGAACAATATTTTCGAGGAATTCTTTGGCTAGGACAGAAGCTGAAGGTAAACCTTTCAAAGGAATGAAGTGGGCCATTTTGGAAAACAAATCCACAATTACCAGAATGGTATTGTATCCCGAACAAGGAGGCAGGTCCGTAATAAAATCCATTGATAGGGTGTGCCAGGGTGCTGGCGGTACGTCTAGAGGTTGGAGGAGACCGGCTGGTCTTTTCTTTTGACCTTTATTTTGGGCGCAAACACCACAGGACCTCACAAAAAATTTAACATCTTTTCGCCAAGAGGGCCACCAGAATTGTCGTTTCACCTTTTCCATTGTCTTGGCAATACCGGGGTGTCCCTCTATTAATGTATCATGATAACCGGAAATAACTAGTTCGTGTAAATACTTGTGTGGCAGGAATAAGCGTCCTTGGTAATTAGGTAAACCATTATCTATGGTAAAGTCTGATCCCTTTTGTATCCAATCCTGTAGGACTGTAGGGTCCAGGAGTTGTTTCACTCTGACTTGAATGTCTTCAAGCGTCTGTAACAAAGTCATGCCTAGAATTCTCTGTTCGGGAATTATTGGTACTGGTTCTAAGTTTGTATCAGGTTCTCCCATTCCAATTCGGGATAAAGCGCCTGCTTTGCCGTTCTTGCAGCCAGGTCGATAGGTAATCACAAAATCAAATTCAGCGAAAAACAAAGCCCATCGGAGCTGCCGTGATGACTGAGCCTTGGCGGTTTTCAAATACTGTAAATTCCGGTGATCAGTGATCACTGTGATGGTATTTCGAGCACCAAGCAGGTAATGCCACCAGGCTTTAAAAGCGGACTTTATGGCTAACAGTTCTTTGTCAGTGATTGCATAATTAATCTCTGGTTCTGAGAATTTTCTGGACCAAAATGCTACGGGATGCAGTTGGTTGGTTTCGGGATCTCTTTGAGACAGAACTGCTCCCATGGCTAGGCTGCATGCGTCAGTTTCGACGACATACGGGAGATCTGGAAGTGGGTGTTTCAATATAGGTGCGGAGGTAAATTTAGCTTTTAAATCCTGGAAGGCCTGCTCTGCTTCTTCAGACCATTCAAAACGTTTATTTTTCCTCAGGAGTGCAGTAATGGGTTGTACTATGCGTGGAAATTCCGGGATAAACCTGCGATAGAAATTGGCAAAGCCGAGCATGCTTTGAACCCCTTTTACAGAGCTAGGTGATGGCCATTTGAGGATGGCACCCACTTTTTTTGAGTCCATTCGGACTCCTTTAGGTGTCAGGATGAAACCGAGAAACTCAACTTCTGTGGTATGGAAAACACATTTCTCCAGTTTAGCAAATAGTTTGTGATGCCGCAGTTTTTCCAGAACCGCCCTAACGTGTTTTCTGTGATCAGATTCCGAAGAAGAGTACACTAGAATGTCATCGATATAGACGACAACACAAACATCGATGAGTTCCCGAAGGACATCATTCATGAAGAATTGGAAGGCAGCATGCGCATTGCACAACCCGAAGGGCATTACCTGGTATTCGAATAATCCACACTTAGTACGGAAGGCCGTTTTCCATTCGTCGCCTTCTTTTACTCGCACCAGATGATATGCCCCCCGGAGGTCTAACTTGGTGTATATGCAAGCGTCCTTTACCTGGTCAAGGAGTTCAGGGAGCAGAGGCAGAGGATACCGGTTTTTAACCGTTATCTGATTCAATGCGCGGTAATCGATACAAATTCTGAGGTCGCCTTCCTTTTTAGGCACGAAGAACAAAGCTGAGGATGCCGGGGACTTTGACGGGCGAATAAAACCATTGGCAAGGTATTGATCCCAATATTGTCTCAGATGCAGGTACTCAGGTTCGGTAAGGGCATAAATCCTGCTACAAGGAGGTTGTGCACCGGGCACCAGATCGATTTGGCAATCGTACGATCGATGAGGAGGTAACGTGTTGGCCTGTTCCTTTTGGAAGACGTCCTGAAAGTCTTGGTATTCCGGAGGCAATTGCATGGAGGCAGAGGTTACAGATGCTAGATTAATCTTCAGGTTTTCTGGATAACAGGTTTGTGCACAATCCGGGAAGGTTATTCTCTTAGCTCGCCAATCAATTCGAGGATTATGTGTCTCTAACCAAGGAATTCCAAGAATAACCTGAAACTGTGGGGCCTTGATTACATCAAACACAACTGCCTCCCGATGGCCGTCGGGACCAATAAGAGTCACCTCAGTAGTGGAATGCGTTACCGGTCCAGAGGCAATTTCAGTTCCATCTACTGTGGTGATGACGTCTTTGCTGGTTTTAGGATGGAGAGGGAGGTTAATCCTGGAGACCAACTCACGGTCCACATAATTTCCAATAGCCCCGCTATCGATGTATGCCTTTATTGCATGCAACTGCTTAGGCTGTTCTGGATCTACGAGAACCATTGGCACTATGAAATGCGAGGTATGAGAGTTAGTTTTCAAGCTCGGCAAGCGGACCCCTACGCTTGTCGGGCTGAGTCGTTTCCCGAAACAGAGTCTTCAAGGTTTTTATCAGAGGCCCCTACCGTCTTTCGGGGCGGTTTTGACGGGCAATCTCGTAGAAAGTGTCCAGAGTTCCCACAATAAAAACATAACTTTAATTGCCGCCTCCTTTCACGTTCCTTTTGAGTTAAAGGTCCTTTAACCCCACCAATTTGCATAGGCTCTGAGACATCAACTCCCTTGGGGTTAGCGTGGGTCTTGACCAACACCCGGGTCTCAAACCTGGACCGATCTGCTTTTCTGTTCTGGAGTCTGTGATCCAATTGGACCACTAAGTCTATATATTCTGTGCATTCTCGGGGCGGATTTACAACTTGGGCCAGGACATCTTTAAGTTCTCCACGTAAACCTCGATAAAATAACGTGATTCTCTTATCCTCTGGCCACCCAGTTTCTACAATTAGTCTATTAAAGGTTGCAATGTAGGATAGGAGATCCTGATTGCCCTGTCGCAGGGATAGAAGTTCATCATCCAGAGCCTGCCCCTGAGAGTGTCGAGCAAATAACCTTTCCATGCTTGCTTGAAATCCTTGAAAATCACAGAGAATCGGGTCATCCTGAGTAACCAGTGGAACTGACCAATCGGCAGCGCAGCCTCTGAGATATGACAATACAAAGGCTACTTTGGTCTGATCATCAGGGAAGGCCCCAGGCCTGCATAGGAAGTGCAAACGACACTGATTCATGAATACGGCGAATCGTTTGGGGTCCCCAGCAAAGCGTTCGGGTGGGGCCAGCGGCATGTTTCCAGGTAGATTAATATGCACACGGTTACTGGGAACCACAGGATCGGGGTTCCCTCCGGAACCGGGTAGAGGAGTTTGCCCAGCTTGACTTTGCAAAAGCTGTCTGGCCAGGTCATCAGTTCTTTCCTTTGATATTATTAATTCCCTCTTGAGGGCATTAGTCTCTTGACGAGCGGCATGTACTTCGGCCCGTAATTCCCCCAGTAATTGGGCCAACTGATCAGTCTCAGAAGTTTCCATAGCGCCTGGGTGGGAATTTGTAGGAAGGCTTCGCGTTCTGTAACGCTCACCTGACTCCCACGGAGGCGCTGGCCTGGTTCGCGCTGTTGTGACCTCGTCTAAAGTGATGCGCAGGGGTCGGGAGACGGACTGGACCGGGCCCCAAATCTGGCTTGTCTGACTCGCAGAAGTATCCTTCTGTAGGTGAAAATAGGGGGTTAACTGTCTGCGGGGTAATGCAATCGGCCTCCCACTTACCCCTCTCACCCGCCTCAAAACCCTTCTGTGCTTCTCCGTAGCTTCTCACCTTAGGGTCTGGAAGGACGAGCTCTCCATCCTGCTTCTGATGCAGGGGCGCGTTGGTATCCAGTTACTTCACTGGATTTTCGGATTGGTGGTTTCAGATGCGGGGGCGCGTTGGTATCCAGTTACTTCACTGGATTTTCAGATTGGTGAGAACCAAACTTGCTTTGCTTCCAGGTAAGTTTTTGATAAGTGGTTCCCCTTGTGTCCATGCATTAATATTCTAATGCTAGTGTCATTTTCCCTATAGGGACGGGGTACGGAATGCCGGGGAACAGGCACCGACCCAAGATGAGAGGTGAAATCCTTGTGGAAATCAGGTAAGTCTTTAATGAGCGTCTTGGTAATGTCTTTTCATTCTCTCATTAACGCTGATGTCTTTTTCCCCTTAGGGGCCGGGGTCCGAAAATGCCAGGATGCGGCGCGGACTCGAAACGAAAAGGGAATGACCCAGCAGGTAAGTCTTAACATGGAGATTTAGCTTCCCTTTCCCTTCTTTCTCTCACCTTCATTATTGTCTTTTTCTCCCTCGGCGCTGGGGCGCGACTGTGAATCCGGATGGTCGCTGCAGAACATGGAAGCGCCCTGTAAGATGAGTAGAATGAGGCGCTGCAGCGATCGATGTGATGTGCTTTTAAAAATAAATGTCTTCCTTTTCAGGATCGTCGGCGAAATGTCTCTGGGATGCAGATTTAGCAGGTAAGGCCTTTTCCTTCTTCTGTTCTCTTGTTCCCTTCCTTTGCATGTGATTCAGGATGCTGGCAGGCGTGGCAGAAGTCAGGATGCAGGAGCAGACACAGTGAGCGTCCAGCTGCTAGATGCAGAACAACGCGAAGCACGTGTGGCTGATCGGGTGTGGTTTAAATAGCCTTGGAAGAAGTTCCTAGAATGTGTCCTTCCTCCAATCAGGTATGTATCCTTCCCCGACCACGCCCGGGTGGTAAATGAGTCCCACAGGTAAAGTAGTTCCTTTCAGGCCTCAAGAAGGCCGGGGTTCTGCAGCATGGTCTGCATCAGGTAAGTGCACCCAAACACTTTCATAATGAGCCTGGCGCCTATGGCGCCAGGACTGATGTTTTCTATGAGCCTGGCGCCATAGGCGCCAGGACGCTGTCCAAAGGGCCTCTATAAGTGGTTGCTGGGACCTTCCCCGGGGACTTGATGTCCGCTTTCGGGGAAGCAGGGCCTGAGCCGGCTCCCCAGGAGCGGGCATCGTGACAGATGACTGTGGACAGCGCAGTGAGAAAACAGTATGGAAAACACAGTTGGGGTTATTTGGTAGCCAAAAGAGGGCCTGGAAAGGGTGGAAGAGTGGAATACAGTTGATAAGGAGCTGTTTTATAAGTGAAAAAAGGTGTGCAGGTGTCGCCGAGTCTGAGGTCAATTTTAGTGTCCACGGACATTTGGATTGTAGGGGGTTCTGGGTGAGTCTTTTTATTTTAAGGTGTATTGTACATTCTTGTTATATGGTTTAATTATATTGTGGTGGTTGTGGCCAGTGGCCAGCCATGCACCCACGAATCTGGCCACTGGCCACACATACTATAGTACTATGTGTATAGTGATTATAGGTACTATAGGTGGAGTATACAGTATTTGTAATATGTTGGAATGATATAATTGAAGTGTTTATGGTATTTATGAATGTAATACAATTGAGGGTAGTGCTTATGGAATATGTATTTGTTTATTTGCGAAGATAACAAATAGGATAATATTTTGGATGGTTACTTTGTTGCATATGGTAATAAAGCTGGAATATCTGGTTCTTTTTCTTTGAAAAAAGTATAATGTGTTAAGAAGGATAGGTTAAAAGCGTTCATTGTATACAATTTTACATATAGATTTACTTTGTTTACCCTCATAAATCGTACATTCTATGTTTGGTACAACATTAGTATGTGCTACACTGTTGTTGTAATGACATGAAATAATCATTGGGTCATTGGGAAAAAAATCCATGGAGGATTACAAAAAACAATTTTAATTATGTGAGTGTAAGTGTCATAGTATGTCTGTTTGGAGTGTGTTGTAATTAGGGTGCTTAACTGCTGATGGTTTTCTCTCCCAGTGCTGAGCCTTTTTTTGAGATTCCGGTATATCACATTCAATCCCTTGTACCGTTTTTATTACAAGAGATATCTCAATCCACATGTGTCGAATTTTCCCCCCACATGTCCTAGTTGAAGGTGGTTGAGAGAGAATAACTAAAAAGGGAGCACATTTTGTGTATTTTCAGAAAATGCCAATATAATGATGCACACAGAAGGCTGTGTTTTTTTCCTTAGAAGCGCCAGGAAAAAACAATTTGCTTTTCTGAATTTGCCATTTTCCAAGCTTTCAAGAACAGGTTGAGTGTGAACAAAAGGAATAAACATATTTGTATAAGGTTACCATCAGTTTTGTGAGAGGTACACAATTTTTCCGTTTTTTTTGTAACAGGACATGCGTGGACGGAATGGAAGAGGAGCATAGGAAATCTTAATGGGAAGTCAGAAAGGCATAGATTTCTGAAAAGTAGATAAAATTCCAAGTTTAGGTAGGGGTCATTTGTTTAGGTCAGGCAACAACTATGTAGGTCAAATTCCCATAGTTTAGGAAGAAATTGGAAAAAAGACAGAAAAAAGGAATGTGCTGGATATGTTTGGACATGTAAGGTAATGGCGTCTGTGAATATTGAGAACATCAATGCACCACTAAATTCCTCTAACTCGTCTAGTTAGGAAATCACACATTTTTTGTAATGTTTCACAAAACAAGCAATACCACAATCCAAAACTGAGCAATGGTACACCGGATTATTATGCTGATGGCCTAAACAGACATACTTAGCATTTGGAAATAGGGAAAACAAATGTGGTGAGGAATGACAAGCATACATATTTTGTAAGAGCACAGTGCCTAAAGCAGCAACTAAATGTAGGTTACATTTGGGAATTGAAAGGGTTCTGTAACAAAGTGCAGTAGTAAATGTATGAAAATGTTATCAAAACCAAGAAAAAGCAACACATGTTCTATCTTGCCACATTCCCACAGGTGTCCCTACGAAAACGGTACCTCACATGTGTGGGTGAACCTACCTGGGCGCATAGGGAGAAGGCTAAACCAATGGTATATCATACAACCTGGGGAATACTGGATTTGCCTTTATGGACAACTCACAGTTTTGTGCTTGGGGTGTCCCAGCCACCACGTAAAACAGGGAACCCCATGCATTCCTTAAAGAAGACACCAGTGGGAATCCAAAAAGGTCTGACTTGCGCAAATCGCCCTAGAATGTATTACCCACAATGAAAGGGGCCCCTAGGGGTCCCTCGTGCTATGGAAACAAGGCAATGACCATACACGAAAAGATGCGCCAGACACGAGGTTTCAAATTCCCAATGCTAGGGTTTATTGCAAGCAAAAGATAGTATCAATTTGCCAATTCTGATCTCACGCCCCGCGAAGTGAGTTTCCTAGACCTCGAGGGATGCAAGAGAGCGAATTACGTACATCAGTTACATATATACAAAATGCATATATACAATCAGCAAAGTCATGTTCAACACCCCTCTGTATTAAGTTCCTTTGAACTCCGGATGCCGATGGACATATCCAACGAGTATGACGATCATAATGCTTTCGATGTCTATTCTAGTAACAATGTGCAATTTAGAAAGTGCGGAGGGATCTTTTAGAACACAGTGGTTCTGTTCTTGGAAGCAATCTGTACACGGGGGAAGAGCCACATTCCAAGCTTTGCTATCTATGAGGTACTATTCGTGTCCTGGTAGCCGACACGTTCTAAGGGGTTTTGCGAAGGAAGGCCGTAAGAGAAGCATAATTCAAGCCTTTAACTGTATTATTCTAACATATTCTACCATCGTACGAGACTGGCTGGCAGCTGTGAAGTGATTAAATGCCCTGCAGCTTCCTCCCAAGGCTACAGAGAGGGAGCGTGGGCATTCCTTTCTGGGCTACTCATGAGGAGTTCAGCAAACTGTTCAGTCCCCCGACCTTGTCCTTTCATATTCAGACAACAATGTTAACAGTTGAGCAGAGTAAGCAGAATCTGCAAGAATTGGTTAACAAGCAAAATGGCGATTCTGCTACGTTTAAAATGGCCGCTTGTTGGTCAAGCATAACAGTCTATATTTCTATACTTCGGTGCATAAGACGGTTGGCCCACGGCCATCAAGTTACGTCTATCATTCAAATGAAGGGTATTCATTTTTCCAGATTGACAAACCCTCCTTTTGGCCATGTGCCAAACGTCTTATTTATTCATTGTATCCTCCTCTTCTGAGGAGGAGTCTGGGGTATCTGCATCTGAATCATCCCCATGATTAATGTCTATCTCCATGAATTGTTTTACTATTTTTGTTTCCTCAGTGTCTCTGTTATACAGATGTTTCTCGTTATGTTACAACATACATGACAAAAGCTGAAAAGAGCAATGTAGCTGAAGTATGGGCAGACTTAAGAGTGGACAAAAGCCTTAAAAACGTCTAAGCTTTGGGCTCAAATTGCTCTGTCATACAGAGTGTGTAAGCTATATAGCTGCAGATAGGCTAACTAGTTTGCTTATGTATGGACGTAGCATTAATGTACTATTGTTAAGTCTTGAGCCAGATACTACAAGACATTGGGTACTGAAGCCTTTGAGTGGAATTCAGCAGTTAGCTGAAGGAGTAACTGATAGTACAGAGATTCTCAAATTAAATTTGATTGATACCTATTGTCCAAATAGGACTGCAGATTTGGAGGATCCTCAGTTAGAGGAAGTAGCACAGGATGGTTTAAAGTACATGGATGTACTGGTTGTCTAGTGAGACATGATAAGCCTTGTCAACCACATGGAATTGTCTTACCAATCTGCAGAGAAAAGGGAAGGAATGATTTTCTTTTTGACTTTTGCAGTTGTTCTTCCAAAGGCATGCAGAGAGTGATTTTCTTGAACTTTTTTGAAACTTTTTAACAATAATATTTTGCAAAAAACGACTTAATTAGATATCAAAATGTGAACAGTATTTAGAGTTACTGGAAAAAGAACTACGTCAAGAAGAACCTTTGGCAACTGAATAGGCAAAAGAGTCTCCTGAGGGCAGTCAAGAATCTGCAGTAGGAAGTCAAAATGTCTTAGACAAGCCAATTATTCAAACTGATGTTGAGCTCAGCATGGGAGAAGTTGTTAGGGAGAATTCTCCAGAATGGCTAATTTCCCTTACCTGTTGAGTCCCTTAGCAGATTTGCTGGATTTCTAGAGTTTAATCTTTTTACCTGGTAAGAGTGTGAGCCTTTTCTCCCACTCTTACATGTGTTTTTGCTATATGTTGTACATTTTTTTGTGCTCATGGACTATGGAGTCTCACCCATTCCATAGGCATCATCTTTTTACTGTGGGTCACTCAGCACCTTTAGTGCAGTGACACAGGGTTGTCTTTTTAGACTTTCCACTTTAAACTCCATTTTTTTGGGACTGACTACTTTCTAATGACTACTGTCTCCCAGAACATGTAAAGTTGCCATTGACTTTACTGGTCTTTTTAAATGTACAGACCCAGTAAAAACTATCTTCCAATAGAGTACTGGAAGGGTTAATCGTTTTCACTTTTTGTCTGATTCTCATGGAACATTGTTTCATTCCCCTTTCTCTAAGATTTGGCTGGTGGCAGTAGTATCTACCATTTTTATTCTACAGCAATCTATGAAAATAGCCTCGGTAACATTAGAGTCTATGGTGGTAGCCTCAAACTCTAACCCGCTGGACCCCTTTTATTTTTATTTGGTTCCGGTTGGGTTTATTCGCCATTTCTTTTTGTAAAGATCTTTCCCGTGTTTCACTGTGCATGCCAAACCAGGTTTGGTTCCTTTGTTCGCCGTCCTTTGGCAGGCTTCTGCACAGAAGCCCTCCTTAGGTGCCTGAGTGTAAGGGTGGACAGGATGTGAGGGAGGGGTTTGAGGCCCCCTGCACAAGGTCTCCTTGGAGACCCAAGTCACACTCTTGTTTGAATGGCTAGGTGACTGTCCTGCCAGGACAGCCACCCTGCTGTGTGATTGACAGCCAGGCTGTGTGAATGGGGTAAAACTGCTTAAAAGGAGGTCTGTGGGACTTGGAAGGCAGAGTCGCTCCTGGATCATGAGAGCCAATGAGAAGCTGAAGGAAGACGACTGCTGCAACTACTGGACACCTGGTGAAGCCCTGCTGCAGGTCCGAATCGCCTGAAACTGAATCGCCTGAAACTTCGATGACAGAGGAGATCCGCAAGGAGGCTTCTCCCCTTGAGCCTGGTGGGACCAACCAGCTCACAAAGCCCCTCGACCTCCTCTTCAGCCTGGTCGAATTTGCTGTGCTACAGGAAACCGGATAGCCATGAGAGAGAGTCTATTTGTGCTTTTAAGGAGCGCACATTTTATTCAATACTTTGCTCTGCTGCTGGCTTCTTCGCTGAGAAGTGCAGGACACTCCATTCTTCATCCTACTTGTCTCCATGGCAGTCGCTTCAGGAACCGTGAGCCTGCAGGAACTGCCAGGAACAACTGCCTCAGCTACAGCATTCTTTTTCATTTAAGGTACTATTCAAATCCAGTTGTTCGTTCCGTCCGACCGTGGTGAAAGTGTTTGAAATCTTTCGTCTCTCCAAAGGCTTGTCCTTCTCTTCTTCTTTGAATAACTTACATCCGACCAACTTCGTTTTGAGTTCTTTCCAAAAATGTAACCGCAAACTACTCTGAACATTGGCTCAGGCCTATACACTTGAATCCTGGTTGTAGTAAGCCTTTTCTAGATTGCCCTGTCTATCACTTGTTGGTGTTGATTTTGGATAACATTGTCTTTTCCTCCCTTTTAAATTGCTGGAGTGCCATTTTGCTCACACTTCATTTTGAGCTTAACTTGTCCAGAATTGATTGGGAGTCATTTTAGGGTATTACGATTGTGATTTTCTGCTGCTTTGTAATAATTAACTGTTTTAGAACTGATGGTGTAAATAAATGTATATTCTTTTACTCAGAAACCTTGAATCAATGTTTGCTTGAATCATAGTAATTGTTGTTCTTTGTGTAACTTCTGATACTGCTCACTTTACTCTTGAGATAAGTCTGGCTGCTCAGCCATTGCTACCACTTTACTGTGTAGTACAGGCTCATACCAAAGGTGAAATTGTACTTTCACTTGTAGTCTTAATTATATGTGGTGTTACCAATGGGTACTGCATATGATTCCGCCTAACACTGGCATACAGTGGTGAGGATATAGTATAGTTATTAGACTTAGAGTGCTGCTATTGCCTTGGCTCAACTAACCACAAGGATAAACAACACTAAAAGCAATTTTAATCATGTCTGATATGGAAAGCTACAGTCAGGATACCCTCCCTACTTACACTGTTGATCATTTGAAAAATCTGTATAGAGATAGGAATATGTCTGTTAAAGGCAAAAAGTCAGAATTAATTGAAAAGTTGTTGGAGAACCAAAGTCCGGGGAGTGGGTCTGAAATACCTAGCCCTCCAGCAAATGTGGAAAATGATGAGGATGGTAATATGAGTCTCACAATGAAGGCCCTATTGCTTCTCTACTTGATCAGCAACTCAACCTTTGTCCACTGGGACCCCATCAGGTCATACACTCAGTCCTGAATTCATTGCTCTAGAAAAGATGAGGATTGAATTGGAATTCAAATGTGTTCATGCTCAAACTGAACAAAAGCATCAAGAACTTAAGCACAGAGAAATGGAGTTGAACCATGCATTAGAAATGAAAAAGTTGTCTATTGAGAATGCTTCTCTCCCAGAGTCTTCTAGGTCTTCCAGTCCTAAGAGACCACGTATGCCTAAAGAAAGTGTGGGTATGTATGAGGCTATTTTGCTCACACTTCATTTTGAGCTTAACTTGTCCAGAATTGATTGGGGGGTCGTTGTAGTGTATTAAGATTGTGATTTTCTGCTGCTTTATAATAGTGAACTGTTTTATAACTGATGGTGTAAATACATGTATATTCTTTTACTCAGAAACCTTGAATCAGTGTTTGCTTGAATCATAGTAATTGTCGTCCTTTGTGTAACTTCGGATACTGCTCACTTTACTCTTGAGATAATTCTGGCTGCCCTGACATCACTACCACTTCACTTTGTAGTACAGGCTTGTAACAAAGGTAAAATTGTACTTACACTTGTAGGGCCTCATTACGAGGTTGGAGGTAGCCATGGTGCTATTAGAACAATGGCTACCCCCTTACCACATACCGGGTCCGGGTTCCCTGAATGGGGAATTACCAGGCCATTCCAACCTTGGAGGACCCGGTATTTCCCCATTCAGGGAACACATCCCCATTCCCATTCGAGCCACCATAGGGCTCAATTGGAATGTGGAGCATGCTACTAACGGGCCTGTTATTAGCATGCTGGTCCTTTAGTGGCTCCCACTAAGGGCGCCTGGTAAAACCAGCCGCCCTTAGCGGGACCCGCTAAAGGACCACGTAATGCAGAGGTAAGGGGTTAATGGCACCGGCACTTTTACAGGCGCCATTAACCCCTTACCTCCAACCTCGTAATGAGGCCCGTAGTCTTAATTATATGTGGTGTTCTCAAAGGGTACTGCATGTGATTCTGCCTAACAGAAGTAGAAAGTGGAATGCAACAAACTAAAGTTGCATATGCAAACTATGATACATTAGTAAGTAAACTTAATGTAGAGCAGAAGGTAGTTTATTGTAAATTCAAAGATAGGTTCTTACACTGTTTACCATATGGCAAGCATGAATGTTCTTGTGTCCAATACAAGCCTCTATTACTGTATGTTAGTGGACAAGCGGGAACGGGGAAATATATTTTAATTCATGCTTTGAGGGGAATGTTACGAAATTAAACCGCTTACTCTCTGCCATGTATTGTAACGTGTCCAACAGGTTTAGCAGATTTCAACATAGGAGGTGTTCAATCAATCAATTAATCAATTTATTTGCATAGCGCTAGTTTTTCTCAAATTTTCAGGCAACAAATTCCAAAGCCTGGGGCCAGCCAGTGTAAAGGCCCGGCCACCCAAACGTTTTTTCCTGTACTTGGGTATCTGAAGGAGTTCTGCATTTTAGGATCTCAAAGAACACACCAGGATATATCTAACCAGTTTCACCTGGATGGCTAAGCATCAATTTCCACCTAGTGCACGGTGCATAACGCAAAGCACCTTAAACTGCACCCACGTTTCTACCGGGAGCCAATGGAGAGATTGTATAGCTTTCAATACTCCTGCTCCGGCTGGCAAGTGGGTAACCAAACACACTGCTGCATTTTGTAGCACCTGCAGGCGCTGCATAAGAAAGGCAGGCTGTGCCAGTTAAACAGCATTACAATAATCCAGACTCCCATTAACACAAGCTACCACTACTTGAGCATGAAACCAATCCAGTGCTGCCCCAGCAAATCTTGCCTTCTCTAGCCCCGTCATCAATATTCCCTGATCAATGGTATCGAAAGTGGCCGGCAGGTCCAAAAGAATGAGAGTTGTTGTGCTGCCCTTGTCCCTGATCATGGTAAAATTCATCCAATATCAATATCACAAATGATTTGGTTCCCATGAAGGGGCAAAAGCCCATTTGGAAGCTATCTAAGGTGTCTTGACTTTCCAAGAAAGTTCTCAATTGGGGGGTCACTAGTGCTTCCAAAACCTTCATAGGAAAGGGCAAGAGTGAAATAGGATGATAGTTAGCCAAAATCAGAGGATCAAGTGATGGCTTTTTCAGCAATGGAATAATTTAAGCCTCTTTAAGCTTAGACGAACTACGCCCACTGCAGAGACAAATTGTGTATCATAAAACTCCATAGGCGCTGCTTTAAACAGTCTCAGTGGAATGGAATCTAAGGGCGGCGGCGATTTAAACTTTGCAACTATCTTAATTCGCACATCCTTGTTCCTTAAGGAAAAATCAGAAAAAAGGGCCTCTGACTTTTTTCCAGCTGACTGTGGACATTTCACAAAACGGGTGCATACAGAATTAGATTAGCTTGTCTTCAACGACTCTATAGTCACACACCAAGCTAGATTGCCAAAGGTTCAATCCCTCCTGTCTAGCTAACTATCGGTCAATTTCCAAACGCCTGGAAAAGCTTGCCATCTCCCAGCTTTACCTTCATTCCAATTCTGTTGGCTGTCTCCATGACCACCAGTCTGGCTTCAGAGCTGTCAGAAGCACGGACACTGCTCTCCTGAACATCCGTGAAGATCTGATCTGCAACGTTGACTCTGAAATTCCCTCTGTCCTCATCCTACTCGATCTCTCTTCTGCCTTTGACACGGTCAACCATACCATCCTGCTCAATCGTCTCTGTGATAACCTGGTTATCACTGATCAGGCTCTGGTCTGGCTGACCTCTTTCTTCTCTGATCGACCCTCCAAGATCACACTCGGGTCCTTCCTATCATCTATCGCCCTCTCTAACTGTGGTGTTCCCCAGGGGTCTAACCTCACACCCTGGCTTTTCAACCAATACCTGGTAACTCTTGCCCACTGCATTGCCATTTTATACTCAAATTTCCAGTGCTACAGTGACGACATGCAACTCATTTTCAGGCTGCCCTCAGCCACCTCCTCTCCCTCTCTCATCTCTGACTGCCTTACTGACATTCAAGATTGGTGTTCCACCAATAATCTTTGTCTGAATGCAAGCAAGACTGAGATCCTCCTCATTGGCACACCTTCTCCATCCTTTCCACTCACTCTCTGGCCGGCCTCCTTTGGCCCTCCTCTTACCCCCACTTGCGAGGCTAAGAACCTCGGGGTCATCTTTGATTCCACACTTTCCTCTCCACCCACATCTCTAATGTCTCTAACAAGTCAAACTTCCTACTGCACCTCCTCAGAGGTACTCTGTCTTTCCTCTCCTTCCCCCAGAAGGTCACTGTCTCCCAAGCTCTGGTTCTCTCTAGGTTGGACTATTGTAGCAGACTCTTTCTAAATCTACCTGCCTCTACTCTCTAACCTCTGCAACTAATCCAGAACAGGACTGCAAGACGTGTCCTTGGCCTGAAGCCCTGGGATCATATCTCTCCAGCTCTGAAATCTCACCATTTGCTCCCAGTGGATGCAAGGATTAAATTCAAAACGCTCTGCATTGTCCACAATGCTTTCTGGGCCCAAAATGCCTTCAGTTCAGCTATTCCTCTGCAAGTAGCTCCCCTCTCAAGCCCTTCGCTCCCCTCTCAAGCCCTTTGCTCCTCTACCTCTATCTCCCGCAGGGTTATTTGTTTTTTAAAGAAATGAGCTGGGGGTAGATCTCTGTATGCAGCTGGGGCCTCCCTCTAGAACAGCCTCCCTGCCAGTCTAAAACTTGAGGAGAACCATCTCCGGTTCTGGAAGCACCTCAATTCCTTTCTCTTTGCTTCTGCCTTCGCCCCCCCTCTGCCCTGCTGATCTGCTCTCTCTTGGCACTGTGCACCTGGCCACCCTCTGTCCTCCGGCCCAGGTTCCTGCTCACTCTGCCACCCTCCCGCACTGCCTCCGGGCCACCCCATGCACCAGAGTCTGTATCTGTGCCCAAACAGCCCCTCTCTTTTTTTCTTCCTGGACTTATCTGACCTACCTTGTCTGCTGCCTTAAACTCAGCACGTGCCACTTGCTGGCTGCACTATCACTTTTGTTGCTTTTATTATTTATGTATTTATTATTATTTATTCTGTTCTCCTTTGCTCCGCACTTTCTACTTCTCTCCCTTCCTTGCACTTTTCCCCTCCTCCTCCCCCATGCACTTGCACGTTCTCAATGTCACTGGGCCTAGCAAGATTGTTGGTTTGTCCTTCCATTTTCCCCTCCCTTGCCTTGTCACGCTCTGAAACACGTGTGTATGAGCGTGATAGAAATAAAATATCAAATATCAAAAAAATATATATCAAGGGTTTAAATAATGCTTACTTAATGGTGCATCAACCAATGATTTAGAATATGTTTTATATTATTTCTGAATATGAACATGCAAAATTGATGTTTAGAATGGGAGAATAGGGTAATTAGTGTTTTTTGTAAACTAAAGGATAGATATGTACTAGGTTCAATATAAAAAACACTACAAAATAAATGTATATATTAGATTGTCAAGAATATATAGAATATATGTTACTAAAAAACAGAATTCTTCAATCTTCTACTTCCGTTTCATTGTGTAAAACACTGTATATTATAATATGTTGAAGTGTTTCCTATAAGTACTGGGTTACATAAGTGTTTCCATGTACATTATTTTGAGTAAACAGTAGGAGGTAGATGCAAAAAAATGAAAAGTACAGAGTTTTCAACAGAAATGAACTCTGACCTCTAGAATTTTATGGGACAAACTGTACAAGAAGTATTGTAATTACATTAAAAAGGCAAACAGCCTACAAAAGTACTAGTTGATGTATTCTTTAAAGTACTTCTATTTCAAGTATTTCTACAAAAGTCTGGGAATGTGTTCGTTCATTACACTGTGTTTTTTAAATTAAAAACAAATGATAAATATCCATTTATTTTTATAGAGTAGAATAAACACAATTGTTATTAACTTCTTATGTGTGTAGGTGGCCAAAGAAAAGGAAGCACACAAATTTAAAAAGAAGTATTTAGAGATAATCTGAATATTTGAAAGTGAACTTTGGTTTAATAGAAAAAAAGGGACTCCATACTGCACACAATTTTCTGTGCAAAAGTATTAAATAACAATACATGTTTTTTAAAAATGTGAAAGATGATGTGTAGATCATGAAATGTCATAATTAACTTCTTATGTGTATATGTGGCCAAAACAAGGACCACACAGATTTTACAAGAAGTATTCAAATGACATGTCTAAGATACTTAAAGTAGCATGTAGTAAGTAATCATTTAGTTACATTCAGAGAACTTTTTCTTGTCTTTTTCTTGTCTACCTATTATTTCAAATAATGGTATGACAAGACATTAATTTGATGTGTTACGTTACATTGTGTGTTGATGCCCAGTGGTGCATGACAATAAACCTGAGTATCGAAAACTTAGAATAAATAATTGTATAAAGTAGGCATGTCTGTATATTTTATTGCAAAACTGAAGACATGGGGCCTCATTCCAAGTTTGGAGGTAGCCATTGTGCTATTAGCATTAGCTATTAGCACCATGGCTGCCTCCAAAACCGGGTCCTGGTCCGGTCTGGTTGAATGGGGACCTACCAGGTCATTCTGACCTTGGAGGACCCGGTAAGTCCCCATTCAACCAACCATTCCCCATTTCCATTTGAGCCCCCATAGGGCTCAATGGGAATGGGGAAGGCGCTAATAACGGGCACGCATATTGCGGGCCCGTTATTAGCTCCAAGGTCCCTTAACGGGTCCAGTAAAGAACGGCTGGTCAGACCAGCCGTTCCTGCTGAGACCCGCTAAGGGACCTCGGAATTGGGCGGTAAGGGTTTACTGGCACCGGTCTCCTTACCGGTGACCGTTAACCCTTACCGCCCACCTGGGAATGAGGTCCATATTTAGGTTATATGTCTCAGTTTCGTGGTTAAGGTTTCAAAAACTACTCTGTATATTTCATATGTTTTAAATTGAAAGAAAGTGTGTACAAAAATGAAACATAGGCTTTCTGTTTATAGCTATTTATTTTATGATACTTTTAATGTGTTTTTTTCTGTACGTACAAGAACCGATGAAAGAACGTTTGAAATTGCTACCAATCTATTTAGAATTTGCTCATGCAAAGCCAGGTTCATAGTTACCTTAATGCTTAGTGTAGCTCCAGTAATTTATTAAGGATATTTGCACCCAGGGAAGGGCGCTCAGCCAATTAAGAATCTGGACTAATGGGAAGAAATGCATTTCCCTGCCTGCTATCCCAGCCACCTGAGTCCCTTCCCGGGTGGCATCATTGATTTTTTTATAATCTGGGGAGGGAACAGGGAGCCTTAATTTTGCACCACCTGTTGCTCAGCCTATGAGCACAATGATGACATCACAGATCATTCCCCTGAGGACATCACTGACGACATAATTGGTGACATCATACATAACATAATTTATAAATTAGTTAATGAACCTTTGATTAATTAAATAAGAATGTTGGACGTGGCCTTGGACGTGGCCTTTGCCACTGCCAAGGCTGTGGTAACTTGCCATTGCCGAAAGCCATGTATAGTGAGTGGTTAGTGATCATGGCCAAAGGCTGTTTCCACTTCATTTGGCTATGGCTGAATGACATGGCTAGTGGCTGGTTAGTGTTGTAAAATATACAGTAGGCATGGCAGAAGGCCGTGGCCAGTAGACCAAAGGCCATGGCTACGGGTTTGTTACTGTTTGAAAATATACAGTGAGCACAGCCGAAGGCTGTGGCAGCTGGCCATAGCTGAAGGCCATGGCTACTTCCCCTTAATGTTATAAAATATACAGAGGGGACAACTGAAGAGCTTGCTCACTGGTCATGGCCAAATGCCATGGGTAGTGGCTGGTTAGTTTTGAGAAATATACAATGGGCACAGCCGAAGGCCATGGCTACTGGCCTTGGATGAATGCCATGGCTAATGATCCCTCAATGTGTTTAAATATACAGTGGGCATGGGCAAATGCCATGGCTAGTGTCCAGTTAATGTTGTAAAATATACAGTAGGCATTGCCATGACAAGTGGCCCCTTAATTTATTCAAATATACAGTGTGCATGGACAAAGGTCGTTGCCCATGACTGGTTAGGGTATTAATATAATCAGTGATTCCAGTTATGGTTAAACTAACAACAACTTATAGTTTACACCCATGAGAAATATTAGTGTTAAGGTAACAACATGATACACTTTATTGATACATTTAAAAAAATGTATTTTAAACTGAAATATCATGGTAACCTTAATTCACCGACACTCTTAAAACCATGCAATATCACCGTACAATTTTGACAATTTCACACATAAAAACAAGAAATTGTATGAAATGTAAAATCATTCAAATGCAATTAAATGTAGACCTATATTTTGTTAAAAGAAAATATAACATATTTTTGTAATATAAAATTCCGTTCAGTTCAACATTGTTTTACTCGGCACAGGCCATAAAACCATCATTCACTTACAAACAATTTACAGTTAGACAATTACTATTCATCTTAATTCATCATAGTAAAAATACATCAGTAACCTAGAAGCCCAATAAAAAGAGATCACAGAATAAATACAATCAACATGATATCTAAATAAGACAGGAAGGTGCTATATAAAGTGCAATTATGTGCATGTAATCCACATCCCTCATGTTAGTGCTGACTTATTCTAGCAATTACTTACATGTAGAAAATGAATTCCGAGAAACAAATACTTGGTGCAAAGTAAGCAGAAAGTGCCATATCAAGTGTAGTTGTGTCCATTTTGTCGTTCCACACACAGTTGCCATAGCTCAGACTACTGTGGTACCAATAGCCTTGACCAAGCTGTCTCTACGCAGCCAGGCGCTGTGTATATACTTGGCCACCAAATTCACCACCCATATTTCAGATTTACATTTACAGTAATCCATCATTTCGATGATCCTATGGTAGGTACCTCCTGCCCTGAGAATAGGTTTTAAATATGGAACCCTGACAGGTTGCAATTGATCACAGATTAACAAGAAATGTGTGACAGTTTGTTCACCCACTTTGCACAGTGTGCATGTTTTCGTATTACCTGCCCTCCATGTGCTTGTGAATCCTGCAAGCTTAAGAGTGTCCATTCTAAACTCTAAATATAGAGATCTTTAGAAGGCCTGTGTGATCACATACAAGTACTCCTCATACCCAAAGTCCCTCTTGGCTTCGAGGAAACAAGGCCTGAGGCATAACCCCTGGCACAATTGCCCAAACATCTCCTGAATTCTTGTAGAATGGCATCCTTGAGCCTTGTCCTTTATGCTCTCGTCAGTGTGCGGGGTTTGGCCCACATTCTCCACAGTTTGAGCCTCCCAAGGGTTTCCTTCCCATGGGTTACCCATGGGAGGCTCCCCCCTCGTCCTGGGCCAGTAGATCACTCAATGGATCCCAAAAGCATTCAATGCCCTTTGTTGTCAACAACCTGAACCAGTGCAATGCTGGTCTGATCATGACCTGATCTGTTTTTGGGCACAGGTCTACTTCCTGGTGGACAATGGCACTGGGTGAGCCCTGGGGTAGCCTAAGCAACTTTATTAGCACTACATTTTCTGCTACCATAAGTTACCATAAACTACTCATATATCACTGGATTTATATTTCTCTTCATTATTCTAGACCATGTCAATGTTTTGCAGGCATTTCTTGTAGTTTCAATTCCCTCGGTCTGGAGTTGTTGTTGATTGGGCTCAGGTCCTTCTCCCCTACACTAGAGGGTGGCTACAAGGGGTTTACGGGCACTGACATGCCTGTTCAGGACCGCATATAAAATTACTACATAACAACAAAACTTCAACTATAATAAACAAAGGCATAATTCCTCCAACAAATTGCACAAATTAATACATCAAATATCTTTAAAAATAAATGTAACCTAACAAAATATACATATGCATTGACGTATCATAATTCACATATACAACAATATACATTAACAAGGTATATGTCATCATTGTAAATACATATAATTTACTAAATAATAAGCATAACATTACATTAGAAAACATACACTAAACAACTAAAAAGTATTAAAATAACATATATAGTAAAAGCTTACTAAAATGTACCTCTACAAACAGCACTATATACAAAACGCAAAGTCATTACACTATGCATAAAAAATGCAAGCATGTAATGTGTGCTAAATTAAATTTAGTAAATAATGCAAGATGTAAATACTAACAAAAGCAGCACAAATGTATACACATTAAAAATTAAAATAATAAAACAGTTTAAAATTTTATTAAAAACAGATTTTTACACAACACAATACATTACTTTCACTATAAATCATTTTAGAGCAAAAACAAAATATTGCAAAACAAAAACAGTGTGAATTAAGGTTGTCATGATATGTGGTTTCAATATAATATGTTAACGTATTCATGGAATGTATTATGTTGTTACCTTAACATTATTATTTCAGATGTTTGTAGACTTTATGTTTTTGTTAGTTAAGCCTTAACTCTTTTGTAATAAAATGCTTCATATAATATATATTACAGGGCCTGTGGAAGTGGCCCTGTAGTTATGGTTAAGTTGCTCAGCTCATAGCAAGAGCACATTTTAGGCAGCTTATAACTTTGCCCCCCCCCGGACGAATCCTCACCAAACTTTGGCAAAAAAATAAATGGGCCAGCGGAATGATTCTTTGAAGTTTGGTGTGCTTTCATCAAGGGGGATGAGGGGGAATTATACAGGGGTCCCAACATTTTTTAAATCTTCAGAGACAAAATGGAAAACAAATTCTACTCACGCCACAGCCGAAACATCTGGACGGATTTTCACCAAACTTGCACCAGGAGCTTTTGTAAATTCAGTATAAATCTGTCCAGTAGTTTTTTCTGAAAATGGACAAAACTTAGGTAAATATAGTTTGTGATATGTGGGTCTGATTGGTTGTTTGAAAACGTGAGGTGCATAATCTTTTTTTAAACTGTCGCCATGTTGCATCCACGGCAGCTGCGGCTGACCGCAGACACTGCAGTGAGCAAAAAGTCTGGAAAACACATTTGGGGTTATTTGGTGGCCTAAAGAGGAGGGCCTGGAAAGGGTGGGGGAGTGGAATAAAGTTAATATGTACCTGTTTTTATAGGTGAAAAAAAAGGTTTGCAGGTGCAGCCGAGTCCACGGACATGGACGATGACCGTGGACAGCGCAGTGAGAAAACAGTATAGAAAACACAGTTGGGGTTCATTTTTAGCCAAAAGAGTGCCTGGAAAGAGTGGAAGAGTGGAATACAGTTGATAAGGAGCTGTTTTATAAGTGAAAAAAGGTGTGCAGGTGTCGCCGAGTCTGAGGTCAATTTTAGTGTCCACGGACAACATTTGGATTGTAGGGGGTTCTGGGTGAGTCTTTTTATTTTAAGGTGTATTGTACATACTTGTTATATGGTTTAATTATATTGTGGTGGTTGTGGCCAGTGGCCAGCCATGCACCCACGAATCTGGCCACTGGCCACACATACTATAGTACTATGTGTATAGTAATTATAGGCACTATAGGGGCAGTATACAGTATTTGTAATATGGTGGAATGATATAATTGTAGTGTTTATGGTATTTATGAATGTAATACAATTGAGGGTAGTGCTTATGGAATATGTATGTGTTTGGTACAACATTAGTATGTGCTACACTGTTGTTGTAATGACATGAAATAATCATTGGGTCATTGGGAAAAAAATCCATGGAGGATTACAAAAAACAATTTTAATTATGTGAGTGTAAGTGTCATAGTATGTCTGTTTGGAGTGTGTTGTAATTAGGGTACTTAACTGCTGATGGTTTTCTCTCCCAGTGCTGAGCCTTTTTTTGAGATTCCGGTATATCACATTCAATCCCTTGTACCGTTTTTGTTACAAGAGATATCTCAGCCACATGTGTCGAATTTTCCCCCCACATGTCCTAGTTTGCGGAAGGTGGTTTAGAGAGAATAACTAAAAAGGGAGCACATTTTGTGTATTTTCAGAAAATGCCAATATAATGATGCACACACAAGGCTGTGTTTTTTTCCTTAGAAGCGCCAGGAAAAAACTATTTGCTTTTCTGAATTTGCCATTTTCCAAGCTTTCAAGAACAGGTTGAGTGTGAACAAAAAGAATAAACATATTTGTGTAAGGTTACCATCAGTTTTGTGAGAGGTACACAATTTTTCCCTTTTTTTTGTAATAGGACATGCGTGGACAGAATGGAAGGGGAGCATAGGAAATCTTAATGGGAAGTCAGAAAGGCATAGATTTCTGAAAAGTAGATAAAATTCCAAGTTTAGGTAGGGGTCATTTGTTTAGGTCAGGCAACAACTATGTAGGTCAAATTCCCATAGTTTAGGAAGAAATTGGAAAAAAGACAGAAAAAAGGTATGTGCTGGACATGTTTGGACATGTAAGGTAATGGCGTCTGTGAATATTGAGAACATCAATGCACCACTAAATTCCTCTAACTCGTCTAGTTAGGAAATCACACATTTTTTGTAATGTTTCACAAAACAAGCAATACCACAATCCAAAACTGAACAATGGTACACCGGATTATTATGCTTATGGCCTAAACAGACATACTTAGCATTTGGAAATAGGGAAAACAAATGTGGTGAGGAATGGCAAGCATACATTTTTTGTAAGAGCACAGTGCCTAAAGCAGTAACTAAATGTAGGTTACATTTGGGAATTGAAAGGGTTCTGTAACAAAGTGCAGTAGTAAATGTATGAAAATGTTAGCAAAACCAATGAAAAGCAACACATGTTCTATCTTGCCACATTCCCACAGGTGTCCCTACGAAACAGTACCTCACATGTGTGGTTGAACCTACCTGGGCGCACAGGGAGAAGGCTAAACAAATGGTATATCATACTACCTGGGGAATACTGGATTTGCCTTTGTGGACAACTCACAGTTTTGTGCTTGGGGTGTCCCAGCCACCACGTAAAACGGGGAACCCCATGCATTCCTTAAAGAAGACACCAGTGGGAATCCAAAAAGGTCTGACTTGCGCAAATCGCCCTAGAATGTATTACCCACAATGAAAGGGGCCCCTAGGGGTCCCTCGTGCTATGGAAATAAGGTAATGACCATACACAAAAAGATGCGCCAGACACAAGGTTTCAAATTCCCAATGCTAGGGTTTATTGCAAGCAAAAGATAGTATCAATTTGCCAATTCTGATCTCACACCCCGCGACGTGAGTTTCCTAGACCTCGAGGGACGCAAGAGAGCGAAATACGTACATCAGTTACATATATACAAAATGCATATCATACAATCAGCAAAGTCATGTTCAACACCCCTCTGTATTAAGTTCCTTTGAACCCGGGATGACGATGGACATATCCAACGAGTATGACGATCATAATGCTTTCGATGTCTATTCTAGTAACAATGTGCAATTTAGAAAGTGCGGAGGGATCTTTTAGAACACAGTGGTTCTGTTCTTGGAAGCAATCTGTACACGGGGGAAGAGCCACATTTCAAGCTTTGCTATCTATGAGGTACTATTCGTGTCCTGGGAGCCGACACGTTCTAAGGGATTTTGCGAAGGGGGGCCGTAAGAGAAGCATAATTCAAGCCTTTAACTGTATTATTCTAACATATTCTACCATCGTACGAGAGTGGCTGGCAGCTGTGAAGTGATTAAATGCCCTGCAGCTTCCTCCCAAGGCTACAGAGAGGGAGCGTGGGCATTCCTTTCTGGGCTACTCATGAGGAGTTCAGCAAAATCTTCAGTCCCCCGACCTTGTCCTTTCATATTCAGACAACAATGTTAACAGTTGAGCAGAGTAAGCAGAATCCGCAAGAATTGCAAGCTGCAAAGCAGTTTTTAGACAGAAAGCAATGAGCAATGGTTAACAAGCAAAATGGCGATTCTGCTACGTTTAAAATGGCCGCTTGTTGGTCAAGCATAACAGTCTATATTTCTATACTTCGGTGCATAAGACGGTTGGCCTACGGCCATCAAGTTATGTCTATCATTGAAATGAAGGGTACTCATTTTTCCAGATTGACAAACCCTCCTTTTGGCCATGTGCCAAACGTCTTATTTATTCATTGTATCCTCCTCTTCTGAGGGGGAGTCTGGGGTATCTGCATCTGAATCATCTCCATCATTAATGTCTATCTCCAAGAATTGTTTTACTATTTTTGTTTCCTCAGTGTCTCTGTTATTCCGGCCATGCATTTGTTTTCCACTCAACACCACATGCATACATCCCTTAGTACATCCATCAGTTATTTCAGTGCATATTATTGGTAAGCATTGTATGCAACAACAGCATGTTATGAATATCCCAAGTACCATCATTAGTATTGAAATTAACTTCCATCCCCAAGACCGCAATAATCCCCATAACCAGGATTCTATCCCCCAACCCCCTGCTTCAGTAGAGAGTGTGGAACTTATGACATGTAATTTCCGGATTGCTTTAAATATCGTAGGGGAGTAATCATCGATATACACACAGCATGCAGTTTTTACGAGCTTGCAAACTCCTCCACGATCAACTAATATTATATCGAGAGCCATCCTGTTTTGAAGTGCCATCAGTCTTATTCCTATTTCTTCTAACGTCATATTCAATAAAATATCCGTTGTGGAATCTATTGTTTTTTGTAATATTCCAGAGAGTTTTCTTATATTGTAAAGAGTTTTCTATTTGGGACAAGAATGGTATAAATGATTTGGCTATATCCATTGCTATCATTCCATCCTCACACTCCTTTGAGTTCTACCTTTTGTTCGTCTGGCTACTTCTGCTGTCTCCAAGAGGAACACTCCTGGAAGCAGTAGACCTAGGTAGCATGTACCTCCCCAGTTCCTAGGTAACCATGGATATGCTTTTTCTCCACATATAAAATAAACAGGGTCTCCCACGTACACGGGTTCTATTTCATGTTTTAAAACCACTGTGTTCAGGCAGTTTCTAAACGTTCCTACTTTATAGGAACCCTTTTTCTGTAGACATAGGGGAGCAGTTTTGGGGCTGTGATCCACTGCATAGGCAGGGGGCACAGCATCTTTGTTCCATTCATCCCTCATCCAAAATGTCATTACTGATGCTCTTTCTGCTGGCGGGGTTGGTCTATTCTGCCTATGTAATCTATCTAGTCTTGTTATTTTTCGTGTATTCTTTCTCATGGGTTCTAGTGCCAATACGCAAGCTTTTTGGAATATGGAACAACCCACAGGTCTCATGATTACTTCCTCAAATTCATTCATATTGGTCTCATCTAGCTGACCCGTATTACTCTTGAACACACTCTTGCAAAGAACATTGCACTTAACGTTACTTCACAAGAATAAATCAATGGCAATGGTTGTGCATACCATCCTATCTCTTTCCCACCGTGCTGTGGTAAATGGGCGCAAACCCAGCAATCTTTTTTCTTTAACACCGCTTGGGTCATGTTCATGATGAGCAACAATGTATTGTTGTCGTAACCTTCTCTATGTCTTTCTTACATTGGAGATAAAGTACCAGTGATTACATGAACCGGGCTTTCAGTAGCTGTTTTTGACAAAAGTGTTTCTAATGGGTGTACGTACTCCAGGAACCATAATGTAATAGCTGTTATTGTTGGTACCATCATACTTAAGAAACATAGGATCAATGTCCAAATTAGTACCTTATTCTTCTCATCATGCGTTTTCCCTAAATGTACAGTCTCTAAATCTATTATCTTTTCAGCAGGGGTGCAGGAGGAGGCTGAAACCGGTCTTGACTTGTTCTTCATCGTCCTTCTTCTTGCTGGCGAAGTTCGTTGTGAATGTCTCTCGTTCTTGATGCCAGAAAAGTTAAATGAAAAATGTCACAGTTCAATTCTCCCAGCCTTTTCACAGCCTGGATCATTTATCCACTCCCGAGCAAGATTAGTTGTTCTTTCTCCCACTGCTCAGACGATTTCTGAACAGTTCTTTATTGATAGAGTACCATATGCATCCAGCTTGTCCCGCTCTGGCTTAGGACACAGGTACTCTATAAGCGCACCGAGGAGCCGTGTGTTTTGAATTGTCCGACTTGCACAATTCTCACACTTCTCTCCTCTACGCCCCTGGTTCCTACTCCATCCGTGAGTAGAACCAAAGGCCAAGAAGAAAAGCACCAAAGATCTGTGGATCACTTTGCCTGTCGAGGCTGCAGATTATATCGATTCACTCCTGCTATTGTATGATCCGTGAATAGTGCCCTTGCATTTCCAGTGTCAGGCTCAGTGTCAGCCTGTCGCACAATGATGGGCAGCGATGGGCATCGTGGCAATGATGTAGTTTCTTTCTCTGGCTTTGGTGCATTCGCGAGAACTGGTGGGCGCCAAAGGGGTACACGCGTTGTTTCTGCTCATGTTTGCAATGCAGGGTTTGTGTCGCTCGGCAGTGATGTTGTTTCCGCTGAGCAACGTTGGGGCACTTTTCGCCATTCCCCCTTACTGGCAGCGTCCTCAAACTCTGTTTCGAGTTTCACTTCTCGTTTGCGCTTTGTTTCAACTTTCACTTTTCGCTCAGGCTGATGCTGTGGCACTGGACTGGCAATAGTTTCTTTTGTTTCCGAGACCATTGTCTTTTTCTCGTCCTCTGGATCAGGCAAAGTTTTCAGTGACGCTGGGGACCTTTTGGCATGGTAGCATGGATCCATGCCTTACATCCGTCCACTCAGATGGCCGTCTGTGTTGCCAAAAGTACTTGATAGGGGTCACGCCACCTGGGTGCTAGTGCTGTCTTCCGTTCAAAGTCCTTGATTAGCACCCAGCTCCCAGGCTCCAGTGAGTGTACTGGTCCTGTATATCGCATCGGCAACGCCTCCTGCACCTGCTGATGAATCAAACGCAACTTTTGTATTAAAAGTCCACAGTAAGTGCTTAACATAGGATGCTCGACCTCAGATAATTTTCTAGGCTGCGGTGCACAACATACATTTGCTGGTCTCCCCATTATAATCTCATAAGGGGAGAGCCCAGTCTTAGCCTGCACAGACGTGCGCATACACAACTGCACTAGGGGTAATGCATCCACCCAACTCAACTTGCTCCCAGTGCAAATTTTCGCTATCTTTGACTTCAGGATTCCGTTGTGTCTCTCCACAAGCCCGGCAGAACTGGGATGCCTGGAACTGTGGAATCGCTTCTCTATTTGCAGACCTGCACAGATCTGTAGCACTACTGCGCCCACAAAGTGGAGGCCGTTGTCTGACCACAGGACACGAGGCAACCCTAAACCAGGAGAAATACTCCTTCAGCATTACTTTTGCTGTGGGCATGGCAGTACAGTCTTTTAAAGGATATGCCTCCACCCACTTGCTGAATGCACAGATTACCACTAACACATATTTGTAGTTCTGGCACCTTTCCATTTCTATGAAATCAAAATGGACCACCTCAAACGGCATAGAGGGTGGGCCGAAACTACCTGCTGGAGTCACAGTTCCCTTTCCTACATTGTGTTGCAGGCACGTGATACAATTCTGCACTAGCCTTTCTGCATTCTTTTTTATGTGCTCATTCTTCCATACTGTGGATAAATGCTGTACCATTTTCTTTGCGCAAATGTGGGTAGGGCTATGCGCCATTATAACCATTGCGGTTACGTAACAATTTGGCAACATCCAGTTCTTTGTTTCCTTGTCCACCCAACATCCTTCTAAATCTAACTCAGCAGAGCCCTTGGCCCACCCCTGAATCCCTTTGGTCGTGGCCTCAGCCTGCATTTCTTTGACTGTGGCAACTACATTCTCTATCATACAAGGTACTTCCTCAGTCTGTACTGTCATCATTTTATTCCTCAAATCTGTGGCTGTTTGCTTCGCAATCCTGTCTGCAAACGCATTTCCCTCTCCCACTCTGCATGTTACTTTCTTATGCGCCTCGCACTTTACTATAGCTAGGCGTTTTGGAAACGTGACCACAGACAACAATCGCACAATCAAAAGGCCATGCTGAATCCTGGCTCCATGTGATGTCAAGAAACCCCTCTCAGCCCAAAGTCGGCCAAAATTGTGAACCACGCTAAAGGCGTACTGGCTGTCAGTATAAATATTTACGTTCAGATTCTCAGAGAGTTCACAGGCTCGGGTCAGTGCTATTATTTCTGCGGCTTGTGCCGAATTGTAGGGGATCCTTCTGCTCTCTACAACTCTCTTTAGGGTAGTAATTGCATATGCAGCCGTTGATGTGCCATCAGGTAATTTAAAACAAGAGCCATTGCAAAATAACTCCCCATCTGGCTTTTTTTGCGGCATATCGCTCAAATCAATCCTTCCCTTTGTTTCTTCTTCAGTGATCATTAAACAATCATGGGGTGGTGATTCGTTGTCACCAATTTCTGCTATGGTCAGTGGCATTAATTCTGCAGGATTCAATGCACTACACCTCATAATTTGAATGTGGGGTACAAACAAGATGAGCTCATATCTTGTCAGTCTAGCTGAGGTGAGGTGTTGCGTCTGCGTCCTATTTAATAGAACATCTATAGCATGTGGCAACATTAGAATTAAAGTGTGCCCCAATACCATTCCTTCCGTTTGTTTCACTGATGCAGCAGCCGCTGCGACAGATCGCAAACATTGTGGTAGCGTGCACGCTACAGGGTCCAGCGTGCAAGAAAAATAGCCGCACAGCCTATTTCTTCCACCTTGTTCCTGTGTCAAAACCGCCTATGCACATCCTTCACTCTCACTCACAAATACTCTGAAGATCTTTTTATAGTTAGGCGTGCCTAAAACTGGCGCAGCACACAATGCAGCTTGCAATTGCTCAAACGCTTTCTGACATTCCTCATCCTACTGTAAAGGCATCTCTGCATCCTTCTTAGTCAACTTTATCATCGGCTTCACAATCAACGCAAAATCACTGATCCACTGCCGACAATAAGAGGCCATGCCTATTACAGCTCTCAATCCTTTTTGAGTTTTTGGAATAGGCATACTAGAAATACTTTCTATGCGTTCTGGTGTTAATCTTCTCCCTTCTTTCGAAAGTAGGTATCCCAATAAGACACCTCCTTTTGATTATACTGGAATTTCTTCAAACTTTCCTTATGACCATGGGTCGCTAAATGTGTCAAGAGTAATACAGTACTTTCTTTGCAGATCTCTTTCGTGTCAGCAGCTAATAACAAGTCATCTATGTACTGCAATAGTAAGCAACCTCCGGGTAATTCTAGCATGTCTAGCTGCTCTTTTAGCGCTCTGCTGTAAATGCTCGGGCTTTCTGTATATCCTTGTGGAATGCGTGTGAATGTGTATGATCGACCTCCTAGAGTGAACGCGAACAGACATCTACTGCTCTTATCCACTGGAATGCTAAAGAATGCGTTCTTCAAATCAACTACACTAAAGTATTCTGCAGTGGCCGGTATCATTGTCAGTATTGTTGTGACATCTGGGACCAAAGGGAATTGTGGGTCTACCACTTTGTTTAATGCGCGCAGATCAATTATGAAACGATAGGGTACTTCATTGCCTCCTTTCTTGTAAACTGGAAGAATCGGGCTGTTGCACGTGCTTCCTGCAATTTCCTCAACCACCCCCAATCTCACCAGGTCAGTAACAATGCTTTTCAATCCCTTCTCACCTTCAACAGAAATCTTATACTGGGGAATTCGTGGTAGTGTTACACCTTCTTTCAAAGTTATTTTTGCTGGCTCTATTTTCAAGCATCCTACATCATTATCATGCATTGCCCACAGACAGGTTGGTACTCTACTTAGCTCTTCTGGCAACTCTTTTGACATAAATTCTGTCACTGGTGCATCGTGAGGCCACATCGTGAGGAACACCCCGTCTGCCGTACAATGTATGACTGCCCCCAATTTTCTCAACAAATTTAATCCTAGCAAGTTCTCTCCACAATTCTCTGTCAAAAGAAATGGACACTGTTCCGTAAATGGTCCTATTGTAATTGGGACAGCTTCGGACATGGGGTTAATTACTGGTGTACCTGCAAACCCTACAGAAACATTCTTCTGCCCCAACAGTGGGATCTCCGGAACCAAGTGGTGGTCTATCGAACACTTCTATGCCCCTGTATCTACAAGGAAACGGTGCTCCTTATTCCCGACTTTCATTTCTACGTAGGGTCCCCTCTGATTCACGGGATTAGACACTGGTTCCGACCCCTGTCGTGGGCTGTCCTATCGCGAAAATAACACATCGTCCGATGTGTAGTCACCGCTACTGCTATAATACGTGTTTGGTTGTGTATCAAAAATATTCCCATTTCCCCCTCGATGTCCTCCACTCGGATCATTTCTCTGTCGGCCCTACCCGCCCTGATTTTGGTTCGAAACACTTTGGTTCAATGTCTGGTTCTGTTGTGCTTGGTTTTGGCCATATAATTGGGTTTGAGTACCTCTATTGGTATATCCCTGCTGCTGCTGCATGTTACTTCTGCTTGGGCCATTCGACCCCTGATGTCCTCTATGAGGCCTTCTCTGACCAAACCCACCTCTATTCTGTAGGTGCGGGCATTGCGCTCGCCAGTGTCCTTCCTCATTACAGTACGCAGATTGATTTAATCCCAATGACACCCCATGCATATTATTCAAATTTCCCCGGCCTTGTGCATTACCTCTACCTCTATTGTATCCAATGACCTGCTGCAGCAACACCCCTACTATCGTTTGCATCGCTTCCTTCCTCATCTCCAATGGGTACCCATTACATATCTCACTTACTTCTTTTACTGACGTTCTTTTGTTCGACATCCATCATATTGTTTCCCCTACCCATACCTGCAATCTTTGTTTATCGCCTATCTGTCCCGGTATCGGCAAATGCTTTGTACCACCTGGAAAAACTCTTGGCCATGATTTTTTCATACTCAACCTTGACGCCTCCTTCCTACCTTTCTTAATAAACTCTCTACTATACTCAGGTATAGCAAACATTTCAGCATATCTGTCTTCCATTTCATTCGTTACTTCAATCAGTTTGTGCACATGTTCTCTTACATCCTCATCTCTTTGCTCACTGCGTGCTAACTTATTCAATTCTAACAACCGCTGTGGCGGTAAATTCCCAAGTATCTTTTTCCATTCTCCCACCAGAATTTCCCCCATGCATTCCAACACTACCTGTCTCTTCTTCGGTACCCATACAATGAGGCCAATGCTGCTGTCTCATCATTTCCTTCTATGTACATTTCTGCCTCTTGCGTAATTCAATCTTTCTCTCTTTGCTGATCGCGCTCTGAGTTACCCGTCCAAATCCTGTTCCTTCAGCCCCACCTCTCGCCTCCCCAGTCTCAATCTCGACATCGGGAGGGGCAGATGGTGCTGAATCTGTCTCTAGAGCGGGAGGTGCGGATGGGACAAGTGACACAGGTGGAAACTGAGAAGGGCCTTGCTGGGTGCTGGGAAATTGTGTGTCTGCGGTCTGTGCCATTGGGAGTGCTCGTGCTGTGGGCGGGGCTTGGGTTAACGCTTGCGTGAGGGGAAGTGCTCGGGCTGCGGGAGGGGGTATGAGAGCTATTGGTTGGGCCCGCGCAGTCACTGCTGGCATGTTTGGTTTCGATTCTGGTTTTGGGCCTCGACCCGTGTTAGTTAACAAATGTTCCATTAATTCATCTGCTATGTGTAGTTCCCGCTGCGGGTATATTCTGTCTATGTTCATCTGGTCCCGTCTCCCTTCCTGTTTTAGACTCTCAGTCCAGTCCTCCTCTTCCTTCTCTTCTGCTATCTCAAGCTTTGTTTTACGCCTACGCGCATGCTTCTCTCTACTCCTTAATCGGAGCATTGCTTCCCTCCTCCAATCTTTGACGGCCTCAAAAGCTGCAGGTCGCGCTTTCTTTCTAATCAGCACCCTCTCTAGGTTATCTATCCTCCCCATCTCAAAACTACCATTAATCGGCCACTGATGGTCGGGTTGCTTTCTAGTTTGCCTATGCCAAATTTCACAAAATATTATCGCACCCACACCATATTTTGCATACATATCATAAGACGGCTTTCCCCCAGGCGGTGCACTTTGGCCATATTCCAAGGACTGTCTACCGCAGCTGAAAAGCCCTGCTAAAGTGGACAGTACTCCAGGCATGTTTCTTTAACCTTCCCCTTTGGTTAGCCAACTTAACCTGGACGTTTGAGTTTGCAAAATCAACACTCTACCAAAAATCAGGGTTCTCTTTGAATCAGGGAATGACTCACCTGATAAAACAAGTCGCCTGTTCTAACTCACCCTCTCCCCACGTCGTGTCTGCGCTTCTCTGGCTTCTGCCTCGTCTCGGGACCCTCGCCTCCTTTGCCTTCTCGCCCGGTACGTCGATCAGGGTCAGATGTGTGCAGATCTGCGGAAGGAATCTCTCCTCTCTTCTACAGGGCGCCCCGTACACTTCTTGTTCCCGGCTCGACCGTCCCGTCCTCGCCGTTCTTCCGCCTTTACTCCGTTACAACGTATACGATGAGGCAAGTGGGGGAGGGTCCCTATTCGGGCGCCATCTTGGAAGGGGCTCCTAGGGGTCCCTAGTGCTATGGAAACAAGGCAATGACCATACACGAAAAGATGCGCCAGACACGAGGTTTCAAATTCCCAATGCTAGTGTTTATTGCAAGCAAAAGATAGTATTGCCAATTCTGATCTCACGCCCTGCGACGTGAGTTTCCTAGTCCTCGAGGGACGCAAGAGAGCGAATTACGTACATCAGTTACATCAGTTACATATATACAAAATGCATATCATACAATTAGCAAAGTCATGTTCAACACCCCTCTGTATTAAGTTCCTTTGAACTCGGGATGACGATGGACATATCCGACGAGTATGACGATCATAATGCTTTTGATGTCTAGTCTAGTAACAATGTGCAATTTAGAAAGTGTGGAGGGATCTTTTAGAACACGGTGGTTCTGTTCTTGGAAGCAATCTGTACACGGGGGAAGAGCCACATTCCAAGCTTTGCTATCTATGAGGTACTATTCGTGTCCTGGGAGCCGACACGTTCTAAGGGGTTTTGCGAAGGGGGGCCATAAGAGAAGCATAATTCAAGCCTTTAACTGTATTATTCTAACATATTCTACCATCGTACAAGACTGTCTGGCAGCTGTGAAGTGATTAAATGCCCTGCAGTGTCCTCCCAAGGCTACAGAGAGGGAGCGTGGGCATTCCTTTCTGGGCTACTCATGAGGAGTTCAGCAAACTCTTCAGTCCCCCGACCTTGTCCTTCCATATTCAGACAACAATGTTAACAGTTGAGCAGAGTAAGCAGAATCTGCAAGAATTGCAAGCTGCAAAGCAGTTTTTAGACAGAAAGCAATGAGCAATGGTTAACAAGCAAAATGGTGATTCTGCTAAGTTTAAAATGGCCGCTTGTTGGTCAAGCATGACAGTCTTTATTTCTATACTTCGGTGCATAAAACGGTTGGCCCACGTCCATCAAGTTACGTCTATCATTCAAATGAAGGGTATTCATTTTTCCAGATTGACAACAATGCCCGGCAAAGTGAAAAATGTAGGGGACAAAAACACAATTTTCAGACATTTGCCACCAGGAATCCACTGAAGCACCCCAGGAACAACACATGTCCTAACTTTCCACATTTCCACAGATGTCCTGACAAAACTGGTACCTCACATGTGTGGGTGCACCTACCTGGGCACAAAGTAAAAAGTCTAAAACTCTGGTATCCAAAAAAGTTTGGGAAGAGGACATTTTTAGGATTTTGGTCTTGTGGACAAATTACAGATTGAGGCCTGGGGTGTCGCAGCTACCAAGGAAAACAGGGAACCTCATGCATTTCTGAAGACACCTGTGGGAATTCAAAGAGGTCTGTGAATCACCCTCAAATGTATTGCTCCCAATGCCCAGCAAAGTCCAAAATGTAGGGAAAAAACATAATTTTCAGACATTTCCCACAGGAAAACACCAACCACCAGCAACAACACATATCCTACCTTACCATATTCCCACAGGTGTCCCCACAAAAACAGTACCTCATATATGTGGGTGCACTAACCCGGGCACAAAGGGAAAAGGCTAAACCACTGGTATCCTAAAGGGTTTGGGAAGAGAACATTTTTTTAGGATTTTGGTCTTGTGGACAACCTACACATTTGGGCCTGGGGTGTCGCAGCTACCAAGGAAAACAGGGAACCCCATGCATTTCTGAAAATGAGATACCTCTGGGAATCCAACGAGGCCTCACTTGTGTGAATCTGTATACAATGTATTACCCCCAATTCCCGGCAAAGTCCAGAATTTAAGGGGAAAACATCATTTTGAGACATTTACCAACAGGAAACCACTGAAACACGCTGGCAACAACACATGTCCTAAGATTCCACGTTCCCACAGTAGTGCCATCGAAAGCAGTACCTCACATGTGTGGGTGCACCTACCTGGGGGCGAAGTGAAAAGGCTAAACCACTGGTATCCCTAAGGGTCTGGAAAGAGGAAATCCTTAGGATTTTGGTCTTGTGGAAAACCTACAGATTTGGCCATGGGATGTCACAGCCACCAAGGAAAACAGGGAACCCCATGCATTTCTGAAAAGAAGACACCTGTGGGAATCCACAGAGGTCTGGCTTGCGTGAATCGCCCTAGAATGTTTTACCCACAATGCCCGGCAAAGTGCAAAATGTAGGGAAAAATACACAATTTTCAGACATTTGCCAATAGGAATGCACCAAAAGACGCCGGCAACAACACATGTCATTCCTTCCCACATACCCACAGATATCTTGATGAAAAAAGTACCTCACATGTGTAGGTGTACCTACCTAGGCGCAAAGGGAAAAGGCTAAACCACTGGTATCCCAAAAGGTTTGGGAAGAGGAAATTTTTAGGATTTTGGTCTTGTGAAAAACCCACAGATTTGGGCCTGGGGTGTCGCAGCCACTAAGGAAAACAGGGAACCCCATGTATTTCAGAAAAGAAGACACCCATGGGAATACAGATAGGTCTCACTTGCGCGAATCGTACTAGAATGTATTACCCACGATGCCTAGCAAAGTTGAGAATTTGGGGGGGGGGTGACATTTGCCACCAAGAGCCACCAAAACACGCCGGCAACAACACATGTCCTACCTTGACACATTCCCACAGGTCTCCCAAAGAAAATGGTATTTCATGTGTTTGGGTAAATCTACCTGGGCACAAAGGGAAAAGGCTAAACCACTGGTATGCCAAAGCGTTTGGAATGAGGACATTTGTAGGATTTTGGTTTTGCAGACAACATACAGATTTGGGCCTGGGGTGTCGCAGTCACTATGGGAAACAGGGAACTGCATGTATTTCTGAAAATATGCCCAGAAAGGTCCAAAATGTAGGGAAACAACACTATTTTTAGACATTTGCCACCAAGAACCCACAGAAACACACTGGCAACAACACACATCCTATCTTCCCACATTCCCACATGTGTCCCGATGAATACAGTATCTCTTATGTGTGGGTGCATTTACCTGGGAGCAAATGGAAAAGGCTAAACCACTGGTACATCAAACGTCCTGGGGAACACTGGATTTGGCTTTGTGGACAACCCACAGATTTGGGCTTGGGGTGTCGTAGCCACCAAGGAAACGGGGAACCCTATGCGCTTAGACATTTGCTACCATGAAATCACTGAAACACGCTGGTAACACCACATGTCCTACCTTCCCACATTCCCACAGGAGTCGCAATGAAAGTGGTTCCTCACATGTGTGGGTGCACCTACCTGGGAAGAAAAGAAAATGTGTCGACCATCCACAAGTCCAGCGGCAGTCACAGGGAGCCCTGGCAGGTTCCTCATCCCTACCCAGAGAGAAAAGCTCTAATACAGCGCAGCTAGAGCTCCTTGACGGTTGGAGGCGTTGTCCCGGCCACGGGCACCTGTCTCCCATGTGGATCCATCATCCCCAAGGCCAGCGCATGTCCCAGGGAGCCCTGGCAGGGACCCATCCCTTCCCAGAGGGAAATACTGTAACACCGCCCAGCGAGAACTCAAGGATGGTCGAGGTTGATCTCCCTGGACTTGGGTGGCTGTCTCTCAAGTGGGTTGTCCATCCTCAAGTGCAGCATCAATTACCAGGGAGTCCCAGAAGGTTCCTCATCCCTACCCGGAGGGAAACGCTCTAATGCAGCTCAACCAGAGCCCCGTAGCGCCAAGGGTGAAGTCCCGGCCTTGGGTGCCTGTCTCACATAAGGTTCAACCATCCCCAAGTGCAGCATCAGTCCCAGGGAGCCCTCGCAGGGTCCCCATCCCTTCCCAGAGGTAAATCTTGTAAATGATATAAGAGTAAATAATACCAAGCACACATTTTCAGTGGTACAGTTAGTTTGAATCTAGGTTATAGGTGTTGTTGATAAATTCACTGCACAATTAGGGGTATTTTAGGTGCAGGGGAGAAGTACTCAGCCTTGGTTCCTAGGCTGGGAAAAATACAAACAAAAAAGGATTTCCTAGTTAGGAAACCTGCGTCCCCTGCACACTTTCTAAATGGCCTAGGCCTAAAGAAGTATTTATATAGAATCTCCAATGTGAGTGGAGGGAACTGTCTAGAGCATCCTAATCTCCACTCACATTGGAGATTCTGACACTAGCCTAATCTATACAACTACTTCTCTTGGTCTAGGCCATTCAGAAACTGTGCAGTGGATGCAGGTTTCCTAACTAGGAAATTCATTATTGTTTAAATTCTGTAATGGAACCCAGCCATAGCTCCAGGATGCTCGAGGGTGATGTCCTTGTCCTTGGCCTTGGGCGGCTGTCTCCCATGTCGGTTGACCATCCCCAAGTGCAGCATCATTACCAGGGAGTCCTGGCAGGGTCCCATCCCTACCTAGAGGGAAACGCTCTAACGCAGCACAGCCAGAGCTCCAGGAGGGTGGGCGATGATGTCCCCGGCCTTGGGGACCTGTCTCTCATTTGGGTGGACAGCACCCAACAGCTGTCCTGGGGATCCCCAGCAGGGACCCCATACCTTCCCAGAGGGAAACGCTGTAATGGGCCAAGGACAGGGATGCCCAAGCCAGGAGGCAGCATCCCCAGCCGTCCCGTGCTCTGGCTGGCCTGCGTTACAGATTTTCCATCCAGAGAATGATGGGACCCTGCCGGGGCAACCTGGGACTGGCGCTGAACTTGGGGATGGTCACCCAACATGGGAGACAGGAGCGAAATGCCAGATGCAGCATTGCCAGCCGTCCTGGAGCTCTGGCTGGTGTGGTTACAGCATTTTCCTCCAGTAAAGGATGAGCACCCAGTCAGGGCTCACTGGTACTGCCACTGGACTTGGGGATGGTCGCGCAACATGGGATACAGGCGCCAGATCTCTGGCTGGCCTGCGTTACAGCTTTTCCCTCCAGGGAGGGATTGGGACCCTGCCGGGGATCTCTAGGACCGGCGTTGAACTTGGGGATGGTCGCCCAACATGGGAGATACTCGCAAAAGGCCGGAGGAAGAACCTCCCAGCCATCCCGGACCTCTGGCTGGCCTGCATTACAGCTTTTCCCTCCAGGAAGGGATGAGGACCCTGCCATGGCTCGACTACCGGCCAGCCCAGATCTCTGCCTGGCCTGCATTACAGCATTTCCCTCTGGGGAGGGAGGAGCACCCTACTGGGGCTTACTGGGACTGCCGCTGGGCTTAGGGAAGGTCGCAGCAACCCTGGCTGTCCCAGGGAGGGGTACCCTGCCGGGGCTCTCTGGGACCATCCCTGAACTTGAGGAAGGCTCAACCAACAAGAGATACTTATGCCCAAGTTCAGAGGCAGAAACCACAGCCGTGCCATAGCTTCGCTGGCCTGTATTACAGCTTTTACCTCCGGGAAGGAATGGGCACCTTACCAAGGCTCACTGGGACTGCTGCTGGACTTTGGGAAGGTCACCCAACATGGGAGACAGGCACCAAAGGCCAGGGACATCACCCCTGACCATCCATGAGTTCTTGCTGGCCTGACTTAAAGGTTTTCCCTCTGGGACGGGATGGGCACCCCAGTGGGGCTCTCTTGGACCACTGTTGATTTGGGGATGGTCGCCCAACAAGGAATACTGGCACCCAAGCCCGGAGGCAGCAACCGCAACCATCCTACAGTTCTGGCTGGCCTGAATTACAGCTTTTCCATCCACTGGGACCGCCGCAGGTCTTTGGGATGGTTGCCCAACATGGGAGACAGGAGCCAAATGCCAGTGGCACTACCCCAGACCATCCTGGAGTTCTGGATGCCCTGTGTTACAGGTTTTCCCTCCAGGGAGTATGGGGACCCTTGAGGGGCTCCTCAGGATGGCTGCTGGACTTGTGGATGGTTGCCCAACATGGGAGAGAGGCGAAAAAGACCTGGGACATCAACTCTGACCATCCTGGAGTTCTGGCTGCTCTGCATTACATTTTTTCCCTAGAGGGAGGGATAGGGACCCTCTTAGCGCTGCCTCGGACTGCAGCTGCACTTGGTGATGGTCGCCCAACATAGGAGACAGGCATCAAAGGCCGGGGACATCACCCCCAATCATCCTGGAATTCTGGCTGACCTGCATTACAGGTTTTCCTCCAGAGAGGAATGGGGACCCTGCTGGGGTTCCATAGGACTGCCGCGGAACTTGGGGATGGTCAACCAACAGGGAGACAAGAGTCTAAGCTCAGAGGCAGGAACCCCGGCCGTCCCGTAGCTCTGGTTGAGATGTGTTACAGCTTTTCCCTCCGGGGAGTGGTTGGGACCACGCTGGGGCATCCTGGGAGGTTGTGTTACAGCTCTTCCCTCCAAGGAGGGATGGGGACCCTGCTAAATCTCCTTGGGACCACCGCTGAACTTGGGTACAGTGGACCAACAAGGGAGGCAAACATCCAAGCCGAGGCCATCACCTGACCATCCAAGTGTTGTGGTTGAGCTGAATTACAGCTTTTCCCTGTGGGAAGGGACTGGGACCCTGTCAGGGATTCGCTGGTACCGCTGCTGGACTTGAGGATGGTCAACCCATATGAGAGACTTGTTGGTGTGGACTAGAGGCCTGAGGTTTGCTCCCTTGAGGGCCCAACAACCCTTACCCCAGAATAACGCAGGACTCAGCCAAGGGCAAGTTCAACTCTCATTTATTACAAAAAAATGCCAGGAATCCTACAGGACAATTACAATTCTCCCAAAATCTCATCTCCCCGAGGCGCCCTCCAGAGCTTTGTAGATCAAATAGCATCATCATCTGGGCCCTCCCCAATAAGCCCATCTCCCACAGGGATTGGGTGCTTAGAGTGGTATCAAATATATCTAGCCCATATAGAAGTAAATCTACTGAATCTTGAATGTCAGCAGGCTGACTTGCCTCAGCCCCAAGAAACTATCTATTACATTGTTGCCGGTTTGTAGACTTACCATTGGCCCTTGCCCTCAACCATCAACCCCTGAATTTTTGTATCTTGATTGGTTAGATCTGGTCTCCTCAGGCCTGGGACCCAGTTCGGTGTTCAGCCCTCTGTGCACCTCTTCAAGGTGATGTGAAGTGATCATGTGTCCCAATTGTATCTGGTAGTAGACCAACTTTGCCTATGAGAGTGTGCCTCCATGTTGCAACACTTGTTTCACTTCTCGTCTGGGTTGCTGAGAATGGCTTGTCCTCTCACCACAGGTGAATGCCGATTATCAAGTTTGGCGACATCACATGGTTATGGACCTATGCATGTATGAGGATGTATTCAGTTTTCCAGCAGCTGGTTCCTTGTCGTTTAGACCTTAGAATGTGACTGTTATCTTAGCCCTTGGCTGTGAGCTCAGTCTTTGCTTCGTGCAGCCTGAGCTAGCTTTACTTGTCTGGTGTTCTGTGGCTTGTGGCCTTCAGTAATTTTCCTTAGACTTATAAGGTGCTTTCTACATGCACGTACTGTGCTGTTTTACCTATAAGTTAGTCATACGTGGTCCCACCAGGCTACATATATATTCCTGTAGTCTCATAGTGTTAATTGCCATAAGCATCTGCAAGCTTACTCAGGATCTCTCGTTGATTTGTGTTTCAGCGTTACTGCATTTGGCTAATGAGAAAAATAATAAAAGCTTTGACAATATGTATATGTATCCATCCTCTGTCTAGGTAACTGTGTAAGCCTGTTCTTCATGTATGCGAGTGTGTGCTTGTGTAATGCAGTGCAGTCTTGCAAGCGTTCTTCATGACTAACACTACTATGTCGTGGTGTCACTAGTGATGTCAGCTCAGTGTTTTCACAGCGTTTAATCAATACAGTCTATTATAGTATTCGGACCCACAATCTCCTTTGGGTTCCCTGGATCTGTAAGGATATGCACTGGATATAGTTGGAATGGTTGTCTGAGGGGATACCTCTCTGTATACGTGCCAGCCAGTGGTGCAATTGGGGTTTGTCTGAGAAATGACAAGTGACTTTGAGCGTTCTTGACTCTTCGGCCTGTCATGGTCAAGGGGGTGAGGAGGGGCATTCCTGGGACCTTCTCTTCTGTCCCCCCTCTGGTCGACCTGTCAACCACTCCTCCATACCTTGTCACCTTCGTTCTTGTTAGCCATATTTGTATCACTCCTCCGAGATGTCCATAGTAATTTGCATGATCATCAAAACTCCAGGTCATGTAACTGCATTCTCCTTCAGGGTTGCACCATACCCACGTTCCCCCATACGTCTTGTTCTCGAATGGGTTATCGAATATTACCATATCAGTTGGGAACTGTGGACATCCCCTTATTTTTGTTCTCAGGTTCTCTCATTCGTCCACTATTTTGTCCTTTCTTTCTCCCATATTCACATCCATCATCACCTTAATTCCTATTGATTTGTCAGTGGTTTTGCAGCATTGGGTAATACAGATCTTGATCATGTAGATCTTGATCATGCACAGTCCCACTAGTACTAGTATCAGTGCCCCTAGTAATACCTTCAATCCGTCCACCATCCATGAAGGCATCCGTGATCATAGGTTTGCTATCCAGCTCTGATATTTTCATTCTCCTTGGTATCCTCCTCCATCTTTGCATGCATCTTTGACAGTTGTGTCACTGCTTCTGTCAGCTCGCCATTCTCTCCATCATTGGAAGGAATCAATGTGCAACAGGAACTACCAATTTTTGCGCAAACTCCTCCTTCCATTGCTTTGAGGAGATCTAGAACATATCTATTCTTGAGTACCATCAACCTTCCTACTCGGAGCTCTTCTTTTATTGTGTTGAAATTGTTTACTGTAAAGTTTATTGTCAGCATCAGCTCCAATCTGCTTATTTGCAGCCATTTTGTGTTGTCTTTTTCTGGACAGCTGGAACCACTGACGCAAAAAAATCTCGATCCTGCTGAATAATCGATGCTCAGGTGGTACATAGTCTAGTGATGCTTCTTATTCTGATGAGAAGTAGTTATCTTTTTTCACTGTACTCACTTCCACTGACCATTTCTTTCTACCCTTTTCTGCCACCTTCACATACCTCTTCTTTCTTTTGCTATTGTCCATTTTAGGGAAGTCATCTACCTTTACATCTTTCTGGGGCATTACCAGTGCTGTCATATTGATGTGAACCAATGAGCAAAATCCTGCCAGTTGGGAGGCAGCTCCTCGTATGCCTTGGACCCACATGCCCAAGAGTGGTCCATTAATAAGGCTGTGCTAACCTTCATCGATGGATACTTTTCTGTGTATCTACACTCAGTGCTATCTCCAAACTTTACTGCACCTTCATTCTTGTAACACAAGGCTGACATTTTGAGAGGTATTATGGGCATCGGTCTAGCTTCATTGTCTACCCAGGTGAGCAACTTAGCACTTGCAGCCCATTCTTTCAGGCACTTGTTACTTTCTCCTTTTACTGTGTTCAGTGATGATTGCACTAGGGTGTGTGCTTTGCTTCCTTCCACTCCATTTTTCCATCCCTTCTATGTGTATACTTTGCCCTACATGAGTATCTGTGGTCTCTCCCAAAATCCTGGTTCTCCTCCTATTTCTTTCAACCCTCTATTTGGGCATGGCAGTCTCTTTAGGGTTATTGTTTTCATCTCCCCTTTCTGCGGGCCATCAGTTGTGTACTGTATAGCTTGGTCTAACTGACAATAATTGTTCATCATGACAAGAGTCTTTATATAACTAACTTCACAGGGGAATGCTGTTTGAGGCATCCATCTCAATTTTGCTGTTTTCCCTTAAAGTCTTCCTCGAGTTGTAACAATGGATAGGTACATGAGGCATTGTGCTCTTGCGGCCGGTATTTCAGATGCTATGAAAATTCTGGAGGCACTCATGTCATAGGCGATTAGTGAGCAGACATGACAGCTCTCCACGGTGGATTCCTTGCCTACTTTGGTCATGTATTTATACCACATGTTGTTAGACACTCGAGCAGTGTCGGTGAGATATAGGTCCACCCCCCACGTCTATGCCAGCACAGCACTTACCTCTCCTTACTGTGCTTACAGTGCTCTCCTGTCCACCTGACATGGTTGATTCACCTGCTGTGGTTGGGGCAATATAAGTAGAGGATATAGTGATTTTGCTAGACACAAGAGATATTTGCTAAAAGATAAATACCAGAACCCCACTCGGGAATAAAAGACACAACAAGATAAGCATATTTTTAATTATTTCTCCCATTTACCTGTGCTGCTGGATCCTTGTGTAGCTTGAAGATCCCAGTTGCTTGTCTGAAATACGCAAAACTGTGCATTATTAGGTTAAATGTGGTGTTAGTTTTAAGTATTGTGGATCATATATTGAGACATTTGTGAATATAAATAGCTGTTCCCACACAGTTTTCATTCTAGAGTCTCTGAGTACTGCAAGGACAAATGTGTTTCCTCATTCGAGTTGTGGGTAAGCTTGGGCCAAGTATGTTATAGAAATGTGGTAGCATACACTAGGAGGACGTGGTTGAAATGTGTTGGACCTTCTAATAAAGTGGACCAATTGGCCTGAAAAAGTATCAGGTTGTAAATCATTAGACAACACGAACAATTATGTAATAAGACAGTCACACTTTCTCGAAATATTTGTGTAGAGAGAATAATAGCAGATCATTCTGGATGTGTAGGAAATGCTTGCCCTAACTCTGCTGCCCGTGAGCGAGTAACCATTGGGTGTCCTCTACTCAGCAGTGATGGTTCCAAATTATCACCTTGCTCTTCTTGATGATGCTCATTGGCCCTGGCTATCTCGTTGCCAGGTGAGGCAACAGTTTTGTAGGGTTAACAGTGTTCATATGGTTCCAGACAGTTCTGCGTTGGAGCCTTACTGCTCTCTCACTCAATGCTTCAACAATGTGGGGACCCGTTAATCTGGGTGCGTCCCAGCACCAAACAAAGTTATGGAGGAGGACACTGTCCCCAGGAAAGACAGGCGGAGGCTTAAATAGGCCCTCTGCATTCTTGACACTGCTGCTTTCTTCATTGGCTTCAGGGCCTTCCTGGTGTGGTATCTGGTGAGAGATAAAATAGGCACTAGCAATCATGAAAGTAACATACTCATACTATTCTTGACCAAAAACATTCACACTATTCTGCACATCTTTGATCACCCTAGTGCAAGGAGCCAGGGAAAGTTGCATGTGACATCATGTCACCACCTTGTGTGGGGTTAAATGGTGGTCAAACCCAGGCTTCTTGCACAATGCTAATAAGGCTAGAGACAGACAATATAGTCAATTCTTAGTGGTACTCTTTTTAGTTTTGGCTATCAATTCTTGCAGGAGGCCATTGAGGCTTTCACACACTCTGTTTACTTGTGGGTCATAAGCACAGGAGACTTTGTGTTGGATACCTAGCAACGTTGTTATGTGGTTGGCGAAGTAAGAGCCATTGTCAGATGGCAGAACCAAACACGCCCCATCATGGGAACACTTCCCAGATCAGAAATGTCACCGCTCTGAGAGTGTCAGGATGAGAACAGGGGCTTGCCTCATTCCACCGGTAAAATGGACATACAATCACTATCATGTTGTGGTACCCTTGGCAGACTTGAATCATGTCAACATAGTCGATGTGGAGATGTTGGAATTGACCGACTGGGTGAAGTATGGCTCCTCTCACAATTCTCAGTGTGTGTACTGCAGTTAATTGCTTTTAGGTCAAGCAATTATTCATACATTCAACCATGTGTTCTGCCAAATAAGGACAGAAATAAGGGTTAGCGTAGTTTCCTGGGGGCCAACAGGGCCGCCCGTGGACCTCCAGGGTTGGGGAGGCGCCAACTCCTCCCGCGTCCTAACACAGTATGAGTCACACACAAGAGCAAGGAGTTACTGCTGTTTATTATACAAAACAGGCTAGGAAGGGCTCACAGGCCATAAGCATCCTAGCGACCTCTTGCTTTTGGCAGGCTTGCAGGCCCTTTTTCTAGCTGTATGACGCAGTTACGTATGTCACCTGGGAGAACTTGCCCCCAAACCTAACGCCACCTTGGATTGGCTCTCCAAGTGGTGGGGTTAGTATAGGCGCATCGAGGAAAGATAGTGGTTGCGAAAGGGTCAGGTGGTACACTTCGGTCATGCCTAATAATCGCTACAAGTTAATTGTTACATGGGGACGATTAGCGATTGGTAAGCTATAATGGCATCAGTGGTGTGCCCCTCGTATTCTGATTGGTTCACTGGCGAGCCCCCAAGCCTGGGACCATTGTTGTTCCCAGCTTGCGGTGTACCTGGTGCTGGCGACAAAGTGTAACTATACGTCAGTGGCAGACAATGGACATGTCTGACTATTAGCCGGTGTGCATATCTTTCCCATCGCTATTGGTGTCCGATTTATCACTCCATTGTTGCAGTCTGTGTCCCAGACGTGAGACCCCAGCGCTTCGCTGGTCCCTGGAGCTTGGCATTGTATCAGGTCAGTCTGGTCACGTGTTGCAGGACCGTGGCTGGAGCAGAATTATGAGCATCTGATTTGTATTTCGGCTCGAGGAGCGTTTAGCAGTAGCAGGTGTAACCTTGGCGGGGGGAGCGCGGCATGTAGATTGCAACATTGCGGCCTTGACTGGGGGCTCTTGACGGGGTCTTGTTTCGCGCAATCAGCACCTTGCAGCTTTGTCTGAGCTGCTCCGGCATGGATGCTCTGGTTTTGCGGCCTACCACCGCCTTGTTTTATGGGTGGTGGTACTTCATCCATAATATGGGGGTCGCGAGGGGCGACGGGGATTCATATGCATTTGTCCATAGACAGTGGTTATATCTTCATGGGTTTAAGTGGCAAGGAAGCGTCTGCAAGCATGTACACAAGCTCTTCTGGTGTCTTGTATTTCTGCGGGGCTGTAGCTGGCCTATGTGGAAAATAACAAGGATACATGTGTGAATGTAAGTGGTCCTCTACGTCACAGCACTGAGTGTGTTCTTCGTGTGAATTGGTGTGTGTATGACCATTGTGCTTGGTGGCACGTGTGTTCTTGTTTGTTGGCTATGTTGTCATGGCATCTCTAACGATGGCGGTATTAGTGGTTGCTGTCTAATCGAGTTGATTCATGCGGTCGATATCAGCTTCACCTGAGGGTCTGGCATGTGGTTTGATTGATAGGCAGCCTCCTTAGTTGTGTGGGGTGTGGGCACAGTGGATCTTGACATCTGGGATGGCTGTGAGTGGGTCAAATTCCTCTCGTGGTGGGTGCTTGGGTCGTGACGTCCCGGGCCATGGTCTGGATGAGAATCGAGGGAAGGAATCATCCCATTTTCCCTCTTCAGTCCCCCTCTGATCGACTTGTCGACCACAACATTATCCACTCTTTTGTCTCCTCGTACTCGCCATATCTTTGTTATACCAGCCAAGTGCCCGTACCGGTCCACATGATCTTCAAATGACCAATACATATATACACATCCCCCACAGGGTTTGCAATGAACCCATTTGTCTTTCGTAGCTTTTCAGGTTCCTTGGGTTCTCAACCTTTATTGATGGAGGGTACAATCTTCTTCTACTATCTGCTGGCGCAGCCGTTCACGTTCCTTAATAATGAGGTCTGTGTGTTTGTCATCTTCCACTTGCGTTAGGATGTGCATACCAATAATTTCTTCAGCAGTACGTTTGGAACTTTCCTTCCATACTTTTATCCCCATCACAAAAGCGATTCCTACAATTATGCATCCTGCCATAACCTTAAGGCCATCTGAGAGCCAAGATGGCCACCACCGTGCACTGCTAAGATTAACACCCACGACATCAAAGATGACATCACAAATGTCATTGATGACATCACTGATGACATCACATATGAATTTACTTTTCATGAAATGTCTGTATAAGGCATTCTTATTATAATGTTGAGAAAAAAGTGTCAAGGATCATTGGAATAAATATCATGAGCTAATTAGTGCATTAAGCAATGCATTAATGTAAATAGCATTCTATTATGAATTTCTATCGAGTATACTAAGTTGCTCATGCAGAAACCTAGGCATTGCATGCAGCATACATGATGAAGATATCATATTCATAATGTTGATATGTTGAATAATGAAATGATAAATGTTTTCTTACTAGAGTTTTGTGTACTGTGAAATATGTAATAAGTAGCTAATAAAACCCACGTATTACATATTGCATTATTAAAGACAAAACACAAAGACACAATAGCGCATACAAATATGTGTATATACAGGGAAAGTGAAGTAAGCAAAAAAGCAGAAGTAGTAGCAGAAACAATTCATAACCTAACTGATTATCGTTATCCTAATAAATGATTGCTCTGTTGAAAAGCTTCTATTTACCCTATGTATATGTATCACATGATATGACTGGACCCTAAGGAAAGTAGTGTGAGTACAATGTCTACAAATATGAACATATACAGGGAAAGTATAGTATAGTAATAAAAAAACAACAGAACTATCAGAAAGTGCTGATAACTCTACTGATTATTTTCATGCACAGAAAGGATTGCTGTCTTTCAAGCTTGTGTCTTCCCCTATGTATATGTTTCATATGATATGAGTGGACCCTAAGAGAATTACTGTAAAAACATACTTGAAGGGTAAGTCTACAAATATAGTACATTTACAATTTTTAGTTACTGACTGTTACTGAAAAAAACCATGTGGCTAGATGTGTCAGTAAAGGAAAAAAGAGGGAGACAGACATGTGATGTCATCAGTGATGTCATCAATGACATTTGTGATGTCATCTTTGATGTTGTGGGTGTTAGTCTTAGCAGTGAACTGTGGTGGCGCGAGTTATGGTTGCTTAGTTTACCATAACTGGCGAATTTCAGGGGGTTTTTGGTTTTACTTGGAACCATAACGTCCTTTTAACAAAGTTTTTTCATTGAATTTCATAGGTTTTTTGTAGCGCAACTTAACCATAACGTCCCTTTAACAAAGTTTGTTTACTGAATTTCATAGGTTTTTAGTAGCGCAACTTAACAATAATAACTCTGTCTTTATGTACAAGTAACATAGAACATACTGAACCCCCTCTACTGAATTTGATGTCTGCAAACACTTTTAATGTCCGCAGACAGATGCGGACAACAGCACCACTACCCAAAAAGTCTGGGGGGTATGTTTAATGGTTATATCATATCATATGAACATTTTACAAATTCACAAACCAGCACACATACACATTATATGTAGTACTAAATAAGAATTGTAACCCATATACATAACACACTAACCATTAATTTACATACAATATGTTCCAAAATGGAATATACCAAAAGAAGAAAGATAGTCTTCCAACATGATTACCTCACAGAAACTCCACAACTAAGAGCAACAGCAGATCTACAGACCACTCAGAACACACCTTACCAGAAGCTAGTAAGTGTACTGCATTTTACTCATATATTTGTAAACTTTTTGTATTATATACAAAAAAATGATATTATGTTTTTTTTCTCACATAAATGTCTAGTACTCTGGAGTAGTTTGAGGAGCATTTCCCACGTGAGGAAATGTCAGAAGATAGTGAACCTAATGGTAGACACTTTACTATATAAACCAATTAATAAATATTATTTTATATACATTTAAGATATATATATATATATTTTTGTACAGACCATACAAACATTGAAAATACTGAAGAAAAAGCAGTATTGGATAAGACTCTTCAGCACATAGAAGAAAAAATTGACCTACTCTTGGCAAATTTTAATAATTTAAAAAACTTTGTGGAGGATCACTTGAAACAAACAACTAGATACCATTGTCCCACATGTACCTGCCCCGCCTCACCATAACCCACTCAATTATCCCCAAACCCTCTCCATGAACCAAAACGTTTTGATGAGACTTCCATCCCTTCTTCACCTCATATAAATCCTATTGAAACCCCCAATTGTCCTGTTTTTGTTTCAGTTTCTGCCTCACCTTCTCTGTCATAAATTTAACATACATGTAAAATAAAGTAACATCATTATATTGTGTCCTAATTCATTTCTTTTCTTTTTTTAAAAAGCAGTTCAGGTGTCCGCGGACAGCGCGTGTGTCCGGAATGTCCGTGAAGAAACAAAAATGGAGGTGTCCTAAGAACATTATTTCTGTCCGTACTGTTCGCTAGCAAGTTGAATCTGTTCTAAGAACACATGCAGTGTCCTGAAATGTTCGTAAAGAAACAAAATGTGGGTGTCCTGAGGACGCTATGCCTGTCCGTATTGTTTGCAAGCAAGTTGAAACTGTTCTAAGAACACAGGCTGTGTCCTGAAATGTTCGTAAATAAACGAAATGGGGGTGTCCTGAGGACACTATACCTGCCCTTACTGTTCGTAGACAGGTTGAAACTGTTCTAAGAACACATCAAGTGTCCTGGGATGTTCGTAAATAAACAAAATGGGGGTGTCCTGAGGATGCTATGCCTGTCCGTATTGTTTGCAGGCAAGTTGAAACTGTTCTAAGAACACAGGCTGTGTCCTAAAATGTTCGTAAATAAACAAAATGGGGGTGTCCTGAGGACACTATACCTGTCCGTACTCTTCGTAGGCAGGTTGAAACTGTTCTAAGAACACATCAAGCATCCTGAGATGTTCGTAAATAAACATAATGGGGGTGTCCTGAGGACGCTATGCCTGTCCGTATTGTTCGCAGGCAAGTTGAAACTGCTGTAAGAACAAACGCCTGTCCGTAACTGTTCGTTTCACTTGTGACACACTTTTAATCACTTCAGGACCCGAACAGTGTCCATAGAACACCAACGCGCATGCGGAAAACAGTTTCAGTGCATTTGGTGTCCTGCGGACACTCGATCCCTTCGCGAACATGTTCGCAAACCTATCATGTGACCGCACCCATGATGAGCAAATGATCTGATTGCGAACACTGTTTGTGGCCCCGAACAATTTCAAATTACATTTTCAAGTAATCTACAATATTTTTTCAATAAAAACTCACCATAGAACAAGTCCCACATAGTAATCCTGAGTTTCTACATACTTTTTGTGACTTTTTGAACCTTTTTTTCTGTTTGATCTGTCTGCGGACAGCGCGGATGTCCGTGAACCACGCACAAGCACCCGTATAAAAGACCACGCCCTAGAGCTCATTCTCATTGTGTTTCTGGCTATCCTACAGAACATAGCGAATTTTGCTGCCAATTTGCAGATTTTCATCTCCAAGCTGATGGCATCCATGGCTCCACTCATGCCACCTGGTGCTGCATCTGCCTCAGCACCACCCCCAACCCCTCCACCACCACCAGTTCCCCAAGGGCCTGAAGAGGGTAACAGGAGTGAGGATGCACAGGAGGATGAAGAGGATGACGAGAATGAGGTAGTGGAAGTCCCTACTACCAGCACTCGGCGTGAGTCTTGGGTGTGGCGGTTATTTACCATTCGTGGTAATGGTCCCAAGGCGCGTGCGAACCAAGTCACCTGCAACAAGTGCAAAATGGTGCTCAGTCGCGGGAGGCATGGTTCAAACAGCTTTGGGACAACTACCATGAAGCGACACCTAAAGTCATTCCACACTGAGGCCATTCGCAAGGTTGTACCTTGCGAGAAGCGTAGCAGGTTGACTTCCTCTACTTCATCCTCTGTTTCCGATCCTGTCACCACAAGGAACACTCCTGTGGGACAGCGTATTCCTCAAGCTGCCTCACAGGCCATATGCAATACTGATGACCCTTACCTTTCGAGGGTCACAGTTGTGTGTATGTACTGCGAGCAGTACTGTGCAGGGGGGAGAGACTTTGTAGTGCTTTTGAGGCTATCGTCTCAGAGCACGAGAAGATCTGCTCACTACCCAAGTAAAACCCACTCTACATCTTCCTCTCTCAGCTCGCTCTTTCTTATCCCCGTGGTTGGTGGCCCCCCTTGCCCTCCTTTCCCCTCCTCTCCTAGTGTGTCTTGTATAAAAAAAATATATATATAAAACAACAAAAATAAAAAAAGGCTCTTTTCAGAGCCGCCTTTCACAGTTAATAAATAGAAGTGAAAATAAATGAAGCATGGCCCTGTGTAATTTTTAGATGTCCGTGGACAGTCTGCGGACATCTAAAATTTTGGGGTGCTGCCCTATCATAACCATTGCAGTTTTATGTGGGAGGAAGTGGTGGCTCTGAAAAGAGCCTTTTGGTGGTGTTTGTGTTTGAAAAATTTGAAATGCTCAACACCTACTACAAAATGGATGCTGTAATTCCAAAAAAGTCGCAATGCATTTTGTACATTTCTCAGAAAAATCTGATTGCCAGCATAAGTAAGATGGACTCCATCTCTGCGAAAAATGTATGTACTACGAAACATAATATTTTCATTGTGAAAAGAGGACATGCCAAAATCTCTTAGAAAGGCACAAACAGCCTTATTGACATTGCACCTTGCTTTCTCCATTTGTGGACCAAATGAAGAAGAACGAAGCCACATTTGTCTCTGCGCATTCCGTGAAAAAATACTTGAGAATTTGGAAACATGTCCATGACCTTCCCAAGTCCTTCTTTCATTGCAAATTGCAAAGAAATTCCAGACACATGTCCTAAACTGTTCCCTCCACAATGAATTACAATTATGTCTGAATGTTGCTCTGTCTCCAAAGTAGCACAGAGAGGTAGCAAGTCCAACCACTTAATTCCACATACTCCATGCCAGTGCACTTCCACATGTGGGAATCCAAGATCTACAGCTACTCCACAGCTTTCTGCATGCACCTTCAACCAATGTATCCACAAGTCTCCCAAAATCCAAACAATCTGTTTTCTGAAACACACAACCATAGGTATCTGTTCTTCTCTCAGCAAAAAGAGTATCTTAGAAACTCTCTCCTGGCACAACACACCCACTAAACTTTCCTGACCAATCCCTTTCTCTGCTCATTCTCATTTGCATGGCTCCCCAACCCAAAATCCCCGGATTTAACACCCGATGTCCGCGGACTACCACCATGTCCATGGACATATCGTAACATGGACAGTCCTTCTACCATTTCCATTTCACTTTCTGTGCCATTCCCTCATTGGATATAGCTAAGAAGTCACATAAACATCGACCAATCACATCCAAGACCTCCACATCTAACTGCATCATCATAGATCAGCACTTCAAATGTACTGTTAATCTCTCTGAGTACAAGTGTCATATCATTGGAAAGCACCTTCTACCAGAAATACTGTACAAGTCTCCAAGATTTCTACTTGCAGCTGCATGAACACAAACTACAGGTATGCATATTTTCGGTATAGTACATGTACAATTCTTATAGATTCATATAAACAGATTAACTGACTTTTAGTTTGTATAATCTATAAAATGAATTTATTGTCATTTTTTCCATCTCCTAAAATATACTGTCACTTCCAAACCTATCTGCTATTTAATTTCTTTTTACACACACATTTTCAAAGCATGTTGAACTAACATATTTAAAGTACAATATAAAGAGTTAACATACTCAAACAAAATTTCATGCACACATTATGTTCAAATATCAAACAACAATATTTGTACAAAAACATAAACATTTATTTACTTATATTTATATACTGCGCAGCAGCCCATGGCATCGAGGTGCTGTTACTTACAAGAGCTTAGTTACAAAAATAGTGGTATTCAGTCGTACATTATGAATTCCACAAGGCATACAAATGATATTTTGGTTGGTACAGTTAGTCATTACAATACAGTTTATGCATTAAAAACATATGATATGTATTCATTTTAGGTGAATAAGATAGTTTTCATAATTTTGAGGAAGGCGCTGAGGGTCAATGTCAATTAAAAAATCAATGTCTAAATTAAAAACAGTGCTATATACAAACAAAATTACTAATTTGTTTCCTTTATAATTGCAGTGAAGACCATTCTCCTGAAAGTTGAATACCACCATATTAGTTGTACTATTATTCAAACACACTATAAGGTTAATTCATGTTATTTCTGTGCCTAAAAATAGAGATTGTTCACCATTCTGTCTACAGATCCCCATTTCTTAAACAGAGATTTACAGGCAAAATGGCGCACAATTTCATATTTTTCGACACACAAATGACCCAACTCAGCCCCTAGAATTTTGATATTATAGAACAAACAACTGTTTTAATTGTATACCGATTTACTATTTCTACTTCTCCACACCACAAGCTTACTTTCTACTGTCATCTGAACCCCAGTTTAGTAGCACATAATTTCAAGAATACCCATCCCAACTAGGTGTAGTTGCCCAATGCACAATCACACACCATTACATACATCTTTATCATCTTACTCAGACACTCATACACACAGCACACATACATTAAGAACACCCCAACCCATACCCTCTTTATTTTTTTCAACAGACCCTAAAGAACGCCTAGCAAAAATCAAGTCCGTAGAAAGCAACGGAGGAGCAGAGCAAATGAAAATAGAAGTGTCCAAAACAAGCATCCATCTCTAGAAAAAATGTGTAAAAGAAAGTTAAAACAAAACAGCTAATACAGTCATTTAGCTAAACAAAACTATCTTCAACTACAGAAACTTTGCCTCCTCTATCAAAATGTAAAATGAACCACAAAACAATTAACAAAATATCAGCTACCACTACAGATAAAACTGCTACTATATATCTTGATATAGTGCAAAGTAAGCCTACCAAAAAAAGTATTTTAGCAAAAATGTTCCGTCACAGAGTCCTTCAAAATCTTATAAAAACAGGAAGAAATCAGGCTCAACCCTAAAAACCTATCGTAGGAAATAAATTTTAGAAGCGTTGATAGACAGTGCAATCCTTCTCAAAAGAAAATTATTTATTTTAGTGTTAAACAAAATGAAACCACTAACAAAACTAATGACTAAATTACAAAAAAGACTTCTCAATAAACAAAATGTCAACAGAAATAACTTCTTAAGTATCTGTGGAGGTGAATGGAGTCACCCTACGAGCAGAGAACCATACTTTAATGAAGAAGCATACAAACAAAAGCAAACAAATACAATTGCCATACATAGCAGTGGACAAGGTTATGAAAAGGTTAATAATACCATAATGGAACAAGAAATACTGCTTACAAAAATATCCCCAGAAAACTTAGAATTACCTCTCCATTCAACTGAATCAGAACGTCTAGTATACAAATGGCCATGCACGTCAATGTGTACCATTCCCAAAAAATCTTTCAAGTCTTTATGCCAATTCCTCAACCAATATGTGAAAGGCAAAGACAAAATCTAAATTAAACTACTCCAAAATATGGATACCTGTCCAGTGAGCAAGTACACAGGACTACAAGGACATTCATTGGCCTGCTTTTCAGGACCTACTTGCAAAACCACCTTCCATTATATCAAAATGATATCAACACATCATTCAACTATAAGAAATCCAGTCTATAAAATGTACTATGCTAAAAGTCCTGCTTTAGCACTAGCCAATTTAAATAACATTCTTTTACATGGTACAGCAAAAGACCTACTTGAAGAAATCGGCTTTATCCAGAAAAAATATTTTGGAAGTGAAAGCCACTTACAGATGAAATAGCTTTAAAGCAAATTAGCAACAATCCTATGCATGATAACCTTCTACTATACACATACAAAAAAGAAATACTGAAATTTAAAAGTACATCTGCTGAAATATCAAACCATGTGTGTGTATGTTGCCGTAGAACTTTTTATAAAAGACCTAACATACAAAACAAAAGACAATGAAGATTCTAAATGGTTTGAATTAGCTCTCTACCTTATAGCAGAAAATAAATATGAAATAACTGACCCCTTAATACTTTGCAGTTACTGCACAACAACACTTGACAACAACCAAACTCCTTCACGTGCTATCACAAATAATTTGGAATTATTTCCACTACCAAAACCCCTACAACAACCCAATTTATATGAGAGCATCATAATTCAAACAGTGCACCCATTTCAAGCAATAATACGCCTTCAACCAAAAACAGCTAAATTACCTCCCTCTGAATAAGTGAAAGGTATTCGGGGAAAAGTAGTGTATTTACCATTAGATCTAAAAGAAAATGTGCATACTCTAGGAGTGCAACGTCCAATGAAGCAATCTTTAATTATCTTAGTAAACGGTGTACCTACAAAAGACAAAAAATTTGGCAACAACTGGTAGATTTACATAAAGTTAGACAAGCCTTGCAATATCTAAAAGACAGTAATGAATACTACAAAGAAATTAGTATTGAAGAAAACCTGAAGGATACCACTGAAATAATTCAAGAGACACAAGAAGCTGGTCAATTTGAGCTCCTAGATCCTGCTAGAATATGCAATACTTTAGAAGATTATACAATTCACCCATTGCACTCTAATGACACCGTAGAAGATGCACTAGAAACGTACCAAATGCATCAAACAAAAGGATCAACAATCAGCATATGGGAAAAAAGTATAGAAGCACATGCTTTTCCTCTACTCTTTCCTACTGGCAAAGGAGGAAGGTACGATGATAGACCTATTCAAATAACAGCATCAGAATACCGCTCATTACGGATGTATTCTGAAGATCCCAGATTTAGACAAAATGTGGAATACATATTCCACCTACTCTTTGAAAGTGAACTAGCAACTTTATGTTACGGTGTTGCACACACATTAAAATCAGGATCCCACTTTCAAAATATGTCAGCTACACAATTATTACAAAAAGTGCAACAAATAGATGAAGTTTTACAATCAAATATTACAAATCTATTAGCAAAGAGTACTGGTTTCGATGTCATGGAGATGTACGTTGTATGATAAGAAACCTTTGGCCACCCACTTGGTTTGTTACATTAAGTTTTGCAGAATATGCATGGGAAGATTTACATGATTTCCTACGCATATCAAACAAAAACAAAACAAACATAGATATACTGACACCTGGAGAACTTTGTTCTCTAGATCCTGTTAATGTTTCAAGATATTTTCACCATCACTTCATTGCTCTGCTACACTTTATTTGTAATAAAACTGCGCCTCCCCTCGGAGAAGTGCAACGCTTCTTTTGGAGAAAAGAATACCAAGCCAGAGGAGCACCACATATCCACATGCTTTTATTGATTAAAGATGCTCCTAAATTTGGTCAAGACAGTGATGCCACTGTTTTACAGTTTATTGAAAAATATGTCACTTGTGAAATTCCATCAGAAGCAACAAATAATGATCTTCATGCACAAATTTTACAATTTCAAAGACACAAATGTGGCAAATATTGTCGTTGCAAATACAAAAACAAAGGGAAATACTACACCAAATGCCGCTTTGGTTTCCCTAGACAGGTTACAAAAACAGGTCAAGTGCACAACTTCATGTTGTCAGTTAGACATAGTTTTAAAGGAAAATCACCTAAAAATACATATTACATAAAAAGAACAGAAGAAGAAAAATATATCAATGATTACAATGCAATCATTGCCCACTTATGGAATGCAAATATAGATGTGCAGTACATTGCAGACAATGCCACTGCAGTTGCACGATATGTTAAGGCATACTTAACAAAAGCAGAAAACACAGAGCTCCAAGACCTCTGGAATGACCTGTCATCAGACAAAACACTGTCTCAGAAATTATACAGCTTGGGCATAAAAATGCTCTCCCCTAGAGAATGTGGCTCCTATGAAGCAGCAGATTGTTTAACCAGTACTGCTTTGTATGGAAAATCTGAAAATATAGTATGGCTAAGTTTTGGTCCTGCTAAATCTAGAAAAAGGGTTCTAAATCATAGAAATAATAGCCAAACATGATCCCAACAGCCAAGACATTTTAAAAAACAATTTACTGGATACATACTACCCAAACAGAAGTAACACTTTGGAAACCATGTGTCTATACCACATAGCCAAAAACTTCACATACAAAAATAATATAAAACCCAATGAAAAAAAAAGGTAAATACAGAGTGGCAAATTGTGAAGGCAGCTTAGTAAAACTCACCAAACGAAATTTAATTAATAATATCAAATTATCATTAAAGACTCTTCAACATAAAGAACTATATTACATGTCCCTGCTACAACTCTTTAAACCATGGAGAAAAGAAGAAGAAATACTAGATAACTACGACTCCTATGAAGATGCTTTCAAAGCAAATGAAAGCAGTATAACTGATGTAAACTTTACACCGTACAAAACAATGTTGCACAAAGAACAGCAGCATGAAGAAGAACTCCAGGCCCAGCTAGATAAGGACACTCCTGAGAGTAGTCACCCTTCAGTAACAGGAAGCCAAGAACCACTGGGAGAACCACTAATAACAAATGAGGCAGAATTAGCTATGATAGAAGTAGAAAACTCCATGTGTCAGTATGAAGATAAAGAAGACTTAACTATACTACAATCAAAACTAAACAATGAGCAACGTAGCATTTTTCAAGAAGTAACAAAATAAATTGCACATGGTGTACAACATGAAAACAAAGAATGCACCTGCCAAAATTACAAACCTATACTACTCTACATCAGTGGTGAAGCTGTTTCTAGCAAAACATTCCTAATCAAAATCATCAGTAAGTTCCTTCAACAATTGACAAACAACAAACTGTCAGCTGTTGTCACTGCCCCCACAGGTTTAGCTGCCTACAACATAGGTGGTGTCACTTTACACCAATTACTACTCCTGCCATTAGAACACCAAAACAAATGAGTCTATTATAAACTTTCTGCAGAAGCTGCAATGGAACTACACAGAGTATTAAAACAAATGAAAATGCTACTAATAGATGAAGTGAGCATGGTGTCCAACCTAATGTTGGCTTTGATTCACCTCAGATTACAAGAAGTACTTAAAACAAACTACGAAGAGCTCTTTGCAGGAAGAAACATTATTGTTTTCGGAGATCTTCTTCAATTGACACCAGTAAAAGGTGAGCCTATTTTTAAAACATTAGGACACAAACTCTGCCATAAAACTGTTGGCAGCATTGGAAATGTCAACCTTTGGCAACATTTCCAATACAGAGAATTAACAGAAAACATGCGCCAATCTGCAGATCTCACTTATGCCAACATCTTAAAAAGTATCAGAGTTGGTATACTTTCTAAAGAAGCAGAAGCAATATTGAAAACCCAGCACATTCATGCACTTTATGGCGATAATGCATGTGCTACAGATGTTATGGAACAATTAGCCCATAAAAATGTCAATTGTATGGCCTTAATGCCAACTCTTGCACGCTGTTTCAAATTCAATGAAATAATTTAAGTAAAGAAATGCAACCAATAATGGAAATTAGCGCCACAGACAAACTAGATGTACATGGTATGACACTACCCATGTGTGAACAAGCCACAACAAGACTAAATAGTTTAGAAAATTCAATCTCAAACACAGCTGGCTTGGAAAAGATATTAAAATTATCCTTAAATTGAAGAGTAATGCTTAAACGTAACCTTGACGTGGACCAAGGACTAGTTAATGGAGCACTGGGTACAGTTGTTGGCCTTCAAACATGCCCACGTGACAAAAACATTCAGTTTGTTAATATTTTCTTTGACAAACTTTCAGAAGTAAAAAGGATAGGACGCTCAACAGCTCGATTCCTTCTCTTCAAAGACATGTATGTACGCAGAGAACAATTTGCTCTAACTCTTGCATACGCAGTCACCATTCATAAATCACAAGGTCTTACCCTAGACAAAGCATTAATAGTTATTGGTAACAAAGTCTTTAAAGAATGCATGAGCTACGTAGCACTATCACGCGAACGTACAGTTGACGGTCTATTTCTAATCAACTTTGATGCAAGTAAAGTAAACGCTGATATTCCTTGCATTTTAGAATACAATAGACTTCGTTCACTATACACCCCCCCATCTAAAAACATATCCTGTTCCACAAAAAGTAAAAAGTTGTAAAAGAAAACTAAATCAAACAGAAATACAACATGATATCACTGCAAATCCTCCAAAGAGAGTAAAAGAAACTAATACTTCATCAAGTACCACAAGCAAAAAAAGAACCAATTAGGGAAAGTAAACCAGGTACTTCGTCAAAGAAGGAAGACAAACTAAAAAAAAATCACTCAGAAATAGAATTACCTGGTCCATTTAAACTCTCAAATATAATTGGTGTAAGTTGCTACGCAAATGTAGCAATGAATATTGTATTTCAATTACCACCAATTGTTGACAACATATACTTACACAGTACAGACCAATTGTGTTTGCAAATGTTAGTACTTCATAGAAATGCAACAAACAATCCTAATAACACATATACAGGGTAATTCATAGAATTTCGCACAAAAGTGGCACACACGGCTGGCGCACAGTGTCCCCATGCAATACACTGCGCCAGCCGCGTGAGATAAAATCCATTTCATCGCACAGCATATTCATGGATTTCAGCCTCCAAAAACAGCCGTGGCGCAGAGTAGTGCAGCGACCGTGCAGCAGCGCCAGTTACGCCCCCAAGAACGCCCTTGCGCAAGGGAAAGCCATCAAAATTCCTAATTCATCGCAAAGGGCTGCGCTAACCCTGGACCAGTTCACAGGGCTGCCAAACAGCAAACGCCAAGCGGGGAAAGTGTATTTCAGTGGTTCGTGGGAAGTTTCACACGCGATTGTCCTGGGTACGTGTACATCAGGGGTGCGCGTGAAGTAACACACGCGATTCCATCAGGGCACGTGTATTCCAGGGGGCGCGGGAAGTATCACATGCAAAATCAGCAGGGTATGTGTATTTCAGGGGTGCGCGGGAAGTATCACACGCAATTTCATCAGGGTACATGTATTTCAGGGGTGCGCGGGAAGTATCACACGAGATTCCATCAGGGCACGTGTATTTCAGGGGTGCGCGGGGAGCACTACACGTGATTTGGCCATGTGGGTCCTCCCAGGTGTTCCCTCTACACCCTCCACGGCACCTGCAGCCAGCACACACCACAGGGGACTACCCTGCACCCCTGCTCATGTCCCGCAGGCAGCCCATCCACCATGGCCATGCCCCCCAGCCAAGCCACATGTCACCTTGCACTACTAATCAACAACGCATGTCTCCCAGCCCCCTCACCCCCCAGCACTGTGGGGCACCTGCCAGCAGGCCAGCACACATGTCCAACTCATGTCCTCCTGCACCCCCGCCCCCTAGCACTGTGGGGCACCCTCCACCAGGCCCACACTCATGTCTCCCAGCACCCCCCCAGCATCCAGGGGCACCCTCCACCAGGACCCCACTCCTTTCTACCACCCCCCACCCCCCAGCAGTGCGATTCACCTGTGTACGTGTATATCAGGGTTGCGCGTGTAGTCTGACACGCAAATTCATCAGGGTACGTGTATTATGGGTCCGCGTGAACTTCCACATGCGATATCAGCAGGGTACGTGTATTACGGGGTTCGCGGGAAGTTCCACATGTGATTGCCCTGGGTACGCGTATTTCGGGGTGCGCGGGAAGTTCCACAAGCGATTTCAGCAGGGTACGTGTATTCCAAGGTGCGCGGGAAGCACCACACGTGATTGCCCTGGGCACGTGTATTTCGGGGTGCGCGGGAAGTTCCACACGCGAATTCAGCACGGTACGTGTATTCCAAGGGGCGCGGGAAGTTCCACATGCGATTGCCCTGGGTATGTGTATTTCGGGGTGCGTGGGAAGTTCCACACGCGATTTCAGCAGGGTACGTGTATTCCAAGGTGCGCGGGAAGTTCCACATGCGATTGTCCATGATGCGTGTATTTCGAGGTGCGCGAGAAGTTCCACACGCGATTTCAGCAGGGTACGTGTATTCCAAGGTGCGCGGGAAGTACCACACGTGATTGCCCTGGGCATGTGTATTTCGGGGTGCGCGGGAAGTTCCACACGCATATTCAGCAGGTTACGTGTATTCCAAGGTGCGCGGGAAGTTCCACACGCGATTGCCCTGGGCACGTGTATTTCGGGGTGCGTGGGAAGTTCCACACGCGATTGTCTGTGGTGCGTGTATTTCGGGTTGTTCGTGAAGTTTCACACGCGATTTCACAAGGGTACATGTATTCCAAGGTGCAAGGGAAATTCCACACGCGAATCCAGCAGCCTACGTGTATTCCGGGGTGCCAGGCAGTCCTACACGTGAATCGGCCGTGTGGGTCCTCCCAGCTGTTCACTCGACACCCTCCACGGCCCCTGCAGGCAGCCCACACCACAGGGGACTACCCTGCACATGTCCCCCAGGCAGCCCATCCACCATGCCCATGCCCCCCAGCCAACTCACATGTCACCTTCCACTACTGCCCACCAACGCATGTCCCCCTGCACCCCCACCCCCCAGCATCCAGGGCACCCTCCACCAGGCCCCCACTCATGTCCCCCTGCACCCCCACCCCCGAGCACAGTGGGCCACCCTCCACCAGGCCCCTACTCATGTCCCCTGCACCCCCACCCCCCAGCACTGTGGGGCACCCTCCACCAGGCCCCCACTCATGTCCCCCTGCACCCCCACCCCCCAGCACTGTGGGGCACCCTCCACCAGGCCCCCACTCATGTCCAACTCATGTCCCCCTGTACCCCCAACCCCCAGCACTGTGGGGCACCCTCCACTAGGCCCCCACTCATGTCTCCCAGCACCCCCATTCCCCAGCACTGTGGGGCACCCTCCACCAGGCCCCCACTCATGTCCAACTCATGTCCCCCTGTACCCCCAACCCCCAGCACTGTGGGGCACCCTCTACCAGGCCCCCACTCATGTCCAACTCATGTCCCCCAGCACCCCCACCCCCCAGCACTGTGGGGCACCCTCCACCAGGCACCCACTCATGTCCAACTCCTGTCCCCCTGCACCCCCATCCCCCAGCACTGTGGGGCACCCTCCACCAGGCCCCCACTCATGTCCAACTCATGTCTCCCAGCACCCCCACCCCCCAACACTCTGGGCCACCCTCCACCAGGCCCCCACTCATGTCTCCCAGCACCCCCACCCCCAGCACTGTGGGGCACCCTCCACCAGGCCCCCACTCATGTCTCCCAGCACCCCCACTCCCCAGCACTGTGGGCCACCCTCCACCAGGCCCCCACTCATGTCTCCCAGCACCCCCACCCCAAGCATTGTGGGGCACCCTCCACCAGGCCCCCACTCATGTCCCCTGCACCCCCACCCCCCAGCACTGTGGGGCACCCTCCACCAGGCCCCCACTCATGTCCAACTCATGTCCCCCTGCACCCCCACCCCCAGCACTGTGGGGCACCCTCCACCAGGCCCCCACTCATGTCCAACTCATGTCCCCCTGCACCCCCACCCCCCAGCACTGTGGTCCACCCTCCACCAGGCCCCCACTCATGTCCCCCTGCACCCCCACACCCAGCACTATGGGGCACCCTCCACCAGGCCCCCACTCATGTCCAACTCATGTCCCCCTGCACCCCCACCCCCTAGCACTGTGGGGCACCCTCCACCAGGCCCCTACCCATTTCCCCCTGCACCCCCACCCCCCAGCACTGTGGGGCACCCTCCACCAGGCCCCCACTCATGTCCAACTCATGTCTCCCAGCACCCCCACCCCCCAGCACTGTGGGCCACCCTCCACCAGGACCCCACTCATGTCCCCCTGCACCCCCACCCACCACCAGTCAGGGGCACCTGCCAGCAGGCCCCCACACATGTCCCCCAGCCAACATGTCATCACAATCTAGATCCCTGGGCCTTATGGGCAGCCTCCAAATGCCAAACACCCACCCGAGTATTGCATCCACCCACTTAGAAATGGCAATTACATGATACAACCCCAATGGCAAGTTTGTAAATGAAGACATGTCCCTCACATACACACAATGGGTGTCAGTGAATTTCAAAACCCATATCATGATATGCATGAAACCAATGAGATGATACTACACATTGAAGTTTGAAGAACAAATATGTATTAAAAGCAACATAAATTGAATCAAAAATAAACAAAGGAAAATGGGAATTAAAAAAAAGAAAGCAGCATGTCCGTAAAATAATATAAAACCCCAAATCATAATCCAAAGGAAAGGTGTCCAAAGTCACAGTTCACAAAAGTAAATCCAATGGAAAATTAAAATCGAAAACCATCGCTCCATGAGTAAATCATAAAAAAAAATAGAAAATCTGACAGTCAACTATGTACAGATAAACAATCCAGGGTCCATGATCCCAACAGAAGAAATGAAACCTATCTAATAACACTACCTAATAAAAAAAACTATGCACAAAAACGTGGCCCATTGTCCAAAAGGTCCAAAAAAATGCAAAACCAAAGGAAACCTAACACTAACTACAGAACTATTTACAAGGACAGCGGGCCAGTCCGAAGGCTCACTTCGGGATTTTCCGGGCCAGGGCATCATCGAACTCCTGCTCAATGTCCCGGAGGCGGTCCTCCTCCATGGCCCAGAGGGTCCGCAGGGCCGTCAACATGTTCACCTCAAACTCCCTGCGGATATCCTCGAGGCACTCGGCCCGCCTCAGGGCCCTCCAAATGAAGTTCTCCGCCCTGACCATCGTGAGCTGTGCCTCTTCCGCCCGCGGCCGCTCCGCATCTATGGCGTGGCCCAACCACTGCCACATGGAAGACACTTCCCGTCCTGGGTCCTCCTGCCCTCCGGCCGATGCCTGCCCCTCCGATGTCGAAGGCCCCGAGCCATCATGGCTCCCACCTCGTTGCTGCTGCTGCTGTACCTGTGCCCGTGCCCTGGCTCCTTCTGCCTGCACATCCTCAACCGGCTGGGGTGCAGTCGTTGATGTGGCCACCCGTGCTGGACGTCTGACTCCCGACTGTGGCAGGGATGCCTCCTCCACCAGTCTGAGCGCACCTTCAGAGGCAGCTCCACAGGGCACCTAGGTGACTAATGGGTGGGAAGATGGCACGGAGGACGACTGGCGCATAGGGGGTTCAGTTGAGGAGGGGGTCTGAGCAAGCCCCATCAAGCGGAGGAATCTGGCCTGGGTGACCTGTCCCAGTAGGCCGACACGTTCAACGAGCCATTCGAGATGACGTGCAGTCTCCTCATGAAAAGACTGCAGGTCACTTCGCATGGCCTGTTGATGCAACGTCACACCAGTCAGGACAGGCTCAAACCGGACCCGGATAGCCACGTCCGCAGGCAGAGGAAGGCCAGTTGTTGTGAGCTCATCCCCTGCCTGAAAACAGGTCTGGGCATAGGCATCCCTGCTGGTGCAAGATGATGCAGTGACAGGATCAGGGACAGGATTGCACACAGGCACCTCCGTGGCGGCCTGTGCTGCCTCCTGTCCCTGGTCCTGCACTGCACCACTAGCACCAGTGGAATCCCCACCTCCAGACCCTGTCTCTGTTGCTTGCACGGCCTCCTCCTCCACCAAACCCCCCACCAACCCGGATGACTCCGTGCCATCTTCCCCCGTTGGGCCCTGTGGGGTCCCATCTGCCCCTTCTGCTGCCGAGGAGTCCAACTCCGACCTCCGCCTCTTGGACCTCCCCCCGGCAGCTGCAGCCTGGGACGCGGCACCGGACTCCTCACTCCCCGATGAGATCACAACCTGGGAGGGGAGCCGGGCCTTGCGTCTCCGGCTGGCGGTGCGATCCCCGCCGCTGTGCTCCACAGCACCTTCTCCGCCCTCTTCATCAGTTGATGCTGCAGACAGGGAGAAAAAAAACACAGGCATCAGAGCACTGTACAATGGACACATACACACATGACATTTGTACATGAGTGGCATTGGCAAACCTCAGACATGGCATCACAATCGCCAACACACATGTCATTTCAACTTGCACACATGAGCCATACCACAGCCATATTGCAACTGCCAGCACCATCCATTCACATACAACAGCATGAGCAGGCAAAGGTGAGCCAGACATCACATGCAATACAGGGAGTGCACTACACATGTACACACACCACCACACTTGCATGCATGTGTACACCTCTGCCAACTGTCGCAGTGTTCAGATCGGCATCCATGTCACATCTGCCAATCAGGCTTCCACATCCCGCTGTCACATGCATCCATGTTGCATCAGTGTTGCACCCTTGTCAAATACACACACATGCACATGTACACAGTGCTGATACATGCTGCTGAAAACAACATCCATATGTGACATCACGAACATGCCTACTTACATACACATTCATCCAAACATGTGTGCCCACACAACTGCATTTGGCATGCAAGCCTACACACACAAGCACCATCCATGTCTCACACATGACAGCCCTCGCATGTGTTAGCCTCACAGCCCTGTACACCCCCACCCATACTTGGCCCCATACAAACACATGTGCAATCTGCACACTACTGGCACATCACCATACGCACAGCTTACAATCATGATGCATGTACACTTACCGCTCGACTCCAGATGGGTCTGCCTCTCAAGGACCTGGACGTGGAGCGCTGGGGATTTGCGTTCCAGGACCCTCATCTGATCGTCCGACAAGTGGCCCCGGCGCCCCTTAGCATCTGCTGCCTTTAAGAGGCGCAGGGCCTTGTTGAGGGTCCTGGACCTGAAGTCCTCCCAGCGCTTCTTGACATTTTGGAAGTCGCGGACTGCCACCCCCTCTGCGTTGATGGCAGTCATGATGTCCGTCCAGATCTGAGTCCGTCCTTCTTTGTCGGTGCGCAAACTTCCGAAGAGGGCATCATACTGCCCCAGGACTTGCTCCACCAGGACACCAACTTCGGTGGCAGTGAAGCTGGTGCCCCTCTGCCTCTCTGGCTGGGGTTGTCAGTGGTGCCAGATGTTGCAGTGCCCGACATGACAACCCCAGAGGCAGGAGTGGGTGGGAAACTCGGTCCTGGGGCTGGGCTGTGGAGCGATGGAATCCCAGTCGGGAGTCTTCGGTTCCAGCAGGGGTGGTCACAGCAACAGCTCCCCTGGCTGATGTGCAGGCAGCAAATGGCAGGGCATGTGGGCAGCAGGCAATCAGGCAGCAGCAGATGGCAGGTGGGAGTGTGCTCGGGGCTCTGGGGGCAGTAATTCGGCCTTCAGGGCAGGAGCGTGGTCTTCCGTGTGCTTACGCATGGCCAGCTGGATACGGAGTGATTTGGCATGTGAAAATCCAGCACGTCTGCGTGTAATTCGAGGAAAGGGCCTTAGCGCCTTACTCGTGTAATTGGAGGATGGGGCCTTAGCGCGTACACGCGGAAGTGAAGCTGGACGTGTGGGCATGTTTAAAAGGTATGTGTAGAACGCCATTTCCTTGTACGTGCTTTTCGTGGCGAGCGAGTGGGTGAAATCTGTACTTCTTGTCGGTTCACACGCGATTTACTTCACGGCGTTCCAAGTTCGTACTCCCTGTTACCTCTGACAGCTTTTTCTCTTCTTGTCTTTTTCCTGGGCCTGTTTCCTCAAACAGCGTTCACTTCTCCTGTTGTCCTGTCTCCTCAGACAGCGTACAAATCTTCTTTTGGCGGGGGTGTTGCCAAGTCGCACACATGCATATTTTTCATGCGATTTTTCCTGGCAGACGGTGAGTCGCGCACGTATTTGACATCTGTGCTTGCCCCGTGTGTTGCCTACCCCTTCAGAGGTCAGTCTAGGCTGCGTGTGACACGCCTACGTTCATTTTTGTGTTTCTGGGTGCCACAGCGTAGTGCAGGGTTTTTTTTCCACGCACAGGTCTAGGAGGGCTTGCGTGCACATTATCTCCCTTTTTCAGGGTGCCTGTGCGTTGCGTGACCCGTCATCTTCCCCCAGGGGTCACATACAGCCTTGCTAGAGCACTAGGGTACGAATTCCATCTAGTACCCTACCCCTTTGACCCCAAATTGCCCAGGACAATAGTTTACTGCAACTCCCATACGCACAACAACATCAGTGCCATGGTTGGGAGGCAAGCACGCGGTAAGGGTGCCAAAGGTGGGCCAGCCACAAGAGGTGGCCGTGGTGGATATGGTAGGGGACGTGGTCAGGACTTGCAGCATGCCCCTAGCCCCCATGTGTGGGTGACCAGTCAGGGACACCCATGCCCCCCCCTGGTTGAGGGTAATGTGGCTGACACCATCCCTGCTCAGCCCTTGTTGGACCAGCCCATTGTGGCACCAGACCTGGCACTGGGTGACTCCATGGCTGACTTCTAGGTCAGCAGGTCTAGGCCAAGTGTGGTGGTGCACGTTGGTGTCACCAGCCCACGTGGATCAGGGGCAGCTATGTCATCTGCTGACCCGAGTAGGTAGGGTGGGGAGGCTGCAGGGGCAGCTGCGGCTTCATCCACCCCAGCTCTGAGTGTCCCAACCAGGACAGTGTCGGTCCTAGTCCATCCTGCTGACGTTCCCCCTGACTACATCACACTTCAGCTAATGCCTGCACCAAGTGCCATGGTGAGTGTTCATTCCCACACTCCTAGTCCACAGTCCACCGGGGCTCCTGCCCTAGTGTCCAGAGCGGCGTAGGACACTCAGTACCTTCCAAGCGGAAGAGGAAGAGTGCTCATCCAGTACAGGCTGGTGCCCCAGACACGGCTACACAGTCCGGCCCACCAAGGAAGCCCAGCTTCAATCAGGTCGAACTTGATGCACTTGTGGAGTATGTGTCCGCACATGACAGCGAAATGGTGATTACTGCAGGATGCAAGACCACACATGCACAACGTCAGGCACACTGGCAGACCATTGCGGAACTCATAAGTGCCCTTGGATTCATGAGGCACACAGCTAATGATTGTTACAAGCACTGGAATTACCTTAAGCGCAGGGCAAAGAAAAAGCTGGCCTCAAGTCATGCCGCAACTCTATTGACTCGAGGTGGGTCTCCAGCAGAGGACATAGAACTCACTCCACATGAGTATGTTGCTGGGACCTATGTCACGGATCCATGGTGTGGGAGACCTGCCAGATTACGAGGCATTGCCCGGTGAGTGCACATGCATGTGTGTGTCATCCATGTGCATGGTGTGTGTGTGAGTGCTTCTGATTGAGTGCCAGGTGAGGGGGTGTGTGCCTGAGTGGTTTGGGTCACCCATGTGCTTCATCCAATACATTCTGTGCACCAGGATTTGGGTGTTGCAGTATCCCTTCTGGCAACAGTAGACATTCAGCCCAACCTCATGCCAGTTGCCCTTGAATTGTCATCTTGCCACAACATAGTTGCATGTTATTCTGTGTTCATTCAGGCTGATTGTCTGCATTCCACCACTTTCACTAGGCATGTCTCAGTCCTATTGTCACATGTGTGACATGTCTAGGGTACATGCCATCTGTGTGATGGCATGTGTCATGTATGTGTATTGGACATGCCAATCACAGGCCAATGTGTGATGGCACTGGTAGGCAGCATGCAGCAAATTTGTTGGTCTTCCATCTTGGTGTCATCAATGTGTGCCATTTGCCTCCCCTTCATACGCAGTGACAGTGCATGCATGGGAGGGTTATAGTCATGTGGTACATGTGTCAATGAAGTACTGTTTCTGTTGCTTCTCAGGCCTAATTGTGTTCCATGTTGGTAATGCCTGTTCCCATTTCTTTTCTTCCATGTCTTTGCAGGGGATGACGCACTTGATACTGCTGGGGTTGTGGAGATGGTGCAGACCCAGGAGGGGTCTCAGGCCCGACCGGGCACCAGTGAGGGACGTGGTGTGGTGGTGGGTGAGAACCCACACTTGCTGCAGGCCGTCATCTCAAGGGGTGTCTCTGGGTGCACCTCCCCCAAGTTCTATTCAGGTGTCGATTTGGATGATGAGACCTATGTGCCATCACAGGTAAGTGTTTCTGGGAGGGATTCTGTACTGTCCAACCCACCTGCACCAGGGGTAGAACCCTCAATGGGGATGTCAGTGTTGGTAGGTCCGCTTTTGGTGGTTACGGATGCAGGGTCACACTCCGCTACATCTGATCCTATTCCAGGGCCAGCAGATCAGAGGGGGAATGCAGTCCTGCAGCCTCAGGCAGTGCTGGCACAGCAAGGCGCAGTTTGCCTTGCCCCAGACAGGTGTGGTGCCTGCCGACGCATGGGAGCAATCCATATACGGTATGGCAAACCAACAGGCAGCATCAACTGAGATGATGGATCAGGACATGGATAGGGTGGCCACTTCCATTGTCCCCCAAGAAAGGCTAATTGAACAACTACCGCAGGCAACAGACTCCATTAGCCAGTCACACAGGGAGGACATGTTGGCGTCCAACAGGGACAGGCGGGCGGCACTGGAGACTCTGCGGGAAGCCATTTCTATTGAGTCCCAGGGCCACAGGGAAGCCCTGAGGGTGGAACTCCGTCAGCTCACGGCAACTCTGGTTGAGCTTGAGGCTTCAGCTAACATGAGGACAGAACAGCAGCTGGAGCGGCTCACACGGACGCTCTCAGCTGAGATGCAGGCAACTAGGGCAGAGGTCCGTGCATCCCATGAGTTGTTGCATGGGGACCTACGCACAATTATCCTCCAGAACCAGACCTTCCACACCCACATGCTTACTGCCATGGAGGACCAGACTAGGGCTTTGCGTGAGCAGCCTCCCATAGTGCCACCACCTCCTGATGCAGCTGCAGAGGGTGAGGAGAGCGACAGCAGCGATTCTCCCACAATAGGGTAGCCGTGCAAGCCATGAGCCCATGGAGGTGTTTTTTTTCTGCAAGATCCACACAGGTGGGTTTTGGTGTGCACCCTGTCCTCAGACCTCCTGGGTGGCCTCCCCCACCCACCCGGGTCCATTCATGGCCATTTTTGATTTTTGATTTTTGTTTTTTTTTTTGATTTTTTTTTGTTGGGATTTTTGAATCTTGATTTTTTTTGACAGTGTGTTTCCTTGTGTGGCTCCCGTGGGCATACGCTGTATTGTGGCTGGGCACATGCAGGCTTGTCCTGAATTTCGGTCAGATGCTTGAGTTTGTGTGACACACACCCCTCTTGCTTCCCGTTTTCATGGGCTTGCAAAGGGTGTGCCCAAGTGACATTGACTTACACGTTGACTTTGGACTCCCATATGATGTGTGGGCAGTCTGTAGTGAATACTGTGTATAGATTCCTAGTGCATATTGTGGTTGTATTGTACACTGCATGGTGTATTGATACGTGCCTCTGCATCCATCTCATCCTCCTAATTTGCAGGTCCATTTCTCATGTCTTCACAAGGCGGTCTACTTTGGAACTGGAGTCCATGTTGTAAGCAGTGCACCTACACTCTTGCGTGGCGCTAACACTGTATAGTTGGAAGTGTTCGAAGTGCTGGCATTATCAGGTAGTGAGGCTACCAATTTTTTAAGTCCGTACTGTCATCTTTATGGTAGGTTGGAGGTTGTGTAGGTGATTGGTATTATTGGTAAGTATTTGGTAATGTGTGTTGTTGGTCCTGCATTACTGTGAGCATTTCATGTGTGGCCAGTTTCCATTAGGGACACTGTAGTTGGTGACACTTGGGGCATGTTGTGGGGATTAATTTGTTTGCTCTCACATTGCATGACATGCCATGGTGTGTTGTGTAGCCGTGCCGGGGAGGGGTTGGGTGACATGACACTGTTCTCATGTTGTATTTTGCAAGTGGGTATTCATTTTTGTGGCATGGAAGTGTGTCTTTTGATGACACTGCATTGGTGGTGATTGTGTAGGTAGGGATGCACACATTGTGACACTTCCAGGTGAGCAATCTCAGGCTGCTATGGTTCTGACAGTTGACTGTCCCTTAATTCATCAGAATTGTCAGATTGAGTCATCATTGATTGTCAAATGGTATGTGCCAGGGCTGTGTGCACTCCACAGGGGTGTGCGTTCTATGTGAAGTATTTAGCCAGCAGCTTCGTACGGGCTGCCTCACCCCGTGCCCTTTCCCCCCCCATGCGCAGCAGGCGTGCATGTGGTTGGGGATGTGGGGGCACCACCATGTTCACAGCCAGGCCCCGGCGTGTTGCAACATTGTGCAGGTCACATACTGCCAGTATGATCCTGCACACTACTGGGGAGCGTATAACAGCTGCCCACCAGAACGGTCAAGGGAGCGAAAGCGTGACTTGAGCACTCCGAATGTGCGCTCCACTATGCCCCATGTTGCAATATGGGCTGTGTTGTATCTTACCTCGGGAGGCGTGATGGGGTTCCTAATTGGCGTCATCATGTGTGTGCTCAGAGGGTAGCCACTGTCCCCTGGGGAGGTGGTGATGGGGATCATTAGTGGGGTATTGGCATTACTCTGTATCTGTCATGCATGCGTGTGCTGTGGCATTTCTACTCACCAAGCAGCCATGCATCGCCATGCCGCCCAGCTTCCATGTCCCGGTTTAGGATTGACATCCTGCAAATGAAGCTGTCGTGGGTGGACCCTGGATAGTTGGCATATACTGAGGTGATGATTCCCTTGGCATCACATACTACCTGGACGTTGATGGAATGCCAGTGCTTGCGGTTTCTATAGATGTGCTCAGATGCCCTGGGGGGACATAGAGCCACATGGGTACAATCAATGGCACCTAGCACTTTGGGGAATTGTGCCACCCTGTAGAAATCCTGGCTGACAGCCTACCTTTCTGCAGGTGTTCTGGGCAGGTATATGTGCCTGCGGACTGAGGGGCGTGCAGTGATGATGGCCAACACATGGTGTAGGCACCGTGACTGGTGGCCTGTGACACCCCCCCACTATGGCACTTGTCCGCTGAAATGATCTGGTAGCCAAGAAGAGCAGTACATTGAGGACCTTCTCCAGGGGGCTGTGTGCTTGGGAGCACAGGGTGGGTGATGTGAGGTCATCCTTCAACTCACTGACCCGGTCGAGTATTATGTGTGGTGGAAACCTGTACCTCCCATACACCTGGTCATCAGGCATACCAAATAGGCTGGTTCTGGGTGTGAAGATTCTGGCCCTGACTATCCTTCTCCTCCTCCTGCAGTATCCCACGGCCACTGCTGCTAGGAACGGTATATTCATCCTGGCATCTGAGCTTGTTTGTTGTTTGCGCACTCTTTTATGCTGCGCGGGACGTGCGCCTGCTTCCTGCTGGCGTACGTGTTTCAGGATTGGACCTTTTATTTTTTGGCGTGTTGTAGGCGACCGTGTAAATCTACCCGCCCACCCCAGGAATACACGTAACACGCTCTCCCAGGCCCAGTCGCGAGTAAATATTCCCGCCCACCCCTGGAATACACGTACCCCACTCTCACAGGCCCAGTCGCATGTGGAACTTTACGCGCACACCGAAATACACGTACCCTGCAAATTCGCGTGTGGAACTTCCCGCGCACCCCAAAATACACCTACTCTGCTGGAATCGCGTGTGGAAGTCGACGCAGAACCATAATACACGTACCCTGATGGAATCGCTTGTGAGACTACCCGCGCACCCCTGGAATACAAGTACCCAGGCAAATCGCACGGCTGCGGGGTGGGGGTGCAGGGAGACAGGAATGGGGTCCTGGTGGAGGGTGCCCCTGGATGCAGGGGGGTGGGGGTGCAGGGGAACAGGAGGGGGAGCCTGGTGGAGGGTGCCCCTGGATGCAGGGGGGTGGCGGTGCAGGAGGACAGGAGTGGGGGCCTGGTGGAGGGTGCCCTAAAGTGCTGGGGGGTGAGGGTGCAGGGGGACATGAGTGGGGGCCTGGTGGAGGGTGCCATTGGATGCAGGGGGGTGGGGGTGCAGGGGGACAGGAGTGGGGGCCTGGTGGAGAGTGCCCCTGGATGCAGGGGGGTGGGGGTGCAGGGGGACAGGAGTGGGGGCCTGGTGGAGGGTGCCCTACAGTGCTGGGGGCTGGGGGTGCAGGGGGACATGAGTGGGGGCCTGGTGGAGGGTGCCCCTGGATGCAGGGGGGTGGGGTGCAGGGGGACAGGAGTGGGGGCCTGGTGGAGGGTGCCCTACAGTGCTGGTGGGTGGGGGTGCAGGGGGACATGAGTGGGGGCCTGGTGGAGGGTGCCCCTGGATGCAGGGGAGTGGGGGGTGCAGGGGGACAGGAATGGGGGCCTGGTGGAGAGTGCCCCTGGATGCAGGGGGGTGGGGGTGCAGGGGGACAGGAGTGGGGGCCTGGTGGAGGGTGCCCTACAGTGCTGGGGGGTGGGGGTGCAGGGGGACATGAGTGGGGGCATGGTGGAGGGTGCCCCTGGATGCAGGGGTTGGGGGTGCTGGGGGACAGGAGTGGGGGCCTGGTGGAGGGTGCCCCACAGTGCTGGGGGGTGGGGGTGCAGGGGGACAGGAGTGGGGGCCAGGTGGAGGGTGCCCCTGGTGCAGGGGGTGGGGGTGCAGGGGGACAGGAGTGGTGGCCTGGTGGAGGGTGCCCTACAGTGCTGGGGGGTAGGGGTGCAGGGGGACATGAGTGGGGGCCTGGTGGAGGGTGCCCCTGGATGCAGGGGGGTGGGGGTGCATGGGGACAGGAGTGGGGGACTGGTGTAGGGTGCCCTACAGTGCTGGTGGGTGGGGGTGCAGGGGGACATGAGTGGGGGCCTGGTGGAGAGTGCCCCTGGATGCAGGGGGGTGGGGGTGCAGGGGGACAGGAGTGGGGGCCTGGTGGAGGGTGCCCTACAGTGCTCGGGGGTAGGGGTGCAGGGGGGCATGAGTGGGGGCCTGGTGGAGGGTACCCCTGGATGCAGGGGTTGGGGTGCAGGGGAACAGGAGTGGGGGCCTGGTGGAGGGTGCCCCACAGTGCTGGGGGGTGGGGATGCAGGGGGACAGGAGTGGGGGCCTGGTGGAGGGTGCCCCCGGTGCAGGGGGTGGGGGTGCAGGGGGACAGGAGTGGTGGCCTGGTGGAGGGTGCCCTATAGTGCTGGGGGGTGGGGGTGCTGGGAGACATGCGTTGGTAGGCAGTAGTGCAAGATGACATGTGGGTTTGCTGGGGGGCATGGCCATGGTGGATGGGCTGCTTGCGGGACATGTTCAGGGGTGCAGGGTAGTCCCCTTTGGTGTGGGCCGCCTGCAGGGGCTGTGGAGGGTGTAGAGGGAACAGCTGGGAGGACCCACATGGCCAATTCATGTGTGGGACTCCCCGGCACCCCCGAAATACACGTAGGCTGCTGGATTCGCATGTAGATTTTCCGCTGTTAGACGGAAACCTGTGCAGTTCCCTCTGGGACCACTGCAAAAGATTTAGGACTACAGGTGTTTGGCAGTAAACCCACGATAGCAAAGCATTCTCTTTCGATTGTTGCCCACCTTGTTTCAGGATCCTTCAGCTTGCGGCTGATGAAGCAAACGGGGTGCTCCCTACCTTTCCCATCCAGTTGACTGAGTACGGCACCTATTCCTACATTTAAAGCATTTGTCTGCACAATGAATGTTTGGTGCTAATCAGGAGCTCTGAGTACTGGGGCTTGGCAAAGACCCTTTTTCAGGTTTTCAAAAGCCTGATTGCACTCCTGGTTCCATCTAACCTTTTTAGGAAATTTGGGCGAGGAGATGACATTCAGAGGAGAGGCTATGGTCCCATAGTTCTCAATGAAATTCCTGTAATACCCAGTGAGGCATTGGAAGGCTTTCACTTGGGTCTGAGTAGTAGGTGTTGTCCAATTTTGCACAGCTTCAATCTTACTGAGCAAAGGCCTTATTTCTCCACCTCCTACCTCATGTCCACGATAGAGTACCTTACTCTGTACTATTTGGCATTTACTCGCCTTTATGGTCAGATTGGCTCGTCCAAGAGCCTGCAAAACATCTCTTAGGTGGTTTACATGTTCTTCCCAGGAATTGCTGAACACTGCTATGTCATCCAAGTATGCCATACAGAAGTCCTCCATCACATTCAGAACCTGGTTTACCATCCGTTGAAAAGTAGCAAGTGCATTTTTCAATCCGAAAAGCATTACCTTAAACTGGTATAAGCCGACGGGGATAGAAAATGCAGTTTTCTCCTTGGCATGGTCTGTCAGGGCTATTTGCCAATAGCCTGAGGTTAGATCAAATGTACGGAGGTACTTGGCTGAACCAAGTATATCCCCCAGCGTCCCTAATGGCAGGTGTCTCCTGACCATTCACCTGGACACTGTCCTTATAATACTCTTTAGTATTATCGGGGATGGAGTTATAGACATCTAAATTCTGTTGTTCCCACAAATCCAGAGATACTAAAGAAAAACTGTCTGAGACTCCAATGGGTTCATCAGCCAGCAGTAGAACGTTTCCACTTGCCATTTGGATTTCCTCCTCTGGAGCGAAGGCTAAGGAGACAAGCTGGACCCCTGAAGGTTTACCCTTACATCTGGGATCTCCTTTCACCTGGTCAGTCGAGCCACAAACAAAGCATTTACCGAATGCTTTCTGGAATGGTGGCTTGTTCTGACCTCCTTCCGGTTTGCCACCAGAAGGTATACTATTCTGTTGCGGTTTTCCTTGTGGCTTACCCTTATGGTTTTGTTTGGGGCCCTCTTTGGAATTTGAGTTATTAGAATTCTCTTTGGAGTCTTTTTTAGGCTGTTTTCCCTCATCCTTTTTCTGAGTTGCCCCAGAATCCTTATGAGTAGCCCTGTTGGCAACCCACAAGTCAGCAGCCTTAGCTAGCTCCCTGGAATCCAATTCCTTCGAATCAGCCAAGTGCTGTCTGAGCTCAGGAGAACAGGCATCATAAATAGACTCCAACATAAAAAGATTCTTCATCCCCTCATAAGTGTTCAGCTTGTAACCCTTAATCCATCCCTCTTTTTTTAACCCTTCACTCACCCAGGTAGCGCAAGGGGTACCATCATGCTTTTTGAGGGTTCTAAACCTCTTAAGATACTGGGAAGGGGTCTTCCCGAACCTAGCTATCAAAGCTAGTTTCACACTTTGGTAATCCTTCTTATCCACCTCCCCAACTCCATTACTACATCAGTTGCAACAAGGGGAAGCCTAGAGAACAACCAGGGAAGTAACTCATTCCCTGTGATGTCCTGGAGCCCATGATTATATTCAAACAGTTTTAACCAATCCAACACATCCAATCTCGGTTCATACATACCCACTAATTCCTTAGGCATCCGGGGTCTTTTGGGACTGGAACTTCTAGAGGAACCAGAGGAGAGAGAAGCATTTTCCATAGATAACTTTTTCATCTCTAACTCATGATTAGGTTCTATTTCTCTGAGCCTTAATTCAGCTTGCTTCTGCTCAGCCTGGGCATTCATCCGTCTGAACTCTAGATCTTGGTTTCTTTCAGATCGGGCTAAAAACGCTTGTATTCTAACTCGAGCTTCATTTTTTCAAGTTCAAAATAAGCAGGGATACATGTGGGACCTGGTATGGGCCCCGTAGGTACATTATGTAGGTAATGCAGACAGAGGCTCAGAGTGGCTAACTTCATTAGGTTCACTTTCTTCTTCTGACTCATTATCAAGACTTTGATTCAGATCAATATCATCACTGTTTTCTACATTCGCTGGAGAAGTTGGTTCCTCTAAACCAGTACCCAGACTTTGGTTTTCCAGCAGTCTCGCTATCAATTCTACTTTCTTGCCTCTTACAGAAAGATTCCCTTGTCTACAGAGAGCTCTCAAACTCTCAGTATTTTCACCTGACACAGATTCTTGACTGTAAACTTCCATAGTAGACATGTTTTTGAAAGTTGCTTTTTAGTGCTAAGTTTTGTGGTTAGTTATCCTAAAGTGTTGAAAAGCACTCTAAACTGTATACTCGATACCAATCCCACCGCTGCACACCAGTGTTAGGCGGAAACCTGTGCAGTTCCCTCTGGGACCACTGCAAAAGATTTAGGACTACAGGTGTTTGGCAGAAAACCCACTTGGTAGCAGTCTGTACCACACAGATTCACTTGGTAGCTGTGAATGAGCAGTCAGACTTCCCTCAAGAAGAGTTAGGCAGTATGTGGAGTATACAAAATAGGGCAATTTACACAGTAGAACAAGCATACACGGAACAGAGCTTCGGTGTAAAGATCTATAGTTATTTATTTATAAAAACATATCTATGAAAAACACACTGGCACTAATACGGTAAACAATTTCAATCACAATTACTATGAGTATCTCGCTCCTCTAACAATAGTTCGACAAGTCTAGGTTCAACGGCACCAATTATTTGCAGACAGAGGTGAATGCTTTAACCTAGATGGCACTCTAATATTCGTTAGGACGGGAGAGAAAAGGCAGGGTATGAAATCAACTTGGTACCAACACTTTTACGAACAAATGCAAGGCAAGTAAGGCAGGGTCTACTGTAGATCGCAAAGTTCAGAGGCCAGGCCCACTCGGAGAGAGGCAAGGCGATATGTCCCAAAAAGTATCACAGTGGAAATGCACTTCGAGTCTTTGTCGCAAATTGTCACAGAAAGATTGGACCAGTTCAGAACAGAAAGTTAAGTAGGCTTGGAGGCGATCCAATGGAGAGGCAAGGATTAAGACACCTCACGCTAACCATCACAAGGGAAGCAGGGCGGACATGGTACCTTGTATGTGGAGAGACAGCTCCGGCGGGGGCAGTTGTTCCTGGTGGTGGATGCAAGTCGGGGATTTGCCAAGAGAAGAGATGCTCTCGTCGTCGAAGGAAAGTTGAAGATCGTTGCACCACCAGGGAAGAGACCAGCCGCGGATTGCTCCGTCACAAGGCACCACATTTTGGTCGCGCTATGGGCTAGTGGCTATCCGGTTTCCAGGGTGCTCAGCACGGGCAATTTGACCACTACGCCCTGGAAGCAAAGAAAAAGCAAAGGGGACTGGTTGTGCCCACCAGTCAGGGGAAGAAGACTCTCCAGCGCGGAGATCTCCTCTGTCGTTGGGAAGTGGTGAGTCAGTTCAGCAGGGCTCCACCAGAGGTGTCGTCATTGCAGGTCGGCTCAGCTTTACCCTCGTCGGATTCTTAGGTCCTGTGGCGACTTCTGAAGATCCAGTCCCAAAAGCCCTGCTTTAATGCAGAAAACCCCCATTCATTCAGCCTAGCTGTCAATCAAAATACGCTAAGTGGTGAGCGGGGTGGCTCACCACTTGGGCCAATCACACCAGAGTGTGACTTGAGTTGGCAAGGCAACTCAGTCCAGGGTGCCTAAACCCCCTCCCACACCCCCTGTGGTACCCAGACAGAATGGCACCACTTTGGAGGGCCTCTGTGCAGACACTCGCCAAAAGAGGAACAAAGGGCTCAACCTTTGGTTCGGAGTTACAGAGACGAACACAGACGCCATTTTAAAAGCCGCGTTCTGGCAGAAAATACCAACCGATAGATATATTTAAGACAAATAAACCGGTGGTACGTTAGAGACTAACGAGAAAAAGTATTAACCTCCAACAATGGGAAGAATCCCATAGGGTTATATTCGGGGTCGAATATATCAAGTAGTTTCCACTGCCACCAGCTAAAACTCGACGAGGGGCAACGGGACAGTGCCCCCTCGAATAACAGACCCAGGGGTAATCGAATTACCCCTACTAGTACGTCCACAATAGGATGGTTTGTACTAGTTCTGTTAGTAAATTTAGGTCTAGTAAAGCCAATGGTGACTTTACATGCCCTGGGAGACAGTAGTCAGTCCCAGGGTATGGAGTCTATGGTGGGGATCCTCTAGGACGCCCCCGTGTTACGGCACGGAGGGTGCGGTGTAACAAACATAGTAAAACATATGAGACCCTATGGAGTAAAAGACCCCATAGCCCATAGAACACATTGACATTCAAAGGAATTAACCACATTCATGTCCAAGAGTGGGAGAAAAAGAGTCTCACTAATGGCAGGATGGAAAAAAACAAACTCCAGAAATTCAGCAAAGCTGCTGGGGGACTCACTAGGTAAGGAAATTCAGCCTAAACAGAGAATTCTCCCTAACATCCGCGCACCCAGAGTACACATACCCTGCTGAAATTGCGTGTGGAACTTCACGCGCACCCCGAAATACAGGTACCCTGCTGGTATCGCGTGTGGAAGTTCACGTGGACCCATAATCCACGTACCCTGATTTAATCGCGTGTGAGACTACCCGCGCACCCCTGGAATACACGTACCCTGTGGGTATCGCGCGTGGAAGTTCACGTGGACCCATAATACACGTACCCTGATGGAATCGCGTGTGAGACTTCCCGCGCACCCCTGGAATACACGTACCCAGGCAAATCGCACGGCTGGAGGCTGGGGGTGCAGGGAGACAGGAGTGGGGGCCTGGTGGAGGGTGCCCCTGGATGCAGGGGGGTGGGGGTGCAGGGGGACAGGACTGCGGGCCTGGTGGAGGGTGCCCCTGGATACAGGGGGGTGGGGTGCAGGGGGACAGGAGTGGGGGCCTGGTGGAGGGTGCCCCTGGATGCAGGGGGGTGGGGGTGCTGGGGGACAGGAGTGGGGGCCTGGTGGAGGGTGCCCCTGGATGCAGGGGGGTGGGGGTGCAGGGGGACATGAGTGGGGGCCTGGTGGAGGATGCCCCTGGATGCAGGGTGGTGGGGGTGCAGGGGGACAAGAGTGGGGGCCTGGTGGAGGGTGCCCTACAGTGCTGGGGGGTGGGGGTGCAGAGGGACATGAGTGGGGGCCTGGTGGAGGGTGCCCCTGGATGCAGGGGGGTGGGGGTGCAGGGGGACAGGAGTGGGGGCCTGGTGGTGGGTGCCCCTGGATGTAGGGGGGTGGGGGTGCAGGGGCACAGGAGTGGGGGCCTGGTGGAGGGTGCCCTACAGTGTTGGGGGGTGGGGGTGCAGGGGGACATGAGTGGGGGCCTGGTGGAGTGTACCCCTGGATGCAGGGGGGTGGGGTGCAGAGGGACATGAGTGGGGGCCTGGTGGAGGGTGCCCCACAGTGCTGGGGGGTGGGGGTGCAGGGGGACAGGAGTGGGGGCCTGGTGGAGGGTGCCCCTGGATACAGGGGGGTGGGGGTGCAGGGGGACAGGAGTGGTGGCCTGGTGGAGAGTGCCCTACAGTGCTGGGGGGTGGGGGTGCTCGGAGACAGGAGTGGGGGCCTGGTGGAGGGTGCCCTACAGTGCTGGGGGGTGGGTGGGCAGGGGGACAGGAGTGGGGGCCTGGTGGAGGGTGCCCCTGGATGCAAGGGGATGGGGGTGCAGGGGGACAGGAGTGGGGGATTGGTGGAGGGTGCCCTACAGTGCTGGGGGGTGGGGGTGCAGGAGGACATGAGTGGGGGCCTGGTGGATGGTACCCTACAGTGCTGGGGGGTGGGGGTGCAGGGGGACATGAGTGGGGGCCTGGTGGAGGGTGCCCCTGGATGCAGGGGGTTGGGGGTGCAGGGGGACAGGAGTGGGGGCCTGGTGGAGGGTGCCCCTGGATGCAGGGGGGTGGAGGTGCAGGGGGACAGGGGTGGGGGCCTGGTGGTGGGTGCCCCTGGATGTAGGGGGGTGGGGGTGCAGGGGCACAGGAGTGGGGGCCTGGTGGAGGGTGCCCTACAGTGTTGGGGGGTGGGGGTGCAGGGGGACATGAGTGGGGGCCTGGTGGAGTGTACCCCTGGATGCAGGGGGGTGGGGTGCAGAGGGACATGAGTGGGGGCCTGGTGGAGGGTGCCCCACAGTGCTGGGGGTGGGGGTGCAGGGGGACAGGAGTGGGGGCCTGGTGGAGGGTGCCCCTGGATACAGGGGGGTGGGGGTGCAGGGGGACAGGAGTGGTGGCCTGGTGGAGAGTGCCCTACAGTGCTGGGGGGTGGGGGTGCTCGGAGACAGGAGTGGGGGCCTGGTGGAGGGTGCCCTACAGTGCTGGGGGGTGGGGGTGCAGAGGGACATGAGTGGGGGCCTGGTGGAGGGTGCCCCTGGATGCAGGGGGGTGGGGGTGCAGGGGGACAGGAGTGGGGGCCTGGTGGTGGGTGCCCCTGGATGTAGGGGGGTGGGGGTGCAGGGGCACAGGAGTGGGGGCCTGGTGGAGGGTGCCCTACAGTGTTGGGGGGTGGGGGTGCAGGGGGACATGAGTGGGGGCCTGGTGGAGTGTACCCCTGGATGCAGGGGGGTGGGGTGCAGAGGGACATGAGTGGGGGCCTGGTGGAGGGTGCCCCACAGTGCTGGGGGGTGGGGGTGCAGGGGGACAGGAGTGGGGGCCTGGTGGAGGGTGCCCCTGGATACAGGGGGGTGGGGGTGCAGGGGGACAGGAGTGGTGGCCTGGTGGAGAGTGCCCTACAGTGCTGGGGGGTGGGGGTGCTCGGAGACAGGAGTGGGGGCCTGGTGGAGGGTGCCCTACAGTGCTGGGGGGTGGGTGGGCAGGGGGACAGGAGTGGGGGCCTGGTGGAGGGTGCCCCTGGATGCAAGGGGATGGGGGTGCAGGGGGACAGGAGTGGGGGATTGGTGGAGGGTGCCCTACAGTGCTGGGGGTGGGGGTGCAGGAGGACATGAGTGGGGGCCTGGTGGATGGTACCCTACAGTGCTGGGGGGTGGGGGTGCAGGGGGACATGAATGGGGGCCTGGTGGAGGGTGCCCCTGGATGCAGGGGGTTGGGGGTGCAGGGGGACAGGAGTGGGGGCCTGGTGGAGGGTGCCCCTGGATGCAGGGGGGTGGAGGTGCAGGGGGACAGGGGTGGTGGCCTGGTGGAGGGTGCCCCTGGATGCAGGAGGTGGGGGTGCAGGGGGACAGGAATGGGAGCCTGGTGGAGGGTACCCCTGGATGCAGGGGGGTGGGGGTACAGGGGGACAGGAGTGGGGGCCTTGTGGAGGGTGCCCTAAAGTGCTGGGGGTGGGGGTGCAGGAGGACAGGAGTGGGGGCCTGGTGGAGGGTGCCCCTGGATGCAGGGGGGTGGGGGTGCAGGGGGACAGGAGTGGGGGCCTGGTGGAGGGTGCCCTACAGTTCTGGGGGGTGGGGGTGCAGGGGGACATGAGTGGGGCCTGGTGGAGGGTGCCCCTGGATGCAGGGGGGTGGGGGTGCAGGGGGACAGGAGTGGGGGCCTGGTGGAGGGTGCCCCTGGATGCAAGGGGATGGGGGTGCAGGGGGACAGGAGTGGGGGATTGGTGGAGGGTGCCCTACAGTGCTGGGGGTGGGGGTGCAGGAGGACATGAGTGGGGGCCTGGTGGATGGTACCCTACAGTGCTGGGGGGTGGGGGTGCAGGGGGACATGAATGGGGGCCTGGTGGAGGGTGCCCCTGGATGCAGGGGGTTGGGGGTGCAGGGGGACAGGAGTGGGGGCCTGGTGGAGGGTGCCCCTGGATGCAGGGGGGTGGAGGTGCAGGGGGACAGGGGTGGTGGCCTGGTGGAGGGTGCCCCTGGATGCAGGAGGTGGGGGTGCAGGGGGACAGGAATGGGAGCCTGGTGGAGGGTACCCCTGGATGCAGGGGGGTGGGGGTACAGGGGGACAGGAGTGGGGGCCTTGTGGAGGGTGCCCTAAAGTGCTGGGGGTGGGGGTGCAGGAGGACAGGAGTGGGGGCCTGGTGGAGGGTGCCCCTGGATGCAGGGGGGTGGGGGTGCAGGGGGACAGGAGTGGGGGCCTGGTGGAGGGTGCCCTACAGTTCTGGGGGGTGGGGGTGCAGGGGGACATGAGTGGGGCCTGGTGGAGGGTGCCCCTGGATGCAGGGGGGTGGGGGTGCAGGGGGACAGGAGTGGGGGCCTGGTGGAGGGTGCCCAACAGTGCTGGGGGGTTCTGGGTGCAGGGGGACAGGAGTGGGGGCCTGGTGGAGGGTGCCCCTGGATGCAGGGGTGTGGGGGTGCAGGGGGACACGAGTTGTGGCCTGGTGGAGGGTGCCCTACAGTGCTGGGGGGTGGGGGTGCTGGGAGACATGCGTTGGTGGGCAGTAGTGCAAGGTGACATGTGGGTTGGCTGGGGGCATGACCCTGGTGGATGGGCTGCCTGCGGGACATGTGCAGGGGTGCAGGGTAGTCCCCTGTGGTGTGGGCCGCCTGCAGGGGCCGTGGAGAGTGTAGAGGGAACAGCTGGGAGGACCCACACGGCCAATTCACGTGTGGGAGTCCCCGGCACCCCCGAAATTACACGTAGGCTGCTGGATTCGCGTGTGGAATTTTCCGCGCACCCGGAGTACACGTACCCTGCTGAAATTGCGTGTGGAACTTCACGCGCACCCCGAAATACACGTACTCTGCTGGTATCGCGTGTGGAAGTTCACGTGGACCCATAATACACGTACCCTGATGGAATCGCATGTGAGACTACCCGCGCACCCCTGGAATACACGTACCCTGCTGGTATCGCGTGTGGAAGTTCACGTGGACCCATAATACACGTACCCTGATGGAATCGCGTGTGAGACTACCCGCACACCCCTGGAATACACGTACCCAGGCAAATCGCACGGCTGGGGAGTGCAGGGAGACAGGAGTGCAGGCCTGGTGGAGGGTGCCCCTGGATGCAGGGGGTGGGGGTGCAGGGGGACAGGAGTGGGGGCCTGGTGGAAGGTGCCCCTGGATGCAGGGGGGTGGGGCTGCAGGGGGACAGGAGTGGGGGCCTGGTGGAGGGTGCCCCTGGATGGAGGGGGGTCGGGGTGCAGGGGGACATGAGTGGTGGCTGGTGGACGGTGCCCTACAGTGCTGGGGGGTGGGGGTACAGGGCGACATGAGTCGGGGCCTGGTGGAGGGTGCCCCTGGATGCAGGGGGGTGGGGGTGCTGGGAGACAGGAGTGGGGGCCTGGTGGAGGGTTCCCCTGGATGCTGGGGGTGCAGGGAGACATGCGTTGGTAGGCAGTAGTGCAAGGTGACTTGTGGGTTGGCCAGGGGCATGGCCATGGTGGATGGGCTGCCTGCGGGACATGTGCAAGGGTGCAGGGTAGTCCCCCGTGGTGTGGGCCGCCTGCAGGGGCCGTGGAGGGTGTAAAGGGAACAGCCAATTCACGTGTGGGACTCCCCGGCACCCCCGAATACATGTAGGCTGCTGGATTCGCGTGTGGAATTTGCCACGCACCCGGAGTACACGTACCCTGCTGAAATTGCGTGTGGAACTTCACGCGCACACCAAAATACACATACCCTGCAAATTTGCGTGTGAAACTTCCCACGCACCCCGGAATACACGTGCCCAGGCCAATCGCTTGTGGAACTTCCCGCGAACCCCGTAATACACGCATATGCTAATTTTCACACAGCGGGTGTCCGTGTTTGTCGGTACCCCTTTGCACCTCATTTGTCCTAGAGGGCCACTGTATGGATCATTCATCATAGCTGTATATGGGTGCTTTTTGTTAGCGCACATTTTGGCGCACATTTATTTCAGGCGCAGGGACGCTACCGCCTGCTTTCTTGTGGCGTACTTGTTTGGCCCTGTATGCGTCTTTGCCCGTGCGCTGGTTTTTACCCTATTCGATTCCATGAATACGAGTTGTAGGCGAGCGTGTGGGCGTTCCACGCACTTGCCTCCTGTACTTCCCCCATGACGCCCATATTTTCACGCGTTGTTCCCTATTCCGAGTGTTACGCACCGTGTTACGCCTACTTTTGTGATGTGCACCGCGCTATGTGCGATTTCGCAGCAGCTGTGGCGCACGCCGTTGGATGACCTGTGCGCCGGTGTGCGGCGCGCACTTTTTCAGCGCACATCCAATATTTTTCTCGCGCAAAGACTTCCATGAATCGATGTGCGCTGGTTTCCCTGCGATTTTCGCAGTTGCACTGCGATTTTCGCACTTTTACTGCGAATCACACGTTTTGGCACCTCTGCGCTGGAATTTTCGGCACACATTAATTCCATGGATCGGCCTGATAGTGTTTATGGAATAGAACAACAATTGGACTACTGTGCTGGAATCGTGAAATTCACTATAAACTCAAAGGAAGATCCACACGAATTTCTAATGTACTTACTACAAGTACTGGAAAACAAAAATATACCTATAAATGAAATCTTCCAGATTTCATACATGTGGAAACATACATGCACTCTCTGCAACAATGTGACACAAGAACAAATCCCCAATGAACGCTTCGTATATATATCAATACCTAATTGTGAATCCATTCCATTTCAGCAACTTGTACAAAATGCAAACCATGGTAGATTATGTTCTACCTGCAATTCGGATAATTGCTCCACCTTACTAATACAAACACATGGTAAATACGTAATACTAATGTTTTTACATTACAATGCAGATGGTACCAAAAACAACTGCAAGCTGAATGGATTCACACATGGTGAAGTATCACTTGGTAAGAAAACCTTCACAACAATAGGTATAATCTACCATGCAGGAGCCACAACCAATTCAGGTCACTACACTGCATATATAAAAAAGAATTGTGGATGGTTTGAATGTAATGATAGTACCATTACTCTAAAGCAGAGATTACCAGCAAATCTTACAAACGCTTATTTAATCTTCTTAAAACCAAAATGTATTAACTAAACTATACTTAAACCTTAACTAAACTTCTATTAAAAAACTATAAATTGTTAGAATATGCCAACAGGTATCTAACTGCCACAAGATTCTACAACAACTAAACAGATAAATGAATACTACTAAATTATATCAAAAAATAGATAGTTAGAATATGCCAACTGGTATCTCACTGCCCCAAGATTTTACAGTAACCAAACAGATAAATCAATACCACTTCATTATAAAAAAAACACTATACACAGTTAGAATATGCCAAAGGTATCTAACTGCCCCAGGATTATACAACAATTAAACAGATAAATGAATACCACTAAATTATATAAAAAAAATAGACAGTTAGAATGCGCCAACTGGTATCTAACTGCCCCAGAATTTTACAATATCCAAACAGATAAATCAATACTGCTTCATTATAACAAAAAATAGACAGTTACAATAGGTCAACAGGTATCTAACTGCTCCACAAATCTGCAACAAGCCAATACTTAGAGCATTAGCCAGAAACAACAAGTGAACACTGAAAACAAACAAATAGGCTGTAGCATAACATAAAAAGTTTTTTTTTAATCCAACATGGATTTTCCTCCCACAGACCCAATGATTTTAGCAACAAACACAGAAACTGAGCAAATTGCACAGTACACTGGTTTGTAATCTACTAAATATGAGGGTAAAAAAAAATGTTGATTATTCAATGAACTAAGTCATTACAAAATACCAATACTAACATTATTGACGAACATCCACCGTCCTCAGGACACTCCCATTTTGTTTATTGATGAACATCCCAGGACACATGATGTATTCTTAGATCAGTTTCAACTTGCCTGTGAACGAAACAAACAGACATACCGTCCTCAGGACACCCCCATTTCATTTATTTACGAACATCCTAGGACACATCATCTGTTATTAGAACAATTTCAACTTGCCAGCGAACCAAACAGACATACCGTCCTCAGAACACTCCCATTTTGTTTATTGACAAACATCGAAGGACACTTCATGTGTTCTTAGAACAGTTTCAACTTGCTTGCGAACAGTACGGACAGTCATACCGTCCTCAGGACACCCCCATTTTGTTTATTAACGAACATCCCGGGACATTTCATGTGTTCTTAGAGCAGTTTCAACTTGCTTGCGAACAATACGGACAGACATACCATCCTCAAAACACACCCATTTCGTTTATTTTTGAACATATCAGTACACCGCGTGTATTCTTAGAACAGTTTCAACTGGCCTACGAACCATACGTACGGACGTACTGTCCTCAGAACACCCCTATTTCATTTATTTAGAACATTTCAGGACATCTGTGTTGTCCGCGGACAAATCGAACACAACAAGGCGATCTACCACCTAAATAAATACAACATTTAACCCATCTTTTATTCCCCCACCCTCCCCACACAGTCTTACACACCAACACACTCTACTAAATAGCATTTCTCCACCAACTTTCACCGTGCTGTCTGCGGACGTCCGCGAATTCAAGATGTCGGGCGTTCCCGAAAATCTGATGCACTTCACGCTCTTCGCCGTCCAATCAGCGAACACGTTGCATGTCCACAGACATGACGCAAGCCGGATGGCCAATCAGGACATTGTCCGCGGAGTGAACAGGAAAGTGTGTCCGCGGACCGAACATAGATATCACACATTTTTTTTAACCTATTTTTTGCTCATTTTATAACAAACTACTGGACGGATTTTCACCAAATTTGCAAAAGCATGCTTTTGGGACCAAACCGCTACTCCTGGTCCAAATTTGGTGAAAATAAGTTTCTACCCCATTCAGTCTATGGGAAAAAAAGAAGTTTTGGGACCCCCTTATAACTTTGCACCATAACTAAATTGCCGTGGCCGTGTAATATATACATATATATTACACAGCCACGGTAGTGGCCTTATAGTTATGGTTAAATTGCTGTTTCCATAGGAAGAGCACTTTTTGGTCAGCTTATAACTCCGCTTCCCATGGAAGAATCCTCACCAAACTTTGCAGTATATTGGCCACTATGAATTTCTTTGCAAAGTTCGGTGATGTTTGGTTCAAAGGGAAAAAAGTTATAGTGGGGGTCCCAAAACGTCTTTTTTTCCCATAGACTGAATGGAGTAAAAACTTTGCGCATGGCTACAGGTCAAACCGCTGGACGGATTTTCACGAACTTTGCGGCATGTGCAGGGGCTTGGTCCAGAAAGCGCGCTTTTGTAAATTTGGTGACAATCCGTGCAGTATTTTCTTTAAACAACCAAAAAGTATGTCTCAAAAAATGAGTGATATCTATGTTCGCACCGCGGTCACACTTCCCTGTTCGCTCTGCAGACAAGATAACGATTGGCTAATGGGCTCGCGTCATGACCGCGGACACGCAATGTCTCTGCTGATTGGCTGCTGCGAGACGTGTTCTGCGTCAGATTGTTTGGCTGCGCCCGACATCTTGGATCCGCCGATAGCAGAGCAACAACCAGCTACACATACTATATTTATAAAACTCTTTTGCTGTGTCACAGAGTGTTGGGACAGGTTCAGACAGTAAGACATGGGTGATCAATGCTTTTGTTTTGGGGGTCGGTCTTCACAATGTATTTTCTATGGCCACCTTGAACGCACAGAAAATGAGGGGTGTAATAATGGTAGCATTTCAGTCAATGCAGTGTACAGGAAACTTGGTACTGTTGTAAGGAGACACGTAGTGGTAGCGAACATTGAAATTGACAACATGCCATAATTGCAATACTTTTTCCGATGAGTATTATTATATTCATTTGTACGCCGCCATGGGTGTGGCATGCTACAGTGGTTGTGGCCAGGGCCTACAGTCTTGACTGCATGGCCATTGGCCGAAAGCCGAAGGCCTTACTTCCAAGACTGTAGGCTCTGGCCAACACAACCGCAGAATTTTCGGCACACATTAATTCCATGGATCGGCCTGATAGTGTTTATGGAATAGAACAACAATTGGACTACTGTGCTGGAATCGTGAAATTCACTATAAACTCAAAGGAAGATCCACACGAATTTCTAATGTACTTACTACAAGTACTGGAAAACAAAAATATACCTATAAATGAAATCTTCCAGATTTCATACATGTGGAAACATACATGCACTCTCTGCAACAATGTGACACAAGAACAAATCCCCAATGAACGCTTCGTATATATATCAATACCTAATTGTGAATCCATTCCATTTCAGCAACTTGTACAAAATGCAAACCATGGTAGATTATGTTCTACCTGCAATTCGGATAATTGCTCCACCTTACTAATACAAACACATGGTAAATACGTAATACTAATGTTTTTACATTACAATGCAGATGGTACCAAAAACAACTGCAAGCTGAATGGATTCACACATGGTGAAGTATCACTTGGTAAGAAAACCTTCACAACAATAGGTATAATCTACCATGCAGGAGCCACAACCAATTCAGGTCACTACACTGCATATATAAAAAAGAATTGTGGATGGTTTGAATGTAATGATAGTACCATTACTCTAAAGCAGAGATTACCAGCAAATCTTACAAACGCTTATTTAATCTTCTTAAAACCAAAATGTATTAACTAAACTATACTTAAACCTTAACTAAACTTCTATTAAAAAACTATAAATTGTTAGAATATGCCAACAGGTATCTAACTGCCACAAGATTCTACAACAACTAAACAGATAAATGAATACTACTAAATTATATCAAAAAATAGATAGTTAGAATATGCCAACTGGTATCTCACTGCCCCAAGATTTTACAGTAACCAAACAGATAAATCAATACCACTTCATTATAAAAAAAACACTATACACAGTTAGAATATGCCAAAGGTATCTAACTGCCCCAGGATTATACAACAATTAAACAGATAAATGAATACCACTAAATTATATAAAAAAAAATAGACAGTTAGAATGCGCCAACTGGTATCTAACTGCCCCAGAATTTTACAATATCCAAACAGATAAATCAATACTGCTTCATTATAACAAAAAATAGACAGTTACAATAGGTCAACAGGTATCTAACTGCTCCAAAAATCTGCAACAAGCCAATACTTAGAGCATTAGCCAGAAACAACAAGTGAACACTGAAAACAAACAAATAGGCTGTAGCATAACATAAAAAGTTTTTTTTTAATCCAACATGGATTTTTCTCCCACAGACCCAATGATTTTAGCAACAAACACAGAAACTGAGCAAATTGCACAGTACACTGGTTTGCAATCTACTAAATATGAGGGTAAAAAAAAATGTTGATTATTCAATGAACTAAGTCATTACAAAATACCAATACTAACATTATTGACGAACATCCACCGTCCTCAGGACACTCCCATTTTGATTATTGGTGAACATCCCAGGACACATGATGTATTCTTAGATCAGTTTCAACGTGCCTGTGAACGAAACAAACAGACATACCGTCCTCAGGACACCCCCATTTCATTTATTTACGAACATCCTAGGACACATCATCTGTTATTAGAACAATTTCAACTTGCCAGCGAACCAAACAGACATACCGTCCTCAGAACACTCCCATTTTGTTTATTGACAAACATCGAAGGACACTTCATGTGTTCTTAGAACAGTTTCAACTTGCTTGAGAACAGTACGGACAGTCATACCGTCCTCAGGACACCCCCATTTTGTTTATTAACGAACATCCCGGGACATTTCATGTGTTCTTAGAGCAGTTTCAACTTGCTTGCGAACAATACGGACAGACATACCATCCTCAAAACACACCCATTTCGTTTATTTTTGAACATATCAGTACACTGCGTGTATTCTTAGAACAGTTTCAACTGGCCTACGAACCATACGTACGGACGTACTGTCCTCAGAACACCCCTATTTCATTTATTTAGAACATTTCAGGACATCTGTGTTGTCCGCGGACAAATCGAACACAACAAGGCGATCTACCACCTAAATAAATACAACATTTAACCCATCTTTTATTCCCCCACCCTCCCCACACAGTCTTACACACCAACACACTCTACTAAATAGCATTTCTCCACCAACTTTCACCGTGCTGTCTGCGGACGTCCGCGAATTCAAGATGTCGGGCGTTCCCGAAAATCTGATGCACTTCACGCTCTTCGCCGTCCAATCAGCGAACACTTTGCATGTCCACAGACATGACGCAAGCCGGATGGCCAATCAGGACATTGTCCGCGGAGTGAACAGGAAAGTGTGTCCGCGGACCGAACATAGATATCACACATTTTTTTTAACCTATTTTTTGCTCATTTTATAACAAACTACTGGACGGATTTTCACCAAATTTGCAAAAGCATGCTTTTGGGACCAAACCGCTACTCCTGGTCCAAATTTGGTGAAAATAAGTTTCTACCCCTTTCAGTCTATGGGAAAAAAAGAAGTTTTGGGACCCCCTTATAACTTTGCACCATAACTAAATTGCCGTGGCCGTGTAATATATACATATATATTACACAGCCACGGTAGTGGCCTTATAGTTATGGTTAAATTGCTGTTTCCATAGGAAGAGCACTTTTTGGTCAGCTTATAACTCCGCTTCCCATGGAAGAATCCTCACCAAACTTTGCAGTATATTGGCCACTATGAATTTCTTTGCAAAGTTCGGTGATGTTTGGTTCAAAGGGAAAAAAGTTATAGTGGGGGTCCCAAAACGTCTTTTTTTCCCATAGACTGAATGGAGGAAAAACTTTGCGCATGGCTACAGGTCAAACCGCTGGACGGATTTTCACGAACTTTGCGGCATGTGCAGGGGCTTGGTCCAGAAAGCGCGCTTTTGTAAATTTGGTGACAATCCGTGCAGTATTTTCTTTAAACAACCAAAAAGTATATCTCAAAAAATGAGTGATATCTATGTTCGCACCGCGGTCACACTTCCCTGTTCGCTCTGCAGACAAGATAACGATTGGCTAATGGGCTCGCGTCATGACCGCGGACACGCAATGTCTCTGCTGATTGGCTGCTGCGAGACGTGTTCTGCGTCAGATTGTTTGGCTGCGCCCGACATCTTGGATCCGCCGATAGCAGAGCAACAACCAGCTACACATACTATATTTATAAAACTCTTTTGCTGTGTCACAGAGTGTTGGGACAGGTTCAGACAGTAAGACATGGGTGATCAATGCTTTTGTTTTGGGGGTCGGTCTTCACAATGTATTTTCTATGGCCACCTTGAACGCACAGAAAATGAGGGGTGTAATAATGGTAGCATTTCAGTCAATGCAGTGTACAGGAAACTTGGTACTGTTGTAAGGAGACACGTAGTGGTAGCGAACATTGAAATTGACAACATGCCATAATTGCAATACTTTTTCCGATGAGTATTATTATATTCATTTGTACGCCGCCATGGGTGTGGCATGCTACAGTGGTTGTGGCCAGGGCCTACAGTCTTGAATGCATGGCCATTGGCCGAAAGCCGAAGGCCTTACTTCCAAGACTGTAGGCTCTGGCCAACACAACCGCAGAATTTTCGGCACACATTAATTCCATGGATCGGCCTGATAGTGTTTATGGAATAGAACAACAATTGGACTACTGTGCTGGAATCGTGAAATTCACTATAAACTCAAAGGAAGATCCACACGAATGTCTAATGTACTTACTACAAGTACTGGAAAACAAAAATATACCTATAAATGAAATCTTCCAGATTTCATACATGTGGAAACATACATGCACTCTCTGCAACAATGTGACACAAGAACAAATCCCCAATGAACGCTTCGTATATATATCAATACCTAATTGTGAATCCATTCCATTTCAGCAACTTGTACAAAATGCAAACCATGGTAGATTATGTTCTACCTGCAATTCGGATAATTGCTCCACCTTACTAATACAAACACATGGTAAATACGTAATACTAATGTTTTTACATTACAATGCAGATGGTACCAAAAACAACTGCAAGCTGAATGGATTCACACATGGTGAAGTATCACTTGGTAAGAAAACCTTCACAACAATAGGTATAATCTACCATGCAGGAGCCACAACCAATTCAGGTCACTACACTGCATATATAAAAAAGAATTGTGGATGGTTTGAATGTAATGATAGTACCATTACTCTAAAGCAGAGATTACCAGCAAATCTTACAAACGCTTATTTAATCTTCTTAAAACCAAAATGTATTAACTAAACTATACTTAAACCTTAACTAAACTTCTATTAAAAAACTATAAATTGTTAGAATATGCCAACAGGTATCTAACTGCCACAAGATTCTACAACAACTAAACAGATAAATGAATACTACTAAATTATATCAAAAAATAGATAGTTAGAATATGCCAACTGGTATCTCACTGCCCCAAGATTTTACAGTAACCAAACAGATAAATCAATACCACTTCATTATAAAAAAAACACTATACACAGTTAGAATATGCCAAAGGTATCTAACTGCCCCAGGATTATACAACAATTAAACAGATAAATGAATACCACTAAATTATATAAAAAAAATAGACAGTTAGAATGCGCCAACTGGTATCTAACTGCCCCAGAATTTTACAATATCCAAACAGATAAATCAATACTGCTTCATTATAACAAAAAATAGACAGTTACAATAGGTCAACAGGTATCTAACTGCTCCAAAAATCTGCAACAAGCCAATACTTAGAGCATTAGCCAGAAACAACAAGTGAACACTGAAAACAAACAAATAGGCTGTAGCATAACATAAAAAGTTTTTTTTTAATCCAACATGGATTTTTCTCCCACAGACCCAATGAATTTAGCAACAAACACAGAAACTGAGCAAATTGCACAGTACACTGGTTTGTAATCTACTAAATATGAGGGTAAAAAAAAATGTTGATTATTCAATGAACTAAGTCATTACAAAATACCAATACTAACATTATTGACGAACATCCACCGTCCTCAGGACACTCCCATTTTGTTTATTGATGAACATCCCAGGACACATGATGTATTCTTAGATCAGTTTCAACTTGCCTGTGAACGAAACAAACAGACATACCGTCCTCAGGACACCCCCATTTCATTTATTTACGAACATCCTAGGACACATCATCTGTTATTAGAACAATTTCAACTTGCCAGCGAACCAAACAGACATACCGTCCTCAGAACACTCCCATTTTGTTTATTGACAAACATCGAAGGACACTTCATGTGTTCTTAGAACAGTTTCAACTTGCTTGCGAACAGTACGGACAGTCATACCGTCCTCAGGACACCCCCATTTTGTTTATTAACGAACATCCCGGGACATTTCATGTGTTCTTAGAGCAGTTTCAACTTGCTTGCGAACAATACGGACAGACATACCATCCTCAAAACACACCCATTTCGTTTATTTTTGAACATATCAGTACACCGCGTGTATTCTTAGAACAGTTTCAACTGGCCTACGAACCATACGTACGGACGTACTGTCCTCAGAACACCCCTATTTCATTTATTTAGAACATTTCAGGACATCTGTGTTGTCCGCGGACAAATCGAACACAACAAGGCGATCTACCACCTAAATAAATACAACATTTAACCCATCTTTTATTCCCCCACCCTCCCCACACAGTCTTACACACCAACACACTCTACTAAATAGCATTTCTCCACCAACTTTCACCGTGCTGTCTGCGGACGTCCGCGAATTCAAGATGTCGGGCGTTCCCGAAAATATGATGCACTTCACGCTCTTCGCCGTCCAATCAGCGAACACGTTGCATGTCCACAGACGCAAGCCGGATGGCCAATCAGGACATTGTCCGCGGAGTGAACAGGAAAGTGTGTCCGCGGACCGAACATAGATATCACACATTTTTTTTAACCTATTTTTTGCTCATTTTATAACAGACTACTGGACGGATTTTCACCAAATTTGCAAAAGCATGCTTTTGGGACCAAACCGCTACTCCTGGTCCAAATTTGGTGAAAATAAGTTTCTACCCCATTCAGTCTATGGGAAAAAAAGAAGTTTTGGGACCCCCTTATAACTTTGCACCATAACTAAATTGCTGTGGCCGTGTAATATATACATATATATTACACAGCCACGGTAGTGGCCTTATAGTTATGGTTAAATTGCTGTTTCCATAGGAAGAGCACTTTTTGGTCAGCTTATAACTCCGCTCCCCATGGAAGAATCCTCACCAAACTTTGCAGTATATTGGCCACTATGAATTTCTTTGCAAAGTTCGGTGATGTTTGGTTCAAAGGGAAAAAAGTTATAGTGGGGGTCCCAAAACGTCTTTTTTTCCCATAGACTGAATGGAGGAAAAACTTTGCGCATGGCTACAGGTCAAACCGCTGGACGGATTTTCACGAACTTTGCGGCATGTGCAGGGGCTTGGTCCAGAAAGCGCGCTTTTGTAAATTTGGTGACAATCCGTGCAGTATTTTCTTTAAACAACCAAAAAGTATGTCTCAAAAAATGAGTGATATCTATGTTCGCACCGCGGTCACACTTCCCTGTTCGCTCTGCAGACAAGATAACGATTGGCTAATGGGCTCGCGTCATGACCGCGGACACGCAATGTCTCTGCTGATTGGCTGCTGCGAGACGTGTTCTGCGTCAGATTGTTTGGCTGCGCCCGACATCTTGGATCCGCCGATAGCAGAGCAACAACCAGCTACACATACTATATTTATAAAACTCTTTTGCTGTGTCACAGAGTGTTGGGACAGGTTCAGACAGTAAGACATGGGTGATCAATGCTTTTGTTTTGGGGGTCGGTCTTCACAATGTATTTTCTATGGCCACCTTGAACGCACAGAAAATGAGGGGTGTAATAATGGTAGCATTTCAGTCAATGCAGTGTACAGGAAACTTGGTACTGTTGTAAGGAGACACGTAGTGGTAGCGAACATTGAAATTGACAACATGCCATAATTGCAATACTTTTTCCGATGAGTATTATTATATTCATTTGTACGCCGCCATGGGTGTGGCATGCTACAGTGGTTGTGGCCAGGGCCTACAGTCTTGAATGCATGGCCATTGGCCGAAAGCCGAAGGCCTTACTTCCAAGACTGTAGGCTCTGGCCAACACAACCGCAGAATTTTCGGCACACATTAATTCCATGGATCGGCCTGATAGTGTTTATGGAATAGAACAACAATTGGACTACTGTGCTGGAATCGTGAAATTCACTATAAACTCAAAGGAAGATCCACACGAATTTCTAATGTACTTACTACAAGTACTGGAAAACAAAAATATACCTATAAATGAAATCTTCCAGATTTCATACATGTGGAAACATACATGCACTCTCTGCAACAATGTGACACAAGAACAAATCCCCAATGAACGCTTCGTATATATATCAATACCTAATTGTGAATCCATTCCATTTCAGCAACTTGTACAAAATGCAAACCATGGTAGATTATGTTCTACCTGCAATTCGGATAATTGCTCCACCTTACTAATACAAACACATGGTAAATACGTAATACTAATGTTTTTACATTACAATGCAGATGGTACCAAAAACAACTGCAAGCTGAATGGATTCACACATGGTGAAGTATCACTTGGTAAGAAAACCTTCACAACAATAGGTATAATCTACCATGCAGGAGCCACAACCAATTCAGGTCACTACACTGCATATATAAAAAAGAATTGTGGATGGTTTGAATGTAATGATAGTACCATTACTCTAAAGCAGAGATTACCAGCAAATCTTACAAACGCTTATTTAATCTTCTTAAAACCAAAATGTATTAACTAAACTATACTTAAACCTTAACTAAACTTCTATTAAAAAACTATAAATTGTTAGAATATGCCAACAGGTATCTAACTGCCACAAGATTCTACAACAACTAAACAGATAAATGAATACTACTAAATTATATCAAAAAATAGATAGTTAGAATATGCCAACTGGTATCTCACTGCCCCAAGATTTTACAGTAACCAAACAGATAAATCAATACCACTTCATTATAAAAAAAAACACTATACACAGTTAGAATATGCCAAAGGTATCTAACTGCCCCAGGATTATACAACAATTAAACAGATAAATGAATACCACTAAATTATATAAAAAAAATAGACAGTTAGAATGCGCCAACTGGTATCTAACTGCCCCAGAATTTTACAATATCCAAACAGATAAATCAATACTGCTTCATTATAACAAAAAATAGACAGTTACAATAGGTCAACAGGTATCTAACTGCTCCAAAAATCTGCAACAAGCCAATACTTAGAGCATTAGCCAGAAACAACAAGTGAACACTGAAAACAAACAAATAGGCTGTAGCATAACATAAAAAGTTTTTTTTTAATCCAACATGGATTTTTCTCCCACAGACCCAATGATTTTAGCAACAAACACAGAAACTGAGCAAATTGCACAGTACACTGGTTTGTAATCTACTAAATATGAGGGTAAAAAAAATGTTGATTATTCAATGAACTAAGTCATTACAAAATACCAATACTAACATTATTGACGAACATCCACCGTCCTCAGGACACTCCCATTTTGTTTATTGATGAACATCCCAGGACACATGATGTATTCTTAGATCAGTTTCAACTTGCCTGTGAACGAAACAAACAGACATACCGTCCTCAGGACACCCCCATTTCATTTATTTACGAACATCCTAGGACACATCATCTGTTATTAGAACAATTTCAACTTGCCAGCGAACCAAACAGACATACCGTCCTCAGAACACTCCCATTTTGTTTATTGACAAACATCGAAGGACACTTCATGTGTTCTTAGAACAGTTTCAACTTGCTTGCGAACAGTACGGACAGTCATACCGTCCTCAGGACACCCCCATTTTGTTTATTAACGAACATCCCGGGACATTTCATGTGTTCTTAGAGCAGTTTCAACTTGCTTGCGAACAATACGGACAGACATACCATCCTCAAAACACACCCATTTCGTTTATTTTTGAACATATCAGTACACCGCGTGTATTCTTAGAACAGTTTCAACTGGCCTACGAACCATACGTACGGACGTACTGTCCTCAGAACACCCCTATTTCATTTATTTAGAACATTTCAGGACATCCGTGTTGTCCGCGGACAAATCGAACACAACAAGGCGATCTACCACCTAAATAAATACAACATTTAACCCATCTTTTATTCCCCCACCCTCCCCACACAGTCTTACACACCAACACACTCTACTAAATAGCATTTCTCCACCAACTTTCACCGTGCTGTCTGCGGACGTCCGCGAATTCAAGATGTCGGGCGTTCCCGAAAATCTGATGCACTTCACGCTCTTCGCCGTCCAATCAGCGAACACGTTGCATGTCCACAGACCTGACGCAAGCCGGATGGCCAATCAGGACATTGTCCGCGGAGTGAACAGGAAAGTGTGTCCGCGGACCGAACATAGATATCACACATTTTTTTTAACCTATTTTTTGCTCATTTTATAACAAACTACTGGACAGATTTTCACCAAATTTGCAAAAGCATGCTTTTGGGACCAAACCGCTACTCCTGGTCCAAATTTGGTGAAAATAAGTTTCTACCCCATTCAGTCTATGGGAAAAAAAGAAGTTTTGGGACCCCCTTATAACTTTGCACCATAACTAAATTGCCGTGGCCGTGTAATATATACATATATATTACACAGCCACGGTAGTGGCCTTATGGTTATGGTTAAATTGCTGTTTCCATAGGAAGAGCACTTTTTGGTCAGCTTATAACTCCGCTCCCCATGGAAGAATCCTCACCAAACTTTGCAGTATATTGGCCACTATGAATTTCTTTGCAAAGTTCGGTGATGTTTGGTTCAAAGGGAAAAAAGTTATAGTGGGGGTCCCAAAACGTCTTTTTTTCCCATAGACTGAATGGAGGAAAAACTTTGCGCATGGCTACAGGTCAAACAGCTGGACGGATTTTCACGAACTTTGCGGCATGTGCAGGGGCTTGGTCCAGAAAGCGCGCTTTTGTAAATTTGGTGACAATCCGTGCAGTATTTTCTTTAAACAACCAAAAAGTATGTCTCAAAAAATGAGTGATATCTATGTTCGCACCGCGGTCACACTTCCCTGTTCGCTCTGCAGACAAGATAACGATTGGCTAATGGGCTCGCGTCATGACCGCGGACACGCAATGTCTCTGCTGATTGGCTGCTGCGAGACTTGTTCTGCGTCAGATTGTTTGGCTGCGCCCGACATCTTGGATCCGCCGATAGCAGAGCAACAACCAGCTACACATACTATATTTATAAAACTCTTTTGCTGTGTCACAGAGTGTTGGGACAGGTTCAGACAGTAAGACATGGGTGATCAATGCTTTTGTTTTGGGGGTCGGTCTTCACAATGTATTTTCTATGGCCACCTTGAACGCACAGAAAATGAGGGGTGTAATAATGGTAGCATTTCAGTCAATGCAGTGTACAGGAAACTTGGTACTGTTGTAAGGAGACACGTAGTGGTAGCGAACATTGAAATTGACAACATGCCATAATTGCAATACTTTTTCCGATGAGTATTATTATATTCATTTGTACGCCGCCATGGGTGTGGCATGCTACAGTGGTTGTGGCCAGGGCCTACAGTCTTGAATGCATGGCCATTGGCCGAAAGCCGAAGGCCTTACTTCCAAGACTGTAGGCTCTGGCCAACACAACCGCAGCATGTCACACCCATGGATACACCCGTAGTATTGCATATCAATTGCTAAGTTGTGGGGAGTCTGTGCAGTCTTGGGTGCATGGCCGAAGGCCATGCACCAAATAACAAGGTTGTAAATACTGGATGTGCAAGCCACTGCACACCCATCCCATGTAATATCTATGGATATACAGCTAGGAGTGAAGCCTCTGGCCAGAAGCAGTGAAGGATACCAAACTTATAGGAAAACCCCCATTACCACACATCACTGAGTTGGTTGTGGGGAGACCCTGCACTCTTGGGTGCATGACCGAAGGCCATTCACCCAATAACAAAGTTAGAACCTCTTCATGATGTATTTTCTATGGCCACCTTGTATGCACATCACAGCTATTGGCACCCTTGTACTATGCAACATCATTAAGATGGTTGTTGGGAGGGCGTAGCATTTTGGGAGCATGGCCAAAACCAACTTTGTATATAGTGAAATGAGAAGGCACAATGGTTTTGATATGCTGTGGTGTTTCTGGCCAGGAACCAGAGTCTTGACTGTATGCCCAAAGGCCATACACCCAAGACTGAAGTTATAAGCAGTGGAGTTATAAGTGAATATGGGAGTGGTGTAATGCGCTAGTTGTGTGCACCCCCTAATGTCTTGGCTGCATGGCTGCAGACGATGGTCCCAACAGTAAATTTATAAGTAGCTAATTTACAAGGACCATGGTTTCGATATGCAGCAATGGTTGTGGGTAGGAAGTATACTCTTTGTACTTTGGTCGTAAGGCGTAGGTCATAGATTAGACACTGAAGATGCAAGGGCCAGCCTCCAGCCACTGCAGCATATTACTACCATAGATTAGACGTGTATATTCGCATGTGTAGAACATGACTGCCAATATACTTACTCCATACTTTGTTCAGAATCCACATATATTTTTTAAATGCTTTTCGTACTATGCGGAAGTATCCCTTTTTTAATTTCTGTGGTAAAAGAAAAAGGTATGTTAGTCTTTGCATTTTTTATAATAGACAGTTTACTTTTTTTTACCCTCATATTTAGGTTACAAACCAGTGTACTGTGTATTTTGCTCAGTTTCTGTGTTTGCTTTTCTAATCCTTGGGTCTGGGGAAAACAATCCTTGTTGGATTAAAAAATACCTTCTATAGCTATGGTACTAACTACGTCCTTGTTTCCTTTGAGTGTTTCCTTCATCTTTCTGATTAATGTTATGTTTGTTGCCTTCCTGCCGATTTTTAACAACAGTTGCATACCTGTAGGCGTATTGTAACTGTACATTTGTTCCTACAGATCTGTGATGTTCATTTATTTTTGTTGTTGTTATATAATGTTTCCTTCATCTTTCAGATTAATGTTATGTTTGTTGCCTTCCTTCCGATATTTAACAACAGTTAGATACCTGTAGGCGTATTCTAACTGTGCATTTGTTCCTACAAATCTGTGATATCCATTTGTTTGTGTCATTGTTATATCCTCTTGGGCAGTTAGATATCTATTGGCGTATTCTAACTGTTTGTAGTCTTTCACATAATTTTTTGGCAATCTTGAAGTACACATCATTTATTAAATTTTGGATTTAAGAAGATTAAATACGCATTTGTAAGATTAGCTGACAATCTTTGCTTTAGAGCAATGGTGCTATCATTACATTCGAACCATCCACATTTCTTTTTAATGTATTCAGTGTAGTGTACTGCATTGGTTGTAGTTCCTGCATGGTAGATTATACCTATTGTTGTAAAGGTTTTCTTTCCAAGTGACACTTGACCGTGTGTGAATCCAGTCAGTTTGCAGTTTTTTTTGGTACCATCTGCATTATAATGTAGAAGCATAAGTATTATGTAGGCTGTATGTGATTGTATCAGTAAGGTGCAGCAATTGTCTGAATCGCAAATAGTACATAATCTGCCATGGTTTGCATGCTGTACAAGTTGCTGAAATGGAATGCTTTCACAATTTGGTATGGAAACATACACAAATTGCTCATTTGCGATTTCTTCCTGTATCACATTGCTACAGAGAGTGCATGTATGTTTCCACATGTACGAAATCTGGAAGATTCATTTACAGGTATGGTTTTGTTTTCCAATACTAATAGTAAGTACATTAGACATTATTGTGGATCTTCTTGTGAGTTCAGCGTGAATCTCACCATTCCAGCACAGTCATCCAATTCTTGCTGTATTCCAAGAACACTGTATGTGTTGTCAGGAATGCTTGTTGCATTTCTATGAAGCACTAACATTTGCAAACACAATTGGTCTGTACTGTGCAAGTAAATATTGCTAAGAATTGGTGGCAATTGAAATAGAATATTCATTGCTACATTTGCATAGCAACTTACCCCACTTTCATTTGCAAATTTGAATGGACCAGCTAGTTCTGTATCTGAGTGCATTTTTGGCAATTTCTGTTCCTTCTTTGCCGATGGGACTGGTTTACGTTCCCTAACAGGTTCTTCTTTGTTTGTGGTAATTGCTGAAACTTTAGCTTCTTTTCTTTTCTTTGAGGAATTTGCTGTTGGATTCTGTTGCATTTCTGTTTCATTTAGTTTTCTTTTACCACATTTTACTTTATCTGGAACAGGATATTGTTTCAGAAGTGGGGTGTACAGTGAACACAGTCCACTGTATTCTACAATGCAAGGAATATCAGCTTTCACTTTAATTGCATCAAAGTTCATTAGCAATAGACCGTCAAGTGTACATAAGTGTGATAATGCTACATAGCTCATGCCTTCTTTAAAGACTGTTTTTCCTATATCTACCAATGCTTTGTCTAGGGTAAGACCTTGGGATTTATGAATGGTAACTGCATATGCAAGAGTTAGAGAAAATTGCTCTCTACGTACATGCATGTCTTTGAAGAGAAGGAATCGAGCAATTGAGTGCCCTATCCTTTTCACTTCTATAAGTTTATCAAAGAGAATATTGACAAACTGAATGTTGCTGTCAGGTGGGTATGATTGAAAGCCAACAACTGTACCTAGTGCTCCATTAACTAGCCCTTGCTCGACGTCAAGGTTACATTTAAGCATTACTCTACAATTTAAGCATAATTTTTTTCCAACCCAGCTGTGTGAGAGATTGAATTTTCTAAACTATTTAGTCTTGTTGTGGCTTGCTCAGACATGGGTCATACCATGTATGTCTAGTTTGTCTGTGGCGCTAATTGCCATTATTGGTTGCATTTCCTTATTTAACATTGTTTCATTGAATTTGAAACAGCTTGCAAGAGTTGGCATTAAGGCCATACAATTGACATTTTTGTGCCCTATTTGTTCCATAACATCAGTTGCACATGCATTATCGCCATAAAGTGCATGAATGTGCCGGTTTTTCAATACAACGTGTGCTTCTTGTGATAGTACACCAACTCTAATACTTTTTAAGATGTTGGCATAAGTGAGATCTGCAGATTGCCTTATGTTCTCAGTTAATTCTCTGTATTGGAAATGTTGCCAAAGGTTGACATTACCTATGCTACCAACAGTTCTCCAGGAGAGTTTGTGGCCTAAGGTTTTAAAAATAGGTTCACTTTTCACTGGTGTCAATTGTAGATCTCCAAAAACTATAATGTGTTTCCCTGCAAAGACTTATCCATTGTTACTTTTAAGTACTTCTTGTAATCTGAGGTGAATCAAAGCCAACATTAGGTTGGAGACCATGCTCACTTCATCTATTAGCAGCATTTTCATTTGTTTTAATACTCTGCGTAATTCCATTGCAGCTTCTGCAGAAAGTTTGTAATAGTCTAATTTATTTTGATGCTCTACTGGAAGCAGTAGTAATCGGTGTAAAGTGACACCGCCTATGTTGTAGGCAGCTAAACCTGTGGGGGCCATTACAAAAGCTGACAGTTTGTTGTTTGTCAATTGTTGAAGGAACTTGCTGATGATTTTGATTAAGAATGTTTTCCCTGATCCAGCTTCACCACTGACGTAAAGCAGTATAGGTTTGTAATTTTGGCAGGTACATTCTTTATTTTTGTGTTGTACACCATGTACAATTTGTTTTGTTACATCTTCAAAAATGTTGCGCTGATCTTTGTTAAGTTTTGCTTGTTGTACATGCAAGTCTTCTGCATCTTCTTGATACTGACACATTGTGTTTTCTACTTCTGCCACAGCTATTCAGCCTCATTTGCTATTAAAGGTTCTTGACTTCCTGTTACAGAAGGTTGACTACTGTCGGAAGAGTTCTTATCTAGTTGGGCCTGAAGTTTTTCTTCCTGTTGCTGCTCATTGTGTAACATTGTTTTGTACTGCGTAAATTTCACATCAGTGATAGCACTTTCATTTGCTTTGAAAGCATCTTCATAGAAGCCATAGTTTTCTAGTATGTCTTCCTCTTTTCTCCATGGTTTGAAAACTTGTAACAGAGACAAGTAAAATAGTTCTTTCGTTGAGGAGTTTTTAATGACAATTTTACATGATTAATTAAGCTTCGTTTTGTAAGTTTCACTAAGCTCCCTTCACAATCGGTCACTCTATATCTACGTTTGCTTTCATCGTGTTTTACATTATTTTTGTATGCAATGTTTTGAGCTATGTGCTATAGACACATGCTTTCCAAAGTGCTACTCCTGTTAGGATAGAATGTCTCCAGTAAATTGTTTTTTAGAATGTCTTGCCTGTTGGGATCATTTCTGGCAATTGTTTCTATGTCCTCGTATGATTTCAGCACTCTTTTCCTAGGTTTTGCAGGACCAAGACTTAGCCATACTATGTTGTCTGATTTACCATACAAAGCAGTACCGGTTAAACAATCTGCTGCTTCATAGGCGCCACATTCTCTATGAGAGAGCAGTTTTATGTCTAGGCTGTACAATTTCTGTGATAATGTTTTGTCTGATGCTAGGTCATCCAAGAGGTCTTGAAGCTCTGTTTTTTCTGCTTTTTTTAAGTAGGCTGTAACATATCGTTCAACAACAGTTGAATTGTCTGCAATGTACTGCACATCTATGTTTGCATTCCATAAGAGGGCAATGATTGCATTGTAATCATTGATATATTTTGATTTTTCGCTTCTTTTTATGTAATACATGTTCTTGGGTGATTTACCTTTAACACTATGTCGAACTGAAGACATGAAGTTGTTTACTTCACCTGTTTCTGTAACTGGTCTAGGGAAACCAAAGAGATATTTGGTGTAGTATTTACCTTTGTTTTTGTATTTGCGGCAACAATATTTGCCACATTTGTGTCTTTGAAATTGTAAAATCTGCCCATGCAGCTCACTATGTGTCTGTTGTGAAGGGATTTCATAAGTGACATATTTTTGGATAAACTGCAAAACAGTGCTATCACTGTTATGACCAAATTTCGGTGTACCTTTGATCCATAACAGCATGTGAATATGTGGTGCTCCTCTCGCTTGATATTCTTTTCTCCAAAAGAAGTGTTGCACTTCTCCAAGGGGAGGGACATTTTTATTGTAAATAAAGTGTAGCATGGCAATGAAACATTGATGGAAATATCTTGACACATTAACTGGATCTAGAGAGCAAAGTTCTCCAGGTGTTAATACATCTATGTTGTTTTTGTTGCTGTTTGCTATGCGTAGGAACTCATGTAAATCTTCCCATGCATATTCTGCGCAACTTAGCGTAACAAACCAAGTCGGTGGTCCAAGGGTTCTGATCATACAACGCACATCTCCGTGCCATCGGAACCAGTATTCCTTTGTACCACACATGTTTGCAAACAAATGTGTTATACTTGCTTGTAAAACCTCATCTTTTTTCCTGTACTTTTTGTATTAACTGCGTATCTGACATATTTTGAAAGTGGGTTCCAGATTTCAAAATATGTGCAACTCCGTAACATAGTGTTGCTAATTCACTTTCATAGAGTAGGTGGAATATGTGTTCCACATTTTGTCTAAATCTGGGATCTTGCAAATACATTTGTAAAGAGCGGTATTCTGATGCTCCAATCTGAGTGGGTCAATCATCGTATCTTCCACCTTTGCCACTAGGAAATAGCAGTGGAAAAGCACGTGCTTCTATACTTTTTTTCCCATATACTCATAAGTTTTTAGTGCATCATCTATGCTTTCATTGGAATTCAATGGATGAATTGCGTAATGGTCCAAAAGAGTGGATACTGTAACTGGATCCAGAAGTTCAAATTCTCCAGTTTCTAATGGCTCTTCGATTATTTCAGTAGTTTCCCTTAAGCTTTCATCAATATTTATTTCCTTGTAGTACTCGTTATTGTCTTTTAGATATTGCAATGCTTGTCTAACTTAATGTAAGTCCACCAGTTGTTGCCATATTTTTTTGTCCTTTGTTGGTACACCATTTACCAATACAATTAAATAATTCTCGATTGAACGTTGCACTCCTATAGTGTGTACATTTTCCGTTAGACCTAATGGCAAATAAACTACTTTGCCACGAATGCCTTTCACCAATTCAGAGGAAGGTAATGTTGCTGTTTTTGGTTGAAGGTGTATAATTGCTTGAAATAGGTGAACTGTTTGAATTATTATGCTCTCATACAAATTGAGTTGTTGCAGGATTTTTGATAGTACAGTAACTGCAACATATTAGGCGTTCAGTTAGTTCATATCTGTTTTCTGCTAAAAGGTAGAGAGCTAATTCAAACCATTTAGAGTCTTTATTGTCTTCTATTTTGTATGCTATGTCTGCATTTTTGTGTTCCTTTCGTAAAAGGTTCTGCGGCAACACACACACATGGTTTAGTACTTCAGCTGATGACCTTTTAGATTGTACTATTTCTTTTCTGTATGTGTGTAATAGAAGGTTGCTATGTGCAGAATTGTTTTGCTATTATGTTCTAAAACTATTGCATTTTGTAAGTGGCTTTCACTTCCAAAATACTTTCTCTGAATAAGGTACATTTCTTCTTGTAAGTATTTGGGTGTACCATGCAGAAGAGTGTTATGTAAATTGCCTAATTCTGAAGCTGGGATTTTTGCATAGTATATTTTATACACTAGATTTCTTACACTTGAATGATGTATTGATATCCTTTTGATATCATGGAAGGTGCTTTTGCAAATAGGCCCAAAAATGTATGCTAATGAATGTCCTTGGAGTCCTGTGTATTTGCGCACTGGACACATATCCATATTTTGCAGCACTTTCATTTTACTTTTGTCTTTACCTTTTACATACTGATTGAGAAACTGACATAAAGATTTGAAAGCTTTGTTTGGAATGGCACACATTGATGTGCATGGCCATTTGTATACTGGATGGTGTAGTTCTGCTGAATCGAGTGGTAGTTCTCAGTTTACAGAGGATACTTTTGTAAGCAGTGTTTCTTGTTCCATGATGGTAGTATTGATTTTCTCATACCCTCGTCCACTGCTATGGATGGCAATTGTGTTTGTTTGATTTTGTTTGTATGGTTCTTCATTAAAATATGATTCTGTGGTTGTTGTGTGAGTCCATTCACCACCACAAACATTAAAAAAAATATTTTTGTTCACATTCCGTTTATTGCTGAGTTTATTTTGTAGTTTGGTACTTAGTTTTGTTAGTGCTTTCATCCTATTTAACACTAATATAAACAACTTCCTTTTCAGAAGTATCACAGTCCACGAGAGCTTGTAGGATTAACTTTCTACGTTAGGTTTTAAGAGTTGAGGATGATTTTGGTCCTCTTCTTAGTAGATTCTGAAAGACTCTGTGACTAAACATTTTTGATAAAATACTTTTTTTGCTATGGGTTCTTGTTACACTATCAGGATTAGTAGGAGCATTGTTAGCTGTACTGGTAGCCGATTTTTTGCCAACATTTTTGTGTTTTGTGACACATTTTGATGGAGGACGTAAAGTTTTGGTACTTGAAGATTCTTTTGTTTTGCTAACTGATTGCATTAGCTGGTTTCTTCCAACATTCTCTACAAACTCTACAACAGATGGATGATTAGATTGGGCACTTTTATTTTTATTTGCTCTACTTCTGCGTTCCTTTCTACGGAGTTGCTTTTTGGTAGGCATTCTTTGGTGTCGGTTGAAAAAAAGAAGGCATACTTTGGTCTGTTGTAGAATGTATGTGTGCTCTGTGCATGTGTGCATGAGTCTGATGGGGAAGCTATTTGTTATGGTGTGTGAATGTGTATTGGACTCTTGCAATGATTTGGTAAGGCTATTTTACTGTTTGTATACAAGTACAATGTGCTTCAGATGACACTACAAAGTGGCCTAGTGGTGACGAGAAGCATTATTAATAAACAAAATGCCATAAACTTGCAACAGCAATTACTTATCTAAATGTAACCTTCTAAACATTACATACGTTATTTTAGTTCCAAACACACAGGGATTTGTGAGCCATTCTGCCTGTTATTCTTTGTTCAATAAATGGATATTTGTAGGTAGAATGGTTCAGAAATCAATGTTTGCTTTGGTGCCCAAATTAAACAAATAACCCATGCAGCCTCTTTGAGGAGTAGTTACAATATAAAGGTAGTACTGTACTTACTTTTTTTTCAAAATTACCAGGTTTCTTTGGATATGTCGTCTGCAGTGTAGCTGCTGTTGATTCTCAGGAGAGTAGTCTTCACTGTGATTAAAAAAAAGAAAATAGATTACTTTGTGTGTTTACAGCAGTGCGGATACTGCACACATTAATTGTGCATCGTTCGTCAGAGCATTCTGCTTTCATATTTGAACCCAGTGCATGTGCGCATTTCACTTCACTCTGTACGGGCTTTGCATGGTATTTGCAATACGTTACTTGCAAGTCCTTCAAAATTGCTAACATTTTTAAGGTTATGAAAATGCCCTGTTTTTTACAAGGTGTACTATCAATAGGAGAGAGTTTTGTAAGCGATAGGGCACAGTAGTAGATGGGGAAAAATGTTCCACTTGCAATTTAAAAGCACAATGCCAAAAAATCGGGAGACCCTCAGAGGGATATGTCACGACAGCAATCGGGAGTGCTTACTTTTGTCATACGATTACATTGTAAGTAGCATTACTGTAGGCCGTACACAGTACACAACTCCGACATTTTCTAATACAAAATCGAGTTTTGCCCTAAATAGGCATCCTTGCAACATTTGTTTAGGTTATGCGGAAGACAGTAAGAAGTTGTGCGGTTTGTCAATGATAAATCGGACATCTTGCACTTAAAAGGGAGATGCCTATGCACATTTAACAGCAATAATTTGTTTTACCTTAAATCATAAAGGTTGCACATGTTCTCTGATTGAAATATAAATACCTGTACTCTATACTCATGCATGTGCGCATGCATGGAGCTGTATGTAGAAATTCGCAACACTTGCACAGTAGCTTCTGAAGTAGGTGTTTGCAATTATATGCAACTTCCATTCAGAATTATCGGCAGTAATTTTGAAGTGCGTAATGTTGATGGCAGAGTTACATTTAGCGATTTTCAATGTGATTGGTGGATGGTTGTGTGACTGCTTAGTTGTGTCCAATGAGGGACTCAATTTGCTTCTGCTGTGGAAAGGGTAAAAGGAATGGGTAAGAGTTGCGTGCTGCACGTAGATCCTGCATGGAAAGGGGACTATAGGCATCAGCCAATCAGATGTTCACATTACTCTTTTGTGTCCTAAGACGGTGCGTACAGTGAAGATGGCAGAGGTGGAGAGGGTCAGGGTTTTGGTGCTTGGCGACATTTTTGTCCGTTGCTTACTTTATGCAGAGAGTAGTCATGTGGCACACAATTTTGATGTGAGAGGAGTGGAGGTGGTGTGGAACGCTGAGACTAATGCCAATGTTGCGGCAATTCTCAAGTTTGCAGACACATACGTACGATGACCTCTCCTCATGTGGTAATTTTGCACTACAGTGCTTGCCATTTGGGCTACGTGACTGCACGTTCTGTGTTGGCAGATTTGGGACACTTGGTTGACACACTCATGAACATCTTTCCAACTGCGAAAGTAATTTTTTCTGGTTTACTCCCTAGAGTACAATGGGACAACAATTCTTTTTTCTGTCCAGATCAAAGAATTGGGAGGTGTATCATTAATCGCGGCATGCGTGCGTTTATGTTACGTGCTGGTATGTTTTTCTGTATTGCGGGTTACTTTGAAGCAGATGGTGTTGCTCTATCTTCTTTGGGAAATGCGATGTTCTTTTGGAACGTAAGGCTAGCTTTAGAGAATGTCCTGTAATGGTTGTAGGAGTAAAGTAAGGACAAAAAATACAATTTTTTTTTTTAAAAAACGGCTCTTTTCAGAGCGCACCTTAAAGGGGAGGGGAATAATACTTTAATGTTTTGCTGTCACGCTCTGATCCTATACATGTCCGCGGACATGGCGGTAGTTTGCAGCCAGCGCATATCACCAATGGGAATTCTGGGATGGAGACGCATGCAAATGAAAATGAGCGGACCTAGGGATTGGTCAATAAAGTTCAGTGGGTGTGTTCTGAACGGCAAGATTTAGTTAGACCGTCTTCTCCCTGACAGCAGACCACACAGCAATGGCTTTGTGTGCTCGCAAACAGATTATCTGGATTTTGGGAGACTCATGGATACATTGGTTGAAGGTGCATGCAGAAAGCTGCAGTTGATCTGCTGATCTTGGATTTCCTCATGTGGAAGTGCACTGGCATGGCGTGCGTGGCATGAGGTGGCTGGACTTCGTACCTCTCTGTGTTACTTTACTGACAGAGCGTCCTCCAGATATACTTATCATTCATTGCGGAGGAAACAGTTTAGGCCATGTCTCTGGAATTTCTTTGCAATTAGAAATGAAGGAAGGACTTGCGAAGCTCATGGACATGTTTCCAAATTGTCAAATACTTTTTTCCCGTATTGCACAAAGACAGATATGACTGCGTTCCTCTGCTTTTGGTCCACAAATGGAGAAAGCGAGACGCAATCTGAATAAGGCTGTTTGTGCCTTTTTAACAGATGTTGGCATGTCCTCATTCCACAATGAAAACATTTTGTTTCGCAGCCCTTTCATTTTTTGCAGAGATGGAGTCCATCTCACATATGCTGGCAATCAGATTTTTCTTTGCAATGTACAAAATGCATTGCAACCTCTTTTGGATTCACAATAAACTATGTGACAATCCGTTTTCTCCAATGCACAGTTTTTGATCCACACAACACACCACCGACAGGCTCTTTTCAGAGCCACCACTTACTCCCAGCGTACACTTCATTGTGTTTGCTCCCCATGCACCCTCCTTTTTTTCCTATGTCTGTCCATGAACTTTTCCGCAACTTTGCAGGGGTTTACAATGGTCACTTCATAGTTCTATTGTTAAACTGAGAAAGGCGGCTCTGAAAAGAGCCTTTTGTGTAATTTTTGTTGTTTTCTCGTTTATTGGTTCTCAGCACACAACACACTAGGAGAGGAGGCCAAAGGAGGGTAAGGAAGGGACAGCAGCCACAGGGATAAGAAAGGGCAACTGGACAGAGAAAAATATAGGGTGAGCTGCACTTAGGTAAGGAGCAGATCTTTTGGTGCTCTGTGACCGTGGCCTCAAAAGCACTTTGAAAATCCTCCCCCGTGCAGAGTACTACGTCACAATACATACACACTATTGTCACCTTTGAAAGGTAAGGGTCAACAGTATCGTGAATGGCTTGTGAGGCAGCTGGAGGGAGACGCTCCCCCACAAGAGTGTCTTTTGTGGTGGGAGGATCGGACTCGGAGGATGCTGTGGAGGAACTGAATCTACTACGCTCTTCACATGGTACCACCTTGCGAATGTCCGCAGTGTGGAACGAAGTGAGGTGTCGCTTCATGGTTGCCGTACCAAAGCTGTACACACCAGGCCTCCCACGACTCAGCACCACCTCGCACTGGTTACACCTCACCAGGTTCGCACGTGCTTTTGGTACGTTCCAATAAACAGAAAACAACCGCCACACCCACGACTCCTGGCGAGTGCTCCTAGTGCGGAGTTCCTCCACTTCATTCTCTTCCTCCTCTTCTTCCTCGCTCTTTACATCCTCACCCGTATATCTCTCTGCAGGCCCTTGGGCAGGTGTTGGTGGTGCCAGGTTTGCAGGTGGTGCAGAGGCTAATGAACCAACAGCAGCCATGGAAGCCATGCCGATTACTTTCATTTTGGTCACTACAGCAGTAAAGGCAATACACCTCAATCTGCTATAGCTAGAAAGACAATGAAGATGCGCTTGGGGGTGTGGCCATTTATAGGGGTGGAGGGGTGTGCCTCGTGACCGTCTTCATACCTGAAAAGCGGTACGAAAATTTGACACAACAAGTCCTCAGGTCAGCTATTGTCTGGGATATGTGAAATTATATTTTTACACTCTACAACATTTTGCCTTGTGTCTACACGTTCTTTTGTACTGCTGCGGAAGCACACAAACTGCGCAAATTAGTCCACACGCTCCGCGTGGGTGCGGTCACATGATGACGTCCTGAACACATCCGCGACAGAAATGGGAGTTCGCTGTACAACAAATGCAGAGTAACAAACGTGTGCATGCGCGCAAATGTCCTACGGACAGTGTTCGGGTTCTCAAACTAATTCAAAGTGAGACACAAGTGAGACGGACAGTTAGGGACGGGCGTGATGTTCGCTATACTTACGGTTGTACTGCGCATGTGCAAACATGATATGCTCACTGTACGGACAGGTCCAGTGTCCTTAGAACAAGTCCATTTTGTTTGACTTAGAACTTGCCGGCCACCATGCCTGTTCTACGGATGCCACCATTTTGGCTGCGGACGATATGGACAGGTATACTGTCCTTAACACACTCCCGTTTTGCTCATTTACAACCATCCCGGAAACCTGGTGTGTTCTATGAACATGTTTAATTTTGTTTGTAAGCAGCACGGCAAGGTATAATGTCCTTAGGACGGCCCTTTCTGTTTATGTGCGCACACTTTGAACAGATGTTGCGGTCAAACATCAACTCCATCTTACTTGACATTAGTAAGGGTAAGTGTACTGCCTTTACAACACCCACATTCCATTCCTTGCGGATAGGTTGAACAGACACGCTGTTTGCGAACATTTTAAGTCTTTTAAAAACATTTTTTTTACAAAACTCTATGACTACAACTACTATACAAAAACATTCCAAACACACACTTCAATCCAAAGAAATAGCGGGGGATGCAGATACTGACACAAATATAGGGGAATTAGGATTCAACACGTGCTGCTTATGAGGAGAAGATTTCTGAGGGGAAGAAGGGATGGATATTTCATCAAACCGTCTATTTTCTTCTTGAAGGTTTGGGGATGGTTCACTAGGGAATGGAGAAGCGGCGCTGGTAAAGGTGGGACAATGGTAACGTACTTTTCCTCTCACACAGTCCTCCACAAACTCCCTTAAACTTTTAAAATTGTCATTCCGTACATCAATTTTCTGCTCAATCCTTTTCATCCTGTCTTCTTCTGTCTCGTTTGTTGGCCTTTCTTCTTTTCTTTCCTGGTCTGTACAAAAATAATATACATATATTAAATGCCTATCAAATACTGATCAGTATTTTGCCTACGCCTAGCAGTGTGTACCGTTATTTTTGCTGTCTTCAGACATTTCCCCATGCGGAAAATTCTCCTTCAGCCACTCCAAAGTACTAGCCATTTCTGTGTAAAAACAACAGAAAGAAATTATTTCTGCACCACATACTAAACAAATAACACACACATACAAAAAGAATGACCTTCACTCACTGTTTTGATGTAATTTTCCTTTGCCCTACTGCGTCCTTCCACTGTCGGCCCAGGCTGCAGAGTTTCGGTGAAGTGCTTACGATGGAGGCATCCTTTTTTATTTATGGTACCATCCATTTCATTCTACATGGTTATTAAATGTGTCATTTTCATTTCACACCTTTAGGTTTCCATATTTACTTATTACTACCTATAGGGCCTCATCACGAGTTGGGCTGTATACCCGGCTGTAATACCGCCGACTGTAATAGCCCTAGCACCGACCGGTCCGGCTGTATTACCGCCGGATCACGATTTGGGTGTTAACGGTAAATCCCCATTCCCCATTGGGTCCATTGGATTCAATGGGGCATTTTCAGTGCTAATTATGCGGGCTAATACAGCCGGCGGTAATACAGCCGAAAACAGGGGATTTTCACCTCCAGAGAAAGGCTGGAGGTAAACCAGCCCATTTAGCGCCCAACTCGTGATAGGGCCAGCCCTTAAATGCTGGTGTAATACCGTTACCACCGCATTTAAGAGCTACGGCCCAACTCGTGATGAGGCCCTATGTCTTTATGTCCTTCTTCGACGTTGCAAATTTTTTGTGTAAGACAATAGCACATTTTTAGATACCCCCTGCATCTTTGGTTAATGTTCATCCTGTCTGCCCCCTGTCCGCAAACAGGCGCTCAGTCCGTCCCTTTCTAATATCAATAGGGAGGGGGTTCCGTATGTTCTATGTTAAATGTATATCAAGTATGTACATTATACTATATATCTCCCACAATCACATGATGACAGTGTATATTCAGCACAACAACTTCATTGACACAATGTTATGATTAAGTTCTCCTTCCAAAAACCTGTAAAATTCACTACAAAAAAACTTTGTTGAGGGGACGTTATGTTTTTTTTGGGCGGCTTATAACTTCGCTCCCCCTGGACGAATCCACAACACACTTTCCCAAAAAAAGTATATGGCCCACTCTGAAGTTTTTTGCAAAGTTTGGTGAGGTTTGGTCCGGGGGGGCAAAGTTATAAGGAGGGGCCCAAAATGTCTGTTTTTCCCATAGACTGAATGGGGAAAAAACTTTGCTCACGCCTACAGCCCAAAACGCTGGACAGATTTTCACTAAATTTGCATTAGCAGTAGCGGCTTGGTCCCGAAAGCGCGCTTTTGTAAATTTGGTGAAAATTCCATCCTGGAAACGTCACCTGTAGTTTTGTAGTCCTTGTTGTCTCCCATATGATTCTTTCCACATATTCGAAAGCACAATGTCATATTAGCCAATGGGATTACAGCCATGCGGCCTGATTCATCTTCTACCCATGTCAGCAGTTTGGCATGCTTAGCCCTTGACTTCAAACACCCCTTGTCCACTCTGTACCTCTTGTACATATTCTGGAGTCAGTAGATGAGTTGCACAAGACTTCAGTCCTTCTTTCCAACCTTTCTTGGATTTCACTTGTCCATAAACTAAGGGCCTCATCGAAAGTTGGGCGCTAACCCCAGCGGTATCACCGCTGGGGCTATTAGCCCTACCGCCAAACCCCCCGGCGCTACTAGTGCCGGATCATGTGTTTGGCAGAATGGTAAGTCCCCATTCCCCATTGGGCCCATTCAGGAATGTTCCCATTCCCCATTGGGCCCAATGGGGAATGTTGGGTGCTACTACCGTCAGCAATAGTACCACCGTTGGTAATTGAGCCAAAAATCTGGGGGAAAATCCTCCAAGCCCGTGATTTGGCGGACCTTTAAATGCAGCAGTAATAGCTAGTGATGAGGCCATAAAACTTGAGTTTGCTCCCAACATCCAGGTTAGCCAGCTATTTCTGTCACATTGGGGCAATTCATTTTCTTCATCTCTTCAATGACCACCTCATCCTGTCCTGTTGCAGGATACACATGCATCTTGCTCTTACATCCAGGGTGCTTTCCAATCTGTATGGTCTTGATATAGTCATCCTGGTATGGAAACAACCATTTTGATCTCCATTGTAAAGTGGCCCAACTTCCTTGAAATTGTCATCTGGTCATACATGCTGCAAGATGGCTGAGGCACCTAGTGTCGTGTTCTGGAACTTCTCTGGTGATGAAAGTTTGTACTGTATTCATATCATAGGGTATGAGAGAGCAGACGTAGAAACTCTCCTTAGAAGTTCTTTCTTCCACTTTTCTCATGTACTGATACCGCATGTTATTCCCCAAGTGTGCTGCATTATGTAGATAGGTTTTTATCCTCTCATTATCTTCCTTTGCATCTCTTTTGTATCTCCCAAAGGTTGTGTATTAATCATGAAGCAAATAAAAAGTAGTTCTCATAGTAGGGAGAACCATAGGGACCTCTCCTTCAGCAGATGTACTAACATGATAGAGAGTGTGAAAGATGAGGAACAGAAAGACAGAGAGAACAATCATGCAAAAATATACTATGCACAAAAACATAGGCACCCATCTTTCTCGCAATCCTCCTACTTGTTGTACTTGTTCTTCTCCTAGAACTGTGCAATTTTCCTCTTTATTCATTTTTAATACAATCATCAAAACATTATTTTATACTTTTAACTGCAAAATCTGCTCAATTATGGCAATAAGGAGCCTCCTTATCACTTATCACTCCTTATCACTGGGCCATTTTCAGGATCCTGTAAGAATGTGTTAACATCAACATAACTTCACAAGAGCAGGGTACGCTTGAAGTATGAACACAAAGACAGCAAGCAAAAGTTGATGAATGTCACTATTGGTAACCACCATATTCTCCCAAAAATGTATTTGGATACTAATATTGTTTACAATTTCTAATCGGGAACTGACGTTTTGGCATAACTCTGATGCTTCAATGTGTATTTCTAAAAGTTAATTTTCAAACTACTGAAATTCGCAGCAAGTCTTTTCACTCTATGCTAAACTATCTATGAGCAGTGTCCACTTGAATTTCAGTCCAACATAAATCTGTATTAACCGCTGGTTGTTTTATTTTCCTTTTTCATCATTGATCGAGTCTGCACACGCTTAAATTCTTCTTCTTGTCTTGCATCTGGATTGGCTATGTTGGGATGGCGAATCTTACCTTTATAGGCCTTTGCATCACCCAGGTGAAGCCAAGCTCGTCTCCCTTGGACCTTCACAGCTGAAGGGGTTACATTCTCAATACAAAAGGGACCATTAAAAAGTGGTTTGAGCCACCTTGGAGTAAAATTCTTAATTAGAACTAGGTCTCCAACATATAACTTAGGTGCCAGTAGTAATGCAATTGGTTTGGCAGTTGAATTGTCTTCTTCTGTGTTCTGATACCAACCCACCTTGTGCTTGACTTGATCTGAAATTAAAGAAATTCTAGAGGTCATACATGTCAAAAAGTCGTGCATTTCATCACCAAAGTTTTTATCTACACTGTGAACATCACTTCTGCTCTTAGTTGGAGGTGTAAGGGGCATTCTCATATGCCGCCCTGTCACTAGTTTATGAGGGATGAGGTGATGGTCTGATCCTGTCTGACTCCAAAGGGCCTACAAGGCTAGGGGTAGGCAATATATCCATACATTCTTGAAAGTCAATTTACTTTTGGAAATCCTTTCTTTGAGGAGGACGTTGAATCTCTCACATATCATGTTCACTTGTGGGTGAAAATCAGAAGAAAACATGCCCATTGTCGGATCTCAGGACTTCACACACACACCATCTCAGGAAAACCTTGTGCACTGAAAACTTAGCTGCACAAGTGGCACCAGGGTGTGTACATGGACCTGCCTCAATCCACCTAGGGACACACCACCACTAATAGATACCTATATCCATTACACACCTGATATGTAAATGCTGAAACAGACCATTCCGTCGAGGTATTACCCCTCTAATTGTCCTCAATATATGTCCAGCAGTAAACGTTTGACACACTATGCAGTTTACCATAAATAGTGCAACGTGTTCCAACAAATTGAGAATAAACTAGTCTTCCACAATCTTAGCAGTAAGAATCTGCCTAGTTACATGCATGGGGTAATGCAGCTGTTCAAGTGTGACCTTCAATACTGCCACTGCTATCACCGGCTTTCTAGTGCTGTCTTGCTACCATCATACTTCTGTGGGGTAGAAAGAAAACCCCCTTTGTTTCCACAATTTTTGTTCTTCCTGCGATGCACTCCGTTGAATCTCCATTAGTTTAGTTATCGATCATTTATTCTTGCACTAACAAGGTTGTGAATATTTTTTATTTAATATTCTCAATATCAAAACTCAAAATATCTGGAGAATATGCAACTCTTTTGGCTTCTTCGTCTGCAGCTTTGTTACCGCAAGTGATAACATCTGTTTGCTTAGTATGCGCTGCACATTTAACAACCACTATGGCCACTGGGAGCAGTGGTACCTTAATAAGCCTATCCAGTAAGGATGCATGCTGCACTAGAGTGCTGTCCACACAGAGATAGCCCATCCTTTTCCAACGTGCTAAGACTGTGTCTACGGTTGACATCACAAAGGCGGCGTCACAATACACCTTCACTTGCTGTCCTTCGTGTTTCTCGAGAGTGACATTGAGTGCTACCAATTCTGCTGCTTGCACTGAAAAGTGAGATGATAGCCTTGCACTTGCTACAACTTCAAATTCTCCATTTAATCTATGTCTCACTACTGCGGCACCTGAATGCATTTGCCCACTAGTCTGATCAATATTCTAAGAACCATCAATAAAGAGAATTTGCCCTCATGCTAAAGTGTTTTCCTTCACACTGGATATATCATCATAAAAATCAACATAACTAGCACAGCCATGCACATGATCGCCTTTGTGTATTGGCTCTGCTATAAACATGGCAGGATTCATTATTTTACATTTTACAAATATAATTGTTGGGTTAGATATCATTACCTCATAGTCTGAAGCTCTTTGAGATGTCAATGTGCCTTTGGGTATCTCTAAAAGGGCAAACAGTGCATGCTCCACAAAGAAAGAGGGTCATACAACAGCCCATGACAATACTAGTAGATTTCTCAATCACGAAAGCGGCATCAGCCAGTGATTGTTCACAAGGGAATTGTCCTCTCATAACTGGGTCTAAAATCCCACGGTAATATTCTAAAGCTTTATATCCCAATGTAGTACTCTGCGTGAACACTGCTGTCGTGAAAATTCCTCAGCATAATTGGGAATTCCTAAAACAGGGGCTGTATGAATTGCTTTTTTCAGCTCCTCAAACCCTTCCTCCATTTCTTCAGTCCATTCTATTTTTACTTTAGCCACCTGTGCATTCTGTAAAGCTTACAGAAGTGGTCCTGTGGTCCTGTGTACATACTATAATCGAACACCCATGGTCTGACATAGTTGCATGACCCCAAAAACTGTTGCATCTGTTACACTGTGTTTGGTTTTGATGCTTTCATAATCGCCTCAGCTCTTTCAGGTGTCACTTTATTTCTTTCATGTGAAATCATCTGACCTATGTATTACAACTCTTCTTGACAATATTGTTACTTCTCGTTATCTACCTTATATCCCTTGTCAACTAGAATAGTCCTCAACCAAACAGAATCCTGTCTGCACTCATATTCTGTGGTGCTACAAATTAAAATGCCATCTACATATTGTATCACTGCACTCTTGAGATCAATATTGCCTAAATCCATCTGTAGGCCTCCAATAAAGGTCTATGGGGACTCACAGTACCCTTGGGGCAAACAAGTATGTTTCAGTTGAGTTTAGCGGAACATAAATAACGTCAAGTCTTCTGAGTCCTTCCACAATGGGATTGAGAAAAACACATTTTTCCAACTGATTACTGTGAGATATCGAGCTTACACTGGGATACTACACAGTATTAGGAACTGGATTAGGAACTAACGAAATCTCTGCATCTACAATCTGGTTAATCAGTCTCCTAACTTCAATAAATCTCTACGACCCTCCTTTCTATTTTTTGATTGGGTACACCGCGGTATTACACAATGATTCCGATGATAGCAGAATGCCTTGTTTCATCAGTGCTGAAATGGTCTGGAATATACCTTTATCAACTTCGCGGGACATGGGGTACTGTTTTGATGAAGGTAAAATCGCTCCTGGTGTAAGCTTTATTTTAAATTCCTGTATTTCCTTCAGTAAACCAACATCATAAGGGCCTGTGGTCCAAAGAATGCTTGGCACCTTTACCAAGTGTATTGCTCTCCTCTGAAAAGTGCACGGAACAAACATAAATCACCAATGCAATTATAGAGCAAATACTTCAACCCATAAACAGACAGACACAATAACTGATAGCCACGCACTCTTTAGAAGATAATCAGCTCTTTACGGCTATTTATTCAAAGATTACAAGTACATCGAAATAACTCAGAAAACTAATATGGACATAGATCACAGAAAAAGTAAAGTAGTCAAAAAAAGAATACATCACCGTGAGCGTATTATCATTCCTCATCTCGCCCATTTGCGGCTGGAAGACCCCGGGGACAGCCAGGAAGAGAGTGCCACAGCTCACAGGAAGGCCAGACGGAGCGTCCTTCTCTGGCTGAAGTCTCACCTGACCCCTCCAGGTTTCCGCTTATATAGGCACGCCAAAAAAAGGAGTTAATTCTCGAACCTTCTGGAATTGCACCTGCGCAGTTGAGGAACAGCCGTCGGTTGCCAGCTGGGTCAATCGAGAGCTTCCCCCAAGGAACGCATGGCCTCCCTGCTCTAAAAACATGCTCCACGGAGAACAGTAGCAACTCATAACAACATTAGCTTTTCCCAGCAGAAATGGCCTTGACTGCATACCAAGTTTAAAAAAAGCATGTTTGTCTCAGCACTGTGAATCTAACACTTCAGCAAAATGTGTGCAGCCTTTCACTGCGGAGTGAAGTAAATATCCAACATGGCTGCGAGCACTCCCAGAAAGCATTGTGCCTGCGCCATTTTGAACTAAGCATAAATTAAGCAGAACACCAAGTCTTCCTGAAAAAATGCTGGCAGTTGCCACATTATTGCCATTTGCTGTAGAACTTCCCTTTTTTCTATTCTTATCCAGTATGTAATGCACATGAAGATACTAATTAAACGTCTGTTTGGTTTTCCCTGGACATGTCATCAGTTATGTCAGTCAATCTATACCCTTCTTTGAGAGCTATTACTGTTCTCTATGATCTGTCCTCATCATCTACTCCTTCAAGCATTGCCATTTCTCTCCGTACTATTGATGCTTCTAATTCTATAGGGATAATCTGTCCCCCTCTTCGTCCATAGGTATTTATGGTCTAAACAAAAACTCATCAGGTATCCTTACAATTTTTCCCACTAAGCCAGGTAGCCATATCAGTACAATGCTCACTCCATATAGAACAATCTCTGGATCTACTGGAAGGCCTAGAAGAGCTACTTGCCCTGTGAACGCCAATAGACATTCTCCCATATTTAAATAGTGTATTCCTGGAGTGGAGCACACTATTTGTTGATCAGTGAATGAAATTGTCATGTTTAGTTTTGTCATTAAATCTCTTCCTAAAAGATTGACTGGTGTCTGTCGTGAAAGTAAGAAAGGAAGACACAAGTCACACTCTCCTATAGAGACTGGTAAATCATTAGTAAAAGGAACTCAACTCGTAGCTCCAGAGAACCCTTGAGCATTCATGGCAATTCCCAACATTGGATATTTTCCCTCTCGTATACATGAATGAGTTTCCCCAGTGCCTACAAGAAAATCAAAAGATTTGCCTCCTATTGTCACATCGACCATTGGTTCCTCTTGGGGGTCTGGATTCAGAGATAGTCACATGAAGTCACCCTGTGAGCTGTCCTATTTATTTATTTATTCACATTTGTTAAGCGCACAGCAGCCCGTGGGCATTGTGGTGCTGGTTACAGTAGATGTTCATATCTTAGTTACAGTAGTCACGTAAAAACATACAGCATGAGATGGCATTGTGGCTTGTAGCATATAGGTGCAGAGAGCATAGTAGTGTGCAGGTATATACAGTGAGATAGCAGCTAGTTGAAGAGTGTAGTTTTTAGATTTTTTTGGAAGGCCTAAAGAGAGGTTTCCGCTCTGAGGGCTGTGGGTAGCGTGTTCCAGAGTTTAGGTGCCAGATAGGGGAATCCTAGACCTCCTGCCTTGGCCCTGGTGATTCGTGGCAGTGTGATTTGGTTGGTGTACTCGAGTCTAGTGGGTCTAGTGGATTGTGTTCTGACTAGAGAGTCTGATAACTAAGACGGTGCGGTTAGGTTGATGCATTTGTGTGTGGTGGAGAGAATCTTGAAGGTGATTCGGTCTTTAACTGGTAGCCAGTGAGCGTTTTTCCTTGCTTGGGAGATGTGCTCTCTTTTAGGAATACTTAGAGCTGCTCTGAGAGAGTTGTTTTGAGTGGTTTGGAGTCTGGCTAAGTTTTTTTTATGTCCCCGGTAGCAGGCAATTGCAGTAATCCAATTTAGCTCCTATTGTGGCTCTCGCAATGGAGAGGCAATTGTCTTTTGTTAGAAACGGCTTTATGGCATTGATTAGTTTGGTACTCAGAGCGGAGGCTGATACAATGGCGCTAACTTGTTTATCCATAGATAGCGTAGCATCAATGTATACTCTGAACGTTTTAACTGGCGAAAGGACTGGGATGATGCAGTTGTCAATACAGAAGTTTTGATAGGTTGTACCTAGTTTGGCTAGCGTGGATTTTTGACCGAGAATGAGGATTTCAGTTTTATCCCCGTTGAGGCATAATCCATTGGTGGCCATCCAGGCTTGGATTGTGGAGTAAATTTGTTGGAGGGTAGAAGCGTCTTTGATATAGCTCCCAGTGAGGGAAAGGAGCACCTGGGTATCATCAGCATAGTTTGTATATGTGATCCGAAGTGCATCCAGTTTATCAAAGAGTGGCTTTGTAAATAGATTTTAAAGCGTAGGGGCAGTACAGGATCCCTGGGGAACACCACAGTGTATAATAGTGGGTTCAGCGTTTGCTATATTGGAGAACACTTTCATGGCTCTGCCTTGTAGGAAGGACGTGATCCATGTTGCTGCGTGATTGGAGAAGTGCGCAGCATGCGTGAGGTGGTTGGTGAGGGTGTTATGGTCAACGAGATCAAACGCTGCTGAGAGGTCTAGGAGCAGGAGTAAGGAAGGCTTACCCATGTCAAGGATGGAAGTGATTTGGTTTTTCAGATCTAATAATGCGGTTTCCGTTCCATGTCCTTTGCGGATCCTTGAGTGTCTCTTACCAAGGATAGAGTTGGTTTCGAGGTACAGTTGGATTTGCCTGTGGGCAGCCTTATCTAATATTTTAAGAAGAAATGGGACGGTTGTAATTGGTCTGTAATTATTTGGTTGGGAGGGGTATAATGTAGGTTTTTTTAGGAGTGGACATACCCAAGCCTCTTTGAGGCAGTTGGGGACTATACCTGTTTTGAATGAGGCGTTTATGAAGGCGGTGATTAATGGAGCGAGCTGCTCTGCACATTCTTTGATGGTTTTTGGGGGGCATACATCGCATAGCGATGGTTTGAGATGTTTTAGGATGTCTAAGACCTCTGTCTCTGATATTTCAGAGAAGGAGAAATTGGGATGGTTGATGCCTGAGGGCTTGTGGTGGGTTTGCTTCTGGTGCTTCTGTTTAGGTAATGCTTTGTAATGGTCAGAGATTTTGTTCTGGAGGAGGTCTATTTTTTTTTAGCATGGCATTTTTTAGCATGGCAGCTTGTATGCTGGAGCACCAGGCCACATCTTTAACGATTTTATCCGTGCAGGTGGGAGGTATTGTTAATTCTTGAAAGATGGTAAATAGCTCTTTGGAGTGTGAGTTGGCTGAGGAGATTCTATTGTTGTAGGATTCTGATTTGGCTTTGAATATAGATTCTTTGTATTTTTTTGCGATGGTTCGGAAGATATCTTTAGTGGTGTCACAGGGGTTAGCCTGCCAAGTTTATAGCGCCTGCCGTTTGGAGTTGCACAGGTTAAGGAGCTCTTCTGTGAACCACGAGTTGGAGTGGAAGGATTTCTTTTCTTTTCGGTTTTCTAGCGGGGCGACTGTGTTGATGGCGTTAGTCAATGTGTCTTTGAATAACTCTGCTAGTATGACAGGGTCGGGAGAGAATGGTGGTGCTAAGCATGGGAGGTTGAGATAGGCACTGATGTTCTCTGCAGTGAGTTTTTTTGCGCTTCTGGCTACTGTGGCCAGTGCTGGAGTGGTGGGCTTGGCGCATGGCGTTATGGGGATGGTGAATAGCAGGCAGTTATGGTCTGTCCATGGGAGGGCAGTATTGGAAACCATGTTAGTGTTGCAGTTGTGGTCTATAATCCCGTCTAAAATGCTACCTTTTGCATGTGTGTGAGAAGTGACTTTCTGAGAGAAGCCAAGGTCACTAAGGTCCTTCTTGAAGGATGTGGCGGTTTTGTCATTGGCGTCGTTGAAACCTAGATTGATGTCACCTAGGAGTAGCGTTTTGGTAGATTTTTTAAAATGATTTCCTAGAAGGTGGGTAACTTGTCCTATGAAGTCTGACGGAGTACCTGTAGGGCGGTAAACCACATGTATATTTATGGTACTATTAGGTGATAAGGCTATTTTGGTGGATAGGATGTCTACCTTTCCTTCTCCCTGGTGGGGTATAGGTCTGATAGATATGCTCTCTTTGAATATTAGGGCTACTCCTCCTCCTGTTTTGGTTAGCCTGTCCTGTCTGAGGATCGAGTAACCTTTGGGGAGTGCGATTGTGATGGCTGGGCCGGAGGCTTCGTGGAGCCAGGTTTCCGTGATGGCCATTATGTCTAAATCTTGGTTGGTGATAAGATCATTGACTTCTAGCGCATGGGCATTGAACGAGCAAACATTGAGAAGGGCGCATTTGTAGCGAAGGTGTTGGTGGTTAGTTTTAGTGGGTTCTTTGATTTCTGATTTAAGGGATGAAGAGGATTGCTTAGTATTCTTGTGGGAGGGAGTCTGGTGGTGCACCTTGGTGCTGCTAGTGCTGGAATTAGTTGGGCAGAGGTGATTGGCGTTAGCTTTGCGGGTGGTCCTAGATCCTAGGTGCTTATTTCTGAGTGAAATGAAAGAGGGTATGGTGGCAAGGTTCATAGGCTGAGTGCAGTTCCTGAGTCTGAATAGTCTGGAGTGCAGTATAGTGGGATGCATGGCTGTAAGCGTGGTGTGTTGGGAGGGCCTAGGCAGGAAGTCTATGGTGTTGGGGTTAAGGGTGCTGTTGTGCGCGTGGGTGTCTTGACCTGGCCTGCGATTGTGTGTGAGCAAGGTGCCTAGCATGCATATGAGTATCGGCAGGATGTGCATGTTGGAGTGGGGTGGCAGTCAAGACCTGTCAGTCTAACTGGCGTTTATTCCTTAGGGCAGTAATAACCTGGAGCGGCTGTTAGCACTAAGGGCAATATGCAATCACTAGAGGCTAGGGAGCAATACTCACAGTGCAGTCAATACAAGCTGGGGACAATAGTGGCAATGCAATCACTAGAGGCTAGGGAGCAATACTAGCAGTGCAATCAATACAAGCTGGAGACAATAGTGGCAATGCAATCACTAGAGGCTAGGGAGCAATACTAGCAGTGCAGTCAATACAAGCTGGAGACAATAGTGGCAATGCAATCACTAGAGACTATGGAGCAATACTTGCAGTGCTGTCAATACTGGCTAAGGAACAAGGAGCTAACTATAGGCTATGGAGCAGTACTGGGGATGTCAGAGCTAAGCTTAGGCTAGTAAACAAGAATATTTGGAGCATTAGGAGTCTAGCATGGTAACCCATCTGCAGTTCCATACGTTGTCACTGATTACACAAGGCAAGAGACGATGTACATAGTGACTATGGGCCTCATTACGACCCTGGCGGAAATCGGAAAACGATGGCGGAGATGCAATACCGCCATCGAATAGCGCTCGGTGCGACTATGACCCGCCACCGCAAAGTACGAAGTCATTAGCGACACCGTAGTGAACGCCAACGCTAACTGCACCAAGTACGCGCGTGCGCGCCATGCCAAACCGTAAATACCACCATGGCGCAAGGGTACGCGAATTCCGACCCTAGCGGACATGCACCTAACGCCATCAAGCATGGCGGAAAGCACCATTCCGCCATGGTGAGAAGTACGGCATCGCGAATCAACCGTAAACGGCCCCACTGAGTGCCTGTACACCGCTCCCTGCCCACAAAGCACAACTCCTCGTAGGTGCAATGAAGTCACAATGCTACCAGTGAAATGTACAAGTCACCCATGCATGCCAACGAACAAAAGATCCACAAGAGGGGCCAATGGGAGCTGCAGGGCACAGATGGCACGAATACAGAAGCCATTCCAATGGACATGACCACATTCCCCCCCCGAAACGCACGCAAACACAGGCACCTGTGACCAGCAATATCACGAAACTCACAACATTCCACCAGTCCACCTGGCTGACCGTCGTCTGTTACACAAAACCCAATCCCCCGCCCCTGAGCATGACAACATCCAAACAGTCATATTGGCATCCCCCATCCCTGACCTCACTGGGCTCCGTAGGCAAACGCGCCCAGCACAGTACCACGCGACTATACTCCGAAACCGGAACCCAATGCAGATCTCCTCACAAAACATCGCTCCCCAAATAGGAATATGCCACATCACTCGCAAAGAAGAACGCTACACGGGCCATATCAGAATAGAAATTCAATGCACAACTAAATCACCAACCCATACAGCCATCAGTCCATGAACTCCAAAACACATATCACCATTGTGGGCTGCATCCGCAAGGAATGACCAGCTACTACTTGTGTGACGCCCTGTCCCATCATGGTACACAGAGCCACATTCACGTACGAAAAGGCAACATGGAAGCGCACAGAACCGCAGGCCCGTCCCAATGGGGAGGCACTAGTCCAACTGAAAGGCCGAAATGTTGCTCCGAGCCACTAGTACTGCGTAAGGGCATGTGGCCCATTGGCGATCGTCCCATAAGATCGTAATGCTGCTCCACTGATTAACACGAAGCAGCAGGTGTCGGGAGTAAACGCCATCTGCAGGAGTGGCATACAGATGGCAGTGGCAAAAGGGCAGGAGATACCTGTCAACAAAAAGAAAAGAAAAAGAACAGAATGGCCTTCAGAAGTACATTCGAACAACTCACTCCAATGACCACACTAAATCCACAGCCATATGCATGCTAGCCCACTCCAAAGGATCATCACCACCCCAAAACCACTTGCCACTCATAACTATCTACATCGAGGTGTAAACACCATCCCAAACGAGTGTACCTGTGCATGCGTCTGTCAAAACAGATTCCATCAGATGGGAATGTCAACGTGCATGGACACAAGTGTCTGAAGGCGCGTCGAGACAGGGAGGGCTCAACAAGGCCAGATAGACGATGGTGCCACTATGGCAGCCCTGCATCACATAGCGCAGGGGAGGCGGATAGATTCCAACAAGCCCTGTACATGGCAAACCCTGTATCAAATCAGCTGGCCATGCATCCATTCATCATTCCCTCATCCTGTTATAAATACACCGGAATATTTACTCACAAGACATTCGGGATTTCCATTGAGTCTGTGCGTAATGCAGCCTGCAAAATCCACAGTGTCCCAGCCCGTAATATCTGTGTTGTGAAGTTACATGATTTTGGGAACGCCCGGCCTCATCGCCCACGTCAATATAGCGCATTCCAAACTATTCATATCAATCATTGCTTCCTCGCCATGGCCTCTGTCTCAAGGACATCGAACAATAGAACATTATACTTGCAGTCAGACCTGTGGGCATCTCCTCTCAGCTAGCCGAAGACCGAAAGCGCCGGCCTTCGAATTCCTCATTTGCAACATCACGTCGAAAAGGCATCTGTGGCCGTTTGAAATCACAAATTAATCCAGCTAGTGCAGCTGTGTGTGAAAATGTCAACTGCCATCACCCACTAATGGGACGCCCCGCCCGTCGTTGCAACCCTGTACAGTGATGCATGAGGGCCCACCGTTACTCGAGTACTACGTTCCACTGACCCATCACAAGTCTGTTCGCGACTGCAAAGATTGTATGTAAAACAATGGGACCACAGCAGAATGAACATATCAACAAATGTTACACGGCCATCGGGTACAAATACATGATTGCAATAGCAAGATGCCGTTCCTCGATTAGCAGCGTTGTGTGCGGGACGTGCTCGGCCAAAGGGGAGAGCAGCTTGCACAGGTGGAATGAATCACCACAGGTGGAGGCCATACAGCCTGAAAACACATAAAGTGCACACCCAGTCTCCTCCCACAACCACACCCACTCCGAAATGCTACCGGCAGGACTCGCGATGTTGGCCCTGGGGGACCTGATAGCACTGCAAGTACTCCAACTCCAAGAAGAAGACGAACACCAACTACAACCGGCCGCACGGAGGAGACGCAGGAGGAGGAGGAGGCCAAGGCAGGGCCCGCAAGGGCCGCCAGCACAGCCACTACCACCACGCAGGCAGCCCGCAATCCCACGCCTCCGAGCACATCCGTTCAACCTCACTGATGAGCAGATCCACACCCTCTACCGTTTGGACCGGAACACCATAGCCGCCATTGTGGACATGACACACGCTGACCTTGTCAGCATGATAGACAGCCCAACCGCCATCCCACCCCTACTGAAGGTGGTGTCTGTACTCCACTTCCTGGCCACAGGCACCTACCAGCACACAGTCGGACAGTTGCATGGCATATCACAGCCACTGTTCTCACGGACACTATTGCAAGTGCTCGATGCCCTCCTGAAGCACGCAGACGACTACATCTCTCTACCACGCTCGGAGCAGGACATTACCAACACCAAAGTGGGATTCCATGCACTTGCCGGCATACCGGGTTGCATTGGTGCCATCGACTGCACCCATGTGGAATTGGTCGTCCCACATGCCATGGAGGCCCAGTACCGCAACCGAAAACAATATCATTCCCTGAATGCACAGATGGTGTGTGACTCCAACAGGATCATTACACATTGTTGTGCCACATTCCCTGGATCAACCCATGATTCTATGGTCTTGAGGAACTCTACTATACCACGCTACATGGAGCGACACGCAGGGAACAGATCCTGGCTACTCGGTGAGTCTCTTTTCATGCATGATGATGTGGGGTATGTGATGCGGCAATGACCTGGCAGGAAGGGGGGGGGGTGCGTACGTAGCAATGGCATTCCACATCATACGTTTATCGTCCACATACAGGTGATGCTGGGTATCCACTGAAGAGATGGCTCCTCACACCAGTCCGGAACCCACGGGACCAGCATGAGGAGGACTACAACCATGCCCACTCACGTACCCGTGTAGTCATTGAACAGGCATTCGGCCTACTGAAGACTCGTTTCCGCTGCCTCAGCAGGTCTGGCGGGGCACTCCTGTACCGCCATGAGAAGGTTGCAAAGATGGTGATGGCATGTGTCATGCTCCACAACATGTGCGTACGTAGAAATGTGCCCATGCCCCCAGACGCAGAACTGCAAGCACCTGATGATGGTCATGATGAGGGTGGGGATGTGGCAGCACCTCAAGGAGTCTGCGAGGCGCCGGAGGGCCGTGACATTCGTCAGCATGTCATTGATGCATGCTTCTAGCACTCACGCCTGGTGGCTGATACATGGACACGGGACTCGTGGCACTGTGTGTGTCTGGTACATGCACAATATGGACTATACGCCTAGGATGGCCTAGTACATAATGATCATCGTCGACACATCTCATTGGTTGATCGTGCACTTGTTTATGGCATATGTGATATCATGGTGAACACCCTATCGACCCGCCACCCAAGTGAGCCCAACACACCCCCTCCACCCTCCTACCTCCCCCCCGAACACCAGTGTCCAAAGATGCTCATTGTCAGTGGGCTGTCGCTATTGCAAGCCCCCTCTGCGGGTATCAGGGGCACCCCTGCCTGTGGAGCGCAGGTTCCTCCCAGATCTACGTTGGGGGCTGCCCTGGACGGAACTTGCAACGGATGATGTCTCTGCCTGCTCACGTCCATGCATGTCCCTAAGGGTTTGTGAGAGCTCAGTGAGCACACGGCGCACTGCGGCAAGTTCGGCACATACGTCTTTGGACGTCGCATGCAGTTCCCCCCTCAGGCTCTCGGTGCTTCTCTCCATTTGGACTCTCAGGCTCTCGGTGCTACTCTCCATTTGTGCCCTTAGTGTCTCTGTACTTCTCTCCATTTCTGCCCTAAGTGTCTCAGTTGATGTTTCTATGTCTGCCTTAGTGCCCCCACATTCATCGGCATGGTCCTTGAGGAGCGTGGCCAGTTGCTGCTGTTGCCCGATTAACTTGTCGAGGGACTGTTGCCTCTGCTGGGCCATGGCCATTTGCGGGGGGGTCACAGAGGGGCTGTTGACCTCATGTTGCCTTGCCACAGGGCTTGGGGGGGATGGCCAGTCGTCGTCTTGTGGGTGCCCCTGCGTGGTATTCTCATGTTGTACGGGATGGGACAGACAGGGGGATTGGGACAGGTCATGGATGGATCTGACTTCGACATCTCCGTCTTCCGTGTCGGAGCATGCTGCCATCATTGGGGTGTCACCTATGGTGCTGCTGCCACCAGAGCCAGTGCCTTCTGTGGCATCCGTTGGGGGGACCTGTGGTGGTGGTGTAGTGGGCATGCTGGCTGCTGGGGTGCCTGTTGATGTTCCCTCCTCTGTGCTGCCACCTGATTTGTGCTGCTGCCGTGTCTTGATGCGTGCAGCTGAGGTGGAGGGTCTTTGGCCGTTGGTCTTGGCCCTCTTTGCAGGTGTGCTGGTAGGGGTGTCCTGATGCTCGTCGTTTGGATCGGACCCTGTGGTGGAGTAAAGGAGGGCGAGGGTTATTAATGGGTCTGTGGGTATTGGAATGGCATTGTATCACATGCATTGGGGTGGTACATGAGGGTGATTTGGGTCGGGGCCTTAGTGGTGCTTTCATTTGTGTGTGGGGTGAGGGTGCAGTTGTTTGGCAGCCTGCAGTTAGGGTGTGCCTGCTGGACGTGTGGTGGGTGTTTTAGGGGTTTTTAATTATTTATGTATTTATTGTGGTTTTAAGGTGCGCTATGAGGGCGATGTGTGTGGACGTTCTCCTGGACATGTGTTCCTGTTGCACTATGTGGACACATGGTACTTCACATGATTGGACATTGTGGTTTTAGCATTATTTTATCTGGCCCACCTACCTGATTCTTCTGATGTCTGCACTCCTTTCTCCATCCCTCCGACTCCCTCAATGCTCTCCATTCCGATGGTGGAGGCACAGATTTCTTCCCAGGGGGTCAACTTGATGGGTGATTCAGGACCTCCCCCGGTGGCTGTGGCAATGTTGCGGTTGGCAGAGAGTATGCTGCGGACGCGTATCCGCAGGTCGTCCCACCGCTTTCGGCATTGTTGTGGTGTGCGGGGTGCGGTCCCCACCGCGCTTACCCGCTGTGCTACCAGAGCCCATATGGCCTTCTTGTTCGCAAGTGCCGTCCTGGTCATTTGCGTGGAGAAGACGACGGCACCATTCTCCTGGAGGGTCTCTGTTAGCACGGTGAGTTCCTCGCGGGAGAAGTGGACCTGCCGCTTGCGGTCGCACGCTTTCTTCGCTGCTTTTCCCATTTTACTTGGTTTCGCTAGGGTGGATGACGGGTTGGGGTGTGTCTCAGGGTTGTGTTTTTAGTGGTAGTGTGGTTTTAGTGGTTTTATAGGTGTACGGCGGGTTGTTTCCCGTTCCGGGCCCATGTTTTTGCTTCCGTTTCCGTATATTTCCGGTCACCGTACTTTCCGGTAGGCGCACTCTGCGGTGTCCGCTGTGATGGGTGGCGGTATTGCACCTAGGGCGACGTACGGCGGCGGTGTGGGCCGTTTTGGGGCCATTTGCGCCATCGCGGACTTTGCACTTCCGCCATGGCGTGGTGCTCGTGCCCGATGGGTCGGAATGGACCGCTCTTTGCTCCTTCGTGCAATGGCGGAAACGCTATTTACGCTGTTGCGGTCCGGTCAGTCACTTTCCGCCAGGGTCGTAATGAGGGCCTATGCCTTTGTTATATATGTGGCCACTATGGCAGTTAAACAATATGCTATAGACTGTGCGATAAAACATAAAGAGGTATGAGTTTGTTGCCTTACAGTGGGCTTGCCGGCATGTGGGTACAGAGTGGCAGGGATCACTTACAGAAAAGCGTGGGATTTATGAGTCTATGCACGGTTCATTGTTATGGTCTGTACCCATGAGAGTTAGTTTGCATTGAGCACTGTAGATGGTGTGCTTACCTTGGGCTGTGTGGTGGGCAGAGTTCTGGGCCCGAGGCTCCTTTGGCTCTGGACAGGCTCAAGACAGGGCACCTTACTGGGTGTGCCGGCGTTCGCCTGCCGGCGAGCATGATTGGCTGATGTTGAATCAGAGAGCCAATCACATTGACTGCAGCCTGCAGAGGGCTGGGGAATCACAGGTAGATTTTCAAGCGGCCATGATGAAGCGGTGGCTGCCTCGTGGAGGCCAATGGCGTCTGGGAGAAGGTGGCGGAGTTTGATAAGCAGTGCCAGGATATTTCCCAAAAACGTAGATTTACTGCAGCTCACGTGCAATTATGGACCGCAGTGCTGGGATCAATCAGATTTTGATGGTGAGGGGTCCACAATGGTACGGCGATCACTGCAACATGGCGTTGAAACCCAAAGCCTGCCTTGGGGAGGGGGGCACTGCTCATGCAGTGGTGAGAGGCCCTGTGCCTCAGAGCTCCGCTTGTGGGGACTGGATTATCCCCATCGCTGTGAAAGGATTCCCTCATATCACAGTGATACCTCCTATTGTGGGTGTCAGTACTTGTCCTGTGTTTGCATACTGCTATGTCTGCATAGGGGCTTGTTGCGACTGCCCTTGCAGTGGATTTATTTGCACTCGTTCTTGCTGTTGCACCTGCTGCACTTGCAGCGCTTGTGTCTGATACAGTGTATGATATTGGAGAAACCCTTCTCTAGTCTGTGTACTATATGGGGGAGGATAAACTGTTCCTCTCTTGAAAATCGCCATTCTGTACATTCACTTGGCTCCCACATATGAACGCAATGTGCCCTGTCATCCCACAAGTCCAACATACTGGGGGTGCCCATCTGACAAGCCTTCCTTGAGTACTCTGGATCCTATTTTGCATATCTTGAAACCCACCTTGATTATCTTGAAATCCTCCTCTTTCTCTATAGCTTATACGTCTGCCTCATGGCACAAACCCATATCCACCTTGATCCATCAGGCACAAATTACTCACCTGCGATGTACCCATTGCTTCCTGCATTCCCAATCCTAAACCGCTCGTCAATACGGCCCCTTCTATGGCAAATGTTGAAATTTTTTTCTGAAATAGCTTGGCTTCCTCAATTTTCCTATTCTCATCTTTCTTCTTATTTTTCTCTTGTGATAACCTACAATGGTGTACTATTGTCAGCTGTATCTTGGCCCAAGGCTTCACATCCATCCCCGCTTGTTTCTACATCTGTCTTTGTACTGGCTTGCGAGTTTCAAGTTGCCATTTCTCCTGATATCCTGAATGTAAGCAATAGGATCTTTATCTTCTCTCATTGTATGTGTCATTTTTGCACCCATATCTGATGTGTCAGGATACTGTACCCTGAGTACCCTCCAAACATGTGTCCTGCAATTATTAAATGGTGATCCATCATGTGCTGAATTCTGTGCTATCACAATTGAATATCCCACTCTTCTACATATGTCATCTGCCCTTTCCCCAAGAATAGCTGTCAGGAGAACTTTTATGTCCCCTATGGCCAACATGTTTCCTCCTGTCATTTTTTCAAATTCTTATATCTATTTCCCAGCACCCAAAATCAAACTCAGGAGTTTACACCTTAAATTATCCTTATCCATTTTCAGCCATGGAATATACTGTGATCTTGCTTCTCCCTTTTCTAACAAGGGAAACTGTGTGTACCCCTGCCCAGAGTCAAAGTCAGATCCCATTGTTAGCCTATCCCTGGCAGGGACGATCATCCCTGTCTGTCTCCTTGTGGGTAACAACCTTAACCTGCTCACATATGGTGGCGATTCTGCCTTTTCTCCACACAATCATCCTTGTGGACGCTCAGGACATGCTATGGGATCTGGCGTCCTATCCTTTGTTGTTCCAGATCAGATTGGGACACCTGCTCCCTCCTTTCCTCTCTCTCTCTCACCGCCCACTCTGGACCCTCTTACTGATCCTTCCTGTGAGGCTAAGAACCTTGGTGTCATCTACGACTCCACCCTTTCCTTCTCTCCTCACATCTCTGACATCTCTAAGAAGTCAAACTATCAGCAGCTCCTCCTCAGAGGTATTCTCTCTTTTCTCACTTTCCCCAAAGAGCTCACTGTCTGCATAGCTCTGGTCCTCCCTAGGCTTGACTACTGCAAATGCCTCTTTCTAAATCTGCCTGCCTCTGCTTCGACCATTGCAGCTTATAGAGAACAGGAGTGCGAAAATTGTCCTTGACCTCAAGCCCAGGGATCGTATCACTGCAGCCCTGAAATCTCTTCTCTGGCTCCCTGTAGCTGCAAGGATCAAGTTCAAGACCCTTTGCATCGTCCACAACACTTTCTGGGGCCTGGCACTGCTCTAACTCTAACTCCAACTTTCTCTTCCTAAACATCTTCCTTCTCAAGCTCTATGGTCATACACCTCCAACTCTCTGAGGGTCAGACGCTTCTCCACGCATAGAGTTGTGGGCAGATCTCTCTCCCCGGCTGGGGCCTCCACCCGGAACAGCCTCCCTGCCTCTCTCAAACTTGAGTAGAAGCACCTCCAGTTCCAGAAACAACTCAAGACCTTCCTTTTCGCTTCTGCTTTCTCTCTTCCTCTCCCCTGCTGACATAGCTGACTGCTCTGCACACTGGTCACGTGGATACCCTCTGAACTGGGGCGCGGCCCCTCCCTGTCCAGTTGCCCTTGCATTGCCTGTGGGACCTCTCAGCACTTAATGGTCTGTACCTGCAACCCTACAGTCCCTTCTCTTTGCACTTATGAGCCATTTGCTGGATGCACTTATTGAGTTACCTGAACTTATTGAGTTACCTGCACTTCTCCCTTCCCCTCACCCCTTGGCACCCTCTTCCCGAACGTAGACGATCTGAATGACACTAGAGCCAGTAAAATTGTTATTTTGTCCTCCCTTTTTTTCCCCCTCCTTCTCTTGTCGTGCCTAGAAACACTTGTTTACAGGTGCGTTATACATGCCATATCATATAATCTCACAGCACAGTGTCCAATAAATTGGCTTGCGGGCATTTCGCTGCCTTCACAAGGTCTACAGTAAGTCGCATATTTTGAGAGCAGTTCATAGACAAGTGTATGTCGATTTAACGCTTTAATTCTACTTCATTCCAGTGTCACAGCAACACCAATACATGGTTTATAAACAGGTCTTTTCTTTTCGGTATATCCATTATGCTTTCTCTTAAAACTTATTCAAAATTAGAACACTTTTTGAAAAATTATGGAATTTAAATCAGAAATACGTTTAATGTAGTTAATTTAGGACATTCTTGTCTTTAAATGGAAAATAAATTCATTGTTCTGCAATGTTTAACAATCAGTGAATAATCTATATGTTATTTTAAAACCTGATGTGTTGAAGGATTTATTTGTATGATAAAATGACACACAAATAATCAGTGTTAATGTCTGATAATGTATCCACGTATCAGAGAAACATAATACAAAGCACTGCATCAGGTTGCCGGAGGCAATTGTCATCACAATAAGGGAAACAATGTACTATGCACAAATTGAATTAATCTGATTACAATGGCCCTCATTGCGACCCTGGCGGAAAGTGACTGACCGGACCGCCACAGCGTAAATAGCGTTTCCGCCATTGCACGATGGAGCAAAGTGCGGGCCATTCCGACCCATCGGGCACGAGCACCACGGCATGGTGGAAGTGCAAAGTCCCCGATGGCGGAAATGACCCCAAAACGGCCCACACCGCCGCCGTACGGCGCCCTAGGTGCAATACCGCCACCCATCCTAGCGGACACCGCAGTGAGCGCCAACCGGAAAGTACGGTGACCGTAAATATACGGAAACGGAAGTAAAAACATGGGTCCGGAACGGGAAACAGTACGCCGTACACCTATAAAACCACAAAATCCACACAACCACTAAAAACACTACCCTGAGACACACCCCAACCCGTCATCCACCCTAGCGAAACCAAGAAAAATGGGAAAAGTAGCGAAGAAAGCGTGCGACCGCAAGCGGCAGGTCCACTTCTCCCGTGAGGAACTCACCGTGCTAACAGAGACCCTCCAGGAGAATGCTGCCGTCGTCTTCTCCACGCAAATGACCAGGACGGCACTTGCGAACAAGAAGGCCATATGGGCTCTGGTGGCACAGCGGGTAAGTGCGGTGGGGACCGCACCCCGCACCCCACAGCAATGCAGAAAGCGATGGGACGACCTGCGGATACGCGTCCGCAGCATACTCTCTGCCAACCGCAACATTGCCACAGCCACCGGGGGAGGTCCTGAATCACCCATCAAGTTGACCCCCTGGGAAGAAATCTGTGCCTCCACCATCGGAATGGAGAGCATAGAGGGAGTCGGAGGGATGGAGAAAGGAGTGCAGACATCCGAAGATTCAGGTAGGTGGGCCAAATAAAACAATGCTAAATCCACAATGTCCAATCATGTGAAGTACCATGTGTCCACATAGTGCAACAGAAACACATGTCCAGGAGAACGTCCACACACATCGGCCTGATAGCGCACTTAAAAACTCACAATAAATACATAAATAATTAAAACCCCCAAAAACACCCACTACACGTGCAGCAGGCACACCCTAACTGTAGGCTGCCAAACAACTGCACCCTCACTCCACACACAAATGAAACCACCTCCAGGGCCCCGACCCAAATCACCCTCAGGTACCACCCCAATGCATGTGATACAATGCCATTCCAATACCCACAGACCCATTAATAACCCTCGCCCTCCTTTACTCCACCACAGGGTCCGATCCAAACGACGAGCATCAGGACACCCCTACCAGCACACCTGCAAAGAGGGCCAAGACCAACGGCCAAAGACCCTCCACCTCAGCTGCACGCATCAAGACACGTCAGCAGCACAAATCAGGTGGCAGCACAGAGGAGGGAACATCAACAGGCACCCCAGCAGCCAGCATGCCCACAACACCACCACCACAGGTCCCCCCAACGGATGCCACAGAAGGCACTGCCTCTGGTGGCAGCAGCACCATAGGTGACACCCCATTGATGGCAGCATGCTCCGACACAGAAGACGGGTATGTCGAAGTCAGATCCATCCATGACCTGTCCCAATCCCCCTGTCTGTCCCATCCCGTACAACATGAGGATTCCACGCAGGGGCACCCACAAGACGACGACTGGCCATCCCCCACAAGCCCTGTGGCAAGGCAACATGAGGTCAACAGCCCCTCTGTGACACCCCCGCAAATGGCCATGGCCCAGCAGAGGCAACAGTCCCTCGACCAGTTAATCGTGCAACAGCAGCAACTGGCCACGCTCCTCAAGGACCATGCCGATGAATGTGGGGGCACTAAGGCAGACATAGAAACATCAACTGAGACACTTAGGGCAGAAATGGAGAGAAGTACAGAGACACTAAGGGCACAAATGGAGAGTAGCACCGAGAGCCTGAGAGTCCAAATGGAGAGTAGCACCGAGAGCCTGAGAGTCCAAATGGAGAGAAGCACCGAGAGCCTGAGGGGGGGACTGCATGCGACATCCAAAGACGTATGTGCCGAACTTGCCGCAGTGCGCCGTGTGCTCACTGAGCTCTCACAAACCCTTAGGGACATGCATGGACGTGAGCAGGCAGAGACATCATCCGTTGCAAGTTCCGTCCAGGGCAGCCCCCAACGTAGATCTGGGAGGAACCTGCGCTCCACAGGCAGGGGTGCCCCTGATACCCGCAGAGGGGGCTTGCAATAGCGACAGCCCACTGACAATGAGCATCTTTGGACACTGGTGTTCGGGGGGGAGGTAGGAGGGTGGAGGGGGTGTGTTGGGCTCACTTGGGTGGCGGGTCGATAGGGTGTTCTACATGATATCACATATGCCATAAACAGTGCACGATCAACCAATGAGATGTGTGGACAATGATCTTTGTGTACTAGGCCATCATAGGCGTACAGTCCATATTGTGCATGTACCAGACACACACAGTGCCACGAGTCCCGTGTCCATGTATCAGCCACCAGGCGTGAGTGCTAGAAGCATGAATCAATGAGATGCTGACGAATGTCACGGCCCTCCGGTGCCTCGCAGACTCCTTGAGGTGCTGCCACATCCCCACCCTCATCATGACCATCTTCAGGTGCTTGCAGTTCTGCGTCAGGGGGCATGGGCACATTTCTACGTACGCACATGTTGTGGAGCATGACACATGCCATGACCATCTTTGCAACCTTCTCATGGCGGTACAGGAGTGCCCCGCCAGACCTGCTGAGGAAGCGGAACCGAGTCTTCAGTAGGCCGAATGCCTGTTCAATGACTACACGGGTACGTGAGTGGGCATGGTTGTAGTCCTCCTCATGCTGGTCCCGTGGGTTCCGGACTGGTGTGAGGAGCCATCTCTTCAGTGGATACCCAGCATCACCTGTATGTGGACGAGAAACGTATGATGTGGAATGCCATTGCTACGTACGCACACCCCCCCCCCTTCCTGCCAGGTCATTGCCGAATCACATACCCCACATTATCATGCATGTAATGAGACTCACCGAGTAGCCAGGATCTGTTCCCTGCGTGTCGCTCCATGTAGCGTGGTATTGTAGAGTTCCTCAAGACCATAGAATCATGGGTTGATCCAGGGAATCTGGCACAACAATGTGTAATGATCCTGTTGGAGTCACACACCATTTGTACATTGAGGGAATTAAATTGTTTTCGGTTGCGGTACTGGGCCTCCATGGCATGTGGGACGACCAATTCCACATGGGTGCAGTCGATGGCACCAATGCAACCCGGTATGCCGGCAAGTGCATGGAATCCCACTTTTGTGTTGGTAATTTCCTGCTCCGAGCGTGGTAGAGAGATGTAGTCGTCTGCGTGCTGCAGGAGGGCATCGAGCACTTGCAATAGTGACCGTGAGAACAGTGGCTGAGAAATGCCATGCAACTGTCCGACTGTGTGCTGGTAGGTGCCTGTGGCCAGGAAGTGGAGTACAGACACCACCTTCAGTAGGGGTGGGATGGCGGTTGGGCTATCTATCATGCTGACAAGGTCAGCCTGTGTCATGTCCACAATGGCGGCTATCATGTCCCGGTCCAAACGGTAGAGGGTGTGGATCTGCTCATCAGTGAGGTTGAACGGATGTGCTCGGAGGCGTGGGATTGCGGGCTGCCTGCGTGGTGGTAGTGGCTGTGCTGGCGGCCCTTGCTGGCCCTGCCTTGCCCTCCTCCTCCTCCTGCGTCTCCTCCGTGCGGCCGGTTGAAGTTGGTGTTCGTCTTCTTCTTGGAGTTGGAGTACTTGCAGTGCTATCAGGTCCCCCAGGGCCAACATCGCGAGTCCTGCCGGTAGCATTTCGGAGTGGGTGTGGTTGTGGGAGGAGACTGGGTGTGCAATTTATGTGTTTTCAGGCTGTATGGCCTCCACCTGTGGTGATTCATTCCACCTGTGCAAGCTGCTCTCCCCTTTGGCCGAGCACGTCCCGCACACAACGCTGCAATTCGAGGAATGGCATCTTGCTATTGCAATCATGTATTTGTACCCGATGGCCGTGTAACATTTGTTGATATGTACATTCGGCTATGGTCCCATTGTTTCACATACAATCTTAGCAGTCGCGAACAGACTTGTGATGGGTCAGTGGAACGTAGTACTCGAGTAACGGTGGGCCCTCATGCATCACTGTACCGAGTTGCACCGACGGGCGGGGCGTCCCATTTGTGGGTGAAGGCAGTTGCCTTTTTCACACACAGCCGCACTAGATGGATTAATTTGTGATTTCAAACGGCCACAGATGCCTTTTCGACGTGATGTTGCAAATGAGGAATTCGAAGGGCGGCGCTTTCGGTTTTCAGCTAGCGGCGAGGAGATGCCCACAGGTCTGACTGCAAATATAACGTCCTATTGTTCAATGTCCTTGATACAGGGGCCATGGCGAGGATGCAATGATTGATATGAATAGTTTGGGATGCGCAATAGCGACGTGGGCGATGAGGCCGGACGTTCCCAAATACTTGTTACTTCACTACACTGGAATTACGGGCTGGGGCACTGTGGATTTAGCAGGCTGCATAACGCACAGACTCAATGGATATTTCTAATGTTATGTGAGTAAATATTCAGGCGTTTTTATCCAGGGATGAGGGAATGATGAATGGATGCATGGACAGATGATTTGATACAGAGTTTGCCATGTACAGGGCTTCTTGGAATCTGTCCGCCTCCCCTGCGCTATGTGATGCAGGGCTGCCATAGTGGGACCATCGTCTATCTGGCCTTGTTGAGCCCTCCCTGTCTCGACGCGCCCTCAGACACTTGTGTCCATGCACGTTACCAATCCCATCTGATGGATTCTGTTTTCACAGACGCATGCACATGTACACTCGTGTGTGATGGTGTTTACACCTCGATATAGATAGTTATGAGTCGCAAGTGGTTTTGGGGTGGTGATGATCCTTTGGAGTGGGCTAGCATGCATATGACTGTGGATTTAGTGTGATCATTGAAGTGAGTTGTTCGAATGTAGTTCTGATGGCCATTCTGTTCTTTTTCTTTTCTTTTGGTTGACAGGTATCTCCTCCCCTTTTGCCACTGCCATCTGTATGCCACTCCTGCAGATGGCTTTTACTCCCGACACCTGCTGCTTCGTGTTAATCAGTGGAGCTGCATTACGATCTTATGGGACGATCGCCAATGGGCCACATGCCCTTACGCAGTACTAGTGGCTCGGAGCAACATTTCGGCCTTTCAGCTGGACTAGTGCCTCCCCATTGGGACGGCCCTGCGGTTCTGTGCGCTTCCATGTTGCCTTTTCGTACGTGAATGTGGCTCTGTGTACCATGATGGAACAGGGCGTCACACAAGAAGTAGCTGGTCATTTCTTGCGGATGCAGCCCACAATGGTGAAATGTGTTTTGGAGTTCATGGCCTAATGGCTGTATGGGCTTGGTGAATTTGTTGTGCATTAAATTTCTATTCTGATATGGGCCGTGTAGCGTTCTTCTTTGCAAGTGATGTGGCATATTCCTATTTGGGGAGCGATGTATTGTGAGGAGATCTGCATTGGGTTCCAGCTTCGGAGTATAGTTGCGTGGTACTGTGCTGGGCGCGTTTGCCTACGAAGCCCAGTGAGGTCAGGGATGAGGGCTGCCAATATGACTGTTTGAATGATGTCATGCTCAGGGGCGGGGGATTAGGTTTTGTGTAACAGATGCCGGTCAGCCAGGTGGACTGGTGGAATGATGTGATTTTCTAAATATTGCTGGTCACAGGTGCCTGTGTTTGCGTGCGTTTCTTGGTGGGGGACTGTGGTCATGTCCATTGGAATGGCTTCTGTATTCGTGCCATCTGTGCCCTGCAGCTCCCATTGGCCCCTCTTGTGGATCTTTTGTTCGTTGGCATGCATGGGTGACTTGTACATTTCACTGGTTGCATTGTGACTTCATTGCACCTACGGGGAGTTGTACTTTGTGGGCAGGGAGCGGTGTACAGGCACTCAGTGGGGCCGTTTACGGTTGATTCGCGATGCCGTACTTCTCGCCATGGCGGTATGGTACTTTCCGCCGTGCTTGATGGCGTTAGGTACATGTCCGCTAGGGTCGGAATTCGCGTACCCTTGCGCCATGGTGGTATTTACGGTTTGGCATGGCGCGCGCGCGCGTACTTGGTGCAGTTAGCGTTGGCGTTCACTACGGTGTCGCTAATGGCTTCGTACTTTGCGGTGACGGGTCATAGTCGCACCGAGCGCTATTCGATGGCGGTATTGCATTTCCGCCATCGTTTTTCGATTTCCGCCAGGGTCGTAATGAGGGCCAATGTGTCTTTTTTAAGGGTTATTCTCGTGGAAAGTGTATAGTTTATGGTCCCAATCGATGCCCTTTGTGTCAAATAATTACATTCACATAATCAATTTGCATTTTATATACATCAGAATTAATTACTTTTTGGCCCATAAACATGCATGTCTATGCTGTCAATATAAAATGCAGTTTTGCTAGTGTAAGCATCAACACAATTAAAGATTGTTGAATAATGAATACTGTTAATTGAATGATGTTTATTAATTCAACGTAATATATCTTCGCCAAAAGTGTGCTTAGTCCAGTGATTAGATACTGTTCCTACAAAGCTGCAAACATGTTCAGCAGCCAGCATCTTCACTGCCTCTGTGAAATTAAAGCAGGAGTGAGTTAGTGTCTAGGTGAATGCGTGGCTTAGAGAGTCAGTGAATTATTGAGTGAATCACTGACCATTGGCCATGACAGAACCAAGTCATACCGACTGTAGCGCAGTACAAATTATGTTCTACTTTACTTGTTGCTGAGTAACAAGGTCGGAGCAGTATTTTTTTTAAAAAACAGAGGCTGCAGTGAGGCCCGGCGCGAGCAGCATTCCGCCACTAGCAGCGGACCCCTGATGAGGTAAGGAGTCTCCCGACACCCACATCTCGCAAGAAGGCAACTTTAATTTAAAAAGAATGAAATGGCACTTAAAAGCACCATCCATTGTGCACTCGGCGCGTGGTTTGTCTCCCCGGGGCTGGCCACTTCCTGCTTCCCCTTATGCCCACCTCCCCGTCCTGATTGGCTCATCAAAAAAAACAAAAAACAGAGGCTGCAGCGAGGCCCGGTGCAAGCAGCATTCCGCCATTAGCAGCGGACCCCTGACGAGGTAGTCTCCCGACCCCCACCTCTCCCAAGAAGGCAACTTTAATTTTAAAATAATTAAATGGCGCTTAAAAGCACCATCCATTGCGCACTCGGCGTGTGGTTTGTCTCCCCGGGGCTGGCCACTTCCTGCTTCCCCTTATGCCCACCTCCCTACCCGCCCACTGAACCCGGATTGGTCCAAACACCCCATATCAAGAAGATTCCAGGGCAGTCCTCTGCCCGGCAGCCCTCACGTCGAAGGACCACGAGGCAAAGGGCGGCTCCTACAAAGGCGGCTCCAAGATGTGTCTGCAGGTGTCCGCAGGGGAAGCCAGTGAAGCCAGCAGTCAACAGACACCAACAAAAACTGTGAGTGTCGCATGGGTGGGGAGTAGAGCAATCACTCTACTCCAGAAAACCACTGCCACTTTACCTTACCTCCCAATAACATAGAGTGCCATGATTTTAGCATTTCCACACTTAGCTAGAATTGTGAACACTAGCCTGTGTCACATCTAGATAGAATTGTGAATATTAGACTGCATCGCATCTAAATAGAATTGTAAATATCAGCATGTCCACACTTAGCTAGAATTGTGAATATTAGCCTGCGTCGCATCTAGATAGAATTGTGAACACTAGCCTGCGTCGCATCTAGATAGAATTGTGAATATTAGACTGCATCCCATCTAGATAGAATTGTAAATATCAGCATGTCCACTCTTAGCTAGAATTGTGAATATTAGCCTGCATCGCATATAGATAGAATTGTGAATATTAGACTGCATCGCATCTAGATAGAATTGTAAATATCAGCATGTCCACACTTAGCTAGAATTGTGAACACTAGCCTGCGTCGCATCTAGATAGAATGCTAAATAGTAGCATGTCCACACTTAGCTAGAATTGTGAACACTAGCCTGCGTCGCATCAAGATAGAATGGTAAATATTAGCATGTCCACACTTGGATGGCATTGTAAATATTAGCATGTCCACACTTAGCTAGAATTGCGAACACTAGCCTGCGTCGCATCTAGATAGAATTGTGAATATTAGACTGCGTCGCATCTAGATAGAATGGTAAATATCAGCATGTCCGCTCTTAGCTAGAATTGTGAATATTAGCATATCCACACTTAGATAAAATTACAATATTAGCATGTCCACACTTAGCTAGAATTGTGAACACTAGCCTGCGTCGCATCTAGATAGAATGGTAAATATTAGCATGTCCACACTTATCTAGAATTGTGAACACTAGTCTGCGTCGCATCTAGATAGAATGGTAAATATTAGCATGTCCACACTTGAATTGTGAACACTAGCCTGCGTCGCATCAAGATAGAATGGTAAATATTAGCATGTCCACACTTGGATGGCATTGTAAATATTAGCATGTCCACACTTAGCTAGAATTGTGAACACTAGCCTGCGTCGCATCTAGATAGAATTGTGAGTATTAGACTGCGTCACATCTAGATAGAATTTTAAATATCAGCATGTCCACTCTTAGCTGGAATTGTGAATATTAGCATGTCCACACTCAGATAAAATTACAATATTAGCATGTCCACACTTAGCTAGAATTGTGAACACTAGCCTGCGTTGCATCAAGATAGAATGGTAAATATTAGCATGTCCACACTCGGATGGCATTGTAAATATTAGCATGTCCACACTTAGCTAGAATTGTGAACACTAGCCTGCGTCGCATCTAGATAGAATTGTGAATATCAGACTGTGTCGCATCTAGATAGAATTGTGAACATTAGACTGTGTCCCGTCTGGATAGAACTGTGAATGCTAGCATGTCCACACTTGGATAGAACTGTAAATGTTGGTATGTCCACGCCTGGATAGAATGGGAACATTAGCCTGCATCACATCTAGATAGGCTTTTGATTGAAGGATAGCATGCCCGCGCCTACATGAAACTGGTTTGTTAGCATGTGCCACACTTAGAACTGTGAACACCAGCCTGCGCTGTTCCTAGACAAGATTGTGAATGCTAGCATGCCCACACCTAGATAGAACTGTGGACATTGGCCTGCGCCGCATCTAGATAGGACTGTGAAAGGCCAACAAGTACCACACTCAGAGAAAACTGCGAATATTAGCATCATAAAGGTCAGGTAACCCACTAACCAAAATAAGCTCAAACCCTCTGCATACGTATCTCACTCAAAATTTCACACAACCATCTCTCACACCACAAGCCGCACGCACTTCACAACACTGCAACAACACATAAACTGGAGCAACAGCACACGTGGACTGACACCGATCCAATACCTGCACCAAAGCTCAGTATCTGGTGTATACCGAGCCGAGCTGAAGCTGCCAACAGAACACTACTCCTCTCACTATCCTGCTCCCTCTTCACCTTACTAACCCATCCCACCTTATCGTTTACAGATCCGCCAGAGTGCCTGGGGACCAATTCCGTTGGTGACAGTGCGCGGTATAAATACCTTTAACATTTAACATTTAACATTTAACAAAAGAAATAGGCGTCTGGTTGGCTAGAAACACGATTTTGCAAAAGTGGTCGAAGTGTACAAAAAGAAGTAGTGGAGCTATGTTCCCTGCTGGTCTGCCCCGCTTCCCACAAAACCCATCCCTGCGGCCCCTCCCACACACAATCCAAACACCCAAACAGACACACCTGATATTTATAGGAATGTTCAGTGCGGTGCACTGAAGTGCAAACCTCAACTTCTTCCTACACTTTTCTTTTAAAACTAAACCATTCCAGAACGGTGTATTTTTAAAATAAAAATGTAGGAACTGTGAAACTTAAAAATAAAAAGTATGGGAGCATCACTTCGACCTCTGGGAATACGTGAGTTCCTGAACCGTTTTAGGCAAAATAATCCATAATATGTGTATTATTTAGCAACAATTCATCTATTTCTTCACAACCAGAGTTGTGTATTCACTCCCATGTTCCTTTACCAAGCTTGAAGGTGACAACATTAAAATTTTAAAAATCACGAGGCCATCCTAAAACCCATCGCCAAATGTTTTTCAGAGCGTTATTGTGCTTCATTAAACACATGCATGTGTTCTTGTTATGAACATTTATCTTTTTGAAATTGTCCTCCCTTGCGTTCAATAAAGTCCACCAACATATCGGCTAATAGTAAAATCCTACCAAAATTGTGAGGTGAGTGTGGTTATTTTGCCTTATTCACCTGTCCAACACACTTGGTTTGAGATGCACTGGTCAATCCCCAAGGAATATCCGTTCAAAAAGAGATTCTCCCATTTTCGTTGCCTCCTTTTGTACATGTCATTATAAGGCACCTTAAACAGGCTGCTGAAAGGAGCGCACTCCTATTCCCAACGGATGAGAAAGGCAGGGAACACACTTTATGTTTCATCAGCAGCCCATTCAAAGGTGTAGAGTTGAAGTAAGTTACTGCAGAGAAAGCATGCTTTGCTACAGTGGTCATTGAGACGATTCAGACACTATGGCATTCATGCACCCTCAGGATCTGGCTCAGCTAGGGCTTTCGGGCCATTACCAGTAATGTCTGCCCTCTTGATCGGGCATAATAGCCATTCACCCCCCAATGGCTTTCATTATTTTTCCTCAGGAGATTTACGATGCTTGCGCAGCCGATCTCCCCTGGACAAAGAAAAAAATTATGGCGGCCACTATTTCATGTCTATTACGGCGGCCAGGAGACGGGAGGAGAGCCGGGACCAGATCACAGAGCTCTGGTCCCACAGGTAAGTGGGAGGTGTAGGTACACGTATTCTCCCCACACCCAATACACATCCATCAATGCCACCATGACTTTGGTCAAATCAGAGATGAATAGTGTCTTATTACACAAACTGTTAGTTCCCACAGGCATGGTACCCTTTCCTTGAAAGCAGAACAAATACTGCCCTGGCCTCTGTACTTTGGCTGGGGTCTCACTCGATCCACCTACATTTTGGCATGTAAATTCGCCCTTGTCCTGGCACAGTTCTCATTCATGTGTGCCACTACATCTTCTGAAAACCCCAGTAAGCCCCCCTGCTGCACAGCTTACTACTCTTGCCACCCATTTATTGTAAAACAAATTTCATTCCATCTTCAGCAATGGTCTTATTTCACAATGGGCATGTTCTATCTTCTTCGCACGTTCTTCATCATCTCTGTCCATTATCACTGCTTGGGCCAAATGTACCAAACACTGGTTTATGAGAGGTGACATGTATTGAAGTATTAACAACTTGGGTGTGCCTGTTGCATGAGGCCTCAAAGAGGATAAATAGCAGATTTTGTTTGACCTCTCCCTCCTCACTTTGCACATGTGATTATACTACATGCTGTCTGACTGGGGGGGTGTGCATGGACCACACTGTCAAGGATTACCACATTATATTGATTATATTCTATCTCTGCCTCAATGCCCATCCTGGTTCGTGCCATTCCCAAAGATACATTGTTGTCGTCCCCAAACCCCACCCTTCATATGCTCCAACCATATAAAATAGTCACACATAAACAGTATACCTACTCAAAAAAGAAAACATGTACAACATAACATAAATTACGCTTGTGTTGAGCATGCAGAGGGAGTGACAAAACAGACAACCATGCAGAAAAATGCACAGTATTCATGATTGTGGAAGGATTGACCAAATGAAGTATCATAAGGACATGTGCTACAAAATATACTTTAATATCTCTCAGTAATATGGTCATTCTAGTGAGAAGGTGGAGCCGTGCGGGGAGCTTTCTGAACATTAAATAAGTGGACCCAGTACCTCATGGCATGGCATACAACAAGTTATATGGCCCCTGAAATCTATGTTCTTTTGAGGGGCAGACAAACTTTCTGACAAACAGAAGGTCCCTGGGATACAAAGCTGGCACTGGTAAGTTCTGTTCATATGTCAGCTACGCTTCAACTGGGTCTTCCCTTCGAGAAGCAATCTGGCAAGACACCATTTTTATACTCCTTGTTAATTCCTGCGAATAGCTCCGAAACTCCTCCCACAAAACACCTGCTGCCCTGTGAGCATCTGATGCTGTGCGTGTAGGAGTGAGAGGTGTGTGAATACTTCTCCCCATTACCATCTCGTGCGGGGACAAGTGGTGGTCTTTACTGGGCTGCATCCTCAAGCTAACTAAAGCCAAAGGAAGGCATTGCAGCCAGTTCCTCCCTAATGTTTTACATATCTTAGACAACGTACACTTCAAAAGTTGGTTAACACCTTAAGTGTGAAGGACGAGATATCTTGTCCTTGACATTACCTCGGTAGTGCCAAGGATGAGATAGCTTGTCCTTTTTGACACGTTGATTTTAGGGATCCCTGCAAAGCAGGGATCACTCAAAACAGTAATCTAACCCCCGGGTTATGTGAGGGGGAGGTCCCCCCTCAGTGCCAGGGGGCTGGATTACCTTCAGTTTCACATCGGCATGCTTAATGCACGCCAGCGTGAAAGGGAAAGAAATATTCACTGCAGCAGCCATTTTGGGCTGCTGCGGTGAAAATGAAAGGTGAGTCTGCACCTTTCTCCCCCTCGATCTCCGGCTGTTTTTCAAGCCGGAGATCGAGGCACATGTCGTTGGAAAGGGGAGATTCTCCCCTTTCCAACAACACCTTTTGTGAAAGCATTGCTGGGTGCGAATAGGGTGCAGAGCGCTCGATCCATGCCCAGTAATGCCCACTAGACACCAGGGATCTGTCTGAGAGGCGGGGGGAGGTGGGGGCTGCTTACAGTAAACAGCTCTCTCCCCTCGGCCCCCAAAGCATGGGGGCGTATATGTGCAGAACGCGGAAGGGGGTGGGGGGCCACTAAGCACCAGGGATTTTTTTACCCATGAAAGGGTGGTGGCCCTCCCCCTCCCACACCATGTGGTATCCAATTGGAGGGGGGAGGACCACCAGGAATATGTGTGCAGGCCACCCAAAGATGGGGTCTGCACGTTAGGGCAAAATGAAGAAAATAAAGGGAGAATTGGGTGGGAGTAGGGGGCCACTGGCCACCAGGGATTTATTTTATGGAAAAGGGGGATAGCCCTCTCCCCCTCACCCCAAGTGGAAATGGGGGCACCCCTTGTAGCCCTCCCTCAGGGCAGATATCTGCTCCTAGGAAGGGGCATCTGACCCCAGGGAGAGTAGCATGAGATGCCCCCTCTTATCTGTCCCCAGGGAGGGCTGAATGAGATGCCCCCTCCATTTGGTGTGGGGGGGATAGGGTCACCCCCATTACATTATAAAATTACCTGGCGGTTTAGGGTGCCCCTCAGCCCCCCACCCCCAAAGTGCAGCCTGCCATTTTCAATTTTTTTCTTTGTTTACCAAACTTGCCTTGGCGCAGAGGGGCACATTGGTGTGCCAATCTGGCACCAGGATGCCAAAACCTTACTGCCCACCCACTGAGGGGCCTGTCCCACAATTTTTGTTGAGTCTCTCCCCCGCACCCTGTTAAGGAGAATTCTCATAAATGGCTGATTTCCCTTACCTAAAGAGACCCCCTGCAGCTTTGCTGGATTTCTAGGATTTTTTTTTTTCACCTGGTAAGAGTGTGAGCTTTTTTTCCACTCTTACATGTGTTTTGCTGTGTGTATTTTTACTGTTTGTGTGATCTTGGGCACTGGAGCCTCACCTACTCCATGTGCACCACTTTTTTTGTGTGTTACACAGCACCTTCAGTGCAGTGACACAGGGTTGTCTTTGAGACTTCCCACTAACTCCCTTTTTCTGGGGCTGACTACTGTCCCCCAGAAACAAGTAAAGTTGCCAATAACTTTATATAGTCACTTTAAACCACAGACCCAGTACACCCCATCTTACATGGAGTATTGGAAAGGGTTAACTCTTATACCTTTTTGTCTGTGCCTCTTGGAGCCTTGTTTCGCTCCCTTAACATTTTGACTAAGCTGGTGGCAGTGGTAACTACCCTAACTTTCCTATCACAATTATCTTATATAAACATGGTATTGTTCCAGGCTATTATAGTAGCCTCAAACATAAACCCGCTTGACCAAATACATTTTATTTTGGTTCCGGCTGGGTTTATTCGCCATTTCTTTTTGTTAAAGTCTTTCTCGTGTTTTTCTCTGCGTGCCAAACCGGTGATGATTCCTTTGTTCACTGTCTTTTCGCAGGCTTTTGCACAGAAGCCCTCTTTAAGGCGCCTGATAGTCTAGAGGGGCAGGATGTGAAGGAGGGATCTTCGGACCCCTGCCATGGGTTGCCTTAGTAGCCAAAGTCGCACCAAAGTCGCACTCTTGTCTGATTGGCTAAGGGGACTGGCCTTGCCAGGCCAGCCACCCTGCTGTGTGATTGACAGCCAGGCTGTATGAATGGGGGAAAACTGCATGAAAAAGCAGGTCTCTGGGACTGGAAGAGCAGAGTCACCACTGGAATGCATCGACTAACGAGAAACTGGAAGAAGAGGACCCCTACCACGACTGAACTGCCCAGTGAAGCCCTGTTGCAGGTCCGAATCTCCAAATCCGACGACAGAGAAGATCCTCCAGGAAACTTCTTCCTTTGAGCTGGTGGGATCAACCAGTTTGCCCAAACTACAAGCCAGGACCCCTCCTCTGGTTGAATTCACTGTACAGAGCTACAGTGGGCCGGATAGCCAGGAAGGTCGGACCCTGCTTGGGTTTAAGGAGCGCACCTTTTATTCGTTGTTTTGCTCTGCTGCTGGTTTCTTCCCTGGGTGGGCAGGACCCTCCAATCTTCCTACTTTGTGTCAGTCCGACAGTCGCTACAGGAACCGTGAGCCTACAGGAACCACCAGGAACGTCGGCCTCAGCTACAGCTCCCTCTCCGTTTTAAGGTACTGTGCAAATCCGGTTGTCCGTTTCAGTCAGCCGCGTTGAAAGTGTTTGAAATCTTTCTCCAATTCGAGGGCTTGTCCTTCTCTTTTCTTTGAACTAACTTTTCTACCAACCAACCTCGTCCGGAATCTGTGCCACGAACTTTACCACAAACTACCCTGAACTGTGTGATCTTGAGCAAAAGACTTTTGTCCTATTGACTTTGGCCCTAAGCCTTTTCTATCTGATCTCCTCACTGTAGTCTCTCTTGTTCTATTGCCCTGATTACATACCGGTTGGTTTTGCCTAATTTCTAATATCTTTGTCTTTTCCTCCCTTTAAAATTGCTGGAGTGCCATTTTGCTCCCACTTCATTTGTGAGCTTAACTTGTCTGGAATTTAAGGGAAGTGGTGTGGTGTATTTATGATTGAGATTTTTGACTTTCTTAGAAAGGTGAACTGTTATACAACTGATAAGTAAATAAATATATATTCTTTTACTTAGAAACCTTGAGTCAGTGTTTGCCTGAATCATAGTAATTGTTGTCCTTTGTGTAACTATTTGTACTGCTCACTTACTCTTGAGATAAGTCTGGCTGCTCCACTACTGCTACCACTATAGCTGTGTAATACAGGCGTGTACCAAAGGTGAAATTGTACTGTCACTTGTAGCCTTAATTGTGTATAGTGTTCCCAAAGGGTACTACGTATAATTCTGCCTAACACACCCCAAATGGAAGGGGGGTGAACCTCAATCAGCAGTTTGTAGGTGGCACAGGGATGCCTGCATGAGGTGCCCCCGCCACCCATTTGGGGTGAGGGGGGAGAGGGCCACCAAAAATTGTGGGACAGGCCCCCCAGTCAGTGGGACAGTAAGGTTTTGGCACCCTGGGGCCAGATTGGCACACCAATGTGCCCCTTTGCGCTAAGGGGAGTTGGGTTACCAACTGAAAATGGTGGACCGCATTTTAGGGGGGCTGTGGGGCACCCCAAACTGACGGGGAATATTTGAATGGGAAGGGGTGTGACCCCCCTCCCACCCACCAACAATGGAGTGGGGGCCATGACAAGCAGCCCTCCCGGGTGCCAGATACATGCTCCTAGGAAGGGACACCTGAGCCCAGGGAGTAGTGCAGTACAGCCCCCCCCTTATTTGTCCCCAGGGAGGGCTACATGCGATGTGCCGCCCCTCCAATTTGGGTAGGGGTGGAGAGGTACACCCCCTTCACATTACAAAATTCCCCAATGGTTTAGGGTGCCCCTCAGCCCCACTAAAATGCAGCCTGCCATTCTCAATTTTTGAATGTAGTCTTAATTGTGTGTAGTGTTCCCAAAGGGTACTGCATATAATTCTGCTTAACACTGGTATACAGCGGTGAGGATAAAAGTACAGGAATTACACTCGGAGTGGTGCTATTACCTTGGATCAACTAACCACAAGGCTAACATCACTAAAAAGCAATATTAATCATGTCTGATATGGAAAGCCACAGTGTGGAGACCCTCCTGAGTTACACTGCTAATTATTTAAGAAACATGTGTAAAGAAAGGAAACTCTCTGCCAAAGGCAAAAAGATTTAATTAGTTGAAAAGTTGTTAAAGAACCCAAGTCTAGGTAGTGGATCTGAAATGCCTGACTCCTTAGCAAATGTGGAAAGAATTGAGGATGATGCTATGTCTGTTAATGATGAGTTGGAAGAGGTAGATGTGTCTCTTAATGTGGTTGTATACAAATAGTTTGAACTACAATTATTCGAATTACAATTGACCTTTGCACAATTGACCGAATTGTGAAGGTCAATTGTTACATACATTACATGCATGGGGAAACCCCCCGCAACCCGCTATTATATATATATATATATATTCAGTGCAAAAAACTTTGTTAAAGAGACGTTATGGCTAAGTTGCGCTACTAAAAACCTATGAAATTCAGTGAAAAAACTTTGTTAAAGGGACGTTATGGTTCCAAGTAAAACCGAAAAACCCTTGAAATTCGGCAGTTATGGTAAGCTAAGCAACCATAACTCGCGCCACCACCGTGCACTGCTAAGACTAACACCCAGGACATCAAAGATGACATCACAAATGTAATTTCGGTTTTACTTGGAACCATAACGTCCCTTTAACAAAGTTTTTTCACTGAATTTCATAGGTTTTCAGTAGCGCAACTTAACCATAACGTCCCTTTAACAAAGTTTTTTTCACTGAATTTCATAGGTTTTTGGTAGCCCAACTTAACCATAACGTCCCTTTAACAAAGTTTTTTCACTGAATTTCATAGTTTTTTAGTAGCACAACTTAACAATAATGACTTTGACTTTATATACATGTCATATGGAACTGACTAGATCTCTTCTTATGAACTTGATGTCCGCGAACTTATTTAATGTTCGCGGACATGTTTGGAGAACAGTACCACCACCTAAAAACTCTGGGGAGGTATTTGTAATAGTTATATCATAACATAGGAACATTTAACAAATTCACAAAGCAGCACATATACAAAGTATATGTAGTAATACTTAAAAAATATTACCCATATATGTAACACACTAACCATTCATGGAAATACAATATGTTTTAAAATGGAATATACCAAAAGAAGATAAAGTGGCTTCCGCCATAATTACCTCGCAGACGCTCCACAATCAACAGCAAGACCAGACGTATACACTACTGATTACATATCTCACCAGACATAGTAAGTGCACTTCTTTTTACTCATATATTTATAAACTTTCTATATTAGAAAAAAAAAAACATATTACTTCTTTGTTTTCTCACAGAAATGTGTAGTACTCTGGACTGGCTAGAGGAGCATTACCCACGAGACGAAATGTTAGAAGATAGTCCACCTAATGGTACACACTTTACTGTATAAACCAATTGATAAATATTATTTTGTATACATTCAACATATACATTCTTTTTTTACAGACCCTACAAAGATTGCAACTACCAAAGAAAAAGAAGTGGTGGATAACACTCTTGAACACATTACCCACAAAATAGACCAACTTATGGCAAATTTTATGGATTTAAAGAACTTTGTGGAAGATCACCTAAAACCACCAACAACATACCATTGTCCCACCTGTACTTGTCCCCCCTCACCATATCCCATTCATTTATCCCCAAACTCTCTCCATGGACCACAACGTTTTCATGAGATTTGCATCCCTTCTTCACCTGATCCCACTAATATTGAAAACCCTAATTCTCCTGTTTTTGTTTCCATTTCTGCACCACCTTCTCAGTCATAAATTGTTTATATATGTTAAATAAAGTTACTTTTCTTATATTGTGTTGTAATTACTTTCAGTTCCTTGTAATAAAACCAATTTAGGTGTCCACGGACACCGCGGTTGTTTAGAAATGTTCGTAAAGAAACGAAAATGTAACTGTCCTGAGGACACTACATCTGTCCGTAATGTTCTCATGCAAGTTCAAAATGTTCTAAGAACACTCGTAGTGTCCTGAAATGTTCGTAAAGAAACAAAAATTAAAGTGTTCTAAAGAACACCATATCTGTCCGTAATGTTTGCTATCAACTTAAAACTGTCCGAAGAACACAATTGCTGTCCTGAAATGTTCGTAAATAAACGAAAATGATGTGTCCTGAACAACAGTACAACTGTTCGTACTGTTCGCTACCCAATTGAAAGTGTTCTAAGAACACAATTGGTGTCCTGAAATGTTCGTACATAAACTAAAGTACACGTGTCCTGAAGAACACTATATCTGTCCTTACTGTTCACTACCAAGTTTAAACTGTTCTAAGAACACACGCGGTGTCCTGAAATGTTTGTTTCACGTGTAACGCACTTTAAATTACTTCAGAACCCGAACAGTGTCCGTAGGACATCAATGCGCATGCTCTAACCAATCTCCGTGCACTTGGTGTCCTGCGGACAGGCGCTTCCTTCACAGACTAGTTCGCAAACAGATCATATGACCGCACCCACGCTCATTGTGTGTCCTGAAATGCGGACACTGTTCGTGTCCCCGAACAATTTAAAAGTACATTTTCAGTTAATCAATAATATTGTTCAATAAAATCTCACCATGCCACAAGTCCCACATAGCAATCTTGAGTTTCTATATACCTTTTGAAACTTTCCGATCCTTTTTTTGTGTTCGATCTGTCCGCGCACAGTGCGCATGTCTGCGGACCGCGCACAAGCACCCCTATAAAAGACCACGCCCAAGAGCTTATTCCCATTGTGTTTCTGGCTATTCTTCAGAACACAGTGATTTTTGCTGCCACCTGCAGACTACACCATCATCGGCATGGCATCCTTGGCTGCTGAACTGCCACTTGGTGCTGCACCTGCTTCAGCACCACCACCACCCCCTCCACCACCACCACCTCCCCAAGGGCCTGAAGAGGGGAACAGGAGTGAGGATGCGGACGAGGAAGAAGAGGATGATGAGAATGAGGTAGAGGAAATCCCTACTACCCGCACTAGGCGTGAGTCTTGGGTGTGGCGGTTATTTACCATTCATGGGAATGGTCCTAAGGCTTGTGCGAACCATGTCACCTGCAATGAGTGCAAAATGATACTCAGTCGCGGGAAGCACGGTAACTACAGCTTTGGGACCACTACTATGAAGCGACACCTGAGGTCATTTCACTCTGGGGCTATTCGCAGGGTTGTACCTTGCGAAGAACGTAGCAGGTTGATTTCCTCTACTTCATCCTCTGTTTCTGATCCTGTCACCACAAGGACCACCTCTGTGGGACAGCGTCTTTCTCAAGCTGCCTCACAGGCCATACAGATTGCTGATGACCCTTACCTTTCGAGGGTCACAGTTGTATGTATGTACTGTGACACAGTACTCTGCAGGGGGGAGCGACTTCGGAGTGCTTTTGAGACTATCGTCTCAGAGCACGAGAAGACCTGCTCACTACCCAAATAAAACCCACTCTACATCTTCCTCTCTCAGCTTGCCCTTTCTTATCCCTGTGGTGGTGTCCCCCCCTTTACCCTCCTTTACCCTCCTCTCCTAGTGTGTCGTGTCTGAAAAACCAAAAAAAATACAAAATTACAAAAATCAAAAGAAAATAAGGCTCTTTTCAGAGCCGCCTTTCCCAGTTAAAAAATAGAAGTGAAAATAAATGAAGCAGAGCTCTTTGTATTTTTTAGAAGTCCGCGGACAGTTCGCGAACATTAAATAAAATTGGGTTACTACTCCATCACAAACATTGTAATTTTCTCTGGAAAGAAGTGGTGGCTCTGAAAAGAGCCTTTGGGTGGTGTTTGTAAGTCAAAAATTGTAAATGCTAAACATCTACTTCAAAATCGTTGTTCTAATTCCAAAAAAGGTTGCAATGCATTTTGTACATTTCTCAGAAAAATCTGATTGCCAGCATAAGTAAGATGGACTCCATCTCTGCGAAAAATGTATGTACTACAAAACATAAGACATGCCAAAATCTCTTAGAAAGCCACAAACAGCCTTATTAACATTGTGCCTTGCTTTTTCCATTTGTGGATCAAATGAAGAAGAACAAAGCCACATTTGTCTCTGCGCAATCCGTGAAAATATCACTTGCGAATTAGGAAACATGTCCATAACCTTCCTCAGTCCTTCTTTCATTTCAAATAGCAAAAAAATTCCAGTCACATGCCCTAAACTGTTCCCTCCACAATGAATTACAATTATGTCTGGATGTTGCTCTGTCTCCAAAGTAGCACAGAGAGGTAGCAAGTCCAACCACTTCATTCCACGTACTCCATGCCAGTGTACTTCCACATGTGGGAATCCAAGATCTACAGCTACTCCACAACTTTCTGCATGCACCTTCAACCAATGTATCCACAAATCTCCTAAAATCCAAACATTCTGTTTTCTGAAACACACAGCCATAGCTATCTTTTGTTCTCTCAGCAAAAAGAATATCACAAAAAATCTCTCCTGGCACAACACACCCACCAAACTTTCCTGACCAATCCCTTTCAGTGCTTATTCTCATTTGCATGACTTCTGAACCCAAAATTCCCCGGATGTAACTCCCGATGTCCTGGAACTACCGCCATGTCCGCGGACATATCGTAACATGAACAGCCCTTCTACCATTTCCACTACACTCTCTCTGCCATTCCCTCATTGGATGTACCTCAAAAATCACATGACCATGCACCAATCACATTCAAGACCTGTACATCTAACTGTATCATCATAGATCAGCACTGCAAATGTACTCTGAATCTCTCTGAGTACAAGTGTCATATCATTGGCAAGCAGCATCTACCAGAAATACTGTACAAGTCTTCAAGATTTCTACTTGCAACTCCACGCATATCCATATGCATGAACACAAACTTCATGTATGCATATTTTCTGTATAGTACATGACATAGCTCTCAACCATTTTTGTTTTACAGGCGGGTGAAATCACCCGATTTTGTTTTTAGCGGGTGAGACGCCCATTGGAATGAATGGGCGTCCAGGAGGCTTGGCGGGTGATTCTGCCCTTTACAAGGCATGTGACACCCGCCAAAACCGTGTCACTTGAGAGCTATGGTAGATGAACACATTTTCAAACAGACTTTTACCTTGTAAAATCTGTTAAATGAATTTACTGTACTTTTTTCAATTTCCTAAAATCAACTACCACTTATACACCTTTATACTTTTTACTTTCTTTAAACACACACACTCAAATCATGTTAAACTAACATTTTTTAAATGAAATATATAGACTACATATATTCAATCAAAATTGCATGCAAACACAATCTATGTTTAATCCTTTATAAAAATACTTACAAAATTTCATATTTTTTGTTTTTATTTATTTGTTGAGTTAATTACTTTAAATTAGACATGACATTGAGGCGCTATTACCTAGAACAGTTTACTTACAGAAATAGTGGTATTCACTAATATATTATAAATTTCACAAGACATAGTAAAGATATTTTATTTTTGCTACAGTTAGTCATTCAATACAATTTGTTCATTAAGTACATATCATATACACTGAACTAATGCAATGTATCTTATGTAAATAAATTAGTTTAATGGTTTTACAGAAGGCACTGAGGATTTCAATTAAAACAATCAATATCTTAATTAAAAACAGTGCTATATACAAACAAAGTTACTAATTTGAAGCTTTTACAGTTGCAGTGAAGACCAGTTTCCTGAAAAGAAGCAGCCGAATTCGAAGAAGAAAGAAAAACTAAGAAGTTACCTGTTAATTAAAAAAAAAATGTAAGTAAAATATCACCATAATATTTATATTATTAATCGAATATACCATAACATTAATACCAGCTATTTTGGTTTCTTAAAATAGAGATTTAGTACCATTTTGTCCAAAAATTTCCATGTCGTAAACAGCGATTTAGAACCAGAATGGCACACAAATTTCTATTTTTGGACACACAAATTAGCCAACTGAACCACTACAATTTTCATATTATAGAACAAACAACTGTTTTAATTGTATACATTAGATTTACTATTTGTACTTTTCCACACCACTAGCTTACTTTTTTTTGTCATCTGAACCCCAGTTTAGTGACACATAAATTCAAGAATACCTATCCCTACTAGTTTTAGTTCCCAATACACAATCACACACCATTACATACATCTTTATCATCTTACTCAAACACTCATGCACACAGCACACATACATTCCAGAACACCCCAACCCATATCTACTTTATTTTTTTCAACAGACCCTAAAGAATGCCTACCAAAAGACAACTCCGTAGAAAGCAACGCAAAATTAGAGCAAATGAAAATAAAGGAGTCCAACATAAGTATCCATCTCTAGCAGAATTTGTAAAAAAAGTTGAAACAAAACAGCTAATACAATCATTTAATGAAACACAAGAAGTTTCAAGTACAACAACTTCGCTTCCTCTATCAAAATGTAAAACAAACCAAAAAACAATTAACAGAAAATCAGCTATCAGTACAGATAAAACTACTTCTTCAAATTTTAATATAGTGCAAAGTAAGCATACAAAGAAAAGTATTTTAGCCAAAATATACCGTCACAAAGTCCTTCAAAATCTTATAAAAACAGGAGAGAAATCAGGTTCAAAGCTTAAAACCTAACGTAGGAAATTAATCTTAGAAGCATTGATGGACAGTGCAATTCTTCTCAAAAGAAATGTATTTATTTTACTGTTAAACAAAATGAAACCACTAACAAAACTAATAACTAAATTACAAAAAAGACTTTTCAATAAGCAAAATGTCAACAGAAAGAACTTCATAAGTATCTGCGGAGGTGAATGGAATCACACTACGAGCACAGAACCATATTTTAATGAAGAAGCATACAAACAAAAGCAAACTAATACAATTGCCATAAATAGCAGTGGTCGAGGTTATGAAAAAGTGAATAATACCATAATGGAACAAGAAGTACTCCTTACAAAAATATGCCCTGAAAACTTAGAATTACCCCTCCATTCAACTGAATCAGAACGTCTAGTGTACAAATGGCCATGCACGTCAATGTGTAACATTCCCGAACAATGTTTCAAATCTTTACACCAATTCCTCAATAAATATGTAAAAAGCAAAGACAAAATCAAAATTAAATTACTGCAAAATATAGATACCTGTCCAGTGCGCAAGTACACAGGACTACAAGGACATTCATTGGCCTGCATTACAGGACCTACTTGTAAAACCACTTTCCATGATATCAAAAGGATATCAACACATCATTCAACTATAAGAAATCTAGTCTATAAACTGTACTATGCTAAAAGTCCTGCTTTAGCACTAGCAAAGTTAAATAACATGCTTCTACATGGTACAGCAAAAGACCTACTTGAAGAAATTCACTATATCCAGAAAAAATATTTTGGAAGTGAAAGCCATTTACAGAATGAAATAGCTTTAAACCAATTAGGCAACAATTCTACACATGGCAACCTTTTGCTAAACACATACAAAAAAGAAATACTAAAATTTAAAAGTACATCAGCTGAAGTACCAAACCATGTATGTGTATGTTGCCGTAGAATTTTTTATAAAAGTAACACAAAAACTGTGGACCTATCATACAAAATAGAAGACAATGAAGATTCTAAATGGTTTGAATTAGCTCTCTACCTTCTAGCAGAAAACAAATATGAAATAACTGAGCCCTTAATACTTTGCAGTTATTGCACCACAAAACTTGACAACAACCAAACTCCTTCACGTTCTATCACAAATAATTTGGAATTATACCCAGTACCAAAACCTCTACAAAAACTTAATTTATATGAGAACATCATAATTCAAACAGTGCACCCATTTCAAGCAATAATACGCCTTCAACCAAAAACAGCAAAATTACCTCCCTCTGAATTGGTAAAAGGCATACGTGGAAAAGTAGTTTATTTACCATTAAATCTAAAAGAAAATGTGCATACTCTAGGAGTGCAACGTCCAATGCACCAATCTTTAATTATATTAGTAAATGGAGTACCTACAAAAGACAAAAAAATATGGCAACAGCTGGTAGATATATATAAAGTTAGACAAGCCTTCCAATATCTCAAAGAGAATAATGAATATTACAAAGAAATTAATATTGAAGAAAACTTGAAAGATACAACTGAAATAATTCAAGAAACACAAGAAGCTGGTCAATTTGAGCTACTAGATCCTGCTACAATATGAAATACTTTAGACCAGTATACAATTCATCCTTTGCACTGTAATGACACCGTACAAGATGTACTGGAAACTTACCAAATGCGTCAAACAAAAGGATCGCCAATCAGTATATGGGAAAAAAGTATAGAAGCACATGCTTTTCCTCTACTCTTTCCTACTGGCAAAGGAGGAAGGTATGATGATAGTCCTATTCAAATATCAGCTTCAGAATACCGCTCATTACGGATGTATTCTGAAGATCCCAGATTTAGACAAAATGTGGAATACATATTCCACCTACTCTTTGAAAGTGAACTAGCAACTTTATGTTACGGAGTTGCACACATAATCAGGATCACACTTTCAAAATATGACAGCTACACAATTATTAGAGAAAGTGCAACAAAAGGATGAGGTTTTACAATCAAATATTACTAATCTATTAGCAAATATGCGTGGTACTAAAGAGTACTGGTTTCGACGTCATGGAGATGTACGTTGTATGATCAGAAACTTTGGCCCACCCACTTGGTTTGTTACATTAAGTTGTGCAGAATATGCGTGGGAAGATTTACATGATTTCCTACGCATATGAAATAAAAACAAAACAAACATAGATATTCTAACACCTGGAGAACTTTGTTCTTTGGATCCTGTTAATGTTTCAAGATATTTTCACCATCGCTTCATTGCTATGCTACATTTTATTTGTAATAAAACTGTTCCTCCCCTTGGAGAAGTGCAACACTTTTTTTGGAGAAAAGAATACCAAGCCAGAGGAGCACCACATATCCACATGCTTTTATGGATTAAAGATGCTCCTAAATTTGGTCAAGACAGTGATGCCACTGTTTTACAGTTTATTGAAAAATATGTCACTTGTGAAATTCCATCAGAAGCCACAAATAGTGATCTTTGTGCACAAATTTTACAATTTCAAAGACACAAATGTGGAAAATATTGTCGTCGCAAATACAAAAAAAAAGGCAAATACTACACCAAATGCCGATTTGGTTTCCCTAGACCAGTTACAAATACAGGTCAAGTAAACAACCTCATGTCTTCAGTTAGACATACTGTTAAAGGAAAGTCACCTAAAAATACATATTACATAAAAAGAAAAGAAGAAGAAAAGTATATCATTGATTATAATGCAATCATTGCCCACTTATGGAATGCAAACATAGATGTGCAGTACATTGCAGACAATTCTACTGCAGTTGCACGATATGTCACAGCATACTTAACTAAAGCAGAGAAAACAGAGCTCCAAGACCTCTGGAATGACCTGTCATCAGATAAAACAGTATCTCAGAAATTATACAGCTTGGGCATAAAAATGCTCACCCATAGAGAATGTGGATTTTATGAAGCAGCTGATTGTTTAACTGGTACTTCATTGTATGGTAAATCTGAAAATATAGTATGGGTAAGTCTTGGACCAGCTAAATCTAAAAAAAGAGTTCTAAAATCATATGAAGATATAGAAACAATAGCCAAACATGATCCCAACAGCCAAGACATTTTAAAAAACATTTTTTTGGACACATACTACCCAAAAAGAAGTAATACTTTGGAAAACATGTGTCTATACCAAATAGCCCAAAACTACACATACAAAAATAATATGAAACCCAATGAAAAATAAGGTAAATATAGAGTGACAAACTGTGAAGGCAGCTTAGTTAAACTCACTAAACCAAATTTAATTAATCATATCAAATTGTCATTGAAGACTCCTCAACATAAAGAAGTATATTACATGTCCCTGCTACAACTCCTCAAACCATGGAGAAAAGAAGAACAATTACTAGATAACTATGACTCATATGAGGATGTTTTCAAAGCAAATGAAAGCACTATAACTGATGTAAACTTTACACAGTACAAAACAATGTTGCACAATGAACAGCAACACGAAGAAGAACTCCAAGCTCAACTAGATAAGGATACTCCTGACAGTAGTCAACCTTCTGTAACAGGAAGCCAAGAACCACTGGGAGAACCACTAATAACAAATGATGCAGAATTAGCTATGATAGAAGTAGAAAACACCATGTGTCAGTATGAAGATAAGGAAGACTTAACTATACTACAATCAAAACTAAACAATGAGCAAAGTAGCATTTTTCAAGAAGTAACAAAACAAATTGCACATGGTCTAAAACATGAAAATAAAGAATGTTAATGCCATAATTATAAACCTATACTACTGTACGTCAGTGGTGAAGCTGGTTCTGGAAAACCATTCCTAATCAAAATCATTAGTAAGTTCCTGCAACAATTGACAAACAACAAACTGTCAGCTTTTGTCACTGCCCCCACAGGTTTAGCTGCCTACAACATAGGTGGTGTTACATTACACCGATTACTACTATTACCAGTAGAACACCAGAACAAATTAGACTATTACAAACTTTCTGCAGAAGCTGCAATGGAATTACGCAGAGTATTGAAACAAATGAAAATGCTACTAATAGATGAAGTGAGCATGGTCTCCAACCTGATGTTAGCTTTGATTCACCTCAGATTAAAAGAAGTACTCAAAACAGAGCTCTTTGCAGGAAAACACATTATTGTTTTTGGAGATCTGCTTCAATTAACACCAGTAAAAGGTGAACCTATTTTTAAAACATTAGGGCACAAACTCTGCCATAAAACTGTTGGCAGCATTGGAAATGTCAACCTTTGGCAACATTTCCAATACAGAGAATTAACAGAAAACATGCGCCAATCTGCAGATCTCACTTATGCCAACATTTTAAAAAGTTTGAGAGTTGGTATACTTTCTAAAGAAGCAGAAGCAACATTGAAAACCCGGCACATTAATGCACGTTATGGCGATAATGCATGTGCTACAGATGTTATGGAACAATTAGCCCACAAAAATGTCAATTGTATGGCCTTAATGCCAACTCTTGCAAGATGTTTCAAATTCAATGAAATCATGCTAACTAAAGAAATGCAACCAATAATGGAAATTAGCGCCACAGACAGACTAGATGTACATGGTATGACACCACCCATGTGTGACCAAGCCACAACAAGACTAAATAATTTAGAAAAATCAATCTCAAACTCAGCAGGCTTAGAAAAGATGTTAAAATTATCCTTAAATTGCAGAGTAATGCTTAAACGTAACCTTGACGTGGACCAAGGACTAGTTAATGAAGCACTGGGTACAGTTGTTGGCTTTCAAACATGCCCACGTGACAACAAAATTCAGTTTGTCAATATACTCTTTGACAAACTTTCAGAAGTAAAACGATAGGACGCTCAACAGCTAGATTCCTTCTCTTCAAAGATATGTATGTACGCAGAGAACAATTTTCTCTAACTCTTGCATACGCAGTCACGATTCATAAATCACAAGGTCTTACCCTAGACAAAGCAATGATAGATATTGGTAACACAGTCTTTAAAGAAGGCATGAGCTACGTAGCACTATCACGCTTACGTACACTTGACGGTCTATTTCTAATCAACTTTGATGCAAGTAAAGTAAATGCTGATATTCCTTGCATTTTAGAATATAATAGACTTCGCTCACTATACACTCCCCATCTAAACACATATTCTGTTCCACAAAAACTAAAACGTTGTAAAAGAAAACTAAATCAAACTTGAATGCAACAGGACGTCACTGGAAATCCTCCAAGGAGAGTAAAAGAAACTAATACTCCATCAAGTACCACAAACAAAAAAGAATCAATTAGAGAAAGTAAACCAGGTACTTCTTTAAAGAAGGAAGACAAACTCCAAAAAAAGCAGTTAGATACAGAACTACCTGGACCATTTAAATTCTCAAATATAGTTGGTGTAAGTTGCTATGCAAATGTAGCAATGAATATTCTATTTCAATTACCACCAATTGTTGACAACATTTACTCACACAGTACAAACCCATTGTGTTTGCAAATGTTAGTACTTCACAGAAATGCAGCAAACAATCCTGACAACACATATAGTGTTTTTGGAATAAGACGACAATTGGACTACTGTGCTGGAATGGTGAAATTCACTATAAACTTACAGGAAGATCCACAAGAATGTCTAATGTACTTACTACAAGTACTGGAAAACAAAAACATACCTATAAATGAAATTTTTCGGATTTCATACATGTGGAAACATACATGCACTCTCTGCAACAATGTGACACAAGTAGAAATCCCCAATGATTGCTTCATATATATATCAATACCAAATTGTGAATCCATTCCATTTCAGCAACTTGTACAAAATGCAAACCATGGTAGATTATGCTCTACCTGCAATTCAGATAATCGCTCCACGTTAGTAATACAAACACATAGTAAATACGTAATACTAATGCTTCTACGTTACAATGCAGATGGTACCAAAAACAACTGCAAGCTGACTGGATTCACACATGGTCAAATATCACTTGGTAAGAAAACCTTCACAACAATAGGTATAATCTACCACGCAGGAGCCACAACCAATTCAGGGCACTACACTGCATACATAAAAAAGAAATGTGGATGGTTTGAATGTAATGATAGTACCATTACTCTAAAGCAGAGATTACCAGCAAATCTTACAAACACTTATTTGATGTTCTTAAAACCAAAATTTGATAAATAAACTGTATTTAAACCTTTCAGTATATTTGTGTTACAAAAATATAAACTGTTAGAATACTCTAACTGCTCAAAGATTCTACAACAACTAATCAGATAAATGAATACCACTAAATTAGACCAAAAAATACACAGTTAGAATACGCCAATTGGTATCTAACTGTCCCAAAATTATAAATATGTGTTAAAGTAATATAAACTGTTAGAATACTCCAAAAGCTATCTAACACTCAAAGATTCTACAACAACTAATCAGATAAATGAATACCACTAAATTAGGCCAAAAAATACACAGTTAGAATACGCCAATTGGTATTTAACTGTCCCAAAATTTAACAATATCCAAATAGGTAAATGAAAACCACTACTATATATTAAAAAAATAGACAGTTAGACTACGCCAATTGGTATCTAACTGCTCCAAAATTTTATAATATCAAAACAAATGAAGAATCTGTTACTGTTCCAAAAGAAATACAACAAAGCAAAGTATAAAGCATTAGCCAGAAACAACAAGTGAACACTGAAAACAAACAAACAAATAAACTGTAGCATAACAGAAAAAGCGTTTTTTTTAAATGCAACATGGATTTGTTTTTCTCCCACAGACCCAATGATTTTAGCAACAAATACAGAAACTGAGCAAATTGCACAGTACACTGATTTGTGCTCTACTAAATATGAGGGTAAATAAAAAATAAAAGTATATTGCTTATACAATGTAATAAGTCATTACACAATACTAATACTAACATGCTATTTTCTTTTATTACAGAAATGAAGAAAAAAAACATGGACTCCCATTACTAGACCAAACAGTAAGTATACAATAATAAGGACAACCATAGCAGCACATCACATCCATAGTATCTAATACCTTTGTTCCTTATACATTTGTTTTTCACCCAAACTTATAAACAAATATGAATGTGATATGCTGCCGTGGTTGTTGCCAGAGCATAGAGTCTTGGGTGCATGGCCAAATGGCCATGCACCCAAGACGGCAGCATATCGCATCCATAGAGTCAAACATTTCAACTATGATCTATGGGAAACTTTAAATGTCCGCGAACAATGTGAGTGTTCTTAGAACACTTTGAACTTGCCAGCGAACAATACGGACACCGTTTTCAGGACACCCCCTACGAACATTTCAGAACAACGCGATAGTTCTTAGAACACTTTCAACTTAACAACAAACAATACGGACACCGTCCTAAGGACACCCCCTACGAACATTCCAGGACACCGGGAGAGTTCTCAAAAACGTCTTCAGAACACCCCCATCTTGTTTATTTGCGAACAATTCAGGATACCGCGAGTGTTCTTAGGACACATTCAACTTGACAGAGAACAATACGGACAGCGTCCTCAGGACACCCCCTACGAACATTCCAGGAGACCGGGAGTGTTCTCAAAAACGTCTTTAGAAGACCCCCATCTTGTTTATTTGCGAACATTTCAGGACACAGCGAGTGTTCTTAGGACACATTCAACTTGACAAAGAACAATACGGACAGCGTCCTCAGGACACCCCCTACGAACACTCCCCGGACACCGGGAGTGTTCTTAGAAGCGTCTTCAGAACACCCCCATTTTGTTTATTTGCGAACATTTCAGGACACCGTGAGTGTTCTTAGGACAGACTCAACTTGACAGAGAACAATACAGACAGCCTCCTCAGGACACCCCCTACGAACACTCCACGGACACCGCGAGTGTTCTTAGAAGCGTCTTCATAACACCCCTATTTTGTTTATTTGCAAACATTTCAGGACACTGCGCGTGTTCTTAGAACACATTCAACTTGACAGAGAACAATACGGGCAGCGTCCTCAGTACACCACCTACGAACACTCCCCGGACACCGCGAGTGTTCTTAGAAGCGTCTTCAGAACACCACCATCTTGTTTATTTGCGAACATTTCAGGACACCGCGAGTGTTCTCAGAACACATTCAACTTGACAAAGAACAATACGGACAGCGTCCTCAGGACACCCCCTACGAACACTCCCCGGACACCACGAGTGTTCTTATAAGCGTCTTCAGAACACCCCCATTTTGTTTATTTGCGAACATTTCAGGACACCGTGAGTGTTCTTAGGACAGACTCAACTTGACAGAGAACAATACAGACAGCCTCCTCAGGACACCCCCTACGAACACTCCCCGGACACCGCGAGTGTTCTTAGAAGCGTCTTCATAACACCCGCATTTTGTTTATTTGCAAACATTTCAGGACACTGCGCGTGTTCTTAGAACACATTCAACTTGACAGAGAACAATACGGGCAGCGTCCTCAGTACACCACCTACGAACACTCCCCGGACACCGCGAGTGTTCTTAGGACCGTTTCACTTTGCTTGCGAACAAAACTGACACATTTTGACTCCTTAGAACACCCCCTAGTCAGTTTATTTAGAAAATTTCAGAACACCTGTGATGTCCGCAAACAAATCGAACACAAAAAAAACGTCTAACACATAAAAAACACAACTTTCATCCTATCTCACACACTCCCACCCTCCCCAAACACTCCTGCACACTAACACTCTACAAAATACACATTTTGAACAAAGTTTCACCGCGCTGTCCGGGACATCCGCAAATCCAATATGGCGGGCGCTACCGAAAAATCTGACGCGCTTCACGCTCCACGCCGTCCAATCAGCGAACACTTTGCATGTCCGCGAACATCACGCAAGACGATTGGCCAATCAGGACACTTTCCGCGGAGCGAACAGGGAAGTGTATCCGCAAACCGAACACAGATATCACTCATTTTTTTTAACCTACTTTTTACTCATTTTAAAAAAAAACTACTGGACGAATTTTCACCAAATTTGCAAAAGCATGCTTTCGGGACCAAGCCGCTGATCCTGGTCCAAATTTGGTGGAAATCCGTCCAGCGGTTTGGGCTGTAGACGCGAGCAAAATTTTTTTCCCATTCACTATAGGGAGAGTGACTATAATGTATACAAATATGAGCATATAGAGGGAAGGTAGAGTAATAAAAACTAAAACTATGACAAAGTGCTGATACCATAATGATTATCTTCATGCACAGAAAGGATTCCTCTCTTTCAAGCCTGTATCTTCCGCTACGTACATGTTTCATATATGATGTGACAGGAACCCAAGTCTACAAATATAGTACCTTTTCAACTTTTACTTCCTGACTGTTATTGCAGAAAACTAGGTGGCTTCGATATGTCAGTAAAGGATAAAAAGGGAAAGCCAGTCATGTGATGTCATCAGTTATGTCATCAATGACATTTGTGATGTCATCTTCGATGTCCTGGGTGTTAGTGTTAGCAGTGCACGGTGACGCGAGTTATGGTTGCTTATGTTACCATAACTGGCGAATTCCAAGGGTTTTCCGGTTTTACTTGGAACCATAACGTCCCTTTAACAAAGTTTTTTCACTGAATTTCATAGGTTTTTAGTAACACAACTTAACCATAATATCCCTGACATGTAACATAGAACATACTAACACCCTCGTAGTGATTTTCATGTCCGCGGACTACCGCCATGTCCATGGACACATCGAAAATCTGAGCGTGGTGAATGTAAATTTAAATAGTGTGCCCCATTTCCCCTTTGAAGTTGGCTCTGAAAAGAGCCGTTTTTTTATTTTTTTTACAGATGCTTGACAGACACCTGTTATTTTATATTTTTTTTCTTGTTTTTTTTTCTTACTTTACTCCTAAAATCTTCACATAACCTTCTCCAAAGCAACCCTTACATTCCAAAATAAAAAGGCATTTCCAGTAAAAGATAAAGAAATGCCATCTTCTTTAAAATTAACAGCATTACTGGCATCAATATTCTCATTGTTACAGAAGAACATACCAGCTCTAAGCATGAAGGCACACATGCCTCGGTTGATGACACACCTAGCAATATTTTGCTGAGGACAAAAAACGGAACTAGTGTCCCATATTGCCCTAGGTAGTAATCCAGAAAAAATTACTTTCGTATTTTCAAGGATCTTCACTACGCCTTGAACCAAGCATTCCAAATCAGCCAACAAAGTAGGGGCACTGACGTTGCCCAAATGGAAAGCACCATAGTGCAAAACTACCACATGCGGACTGTTCATCGTGGTCATATCCGCACAAACTTGTACAATTCCGTGTACATTGCAATCAGGCACAGTGCTCCACACCACCTCCACTCCTTTGACACAAAGTTCTTTGCAACATGCCTGCATTCAGCGTACTGCTGTAAACCATACACAAACATATCTCCGAGCACCAACACCCTGACTTTCTCCACTTCTGCCATCTTCACCACACACAGTCTCTTTCAACACAAATCCACAACCTCGACATCTGATTGGCTGATCCGTACAGTCTACTTTCCATGTTGGATTTCCTGGAAAAACCCGGATTTACCACGCCCTGTCCACGAACAGCCGCGGTGTCCGCGGACGGCGTCCACTTTACTCTCTGTACCATTCCCTCATTGCATACAGCTAAGCAATCACACAATACGAATAACGTCCTCAGAACACCCCCATTTTGTGAATTTTCCAACATTTCAGGACAATTATCATTTCATTATTCTACATATTAACATTACAAATATTATACTTTTATCTTGTACTCTGCACACAATGCTATCTTTCTCCATTGGCAGCTCAGTATACTACATAGAATTCCATAATACAATGCTATTTATTGATATAAATGCATCGTGCAAAGCACTAATAACGGTATGATATTTATTGCAATATCCTTGACACTTTTTTCGGAACATTATAATGAAAATCCCTAGTACACAAATTCCATGAAAAGTACATACACATGTGATGTCATCAGTGATTTCATCAATGACATTTGCGATGTCATCTTTGCATGGTGTTGGCGCGAGTTATTTTTCATAGCTTACCATAACTTGCTATTTTCAGGGGTCTTTCGGCTGTACTTAGAACCAGAACATCCTTTAAACAAACTTTTTTTAATATCACGCAAACAATATACAAACATGGCGTGCAAAAACCAACTTCTACAGATGGCTTTACACAGAATGTTGCAAAGTAAGAATTTATGCTCGTTCACAGTGAAGGTCAGCTGCTTCATTTTTTTCTCGGGCCCCGGAGAGGCTCACGAAGCAGACTATAAGGTTGTATTGTGTTTTGACCTTGATAGACAGAGATTGTGATGAAAGACTTCTCTTGAAGGAGTGTTGCTAAAACGTAAGAGAAGATAAAGATGAAATTTCTAAAACGAAACCACTTTTACATATTATATCACTATGCGAAAGATCGTTGGCACACGCGGAGTCGTATTTTCGGACTGCACCACTCGTAGACAATGGAAATTGCAATTGTACTGTAAGTAACCCTTTACATTACTTTATACCAAATATAATTACAATACCGTAGCATTAAAGACCACTGAAGTTGAACTTGTTCGTTGAAAGTGGCATAATGTTTTCTACCGCGCACTATCAGCGCCGAATTGATCCCCTGTCGTTTAGAGGGCTCTGAAAAAGGCAGACGACACAGAGTGGATTAATAGAAATAATTTAACTGGTCTATAGGCGGTCAAACGCTCTACTCGCTGTGCCACTTCACTGTAGCCTGTCAAGTGGCACAGCGAGTACAGCGCTCGCTTTGACATCCGTGCACAGCTTGCTAACGCAAGTTCGAATCCAGGCAAACCCAAACTCAGCCTTTCATCCTTCCTTGGTCGATAAATGAGCACCACACACCGTGGTTAATAATAAGCACCGCTTAGATACCTCACATTTCTTAGCGCTATATGAATGGGAAAATATTATTTTTTTATTATTAACATACTCTGTTGCACTATCTTCGATAGCAAATAGTTTCACGCCCTAATAAATAAAATGATGATTTTTAATGAAGATCGGCTGGTGAGACTAATTTATGTTTTTTAAAACAGGTACGTGGCCCCGTTTTGTCTATGTCACAATTTACAGACTTCAGCAGATGGGGTCTTCAACTGCCAGGTGCATGTCCAAATATGCAACTTCATGACCCTAACCATTTTATGGGACAATCGCCAAGGACCAATATGCCCTTACGCAGTACTAGCGGCTACAAACAACATACCAACCAATACGGTGGTCTAATGGCTCGTTGTTGGAGCAACCTTCCGATTATCAGAGAGACCATTTACTGATTTTATCATAAACCAACAGCCTGTCTACCGCAAAGGAACAACGCGTGGCTCCAAATAAACTTTTGCTGATCGACAGCAAAGACAATAGCAAATCGCTGAATATTCACTAAACATTTCATGTGAAATAAATATACTTTACCAAGTGTACAATCCTGCTGTTTACTTTTAAACCACAGTTTCATATTCCGAATTGTGACGCACTGAGTTGTAACCTGATCTAACACTCTCTGTACCACAAAGGAACATCGCGTGTCTCAACATGAACTTTTGCGGATCGACAACAAAGACAAATGCAAATTGCTTAGTATTCTCTAAACATTTGATGTCAAATAAATGTACAACATTTACAATCTTGCTCTTTGCTTTTAAATCACAGTTTCATATTCTGAATTGTGGCGCGCTGTGTTGTGGCATAATGTGTGTTGTCTTCCGGGTTCTGTGTAAAGTCGCGTAGTACTGGAGACGACTGGGCGCGTTTCATTACGCACCCTGTAACGTAACAGAGAGAGGCGGGGATATGAATGCTTTGATAATATCAGGCTTAGTGGCGGGATATATGATTTAGTGTCGCAAAAGCAAGTCAGCCAGGTCAATAGCGCCAGTCATAGGATTATCACATAATGTCGATGCACACCAGCGGATTTATCGTTTCTTTAGTGGACAAAAAGTCGGTTGACGCCCCTAGGAAATTGTACTATTAGCGGACAAAAGGAGTGCTCTTAAAACACTTTCACCCTCACAACGAACAATACAAACAACGTTCTCAGAACACCCCCATTTTGTGTAATTGCAACCATTTCGGGACACTGCGAGGGTTCTTAGAACACATTCAACTAGACAAATTACAATACGGACAGCGTCCTAAGGACACCCCCAGTTTGTGTATTTACGAACAATTAAGTACACCGCGAGTGTTCATAGCTCATTTTTACCTTCCTTGCGAACAAAAATGACACATACTCCGTCCTCTAAACACCCCACCATTTAGTTTATTTACAAAATGTCAGAACAGCCGTGTTCTCCGCGGACAAATCGAACGCAACAAAAACGTCTAGCACATAAAAAAACAAAGCATTGAACCTATCTCATACTCCCCCACCCTCCCCACACACTCTTACACACCACACACGGCACTAAATACAATTTTTTATCCACGTTTCACTGCGCTGTACGCGGTTGACTGCGAATACAAGATGGCGGACGCCACAGAAAATCTGACGCGCTCCACGCCCCTCGCCATCCTATCAGTGAACACGTCGCATGTCTGCAGACATGACGCAAGCCCACGGGCCAATCGGGGTGCTGTCCGCGGAGCGAACAGGGAAGTCCGTCCGCGAAGCGAACGCAGATATCACTAATTTTTTTGCCTTACATTTTAGTCATTTTTAAAACAACTACTGGACAGATTTACACCAAATTTACAAAAGCACGCTTTTGGGACCAGGCCGCCGCTCCTGCCGAAAATTTGGTGTAAATCCGTCCAGCGGTTTGGGCTGTAGCCGTGCGCAAAGTTTTTTCCCATTCAGTCTATGGGAAAAAAAAAGTTTTGGGACCCCCCCTATAACTTTGACCCCCCTGGACGAATCCTCACCAAACTTTGCAGACTATGTGAAAAAAAAAAAGCTTTGCAAAAGAATTCAGAGTGACCCAACTACTTTTTTTGCAAAGTTTGGTGAGGATCCGTCCAGGGAGAGCGAAGTTATAAGCCGCCCAAAAAGTGCTCTTCCTATGGAAACAGCAACTTAACCATAACTACATAGCCACTACCGTGGCCATGTAATATATATATATATATATATATATATATATATATATATATATATATATATATATATATATATATATATATATATATTATATATATATATATCGTTGAACAATAGAGGAAAAAAAACAAAACACACTCCAAGCGTGAGGTACTGAAGGTCCCAGTACAAAATGACAAACTCGGATCCAAGTAAACAAACCGAGTTTAATGAATGGTAAAAAAAATAGGCACAACACACACTGCAAACAAAGAAGGATGCCAAGGCAGTGTCCTGAACGACGCGTTTCGCGCTTCCCCAAACGCTTGATCACATCCAATAATATTATTTGTGATGTCATCTTTGATGTCCTGGGTGTTAGTCCTAGCAATGCACGTAGATGGTGCGAGTTATGGTTGCTTGGCTTACTATAATGGTGAAATGTGTAGTGGTGTTTGGTGCACTGTGAAGTGTAACATGCCTTTAGTGAAATTTTTTCACTGAACGTACATACATATGTATGGCAGGGAAGGTAAAGAAAGGGGCTAAACAAGTGATGTTGTCATTGATTTCATCATTGACATTTGAGATGACACCTTTCATGGTCTGGGTGTTAGTGTTAGCAGTGCGCAGGGGTGGTGGCAGGGTTGGGGGCTTAATTTACCATAAATGTCGAATTTCAGGGGTTTTTCGGTTTTAATTTGAAGCATAAAGGGGAGGGGGAACGTTTTTTTTAGTGAAATGTACAGGTTTTTGTTGGGGCAACTTAACCATAACATCCCCTCAACAAAGTTTTTTTGTAGTGAATTGCACTGGTTCTTGGGAGGGCAACTGAACCCTAACGTCCCCTTATCAAAGTGTGTTTTGTAGGGAAATATACAGGTTTTTGGAAGGTGGAATTTAAGCATGAAATTGTGGCAATGAAGTTGGTGAGCAGAATATGCACTGTAATCATGTGATTTTGAGAGATATGTAGTATAATCTATGTACTTGCCATACATTTAACATAGAACATTCAGAACCCCCTCCCTATTGACTTTAGAAAGGAACGGACTGAGTGCCTGTTTGCAAATGGGGCGGAGAGGGTCAACATTACCCAAAGAGGTGGGGGTATCTGAAAATGTACTACTGTCTTACACAAAAAGTGTGAAATTGTGAAGAAGGGCATAAAGATATTGTAAGTAGTAATAAGTAAATTTGGAAACTTGAAGGTAGGAAATGGAGACGACACATTTAATAATCATGTAGAATGAAGTTGATGGTACCAAAAAATAAAGAAAGGATGCCACCACTGTAGTTACTTCACAGAAACTCGGCAGCCTGGAACGATAGTGGAGGGACGCATTTGGAAGAAGGGAGATTGCAGCAAAATTGTGAGTGCAGGTCATGTTTTTGAAGTGGGTGTGTTTTTTTTGGTATATGGTGCAGAAATAATAATTTCTTTTTGTTGTTTTGACTCAGAAATGGCTAGTACTTTGGAGTGGCAGGAGGAGTATTTCCCGAAGGAGGAAATGTCTGAAGACAGTGACAACAATTGTACACATTGGTCTGCATATGGAGAATAGTGACCAGTATTTTATAGGCATTTAACGTGTGGTATTTTTTTTTTTCAACAGACCAGGAAAAAAAAGAGGAAAGGGCAACAGACGAGATAGAAGAAGACAGGATAGTCGAAAATGGATGTTTTGAACGACAATTTTCTCAGTTTACGGGAGTTGTGGAGGACGTTGTGAGAGGGAAAGTTGGGTAACATTGCCCCACCTGCACCTGCCCTGCTTCCCCACCATTCCCTAGTGACCCATCCCCAAACCTGCAACAGGAAAATAGATGTTTCGATGAAGTATTCATCCCTTCTTCCCCTCACAAATCTTCCCCTCATAACCAGCCCATGTTAAATCCAAATTCCCCCATATTTGTTTCAGTGTCCGCTTCCCCTGCTGTTTCTTTAGAATGATGTGTGTTTTTGTGTATATAGTAAATGGTTTTGTACAGTAGTTGTAGAGATAGAGTATGTGTTTAACATTTTTTTTTAAAAAGACGTAAAATGTTCACGAACAGCGCACCTGTTCGACCTATCCGCAAGCAATGGAATATATGTGCTGTCTAATGCCAAGTAAGATGGATGTGATGTGTGACAGCACCATCTTTTCACAATGTGCGTACATAAACAGAAAGGGGTGTCCAAAGGATATACTAACTCGGCGTACCGCTTGGGAAAGAGATAATACATGGTGGTAGAACACACAAGATGTCCGGAATGGGTGTAAATGAGTAGAAAGGGAGTGTGTGAAGGACAGTATAGCGGGTCGTATTGGATGCAGTCAAAATGGTGCCGTCCGTAGAACAGGCACGGTGGGCGGCAAGGTCGTAGGGAAACAAAATGGAGTTGTCCTAAGGACACTGGAACTGTCCGTATAGTGAACATAGCATGCAATCACATGTGCAGTACAAACGAAAGGATTGGCAACATTGCGCCAGTTCCTAACTGTCCTAACTGTCCGTCTCCCTTGTGTCGCACTTTGAAGTAGTTTGAGAACCCAAACACTGTCCGTAGGACACTTGTGCGCATGTGTGATACTTTGCATTTGCTGTCCAGGGGACTTTCATGAAGGGGCGGATGTGTTCAGGAGACCATCTTCTAACCGCACCTATGCTGAACGTGGGGACTAGTTTCCGCGGTTTGTGTGCTTCTGCAACACTAAAATTGAACTTGTAGACACAAGGCAAAGTATTGTGGAGTGGAAAAATGTAATTTCACACATCCCAAACAATAGGCCACCTCAGGAGTTTCTGTGTAAAATTGAGTGTACCGCTTTGTAAGGATGGATATCATCAGTAGGCAACCCCTGCACCCCTTCAAAAGGCCACACCCCTGGAGGGCATCTTCATTGTCCTTCTAGCTATAGCTGATAGAGGTGTGTTGCCTTTACTGCTGTAGTGATGAAAAGGAAACGAATTACTATGGCTTCCATGGCTGCTGTTCGATTATTAGCCACTCCACCTCCCCCAAACCCGCCACCATTACCACCTCACCAAGGGCCTGCAGAGAGATATTTGGGTGAGGATGTAGAGATTGAGGAAGAAGAGGAGGAAGAGAATGAAGTGGAGGAACTCTGCACTAGGAGCACTCGCCGGGAGTCGTGGGTGTGGCAGTTGTTTTCCGTTTATGGGAACTGACCAAAAGCATGTGCAAACCTGGTGAAGTGTAACCAGTGCGATGTGGTGTTGAGTCGCAGGAGATTTGGAGCGTACAGTTTTGGTATGACAACCATGAAGCGCCACCTCACTTCCACACTGCGGACATTCGCAAAGGTGGTGCCATGTGAAGAGCGTAGTCTTTTGAGTTCCTCCACAGCATCGTCGGAATCCGATCCTCCCACCACAAGAAAAACTCCAGTGGGGGAGCGCATCCCTCCAGCTGCTTCACAAGCCATTCGCAATGCTGTGGACCCTTACCTTTCGAAGGTGACAGTAGTGTGCACGTATTGTGACGCAGTACTGTGCAGAGGGGAGAGTCTTCGAAGTGCTTTTGAGGCTGCAGTCAGCGAGCACCAGAAGATTTGCTCCTTACCTAAATAAAGATCACCCTTAATATGTATCTGTTCAGCTGCCTTTTCTTATCCCCGTGGCTGGTGTCCCTGCCTTACTCTCCTCTCGCCTCTTCTCCTAGTGTGTGGAAAGCTGTTAATCAATGAACGTAAAAACAACAAAAATGAAAAAAATGCTCTTTTCAGAGCCGCCTTTCTCAGTGTAACAATAGAACTATGAAGTGAAGGCTGTAGAGCCCTGAGGAGTTCAGCAAAAGTTTGCGGACAGTCGTAGAGGGCAAAAAGGGAGGGTGCAAGCGGAGTAAACGCAATAAAGTGTACGTTGGGAGTAAGTGGCGGCTCTGAAAAGAGCCTTTTGGTGGTGTGTTGTGTGGGTTAAAAAGGAGTGGATTGGGTGAAACGGGTTGTCAGATAGGTTAGTGTGATTGCAAAAGGTGGTGCAATGTATTTTGTATATTGTGAAGAAACATCTGATTGCCTGCATATGTGAGGTGGACTCCATCTCTGTGGAAAATGAAATTGCTATGAAACTAAATGTTTTTGTTGTGGAAAGAGGACATACCAACATCTCTTAAAAAGGCACACACAGCCTTATTCACATTGCGTCTCTCTTTCTCCATTTGTGGACCAAATGCAGAAGAACGCAAACATATTTGTCTTTGGGCAATACGGGAAAAAGTATTTGACAATTTGGAAACATGTCCATGAGCTTCGCGAGTCCTTCCTTCATGGCAAATTGTAAAAAAATTCCAGATACATGGCCTAAACTGTTTCCGCCACAATGAATGATGAGTATATCTGGAGGACGCTCTCTTTGTAAAGTAACACAAAGAGGCACCAAGTCCAGCCATCTCATGCCGCGCATGCCATGCCAGTGCACTTCCGCATGTGGAAATCCGAGATTTGTGGATAAACTGCAGCTTTCGGCATGTACCTTCAACCAATGTATCCATGAGTCTCCCACAATCCAGATAATCTGTTTTCAAGCATGGAAAGCCATGGCTATGTGGTGTCCTGTGAGGGAGAAGACGGTCTTACTTAAGTACGTTGGTCAGAACACACCTACTGAACTTTATGGACCAATTCCTAGCGCCGCTCATTCTCATTTACATGCGGCTCCACCCTTCAGTCCACGGTGGTGATATGTGCTGGCAGTTAACTACCGCCATGTTCACGGACATGTAGAGGAGCAGAGCGTGACGACGGTACATTAAAGTACTAATCCCCTTTTTCCCCTTAAAGGTAGGCTCTGAGAAGAGCCTTTTTTTATATATTTTTGGCCACATATCGTACAGACATGTGGTATTTTATGCATTTTTTTGTAGTTTTTGTCCTTGCTTTACTCTTGCAAACATTACTGAACCTTCTCTAAAGCAAGCCTTATGTTCCAAAAGAACATCGCATTTCCCAAAGAGGATAGTGCAAAGCCATCTCCTTCAAAGTAATGCGCATTGCTGGGAGCAATATTATCGTGGCTACAAAAAAACATACCAAATTGCAGCATGAATGCACGCATGCCGCGATTGATGATGCACCTCCCGATGCTTTGATCTGGACAGAAAACAGAAGTGTTGGTCCATTGTAGTCTGGGGAGTAAAGCAGAAAAAATAACTTTGGATGTTGGGAAGATGGCCATGATTGCTTCAACCAACTCTGCCAAATCTGCCAACAAAGTACGTGAAGTCAGGTATCCCAAGTGGCAAGCACCGTAGTGCAAAATTACCACATGAGGAGTGCTCATTCTACGCATGTCTCTACAAACTTGCAGAATTGCCACAGCATTGGCATCAGTGTCAGCGCTCCAGACCACCTCCACTCCTCGCATTTCGAAATGGTGTGCCACATACCTACTCTCGGCATAGTGTTGAAAGTCTTGCACAAAAATGTCTCCGAGCAGCAGAACACGACCCTCTGCACCTCTGCCATTTTCAGTGTGTGCACCATCTTTCGACACAAAAGAGTAATGTGAACATCTGGTTGGCTGATGGCTACAGTCGTCTTTCCATGCAGGATTAGCTGTAGAAACCCATATGTGACACGCCCTACCAGCGGACAAGTGTTGCCTACGTGCGGCACGTAACTCTTACCCAGTCCTTCCACCCTTTCTACAGCGGTACCAAAGCGAGTCCATCATTGGACACAACTAAGCGGGTGCACAATCAGCCACCAATCACATAGAACCTCGCTAATTTTAACCCCGTCATCATCATTGCGCACTTCAAAATTACTGTTGATGATTCTTAATGGAAATTGCATACCATTGCAGAGCACCTACTTCACAAGCTACTGTGCAAGGATTGCAAATTTCTACGTACAGCTCCATGCATGACCACATGCATCAGTATAGAGTGCAGGTATTTTCATTCAAATCAGAGTACATATGGAAGCCTTATAATTTAAAATAGACAAAATAATGCAGGTAAATTTCCATAGGAAGCACATAACAACGCTCCCCCTTGTAAAGTGCAAGAATGCCGATTTGCCATTAACAATTTGCACGACTGCTTACTTTCTTCTGCATAACCTGTACATACATTGCAAGCATGCCTATTTAGGCATTGCTCTCAACCATTTTTGTGTGAAGTGTGGGTGAAATGAGCTGATTTTGTTTTTGGTGGGTGACGCGCCCATTGGAATGAATGGCCGTGCAGGAGGCTTGGTGGGTGAGTCTGCCCTTTACAAGGCGTGTGAGTTGAGAAGTATAATTTAGGGCAGACCTTAATTTTGTATGTGAAAATAGGGCAGTTCTGTCCTCTGTACTGCCAACAGTAATGCTACTTGCAATGTGATTGTATGACAATAGTAATCGCTCACGATTGTGGTGCTGACATGTCCTTCGGAGGGTCTCCCGATTTTTGGATATCGTGCTTTGCATTAAGAAGTACAAAATGTTTGCCCATCTACTACGTTGCCCTCTCGCTTACAAACCTCTCTCCTATGCATAGTACACTTTGTAAAGAACAAGACATTTCCAAACCCCTAATGAAAGATGGATATTTTGAAGGACTTTGAAATACCATATTGATAGTAGTATACAAAGAGTGTGCAGAGAGAAGTGAATGTGCATGTGGATTGGGTTGAAACATGAAAGTTGAATTGTATGACGAAAGAAGTACAAGTAAAGGCTGCGGTATCATGATGGCTGCAAACACACAAAGTAATTGATATTGTTTATTTAATTCACAGTGAAGACTACTCTCCTGAGAATCAACAACATCTACACTGCAGACGACATATCCGAAGAAACCTTGGCATCTTCCACAAAAAGTTCAGTACAACCTTCATATTGTAACTTCTCCTTAAAGAGGCTGCATGGGTTATTTGTTTACTTTGGGCACCAAAGGAAGCATTCATTTGTAAACCATTCTGCATACAAATATCCAATTATAGGACAAAGATTATCAGGTGTAATGGCTGACAAATGGCTCTGTGCTTGGTACTGAAATGACATAGGAAATCCGTAGAAGGTTAGATTGTCAAAATAAGTGGCGGTAGCAAGTTTTTGCCATTTTGGTTATTAATAATGGTTCTCGGCACAAGTAGGGCACTGTGTACTCTCATCTAAAGCACATTGTACTACTATGCAAACAGTAAAGTAGCCTTACCAAATGATAGTTAGAGGTCACTGTGCGTTGACACACCGTACCAAAGAGTTTCCCCATCACACTTAGGCACACATCCACACAGCACACATACATTGGACAACAGACCAAAGAATATTTTCTTTTCTCAACAGACACCAAAGAATGCCTACCAAAAAGCAGCTCCATGGAAAGGATCGCAGAATTAGAGCAAATAAAAATAAAGGTATCCAATGTAAGCATCCACCTGTTGTAGAGTTAGGGGAGAGTCTTGGTACAAACCACCTAATGCAATTGGGTAACATAATAAAAAAGTGTCAACTACCGAAACTGTATATCCTCCATCAAAAAGTATCACAAAGCACAGAAATGATGTCAAAGAAATGGTTGCCAGTACGGCTAACAATGTTCCTAATAATCCTGAAAGTGTAAGAAGAACCCATAGTAAAAAAAGTATTTTGGCAAAAATGTTTCGTTACAGAGTCCTTCAGAATCTACTAAGACGAGGACCAAAGTCATCCTCACCCCTTAAAACGTACCGTAGAAAGTTAATTCTGCAAGCACTCGTAGACAGTGCAATCCTTCTCAAAAGGAAGTTGTTCATATTAGTGTTAAACAGGATGAAAGCACTAACAAAAGTAAGTACCAAACTACAAATGAAACTCAGCAATAAACGGAATGTGAACAAAAATAATTTTGTGCATGTTTTTGGTGGAGAATGGAGTCACACAACAACCACATAGCCATATTTCAATGAAGAAGCATACAAACAAAATCATACAAACACAATTGCCATCCATAGCAGTGGACGTGGTTATGAGAAAATCAATACTACCATCATGGAACAAGAAACGCTGCTTACAAAACTGTCTTCTGAAAACTCAGAATTACCTCTCGATTCAGCAGAACCACACAGTCCAGTATAAAAATGGCTGTGCACATCAATGTGTGCCATTCCAAATAAAACTTTCAAATCTTTACTTGTGTTCCATAATAAATATATAAACGGTAAAGACAAAAGTAAAATCAAAGTGCAGCAAAATATGGATATTTGTGTAGTGCGAAAAACACAGAGGACTAAAAGGACATTCACTGGCCTGAATTTCTGGGCCTATTTGCAAAAGTACCTTCGCATGATATCAAAAGAATATCAGTATATCAAAAGTAAAGAAACCTAGTGTATAAAATATATTGTGCAAAATGTCCAGCTTTAGAATTAGGCAATTTAAATACCACTCTTCTGCATGGTACACCCAAATACTTACAAGAAGAAATGGGCCGTATTCAGAAAAAGTGTTTTGGAAGTAAGAGCCACGTAGAAAATGCAACAGTTTTAGAGCATATTAGCGACAATTCTGCACATAGCAACCTTCTATTGCACACATACAGAAAAGAAATACTAAAATGTAAAAGGTCATCGGCTGAAGTACCAAACCATGTGTATGTATGTTGCCGCAGAACGTTTTACAAATGGAACACAAAAAATGTGGACATAGCATACAAAATGGAAAACAATGAAGACTCTAAATGGTTTGAATTAGCTTTGTACCTTTTAGCTGAAAGCAAATATGAAGTAACTGAACGTCTAATATTTTTGCAGGTATTTTACTGCAAAATTACACAACAACCACACTTCTTCACGTGCAATTACAAATAATTTAGAATTTTTTCCATTACCAAAAATCCTGCAACAGCTCAATTTGTATGAGAGCATAATAATTCAAACAGTTCACCCATTTCAAGCAATGATACGCCTTCATCCAAAAACAGCAAATTTACCTCCCTCTGAATTGGTGAAAGGCATTTGTGGCAATGTAGTGTAATTGCCATTAGATCTAACGGAAAATGTACACACTCTAGGAGTGGAACATTCAATAGAGCATTGTTTAATAGTGTACCAACAAAGGACAAAACAATTTGGCAACAATTAGTAGACTTACACAAAGTTACACAAGCATTGCAATATCTAAAAGACAACAATGGGTACTACAAGGAAATAAATATTGATGAAAGCTTAAGGCAAACAACTGAAATAATTCAAGAGCCATCAGAAAATGGACAATTCAAACATCTGGATCCAGCTACAGTATCAACTCTGTTAGACCTTTACACAATTCATCCATTGCATTCCAATGAAAGTATAGATGATGCACTAGAAACTTACCAAATGTGACAAACCAAAGGGTCACCAATGAGTATTTGTGAAAAAAGTATAGAAGCACATGCTTTTCCACTGCTATTTCCTACTGGCAAAGGTGGGAGGTACGATGATAGACCCACTCAGATTGGGGCATCAGAATACTGCTCATTACGAATGTATTCCCAAGATCCCAGATTTAGACAAAATGTGGAATACATATTCCACCTACTGTACGAAAGTGAATTAGCAACACTATGTTATGGAGTTGTACACATTCTTAAACCTAGAACGCACTTTCAAAATATGTCAGCTATGCAGTTAATCCAAAAAGTACAAGAAAAGGATGAGGTTTTACAATCAAGTATTACAAATTTGTTTGCAAACATGCGCGGTACAAAGGAATACTGGAGTAGATGGCACAGAGACGTGCGTTTCATGATCAGAAACCTTAGACCACCAACTTGGTTTGTTATACTAAGTTGTGCAGAATATGCATGGGAAGATTTGCATGAGTTCCTACGCATAGCAAACAGAAACAAAAACAACATAGATATATTAACACCTGGAGAACTTTTCTCTCTAATTCCAGTTAATGTCTCAAGATATTTCCATCATCGTTTCATTGCAATGCTACACTTTATTTGCAATAAAAGTGTTCCTCCCCTTGGAGAAGCGCAACACTTCTTTTGGAGAAAAGAATATGAAGCAAGAGGAACACCACATATTCACATGCTGTTATGGATCAAAGGTGCGCTGAAATTTGGCCACAACAGTGATAGCACTGTTTTGCAGTTTATCCAAAAATATGTCACATGTGGAATCCCTTCACAACAGAGTCATAGTGAGCTGCATGGGCAGATTTTACAATTTCAAAGACACAAATGTGGCAAATATTGTCACTGTAAATACAAAAACAAAGATAAATACTACACAAAATGCCGATTTGGTTTCCCCAGACCAGTTACAGAAAGAGATGAAGTAAACAACTTCATGTCTTCAGTTCGACATAGTGTAAAGGTAAATCACCTAAAAACATGTATTACATAAAAAGAAGTGAAGAATCAAAATATATCAATGATTACAATGCAATCATTGCCCTATTATTGAATGCAAACATAGATGTGCAGTACATTGCAGACAATTCAACTGCTGTTGCACGATATGTTACAGCCTACTTAACAAAAGCAGAAAAAACAGAGCTTCAATACCTCTGGGATGACCTAGCATCAGACAAAACATTATCACAGAAATTGTACAGCCTAGGCATAAAAATGCTCTCTCATAGAGAATGTGGGGCCTATGAAGCAGCAGATCGTTTAAACGGCACTGCTTTGTACGGAAAATCAGACAACATAGTATGGCTAAGTCTTGGTCCTGCAAAATCTAGAAAAAGAGTGCTAAAATGATATGAGAACATAGGACCTATTGCCAGAAATGATCCCAACAGCCAAGACATTCTGAAAAACAATTTACTGGACACATACTATTCGAACAGGTGTACCACTCTGGAAAGCATGTGTCTGTACCACATAGCTCAAAACTTTGCATACAGAAATAATGTAAAACCCGATGAAAGTAAACGTAGATATAGAATAACCCATTGTGAAGGTAGCTTAGTGAAACTTAACAAACGAAGCTTAATTAATCATGTGAAGTTGTCAATAAAAACTCCTCAACAGAAAGAACTATATTACATGTCTCTTTTACAACTTTTCAAACCATGGAGAAAAGAGGAAGACATACTAGATAATTATGAGTGCAATGAAGATGCTTTCAAAGCAAATGAAAGCACTATCACCGATGTTAACTTTACGCAGTACAAAACAATGTTACACAATGTGCAGCAACAAGAAGAAGAAATTCAGGCCCAACTAGATAAAGACTCTTCCGACAGTAGGCAACCTTCTGTAACAGGAAGTCAAGAGCCATTAGGACAACCACTGATAGCAAATGAGCTTGAAGTTGCTATGTCAGAAGTAGAGAATACCATGTATCAGTATGAAGAAGATACAGAGGACTTAACTGTGCAACAAGGAAAACTTAACAACGATCAGCACACCATTTTTGAAGAGGCAACAAAACAAATTGTGCATGGCGTACAGCACGAAAATAAAGAATGTACCTGCCAAAATTACAAACCTATACTGCTGTACGTCAGTGGGGAAGCTAGATCAGGGAAAACATTCTTAATCAAAATTATTAACAAGTTCCTGCAGCAATTGACAAACAACAAACTGTCAGCTGTTGTAACAGCCCCCAAAGGTTTAGCGACCTACAACATAGGCGGTGTGACTTTAAACCGATTACTACTGCTTCCAGTAGAGCATCAAAATAAGTTAGACTACTACAAACTTTCTGCAGAAGCTGCAATGGAATTACGGAGAGTATTGAAGCAAATGAAAATGCTACTAATAGATGAAGTGAGCATGGTCTCCAATCTAATGTTGGCATTGATTCAACTCAAATTACAGGAAGTACTTAAAAGTAATAAGGAAGAACTCTTTGCTGGGAAACACATTATTGTTTTCGGAGATCTTCTACAATTGACACCAGTAAAAGGTGAAACGATTTTTAAAACCTTAGGCCATAAACTCTGCCGGAAAACTGTTGGTAGCATAGGTAATGTTAACCTTTGGTAACATTTCCAATACAGAGAATTAACTGAGAACATGCGGAAATCTGCAGATCTCACTTATGCCAATATCTTAAAAAGTATTAGAATTGGTGTATTATCACAAGAAGCACAAGCTGTATTAAAAAAGCGGCATATACATGCACTTTATGGTGATAATACATGCGCAACTGATGTTATGGAACAAATAACGCACAAAAATGTCAATTGTATGGCCTTAATGCCAACTCTTGTAAGCTGTTTCAAATTCAATGAAACAATGCTAAAGAAAGAAATGCAAGCAATAATAGAAATTAGTGCCACAGACAAACTAGACGTACATGATTTGACAGTACCCATGTGTGAGCAAGCCACAACAAGACTAAATAGTTTAGAACATTCAATCTCCAACACAGCTGGGTTGGAAAAAGTATTGAAATTATCATTAAATTGTAGAGTAATGCTTAAACGTAACCTTGACATAGAGCAAGGGCTAGTTAATGGAGCACTGGACACAGTTGTTGGCTTTCAATCATACCCACGTGATAACAGCATTCAGTTTGTAGATATTCGCTTTGATAAAGTTTCAGAAATAAAAAGGATAGGGTGCTCAATGGCTCGATTCATCTCTTCAAAGACATGTATGTACGTAGAGAGCAATTTTCTCTAACTCTTGCATATGCAGTTACCATTCGTAAATCCCAAGGTCTTACCCTAGATAAAGCATTGAATAGATATAGGAAAGATGTTTAAGTAAGACATGACCTACGTAGCATTATCACGCTTACATACACTTGACAATCTTTTGTTAATTAACTTTGATTCAAGTAAAGTCAAACCTGATATTCCTTGCATTCTAGAATACAATAGATTGCGTTCACTGTACACCCCTCATCTGAAACAATACCCTGTTCCAGATAAAGTGAAACGTGGTAAAAGAAAAGTAAATGAAACAGAAATGCAACAGAATGCAACAGGAAATTTTGCAAAAAAAAGAAAAGAAGGTTAAGTTTCATCAATTGCCGCAAACATAGAAGAACCTATTAGGGAATGTGAACCGGGCACGTCGGCAAAGAAGCAACAGAGAAACCGAAAAATACACTCAGGTACAGAACTTGCTGGCCCATTCAAATTTACAAATGAATGTGGGGTAAATTCCTATGCAAAAGTTGTAATGAATATTCTTATTCAAATGCACCAATTGTTTACAATATTTACCTGCACAGCACAGACCAATTGTGTTTGCAAATGTTAGTACTGTATAGAAATGCAACAAGCAATCCTGACAACACATACAGTGTTTATGGAGTAAGGCAACAATTGGACGACTGTGCTGAAATGGTGAGATTCTTGCACTATGAACTCACAAGAAGATCCACACGAATTTCTAATGTACATACTATTAGTATTGGAAAACAAAACTATACCTGTATATGAAATCTCCCAAATTTCGTACATGTGGAAACATACGTGCACTCTCTGTAACAAAGTGATACAGGAAGAAATCCCAAATGAGCGATTTGTGTATATTTCCATACCAAATTGTGAGAGAATTCCTTTTGAGCAACTTGTACAAAATGCAAACCATGGCAGTTTATGTAGTATTTGCAATTCAGACAATCGCTCTACCTTACTAACACAATCACATAGTGCCTACATAATACTTATGCTTCTGTGTTATAATGCAGATGGCACCAAAAACAACTGCAAACTAACTGGATTTACACACACACGGTCAAGTGTCACTTGGAAAGAAAAACAGTGGGAATAATCTACAATGCAGGAGCTACAACCAATGCAGGTCACTACACTGCATACATTAAAAAGAATTGTGGATGGTTTGAATGTAATGATAGCACCGTTGCTCTAAAGCAGATGCTGCCAGCTAACCTAGCAAATGCGTATTTAATGTTCTTGAAGCCAAAATTTACGAAATAATGTGCACTTCAAAATTGTGAACAAAGTAAGTGAAAGACTACAAACAGTTAGAATATGCCCACAGGTATCTAACTACCCAACAGGATGGAAGAATGACACAAATAAATGATTATCAAAGATTGTTGGAATCCAATGTACAGGCAGAATACGCCTATACGTATCCGACTGTAGTTGAAAATGGGCAGGAAGGCAACAAAGAAAACATTAATGGGAAAGATACAGGAAACAGAATATGTCAACAACACAAATGAATGAGTATTGAAAATCTGTAGGAACAAATGCACAGTTTGAATACGCCTACAAGTATCTAACTGTTGATAAAAATGGGAAGGAAGGTAACAAACATAACATTGATCAGAAAAATGAAGAACGCACTGAAAGGAAAAAACGAAGTACTTAGTTGCATAAGAAATGAAGGTTTTTTTTAATCCCACAAGGATTGTTTTTCCCAGACCCAAGGAGTAGAAAAGCAAACACAGAAACTGAGTGCAATGCACAGTACACTGGTTTGTAAAGTAGAAATGAGGGTCTAAAAAAAAATTAACTGTCTATTAAGCAATGTGGTAAATGTGGAAAATCTGCAAACATTAACACACCTTTTTCTTTCATCACAGAAATGGAAGGGGTGAAACTTCCGCCAAGTACGAAAACCAAACACACATTTTTTTTTTTCTGGATTCTAAACAAAGTAAGGAGTAAGTATATTGGCAGGCATTTTCTACACATGGGAATGTACTCACCTAATGTGTGGTAGTAATATGCTGCAGTGCCTGTAGGCTGGCCTTTCGTCTGCGGTGAGTAACCTACCACCTACGCCTTACAAACAAGTTGCAAGGAGTACAGGTCCTATCCACAACCATCACTGCATATGTGAAACATGGTCCTTGTAAAGTAGCTGCTTATAAATTTACTTTTCGGACCATCGTCTGCAGCCATGAAGTGAAGAAACTAGGGCATCAAAACAATGACCAGAATCCACCACACCCATATTAACCTGTAACTCCACTGCTTATGACTTCAGTATTGCATGCATGGGCTTTAGCCATGAACCCAAGACTGCAGGGTCTCCCCACAACCACCTCGGTGATGTGCGGCAGTGGGGGTTATTCTATAGGTGTGTTATCCTGCTGTACCTCTGCCAAGAGGCTTCCCTCGTAGGTGTATGTCTGTAGATCTTACATGGGATGGGTGTGCAGTGTCTTCCAAGTGTAGTACTTACCACTTTCTTGTTGGGGGCATGGGCTTCGGCCAGGGCCTAGAGTCTTGGGAGTAAGGCCTTCGGCCTTCGGCCACAACCACCATAGCATGTGCCAACCATGGAAGCGCACTAATGAATATAATAATAGGCATTGGAAACAGTAATGTATTCACAGCATGTAGGCAATTTCAATGTTCCCTAACACCAGACATGTCCGTACAAATGTAACAACTCCCCTGTGCAATACACAGCCTCAAATACTGCCCTTATCGGGCCCCTCCTTTTCTGTGCGTACAAGGAGGCCGTAGAACTTACGTCAGTAAGTAGGTATAAGTGTACTGTGCGTACAAGATGTCCATACACATTAGATCATGATGACCGACCCCCAGAACAAGTGCATTAATCACCCATATGTGAAGACTGTAGCCCCTGGCCACTACCACCGTAGCATGTGCCACCCATGGCGGCGTACTAATGATTGTAATAATAGGCATTACCAAAAATAATACGGTCAAGGCATGTTTTCAATTTCAATGTTGCCTACCTATACCCATGTGCTTTCAAGAGTTACAAATTTCCTATCTACTACATGCAGTCAAGTGTTACAAATTTCCTGCCCACTATATGGACTGAAGTGCTATCGTTATTATCCCCTACATTTACTGTATGTACAAGGTGTCAATAGAAATTACATCATGACGGCCGAGGAACAAATGCATAGATCACCCATTTTTTACTGTGTGAACCTTTCCCAATGCTCTGTGCCACAGCAAAATAGGGTAATGAAAAAAGCATGTTTATGCTGTTTGTTACTCCGCTTTCCACGGATACAAGATGTCGGGCGCATACAAACCATCTGACGCAGAAGACGTCTCGCAGCAGCCAATGTACAGAGACGTCGTGGGTACGCAGTCATGATGGCAGCCCCTTAGCCAATCGGTTTCTTGTTCATTGACCGAACAGGGAAGTGTGACCGCGGAGCGAACATAGATATCACTAATTTTTTCAGACCTACTTTTTCATAATTATAAATGAACATACTGCATGTATGGTGACAAAATTTACAAAAGCACGCTTTCTGGACCAAGCCCCTGTACCTGCCGCAGATTTCATCAAAATCCGTCCAGCGGTTTCACCTGTAGCTGTGCGCAAAGTTTTTCCCCCATTCAGTCTATGGGAAAAAAAGATGTTTTGGGACCCCCCCTATAACTTCATTAAATTCAGAGTGCCCCATATACTTTTTTTTGCAAAGTTTGGTGAGATTTCGTCCAGGGGGAGTGGAGTTATAAGCCGCCCAAAAAGTGCTCTTCCTATGGAAACAGCAACTTAACCTAAGTACATGGCCACTAATGTGGCCATGTAATACATAACCAAACCAATATATATATATATATATATATATATCATTAAAACATGGAGGAAAGAAACCGCACTCCAAGCGTGAGGTCAGGAAATCGCAGAACAAAAAATAACAAACTTGAGTCGAATGAACATGAGTTTAATAAATGGTAAAAAAAGTTACCAAAAGATTGGCAAAACACACAACAAAACAAAACAGGACGCCAGGGCAGTGTCCTGAACGACGCGTTTCGCGCTTCACTGAGCTTCATCTTGTACTCTGCACACAATGCTATGTTTCTCCATTAGTAGCTCAGTATACTAGATAGAATCCCATAATACAATGCTATTTATATTAATGCATCGTTCAAAGCACTAATAACGGTATGACATTTATTGCAATATCCTTGACACTTTTTTCGCAACATTATAATAAAAATCTCTAGTACACAAATTCCATGAAAAGTACATACACATGTGATGGCATCAGTGATTTCATCAATGACATTTGTGATGTCATCTTTGATGTCCTGGGTGTTAGTGTTAGCAGTGCACGGTGGCGCGAGTTATGGTTGCTTATGTTACCATAACTGCCGAATTTCAGGGGTTTTTCGGTTTTACTTCGAACCATAACGTCCCTTTAACAAAGTTTTTTCACTGAATTTCATAGGTTTTTAGTAGCGCGCAACTTAACCATAACTTCTCTTTAACAAAGTTTTTTTACTGAATTTCATAGGTTTTTAGTAGCACAACTTAACCATAATATCCCTGACTTCATATACATGTAACATAGAACATACTAACCCCCTCGTAGTGATTTTCATGTCCGCGGACTACCACCATGTCCGCGGACACATCGAAAATATGAGCGTGGTGAATGTAAATTTAAACAGTGTGCCCCATTTCCCCTTTGAAGTTGGCTCTGAAAAGAGCTGTTTTTTTTTCTTTTTTTTTACAGATGCTTGACAGACACCTGTTATTTTGTATTTTTTTTCTTGTTTTTTTTTCTTACTTTACTCCTAAAATCTTTACATAACCTTCTCCAAAGCAACCCTTACATTCCAGAATAGAAAGGAATTTCCCGTAAAAGATAAAGAAATGCCATCTTCTTTAAAATTAACAGCATTACTGGCAACAATATTCTCATTGTTACAGTAGAACATACCAGCTCTAAGCATGAAGGCACACATGCCTCGGTTGATGACACACCTAGCAATTTTTTGCTGAGGACAAAAAACTGAACTATTGTCCCATATTGCCCTAGGTAGTAATCCAGAAAAAATTACTTTCGCATTTGGAAGGATCTTCATTACGGCTTGAACCAAGCATTCCAAATCAGCCAACAAAGTAGGGGCACTGACGTTGCCCAAATGGAAAGCACCATAGTGCAAAACTACCACATGCAGACTGTTCATCGTGGCCATATCCTCACAAACTTGTACAATTCCCTGTACATTGCAATCAGGCACATTGCTCCACACCACCTCCACTCCTTTCACATCAAAGTTCTTTGCAACATGCCTGCATTCAGCGTACTGCTGTAAACCATGCACAAACATATCTCCGAGCACCAACACCCTGACTTTCTCCACTTCTGCCATCTTCACCACACACAGGCCCTCATTACAACTCAGGCATTAAGGGTTAATGCCACCGTTAACCCTTAACACCTGATTCTGATTTTAACGCCTGCTTATAGCCGCCACAGTCTCTTTCAACACAAATTCCATGTTGGATTTCCTGGAAAAACCCGGATGTAGCACCTCCTGTCCACGAACAGCCGCGGTGTCCGCGGACGGCGTCCACTTTACTCTCTGTGCCATTCCCTCATTGCATACAGCTAAGCAATCACACAATACGAATAACGTCCTCAGAACACCCCCATTTTGTGAATTTTCGAACATTTCAGGACAATTATCATTTCATTATTCAACATATTAACATTACAAATATTATACTTTCATCTTGTACTCTGCACACAATGCTATGTTTCTCCATTAGTAGCTCGGTATACTAGATAGAATCCCATAATACAATGCTATTTATATCAATGCATCGTTCAAAGCACTAATAACGGTATGATATTTATTGCAATATCCTTGACACTTTTTTCGCAACATTATAATAAAAATTCCTAGTACACAAATTCCATGAAAAGTACATACACATGTGATGTCATCAGTGATTTCATCAATGACATTTGCAATGTCATCTTTGATGTCCTGGGTGTTAGTCTTAGCAGTGCACAGTGGTGGCGCAAGTTATTTTTCATAGCTTACCATAACTTGCGATTTTCAGGGGTCTTTCGGCTGTAATTAAAACCATAATGTCCTTTAAACAAACTTTTTTTAATATCACGCAAACAATATACAAACATGGCGTGCAAAAACCAACTTCTACAGATGGCTTTACACAGAATGTTGCAAAGTAAGAATTTATGCTTGTTCACAGTGAAGGTCAGCTGCTTCCATTTTTTTCTCGGGCCCCAGAGAGGCTCACGAAGCGGACTATAAGGTTGTATTGTGTTTTGACCTTGACAGACAGAGATTGCGATGAAAGACTTCTCTTGCAGGAGTGTTGCTAAAACGTAAGAGAAGATAAGGATGAAATTAATGAAACAAAATCACTTTTATATATTATATCACTATGCGAAAGATCGTTGGCACACGCGGAGTCGTATTTTGGGACTGCACCACTCGGAGACAATGGAAATTGTAATTGTACTGTAAGTAACCCTTTAAATTATTTTATACCAAATTTAATTACAATAGCGTAGCATTAAAGACCGCTCTAGTTGAACTTGTTAGTTGAAAGTGGCATAATGTTTTCTACCGCGCACTATCACCGCCGAATTGATCCCCTGTTGTTTAGAGGGCTCTGAAAAAGGCAGACGACACAGGGTGGGTTAATAGAAATAATTTAACCGGTCTATAGGCGGTCAAGCGCTCTACTCGCTGTGCCACTTCACTGTAGCCTGTCAAGTGGCACAGCGAGTACAACGCTCGCTTTGACATCTGTGCACAGCTTGCTAACGCAAGTTCAAATCCCGGCAAGGCCAAACTCAGCCTTTCATCCTTCCGTGGTCGATAAATGAGCACCACACACCGTGGTTAATAATAGGCACCGCTTAGATACCTCACGGTTCTTAGCGCTATATGAATGGGAAAATATTATTATTTTATTATTAACATACTCCGTTGCACTATTTCGATAGCAAATAGTTTCACGCCCTAATAAATAAAATGATGATTTTTAATGAAGATCGGCTGGTGAGACTAATTTATGTTTTTTTAAAACAGGTATGTGGCCCCATTTTGCCTATGTCACGATTTACAGACTCCAGCGGATGGGGTCTTCAACTGCCAGGTGCAGGTCCAAATATGCAACTTCATGACCCTCACCATTTTATGGGACAATCGCCAAGGACCAATATGCCCTTACGCAGTACTAGCGGCTACAAACAACATACCAACCAATAGGGTGGTCTAATGGCTCGTTTTTGGAGCAACCTTCCGATTATCAGAGCGACCATTTACTGCTTTTATCATAAACCAACAGCCTATCTACCGCAAAGGAACAACGCGTGGCTCCAAATAAACTTTCGCTGATCGACAGCAGAGACAATAGCAAATCGCTGAATATTCACTTAACATTTCATGTGAAATAAATGTACTTTACCAAATGTACAATCCTGCTGTTTACTTTTAAACCACAGTTTCATATTCCGAATTGTGGCGCACTGAGTTGTAAGCTGATCTAACACCCTCTGTACCGCAAAGGAACATTGCGTGCCTCAACATGAACTTTTGCGGATCGACAACAAAGACAAATGCAAATTGCTGAATATTCTCTAAACATTTGATGTCAAATAAATGTACTTTACAAAATTTACAATCTTGCTGTTTGCTTTTAAATCAATGTTTCATATTCCGAATTGTGGCGTGCTGTGTTGTGACATAACATGTGTTGTCTTCCGGGTTCTGTGTAAAGTCACTTAGGACTGGAGAGGACTGGGCGCGTTTGATGACGCACCCTGTAACGTCACGGAGAGAGACGGGGAATATGAATGCTTTGATAATATCAGGCTTAGCGGCGGGAGATATGATTTAGTGTCGCAAAAGCAAGTCAGCCAGGTCAATAGCACCAGTCATAGGATTATCACATTATGTCGGCGCACACCAGCCGGATTTATCGTTTCTTTAGTGGACAAAAAGTCGGTTGACGCCCATAGGAAACTGTACTATTAGCGGACAAAGGGAGTGGTCTTAAAACACTTTCACCCTGACAACGAACAATACAAACAACGTTCTTAGAACACCCCCATTTTGTGTAATTGCAACCATTTTGGGACACCGCGAGTGTTCTTAGAACACATTCAACTAGACAGATTACAATACGGACAGCGTCCTGAGGACACCCCCAGTTTGTGTATTTATGAACAATTAAGTACACCGCGAGTGTTCATAGCTCATTTTTACCTTTCATGCGCACATAAATGACACATACTCTGTCCTCTAAACACCCCACCATTTAGTTTATTTACAAAATGTCAGAACAGCCGTGTTCTCTGCGGACAAATCGAACGCAACAAAAACGTCTAGCACATAAAAAAACAAAACATTGAACCTATCTCATACTCCCCCACCCTCCCCAAACACTCTTACACACCAACACAGGGCACTAAATACAATTTTTTATCCATGTTTCACCGCGTTGTACGCGGTCGATGGCGAATACAAGATGAAGGGTGCCACAGAAAATCTGATGCGCTCCATGCCCCTCGCCATCCAATCAGCGAACACATCACATGTCCGTGGACATGACGCAAGGCCATGGGCCAATCGGGGTGCTGTCCGCGGAGCGAACAGGGAAGTCCGTCCGCAAAGCGAACACAGATATCACAAATTTTTTTGCCTTACATTTTGGTCATTTTTTTAAAAAACTACTGGACGGATTTACACCAAATTTGCAAAAGCACGCGTTTGGGATGAGGCCGCCATTCCTGCCGCAAATTTGGTGTAAATCCGTCCAGCGGTTCGGGCTGTAGCTGTGCGCAAAGTTTTTTCCCATTCAGTCTATGGGGAAAAAAAAGTTTTGGGACCGCCCCTATAACTTTTCCCCCCCTGGACGAATCCTCACCAAACTTTGGAAAATAATTCGGAGTGGGCCATATACTCTTTTTGTAAAGTTTGGTGAGGATGTGTCCAGGGGAAGCAAAGTTATAAGCCTCCCAAAAAGTGCTCTTCCTATGGAAACAGCAACTGAACCATAACTACACAGCCACTACCGTTATCCACTGGGACCCCCACATGTCCTTCACTCAGTCCTGAATTCATTGCTCTAGAGAAAATGAGGCTTGAACTGGAATTCAAACGGTTAAATGCTCAAACTGAACAAAAACATCAAGAACTGAAACTCAGAGAAATGGAGTTGAATCATGAACTTGAAATTAAAATATTGTCTCTTGAAAATGCTTCTTTCCCAGAGTCTTCTAGGTCTTCCAGTCCTAAGAGACCCTGTATGCCTAAAGACATTGTGGGTATGTATGAGGTTAAGCTTGATATTTTAGATTGTTTGGCAATGTTTTAATATAACCATAGTATTGAACGTCTCACAGGGAATCAATTGCTTCCCTGGCTCTTCTCTAGGCTACCTATTGTTGCACCTGATGTTGTAATTGAATTGGAGGCGGTGGATAGGATGGATTATGAGTGTGTGAAGCTAACTTCAATTGCTAGATTTGGGAAGACCCCTTCCCAGTACCTTAAGAGATTTAGGCCCCTCAAAAAGCATGATGGTACCTCTTGGGCTACTTGGGTATGTGAGTGTTTGAAAAACATAGACGGATTAAGGGTTAACCCTTATGAATTTATGAAGGCCTGAGAAATCTTGTAATGTTGGAGTCTAATTTTGATGTCTGCTCTCCTGAGCTCAGACAGCACTTGGCTGATTCTAAGGAGATAGATCCAAAGAAGCTAGCTAAGGCTGCTGACTTCTGGGTTGCCAACAGGGCTACTCACAAGGATTCAGTGGCTACTCAGAAAAAGGATGATTAGAAACAGTCAAAGAAAGACAACAAAGAGAATTCTAATACTGCCAATCCAAAAGAGGGCCACAAACAGCAACATAAGGGTAAACCAGAAGGGAAACCAAATCAGGCTAGTGCACTTTCTGGACCCAAACCAGATGGAAGTTGGAACAACCTCCCATGCATATAAACAATTGGGAAATGTTATGTTTGTGGGTCAACTGACCATGTGAAAGGGGATCCCAGATGTGAGGGTAAACCTTCAGGGGTCCACACTGTCTCCTTAGCCCTCTCCCCAGAGGAAGATGTACCTATGGCAAGGAGAAACTTTCACCTACTGGCTGATGAACCCATGAGAGCCTCAGCTAGTTTTTCTTTAGTGTTCCTGGGTGTGCGGGAACAACAGAACTTAGATGTCTATAATTCCATCCCAGATAATTCTAAAGATAATTAAAAAGATAGTGTTCTTGTGAATGGTCAGGAAACCCCTGCCATCAGAGACACTGGAGCCAGCATAACTGTGGTGGATGAATCATTTTTCAAGGTGGAGGATGTGTCTAAGGCACCCAAACACCTCACCAAGTTAGCTGGAGGCTCTGTGCAAATGCTTCCCCAGTTACCACCTCTCATCCAGTGTAATGATATGATTGTCTAAATACCTGTTAGTGTGCAGAGTGAAGTTGGGTAATGACCTTAAAACTCTTGGAGTTGTGTCAAGCACCCCCAGGCCTCCCAGTAAAAGGAAACAGGTGCTCACAAGGTCTGCAAGGGAAAGAACCTTGAGAGGCTCTACAGAGGAGATGATGGAAGAAAATATCACTCCCACTCCACAGGAGCTGCTCACTGCTATTTTTAGAAAGAATGAGGCAAAGGGGAAACCCAAGACCTCCAGGAAAAAGTCAGACAGCACCGCTGTGCAACCAACAAGGACATCACCAAGATTGTCCAAAGTCACTCCTCTGACTTCTCCACCTGTTGAGGCAGAGTGTGAGGTGCAACCTTGTGTGGTCGAATCAATATCTGAAGAGTCAGATATAGAAGAAGACACTGTCTTAGTTGGAGATCTTGACCCTGTTGAACATCCTGAGCTGCAGTCTTTACTGGCAGAAGGTGGACCCAACAGCGCAGACTTTAGCAAAGTACAGAGAGAGAGTGTCCTACTCTTGAAGATCTTCGACAACAGGCTGCTAACCAACTTGATGGGAAAGAAGTTGGGAAGCACAGGTTAAGCTGGGAAGATGGCCTCTTCTACAGTGAACCAACTGAGTCTACCCCTGGGGAATGCAAAAGACATGTAGTGCCTTTTGCCAACAGATTACAGTTCCTACAATTAGCCCATGAGATACCTTTGGCTGGTCACTTGAGTTTCAAGAAGACCAAGGAAAGACTCTCTCTCTACTTCTACTGGCCTAAAATGGGTTCAGAAGTAGACAAATTATGTAGGAGCTGTCACACTTTCCACACCTCTGGCAAGAGTGGAGCCAAGAATATGGCACCCCTGGTGCCTCTCCCAGTGGTGGGAGTTCCTTTTGAGAGGGTGGGCATTGACATTGTCGGTCCCCTTGACCCTCCCACATCTACAGGGAACAGGTATATCCTGGTTGTAGTAGACCATTCTACAATATACCCAGGTAGCGGAGTGTGAGGGAGCGTGTTTCCTGTTACTGGCGAGTCTGTTTGCCATGTTCATTGCTGTGACCAGGAGGTGGAGCAAATTCACGAAAACCGCCACTCCTACGGAGAGGAGCGGAGTGTGAGGGAGTGTGTTTCCTGTTACTGGCGAGTCAGTTTGCCATTTTCATTGCTGTGACCAGGAGGTAGAATAAATTCACAAAAACCCCCACTCCTACGGAGCGGAGCGGAGTGTGAACGAGTGTGTTTCCTGTTACTGGCGAGTCTGTTTGCCATTTTCATTGCTGTGACCAGGAGGTGGAGCAAATTGACAAAAACCCCCACTCCTACGGAGCGGAGCGGAGTGTGAGGGAGTGTGTTTCCTGTTACTGGCGAGTCTGTATGCCATTTTCATTGCTGTGACCAGGAGGTGGAGCAAATTCACAAAAAACCCCACTCCTACGGAGCGGAGCGTAGCGGAGTGTGAAGGAGTGTGTTTCCTGTTACTGGCAAGTCGATTTGCCATTTTCATTGCTTTGACCAGGAGGTGGAGCAAATTCACAAAAAACCCCACTGCTACGGAGTGGAGTATAGCGGAGTGTGAGGGAGTGTGTTTCCTGTTACTGATGAGTCTGTTTGCCATTTTCATTGCTGTGACCAGGAGGTGTAGCAAATTCACAAAAAACCCCACTCCTATGGAGCGGAGCGTAGCAGAGTGTGAGGGAGTGTGTTTCCTGTTACTGGTGAGTCTGTTTCCCATTTTCATTGCTGTGACCAAGAGGTGGAGCAAATTCACAAAACCCCCCACTCCTACGGAGCGGAGCGTAGCGGAGTGTGAGGGACTGTGTTTCCTGTTACTGGCAAGTCTGTTTGCTATTTTCATTGCTGTGACCAGGAGGTGGAGCAAATTCACAAAAAAAACCACTCCTACGGAGCATAGCGGAGTGTGAGGGAGTGTGTTTCCTGTGTTCCCTGGTGGACCCGTGGGACCAGTGGAAAAAGCCACGGCAGAGGGTGAGCCTCAAGAAGTAGTTCGATTCAGCTAATTTTTCCAGTTCCCTTCCAAAGAACTACGATAAGAGCCGCTTGCGTGCTTGCGCGAAGAAAGGCGTGAAACGCTGTGCCTTGTGCACAGTGCTCTGTGCTGACAATAATGACAACAATGAGGGCGGGTGGGATTAAGGTAAACACTCGTGCGCAAGCCAAGCGAGGGTCAAATGCAGCGTGTACCATAAATGTAAACACTATAGAAAAAATAAGAATGTTTAAACGTACTCATAACGACGCCGCCCGGCCGTAGAAAGATCGCCTCCTTGGAGGGGCAGAATCGAGATGACGTCTACCGCTCCCTCCATGCGGTCACACCTCCTCACTGAGCAAACCGGGACCACGACCTCCATAGAGACGGTGAACTCGACACGGCTGCTGATAGAGAGAGACGACAGCAACACGATTAGAATTCAGGACTCCTGGAGTGATATAGAGAGTGAATGCGATCAGGCAGAGGAGGATGAAGAGGGGACCGAGCACGAGCATGAGAACGAGAGTGAATGCGATCAGGCAGAGGAGGACGAAGATGGGAACGAACATGAGCATGAGAACGAGAATGAGAAAGAGAAGGAAGAGACAGAAGAGAGGAGAAGGAGGACGATTAAGGGAGACAAAAAAAAGCAATCCCCCGAGAATTACAAATCCAAGCTTATCCCGTCGCCAGAAAAAGAAGTGGAGATACTGGCGGATGACGTTCCAGGAATGGTCAGTGCGGCGAATGACAAGTTGATAGGAGGGAAGAATGTAGAAGTATGCGCCGCAATGATTCATCATGCCCAGGGTGCCCAGGGTGCACGGTCCTCCCCGAAATCCCCTCTACCCTTGAGCAGGTATGAAGAGCAGATACAAGCCATGGGACAAATGCTACCACTCAAGAACGGGGACATAAACAGTAAACAAAAGGTCCCAAACACGGATGAGCAACTAAAGGCGAGCTCCTCTCTAAAATTACTGGCATGGTTAAAGGTGGCTGAGATGCACAATGCAGAAGCAAAAAAAAAGGAAACTCTGAATACGAAGAGTAAATGAGATGATCAAATTACCCAGACAATGCAAGAACTGAAGGGTTACTTTGTCAACCCAAAACCAAAGGAAAGCCTCAGTTCAGCCGATACAAGGAAAGGAATAGCGGACACCTGGTCACCCCCTGATGAGTGGATGAAAAGATCTGCTCCCCAAAATACCACCAAACCAGGAAACAGAAGAAACTCATTGGGGATAGCAGACCAAGTTTTAAAAGATCTAGCAAAGATGAATGCCAATTTAACGCAACCTCGGAGAATATCCCAACTAAGCTCACATGGGGGAAGCCCACTCCAAGTGGAGCTACAATACTGTAAGCATAAGAGCATTCACGAAATGCTGAATCTCGAATCGAATTCCCCAGCCTTTGAAACTCGAAATGAGGAGATTACAGTGTCACAAAAGAGGAGCAGAAGAAGAGAAAGTTCAGAGAGTGATGGTGGTGTGTCAAGGAGAAAAATTGTGAGAAACAAAACAGGTGAGATACCACCACCCAAAAAGGCAAAATGGTATACTACCCGAACATCAGCTTCAGAGTCAGAGGATGTTGACTGCGTTCTAAATTTAAGAAATGAAAGCTGTCAGATGACTAATGTGACACCATCGAAAGAAAGAAATAGCCCGGAAGGTACTCTGCTTTGTATAGAGACAATAATCTCAAAGTTAAGTCCTATCCTGATGTCAGCTACAACGATAGATGTGGCCCCTATGACGAAACTGTATGAGAATTTACACGAAAATTACCGTGATCAAGCGACTCTGATTGCCTTACTTAATTCCAAAATGATAAAATTAGAGACAGACTTGAAGGAAATGACATCTGAGATACTGTCGACAAGAAGAGGGAACGATATCTCGCTAACAGCGCTGAAGGAATCACTAAGAAATAGCTCTAAAGACAAGAAACTCCTAGCCGAAGTGACGAGACAATCTCTCACGCTGCTACCAAAGGAACGTAATGGAAAAAGTGACCCAAACCAAAATCGAGCCTCAACCAATAATCAAACTACCACAAGCACAGCGAGCTACGTGGAGCTAGTAGAAACGGTAGAAAAACCCAGATCAAATGAACAACCTCTGAGAAAAAGAACTCTCAACAGAACTGCTATTACGATAAGGATCTAATAATTACTTAAGAGGATAGCGACTGTGGAGTGAAAGAGCCCCAGGTCGTCGAGATAGCAAAGAAAATAAGGGCGCCCGCACCTATCGCAACAAAGGAAACTACAGAAAAAGAGGAACTATCAGGCAAAGCTCAAAATGAAAGTGACGTGGACAAAGAATAGGCCGCCACTCGATCTGAACCTACTCTACCACAAGTCACCAACGATGTCAATCCAAGGGTGACAAAAAGCAATTCTGTCGCCACTGTATCAAAAAAGAATGATGGTGAGTGGTTTGATATATTTGAACACTTGAAAGCTCAAATAGGAGTGAGCAAAAGGACAAAGACAAAGAGAGACACTCTAAAACAAAATGAATGTAAAAAAAAACAGAAAACCAACAAGCTCAAAAGCATAAGAATCCTCGCAGCTCAGCAAACTTTTTTAGAAATATTAAACCACTGAACATAGCAGTAAATAATTCAGAGCAGCCAGCTATGAAGGAAAAACAAATGATTGAAGGAGCCATAAATGTAGGTGGAAAGGTTCCTTCCGAAATTCAGCATGAGGACAATAACCCGCAGATGGAGAGCATAGTTGAGCTGGACTCTGAGGAAGATGAATGTGATGTAGAGGAGCTGCTGAATATGTCAACTTATAGTACATCTGAAGCGGACGAGCACAAAGAAGAAAATAGGGATGAGACGAACAAAGAAACTAAAAAACATAATGGTCAAGGTGACCCTAATTTAGAGCAAATTTCACAAAACTACCTCTGCAAGAACGCAAGAAGGAGAGCGAGGAGGAAATATCAGGCAAAAGAGTGATCTCATGGCCAGAAACACAGAAAAAAAATCTGCCTATAATCAAGAAATCTGAGAAAAAGATTGAGGAGCCTCTAACCTTCCTCACCCTGGAAGAGAAAAGGATAAAGAGCATGTTGAGATTGAAAACCAAACCCACGAATAGGGAAGAACTACAAAGCTCATCAGAAGATGAGCAGGAGAATTTTAGGTCGGGAGTGGAAACCCCGAATGAGAATTTAAACAGAATAACAAAAGAAAGAGGAAGCACAAGGGAAAAGGCAGATGAGCCAGTCAAGCAGCAGCAATCAACCGAGAATACTGATAGTAACGGGGTGTCAAAGCAACATCAATACAGAATACTAGTCGAAAAAATAGATAGCAGAAAAAGTGATGCTCCATTGAATTGATACACCATTCTACAGATATTCCAAAAAATACTGGTGTTAAAAGAGATAAAGAGTCCACGAATCAATCGTGTGGAAATCATCACTGACATGAATCAGAAATTTGTGCTGTTGCACATTCACGAGAAGAAAGACGCAGAATTGATCATGATGTGCGAGAGACAACTTCTGGAAGTAGGTTATCAAGTGTACGAAGTTGACAATACTTTGGGGGAAAAGGAATGCGAAACACTGAAAGACACAAAAGTACCACCAAAAAAGGAGATTGTGACACTGTCAAACAAAACACTTGAAAAAATTACAAAACAGGAACACAAGAGCAACGACAATGCAAAAGGCAAAGACTGTGATGTAGGAATATCATGCTCATCAGATGAGATAAGAAAGAAGAAAATTAAAATAACAGTAGAAAACCGCGGAAAGACAGGTGTTGTGAGATCAAAAGATACAGATTCGAACACTGGAGAGGATGAGAACACAAATTGGAACTAGCTAGCAAAGTCGTTAAATGCTACAAGGAAGAGCTAATGCCATAACGAGACAGCAAATTTGGTGATAGCCTCATGGAATACAAGAGGATTTTCGCATCTTATGAGAGACCCTCCGGAAATATTAAAAAAGCCTGATTTGATATGTATGCAAGAGACATGGCTTACAAGCATGCCATGTGTGGATGGCTTCGAAGTAGCAATAAAACCAGCCATAAGACAAAAAAAGGGCGGCCAATGTCGGGCCAACTGATTCTAATCAGAAGAACATGCAGTCTAAAAATTAAGTCAGCTCATAACTTGTCACCCTTTCTCCAGGAGGTATGCTTAGAACAAGCGAATCAATCGGTGAAGAATATCCACTTATTACACATACTAAATGTATATTGGAACACTACACCAAAGTCCAATCAAAAATTTGAGGATGAACTTATTGAGGCCCTAGATTCCATTCTAATAGAGGGTCCAAAGGCATCAATTATGTTATGCTGAGACTTCAACATGAAACTAGCCGAACTGGAACAACTGAAAACACTGAGAACCAGTAGTGAGAGATACAAAAATGAATGCTGGTTAGAAGAAATGTCACTTAGAAATCTATCAATGCTAAATGGAGCAACAAGAGGCGACATCCCGGATAAGCCCACATGGGAAAGAGGACGTCAACAGTCCGTACTAGATTACATTTTCGTATCTGAGAGTTTATTGCAAGAAACAGTTTCCTTTAGAATCACTAAATCTAAACAAAGTGATCATAACATAGTATCTATGGAATGGAAATGGAATAAAGCCATGGAGCGGGAGCAGTGGAGATGTGAAATCGCAGTAGTGCCTAGTTGAAACCAATTAAGGTTAAAGAACACTGATATCAAGGTAGTATCTGAACAGCTGCGACGATGCCAGGAGAAAGGCATAACGGAGGCAATGGAATATCAGCAGCTACTAGAAATTTATAAAATCAAAAAGAAGTTCTCTTCAAAGAATCAAAACTCCCTAAAGCACCAGTATGACCCGGAGGTTGCAAGAAAGAAGAGAGAACTAAGGAAAACTTTAAGAGTAATTATGGCAGCTAAAGGGGCGCTGACAAAAAATCTGGCAAAAAAAGCGAAAAACCAATATAATAATTGGTGTAAACGACACAGTGCAATGATGGAGCAAAGAGATGCCGAAACGATTTTGAAGGCCCTCAATCAAAGAAATTCCAGAGGTTTTTGGGCCATACTAAATGAAACAACTCTGAAAAGGCCATACTAACAAATATGGTAACGGAAAACGACTGGGAATGTCACTACACAAATCTATTTAAAAGAAGGAAAAGCCCGGGTACAATAAAGCTTCAACCGAAACTACCATGGGAAATTAAAATAGATAGAGAGGACATTCGATCATCAATTTTAAAAAGTAGTGCGTCCAGAGCGGCAGGCCCCGATTGCCTCTCCAACGTCGATTTAAAAGAGAACAGCGAAGAGTGGTCCGAATTCTGTGATATTCTATTCCAGGCGGTAACAAAAGAAGGAAGGATCCCCGCGACCTGGAAATCAGGGATCATTGTGCCGATATTTAAGAAAGGAATTCGATCTGATCCGGCTAACTATCGGCCCATAGCCCTCCTCGACGTAATAGGGAAAGTGTTTGCAACCCAGCTCCTGAAACAACTTACAACATGGATTAGCCAGGAAAAGATCTACGATGAGTGCCAGTCCGGGTTTGTAAAAGGAGTGGGTTGTAGCACTAACCTACTAATTCTAAATTTAATGAAAATCGATGCCATCAGAGCAGGTCACAAAATCTACCTGGCATTTATCGACATGGCAAATGCGTTTGATGGAGTGAACAGAGAAATCCTTTGGTGCAAACTGAAAGAGAGGGGATGTAATGAGAGCCTAATTGCCGCCATCAAAGAACTCTACTCCGACACCTACATTCAAGTACGGCTAGACAGCGAAGGAAATTTGTCAAAACCAATACCCACAGAGAGAGGTGTGAAACAGGGGTGCCCATTAGGGGCTACCCTGTTCAACCTCTATATTTCAGAAGTGGGAAACACTCTGGCAAACATGATCTCATTCCCACCTCTAATTAAGGGAGCCCAGTTACATCATATTCTATATGCTGACGATATGGTGACCTTAGACCGCACACCAATCAGTCTACAGAGAAAACTAACAGCACTAAAGATCTATACAGAAAGTCTCGGCTAGAGATAAATGCAGCCAAATCAGAAATCCTAGTCCTAGAGAACAAAAGAGGACGACCGACATCTAAGTATAGAACAAGTTGGTTTGTGGGAAAGAAGAAACTTGTTAAAGTGCAGTATACAAGATATCTAGGCAGAATGATCAACTTCAGCCTAAATGATGAACCTATGGTGAAAAAAATCTTAAACAGCTATAGACAACTAACTTCACAAGGAATGATAATGCAAAAGAAATATGGGAAATTTACCTGTGAGCCAGTAAGAAAATTCTACCAAAATAAAGTGATGCCAATTCTAACCTACGGGGCCGAGAACATGTTTGGCTGTGACCATAAGATATGGTCCAGATGCAAAGGATTTTTTTGGAAGAAAATTCTCCAGATACCCCAAAGCACCCTGACTGCTTGTGTCCTATATGAAGAAGGGATCTCGACTCTGAACGCAAGAATTATATGGAATAAACTAGTGCTTTTCAGAAAGACATATGAAGAGGCGAATTTGCCACTGTTCAAAATACTGACGGGAAACGAGCTAGTAAAAAACTCTGGCTTAAAAGAATGGAAACATCAATGTAGAGAGATGCTTAGTCAATTGAGGACGGATGAGATAACACTATGGTACAATCCAGAGTCTGTGAAAAAGAAATTATTAGATCTTGACTGGATTGAAACCGGTGAGAAACAATCAGCACAAAAATCTATGTTAAACCAACCCAAGGAAGCAAAAAAACGAAACACGCTCCCGAAATATTTGGTTCTCTCAATGTGCAAACGTCTAAGAAGACATTATTTGAAGTTCCGTCTGAACATCATGGAAACAAAGGAAATTCTGAGGAATGGACGCTTGATCCCAGCAGGAAAGATATTGTGTAGATTCTGTGCAAATGAGGAAGAAAATCTAAAACATCTCGTCCTGAATTGCACCGAACTAAAAGTTCAACGGGAAAACTGCCTAGGGAAAGTGATGACAAACGATGCTGAATGCGGAAGAATGGTGGGACCTACTACACTGAATGAAAGTAAATCAACAATGATTGCGATGATGAGATTTCTGGAGCAACTGCAGAATCAACTAGAAATGATATCAGCTATGCTAAAGGAGAGGCCTGTGCAGAATAAAGACTGGAGAACATGAACCCAAGTAATGTTAAATGTAGGAATTAAGTAAAACAGAAACTAATGGAATGATAAAGTCGTATGGAAGTAGATCGAATCAATGCTAAAGAGACATAACAAGTAAAGATGATAAGTGTGTCTTTTTCTTACCATTTTTTCCTCTTTTTTTTATTAAACAAAATGTTTTTCAAAAGTTTGTATAAACTAAATGAAATTAAAAAAAAATAAAAAACAAGATACCCAGAAGCCATACCTATGAGAACTGTTACAGCTCAGGCTTTGGCTAAGGCTCTACTTGGTATTTTTACTAGAGTAGGGTTTCCTAAGGAAGTGATATCCGAAAGGGGATCCAATTTTATGTCCCACTACATGCAAGCCATGTGGAAAAAATGTGGTGTCACTTACAAGTTCTCTACAGCCTACCATCCACAGACAAATGGACTGGTAGAGGGGTTTAATGGTACTATGAAGAGCATGATAGGGGCTTTAGAAGAACCCTTAAGAAAAAGTGTGACCTTTTACTGCCATGTTTCTCTTTGCATATAGAGAAGTCCCTCAGAAGGGAGTTGGTTACAGTCCCTTTGAACTTCTCTATGGCCATCCAGTCAGAGGTCCATTGGCCCTGATCAAGGAGGGGTTGGAGAGTGCTCCTTCCCCCAAGCCAGTCAGAGTGACTGACTATGTGATAGGTCCCGGAGGAGAATGTCACACATGTTGGCAGAAGCAAGTGATAACTTGAAAGCAGATCAGGCTCTGGTCAAACATTGGTATGTCTAGAAGTCCGGCATGGTTGATTTTACTCAAGACCAGTTTTTATTAGTTATGGTGCCATTAAGGCAGAGGGCCTTGCAGGACAAATGGATAGGACCCTTCAAGGTTGTGAACCAACTTGGAGAGGTGAACTATCTGGTGGACTTAGGCAGACCTAAGGAGGCTCCAAGAGTATTTCACACCAACCGTTTGAAGGCATATGTCTCGAGACCAGAAGTGGGAGCTTTTCTTCTAGGTTCAGCTCAAGAGGAAGAGGAGAGTGAGCCTCTACCTGACCTCCTCAGAGGCCAACCTTTGGATGAGAAAATAGAAGGAGCCAATCTCTCTTCTCAAATGACTTCTGAACAACAGGAGGAGTGCAAAGTTCTGTTATATCAGTTTGCCTCCATGTTTTCAATATCACCATGCTTGACCCCTTAGGGCCAGCATGATATTCTCTCTGGTGACTGTCTATCTGTGAAAAGCAGAGGTTACAGAATGTCAGAACATGTGAGATCCCACATCAAAGGAGAGGTCAACAAGATGCTTGATCTCGGGGTTATAGAACCCTCTACATGTCCATGGTCTAGTCCAGTTGTTCTAGTACCAAAGGCAGGATCCAAGGAGTTGAGATTCTGTGTGGACTATAGAGCTCTAAATGCTGTCTCTAAGACCGATGCCCATCCTTTGCCAAGGACAGATCAGCTGGTGGATATACTTGGTTCAGGCAAGTACCTCAGTACATTTGATCTAACCTCAGGCTATTGGCAAATAGCACTGACAGACCATGCCAAGGGGAAAACTGCATTTTCTACCCCAGCAGGCCTCTACCTATTTAAGGTAATGCCTTTTTGGACTAAAGAATGCACCTGCTACATTTCAAAGGATGGTTAGTCAAGTTCTGAATGGGATGGAGGACTTCTGCATGGCATAATTGGGTGACATTGCAGTGTTCAGCCCTACATGGAAAGAACATATTGATCACCTGGGATATGTTTTACAGGCTCTTGAGCAGGCCCATCTGACCATAAAGGCAAGCAAATGTCAAATTGGACAGAGTAAAGTGGTCTACCTTGGTCATGAGGTAGGAGGATGTGAGATAAGGCCATTGCCCAGCAAAGTACAACCTGTGCAAAACTGTGCCACCCCTACTACTCAAACCCAAGTGGGAGCTTTCCTAGGTCTCACTGGGTACTACAGGAATTTCATTGAGAACTATGGGACCATTGCTTCTTCCTTGAATGCGATCTCCTCTCCAAAATTCCCTAAAAAAGTTAGATAGAATGAGAAGTGCACTCAAGACTTTGAAAGCCTGAAGAGAGCCCTGAGTCAAGCTCCAGCCCTAGGAGCTTCTGATTACCGCCAACCGTTCATTGTGCAGACAGATGCCTCCAATATAGGTATAGGTGCAGTCCTTAGTCAACTGGATGAGAAAGTTAGGGAGCACTCCATTTGCTTCATCAGTAGGAAACGGAATGAACCAGAAACAAGGTGGGCAACCATAGAGCAAGAATGTTTTGCCATTGTGTGGAGTTTGAATAAGTTTAGACCATACTTGTATGGATCCACTTTTGTAATTCAAACTGACCACCAACCCTTGAGATGGTTAATGCAAATGAAGGGGGGGAACCCAAAACTTCTGAGATGGCCAATCTGTCTGCAAGGTTTTGATTATACCATTGAGCACAGAGCCAGATGTCACCACCAAAATGCTGATGGTCTCTCTAGGATGTTTTTAACCGACTAGAGGTAGAGATTCATCCAGGAGTGGATTAAAGCCTCCTGTCCCTTAGTCTGGGGAGCGGGGGGGCGAGTGTGAGGGAGAATTCTCATAATGGTTGATTTCCCTTACCTAAAGAGTCCCCAAGCAGCTTTGCTGGATTTCTAGGATTTTTTTTTCACCTGGTAAGAGTGTGAGCCTTTTACCCACTCTTACATGTGTTTTGCTGTGTGTATGTTTACTGTTTGTGTGATCTTGGGCACTGGAGCCTCACCTACTCCATGTGCACCACTTTTTTTGTGTGTTACACAGCACCTTCAGTGCAGTGACACAGGTTTTTTTTTAGACTTCCCACTGACTCCATTTTTCTGGGGCTGACTACTGTCGCTCAGAAACAGGTAAAGTTGACATTAACTTTATATAGTCACTTTAAACCATAAACCCAGTACACCCCATCTTACACGGAGCATTGGAAAGGGTTAACTCTTATCCCTTTTTGTCTGTGCCTCTTGGATCCTTGTTTCGCTCCCTTAACATTAAGACTTGGCTGGTGGCAGTGGTAACTACCCTAACTTTCCTACCACGATTATCTTATATGAACGTGGTATTGTTCCAGGCTATTATAGTAGCCTCGAACATAAACCTGCTTGACCAAATACATTTTATTTTGGTTCCGGCTGGGGTTATTCGCCATTACTTTTTGTTAAAGTCTTTTTCATGTTTTTCTCTGCGTGCCAAACCGTGGATGATTCCTTTGTTCGCTGTTTTTTAGCGGATTTCTGCAAAGAAGCCCTCCTTAAGGTGCCTGATAGTCTAGAGGGGAAAGATGTGAGGGAGGGATCTTCGGACCCCTGCCATGGGTTGTCTTAGTAACCCAAGTCGCACTCTTGTCTGATTGGCTAAGGGGAGTGGCCTTGCCAGGCCAGCCACCCTGCTGTGTGATTGACAGCCAGGCTGTATGAATGGGGGAAAACTGCATAAAAAGCAGGTCTCTGGGACTGGAAGAGCAGAGTCACCACTGGAACGCAAGGACCAATGAGGAACTGGAGGAAGAGGACACCTACCACGACTGAACCGCCCGGTGAAGCGCTGTTGCAGGTCCGAATGTCCAAATCTGACGACAGAGAAGATCCTCCAGGAAACTTCTTCCCTTGATCTGATGGGAGCAACCAGTTTGCCCAAACTACAAGCCAGGACCCCTCTGGTCGAATTCGCTGTAAGAGGTACAGTGGGCCAGATAGCCAGGAAGGTCAGACCCTGCTTGGGTTTTAAGAAGCACACCTTTTATTTGTTGTTTTGCTCTGCTGCTGTTTCTTCCCTGTGTGGTGCAGGACCCTCCAGTCTTCCTACTTCGTGTCAGTCTCTACAGGAACCGTGAGCCTGCAGGAACCACCGGGAACGTCCGCCTCAGCTACAGCTCCCTCTCCATTTTAAGGTACTGTGCAAATCTGGTTGTCCGTTTCGGTCAGCCACAGTGAAAATGTCTGAAATCTTTCTCCAATCCGAGGGCTTGTCCTTCTCTTCTCTATGAACTAACTTTTCTACCAACCAACCTCATCTGGAATCTGTGCCCCAAACTTTACAGCGAACTACCCTGAACTGTGTGATCTTGAGCAAAAGACTTTTGTCCTATTGACTTTGGCCCTAAGCCTTTTCTATCTGATCTCCTCACTGTAGTCTCTCTTGTTCTAATGACCTGATTATATACCTGCTGGTTTTGCCTAATTTCTAATAACTTTGTCTTTGCCTCCCTTTTAAATTGCTGGAGTGCCATTTTGCTCCCACTTCATTTGTGAGCCTAACTTGTCTGGAATTTAAGGGAAGTGGTGTGGTGTATTTATGATTGTGATTTTTGACTTGCTTAGAAAGGTGAACTGTTATACAACTGATAAGTAAATAAATATATATTCTTTTACCTAGAAACCTTGAGTCAGTGTTTGCCTGAATCATAGTAATTGCTGTCCTTTGTGAAACTATTTGTACTGATCACTTACACTTGAGAAGTGAAAAATCTTGAAATTCAGCTGTTGGAAAAGACTTGGGGTTAGGGGTCTTTTAGGCTTTCCCCTTGGTGCCCAGGTAGGTGCACCCACACATGTGAGTCATCGGGATACCGGTGGGAACACAGGATGGTAGGCCATGTGTTGTTGGCAGCGTGTTTCGGTGGATGAGCTCAGTGAAATGTGCGAAAAAAATGTTTTGCCACATTTCAGACTTTGCCGGGGTTTCTGGGTAATAAATTATAGGCTGATTTATGCAAGTCAGACCTCTGCGGATTCCCACGGATGTCCTCTTTTCGGAAATGCATGTGGTTCCCCATTTTCCATGGTGGCTTGGACACCCGAGGCCCATATCTGTATGGTGTGCCAATCTGCAAAAATCGTGAAATTCAGCTGTTGTAAAAGACTAGGGTTTAGGGGTATTTTAGGCTTTCCCCTTGGTGCCCAGGTAGGTGCACCCACACATGTGAGGTGACTTGGAGCACCCCCTTTTCACCCAAAGAGCCTTCTCTTCCTGGGGCGCCATTCCTTGTAGTTCAATTATTTGTGTAAGTGGCACAGCAGTGTACAGTATTGCTAACTGTAACTGTTGGGTTGCCACTTCGGGATACGCATTGACATCTGTGTCCCTGTGATATGCCACCCCTTTGACAGTCTTATCTGCTGTGTCATTACCAAGAGTGATGGGGTCTGTATTTTGAGTGTGGGCGGCCCATATAACCACTGCTACTAGTCTTGGGCAGGACAAAACATAACTCAACCTCTCTAACAAGGTAGAATGCTGTATGGGTGTACCGTCAGACCTCAAAATCCCCTTCTTTTCCATCTGGGCAACCCTGAATTTACAGTGGTGGCCATGTATGCAGAATTCAAATAAATGGTCAGTAAACATATTTGGAATGCTTCTAATACTTCAATCAATGCCATCAGCTGTGCTGCCTCGGCTGAGTACTGTGTAGGTGATCTTTTCTGAACTACAGCCCCATATTCCCCATCTACCAGGCACACCACTGCTCCACCTGTAAGTCTCTGACCAGTCTCCTGATCAGTTGTTGATGGACATCCCATTCCTCAATTGCTCCCTACCCTGTTCATGCTAAATCATCTTCAGGACCATCATAGGTGATGTAATCATGCTCTTTCTTAACAGGTATTGCAATAAACGTGGCAGGATTTACTGTGCAGCATCTCACTACGTGAATGGATGGGCTGGACAAAATTACTTCACAGTCAGAGGCTCTTTGTGTGGTTAAAGTGGATTTAGATTGTTCAAGAATTGCAAATACTACGTGCTCTACATATAATGTCACTGAGCACCCCGTAGTGACTGTTGAGGACTTCTGGATGGCAAAGGCTGCAGCGGCCAATGCCAGTTTGCAAGTGAATTGGCCCTGAATCACTGAATATAATATAGCACTGTAATATGCTAGTGGTGTGTGTCTTAATGATGTTTGTTTCTGAGCCAATACAGCAGTCATCATTTGTGCATTGGAATGTGAAAATAAATAAAACTCTTTCGGGTAGTCAGGTGTTGCTAGTAGTGGTGGATTGCTTAAGTCATTTTTTAGTTCCTCAAAACATGTTTCTATTTCTCCTGTCCATGTGAGTGACCCTGTCCTTCTCGGTGCTTCTTTGAGTGCCAGCAGTAAAGATTTTATGTAACTGGAATAGTCAGACATCCATGCTCTACAATAGTTACACAAACCCCAACACTGTTACATTTCTTTGACTGTGGTGTGCTGTGGTGTGTTCTGTATTGCTGCTGCTCTTTCTGGCATTACTCTCTTTCCTGCTGATTATATAATTTGTCTTATATACACCACCTCTTTCAGACAGCATTGAATTTTGTCCTTATCTTCTTTGTATCCTTTGTCTGCAAGTAGTGCCAACAGTGTAACTGAATCTTCCCTATATATATATCTTCTGTGGTACTGCACACTAGGAGGTCATCTACATACCGAAATACCGTGTTTGGTACATTTACATTGCTCAAATCCATGTCTAGTACTCTGTTAAAAATACTGGGGAATTCAAAGTACCCCTGAGGAAGTCTGGCATTTTGGAAACTGTGCCTGTGTTAAGTAAACAAAGTGAGGTATTGAGAAACGGGGTACAATGTAATGGAGAAGAATGCATTTTTCAAATCAATGACAGTAAAATGTGCGGCCTCGGTTGGTATATTGCTTAGGATCGTGGCGGGGTGCTGTACACTTGGGAACACAGCTTCAACAATATTATTTAAACAATGTAAATCCTGTATCATCCTCCAACTTTACCCTTTTGCTTTTTTGACAGGGTACATTGCAGTGTTACAAGGAGATTCTGAGGGCTCTATGATGCCCTGCTGCCATAACGCAACTATTGTCTTGTGTATTCCCTCATCTTCCTCTATGGATAATGGATACTGTCACACTCTGGGCAACACTGCTCCCTTCTTCAGCCTGATGTGCACTGCTTCTATGCTCTTCAAGAGCCCTAAAACAATGGAGGTTGTGTGTCCATAAGGTGTTTGGGACATGTAACAAATCTTCCTGCAGATGTGTATGCAGGCATTCAGCAATAACTATAAGACCCAGGACATTCCTATGCTGTATCATTATTTGACATGGTATACAAACCTCCAGGATCACCTCACCTTCATTGCTAGCATCTTCAAGCATCTGTCCATCTGGCACCCCACTCAATGATTGTGCAGGGTCAATACACAAAACTGTATACCACTCATCTCCCACTACGTCAGTCCCTAAGATTTTATTTTCAAATTTGTTTATTGGCATTTTCGTTATAGTTACATATTTCAAGGTGATCGATTGGCCAGCGACATTCAGCCTTTGTGGTCAAACAACAAACTTTACATAACATGAACATAAACAATAGAAACATTAACTATCTCCGATTCAAGGGTGGGTGATGACTGATGAGGTTGTAAGCGGGGAGGAAGCGGCCGGGCAACATGGGCACGGGTATGGGCTTTCCGAGAATGTTAATGCTGGAGGGGCTTGGTTTCGAATGTCTTAGGCAATCATTCAGGTCCTGTGCTAGGGCCGGCAGGTGGTTCAGGGGGGCTTATCATCCGAGGAGTGAAACAGTCTAGACATGGTGTCTTTCCAAGCAGCAAGGGCCATGCTTGACTCGTCCGTAGATCTAGCCACGCTGTCCTCCCAAGCTCTTGTTTCGGCAGTCGCCCATCTTTCGAATTCTTTGCGCCATGCCCTTTGATTTGGTCCTGCCGGCCGTTTCCATGCCATGGCGATAGTTCTTTTGGCTGTTATGCATAGCAAGTCCATCAGCTTAACCGCATATTTGAGTTTGGCCAGTCTGGGGTAGCAGCCTAGGAGGCATTCTGCTGGGGTCCATTTATATCTGGTGACTTCTGCCTCTTCGCAGGTTTTTTTTACAGTCGACCAGAGGCTACGGTTTTGGCGCAGTTCCATAACATATGGATTAAGTCTGCTCCCTCTATCCCACACCAGGTGCACTGTGTCTGGGCGGTTTTGTTGAACTTAGCGATTCTGCTCGGGGTTAAGTAGGTACGATAGAGTACATTTAACTGGATTAGCCGAAATCTCTGGTTTCTAGAGACCTCTTTCGGGAAGGACAGCGCTCTGCTCCATTCCTCTTCGGACAGCTCCAGTCCCATGTCTGATTCCCAGCGGGTCTTTAGTATATCACCGCAGGGATTGGGGATGTCAACAAGGAGTTTATATATCTGAGATATTGCTTTCCCCTCTTCACTCAGGGTGTACATCAAGGCCAAGAGGGGAGTGTTCTCTGGTTCTTCTGGCCAGGTGTTCCATTTTGTGCGTGCTATCTTCACCATTTTGTAATCCGCAATCAACACCCCTCCAAATCTAACGTAATGATGGTACCCAGTGCATGGTTTTAGGGTACTGCTATCTTAAACAGGAATTCTGATGGCATGCTCCATGGCTTATTTCTAATACCTGGCACCCAGCTCAACAACACAGTGATATATAAACGATTGCAACGGGTTCCACCACATTCATCTAGTGGTGTCATCACTGTACAGTGCTCGTGTTATTGCCAGGATCGTAGCATAACAAATTCCTGGTGTGGGGCACACTACCCCTTCTTCTGATTATGAAATTGTCATGTTCAACTTGCTTAACAGATCCCTGCCTAACAAGAACACTTGTGTTGCAGTTGAAAACAACAGTGAAGTTAACACCTCTTTGTTACCTACCTTAATGGGTAAATCTTCCATAAACGGAACCAAATGTATAGCCCCAGAGAATCCTTGTGTGTCCATTACCTTTTCTGACAAGACGAAGCACCCTTCCTTTATGCATGATTTTGTTGCACCTGTGTCAACCATGAAAACAAATGATTTTTGCTTTTCTCCACACCTACCAGAATCCGGATCTATGGCTTCAGGATCGGGCCGCCGGAGAAGCAGATGAGCAGGAGCTAGACACGGTGAGCATTACGCTGCAGGAGTGCAGAATAACGCAAAGTGTGTTCTGCTGTTTGGGTGTGGTTTAAATAACCCAGGTTAATTTATTCCAGGCCAAGTAGTTTCAGGCCCAGCCACACCCAAAAGACAAGACCGTATGGCTTGGTTCTAAAGAACTGAGCTGTGTAATATGCCTCCAGGTTGGATTAAGGTCCAAAACTGATATTACTTTATTCTGGATAATGAGCCTGGTGCCAAAGGCGCCAGGACTGACTCCATGTATGTTTTTAATGGAGTTTTAAGGCCCTTGGGGCCAGTGTGAAGGGCTTTAGCCCCACTGCTGCCAGGGGGCTGTTATGCCTGAGGAGGTCAGGGGCATGGATTGTGACACTTGTCCAAATCCTTCTGTAACTCCTTTGGAATCCCTTTCTTTAACATATGATAGAATACTGCTATAGTCTTATCCCATGGTTCACCTGTCTCCACCCTCCACATTTCCTGATTCTGGAGTATGTATTGTGCTGGGTCTTCTTCATCTTTGATAGTAAACATCATAATTGAATGTATGTCCGGTGTATTGTATATGCTGCTCTAAGAGCAGCCCATACTTTAGCCTGACAATCGATAAAATGCACCCATCATGGTTTCATCAACTATCTGTACCCCTGAATAACCCATTTATTTCCAAATATCCTCCACTTGATCTCCTAGTAATGCAGCAAACACGCTTTTCATGTCTCCTACTGCTAGTGTAATGCCTGTGGTTTGTTTTTCAAGTGCACATATCCACTTGCCTGTTCCTGCTGTGAGTGATGGCAGAGCCTTCATCAAGTTGTTTCTATCCATGTGTGGCCAAGGCACATACTGCACCCTCTTTGGGTAACAATGGAAACTGTTTTCCCACCTGCTTAGCCAGTACTTTATTTCAACTGGCTTCCCCTTCATCACCACCATGCAACCTGGTCATGCCCTCAGTCCTGGACCTCACACACTCTCCTCATCTCTCTGACCCCTATTCCTTCTCTTCTGCTACCACTGCATCTGATGTGATTGATTTGTAATCACTCAGATGCAGATGTGATTGTCTGCCCCTGATAGTCATGATTTGTCTGCCCCTGATAGTCCCTCTTGATATCTCTCATCACTGCGACCATCATGCTTTGTTTTAACATATATGTCCTTAATCATGCTGCTATCAATCCTGAATAAAATATCAACCACTCTCCATTCATCTGGGTCCCACTTGACAGGCCCATAGGGAGGCTCTTGCTTAGCAGTCTGTTTCTGAAAGAGGCTGTATATAGGTGGGGTTGAAATTGGTATTACAGCCTGTACATCTGTGGTAGTGCCATATTCCTTTTCCACATGTGTATCACTGTTTTCCAACAACAATGTTTCTGAGATGCAGTGAGGGCATGTAAATGCACCTTTCTCTGTCAGACATAGTGTGTGTTTATTATCAGGTTGCAATAACGACACATTTTCTTGCATTGACAATAGTATCTATGAGTGACTTTAGATTGGTCACTGGAACGTGAGTGGATGATTTCTAGCCTTCCCTGTGGATAGGTGACGCTACAGTTCATATTTACATTTTCCTCAGAAATATCAAATATCAAAATCATCCTTACAACAATGAACCTGAGCCACTGGGCCTCATTACGACCCAGGAGGTAAGTTACCGCCTGGGCCGTGACTTTACCACCATGGCGTAAACTACGTTTACGCCATGGTGGTTGGCGGACTTACCGCCCCATTCCGACCTTGGCGGGGCAGTAAGTCCCCAATCCCCATTTACCCTTCCCCATTCCCATTTCTGCCCCATAGGGCATAATGGGAGTGGGGAAGGCGTTAATTACGCCACCGTAAATTACGGTGGCGTAATTAACTCCATGGTCCCTTAGCGCCATGGATTTTAACACCTGCTAAAAGCAGGTGTTAAGTCCGCCATGGCGCTAAGGGACCTCGTACTCAGGCGGTAAGGGTCGGCGCTGTTTACGCCGCCGTAAAACCCTTACCGCCTGAGTCGTAATGAGGCCCACTGTTTTACCGAAACCAAAGAAGACCCCTAAAGCAAACCAAATCCCTTTAAACTGAATAACAGTTTACTAAACACAACAAATGAACAAAAAAACAGACTCAACCCCCAGTTTGGAAACATTGCTATATTCAAGAAGGAACGGGAAAACTAAATATAGCTCATTAAGGGCAAAGACAAACATGAACATAGCTCAATAAAATGGACATGAATTTATTGATTATGTCCTAGAAGAACAAGTTAATCAAGGATGTAAAGTGATTAATAAACAGCACAATAATAAATTACAGGAATGAGCCACTCCTGTCCTTTGACCAGATCAACGGCAGCGTACATGGTCACAGTAAAAACACAACAAACATTTGTTCTACAAATAGTTAGTGAACATTAAGTAAGACTGGCGCAAACCAAAGAGCAAGGACAAATCACAAAATATGAAGCAAAAAATCAGAAAAGAAAAAGAAATGCAACTATTGATGGAAGTGTAAAAAGAAAATTAACAAACAACCGACATCCTAAAATAAATTTGAAATACAGGCACTAATATTACAGGTACTACAGGAAACACAAATGTTGAGAACATACTTGATAAGGCCTACAGAATTGGATAAAGAGATACAGGGAGATTTGGGACAAAGGACAAAGGTTTAAGGCAACAAAAATGGTTGAAAGGCATGCAAAATTAAACAATATAACATGAGAAACAACAGATAGGTTTAACTTAGACAATGGATACTGTTATACTAACATTAAAACCTTTACAGTGTTAAATGGCAACACATATGTGGTTATTCTAACGCACCACTGACCCAAGGAGTTCTAGGGAATAGATGTGGATTCATGATCATAGCATGAAATGCCAGGTATACTTAATGTGAGCTTTGATTTACATGAGTGAGTCATATATACACACTATCAAAAATCAACAGAATGCACTATTCATACCATATTTCCTTCAAGTATGTTATCTACTAACAATGATTCATCTGTGTTCCACAGATTACAACTATTGATTTGTTGCTTAACTTGCTACCCAAACCACCTACCCAATATTTTACAACATAAAACACATCTTTAATGACTGTTTCCGTATTCCTCTTTATATATCATTTTATAGGAAATATTCGATCAGACAGTATACCAAAACTACCAATATTTTAATTTTCCTAATTGCATGAGTAACATACAATAATGATCCAAGTACAGAATACCTGTTGTTTAATCTCCTTGTTAACACATTAACAATAGACACATATTTTACATTCTGAAAGGATGTAGTTGCTGCAGTTCATTTTATCTATTTAAAATTCTATTTCTTGCAATATATCTACAGTGCTGAACTAACTTATGTGTCATTCTTTCCTTCATCTTCAAAGAAACATGTACAAACAAGAGGTACACTGTTACCTTTCCTATTATAAATAAGAGCTTTTTTTTAAAAAAAAAAACTTACTTTATTGAAGCACTTGATGTTACACAACACAGTACAGCAGGGTAACATATACAAAATCGGTACAGATGAGAGGGCAACAGAGTATATGAGCAAGTATTACACAGTACAGTAGGGTGAACACAAATATACTGAGGGGATGTTTTGACCTGATTCCAATATACAGGGTATAGCCTCGGGGGGACAGTTCAAGTTGATTGCGGAGTCAGGGCCATGTCTGTTATTGTTGCTGTGAACAAAAGATACATTCTGAGAGGGTTCCAAATGTCTCTTGGAAGTGATTCAGGTGGCTACATGTGCGCCCACTGCTCTTCCATGTCGTTAGCCCACGCTACATCCTTCAGCCAAAGCATGAGCACTTGTGAAGCCCAAAATAATACAGTGTTTGGCCAGAAGGAAACGTAGCCATACAAACTTACTCACAGCTCCAGATGGTGAATCCAAAATGTGAAAGACAGAGCAATGCAGGGGGCGGGGAGACATCTAAATCAGTCACTTTGGACAAAGTTGCACACACATTTCCCCAGAAGGTCGCGAGTCTCGGGCATTCCAACAGCATATGAAAGTATCTAGCATGGCCGAGGCTGCAGTGTGGGCATGCCCTAGTACCTTCATCTGAGAACATGCGTAGTATATCGGGAGTGTAGTGGTACCTGTGTAACAATTTAAGCTGTATTACTCGAGAGCATGAGTTGAATGATACTTTATGGTTCTGCGTGCACATGTCAGACCGGAGATCATCGGTTACGTCTAGTTGAAGGTCTTCCACCCATTTAGCTAGTATTTTGTGATGTACCACACCTGAATGAGTTTGAATTAAGTGACATAGGGCCGACACTCAGCTATGACTGTCGCCTCCTGTTAATACTAACCCCAGCAGTGTGTTGTTCTTGGGTTTCACCGGGAAGCAACTGCATAGTTTTTTTGCATGCTCTCCGCAGGCCTGCATATTGCAGCCACTGAGAGGATGTACTATTTGTAAGTCCTGGGATATCAGGGGTTTGAGTGAAGTTATCTTCCAGGTATAACAATCTCAATGTGTAGAATCCTTTTTGTGCCCAAGCCGCACACAAGCTGGAGTTGGCCCGCACTAGGGATGGGACACAATTCCATAGGGGAAAGTCTTCAAGAATGGGGCACGCACATCTATCACTTTCCATATTTTGCACCAGGCCAGCACCATGACGCTTGCAGGGACAAAGCAGCAATCATCAGCAAATACATCCAGGAAAACCAATGAGCACAGGTCCCTGTTTCCCACTGAGAGCCTCTCTAACAATGTGTGAGGAGGGGGTGGGTCATCGCCAAACCAAAGGGCCGCAAATTGTGCATTTACAGCCATCCAGAAAAGCTCATAGTTGGGGGCAGCAAACCCTCCCCTGTCAAATGGTTGTGTTAGTATGTCCCACTTCACTCATACTGCTCCGGAGCCCCATATGAATATGCAAATTTCACTCTCTAGCTCCTGAAAAAAGGATCGCCCGGACCGCAGCAGTATATTAAGGAAAAAATATAGAAGTTTAGGAAGAACTGTCATTTTGAGGAGTACAATTTTGCCTGCTATTGTGATGGGGAGGTGGGGCCAGCTCGTAAGCCTATCTCGCAACTGAGTCCTATATGTGTTGTAGTTGCAGTCATGCAGCGTGGGGCCATGCCTAGCCACTGTCTAGCCCATGTAGCATATAGTTGCCCACTTGAACCCCTGTCTGTAAGTGGAAAGAGCTCAGATTTGCTGCAATTCACTCGGAGACCAGACATCTCTCCAAAGTTTAGTAGATCTTCCATAATGGGCCTTAAATGTTCCTGGGGATTCAAAATGTATACAAATGCATCATCTGCATATAAGGAGATTATCTGTGGTTCACCCGCCATCCGGACCACGCAGTGTCTGTGTTTGAGTCTTATCAAATCGGCCAAATGTACAATTATAATAGCAAAAATGACACTGACACGTGGCACGGCCTATCACAAATTGTGAGGAGAGTAATTTGTGTTGACCCTGGCCACTAGAGTTCTATAAAGGAGGTCTAGGGCCTCGAGGGACTCTGGATCAAACATGCCTCTTGACAATACGGCATACATCAACTGCCAAAATACAAAATCAAATCCCTCTTGAATATCTAATGTGGCTGCTACTGCATGGGCTTTAGTGTCTATCTGCGCCAGTATATTAAAGAGGCGACAGAGTGTCGTGGACCTGCCCGGGATGAATCCCTACTGATCAGGGTGGATAATGTATGGTATAATCAGCATCGAATGAGTAGCCAATATCTTCGCAAATACTTTCACGTCAGTGTTAGTTAAGGACAGGGGGCAGTATGAGCCGCACTGATCTGTGGGTTTACCCTGCATCAACAAGACCATGATAACTAACTCACGCATGATGCCTGGAAACGACTTGGACTTGAGAGACTCACGCCAGACCTGGAGGGGGTATGGGGCGAGGCTTTATTTGTAGCACTTATAAAATTCAGCAGTTAGGCCATATGTGCCAGGGGCCTTCCCAGTTAGCAGGTGATCAATTGCCTGGGTAATGTCAGCTATCATGATTGGGAGATCTACAGGGCCTTAGTATCTTGTGATATCTGTGGGAGTGTATCAAGAAACTCGTCAATCTCTTCTCGCGTACATGTGTCAATATTAGTGTAGAGGTCTCAATAAAACCCTGTGAATACCCTATTGATGGCCACAGGCGTTTGGACCAGGTCAACTAATATATCTCGTATGAGTGGGATACATCCACTGCCACTCTCCTGCTGTGCCATGTGAGCAAGCAGTGTGCCAGGTCTATCCCCCTCACTGTATTAGCTAGCAGATATAGGAGGGTCAAAATGTTTTACTTTGCGCATGTCTTACCCCCCACCCACTCCTCCTCTCCCCCTTCATGTCCCCATTCTCCATCCCCGCCTGCCCATTTTGTCCCCACCCCTTCACTTACTCCCTAGTCTTTCCTTCCTCCCATCTCCTCCTACCCCAGTAAGTGTATGTAGCTGCCTGCCATTCCATGAGATTTGCTCTAGTCTAGTGCCCGTTGATTTAAACTTATGTAATAGTATGCACTTGCCAGCGTCCAATAAGGGACTGCCCCATGCTATTCTATGTATGAAACCAACCACGCACCTATCTGTAGCTTCTCTCCTACGTATCTGTGCCGGTCACCATGCACTTGCCCATTGAACATTACTACACATTCATGAGATGCTGCCGCCAGTCAACCCTTAGGTAGCCCTAATGTATGCATACTATGCTTGACCATGCATCTGTTTGTAGCTACCACCATGCAACATGTGGCTGGCACCATGCTCTTGCCCACTGAAGCTGACCTTGCAACTTTATGTAGCTGCCGCAGTGTAAGATGTGGCTGGCACCATATACTTGCCCACCAATCTATTTAATTACTTGTATGTTCTTACTGCAATTGTCTGAAGCTATCATCTATGTATGTATGCCTTCAAACTGCACTTATGTCAAGCATTCTTAACAGCGCCACGATGCCGAGGGCAGTGGGCGTTTTACAAATTCAAATAAATAAATAAATAAGGGCTCTAAAGGTATCTATGGCCTCCTTAATCTGCTCTAGTATGGTTGTGGAGTGATTCCGGTTTAGTTCCTGCTCTAGTTTATGCATCCTATCCTCACATTGTACTATGCTATGTCGTATTTCCTTCAGGACACTGAACTCGCAACTTGCAATTCCACAGATGTAAACCTTAGAAGCTTCCCAAAGTGTACTAGATGAGAGTACAGAGCTTATATTCTTTAAAAAAAACAAGTGTACGTGGTCGACAATTGTGGATGCAAACGCAACATCCTGTAGAGCCAGTGGTTTGAAGCGCCAGTTGATGCAGGGCCGGGAGAGTGTTGACAGTGTCAGGAAGATGCTAACTGGGAAATGGTCAGAATAGGTGCGAGGGAACATGATGGCATCTTTAACCCCTCTGAGTAATGTGTTAGAAATGATCCACATGTAAATCTGGGAGAGGGAGGCATGGACAGTGGAATAAAAAGTACAAGAGTGGTCGTCAGTATGCAGTTTCCACCAAGCATCCATGAGTTCAAGGGAATTCATACCCTCTTTGATAGTAGAGGCAGTTTGGATGGGGCTCTATGGGTGTGGGTGGATCTATCCAACTCCAGATCCAGGATGGTGTTAAAATTCCCCCAAAAAATGGAGACTAGTGGATACCAAGCAAGCTCGTACAACATTTCTGCATACAATTGAGGGTCATCAAAGTTGGCAACAAAAACATTCATCAACAGTAGTTTCCTGCCTGCAAAAGTTGCTTAAACCAAGACATATCTACCCAGTGGGTTCGCTCTTGTATGGCTGCACTGAATTGTATGAGATCTCTGCACCTGTATCATAACCCCCTAGACTGCGATGAGTTGGATGTGTAAAAGCGGTTTCTGCCCCAGTTCTTAGCAAATCCCTCGCAGACTGGTGAGAGGGCATGTGTCTCTTGTAAATACAGGATTTAGACGTTGTGCCTTTTGACAAACAGGTGTATTTTCCGTCATTTAATTGAGTTGCCCAGACCCTGGGCATTTCAACTAAGGCAAGTTATGTTTCCCATCTGGATGCACAGTGATTAACATTTTTACCCTCATAGTCTACAGACCCAACCATTCCCCTACTTCCAACCCTCCTCTCTCACCCATCTGTTCATTATTTGTAACTGTTGTCCATGTCAACTGCAATTTTAACAACCCCAACAGTCCCTTGCCACCCCTCTCCCTCACTCCCCTAGAAAACTGGGAGATGCAATCCCACAAATACCACCCCAACTTATTAATGCAACATTGCATGGGGGAAGCTGGTGCTCGGACCCACCTCGGCCAACTCATGACTTAGACACAGATTGAAGGATAAATGTTCACATGCTTCTTATGAACTAACTAGGATTAGCATACCTATTTTCAGTTGGAACCAAGTGGATAGGAAGGTATGTACTTCCAGCATCCTTAGGGACACCGATATAATGATAGAGGTATTTAGCCTTATGTCGCATATGGCGAACCGCAGGACATGATCTGCAGGGCATACAAGCATAAAGAGAAAGCTAAATGCATCCACAAGAATCACCCTCAGGGTCGTACGCCCAGTGTTCAGGGCTTCGGTTTGGCCTCATCCAGGAACTTCATGGCCTCACCAAGCAATGTGAAGAAGAAAGTTTTGTCGTTCTACACTATGCGCAGTACAACATTGCGTATTTCAAATTGCTGTCTCTGAGCCGTTTCTTGACCACCAAGAAGAATTTCCTCTCCTGTTGGACGGCCACCAAGTCGAGATAGTTATGTATTCTGTTCGACCCCAGCAACAGATCGCCCTGTTTGCGGGCTGCCCGGAAGGGCATGTCAGAGTAATTGAGAATGGCGGCGATGATGGGCCCCACAGGTGCTCCGAGTTTGGGCTTTGATTACATGGATATGTTAGCTCGCTTAATTTGCAAATTGCAGCGATAAGGTTGGGTTGCCCAAAAGTGGGAGCAGAGTGGTCTCTATCTAATGCTCCAATGATTTTTACTCAGTAATGCAAATGTTGTTGCGGCGGGTGCATGATTACAAATCGCTGTTCTTATTTTCCACTCCCAGCACTCATCTAGATAGCGTAGTGAGTTCATTCCTCATGGCGGACATATCCTCTTCCAGAGTGCCCTGGTCTACGCTGGTCAGTCTTGTCAATGAGCATTTTATAGATTCTACGGTGCTGGTCATGTCGTTGAGTTTGCTGTGGCCCTTGGCGAATCCTTCCTGCAAACATGCCATCATGCGTTGGGTTTCAGTAAGCTCTATTGGTAGTGCCACTGCTTCCATTTCCAAAGACGTTGCACTGGTGGTCGAAGACTTGGTAGTAGACTAGGTGTACTGGTTTATAGAGCGTTGATTTTTGGCACTCCTTTTAGTCATATTGTAGTGAGTCTAGGAGCACAGATCATGGAATGGAAGCATCTCAGGTGTGTTTAACATAGGCAGGCACCCACACCTCAGTAATGACAGGTGGTTTTACTACAGTGTCTTGGGCTCCACCGATGCGACCAATGCAGTGCTACAACTAGTGATCCAGGATGGTGGGATCCGCTTTGGACTGGGTCAAGCTCCACCACAGGCTGCGTAGGATAGGGTCCGATATGTGTCTATTGATGTAGGTCCCAGAAATATGGTGGATGGCCGCCCCCATAGGGTCTGGGATGGCTGGCCCGTCATCAAATCAGTATCAGGTTGATGGTCAATATAATGCACAGTCCTGGGGTTGCAACTTGGTCAACCCCCAACCCGGCTCCCAAAGCATTTCATTAATGTCAGGATGGTGGTTGGGGGGAATGTGCACAATGCTGTTAGTCGTGGCCTGTGGCGGAGCGGCCGCCTCAGAACTCTAGTTACCAGGTTTCTCAGGCCAGGTGCAAGATGGCGCTACAAAGCAAGTAAGGAATGGTCTAACAGTAGATAAGAAGGTGACCCTTGCCCCTGCCCCTTTAGGGGGAGTTATGTCACTCGCAGTGACAGGATGCACCTACCTCTGTGGGTTCCAGCAGTCTGGGCTGCACCTCATCAACCTGAGATGGCCTCTGGGGGTGTGAATCCCTGTCTGTGCCGCTGGTCATTATGGCACTTTGTCTCGAGGTAGCAGTATGGTCAGCTAAGCGTTCCAGCAATTGAAACGTTGTGGGGGAGCTTTGCCGGTCCCATGCTTAGTCCTCAGGGTAAATATGGTGAGTGGCAGGTCTCCAGCTGCGGGCCAGTCAGGATACATTCCATGCTGTGGGGGGATCTTCGCCGCAGCGGATATATTTCAATTGCAGGAGTAAAGTGTCAGGGATCACATGTCGCCAGCAGAGAGGTGTCATAGGCGGCCACGGTGAGTGATCTCTGTAATCAATGGTCCCCCAGGGGGGAAAGGGAGGCAAGGGCCTGCCATACTCCGGTGGTCCGGATAGGACACCCCAGGCTCTGATAGGTCAATGCAGCAGGCTTCTGTGATATAGTGGGCAGCGCCAGCCACAGTTTGCTCGCCGTCCCTCGCCGCTGTAGAGAAGGAGCCAAGTATCCCCACCTCAACCACTTCACCCATATTTCCTATATGTTGGGAACCAGAGTGTGAGACTTGTGCTGTACCACTAAGGATACCAATACCAAAGAGAATCCAGGAAGCAAGGTTCCCATTGAGAAAACCTTACTTGCATACAAGAAAGTATGATGGCATTTAAATGAAATCCCGGAAGAAGCAGAGCAAGTGAATGGCCAAGACGAATGGTGATGTCATACAGAGTCAAGCTGACGTACATAGAAGAGATTCAGAGGCAAGAGAATGCAGATATTCTATAAGGCATCAAGAAAGTATCAAGGATAAGTGACATCTTGGGACCAAGGTGAAGCAGCTTATGCCACAGAACTGATGAAGATATCAAGCCAGTTTACACGTGTAGAGATGCAGAGAAACGCAAGCAGACAAAGTATTCTTGAGGCTAGCTTTATAGTGAATAGAATGCAGCATGCAACAACATATATGCATAAGTGAGTAAAGATCGGATGTTTCCACTACGAACTATAGCAGAGCTGGGCTAGAAAAGGAAGGCCTCATTTCCAGTGTGTTGCAGTAAGAAAACAAATGAATTACCAAGGTAATCTCAGAAATCAGGATGAACCATGAAGCCAAGCCAAGAAGCCAAGGTCTTAACAGGCTGGAGTGAGCAGACATTGGATTCAAATAGTGTGAAAGAACAAACCTCCTGTTCAGAAGGCATGAACCAAACAAGGAAGACATTAGAGGTCTATTAGAAAATAGTATTTTTAATGCACGAGAGGCTCGATTTTGTGGTCTTCATTCACGTGGAAGGATGAAGTTGGACGAACAAGATTGTCACACCTACGCATGAGGGCAGAGCGTGCCTTCACTCTCTGAATTCTCCAGAGCTAAGAACACTCCCAAGGACATGTTCAAAGTCCTTATTGGTAGCAGACCACTGAGGTGATGATAGATGTATATGCTAATTGGTCGGAAGCTATGGTCAAGATGAGCTCATCAGCACCTGACAGCCCAGCCTGTGTGCTGTTATCACAGGAGGAAAAGTACTGACAAAGGTTAGAGTGCCAACCAATTGTAGGGGACGACGTAATCGAGTGTCCTATAGTTTGTGTAGCCAATAGGACGTTGTGTATTTAGTGACGTTCATAGTGACCTGTTCAAGGGGAGGGTTTAGTTGTCCCACCTGCTGTTAAGAAATCAATTACTTTCTTTCACTGTCCCATCCAAGTATGGAACTTATACTTAGACATTTCCTTAGAGCCTATCATGTTATTCTATAGGTTTTGTAGTTTGCCAAATAGGATGACGTTAGTAAATACATAAGTTGACGTCTACCATGACGATTTTTTGCAATAAAAGAATGCTTTTTCTTAAGATTTATTCAGAGAATTTGCGCTGAAATGTCCATTGATGTCCGTTGTACTCCCTGTTTTAGATAATTGATATTAAAACAGTTATCCTTTTTGCCAACTACCTAAGTCATTTTGATTGTTGATGTATGAATAAAGTCTGCATCCTCATCCATCTCAAGGTTATTGCAACTCATCTCAAAGGGCTGGAGGTCACCCAGTTCACGTGGTATCTGTAATGGTCATGAGGTCAGGGGCACAGGCATGCAGGGGTCACATGCACCGGAGACCTGGGTGGACACTGTCCTGGTGCCTTTGGCACCAGGCTCCTGAACAAAAGTAAACAAGAACATCCATTTAACACCAAATAGCATAGCACTTCAGATGCATTAACCTTGAACATTCGATCCATTAAGCAGGATGCATTTACCTTGAAGATTCCATCCATTAAGCAGCCCCAAGTGTATTCTTGGATGTGGCTGCTAATGGATTGCCTTCGCACGTGCTCACTCTCTAGGAGTGGCAGGGTGTGGTTGGTAAGCTGGCCCTAATGGGCGTGCCCATGATCTCAGCTATATAAGCTGACCCGATCCTCAAGACAGACGCTTCAGGTTATTCTTCACTTGCAAGCAGCGTGATGCTCACATTCACCTGAGGTCAGGCATACCTTTGAAGATCCTGCTTCCTGGGGTTGCCAGTCATTTGGTCGACTACAAACTGGTCGACTGCAATTTGGTCGACGCCATTTGGTCGAAAACCAAATGGTCGAATTTTTTTTTTTTTTATTTTCACCCCTTTTTTGTTTTTTTTTTGGGGGGTCCCCCCCCCCCCCCAACCCCCTTTTTTTTCTTTTTTTTTTATCGACACGAAAACCCACAAAACACATATAAAAATAATAAAAAAAAATTCGACCATTTGGTTTTCGACCAAATGGCGTCGACCAAATTGCAGTCGACCAGTTTGTAGTCGACCAAATGACTGGACACCGCTTCCTGGACATCCTGCTTCCTGCCAGCATACTTACCAACTGGGGGAAGTTGTTCTTACCTGTACATCTCTTTGGCGAACCAAATATTCATCTTTACACTTTCCGGAATGCCGAAATCCTCATCTTGGAACCGCAGCACGACACGCTCCGTTCTCGACAGCAGCGCCTGCAAGCAAAAACAGAAGACAAGGTTAGACATCGAAAAAACAGTCCGTTTAAGGTTGCGCTTTGCCATACTTTGCGCTTTCCTTAAATCATCACTTACCTGCTGTCGAACATTGCCGTAGCATCCATCTTTCATCCGGCCACGTCTCACGTCTCACAGCTGCATTGAGGCAGTATTTCCATCTAAGTGAAGAAAACAGAAGAGGGACATTATTGGGGCATAAATAGGAGCAACATATAAAGACATTAAACAGCACAAACAGCATTACAAGAGCTGAAGAAAGACTTACCAATCATAAGGAGAAGCATATTCGCAGCTGGACTGGACTAATCCTTATCAGGGATCAGTGAAGGAACTAGATCCCATTTGACGCGCCCCTGCCTGAAGTAGCAGGACGGAGAGCTTATCTTGCATAATTCACAGGTGAGCTTTATTGGCCGGTGTATGCTCACAGAAACTGTACTTTGGAGTGAACGGTTCGAGAGGTACAACGATCACTGATTGGCGCACTCATACACTGTTATCTCCACGCAGGAGCAGTATCACCACGTAGCACCACTCACAGCTTTTCTACTGAGGGAGAGGCCTGAAGGGGGGGATTCAGGGAGGGCTGCAACCGTGCCCCAACACCTCCGCAGAGACCAGGTGAGCTTAACAGTATCAGAGAGAGGATGGTTAGATACCCATCGAGATAAGTAAGCTTTGAGGTCCCCGCAATATCGCACGACCTCAGCCATTTGGCTGAAAGGATGTGAAGCTCCCTTTAGATAGCGGTTTTAGTTAAAAACTTTAAGCTTGCAAGCTACGGTCCCCAAGTTTCTACGGAATCTCTTCCCAGCGTCTACAGGAAGCTGAACAAATGAAAAGTTGAAGAGGCAATAACGAGGCGGACAATCTTGAGAGTCGGAAGTTGAACACATGAAGGGTGAGTAAAACTGAGTCAGGTATCAAAATTCTGTATAGGCAGTGAGTGGAGAAAGTGATAAGGGGAAAATAAGTAACGGAGGGAGGCTGGGGTAAAGCAATTTAAGAATGATAAGTGCTAAATATTGAGTAAATTGACTTGTGGAGAGGCCAAGCAATTAAGAGGTATTGTGAGGAGAGACCGCGATAAAGACTACGCCTAGTTTTAAGGAACAGATCCTAGAATCCCATAATGGATGACGTAGAAGACAAACTCGGTTAAAGATGAGTTTAAAGAGGGCAGTTCAAACTCCATAGGAGTACTTTTAGAGGCAGGATAAGTCTTAAGGAAAAAGGCTTAAATATATGTGGCCAGCCGAGTATGTTCATCTGTCTGTTTTATGTAATTGTGTAATGATGATGAAATAGTAGATGAAATTGATAAAACGTAAAGAGGAGAAACGCAAGAGTCAAAGGATTACATGTATTTAATGAATTTGAATTGATCGATTGGTGCACGCTCATATTGTTTTGTTTTTCTTGAAAAGTATTATTGAAATCTGCAAAAAGTAAAGGTGAGTATTGACGGTAAATGAGTGACGTGAAATGAAGGATATTACTCCGCTTATACACCTTTGCAAACAGCAGCCGAAGCATGCACCTAAGCTTAGACAGTACAGTGCAGAATGGGTTAAAGGAACCGCAGATAAAATGTTCATGCAATGGCCACAAGGGGGATCACTATCGAAGGCAGTTCTGCAGCATATGTCAACATATTTGAAATCTGCATATAAAGGGAAAGAGTTAGATAAACGATTAGCGAGCTTAGAACTCTGGAAAATGTACCAGGAGGAGAGAGATAAGCTGACTCCTCTGGACTGGATACTTAATGTATGCAAAGAGGGGGGTGAACAGCCTTCTGCTCCACCCGCCGGACCTGAAGCAGACAGCGATATTACGAAAGATGAAGGGCTGTACCCATTGAGGGAGTTTAAGGGAGCAACAGGGTATAGTAACCCAGCATATGAGTCGCCTGTGCAAAGCAGCGACGAGGGCCCAGAGAAAATACTGAGAGAAATGTAATCTCTAAAGTCCCAAGGGACAAAGAGAGACGCGATAAAGAGAGAAGTGGTCGTCCAAGTACATCCTTAGATATGGGAGGAGAAATAAAGAGATGGAAAGGAGAAAAATATAAAAATGATGAGTTAGCGTTTATGCAGAACAAATGGATGGGTGGTCAGATTTTGCTCAAACTTGATGCTAAGAGCATCGAGGATGTGAGTCAAAGAGAAGATTGATACGAGTCGGAAAAAAGGATAAGGAAAGGGAAGATAGATTGAAAGAAGATGGGGCAAAAATGAAGGATAGACAGAGACAGGAACAGTTGTATCAAGATGAGCAATTGAAGGAACAGAAAAGAGCAGAGGAGCAAAGAAAATATGACAGCAGACAGAGGGCAATCAAAGAGCAGGAAAGAATATAAAGGAAAATAATGGAAGAGGAAGAACAGAAATTAAGGGATAAAAGAATGCAAAGACATAGAGATGAAGAAATACAAAGGGCAAATGAGAGAAGAGATATGAAAAAAAGAGTGGAAGACAGGGTACGAGAGGAACAAAGGAAGCTAAGAGAATTTGACGATGAATTAGAATGAAAGAGAAGGCAGAGCGCACAAGATCTTGATTGCATGGAAAGGGAAGTAATAGACCCTAATCCAGTAGTGTCATGGGAAGACCTAGAAGAGTAATTTCCAGTACATGAGCCAATAACAGGTCAGTCTAGAGCAAATCTAGAGGATGAGTTTGACTCTAGAAGCATTGGGAAGGCTATCAATAAAGTCTATCATGATATAAGACAGTATTGCAGAGGAAGGGTGAAAATGATTGACTTGAGAGTATGCAGCTGTACTATAAAGAGGGAGCCTCATGTAGTTTTGAGCTAAGGGAGCTGTCTTTAGGCATAATGACTCTGGATAGAGATGAAGAGGAGAGAAGCCACACTAGTTGGCCACAGGAGATGTCAGACGAAAACAAAGCAACCTTCCGTGAGGAAGAGGAAGTGACATGTGTGGCCCTGATGGGTGTTTTTTTCGATGGAGAAGGAAGTAAGGTGGTCAAATTTAGACCCACCTATATCTCGAGCAGCAGAATCATTGATGCAGCCAGATTAATCTAAAGGGTGACATGTGAGCAGGATAAGGACACCGCCAGGAAGAAGCAGTGTGTGACCATTGTCCCTACTCTTGATAGGCAAGCAATAGGAGATGAGATCGAATTTGGGGTTTCACAGTTCCCCTTGTTAGAGAAGGGAGGGGCCAGACCACAGTATATACCATGGACGCAGATTGACAAGGATAATTTAAGGTGCAAATTCCAGAGTTTAACTTCTGGAGCTGGAAAGTCGATACATGAATTAGAGAAAATGACAGGAGCTAACACGTTAGCTATAGGGGACATTAAGGGTCTCCTGATTGCCATCCTTGGGGAGAGGGCTGATGATGTTTGGTCAAGAGCAGGATATTCTGGTGTTACCTCGGTAAACATTGCTAATGATGGAGACTGTTCAACAATTGCAGAGCAGCAGTTTGGAAAGCGCTTAGAGTGCTGTATCCGGTCCCATCAGATATGTGATCTATAATGACGAAAAAGATGCAGGGAGGGGATGATCTGCTTGTTTATATTCTGAATTTTCAAGAGCAATGGTCTTTGGAGATATGCAAGGATTGGGGAATTCTATGCCTGTGTTTTATCATATAGTATGTCAGGGTTTGCCAGACCCAGTACAGAAGCAGCTTAAGAAGTTACTGGGCATGGATGCCAAACCGTGGTCAGAGATACAGCTGACCATTGCGCATTATTGCAGACTCTTACAAAAAAAGAATCGCAAAAAAGACGATGTTTGGAAAGACGAAGAGGCAAAGTTAGTACAGAAAAAATTATCCAAGTACGCCATTGAAGGGGTAATGTTGATCAGTGGAGATGGATGGGGCTCACAGCAAGCAGTAAACATGCCACAAATGTATAACTAAAGGCAGTTCAACAAAAGTAATAACGGGTTTATACCATGGGGATGGGATGTTTTCGAGGAAGAGGTTTTCAGAATAATCAGGGGAATGTCCAGAATAATAAAGGTGGGTTTCAGAACATGCAGAATGATAATCAAGGCATGCAGGGAGGAGAGATGGGGAGACCTTCTCCTATATGTTGGATATGTCGTACGACAGGACACTTTTCCTGTGCATGTAGAATTCAACGATTTGAGCAGAATAGTCAATTTTCAAGAAGGAGGACTTTAAATTTACCTGCACACTTGCAGCAGAATGGAGATGGGTTTTTTCAAAATCAAACAGTGCAGCAGACACAAGCGCTGAGAGTGTATCAAGATTTACAGACACAACAGGCAACAATGAATCTGCCACAAGGACAGTCACAGCATTCACCTATGTAGATACAGCAAAGCACGAGCACAGGACAGTTAATGACTCCTAGGGTAGGGGGTGTCACTGTTGATGGACACAGGTACAGGGATGAGAATTTATCTACATTAGGACAGCTCACTGGGAGACTTGATGTGTTCAATACTATTGATAATGCCAAATCCTCAAGAGAAACCAAGGGTTGACGTTAACATAGGAGGCAATCATTTTTTATTTTTAACAGACACGGGTGCAACATGCTCATGTTTACGAGAGGGGACATTTTTGATGTCTGGAAGTGCCATGAATGCTCAAGGATTTACAGGACCTACAAGCAGAGTTCCTTTTACTGAAGCATTGCCAGTCTCTATAAGAGAGTGTGGTGTGACATGTGGGTGATTGCAATACTCAAGGCAGACACCTGTCAATATATTGGGTTGATATTTAATGACCAAATTAAATATGATGGTTTCATTCACTGATACAGGCATAGTGTGTTCAACACCAGGAATGCATTATTTAAATGTGAGTGAATTTGTTATGGCATTTGCAAGACAAGTGACCATGCAAGGAATGCCGTTAGAACCAGAAGCGTTTCACTATGGGGTAAGCATTTTGCTTACATGGCTGCCAGGCTTAGTGGGTAGATCTGTGAGAATACCTGATGAATTTCTATTCAGGCCAAAGATACCTATGGATGAAGAGAAAGGGTGAATCTTTCCTTTAGAATTGCAAGCAGCCATAGTGCAAGGAGAAATGGCTTTGCTTGATGGAAATGATTAAGAAGGAAGATGATGGAACACAGTGATCGCCATTGGGGAAGGTTAGAGATTGACTGACGTCACTGGTGCGGATATGTTTGGAGATCATCCATCAGATGACGAAGTAATATTCGAGATGAGTATCACTTATTGTGAAGAGGTTCCTCAGAAAATGATGTTAGCACAAAAAAGTATTTTGAGGAAGACATGGTGGAAGTGCCAGCTTCATTATGGACGACAGGCCACTATGAAGTAGGTCCATTGAAGGGCATTGGAGAAGTGAAAATTAAATTGAAACTGGGAGCAATTTTGCCTCGAGCACGACAGTATACTATGTCTCGAGAGGCAACATAAGGTACTTTTAAGATGATATCAGCTCTGATGGAACAAGACATCCTAGTAATGTCAGAGTCACCATGTAATACGTCAGTGTACCCTATCAAGAAATCTAAGGGGGGTCGTGCCATCTAATTCAAGATTTGAGACCGATTAGCCTGATTGTAGATGCCGAGTTCCCTATAGTTCCTAATCCTGCAACAATCTTATGTAATATACCTGTTGAGGCACAATATTTCACTGTGATTGACTTAAAAAATGTGTTTTTCTCAATCTCATTGCATACAGATTCACAAGATCTGATGTATTTACGTGTCCGCAGACTAAGTTAAAAAGTGCTTGTTTATCCCAGGGGAACTATGAGCCTCCATCCATTTTCAATAGGGTCCTACAGATGGACTTAAGCAAATACGTGGATGACATATTGGTCTGTAGCACCTCAGAGGAACAAAGCATATGTGACTCAGTTCAGCTAATGATTATTCTTGCAGAGAAAGGATACAAAGTTGACAGAGAGAAATTGCAGAATCGTCAAGTGGAAGTACTGTATATAGGTCAGTTAATCATGCATGAAGGAAAGAAGGTTACTCCTGAAGCAGCTGAGGCTATTTTGAAAACAGTAAAGCCATAGACGATAAAGCACATGCTGAGATTTTTGGGACTAAGGGCCTCATTACAAGGCAGGCGGAATGAGATTAATGGCGCCGGTAATGGTGACGGTGCCGTTAATCCCATTCCACCCTATCACGAGGTTCCCTCTCGGGACCTGCTCTGGATGTCTAGTTTTACCAGATGTCCAGAGCGGGTCCCGCGAGGGTACCAAGGAGCTAACAACGGGACTGTTAATAAGCTGCCTCCCTATTCCCATTGAGCCCTATGGAGGCCCAAATGGGAATGGGGAAGGACCGGATCCGGGTTCCCTGAAGGAGGAAATACAGGCCCTCCAAAATCGGAATGGCCTGGTATTTCCCCATTCAGGGAAGGCGGACCCAGACACGATTTTGGAGAAGTCATAATGAGGCCCTATGTAATTATGTGAGAGCATAGGTCTTTGATTATAGTTCATACATAAGGCCCTTGTTGCAAGCTCTGAAGAAAGTACAGGCAAACCAAGAGAAAATTGTTTGGACTGAGGAAATGGAAGAACGGTTTGATGAATTAAAAAAGCAATTTGCACAGCTCCAGTTTTGGGGATTCCCAATTATACTGAGGAATTCTTTCTGTTTTCACACACGGACGGCACTGTTATGACAGCAGTCCTCATGGAGAGAACCACATTGGGGTACAAGCCCCTTGCATATTACAATGGGATTCTAGACCCAGTGATGAGGGGTCATTTTCCTTGCGGACAATCTTTGGCAGCCGCCGCGTTCGCCATTGAGATAGCTGCTAGCATAGTCATGGTATGTTCCGTGACATTTTTATGTTGAACGCGCATTATTTACCATCTTGGAAAAACCTAAAGGCACTTTTGACTTCTCAAAGGGCTTCTGCCTATGAAGTTGTCATATCAAATCCAGTGATTAAAATAGTCTGATGCAGAATAGTGAATCCTTCTAACGCTCACCTGAATCCCACGGAGGCGCTGGCCTGGTTCGCGCTGCTGTGACCTCTTCTAAGGTGATGCGCAGGGTTCGGAAGATGGACTGGACCGGGCCCCCAAATCCGGCTTGTCTGGCTCGCAGAAGTATCCTTCTGTAGGCGAAAATAGGGTATTAACTGTCTGCGGGATAATGCAATCGGCCTCCCACTTTCCCCTCTCACCCTCCTCGAAACCCTTCTGTGATTCCTCGTAGCGTCTCACCTTATGGTCTGGAAGGACAAGCTCTCCATCCTGCTTCTGATGCAGGGGCGCGTTGGTATCCAGTTACTTCACTGGATTTTCGGATTGGTGAGAACCAAACTTGCTTGGCTTCCAGGTAAGTTTTTTGATAAGAGGTTCCCCTTGTGTCCATGCATTATTGTACTAATGCTAGTGTCTTTTTCCCCATAGGGGCCGGGGTACGGAATGCCGGCGAACAGGCACCGACCCGAGATGAGAGGTGAAATCCTTGTAGAAATCAGGTAAGTGTTTAATGAGCGTTTTTTGGTAATGTCTTTTCATTCGCTCATTAACGCTGATGTCTCTTTTTCCCCTTAGGGGCCGGGGTCCGGAAATGCCAGGATGCGGCGCGGACCCGAAATGAAGAGGGAATGAATCAACAGGTAAGTCTTAACATGGAGAATTAGCTTTCCTTATTCCCTTCTCTCTCTCACCTTTTGTTCTGGTCTTTTTCTCCCTAGGCGCTGGGGCGTGACTGCGAATCCGGATGATCGCTGCTGAACATGGAGGCGCCCTGTAAAGGTGAGTGGAATGCGGCGCTGCAGCGATCGACGCGATGAGCTTTTAAATAAAAGTCTTACTTTTCAGGATTGTCAGCGAGATGTCTCCGGGATGCGGATTTAGTAGGGAAGAACTTTTCCTTCTTCTGTTCTCTTCTTCTCTTCCTTTGCAGGTGATCCAGGATGCTGGCAGGCGTGGCAGAAGTCAGGATGTAGGAGCAGACACGGTGAGAGTCCAGCTGTTTGATGCAGAACAACGCGAAGCACGTGTGGCTGTTCGGGTGGGGTTTAAATAGCCTTGGAAGAAGTTCCAGGTATGTATCCTTCCTCCAATCAGGTATGTATCCTTCCCCGACCACGTCCGGATGGTAAATTAGTCCCACAGGTAAAGTAGTTCCTTTCAGGCCTCAAGGAGGCCGGGATCCTGCAGCATGGTCTGCATCATGTAAGTGCACCCAAGCACTCCCATAATGAGCCTGGCGCCTATGGCGCCAGGACTGATGTCTTTTGTGAGCCTGGCGCCATAGGTGCCAGGACACTGTCCAAAGGGCCCCTATATGGGGTTGCTGGGTCCTTCCTTGGGGACTGGATGTCTGCTTTCGGGGACGCAGGGCTTGAACCGGCTCCCCGGGAGCGGACATCATGACAGCACTCCCCCCCAAGTCCCCTCCCAAGGTTGTTCCCTCTGGGGGTTTTGGTTTGTCTGGGAAGAGTCAGTGGAATTTCCTGACTAATCTAGGTGCATGCACATGGTCGCTGGGTTCCCACGACCTCTCCTGAGGTCCGTATCCCTTCCAATCAATTAGGTAGAACAGTTTAGACCTAAACATTTTTGAGTCTAAAATGTTCTTCACTTCGAATTCGGGCTCCCCATCTATTAGAATAGGTTCTGGAGGTTTGAGTAGTCGGGTTCCGGGTACCACTGGTTTCAGAAGTGACACATGAAAAACAGGGTGAATTCGCATACTAGCTGGTAAATCAAGTTTAACAGCCACTGGGTTAATTATTGCTGTAGTAAAATAAGGTCCCTGATATTTTGGGTTAAATGTTCGAGGCCCTTTGAGTGGTAAATGTCTGGTAGCTAACCACACTTGATCCCCAATCTGATACGGAGGTGCTTCACTCCGATGTAGATCAGCATTCTCCTTGTATTTTCTCTTGGCTTGTTGTAAATGCTTAGTTGCCTCTTTGAAGGCTTGGGTAATTGTAGAATGCAGATGTTCCACTGCAGGAATTCGGAGGTTCTGAGGTGAGTCAAGGTTTGAGGTTCGAGGGTGATGCCCAAACAAAGTATAAAAAGGACTGTGGCCAGTTCCAGAGTGTACCGAATTATTATATGCGTATTCGGCTATCCAAAGAATGTCTTTCTAGTTGCTTTCAGATTGCTGTAACATACACCGTAAGTACTTCTCAAGGGTCTGATTTGTCCTCTCGGTCTGACCATCGGTCTGAGGGTGGTGACTGGTCAATAATCTTAAGTCGATCTGCGCCATTTGACAACATTTGCGCCAGAAGTGGGAAATGAATTGGCTCCCCCGGTCAGAGATTAGTATAGATGCGAATCCATGTAGCCGAACAATATTTTCGAGGAATTCTTTGGCTAGGACAGAAGCTGAAGGTAAACCTTTCAAAGGAATAAAGTGGGCCATTTTGGAAAACAAATCCACAATTACCAGAATAGTATTGTACCCCGAACAAGGAGGCAGGTCCGTAATAAAATCCATTGATAGGGTGTACCAGGGTGCTGGCGGTATATCTAGAGGTTGAAGGAGACCCGCTGGTCTTTTCTTTTGACTTTTATTTTGGGCGCAAACACCACAGGACATCACAAAAGATTTAACATCTTTTCGCCAAGAGGGCCACCAAAATTGTCGTTTCACCTTTTCCTCTGTCTTGGCAATACTGGGATGTCCCTCTATTAATGTATCATGATAACCGGAAATAACTAGTTTGTGTAATTCCTTATGTGGCAGGAATAAGCGTCCTTGGAAATAAGGTAAACCATTATCTATGGTAAAGTCTGATCCCTTTTGTATCCAATCCTGTAAGGTTGTAGGGTCCAGAAGTTGTTTCACTCTGGCTTGAATGTCTTCAAGTGTCTGTAACGAAGTCATGCCTAGAATCCTCTGTTCGGGAATTATTGGTACTGGTTCTGAGTTTGTATCAGATTCTCCCATTCCATTTCGGGATAAGGCGTCTGCTTTGCCATTCTTGCAGCCAGGTCGATAAGTAATCACGAAATCAAATTCAGCGAAAAACAAAGCCCATCGGAGCTGTCGTGATGACTGAGCCTTGGCGGTTTTCAAATACTGTAAATTCCGGTGATCAGTGATCACTGTGATGGTATGTTGAGCGCCAAGCAGATAATGCTGCCAGGCTGTAAAAGCGGACTTAATGGCTAACAGTTCTTTGTCTGTGATTGCATAATTAAATTCGGGTGCCGAGAATTTTCTGGACCAAAATGCTACGGGATGCAGTTGGTTGGTTTCGGGATCTCTTTGGGACAGGACAGCTCCCATGGCTAGGCTGGATGCGTCAGTCTTGACGACATAAGGGAGATCTGGACGCGGGTGTTTCAATATAGGTGCGGAGGTAAACTTAGCTTTTAAATCCTGAAAGGCCTGCTCAGCTTCTTCACACCATTCAAAACGTTTATTTTTCCTCAAGAGTGCAGTAATGGGTTGTACCACGCGTGAAAATTCCGGGATAAACCTGCGATAGAAATTGGCAAAGCCGAGCATGCTTTGAACCCCTTTTACAGAGCTAGGTGATGGCCATTTGAGGATGGCATCCACCTTTCTTGAGTCCATTCGGACTCCTTTGGGTGTCAGGATGAAACCTAGAAACTCGAATTCTGTGGTATGGAAAACACATTTCTCCAATTTAGCAAATAGTTTGTGTTGGCGCAGTTTTTCAAGTACTGCCCTGACGTGTTTTCTGTGATCAGATTCCGAAGAGGAGTACACCAGAATGTCATCGATATATACGACAACACAAACATCGATGAGTTCCCAAAGGACATCATTCATGAAGTATTGGAAGGCAGCCGGCGCGTTACACAATCCGAAAGGCATCACCTGGTACTCGAATAATCCGTATTTAGTACGGAAGGCAGTTTTCCATTTGTCGCCTTCTTTAACTCGTACCAGATGATAAGCCCCCTGGAGATCTAACTTGGTGTATATGCAAGCGTCCTTCACCTGATCAAGGAGTTCAGGGATCAGAGGCAGAGGATAACGGTTTTTAACCGTTATCTGGTTCAATGCACAGTAATCGATACAAGTTCTAAGGTCGCCTTCTTTTTTGGGCGCGAAGAACAAAGCCGATGATGCCGGGGACTTTGACGGGCGAATAAAACCATTAGCTAGGTATTGATCCAAATATTGTCTCAAATGCAGGTTCTCAGGTTTGGTAAGGACATAAATCCTGCGACAAGGGGGTTGTGCACCGGGCACCAGATCGATTTGGCAATCGTACGATCTGTGAGGAGGTAACGTGTTGGCCTGTTCCTTTTGGAAGACGTCCTGAAAGTCTTGGTATTCCGGAGGTAGTTGCATGGAGGCAGAGGTTACAGAAGCTAGATTAATCTTCAGGTTTTCTGGGTAGCAGGTTTGTGTACAATCCGGGAAGGTTATTCTCTTAGCTCTCCAATCAATTCGAGGATTATGTGTCTCTAACCAAGGGATTCCAAGAATAACCTGAAACTGTGGAGCCTTGATTACATCAAACACAACACCCTCCCGATGGCCGTTGGGACCAATAAGAGTCACCTCAGTAGTGGAATGTGTTACCGGTCCAGAGGCAATCTCAGTTCCATCGACTGTGGTGATGACATCTTTGCTGGTTTTAGGATGGAGAGGGAGGTTAATCCTAGAGACCAATTCACGATCCACATAGTTTCCAATAGCCCCACTATCGATGTATGCCTTTATTGCATGCAACCACTTAGGCTGTTCTGGATCTACGAGAACCATTGGCACAATAAAATGCGAGGTCTGAGAGTTAGTTTTCAAGCTCGGCAAGTGGACCCCTACACTTGTCGGGCAGAGTCGTTTCCCGAAACAGAGTCTTCATGGTTTTTATCAGCGGCTCCTACCGCCTTTCGGGGTGGTTTTGCCGGGCAATCTCGTAGAAAGTGTCCAGAATTCCCACAATAAAGACATAATTTTAAATGCCGCCTCCTTTCACGTTCCTTTTGAGTTAAGGGTCCTTTAACCCCTCCAATTTGCACAGGCTCAGAGACATCAACTCCCTTGGGATTAGCATGGGTCTTGACCAACACCCGGGTCTCAAACCTGGACCGAACTGCTTTTCTGTTTTGAAGTCTGTGATACAATTGGACCACTAAGTCTATATACTCTGTGCATTCTTGGGGCGGATTTACAACTTGGGCCAAGACATCTTTAAGTTCTCCGCGTAGGCCTCGATAAAACAATGTGACTCTTTTATCCTCTGGCCATCCCATTTCCACAATTAGTCTATTAAAGGTTGCAATATAGGATAGGAGGTCCTGATTGCCCTGTCGCAGGGATAGAAGTTCGTCATCCAGAGCCTGCCCCTGAGAGTGTCGAGCAAATAACCTTTCCATGCTTGCTTGAAACCTTTGAAAATCACAGAGAATCGGGTCATCTTGAGTAACCAGTGGAACTGACCAATCGGCAGCGCAGCCGCTGAGATATGACAATACAAAGGCTACCTTGGTCTGATCATTAGGGAAGGCCCCAGGTCTGCATAGGAAGTGCAAACGACTGTTAGGAAAGATTTCGTAATTGTAGGGAACTTTCCTTCCATGTGGCAACCCCTAAACTTTTTGCTATTGTTTTCAACCTGTTTTCTTGACTTTGCCAGAGAAGTGCAGCCTTCTGCCGTACTCCTCTGGGCTTTCGCTCCTTTCTTACGGGGAAACTGACATGCCCTTAAGACAGTCAGTACCGGGGAACGCTGTTTCCCGTAGTTTCTTTTACTGTGTCGCCATTTTAGTGCAACACGACACAAGAGGGCACTGTAAGCTAAGTTACAGCTCTCTTGGGTCTCTAGCCTTCTACAGACCCTAGACACTCTTGTAGGATGGTTTTTGGATCGGTGCAAGTCATTCAGGGACTGGGCTGGTGGCAGCGATCATTTGGTTTATTTTGAGCTCCTTTTGCCGTTCTGAGCACCTTTTTGCCGCGAACACAAAAGGGTGGCCCGGCTACCCAAAATGGCCGGACCACGAGGCTCCTTTGTCTCGTCCACTGTCCGTCTTGCTCCCTTTACCTTCCCCCGGGTCAGGCGACCCGGGGCCTTCCTTATTTGGGCATGTAGTTTCCCGCGAAACACGGTTGCTTTCGCGGGCTTCTACATGTCGTTTGAGTGCCCCCAGGATGTGGGCTGGGCTGTCTGGTCCCAATACACATCCTGGGTGCCAGAGAGTCTAGGGTGGTGTGAATGCCTGGGACCACCGTGGTCCGTGATTGGTCCACGTATGGTATGTGTGTTGATGAGCGGATCTCCCATTGGCTCCCCTCCGTTTTGGCGCGAAGGGAACCGTGGATAAGAGGGAGCTGGAAACACCACTACCAGGTCGATCTCCTGAGTTCTGACGGACCCAGGGATACAGGAGCCAAGTATCCTGCGAACACGAGGCTGGACCGAGGAATCGCTGGTGACCCCCTGAAGAACTTCTGCTCCTCATTGCTGTCGTCCGGTGAAGCCCTTTCCACCTAAGATCGAACAAGAAGGCCTGTACTGGCGCTTCGACCTATTGGAATAGCAGGACCAGCTATTCCCGGCACCTTCATCAACTCCTGCCGTAAGCCTTCGGAAGTGTCTCTGGGCCATCCAGTTGACTGACCAGCTTACTAAGGAGTCCTGCTCTGTAATCGCCGACAGGTTGGGTGGTATTCTGAGTCCGGGGCACGCTCACACGCTTCGTTTGCTTAGCAACCCTAAGCTAGAGGTGAACGGTGCTCGTTTGGCTTGAATACACCCGGCCGTTCCGTTGCCCTGCCGTGGCGACAAAACTGTGCAGGATTCTTCGATCGGGACGTCTTTTTACTCTGCACGACGACGAGACGTTCCCTGCTCTTCAGAACCTGCCAGAAGCTGCATCTATCGAGGAGAAGCTCGGGCCTGCTTGCTTCGGGGACCGGTGAGTAGATTAGCTAGGATCTGGTCGCCCTCCTGCAGTGCCCCTTGCTTTTCCCCGCTGTAAATACAGCACCCCTTGTCCGTACTCGCGCCCTACTTCTGCCTCACAGTGGAGGCTGCGCTAGAGTCGCGGACCGTGTTCTCCTTCATTAGGGCACCCTACAGAGCTGTCCAACGTCCTCCGAAGAGCTTCACCTTCTGCCCATTGGCACCGGCGTGTGCAGGTACTTTTGAGCGCTAGGCTCCACTCTTCGTAGGGATTGGACTACCATCCAGTTAGGGGCCTCAGAAGGCGGACATATCACACGCATTGGTTCGCACTGCCTGTTTTCCTTCCCCTGCAGGTGGATAACATATTTCGTGCTGCTAATGCGGTGAAACTGTGTATTCTGTATATATATTGGGTGGATAGTGTATGTGTTGGTTTAAGATCGTTGTATATTGCTGCTTTTACTGTGGTTATTAGTTCCAAGGCCTTATAATAAATGTGTATCTATTTTTGATATAAACAACTGTTTGGAGTAGTTTGTAAGCGCTCTTGCTTTGTGTGCTCACTGCGGGCTTTCAGTCACCCTCACCCCTCTTGAGACCTAGTCTTGACCGCCGCGATCGCTACCTTGATTGGTCTGGCTTGTCCAGAGGTTACCCTGTTCCAAGTAATTAGGTTGGCCTTCTGAACTTCTGCGCCACCAGGACAGAGTTCAGAAATCCGTCTTAACAAATTGGTGTACAGCGGTGGGATACGACTGAAGGTATCCAGTGTTGCGCACGAGCTAAGGCGTTTTCAGGTTATTCCAACCAGGACACGCAGTAAAGTATTGAATATAACGTTAAAAAGGCCATAGTCCTATCAACAGTATGGAAACGAATACTTTATTAACCTTAAATGCTTCGAAATCTGAAACATTGAAGAAGATGTGTGCGGAGAGAGGGGTTTCCTCTCAAGGCACTAAATTGGAAATGATCCAGAGAATCGTGGCGTGGCAAGAAGCGCAGCTTGACGCTATAACTTCCGAGGACAGTGCAGAAGGTGGTGGGGCTGCTCTCACTGGCAGAACCGACGGTTCTGCCGCTGCACTGATCCATCACGACCACGAGGACAGGGAGGATGTAATGTCTAACGTTTCCTCTGCCAGTGTTGATGGGGAGGCTATGCTTGAATTCAAGAAGCAAGAGCTGCGGTTTAGGCAGCAGGAGCTTGAATTCAGCATAGCCAAACTGAAAATCGACCAGGCAGAAAAACAAAAAGACAGGGATCACCAGTTGGAACTGGCCAAGCTTCAGTTCGCAAATGGGTCCAAGGGTCCTGGACATGGTTCTGGGGCTTCCTCTCATCCACGGTTTCCAAAAGATCTGCTCAGTGTGTATGAGGAACGAAATGACATTATGGACTGGTTAAATGCGTTTGAGTATGCATGCGAGGTTCAAGAGGTTGATAATGCGGATAAGATTGCATGGTTACTCAGCAGACTGCCCCATTCTGGTTGCAGTGCCATTATGGAAATGTCGAAGGCTGAGCGCGCTGATTTTGCAATGTTGAAGCAGACTCTCATTTTAAAGTTTGGGAAGACTCCGACCCAATATTTGAAAAGGTTTAGAGAGTATAAGAAAAAGGAAGGTGGTACTTGGGTGTCGTATGTAGCTGAGTCCCTGAAAAACTTGACTGGCTGGGTTGAAGGTTATAAGGTTTCTACCTTCGAAGGCATGATCAATCTGGTCATGCTGGAACACATTTTTGCTTCTTCTTCCCCGGAGCTTAAGCAGCATTTGGCCGATTCGAAGGAGATAGATCCTAAGAAGCTGGCCATTGCAGCAGACTTATGGGTGTCACATCGAGTGTCCCATAAGGACAAAACTCATCCTGATAAGCAGGAGGAAGGGAAAAAGTACAAGGATGTGGTGGGTGGGGAATCTGCTAAATCTTCTTCCCAAAAGGGCCACAAAAAGAAAAATAAGGGTAAGCCATACGAGAACTCACAGGGTAACGGAGGTTCGCCTCCGAAACAGAACTCTGGTTATAATAAGCCTCCCTACGTAAACAGACCCAATGGGGCTTGTTTTTCTTGTGGAGCAACTGACCATGTGAAGGGGGATCCCCGTTGTAAGGTTAGACCTTTGGGGGTCCACTCCGCTAATCTGGCCTTCTCCTCCTACGAGGAAGAAGAGATTACAGGAGCATCCTTCTCCTCAGACTCGTTTCCCAGCGGGATCGAGGCTGAGGTAGTTTTAGTGTCCCTGGGTTCCTGGGAGCCTAAAGTCGCAGAGGCTTATGCTAGGATTCCGGATAATACCAAGCACTACTTTAAAGACAGTGTGCTGATCAATGGAGTGGATACTCCAGCTCTTAGGGATAGTGGGTGCAGTCGAACTGTAGTGGATTCTACCTTGGTAGACTCAGAGGAAGTTGCCAGAGCTCCTCTGATGCCCACTAAGTTGGCTGATGGCCCCCTCCGTATGTTTCCCGTGATCCCTGTTAATCTAACTTTAAATGGTACAGCAGTTAGGATTCCAGTGAGCATTCAGAGAAACGTCCCGGGAAAGGTCTTGTTGGGCAATGATCTCAGAGCTCTAGGGCTCGTAGGAGACACGGCCGAAAGACCCTACACACGGTCTCAAGCACGGGCAGCATTGGCCAAGTCCAATACGCCGCCCCAGCCGAAGGGGAAACCCAAGGCGAAAGGAGTCAACAAGTCCCGACGGGGGAAAGAGAATATTCCCCCGAGCTCGCCTACCACTGCGGTGGAGGGAGTTGGTCAATCGCCCGAGCCTGACGAGGAGGTGGCGATGCCTGAAGTGTTCGACCCCAACGACCATCCTGAACTAAAAGACTTGTTAGTTGAAGGAGGTCCTGATAGGGACGACTTCAGTAAGGGCCAACGTGAGTGCCCATCTCTGGAAGGCCTAAGGAGACAGGCCTGCTCCCAGCTTGAGGGTGAACCTCCTGGGAAGCATCGGATTTATTGGGAAGGTGGACTCCTGTACAGTGAGCCCACAGAGTCTACAGAAGGAGACCATAGGAGGTTGGTGGTTCCCCTTGCTGTTAGACCCTTCCTCCTGCAGTTGGCGCATGAAGTTCCCCTTGCTGGTCACCTTGGAATGAAGAGGACCAAGCAAAGGTTATCTATGCACTTCTACTGGCCCAAGATGGGGGTGCAAGTAGAAAGTCACTGCAGGAGTTGTGCCTCCTGCCAGTTGTCTGGTAAGGTTGGCGCGACAATCCAAGCTCCGTTGGTACCGCTCCCAGTTGTGGGGGTACCATTTGAAAGGGTAGGGATCGACATCGTTGGTCCCCTTGACCCGCAAACATCCTCAGGCAATAGGTTTATCCTGGTGCTGGTCGACCATGCAACCAGGTATCCTGAGGCCATCCCATTAAAGACTGTAACTGCCAAGTCAGTTGCAAAAGCTTTACTCGGCATATTTACTAGGGTTGGCTTCCCTAAAGAAGTTGTGTCAGATCGTGGCAGCAACTTTATGTCGAAGTATATGCAGGCTATGTGGAAAGAATGTGGGGTCACCTACAAGTTCTCTTCGGCATATCACCCCCAGACCAATGGTCTGGTGGAACGTTTCAACAGAACGTTAAAAAGCATGATTGGGGCTCTGGAGGAGCCCCAGAGAAGAAAATGGGATCTTCTTTTACCATGCTTGCTGTTTGCCTACAGAGAGGTACCACAGGAGGGTGTTGGCTTCAGCCCCTTCGAACTTCTGTTCGGTCATCCCGTACGGGGACCCTTAGCCATCGTCAAAGAGGGATGGGAGATGCCCACTCCCCCTGTTACTACCAATGTAGTTGACTATGTGCTAGGGCTCAGAAAACGGATGGTACTCCTGATGGGCTTGGCTAGTGAAAAGTTGAAGGCAGGACAAGCGCTGGTGAAACATTGGTACGACCAGAAAGCTTCCTTAATTCACTTTACCCCTGGTCAGCAAGTCCTGATCATGAACCCTATAAGGCCTCGCGCTTTACAGGACAAATGGTCAGGCCCTTACACAGTGGTGGAGCCCCTGGGTGAGGTGAACTATTTAGTGGACCTTGGAAGGCCTGGACAGGCTCCAAAAGTGTTCCACGTAAATAGGCTGAAGGCTTTCGTCCCAAGAGTCGAAATCGCAGCACTGCTACTGGCGTCAGACGTTGAGGAAGAGGAGTCAGAACCTCTTCCCGACCTGTTCCAAAGCGGTCCTTCAGATAGCTCCGTTGAGGGTGTCCGAGTGGCCCCTCACCTGACTTCTGATCAGCAGGCTGAGGTGAAAAGTTTGCTTAGGCAGTTTTCCCCCCTGTTTTCACAGTCGCCTGGTTTGACACCTTGGTGCAAACATAACATTGACACAGGAGACAGTGTACCTACCAAAAGTAGGGGATACAGGATGTCGGATAAAGTGCGGTCTTATATTAAGACCGAGGTCAACAAGATGTTAGACCTTGGGGTGATTGAACCCTCTAGTAGTCCTTGGTCCAGTCCTGTGGTATTGGTTCCAAAGGCAGGCACTTCTGAATTGAGGTTCTGCGTGGATTACAGGGCTCTGAATGCTGTCACCAAGACAGACGCTCACCCCTTGCCTCGAACTGACGAGCTGGTGGATACCTTGGGTGCCTCCAAGTACCTCAGCACGTTTGACCTGACTGCGGGCTATTGGCAAATAGCTTTAGCAGAACATGCCAAGGAGAAGACAGCATTTTCAACTCCCGACGGGCTTTACCAATTCCGGGTAATGCCGTTCGGATTGAAGAATGCACCTGCCACTTTCCAGAGGCTTGTGAATCATGTGTTGAATGGGTTGGACGAATTCTGTCTTGCATATCTGGACGATATAGCAGTTTTCAGTGCCACCTGGGAAGACCATGTGAAACACCTCGGGATTGTGCTCCAGGCTCTTCAGAAAGCCCACTTGACCATAAAGGCGAGTAAATACCAGATTGGACAAGGCTCAGTGGTTTACCTTGGGCATGAAGTAGGTGGAGGAAGGATACAGCCTCTCCCCAGTAAAGTACAAGCAGTACAAGACTGGCCTACCCCCACTACACAAACCCAAGTGAGAGCCTTCTTAGGACTCACGGGTTATTACCGCAATTTTATGGCAGACTATGGCACCATAGCTGCTCCTCTGACTGCCCTCACAACTCCAAAGAAACCCAAGAAGGTAACTTGGACTGACGAGTGTGAGAAGGCCTTCAATGGCTTGAAAGACTCCTTGTGCCAGGCCCCTGTGCTCAGGGCCCCTGATTATCAAAGACCTTTTATCGTGCAGACGGATGCCTCTGACACTGGGATAGGAGCTGTACCATCACAAGTAGATGAGAAGGGTAAGGAACACCCTATCGGTTTTATTAGTCGCCAGCTTAAGGACAGAGAGCTCAGATGGTCCACGGTAGAGAAAGAATGTTTCTCTGTTGTGTGGGCCCTAAGGAAGCTGCGGCCCTACCTCTATGGGACCCACTTCACTGTGCAGACTGACCATAAGACGTTAAAGTGGCTAATGAACATGAAGGGGGAGAATCCAAAGTTGCTTAGGTGGTCCATAAGTCTACAAGGCTTCGACTTCACTATTGAGCATAGGCCAGGTGTCCAACATAGCAATGCTGATGGGTTGTCCAGAATGTTTTACCGACCTGAACAAGAGACTCATCCAGGGGTGGATTAGTTCCCCCTGTCCATAGTCTGGGAGGGGCGAGTGTTAGGAAAGATTTCGTAATTGTAGGGAACTTTCCTTCCATGTGGCAACCCCTAAACTTTTTGCTATTGTTTTCAACCTGTTTTCTTGACTTTGCCAGAGAAGTGCAGCCTTCTGCCGTACTCCTCTGGGCTTTCGCTCCTTTCTTACGGGGAAACTGACATGCCCTTAAGACAGTCAGTACCGGGGAACGCTGTTTCCCGTAGTTTCTTTTACTGTGTCGCCATTTTAGTGCAACACGACACAAGAGGGCACTGTAAGCTAAGTTACAGCTCTCTTGGGTCTCTAGCCTTCTACAGACCCTAGACACTCTTGTAGGATGGTTTTTGGATCGGTGCAAGTCATTCAGGGACTGGGCTGGTGGCAGCGATCATTTGGTTTATTTTGAGCTCCTTTTGCCGTTCTGAGCACCTTTTTGCCGCGAACACAAAAGGGTGGCCCGGCTACCCAAAATGGCCGGACCACGAGGCTCCTTTGTCTCGTCCACTGTCCGTCTTGCTCCCTTTACCTTCCCCCGGGTCAGGCGACCCGGGGCCTTCCTTATTTGGGCATGTAGTTTCCCGCGAAACACGGTTGCTTTCGCGGGCTTCTACATGTCGTTTGAGTGCCCCCAGGATGTGGGCTGGGCTGTCTGGTCCCAATACACATCCTGGGTGCCAGAGAGTCTAGGGTGGTGTGAATGCCTGGGACCACCGTGGTCCGTGATTGGTCCACGTATGGTATGTGTGTTGATGAGCGGATCTCCCATTGGCTCCCCTCCGTTTTGGCGCGAAGGGAACCGTGGATAAGAGGGAGCTGGAAACACCACTACCAGGTCGATCTCCTGAGTTCTGACGGACCCAGGGATACAGGAGCCAAGTATCCTGCGAACACGAGGCTGGACCGAGGAATCGCTGGTGACCCCCTGAAGAACTTCTGCTCCTCATTGCTGTCGTCCGGTGAAGCCCTTTCCACCTAAGATCGAACAAGAAGGCCTGTACTGGCGCTTCGACCTATTGGAATAGCAGGACCAGCTATTCCCGGCACCTTCATCAACTCCTGCCGTAAGCCTTCGGAAGTGTCTCTGGGCCATCCAGTTGACTGACCAGCTTACTAAGGAGTCCTGCTCTGTAATCGCCGACAGGTTGGGTGGTATTCTGAGTCCGGGGCACGCTCACACGCTTCGTTTGCTTAGCAACCCTAAGCTAGAGGTGAACGGTGCTCGTTTGGCTTGAATACACCCGGCCGTTCCGTTGCCCTGCCGTGGCGACAAAACTGTGCAGGATTCTTCGATCGGGACGTCTTTTTACTCTGCACGACGACGAGACGTTCCCTGCTCTTCAGAACCTGCCAGAAGCTGCATCTATCGAGGAGAAGCTCGGGCCTGCTTGCTTCGGGGACCGGTGAGTAGATTAGCTAGGATCTGGTCGCCCTCCTGCAGTGCCCCTTGCTTTTCCCCGCTGTAAATACAGCACCCCTTGTCCGTACTCGCGCCCTACTTCTGCCTCACAGTGGAGGCTGCGCTAGAGTCGCGGACCGTGTTCTCCTTCATTAGGGCACCCTACAGAGCTGTCCAACGTCCTCCGAAGAGCTTCACCTTCTGCCCATTGGCACCGGCGTGTGCAGGTACTTTTGAGCGCTAGGCTCCACTCTTCGTAGGGATTGGACTACCATCCAGTTAGGGGCCTCAGAAGGCGGACATATCACACGCATTGGTTCGCACTGCCTGTTTTCCTTCCCCTGCAGGTGGATAACATATTTCGTGCTGCTAATGCGGTGAAACTGTGTATTCTGTATATATATTGGGTGGATAGTGTATGTGTTGGTTTAAGATCGTTGTATATTGCTGCTTTTACTGTGGTTATTAGTTCCAAGGCCTTATAATAAATGTGTATCTATTTTTGATATAAACAACTGTTTGGAGTAGTTTGTAAGCGCTCTTGCTTTGTGTGCTCACTGCGGGCTTTCAGTCACCCTCACCCCTCTTGAGACCTAGTCTTGACCGCCGCGATCGCTACCTTGATTGGTCTGGCTTGTCCAGAGGTTACCCTGTTCCAAGTAATTAGGTTGGCCTTCTGAACTTCTGCGCCACCAGGACAGAGTTCAGAAATCCGTCTTAACAACGACACTGATTCATGAATACAGCAAATCGTTTGGGGTCCCCAGCAAAGCGTTCGGGTGGGGCCAGCGGCATGTTTCCAGGTAGATTAATCTGCACAGGGTTACTGGAAACCACATGAGCGGGGTTCCCTCCGGAACTGGGTAGAGGAGTTTGCCCAGCTTGACCTTGCAAAAGCTGTCTGGCCAAGTCATCAGTTCTTTCCTTTGATATTATTAATTCCCTCCTGAGGGCATTAGTCTCTTGACGAGCGGCATGTACTTCGGCCTGTAATTCCGCCAGTAATTGGGCCAACTGATTAGTCTCAGAACTTTCCATAGCACCTGGGTGGGAATTTGTAGGAAGGCTTCGCGTTCTGTAACGCTCACCTGACTCCCACGGAGGCGCTGGCCTGGTTTGCGCTACTGTGACCTCTTATAAAGTGATGCGCAGGGCTCGGAAGACGGACTGGACCGGGCCCCCCAATTCTGGCTTGTCTGGCTCGCAGAAGTATCCTTCTGTAGGCGAAAATAGGGGATTAACTGTCTGTGGGGTAATGCAATCGGCCTCCCTCTTTCCCCTCTCACCCTCCTCGAAACCCTTCTGTGATTCCTCGTAGCGTCTCACCTTATGGTCTGGAAGGACGAGCTCTCCATCCTGCTTCTGATGCAGGGGCGCGTTGGTATCCAGTTACTTCACTGGAATTTCGGATTGGAGAGAACCAAACTTGCTTGGCTTCCAGGTAAGTTTTTTGATAAGAGGTTCCCCTTGTGTCCATGCATTATTGTACTAATGCTAGTGTCTTTTTCCCCATAGGGGCCGGGGTACGGAATGCCGGGGAACAGGCACCGACCCGAGATGAGAGGTGAAATCCTTGTAGAAATCAGGTAAGTGTTTAATGATCGTTTTTTGGTAATGTCTTTTCATTCGCTCATTAACGCTGATGTCTCTTTTTCCCCTTAGGGGCCGGGGTCCGGAAATGCCAGGATGCGGCGCGGACCCGAAATGAAAAGGGAATGAATCAACAGGTAAGTCTTAACATGGAGGTTTAGCTTTCCTTATTCCCTTCTCTCTCTCACCTTTTGTTCTGGTCTTTTTCTCCCTAGGCGCTGGGGCGTGACTGTGAATCCGGATGATCGCTGCTGAACATGGAGGCGCCCTGTAAAGGTGAGTGGAATGCGGCGCTGCAGCGATCGACGCGATGAGCTTTTAAATAAAAGTCTTCCTTTTCAGGATTGTCGGCGAGATGTCTCCGGGATGCGGATTTAGCAGGTAAGGACTTTTCCTTCTTCTGTTCTCTTCTTCTCTTCCTTTGCAGATGATCCAGGATGCTGGCAGGCGTGGCAGAAGTCAGGATGCAGGAGCAGACACGGTGAGCGTCCAGCTGCTAGATGCAGAACAACACAAAGCACGTGTGGCTTTTCGGGTGGGGTTTAAATAGCCTTGGAAGAAGTTCCAGGTATGTATCCTTCCTCCAATCAGGTATGTATCCTTCCCCGACCACGCCCGGATGGTAAATTAGTCCCACAGGTAAAGTAGTTCCTTTCAGGCCTCAAGGAGGCCGGGATCCTGCAGCATGGTCTGCATCAGGTAAGTGCACCCAAGCACTCCCATAATGAGCCATAGGTGCCAGGACACTGTCCAAAGGGCCCCTATATGGGGTTGCTGGGTCCTTCCTTGGGGACTGGATGTCCACTTTCGGGGACGCAGGGCTTGACCCGGCTCCCCGGGAGCGGGCATCATGACAATCCTGCCATGTTCGTAGCTGAACCACTGGCAGAGGAAGAGCAGGTGCATGATTGCTCGAAATATGTGTTTTATGATGAACTCCCCAGAGCAAAAGGGAATGCGTTGGCAGCTGGGGAGATTCTTTTTATTGACGGTTTTTCGAGAATCAATCAAAATGATGGACAGATATACAGGTGCCGCTTTGTGGAGTTTCAAGTGTTGGTAAATGCATTGCTACCACTTCACTTTTTAGCACAGGCTGCAAATTTTGTGTCGCTGATTGTCGTGCTAAAGAAACACACAGACTAGGAAGTAACGGTGTACAGTGACTCCGCCTATGTAACAACAAAAGTACACACAGGGCTAGCACGCTGGAAAAGGAGGGGCTACCTCCGAGCAGACAGCACACCAGTGCAACATGCATCCCATTGGACAGGCTTATTAAAGCAATACATCTCCGAGTAGCCATCACAGTCATTAAATGTGCAGCTCACACTAAAAGGGCAGATTTTAATTCACGTGGAAATCAAAAATCAGACGAGGAAGCCAAATGTGTTGCATGTTCAGATGACATATATTGTTTGAAACACTGAATGTGAATGAAAGCATGGTGGTGATGATGAGTGTGTCTAACTGTTATAATAACCTGTCTAGGACCCAATTGATAGAGATCCAGGCGGAAGCACCCCAAGATGCAAAGGACTTGTGGACACGGATAGGGTGTTCTTTAAACCCCTCTGAAGCAATGTGGCGACAAGACAGTACTGGTAAACCAGGGATGCCTGTAGCCTTATTAAGGGTGGTGTTGAAATAGCTATACTACCATGCGCACACATGTAGAGAGAACCTTACTGCAACTATTGAAGAGGATTGGTTCATTCCAAATTTGGTAGAACACGTTGCATTTTACATAGTAAATTGTTTTGTATGTCAAATGTTTACTGCTAGGTTCACATTGCGCACAATTAGGGGAGTTATTCCTAGACCTAGTGGCCCATTTCAGCATTTGCATACTGACTATGTCGACATGCTGCAAGTATGTAATGGATATAAATATATGACCCAGACTCCACCTGTGCAGCAAAATTTCTCGTACCAGAAGTGTTTCCCAAATGGAGAATATGTGAACTATTGAGATCAGACAATGGCCCTCATTTTGTAAACACAGTCTTTGAGCAAATAAGCTTGTTGCTTGGCATAAAGCAAACATTTCCGTCGCTTATCATCCGCAAGTGAACAGTGTCTCAACGGCTTGCTTAAGGAAAGAATTGCCAAATTGAAGCTTACTTTAAAGAAAGGTTGGTTGCATTGCCTACCACTGGCATTGTACGTGTTGAAAAATCAGCCAGGTTCAGACCATCATCTTAACCCACATGAAATAATGACAGGGAGGCAAATGAGGACACCTCTAACAACTCCAGCTAGGGTTAGAAGTGATGCCCAGTCAACTGCAGAATTGTTAGAAAAGGAGCTTTGTGATTACCTTATTTGTATGACTTCATGTATCTCTGTCATTTCAGATCAGCTCAAGCAAACAGGGTGTGGGGCCTTCCAGAACACAGAAGGACATGCTTCAATAAGTGGAATTAAAGAGTTTTGTCTTCCCAAACCTTTCCCCGGGGATGCTGTCCTAATAAGGAACTTCACTTACAAGTGGCACGAGCTATGCTTCAAAGACCCTTCCAAAGTGGACGACGTCACACCGTCTGCAGTCAAAGTGCAAGGCAGACATATTTGGATTTTGCTTGGTGATGTGAAAGTCTATGCTGGAGAGCCCCCTTTACCCCCACACCGATCGGAAGCAAACATCTGAAAGAACCACAGCACATGCAGACTAGATCTATGGTGAGGAAGGACACAGAAGCTGTTAAATAAAGATGGAGTTCAGTGGACTGCGGCTTATTCCAGGACACTCTTTTCAGTCATTTAAAAAGGAGTTAAGGGAAGTTATTTGTTCTTGAGCCACAGGAGTTTGTTGACATTGGAATGAGGCATGCGTAAGCCTTGATTGCTTTTCGATGACTGGAAGAGGGAGCAGAACCCAGATTCATTTCTCAATGAGTTCCTGTTCAGGGACATACATGGTGGTGCCTAATGACAACGTTTCATGAGTCATTCTTGCAGTTTTTGTGTTCATATTGCACGCATACCCTACGCTTGTGGGGAGAACTACTAGTGTTCATGTTTTCTTGCAAGATCCTAAGAATGGTCCAATAGTGAGGAGATTGCTCATAGCCATTGTTGAGCAGATTCTCCACCTTCCTGAGTTCAGTGGGGAAAACCCAAATGCCCCTGTCACCGGATAATGCACACAGACTGGTCAGCTTAGGATTCTACTGCCTGATTGAGAAGTGCCCACATCTTGTTGGAGGGCAAACCGACGTCCAAATGTTCCTGAGAGACCCGATGAACAATGCAGCACTCAATAGAATACTGAGAGACATCATAATACAACTGAACGTGTACTCTGCAAGAACATTAATAACTGAATGAAACTTTCTTTCGAGGGACAGATCCGAGGTCTACTGGTTAAATAACCTTTGTTTCATGCTGAGAAAGAATCATCATGTCATCTGGTGAAAGGACAATTTGTGGCATTATTGGGAATTCATGTTCATCATCCAGTAAGCAGTCTGCTGATCGAGGAGATTTACAGAGCCGATTCAGCAGCTTCCAGAGGTAGTGCACAATGTTGCCCTAATAAAAATCATTTTTCCTTACTTAAAAAGGAGAAATGGGCAGCATTAGTAGCAATACCATCATGCCAGATTCTAAGAGATGTCTGCGATGTATAAAAAGCCATTGCTGCAAGTGGCTGTACCTTTGCCTTATTTATGTTTGCATTTTGTTCATAGTGATATTGCTCTCACTTACAGTTCACACATCTTACCATATAGATGTAAATGGAGCAAGGACTCCTGTGAATCTTCCTGAACAGAAGGAAGGTACAGATGTGGCAACTTCTAGGCAATTAAGACCCTATGTAATCATCCCGGTCCCAGTGGATGATGAGAAATTACCTCAGTCTGTGACAAATGGCACTAATCATCATTGAGAACATGTGTTGTGGAGATTGTTCTTGAGCACCAGAAACAAGATCAAAAAGAGAGACAGAGGAACAGATTGTTTAGGAGTAAACCTCCACAGTTAGTACATGTAAACACAACCAGTCCACTGACGATTGCATTGGTCTAGTAAGGAGTTATGCTGATATCCTTTATGAGATGATCATAGCAGATCCTAAGAGAAGAACAAGGTCCAGGAGAAATGCTAGGGAGGATGATCATGAGCTAAATGATTACCTATATAGTACAGCACACTTGGGGAATAACATATGATATCAGAAAATGAAAGAAGTGGGAAGGAGAACCTCGAAGGAGGAATGCTTTATATATGCACTCCTACCTTATAGCATGGGGAAGTCTAAAATATTCATAGCTATTGAAATAGACATCCAGACAGCACATGTCTATCACACATAGCACTCTGCCGTACAAGAGGCCAGTTCATGGGTCGAGATGCCTATCTCAAATGGATAACTGAATGGACAGATCCAGATGAAAATGACTATGTACAAGACACAAAGACAAGAGACGGAGATCATACCAAGAATCACTTGATCAGATATGAAAGTCCTGGAGTAAAAGGAGCTGGAATCAGATGGGAAATAAACAGAGACTGGAGAGTCCAGGGAAAACTGAAAAAGACATCCGACATTGGAAGAACAGAGGCCAGATGCATATTTGGGGAACAGTGTTATCACCAGATGGCTGGGAAGAACGAGTGGTTATCTGTAGAGCCTGGAGGGTATTTGATTGTGCTGAATCAACTGTGTGGAATGCAGAGGTGCTGTGCAAGCCATTATGGCCGAAACTTGCTAAACTACTGACTTGGGTCAAAGACAGAGGAGGACCCTTGCAGATAGTACCTTTGGACAGTTCAAAGCTGTGCTTCAGAAATAATGGCACAAGAAAATGTGGAGAGAACCAGAACTGTAGTCAGATATTTGATGCACCAAGAATGAATCTCAAAACAGCAGTGATCATGGATGACTATTGGGCGTGTGGAGCCACAGCTTATATGAGATTGCCTACAAATTGGGGAGGAATATGCACTTCTGTGAATCGTCATGTTCCAGCATTGGTGATTCCTGAAAGCAACTTGAATCTTCACAGTTTCCCGAAAGCATATGCTCATCTGAGGGAGAAGAGATCTGTGGAGCTGATAAGAAGGATGAAGAGAGATAACTACTTCTCAGCTAAATCAATTGATGCTTTTGATGTCAATCCATATGAGCACAGACTGTTCAGCCAGACTTCTTCAGTCTTCACATTGAACTTCATGCTGAGAATCCAGGTTGGAGCAAATACCAAATGACTGCAGATTACCAGATGGGAATTGCTGCAGATAATCAATACGACCATAAAGGGATTCAATGCTATCAGAGAAGAGATGAGAGCCACACGACTAATGACTTCAGAACATATATGTCTTCGACATGATCACAGCTATGGATGGAGGTGTTTGTGCAAAAATCTGAGAATCATGTTGCACATTCATACCTTCTCATGACGACGAGAATAGCACTCTGACTGAGGCCATATAAATGCTGATAAAACTATCTGTCCAGATGATAGACAAAGTTGAAGACATTGCTGATGACAGTTGGTTTGGATCACTCTTTTCTTGGGTTCCACAATGTATGGCAGGTATGTTCAAGTTCCTCGGAGCCCTGAGAGTACTGGTTTTGCTCGGATTCTGTGTGATCAAGAGAATAATCACACAATGCAAGGAAACAGCAAAGAAAGCCATATGGATGAAAATCATGATTGATGTTGACTCAGGATGGAAGGCCAGAGACTTGACAGATGAAGAAATAAGAGACTTTGTGAAGGCCAGTATCCATGCCCCTGAGGGAAAGAAGTTCCTGTATTCAAAGAACCATAAGAAGTATGTGGGAAGATGGATCTATTGCAACCCATGTGGATAGTGCATGCTCATGACGTGGAAAAAGGATGAGCATGTGAAATCAGCTGGATGCCTGAAGGGAGTCATAAAGATATGGATCCAAAAGAAGCATTTCTTCAGATAAGAGTGTATAGATGTGAAGGATGATTAATCGCCCAGAGGGGGGAGTGTAGAGAAGGAGCCAAGTACCCCCACATCAACCACTTCGCCCATATTGCCTACATGTTGGGAACCAGAGTATGAGACACGTGCGGTACCACTAAGAATACCGATACCAAAGAGAATCCTGGAAGCAAGGTTCCCATTGAGAAAACCATACTTGCATACGAGAAAGTATGATAGCCATTTGAATCAAATCCCGGAAGAAGCAGAGTAAGTGAATGACCATGATGAATGGTGACGTCATACAGAGTCAAGCTGACGTACATAGAAGAGATGCAGAGGCAAGAGAATGTAGATATTCTATAAGGCATCAAGAAAGTATCAAGGATAACTGACATCTTGGGACCAAGGTGAAGAACCTTATGCCACAGAACTGATGAAGATATCAAGACAGTTTACATGTGCACAGATGCAGAAAAACGCAAGCAGACGAGGTATTCTTGAGGCTAGTGTTTCCACTATGAACTATGGCACAGCTGGGCTAGAAAAGGAAGGCCTCTTTTCCAGTGTGCTGCAGTAAAAAAAAACAAATTAATTACCAACTGAATCTCAGAAAGGCAAGGCTGGATGTGCCATGAAGCCAACCCAAGGTTTTATGAGGCTGGAGTGAGCAGACATTGGATACAAATCGTGTGAAAGAACAAAACTCCTGTTCAGAAGGCATGAAACAAACAAGGAAGGCGTCAGAGGTCTATTAGAAAATAGTATTTTTAATACACAAGAGGCTCGTATTTGTGGTCTTCAGTCACGTGGAACGATGAAGTTGAATGAACAAGATGGTCACACCTACGCATGAGGGCAGAGCATACCTTTACTCCCTGAATTCTACAGAGCTAAGAACACTCCCAAGGGCAAGTTCAAAGTCCTAATTGGCAGCAGACCACTGAGGTGATGATAGATGCATATGCTAATTGGTGAGAAGCTATGGTCAAGACGAGCTCACCAGCACCTGGGAGCCCAGACTGTGTGCTCCTATCACATGAGGAAAAGTACTGACAAAAGTTAGAGTGTCAACCAATTGTAGGGGCCCATGTAATCAAGGGTCCTATAGTTTGTGTAGCCAATAGGAGGTTGTGTATTTATTGACATTAATAGTGACCTGTTTAAGGGGAGGGCTTAGTTGCCCCACCTAATGTTAAGAAACCAATTACTTTCTTTCACTGTCCCATACTAGTATAGAATGTGTACTTAGCTAGTCCCTTCAACCCTATCACGCTCTTCAATAGGTTTTGTAGTTTGCCACGTAGGATGTTAGTAAATATGTAACTTCACATCTCCTATGACAATGTTTTGCTATAAAAGAATGCTTTTTTTAAGATGCATTGTGAACATTTGCGCTGAGACGTCCGTTGATGTGCGTTTTACTCCCTGTTTTAGATAATTGATATTAAAACAGTTATCCTTTTTGCCAACTACCTGAGTCGTTTTGATTATTGATGTATGAATAAAGTCAGCATCCCCATCCATCTCAAGGGTATTGCTACTCATCTTAAAGAGCTGGAGACCACCCAGTTCACCAATGCCAGAGCACAGATCTTCCCTTCTCTGTGTTGCAGTCTCCGATTGAGACCAGAGTTAGGTCGATGTATTGTCGCAGTTGCTGGGTGCCCATTTACCGCTCTGCGATAATGTATTTTAAACTGAAGGAAGCAGGTTTTCGCCTGAGTTGGTCTCGTGTGCGGGAGCTCTAACGAGCAGCTGCCATCTTGGTCGCTGTGCAACAGCGCCCCCATTATAAGAGCTATTTTAAATGTAATTGTCCACGTTAGCAAATCTTTAAATTGAAAAAAAATATTAAAACAATAACATTCATACTTTTCTTTATGCACTTCTGCTACCGTATAACAATAGTGTTATGCATGTAATGACTACATCATAACCAACATAAAACTGACCCATTCAGCAAAGTTATTTCTTTGTATTCCATGTGAATACTCTTATTTTCTATAAATAGACAATCCCACCATTAACACAATTAATAAGCTATACAAAAACACCCTTTGAAGTATGTCCACTATTCTGTGTATGACTTCCTTACTCTCCCATTGGCTAACATTTACAAAGGATTCGAGTGTAGAGGTGACAATGTGTAAAAACGGTGCACAGTGCTCATTTCCGTAAAGGGTCAAACCTGGTTAAAGATTACTGTCTCTTTTCCACTTTACAGAGATGATGGAGTTTGGGGTTGACTTATCCTATAAATGTGGCTTTTAATTTATTAGGTTGACTCTATGTTACTAACATGTGATACATTCAACCCCTGTCCCATGTTGCCTCCATAATTGCTATGTTCACATAAACGTGGACCATATCATAAACAGAGGTTCATGGAAAAAAACAAAAGAATAACGATAATGAATAAAATTCCACCATATTGGAAGATACATATAATGTTAGATATTGCAACCCATTTCATTTATACACGAACAGTTGTTGTTTTGTAGTTTATTAACGTAACAGACAATGCACTTTATGTACCAGCAATGGGACACAAACGATAAGGGACGCTTTTAAGACAGTCCTAAAGGGTTCCTGTTTCGCAAAAATAAATGTACTGCTTCTTGAATGTTAGGCAGAAACAGCTAATTTATGCGATCAGTGACATGTACACCATCTACCATGAAAAATAAATTCCCTCTTAACATATGTTGCTTTTATGAATAAATGGCATACTATGATCATGAAAGGATGCCAAGAGAGACTAGTTCACATGACACCTACCGCTGACCTTTACATTGTGTGAGCTGTGAATGTAAAGAAGCTTAGCATGTACCTCCAACCAATAAGCCCAAGTATCAACAGTAATTCATATGCTGGACATCTTGAGCAACATCAGTATACTTTTTAGGTTAACTTCCATTGTCCCTCCATAAACAAATCAATTAATGGCCAGTTTTTACAGGGTCAGTGTTGTGACCCTGACAGGTGGTATCGGGGACCTGGGGTTATCCTCGGGTAAGAGGCCTACCAGGGTTTATGCCAGAGCCAATCCTACCCAAGAGACGAGGTGAGCGAGTTGAACAGGCCCTCTCCTCCATGCATTGTATATGTCTGCTGCTACTGCTGTCCTTTCCAACATGCCCGTCAAAACGTAAACTCCCAGAATGCACCTGGGTGCAACTAAGAAAACTCAGACCAAAACCACTGGAATTGAATGAACAACAGATACGCAATTGCACTGGGATTTTCTTGCCAAACAGAGATGAGACATCTGCCAACGAAAGAACAGAGAGTGAGAAGGGACTGCAGGTAAGCAGGGAGACACAGAAATCCAGCCCCATATTAAATGGAATCAAAAGTCAACAGTACATTAGCAAAGCCACAACAAAAGCGAGCAGCCTGAGTCCAGGGCTCCTACCCTGCAAATGGAGACTGAAAAGGGGATGGTGCTAAAAGTCTCTTTGAAGGGATAGCTTAGCCAGAGATTTGCCAGGAGGAGCATGTGACTAGGGGCACCAATGGGAGCCAGAAGAAGTGTTGGAGATAAGTGCAGAAAGTGTGTAAGATAAGGGGATAGAGGAGTACACAGGGGTTATTGAAGCAGAGGGGTGCATTTAGCGAGTGTGCGAGAGAGACAAAAGAGATGTGGGAAGAGAGAGGTTCAATGGTGGCAGAAGTTTGGGGCAGGGAGAAGAGAAGATAGAAGAGAGAAAAGAGTGGAAATAGAGAAAGGGAGAGATAGAGATTGAGAGAGTGCACTGAATGAGCACTTGGTACATGTGGTATGGTGGGGTTACCAGCTACTGTTCACGTTGATGGATCCAGAAATTACATTGAGGCTGGGTTTCTGGTTTAATACTCCAGAAACCAAAGTACAGAATGTACAATCCTAGATAACCAACAACAATATAGGATGTGCCCAACAGTAGAACAAACTGAAACAGGATATTTGTATCATAAGTGTCATAAACTACAGGGCTTACTCCCCTACTTTATTTTGACAGCACTGGAGTGGTTTAGAACAGTATTCATCGGCATGGAACATGTAGTCATGAGTCCCACCCCAAGATGGCAGCCCACTGGAGTCAAAACCCACACTATCCCACAACAAAGATTTACACATTCTGGCTCTGGCACAATGTGTGAAAGATGCAAAATCTCATTAGGAATTGCAGCTGGAAGAGTTTTAAGTCACAGTTCTCCAGGTATTTCCGTTCCTCAACACCTATAGTAGACACCCTTTTTCCTTTCTGCTCTATGTCCATGCAATTGTGGATCCCTTGTGTCTCCAGTCATTTCTTTCAAACGGTTGCCTGCTCCAGTGATTCCTTTACCTATTCCTTGTCCTTTTTTCCTTTGCTCCCTCCTTGGCATCTTGGGGCCACTGATGTGTCCCCATTAGCCATTGCTTCATTACGGTTTATGGACTCCTTCTGCTCAATAACAGGACTGCCATCATTCAGCAGTATCCAGAAAGATCAAGTTTAGGTGTTTTTTCCCACACTTTGGGATTTTCCACCAGTTCAGTGACCTTTTTAGGGGGCATCTGCCATCCAGCTGTATACTATTTTGTGGCACGGTGGTATCCAGGAGTGACAAACTTTATGTCTTTGCTTTAAATCTTACTCATAGTAAGAAAACACACAACATGTATACAATACCCACTATTAAAATCATACAATTCACCTTTAATTTTTAAAGAAAGTTGTAAAAAACTTTTGTTAGAAACATTAATTCACTTTCTTGTAGTATGCCATATAATTAAAAAGCATAGTACAAAATTCAAGAGATATACTAACTGCCAAGTATGTTGATTCCACAAAACAAATATTGTTTACGAAACAATTTCTCTTAGCCATGGCATTGTTAATATAATTTGAGACAGCAATGTCCACATCAAATAGATAATAATGTTTGCATAATTTCTCGGCTGCACTTAAGGTCCTTACACCATGATTATTGAAATACTTTATTCAAATGCCTGCGTCAAAAATGGTCAACGTGTGGGCAGCCAAAAATATAATGTCGCAAAGATTCAAAGAACACTAACCAAGAAAAATACTCCTTTAAATACACCTTTAATTTGCTTAAGCCGCTAGTTGTGAGCGATATTAAAACAACGTCATTGGCTAACAAATGTATGCCTAGCTTTTCCACTCCTAATGTTGGTACATCAGAGGTGCTAAACAGTAGTGTGTCAATCGCACCGTCAAAGACTAGATTCAATGTTATTAGTCTAACTCCTGTCTAGCTCAACATGGTTTTGTATATTCCCCTCCAGCCTCATTTTACAGCCACTAAGCTATTTGAAAAAAAGGTCTGTGTTGGCCTTCAGCAATGGTAATGGAATGTTCTTCTCCCTTAAAGCTTTCCAAAGTGCTATCCTACGAATACCTTCAAATGCCAAACTGGCTCACTAATAGGAAAAGTAAAAAAGCTTGACTGTTTTCACTTAGTGAAACCGCCCCATAATGGCAGCATGAACTTCAGATATAATGAATACTAATGTTCACATTCAGAGAATGCAGACAAGATGCTCATTTGTAACTCTGAATTAACTAAGGAAAGAGGTCTGCCTTCCTTATTTAGTGATGAAAAATGAGTGTACCACTGAAAGTGAGCAGTCCCCCAAAATACAATTCAAACTCCCAACACGAGTCAATAACGGACACACCCCAGTAGGGAATGAGACCAAGACCAAGTGCAGGTGAAGTTAAGAGGTAAGGTTTATCTAAATAAGATAGGACATGCAGAGGACTCTGCTTACTCCGAGAGTGCTCTGCCAAACAATACACTGTCAGTACAGTTTAAAGGGTTACAGCATCATTGATGACAAAATACATACAGTAAAAAGTTACATTTCGATTGGTGGGACAGTAAACCCAGTATAGATGATTATGCGCTGGCTTCATGCGATTGGATGGTGGCTTGGTGGGACGTCGGACATCACGTGCATCAGCTGGTCTGGTCGGTGCGAAATTAAGGTCATGTTGGTTCTGGGTGAGGCGGCTGGTGCTAACTCTCTAATCTCCACATTACTTGAAACTATGCAATAAATTATCATCAGCTATGTCTTAACATTTAGGGAGAAAACCATATATTTCATATGTACACTTTAATTAGTCTACTGTGAATCGTTGACCAGGTGAAAGGTGTGGGGGTTGTTTTCTTTCTGGGGGCATGGGGAGCATGGACCCAGTGGAAGGATGAAAGTAACATTTGTAACATTAAGACATCCGTGAGACATGAGCTTAGGCAGCATAGGCGCAGGAGGGGAAAAATGTGGGGGCCGTCTGTGCTGGCCGTGCACAGTGATGCTATGGGGAGAGGAGGCTTGTCGGTTGCCAGAGATGGCCTGGTCAAGACAGTAGAATTGGAAGTACACAAAATGGGTCTCAAGTGGGTTTTGCAGGTGCCGTTTCTGCTTAGGGCATGTGAAGGGTTTGGTTCCACCTGAAGTTGTACCTTTATATACATTACACGAGCCAGGCAGTGTCCAAATTAAAGCAAGACACATTTTTAGTTGTTACTGCCCTTTGGGCCACATATTTTAGATCATGTTGCATGGTTCTATTCACATTTTGCATATGCATATATTATGTTGAGAACATTTGACCTGAACAATGCGGCAGGAGCGCATGGGCCCAGATATCTTATCTACTGCAATCATTCACATATTTATCAAGCATTCGTTTTAGATCTCATGAAGGCTGCGTTATTATGTTTTAGTACAAGGAAGGATATATAGTCAGACGCGGGATTAGTGGTAGGGGTGAATCTGAGTGGCCCGCAGTTGTGGGGCATGCATCTGTTACATCAAGTAAGATGCAAGGTTAAGGGTTGTGTGGGTAATATGTCTTCCAAATAGGGTCTGCAAGTACATAGGCAGATTTATGGAGAGGGATGCTTTTTCCAGACCAGGGCCTGGCCCGGTCATTCATAGGGCAGTGATGTGAAGAGGAAGGCAAGAGATACAGTGTTTAGTTGGTAGCTTTTCGTGACCATCTTCCATGAGAACAGAACTGTCGCAGAGACACCAGAGGGGACGTGAAGGGAGGTTGGTTTTCTGGCCGCACGCAGAAGCTGATGGGGAGAGGCACCGGCCTGAAGCTTGGTGTTTTTATGGGCCTTTCTAGGCCTAATACAAAATAGAGTTGTAATGGGGTCTACCTTATACAAGTTGCACATGTATGGGATGCCCTGGGGCGGCCCAGCACCTTGACCAGGGGCACATGGTCAGCCTCAGTGCAAGTGTAGTGTGCATATGTGGACTGGAATATAGGTGAGGGGGGTCGAAAAAGACACTTCCTTCCTTACACCACCTGCCTTCAATAATTGTAAGTTCTAAGGGATGTCCTTCATTACTTGTCTGTCACCACTCCTGGTTGAGGCATCTAACAAGGCTTCCTACCTCACTGTTGTTGTTGCAACTTTTTTATGCTTGGGCAATGACTTATATCCACTTCTAATTTATATTACCATCTACTGTGTGGTCACTAGAGTTGCTGGCTTTCATCAGTTCCCCTTTTGTACACAGTCATTATCAAACCAGCTATCCTTTAAAAACTGTAATGGAGACACTGCTTTGGCTGCTTTAGTCAGTAGGGGAACAGTAGAGCTAATAGCCTTGTATGAATGCCATATTACCAAGCAGTCCATCCAATGTGGTCCCAGGACCATTTCTAAAATAGGCAATGTAGTATAATACATGATGCATTATTGGTGCATTCATGTCAGGATCAAAATCTTCCCATTTCAGTCTACTCCACCTTTTGGTGCATAGAAGGGCTTGACAATTAGCACCCCAAGACATGCCCACATGATGCCACACTCCCTTTTACACTGAGGGTGACCCATACATCTCTAGGATCACTTTCAAACCATGGAAAAACATAGATTTTCTGTAAACACGGCTAAATAATTTGGATTATTTAAGCAATAAGCCCCTTTCAGGGGGAATTACTGCTTAATGAGGTCTCCAGGGCATTACATGAAGTGGTAATGCCCCCCTTGGGAGGGGCGTATTGCTATTAGTACCTCGGACCGTAAAACTGGGGTACTAAAAGCATTTTTTTTCAGTTGTGAAATGTCAAGAAAATAAAATGGGCACCAAGGAAGGGTAAACGAAATCCCTTCTCCCTTTCCATGGCAGCCATTGTAAATAGTACACAATAGTAAACTAACAAAATGGCCACCATGGAAACAGGAGCTTCTACCTTTCCATGGTGGCATGTCGCTCGCAGATTGGGAGCGGAAACAATGGGACAGAAGTGGTCCCAGCACATCTGCTCCTAAAAAGGAACCAAAAAGAAGGGATGTGTGTGTGTGGGTGGGGGGGGACTGTGGATGGGGCTGGAGGGGGGAAGCAGCACTTACCTCATTCCTTGGCAGGGGAAGATGGTGGCCTCCGGCCCTGAGGAGGCTCAGGGCAGCAGGATTATCATCTGATAATCCTCTGTTCTGAGCCTGCTCATTGGCTGGGAGGATGTCACCCCCACTTGGGGTACTAATAGAATATAATCAATAGGCCATTACAGTATGTAGTGAAAGATGGAATATCACCATCTACTCTACCATTAGAGCCAGGAACACCCAAATTTTATAGGATTTGTGCACTCTGGAGAGCACATTTGTATTTACCTTTAGGGTTTGTGGATGGTAACAGAGAGATATCCCAGAATTGATCCTCTTATTCAATTAGGTCAAACATATCATCCAATGGTTCATATGTCTAAGAACACCTCATGTGAGACATGTCACTGATATATTGCAACACAACCTAATTAAAGAACGCATGGACCAGATCCAGGGCTGGGTGGCAATTTTCATGCTCTGACCACTATGGTGCAATCACTAAGGAACTAAAATGCTACTCTTCGACAGGATTTAGCCAATAGAAACGTCCTAAGATTGGAGCCCTTGGGAGGGTTGGCTTCAGGAAAGAAATCACAGTACACCTAAGACACTCCAGGAATTCCCGGACATATGTGGGGTCCATTTTACATTTAAACATCACCCAAGACAACCCTAATAACTGTGCTAAGGGTGGCTGACTGATTACTAACATCTGTGGCAATGCGCTAGAAGAGCAATGCAATTCAGTTCTTCAGAAAGCCCGGTTCTAGATAACTACCAATGATTTCTAAACATCCTGAAGGAGATGGTGTACTCCCTGAATTGATGCATGCACCTCAGGGATGCTTTCCAAAGTTCCTCAGACATTCTAACTACATGTTTTAAACAGATTGTGAAAGAAACAGGCTGGCTTGAAGTCACTCAAGTCCCCAAGTTTTGGCTGGGTTTGTGTGAACAAATAAAGAACAAATTAGCATGGGTACCAAGATGGGCTTCTGAAGAATGCTGACATGAAAGAAAACAAGGTTGCGTATTTTGCCATCTCGATATGTAACAGCTCCAACATCCAACTATGATCAATCCCGAGCATCTATGCAAACCGGGCCGGTTCCAGGTCCCTTGTCAGAGAGAGCGTGGCACTGTTTGCAAACTCAGGGTTTATTCAAACATCACCCAAGACAACCCTAATGACTGTGCCAAGGGCGGCTGACTGATTACTAACATCTGTGGCAATGCCCTAGAAAAGCAATGCAATTCAGTTCTGCAGAAAGCCCGGTTCTAGATAACTACCAATGATTTCTAAACATCCTGAAGGAGATGGTGTACTCCCTGAATTGATGCATGCACCTCAGGGATGCTTTCCAAAGTTCCTCAGACATCCTAACTACAGGTTTTAAACAGATTGTGAAAGAAACAGGCTGGCTTGAAGTCACACAAGTCCCCAAGTTTTGGCTGGGTTTGTGTGAACAACTAAAGGACAAATTAGCATGGGTACCAAGACGGGCTTCTGAAGAATGCTGACATGAAAGAAAACAAGGTTGCGTATTTTGTCATGTCGCTATGTAACAGCTCCAGCATCCAACTATGATCAATCCAGAGCATCTACGCAAACAGGGCCGGTTCCAAGTCCCTTGTCAGAGAGAGCATAGCACTGTTTGAAAACTCAGGGTTTATTCATGTATTGCTGATCTAAAGGCCATATACTGTAGGAATGGCCATGGACCTAGCTTTGGGAGGAAATGGTGCACTTCACAAATCATAGGGGGATGGGTGGGGTAAAGAAAGCAGAGATAAAAGGGAGAGGGGAGCAATAAATAGGGGAGGGAGAGGGTGGGTGATTTTGCAATAAGGGATAAACAAATAACCAGGGAGGAAACAGTGAGGAGCCAATCTCCCTGTGTCAGGTAGGGTGGAGAGTGAGGGATGTGGACCTATATGTTAGAATGGAGACATTCCTTGAAGGATAGTGTCTTGAATTCCTTTCTTAAATGTAGAGGCAAGCAGGTGAGTCTGAGGAGGTAACAGTGTATTGGGGAGTAGACAGAGAAAGTCTTTCTTCTTAATTCCAGATTATTTTTAGATTTCGTACAAATTGCCCTTGCCTTTGATTCCTCTGAACCTATTTGACTAGTTACCCTTGTTGAATGTGGAGTAGCTAGGCTGTTAATGGATTACAATTGAGTCCAAGAACACAATGGGCCTCATTACAAGTTTGGCGGTAGCCGTGCTGGTAAAACCGGCAGGCTTCAGCCGAACTTGCACATTTTTCTGGTGCCCGGTAATTGGCCATTCCCAGGTGCCGGAATATAATCTTCCCCATTGCCCTACAGGGCTCAATGGGAATGGTGAGGCCATATGCACCGGCACTATTCGTGAATGGTGCCGGTGCATCCGACATGCTCTGCTCACGGGTGCCGGTCCGCCCGCCAGGTCAGTCTTGGCGGGTAAAAGGCACCTGCAAGTAGAACTCATAGTCTGCCGGGACGGTAACAACGGTACCGGCAAGCTTACCAGCACCATTGTTACTGTACCGGAAAACTTGTAATGAGGCCCAATATCTCAAGAGAAGCCAAGAAGGTCTCACCACCCCTTTTTCTGGTGCAGTAAAATAAAAGACTTCTTTGAATGATATAGGCCCACATTCCAAGGTTGGTGGTAGTCATGGTGTTATTAGCGCCATGACTACCACCAATAACGGGACTGTGTCCGGTCCTGTTCAATCGTGACTTACCAGTCCAGTCTGACCTTGGCGGGACCGATAAGTCCCCATTGAAATAGCCATTCCCCATTCCCATTTGAGCCTCCATAGGGCTCAATGGGAAGGCGCTAATAACGGTACCGCAAATTGCGGTACCGTTATTAGCTCTGAAGTCCCTTAACGGGCCCCGTCCATAACGCCTGGTGAAACCAGGCGCTAAGGGAGGGACCCAAAAAGGGACCACGCATAGGGCGCAAAGGGATTACCGGTCATTAACGGTGCCGGTATCCCTTTGTGCCCAGTTCGTAATGACACCCATAGTCTATTGATGTTTGGCAATGGTCACATTCAAAGTGATATACTTACCTTCCCATTATTTTGGGACTGCCTTTACTCAGAAAGTAAGCTTACACAACCTGGGCAGCCTGCACCCTTTTCCTGGCAATGTAAAATTGTGTCTCACAATGCCTTTAAGCCAAGTACCTGACAATCCTGAAACCAAAAATATGATGCTGGTTCCTACCTCTCTGACTCGCATTTCAAACAAAGTACCCTTAAATATGCCAGATTTCTTCATGTCATCTAACAGCAAAAAGTAACAGAGTTGCCACTGCATCACCCTGAATATTGTACCTAATTCTGTTCTTTCTTCCAAAAGAATGCATGTACGTTTGTTAGGTAGCACTCCCAGGTATTCCATAACAATGCTGGGGGGCTGAAGACTCAGAGGGCCTAACACCCTCTCCTGAATAAACTGAGGACTCAGTCAGACAGGAAGTACAAACTGTAGTTCATTGCAAATAAAACCAACATGGATCAGTACACAAACTCAGCAAGATTCAGGTAAAGCTCGAGATTGCACTGCGCACAGGCCGGTTTTCTAGAATTGTGGCGTCATCACTCTGACCCTTCCCCTAAAACATATCACCATGGGTGATTGGTCACTGAGAGTTCCTACCATCTATAGTGGACCCTATATGTGTTATTCTACTGGTCCTTGCATGTCAGGTGGCTGGCCTTTCCCATCCCCAAGAACATTGTTGCAGAGCAGTGGGCTTACCATTGTTTCATGCCCTTTGCCATCCATCACCGGAATACTAAACTGTGATTGGTCCATGCTGCTGGACACAGGCCTAGGACTCAAATGAGTTCTCAGCTCACTTTGCACCTTTTCAAGGTGATGTGAACGATTATGTGTCTGTATTGTTACTTGTGTACACTTGTTGCAGGTTGAATCTGATTTTGCTGGAACCGGATCTCCTTTCCCACCACGGAAGATTGTCCATTGTCCTCTTCGGCTGTTTAGGGACCACATATTTGAGGTCTGCAGCTCCCATTTATGAGGATTTATTCAGTTTCTATGCAGCTGGTCTTTTGTCGAATGGGGATTGGAATGTGTCTTCATATCTCTGACCTCGGCTGTGGGTCTGTCTCACGCGTCTTGCTCTCTGTGCAGTCCTTAGTCAGCTCTGCTCATCTCATGCTCAGTGGTTTGAGGCCTGCATTAATTTAACTAAAACTTATAATGCTGTTTCTATATTGTCCATGCTGTGCTACCTTCCCTATGGGATAGCTATACGTGGTTCGATCAGCTTCCATATATACTCCTGTATGTCTACACAACTATTGGCTTTAAGCATCAGCAAGCTTGTTCAGGATCCCTTGTGCCTTGCGATTCTGTGTTACTGCATTTGGCTAAATGCAAAATAATAAAAGCACTGACAGTATGTATATGTATCTGTACTCTAGCTATAGAACTGTGCGCTCATGTTCTTCATGTATACAAGTGTGTGTTTATGTGGTGCAGTGCGGACTGCACGTGTGCTTCATGTCTAACACTGCTATGTCGTGGTGTCAATAATGACGTCAGTAACATGGCTTCTTGGTGCTTAGTCGAGGCTGTCCATATAGGTGTCTCTGTCCACAATCACTGGCTCTTCTAACACACACAGGAACACTGGCATTGTATTTGGTCTGTATGACTGGCTGAGAGGATATCTTTCATTGTACTTATCAATCATTGGTGCACACAAGATTAGATGAATGGCAGCAAGCGTTTCTAGCTCTTTGTCTTGACATTAACTTGGGGGCATGCCGGCGTGGTCCCGGGGTAGTCTGGGGACTCCCTCTTCGGTCCCCCCTCTGGTAGACCTGTCAAGCGCATCTCTATAAGTAAGTCCTTTTGATCTCGGCTGCCATATCTTTGTAATCCCTCAGAGGTGTCCATAGTAATTCACATGATCGTCATAAGTCCATTCCATATAAATACACAATTCTTCTGGGTTGCACCACACCCATTTTCCTTCATAGTACTTCACACTGAACGGGTTGTCTAGCTTTGTTGCCTCGTGTGTGAATAATTGACAGTTCACTATACATTCCCTCAGCCTGTCTCTTTCTTCCACAATCAAGTCTCTTCCTCCTCCTATATTCACATCCATCAAAACCTTAATTCCAATAGTTTCTTCTGCTCTCTTTCGCCACTGGGTGAGGCAAATCTTCACCATGCACATTGTCACTCCTCCCAATATTAGCGCGCTCAATATTACCTTCAGTCCATCTGATAGCCATGACAGCATCCATTACATATGTCTGCTATCCAACTATGATCCTTTCCAGTCCCGTTGGCTTCTTCCTCCATGTTGGCATGCATCTGATACAGCTGGGTTACTGCTTCTGTCAGTGTACCATTGTCTTCGTCATTGGCAGGTAATAAAATGTGCAACAGGAACTCCCAATTTTGGCCCAAACACCTTCCATTGCTGTGAGCCGATCCGGAACTTATCTATTCTGGCATGCCACCACCATAACTGCTCAGAGCTCTTCCTTTATTGCATTGAACCAATTCACTGTGGAGTTGATCATCACCATCAGCTCTCAACAGGTAATCTGCAGCCATTTCGTGTGCGTTTAAGTCTGTACAGATGGGATAAATGACACAAAGAACATCTGTGTTCTGCTGAACAGCCGGTATTCGGCCAGTACTTCATCCAGTGCTGTTTTTGATGTTTCTGAAAAGTAATTGCCTCCTCTCTTTTCGCTCTTGCTTATCTGTTCCTTTTCCACAGACCTTTTCTTCCTTCTGTTAGTGTCCATTTTGGGAAATTCGTTGAGGTTCACATCTTTTTGCGGCATGACCAATGATGGCATATTGATGTGCACCAATGAGCCAACCCCTCCCCATTTGAGTGGCAGTTTCTCTTATGCCTTTGATCCGCACACCCAGTAGTGATTAATCAGGACTGCAGTGCCTATCTTCATTGCCGTGTGCTTTTCTATGCTTCTGCATTGTGTGTTTTCCCCCACTTCCACTTCACTGTCATTTTAGTAACAAGGTGCAGGTGTCTTCAAGGGTATTATTGGCATTGGTCCAGCTTCTTTTTCCACCCATGTGAGCAGCTTCACACTTACCTCCCACTCCTTCAGGAACTTCTCATTTTCCTCTTGTACCCTGTTCACAGGGGATTGAGCTAGTGTCAGGGCCTTGCTTCCCACCACCCCATCCGTCCATCTGTCTTCTGTGTAAACTTGCCCATACATGAGCATCTATGGTCTCTCCCAGCACCTAGGTTCACCTCCTGTCTCTTTCACTCTCATCCATGGGCATGTCAGTTTCTACAAGGTTACTGTCTTTGTCTCTCCTTCCCCAGGCCCATTAGTTATGTATTGTATTGCTTCATCTAAATGGCAGTAATTGTTCATCGTGTCTAGTGTCTTTATGTAATTGTCTTCATACGGGACTGTTGCTCGAGACATCCATCTCAGTGTGGCTATTTTCCACTGAAACTTTCCTCGTGTTATTACCGTTGACAGGTACATCATGCATTGAACTCTTGCTGATGGTATTTCAGTTGCTATAAATGTTCAGGAGGCACTCATGGCATAGGGGATAAATGATAAGCATAACAGCTCTCCCCGGTGGCTTCCTTACCTACTTTTGTTATGTTATTGTACCACATGTTGATAAACACTCGAGCAGTGTCGGTGAGATACATGCTTACCGTTTCATGTCTGTATTAACACTGCATTTACCTCTCCTTACCGTGCTTGCAGTGCTCTCCTGTCTACCTGACATGGTCATTTCACCTCCTGGGGTTGGCGGAATGTTGGTAGAAGATACAGCGAAAGGAATCTTTCAACCACTAGCACTAGCAACCAGCCAAATTCTCCAAAATATAAATGCAAATACCCCACTCGGAATAAGAAGACACAATAATATAATCACATTCTTTATTATTTCACCCATCTTTATCTGTGCTGCTGATCTTTGTAGCCTGACGATATAGTTGCCTGTCTGAAATGCACAAAAGTGTGCATTATTTATTAGTATCCAGTTAATTCTTTAAGCCCCGCAAACTAAGTAATCATTGATAGCAAAAATGAACACTCCCTCCCACACTGCCCTTACTGCTGGGTATCTCAGTGTGGCGAGAATAGGAGGGTCACCTTGTTTGAGCTGTGGGTACGCTTTGGCCAAATATTCTGCAAAGGCAAGATAATGAAGTAACATCAATTATTGCAGCTGGCTTTCTCGCCGAATGTATGTTGAGAATAAAATTACAAACAGACAATGTATCCTCATTGTAAATTAATCCCTATCTCTACTGCCCTTGAGCAAGTAACCATTGGATGTCCTCCACTCAGCAGAGCAAGTTCAACGTTGTCTTTCTGCTCCTCTTGTTGCTGATCGTTGGCCCTGTTGAACTCATTGCCAGGTGAGGCTGCTGCTTTGTAGGGCTTGATGTCAGACAAGTGGTTCCACGCTGTCTTTCCTTCCAGTCGGACAGCCTTATCTGATATTGCTGCCATTGTGTGGGGGCCCATAAATCTAGGTGCATCCCACTTACAAATACAATTACGTAGTAGGACCATATCTCCAATGTTAACCTGTCTTTTTACTCCAGACTCTTTTTGTGCATTGTTGTAGTTGCTTTCTGGGCATGCCTGGAACAGTTGCATCTGGCGAGAGATAAAAGAGGCACTAACAATCAAGGAAGTAATGTAATCATACGTCTCCTGACCTAACACATCTGCGCTACTCGCAGCATCTTTCAAAGCCGTAGTGGGTGAAGCCAGTGGAAGTTGCATGCAATGTCTTGTCACCACCTCATGGGGCGTTAAATGGTGGTCGGACCCAGGCTTGTTGCCCAATGCAAACAATACAAGGGGTAAACAGTGTAACCATTTTTTATTTGTGCTCTGCTTTGTTTGAGCTATTGCCTCCTGCAGGAGGCCGTTCAGCCATTCAAACATTCCATTTGCTTGTGGGTGATATGCACAGGAAACTTGTGTTGAATGACCAGCAACGTGGTGATGTGCTTGAACATCTCATTGGCAAAGTGAGGGCCGTTGTCAGACCGCAGGACCTCACACATGCCCCGTCATGGGAATACTACCCTGATCAGAATCTTGGTTGCCCTGAGGCCAATGAGCATACAACCACTATCATGTAGTGGTACCCTTGGCACACATCATGTCAATGTAGTCAACAAGTAAATGCTGTAATGGACCTGCTGGACGTGTTATGACTCATCCCACAACTCTCAATGTATGTCCTGCTGTGTACTGCTTGCATATAAGACAATTGTTCACAAATTATGCCACGTGTTCTGCCAAATTAAGACAGAACCATGTTTCTCCAATATGAGTGGCAATTACCTCTTTCCCTGTGTGTGTGGGATAAATTAACTCTGTCAATGCTGTGTTCAATAGTCCCAAAGGCATCACCATCTTCCCTCTGTTGTTTCGCTGCCATATGACATCTGTTGCTGATCCTGTAATCCCCTTTTTGGTCATAAATCCTTCTCTTCCCTGAGTGCAGCTCCCTGCAATTTCATTATATGTGCTTCTGGCAGTACATCGTACCCCTGTTTTAGTATCATTGTCCTTGCATTGCAGACATTTGATGCTGTCTCCATCTCTAATAACTCTCCAAAATATGGGTGCACGCTTTGCTTCTGAGCCTGCTGCTACGTTTACTCTTGGAATCGCATCCTCCCCTCATGTGTGCGCTTGGCACTTCACTATTGCTACCTGTGCAGGATAATCAATCACTTCGATTAGTTTGCCCATTAAAAGTGCATTCTGTACTGGTGTCTCATCTGCCATCCTGAATCCTCTCCTGCTCCATCGTCACAATCCTGAATGTACTGTTAACGTCACATACACTGAGTCCATATACTGTTACTTCTTCTTCCCTGCTGTTTTCTAATGCTTGTATTAAGGCCATTAATTCTGTAACTTGTGGTGAATAAATGTGTGGGTAATCACACACTTGCCACTACCTCACTTGTTTCATCCTCCCTTAATCTCACCACTGTTGTCCCTGTCTGTCTGATCCCATCCGTCTGGTCAATTGTTGATGACCCGCATGTTTCCCCCCTCAAGTGCATCCTCATAAACTTTACGGGTGTCACTGAACATCTGGATGTTTGCTGTACAATCATGGGTGTAGTCACCTGCCTGGAGAACCTCTGAAAAAAAAGTTGCTGTATCAACAAGTCTGCACCTCCCTATCTTCAGTGAGGCGGTTGATAGTATCACCTCATATCCTGATGCTCTTTGTGTTGTCAAGGTGCTCTTTGGCTTCTGCAGTATCACAAAGAGTATGTGCTCCTCATAGAGTGCACCCCATGGTAGTCCCTGCTGGTTTCTCCACTGTAAACGCAGCTGCAGCCAAAGCTTGTTCGCACTGATAGTGTCCTCTCATTACTGGGTCAAGTTTTCCACTGTAGTAAGCTATGCGTTTGTGCCGCAAACTTGTCCTCTGCATCAGTACTGCCTTCATCCCTACCCCATCAGTGTGTGAGTACAGGAAACATTCCTTTTTGTAGTCTGGGATCCCTGACACTGGAGCAGTGCATATTGTTTCCTTTAATGCATTGAACGACTCAGTCATCTCATCCGCCAAGTTCACTGTCTTGTGTCCCTTCTGTGCTTCCTTCAGAGCGCCCAGTAAGGGCCTTTTGTATGTACTGTAGACAAATATCCATGCTCTGCAGTAATTGCACAACCCTAAGAACTGCTGCATTTCTCTTACTGTCATGGGCTTGGCTTTCTTGCATATTGTCTCTGCCCTATCTTTGTGTTATCTGTTGGCCATTTTGGGAAATTGTCTGTCCAATGTATAGTACTTCTTTCTGACAGTACTGTAGTTTGGCCTTGTCCACCTTGTATACCTTGTCAGCTAATACTGTCAGCATGTGCACTGAGTCCTTTCTACATGTGTCCTCTGTCATGCTGCAAATCAAAATGTCATCTACATACTGCAAAACCCTGCTTTCCATATGTACATTGCCTAGGTCCACCTGGAGGACCCTGTTGATTATAGAGGGTGACTGGTAGTACCCCTGTGGAAGCCTTGTATGTTTCCACTTCTGGTTTCCATACGTAAAGGAAATCAAGTCTTGTGAGTCTGGGTGCAGTGGTACTGAGAAAAATGCATTTTCAAATCTATGACTGTGAAGCAGGCGGCTTCCGCTGGAATGCTGCACAAAGTTGTTGCTGGATTTGGAACCAATTGATATTCTGCTTCTACAATGTGGTCCAGGGGGCGTAAGTCCTGGATGAAATGCTACAACCCCCCTTTGCTTTCTTGACAGGGTACACAGCCTTGTTGCATGGGGACACCTATGGTACTAGGATGTCTCTCTCCACTAGTGCTGCAATCGTCTCATAAATGCCCTCATCTACCTCCTTTGAAAGTGGATACTATTTTACTCTGAGTAGAATTGCTCCTGGTTTCAGCTTTAACTTCACTCCCCCTATTCCTTTGAGAAGCCCACATCATAGGTATGTTCTGGGTACCTTGGCCAGATCCTTCTCACAGAAGGATGGTGGTGCTTCCAGCACCATTGCCATCCTCTGTGGCACCTTACTGTAGTGTATTATCAGCCAGTATGCCACACTCATCTCAAACACCATCGGGTGTTCTGATCGTTCGTCTCTAAATAATTCTTTGTCTGTCACTGTGGTCAGCCTGCACCCTTCTACCACCGTGACCACTGCTCGCCATGACCAACCTGTGTCGTCCATTCCATGTATTGCTATACACTTGTCCCTCAAAATAACTGCTTTGATCTCTATGGGCACTATTGTCCCTTCCTTCTCGTCCATCGGAATCTCTGGTCTGAACAAGTACTATTTGGCACCCACCACATCTTCCCTGCAATCCCTGGGAGCCATGAAATTGCCATGTCAGTTGGAACAGCTCCTCGTCCACTGGCACCCACTCTGTACCTTCCGCCGACAATAGGCTTGAATGATGTCTCTTAGAGCATGCATATTCCTGGTGTGGAGCACACTATCCCCTTGTCTGTGAATGAAATTGTCATGTTCAATCTCCTCATAATGTCTCGTCCCAGTATATTTACAGGTGTCTGTCAAGAGTATAGTAAAGGCAGAGATAAATTGTATTCTCCTATAGAAAGAGAGATATTGTCTCTGAAAGGAACCACTATTCAAGCCCCAGAGAATCCTTGAGTATTCATGGCATCGCCTGACGATGTAAATGTTCCTTCACGAGTGCAGGACCTAGTCGCCCCTATATCTACAAGAATGGAAAAAATTATTGTCACCTATCGCCACCCCTATGTGAGGTTCCTCTGCAGGGTTGGGTGTGATCGACTGGATGGAACACATCAAGTCCGTATGTGGATTGTACTATTGAGGGCACATAGACATTCTGTTTCCTGTGAATGGGTTGTTCCCTATCATGGTGACCCCTCCCAGTTTCCTAATGGGCACTGTGCCCATGGAGTCCATAAGTGGGCCTGCGCTGTTGTTTTGCTGTATGCTGCACTGCATTTGTGGCACCTGCTGTGTACCTCCTCGAATCTGGGGTGTTTGCAAATACTGTGGTACAGGTGCTTGCATATGTGGTATCTGTATCATGGGCTGGTGTGCCTGCTGGGGCACCCCCTGTGTCTGTCCCTGCTGTATCTGTGAGTGGTCCTGCGAATAATAATCACCTTCATCCCCCTGATACATCTGCTGGTATGGTCCTCTCAATTCTTCTGCATCCCCCAGTTCCTGCAAGCTCTCGGAAATTGTCTCAGCTGCCCGCATGACCAACACTGTGGTGGCTCCCTCCCTTGACTTTGGAAACCACCACCGTAATCCTCTGGGCCTTGCTGTGCGCACCCTCGAAACCCTCCTGAAACCCCCCTTGGTTGTGATGCAGTTGCGGTCTGTACCCGCGGCCTCTCGATTGACCCCTCTTCCTCTAAATCCTTGCTGCACTGCATGTGACCCCACCTCATGAATCCTCCCTCCGTGGGCGGCTGTGTATACTGCTGCTGTGATTGCTGTGTCTCCTGCATGATTGCGCTAATCAGTAGCACCTATTCTATGGCATACTTCGATAGTTTTTTCGGCACTAACTTCGCATCGTCTATCTTTCTGTCCTCCTCCTTTTTCTTAAGCTTTTCTAGCAAGAGCTTACAGAGGTGAACGATTGTAAGGTATTTCTGGCCAGGCTTTTGCTTCCATGCCTATTAACTTCTTTAGCTGCTTCTGTGCTGGTTCTTGAAGTCCTTAGCATAGTGTATGGAAAAACACTGCTACTGTTTACTGTTAAATCCCACGGGTCCAAAGCTTTTGGATCGCCTGGATGTACTCTACAGGGTCTTCGTCCCACTTCATCTTCCGGGACATAATCGCCCCAATGTCCGAGGTGTCTGGGTATTGTGTACTGCTCGCCAAAAGTCTGCTCTGCAGTTCGCAAACAACAAACCATTGTGCGCTGTGTTTGCTTTGCCAATCTAGGGAACCCTGCCCTCGTCCATGCATCATCAGCAGCATCTCCAAGGATCGCCACTAGCAGTCGCTTTACGTCTCTCACTGCTAACCTCTGTCCCACTCTCTTTCTTTCCATCTCAGGCACGGTATCCTACACCTCAAAGGCTTCCTTGTCTGCGTGTTTGTATGGTATATACTGAGGTCGCCTCCCTCCCTTTTCCAGTAAATGCATCTGTGTGAATCCTACCTACCCATGCGCCCTGCTAATCAGCCAGACCTGTCTGTCCTCTTCCCAATACCTGCGTACAAGTCTTTCAGTTCTGTTATGGGTATTTGAAGGTCATCATTGCCTCCTTCTGGGATCCTTCCCCTTGAGCACACTATAGATGTCTCCCCCTTCCTACGTCCTGAAAGGTCCCTAAGCCTTTCTACGTATGGTCCTACATCATCAATGTTACATAGCTCATCCACTGTCTGTGGTGTGCACTTGTCTTTGCCCCCACCCTGTCCCCCCTGCACCTGTCGCTGTTACCCATGTCACTCGCTTGTCTCTGTTTGTCCCTGCTGATCAAGGCCTACTCGGCTCCCCTTCTCATCCCCACTGTTTCATCCCTCATTGTCAGACCATGAGCCTATGTTACTACAAAAATAAACTACAAAGCTCAGTCTCCTAGTGGTCTTGTCAGTGTTAGGTTTCAAGTCAATTGGCCTCATTATAATGGTTCTGGTCCGGAAACAAGGGTGTCGGTAAGCTCACAGGCACCCTTGTTTCCAGACCAGCAAACTATGTCTTTGCCTGCCAAAGCTGCTGTGCACGACAGGCCTGACCCTGCCGGGCACAGTGGTCATGGTAGGCAAACCCTTCACTGAAGCAACGGCACTGTTAGCAATGGTGCCGGTGCTTCCGTGTCCCCACTCCCATAGAGTCCATTGGCACTCTATGGGAATGGGGATTAACAAAGATACCAGCGCCTGACTTCCCGGCCGCTGGGCTCGTAATGAGCCAGTGGTACTGAGAGGTCAGATGCCAGTAAATGATTGCGAGTCCAGCAGCAACTCGCCAGTAGCACCGGCAGGGTTACCACTGGACCTGTAATGAGGTCCAATGTCTATTTCTCTCCCTTTGTATCTGCTACCCCCCAGGACCCTAGGCCTGTTCTGTCCCAGTCCGCTGTACTCCTGTCCCATGAGGTCGTGCTGTCTGGCTCTGCTCGTCTGCCCCCACAAGACTGTCACTTCCCCTATCCATTGTCCCTTGTGTCCTTACCACCCGTATTGCTCGCTCGTCTGCCTGCTTGCGTGTTCGTTCCCTTGCCATTCTGTTCACCTGCAACTTCCTCTGTTCCCTCTCAATCAACTTGCATTCTTCCTGCTCTGCTACCTCCCTCTGTCTCTCAATCTCTTCTACTTCTTTTATCCTTCTGTCCCGTTGTTCAAGTTCCTCTCACTTTCTTTCTCTCCTTTCTTCACTTTCTCTCTGCGCCTGCTCCTCTTGCTGTCCTTTCTTTCTACTCTCTCCTCTCTTTCCTTCTCCTTTCTGTCCTTTTCCTCCATTATGTTCACCCAATCCAATGCTTCCTTGCTCCCCGTTAACCCTTGCATTGCCTTAGATTCTCCTTCTGCTTCCCCATCTGTCTTCCCTTCTAGCTTCAGGAGGATCTGTCCCCTGATCCATGCGCCTGTGGCTATTCCCCTAAGCCCTCCCTTTTTGCCCTTCTGCAACTCGCTGTTCGTTCCCCTCTCAGAGATCGGCCTCCCTGCACCTCTCGGCCCATCTTCATTCTGCCCAATCGCCCGTAGAGTACACTTTGGGCGGGGCCCAAAGTGTGGTTTTGTTTATTTGCACCAGGTTCCAAAGCTATCCCACAATCTATATGAACCTAGGGAGTCCTTGATTACAAAAAGCTTACATTAGCTTCAAATCACACGTGGCTGCTTATTGGTATCCTGGCAGAGCATATTGAGTTGCACAAGGATGCATTACAAGGGGGCGGGGGGGGTGTTCATGAGTCTATACATGTTGGAATTTGGGATCAGAGTACAGCTAACTGCATTTTGGGTTTCAATATGATAAGCTCCCCATTATCAAACAGCACAATTCTAATTGTTCCTCATTTGATCATAACATTGATGTCCTTGTGGCAATAGGGCCTGATAATACTGTCTTATCCGGGGAGAATGTACTGCCATTCGGGAACCAGACTATGGGGAATTGTTACAGGTATTCTTGGACCATTGTAAATGTACCCCCCCCCCCGATGGAGGGAGGTTATACTGGTTCATTTGATTTTTTCTGCTATGTATTGATTTTTTTGTGTGTAACATGTACTTTCATGGCCTGCTTTTAAGGCAATTTGGCTGCTTTCACACCCATTTTAATTTGTCACAGGAACCCCACTGATGCCTTTCACACTCACGGATTCTTCTTTTCAGTTCGAGCCATCGAGACGCCAACTCGACCATCGCTCGCTTTGCTCCATCTATCTTTCAGCTGATTTCTGCTGCTCTAGTACTAAACCGCCTGGACCACATCTATCTGAGGCAACCACTTTGAGATGCCTACTCGACTGCTTCAAGACACCGACTATAGCATCACTTGCCTGTTCTTTAGCCACTTCGAGCCAATCAGTTCTGAAAGTCGTTATGTCAATGCACTGGGAGAACCCAACCGGACTGTCTCATTGCCATTATGACTTATTGGAGAGCAACAGGATTCTGTTTAACACAGTTTAGGCACATAAGAAGAATATAAAGGTACTGATTGAGATTCTGTGCCACTGGCCTGGTTAAAAGGGCTGTAGTGACAATTTAAGACCCTACAACTAACATTTGGAGTATACCTTTTGAACAGAAGCATTGCTGCAGGGACTATTCCCTGTATAACCCTGCCTTCAGACCCCTAGTGCCCTCTTTCTTAAGTCTCATTTTTAGGTCTCTTCTCTTGCGGGGTTGAGTTACTGGTGTCTTTATCAACATGTTTATAATTTTATTTTTAAAAAAAGAGTCCTGTTTTAATAGTACCTTGGCTGGACATTGATTTATTTTGGTACCAATGTATCATTGTTTGAATGCCTCTTTTCTAAATCACAAACCTCCTGAAGAGTGTAGCCTGCACGTGGCTTACATTATCACTACAAACAAAAGAGGTATACCTGTCAGTTTGTTCCTGTTTCAGCTTTAGGAATGAAATCACTACTGGTTTAGTAGTATTGTGGGGTTGAGTATGAGATGTGTACACTACTCACATATGTACACCTGCAGAACAGTAGCCATTATTTTCACACATACCAACAGCAATTAGTCCTAACAATGTGCTATGACACCATCCCAGCCAAAGCTCAGTGTCGTAATCAAAACCCAAACAATAATTAAAAGTCACTTTTTGTGCTCAAACCAAATACAGAATTTCTTCAGTTTGTCATGTGTGTTCTTGCTAGCAAGAATAGCTCAAAGTCTTAAGGATTGTTCAAATTTTATTTTGTTTAATCTTTGTGGGACCTAGTGCCATCTCTCGCTCTCATCTCCCATGTCAGTACCCCCTGGTTAGTGCTTCTGAACGGTAACCCTATTGTCTGAGCACTTATCTTATGCTTGGGTTGTCTCACTTAATGCAGGCTCTCTAAACTCTCTCAGGGGCTTACTAACTGCCCCTACTATATCCAGTTGTTAATGTGTACTCTAAGGGGGTTTGGGAGTGTACCTTGTACCTACTCTCTCGGATTCAGGTTGGTTTAATCTTGCCTACACTTACTTGCCACTACACTCATGCTACACTCCCCCTCCTGCCACTAGTCTCTTATCCCTTTGATGCTTCACTTCTCCAAATTCTCGTTCCCACCCTTTGATTTTACTTCCCCTCCCACTCCATTTCACTTCTACTCCTGTACTCGTCATTACTTCTCTCCCACTACTACTACTCCACCCACTGCTACACTGTTCCCACTATGACTTTCCTACCACCAGGATCCCTCCTCCTGCTAATACGCCTCATCCAAACAACTCAAACCCCTTTCTTTCAACCAGATAAATTCACTTCACATTCACTCTTACATAACCATCTACTCACACATCTCGCAATCACGCAGACTCACACTGCAGTACACTTTTACTCACTAAATACATACTTTTCCTTCTGCAATCAACACCTTCACACTCTGATCATCCTTCCTTCCTCCTGCTGGCCACCTCCTCCAATGCTGACCTCACCCGAATAACCCACCCTTTGCTGTTTCCTATCCCCTTCTTTATTCTTCACCTTTCCCTACCATTGGCAAACTTTCATTATCCAACCCAGCTGCACTTTTCCCACCCGGTGGTGTGAAAAAACAAGAATGGCATATACAATGTGCTAAACCCCACCCTTTTTCTTCATGCAGGGCTACCTTGGGGTAGCAATGGTGGTCTGCGTTCTGAATTGTCTTAGTTCCTATTAGGAGTAAGATTTTGGTCTCCTTCCCAAGTAAGTCCTGCCCCTATTGGGTCATTCAGTGTCTCTTTATGCCATAGATAGTTAAGTGGACACCATATATCTCAGGGTGGCTGTTTCTTGCCACTCAAGAGCAGAGCGTCATGCGTATCCCCACCGCTGTGTAGCTGCAGTGCTATGCTTCTGTCTCTCGCTCTCTGCATGCTTGTAATTGTTACTGATTCTCTTTGTATTATGTTATGGTTAGGGTTCTCCTCAGCCTCATTCCCAGCCAGTCAGCTGGCTATTGACCCCTAAAGAAAGCAGAAAAACTCTGTCAAGCACCTAATTTAGGAGGTAAAGCTGGAAATAAGGGTCTGCACACGGATATGCTGGCACAGGGGAGGAGGTGTGGGAATAATAAGACCTCCTCTTATGTTATTGTTCCCCTACTCGTAGACTCTGGATTGCTCCCTGGCACAGCCCTCGACAGAGGCTCTCAATCTCTCTTTTCAAGCACAGAAAACTGGCCTTGTCACAACCTCCACTTCTAGAATGATCTCCAATCTCCTGAACCCTAACTTGCCCCCCACACCTTGACAGGTGACGCTACTTTGGAAGGAACATGCGATCATGAACTACAGGTCTTAAACCCTCCTTAGTTTATGCAGCACTGAAATTAATTATTATTAATAATAATTTTAATAATAATAATAATAATAATAATAATAATAATAATAATAATAGTGCAGAACAGGACAACTCTGGTTGAAACCTAGAGTCATGGGTCCCACTTGGGAATGTTGCCTGCTCGAGTCACAAGCCACACAAGGGCACACAAAAAAATGTCCAACTTCTGTTTTCAGTGCAGCACAAAAATGCCTGGAAATTGGAAATTCATCAGGAGTCAGAGCTTAATCATGTTGCAGTGCATCAAGTATTCCTGCTCCTCTCTAACTTGTTTACACACTCAGTTTCCTTTCCACTCTGTGTTTCATTCAATCTTGTTGCCTGTGACAAGATTTTGTGCCTTTTCCACATCTTTAGTACTGTGTCCCTGATTGGCTTATTTGTGCTGATCATTTACTTATTAATGTCAGCCATTGCCTCCTTTTGGATTCCAGGCTCCTCCTGCTCTTTAACAACCCTGCAATCTATCTGCAGCATACTGAGAGTTCAAGCTAAGTACGTTATTTCTCCTTGGGGCATTTCCTCCAGTCAGGTGTCTCTTCGAGTGTCATTTAGTTTCCAGATGTTCTCCATCTGTGGTCACAATGGCATCCAACATCGCCATAACTTATCTCTGCCCACAAGCCTACAAACAACAACTCAGGTGAAATGTGTCACTAACAAATTTACTTTAAGCCAAGAACACCACAGCAAGAGTTACGTTTAAATGATAGAATCTTTCAGAAAGTGTTGTGCTGTGCATTGTGGTTTCCCTTAATGATTCAAACCTGCTTCTCCTGCAGCCACAATTACAGGTTATTTTTAAACAGCAGTAGTGTAAATCCTGCCTAGAGTGAACAAGGAGACACAAGAAGGAGCTGGAGACAGTTACATGGATAGACACGACTAAGCACAAAGAAACCAAGCCACTTGTTATTAGAGACACCATGATGACCTAGCTACGTTAGACATGAAGCACACCCTGGATGCCTACACATACTCAACTACATGAAGAACACAGGTATACAGTTCTATAGTAAGAGGATAGTGACAAATACATACTGTCTGCACGTTTATTATTTTCCCATTAGATTGGGTCTTGAGAAGAGAACCTGTTCCGCCATCCATAATATAGCTGCAAAAAAGTTGTTACAGTCACGTTACAGTTCTACGTTGGGAACATGCTCATTGCAGCTATGGGCTACACACTGTCATGATGCCGACACATAGTTGCACCTTGCAGATACATAATTGCACAAGGAACCATTCACAGATGTTCCGCGGGCTGGGAACAGAGTTTGTCCCAGGCTTGGGGTCTCGCGGCTCACCCAATCACAAACACGGACCCTAGGGGTGGACAGTGGGGTCACCGGCCAATCATGGGGCTTGCTCACTGTAATACATTTAGTGTAACAACTTTTTGGGAATGCCAAGTGTACCACCTGACACTACATTGTCCAATAACACACCACCTCCATACGTTCCTATATGGGACCTACCACTCAACAGCCTATCCTGAGTGAAAATAGGTTTTTGAGACAGTTCCCGAGAATGACGCTAATCGTGATGTCAGTTGCGATAAAAACTGGCCTGCGAGCCGGGGTCCGGTGAGAGATGCGTGGACGTTCTTCCATGTATATGATCCCTGCAGTGCTTTGGCTATAATAAACTGCAGTAATTCATTGTCTCTTGTGTGGACCTGGCATTCTTGATTGGATGTAGGGAAGGAGTTAGGCGTTCCATGAGCTCGCACCTGCGAGCTCCCAGAGCAGCTTGGCCGGATGAGGGGGCCTGTCCCTAACAATACACCTAACCACCCCCCAACCCGATCACCTTTATCCAAGACATGGGTCATAAATTATACAAATATTCTGACAACCCTTAGTTTAAAAATTAAATAAGTGATGATCCAGAGAAAAATGTTTATGTTTGAAGACTTCATGCTTCACATACCACAGTGGATGGGTCAGAATTCATTTACAGCATGTGTTGTTGGTGTTGACAGCTCAGTGCTTGCCCCACCCCATTTGACATGGTTGAGAACTATTTATTGCAAGCTGCCCCTAAAACACCAAGTCACATAAATAGTGAAAACACATTTAATTTTATCCTCAATTACATATTTCTCTATTTTAAACTTTAGCTGTACGTTAAGACCAATTTTGCCCAGTGTAATAATGCACTGCAGAGAGAAAAATATGGCAGCACGTGGAGTTGGAAATGTATTTTCTGTCAAATGAGGCTCACTTAGGAATGTAGTGTAGATGGCCATCAAATAGCATACATATGTTTTTTCTTTGGATAAAGGATCAGGAGGCATTCTGATAGAGGGCAGTCAAATGGGACATTCATTCAGGCTCAGATGCCAAAACATTTTATCTCAGTTTTCACAGCATTCAGACACAGGTTGCGGTTGATAGTATAATCTGCAATGATACTTGATGTGTAATATATAGGGAAATATAGACCAAAGAAAAGGATGCAAAGAAACACGCCATATTTATAAAGAAACGTGTGAACTATATATAGCACAAAGCATTAGAAACATATACGTTTAAGGAAATGTGCAATGTTAGCAGCCCATCTACATAAGTATATGTCCACAGTAAATGACAAGGCCAAGAAAATAGGTCCTTCCAGTTACTTGGAAGTTACTTGGAAGAATCCTGCAACCTTTTGTTAATTGGAGAAGAGGTCATTTTGTTTTCTAAAAACACAGCATGGTTAGGAAAGAGTGAAATAAAATTTCAGCCTAATGTGTTCTATTTCTTTCTTTACGGGAATCAGCATCAGAAAGACACAAATACTTGCATTACATGTCTTTGACAGGAGTTACATTGCAGAGAAAATGTTATAATGTTGTCCTATTTAAAGTGACGCTTGCAATGTGGAAATATGATTTTAGATGCTACATTGGTGACTGAAGACATCAACATAACCTGGACAGCAAAATTTCAATCCGTCCTGCAACAGATACAGAAGGGGATGGTTTGCTTCAAGAAATTGAAACTCAGGCCCTGAGGATGGGCTATACAACAATAACACTGCCTGAACCAAAGGATCACATGTTTTGTTTTGTTCTCAGAGATAGGCTAAATAAAAACAAATGCTTGCCATTTACAGCTTCCATCTGCCATGGGGCCTATGCAAAATCTCTGAAAAATATACATAACAGCCTCTCAGAGGTGCCTGTAATGGTCATCCTCCAGCATATCAGAACTTCTGTGCACCTCTGTGTGTGTCTTGTCCATAATGGGGAGAGAGGCTGTAGGGAATCAATTTTATAAAACTGGTATATCACAGGTTCATAAAAATAACTTTAATACATAAATAAAAATTGTGTGCGCTTGATTTGGGGTGGGTGGAAAAATTCCCCAAACTAGCTGTTGTCTGATTAAAACATCCTACAAATTGGAGGTTCCCCCGAGATCTGATTTCTGGGATTGTTAGTGCATTGCAACCGAAACCTTTTTAACGTAAGTTGTACAAAGCTCATGAATGTGAGTGGAAAGATTTTGTTGGATTTGAACTACATGGTTTGGATTGGAAGTTGGTAGTGACTTAGTTACAGTTTTAAAATAGGTGTAAGGAGAGTTTTCATTTTCTGTTTAGCAAGAATTCTGGAGGATTGCTACATTTTAAACAGAGAGATGTCTAACATAGAAATGCCTGTGGTTAAAGCCCATGATCTTTCAAGATTATTTTTAATGGAGGATTGAGCTACACAGGCATTAAAACATGGAAGACTGAAATGATGGAAAGAGTGGCATCTGTGGGTTCTGATATTTGTGATTGAAAAAGGTCCATTAAATCAGTCCCTACAGAGGCTGTAAAGATCTTCAGCAGTTAAGGAAGAACACTTTATGCTGATATGCTTTTCTGCAGACCTGCATTTTCACATCCAATTAGGGGAGGGCGGATTAACAGAAAGAGCTATTACCCTGAGAGGGAGTGGACTCTGGTTAAAAGTCACAAAAAGGGTAGATCCCAAAAGGGTTTCATCAAAGTCCCCAAAAAACAAAAAATAAACATCAACATTTTTTTGATTAATTATCACAAAAACACAAAGTATTCTGTGTGGAAAAATCTAGAGTTGTATGTAGAAAATTATCTCCTCACTTGGAATAAGGAATGATGTCAATAACATGGAGGACCTAAAATGGATGATCTGTTCTGAGTTTTCTAGCTTCTTTACAGGGCTGGAGGACCAAATCCACCATAAATGTCTGCTTATAAGGCAACAATTTTAAAACACTTTTCTAGACAAAGAAACCCACAAGCTGCCTAAAATATGGGGTGTGGCGAGGATCAATCTCCAAGAGACTTTGCCGCAGAGTTAATAGTAGGGAGTTAATTACCACATTATTTTCAGGCCCTTCTAAAATATATGATAACCTAATTAGTAAGCGACATTAGTAAGGGACTTCGATAATTTGTGAAGTCTCAAATGTTTTTTTCTCAAGGTTCAAACGCCTACAATCTTAAAACTCCCAAACCATCTACCAATGGGAAATTGGTGGAGTGAAGAGCATTCCTCCTTTGGATTTAGAGTCATGTGACATTAAAAAATCCTCCTCCTCCTACTCCTACTACATAACATCATGAATGACCAAGGAGACCCTCTGCCCAGTCTCAATCAAGCAATGCTAAATAGGTGTTCCAAAATACAGCCCTCTCTGATGCCAGTACACATATAGGTCTGCGGTACATGGATTCAATGACAATCCCCCACAACAGAGAGAAAAACAAAATCAAGGAACAGTTCCCTGGATATCTTAATCAGAATTTCTTGCATGAAAAGGAATCCAGCACCCCATTCAAATCAAAATGTCTTTAAAATCTACCCTGTAATCCAAACTTCCAGATCAACTTCACTCTTTCAATTCCTAGATTCCAGGTCAAAAGAACCCAAAATCAAGGGGAGTGAAGATCCAGGAATGATGGTTACAACAATCATTTTCAACAGTACCTTAGTTACCCTGCTAAGAGGCATAGCGATCCTTCCTGGAAGCAACAAAGGTATGACCATATCATCAATGACCGCCCTATGGTTCTGAGGGAGGAGAAAAAATCTCTCAACTTGAATGACAGGTCAAACAATTGACAGAGAACATTGAACTCATGTTCAGGGCCCACAGAACCCTCAGACTTCCAGTGTTTGCTAAAATGCCCCGGGGACATTGACAAAAAGCAAACAACTCCAATCATAGTTTACTACTCAATGAGGAAAAAGGGGATATGGAGGAAATGATATGCCAAGCCTTTGAGAAAGCTTCCTTTCTGACCCATAGAAAAACCCCTTAATAAAGTTATGTCAGAAAAATAGTGAAATTCCAAGAAAAGAAAACAAAATAGTTCCAAATGACAGAGGGAACACAGAAACCACACAAAACAAAGTCTTACCTTTCAGAGATAGTGTGATACATGCAAAAGAAAAGTGGATAAAAACAGAAGCCCTTAAATCAGAAACAGAGACAGACAATTGTAACAAACAAAACTAGACACAAAAAACAATAAAAGATTCGGAAGATTGACCTCTAAAAATAGAAGGCAGCAAAGAGTGTGTGAAAAGTGAGGATACATCTACTCCATATTTAATTTCCAAGTGCATTTTTATTCTGACAGGTTCCCAAGTCAACTCATGTTAACTTGATCTAAAAGAAGGAATGCATACATTGTGACTAGAAAAGAGTAAATTCAAGACATAAGTGACATCAAGAAATGTCATGCTGAGCTGTCAAATAATGAACACTTTCTTGGTGAACTAGAGTCTTAAGAAGATATATTTCAGGCTTCTGTTTGGATACAAGGTCAGTGTTATTTATTAGCTCTGGTAGACACAGGGTCGCAGACAGCCTTGATTTCGAAACAAACCTTTGACCATCTCAAACTAGGAAGGGAGGAGGGTCATCAAATCCCTCTCAAACTTCTGCTAGGAGATATTCAAAATGTAGAAGGAAATTGTATTTCTGTTAAAGGGATTCCTGATCTGGAGATCAAAACTCAGTGACACCTTCTGAAGCATCCAGTGATCATCATGGTTCCAGAGGGTACACACTTTCTATGGTTTAACAGTTTCCTTCGGAGGCTGTTACCTCTGATTGATTGCATGAACCAGGTACTCTGGATCAAAACAAATCGTCTCATCAAGCTCAAAAGGAGTGCCAAATATGTTAGACCAAATGGCACTTGTCACTTAATTGAACGATACCCTGGCCAAATCAAATTGCATTTTCAGAATAATTAGGTTCGCCAGAGAACACCATTATCTCAGTAGGAGGAGGGGACCTCATTTCAACTCTTAGAAATGAATCTCGTTCCCAACAGCCAGTGGTCTTCCACATTAGAAGGGTACACCTTGAAGTTCTATACTCAGGAGGATGCCAAAGAAATCCAACATTTTTGTGAACAAAGTTAAAAGTAATAATAATTTGACAGATGTTCAGAAAAGGGCAAACACACATTCTTCCCCATTCAGATAGAAATATCCTGGGCTTGCAGGAGTCTGTCTAAACAAAGCAAAAATCTTCATAAGTGAAGCACTGTTTCGGCAGCTCCAAAAAGATTTGTCCATTCCTTCTTTTAATTTGACAAATAAATTGGAAAGCTAGACTGGAAACTCAAAAATCAAAACATGCACTACTTAGAAGGTGAATGTTAAACATTTCAATTGGTGATAAAACAATTGACCATAATTGTTAGATATGTCACTTCTAAATTTTTTGTGGGTACTGACATTCTCCATCGATTTTCAGTTAATTTGGATTGTATTAATAAGAATGTTTGCTCATGGGCCAGGCACGAGCCAGTTGGAAGCGGCTTACAACACCATATGAACAAGGGGGTTTGGCAGCTCCCGATTTTGGACTGTATTTCCTTGCTGCACAGGCTTATTATGCAGTACAATGGACATAGGGTGGACCTGGTGGGACTCATGCGGCATTGGACAAAAAGGGGAAAGATCCGACATGCCTCTTACATGGGCTGGTCGAAAGAAGGTGAAGAAGCGACAACCAAATGGACTCAGTCGTAGTAACACAGCGTGCTTGGGCTAGACTGGTCTGTCACCCTAGCAACAATAATGTATGATCCAGACATGCCTATTTGGGGTGCACCAAACATGCCCCCATCGCAGGAAGCGGACTTAGCCGCATACTGGTGGGACAGGGGCACACTTCACTTCAGGGAATCTGTTCCGCAATGGCCAGTTTGTAATCTTGGAAGATATTAATGCAGATATAGGTGACAACCCACTACAGAAATGATAGTATCTTAGACTTCGTTCTGCACTGGTGACACTGTGGGATGGATTCCCTTGTGAACCACCTTCACATCCATGTCTGAGGTAGACACTCACCCCCGGCATAGCAAAGAAGACAGCCTAGGCATAGTACAAATTGGCACTGTCGACTAGGAAGGTGTAGACACCGAATATTAAAGAGGAGTGGGAAAGGGACCTGGGTATTATGCTTACTGAGACACATTGGATGCAATTGTGTAGCCTAACAAAGCAAATATCCTGTAACTCCAGGTACAGACTAATCCACTTCAAGATACTGAACAGAGTACACCTCACACCAGACCCCCTCACGAAAATGTATGTTGCAACCAAAGGGAAATGCCCTAGATGTGGGAAAGAGGATGCAGACATAATCCACATGCTGTGGTCCAGCAGGGCTCTCACTGAGTATTGGACGAATGTGTGCAATGCGCTGGAGGAAATGATGGACCAACCTGTAAAGTGGGCACAAGGGTCATGGTTTTTGGGCTTTTTGTATGCAAAATGAACCCTGTGCAACGTAGACTTCTCAACCATGGCCTGTTGTTGGCTAAACACGCCTTACTGATGCGATGGAAGAGTAAGATAACCCCCTCGATGGCTGACTGGGTGAATGACATGACTTGGGTGAATGATAATGAGGAAGTCTATTCTAGCTTACTATCCTTAACAAATCATCCTAAGGACATATGGGGAGGTTTCAGGCAATACTTGCTCAATTCAACTGAAGAGAGTGACAATCAAGATGAAGGGTCATAATGTTTGTATAGAAATCACCTGTACACCAACGCTACAGCAAACCGGATGTAACACACAGTTCAACTGTAGGGAATGTAATGTTATAACTCTGTGCAGATGTTAAATAAAAGTAAAAAAAATATATAAGAATGTTTGGTCAAGACTGCTGGGTAATCCAATGAGCTTTGTTGGAAAACATCCAACGACTGAACGGGCCACCATTTACAACCATGCAGCAAGATTATACAAGCAAGAAATGTTTAATGCTAAAGCAAAGAACTTAAATGAGAGAGTGGAACAAGCTAAATCCAAGCCCAAGGAATTATTTAAGGTCCTGCAAGAGTTAAAGGGGTTACCGTTCATGATGGTTTCATTATAAAAACAATGACACATCAGCAGGCTATTAGAGATCAGGTAAACACGCTCTATGTTGTTAAAACTCCTGGGAACCTATCCACTGCTCTTGAGCAGGATATCTCTATGTCCTTCTCATTTAAAGAAGTTTTTTTTGAGACAGATGTTTTGGAAGTCATTCATAGTATGAAACCCATCTCCTGTAAGGGAGATATCTTCCCAGCCACCTTCTTTAAGGATTTTGCAGAAACACTTGCCTCTTGTGTTACCCAGTTTGTGAACTGCTCTTTTAGTGAGACATATGGCCCTGACAATATAAACAATTCTTAGATATCCCCTCTGCTAAAAAAGGAAACCCTGGATACCACTGTCCCCGGAAACTACAGGCCAATCACTAATGTGCTGTTTATATTAAAAGTGATTAATAAGATTGCTTATATGCAATACCAGAATTTCGTAGAGAGCAATGACATTCTGGTCTCCGAACAGTTTGGTTATTGAGCTAATCAATGTACTGAGAATGCTCTCTTGGATTTGCAATCCAATATTGCCAATATTATTGAGAAAGGTCAGCCTTACTCCTATTATTGGACCTCTCCTCAGCTTTTGATTTGATTGACCACACGTTATTGGTGGACAGATTAATTGAGGTAAGAAAATGTTCCCTTCACACTGCAAATTGGTTTAAATATTTTCTAGGACCTAGAATGGCTGCTGTGGTCAAAGGAATTGCTTCCTCGAAAAAATCACCTTTGATATTTGGAGTGCCACAGGGCTCATGCCTGTCTCCATTACTTTTTAATGTTTACTCGAAACCCCTATGTGACATGCTCATAACTCTGGGTGTACGGTTTACCAACTATGCCAATGACACCCAGATAGTCTTTGAGCAATCTGGCATATGCAGGGACGATATTCTTAGAGTCAATGGGGCATTTGAAGCCATACAAACATGAGGAAAAAACTGAGCTGCTGATTGTAGGTACCCAACATATACTGAAACAGTTGGATGACCAGTATCATGTTTTAAGATAAACGGTAATGATATACATGTAAAAATCTTAGGAGTCTTTTTTGACTCCCATCTATCTTTTAAGAGGCCTATTTCATACTTGAAATCAACATGCACCTTCTACACAAATCTACTTTGGCACATTTGTCCGTATCTGTCCGAAACAAACAGAACTACGATAGCAGGTGCAATCATAAATACAAAACTGGATTACTGCAATAGCCTCTTGAATGGTACATCTAAGACAAATATAAAAAAGTTGCAAGTAGTTCAAAATGGAGTGGTCCGGGAATTCTATGGACTCAGTCGACGTTCGAAGAGCTCATCTGCCAGGAGGAAGTTACATTCGCTCCCTGTGGAACAAAGAATTAAATTCAAAGGCACAGTTCTGGTGTACAAATGCTTATCTGGCAATGCACCTGCTATCTTGACAACAGGATCAAAGGAGCATCTGTAAGAAGGACCCTTCGTTCTAATGGCAATTAGCTGTTGTATCAGTGGTGAGTTTCTCTCAAGAGGATTGGTAGTGCCAGTTTTAATATCTGTGCACCCACCACTCGGAACCTCCTGCTCCTTCATCTCAAGAGCTGTACGTCCATTGGTTTATTCAATAAACCGCTGAAGACATTACTGTTTGATGAAGGGATATTTTAGCTACCTCTTCTGATTATGCTGAACATGCTGGATCCTCCCAATGACTGCCTGCTTTCTTTTATGTTATATGTCTGTTTATGTCTATGCGAGCGCCTTGAGGCCCATGGCCGAATGGCGCAATACAAAAAACAATATACATAGATAGATAGCTTTGACATTGTTGAGAAAGCATTTCAGTCAGCTCAATTGTTGCATTATGTTGTTGAAGTCCAAGTAAAAGAAGAATTTGCAACGCCAGGACAGGTGCAACAATTTACCATACCAATGAAATTAAATGGAGGACAAACCCTGATAAACCAGGAAGTGTTTATACATATGAATCATACCCTTAACCAACAAGGATTATCCCTACATCCAGCACGGTTCTAGGTAATTTGGTCGAAAATAAATGGTCGACAGGACAAATGGTCGACACCAAAAGGTCGACAGGTCAAATGGTTGAATTTTTTTGTTTTTGTTTTTTTCACATTTCTTTTTTTTTGGGGGGGTCCCCCCAACCGCCTTTCTTTTGCTAAAAACCCCTTTTTTTCCCTAAACGAAAACCTAAAAAATATATATATAAATAAAAAAAAATTCAACCATTTGACCTGTCGACAAAATTGTGTCAACCATTTGTCTGTCGACCATTTGTCTGTCGACCATTTGACTAGACACCATCCAGCACCACAAGTCAATCCTAAACATGACACCATTCAAATATTGGAGGTCAGGTATGGCCGAAATGAGAAGAGCCCTAGATGCTCAAGCATTGACAGACTTACATGACTGTACTGAAGAACACTGCCTCGAGGATACAATTCTAACTATTTATAATATGGAGGCATGCATGGTGTACCAGTACAATGAATATGAAGAAAACACTTGTCTCTGGATACCCATAGTTTATGTGGATGGGTGTTCCTACCATATCAATAAAGATAGGGAGAAATATTTGCTGGCATTGGAAATGCATGGCTAATTAATCTTCCCATACCCTCTGCTGGTTACAAAATAGCTCCCTTAAGTTCTCATATGGTAGAGTTGATGGCAATCTATGAAGCAGTCCTCATTGTTTTAAACCACCAATTCACAGAACTGGTGAATATCACTGATTCTTATTATGTTCAAAATAGGATTGTGGAACACTTGATGAACTGGAAAAACACTGGCATGCTTTGTGCAAATAATAAACTGTGGTAGATTGATACAGACTATTGATGATTTGATGACGTCTAATGGAATGAACATCATTTGCAAAAAGATCAAATGTCATTCCAGGGCCCTGATAAAACTGGAAATGATTTGGCTCATCGCCCAAAATGGAGCTATGGAAATCTGGCATAAATCCAGGACATAGTAGTGACCAGACCATAAAGTCAAAATGCCAGTAAACTTTCAGTAGAGATGCTCCTGAGGCTGACTTGATCACTGCTCAAAAAGAAGATCTCATCACTGGGAAATTATATAACTATTTAGAAGACCCAATCACTTTTCCTCTGAGATTTGATGACATTTCAGAAAATATTTAAGATTCAAAAATGACTTTTGGTGAGAAAATCCCAAACTGTGTAACCATTGGGTGGTGCCTACCTCATTCCGAAGTCTGTTGTTAAACCATGCCAATGATGCAGACACTGTCATTGAAAGGAGATTTCAAAAGACTCTAAAGATACTTCTAGAAATTGCATACTGGCCACACATGGACCAGCATCTCAACACATATTTAGAAGGGTGCCTCATATGTGCTCAGTTCAAACCAGGTTCTCTCACACACAGAGCTCCCCTACAGAAGAGAGTAATGATGTTACCATGTCCTGTTTTGCAAGTAGACTTCATTGGATGAGTAACTCTTTCTTCCAGAGGAAACAAATACATGGCGATATGTCATGCCTCTTCACAAAATGGATTCAGTGTCTTCCTGCCCCACATTCTAAGGCAGTGACAGAGGCCACTTTAATGATCAACCACATTGTTTCTCACCTCCGTATGAATGGATTGAGTCCAACAAAGATAGTCATTTTACCAGTGAGGTGATGAATAAGATGTGGAAAATCTAAGTAGTGAAAAGAAAACTCCACATCTCCACATCACCTACCGCCCAGAATCGAGTGGGGGTGTGGAGAGACACCCCCACTCAAAACAGTTGTATCTTGATGAAGTTTGTGGTTGATTTTTATTGCTGCTTGTCCTGATGAACCTCAGAGCTACAACTTTTTCTGCCACCAAGATGTCTCCATTTGAATTAATGACTCAACAAGAAATCATATTACCTCGACACATGCTGAACTCAGGAGAAGATATTGATAAACACTTCAACTACTCATTAATAAATAGAGATTCTCTAAAGATACGTACCAAATGCTTTTGCATATGCCCAATGCAATCTGGAGAAGTCTGCTGAAGGAATGACGACGTACTATGACCTAAAAAAACACGGGCCTACGATGTAGGTGACAGGATGTCTATTATTGTCAAAGGAACCTATCCAAGGAGAAGGAGTTTCAACCTTGGCAAGGCGATTTTGAGATCATTGATAAGATTTCTCGTTTTGCCTATAAGATCTGCATCCCAAAAGGAGATCTGATTGAGGACAAATTGGTCCATATCAATCAATTGGAAAGCTGTCATCCATGACCATCTTTGAGAATGATTGAGGAGCCATCCAAAGTCAGGATTGAAGATAATTCTGAAGAATGATACCCGTAGAACAAAAAAGGTAAAGGAGTAAAAAGGGAAATTAACTGGTAAGTAATAACATAAGAGTGCAAGAGGATGACTGAATAAAAAAAATCAGTATTATAACAATGGAGGGATAAATATCATTGATAACAAAAATCCTCTTATATCATGTACATTCTTTACATTTTTTCTTAAAATCTGAGTCTCTATGTCTTTCAAACCAGCCTCTCTACAACTCTCTATAGTTAAATAACCATACAATTCTTTAAAGGGCTTAAGGGATGGGGAAGGACTCTGCCAAGAAGAATCGGGGGAGGGGAGAAGATTCAGAAAAGAAAAACAACATTTCTCCCCAAAAGGAAGAAATGATGGCGAAAGAAAGACTCATCCAAAATCAGTCAGAAAGAGCCTAGAAGAAAATGGAAAATTCCCTTGTCTTCCTCTTTTGCTGTAGCAAGGACTACGAGCAAGGTGTGGATTTGCAGGGAAATATATGCCAAAGAAAAGGATGCAAAGAAAATGCCATATTTAAAAACAAACACATGAACTAGATCCTGCGCACAGCATTTGAAAAAGACATGTGCAAGGAAATATGTGATCTTAGCAGCTGATCTACAACAAGAGTATATGTCCACAGTAAATGACAATGCCAATAAAGTATGTCCTTTCAGTTACATGGAATAATCCAGCAACCGTTTGTTAATCGAAGAACATTTAATTTTGTTTTCTAATGTTACACTTTAAAGGAATAAGAATTAGCACACAGTAGACAATAGAGTCTACAGAAACCTTCATTATATGTCTTTGACAGAGTTTTATTGCAATCAAAATATTATAATGTTGCTGTGCTTAAAGTGACAATTGCAATGTGAAATGTAGAAATGCTCATGCCTTTAAATGCTTCATTGGTGAATGAAGCCGGCAATATGGCCAGGACAGCAAAAGTGCATTATTTCTCCCAACAGATACAGAAGGGGGATGCTTACACCAAGGAAATGAAACTCTGTCCCAGATAATAGGCTCTACAACTTTGACACTGCCTGAAGCAGAGCATCCAGTGTTTGATTTGTTCCCAGAGGCAGACATGGGTAATCATAAAATGCTTCCCATTTACAGCTTCGATCCGCCACAGGGCCTATGCACAAACTCCCCAAATTGGCAAATAGGCTCTTTGAGGTGGCCTGCAGTGGTCATCTCTTGGCTTATAAATCCTTCTCTGCAACCCTGATGCCTATTGTCCCAAAGGGGAAGTCCGGCTGTAGGGAATCAACTGACATTTGCTAGGTTCATAAAAATAACTTTAATAAATAAATACAAACTGATTTGGGTTGGGTGGAAAATTCCCCAGGGCTAGTTGTCAACCAATTTAAACATCCTACACACACAATCAAGAGATGTCCAGAGGTATTTTGGTGCCATCTGCATAAGAAGGTTTATGGTGAATGACTCTATTACATGAGGTAGAGACCTCACTCACATGCATCTTACAAAGCCAGGGTAATGGTAGTATGGAGCCCTGAGGAACCCCAAAGTGGATAAGAGGGAGGATTTGAAGTCTCAGTTTTTCACTTGAGTGGCACAGTTTTGCAGGTAGTTAGTTGGCCATGATAGAGTGCGGCCTTGGAAGTCCATTGAGTCTTTAAGAGTCTGGATAAAGTGTGCATTCCTTACAGTGTCATATGAAGCAGAGAGGCCTCTAAATACTAGTACTACTGGTGGTTCCCTGCTGCGTAATTCTAGGATATAAGGAGAGTATTCAAGATTTGCTTGGAGAAGATGGGACTGTCCAGAAAGTGTAGCAAACATTTGTGAATGTTGGACCTGATGGTAAGGGTAAGAAGCAATTGGTGCATACCCTGATTAGATTGATCAGGTTGGTTATTTAGATATCACACTCAGAAGCTGAGGTTTAGCCCCTGGGTAGTGGGAATACAGGGCTACTCCACTAGGTGGATAGCCACTTCCTGTGGATGGGCTCAGAGTGCCAATTCAAAGGATATTTGTAGAGCAGTCACTCATTCCTGCAGAAAAAAAATTAAGAGTCATAGACATGCCATCAAATTAAAGAGGCACTGAATAATGCATTGTGTCATTCATGATGTGTGCTCTCACCAGGTTTACAAAAAGGGTGTACATATGGGATGCAGGTTACCTGTTAACCTGAGAAACAACACCCTACAAATGGCATAGTCTTCCACACACACAAGGAACACTCCTGTGAACTAGCCCATGGACTGGGTTCTAATCAAATTTGAATGTGACAACCGGAATAGCTTGAGCTCCAGTTAAAAATGAAACTCTTCATTCATGATAAATGCTGCCTCTATTACATTACTGCAATGTACATAATCAGAATCTGAAAACAGGAAACATCAGTGATGGGGTTATTATTATCAGCATTGTGCTTCATCTATAATTACATAATGCCTTTTAAATCATGGAACTGCATATCTAAAAAGGCAAAATGGCCCAGTATGTTAGAAATGTTCTCATGCCAACAGTTTATTTCATTTTACAAGAACAACTGAAACTTTGGTTTACGCTTTCAAAAATATATATTATATAACAGTGATACTTGTCCCATTGTGACTGTACAATGATCTGTATGGGCAACATTTTAAAAATTGGAAATACATTATTGTTTGAATGTGAGATAAATCAATGTTTTTTTAATGTGGCTTTGGGCAATGCTGGTCAGCTCCCCAGTGAAATCCCTGACAAATACATTTCTCCACGTCATCCCTGCTTACATGTTCAAATGGAGAGGTTTAAATGTCCCAGGAGATTTGCCTGGTCCATTTGGAGTGAACAAGATTTGTTTGCTTTTAATCATGAAAACACATTGGGTTCACAGAAGGAAGTGCTACCACCACGAAGAACCCTGAGTTAATGAAGTACCTCACCTTTTTAATCTTATTTCAAGTGAACATTCTAGGAAATAGACCTTATAATTCCACCAAAACTGAATCCATAGTGTTCTGATCTGATATGAATCAGAATCGCTGACATATCCCCACTTTTTTTCTTTTCCCATCTATAAAATTATGATCACTTTATGAAGATTTGGTGTATGCATTCACTGGGAGTGTCTGACTATTAAGCAGACTAAGGGAAAGAAATGACCAATCAAAAAGTGTGACATAATGACGACAACACATCAGAAAATTACCCATGATAAAAAGGGAAATACGCAAGGAATAGGGATCCCGATCTCGAATCAAAAGCTGCATAGAAAGGATCACACCTGATCCAAATGAATGAAAGCTGAGCCGCAATATTAGTTGTAGGATTGGGCACTATTTCTGATGAGAATATTACCTGGAGCAGACCTCCTTTTTAAAAGAGAGAAGAGTCGGACAGGAGTTTCTTAAAAACTCATGATGGTCCATCCTGTTTTAGCAGCTTAAAGAAATATTCCAAAGCGAGAAGAACAATTCCCACAAATGTAATTAGAGAAGGCCTAATGATTATTGCCATGCTAAGTCTATGGTGTGGGAGGGAACTGGATAGGTGGATTTCACAAGGGACCACTCATTCCAAATATAATATCTTGATATTTGTGTGTGAAATACAAAAGTGCTTTCTCACTAAATTTAAAGCCAAGTGAAATGTAACTTCCTGTAGAAAACATATCATTTTTCTGTGCAGTGGCTTAGACTTTATTATGAAAAGAATGAGAATAGGATAGTGTAGTTCGCTAGTGTGAGGTATACCCTGCTTTTACCATAATAAATCTGAGAAAGATTGCATTTAAATAAGAACAAACCTGCATTCTCTGTGCTGTGTGAACTATGTAAAACAGGGAACACTTCCAGAGGTCAGAGTGCAGAGTTTTGTAAATGATAGCTAAACTGAATCTTGTGGTATTTTCAGGTACAGTCAAACACTTTAGGATGTGAATCACTGGTCAAGCTTCATAGCCTTAAAGAGAATAGATAAGTCAACACATGTAAAAGCCATGGCTATTCAAAAAGCCAGACTGGAATGTTAAGGGGGTTAGCATTAGTATTCCAATAAAAAAAGATGCATGTATGATTTCACAAATGATGTTGTGTTGGAGTTAGAGGACCCCTAACATAATATACCCAAGTAACTCAATGAGACTGGGGGACCTGTTTTTTGTCCTTTAAGAATGTCTGATTCTGCGGTGGACAGATTGATTTATCTACTCTATGCTGTGTGTTCTAAGTAGATATCACAGTTTTCCTAAAAACGTCCCTGTGCATCCTGAGGTAACCTATGATAGCTGGTAGTGTACTTTAATGCATGAAATAGCAACCCACAACTCCACTGTCACACACAAAGAGAAGGTCATTCATTTAAATATGTTTACATACATGTAATTTCTCTATCCAATTTTTCTCCGAAACCAATAAATGCTGCAGATGTTGGAGAATTTAAAGGTTTTTATTTGCTATTAATTAACAGGAACTAGTTTAATATAAATATTAACTGAATTGAGCTTCAATATACTAACCGATAAGCAACAATGTTGTCATAGAAATGAGAATGCAGGTTAGAGGTTGAATTATGTTAGTTAGAATTAACAAAAGTTAGAAATATATGTTATTGTTATATGGTGTTACGGCATATGTGTGCGACTTCATAGCAAGATTGTCACTAGATGGCCAAATCTAATTGTGTAAAAAAATGATAAAGGTTATTTATCTTGTTGCATTGACTCCCACTGCATAAAGTACGGGAACCAACTTGTATTTTCTTTACTTAAATAAAATAGGGATTTGACTACAAATACTATGTTTATTGTCCTGGAATTGTTGGGTGGGATTGTATACCAGTGTGCATTAAATCAGGGATTGCCACGTATTGAAAAGGCCAACATCTCAACAAATACCTGAACTGTCTACCCCTTCAACATTCATATCACACTACAGGTTGGATGTGAATTATCTGCTTTTCACGAACAAGGTAATGGAATGGCATGTGCATGAGTATGATACACAATGAATCACTTGTTTTTCTGAATCTCATACACAGTGGGGTGCGCATGTTCAGTTTGAAGTAAGAAAATGTTTATTGCGTATATCCACAAAGATTAATGGCTTGAGGAAGTAGATGTAGGAGGTAATGGCCTGATGACTTAGCGGTCAACCTCATTGCTCTTCATCAGGCTTCTTTGCTCCATACTCATCACTCACCAGCCCAAAATGATACTTCTTACATTCAATTGTATAAAGAACAATAGCAAAAACAGAAGGTGGGTGGGGTACCAATCATGATGATGCCAAGAGACAAGGGACTAAAGAAGTCATCTGGCAGTCACAAAAATTATGTAAGAGGTTGCTTGGCTGACGTTTGGATATGCCACAAATAAGTAATGGGACAAGGATATAGTATGAGATTAACAAGGATTACCGAAACTAATTGGGCAATAGGGAGTGTCTGACTATTAAGCAGACTAAGGGAAAGATATGACCAATCAAAAAGTGTGACATAATGACAACAACGATTCAGAAGATTGCCCATGATAAAAAGGGAAACACGCAAGGAATAGGGATCCCTATCTCGAAACAAAAGCTGCATAGAAAGGATCACACCTGATCCAAATGAATGAAAGCTGAGCCGCAATATTTCTCGTAAGATTGGGCCCTATTTCTGATGAGAATATTACCTGGATCAGACCTGCTTTTCAAAAGAGATAATAGTCGGGCAGGAGTTTCTTAAAAACTCATGATGGTCCATCCTGTTTTAGCAGCTTAGAGAAGTATTCCAAAGCGTGAAGACCAATTCCCACAAATGTAATTAGAGAAGGCCTAATGATCACTGCCATGCTAAGTCTACAGTGTGGGAGGGAACTGGGTAGGTGGTTTTCACAAGGGACCACTCATTCCAAATATAATATCTTGATATTTGTGTGTGAAACATAAAAGTGCTTTCTCACTAAATGTAAAGCCAAGTGAAATGTAACTTCCTGTAGAAAACATATCATTTTTCTGTGCAGTGGCCTAGACTTTATTTTGAACAGAATGAGAATAGGATAGTGTAGGTCGCTAGTGTGAGGTATACCCTGCTTTTACAATAATAAATGTGAGAAAGATTGCATTTAAATAAGAACAAAGCTGCATCCTCTGTGCTATGTGAGCTATGTAAAACAGGGAACACTTCCCACAGTTCAGAGTGCAGGGTTTTGTAAATGATAGCTAGACTGAATCTTGTGGTATTTTAAGGTACAGTCAAACACTTTAGGATGTGAATCAGTGGTCAAGCTTCATAGCCTCACAGAGAATAGATAAATCAACACGTTAAAGCCATGGATATTCAAAAAGTCAGATTGGAATGTTAAGGGGATTAGTATTAGTATTCCTATAAAAAAGATGCATGTATGATTTCACAAATGATGTTGTGTTGGAGTAAGAGGACCCCTAACATAATATACCCAAGTAACTCAATGAGACTGGGGGACCTGGTTTTTGTCCTTTAAGAATGTCCGATTCTGCATCGGACACATTAATTTATCTACTCTATACTGTGTGTTCTAATTAGATATCACAGTTTTCTTGAACACGTCCCTGTGCATTCTAATGTAACCTATCATAGCTGGTGTTGTACTTTAATGCATAAGATAGCAACCCACAACTCCACTGTCACACACAAAGGGAGGGTCATTCATTTAAATATGTGTACATAAATGTAATTTCTCTATCCAATTTTTCTCCGAAACCAAGCAATGCTGCAGATGTTGGAGAAAGTAAAGGTTTTTATTTGCTATTAATTAACAGGAACTAGTTCAATATAAATATTAACTGAATTAAGCTTTAATATACTAACCGATAAGCGACAATGTTGTCATAGAAATGAGAATGCAGGTTAGAGGTTGAATTGTGTTAGTTAGAATTAACAAAAGTTAGAAATATATGTTATTGTTATATGGTGTTAAGGCATATGTGTGCAGCTTCATAGTGAGATTGTCACTGGATGGCCAAGTCTAATTGTGTAAAAAAAATGATAAAGGTTATTTATCTTGCTGCATTGACTTCCACTGCATAAAGTACGGGAACCAACTTGAATTTTCTTTACTTAAATAAAATAAGGATTTGACTATAAACAGTATGTTTATTGTCCTGGAATTGTCGGGTGGGATTGTATACCACTGTGCATTAAATCAGGGATTGCCACTTATTGAAAAGGCCAACATATCAACAAATACCTGAACTGTCTACCCCTTCAACATTCATATCACACTACAGGTTGGATGTGAATGATCTGCCTTTCACGAACAAGGTAATGGAATTACATCATGAAATCTATGCGGCCTACTAACTGCCCAGGTGAATTTCTTGCATCCAAAATCATCGTGGAGCACAAAGAGCAATTTGCGTCTTTCTTATGCAGATTTACTAATGCCTCGTTTCGGTCAGGCAAAATCCCCCAGCCACTAAAAAATGTTGCAGTCTCACCTTTACTAAATAAAGCTGGACTGGACCCCATTGACGGTGCCAACCTAAGGCCAATTACTAATACTCTGTTTCTACTCAAACTGATTGACAAAGTTGCAACCATCCAATTGCAGAACTATGTATTGACGGCTGATATACTCCATACTAAACAGTCAGGTTTTAGAAGCCATCAGTGCACTGAGACCGCCCTCCTGGACTTGCAGACTCACATGCTTTCTAAGTGGGAAGAAAGCAGGTCAGGGCTGCTGATGTTGTTGGACTTATCGGCAGCTTTCAACCTGCTCGATCATAACATACTTCTTGAGAGAAAGCAGTCAGTTGGGGGCCTCTCTGCAAATGATATAGAATGGCTAAGATCATTCCTAGAGGGTCGTCGATCACAGATATACTGGGGGGATTGCGCCTCGGAATCACAACTGCTAACCTGTGGAGTTCCACAGGGGGCCTGTCTTTCCCCTTTATTATTTAATATCTATATCCTCCCCCTTTGTAATGATTTGGAATTCTTTCACATTTTCTTTTGCAATTATGTGGATGATTTCCAATTGATCCTTGACATCACAGGTAATCATGACACAGACCAAAATCTGGTGGATATGGTATATCAACTGATAAAAAAATGGATGTCTACAAACTGGCTTTGCCTTAATGCCTTGAAGACTGAGCTCATGCTAATAGGACCCCGTCAGGTGCTAACCAAACTGGACCAGGCATACTCAGGTTTCAAGATTGATGGTAGTAATATAAAAGTTGTACAGAAGGTTAAAATGTTAGGCACCTTCATGGAGAGTAGCTTAGACTGCAAAGCTCACGTTGCTGCCATATCAAAAAGCACTAACTATCATCTTAATGTGATCAGACAGGTTGCCCCACTTGTTTTCATCGAAAACCGTACTAAACTGGTGAGAGCTGTTATTCTACCACGCGTAGATTATTGTAATGCTCTCCTATGTGGGGCAAGCAAGGCCAACATCCTTGAACTCCAAAAAGTCCAAAATAAAGCTATTTGCATCATCTATCAAATGAAATATTCAGAACCCACCACTACTGCCAGGGAAAAACTACATTGGCTTCCTGTTGAGGCCCGAATTCGGTTTAAGCTTCTCACCATCTGTCATATATGCGTCTTTGGGACTGCACCAATTTATTTGAAGGATGTGGTAAGTGTTAATGAACCCTCAAGAAGGCTCAGATCAGCGGAAGATCTCTTGCTAGTCCAACATTGTGTGAAACGGTGCCGTGGGATAGGCAGAGCGTTTCATATCCAAGGCGCTAAGGCCTGGAATGCGTTACCAGCTACACTGCGTAAGACTGAGGATTTACTCTCCTTTAGGAAACAGCTGAAGACCTATCTCTTTCATTAGTACCCTTTTCTTCCCATAGGTAGCCTGTATGGTCTGTCTCTCGGCGCCTGGATGCCTACGGGCTTTGCCGCGGTATAAGATAAAATAACATAACATAACATGACATGTGCATGAGTATGATACACGATTATTCACTTGTTTTTCTGAATCTCATACACAGTGGGGTGGGTATGTTCAGTTTGAAGTAAGAAAATGCTTATTGCTTATATCCACAAAGATTAATGGCTTGAGGAAGTAGATGTAGGAGGTAATGGCCTGATTACTAAGTGGTCATCTTCATTGCTCTTCATCCGGCTTCTTTGTTCCATTATTTACTCACCAATGACCAGCCCAACATGATACTTCTTACATTAAATTGTATAAAGAACAATAGCAAAAACAGAAGGTGGGTGGGGAACCAATCATGATGATGCCAAGAGACAAGGGACTAAAGGAGTCATCTGGCAGTCACAAAAATTATGTAAGAGGTTGCTTGGCTGACATTTGGATACGCCGCATATAAGTAATGGGAGAAGGATATAGTACGAGATTAACAAGGTTTACCGAAACTAATTGGGCAATAGTGGCGGTCACCAGCTTGAGATGTGGTTGATATCCACCCACAAACTGTCTAGTTTCGTTCTCCTCAAAGACCTGTACAGCTATATGCATATCCGTGCAGATTCTTCAGTAAAAAGACAAAGTGACTTTTACATAAAAATGCAAAGCACCATGACTTTGTTCAGTGTTGCCTGTGGCCTTCCACTTAAAATGTGAATTGATCCTATGTTATGATGATGGTTGTTGCATTTGTTTGAAAGGATGGAAATTCATATTGTGGTGTTTCCCAGCGTTTCCCCTGCTTTGCAACTGCCATATGCACTAAATAATAATTGCCTATTGACCCTAGCAGGTACCCTTATTGGACTTGTCTGCAAAATGTGGCAAGTATTAAAATTACATGCAGATGAGATGTACTCCTGGCTTCCAAAGCATATATAACCTACTTTGTTGATACAGGGTTCAAATCCTTACATCCCTGACTAAAATATATTGTATTAAACTTGTCTTTCACTTCCATTTATGATGATGATATATGAACATCCATGATCAAATACTGAGGGCCTTATATACAAAGCATTTTTCAAAAAGGGATTTTCCAATTGAAAAACGCTTTTGTAAATCAGGACTTCACACACTTATACGATATACATAAGGCCTTAGTACCATATTTTGAAGTATGTTTTGACAATATACTTTTGTAGCTGACAGCATGCTTAGCCAACGCATTACCTTCTTACAGTGCAATAAAACAGCAACAGGCCACTTATATACATTTTTTTATTTGAGGTATGCCCGTTCTTTTCTTATTTCCCCATGATAGTAGCATAGCCATATACAACAAATTTACAATAGAGAAAACCTTTCATAAAAAATATCTGCCTCAAACCACCACAGCTTGTTTGTTTAACTAATAATACAGAAACGGTTCTATGTGGAAAAAATGTCATTTTTCTGTGGTAGCAAGTTTTTAGGAAAAGGAATATTTATCAGGGACAGCCTGTTACAATACTGAGCGCTGTTTATTTTTTTTATACCACAGCGTTGACATCCAAGAAAATGAGATGCAATGGTTTACACTTGAAACTGTAACGATGGGGACAGAAAGCATTTTCAGATCTCCAAGTTAATTGTACAGTGGCTTCCTACACACATACGATCAACCATATAATGATCCCTTCAAAATAATTTAAAAAAAACTAAGCAGAAATGTCTCATTTACATTAATAATGTTCACAAATTATATGAATTCATTCTGCAAGCGATGGATAATTCAAGCTTTCATCATCTAAAGCGCATCATTTTTTTTTCAGGAGAAATGGATTGTTTCATTTTAATGAGTGCACTAATATTACAGTTAGTTTCAGCAGATACAGAAATCCATAACAAAAGTGACTTTGAACCTTCAGAAATAGGAAAAGCAAATACGTATTCAAACAACTCAAAGAAACAGGTTCCAAAGGAGGTGGAGGGGGTCATTTCCCCTAATGATGAGGCTACAATTTTGCCAAAACCTGCAGATTGTTTGAATCTCAGGACAGTATCTGAGTAAATCAGAATAACTTGGCCAGTAAAAGCAGCATAAACAGTCTTTTTATTGTGTTGTGTTTCACAGGCAAACATTGTTAGCCGAGGGCAACGGTATATGCGGATTCGGCAAACAGAGAACCCCAGTCATTATGGGAATATCTTTACACACAGTATTTCTGCAGGGAATATTACATGTCAGTTAAACTCGGTAACTACTTTGTAAATGAAACTTAAAGCATGGATTGTCCGGCATGCTTGAATTTCAGTTGAAGTCCTGACTGCACGTCTCTGGGAGCAAGGGATTGTCACAGTTCATTTGCTGTTGAGAAGAAAAAAATATCTACAATGTGCTGGCAAGCAACTTTAAACATCCATTCATCGATTTGGTTGGTGTGCCTATTTCAGCATTTCAAAGATGCAGAGGTGATAGATGAAAAGAAGCAGTGCAAACATAAATATTGTATTCTAAATAAAGAATATTCTTTACAAAGGGCTCAACTGTGCAATTCATTTGTTTTTGTTTTTTCTTGAAGGAGGCCCTAGTACAAAGTTGAACTTCTAGCGAAATATATGTATGTTTTTGCCAAGGAAGTTCAGAACACTGGCTTCAGCGGTTTTGGTATGAAATACATTTGGTTCAAGACAATTTTCCACACAGCCTCTTAAAACCGTTTTTAATTAAGTACAAAATCTGAATAACATTTTTAATCTGAAGAGAGCCGAGGACTAGACATTAGACTGCTTTCATTATTTTACAATGTATGAACAGTACAGTGTCTTTAGACAAATAAAATGTGTTTTAAAATGGCTGGCTGAGAATGCAGATAAATATTTAAAATGCAAAGAAATGTGTTATGGAAAGAAACATGAATAAAGCTGTTTTGTTCAAAGCGTGCCGATAGTGGGACCTGTATGAAGACCTCCAGAGTGCATCATTTCTGTTGGGTTCCTCGAAGCTGTCTTGTGTTATGAGAATAATTAAAAGCCCATCAGTGTGCCAAGTGCCCTGCATTATCTTCCCTGCCACACTTCACTAAGTCATCTTATCAGTAAGGTTGCTAATACTGTTCAGAGAAAATACAGTCTTTCTGAGGTAGACTGTTCAAGTTCAAGGACACATCTTATTCATAAGAAAAGCATGGCATTAAACAAATACAACAGATATACTACATGTACAGTATGTAGCAATGAGGTAGAAATGGTTTTGAAGAAAAATGTTTTAAAATATTCCAGAAAACAGAAAATATGACACATAAAAGACATGATTGTTTAGGAAACTCACATTAAATCTGTTTTTCTCTATGATTCTACTTCGAGAAAAAGAAATGCATTTGGTCCCCAGCCTTGGCATTAGAGAAAACATTTTGTATAAATATTTAACATTCTAAAGGCCTGATTCAGATATTCTCACACAGAGCGGTGGCCTGGTTGACCCGCAGTGTCGACATTCTACATATCATTGAGACAGGGAGGTGAAACGTTCCTGCTTTTAGTCTAATTGTCTATGACAATTGGAGTGAAACGGTGTTTGTGTTGTATTTTAGAAAGTGAGGAAAGCACATAGATCAGACTAGATTAATTAAAGGTGCACGTGCTGGATTCAGACAAATGGATCTGCCAGGTATTGGAAAGGCAGGCAAAGGTTTAGCTGCAGTGCAAGCTTCAGCACATTTGTTGTTTAATCAATAGCACATCTCTTAAAATGTGAACAGCAATATTTTGCCATCAATGTTTATAACGTTGAAACAGATACTCCTTTAAGGAAGCGAACATTAAAAATTAAAGCGCATTTGGTACTGGGGAGAAACATGTGATGAGCTAATTTTGTATTTTTGAAGTGGGATGTTTTGTGTTCGGCTGATTGATCATTGATATAACTATTGGTTTATGCAACTACATACTTTCTGAACTAGCACGATTGCGTCTCTAACACAAATGGAACTATTCACTTGTGTCTTTGTTTGAACATGATGCCTTTACGTACTGGCTATCATTATGTAGAAAACATGTATCCAAGGGAAGCTGAAGGGTGGAAAAAAAAACAAGGTGGCGACCTCCTGATCCGTCCATCCATATTAAAGTCATGAACATCATGTCACATCTCAAAGGTACATGCCCAAAGATTCACATGCACACTGTTTTCCATTCTCAGCAACCTGGGTATTATAAAGTCTCACGTGCAGAACCTGACACTGTCAAATGGTCACTTGTGAGCTGTGACACCAGAAACTATCTAAGGGCTACAAAGGATTTAAAGTTTACTGGTGTGCATTCTGGGGAGATGTTTACTAGGTGTTCATACTGGCTTGTGTTTCACAGCTATTGGGAAGTTGTAGGTGAGTGGTATGGGAATGTTTAAAAAGAGAGAAGCCAAAGGAAAGTACTACAATGAAACATCATCAAAAATGCACACACCAAAGGCTTTAATAATAAATAAAGACTGAATTGCATGGGTTGCGCAATAGATGCGCGGTTTCATGCGTTATGTGAGAAGGGCACACATGTTTATTTACAAGGATTTACAACGTGTTTTTGAATAGGCTTTGCCTATTGAAACATGCGTTTGTAAATCATGCTCAGAACTCAACAAGCCACATTTCTCGCTAAGCTGTGGTGCCATGGAAAAAGCCTGACCTCTGCAAACCTCAAATTGAAGTCGCATCTATGCATGCCCAAACTAAAACTCTGAGGGACTAAGTAAAGGGCGAAGACCTGACCTTTTCAGTCATTGGGATTAACTATTTCCTCATGTACTACATTATTTGATGCATAGTTGCAGTGCAAGGCCACATCTACATTTTAAAACTGAGGCGCACATTTAGGAAATCATATTTTTTACACTGCACGTATGTAATATTGGGTATCACTGTGTGATGATAGCTCAGTAATGTTTCCAGTGTCACTGTTTTCAACTTGCCAACCATAGAATGGCATTGGGAGAGTTACTAGTAGTGGTCTGAAGGAAACACAATACATGGGACTCTGGATAATCGGATTCCTCGTGGCCAAGTGTATTTCTCTCTCTGAAAGGATAGGAGATTCATTAAAATATATTGTTTAATATGTCTCACTGTAAACAGTGTTCAGCTCAGCAGTATTGTGAGCATGGACTTGAGTCCTGTGCTAGGCTAGGTGCCATGCAATAAGGAGGTTGAAATAATAAAAAAAGACCTCAATGTGTTTCCAGGCAATGTGGCCAGCTCCCGCAGCCTATAAACTGGAGATTGTCTTAACTAACAAGACTGCTAGCCCTAGTGCCTAAAGGGATCCACTACCCCAACAATTTCACAACATGATTCACAATGGATTTAATGCGCTGCAGACTTTCATTTTTACATTGGGAATTGTGATTGTGATGCCATAAAGATGTCCAATTTACACAACAGCGGTTTAGCGTAAGAGGTGTTTTTTTTATATAGCTACGCCCACTTCTATACATACTTTCCCAATTTGTGAGGGAAAAGTGAATTTATGATCAAACAAATGTACCTATCATAATCTACCTGCAGACACGAGTGGCACTGCAGTGGTCATTAATCTTCCAAGTATTTTAGATAATGATCATAATCTCATTCCATTTGTGACAATTATCATCGATAGGTTTAACACCAGAATACATATTTGTATGCGCCTCTCCTCGGTTGGAAGAAGTTCTGTGTTGGAAAATTAAAACGTGCAGCATTGTCTGGAATTGAAGTAAGATGTTTCACAAACAAGTTGCATGAATTTACAGCAAAATAGAAGATAGAACTGAGATGTTGGAATCAGTAGAGGCCGTGGTTTCCTGTTGTGGAATTGTATGTGGATAAGACAAAATGCTGTCACTCTATGTTGACAATATTTTTGGGCAGAATAAATAGTTCTATGTTTAGTTGTTAGGCTCACCAATCAACTATACAAAAATTAGATTCATTGCAACACTCAATTACAATGGCGTAATTAATGTGGAAAACAGAGGCTGGAAACTTGCTTCATCAATACATATTATGGCAGATAGTAATGACCACTTGATTCCTAATGCCCATACAATCGCTGCTACATCACTCCATTACTCTACTTTGGTTTGCACTAGGATACATAGAGTATAATGTATGCTTTGATTAGTAAAATAAATTAGCACACATTCATTGGTGCAAGTTACCCTTTTTAAGCCTAAATAAGTTTGAATATGAATCAAGGAGCTTCCACGTTGATCTGATTTGTCTGGTGTTCACAAATGGCCAGTACAGGACAGGGCCACAGAGTGAAAAGCCAAGAGATGTGATAACCGCACACACTTCTACGAATCCATCTATGGCAGCATTCTGGAGAAGACCACCAATAGTAAAAATAAAGAGACTCCCAATTGAGGAAAATAGAAACTATAATGTACAATTGCCTGAATCTGTAATACTACAGTTTATGGTGGTTGAGCCATGTTTGTATCTCCTCCCTTAATTCAAAGCATGTTTGGGTTTATTTCCTTTCTGCTCTAACATTTTTGTTGGGCATGTCATACCAACCATTTACCTTTCTGAATGTTGATTCTCCCACTACAACATAATGGCTGTGTATTGTGGTATGCATCATCAACTGCTATGGCATCACATTAGTGCTGTAGCCACATATTTGATGCATCAACAAAACAAATAAGGAAATCACTTGGTACAAAACAGTTGTGTTTGCAATATATGCAGAGGAGATGTCAGATGGCAGTCATATTGGGGGTCTGACTTACTAAGCGTTTTTCAATGGGGTTTTCCCATTGAAAACTGGTTTTGTAAATCAGGCCCAAGGTGTGTTCCAAATAAAGGCCCTAACAGACAGCGAGTGGGAGCATGACATGTGGAAGCTTTGGAAAATAGAAAACAAAAACCGTGAACGATGTAGATGCTCATACCAGTGTCGGTGATCGCAAATGAGAATGGAAGGAGAATCTGACAATGTACCCTATCCTCTCCCTCAACTTCATTACATTCACAATAAGGTAATTGTACACGTGCTTAATAATACATGTGTTTGGACATATTTGTTTCTGTAGAAGTGAGTATGTCTTTATGTGGTTACAAACCACAGCTAAGTTTCTCCCGGATAGTTTCTTGTGTTATGATTTTCTATTATTTTATGTATTACGCCTCAATATGATGTTTCAGAGAAAAGTGCTGTGGGATTAAAAAACAGCAAGACAATAGGTATCTAAAATATTCTTATTTGGTAAACAAACTCAACTGTTTGTAGTCAACCGATGTTGTCACTCATTGAACAGTGCCCCATCATAGAATGTCTGTTTTTCCACTTGGCTTACACTTATAGTAGATATTCTAATTGCAGACGTTTTTCAAAGTGCCAAATTCAAAGAATAAAATTCAATCTTACAAACTTATCCAGATAATATACCATTCACTGCCAAAATGGCAGTTGTGTATTTGTAAAGGAAATATTTCTTCTTTGGGAGCTAATGAAAAACATCAACGTGTATGGTGCCAAATATGAATTTGTCAATAATGGTGTCTATAGAAGGAGTGTTTTTTGAAAAATGTTGGTTTTTATACTTTAATTCAAGGTATAACATGAATCTATGATTTAAGGATTCAACAGTGTTTGTATAGTAGACCGATAAGGAAACATTTAATTTGGTCATTTTTGGTCAATTTGCATACAAATAGCTTTATATCACAACATTTCGGCATCCCTATTAATGTTTGTAAATGTTTGTAAATCTTAATTAGTAAAGAATAGTGTGCATGTGAAAAAGAACAAAAATAGCTATTTTATCCATCTTTATGATAAAGATGTGTAAGTACCAACATTGCTGAACAGCAGTGTAAATACATATGTTATGTTTGCCAATGTCCAGGAAAAAATAGGAAGTAAATGTACTGTCACATTATTAGGCAAACCGGAAATCATGTTTTCTGCTCATGCAGTACAGGCTCTGGGCCAGCTGAAGGAAACATTATTTCTGCTTAAAAATATTACAGGCCAGGAATCAAGTCACATAGAAAGCATCAAATGTCACATAGTCACTATCTGGCTTGAAAGAGGTTCTGTAAATAAAAGGGCATGCATACCATGTGTATGGTATAACAGGAAGACACCAGAATATGTGTGGTGGGAAAAGGACAGACCACCAATATGACTCCAGGATATGGAATTGGACATGGGAAGGTACTCCATGAAAGACATGTAGTAATTTGGTTTTCTGAAAAGAGATTATTTTGTTTGTTGTCGGTATGTGAAATGATTTTTTAACAAAACTGAGGTAGAAATATACGGGAACACTTAGGCGTGTATAGTCTCTTCTCATGTCATCAAGGACAACATAACAGAATGGCACATGATACTGAACAACTGAATTTAGAAGGAACAATCTTCATGCAGATACATGTCATTGCACTATGTATTTGAGTGTCTTCTCAGTATGTGAGTCAACGTACTGACAATGCTTAAATACCAGCGAAATCCCACGTTTCGTTAGCAAGTTTAGGAATTAGCCTACTGGGAAAGCAACACAAACTGCATGGTTTCAGAATATCCTAGATAGCAACACATACAAACTCTTTATTTGTGTCTGGTATTAGTGAAATAACTGCTGCGCAGTTGAGATTGAGCAATATTTTAAGATTGTACAATTTCTTACAGAAAGAAATGTTTTTTTTGTTGTTTTAATTTATCCCAATCGTTGTAATGAGCGCCATGTACAACAACTATCTCCTTCCAATGCTAATTTTCATTGCTTCCACCATTTTATATTGTAATAATTCCAGATACATTCAAAGCAACTGACTTACCATGTTCGAATTGTTCAGGTAAACATACACTAATAGTGAATCCTCAATATCTCAGCAGTACATAGTGCTTTCAACACAATCATTTGAGGTACTGTACAAATTAAAATATCACGTTCCTGAGTTTTTACAGACAGAACATTACAAAACAATGAGCTGTGGAAATTAAGTTCCAGATTAACATTATCCCCATATTAACTGTTCTCAGCCTACTGCAGAACAGACAGGGTTGAGGAATACTGTTGCTCTTTGAATGGCAAAAACACTGGTTCTCCGTCTTAGTACAATTGTTCTTCTCTTCAGACAAACAATGTTTGAAGTTAAAGCTCTTTATATTAGCACATGCCACCAATGTAATTTTGAGGCAAACAAAAAAGAAAGCACCACTTTAGGCACTTGACAGCAACTAAATCTCAAGAACAGCAGTATGGAATCGACATACACGGTTTGCATCCTTCCAGAGCCACCCAGATGTGCCTTGGTATGTATTGGTTAGCTTGGACAGAACTGAGCATCACTACATGATTTCCACCTTCTGTAGGTACTCCGATCAGTAGTGATTGGTTGATGCACTTTTCCTTCAAGCCTAGCCTGACTCGTTGTGTGCAAGGTTACCTTAGTCTTCAAAGCACCATCTGCAGTTTCAGCATAACTCAAACAAGGTTATATTCCCTATATAGATTTTCCAAATACTGAAATTCATGGCCATGAGTATCACTGACTGCAACCAAACATTTTATTCCACTCAATGTATGTATCAAGCTCTTTTTGAGATATACTAGGCTGGATCTTGCAGAAAGCATTATCAAAGTCTTGATATGTAACTGGTCTCAACTGACTGGGCATAATGGCTGAAAGGTCTGTGGCTGGCATGGAATGAAGTGGCCCTACAACTGCTTCCTGGCACAGGTGAGCCACATCCAGACCAGAAAATCCTTCTGTGCGTTGGACAAGCAAAGCAAATTCTTTGTCATTCAAACAATAATTGTGCTGTGAGAGCAGTTGTACAATTATCTGGTGTCTTGCTGTGCTGTCCGGGAGTGGAATTAAAAGTCTCTTCATGAAGTATCTGCGAAGAGATTCATCAATTTCTTCAGGTTTACTCGTAGCACAAATTACGACAATTTGGTCCTCAGCAGAAGATAGTACAGTGTCCAGCTGCATAAGGAATTCTGTTCTCATCCGATTAATTGGACTGTGTTCTTCACTAACTTGGGAAGAAAGAAGCATTTCAATGTCACTGACAAAAATTACTGATGGCTGACGACACCTTGCCACCAAGAAAGAGGCATGGACAATTTTTTCTGCATCTGATATCCACTTTGTAACAAGACCAGAACCAGAAATTTTAAAAAACGTGGCCCCCAACTGACTGGCTATACATCTTCCCAATAATGTCTTGCCAGTTCCACACGGCCCAAACAAAAGAATGCTCCGAGGTAGAGCAGTTAATCCACTGAATGCGTCTGCCCTCAACACTGGCCACAAAACCTCCTCTTTAACAACAGCTTTTATAAGATCAAGGCCAGCAATGTCATTCCAGTCAACCGGAGGTCCTTGATTTATTATCTCATTGGTTACAATATCAATGAGGTGGGTTTCGGTATTTTTAAGCTGTTCGTCCACAGAGTGATTGGATGAGGTAGCTGCACGAAGTCCTGGGCCTTGCATTGCATGAGTAATGAGCTGTCTATGCTCCTCGCTGTGTTCGTTCATTGATGAGGAAGCATACTTCACAAATGATTCGTTTGTTCTTGATCCTACTGCACTTTTACTAGGGCCATATGATGGAGGTGTCAAGGCCCTCGTGGACTGACTGCTGAACTTCCGCTGCTCTGACGATATTATCTGTTTAGTTGGCTTAAATGCTAATGACGATGGCTCAGTATTTCTGTCAAATCCATTTCCCCTGTTTGAGTTTGAAAGACTGTTCTCTGATATTCTATACATAGGACTCTGTGTTGACCTCTGTTGGCCATAACTGTAATTTACATAGCTGGAGTCCATTTCTCGTTGCCCTGCCATATAGAAAGCTTTTCTTTTGAGAGAGCTTGCCGAACAGTTAGTAAGAGCTGATGGCGCAATGGGCGTCAAACCATGGCTCTGGTAGGTGTAGCTACTTACTGTGGTGGGCGGAAGAGGCGTAGGAGCAGGAATTCCTGATGGAAGGTATACAGAAGGAGGAGGTGCACTACCAGGGCTATAACCTGGACCAACTCCACTTTGAGGTGGATAGCTTGCAGAAGGATAATTATAACTAGAGAGATTTGAAGTTCCATTGTAGCTTGGTACTGGTGGTTGTAAAAGTCCAGAGCCATGTAAAGGTGATGGATGTGGTGAAGTGAGCGCAGTTGATGACTGGCTGCTGTAACCTGTGTGCAAATAAGATCCATTGTATCCCGAACCATATTCCTGAGATGGTATTCCCGAATGAAGACTCGGTACTGTATGACTTCCACATGTGCTGCTAGAATAACTTGGTTCTGACAAGTTGCTTACCACACCGGGTGAACTTCCTATGCTGGCTGACACATCTGCCGGTGGAAGTGATGCATTTACCCCAGCTTTGCTGGCAGCAATGATGTCTGTAACACAATTCATCGGATAAACATTATCAGAATTTAAGGAGGTTTGCCATGGTTCACTATCATTTTTTCGACCATTCACTAGACCGGATTGTGTCTCTGAATAACTGCTAATGATTGGTCGATCAATTGGACCTTCTAAAATTCCCGAATATTTTTCAGCATATTTTTTCAACAGGTTAGATGCAGTCAGGGCAGAAATATCATCGTTAGCCCAGGCATACTGGTAGGTGCGTTGTAAGTGGCCACGATAAGCTTCAACTTTATGTGCTGGAGACCGGGTGGTTGAGGTGATGTCAAAGTGCTGTTCTGGCCACTGTGCATGCTCCGGCGTCCACTGCATCTTCAAGCCTGCAAGTGTGTTGAATAAAAAGAAATGAAGAAGTGGTTATATAACCTTTTACTTTAATATTTATAGCTTGAGACATTACATGCTGATTTTAATTTAACAGTGGTATATTTCAAATCAATGTAATTATTTAATGTGTTATAGTTTTAAATTAAAGCTTTACACATATACATTCATCATTTAAATAATATCATATAAAATAAAATTAATTCCCATAATAATATATAGTGGTACTAATATTTCAATGTATAAAATGACATATAGACAAAATGACAATATATATATTGTGCAAATATCCTGCAGATAAAACAATATCAATTTTCATAGACATTGAAAGCCTTAAAAATGATTGTTCTTATTCATAGCAAAAAGACAAGTTAAATACATAGTCAACCATACTCCAATTCATCTAATTATCCACAAGTATAACAAAAACGTGCCCAGATCTAACCATGCTATTCCCTTAGCTTTCAAGCATCCTTCGTCCTCTCTCATAGGGGGTCTAGGACATATCATGTATTATTGGCATGGCAAATATTAATTTGCCAAGCAAATAAACCTGTTTTTACTCAAAGCACTTCTATGTTGTTAATTTGTGTTACCCATGTTGGTATAGGAATTGAATATATGTTAGATCAGATCTTACTATAGTTTCCAATTTAGTCCATATTTAGATGTGTCTCCACCACCTTCCAGACCCTGAAAAGTGCAATGTGCTTGCTCCCATTCTGTGCGTTTATACAATTCTTCCAGAATTTGGAGCCTTCTATCGAGTCCTGGAGGTGCACAAATGTACTAAAGTGTTTCATATACACCTTCCCCATACTGTTGCACATAGTGAGAACATGTCTGGACGTCTCCTGAGTGGCACTATCACCACAAATGCAGCAAGAACCTTCTAAGAGAGGCATGGCCATGGCCGGGCCCATTACGGCCAACACCGGGAGCATATTAATTTGTAAAAGAAGAATAAATCTCCTCAAGGCTTTAGATGGACAGAGTGCAAGATAAGGTTGCATCTTTTCATTGGTGTAAAGGACCTCCGTTACAAACCCATAACTTTTCAGGGATGCCAGATGCTTAAACTTTTCACCCCAGTCCCATAGGTCCAGGTGTTTGGTAGGATGCTGTCTGAGATTGGAATTATCTTTCCCCCAGGTGGAGTTCCAGCCAATTACCTTAAGTAAGTAGGCCATTTCACTACTAAGGCCCAATTTGGTTTCCGATCTCTGCAGCATAGTGCCCAAGCTGCTTAATAATGGATTAGAGGGCCAATTCATCAGTTTTATAATTAGGATTGGCCTCTTCTTCAGTACCATAGATGTCAGAGAATGGAAGCCTAGTTCCAATCTCAAGATAGCCATTGGGACACAGCTAGGGAGACCCAATAGCTTTCTCCAGAATTTACCTTCAATTAATTGCAGCCATTCCAGGTCAATTTCCATTAGGCTCTCCAGTCCATAGATGAATGCCGGGACCAAGCATTGCATGTAAAGCTGTCTAATGACCAGTAGAGAATAGCCGTTTCCTGGCAGACTGACTAAACAATGCTGTAAATTGAACAGCCTTTCTTACCCGGGTTTCAATAAAGATGTTATATCCCCTTCTGACTTTGAATTCTATCCCCAAGTATTTATATACTTAAGTGCACCTAATCTCGGTATTTAGAATTAGAAGTCTTGGCCTTGATATCTGCTTAACTATAAATAGCATAATTTGGGTTTTGTCGTTATTAATGACTAGTCTATTTTTCTTTCCATATTCTCACAGGCCTCGGGCAGTCCGCTGAATACCGTTGAAAGTGCGGTCTCATAAAACCAAGTCATCAACATATGCCAGGACACAACAGTAAGAGTCGCCAATTTTCGGGGCCAGATAGTCCTGAAGATCGGAAACAAAAAGATTGTACAGGATTGGTGCTGGTACGCAACCTTGTTTGACTCCAACATTTTGCATGACCGGGGGAGTCATTTTTCCACTATTATCCAGCCTAAGATGGACCATATTATTAGTGTGGAGCAATTTCAAAAAGTACAAAAGACCCAATGGACTGCCTAAGAGATCTAATTTCCTCCATAGTAGTTCCCTCCTAACTGTCGAAAGCTGCTTTAAGATTGTCAGAAATTGCATGGAGAGGGGGCCTGTTAGTTACTTGTGCCTGTTCAACCATATGGCCAAGGAGGAGGAGGAGGTTATGGACCGTAGAGTACTAAGCGCGAAACCTGCTCTGGAATTTGTCCATTGTGTTTCCATGTTCGGCCCATGATTGAAGTTATTTAAGTAGAAATGAAGCAAACAACTTCCCAGAGGAGTCCAACATGGATAACAGCCGGTTATTACCAGGTTCAAGAGGGGAGCCTTTTTTTAAATCAGTACCAAGTGGGCAGTTTGCCAGGAGGTAGGGAGTTTGCCTTCAGCCAGTACCTTATCAAACAAGATTTTAAGTAAGGAGGACGAAAAGAAGGAGTTATGGCACAGGACAGCATTCGCCAGGCCATTAGGTCCCGGTGCACAAGAGGATTTCAAGATCTTAATTTTCCTATAAATATCTTCCTCTATAATCTTAACAGCTGTTGCAATAGGTTTAAAGTCCACCCCTGCAGGGGTGGGTTCCTGCACCATTATATTGCGATCCCCCAGAAAGTGTATCCATTCACTGTTCTCAATGGAATGTATCATGTTATAGTTAGTGTTTCCCCTGGCTTCCCCCAATCTCGCCCAGATGCTATGCGTGTTCCCACTGGCAAGGATTGCGGCCATAGTTTGACAGGCTACATTGTTCCTGGCCCATCAGCGCCTTTTCACCCAACTGCAGTAGGCATTTTTTAATGCTCTCCTGTGTTTGAGGGGGGCATCAGTAGGGAGGTTAACTATTTCTAGCCCCCGAAGATCTCTTCTTACATTTAGCATCTCGAATTACTTTATCATAGGACTTATATACTTTATATCCTTTGGCCAGAACTGTCGCCTTTGTCCCTGCATGGTTAACTGAGAAGGTCTATATCCAGTCCTCAATATCACCCTTTGTCATGTTCTGAAATGATCGGATATCGGGCCTCTCCAGGGGGGCTGTAGCTCATATGTCTTTTATGATATTATTATCGGACCATTTTAACCTGTTACCACCGTGGTTTACTCCCATCTCCCCCATATGTTTAGCATTAGGTCGTGTAAACTCAGACACAAGGCTAAGCACTATCGCCTCATGGTCACTTCAAGAATTTAGGCGAACACCAAAGTCCTCCACCCGCAAAGCCAAAGTTGTATTCACAAAAATATAATCTAGAGTAGCGACAGATTTGCCTGACCTCCAGGGCAGTCGCTCTTCGTACGTCCATTCATCATTTCCAGTTCCAAAGAGGGTAAGAATCTCATCCAGCCCTGCCCCTCACTGTCCATCTTGTTCATCACCATGGTGCTTCTTGCTGAGAGCGTCCCCTCTACCTATGTGCCCAGAGCCTCTATGCAACTGCAATTTAGCTCACCCGCCAGCACATTTCGAACAGGATTCTGACCACTGTCCCAATTCACAAATGTTTCTTGCAGTTCTTTATGCAATTGCTCCCTATAGATAGACCCCGGAGAGTTGTAGACATTTCCTAATAGCAACTTAGCATAAGAACTCCCCAGCGGCATGAGGGCTTCCACTGCCAGCATATGAGACCATCTCAATATCATTTGAGTATTGTAAAAATTATTTATGCCCGTGATTAAACCTCCATAGGGTTTTCCCCTGGGTCCCTTCTTAGCGTAGGACTGGTAAATGCTCAAGCCATCCATCACATTAGGAGATGACAGCCAGGTCTCCTGCAATAGAAACGAGGTATGTTGAACTATGTAAGGCAGTGACCCTGTTGAAGTTAAAATATGGGAAAAGCCCTGAGTGTTCCAGGACATTAAGGTTGCTGCTCGTTGTTTTTGTAAGGCCAAAGGAAGAGATTCAGTCAGCCATTTCAGCATAGTTGGTATGTTCTCCAGTTGCCCAGTTGCCATGTGAAAATATTTTTTGATTTATATTAAATTGCAAAGTTCATCAAACAATGGCATAAGCATTTACACCAATATGCAGTATATATATATAGTTATATGTATGGACATAATTTAAGATGAATATATGTTTAATTTCTTCTCTGCGTGGGGCCGTGGCGAAGACTATGGAAGATCACAAATAAATGTCTGATGGTGTCCTAATTAACGCATTCTTTTTGATGAATACTATATACTGTGCATAGATATAAAACGTTGCTTTCGACTGAAATAATGTCACTATTCTCCAGTTGCAGAACATAAAAGATTAACTAGTACTACTCACAAACCCACCTGGGATCTAAAGGCTGAATGACCGCGCATCTTCGAGACCATACATACGAGAATGACTTAACCACGGAGTCTAGAACTATGAGGACACATAAGGCATATGAGGACAAACTCCCATATTCGTGCACTTCTGAGAATGTTGTTTAAGCAGCAGCACCTATCACAATGTTGTTATATCATCTCTGGGCACGTTTTGATATGCGGTATGGCCTATAGCCGCACATTCCACTTGAATGCTATTAATGTGCCTTGATATTAAGGAGGAAGACTAGTACCTGCAGCAGAGGTTATGTGTCAGCTCTGTATGTGCCCACCACCAGATGGTTGTATATTATTGATTTGTCTTTTTATGTGCTTCTGAAACGCAATACCTGTACAACCCTAATTTTTCTTACAGTGCATATTAGCTGTTTGGATTGCAGTCTATACACACACACACACACCACACTGCCGTTTGGATATTAATCCTATCAAACCCCATCTATTCTGTCTCTTCATATTATACTGTTTTAAATGGATATGTTTAGCAATATCAGATTAAGACACACATTTGACGCAGCACAGCTAGGGTACCCCTCTGATTTGGCACTGAGCCCCTAGTTAGCGGAGTATAATGCACCCTGCGCCGAACAAAATGACACAGACATTGCAGGTCATTCCATAATCCAACTCTCATCTAAAGTGGTCCGCGACAGTTTCGAATCTGCTTCGTGGAGTGCAGCAAAGCAATCTCCCAGGCAGCGCTCTGTCGCCTTCATCACACAAAGCCTACAACTCGGTATGAATTACAACTGGCTCCTTTCTGCCTCTCGGTTCTGTTGTTAAGGATGTGGCAAAAAAAAAAAAAATACACAGGCATCGCTTGTCTGCCGGTATCCTTGCTACTTTTCCCTCATTGCAGTCTCCAGGGCACAGCTAAATAAAAACAGCGCTAGGCAGCTAACCCTGGAAGCTTCCGCGGCAAATAATAGGAGCTTGGAATGCGGGACGAGAAGGGGAGACTAGCTGCCGTGCCCATCTGCAGGATAGTTCATTGCTGTTACTTGTGTTCCTGTAATCGCGATACACATTCAGACCTGCGAGCTGTCGGCAATTCCCGCCGCCGCCAGCCAGGGCAGCCTGCAGAAGCCACCGAGAAGCGCAGCTGAATACGCAAACACCGGTAATCGGGCATGTTACTAAAAGTGATTTTACCCGACGCTGCCCTCTGGCATTGAATCGCCGATAAGGTGTCCCAGAGTAAACGAAGCCTCTGGAACATCCGCTCCCTTCTGAATGTCTGCGGTCTGTTTTGACAGCACTCCCCGCCCCCTGTTCTCCCCCGACCGCAACCCCTTTAGCTCCTCGCCGCCCGTCTCTGGCATCTGACATGGCCAGCTTAGCCTCGGTGAGCTACACCGAGCGCAGCATTCTTTCCGGTGTGGGAATGGCACGCGGATTCCCTCCTGACTCCGTCTCCCTTGTTTGCAGAACCGCTGTACCAGACACTGGAAGTTAATTGGCAGGATGATGCTGTGCTAATTGTGTTAATTTACAAGGTTTTACTCAAAGCGAATCTTGCCAGGGCCGGCGCGGCTGTCAAGCTTTCAACTAATGATTTCGAAATCCTGAAAACAAGGTGGGAAGGATTGCAGTAATTACACAATAAACGAAACAACGTGGAACATCCCTAAGTACTTCCGTTTAAACACACTCTCTTCAAAGCATGTCTGTTTGGGGTGTCGTTTTACTATCCGAATTCAATAAACGCAACTGCTACCATTTTTATTCAAAATTACAAAGGCGCTGTTAATTTTCCTCTCGTTTGCCAACACAGTCAAATGGTTACGCAAAACAAGCTCAGCGTCGTGTCAACATTGTTTCAAAATCAACCGTCCCTAATACGTTTTCTGTCAAGAGGTTCTGATACGCAGATCAATTGTGTTGTTACAGAAAGTTTATATTTATATATATATATATATATATATATATATATATATATATATATATATATATATATATTTATATATATATATATTCTTCCAATATGTTTTGCACCAGGAAAAACGTCTGGAGGAAATAGTGCAGTAATGAAAACAATAATTGAAGGAATATGTTTTTGCGCCACTGCAATTTTCACACTAGTGCTAATGGTGCAATTGCACGGGGGCAGACTCTCTGTAATACCGCTCTATACTCCCCAGGGAACACAAGACAAGCAACACACAAGCCGTGAATGAGATCACACATTTAGAAATGCATCACATGGCAAACAAAAAAAATATTGATCTAACACTAATTGCACCGTGAGTCTAAAAAGATAAAACAGGGTGAGGCCATTGCATCAGATGTGTGCAGACAACGACTGCTACAGTGTTTAGAACATAAGAAAGACAGTCTCACATTGCCACATGGACCGGACAAAGGAGGTTATAGCCTGGTGGAAACTACGAGTGGGTCGCTGCGCAGCAACTGTGAATTACCAGTAACTAACCCGTCCTGGTGCCCGGGGGATTTACTCCAAGCCATTAAACCAGAAGAGAACACGAAGGGGGTCTTTAATGCAGCCTGCCAAAGCGAAGCATCAATTCATTAGTCGCTCGCCTCATTTGTATGGTGCCATTGTTCGCTCCTTTTGTCAGTTAAATAGTTACTGAGCACAGAGCACTGCAGTGATCTGGGCGCTCAGAAGCTGGAGCCTGACATTTGAGGAGATTTATAGAACTGTCAGGGCCCGGATTCCGAGGGCAAAACGCAGTTACACGCGCCCGCACCAGAGTAGGGATGAGCAACATACATGCTGAATGCACAAACATACAGCATTAACCCCCAGCGCAAGGTTATAGCTGGCAAAGTAGTGACTATGTGTGCATTTCGGACTAACGTTACTGGTACTTGATTAAAACACTGATTCATTACGTTTAAGAAATATAAAGTCGACTTTATTATATCTGGACAATAATTAGCAGTCTCACTGCGAATGATTCATAGTCAGGGATGCCATTTCACCAAAATGCCAGAGGTAGCAGAAGTGACATCACAAAACCATTGACCTCTGATGACCTAACAGGAAGTGATGTAATTTGACCCCACCCCAAAGTGACAGCACGGGAGGCCCCTGTCAAAACAGGAAGTGGCATCACATAGGATTGTTTCTAAGTACACTACAAAAATATGGTTACGATATCACTGTAATGTGATACACATATCATACAAGAATGGATCACCATATGTATCATTAATAACAGTGTGTATAGGCCCATATTGCCAAATTATTGTGAATGCAAGTAGACGACCAAGGCCAAATGATAATGATGTGTTATTATATAGCACTTACACTTAAGCGCTTTATATATACAAAAAAATATACATACAGTATCACCCAACCTGTGCTGGTACTCATTTATCAATGTAAGAAGGATGAAAGGCTGAGTTGGCCTTGCCAGGATTCAAACCTGCAACCTGAAGATTGCAAACACATTGCAGCAGCAAACACTCAACCTACTGAACTATCTTACCAGCTATAGTAAAATGAGCAATTACATGTCTGAATGCTCTCAAAGTCAGAAAGCAAATTACACTATGCAGTGAATACCATTAAACTGGTAAATGAGATCTAAGAGCAGGCCAGTTCATCTGCAGGTCTGGTGCAAAGTTGGCCATATATCAAGCCTGCGTGGATCTACATTTCAGGTTTCATAGGTTGGCAAAATAAATACCATTGAGAGGGTTCATAACGGTGTATTAAAGAATTTAGAGTAGTTCAGGGAACGGGGCACACTTACATGGCATCCCATACTCTGGACACTCGTTAGCTTATACATGCAAACAAACATCCTGAACAGCATGCCATGGAGAGAAGAACGATAGACACATTACAACAAAGCATTAATTGTGGAACAATGAAATCATGTGCTATCGTCAAACATTTCTACACTGTACATAAGCTTTTAGGCACAAGGATTTTGTCAAATGACCGAGGACACCGAGATGGAATGTCTTTTGATGATCATAACAGAGACAATGACAGAAAAAAAAACACGTTACTGCAAAAAGCAAAATACCTAGTCCGAAATGTATGATTATTCTACTTTAAATGCTTTTTGGAAGTTTTTGTCTGCATTGTGAATTCGAGGTGTTAACAAACTAAATCAGTGCCCGAAATGAACCTTTAATGAGTCTAGCAATTATTGTATAGAATTCCAGAAAGACAAATGATGTGTTATTCCTATTCGTTCTTATTTAGGGTCACTGCTCAAAGTGTGACACTTGTGGAACCCCCTGTTTTTTTAAGAGGCCTGAACAAGAAAGCCAGCTACTCCAGAAAAAAAGAACTACATGGTGCTGCCCAAAGACAAGGAGTTTTTTAGGATTAACACGGGACATCACAGAGGTAGCAAGCAAGACCTCAGGGGTCGCAGGAGCGACCTCCAAATGACATCCCTGTTCATCTAGATTTTTCCAACAGAGGATGCTCAACTTAACCAGAGTACAGGGCTAACCTCACTAAGCTACTGGTGCGACTGGTACTAGGGGAACTGACAACCATTATATGACATTTTAAAGGTAAAAGTTATGAAAAGAATTTCAAGGAGCAGAAGGTGAAGTAAAAAAAGTCTGGATGGGAATTCAAACCTGTGTTGTTCTGTGTTGAGTTGCCACAGAGCTATCCTCCTGGGCCAAAGTGGTGTTCTTTAACGTTTCTGTATATTGAATGCAAATATGATGCAAATAGTTGCAAATTGATTAATATGTACTGTCACTTTGAGCTCACAGAATATGACAAAGTTGCTTTACCAGTTGTACTTTTTTATGTAGGCGTGTTTTTACACATTTTCAACCTTTCATCTTATATTACAGTCAACCCTTTTGGAATTCAAGAAGGCGGCCTAATTCACGGAACGTTTTTAAATGGGGTTTTGCCATTATAAAATGTTTCTGTGAATTAGGCCCAGTACTATTCTGCACACAGACAGACAGAAGAGCAATCACCTAACTTTGCATTCCCACACCACTGTGCAATAAAAAAGGTGATTACTTATAAAATCAGATCGTGTTTTATTTAGGATGTGGACTTTGTTATCCATAAACATCAGTGTCATACTATGCAAAAGAATACAAAGTGGGCAATTAGTTGATCTGATTATAAAATGGGTGTGTTTGGTTAAAAAGAAAAAAAGTTTAACCTTTAACAAGATTACAAAAAATAGCAAACTACAACAAAATCATCAAGTTACACATCAGTATACCTAAATCTCAAAAGAAAAAGAAAGAAAATTAATACTAATTCCAAACAAAATGAGCAGGCAATCATCTAAATTCAGCGTCAATGTTCAAAGATCTTAAAAGTTTACACCAAAATCACAGCAGAGGTCGTTGACCCCAACAACCAATAATTACATGTTGTCGACCCCAAACAGTTGGTACTACTAACATACCTTGTAAAGACCCCCTGTCTCAAAGCCTGCAAAGAACTGCAATGCACCATCAAATGCTGTAACTTTTCCCTATGTCTCCCATCCCCAGAAAATCTGCAATAATGAAGCTCCTCATTCACAGCGCCATTTCTAAGTACAACCTCCTTTGTGCAGAATATATTCAAACGAAAATGCATAAAAAGACTGGCTTCATTACGAGTTTGGAGGTAGCCATGCTGCCTCCAAATTCGGATCCGTGTCCGTGGTCCGTGAATGGGGAAATACCGGGCCATTCCGACTTTGGAGGGCCCGATATTTCCCCATTCAGGGAACCCGGAACCGGACAATCCCCATTCCCATTTGAGCCCCCATAGGGCTCAATGGGAATGGGGAGCATGCTAATAACGGGCCCGTTAATGATGGGCCTGTTGTAAGCGTGCTGGTCCCCTCGCGGGACCCGCAAAGGACGTCTGGTCTGATCAGACGTCCAGAGCGGGTCCCACGAGAGAACCTCGTACTGAGGCGGTATGGGTTTAACGGTGCCGGCAGCTTTACCGGCACCATTAAACCCATACCGCCAGGGTTGTAATGAGGCCCTATCCTTGCCTAGATAAATCAAGAGAAAGGGGGCTTATGTACCCCTTTTTGTATGGTCGCCTCTTAAATGAATCATCATGGGATAATGATGAAACTCCTCCACTGTGTGCACCCAGTCTGCGTCATAGAGTGCTCGCTTTCCTTGCAAGGAATTTCAAGAAATTCAGGGCACCCACAACCAATCCTAGTCAGAATCTTCACTGAAAACTCCTCAAGATCACTCAGTGCTGTCAAACCCCCTCCCTGGAACATCACATTCAGAACAAGGTGGAGCAAGGTATCAACTGGGGCCAGGATCCCAAATATCTCCAAGAAGCTCTGGCCTTTAAAGATGTTAGACCCAGTTCACAACAAATCGCCGAATAAAGGATTGAGTTTGGGAGATGAAGAAATCTTCTCCATATCAGGGGTGCAAAAAAGACAAATAGTTAATTGTTGACAAGTCATACACTTCAATCCCATACAAGACCTTTGGGATGATTTTTGATTCGTAAACATGAAATGCTGGCAAAAGAGAGAATTTGCCATATCTCGAGTCCGCTCTACATAACTGGTTCACTAATTTCATGGTCTTTGCATGCAACCAGGAACAAATCAACGCTTTGACATTTTTAGAGTTAATCAGGAAGCCCAGATACAGGTGTGAGTTGATCCTCTCTGCATTTTCCTTCTGTATGTACCACTTAAAGGAGACTTTCTTCCTAGTATTAGACAACTGCACAAACTTTGTCTTAACTTGGTTAATGGACAGAGAGTGATCCTTTCACAAAGTTTGAAAAGTCATCAAGCAGATTTTGCAGCCCTATGTGCGTGTTGTCAAAAATTAAACAAATCGTCCACATAAGCTAACCACAGAAGGAGAGGACGTTGAAAATGGGTGTGTGTTATATTTCTTAAATAAATAATCATTGCAAAAGATACCACTTGCTGTGTGTACACATAACAATCACACGTGAAAACGTACACCATCTATTCCACATATTACAAGCAGTTCACAGTCTTTTAATTACAGTGTTAATGATAGAGTCTTTCAAACCATTTCAAGTTACATCAAACAACAAATTATAGTTGACTATCGGTGCACAGATCATGATTATAAATACAATTAATGGTGTGCTAATGAAGCACAAACTGTTCAATCAATGCTAAAAAGGATAGTGGTATGCCATTAAAGTTGCATTAGCTAGTCATTATCTCAAGCACAGATTACCAAATCAAATTATCATTAAAAAAAGATATATATATATATATTTTTTTTAAGGAAAAATGTTAGTTGCAGGGACGTTAAATTGTATCTCACTTTGTGCAAACATTTCTATATGACAGTCTTACTGAGGATATTAAGATTGCAATAAATGCACATTATGGGCCTGATCCATGGAAGGGTTTTATAATGGTTCCCATAGGAAAACATTCCACGAATCAGCCCCTATATGGCTACATTGGTCATGAACAACATGGCCCACAAATTACAAGCCTAATGAAAGGGAAGATCCTAGCAGTTCTTTCTACTTTTTCAGCATCAATGTAGCGCATACCATGCATCATTATTAATATAACCATCCTACATCAAACTCTAAAAAGGCTAATGCTCCTATCCAAAAGGGAGCGGAGCGTAGCTATGGACATTGAAACAATCATTTCATAATACCTCCAGTTCAATTTTTTTAAGCAATGAACAAGAAAACTATGCACCCTATATTTAATAATAGTGGGGATTAAGAGAACTACACTTGGAAAAAGGGGGAAGTTTGTAGAGGCTGCTTTAGGGACAAGAGATAATAAAACATGGTAAACAACACTGCAAGTGCACAACAGCTACACTAAGCACTTAGGTAACTATAAATCTGGTTTTGCATCAGACAATTCTAAATAGAATTGCCCTCAACGTCAATGGTTGGTGTACCTCCAAATAAACCTCTGTACATCTTATTTATCTTAAGTACAATAATAGTATCATACACATAACTATATACACGAAACTAATGTTTCATTTCTGTACAAACATTGTTTCATTTGAAATTATATTACATTTACACAGCAGTTTATGCAACCTTAACTAGGAAATAGAGACATATAACCTAACTATGCCTTCAGTATTACAAATAAAATTATGAAGACATGCTAAGTTTGTACAATTATTTTGAGTGTAAATCTTTTTAATGTCTAGTCGTAACATTTTTTGAAATAATAGGTAGACACAAGGCAATTCCCTATATGTAAATACATCAAAACTTACTACAAGCTTCACTAAGAATCTGTCATTTCAATACTTCTTGTAAAATATGTGTGTGTCCTTGTTTTGGCCACCTAAACATGTAATAAGTTAATAATGAAATTTCATAATCTACACTTCACCTTTAAAATGTTTTTCAAAATGTGTATTGTTATTTAATACTTCTATTTGCACAGAAGCTTGTGTGCAGTGTGCAATCCCTTTTTTTTCTTTTAAATCAAAGTTCACTTTCAAATATTCTATTTATCTCTACATTGTCATTAAAATACTTCTTTTCAAATCTCTGTGCGTCCTTTTTTGGCCACCTACAGACATTAGATGTTAATAACAATTTTGTTTAATCTACTCTAGAAAGATTAATTGATATTATGCACTCCAGTCATTGCTGTGACTAACCACATGTGCGGTTTGTCCAATCACATTGCTTGTAACGTAGTCGCATATGTGTGTATTCAGAAGTCCTTGTATTTTGAGATATATACAGTATAAGAGATAGAGTGATAACGGTGCAGAGGCATGAACAGATTCTGTATTAGTAGAGTGGGTGCGTAGGGTTCAAGAGGGTGGGGGAGGCTCAGTCGGGGTAGAGGGTGTGTTGGTTGAGTGTATGGATGGGGAAAGACATGAATGGGGATACAATGGTGGTACAAAAGATGTAAGTAGGGGGAGTAGGTGGGGTAGACTGGGCTAAATAAGATGGAAGAGAATAAAGAGGGAGGGAGAATGGTGGATGGTTGGGGTAGAGAGGGTGGAGGAGGTTTGGTGGATGTAGTGAAGGTGGGATACAGTAGGTGCGCAGATATAGGGACACTAGCCATGATCACAGTAATATGTGCACAGTGATTATTTTATAATTTGCACTTTTCAATCTGTAAAAAAAAATATATATAATTAGTTAGAGAACAAAAATCCCAATACAAGACAAGTGCCTATGGCCTTGTGGGTAAGCATCTGCACTGGGAACATGACAAGCCGAGCAAAATCCCGGCAGCCAAATACTTGATCAAGTTTGCCAGCCTCAAAAAAATCCAAAGTGGTTGCATCCGCCATCTGAAAAAAGTTATGCATGGATGGGAGTCCTGGGTGCCTATCTTGTCACTGGTCATGGGCCAGTGATTCCTCATCCCCAACGTCACTGTAGCTGCAAAAATATCTATTTTTAAAAAACATACCCTCGGCTACCTATAGTCATTATAGCTGCGAATATCGGAAAAACAGGAGGAGGAACAAATGCTTTTCTGCCCATCTGGCCCTCATCCTGCGCCCCCAACCTCTGTACATGCACCCCACACACCCATGATGGCCTCCTCACATCATGCCCTCTCCCATTCCCTCCACAACACACGTTGCTTCCACTAACGAAGCTTGCTATGAAATGTCAGCTATTCGCAGCTATAGCCAAGGTTACAGAAAAGCTTTGTGTTGCAAACTCAGCCTCTAGACCCCCACCAACTCCCAAATTTCACTTGGTGACCTCTAGCCACCCCACTTCTACAAATGACATTTGTATTTATTTTGACCTGCAAATGTTTTTTTCCCTATTTATATTTGGAACTCCTCAGCTATATATGGCGGCTGTTTTATTTCTAAAAAACCCCAGTTCTGGTCATTTACTCAAGATATAGCTTATATTGTTTAAAAGCGGGCACCCCCTCCTCCATCAAATATTTAAAAAACTACTGCACAGAATAACCCCAATCCACAAAAAGGCCTCTGTTAAATGCTTCATGCCCAAGTTTTTTCAGACCTGGTCCAAATACGTTCAGAAAGTTGGGCTGTGCGGTCTGGCAAAAACTGCCCTTATTTGTCTGAGGGAAAATGAACAGGAAGTAGGCCGCAACTTTGGATTTTGTTTTGTCTTCTTAATAACTTTTTTTGCAGTATGGAGGGGCCTAGACATCCCTAACAAACATGACAATTTCGTCCTAATCCATCACAAAAATCAAAGGTTATGAACAGTAGAATTCTTTGAGGTTCCTATGGGAGTATGACTCACCTTAACTCCTTTACAACAAAAACATGGGGGATACCCTTTGTGGGCAAACGTGCTACGGGTGCAGAAAACAACTAATATGACCACTCTGCAAAACAACTCAATGTGTTGTATCCATTCAAATCATTGAATAGGATTGGCAATGTTCTGGAGAAGTCACAAAGAGTATCTCATGTGTTTCTCAATCATAGCTTTTTTAAATTAATTGTGGTAACGTACCTATCCTTACAGAAAACATATGTTGCAAAATACAAATTATGAAATCAAATGTGGAGTCAAGAACAGTAAACAGAAAATAATAATAAAGATCATCGCACAATACACAAACACAGATCACAAAACCTAGTGAAATACAGGATGTAGCCCTGAATCCAATTTTCAGGGAATACAAGATGTGCACAATAGTATTTGCTCACTTTTTTGTGTGATTTACAGTAGGGTGTGTTTAGCGTTACCCGAGGTTGCTATGCATGATTGAACAATGTTCATGTCTAAACATCTACATGCAGGGTATGTTTATCATTACCCTGGATGTAGAGGTACCATTAATCAATGATCATGTCTAACAAAGCTGCCTACGTGCATGATTCTAATCTATGTTTTTCACAGTGCCTTTAGTTGTCTCGTGGGCATTAAAACAGGTTTCGGTGTGTTGTGATTGGTAGCATCATTCAATGCCTTCCTCAGGGCAGAAAAAAAACCCTGTGTCTCGTGCAGGGATGTGATGTTGTATGACTGCACTTGTGGAATACTCACGGCAGCAAGGAAAGTAGATCCTTTCCTCTGGGTCTAGAAAAGCTATAAATTGCTTAAAACTTTGGGTTGTAGATCAATCTTTCAGAGTCCTGTACGGTGCATCAGGGCTGGCGGCAATCAATGAACCGTCCCCGGATTCAAAACAATATTGAGTGGGAACCCCATGTTGAAAGGTAGAGGAACTGGTGGAATGAATCACCTTAGCATTTCTTATTTGCGAATGCGTGTGGACAGTTAAACAGCAAGCAGACTTTGGTTTAAAAACGTGGCATGGACATTGTGTGGATGGTCGTTGTTCGTATCTTCTGATTTGAACGCTATTGTGGGAAGTTTTTCCACATGCAAGACAGCGTGTGGCTGCTGCTGAAGTCTCCGGACACCATAACTCCTTAACTATAGGGCGATATTATATATATATATACATATATATATATATATATATATATATATATATATATATATATATACATACACACACAGGGCCTGCCGTAGCGGCCGTGTAGTTATATTTAAGTTGCTCAACTCATAGAAAGAGCACTTTTTAGGCGGCTTAAAACTTTAACCCCCCTGGACGAATCCTCACCAATCTTTGTGGGAAAAGTATATGGCCCCCTTAGAATGATTCTGTGAAGTTTGGTACTGTTTCATCCAGGGGGGCAGACTTATAGGGGGTACCAAAATGTGTGGAAATCCTCATAGATGCAATGGAAAAAAACATTTTGCTTGCGCCTAAAGCCCAAACTGCTGGACGGATTTTCAACAAATTTGTACCAGGAGTGGCGGCTTGGTCCTGAAAGTGTGATTTTGCAAATCTGGTGTAAATCCATCCAGTAGATTTTTTAAAAATGGGCAAAAAGTAGGTACAAAAAAAATAGTGATATCTGGGTCCGGTCCGCGCACTCACTTCCTGATTCGAGGTCCGCAGAGTCATCTGGACCAATTAGAGAGCAGCTTGATGTTCGCAGACATCCTACACACCCGCTGATTGGTCATTTAAAAACATGAGTGGCATCAAAAGTTTTAAAATGGACACCATGTTCGATTCACGAACAGTGCCCATAGTCTGCAGACAATGCAGCAAACACATTAAAAAACATGAAATTGCACTTGTCAAACAAATGCAACCATCTCTGGGGAGGTGAGGGTGATGAGGATGGGATGGGATATGGCCATAAAAAGTCAGAAATTATGTGATTTTTATTCTCTGAAGTCCGCAAACACCTCATATGTTCAGGGCCCTTCATGTGATGTTTGCAAACATCTCAAATGTTTGGGAACATCCATGCATATTTCTGCATTACATGGTTGGTGAAAAGCAGTTTTTGGAAGGCTTATAACTCTGGTGCCACTCAATGAAACTACATGAAATTTTGCAATATCATTTTAGACCTGACCCTGAAGCCCTTGGTTTGAATGGTAAAAAATATTCTGCTTGTGGCTACAGCCTTAAGTGCTGGACTGAATTACAACAAACCTGCACAAGGGGCATCAGCAAGGACCTGTAAGCATGCTTTTGCAAATCTGTCTTGTGTTTTATTTTTCCAAAGTGTCAAAATGTAAGTACAAAACTAGTGATACAACTTTGGTGCATGGACAGTGGGCCTGGCCCTCGGCAAGGACAAACACCTACTCTGATTTACTTATTTGAGCATGCGACATGGCCGAAGCCCATGCCCCATGGATTGTGGACACTGGCTATGGCTACAAGCCATGAGCACTGGCCACTGGTCACATTATGAGGGTATAGTGGACACTCATCTAGGGTAGGTGCAGTGGATAACAGGGATAACAGGGGTGGTTTGGTGAGGCTGGGATCATGGTAGAGCCTCATGCCCTAGGCAATTAAACCATTACTTGTATCCCCAGCATGCACTGCTGATAACGACACACATGAGTATGCATTGCAAAAATTTTGTTTCTTAAAGGAGGTTTACAGTTCTTTGATATATGTTAAAAGAGGAATTATTAATAACTTATATACAGTGACGTAACATCATGAAACATTTTAATTCATAAAAACCTCTGAAATTCACAGAAAGAACTTTTTTAAACAGATGTCATGGTTAAGTTGCACTAATAAAAACCTCTGAATTTCAGTGTAAAAACATTGTTAAAGGGGCATTATGGTTACAAGTAAAACCGAAACACCCCAGAAATTCACCAGTTATGGTAAGCAAAGCAACCATAACTCACGTCACCACCGCGGACTGCTAATACTAACACCTAGGACATCAAAGATGACATCACAAATGTCATTGATGACACCATTGATGACATCACATATGAAATTAATTTTAACAAAAAGTCCCTACAATGAGTTGTGTTAATAATGTTGGTAACAAGATGTCAGGGGTGAATGGGAGACCTATCATGATCTATTAATGTATTAAAGAATATACTCATCTAAAAAACATAAGGAAAGTACTTTAAGATCATGCAAGAAGGTTAACGTCTAGATATATAGCACCTTTTCGATTTTCATATTTTGAATGTCAGTGAAGAAAATCTCCTGGCTTAGATATGTCAGTGAACAAAAACACGTGACCCAGATATGTCTGATATATCTGATTCCCAAAATCAGTAAACTTCACTCTATCACTCTGTAAACGTGTATTCGCCGTCCAACTAGATGTTTTCATTTTCAAAAAATGCCAAGCATACACCATTTAAAAAAGCACATAGACCTTTATTTACAAGGTGCCAACCTTCTTATAGTTGTGCACAAAACACATTTGGGCATCTCCTTACTGCCCTTGGGTGTATTTCTGAAAAAATAATTTTCCACATTAATCCTTGGAACATATCATTTAATGCAACCTCCAAATATAGTGGAGTAACTTAGCCCAAACTATTTCCTACACAATTAACAACAATAATATCTGGTCATTGAAAGTAACCCACAGTATTACAAAATGATAGTAAACTCACCCGGTTTAGCCCAGCCACTGTATACCACCAAACCTCCACTCCCTCCAAACCAATATTGCCAGAGATACCACACAACTCAGTGTACCTTTTCAAATTATTCATCCAACAATCTCCCAACATCCACAAAGGAAGCTTTTTCTTAGCAATAGCCACATCCACCTTCCCTACACACAACAATCAAAACATTTAGTACCCTCTCTTCCTGTAAACCAGAACCCAAGCACCTCGTTAGCTAATCCCCACAGTCCCCTTTACATGCCTGGCATCCTTGAAAGACCCGGATGTGGCACGTGCCATCTGTAGACTACTGTAGTGTCTGCAGACCTCGTAGCACAGGGGGAAGCCCTTCTACCCTTTCAACCAGGCCTCCGGAAAATCTTGTAAATACGACAGCTTTATTATTTTCCTGTGTAGATTTACACACAGGTTTAGAGCAGAGGGCAGTGCAAAGGTCAGGTTACTTGACAGAAACCAGAAGGCTTCTTTTGATTTTTATCTACATGGATGTAATTGCAAGCCACCTCTGAAACAGAAGGTATTTCTCTAGAGCCTTTCAAAAAAAGAAACTGCACACTGTGATAAAAGGAATGGTTTGTTTCCATTCAGCTTCAGAAGCACTGTGCATATTTTCCTAGAATTTTAGGATTGTATAATTAATAAGATGGAAAACTAAGTTGCAATTAAGAATTAATATTTTTTTAACAAATTATGCTTTTTTTTGTACAGTGAAAGCAAACCAGTATTGCACAATTGCATTTTTCAGAGTTCCTTTTATGTTTGCATAATCATGCAGAGGCAGATAATGTTTACACTTATAATTTAATTTACAACAGTGTGTAAAATGACTATGAACAGTCTAGTTTACATCCATTCAACCTTGCAGTCAATGGGGTACATTACTATAACTGGTCAGTGGCAGACGAGTCTTTGCTCAAGGGTGAGTGATTGTCATTACACCAATCACAGGTGTCCTAGCCTCTCAAATCTTCAAGACTACAAATAAAACATCCAAAACTTGACTCTCAAGAAAGTGCAAGGGCTGTTTAAAAACAAACAAATGAAAGTTACATTGGTAATTGAAATAGAAACTCAGCAAAACCTGTCCCTGTGATAATCCAGATAGGTATTTAACTTTATGTAGTGCTTCATAAATGGTTCTTCATACATCTAGGTACTGTGATTATTATACCTCAGTTGATACTCAGTTAACCAACCTCTGAAGGATGTTAGCCAATAAGATAGCTCAGCCGGTTGAGCACTCGTTGCTGCAATCTGTGCGTGATCTGTAGGTTGTGGGTTTGAATCCCGGCAAGTCCAACTCAGCCTTTCATCCTTTCGAGGTCGATAAAGCAGTACCAACTTTGGTTTGATGATAATTGTGATAAATATGTTCTATGTACAGCTCTTTGTCAAAATTGCTATATACATAACCAATTGACCATTAGATTAGATATAGAATTTAGCATGGAGTCCTTGCCTCTCTGCACTGTTGTATCATAACATTGGCATTCCATTAGGTAGCAATAACTCCTGGAAATTAGGACTTTCATTAAATAACAAAAGACAATTCTGCTATCGAACCTCAAAACACACAATACAATTCATGTTTGCTTTACTATATAATTGGCTAGGCTTTTGTGATTTCAACATTTAAATATATACAGGAGAGATCAAATGGCCAGACCCTAGAGAAATAATGAAAGGTGTATTATGTCACAATGCTGAAAGCCTCCGCATAGTAATGATTTCCATACTGTTTTTGCACACGTCGGCTGGATGTCACATACATTTTACTCTCTTGCAAAGGAGAAAAGTCATTTTTACTCTCTTAAAATCACATTTACTCTCAAAGTTTAAAAATCGGGAGTAAAATACTTCCACCTCAAAATCTTATCTGGAGCACTGCTTTCAACTTTCATGTTCTCAACACTCTCTCATTGGCTGTTTTCAAAGAGTGACACATCCATCCAAAATAACATGCAAAAACTCTACACCTAACCCTGGCATCTCAGTTCTACACTTAAGATGTACACTTGCACTTTGAGAGTACATATGTCCTGTTAATCACAGCCATATGCATAAAAAACTACTGTGAAACTCTCCAACATTTCTATTTCTGGATACAACATCTGCATCTAAGAATACACAGTACAGGTATGCTTATATTTTTAAAAGTATTTTCTGCAACTCTTTTACAAATATATATTACACGGCCACGGTAGTGGCAGTTTAGTTATGGTTAAATTGCTAATCCCATAGGAAGAACACTTTTTGGGCGGCTTATAACTTCGGTCTCCCTGGATGAATCTTCACCAAACTTTGCAAAAAAAAGTATATGGCCCACTCTGAATTTTTTTACAAAGTTTGGTGAGGTTTGGTCTAGGGGGGGGCAAAGTTATAGGGGGGGTCCCAACATTTATTTTTGTTGACGTAGATTGAATGGGGAAAAAATTTTGCTCACGCCTACAGCCCAAACCGCTGGACGGATTTTTACCAAATTTGCGGCAGGAGCAGCAGCTTGGTCCCAAAAGCATGCTTTTGTACATTTAGTGAAAATCCGTCCAGTAGTTTTTAAAAAAATGACCAAAATGTAGGTCACAAAAAATTAGTGATATCTATGTCCAGTCCGTGGACACACTTCCCTGTTCGCTCCGCTAACGGTGTTCTGATTGGCTAAACGGCTTGCGTCATGTCTGCAGACATGCAACGTGTTCGCTGATTGGATGGTTGATGAGCGTGAAGTGCGTCTGATTTTTGGAAACGCCAGCCCTCTTGGATTCGCGGACAGCGGCCGATGTCCGCGGACATCGCGGTAAAAACATATGAAAAAACACAGCATTCCACTTGTCAAACTTATCAAATAATCTATGGGTAGGTGAGGGGTGATGAGGATCGGATGGGATATGGCTGCAAGAAGCAAAAAAAATGGATGTTTTTTGCCGCGAAAGTCCGCAAACAGTCCTGATGTTCGCAAACAGTCCTGTGAAAGTTTGCGAACACCTTAGCATTACAGGGTTGGTGAAATGCAGTTCTTGGGTGGCTTATAACATTGGCGCCACTTAATGGAACTGCATGAAATGTTGCATGTATATTCCTTGGCTGATTCTGAGTGAGTATACAAAGTTTGGCGGGATTCTGTCATGAGGGGGCAAAATGAGAGGGAGGGTCCCAAAATAATGTAAAGGCTTATAAATGAGGTGCCATTTGACGAATCCTCACTTAATTTGGGAAACCGATAATACATTTAGATAGGAATGTTTTTCCGAAGTTTGGTAGGATTTTGTGAAGAGGGGGGGTCCCAAAATAATATAAAGGCTTATAAATGAGGTGCCATTTGACAAATCTACACTTCATTTTGGCAAACTGATAATAGATCGAGCTATACATGTTTTTGTGAAGTTTGGTGGGATTCTGTCAAGAGGGAGCAAAATTAGAGTGCGGGTCCCAAAATATTGTAAAGGCTTATAAATGTGGTGCCATTTGACAAATCTACACAATGGTTTGCAAAAAGATTATAGATCTAGATTTAGATGTTTTCGTAAAGTCTGAATGGATTTTGTTAAGTGGGGGCTAGGTTATATGACGATAGTATGTGCATACATTTGACACTTTTGAAAAAAATAAAACATGGGTGGATTTCCATCAAACTTGCGTAAGAAGCATTGGCAAGGACCTACAAGCATGGTTTTGCAAATGTGCCAATGTTTTATTATTTGAGAAGTGTCATAATGTAGCTACAAAAAATAGCAGTATACCTTTAGTGACTGAGGGGTAGTCTGTGGCCATGGGCAGTGGCCAGATTGTCCAAGTCATGGAATAAGGTCATGATCCAGACAATCTGGCTAATGGCCATGACCACAAGGGACAAAACATAGGATTAAAGTGGCCATGTCCACCTGGGTCTGGCTTTGTGTTAATGTTATTCGAAATTAGGATAGATTTAAAAGGGAACAAAAATGTGCTCGTGATAATATGGTCATAGGGTTCTCTTTTTGCCTTCTGCAGGCTGCTATGGAAAGCGAAGAGGGGCCCTGTATGGAACCCTCACCTTCCCTTTCCATGGTGGCCATTCTGGAAAAGGATTTTCCTTCCTACGCCGGGACGCCTCAGGCATCCCGGTGTTGGAAGAAAAATCCTATTTTTTAGCACCCTGGGTTCCCGCTTTGGTAACCTAGGGTGCTAATGGCCTTCATCCCCTATTTCATGGGCTGTAATGGGGGGATAATGGTTCAGAGACCTTGTTATCCACCCTCGCTTCGCTTGGACTGATAACGTGGGCTGCTGGGCGGTATCCACCGTTCCAATCCCTGGGACAGAGGATGAATGCCACAATATTCCCATTAGCATAGCACAAAATGCAAATGGAAATGTTGGAAAATCTTATTTAGTCTATGTACTTTACTGAGAAATATAAAGTAGATGGAGCCTATACATTTTTTTAGTTCTATTTTTTAACTGTGAAAGGTGGTTCCTAAAGGAATATGTTGTTTGTTGTTTTTGGATGTATTTTCTTGGCAGGAGAGCTGAGAACGAACGGTGGGGAGGGAAGGGAAGAGCAACCAAACACTAATATGGAGGGGTAGATGGACAAGGGAAAATGTTGTGCGTGTGTTATTTCTAAGTTAAGGGGCACTGTTTCTCCTGCTCCTTGATTACAGCAGTGGTGGTGGCTCTTGGGGAGGAGGGATGGCACTAGCTGATGCCTTTTTAAGATAAATAGCAGTTTTGCTAAAAGTATGTACTGTGTACTAGATTGTTAATGGATAATGAGTAGGTATTGGTGTTGGAGCTGTGCAAGGGAAATTCTGAAGTTGGAAGTTTCTAGATCAGTAGAAAATACAGTTCCGAACTGTCTGCCAAGCAGAGATCTTATTGTGAAGTGCAGACGGGTTCTCAGACATGTCATCATGCCGCGCGCCAGCGTATGGTCATGTGGCACTATCCGGAAGGTCCGCTATGAAGTCAGATGTTCGTAGACGTCTACGGATGCAAAACTAGTTCAAATAGTTGCAAGCAGTGTATATAAGTGTTCAAAATTATTCCAGATGGGGTGAAATGGCAGAGTTTTAAGGTGAAATTTTGGAAATTGGACACACATATTGCTATATTGGGTAAGTATGTTATTAGTAAGTTGTAGGAAAATAGCATGCACTGGTGAAAACCTATGAAATTCAATGAAAAAACTTTGTTAAAGGGACGTTATGGTTAAGTTGCACTAAAAAAAACGATGAAATTCATTGAAAAAACTTTGTTAAACGGACGTTATGGTTAAGTTGCACTAATAAAAACCTTTGAAATTCACTGAAAAAACTTTGTTAAAGGGACGTTATGGTTAAGTTTGACTAATAAAAACTTGTGAAATTCAAAGAAAAAACTTTGTTAAACCGACGTTATGGTTCCAACTAAAACCGAAAAACCCCTGAAATTCGTCAGTTATGGTAAGCTAAGCAACCATGACTCGCGGCACCAGGGTGCGCTGCTAAGACTAACACCCAGGACATCAAAGATGACATCACAAATGTAGCGCCATTGAAAATGCGTAAAGCTAAGCCACAGGCTCACCAAACTCCTGGTTCACTGGTTCACTGAGTAATCTGAAAAACTTACACAACAATAAAAAGAAGTGCTGAAACCATATGGAAAAGAAAGCCCTCAGCACCGAACAAAGACACATTCCTAAAAGCCTCCAATAGTTACAAAACCGCCATCCACCAAACTAAAAGTGACACTAATAATAAAATAATTTTTAAAGCAATTCAGGCATGAGAGAACTATTTGTCATACTTAGAGAACTAGAATCCCCCATACCACCACCAGAAACGGGCACTAAAGACAATACCTGGTGCACTAACATACAAAAAGCCTTGCTTTACAAAATAGAGCTTCTAAAGGCAAAGATTGAAACACAAAAATTAAGTATTACCTCTGACACCCACAAAAGTCCCAAGATTCCTCCTCTAAACCTTGCAACCTATCTAAGTTCTCCCCTCTCACCATCAATGATGTAGAGGGCGTAATAACTAGTCTGAAACCATCAAGATGCCAGGGTGACATCTGCCCCACAACTATTATCAAAGAGGCAGCAAGGGATCTGAGCCTAACAAACTAATAAACGCATCCTTCGAAACCAGCACAGTCCCAACAAACTTGAAAGATGCTTGGGTCCTGCCACTCTTACAAAAACCAAGCCTCGATCCCAACATTCCTACTAATTACAGACCGATAACAACAGTACCATTCCTATTGAAAATCCTTAACAGGGCAGCATACTTACAGATTTAGAAACATCTTGAAACCAACAATCTTCTCGGCCTGCGTCAATCAGGCTTTAGACCGAGACATGGCACCAAACAGCCTTGATGAACTTGAAAACTCAGATGGATGACATAAAAGATAAAGGCAATTTAGCCCTACTCCTCTTCCTAGACATATCGGCTGCATTTTATTTAGTTAATCATAAGGTCCTATGCAAACACCTTTTGTCAGCGGCCCATTTCTCAGCCAAAGCTACCGGGTAGATACAATCCTTCTTGGACAAAAGAACCATGAGGGTATTTGCACCTTCTGCATTGGGCGAGCCTGCATCGGTCACCTGGGAGTGCCACAGGGCTCCTGCATCTCCCTGACAATCTACAACATCTATAAAAAGCCCCTCATCATTGACCTTGACAATTTGGGCATCACCTACACTAACTATGCAGATCCTTATCCCTATCAGTGGGGACTATGACACTGACATGAAATTGCTCAACAAAATGTACCTAATCATTCAAGCATGGATGGCCACACATGGCCTCTGTCTTAATGATGAAAAGGCTGAGTAACTTCTCATCGGATCCCAGTCCAGACTAAATACATTAGACAGCCATTTAAAATCCTTTAATATAGATGGTATTAACATAAATGTCTCCAAGGATGTGAAAATTATCTGGATTTATCTTGATTCCTCACTGACTCTGTCCAGACAAATCAATGCGATAGCTTCTCCCACAGCCTATACATACAAAGTAATCAATGCCTGCAAACCCTTCCTGTCAACAGCAAGCTGCACATCCTTGGCAAGAACACTTATAGTATCTAAATTAGATTATTTTAATGCCTTGTACATTGGAACCAAATAAGTGAAACCTAAAAAAAACTGCAAATACTACAAAATAGTGCTTTAAGAAGGTGTGCAGTCAAAATCGATTTTTTTATTCATATATTTTTTTTGGGGTCCGAGAATACAAAAAATGGGTAAAACAAAAAAAAAATTTAAAAAAGGGGGTTTGGGGGGGACCCCCCCATTTCGAATAAAAAACATAATAAAAAAAATTCGACTTTTTTGTTTTCGACATTTTTTTTCCGAGATTATGACTTTTGACATTTTGACATTCGATTATATGACCATAAACCCTTTAAGAACTGCGCTTAACAATCCAAGAACTCATATATCGGTGGCAAGACATAATGCCCGATGGCTATCAGTCAGATAGAATCGCATTCAAAACCTTAGCACTCACTCATAAATGCCTTTCTAATTCAGCCCCTAAATATCTGTCATGCAAATTCACCAGAAACCTATCTGACGGGCCCACTAGGTCCTTACATTTACACTGCCTCAAGATTCCCAGATTTAAGTTACAGAAAGGAGGGGGCAGTAGCTTCCCTGTACTAGTGGCAAAATTAGTGGCATGGCTACCCCCATACCGGGTACCAGGTCTGGGTTCCTGGAATGGGGAAATACCGGGCCATTCTGACTTTTGAAGGCCCGGTAATTCCCTTTCCTCAAACCCAGACCCGGTACATCCCCATGACCATAGGGCTCAATGGAAATGGGGAGGATTCTAACAACGGGCCTGTTGATGACGGGCTCGTTGTTAGCATCCTGGTTAGCTAACGGGTCCCGCTAAGGATGCCTGGTTTTAACTGACGTCCTTTGCAGGACCCGCAAGCAGACCTCGTAATGAGGCGGTAGAGGGTTAACGGCGCCGGCAGATCTACCGGCACCGTTAACCCTCTACTGCCTTCCTCGTAATGAGGGCCACAAACATAGAGGAGAACTTGAGAGAAAACACTCAAATAATTCTGGACACACCACCAACTGGCAAATTTGAATGTGTAGTTCCTATTACTGCAGCCAACATTTTGGGTCTGTATACTGGAACTCTCTACCTCTCCCAATTCGTTCTATTCCTACTTTCTCCTCATTTCGTACCTCCCTTTAATCTCTCCTTCTCCACCCCCTGCATTGAAACTCCCTCCCCTTCTTGCTCCCTCTCCTTTCTTTCTGCTTCCCTTGATTCCCTCCCTCCACTCCCTGACCACCCCACTCTCACCCTTTCCCCTCTCTCCTCCTTTTCCTCCCCACCTCTCCTTCTCTCTCACATTCCCACTGCTCTTCTCTCCTTATTCCCTTCAGTTTATTTGCTCTTCTTACTGGTTTGTTGATTGATTCATGCTGTAATTTGCTTCTACCGTTATATTGTTTTATGTTTTATGTTTTATGTACCAAGTTGTTCAATTGTGCAGTACAGATACAAATACAAGTATACAATTCACCCACTACACACCAAAGACAGCATGGAAGATGCATTAGAAACATATCAAATGTGTCACGCCAAATGATCTCCAATCAGCATATGGGAGAAAAGTGTAGAATCATATACCTTTCCTCCACTCTTCCCTAGAGGAAAAGGAGGAAGATATGATAAAAGATCCACACAAATAACTGCATCAGATTATCGCTCTTTATGAATGTATTATGAAGACCCCAGATTTAGAGAAAATGTAGAATACATTTTCCACCTCCTGTTTGAAAGTTAACTAGCAACTCTATGTTTTGGAGTTAGACTTAGATTTAAAACATGCTCTAATTTTATAAACATGTCCACTACCCAACTGCTTTAAAAGATAAATGACAAAGATGAAGTTTTGCATCCACGTATCCCAAATCTCTTGGCAAACATGCGCGGTACAAAAGAATACTGTTTCTGACATCATGCTGATGTACATTGTATGCTAAGGAACCTAGGCCCACCCATATGGTGTGTTACTTTAAGTTGTGCAAAATATGCATGGGATGACCTGCATGACTTCTAATGCATAGCAAAAATAGACATAAAAACACAAGGAGAACTCTGTTCTCCTGACCCTGTGAATGTATAAAGGTACTTTCAGCATAGCTTTATTGCCATGCTACACTTCATCTGCAATAAAGCTACCTCTCCACTCTGAGAAGTGAAACACTTCTTTTGGAGAAACAAATATCAATCCAGGGGAGCACCACACATCCACATGCATTTGTGGATAAATGATGCTCCCAAATTTAGCCATGACAGTGAATCCACTGTTTTACCGTTTATTCAAAACACATTACATTTGACCTCCCTTCAGAAACCACACACAGTGACCTACATACATAAATCTTATGCTTCCAAAATAAGTGTGGCAAATACTGTTGAAATACATATAAAAACAGAGGTAAATACTATACCAAATGTTGATTTGGCTTCCCTAGACCAGTTTTGACAAAAGGACAAGTAAATAGCTTGATGTCTTCTGTAAGACACAGTGTAAAAAAGGCAAATCACCTAAAAACACATTAAATATTAAAAGGGACAGTGCATCAAAGTATATGAATGATTACAATGCAATCATGGCCCTGTTGTGAAATGCAAACATAGACAAATAATATACTGTAGACAATTCTACTGCTGTTGCAAAATATGTCAGCAGCCTATCTAACCAAAGCTGAGAAAACAGAGCTAAAAGACCTCTGGGATGACATATCATCTGTCAAAACACTGTCACAAAAATTGTACAGCTTCGGTATAACAATGCTATCCCCTATTTTGTATGTGGAGAAAAAGCTTATCCCTGGTGACCTAGAAATTGGGGTGGAACATGTTACTTAGGGATCCTCTTCCCTGGGGTATTCCTTTTCCGAACATCAGATATATCAAAATGATCTAGATCAAGGCCTTCGCGGGATGATGAAGCAGGATTTATTGCAGGAGACATAACAAAATCATTTATACCATATTGGGGCCAAACAATAAACTCATATAATATAAGAAGACTGTCAAGAATTTTCGAAAAAACGATAAATGGAACAACTGATATATTGTATAATATGACCCTAGAAGAGAAGGAAATTAGATTAATGACACTTCAGAATAGAATGGCTCTTGATATCGTTTTGGCTGACAGTGGAGGTGTTTGTAAAATCGTGGGGTCAGCGTGTTGCGTATTTGTAAGTGACTCCTCCCCTATGATTTTTGAGGCAATAAAGAAGTTACACATTCTGAGTCCTGACCTACATCCCCCGACAGGTAGTTGGGAATTGAATATAAGTTTGTGGGAGTTACTACGCTCATGGGGATGGAAACTAGTTGCAATTTTAGCAACGGTACTCAGAATCTTCCTGACATGTTGTTGTTGCATACACTGCCTGCCAATTACTTGCTCTGAAATAAGTGATGAATGCATACACATGATAACAGAGAAAAGAACTCCCAAAGTGGATACAAATGCAAATAACGAAACACAAACTATAAAAGAGTTTATGTCCATTGATATTGATGATGACGATTACAGTAGTATGCATAGTTTATTGATGATGACGATTACAGTAGTATGCATAGTTCAGAATTAGATACATGGTCAGAGGAAGATGCGATGTATGATTGATGCATTTGGCTTACGGCCAAGAGGAGGGTTTGTTAGTCTAGAAAATACCTTACCATAGCATAGACGGTATATTATGTTGGCCGAAAACCAACCGCATCATACGGCCAGCATCGCCAGTACAGAATCGTCTGCATAAACATAGAGCATCCATTTTCTACCAAGAGAATCTGCCATTGTGCTCTCTCTTGCTTTTCTGTTCAAACGCTTTGTAAAAAAAAAAATTTAATTTCGTCCTGCTCCAGCACAGAGCGAGGCCACAAGTTACATATGAGAGACCAGCTCAGACAGAAACACATTGTTTTCCTCCCTCACGAGTCCTTGAAGGCGAGCAGAGAGGCATTTAATCACCAAGCCAGGTGCCAGCTGGTCTAGCTGAAACTGCAGAAACTGTAGAAATAGACAGTTAGAAGCATGAATTATACTCTGTTTCATGGCCCCCCTGTTGGGCCCCTTTAGATCGAGCTGACCTCTAGCTCACAAATAGAAACTAGAAGATAGCATGTCTTGGAATGTGTCTCTCCTACGAACACAGTTCGCTCACTGAACAAGAGCATTATGTTCTCTGTAACAAAGAATAGTGTCTGCGCCTTCGCAGATTGCAACTGTTGCTAAATATATATCTTAGAAGGTGTCATACTCGTCATAATTGTGAATCACTGAACCCTTGCTTAGGAAGATACATTATGGCCGGTTTTGATGTGCCACAAGCTGATAATATGATGGTCTTTTGTATATATGTCACTGTTGTAGAATGCTCGCGCTCTAGCATCTCACAAGGTCTGGGTGAGACACGTTGCGAGACGTGAGATCCAGTCGGCTGACTGAGACTATTTGCTTTGCAATGAACCCTAGATTTTGGGACTTAGACCTCGTGTCTGACGTATCAGTTTGTGTATGTTGATTGTGCCTTGTTTCCATATGTGAGGGTCTTTAGGACCCCTCAACCTCTGATTTGTACCCCTACCCGGAAGTCCTTCAAGGGTGGCAACCTTCTCCATATTGCTACTCTAAACTCTTGCTCTGCTATCAAACACCCCTCTGATATCTTCCGCCTTCTGGAAGAACTTGACCTTGATGTCTTCGGTCTCACAGAGACTTGGTTCATGGCCAGCTCTGTCACGAGCTTCGATACGCTCCTACCTGATGGCTACAAAATCCTCTCCACCCCCAGGGCCAATTGCTCTGGTGGGGGTGTAGCCCTGAACTTCCCGAGTGGATTCCTGTCTCTGCCCCTCCTACGCAGGCCTACTCCTCCTTTGAATGCCTTGTCTGCAGGCTCTCTCTCTGCCCTAGCCATGCACTTACTGTGGCTGCTATCTATCGGCCACCTGGTCAGATTTCATCCTTCCTCTGAGTGGGCGGACCTCTCCTTCTCACTCCTGGCATCAACTTCTCAACTCCTCCTTCTTGGAGACTTCAACATCCACCTGGATGCCTCCTGTCCTCCCTCTGGACTCTTTCAGGACCTCTGCGACTCTCTCTCTCACTTACTATTCTCCCCTCTGGCCAGACTCATTCTGCAGGGCACAATCTTGATGTTCTGATCTACTCTGACCTTCCCCTCTCTGTTCCTCTCACTACTCTTCTCTCCTGGAGTGATCACTTTCTCCTCTCCTGCCACCTCACCGTCCCTACCCCTCAGGAAAAACCACTTCCATCACTGCCACCAACCTTCTCGGTCAACCGACCCATTAAGTGCATGTCAGTGGAGGCTTTTGCCGCCACCTTCTCACCCCCCTCCCTCTTTGGCTGACTCTCATCCTGACACAGCCCTCTCCAAGCTCCACTCTGCTATATCTGATACTCTTGATATCCTTGCCCCTTTCATGAGAATCCGCCTGAAGCCCAAAGCCAAGTGCAACTCCTGGCACGACTCTGACCTCGTCACCCTAAAATGCAAGTGTAGGGTGGCCGAAAGAAAATGGCGTGCTTCATGTACATCTTCTGACAAACTGGCCTGCTGCCTGCTGCAAAGGCAATATCGGCTCTCTGTCCTAACCAAGAAGAGAGTGCACATCCAGGCCCGCGTCTCTGCGGCATCAAAAAATTTGGCCGAACTCTTTAAAATCTGCAAGGAACTGGCCAATCCTGCCTCAGTCTCTACCTCTCCTATCCCCTCCCAGGCCCTCTGTATGGCCCTGGCTTCTCACTTCATCTCTAATACTCAGGACATTCTGTCCTCTCTCTCCTCCTATCCCCTCCCTCCCCCCCACTCCCTGCTCTTCCTCTGGCCCCTCTGCAACCACCTCTCCTCCCTCCTTCTCTGCCTTTCCCCTTTTCTCTGCAGACAAGGTTTCAAGACAAGTCAGATCTATGAAAATCTCATCAAAACAGGTTCACCCCTGTTCCTCCAAAACCATCAAGGACCACATCGACTCCCTGGCTCCTGCCCTGGCTGATTTCTGCAATCACTCCTTCATCACTGGAGTCTTCCCATGCCCTCGAAGCACTCCCTTGTGCACCCCTTTCTTATGAAACCCACTGCCAACCCCTCCTGCCCGGCCAACTACCACCCAATCTCCATCACTCCCTGCCTGGACAAGTGATTTCAATCCGGCACTCACCCAAGTCAACGCCTGGCATGTAATGCACAACTGAAATCCTTATTTATTTTTGTCTAAAAGTTCTTTATTCTGAACGATATACCACTCATATCACGCCCCTCTCCTGGAACCCCCCCGGTCACACTGAACCAGGAATCAGGCTGGTTTGCAAAGTTAAAATATTTATTTATGTATTTACAGTTTAATCACACTATGTTTTTATGGGTACAGAATAATCACCAATGGGGTGATGTAACGGTGAATAATCTCTTTAATACACAAGGAGTAATAATGATTTGGGTCGATGTGAGAGAGAGACTGCGTTCTTCTTTGTCAGAAGAGTGCGACCTTGCAGTCCTAGTGTGAACGGGACTGACGATTTCGAGTAAACAGCTTTGGCTGACAACGTGCATTTCCTGAGGCGTTACATTGTGTCCGAGGAAAGTTCCTTTTGAAGGCTTTACAGATAGAAACGTGTGGCGCCTTTTAAGATCTACTAGTGTCTATTAAGCAGACAATTTTACCGACCCGTCCAGACACATTTAATGTGCACATGTTTACGGTTATATGAAATTCACCACAAAGAAAATAAAACCTGTTTTTACGTATGGTGTTTTAAGGATCAAGACCTGTGATTGTTCGATAAATTACCATATTCTACCCCTGAAGAATTTCTCACAATTTACCAACTATTGTTAGAGAATGAAACATGTTGGGTTCATTAGGATGTTGTACGATAGCCAACATCTAATAATTATGTATTGAATTGTTGTGAACCGCATACCAGTTTTTCATGCGGATAGATTGGACACATTGAGTAAGAGAGAGTATCCCAGTTTATAGGGACTGTCTTGTGGTTTATATTGGGAGTATTTACCACTATACAGAGTATTTTATATTTGCATACACAACCGGTTACAGATGACAATAGGTTGTGATATAGTTTTTTAGAGTTCATGTTTTGTGGTTTATTAAAAATGTTGTTAATGTATGAAATGATAATGACATTTAATGTGTGTTTTTAATGGTTCAGTGACATACACTGAATTTTACAAACAATTGAATATGTTTATATAAATGTCAATTTAATAAAATATTATAATTGTATGTATTATCTAGAGGTTTGGTGATTTTCATTCTAAGGGTGGACCCACATGGGGGCCACGAGGCTCTCTAGTCAAGAAATGTTCATAAGCCTTGCTAGGGGGATGAGTCTCGGGGTCAATTGTAGTTTCCCCCAAGTCTTTCATGTGTTATATATTAGTAATAATGAGCAAAACAATTTAGCACAGAAATAATACTTTTGTGTGTAGATCAGATAGCAATGTGGTTAAAGGTTCCCCCTGCACACCCCTCAACCCCCCCCCCCCAATAGGCAATGTAAAGAGATAGGAGGAGAGAGCAGATATTCAGGAATGGCAGAATTCAAACAAAATGACAATCCCACTTCCCCACTGTAAAGCTGTCAGAATGGGTTTTAAAGTTATCTTGAGAATGGACTGGACAAAAATACTAAATATGATCTAGATTGTTGAAATTGTTATAATTCTTATGGGAGCTGCTTTGGATAGTTGCACACAAACACAAGCAATGATTCAATACCAAGAAACAATTTGAAATCCTAAAATTAAAGTTGGGAGCAATCAAAAGCTGTTTTACACATGTCAGAATTTCCCAAAAACGAAATTCGTGGCAAACTTTTCACTGCGCGATAATCGCCATAGAGGGAAAACTGTATGGATTGGGGATGCAGTTTTAGATACGATTTAAAGCTGTGGTTGTTAGCTACAAGAAGTTGACATTTTGTTTCTAGAACAAAAACTGAGGAAGTTATGGAGGTTTTAGTGGAGGTCGCTTTTTCGAGATAGGTGCAAGAATGGAAAACGGGAATGCGCTTTTAAAATGACAAATGGGATTTCTAATACTAGAGGATGACATTGAACAAAACAAATCCCCACAAGAACACAGCCACTTGATCAGAATGACTGCCTGCCCGGGACTCACCTTCTTCAGATGGGAAAAGATCCGCGCAAAGATAGTTTTAGCAATACTAGCACAGGAGGAAGATAGGAGGGACTGGAGTTCAGACAAGTCAAAAATACTCCTAACAATGCAGGTTCTGAAGACAAGATTGGATGGATTTAAGATAGGGATTAACTAGACAAGGTACATATGATAGTGACACAGTTCTATCTATAGATACTCACTAGATATGTTTTTAAATAGAACCGTCAGGATTCTGGTCCGTCAAGATCTGGTCAGGGAAGGGAATCTGGTACTGGGACAGACAGCTGGGCACATCAAATTCGATCTGCAATCAGCAAGGCGCTCTGGTCACAGCATGGCACATGACTGGATTGGATCTGCCCTTTTTGGTTCTGATGATAATTATTTCAGCAGGCAAGCAGTACAGCGCAGCCCGGCTGTATTTTGATGCTTCCCCTTGGGTCTGTGGGGTTGGTTCTGGAATTTAACACCCAGCTGAAAGTGGTTCAGCTATGCAATAGGCCTTTCTGCTTTGCCAAGTTTCTGGAGTCTGGAGCAAGGAAGATGTAAAGTTCTGCAGCAGGGTGCTCCACCAGCATTTGGATAGTGGGTGAATCTGTCTGTCTTTATCTGCCCTCTGCTGTCCCTATTTATGCTATGATAAAGGGATTGGTCATAATCTCCTCTCTGCCTTGATAGGACATAGAAAAACAGTGTGTCACCTTTATGGTGTGGGTTTATGAGGCTTAGAGTCCACCTCTAGCCTCTTGAACACAAAATCTACTTTTGACACAATACATATTTACACATGTGCAACCTCTATTACAACCACATATACAGATTACATATTTTGTACAGCAGCTACTCCTCCAAACCCTGTAGCTGTGTGATCTTGTGCCTGCTTTTCACAGAATTTTGCCCTTTTCATCTGGAACACAATGTCCAATTTATCAGCACATTTCTACAAGTGTGTGCGTATAACATGGGCATAAGTGTCTAAAGTTTCATACTTCTAGCAGAAATACATTTGGTGTAAAATCACATTTTCTGCCGTTTCCTTCCAAAATATGTCACACGATTTTGCTGCCTCTTGAAATGTGCAGCCAAAATTTAGATTTACAATTCTGTTACTTTTGTGTTTTTGACAATTTTATGTGGCAAGTTATATGTATTTAAACAGAATGTTCTTTGTGCATGTTTAGATACAGATGACGTTTGGGTCCACCTCTTTTTCTCTCCCTTCAGTCCAGAAGCATCTCCTCCCTGTTGGCTCTTGGCAGAGTCCATTTACGACGGTCCACACACTTAGCCTTTCCTGCTTTGCAGCTGTTCATTGTTTCCTTCCCCACTGCAGACCAGGTTCTTCCCCAACCCTATAATTATCGCTTTGGTGTGATTTCCTGGTGGAGGGTGCTGGAGGGAGAGGTCTTGCCTCTGTGAGGAAAGCTCTTATTCAGGTTTGGTAGCTTTAGCCAAGCTTTATTTTAACTATTAAATCTGTTGAATTTTCCCTTAACATACAACAAACTTGTAGGATCACATCACAGCTAAATACTTATTCAAGATTTTAAACCATGGAATCAAAACAATTACAAGATGGGTTACTCTCAATAACAGGCGTCTTAAATTGCAAACATTTGATATCAGTTTATACATGTTTAAAGTTTAATCCTGCAGGCCCATGAAAGCTGTCATTCAGGTGGCCCAGGGTACTGCACCCAGATTCTGACACATCCACAAACAGGCCACTTTTGCTGTGGAAATCCCTTGATGTTTTCAGCTTTTCAGGACATTGTATGTTAACAATGATTTCTTATACTAAGTGAATAGTAGCACCCAGCAAGAATTTTGGATGTTTGAGGGAGTTTTGTACCGACATTCTGCAGTTTCAGCAACAAAGAAAAAGGGGATTTAAAGCAACATTTTGGGGTTTCCTTTAGCAAAGCACTGCTTTTCCATCTGTACTCCAACTTCACATGTTGTGGAGCCCAGTGACATGTTTCAGGAGTGGGATCTCTGTTCCACCACTGATAACATGCATGGTAGATTGGGCAGCCGTCTTTTTGTGCTTTGCAAAGCGCGATTTTCAGAGGTTTTGGTGCGCACAAGGGTTTTGCGGCCATTTGGATTTTTCTGGCACCATCAGAACACAGTGATGCCGCATGGCAGAGCAAATGTAAGTAAAAACATCCCACAAAGCTCCTGGAGAAACTGGACATCTCCCAGCTTAATCTCAACAATGAATCTGTTGTTTGTCTACAAGACCATCAGTCTGGCTTCAGAGCTGCCAGAAGCACGAAACTTCTCTCCTGAATATCAGTGAAGACCTGCTCTCCAACCTTGACTCTAACACCCCTTGCGTCCTCATCCTGCTTAATCTCTCCTCTGCCTTTGACACTGTCAACCATGCCATCCTGCTCAACTGTCTCCGTGATAACCTGGGTATCACTGGTCAGGCTCTGGCATGGCTGACTTCTTTCCACTCCAACTGACCCTCCCAGGTCCAACTTGGGTCTTTTTCTCCACCTGTGGTGTCCCCCAGGGGTCTAAACTCTCTCGCTGGTTGTTCAACCAATACCTGGCACTCCTAGCCCACCGCATTGCCGCTCTCTGCCCAATTTCCAATACTATGCGGATGGCACCCAGCTCATCTTCAGGCTACCCTCAGCCTCTGGATCTACTTCCCTCATCTCTGACTATCTGTCTTCTATCCAGGAGTGGTGTGCTGCGAATGACCTCTGCCTTAATGCCAGTAAGATTGAGATTCTCCTCATCGGCACACCCGCTCCCTCCTTTCCTGTAGCTCTCTAGCCGGCCTCTCTTGGCCCTCTTCCTGTTCCCACCAGCAAGGCTAAAACCCTTGGGGCCATCTTCGACTCCACACTCCTCCTCTCTCCTCACATCTCTGACATCTCTAAGAAGTCACGCTACCAGCTGGACCTCCTCAGAGGTATTCTTCCTTTCATCTCCTTCCCCCAGAAGGTCACTGTCTCCAGAGCTCTGGTTCTCTATAGGCTAGGCTATTGCAACAGCCTCTTTCTAAATCTGCCAGCTTCTATGCTCCACCATCTGCAACTTATCCAGAACAGGACTGTGAGACTTGTCCTTGGCCTCAAGTCTAGGGATCTTATCTCTCCAGGATTGAAATCTCTGCACTGGCTCCCAGTGATTGCGAGGATCAAATTCAAAATCCTTTGCATTGTCCACAAGGCCTTATGGGGCCTGGGGCCTCAATACATTCAACTCTCTCTCCCTAAATACCTTCCCTCTCGAGCTCTTCGGTCATCTACCTCAAACTCCCTCAGGGTCAGTCGCTTCTCCAAGCATCAAGTTGGTGTTAGATCTCTTTCCTCGGCTAGGGCCTCCCTCTGTAGCAGCCTCCCTGCCTCCCTGAAACTTGAGGAGAATCATCTTCGGTTCTGGAAGCACCTCAAAACATTTCTCTTTGCTTCTGCTTTTTCTACTTCTCTCTCTTGCTGACCTCCTGGCTGCTGACACTGATATTGCATTGGTCACTTGGTCACCCTCAGATCTCGGGCCCAGGTCCCCTACCCTGCACTGCCTTCCTGGCAACCCCCACACTTGTGGACTGTTCCTGTATCCCTACAGTCCCACAACCAGCACTTGCCACCTGCTGGCTGTAATTTTACTTACACTTATTTATTATTTATATTTTGTTACTTTTTTCTTATCCCATGTACTGCACTGTCCACTCCCCCTTCCCCTCCACACTTCTCCTCCTTTCCCCTTCCCATGCATTTGCGCGATCTGAATGACACCTTGCCTAGGATCGTTGTCTGTCTTCCCTCTGTTCTCTCTCCCTTGCCTTGTCGGGCCTTGAAACACTTGTGTATAGGCGCGTTATAAATGCCATATCATATCATATCATCATATGTGGTAAAGACTTTTAAAATTGGGATAGGTTTGAAAGGGAAAAAAATGTGCTTGTGGGTACAGGATGAAGTGCTGCAAGGGATTGCAGCAAATATGCATGAGGAGGGTCAGAAAGAACTGGAAAGCATGGTTTTGCAAATATGTCCTGTGTTTTTTTTAAAGTGTAACATGTAAGTACACAACACAGTGATATAACATTCATGGCTGGGTAATGGGCCTGGCTGCCAGCAAGGAGACATGTGTACTGTAATTTGCTTATTGGGGCATGCAGCATGGACAAAGCGGTAGGTTTAAATGGGGAAAAATATTATGCTTGCGGTTACAGCGGAAGGGGTGGACTACAGTACAACAAACTTGCACAATGAACATTAGTAAGGACCTGAAAGCATACTTTTGGAAATATGTCTTGTGTTTTATTTTTTGAAAGTGTAAGAATATAAGTAGACAAAGTAGTAATTTACATTTGGTGTCGGGTAGTAGCCCTGGTCCTCGGCAAACGCAAATGTGTACTCTGATTTACTAATTGGGGAATGGGGCATAGCCAAAGCCTATGCCTCATGGATTTGGAGATTGGCCATGGTTACAAGCAATGAGCCCTGGCCATTGGTTACATTATTAGGATACAGTGGACACTGAGCTAGGATGCAGGGTAGCTACAGTGAATAATGGGTGTGATTTGGTTAAGCTGGAGTCATGGTGGAGCCTTATGCTGTAGGCAACTGAACGATGATTTCCATCCCCAGCATGTGCTACTGATAATGACAGACATAAGTATGTGTTGCCAAAAATATGTTTCTTAGGAGGTTTGTAGTTATTTCATCTATATGAGAAGGGGAATTATTAATAACATATATATATATATATATATATATATATATATATATATATATATATATATATATATATATATATATATATATATATATGGGGTTGTAACACCAAAAAACATTTCCTCTCATAAAAATCTATTCAGTTGACAGAAACATCTTTGTAAAGTGATGTTATGGTTAAGATGCATCCCACCTTTGGGACGCCTGTGCTCCAGCAGGTTCCCAGTGGTGTCCCACCTTTGCATTCCTTGGTATTTCCCTCCTAGATTCTCATGAGCATTTGCCCATCCACATTGCCCATTCTATTTATGCATTTCTCTCATTGTGCAATGGATATTTGCATTTATAGGAGCATTGTGCACAATACATTTTGTATAAGTAAGGGAAATGTAGATGCAAAGGATGTATACAAGATTGTTAAGTGGCAGTTGGTCTGTGGAAGCTTAATATGGTCATAGGGTTATATGTACAGTTTTTGGAAGTGATTGGTGGCTGGATGTGTGACTGTTTGAAAGGAGGCATAGAGGGAGTGTTACAAATATACAATTAAAAAGGGCAGAAGGACTGCCTTGTGCGATGGTGTGCATGTGCCATCCAGGTCTTTTAATGATCCATGGCATGGAAAGGGGACTGTGGAAGTGGATAGTTATAAAGGTGCATCGATTATGGTCCTTATTGTATGCTAGCGAAAAGGATTTGGGGCAGAAAATGGTTTCTGGCATTTTATATTTTTCTCTAATATAACATTTTACATTAGCAATCGGGGGGGAGCCAGCCAATCAGTTGGGTAGGAACGCAGGGTTGAACCGCTGGAACAAGCCCATGTTCCAAGCAGCCTGGCAGCCGGCTGTCCCTGCCATCATCCTCCCCCCCCACCATCTTTTATTTTTTTACAAAATTGTCTTTGTCTAAGAGGGCAGCGCTACTTTATGCATATTAATAAACACAAGACAGCCATTGGCATGGCTGCCAGTACAACTACACACCTGGTTTCACCCTTGTAAGTGATCATGAGTGCAGTATTGGCCAGACAGCTGTGTGCTTGGTGCATTTGCCCATGTTTTCACAACACCAAAACATGTTATGGTGGGTTTAGAAAGGTTTAAAAAAAACCCTTTCACCTGAAATTTGAAAGTAGGGAAGTCCATTTGAGCCAAGTCACACATTCCACAACGCCACCTAGTAGCCATCGCTGCAAGTTCACCTCCAGCTCTGAGCCACAAAAACAAGGCATCATGGGTATGCAAATAAGCTAATTATTATCCCTCATAAAGTAGCACTGCCCTCTTAGACAAAGACAATTTCCTGGAGAAAAGGGCATTTGAGCTAATTTGCACTCTGAACTTTGAACTCTGGCAGACAAGGGTTCAAGGGTGTATGTTTTCAATCATTTAATTAAAATAAAAGCAACGCAAGTGGGAGGTGGCGAGGTTTGTTGCAGTGCAGTCCTGTGCTCATATTTAGTATGAGAGCATTTAGACGTGGCTGCAATGTTAGCCCTGTCCAAATATCCCTTTGCACCAAATTAACGGCCCTGGAATGGCTTTCACACAGAAAAAAGTTATTCTGATATGGGCGCTGCGGCGGAATGGGGATGCCAAATCACCCGTGCCAAAATGATGGCACCAAAAAGGGGTGGACCATTTGGAGAACGCTGCTTAACCAAAGTGTGTGCTCCATGGCAAATAATTTAATCTCACTGGGCATTGCATAAAAACATTGTGAGTTCTCAAAGCCTGCAATCCGAAGGCCATGGCTAGTGGTCTGGTAGCATTTTAAAATGGACAGTGGGCACGGCCAAAGGCCATACCCACTGACCATGGACGAAGACCATGCCAGTGGTCTGGAAGCATTCTAAAATTTATGGAATAACAAAACCCTTGAAATTCAAGGAAATAACATTAGTTGCACGGACATTAAGGTGAGCAGTACTTTGTAACAAAACCTTTGAAATTCAAGGAAATAACTTTAGTTGCGGACGTTAAGCTGAAAACTTAATGCAACAAAACCCTGGAAATTCAGCTACAGCCATCTTAATTTCACGCCCCCTGTTACGCTGACTATAACCACAATGATGACATCACAGATCACATCACTGATTATATCACTAATCACATTATAACAGAAACTGGCATTAAGCATGGCCTTCATCCATGGTGGTCAGTGAGTATGGACAAATATATTGTAGCACATGAATGGGTACTAGTCGTGGCCTTCATTTATGGACAGTGGTCACAACTTTCACCCATGTGCACTTAATATTTTAAAACACTAACAAGCTACCAACCATAGATTTTGGCCTTTACCCGTGGATGCAGCTGTCAACAGTGTCCAATGTATATTATATACACTGAACAGGCACTAGCCATGGACTTTAGCACAATAATGGCCACCATTAGCCACAATCTTTGACTGTGCCCACTATATATTCTAACATATAAATGGGACACTAGCCATGGACTTTGGTCTTGATTAGTTTGCACATTTTTTGATCATGTCCACTGTAAATTTTTAAATAATAAATTGCAATAAGCGATGGCCTTCGGCCGTACCCTCTGAGTATTACACAACACTAACCAGCTACTAACTACGGCCTTAGACCCTGCCCACTGTATAGTATATACACTAAACAGTCGCTACACATGGTTTTCAACACAATACTAGCCAGTGACCATAGCCTTTGGCGGTGCTGGCTGTATATTTTGACATATTAATGGTCACTAGCTATGGCCTTTAGCCATGGCCACTGACTACAGATTTCAACGTTGCCGGCTGCATATTTTAAAACAGTGATGGGCTACTAGGCATGGCTTTTAATCATGCACATTGGTATTTTTTAACACCAACCGACCACTAGCTATGGCCTTTGGTGCTGGCCATTGAACCCAGCCTTTGTCATGCCATGTCCATGGCCTAAATTGTTATTAAGTTTATGAAAGTTTTCAAGAGTTAACTTATAAATGATGTTATGTCTAATTCCATTATTGATGTAATCAGTTATATACAATACAATTAGTGTTGTAATTTCATCATTGTTCTCATATAACATGTAATTAGTCAGTGATGTGATCTGTGATGTCACCATTGTGGTCATAGTCTGCGCAACAAGGGGCGTGAAGTTAAACTGACTTTAGGTGAATTTCCAGGGTTTTGTTGCATTAAGTTCTCATCTTAAGATTTCTCTGCAACTAAAGTGTTTTCCTTGAAAAAAAAACATATATATATATATATATATATAGATAGATATATATATATATATATATATATATATATATATATATATATATATATATATATATATATATGCTGTTAAAGAGGTGCTGACGATCACAAACTCAGTAAAAAAATACACAATAATGGAGGAATCAGGTGGACGTCAAAACCCAGCTTTATTCAGACAACATATCCAAGCCGGGACAACATACAAGCATTTCCTCTTGTAGCTCTCGTATTCCAGACGATTACAAGCTGGTTTTGTTACACAATTGTTTCAGAAATGACATCACATTTGTTATCAATTTGCCACACCTACAGGGAATTAGGATTGGTTAATATGTCAAACCACATATAGAATGTTGAGAGGTTAGTTACTTAACTTGTGGCTGCATATCTGATGGCTCCACTTGGGCCCATCCTTCCTTCAGATACTATTTTTAATACATCACCATAAGGTTAACTGATTGGTTGGCATTACCCATCATGGCCGATGTGGTAAATGAAGCTGTTATTGGTTGGCATCTAACTCACCAACCTCTGACATTTTGACAAGACATGAAGATAAGAGCGAGACACAAGTGGTGGAAGCGACTTCTCTGGTCTGCCAGATTTCCAATTAAAGAATATCCCTAATCATCCCAGGGCAATGAGGCCTCCTTTATTCTTTGAACTTGGCCTTGTGTGCCATCTGGTTTCTGTGTGCATGCTAAGGGAGTTCTGCATGTGTTCTATCTATGTGGGCACATAATGAATAGGCAGTGTTTTTCATATCTGGGTCATGTGTTTGAGAGTGCATTTCCTACTATTTATTAAGATTTTAGCTAATTCTAACGTGCATGTTGTGTTCTTTGTGGCCACTCATGGTGCTGGTCAGTAACCTTCTATAAAGGCTTTTGGCATGCTGATCTTGTGCATCTGGACATCAAGGGTTGTTCTTGTGTTCTTATTAAACTTGATTAATAGGGGAGTCTACCATGACTTGTCTTGAGAACTTCTATCCGGAATCTGTGTTCTGTTCATCCACGTCTCCCTTACTAGTTCCTGATCTTGGATCTTGCTGTGAGCTACTGCTTGGACTCTTCACGAATATGTGTATCTGTCGATTTAGCCTTTTGTGTTTTCTGAGGTCTTGAGGCCTGTACTCATTCTAAGATATGCTGCAGTGCCCATCTCTGGGAAAATAGCTGCCCAACTGCAGTCTCGCTTCCATGTTAGAGATCTATATTTGCATGTCATTCAAGTTGCATTCACTTTATACATTGGTCATGTTAATGTTCTTCATGTCTTATGGATGCTATGTTAGCATTATCCATGTTTAAATGCATATAGTACCTATTGCACATGTTCTTCATGTGGAGTCCATGTGTTCTTTGTGCCTAATGCATACACTTCTGCTATGCATGCTTTGTGTGTATATGTATAGTCATCTAGTTACTTTCTATCTCTATAAATAGTAACAACTACTTGTCACTCCACTAGTCAACTCATATATCTTATTCATAACAGTAACTTTGTGGTTTTAGTTGGTCTCATCTTCCACCCCTAGGGTGGGGCGGTAGGGCTGTCTCAGTTGGTTACATTTCTCACCTGGGCGATACTGGCGACTGGCAGGGATTGGAATCAGTACTTGTATATTCTTCTGAGTAGAGGCACTGGGCATTACCTGTGTATTCATTTGTCCCATTACAATATATATGGAATAATTTCAATTTTGCTTAATTTCGGTGTTTCTTGCACCAACATACATTTCTGAAAAGAGAATGTCACTTTATTATAATTCAATTGGGCACATTTGTATTTTAAATACAAAACAAAATACACAATGCACCATACAAATAATATTATGTTTCTCAATGAAGTTTCAGGAATATATGCAGTTAAAATATTCTTTGTGATATGCTACACTTGGTGTCTACATGATAACCTAAAGACCAAATAGACTTGTAAAATGTGCTTCTATCACTTAACTGAAAGGAAAACGATCTACCTGCACTCACCTTCCAAATGCAGAGCCAACAATCAAACAAAACACGAAATGCTAGAAACCAGTAGCAGAATGCACTTAAAATATCCAGTCTCGTGCAAATACCTCCCAATTATCTAATTTAAATTCTGTCAAATGAATATTTCTTTAAAAATTACACTTTCATAACTCATGACTGAAAATTACACCGGATTTGCAGCAAATTACTTCCTTTTTCTAAATCTAGCACATTCGCATAAAATGGCACTTTTAACTATCATAACGGCGTTTCTCGCTAAGTGCTCAATAGCAAGAACACTTTAAAATCCTAAGCAACAACCGCTCAATCACAGCTGAGACAGACAGTTTTTGCAATGATATTACTATGACAGAGAGTCAAACACAAACATAGAGAAATGTGCATAACGAAAGGTGAGGAAAACAAAGCATATATAGGCATATCTAGACAGACTGTGAGGCACACTAAATAGATAGTCAGTCTGATTCATGGAATTATTTGCTTGAAAAACGCAGATTTGCGCGCATTTCTGAAAATCCCCATACTTCAAACAGGGATTTTCGGACAGAAAGGCGCGCAAATCTGCATTTTTCACGCAAATAATTCCATGAATCAGGCTGTATATGTCAACATCTACAGCGTATCACACAAGAGGAAGGGACATCAATCTTTGTATCCTGTTATTGAGGGTATTATAAAGAAATATTTGATGACTCTAACTACATATTGTGGTGTAATCCATACTTTTCTGCACCTAGAGGCATCTGTAAATTAGAAGATGCATTGTACCTTAAAATTCCCCAACTGTTCAGATTGTCATACCATTAGATAAGTTTCTTGTAACTCTGCCTTACTGGTTCCACTCAACTAGACATATCAGTGGAGCCGTGTGGCTAGAAGGGAGTTGTGTGGGCAAGTTCATCTTAGTCACTGGTTTCCTACATTTTTTGGGGAGTATTTCTATTCACTATTTGTGTTGCTGGGAGTGTTTACATATTTTCATGGTCTTGGGAGGATAGCTCAGAGACAACGTGCTCGCCTTGGAAGCAAAATGACATAGAGCAACACATGTTTATTCCCCGGGTCGGCGCTTAGAAACCTCTAGGTATTAAGCACGTTTTAAATAACCTATCATATCATATAAAAGTAGCTTGTTTGCTACTTATTTGTTGCACTACATATTACACTCATAACATAAGCATTCATCTATGGCAGGAATTCCGTAATATCAAGATTTCATTTTAACTTCTGAAAACATTATTCAAGTCTATTTCCTGAAGGCTTAGCTATGCCGTTTGTTCATAGATTATATTCTACATTTAAAAATCCCTGCTTTGCAACTTTCATAGCAAAGGACGCATCTGACCTACATACCCACGTATGCTCTTTTGTTAATCACATGTTGCATTCCGCGTTTCCATCACATCCACAACAAACAGCACAACACACTAATGGCATATTGAAGTATGTTAGAATAGTTCAAGCACCATTTATTCATAAGGAACCCACTGACTAGAAAAAAAACTAGTACACATGTTCACCATGTTGCACAATCGTGGTTGAAACCAAGTGTGAATAATTGGATTGATGCGTACGTAGTCTTTGATAATGGGCTAAGCACAAACCTGGCTTGAAAGCAAGAAAGCACTGCACAACTGTGTAAGCATATCCAAATGGCATTTCATTTCTATCATAACATATTTCTAAATGTGTAACTGTTTCTTAACAAGTCATCATTAAGTCACGCAAAACAAGATATTGGGGGTCATTACGAGTTTAGAGGTAGCCATGGCGCTATGGGTCCGGTGTCACTGAATGGGGACTTACCGGGACTTTCTGACCTATGCGGACCCGTTATTAGCTCTAAGGTCCCTTAACGTGTCCTGCAAAGAACGGCTGGTCAGACCAGCCGTTCCTGTTGGGACCTGCTAAGGGACCTCGTAATATGGTGGTAGGGGCTTAACGGCACCGCCATCCTTAACGGTGCCGTTAAGCCCCTACCGCCATACTCGTAATGACCCCCACTGATTGTATCAAGACACATGCATTAAGGTATTTCAGGAAAATATTAGCACATGGGATTTTTCTTTGTTTAATGTTTTTTTAAGTTAACGACAATGTCTACACCTGAAAGGAGGAGTAACATTCATGCCAATATCTGGAATTACTTTTGCATGTGTCACTGTGTTCGATTAACAGCAATGTAGTGTCATGTGTGAAACAGGTTCCCACAAAACATATGAAATGAGAGTTTCACTAATTTAAATGTCCTTCCACTGACAGGAGTGAGGTTTCCGGGCAGTTTACAGGTGTTCCATTTAGCCTTGACCTTATCTAGGGTGACATTCCTCTTTCACTATGGTAGGTAATCTGATTGGCAGCATGGCATATATTTGTGCATTTTTCCACCTTGGGTATTTGCCTTTCCTGGGTATTCCACTTGTTTGCCCACTAGATTTAAATGTGAGCATGTGAGGCCGCTCTGACAACCAGTCATGTGGAATTGTCCACTCGAGGTGTTGTGGTACATTGTAGGGCAGCATTATTCAACCTATCACACTCCAGATATTTTCGCATACAACTCCCATTATCACTCACCAATCACTATGCAGCCTGGGGCTGATGGGAGTTGAAAGCCGAAACAACTGGATGGTGACTGTTTGGCAACCTCTGTTTTTGGGTCTCGCCATCTCCAAAAGGGGCCACTCGTAGAATGGGATTATCAGATTCTCCGAACTTTTCTCTGTGAATATGTCCGTGCCCACACAGGGATACATCCAATGGTAGTGAGATACAGAAGCCAACAAGAAAAGTCATATTTTCTCTGCATTAATTGTCAGGATCGTTGACATGCACCTAGTTGTCTTCATTTGCACCAGAATTGATGCAACTGCAGTACAGTAAGGGAGTCAATAGTAAGAGGCAGAATATTTGCACAAACACTTATTGGGAATGGTTATGACAAGAACAAAGAGGCAATTAGGGTGGGAAGGAGGTTTCCCTTTGGAGTAAGGATGTGATGTAAGAATGCTTTGTCTGGGTCTCGACTACTTTATGGAAACGAAGATTGACAAGATCTCTCAGAATTAAATAGAAGTCACTGGGCTAATAATGCTGTGGGATTAAAGTTCAGTATTAATATGGAAAAGTCCTTTGGATAGGTTATTGGCTCTGACAATATTTTTGGAATAGTAGGCTTATCAGGCCACGTATAATGGGTGTGTATTTTCTATTAACAGCATAGTAACTGCAACACCAATATATATACCTCCACCATGGAACTTGGCATTGGCCAAATCAGATAAAAAACATTGGCACTAGGAGGCCATTTAAAGTTGGGCATCACTTTAAAGTGTCACAACAGAGTCAAACACAGACCAGAAGTGATGCAAATATGGCTTGAAATCCAGATGAGTGATTTCCAGATCTTGTGCACTGTACAACTGCCTAATATAAATCATTTGATGACTCTAACCACGTGGCACAGGCAACACAGTATTTCCAAGCTCAGGTTAGAAACATATGGTCATGATAATAATTTGGTTAGCAATAGAAATGCACCCAAAATTAAGTACTTTGACTGGAATGAGGGATGAGAAATTAAAAGAGTACCAGGTAATTCTAGATATGATGTAAAATACAGCAACCAGCCAGGGAGTCAAGCAAGGACCAGTATCTACAATAGAGAAAACCTATTCCAACATGAGTTTACATGCGCAACCAGGTGCCTTTGCTGTCCCGTGTGATAAGAGGGCGAACTATGTTCTCCAACGTAATCTGCACATTATATGGCTCCATTGGCATACACTCTGTCAACATGAGTAGGTACTAGCAGACACTTTGTGGCATGATGGCAGCTGTTTCCCAGGTGTGCTCAGAACTATTCTAAATGTATTTCTTTTAAACTGTGTTACCACTGCTCCTCTTGCATGCAATGCATTATTCCCAATATGCATTTAGCCATGATGCTGCTGCATAGCTGCTGCATAGTGGACAGGCATAATACGTGTGCTACTGGCATGCCAGAAGAAGCCTATCAGTGCCTTTTTGGGCGCAACAAGGAACAGGATCCAAATCAAACTATTGGCTAAATGTTATATGGTTTAATGTAATATTCCTCCTTAATGCAAGCTCAGAATGGCCAAATATCAGGGAACTAATTTTGAACAGATAGTTTGTCACAAGAAAACATGATGTTGTGGGCTTTAATGAAATAAAAAGAGAACATAAAAGAGTGTGTCATTGCTTGTTGGTTTGCGAAAGGGAACATACAGAACTATGCAACTTCAATTAGAGTATTCTACAAGGAAATGATACACGGAAAGTTATTACAAATCACACGAGGGGCCTGGTCTGTTTATGAAAAGAACAACATAGTGTTTAAGCTGTGAAATTCAATTCACCCACAACTGTATGTATGTGCAAGAAGGGAGCTCTTTTGAAATTAATATTATACACGCCAAATTAACCATCACTTTGATCAAGCCTGGGAAGATGTAATTGGCCCATGAGTGTATTTAAGACAGAAGTATTGTTTCTAAATCAAATCATAAAATAAAATCTAAAGGTGAGGTTTATATTGGAGATGCTGGCCAAATCGATTATCTTAGATTTGTAAGATAGTCACAGATGCTTCAAACAGGACCAGCACAAAGAGTGGTAGAACACTAGTCCTAAGCTATACCTCCTCATGATATATGTTGTACAGCAATCTATTCCTTTATGCAATATAAAACACACACACACACAACAAAATATCCATGCCGCCTTACAGCTCCCTATGATAACGCTGTGCTGCAGAGTTTCTCAGAATCCAACCTTGGCCTGTATTATTTAAGGTCTGCCTTCACCCTTTACTTCAAACAATAACTCTGCAAATAGTAGGCATTTCTTAATTTGTTGCTGTCTCTGTTTTCTTAGGGGGATTCAAACTGAACTCACGTTGGTTCCTTTCTCAGAGCAGAGACAAGTGAGGGAATTACTGATGTAGACAGAGGGATTCAACAGTGCAGTTAGGATGGTCAGATGCTTTGCCACTTACAGGAACATTGATTCCGCAGGTACAGAGCTGCAGAGCCTCCATCAGATTAATCACGGCTGGGTCTGCCTTTCTCTCCTCTGCATCCCTCCTCCATTGCCCTTACTATTGATCCTTTATTGTCGCTCCTATTTATTTTGGTATAATTGTACCCTGCTATTCTATTCTATTTCCTTTCTCTACAGAAATCCATTCCTTTATGCTAAATAAAACCTAACACATATATAAATGCACACACAACAAAAAATCCATGCCACCTTTGACCTCCCCCTGCTGCAGAGGTTCTCAGGATGAACACTTTGTCCTGTGTTCTTTATGATGTGCCTACTCCCTTTACTCCAAACAATACAGCAGCTGGCTGCCATCATATATAACTCTGAATATGGCACACAAGTGCTCTGTGGAATAAGGCATTATCATAAATGCTATATCAAACTTCTTGCACAATATGTTCGCAGGACAGATGACTGAAACCCATTTACTAGGTGCCATCTCGATTACATCAATATATAAAATCCCAAGCCATGTGCTCTTATATCATCAAAGCGAGGCTCAGTCAGAAAACTAGAATTCATCACATTGAATGCTTTGAGGAGGAGCAGATTCAACAGAGACTACGGATCCCTCTCATTGCTAACTCAGAAAAATGTAAGTTTGTTCCCAAACTAGGAAGTTCATCAAATTACACAGCCTTACATAAAGCTACATAACATGCCAATGTGATGTTTCAGTAAAGAGCCAAAAAGACAACGCCTGAGATGAATGCCATGGTGGGCGCTCAACAAAAACATATCACAACGGTTCCATAAACTGGATGTTAAGACAAACACAAAGGACAGGAAGCCTCACATCAAATCAGGTATACAAAAGCAACATTAACTACACATCTTTATAAATGTTTGTAAAGAAAAATGACAAAACAACATGAGTAGAAATTTGATACTACAGGCCAAACATGAAGGCATGTTGAACATCGATTTAGAGTATGGGCACTCATATTAAATGGAATAAGAACAGGCAGATATGCTGTATTAAACGTTTTAGCCAGAACATTCATTCAGATGAATAACACTTGACAAGAACAGGGCAGAGAGAAATCCTCAATCACTTGAAGAGAAGTCAAACATTAAATGACTAATCAGAACATTTGAGGTGCTCAAACATCTGTCTCTATTGTTAATGAGTCTGTAGATCACTAGGTTCTTAAAATCTGTCCAAGATAAAATGTGAAGGAAAGGTTAGTATTATTGGCAACAATAAATAACCTGCCATTGGCATGGATTTACAGTGCCTTCATGTTCACACTCTTACCGCACCCACTTCGTAACTCTCAACCTTCAACCACCCAGTCCGATTACTAGCTAGAGGAAGGTTATTGCATCTCCTAAAAACAGTGTTGTGAAGCAATCATGGGATGGAAAAACAGGCAAGTGTTCAATTAAGACTTTGAGTAAACTCCACAAGGTATCTACGTTACATCTCCATGTCATAAACTGAATATACAAGTGGAACTGTTGAACACGTATGTAGTATGTCATTTGAGGGTTTCCAAGCGTTTTGTGCAGTTTGATTTTCTGGATATAACAAACCCAGAGACCATATTTTAACTTACATCTTGGAAATCTAGAATGGAAGACAGGGAAAAGTCCTAGTATTTACAATGAATAGATGGGACAGGATACAGTAGCTTGCATATTGATGGGCACTTACTCTCTTTTCGCCTCCTACCTTTTAGTTACTTGATATGTGTGCAAATGGCTTTCCATTTCTATCAACAAATATCGTAACATTTAACAGTTGCGAGTCTAAGGGATTGGAAATGATGTGGTTCATCATGTGTCTTTATATGCATTTATTTTGTTTTGTGTGTGAACATGTCCATGGGTCAAAAGCAATACATCTACAGAAACAATTCATGAACTTGAATTTATTTCCCATGGACCTTCATTGTTGCTGTCCATAATCTTGGATGCATTTTCTTTGCGAACAAACTATCCAAAGAACACGCTGGGCTTGATTCACAAAGTGCGTTGCAATGGGTAAATCCCATTGAAAAACACACTGTGAATCCGGTCCTAGATGTCCATCTGCATAAATCGTCAATTGCACTAATTATTCGTCGCAGAGCCATAGAAAGTAAAATCAAAGCCCGCAAATAGCACTCATTAATGGTATTTTATTTTTGACACATGGTGCCTGATTTACAAAAGCTTTTTTTCAATGGGAAAATCACATTGTTAAACGCGTTTGTAAATCAGGCCAATAATAGGCTTTCTAAACAGAGTTATTATTCAATATGCCTACAGATAAGTGATTGAGTTGGATTGAACATGTCTGAGAGTCTCAAACAGGATCACTGTATTATATGTCAAAACAGAACTTAGTCATTGTAATTGTTTTCCAATTCATTCAACTTGAAATGCAATTCACCATGAAAAAAGATTGCAATTCCCTGATATCGAGACCTTCGAACCGAAGTATACATATTCAAACATTTCACATGATCCATTTCAATGAAACCCATTTCAATCAAATCCCATTTCAATGCAATGCCATCTGAACGAACATGCACACAGTGGTTTTAATATAAAATCACACGCATTTGATAAAAGGCAGTGGAAAAGCATCTCCAAATATAATTGGGAGCAAGAGAAAATAGGAGATAACACAGGACACATAAAGGAAAACAACAAGATGAATAATAAAGACATATAAAATAGTGAGAGAGAGAGTTTGGCAGAGCCAAAAGGAAAGTAATGGGGGGCAAACCGGTTGCAAGAGATATAATTAAGCCATTAAACCAATGTAACCCAATAGGTCTTCTGTCGTTGCTGGCACTTGATTTGATGCACAATAACACTCCAAATTAAATGGTCTGTGATTAGGTTTCTGGACCCCTTTTTTGTTGTGGTATATAATTATAATTAAAACATGGAAAAAAAGAAAAGCAACCCCCAAAACTTGATGAGATGGCTTGAGTTGAAAAAGTCCAGAATTAAATTTCTATGAGTTGACTTGCAATGAGATGACTGGAATGAGTTGGCATTAGTTGCGATTTCATAGAGATATCATAGATGCACCCAAGAATAAATATTGCAATTCACTTGAATTGAGGCCTCCAAATCAAAGTAAAGCATGAGGGTTCATTCTGCTATAATATATGTATTCTTTCTTTTCAGAGCAGAATTTATTTAGGTTCATATTTGGCATTATATCTGCTTGCCCGTGACCTACTTCTCTAAATCCACACTCTCTTGATAAATGTGATAAGGTTTCAAATTCAAGTAAACCTTTTTGGTCAAAGAGCACACACACACACACACACACACACCCATATGGGACCAACTGCACTAAGGACAAAAAAGGCATTGTTTGGCTGAGTGTGCAGCAGAAGTCCGAGTATTATTTAAATATACGGGTTACCCTTTTGTATTATTTGAGCTTCACCGCTAAATATCAAAATGCAATGTACATGTTTAGATCAATCTATCAAAATTATAAGGCTCAGGTTATATATGTGACATGGTAACATGTTGGCTAATATTCACACGAGGCTTTGCTTAAGTACTTTGTTGCAAACCACCAAATTCTGTGGGGTTCCATGTCAATGCACTCAGTGAACCTTGGCTATTGTGAAGTTCAGAGATAGGGCGCTTCTGCCCTTTGGTCAGTACATTTTAATTTCAAAAATTAGCGGCTGTCGTGCAGCAAAAATCCAGTTTACTTTGAGGGTTATTAAGAGAATCCAGGGAGTGGAAAGCCTGCACATGAAGAATATGTTTGCAATAAACGTCTGACTTTAGTATGAAGATCCTTGAATCCAAATGTTATCATCTGATATCCATGGTGTTGTTCTATTGCTGAATGATTTTCCAGCTATTTCGAAGAGCTTTCTCAAACAATTGCATTCATGCTTGTGATTCTATTAGTCCTGTTAGTAATTTCACTTGCAGTAAATTTGGCTTTTCTGAGAACATGAGAGGAAGGGGTGCATGAAGGAATGGTGGCTGTATCTGAACACTCTGCATAGCATACACATTATAATCAAGACCACATACTGTTCCTATCATCAATTGTCTGGTACCTCTGCCAGGCAGGTCGGGTCTCATACTCCCTTGAACAGTGACTATACAATGTCTTGGAATTCATGTATTTAGTAGATGAAAGTCTTTGCTTTTTAACTCAAGGGCACTTTCTAAACATTTTCTCAGCTAATCCATTTAGCAAGATGGATCTTTTTAAAATGTGTTCAAGTGGCACTGCATGGTTGGTAGGGTTTAACAACAGTAACCAAACTCGACATTCTTCTTAACTCTGCACAACCTGAAATAGAGAAGACCAGGTTGGAAATGAGGCTAGAACTCTAGATCACATTGTTTGCTGAGCCTAAAATGCCTTTTCCCATACTTATGGCCACTACTGATACAGAATAAGGATAAAAAATGATGTTTTTGTCCGATAGGAATGGTGTTTTCTAGCATTTATCTTTTATTCTGAGTTTTAAGTCCTACTCACAAGGACACTGAAACTGTAAGAGGTTTTGGTGCAGCTTCCAAGACAACATGGGTTGCATCACTCAAGACATGCCATGATGGCAAGTTAATTAGGTCAATACTGAATTTGCATAAGCAAGGATACGTGTAGAGATCTCCCGTGTATTGACTTATCTAACTTACAAGAACATGGTTGCAATTACCAGGGCATCTTGAACAACAATCTGACATCAAGATTGGATATATTGTGTATTATTGCAGTAATGTCCTTAATGAAAAGTGCTATTGAATGGGGAGATGGCATGATCTTCGCAGGGTATTCAGGCTGTCTGATTCATACCCCACTAGTCTGCAGTCTTTAAAGCCAACTTGCGCTAGATTGCCCTAATTGAGCAACATGTTTTTAGCCTGCAACAGAAACCTGAGTAAGAAGTCACTGTGAATCATCCAGATCATAACCTGAATCATGTATATTGACTCAGGCATAGATATTTAATTTTTCAGGATGGCATGATCTGGTCCTAACAAGGTTGAAATATATGCAGTCGCACAGAATGATAATTTTACTTTAATTGCATCTTATCATATAATGTATCATGTTCGGCGCATGTAGATGTGAAGCCATACGTTATATGTGATATGCAGCATGGAGCTTACACATAGAAATTGCCAGCCCCTGAACAGATTTATTTTTCTTGGAATGTTGAAGATTGATGCCTTTGGCAAGATGAGTCTAGAAGCTATTTGACGGTGAGCAGGCAGACCTGGTTCCAAGCAAAAGGTTAAGAGCAAAATGTGGCAATATGTCCCCTCACCATGTTCCAATATCAAATCTCAAAGAAGTTTATCTAAATCAATCCCATATTATGAACAGGTTTTCTTAATGTGTGGACTGTTTAGAGGAATGGCCTACTTTCTCTTTGGAAGCAGCCTCATATTGGAAGTGGTACCTTGCCCCCTTTTGTCAGAGGGTCATGCTGACCTGGTTACTGTGCTTAGTGCCAGGTTCCTCTTACCTCTGTGGGAGAAGGCAAGGTAATAAGATCCATGAGAAATAGATTGATTGAAGATCTTCCTCGTGAGTTGGATCCAGTTCCAAAGGAAGCAAGGGAAATCTGTGAACAGAAAGTGCAAATTGAAATGGGAATGGAATAATCTGAGTGAGGCCCTGAGTAGGTGAGATTAAGAAGTCTAATTAATTCAGGAGTAGCACTACTTGAATCTAGCTATCTGTGTCATCAAGATGCAACAAAGTAAAATACCAGTGGGAAGAAACATTGGCCTGATTTACAAAAGCTTTTTCAATTGCACAATCCCACTGAATAAACCTTTTTTTAAAAAAAAATCAGGCCCTTTATCTCCTTACTTTGTGCTTAAGGAAATATACACAACTATGCATCACCTTAATACATTGGACAGTCCTACAATTGCCCATAGAGTTTACAGAAGGAAACCGTACTGTTATAGGAACTGGGGATAAACCATACATAACAAAAAATATCCTAACAATAAAAATACTTCCAATGTAATGGATCAAAGGATTGAGACAGGAATGACATGCCTATGCATTGTGCTAGTCGGGCATAGGAAAGTGCATATTTTTAGTGTCACCTTTTGTAACGTGATACATAATGCACATCTTAGAATTGGAAGGGACTGTCAATATAAATGACAACAATACATTGTGGTCTGATGGTAAAGTACCCAATTCAGAATTCCACTGTCACAACTTACTTTTTCTCTTTATGAAACATAGCCATTAGAAATCTCAAAAATGTTAAAAATGTTAGACATATATTGCACACGTGTGGAGCCACCATACTGTATGCAAATGGTGGGGTGCACGTATAGAGTCCCAGATAGGCTTAACTATTCAGATAGAGAAAAACCCATTTGAATGAACAATTGTGGGAACAGATTGAAGGTGGTGCTGCAGAAGCACACACATTGTTTTAGTTTGGTTCGACACATTATATACTCACATATAGTAACATAGAAAGAGCAACAAAATGCTTATTGTTGTGGTTGCAGAGGTCATAGATAGGGCAGCATATAGTCCTGGTGTTTGTGTTTTGTATTTGCAGTAATGTAGTGAAGTGTGATGTGTAGGAACAAACAAATTAGGTGGGAGGTGGAGTCAGCAAGGTGTTGTGGTACAAGCGAGGTTAGTGTGTTAACACGGCAGGAGTGTGTCGATTTTGGATGTTAAAGCCTAGCACACAATGAATAGAATAGAATACAGGCTGTGATGTAAAGCTGTGGCAAGAAAAATCGGAATGGTTGGAGTGGTAGAACTGAACCATGTAAATCAAGAGAAACCCATGCCAATAATATGGAGCAGTGAACTGAACAGATCATACTTGGAACACAACAACCATAAGAACACCTTGATATTTAATAGATTTGCAATGACTGGAACCGATAATGATATGCAATAGAGATGGACAAATCTGAAAACATTGGAAGCCCTAAGGAACTACTGCTCAGACCAACCAGACATATAGAAGTCTTGATATATGTTGACCGCCTTGAGGAAGCCAAGATAGTCAAACCTTGTGGCCATAAGAGCTGGTTGCACATTAGACTAATGTGTTAGGCTGACAAGTCACTAATCTACTAACACACTTTTATCATGATGTAACACAGCAGAATATATGCTACCAGTCAATACATAGAAACCTGAGTAGTACATTTCACGCATTGCGTGTTCTATTTGTATGACTTGCACTTTTAACAAGGGAACCTGCACTGACACTGTTTAATAAGGCCTAGGTTGTAGGCCTTCCCTTGAGTTAAGCTGCACCCTAAACCAATTGAAAAGATACATCTGTTTCTTAGAATTGAACCATCTGATGGTGCAGCCAAACACAGCCTTTATTACCACCCTGGTTTACAACTGTGGCTCTGTTAGTTCAGCTCCAAAAACAAATCCCCTTTCCCATTCCACAGGAGAGAAGCTGAAGTCAGAGGCACCCATGGTACACAGATAAGTGCTAATTGTGTCCAGCTGCAGAGCTTGAATAGGGTGAGAATGGGATGTGAGCTGGTAGGGATGTGCCTGTTGAAGGGCACATTCATGAGAACAGGGCATAAGGTTCTGTGATGCCAATGGGCAAGATGAAGATTTAGAGCACTACTGCCCTCCCCAATGAGCAGTCATCCCATATGAATTACAAGTAGACACACAATCAAAAGAAAATAAATGCCTGAAATTTAGACTAAAGAGTGGTGCCCCAGTAACAGTATTACTAGGAAGCCATATCTGGAACGTTCTGTGATTCGGTATAAGAGCACCAGAGGTGAAGGCCTATTGTCTATTAGTGCAGAGTTGGCCTCACCAGTTTACTTTGCTCGCATTTGGAACCGGAGGGTGTACATCACGTGATGGTTTAAAATTATGAATATATCAATAATGGGAAACCAGCAATCAGGTACTTGGATTCGATTGTGATGATGTAGGGGACAATGTGTTTAGGGGAATGGGTTTAGATTAGATGTGGCCAATCAGTTCAGGTACTATGGGGGGGATTAGTATGTTCTATAAGTGGTAGACAATGAGGGTGGAGGGATTATGTTTTATTCATTATTATGCATAGTATTTTTAATTTTCGGTTTCTACGCTATAAAAGATGCAACGTCCTGAGATAAGATGAGTTCCCTGTCAGTGTGGTTCTATGGGACCATATGAGACCTTTTCGCATATAATAAACCTTGTTTTCGCTTGCAAAAAGGTGCAGTTATTATTTGACCTTTTTGGATTATTTTTACGGACATTTATTTGGTTGCTTTCCTTTCACAAGTTAACATAAAATAGAAAATAAAATGCAATTAGAGCGTTAGAAGGGTGTGGTTAGAAAAAGGCAAAAGGGGAAATGAGCTGCATAACTAGGGAGAAGTAAGGCAGTGAAATAGCCAGCAATTGTGTAGGATTGCTGACCTGTGTTGGAAATGTTATATTTGAAGCTTAATTTAAGGACGATTTTCAGTAATCTACAAAATATTATTCACAATAAAAGTTTAACAGATGTAAATAAAACCATAAAAACTCAAATAAATAATGTAATATGCAATACAACCATAAGTAAATATACTTGATTTTTAACAATGACACCAAATCAATAGGTTATTGAAGCATTGTGGGAGGCATCTATTGGTAATATTCTGCACATATTTCTATCCATAAGAAAAATGTGATTTTCATGTTATCACTCATATTAAAACAGCAAATATGCTGAGGAAGCTACTACAGTCACTAATTGCTGTCTCAGTTCGCAATTAGTGGTGCATTCATAAAGGAGTCTGACGCAATATCTATTTATCGGATTAATATTTTGAAAACAGTGATCAGGCCCCAAATGCACCACTGCGAGAGGCTGCAGAGCAGGAGCAGACGACACATGAAGGAACCAGTCAGGGTAAGGTATGCTGTAAAATGTCTACTAATATAAAATGGCCTACAGGTTTCTCAGATGTGCAGAATGGTATTCTCTAGTGGTAAGCCATGGTTGACAAAATATTATTTCCTCCAATTAACATTAGATGTCACAAATAATATGATCCAAAGCTAATTAGAAGCTGGGGCCTGCAGTGTCTTTAACATAGTTGTATATAATTAAATAATTAGCATCCCAAGTTCACACCTATATGAATGCAACATTTATATGTCTATGTATGAATGAGACCTGAAAATTAAATTAAAAAATTTCATGCAGCCAAAGAGAGGTGCAATATTCAATATTAACATGTCTATGCCTTAAATTAATTCTAAACCTTCCAGCCATCACCTCTTTTGTTTTGCTGTAGTCATCCCAAGTGGGACAGGTATGCCCAGATGTGGGTCCTGTGCCTGCTGGGCCCAGAGACCAAAGCTACTCCTCACTGATGAGGCCCAATGAGGCCAAAACATGTTTGGGGAAGCTTGTGGTCTCATGCAGAAGAGATGTGACCAAGCAGCTCAGGCTGGACTTCTCCTTTTGGGGTGGGACCAAGCCTGATTTGCACATGGATGTTTCCCTTTTGTAATGGCCTTGCAGGTGAAGAACGATGGTCTGGAGGGTTGCCCAACACAATGCCAGAGGTTGAGATTAATTATTCCAGCCATCACCTCTTTTGTTTTGCTATAGTCAACCCGAGTGGTACGGGTATGCCCAGACGTGGGTCCTGTGCCTGCTCAGCCTGGAGACACAAGCTGCTCCTCACGGATGAGGCCCAAAAAGGCTGAAACACGTTTGGGGATGTTTGTAGTCTCATGCAGAAGAGATGTGACCAAACAGTTTGGGCCAGACTGCCCCTTTTGGGATAGGACCAAGCCTGATTTGCATATGGGATTTCCCCTTTTGTAATGGCTTCAAAGGCAAACAACGATGGTCTGGAGGGTTGCTAAAATCAATGCCAGAAGTTACGATTAATTCTAAAGCTTCCAGCCATCACCTCTTTTGTTTTGCTTAGGAAATTCATGCAACACTCACCTTTTGCAAACAAATACAAAACATAAAACTGGGTATCAGAGTGTATTCTGATAAATGATAACAAATAGCATCATTTTACATAATTGCCAGTCAAAAAGACAGACAGAATGAAATTACATGTTATTCAAGAAGCTTGCTACATGTGTGCATTTTCAGTGATGTGAAAGGCAAGAAAATCGTATGAGAAACTACTACTTACAACTTAATACATATATCTCAATCGCATTTCATCACATTACTAACTAGTAGTGCCACTGATAAGCGAAAGTCATATTGTAAAAACTTGCTGGTCACCACAGCTAAAATGCTTACATCCAAAATAACATTGGAATGGTGTGGTTATTGGGTTGTATACAAATTGTTCAAACTACAATTGTTCGAATTACAATTGACCTTTGCACAATTGACCAAATTGTGAAGGTCAATTGTTACATATATGCGGGGGAAACCCCCCGCAACCCCCCATTATATATATATATATTACATGGACGCGGTAGCGTCCATGTAGTTATAGTTAAGTTGGTGTTTCCATAGGAAGAGCATTTTTTGGGTGGCTTATAACTTTGCTCCCTCTGGACGAATCCTCACCAAACTTTGCGAAAAGTGTATATGGCCCACTCTGAAAAGTTTGGTGAGGATTCGTCCAGGGGGGGAAAAGTTATAGGGGAGGTCCCAAAACTTGTGTTTTTTCCTATAGACATAATGGGAAAAAACTGCGCACAGACACAGGCCCAACCGCTGGACGGATTTACACCAAATTTGCGGCAGGAGCCGGGGTTTGGTCCCGAAAGCGTGCTTTTTGCAAATTTGGTATAAATCCGTCCAGTAGTTTTTTATAAAATGACCAAAACGTAAGGCAAAAAAATGTGTGATATCTGTGTTCGCTTCGCGGACGAACTTCCCTGTTCGCTCCGCGGACAGCACCCCGATTGGCCCATGGCCTTGCGTCATGTCCGCAGACATGCGAGATGTTCGCTGATTGGATGGCGAGGGGCGTGGAGCGCGTCAGATTTTCTGTGGCACCCGCCATCTTGTATTCGCCGTGGACCGCGTACAGGGTGATGAAACGTGGATAAAAAATTGTATTTAGTGCCGTGTGTTGGTGTGTAAGAGTGTTTGGGGAGGGTGGGGGAGTATGAGATAGGTTCAATGTTTTGTTTTTTTATGTGCTAGACGTTTTTGTTGCGTTTGATTTGTCCGCGGAGAACACGGCTGTTCTGACATTTTGTAAATAAACTAAATGGTGGGGTGTTTAGAGGACAGAGTATGTGTCATTTTTGTTCGCAAGGAAGGTAAAAATGAGCTATGAACACTCGCGGTGTACTTAATTGTTCGTAAATACACAAACTGGGGGTGTCCTCAGGACGCTGTCCGTATTGTAATCTGTCTAGTTGAATGTGTTCTAAGAACACTCGCGGTGTCCCAAAATGGTTGCAACTACACAAAATGGGGGTGTTCTGAGAACGTTGTTTGTATTGTTCGTTGTCAGGGTGAAAGTGTTTTAAGACCACTCCTTTTCTCCACTAATAGTACAATTTCCTGTGGGCGTCAACCGACTTTTTGTCCACTAAAGAAACGATAAATCCGGCTAGTGTGCGCCGACATTATGTGATAATCCTATGACTGGCGCTATTGACCTGGCAGACTTGCTTTTGCGACACTAAATCATATCTCCCGCCCATAAGCCTGATATTATCAAAGCATTCATATTCCCTGCCTCTCTCCGTGACATTACAGGGTGCGTCATCAAATGCGCCCAGTCCTCTGCAGTCCTAAGTGACTTTACACAGAACCCAGAAGACAAAACATATTATGTCACAACACAGCGCGCCACAATTCGGAATATGAAACAGTGATTTAAAAGCAAACAGCAAGATTGTACATTTTGTAAAGTACATTTATTTGACATGAAATGTTTAGAGAATATTCAGCAATTTGCATTTGTCTTTGTTGTCGATCCGCAAAAGTTCATGTTGAGGCACGCGATGTTCCTTTGCGGTACAGAGGGTGTTAGATCAGCTTACAACTCAGTGTGCCACAATTCGGAATATGAAACTGTGGTTTATAAGTAAACAGCAGGATTGTACATTTGGTAAAGTACATTTATTTCACATGAAATGTTTACTGAATATTCAGCGATTTGCTATTGTCTCTGTTGTTGATCAGCAAAAGTTTATTTTGAGCTACGCGTTGTTCCTTTGCGGTAGATAGGCTGTTGGTTTACGCTCTGATAATCGGAAGGTTGCTCCAACAACGAGCCATTAGACCACCCTATTGGTTGGTATGTTGTTTGTAGGCGCTAGTACTGCGTAAGGGCATATTGGTCCTTGGCGATTGTCCCATAAAATGGTGAGGGTCATGAAGTTGCATATTTGGACCTGCACCTGGCAGTTGAAGACCCCATCCGCTGGAGTCTGTAAATCGTGACATAGGCAAAATGGGGCCACTTACCTGTTTTAAAAAACATAAATTAGTCTCACCAGCCAATCTTCATTAAAAATCATAATTTTATTTATTAGGGCATGAAACTATTGGCTATTGAAGATAGTGCAATGGAGTATGTTAATAATAAAATAATAATATTTTCCCATTCATATAGCGCTAAGAACCGTGAGGTATCTAAGCAGTGCTTATTATTAACCACGGTGTGTGGTGCTCATTTATCGACCACGGAAGGATGAAAGGCTAAGTTTGGCCTTGCCGGGATTCAAACTTGCGTTTCCAAGCTGTACACGGATGTCAAAGCGAGCGTTGTACTTGCTGTGCAACTTGACAGGCTACAGTGAAGTGGCACAGCGAGTAGAGCGCTTGACCGCCTATTGACCGGTTAAATTATTTCTATTAAACCACCCTGTGTCGTCTGCCTTTTTCAGAGCCCTCTAAACAACAAGGGATCAATTCGGCGGTGATAGTGCGCGGTAGAAAACATTATGCCACTTTCAACGAACAAGTTCAACTTGAGCGGTCTTTAATGCTATGCTATTGTAATTATATTTGGTATAAAATAATCTAAAGGGTTACTTACAGTACAATTGCAATTTCCATTGTCTACGAGTAGTGCAGTCTCAAAATACGACTCCGCGTGTGCGAACGATCTTTCGCATAGTGATATAATATATAAAAGTGGTTTAATTTCAGAAATTTCATCCTTATCTTCTCTTACGTTTTAGCAACACTCCTTCAAGAGAAGTCTTTCATCACAATCTCTGTCTGTCAAGGTCAAAACACAATACAACCTTATAGTCCGCTTCGTGAGCCTCTCCGGGGCCCGAGAAAAAAATGGAAGCAGCTGACCTTCACTGTGAACGAGCATAAATTCTTACTTTGCAACATTCTGTGTATAGCCATCTGTGAGAAGTTGGTTTTTGCACGCCATGTTTGTATATTGTTTGCGTGATATTAAAAAAAGTTTGTTTAAGGGACGTTATGGTTCTAAGTACAGCCGAAAGACCCCTGAAAATCGCAAGTTATGGTAAGCTATGAAAAATAACTTGCGCCACCACCGTGCACTGCTAAGACTAACACCCAGGACATCAAAGATGACATCGCAAATGTCATTGATGAAATCACTGATGACATCACATGTGTATGTCATTTTTATGCAATTTGTGTACTAGGGATTTTTATTATAATGTTGCGAAAAAAGTGTCAAGGATATTGCAATAAATATCATACCGTTATTAGTGCTTTGAACAATGCATTGATATAAATAGCATTGTATTATGGGATTCTATCTAGTATACTGAGCTACTAATGAAGAAACATAGCATTGTGTGCAGAGTACAAGATGAAAGTATAATATTTGTAATGTTAATATGTTGAATAATTAAATGATAATTGTCCTGAAATGTTCAAAAATTCACAAAATGGGGGTGTTCTGAGGACGTTATTCGTATTGTGTGATTGCTTAGCTGTATGCAATGAGGGAATGGCACAGAGAGTAAAGTGGACGCCGTCCGCGGACACTGTGGCTGTTCGTGGACAGGGTGTGCTACATCCGGGTTTTTCCAGGAAATCCAACATGGAAAGAAGACTGTACGGATCAGCCAATCAGATGTCGAGGTTGTGGATTTGTGTTGAAAGAGACTGTGTGTGGTGAAGATGGCAGAAGTAGAGAAAGTCAGGGTGTTGGTGCTTGGAGATATGTTTGTGTATGGTTTACGACAGTACGCTCAATGCAGGCATGTTGCAAAGAACTTTGATGTGAAAGGAGTGGCGGTAGTGTGGATCACTGTGCCTGATTGCAATGTACAGGGAATTGTACAAGTTTGTGAGGATATGGCCACAATGAACAGTCCGCATGTGGTAGTTTTGCACTATGGTGCTTTCCATTTGGGCAACATCAGTGCCCCTACTTTGTTGGCTGATTTGGAATGATTGGTTCAAGCCGTAATGAAGATCCTTCCAAATGCAAAAGTAATTTTTTCTGGATTACTACCTAGGGCAATATGGGACAATAGTTCAGTTTTTTGACCTCAGCAAAACATTGCTAGGTGTGTCATCAACCGAGGCATGTGTGCCTTCATGCTTAGAGCTGGTATGTTCTTCTGTAATAATGAGAATATTGATGCCAGTAATGCTGGTAATTTTAGGAGTAAAGTAAGAAAAAAAACAAGAAAAAAAATACAAAACAACAGGTGTCTGTCAAGCATCTGTAAAAAAAAACAAAAAAAAACGGCTCTTTTCAGAGCCAACTTCAAAGGGGAAATGGGGCACACTATTTAAATTTACATTCATGACGCTCAGATTTTCGATATGTCCGCGGACATGACGGTAGTCTGCGGACCTGAAAATCACTACGAGGGGGTTAGTATGTTCTATGTTACATGTATATGAAGTCAGGGATATTATGGTTAAGTTGTGCTACTAAAAACCTATGAAATTCAGTGAAAAACTTTGTTAAAGGGACGTTATGTTTAAGTTGCGCTACTAAAAACCTATGAAATTCAGTAAAAAAACTTTGTTAAAGGGACGTTATGGTTAAGTTGCGCTACTAAAAACCTATGAAATTCAGTGAAAAAACTTTGTTAAAGGGACGTTATGGTTTAAAGTAAAACCGAAAAACCCCTGAAATTCGGCAGTTATGGTAACATAAGCAACCATAACTCGTGCCACCGTGCACTGCTAACACTAACACCCAGGAAATCAAAGATGACATCACAAATGTCATTGATAACATCACTGATGACATCACATGGCTGGCTCTCCCTTTTTATCCTTTACTGACATATCGAATCCACATAGTTTTCTTCAGTAACAGTCAGGAAGTAAAAATTGAAAAGGTACTATATTTGTAGACCTAGGGTCAAGTCACATCATATGAAACATATACATAGCGGAAGACACAGGCTTGAAAGAGAGCAATCCTTTCTGTGCATGAAGATAATCATTAGGGTTATCAGCACTTTCTCATAGTTTTATTTTTATTACTCTACCTTCCCTGTATATGCTCATATTTGTATACATTATACTCACTCTCCTTTCCTTTGGGTGCAGTCACATCATGTGATACACATACATATGGTAAGTAGCAGCTTTGAAACAGAGCAATATTTTCTCTGCATAAAGACAATCAGTTAGGTTATGAACTCTTTCTGCTACTACCTCTGCTTTTTTGTTTACTTCACTGTCCCTGTATATACTCATATTTGTATGTGTTGTTGTCTCGTTGTGTTTTGTCTGTAATAATTATGTATTAAGTGGGTTTTATTATCTACTTATTACATGTTTCACAGTACGCAAAACTCTAATAAGAAAGCAGTTATCATTTCAGTATTCAACATGGCAAGATTATGAATATGGCACCTTCATCATGTATGCTGCACACACTGCCTATGTTTCTGCATGAGTAGCTTAGTATACTGGATATAACTTCATAATAGAATGCTATTTATATCAATGCATTGCTTAATGCACTAATTAGCTCATGATATTTATCCCAATGATCCTTGACAGTTTTTGGTCAGCATTATAAGAATCCCTTGTACAGAGTGATGTCATCAATGACATTTGTGATGTCATCTTTGATGTCCTGGGTGTTAGTGGTAGCAGTGCACGGTGGCGCGAGTTATGGTTGCTTATGTTACCATAACTGCCGAATTTCAGGGGTTTTTCAGTTTTACTTTGAACCATAATGTCCCTTTAACAAAGATTTTTCACTGATATATATATATATATATATATATATATATATATATATATATATATATATATATATATATATATATATATATATATATAAACCAAACCAATATATATATATACATATATATATATATATGTATATATATTTTCAAAAACAGAAAAAAAGCCCTAGGACAGGGCAAAATTCGACGGGTTGCACTCCCAAGAGCAGCTGAGAAACGAAATCCAGTCTCAGCAAGGAAAAGGCATGACAGCAAATCCAGGCAGGGCAAATGTTTCTTTATTAATAAAAAGGTGCAGCAAAAAGGGAAAGCCTGGTTACAAAACGACACGTTTCGCGGTACACTGACCGCTTGTTCACGTAGGTAGGGAGTTTCATGGAAGAAGGACTTTTTATATATGCTTTAAAAACCCCTATGATACAAGTGCATAGAATGTCCCCATTCACGAGGTGGTGCAAAATGATGAACACATGGCAGCCATCTTAAAACATTTAAGGCACTTCAACATGCAGTGTGTTAAATAAAATAAAAACACATCGTAAGTGTCAATACATCAACCAAATGTTATACGATTAAGAATATAGCAACAATTGCACAGATGTGCTGGCTGCGAGGACTGTGGAGGAAAAATGGCAAAAAGAAAGCCTCAGGTACATAACGAGTGTCAAAGGAAAAATATATATTAAAAATATATATATATATATATATATATAAATATATATAAATACACATCGTTCAAAATAAACGTGTGTTTTCCAATGGTATGTCTGTCAACAAAGGCTGGTACCGAAAGTTAAATAAAGTAAAAAAATAATAATGCCATTCTAAGGCAACCACCAATAATGACGAGCCCTGCCTGGTAGGTCTGCCCATATTATAACGTCTGAAGCAGCCATTACCTCAACACAGTCCAAGCAGCCCCACAACATAATGTGTTCACTAGACAAAATATAGCCATTCTAAGTGTCCACCGTTGGTCTCGGATAAACAAAGCTATATAGTCATGTAAGTCTAAGTTTACGCATACATGTGCGAGGTGTAATACAAATCGAACTTAATAATGCAGTGTTGAGACAATGTAAAGTGCTTAGTGCTTTAGCAGCAGTGTAAAGTGCTAAGTGCATTAGCAGCAATTTTAAAGTGCTTAGTGCAATAGCAGCAGTTGTTAAAATGCATAATATTTAGCAGCAAGGTAGGGAAAAAGTTTAAAGGAGAGAAATGTCCACACAACAGCAATGATAAAATGCACAGTGCTCTACGTCCATGGATGCACAAATATGTTCCTAAGTGTATGGTTCATATACTGAGTAACATAATACAATTTGACAGTCAAATAGATAAAAGAATGAAAGTCAATAAATATATATATCTCACAAATAGATAAAATAACAATGTCAATGGAACAAAAAACGTGCATACATGGACGGCTGTAAAGTAGACAACAAATTTATCCCCAATAAAGTGCAAGTGCAAAAAACTTAAAATTGCCTACCATGAATGGTAAACTATCCCCTAAAAAAAAATCCTCAAGACCCATTCTGCTTGATGAGCCCAGCAAGGAAGATAACATCACTGGGAAATTATTACCTTAAAAAGACTACATACCAAGCTACAAGTAATCAATCGACAATGAAACAATGCGAGACAAAAAAAACGAGATATGGGGACAGAGTAAAAAAGCAATTAAGAAGCCTAAAACCAAGCTATATAAAGATATTGATCAAAGTGATAAATATCAATAGAAAATACCCTCCTAAGAATCTTGTTAAAATCAATCATATGCAAGATATGCTTCACAATCATTTGGAGAAAGAACCTGTAAGATGCATCTATAAAAAAGAAGACAGAAGAGTTAATGTACATTGATACATAGGAATGTGGACCGGAATGGAAAAGTATTCAAATATTAAACACACTAGGGGTCACTCTTGAACATTGCAGGTACCTAGTATTGCAAAAAAGTGCAAGAAAATTCACAAAGTATACTTAATTGGTACCTAAAAACGTATATAACTCTTCATCAAGATTGTGCCCGCTGGGTTTTTTTGTTTCAGGATCGAGAATGGACCTAGTTTCCAGTTGTCTCAATAGTAACTCCCGGTTACCACCTCTGGGTGATTTAGGCACTGTCCGAATACCAAAGAAGGAAAAGCCCTCCAATTTACCTTCATGTTGAGACTGAAAATGCAGAGCCATCGGATAGTTGGGATCAACATTTCTTATGGCTCTTATGTGTTGCAGCATTATCAGCTTCAATTTACGCTTTGTACTGCCCACATACCACATATTGCAAGGGCAATTCAAAACATAGACCACAAATTCTGTATCGCAAGTGATTCTAGATGCGATTTGAACATTATTACCCAGGATAGGATGTATATAACACGTCTTGTTGACTGCATAAGTGCAGGCTTTGCATTTGGAACATTTATGAAAGCCTCGTGGTTTGGTGTTTAACCAACCATCAGTCAATGCATTGTCAACAGGCCTCATAAAGCTGAGAACTAAGGTATCCCTAAATGAGGTAGATCTGCGAAAGGTAATATTAATGCAATCTCCCAAAATAGTATTTAAATGCTCATCTGATTTAAGGATATGCCAATGACGTTGCATGACTTGTCGAATCTTGTGGGCACCCTCACCATAAGTCAAGATAAGACGTGTCTCACTGGGGTCTGTGGTTCTGTGTTCAGGGATGTCAGCTGACAAAAGTTGAGTGCGATCAATCGCTCTAGCTTTATGGAAGGCTCTCTCCAACACTTTTTTGGGGTAACCCCGTTGCTTAAATTTGTTGGCCATGAGGGTACATTCGCAATCAAAAGTTTCAATCTTAGAACAATTTCTGCGTATGCGAATGAACTCCCCATAGGGGATACTCCATTTTAAAGCTGTGGGGTGATTACTCTTGGCGTGAAGACGGATATTAGAACTAGTAGGTTTTCTAAACAGACTAGTAGTCAATTCACCTTGAGCCACAGTAACAAGAATATCCAAGTATGTGATAGCAGTCTTGCTGTGGCTCTCCGTGAACTGCAGATTAAGGTCATTGATATTGAGTACTGCGACAAAATCCAACCATTCTGCACTAGTTCCTTCCCAAATGATAAACAAATCATCTATGTATCTAAGCCATAGGGCAATCTTGGATGTGTGGTAACAATTTCTAGGATCCCATATAACAAATTTCTCCCACCAGCCCATCAACAAATTAGCATAGGAGGGGGCAAATGTAGAACCCATAGCAGTACCTTGTAATTGCCTGATGAACTGCTTGTGGAAAAGAAAACAATTATTGGTTAAACAAAGCGAAATCATTTCCAATATCATTTGAGAATGTTGGAGGTAATTCAAAGATCTGGTATGCAAGAAATGTTTACATGCTTTAAGACCATCTGTATGTCTAATTGACATGTAGAGAGAGACTACATCAAGTGTTGTTAATAGATAAGTAGATTCCCATGGTATACCTACTATGCGACTGAGAAAATCTTTGGTGTCACGAAGATAAGAAGGCAAGGTGGTAACAAAGGACACCAAAGACTCATCAGTAAATCTCAAAGTATTTTCTAACAAGGCACCACATAGGGTGACTATTGGTCTGCCAGGAGGCCTTATAAGGCTCTTGTGTACTTTAGGCAGAAAGTAAATAGTCGGAATAACTGGGAGCTTCGGATGTAGATAAGAACAAATGTCCTCATCCAACAGGTATTTCTCTTTCCATGTCTGTAAAAGGTGCTCTAATTTGTCACCCATGGTTCCAGATGGATCATTTAGTAGTTTAGCATAACAGTCCTTGTTCAGTAGTTGTCTATGGGCCTCTTTGATATAATCATCACGATTCATGAGGACGATATTCATGCCCTTATCTGATGGTTTGATAATGCAGTCCGTCATGGCACTCAAACGTTCAATAGTGCATTGTTGTGATGCAGTAAGATTAGTTTTATGAGGCACCCGTTTCTTCCTGATTTTTTTTAGATCCTGAACAACCAAATCTTGAAAGGCCTCAACATGTCCCCCCGGATTAAATACCGGGTTGAAGCGTGATTTAGCTTTGAGTTGTGTCTTTCCAGGCCGAGCTGTGTCAACATACATGTCTCGATCCCCATCGGTTTCTAGATCTTCCAAATCTCTTAAAGTAAATGCATCTTGAATAGAAACATCAGTGCCTTCCTGGAGATTAGATTTTGATTTAGATTTAGGTGGATACATGGTAAAGAATTTTTTCAATCTAACTTTACGCATGTATTTGTCGAAGTCAATCCGAGTTTCAGCATAGTCATATCTGGTCGTAAGGCAAAAGTTGAGGCCCATTTGCAATACATTGGTTTCATCAGCGGTAATATGGTGGGTGGACAAGTTAATAATAGACATATCCGATTGATCCATTGTCATGTTGGTTATTTCTTTATTCCAGAGCGTGTTAGTCACCCTGGTTTGTCCGCGCTCGATGTTGATGCTGCGCCTTCACCGCCTTGTTTTTTTCGGCCTCTTAGACCAGAGGCTTTTCCTCTTCCTCGGCCTCTGGTTTTCTTGCCGCTGTTTAACCTTCCCTCCATATATATATATATATATATATATATATATATATATATATATATATATATATATACATACATGGTCAATTGTGCAAAGGTCAATTCAGACCCTCGACTTTCGGTCAATTAGGTAATTCGAACAATTGTGTTCAAACAATTTGGGTAATACCGGTTATTGTATAGCCGGTTCTGACTGAGAACAAAGGGAAGGAGGTCAGTATTAATTTTTCATTTTGTTTTAAGATTTTTAAAACAACTCAGGAATATGGCTGAACATACCCTATGGAAAGAATTGTACATTTAAATATATTCTCCAGTTCACATCAAATAATGAGCACTATGGGGTCTATAGTTGGGAGAGATGCTGCATACATTTACTAAATGGTTTCTGTGAATGCAAGTATATACATATTCTATGAGGATTCTGCAACCTGAAGAACCATCTGTTGATTAGGTTGGGCTCACGGCATATCATCACAATGCACCTGACCTATATTCATGCATAGTTATATATGGATGTTCCCTTTGATAGGCATTTGGATTTCCCTCTTGCATTGCACAACGTACATGTCCCAGAAAGCACCTTTTAGTAGTTTGGGCAACCTGACTTTTTCCATGTTATAGTCTGAGAACTACAATCACCTGAAGCTCTAAAAGTTATGCTTTCACCTTCCCTGATTCAGAGATGGACAAGGCAGATTACTTGCGTTGAGATGTTCCAGGTGCTACTAATGAGCTTTTATGTCAGTACAAAAGCAGCTGCATACAGGAACACTTTATTCTTGCATTGACTGTGTTTCCAGGCCTGTCTGATTTGAAGTATGATATCCTGTTGCTTGATGTTGTCAAAACCTGCAATTGTTACAGCTCTTTGCTTTCTCTCCTACATCTGTGGGACGTTGCCCCTATTCCCCTGCTTGCAGCTCCCTGCTCCTCTACCTTAATCCCTATGCATTATATCTGTAATCTCCTGCTGTCTGTCCAAAGTTCCTGTGTTCCATGCTTGCTGTCCCATGCAACCATCATGATCCCTGTCCAGAAATTCAGTGCAGTTTCCATGTTCCCATTTCCGAGTTTCCGAGTTTCAGTCTATAGTACCCTGGTTTCTACTACAGAGCCTTTTCCCTTAGTTTCCATAGTCTGAAATCCATAGTCTGAAATCCCTTGATTCCAGTCCCTAGTTTTTATTCTGCATGTCCATTCTTCAGTACTCTTGCCATTGCTCTTGGTCCATGTGTTCTGTCTGGACTCTTATTTTCTTAGTCTGCATGCTCTTTCACTGGTTATTTCTCAGAACGTTTGTGATCCCTGTCCTTTTCCTTTATTGCTCTCGGTATTGTCCATTGGGCTGTATAGTTATAAGTATGCTGGTTCCTGTTTCAGGAGGCAATGTTCTGTTCCTCCCTACAGGTGACTTTCTCAAATATGTTTCCCCTAATTGTGGTGTATGGCCCAGTCACCAATGCCCACTCATGTTCCTCCTTTCCATGAGCACTAATAGTGAGGCACTGTAATATCAACTTGCTCAGAAGGCTAGCGATTCCCCTGACATTGTTGGAAACCCTGCACACACGCTATGTACAGCCCCAGTGGCAATACAACTGGTTTGTATTAGCTGTAGTTCCGTCCCTTTTCTCTTCCCTACCTTTTGTTTGCTAGTCAATACCTCCTCTTGTGTGTGCAGTACTCTCTTCCTTATTGTTTCTTGGATATCATTCGCTCTTCAGAATTGGGCTATCAGTCCACCCTGACCACCTGACAGATTCCAATGATCAATGAAACAAGCTGATGTTTACACTGGTCCTTGTGTGATTATTTGGACAATTTTGTTACCTTAGCAAGAAACAGTATGGTCAATTTGCAGAAACATTGCAGTGGTGCAAGCGTAATTAATATTAGCACACAAATTGTCTTAGAACAAAAACATCCTTTCTATGAATTCTTTCACACAGGCAACGTTTGCCCTAGTCATAGAATCAGTGCAATTGTTTCCCATGTGAACCAATGTATTGAAAGAATATGTCTAGTACACTAGGACCATATTTGTTCTTGTTATAATTGCACTTATACCGGTGCACAGTTTCTGTAAAATAGCCTTTTATCACATATAGCCATAGTTTTAAGGGTTGTGCCATTCTCAAGAATTGATTATCATAAATTTAGTTTTGCGATACCCATTCATGATTTGAAACATGTGACAATGACATGATACCCTATTATTTTTACTTCACGCAGCTAACAAATAAAAAATAAAAACGACATTGATAACACTTGTTGGGACATAATTCCTAAACAGTGAGTCCAAAAAGTTTGCTTTTCTCTACTGGTTGATGGAATTTCTGTTCATGCAGTGAGACCTACCAAGTCCACACTGGTGATCTAGCTATGCATTATGTGCTTCTGTGGTTCTCTGAGCCACTCAGGTCAGGGTACCCCAAAGGTACGCTCTAGGCATATCACCTAAGCACACTGCCTGCTCAGCTTCTTGTGTAACATACTGGTTGCTGGAAGGTACATTCAAGACACTTTCCATAAAAAGGCTACCATGCTCAGTTTGTTGTGTAACTCACTGGTTGCTAGAAGATCTTTGCATTGTTCTGAAGGTTGAGAAGTACACTGAGACTGTCCAGAAAAGCTGTGTTTACCCTGCAAGCATGGACAGATGTTTAATTATTTGCATTGCTGAGACTCCTGGTTGGGACATCAGAGTTGCTGGTCGTATGTGACCAGGTGGATTAATGGATGACTGGTATTCCTTGCTAAATCCACATTCAGAATGTTTGCAAGAAAGGTTTGAGAATGGTCGAACATCTCTCCTGGCACCACATGTACCTGAAATGAAGCTGGATATGTATCCAGCTGTGATGAATTCTGTACGAAAGGGGCATCTGCACCATATGTTTGTCAATCCAAGGGACTAGCCAGGAGAATGGAAGAATACTCTCACCACAGGAAGATGAACAATGCTCTGCTGAGACATCCCTCCCAAACCTGCAAGTGACCAAAATGGACAAATTTCTCTGTACAACTCACACTTCTTCATAAGATTAGAGGATCTACGCTAGTCTTCCCTTCACTTGACTCAATCTGCTGTCAGAGATGGCCTGATCGCATCCTCAGAGTCCCACGCTCAGTTCAATGGTTTTATCACAAATGCATACATAATGTGAACTGTTCCTTGTAACAATGATGACAGGAACCTGATCATAGGCACTTGCTGGAAAAGGGTGTTCAAAAGTGCAGCTAGCATTGTCCCTCTCTCCCATATCTCCTGTGGGATTCCCTCCCTAGCCCAGACATATGTACACCCAGCTATCACTAAAGTGTAACACAGTGCACACCTTTATATTGGAATTATAACAAATAAGTTAGTACATGAATGTCAAATTATCCGAATTCAAGGTGCAAGTAAGAGATATCAGTCCTGACACATAGACTGAATGATAATATTAAACAGAAAAAGTTCCCAAAATTACAGAATTTACGCCCCCTGCACACTATCACAGGCCAAAAAATAGCCAAGTCTTTAATAGTAGAAGTCTGAATTGTTCAAGGTTAGGTAGATCAATCAGAATTGAGTCATTATAACAACATGAAATATTGCAATATAAATTCATAACACATTACTATTAAAAAAAAAAGATTTAATGATGTGGCCCAACGCTTTTCGAGAAAACTTCTCTTCATCAGGGTTCTTGGTGAGACGTTGTTTCTTCATATTCTCATGGTGCCTCTGGTATCATTGCTCTAGAAGGGCTCATTTAAAATGCAAAGCGGTATGTGTGGTTAGCATTCCATCCCTGGTTACCTTTTCCACAGTCAAAAAACGTATTTGAATTCCTCTGGTGTAGCCATATACAAAAATGGAGTAATCATCATCCAATATCCTGAATATATGAGTAATCATCCTCCCTGCCTCTCAGTGGTGATATTCTAGGATGAGTGAAGATAATCGTGATGGATGTAGTGTCTGTCAAGATCCCTCTCCTCTGAGGTGTGTAGGATATGGGAGTTTTCAGCAGTCGGGAAAGAGCACTGGAACTGAGAACTCACGCTTTTGCCACATTTGAGCATACTTGGAGACAGCTATAGAGGAGAATCCTTTGAATTTCCGGCGAAGCAGTATACACCCATTTCTCAAAACACATTGGATCCCATCATTAAATCAGATTGTTTAATAGTAATGTGTTATGAATTTATATTGAAACATTTCACATTGTTATAATGACTCTATATTGATTAATCTATCTAACCTTGAACAATTCAGAGCTCTACTATTAAACCCTTGGATATTTTTTGGCCTGTGATAGTGTGCAGACGTAAGTTCTCTACTTTTTGGAACTTTTCTGTTTACCACCCAGTTGTTTCTACCAACTGGTAACCCTAAGTGACTAAGAGCTGGATTTGACAACTGATGCTTCCCTAATATTATATAATCGCCATCAGGATGCTTCCCTAATACTATATAATCTCCATCATGTACATCCTAACGGGCCCTACACTATTGATGGTTCATTCTAATGGGTGCTGTGTGTGGGTGCAGTTTGATCTTCAAGCCCTCTATCTCATTAATACTCTCCTTCTCACCTTCCAGCCCTCCTCCACCCAAACCCACCTTTCTTCTTATCGCCCCATGTCCTTCTCCTATGTCTCTTTGATGTTCCTCTGTTCCTCTCTCTCCTACCACCTACCTCACCCTCTGATATGACTACCTTCTCCACTATCCCCCCTCTGTACTACTGCTACTCTCTATGCAATGCCACTCCATTCATCACATCACTACCCCCTCTGCACTACCACTACTCTCCGAATCCACACTACTACTACCCTCCATGCACTACTGCTACTCACCTACTCTGCATTACTACTACTACTCTCTCACTTTACACTACTACTACTCGCCACTCTCCTCACTGCTGCTACTCTCCCCTCTCCACACTACTGCAACTCTCTCAATCTCTACCACACCTCTCTTCTTCCCCAAACTCACCCTTTCACTACACTCCCTTTCACTATTCTGACCCCCTCTCTTCTCTACTACACTTCTCTCCTACACCACTCTCCTACATCCCTCTCTATTAGCCTCACTCACTCCTCTCTCTGACTCCTCTCACTCTACATACTATTACCCCACTCCAATATGCCTATTTTCCACACTATAAATGTGTTTTCCTTCACCTTCACCTGTTAGACACCCCCTCCCCACTTCCTACACTACAGTACACTACACACATGTGGTACCATTATCTCTCACCAATACCTCACTTTTACTAAACTCTGCCACCAATCTTCAAACACTCTGACCCTTTGTCCATCCTCTGCTTGGTCTCTTACTCCAACATCACCCCCTCTTTTGACCCCAGCCAGCAATCCGCACTTGGTCTATCCTTCTGTCCCATTTGATATTGTTGAGCTGTTGCCCCCTCCCCCCCTTTCCAGCATGGTGTTCCAGACAGTCTCTGGTAGTCTCACTGTTGTTTTCTGGCATGCTGTGTGTGGTAAAGGCTGTGGTTCATCTTAGTTGTAGTATTTCTCTTTTCTCCTTTGTTTGTTTCTGTTCTGGATCTTCATGGCTTCTCCCAAGTAGATTGTGGGAGTTGCGGATGTGAAACTGGAAAACGGGAACACTGGCCAGAAGGTGTATTGGGAGGCATTTGGAGATAAAGAGTGGTAACATTGGTAACATTTGTGGCAAACTGGGGGCAGATCAGAGACTGTAGACCCCCACTATACACACTTCCCATATCTAGGGCAGGGAAAGTTCTGTTGTTTTTTTGTTTTAGGCAGCCTCCTGCCCCAGGTTTCGAAGCACTGCCCCACCTTCACAGTGTCATGACCCTGATGCTGTCACACTACAAAGTTGTGTTCTGTACCTCCAGGACTTCAGTTCCCATTGAATAGCACTTGTTTGATGTTGATGTTGTGTGGTTAACCTTGTCTCTTGAACCCTGTAGTATTGAAAGTAGGTAAGATGTGTGCCATACGATTGCCCTAGATAACAACCTGCCTTTCTTGAACTACTGGCAGGGATGTCATTATGGCATTGCCAGGGGTCGCAAGCGTGACCCCTGAGGCCCCCAATGCTACCCCTGTGGTCTCTCTTGATACCCCCAAACATAAGCTCCTGTACTCTGACCAGCGCCATGTAGCTCTTTGTTGCTGGAGTGGCTAGCTTCCTTGTCAAGGCCTCTTTAAAAAACAGGAGATTCAGCAAGTGTAACACTTTGAGCAGTGACCTGAAATTAGAAAGCATAGGAATAACAAATAATGTGTCTTCCTGGAATTCAATACAATTGCTAGACTCCTTAAAGGTTTATTTCAGGCACACTTGAGGGGGTGAATCACTGATTTAGTCTGTTCTTAAAAACCTCAACTCAGTCTTTCGTCCTTTGATAAATGAGTAGGGTGATATTGTATGTATATTTGTTCTATATAAAGCTCTTAAGCGTAAATGTTATATAATAACACATCATTATCATTTGGCCTTGGACGTCTGTGTACATTCACAGTAACATGTTAATATGGGCATATACACACTGATATTAACAATACATATGGTGATACATTGTTGTATGAAATGTATATCACATTATAGTGATATTGTAACCATATGTTTCGTAGCGTATTTAGGAACAATGCTATGTGATGCCATTTCCTGTTTTGTCAAGGGGTGAAAGGTTGTGTTACATCGCTTCTCGTGATGCCTCTTTGGGGTGGGGGTCAAATTATATCACTTGCTGTGATGCCATCAGAGGTTAAGGGTCGTGAGATGTCACTTCCGCTACCCCTTGGTGAAATGAAGTGCCTGACTGCTGGACCAGTGCTTGTACATTTTTGGCGGCAGTACTGGCTACCAAAGTATCTGCATATTCCCCTTCACTTAGTGGTTCTCTCTCCAATTCAGTGAATTTCTCCAAAGTCCTTAAGTATCCTCCTTGGCTGGCCATCTCCATCTGTACCATTTATTACCTTTGCTGAATCACAGATTTGACAAATTATTTTCCCTCGAACCGTGAGGCATTCTATGTGTCTTTGTCACATTCAATAACATGGGACATAGGAAATCATTAGGTGTAAGCTATGCCAACCTCATCCTTTGCTGACTCCTTTTCCCCACAATCACAAGCTTTTTTATGTTTTTCCCATTGGATAACATTGGGTTTAGCCTTCATTTTAAAACCCGTAGCACAAACACTGAATTCTGCAATTAAACTGTTTTCCTGAACATTTAGTAACTTGTTTGGAAGTCACAGCTCTAAAGACACTATACTAAAATTGTGTCTACATGTAACATACCATCAACTTATATAAAGAATATATTTTTACTAATATATTATGGTAACAAAACCTTACTGAATACTGTTGTATGTAGAGGTATAATCATAAATATCACTGTGACAGATTGGCACGGGGACACCTTTAAACCTGGGTTACACAGCCTACAAGACATAACCGGATCAAGACCTACCCCAGGAATGCTAAGGGGGAGTTGTGAGAGAGGTGAGGACTTGGCTCGGCTGCATGTTTGTATGTTATTGGTATCACTGTCCCTTTATCAGTGCTTATCACCCTCGCTTCAAGTCAAGTCTCTCTCATTCTAATGTTTCAGATGTCCTCACAGATCCATGGTAATCTGAACAGTGGGGTATGCCACTGCTAAACTCCGAGTATACAGCTACCTACATGCACCACCTTACTTACACCACAGCACTTGCCAGTGACCCACAGGACTGAGGGCTTTTCGTCCCAGCAGAAGATACATACATTATGCTGCCATGAGCAGGAAGAGAGAAGAAACTTCAAACTGAAAAGGGGTACAAGTACCAAAATGCTCCTAGGTCCAATGACCAAAATTCAACCCATACCAGAAAGAGAACAATGGTTGCCCTGATGTTTGGAACCTTTGACCCACCATTTAAGGAGCCAAATTCATGACACAACACTTGCTACAAATGAATAATAGAACCATAGTTGCAGAGCTGGAACTGGCAGGAAGCTTCAGAGCCAAAGGAGCATTGAACAGTCCTCAATAACTCTGGACAGTTGGTAATTTACTTGTCTAAAACAGGAAGAAGAGAAGGAGAAGAGGAAGCAAATGATTCCAGGAAGAGCAGAGCTGTACAGGATGGATGCTGAAAGGAGGGCATGTCTAAACGTCCTAATGACAAATCCCAGCGAACATTCCAGCCTACAAGAGAAAGTGGCAGGAGGAGTTTGGTTTAGAAAGGGCAGGATTGGTCCAGGGAGATATCTGACCCAAGTTCAAACACAGGAATGCGAGACCTATAAATGCCCAAAAGACTCAATGTTCAGTGTAGGCTTTTTGGGTGAGGTCATGGGAGGACCAAGAGACGCAACAGGAGATTGAATCAGGCGGAGGAGGAGTTGGAGGAGGGTACTGGCATGTTTGGTACCAAGCTCTCAATCCCGACACCTTATCATCACTTTTCCCAGTTTGGTATGAGTGAGAGAGTGATTGAGGGTGTAAGTGAGAGAACGTGGGGAGGTGGAGTTGAGAACAAAGTAAGTGAGGAAGAGGAAGGGGAAGAAGCAGCGTGGCAGAAGAGTGAGAACAAAAGTAGAAGTAGGGGGAAAAGCGAGGAGGAGTGAGAGGTGGAGTCAGACGAAGTTGCAAGATTAGTGCGATGAGAAGTTAGATTACGAGCAAGAGGAGGAGGATCAGACAGTGTAAAGAAGTGAGAGGAGGAGTAAAAAAGAAGGGGAGGAGTCAGACCAGAAAATTAAATTCACGGCAGGTTAAACAGGATTGAGAGGAAAAGGGAAGAATGTAAACAACCATGAGAGGGCCATCCTTGTAAATCACTCAAACCCCAGACACTATGCCTCCATATAAGCAGGGAAAGATTATACAGTGGGGCAATACTGTCAGTAGTGCGGCAACCAGTGAATGCCTATCTGGTGATAGTTGGACTTGGTCAAGGGGGCAGAAGACCCTAAGGATGAGGTCTAGAATTAGAGAATCACCCGTTGACAAAGCTGCAAACATTTAATTTCTATAAAAAGTAAACACCCAATGTTGTCTATATAAGGGGTATACCTATATCGTTCATAAAGGCAAATGCAGAAACATGTGAATTATTATCTAAACAATGTTGTTGGGAAATGTCATTATAAGTGCAAATGACAACAAAAACAGTGTATATTGATTAAAGGACAAATAGGTCTTTATATTCAGCACCAGGCCTAGAGTAGCTTTGATAAAACTCAATTTTGAATTATCCACTTGCAGTTAGGATGGATAAATGAAACATCAATGTGTTATTTACTGGCATGCTTTTGTTCTACCCAGAAAATTATTCATAACCTTCCCTACACTGCCAAATGTATACCCTTTTATTTCTAAAAGACGCAGCATCAAATGGGTGATGATAAGGAGTGTGAGTCTTAATTGCATTAATGGTATGCAGCTGTGCTGGTTATTTATTGGAGATTGGGGCATGACCATGGGAGTAGAGGCTTGCGTGTCTCCTCATAGAAAACCATTATACTAATTGGAAGGAGTGCAATGCTCCTTAGTGAAGTTACAGCATCTTCATAGTATTAAAGTCAATATATTGAAAACCTAGAAAAGTTATAATAAAGGGGTGAGGTAACACAATGTTGGCATTTCTTGGGGATTGTGTGCTTTCCATTTCTGTGTTCAAAATGCAGTGCTGTTATCAAATTTTACAAAACTAACCTATCCCCAGATTTGAGTCCCACATCTGATTTCCGCGATACTTGGAGACCAAAACATTCTAACCATATCATTTGAGAAGTGATCTTCTCTTCTAAAAAGTGTGCTTTAGCTTATAAAATCTAGTTATTGTGTATATTTTAAAATTACAGAAAATAGCAAACATCCAGGCATGCAGGACCTATTCATGGACCAACGTGAATGTTTTATGAGGCTGTGATTGGCCATTTTATATTTGTAAGCCCAGTCCACAAATTCCTTTAAAGGTCAACTAGACTAATTGAAAGACAGTCATTGTGACTGGTTTAGGCCTTAGAAAATTATTCAAACAGTAGCCACTATGGCTCAAGGGGATTTTCAGGATGCCAAGCCCCATGCCGAGTGGCAAGTGGCTACATTTGATATCTTGAGAAGCCTGGGACATGGCCAACATGGTATGCAATAGGCATTGCCACATGCCAGGTATATTAAAAGACAACTGAGAGTAAAGCATGCCTCGGACATGCCTGAAATACATGCCCCATGTTAAGGATTTACTGGGCATGGTAATAACCCGCCGAGGGGGGCTCTTGCAGAAGCCCATTCCTCATGCAATGTTGCCCATTTGCATGGTTGTAGGCCATGCACATTGCATGCAATGGGTGGCTTAGAGGTGCCCAAGGCTTGCCCAAGAATGAAGCCCAGTGGGAACTTGATATATGATAGTATATATCATTAACATAATAATAACTCAGGCACTACACACTTCTCTTGATGTTAATGTTAATGTTAATGTTAAAGGATAATTGTACCGCGCACTATCACCACCGGATTGGTCCCCTGGCGCTCTGACAGCTCTGAAAAAGGGAGAGGGGGGTGAGTTAGTGGGAGTGAGCTGGAAAAGTGCAAGATAGCAGTGATGTGCTGTTGGCAGCCTCAGCCCGCTGGGTCCGCTGGCTGAGCCTGGGGTGATATACGGTCAGTAGTCGTCTTGTGCTGTTGTGCAAGTCTATGTGTGGATTGTTTTGTTGTTGCAATGTAGTGAAGTTTGTGCGGTTTGCTGTGTTAAGGCTTGTGGTTGTGTTTGGTTCGAGTTTGAGAGGTGTATGCAGAGGAGTGAAATTGTTAGTGGGTTGCTTATTGATTCATGTTTGCACGCTTGGTCCAAGCTTGGCAGGAGAGTCGTATATCAATCATTGAATTACTTTTCTATCTAAATGCGATGCAGGCTATGTTGAGGATTCCATCTAAGTGTGGCACGTGCTAACATTTACAATTGTACCTAGATGCTACGCAGGCTAGGTTAAGGATACCATCTAAGTGTGGCACAGACTAACATTTACAGTTCTGTCTAGATGTGGTGCCTGCTAGGTTTAAGAATTGCCTCTATGTGTGCACATGCTAACATTCATAGTTCTATCTAGGTGTGACGCAGGCTAGATTGAGGAATCCAACTAAGTGTGGCACATGCTAACATTCACAGTACTATCTATGTGCGACGCAGGCTAGGTTGAGGATTCCATCTAAGTGTGGCACATGCTAACATTCACAATTCCATCTAGATGTGGCGCATGCTAGGCTTAAGAATTCTCTGTATGTGTGCACATGCTAACATTTACAAATCTGTCTAGATGCGACGCAGGCTAGGTTGAGGATTGCATCTAAGTGTGGCACATGCTAGTATTCCCAATTCCATCTAGATGCGGCAGATGCTAGGCTTAAGAATTCTCTGTATGTGTGCAGATGCTAACATTTACAAATCTATCTAGATGCGACGCAGGCTAGGTTGAGGAATCCAACTAAGCGTGGCACATGCTAACATTCACAGTTCTATCTAGGTGCGGCGCAGGCAGGGTTGAGGAATCCAACTAAGTGTGGCACATGCTAATATTCACAGTTCAAGCTAGGTGCAGCGCAGGCTAGGTTGAGGAATCCAACTAAGTGCGGCACATGCTAATATTCACAATTCCATCTACATGCGGCGCAGGCTAGGTTGAGGAATCCAACTAAGTGTGGCACATGCTAACATTGACAGTTCTATCTAGGTGCGACGCAGGCTAGGTTGAGGAATCCAACTAAGTGTGGCACATGCTAATATTCACAGTTCAATCTAGGTGCGACGCAGGCTAGGTTGAGGAATCCAACTAAGTGCGGCACATGCTAATATTCACAATTCCATCTAGATGCGACGCATGCTAGGCTTAAGAATTCTCTGTATGTGTGCACATTCTAACATTTACAAATCTGTCTGGATGCAACGCAGGCTAGGTTGAGGAATCCAACTAAGTGTGGCACATGCTAACAATTATTACACCTGTCTAAGGTGACATAGGCTGATCTTGACCGTTCTCTATAGGTCAGTCAACATAGGCGCTAGTTAACATTGGTTTTGCGGACCTACTAATGATATATAAGCGTTATATAAATGCCAGGTAGCATAATATAACAGTATGTTAGTGCGTAGTACAGTGCAACATTTATAGTCCAGACAAGAATGTATTTTGGTTGGTGGTCACTAAACTCTTTAGTATGCATGTTGTAATTCTATGGCAGTCAACATTATGAAGAGGCAAGGTAGAGTGATGAGGGCTTTCTGGAGTAGAGTGATTGCTCTACCCCTCACCCATGCCACACTTACAGTTTTGTTGGTGTCTGTTGTTTTCTCTGGATTCCCCTGCGGACACCTGCAGACACTTTCTGGAGCCGCCAGTGTGGGAGCCGCCCTTTGCCTCAAGGCCCTTAGCTGCAGGGGCTGCTGGGCAGTGGGCTGCCCTAGGTCTCCCTTATAAGGTGAGCTGGACCAATCACATCGGGAGGGAGGGAGGTGGGCTCTGTGTGCTGGGGAAGCGGAGAGGGAAGCATTCGCACGAATGCAGATTGCTGTGCTATTAAGCATGGTTTTTCACAGAATAGTGGGATTAGGCAGCTGGTTGGAGTGGGACTGGGCTCTGGGCACTCACCTGGGCATGGTTCATGGCGGCAATGGCGCGGATCCCATTCCACTCCACAGGTCATTGGGCCTGTGCTTCCACAAATTTTGAGGCACCAATCACGTCGGGAGGGAGGGAAGGAGGGAGGAGGGCTCTGTACGCAGGGGAAGCGGAGAGGGAAGCATTTGCATGAACGCAGTTTGCCATGCTATTAAGCATGGTTTTTCACAGAATAGTGGGATTAGGCAGCTGGTTGGAGAGGGACTGGGCTCTGGGCACTCACCTGGACATGGTTCATGGCGGCAACATGACATCAAAACTGACATGCACATACCCAGAGTTCATACAAGACATAAAAAACAAAGAGAGCTAAGTATAAATGAGTACCTGAGATTAGTTTTCTCACTTTGCCTTTCCTTTGATGTTCCACATAAAACAAAGCGCAGATGGACTGTAAAGATTATTTTCAAAAGCACATTTTCAATTTCACTGACAGTCCCCCAAAATGGAGGACTTATATTCGAAATATCATAGGAACAAATTAATATGATTTAACATCTTATCTAGTCCGCCATTTTAACTGCTACATAGCCACAGATTTTTTACTAGTAGGATGAGCACATTTTGTGCTGCCCCTAACACCTTTTCAAAAAACTCACAACATAAAAACGTCAAAGCTTTTCTTCTTTATGTTCCATCATCAGAGTTACTAACATTATAGAGTTATGTATTTATTCACCATATGTGCTTGTTTCTAAGTCATTTGATAGGTAAGTATGTATTATTTTTAAGGCCAGCATATTTACTATTAATCAATCCGAACTGATACGTATGTGAAATGGTTCAAGAAAAGAGTTACTCAACCCATAGAGAGAGTGTGATTGTGCCTGTGTAGGATGGAGAGAGACTTACAGGGGCATAGCAGATGGATCACTTTATTTATTATTAATGTCGACATACCTTTTTTGATAATGGTCATCTTATAAAAAACAGTAACATACAAAGGGGCATGAGGAAAAAAGACAACTGGCTTCCTGTGGATGGAAACACAATATCACTACGGCCTTTATATCCAGTAGCATTTTATCTAAGTTTCCCCTCCAGCAAGGTAGCACTCATGAACCTTAAAAGACACTAATAATGAGATGTTTAAATGTTGTGGCTGCATAGAGCAAATACAAATAGAATTTAAATAAAATCCCAATAAGGGATGATCAGCTTTCTAAACAAACAATTGAGTGAAAGAAGAAAACGTCCAGCTATATCCTTCTTTACAGATAAAACATATATATTGAGCCTCCACAGTTCTGACAATAACACGTGATCTAAGGCACAATCTTCTTTCCGTTTTGTTTTCCGATCTTCGAGATCTTGTTATTTCGTCAATAGCCAGTCCAAGATACATTGATACTAGTTACTCCATGAGAAATGTATGTCTTTCTTGGCTTGGACGTAGTTCAAAGTAGCCAGCAAGTGAACCCCTTAGCCAAGATATAACACTATATACAGAAAAAAAGAAGAGACACATACACACATTGTTTGTGTGCTTAACATGGGATTTTAATTAGTGCAAAATAGGTTCCTAATTCCTCAAAAGCTGATTGTCAAAAGGCATGTCTTCATGTTAACATAGCTCCCTGCATTCTGTTCTTCATCTGATGTGCCGTCAAATGCACAGTACATGGCATGCCTTTCCATTCACCTGAATGGGCCATGCACAGATCGGGTGAAGTGGGAGATGCAAGGCAGATGTGGGTCATTTTTAAGCTCGTAATGCCTTGTGTTTGCCTTTTAAGACCTGCACAATACTAATACATACCATTCTTAATAAAACACTGTATTAGGTTACGATACTAAGAGCAACATGTAGGGTAATTCAGGCAAAAGAAAAGGATGCAAAGCAAAACTTTACATTGAAAAATCAAAAACTATATATTATGGGTGCACTAAGGATAACAGCATTGGACCCCATTTGATAAATATATGCTTATTAGCAGCCATTAGAATACAATTAACATTACACCTATAACTAATGTTGAATGGATTGTAATAAAAACAACATTGCACTCCAATGCGCAAAACCTAAACACGCTTCCTTGAGAACAATTATTTTATATAATCCAATATATGCACAAGTCACTGGGGCTGATTTACAAAAGTGTTATACAAAGGCACATTCCCATAAAAAAAATGCATTGTAAATCGGACCCATACTTGCTTGTTATTATACCCAGTCTTTCAATGATACATATATATTTCAAATCATATATTGCAAATCAAATTCAATCTTAAACATAAATGACGTAAATCAAATATACATTTCCATTGAAAATGAAAAACATCAAATATACATGTTTTGTATGGAGTGGAAAGAAATATCCTTGTTACAGTATATCAACGTTTTTGTTGAATCTGTAAACCCATCATCAAAATCATACACATCTATTTATGTTGTTAAGAGCTTCAATGCCTAATGTCCAACATGTGTTTCACACATTTCGGTATCTCAGTCACTGAGAATGCAAAAGGCACGTGGCAAACGAACCACAGTCTTTTGATTATGTTGAAAGTTATCATACCACAATAGGAATTTCAAGATACATTAGCAAACAGCATACATAGAATAAACAGGTTGAAGAAGAGATACCGTATAACGATTGGTATAATAAATAAGATTGCGTTCGCAAAAGACAGATTTAATTTTACTCAAGATATAATTGTCACTCAAACCCTTGAGGAGGCATGCAAAGCAGATTAAAGGGATATTGCATAGTGTGAAACATGTGTTGGGCATTAGGCATTGAAGCTCTTAACATTAACAGATTTTAATGATTTGGATACAGACTGAACACAAACCTTGATCTACTGAAACAAGAATATATTTTTCAATCCATATGCAAAATGTATATTTCATGTTTTTGTTTATTTTCACTTGAAATACCTATTTGATTTACATTGTTGATGTTTAATGCTGAATTTGATTTGAAATATATATGTATCATTGAAAGATTGTTTTTAACTGTGACTGTGACTGTTACTGTGACTGTTACCTACTTTGTATCACATAAAATATTTTTTCGCATGGAAACATTTATTTTTAAAGATTGTTAATTTAACTAAATGTATGCTTTGCTCATTGGAGTGCAATGTTGTTTTATTACATTTAAAGATCAAAATGTGAGCAGCAGCCAGGTCTGAAAAAGACATGTGCAAGAAATGCTCAAGAAATGTGCGATGTTAGCAGCCTATCTACAAGAGTATATTTCCAAAATATATCATAAAGCACCAAAAGAAATCTCTTCAGTTAAATGGAAAAATCCAGCAACCTTTTGTTCATTGGAGAGTTGCCCATATTGTTGTTCTAAAAGCACAACATTTTATAGGACAGTGAAAAACTGAAATGGGTCCTGCATTGTGTATATTTTCCTTTACAGGATTGAGAATCAGCTTTGTATAAAGGAGCATCAGGTATATCAATGTTAGGCGTCTTTTGACAAGAGTTCCATTGCAAAGAAATGTATGCTGTTGCCCTGTTTTGTGCAAATGTAAATGCAAGGGGAAAAGAAAATTACTGTAAAAGCTGCATTTGTGAATGAAACCAGATTCGGGCCAAGACAGCAAAAGGCATTCCTTTCCTTCCAAGGCACAGCAACACAGCTATTGAGGGGGATGGTGTGCTTTGCTATGAGGAAAGTGTGAACACTGACTTTGAAGATGATCATACAACTTTGACACTTTCTGGAATTCAACAAAGCACCAAATGCTTTGCTTTTGTTCTCAAAGGCAGGCCTTGCAGGGAAAGACAAATGCCTCATAAATACACAAGATTCAATATGAGCAGTGGTTTCTTCCATGTAATCTGATCTTTCAGGTTCTTCCAGGAGAAGGAAATTCACACCTTTGGAGATTTGATGTCTGACAAAAGAGACAAGGAGATGCTGAATTAACTCCAGGGGGAAGGGCTGGGTCATAATGTCAAAGAGTCTTCGACACTTGCACCATGACAACTAGCATTTTCAGCAGTCATAAATGGCCTAGTTTCTCAGATGCAAACAAACAAACATTATATGACACAAGATGTTCGTTATTCTGGCAGTGGCAATGGAGATGCCATTTCATATTTTGTTGAAGTAGAAAAAACCTGCCTTTTCAATTTGACATATGTAATCATACTGCTGTTTATACATTGTGTTCGAAATGTCATAGAGGGTTACTTTTTTAATTGCTCAGGGTGAAAATCTCTATCAGCTGAATGGAAAACAATATTTTTTGATGTGAGTTTCATTATCTAAATTAGCCAAATGTAGATATTTTTGAGCCGTTAGAGAGTCATGTATCCTATTGTCCGTACCGGCAAACCGGTTCCTCTGAGCTTGGAATGGACATTTGATGTAAAAGTATTAGGGCCTGATTTACAAAAATGTTATAAAAACACATTTAAATCAGGCAGTAAGAGTGCAAAAGACCAAAATCTGTGCATATACATCCCACTTTGTGCCGCGATGAAATTGCAATAGTTAATTCATCTGAGTGAGAGCAAACTATTCATCTGATTAGTAACATGATCAAATGTGTGGAATTTGATGTTTTAGAAAGATTAGAGAAATTATCCATGTAAAGACTGGAAGGGGGTATCTATACTTATGCTCTCTATATGGCAGAGTATAGGCACCGAGCACCCAGGCCAAGATTCTCTATTTGGGAACGTTGGACGAGCAATCAAGGCTTAAGCTCTCAGGAGGTGAGGTAGGCTAGTTCTTAAGTACAGTGCAGTCCCCAAGCACCCACAAAGGAATGTCCACACACTATGTTAGTGATAACACAGTTCTTAATATAAGGCTCAAGTTATGTACACAATCACAATAACACACTTTGTGCTCAAGTTAATCTAACATGGTAAATATATACAGATTCTATGTGGTACCACAATTACTCTTTGATTCCATTTAAATGCATCAACTGTACTCAGTTCAAATGTCATACAAATCAGGTAATAAAGTGAACCAAGAATAGACATAGGAGGAAAGCAGGTTGGTTAAAACAATAGGCATAATACTGGGCCCCTATTAGTAGGCACAGTTCTGTATGAGGATCCCCCCACCTGAGCAACCTGTACATAAAGATAGAATACAAGCCCAGTCCATATATTGTTTATATGAGTCTTATTTCCCTCTAAAAAGGTTATACCACCCCAATGTACCTAGAATTGCAGAGTTCGACATTGGGACGTCGATAGATCCTTCTTGAGCGGCTCCCTTTAAGGCAGGAGCAAAGGATCGTTGAGATCCCTTGAAGAAGCTATGAACAAAGGCGTCGAGGCAGCAGCTTCAGTCCTGGTGGTGCTTGTCGATGATCAGTCATGGACGTCCTGCAAAGATGAGGCATGCGGTGCACCTCAACAATGATAGTTTGTTGCCACGAAGAGTCTATGAAGAACTTTGGCCCAGCAAGGGCGTCGAGTTATCGGCATCTCTGTGGTCTTCTGATGATGGAAAACCCACCGGTGGATGCTCCGCGGCACATTGGCTGCCTCAACTTTCTCCAGCAGGACAAAGTGGTTGGCGGTTCTGGTGAGAGCGTCCTTGAATTTAAAGTGTCTTAATCAATGGAGCGTTGCAGCTCCGTTCATCAGTGGCTCAGCGTCAAGCGGGGCTTCTGGGCAACACAGCTTTGACGGGCCTCCAGCGGTTATGGAAAACCTGTGAACCCTGGTTGACGGCGGTGGACGGCTGTCCGATGCTTCTCCTCATTCTCCTCGGCGGTACCCATCTCCTGTTGGCAGTCTTTTGAAGGCTGACTTCCAGGACACTTCGGCGAAGGTTAGTGGTGGACGATGGTCCATCTTAGCTCGGGAAGAGTTCTCCTAGCCAGGTCCTCTCTTGGATCAGTTTTGACGGCACAGCAGCTTTCAGATTGCGGTGAAGGTGACAACAGTCAACGTTCTTCTTCGGGGTCGGCATCAAGGTTAAGCATCAGTTTCGACTTCAGCTTCTGAACGATTTCCATCAGTGGGAGGTCCCCAGATATACTGTTTGGTCTCTCATTCACTCTGCTGGGTCGCACTCAGGCAACTAATCATCCAGAAGGGCATTCATGCAGGCAGGCAGCCAATCAGGCTCACAGTGCATTCAGGCCATTCTCCTCCCTCCAGACACTCACAACAAGGAATGTGTATTGGGGCAAGTACCCAGCCGTTCATCACTCCACACTGCATTCATACTAGTTTAGAGCAGGGCTGTCTCAGTCTTTGTGTCACATACCAGAAACCAGACACCCATAACAAGATGTGCATATTGGTCACGCACTCCATGCACCCAGGTCCCACCCCAAGGGTGTACTCACAACATACAGTCACTAGGAAGGCTCCAGCCAGTCTGGCTGGCACTTCCCCACAATACCATGTATGGAACTTCCACCCAACAGCCAGTCAGGGGGAAGGGACAGAGTCAGGGCTTCCCAGGACATTGAGAAAACAAAACAATACAAGCAATAGAAAGCAGGAGGCCACACAGGCCATCTTGTCTCCTATCAGGAATCAAATGATTCCAATTGCAGGCCCTGGGTATCCCAAAATGGAGGATACTCAGTGCAACTGTCAACTTCAGCATAAAGCTGCCACCAGCCCATACCCTGCTCTGTGGGCCACACACAGGTGCCCAAAAACATACACTAGGGGTACACGGTTGTACCCCCACCCATGGGTGCCATAAGGGTATCCCAAGGGTCTGTACACCAAACCAAAAAGAGGAAGAGCTGCACTGCCAGGAGCCCCACATGGACTCTCCTGGGCAGAACATAATACAGAACACACATGAAAAAGAACTACAAACCAGGGAGGCCCTGTCCCTCCAATGCATTTGCAGCATGACAATACACACTGCTAAAGGGAGTGGTTCCCGATCTATAAAAGTGTGAACCCATAGATTTTGGGACTCACTTACTCACTCACTGACTTGGATGGACTGGCTGACAGAAGGAGAAAAAGGAGAATTCATAACAACAGAAAGTAGAATGGAATAGAGTGCATGCCTTTGGACCCATTTTGAATGACCAGCTGAGCACTGTAAGTTAGGCCTACCTGCTGTTAAAGACCCAGTCTATCTTCAGTGGAACAGGCAGTGGGCAGCCCCAATACAGAAACAAGGGAACCAGGCTTTAGAGGGAATCTGATTACATCTTGCTTACTAATGCCCACCTTTTCCTAGAGGTGGGGAATTTAACCAATTCCTCAGAGGGTGCCCACCTAACCGTTTCACAGACAAATGAAATGTGTATGCAAGTATAATATTAAGGGGAAATAGTCCAATGCGGGGATAATCTAAAGGGGAATAGATAACACCCCGGCTCTTTTTTATTTGTGATATTAATGAGGAGCCGGTGATATATCATTTGACTGTACACCCAGGCAAATTAGTAAACATTTCAAAAGATCAAAAGATAATGTACTTCTGAAATTATAGATTTGATCATATAAAGCCTGATTCCTTTTCTGTGTATTGTGCAAGCACAGAACATTGAAGGATATCTCACAGTGTGCATACCTACAAAATAAAGCAATTAAAGTAATTCCTTGGTTACACCAAGTAGAAGCCTGTTATTAGTGCTTACGGACACCCAGGATAAGCTAACGGTACATATGGTGATACGTGTGGTTTAAAAGTTCACTTTCATGTTAAAGCTTTTTGACCATTTAAATTCCCGTGTATGGATAATTCTTCAACGCACCCACCACTGGCACTGGCATTTCATCGATGCATACTTTGTTTATCTTTAAATTGATGTACTTATTTCTATTTTATTAATAGACTTTCTGTGCAACCTTGTGCATCTCTTGTCCCAAAAAGTAGAGGGAGGCTGTACGGAATCAATATTGTTAAACTAGGGGTCCCAGTTTTCTAAAAAAATAACCTTTTTCGATAAATAAAAATTCTGCGTGCGTGCCTGTTTTGGGTGGGTGGAAAATTCCCCCGAATTGGATGTCGCCTGAGTAAACATCCTACAAAACTGAGCGTATATGTGGTGCAGCAACACCCTGCTGTCATTGTCAGGATCTCACCCCCATCTGATGTATTTGTTAAAGGTCCAGGCATAACCACTACACAAAGATCCCATTCGTCAATATGGGACCAGCACTGTGTGATCATCCCTTTATGAATCAGGCCCCAAGTTTCTATTTATAACACAGTGGCAAATTATGTGCTTTATATATAGCATGTATATGGTTCAGAATGCTTTTCGAGATATTTAAACATGATGAAACATTTTGAAATATCATTTGGGACGATATGCTCTTGAGCAGTATCATACATAATAGAAGCTAAAATTGTCTGGGTCTAATTTGCAAATAAAAACGAAAGGCAATAAATTAAAGTAATCGGATACAACAAATGTTTGTTCTTATATTTTGTTGCATGAAAGGTGTTAAATAACATTGGAGAATAGCAGACAAGTGAATCCTAACGTCATTGTTATGGCTGTAGTATGAACTACACATTTCCATTGGTATTAATGATGGCAGTAATAACTGAGTCTAGTATAAATTAAACTAGTATCCAGAAATACTAACTACTATAAGACACATTTGCACTATATTCATGAAGTCGGCATGGTATAATATTTAGCATATCAACCAAAATCACAGTGAGATAAAAGTGTCCTGCAATGCTATTCACATCCCAGCAATGCAGTGTATTGCAAATTGTTCCTGAGCTAGACCTCAATTTATTACTCTGAAATATTTTTGCCACCCTGCTTGCCCCTTTCGATACAGAACATCTACCATATGCATCCTTACATGGGGTTAATTCCCCATTCATTTTGCATTGGTCCATTCTATCTCACTACATGAAGCTAAAGATCAATTTCAGCAACTATGGAAAACACTGCTGTCAATGTCGACCCCATGCATTGAGCTAACAGGGGTCAAAAAACAAATTTATATGTTTAATAACTTCTAGGCACAGCCAGGAATGAACACTGCATTCAGGCCCCATTCATGTGACGACTACTCAAGCTGCAGCCTTTAACAGCACGTTGGAAAACAAACGAAATGTATTATTTTAAATGTAAATTAAACAAAAACTATTATAAAATAAAGTCTTAGTATGACAAAATGCCTTTTTTACATTTTTGTGCAGAGTTTATGGAACAGCGTTCATGTAAGACTAAAGAGATGTAAGCTTTCGGTTAGGGCAAATTATATTCCGTAGCCACGACTGAGTGACATAGTGCATTAATTCAGTGTCCTTCACTCCAGGGACCTGTGTATAATTTAGTCCAGGCCCCAAAAATTGCTTTCATCCACTGTTGACAGAAGAGGCTACACATTAAATGCGTTTAGGTGCTTTCAGTGTTGTACTTTCACTGTAGCACACAGTGTGACTATAAAATGCAATCGCCAACAATGGCATGACACAGTTTCAATAGCAAGTATTATTTAGCAGCAACAATAGTGACGCCTACATGCACTTAGGCACACACATTTATCATCCACATTAATGTCACAGCTGGCTCCTTACATTACCAGTCTACGTAGATATATTGAATCAAATACTGAAGGAAGGGATAACCCTTCGGGGGCCGACACCACACATCGTCGCACATCCAGGACAAATGTACAGACATACCATAGTTCCAAAAATGCTCTTAGCTGAACAAAAGAAACAAATGTAGGGCTGCTTGGGTTGCTCCTGTCTCTGAAACTAAATGCAAGTACTTTATTAGAAGTAATTTATCTACCTAGATTTTTGAAACAGAGATCAAATTACCAGCACAGTAATAGTGGATGTGTTAACCACCAAATGTATCTTCCTTGACACCTCCATGTTCTTCTTTCACTTTCATGACTTTGGAGTAACGGGAACGATTGCTCACAACAATACTAGACAGACCCACTCACCAACCACTACAGCAAGGGTCTGCAACCTTTGGCTCTCCAGATGTTTTTCACTACAACCCCATCAATCCAAGACAGCATAATCAATGGTGAGGGATCATGGATTTGTAGTCCAAAACATCTGGAGAGCCACAGGTTGCAGACCACTGCACTACAGGCATCACCACAGTTGGTTCACATCAGTTCTACAGTACCAATCCAGTCATCAACTGTTGAAGTTTGGAGCCCGTGTGGATGGTATGGGTACAGATGTTCCATGTAGACTATACAACATTTCATCTGGAGAAGTTGTAATACTTTATAGTTACTTGTCATTATTTATGGTTAGATATAGGGAAATAAATGAGTGAGCATTATCACAAGAACAGTTGGCACCAGCTAGTCAGTAGGTCTGGAACGTGGGCTAAAACTGCTGATGAAAGCCCACTTTAGCGCCTCTGGATGCCATCTGACTCTCTTGTTTCCGTCTCTCAAAGATGCCCCCATTTCACAGCCCTATTGCACCATCCATTCTGATTTCCCCGACAGAGAAGCTCATTTTATAAAAAAAAGTGTCATTTGGTTTCAATAAGCTGTTACGTTTGCAATGCAACGGAAATGGCTCCCTGCCACCAAATTTTCATCATTTGCACGACGCGGTGCAAGAGTGCATGGAAAAAGGCAGCGTACAAATGTGTATGCCGCCTTTTGGTCTGCATTTTTTGAACTCTTGTGTGCTATGTGTGTAAAAGCTGCCTGGCATGCTTGCATGGCAAGCAGAGTTCACAATTCCATTTCAATTGGGAATACTGCTTACAATGTGATTCCATTTCAAGGGGAAAATTGCTTACAATGTGAGCATGGCAGGCAGTATGTACAATAGATCCCTATGTGGTCTCCATGCTTTATGCTGGAGCATAAACAGGCCAACCCCATAGGGATCGCCAACATTTACGCCGGTATGAAAATGCATCCCAGCCCATGTGTATATGGTAGAGGAAGGGAGGCGGCGGAAAGGCAAGTTGCGTTTCACCCCTCCTCTCCACCATACAAATGATTGAAAATGAGCCATGCTATGAATGGAAGGCATTAAAGCATTACTCAAGACTTCAGCTCACTTCATAGATACTAGATGTAGCCTACCATTATGGTGGCAATCTTAGGTGTATCTCCAAACACCACTACACCCAGGTAAAGCATGCAGTTGGGGGTTGTGCACACAGGTAAGGAAATATGGGTCCACAAGTTGCTAACTTTGCTGTCTCTTCCGTACTTGCAGCTAGGGAGAGAGCCTGGTAACATGCCTCCTGACCTTTCACCTATGTCCATGGTGTAGTGAGTGGTTACTGCCTCCTGCATCACAAGTTTACTGTCTCGAGGAAACTATCTTCCATTGCTTATACTCAGAACAGAGTCCTAACATTTTTGAGGTTCCTTGAAGGAACAATGGGCCTCATTACGAGTCCGGCGGTAAAACCGCCTGGTTACCGCCGGACTCATATTACCATTCCGCCTCTGTGATTCCCGGAATTACCGGGGCATTACAACCCCGGTTTTCCGGGAATCACGGAGGCGGAATGGTGTTAATCCCCATTCCCATCGAGTCCTATGGGACTCGATGGGAATGGGGACCATGGAAATACCGGCAGCATCTCGTAATGCTGCCAGTGTTTCCTCGTCCGCCTGCAGGCGGGCGGTGTTAAACCCGCCAGGTCAGATCTGGCGGGAACTTCACCTCCCGCCTGCAGGAGTTGTGATCGCCCGGCATGGAAACAACGGTGGCGGCGGATTTACCGCCACCGTTGTTTCCATACCGGGCGATTTGTAATGAGGCCCAATATCTATACATTTGACAAACAACACTGGATGGAATCTGTAATATTTGGGAACACTAGCTGGGTTGGTTGCATACTCACAGGAAAAAGTATGTTAGTGAGGTGAGCTGGAGCGTGACATCAGATGACCTCTCGTGCAAATTAGTACCTGAGTGGGGCTATGTGGTACCTTGATGTTAGTGTTTGCAAGAAATAATTGAGATATAGCCCACAAATAGAGACAATGTACATTCTTGTGTTCTGTAAAGATGCACCACAGAATTGACAATGTGTGTTGTCTGGTCAATAAAATAGATGTATTTCTTAAATTTATTTTTTAAACAGTATTGAGAAAATAATGGCAGATTTTCTTAGGATGACATCAGAGTACTGGCTAGCATATGTTCCGTGGGGTTAACACATAGGATATCACTGCAAGCTAATCTTCCAAGATTTGTGGCCAGCATAAAGTAAAAGAAGTTAACAATAATAGCAGGAGTGATTCAGCCCTGCTCAAAATTAATTAAGCAACTCAGAATTGGGTAATAACGCTATAATGATAAGGTCTATGTAAAAATGAGAAATTAACATAGGATTTGTAGAGAGTATAACAATGACAGTACTGTCGGACCATGTGGAAAAAATAAGGCTAAGGCATCATTGTCTATGTTAATGCTCTTGTCTATCTAACCATGGGTACACCACTTTTTTTGTACATTATGTCAGAGGAGTTGACAGGAGTTGATAGTTGATAGTTGATAGTGTAAAGGTTATGTTGCAAAACAGTAGTCCTACAGACACATTACTTGCTGTTCAAATGGATTCACGTGTTCATTTAATCATTGAAATATATTTTGCCATTAGGGCCTGTCTCAGAATGACAACATACTTGGATAAAGTCCAAAGTTTTCACATAGTTTGATCTCATCAGAGTTAGTAAAATTTGAGCCAGTTTTGAATTGCTTATCTCAAGCAAAGATCATCTGTATGGCCTGCTTATCAAAGCTTTGCTTTTTCTATTCATAGGCCCTCATTCCGAGGTTGGTGGTAGTCATGGCACTATTTGCACCATGACTACCACCAATAACGGTACCGTGTCCAGATTGGTGAAATGGGGGCTTACCAGTCCAGTCCGACCTTGGCGGGACCGGTAAGTCCTCATTGACCAAACCATTCCCCATTCCCATTTGAGCCCCCATAGGGCTCAATGGGAATGGGGAGGGCGCAAATAACAGGCCGGCGTATGACAAGCCCGTTATTTGCGCCCAGGTCCCTTAACGGGTCCCGTCCTTAACACCTGGTCAGGAAAATATATCTAGTTAAGGAGGGGACCCGCTAAGGGACCTCGTAGAAGGGCGGTAAGGTATTACCGGCACCGGTCTCCTTACCGGTGCCAGTATCCCTTACCACCCTACTTGGAATGAGGGCCAATGTATGTGTGTACAATAGACAACTCTACATGGGAGTTCATTTGTTGAATTTAATTGTGCACTATCTACACTGAATTGTAATAAAAATAACCCAAATTAATCAACAGTGGCTTCACTGTGTTTTTACAAAACACATCCATAGTCAGTATGTCTCACTACCTGACTGCAACTCATCTAATAAATAAAGACTTTCAAATGGTAATCAGTGTAGATTTTCTTTAATGGTTTTGTTGTGCAATTAATGATTTCCATATTCCAGATGTTTCATTGGTATGGCCTCGAAGTACTGTTAACATTTGCAATGTGCACTTTTACACATGTCTCCATTTCGATGTAGTTTAGTGTCTGAGCTGGAGAAGTGTACAGTGGCATTGTATATGTGTTTTGAATTTTTGTTTGTATTTTGTTATTGTGTGCCCTGTTGACTATGAGCGCTTCATGTGATTACATTCAGTCAGATAAAATGTAAGCATAGCTCTACATTAAAGTACTAGTGACCAAGCGTGTGTGTGTGTTGGTGCACTTCCTCTGGGCTGGGTGGAGTTCCTATGTAGCATGTGGGTCTAAGCGAACAATATGAAACTGGTATGGATATTCCCCATCTCTGAAAGGTACAGAGACCAAAAAGCGTGTGCTGCAAACTCTCATCTCAGAACAGGTTATCATGCCATGTTCTTTCTGGACAGGAGCGCCTGCTAACGTTTTTTTAAACTGGTAATACTCGTAAAAAGATAAAAATAATATGTTAAAAAATTGTCAGTTCTTACACGCTCATTTGCTTCGATAATAGTCATAATGAAAGCTACAATGTTCAATCATGGTATTACATTTAACAAGTAATTACCAGACAATAATGTAGGAACGCCTCTTAACTCACATACAATGGGGCAGAACAATTAAATCATAAAAAAAAGAATGGGTTTAGTTGGATTTATTGAATACAATTATTAAATTCAACGTTACTTAACCTAGAAGTCAATTAATGACAATCACTTATGACTGACCTAATTCACAGGAAACCAAATAGACAAATTATCAATTCCAAAACAGTCAATATCTTTAATTCACAGACAAATATACACTTATGGGAATTAGGAAACAAAGCTAATTAGAAAGATTTCACCAAAAAAGCACGTATGTGTCATAGTATTTACAAAGAGATACAGAAACAGAAGAATCAAAGAGAAATACATTTAATCAAACCATTATTTGTGAAAATATATCTGAAACGTTTTTTCACAAAAACATCTCAACATGCATACACATCTCCAATCTGGCAAGTCTACTAGTGAGATGAAACGCCATAATGTATTTTATTGGCCATGTCTTTACAGCATTGTCTGCTAGTTTTGACATAGTGTCCATAAAATATTTGATAACACCTTCTTCACGGTCAATAGTTGAAAATAGCTTCCGGCAAGTTAGCCTGTAAGGCCTTTTACCAGATTATGAGATCTACATGACTGTGTTATGTAGAACTGTTTAGAAGATAATGATATATCTAGCTTCTCCTCAGAAGTTGTATTAAAACAAATACTTGTTCGCGAATGACCACATTTTGTGTGGATGGATGTTCTTACCATATTAAAGAAAATTACAAGAAGGAGTTAGTAGCGGGTGTCAGTTAAGCTTGGGTAAATAAAACCCATGATCCCCTAGCACGTTTTAAAATTGGCCTCTGATATCAAGCCATACTCACTTCCATAAATCATCAACTGCAAAAAACCAGTAATAATTACAGCCACATTATGCCCAAAATTGACTTGTTAGACTGTTTGAGAAATGTGTAAGTAGTAGGATGCTAGGTGCTATCAGACCCTCGGAACATGCAATGCTGATCCACACCATTAGAAAAATTCTGTTTGTAGCCAGCCTAAGCTCAACCTTTACGGCATCAATTATAATAGTGAAGGTAAATAGGTTATTACTACTTCATAGAAGTTGTGAAGTTGTCAGCATGAGTTTTCCCATAAAATTGTGTGGCTACTACACAAGATACATTCTTAAATGCTAGGTATATGAGAATAGTCACTCAAATGTACCAGCTCCTTAGATCATCAAGTGAGTGGTTAATTATTCAGTGAGGCAAAACAAAGCAAATTAATCAATTAATTAATTGCAAATCAACCTTTGTGATTTATGGCATTGAATGCATTTGCAAAAAACTTTACATTGGGAGCACTATACGAAAGTTGAAGGTGAGGATTTTTGAACACATCAGAGCTATTAAGCATAATGACCTCAGATCACCATTGTCTGTCCACATCATCAATGAGCATCCTGACTTTGATACTTCACTGCTAAAAAATGTTGGCTTGGAGAAAATTTCCTCCCACCCAAGGGAAGGTAATAAGGAAGAAACATTGCACAAACATGAAAGTAAATGGATTTGTATTTTGGATGTATGCGCTTCTGGATTGAACTGTGATTCAGAGATGTTTAATTGGTTATAAACAATATTTGAATGTTCAGCAATATGTATAAAAAAAACTAAAAAATATTTTTTTTAAATCAATGTATAACATGTCTTTCCTATATGACAACTCTTTGTTCTTTACTTCTGCCCTTTTCTTCTTTCATTTAACTTAGCAAACAGTTGGGGCATCTATTTAGTCCTTTAAAACTTACATTTGGATACCAGTATTTAGATTTTGTCATTTAAAGCCAACTACTATCTTAAAAAATCAACTTTGATTTTCCCATAAACTAACTAGCGAGAACCCAACACGGGAGAGAAAAAAATATCCAGTTATAAAATAACACTGAAAGCTTACATTAGTAGTTATTGACTTTACTGAAAACTCATACCAGCAGTCATTGACTTCATTGCATGGAGTCTTTACACTTTAATTTTCGCTATTTTTTTTACTTATGAGCATAGTTGATGGCAAGGTGCAACTTGGGCTCGATAAAGGATGCCTGATGCTCCAAAATGGCCGCCGGGACTTTGGCGGACGGCCCGGCGGGATGACGTCATCATGTTACGCATTTTTAGGTTACGCGCGGCGTGATGGCGTCATTACACCGGCCTGCATACTATAAATAGCGCATTCTAACTATGCAGCATCGCGAAAGCACCCAAGGAGGTTTATCAAGACCACATCCAATGGATTTGAGAAAGAACCAACTTGAACTAGGGTAAGCTCTATCTGAATAAACTTTTAGTTACCAATAGGCGCCTGAACTTTAGCTGCACCAAGCTGATTTTTCTCCTTCAAGCCAAAACTCTAAAGGAAAACATTTTTGAATACTTTTTTCTTTTCTTTTCCCCCCTTTTTTCCCTTTCCCTTTTCTCTTCCCTGCAGCTTAATGTTAAGGACATAATATTGAAGCCTGATATAACAGCAGGGATAAGCATACACACTTCTGATCTCAGATGTTTATTTAAGAGAACCACAAGCACATGGTTACACTTTCTGGGTGAGTCACCATCATTCTTAAACAACCTTAAATAACCAAGAAACTAGCACTTTGTTATTTTATGATATAATTGCAGATAAGGGAAACACTAATCTTAAACCTGTTTCCCTTTTTCTTTTTCTATTTTTCTTTTCACAGACTGAATACCACTTATTTTTCTCCTGATGAACCATTGCAACTAGCAATGGGGAAACAAGTGTTGAGACTTTCGTAGCTGTGTGAACAACAACATTTATTTCTTGACCTGAGTGAATTTTTGAAAACAAGAGTCATAACTACAGATGTATTAGTGTGAAAATAACACTATGTCAATAAATTTGATTTGACTCATTGACTTTGACTCACTGAATAATTAACCATTCACTTGATGATCTAAGGAGCTGGCACATTTGAGTGACTATTTTCATGTATCTAGCATTTAAGAACTGATCCACACCATATATGATTTGCTGGCATCAAAGGATATGACTATATAATGCAAGACGATTAAAGGCCACTATATATGCAGAGTGCTAACAAATCAGGAAATGCATTGGCATATCAATTGGCCAGAAATTGAGCTCTGCAATGGGGAACCATTGATATGGAACCCGCCTAGGAGAAGTATAATGAACAACAGTGACTTGATCCATATATCAATGTAATTATTGCTAAAAATAAGAAGATCCAATCATTTAAAAATGTTATCATTATCTACAGAAAATCAGAGATCTTGGATAACTACTTTTGACCCTATCATTTCCCCTGCAGGATAAAGTACAAAGGGAGACGAGTCATCTAGGATTTATTGAAAAGAATGCCATTTTAATGTGCTTTTGTATGTTTTCTGCACTTTTAAAGACAGATTATAAACTGTGCAACTTGAATGTTAGAGTTCTGTAAGTAAATGATAGACGGATTATTTATTACAAATTTCATCGGAGGTCAACGTATATTAATAGAAAAACGTATTGTTTGATTGCTATGATAAGAAAGAATGGCTTGAATTGAACATTCTCTCTTTTGTGCGGGACAGAATATATCATCATGCAGCATTGCAATATTTTCAGCATAAACCATCATCCAGAAATATCCTGGCCAATTTTGACATTGCATTCAGAAATTGTGTAGGTTACACCCAGCTACCGTTTAGGTTTGGCAAAGATTCACAGGCAAATATAATGAAAATTCAAACAATGTTCAACAATATTGAACAGTGGATTGCCTGAAAACACATTGGGGATCAACCCAGATAAAATAAAGCTCCTACTTGTATCCTCCAGCAAACAAAATGCCACAACAATTTATAGAATTGATCACCTTGGGGATCTCAATGACACTGCAACAAGTAAGAACTTTAGGCATCTTTTTTGACTGTAATATTTCCATGATGCCTCAAATAAAGAGATACATTATCCTCACCTGTTATCACTTGTTGTTGTGCCAATTTAGACCCTTGCTTGAAGATACCCATTGTGGCACCATTGTTAGAGCTATTGTTGGATCGAAGCTGCATTACTGCAATACTTCATATGCAGGTTCCACCAGAAATGTGATTCATATTTTGCAGGTACTACAAAATATAGTCATATGTATAGTTACCAATACCTCCCTACATCACCACATCTCTCATGTCTACAGGATGATTCATTGGAGCTCATTTGAGTCCAGTATTAGCTTTAAACGTCTAACGTTAGCTCACAAACCTTTTTATGTCAAATGTCTGCATTATATCATGCATCAAAAGTCAAAATACTACCCCTCTTGTCACTTAAGATCCAGTGCTTCTTAGCTTTTTCACACTCCATTCTTTAAACAAGCCCATGACATGGCTAGGGCTAGCACCATAAATGCAACCAAATGCTGGAATCTATAGCCCCCCGACATCCAAAGTATCCCGGATTTACTGAACTTTCGTAAAACAATCAAGACTACCTTGTTCTTAGAATACCTGTTTTTCATACTGTTATGTATACTGAACTAGCAGAGCATTTAGTTACCTACAGGGCAGAGTGCCATAACGATAGCAAATACAAAATAAATAAAATAGCACATATCCATTAGTCAGTTCTCAGTAAATCAAGCATTTCCAAATTTCTTCTAGCATATCATTATGGTCAATGCATGCCAGAACAGCCATGTTAATTCACAGACAACAGGCCTTGGTGCCAAACTCCAAAAGTATTAAATAAATAGAATCATTTAATACAAAATAAAGCAGAAATAATGGCCTTAATTTTGTAGGCATATCCAAAAAGATGCATTGCAGTTATTGATGGTTGTGTGGCTAACATCTTAAGTGCATTCTAATGAAGCAGATGTGTTTAGAGGTCTTTAACCCTTAACCTTGAAAAGAATTATGTTTCAAAAAGAATGTGCACTTGGTCCACTAGGCCTTAGTAAAGAAGAATATGTTACCAATGTGTGTTTTGTGTAGTTAAATGCAATTTCCATGTGCAACAGATGGTTCCTCTCGATAAGGGTAAGGCCACATACAGATATAACTCAGGTACATTTATAGACAAAAGTCACATGGTGCAGGGCACATGATATTTAGAAATATATTTGTTTTGATTTCTGAACAGTTTATCTCTCTAAAAAATACAGATCACAATTCAGCAGAAAACAGTACATCATGTGCATATAAAATGATACCAACATGTATATTGTATTCATTGTGTGCATATTTCACTAGCTCTATCCTGCAAGAGGTGGCAGAAACATAAATGATACCATAAAATTCACATTACTAATACAACTCTGAATGCTATGTCCCCAAAAATACATGTTAATGAAAGCAATACAAATAATTATTCTATCACTCCATTATTAGTTATTACGCCAAAGGGGGTGGTTTGTAGCTGACAGTTCATGGCATATCAATTTCAGTAGGCCAAGCAACAAGGAAGGCCCTGGTATATGTACGAATGTGAAGGGACCTATTCACAAGGTCTGCCAAATCCATAATGGAGTGCCAAATGATGCTGCAGGGGTCAGGCTTACTTAAGCATAAAAGTGATGTTCCCCTAGAAATAAAAAAAAAGGAAGTAGATCATTTTCTCATTAAATCCTAACATACATCCAATTCTGCTGAAGAAACATTTACCAACATTTTCAGAAGTGAAAGAGAATATGGCCCAAAAAAGATTTTCCTACCAGGTCAGAAGGGAACCAGAGCAAGAGACCATCTTATTTTCTACATGCAAGGGTCAGAGGAGAATGAGGCGATGTAGATGGCAAGTGTCTTCCCCATATCAACCAGTGGACAGTGCCAAACAAAGGGCTGCATTGTGAAATTTCAGCGACTCATTCCTGTCCCTGTGATTGAAATCTAGAAGCAAAAACATAATTGTATAATACCCACTGCCTTTAAATATAACTCCCTTAGAAAAGACAACTGAAAAGGGAGGCATTTCTCTCCCAAATCTAAGTTAAATGCTTAATTCCTTAGGTTGGTTTGAGAAAAGGAAGTGCCTCCGGAAAGCTGTAGTTTCTTCATCCAATTCAGCAAGGGATATAATCAGGTCAGTATGGAACTGCTCATGTTATAATTACATGTTAAATAGTTGAAGAGGTCCAATAGAATATGAGATAAAATGGGGGGATTACGATAGGAAATATTAGTTTAGAAACTTGCAGTTCAAAGTGATCTATTTCCAGAAAACTCATTGTTTTCCTTTTCAAAGCATTTGAAATATGTTCTTTCCACCATTCACATTTTTAATGGCACAACTTGTTCCAATTTACTTGATCATGTGTTCTGAATAGGAACTCCTTGTATCCACTAACATTTTTAAATCAAACAATTTGATTTCTTATAAATTGTGAACATAGTATAATGATGTGTAATAGGATTTCTTTTGCACCATACAATAGAATATTCTATAATATTAGTGAGGCCAAAATAAGCAGGACACAGTGGCTAATAACATTGTACTATGACACTGTTTATAGATTATTATCTATTATTTTAAATGAATACAAATATGATTAAAACAGCATCTTTCTTGTCACAGATGTTGGGGTGGGATTATTGTGTTGGGTGGTATTCCATCTGTGCCATTTCCCTGTAATCAAAGAACCAATAGAAACATGAACAGCTGTTCCTTCCTTACATATTTAATTACAAAACTAAACCAGATGTAAACAATGAAGTCTAAAGACAACCTGTTGTCTCCTTTTAGGATGATTTGGCCCTATGCAAATCTTTACCACACCAGAGGTGTCAGGCCATACAAGAACGGTCTAGGAAAAGGAATATAAAAAAAAAATAGTGAATGATTATTACATATATACTTTATAAAGTGACTCTGTTTAGATGTACTGCAATCAATCTGTCCACTTCTGCAAGTGTATTCAGAATCTCAGACCACAACAGGTTTACCCATTTTTCATTATCACTTGTGCATTGGGGAGATTACTAATAGTAAGCCAAATTGATATCCCAACATCCTCCAAATGTCAAAGCACAGTTTAGAAAGCTAATAGACTGTGTCTATCTAAAAGAAACCACATATTTCAAATTTAAGAAAATACAAAGATTTGTGACACATTGGCAAGAATATCCTTGGGTTCTGAATAAAGATTTAACAAATCACGTACATGCTTTTTTTGTGTGTCCCTACCTCTCTATACCCCTTGTTTGGCTTGCATAATGATAGTTGCACGGTTAGGAGTGCTGAATTAAAAAGAAACAAAATACAGCCAATAGTAGTTGATTGTGTTGGGCCCTATAATGCAATATTATTATAAGGGCTCAATAACATATGTTGGGGCTTGAATATGGTCTGAATGCCCTTATAGTTTGTTTATTTCAACCAGAATCAAGGGGTATGTTGCACCATGACTGAGCTAGGGCAGACTGCAGTGAAGACAGAACCCACTGAGATAATGTATCTTTACACATTAAAGTATGCACAAAGTATTAATATATTAAGCGGAACTAGCTTCGGAAAGCAAAAGAGCACTTTATAAGTCATAGGGTGAAGTACACTTCGAGGGAAGCAGATGACAAGGGATCAATACAAGCAAGTGGGGAGCTAACAGCGGGCAAGAGGGAGGGTGGGAAATTCGGCAGCAAGGGATCTACAAGCAACCAGGGAAGGAAACTGGGGGAGCACGTACTGGCACACCTGGCATTATAAAAGCAAATACATGTTAAATGTGGTGGGCTGTCAAGCGTCTGCAGGCTGCAATGAGATTCTATGGAAAATGGACTTACTGTTTCACTTATAGAGCAGTCAATGCAAATCCCAAATACAATGTGTTTTCACACTTCAGAATGTCGGGGAATCCAAGACGCATTGACACCAGCAATCCATTCGAGACAAAGGATGCATCAACATTGTCCCTTCAAGTTGGTAGAAAAGAGTGTGTGTTATAAAGACATGGTGAACTCATACTGAGAAGGTTCTACTTTACTTTGTGGCTGCTAAGCAAAGGTTTCCCAAACACGTCTCCTGCCTACAAAATGGGACCACTTCACCATATGATGTCTCAGACAATGGATGACAATTCTACGGGAGTCAAAAGATAGGTGAAGTACCAGATGGGACCATAACACAAAAAGGTAGATTAACCAAAACATTTACAAAAATGTAAAATATTTAATGAGGTGAAGTCGAGTCTGGATCATAAAGGAGTGCCGACATGGTATGTGCATTTGCAGCATGGATCTAGAGTGCAAAACCCTTCTCCTGTCTCACTCTTCATATCAAAAATGCATATTTGCATGTCTCTGTGACCACATTGAATTTTCATGGGGACAGAGATGTTGAAATACCTGTGCATTGTAGCTTTTTTCCCCCATAACAAAGAATGTTAATGTGCCATGTACGTTTTGGCAAGGAGTGTAAACATGCATGGAACTCCTGATCATAAAAACAATCAAAATAGGGTAGAGAGAGAACCAGATATGCGATCCACCTTGTGTAATTACCGCCTTGTAAAACATTAACCTCAAATCTTTCTTTATCTTACCCGGCAGTAGATCAAATACGTCTGCCCTTTTATATTAAAAACACACAACTGCGGGAAAAATCACAGGTGAGTACTTTTGGGGGTCAACAGTGAGGTATAGTCAAATGAGATTTAAAGTTTAATAGAGGGACCTCCTACATAGGAATGTTATTACAGGTTGATGCAAGCTCTTGCATCAGTGATCTCATAAGAATAAGCCACACAAAATAACACGATTCTCTTCCACTCTACTTTGCAACTGAATTTGGGAATAGTGCTGGTTCAAAGTTCTAAAGAGTAGCAACAGAGTCTTAAGGACTGATTTACAAAAGCATTTTTCAACAGGAAAATCCAATTGGAAAAATCTTTGTAAATCATGCCCTTAGAATTTTCAATATGGTAATGTGAAAAGGACCTTCGTGTAATGCAGAACAGTAAGAATAATAGCAGCAGGATAATGTCCAACTTCAGATAAATGTGTACTTTAAGGACGAGCTATATGAGTGCATTATAAATAGATCCCATGCTATGCTGCTTGTTGACGAACCAAAATGAGATAAACTACCCATGGTAATACAAACAAGTAGGTTCATCGTTAAAGGTGTGGTGAACGATTAGTAAGGGGAAAGGGTGTTTTAGATGACAGCAATGATAACTTCCATAAGTCTGGAAGAGAGCGCCAAAGTTTGCATATAAGTCTAGCTACAACTTTAAAGGGAAGACTGAGCAAAAGTCGGTGTGAAGTGCAATTAACACAATTTTAAAACAACATGTATCTATTTTTCAGAGGCAACATATTATCAAGGTGTACTAGTTATCTTTTGTTTCATATCATGGCTGACTATTGTAATTTTATCCATCCTTAGCATGTTTCTAATCTTTTCAAATTATGTTATTCCTAACGTGGTACAGTAGCAGGTTTCTCATCTTGCCTCAAGTTTTCTTTCTTTCTTGCATTCTTTATTTATACTGGCTGGTCACCCAGTGAATGTCTTATAAGAGCAATCTGCATTCAAAATCCCCTTCCTTCAACTGAAGTCAGCCTGTGAACGTTACCAGAGTAACTAAAGATGAAGAATAACAGCTTAACCACTTCAACGCTTTTTACATTAACACATTTCATTTCAATTTGAGTAGTAATATTCAAGCATGATTTAATGGGGCTAGCCTTTTAATACAGTTAAATAACCCGAATGGAGTTTAACATCTATTAACATACACTTAGAAATTCTAGTACACTTGGGACAAATCACAAAGTTAATGCAGTTTCACAGTAGAAATATTATGTTTTTTTCCAATATTTCTAAGGAAGGATGGGTGTGCTGGCAAATGATATGTTGAATTCCCACCAGTAAAGGCGTTTGTCTGTTCAAAATAGTACAGCAAAAATTAAAAGCTTTGCTTTTTGGCACTCAATATTCTGAAAAGTACTGTTAACTTGCAACTGCTACTGCCATTAGTAGAAACACTCCTGAGGCATACAGGGCCATTAACAGCTTGCCAGCCTGGCCTAGGTAGGTTTCAGTGAAGTGAGGGACTCAGTGAGCGATCTGGGCAATGAACGGCCCTGTACGACCCCTAAGCCAGGGTCATTGCCATTCGCAGCGCAGGGTTTGCCTGAGGTTCAAATAGATTCTGTGGACGGGCTCCACACACATTGTCCAAGCCTAATCTCTAGTCCCTTTCTTATTTCTATGGCGGTGGCCAGAGGCGGGCGGAGTGCCGGGACTGGAGCACAAAGCTCTGGTCCAGCAGGTAAGTGGGGATAGGGGAGGGATGTGGAAAAAGGGTGCAGGGTGTCTTGGGGGTGGGGGAGATTGTGGGAACATGGGGCGGCAACAGGGAGAGGTTCCTTACAATTAAGAGTGAGGCACCCCAGGGAAGGGCAGTGGGTGGCTGGAGAAGGACAGGCGGTACACTGTGTGTACTCGCCAGCATTTGCAGCCACTGCCATTGCCAGATAAGGAAAGTGGAAATCCCAGATAGAAAAGCATTCTGGATGGTGTCAGACAGCAGGGCATATTTTCCAGTGGTGTTTCAGTCAATGGAGCAGAAGATTCATAATTCTCTTTTATCTGGACTTCTTGCTTTTTTTCATGGCTTGCCCCTATCCAGAATACCAGCACTTGATTATATGGCACCTTTTGTATTCTGGAGCACATGATTCTCAGAGGATGCCAAAATGTTTTTTTTTGTTTTTTTTTTGTTTTTTTTTGCTGTCCTGTGCTTTCTAACATGAGACCAAATACATTTTTGGTAAATCAAAATAAATTAAACGAACATTGGAGTAATTTGACAAAAACCACCAGTTTGAAACGAATGGTCAAATTCATGATTTTAAAAGAAAATATAAAGCTGCATGAGGAAACCAATGAATTAACTAGTGCGTATCACTTTTTTTCATTTTTATGTTGTTATTTTAAGAAAACATATTTGTGGCTCTGGTCTGTCCATCTAATTTTATGGCACCTAAATTAGTCTTTTACTACGACAATTCTCTATTCATTACCGAGCTGGGGAAAGGAAGCACAAAGGTTTCCAACTGCAAAAAGCGTGTAGTCAAATTCCAGCACATCAATAGCGTTTTTTTTTCTAGACAAGATACCGTAATTGAAATGGAGTCTAATCACACTCATTACAGTTTTTAGCAATTTGTACCACGAAAGATGCTTATTAGGTAACTGTGTTTAATAAACCAGTCTATAGAAAAATAACAATAATGAGCTCTTAACAGCCAATCTTCAGTGTGAATGCAATGTGAAAAGTGTTATTAGCACTGAATAGATTTTCACATTCATCTGTCATAGTTAAGCTTTGGAAATTAGGTCTGCAAGATGATATTTGATACACAGACACATACACTATGTATAATAAATAAACACTTTGTTTAATACACACACTGGGCCTGATTTAAAGAAGCATTTTACATTGGCACAATACCACTGAAAAACGCTTGTAAATCATATATGTGTTTAATATATTTGCACGGTTCAAAGTGACTTTGCAATGCTGAAAAGTGACCTTGCACTGCCGATACAAACCCTGATTTATGGACTGTGCAAAGTGTATGTTTGCAGTGCAAAGTCTGGGCAGAGTCAGTGCGTAGTCATTTTTGCAGTACAAAATGACTTTTCACAGACTTTGCACTGCAAAAATACCCTTTGCACAGTTCCACGAATCAGGTTTTGTGTCGGCAGTGCAAAGTTCATTTGAACTGTGTAAAAAACTCCATGTATCGGGCCCAAAATCTCAAGCACTCACCAGGTAAGGAAGTCACCTCCATGCACCATGTAGTTGCATTTGACCTTTGTTGTGAGCAATCAACAATGACTTGAGCTTACATGTGATCACATGCAATTAGCTGTGTATTTGATGTCATTTAGAAGTGTGCTGGTATCACAAAATAGTTTAGGAAATTCACTTCACACTGGGCATCCAATCGGGGTCATTTGTGGAGACAGCGTGTCTTAGATGCTCATTGGCTGGAGTGTTCATTTGACAGCAATAACTGTCCAGTCATTCTCCCTACGAGCTTGTGACCCAACAATACACTTTGCAAATCATCATTGTGTAACAAAGACATGCTGTCCCTTACCTTTTTTTCTCTTGCAGAGCTCAGCACTTTTCTCCAATGCAGGTTTATCAATTGCCATCTGTCACTAACAGTATGCAGTATCGATCATTTTTAAGAATTCCAACCAATTTGCTCCATAAAGAGCTGAATCACTACTCTTCCAATATTTTCCAAACCTTACGTTTCTCCTTGAAAATTTATTTTTTACAGCAATATCACCAAATCAGTAGCTACATGCACTGTCAGCAAAACAAGAACACAGCAAAACCTATACACAATTACAACAATAAAATATCAAACGTGAAGTACTGGAGATAGACCAGGTGAACAAAGAAAGATCTATGACAAAACGTCACCAAAGATTATGTTGAATGATAGCTCAGGGACAACGCGTTTCTCTTGGAACCAAGACAAAACAGCACAGCACAGGTTTGAATCCCGATTCTGCACTTAGAAAATGTACTAAGTGCACGGACATTGAACTGTAAAAATACACTTTGTACAGTTCCATAAATCAGGGTTTGTGTCAGCAGTGCAAAAGTCAATTTCAGCAGTACAAAGTCACTTTGAACCGTGCAAATAATTTCATGAATCTGGCCCCAAGTGTGCAATCTAAACTTATACATTAAGCAAAACAATTGGGTTGGTGGGATCAGGCTCTTCTTCCAGAAAAACTCCCCCACTTCCTTACGAGTAACATTGCATACTCACATCTATATTTGAGTAATAAACCCCACTATGAAAGTCCCTGATTCACTCTGCATTTTCTTTCTCTATTCTCCCTCTACATAATTAGAATTTTATTAGATGGACACAACTGGTCCTGTATTGCCTGCATGCTTGTGTTTTTTCCCTAATCATTGAAATCAATAACCATTCACACAACCTCCTTTTGGGCCAACTGCACTTGAATGTTGCACTTGGCAGCCCCCATTTCTGAGATACCTCTTTCTCCCCTCATTTCCAGTGCTATGCTGATAATGTGCATCTTTCCTTCAAAACGTCCTATACTCCCTCCTCTTCCTCGTCTCACATCCTCTATTGTCTGTCCACCATCCAGGCCTGGTGTGCAGCTATCAATCTCTGTCTTAATGCCAGTAAGATGGAGATCCTTCTCATTGGGACATCTGCACTCTCATTTCCTCCTACCCTGTGGTGACCCTCTATGGGCCCTCTACCCCACCATCCTGTGAGGCCAAAAACCTCGGGATCACCACTGACTCCACTCTCTCCTTCAACCCTCACATCATGGACCATACCAAGAAGGCCCACTTCCAGCTCCACCTCTTCAGACCCTTTCTCCCTTTCCTCACCTTCCCCTAGAAGCTTAATGTCGGCAGAGCTCTAGCTTCTCTAGGCTGGACTACAGCACCAGCCTCTTTCTTAATCTCCATCTTTCCTCCCTACGCCCCCCTCCAGCTAATCTAGAACAGGGCTGCAAGACCTAACCTTGGCCTCAAGTCCAGGGACCATATCTCTCCAGCCCTAAAACCTCTCCACTGGCTCGTGGTGGCTGCAAGGATCAAATTCAACACCCTCTGCATCATCCACAAGGCTTTCTGAGGCCTGGGACCACGCTATCTCCAACTAACTACTCCCCTGCAAAGAGTGGGGGTCAGGTCTCTCTCCTCGGCTAGTGCCTCCCTTTGGAACAGCCTCCTAGTCCCTCTCAGACTTGAGCCCTTATAACCAGTTGCTACCAGCACCTCCCCCCCACTGCACTGCCTCTGCGGGGCCCTGCTTGGCATCTCTACATTACACCCTTGGGAGTGGTCCGCTTTAGCACTTAATCAGAGGCCTCCGCCTTGGCTCCCCTCATTGGCACTTCCATCCCGGGCCTGCTATCAGCATGTGCCATTGCTTTGCCACCCATCCCTACATCTGCACTTCTCTTCACTGCACCTGTACAACCGAATACCACAAGACCTAGTAGGACCACAACTGTATATGTACTGTTTTGCCAATGTTTTTGCTCTCCCCTGTTCCCTTCCCATTTAGCCTTGTGGGGCTTTGAAACAAAATTCTGCTATATTTGTGCCTAACAAATGCTCAATAAAATAAAAAATAAATAAAAATACACTCTAATGGCAAGACAATTACCCTGATTGTGACAGCTAGGACCAGACACGGGTCTGGTATCTGTTGAGCTTAGGGACCCAAGCTACATCTCACTGATGATGCCCAATGAGGCTGAAACATGCCTTGTGTTGCTTGTGGTCTTGTGAAGAAGGGATCTGACCAAGCAGTTTGGGCTGGCTGACCCTTTTGGGGTGGGCCACACCTGATTTGCATATATCTTTCCCCTTTCTGTAATGGCTTGGCAGGTTAATAACAGTACTCTAGAGGGTTGCAAATACAAATTAATGTAGCTTTCATGCCCTGGTGGCGGGGCGGACATGGGATTTAATGGCCTGCCGCCTGAGATTTGTAGGCACAAGCAAATTGGAGGCCTCAGCTCAGGATGCAGGATGTTAAATCCCATGGCCACACCGCCGTTGGGGTGTGAAAGCTATTTTTCATTTTGTTTTCCTTCCGACGGGAAATGTGCTCAGGGTGAGTACATCTCACATCGGAATGAAAAAAAAGTTTTTGAAAATGGCTGCTGACATTAAAATAGAAAAGGGACTATGTACCTTTTTGGATAGCGCCGGTCATGGTAAACAGTTTCCAAAATAGCTGCTGTCATCCAAAATCCCTAGTCCCTTTTCTATTTTCTATTTTTATGGTGGCAGCATTATCCGCAATCCAGTTCAAAGAAAAGATATTCCTAATTACTCTGTCCCTTTAACCCCCTCATAAAAATGTTTAACTTTGGCACCTGAACTCTTTTCAAACCTCAGTACAACACCCTCCATCCATCATTGACAGTTGACGTCCCATTTATAAAGTGGTCCTGAAGAATGTGTACCCAAAATATTCAAACTTGCCAATAAACGATTATACTCAACTCACAAATGCCACCACTTGACCCATTAATTCAACAACATAGCTGTTTTGTCTTCCCTTCACTGGCAGAACCTTTTTACGTATTTAATGTTGACTTTTCCTGCCATCCATCAATATTGCCCCCAAGAACTAAACCACCTCCATACAGCCCTCAATAAAGGATCATCCTAACCCACTTCATTTCACAAGCATCGAATACATTGGGCCTCATTATGATATCACGGTAGCCGTGCCTGTAATACAGGCCGTGCCTGTAATACAGGCATGGCTGCCACTGGTCTCATTTTCTTTCCAGCTCCCACGAATGGGCAATTACCGTGCCATTGTGGCCCTTCCAGACCCAGTAATTGCCCATTTGCGGGCGCTGGAAAAAGATGCTCCCCATTCCCATTCGCCCCCATAGGGCTGAATGGGAATGGGGAGGTCGGATGCACCGGCACCGTTTGTAACGGTGCCGGTGCATCCAACATGCGGAGCTCACGGGTGCCACTCTGCCCGCCAGGTCGGACCTGGTGGGCAGAGATGCACCTGCGAGCACAACCCGTAGTTCCCGGACCGGCAAACTAATAATGAGGCCATTGACAGCTAACAAGGACAGTGGTTTAAATATGTTGTGCCCTTGTGCTCTGCAATGTGTTGCTTGTGCTTCTTCCTAACCACCATCTCATGCACAGATTAAAAAGCTGCTGAACCAGAAACAACAAAGCACGCATATTTGCAGTGGCTAGAATAGCAAGAAGAAAATAAGGGACTATCTAGGAATACTGAAACTCGTAATAAAAAAAGACCAGAATATGAAACATACATTTCCAAAATAAATCTTTCTTTTCAGCTAGAAATACGATTTGATTGCAAACTTACAAGCATTTGCTAGCATCTCTTCATAAGAAAGTCACATTGGTAGACGAAGTTGAAATGAATCCCTTGAAAAGTGAACACAAGGATACACAACAAAAACAAAATACGTTCCAGACACCCTTAAAAACATGGAATTGAAAGGCTTGCAGAAAAAGAACACGTTTTGTCTGCATTTTCACAAGCGTGTTACATTGATGTTTTTCATGAGCTGATAACATCAGATCAGAAGACATTACACCACTCGCATATAGCAAGACAACATAAAAACTTCGATTAAGAGAAACACGATGTTGTGCATAGTATAGAATTGATGGAGGTATCATAATTAAAATCTTTGCTAAGTGGGTTATTGTAGTCAGTACGGACTTGTAGATGATGAAAGTGAAGAGGCAACTCACAAACCAAAACTGCCAGGAGAAAACAGAAAACAAACCTATCGTTGCAATAAAGGAGACATGTTATAAGTTAAATGAATGGAAGAAATCGGGCCTCATCGATTTGGGGGGAAAGATTATTGAGCACTGATCCCCCAATAATTAATAATAATAATTTAGCGCTACAAACCCTCAGGTATCTGAGTGCTGCTTATTATTACCCACGTGTGTGGTGCTCATTTATCGACCTCGGAGGGATGAAAGGCTGAGTTTGGCTTTCCAGGGATTCGAACCTGCATCAGCAGGCTCTGCACAGATATCAAGGCGAGCACTCTACTCACTGTGCTATTTAACCAGCTAGTTACTTCCTGCCTATCTGGCAAGCCAAATAGTTTGCCTATCTGGGAAGCCAAATAGTTGCATGCATAGACTTTCTCCTAGAAAATACATACAAATTCAATAAGTCGTACTCCTTTTTTCACAGGATTACACTTATACATAAAAGATAGACCAGCTTTCCCATCAATAATTTAAAACATAGCATTGAGCGATTCTTCTTTCCTTGAGACTCTGCATGCCACTTCCCTTAATACATGTGCTGAATGTCAGCAAGGCATATTAGCAAGCAAACATGTACTCAATTACCTATCTAGGGCACACGATGCTTCTTAATTAAATGCTCTCCTAGAGGCATTCAGTGAATACCATGAACTGAAACACAGTGCCTACTGAGCATGCCCTGCTCCCATTCACAGATGGCACTGGGCACAGCTAAGACACCCAAAGTGATCATAGGGCAACACCTATGACCCAAAACCAAAGGCACCATAAACGGATGCACCATGCCCAGGTGAAACTGTGTCCACGATCCTGGGCTCTATAAACACAACCTGCAGTTGGCCCAAATGCCAGATTTCCAAGCAGTCATCTTGATTGATTGATTGTTTGATAAGTTATTTATAATGTGCCTCTACACAAGTGTTTCAAGTGCAACCAGGCAAGTGGGGGCAGGGGGGTACAAGGAAGAACAAGACAACGATCTGACTAGGCCTAGTATCATTTAGATGTGCAAGTTTGCAGACAGGAAATTGCAGGGGGGGGAAGGGGAGCAGTGCACCCAGAGGAGCAGGGCCCTCAGTTAAGTGCAAGGAGGGGTGGGCATCCCAAGGCAATCACAACCCAGGTAGTGCAAGGTAGGCCAGGTGCCATTGCAGGAAGGCCAGCAGGCAAGTGCGAGGGATTAGACAATGGGTGTGGGGGATGGTGTCCGGTCTTCTCATGCAAAACTGGTGCAAATCCATCCAATGTTTTTTACTGTTAGCGAGTTGCAAATTTAATTATGGGAGTATGAAAAGTAAATGCAAGTTATGGACCCCCTTTACCGTGGGAACCCGGGATAAAACATCACAAAACTTTATAAAAGCACTCAGGCAAGTTAGTGGTCATCTCAAAATGTCTCTGCGTATAGGAGGTTATACATGTCCATAACTACATTATCAGTTTGCCATTTTAAGCAACTCTAAACCACCCTTTGTGTCAAGCCATTCCAGGTGTAAATGGTGACTGAGGCATCACCTATGGACTTATCACACGCTCCTCCAAGAGCCCCAGAAGCACAACCTGTAGCACTGCCCAATAAACCACTTTGCCGAAGACTACACCCAATGCCCCTCAAAGACACTGTATTTACTAACAGTGCATGGCCTGAAACTATACCCTGTGGACACTTTGCTGGGGGTGTGGCTTCAGGGAATGCCCTGACATTTTCTGCACAATGAATGTGCCCACCGGGCATGGGCAACAACCGAGTTTAGGGGAAACGTTGCCATGGAATGGCAATGGCCATTTCCTAACAGCTTCCAGACAACTAATATGCCCACTGGGCATGGATAGGCACCTTCATGTAGCTATAACTCAAACCCACCCATTGCATTCAGTGGACATGTACATTATATCCAGGGAATGTTCCTTGGCAATTGTCAGACTCTTCAGAAAGCTGCAAAATACCCAGTAGACACAGCATTTAACCATGATCAGTAGACTCTTGCCAGTTGTAAGGACCTGGTACCTACAAGCAATCCATTGTGTGCATTGGTGTTGTGTTGCTGTCATTCCCAGATGACACCATCTCTGGTGCATTGTCACCACCAACAGCTCCAATGTGATCACATGGTCATGCTCAAATCTATAATAGCAACCTAGAATCTCAGGAAAATTCGATCCTCTGGGCACTTTTCCATTTGCCCAATAGCACGCTTGAGTTGCAGTACAGACAATCAGGTGGCTTGGAATGCAAATAACTTGTGTACCAAGCCATCTGTGACTCGATGCACCTCTGTCAACCACTATGAGTCTACCTGTCTCTCCCTTCTCAGTCGTGCTGGTGCTCCTTCACTGCACCCTCCTTCCTACAGGGCAATGTCCTTCAGCTGATGGGAAGGCAAACCTATGGATAATTTCGGGTGATGGGAGGATTCAATGATCCATGAATATAGCTGATTTGCTAGAGATTTAGGTTCATCATCAGGTCCGAGGAGTCTTGGTTGTCTTAGTAATTTATTGTTTTATTATTATTGTAAAAAAAAAAAAAACAATACCAGCACAATTTCAAAACATTAAGTTGGACAGAAATTGACAGTTTTGTTCAACATAGGTAAGTGCACACAGCCTCACCTCCCCATCAAGCCTTTAATGGCCATTACCACACAGTACAGACTGCTCCTGGTGCCATTATTGCCTGATTAACTAATTATACTACTGAGGCGTGTATGCCTTCTGCATTTAGTTGTTTCCATCTATCCTTAACTCCACTGTCATAACTTTGACAGGTTCATTAATTTACCCCATAACCTTACAATCTTTAAATGTGCTTTTCCCAATTCTTGCCTCTAAATAGTGTAATTCTCTGCCTCATCTACTATATAATAGTCTCTTATCTTAATCAGCTTTAAATCCTGGCTTAACACATATCACCCATATCTAGGTTTTCCTGCAACAACATAAGACAGACGCTGCTAGCACTCTTTGGTCCATTCTTTCTATTTTCTCCTTAGAACTCTGGAAAGTGATATATAAATTCAATAAGATATATACTAACATACAAGGCTTGTTAGCTTGTGGATATTTTGCCTGTAGGTTGACTGCATAGCCAATGTTTTGTGCAGCTCGCTAAAGAAAATTGCATAAGTGAGGGATTATGAACTTTCATAAAATTCAGAATGTGAAATTGACTTCCTCTACTTTTTTGTTTTCACATCAATACGCCAAAGTACAGGAACCATACATTTTCAAATGTTTCATATAAATGATCATCCTTGAACCCCGTTTAAAAACAAATCGTGAATCTCTGGATTACAAATCTTTTACCTCTTCCTAATGTACACTCTATGATATGGTGTTTACGCTTTGTGGGTGTCCTGAATAGCATGTGTTATTATTCAGATACAAATCTAATATTCTTAGGACCTGAATACAAAAGAAAATGTCAATGGGACTTTCCCATGTTACACATATTTGTATATCAGGCCCTTATAGCCTGACAAATCGGAACACAAGTCCAATAATTGCTTTTAAACTCATCCAGCAAACCTGCCAAACTCTATAAACGTAATACCGTTACTCGTATCATTTTTGTCCCCAATATTGTTTCACTTATACCTCTTACTTTCATTAGCACAATGTGTGAACGTCAAGATTAGTGTACTGCATGTATTGTGCTTGGAAGGGGGTAAAGATGAATTGGCCCTGTGAAGACTTAAACCTATGCGAGACTAGATCACAGGATCAAGCACTTACATTTGTGAAATGCACATTTTGAGTCAAAGTGATGATTTAATAAGGAAAACGCATGTGGGAAAGTCAAGCCTTACATATAAGGTAAATCAAAACTGTGTAACTGAATTGGAGTACCTTATTTTTGGCAGCATTTCAGTCACATCTCTCTAAAATGCTTAACCATAGTACATACATAAGTAACTCCCTTTGCGAACATAGTGATATAGGAAGTCCTGTAAGGATAGGGAGGCGTGCAGTCATGTTCAATGTTTTAATGGTGTCTGGAACACAGCCAAATAACTGTCTCTTGCCTGAAAGTCTCATGGGATATATGGATCAATTGTAGTACAATTGAGAAAGCATTTGTTAGTGAAACTAATGGTTAATGATATACTCAGACGTATGCATAGAGTTCAACGGTAACAGTTAACAGTGTTGATGACTAGTACAAGTGGAAAAGAAAGAGAAGAGTAAACGAGCTGAGGGTATGGTTCTGTTGAATGAAACAGGTTAGTGGAGCTCTACCAAACAACAATAATTATTATGCAGTCTGACATCAAGAGGAAACAGCAGAATGAATGGATCTAACTGGAGACTCAAATACAGCGTGAGAGTCACATGATCCAAAGACAATTGCACAACCATTACAGAGCTTTCATTACTGAGGAGCATGCAGTGGGTGATTGCTACAGCAGTCTAAGCTTTTGAAGCTACCCTGCAGGACAATTATGAATTCACAGTTACTTGCATGGATGTGTCACTTCTATCTTGTCAATGAATGTAGTGGGTGGGAATTATTCCATGAGTACCAATGAACTGCAACAAAAGGTGTGAGAGCTGGGGGTTCCTGTGAGAGAATGCCAACCCACAATTACTCACTCAACTATTAGGGAGACCTGTGCCTACTCTACCAAGTTATGCTTGATGTGAACGGGGGTCTACATAATCGAATAACAGGCACTGCTTCTTCCATCCAGTAGCTCTGAGCCATTTGTGCATATCGGTAATTCCATTTACTATTTTCCTCTGTCCCTTTCGATTTATTTTCTTTAAAACAATCACATATTAATTAACCTGCCTTTCATGGAGATTGAGGGAAGAACATATGAACCCCAACCTAACATTTGCCCAAATGTTGAATGACATGTATTTGACCTGTTTTCTATTTTTCACCATGGCTTCTGTATATTTTGCTCCTTAAAATTGACTCCTGGAGAGTAAAGCATGGTGTCTGTGTGCCTGTGTTAAAGTGCAATGGCAAGTGACTTATTGCGCCTGGCTAGTTGCTTGCAACTTGACATTTTGTATCTCATATTCTGTAATTACTTGCATTTCAGCTGTATTCTCATTATCATGTTGTGATATTATAACCTGTCCATTTTCTATACAAATACATTTATTCATTTAGATAAGAAAACAGATAAGCATTATTTCCATAAAGTACCCAAGACGACCATGAAAAGAGGTGTCCCCTTTTCAGCAAACTTTAACCTGAGAGTAGTCATAGAACTGAGCAGAAAAGAGTTTTGATTTGATGTACACGGGGTCATTGCTCTTCCTCTTGGGTGCAGCACAAAGCACTCCCTGGTAAATTGAGAGAAGACTGTGCAATATTTTATATACAGTTTGTCTTTTTCATAATGAATAGATATGCAGTCAGATTTAGCTATTTACCTATGAAGCAAAAACAGTGCATCTCGACAGAGGAATAACGCGTATGTTAACATGTCATTGTTTAAAACCGCATCTTACATGTACGACCTTGTATCGTCTTGCAAAGATCATACACACTACCATATAATCACAAATGCAGTATTACTATAAAGAGATAATATGAGCACGTCTGATATAAAAGTGTATTATAGGGACTAAAATCCTGAGTTTGGATCGGTTTGAGTTTAACATGTGAGAACATAGGCCCCTCAATAATGTCACTGACTGAATTAGCTTCTATACACATGGGAAGCATAGTCAGTACTACGGAGGGTACTGGTATCAATTGTCATTAATTATTAAAAAAACATTTAATCACATCCGCAGCGCAGTGCATCGTGAAGTATAGTATTACCAATTATTAAAAAGATTTGTCAAGTCGTCAAAACCATGTACATCACTTTGGGCTTCAGAGTAAACAATATAACACTTAAAATATATGAATTCTGCTGAAGGATAATCTCTTTTTTGGTACCTGTCCAATACACGATTTCAGTAACTACTGCTATTTTATTTTTGACCTTACAGACTAGATTACACAATTGAAATCACATTTGTCAAAGCTTGCAACTTGAAATCTTTGATCAGGATAACATCACCAGTAAACAGTTGAAGTGTAATTTAAGATTATGTTCACCCCATTTTAGAACAAAGACTGTATTCCTAGTGGGTATGCCTGAATGCCGGTACCAATCCGTTCAATGTAAAGGGAATATATAACATGGGTGTTATTTGTGTCATTGCATTGAGTGGATCCTTTGCAGTGCATAACTTGAGGTTGTGCTTTGAAAATCCAATTTTATTTAGCCCTGAACTATGCATCGCTCCAGGATGAACACTTTCAAGCTGTAAGTTAACAGCCAGGAAGATCACTCACCATTAAGAGTGAATTAACATCATGAAACATCTTCCACCCACGTTTTACGCATAAAAAAACTGCATATAAATATGAAAACACGACAAACAAATGATTCCAACATTGAGTTTCAAGTTCATTAGGAGAATGCTTGCTAGCAATCGCCAAGCAACTGCAGACTATCATACATCGTTTATTAGCTAACATTGGGGTGTGGCAAAGAGGCAGGGTCGTGAATATGGTAGTGGTTTGGTCAGGATGTGAGCTGAGGAGGTGTCGAGGTGGCAAGGTAAAGTTAGATGATGTGACGATCAGTGGGGTTGGAGGAGAGGACGAGTTTAAGAAAAATACCCACACAATACCGACCATCCTTATGTACATTCTTTGTTACTACTAGTGAAACCCATTCTATTAAAACGTATTCACGTTTTGTAGTTATAATTTTATGCTGACAGGGCAGGATACAGATGACTTATTTATTGTTGCTGTCAGAATACAGGGAAGCATGGTGATGAAGCCCTGATTGTGTCCATGGCATCCATCCTTTTCGAAGATGAAATGTGAAACACACTACCTAGCAGGAGAGAGATGCACAACGACAATTCGAGCTGAAACCAGCTGGTTGTTTGCTTCCTGTTGAAGTTTGAAATTCTTCACTCAACAAGTTAGACAAATAACTAGGCGATGGTAAACTGGCAACCGCATGACACCCACCCACACCATATTAATATATTCAATATGTACATATAATAATGAACACATAGTACATTTTGAAAGAGAATATCTTCTTTTGTCAGAATGAATTGCTGAGTTAGCTCTGTGAGGTTGTTAGACCTGTGCCTATAGTTCCAGAAGAATTTGGTACCTAATTATGAAATATATAAATTGCCAAAATCTTTCTTCAGGTGGATTGTTTAACTCGTCGTTGTATTTACTGCCCGTTTCTTCTCTCTGCTGAAAACCCAGAGGAGATAATTTTGCTCCAGTTCGTAATTTGACAGTGGGAAACGGGTACGTTTGCACTCAGGCCTAGCCAAGTCCCTTCCGCCAACTTTTTGTCATTTGCATGGTGGCGTGCAAATGTGCAGTGCAAAAGGTGGCATACACACATGTAGGCAGCCTTTTGCCCTACACTTTTGCACTCTGACGAGAAAAGTGAGTAACCACTGGCTGGCATGCTAGGCAATGTTTACTTGTAATTGTGAACGATGCTTACCCAGCATGGTGTCTAGCTGCTAAAACCATTTAGTCCATAGAGGAAGAGCAGTAGGGGTGTTGTCGGTCCTGCGGCTTTCTATAACACCATCTCCATTGGCTTGGCTCCACAAGTAGAATTTCAGGCCTGTGACTCCAGTGTTTCCTACAATGTAAGGCTATAATGCTTACTTACGAATGGCATGTGATTCACGATCCCATTACATTTAAAATAACAAGCATGGAACAGATTTTTGCATGCTTCCAATACAATTCTTTTATATCAAACCTGACGTCACAGTGGTGTTTTTTTGTTTCTCAGATCAGTGGCAGAGGCTGAGCTTTTGTATGGCCAGAGACAAATGCAAGGGATAGATGGAGAGAGTGTCATGCGTATAGTACTCATTCCATCTATGGCTGTCCATGGCCAAGTATTTCCTTTGTGAACATGGTGAATTGTGTCCTGCTCCCACTCTTGTCTCATGCCTGGGGCATCTCCTTGATTAGTTTTAAAGTTGTAAAATTATAGACATTAAATAGCACAGACCAGTATGGTAACCATCGAATAATTTGCATGCAGGTGAACCCAAGCGACCCGCAGCCCACTGATGAATTCACTCGCAGAGTTGGCTGGTACAATTGGTCCCCATTATTTCTAAGCCAGGTGAAAGATTTAAGGTTTGAATAAAACACATACTTACATTTTTCTCCTAGTGCAGTGCGCATTGTGCCCCTACAGCAACACGATCAAAATATGCACTAGTCCCTTGCCACTGGCTAGTGATATTTGATTCTTGGTGAGTAAGAAATGTTGTGCTGTGTATGTATAAAATTGAGGTGGCAAGTTACTTTTGTGGCTGGCTAGTAGCTTGCAATTTGCATTTTTGCACCTTGCCATATGTCATACACAATGTGCCCCTTTACAATGTTGGCTGCAATGGTGTGTGTGTGTGTGTGTGTGTGTGTGTGTGTGCGTGCGTGCGCGTCCCCACGTGGTTTCATACACATCTGCTTGTTCAGGTTATAAAATGTTGAAGAGAGGACATGAACCCCAGAGCGACGCTCCCTATGTTCTACCTTAAAAATAAACTCTATTTGGTCCATCCATTTGAAAAATCTAATATATTAAATCGAGAAACCACCAGGCATCCATTTTACTAGACAAGCAGAGCCAGGGATAAAAGATGTTAGTCTTATGCAATAGCATTCAAGTTTTCCCCACAGCCAAAAACGCATACCTCTGCTTCTTCTGCGTTTAAAATGTGAATATTGTTTTTCCCCTTAAGCGAAGTCGGAATTCAACCCCATTTTACACACTGTACCTGCAGGGATTTTAATAGCTTTTTTCCTATTCTGTGTTTCCGATGATATAATTTAGCCCAGCAAAAAAGAAGAAAAAAAAGAAGAATTACTGAAATGAAAGTGTTTCAAATAAACAAGAGCCAGCATATTTGCTCTGTATGCTGAGAGCGTCTATATCCGAAGTGAGCTGGAAATGCAATTCCCAGATCCTTTGGCAGCGCTGAGAATTCTCTTGTTTCTTCCCACTAGGGGTTTGCTCTTTTAAGCACTGCTCCTTGAAAGAAAAAGAAAACCAATGAGAGGATTTCTGGAGACCCTGCACAGATGAATGAATATGTCAAAGGCACACATTGGTTCGGCTTTACCATAGAGAAGGCACTGGTTCTGCCTGGCCAATTGCATCCACATTATACACCCTTGCTTGATGGGTAAATGCCAAATGAAACACAATAACGTGCTTGATACATTCAATCAGAATCATTGTTTTAGTGATTTGGGAATATGTTGGACAGGCAACAGGGGAAAATAAAGTCTGTCATGGATGTTCCAGAGCATGGATTCCATCCCTCCCTTCAACGCTTTACCAAATGGCACACAGCTCCTGCTATGGATGCAGCAGCATTGTGTGAGGGAAATGCTATTTTATTTTCAAAACTTTTCAATATTTGCAAAAGGAGAACTTGCATTATGTGAACATCAATTGAATCAACGAATGAATGCAACTACCCACGCCACCCTAAATGGAGTGGAACCTTACAAGCAGAGACATCCACATATCACCGTACTAGCATTGCAAATAGCCGCTGGATCTTATTTGTTTATTTATTTGTTTTTTAAGGTGTCAAAGGGCATGATTTACAAAGAGTTTTTCAATGTGATTGTTGCTTTTTTTGTTACGTTCTAGCTCTGCGTGTCAGCTAATGTGAGGCAGATAGGGCTTGCAAGGTACTAGGGCGTGATTCACAGAAGCATTGTATAATTACACAATCCCATTGGAAAACGCTCCATGAATCAAGCCCTATCAAGCCCTATGTGTGGTTGACAGGCCCATGTTCCTATTTGGAGGGGCGGGGCGCTGGGTAATCTCTATAATGGTTTGGTCTGGAAGAAAACATATCTATAACCAAAGCACTCCTAAATGTTGGCCAGATGGGCAATTAGTTCAAGCACAGGCACCCTCCACATTTCTTACATCGGAATTTGACTTGACCAGTTTGTGCAGAATTGAGATACATGACAGTAAGGTTTTAATTCACAGAACGTTTTCCAATTGGATTCTCCCATTATAAAATGCTTCTTTTGTGAATTAGGCTAAGGTTGTAGAAAGAAGACGATTCCCTAGCTATTCTGAACCTTTCCGCTTGAAGCTTTGCATGAGGTTAGATTAGGCTTCACATTGCATGTGCTGGTCCACTTGGAGCCAATGAAGTGCTTTTAGGCCTGTGAGATCTGCCCTGAGGGCCTCAGGTATGTGCAGGATCTCCTGGAATTTCCAGATTTCCTTGTTTGGAAAACCAATGTATACTAGGCTCCACAGATCAATTTCTGGCTGTTTTGGTGAATGTTTCCAGCATAATTTCTTCCTTGACATTCCAGCTCTTGAGCTGGGGAAATAGGTGTATTTCTTCTCTAGGAACGTGAATGCCTATGGAATTCAGATGAGCCAGGGACATCACAATGACACTATCAAGTTTCAGGTGACACCTCAGCATGCAGGGCCATCAGCAGAGAATTATTTGAGTAGTATTTACTCCTCAAATATAGCAAGCATTGTAAGCTGCTTTCCACTGACTTGTAAACTTAAACTCAAAGAAGATTAGCACACCTTTAAAGAAGATTCCTAGCAACACATTAACGAGGTTTAGTACATCATGATATACAAAGAAAAGAGCACAAACAATTCCTTTACAGTACCCTTATGCTATTTTTCAAACAATGGAATTTCAATGTCTGGATTTCTGTTTGATTTACTTTTCTCTTGTGACAAATCTCAGTCATTTGTGTCAGGAAAAAGACACTTCCATTTACATAGCTTGTTTAACATGCCACGCCTCACTATCATTTCCCGTTCCTGGTAGTTTCACATGAGCACGAACATATAACAATGAACAAAACCACTGTCTGAGCGGTGCAGCAGTTTCTGACAGATGTGTGCGTTACTGTTTAAGCACATTGCTGGCTTCGAGCTTAGAATGTGTGCCTTTGTCTCAATAAAAATGCAAGTCGACCGTGGCGTGCTCTGTGGGTAATTGGACTTCAGCGATCAATCAATCAATTAAACTGACAAGATGGGATTTCCAAATCATAGCAATACCCATGCGTTTATCACCATCAAACCTCAACAATTCAGATTCTGCTGGGACAGAAGTGTCCTTATTATAATGTGGTATATGAAGTCCAGTCTCCAGCGGTTGTGCTTTTATCAGTTTATTAGCTTATAAAATGCCAATTTTGAACAGATAGTGCAGGAAAGAAAAAAGAACAGGTAAAAACAATTTTTAAGATGTATTGTTCTGCAAAAATAGCATTCATGGTCTTCTAGCATGGTGATAATTATAACCATTTCCTCACAAGTAATCACAGGGACTTTCTGTTACGGTAACTAGAACACTGAAGATATTCCTAGTGTTAATCTCCTTTAAAAGCCATGGCCACAACATGGAATAATAATTATCTTGCCAGAAAAGCAAGATCAGCATGGTTTTGCATCTATTTAAAATTAATTCTCCTTTTTAAACAGTGCATCACCTTCTCAAAATGCTAATTTGATTTTCAATTAAGTGAAAGGAATTTGGTTAATCAAGCTTTCATAGGGAGGGGAATCTAGCTAGAAAATACCATCCGAAAGAACAAAAAACCTCCTGGTTTGAGTTTCTATGCATGCACATTTAGGTGACACTTTTCACAAGAAAACAGGCAAACTGTGCATAAGTGTGTGGAAGGATAGCCCAAGAATTGCACTGCTAATACTCTCTCAGGGTGCTTAAATAGTCACAGAGATGCTTATTCAAGGCACTTGGGATGATCAAGGAAGACAAAGTCATGCGAGAGTCTTGGTTAAGGCACAATATAAAACATGAAATACAACGTGTAATTGAACAATGAGAATAGTCCTTTTTTAATGTAAGAGTAGATGAAGTAATAAAAACAACTTTTGGATGGGGAAGTGGGCTAAAGACGGAATGTTTATTAAATCATGCGTGCTTGACCCCTTTGTGACCAAACCGAGTGCATGCCTGGGCTGTTCCAACATTTCCATTTCCGTCTCACTTGTACTGCTGGGAGATAGAGGACCTAATTCACAGAAGCGTTTTATAATGGCAACCCCCCATTGGAGAACACTCGGTGAATTAGGGCCAGAATGTCAATTCCCTGCCGTGCAGCAAGATGCACCCTTATTTCTCTGAGACAAACATGCTACAAATTAGGCACATTCTATGGACGTTCAACTGCAGTGAGAATTCCAGTGCAACCACCACCAGATAGCTCGGTACCTCAGAAGTGTGAAGGCTTTCAAAAAGCAGAGGCAAATCGCACTGCCAAACAGAAGCAGTCATTATATTCTACATCAAACTGCGGGAGAGGACAGCTTCAACAGTGGTGGCGCAGACCCGGCCCATTTTATTTTACATTTTAACCATTTGCCAGATCTGTCCGATGCAGCTAATATTATTTTTCTTAAAGCTTATATTTGCAATCAAATAAATACATTGTGCTTAAAAGAATCTTAGAATGATGACTGTGTATTTATTTGTACATAGCCTCATATGCTAAGCATATGGTATCAGAACGCTTCCACAAGCTGTGATCATGAAAAACACTTTGCAGTATTCTCAAGTACAGGGATGGGCAGCAAAACGTCTGGGCAAACAAATATATAATAGTGGCAGTATTTCCTCACTCTTTTCTCATGAGTGGTACATATAGAAAAGAGGCTTGGCGCATGGCGGATTTACCTCCGGCATTGCGCAACATATGTTACTTACATAACATGGAAGTGAAAGGCAGCACACCAGAGGAGGAGTGGTAACTGATGACGGTGGGTTAGGGAAGAAGTAGGCAGACTGGGGTGTGGCAGAGGGTGGAATGCGGCAGGATCAGGTGGAGGAGTGGTGGCGGGGGGCTCTGTGGTTACTGCCTGGATAAGGACACTAGGGATCTGGGACGGGGAGCAACGTTGGGTGGGGGCTCAAGGGGTATCTCCCGGAGAGTCAGGGGGAAGAAGGATGGGGACAGGGAACAGAAATGAGATTCTCCTCTCAACTCCCACTAAGTGAAACTAAAAAGTGTAATGGGAGTTGCAAAAAATGATGTTTTTGCAAACATCACATACGGACGTTTGGAGAAATGGTTTGCTTACTTACGGACAGTACTCTCCAAGTATATGTGTAGTATTTTGAATCTTTAATGTCAGGCAAAGTAGCTTTTCTTTTGGCTTTTGTTGCATTTTTGTACTGAAAATTTGACTTTGCCTGGAAAAAATAATTTTAAAAAAGCTACATCTGGGAAAAATACTTTAGTCTTCAATTAGCAAATGGTTAAGAATTCAGCTGTGTTCTTTTTCATTTAAGAAAAACCTAAAGAATAATCAGCTTATTATGTTGTATAATGGACACAAACAAAAAAGTATCAGCTCATTAAAGGGTTTTTCCACCCGCCCTCAAATGTCTAACGTTCGCCAATTCTCCATCTTAAAATTTCTGAAGTTTGGGGGTAGGTGTTATGAACGGAAGAAAGGAATGTGAGTGCTAGGTAGAGTCCGAGTGCACTGAGCCACGGAGGTTGCATAAAAAGATTGTTTTGCTATTCCGTTCATTCAATAAATTATGAGTTAGGTCAGAGTGGCTTCCAGACTCCTTTGCGAATCATCAGTGATATTGTCTCCTATTTCACCCCTCCCACCTGTAATTGACGTCCCAAACGATACGATGCCTTACTAAAATAAATGCTGTCCAACTATTTAATTTTATCTCATCAAGCAATAGTGGTAAACCCACAAAGAACCATTGAGTTAATAGTCGCAAACCATCAGAATCAGTGCCAGTTATTCGATTGTCTGAGGCTCTAGGAAGGACAAAAAAGTGTAAAAACTACAATATAATTGTCTATCAGCAATGGCTCCTGGACAGCTGACGTTCCTAATAATCTGCCTGACATCACGGGGACTAGTGAATCTGCACAGTGATGCAAAAGGTAGGCAGGCCTTGGGTAAGGGGATTGTTCCTTCCACTAGTGCAGCTAATGCACTAAGGGCCTGATTTACAAAGTGTTTTTCAACGGAATTCTCCCATTGAAAAACGATTTTCTAAATCAGGCTCCAATACTTTTATGCCAGATGTCTCTCAAGCAGTGCACAAGATTGTCCATCCACTTGGGGCACCTGCATGAATGAGGTAGATGCCAGTTTATTATCTATACTGAGAGTATAAGTCCATTCATTGTTAAATCATTTGTTGGATGAGTTCAAGCTTAGAAATAAAGCTTCTCGAATTCTCTCCTAATTTGGCCTCAGTGTTTGGTTAAACTCAAATAAATTACGTTAGGCAGGACTCCCATGGGCCAATTGGAGCAGGGCAGGTCAGTAGTGCCAGACAGCTAATTATCAAGTACAGCGCCAGTGAACAAAGGCTGGAGAAATAAAAGAAGGCAAGCGAGACACACACGGAAAGCAAGGGGAGACCGGGTTTGTCAACAAACTGGCCCTCAAAAAAACAAGGTTCACTTAATCATACAATTAACAAATATGAGGAAACAAAGACCAACGCTGTTCGAGAATGAAACACTCAGATGTAGAGCTACTGCAATAAATACGAAAATGGAAATGTTTCTAGCGAAGCATGTGAACACATAGGTCCGTATGGCATTCCATTGGTCGTTTTATTGATGTATTGTTAAAGTAGTGAACCACTACTACAATCACTTGGTCTATGCTCAATGCGTTGCTAGACAACGGGATATTATAGCAGGGGGGCGGGGAGGGAATGGAAAAAGAAAGAAAACTACAAAATAAAACATGCTGTCTAACTATCCAAGAAAGCTCTCATGTGAAAAAGCTGCTTCAGTAGTTAATGTTGTCTCTTTTCCTACAGTACCTAAGGAGAATATCCGATATAAGGATGCATAGAGGATGCAGAGTGCTGTGCTTCTCCTCTACAGAAATTTCTTTCGGCATCCAATGTTTACTACAGGCGGCCTAAGTGGAGCTGCTCGTATGTCCTTTGACTGTTTTAACCCCATAAAATGTAAAATGCATGAACAACCAAACGATTGAAATCCTATGTCCAAAAATATGCAAAATGAAGAGTCGTTCATCATGTTAAGAAATTCCCCAGTCAACTCCTACCCCACCACTGTTAAAAGAAACTCAGTCCCCTCCCCCTTCTCGTCTTCATCTAAATGCAAAGCTTTCAAATGCTGGATGTTTGAACAGGCCTGTGCCAACTGTTTAAGTATCCATTGCAATAGACAGTGTCTACACAGTGTAAACACAGTGAGCACACATCCCTAAAGACATGGGAGTCTATACATGCCCTATGGGCCAAGCAGGCACACTGAATGATGTCCTAATGCCGTCCAGAGGGTTCACGTTTAATTCTTCTTCATTTGCTTGCTGTTCTTCTTCTGAAATTCTTCATACCAGCTGGGGTTGCCTAAAGCACAGATCTGAGTCTTTTTCACCAAACAATAACTATATTAATCTATAAAAATGAAGATGATCTTTAAACAATTTATCATTTCATTTGAAGGTTTAGGTAGGTCTCTTCGGTCATTTTCAAAATAAATTAAGGAACAAATATATTCTCGAATGTCAATCAGGGGCTTCCCCACGGCTGTGCGCTCCTCACCCTGTGCCATCCTTCTTCCCACCAACACCCCGAATATCACCTTTAGCACCCGCAAGACTAATGGCGATGTAAAAATTAAAACATGAAAAACGTACCTTTACTACGGCATCAGAGGAGGGAGTAAAGGTACGTTTTTTCCATTTTTTTACTTAAACTTCACCTTTAGCACCAGCTTGTAGTCTCGCGAGTACTAAAGGCGATATGTTTGCTTCGCTCTGGCCCTTAACTTGGGTGGCGGGCCAGTACCAAGAGTATAGGCCCACCACCTCGGGGCATATCACCTGATGATATCTGCTCATAAAAGTGTTGCAGAAGATTATCTGTGTCCTACAGTTGCCATTAAATCATTACTGAATAGTAGTAAGAGTGAAAACTATGTATCAAGTATAAAGTGTACATTTTTATTTTAGAAATATTGTATATTCTAATAACCATAACTAACGTATAGTAGCTCATAAACTTTATCCAATAAGTAGTAGTTAGAATACTTTGATTGTGTTGGTTAATTACAGTTTTTGAATTTATATATTACACTGCTTGTATATTGAATGTTTCATATGTATGTACAAATGTATGTACATTGGTCTTGAAGTTTAAGTATTAACTATGTTCTTTTTTTCTGCAGTATAGCTTAAGAATGCCTTCAAAGAAACAGAAGGAAAACATTTTTGCAGAGAAGGAAAGCTTCTATATCTGAAAATGTTGAGGCTGAAGTTTTATGTTCTCTACAAAGCTGTAATGAGAGTAATTTAGTGATTTATTTCAGAGAGTATGTCAACTACTGAACCAAATGGAACCATTCAGATTTAAAGTAAGACCGTTAATAGAAAGAGTGTACCAAAATCAAAACAGTGCATGAAGAAATGGGAGATAGTTAAAAAAAAAGAAAAACACATACTGTGGGATTTATTGCCCCACTTTGCTATACCATGCAGCATCGGTCTGCTAGCTATGGTGCAAGAAACAGCAAAAATGGTGACAAAACTTTTGTGCGCGCCAAAACCGTGTTTTTCAACACACAAAAAGATGACTGCACAACCTGCCACCCACGGTGCATGCATGCTGGAAAAGAGCACACGCTGCAGAAAAAGGGCCAGTGGGCTCCATGACAAGAAACATAGAGTGCAGAGGGAAAAGCAGCGCTTTGCAAGTGAAATTCAAAAATTCACCTGTAAATGACATTTACTTTGCTGCTAACACTCCAAAATGCCTGTACACAACACTTCCTAATGCACAAAATCTTGCTTGGTGCTAAAATCCATTTAACCTAAGGAAGCCCTGTGAATGTACAAAGTCCTGAAAGGTTAAGAGCAAAACTGGATTGCCTGTGAATGACAGTTCCTGTCAAATGGGCTCTCCTGATTAAGTTTTAAAGTTATCTAAACTACAAGTCTGCCGGATTAGAAAATATAAAAGGATTGTTGCTGAAAAAAACACAGATTTCTGTTGTTTTTGATCCCACAGGTTTAAATCTAAGAAAGTAATTTGTCTATGTCATTTGATGCAACAAGTTTGTTTTCTGCTGGATTTTAAGTCAATAAATTAAGAATAAATTAGCCTGGCTGGGCTGCAAGAAGTGGAAAAACAGGTTTCTCCCAAGGGGAGGGCATTCCTCTCAGCAGATACTCACTGGCATATGATAATTGTGGGGTAGGACATACTTTTGTCTACAGCCAGAGAATGAAAAATGGCAGATTCTCCAGGCCAGTAAATGGACGTGTGAAGGGGTCATACACTTGGCTTGTAGAAGGTTCCCAAATGAGGGGTCTACTCCTTCAGCTCCAGGGAGAGACAAAAGTCGAACCATTTGCTGCTAAGAAAATGTAATGAACAATTTTTAGAGACTCATAACTTGCTATCAGAAATGGTGAAAAATATCAGAAGGACAGATTTGTTAGTCTAAATTTTGGCTTTACATTTCAAGATGTAGTGGAACTGTGTAGCATATTCTGAACAGGAATGGCGATATATGTGCTTTTATGGGAACTGTATTTATGTTACAATTGTTACACTTTACACACACATCTCTATGGTAAAGAAACATATTTGTGGAAATTTGGAGAAAGGTTGGAAATTGTTTTCATGAAGAAATGGACAAAATGCTGCAAAAAGGCGAAACAAGATCTCACAGCTGTGGGATTTTGATGAACAGATACGCCATCAAATATGGAATCCTTGTATGTAATTTTCATAGAGGTTACAAATGGATAAATATGTGACATCATCTGTCCTTGATCCAGTCACTCAGATGCAAGGCAGAGATGAGGCTCTGATCCAATCCCGGTCCACAGGGGCACGCTTAGTTAAGCCGGCCCATCACCCACTTTTGTGATGTCATTTGAAAGGATAAATAGAGACAGTTGACAACACATAGACACACCCACTCTTCTGATTCCAGCGAATCAGTTTGATCCAGCATTCAACATCCAGCAATCAACATCCTTCCAGATTCAGATGCCAAGGACCGGGCCAAGCAGTAGCTGAACCATTTTCAGCAAGGCCTCAAACCTCAACTTATCCTCACAACCCAGTCTAGCGCTGTGGTGTGGGAAAACATCCTGAAACTATCTGGCTTGCTACCATAATGCTTGCCTGATGAACTCGTCATCCCGCTGATTTGAAATACCCAGAAACAAGAAGGGCAGATCCTGTGCAGTTCCGGTGACTGGCCTAGCTGATCCAATCCCAAGCCAGATATACTGTCTTTCGTTGATAGATCCAATCCATTGACCAGAACAGTGACTGTCCAAAAATCTTAAAATTCCAGTGGATTGTGAATATTAATAGCACGCTAGAGAACTATTCTATACCTTGCATTATCTTGTTCCATTCTGATCTCTGAACTATCCCTACTTTCTCAACCAGTAACAGTGTCAACATCTTCAGTGCTATCTTATTCTGTCTAGTTTCTAAAATGCCATTTTCATAGTCATCTTTATTTGTGTGTCTCGGATCCATAAATCCCACTTTGAGTGTTTGGACTGGTGCCACCGGGAGAGGTGATGGGGATCTGTTACTGAAGTCATGAATCAGTCTCAGAGCTTACTTCATCCCGACTTGGTTGCCTAGCCTGAACACTCTAGCCTTGAATTAAAGCATAAGCCATATTTTCTGATTCTAAACTAAAGTCTGTGTCCAAATTTGTGTCTTTATTTTCGAAAAACACCTCCCACTAAAGCCTCTATAACTCCCTCAGTTCTTAAGATAGAAGTGAAATTTCAACTCCCATTGTATTATTAAAGTTTGCCACGACTTGACATTTAAAAGAGTTTTCATACATGTGAATTACTTTTAAATTATTTCCCACTTGGCCTTTGAGATCCCAACAGATCCCAACTGTTTCCTTCTGATTAAATCATTGCTTGAGTTTCCTTGCAACTGTTCAAAGAGGCTCCTGTAGGAATATATAATCATTTAAGCATTTTGAACATATTTAGTGTTTTTGTTCAGCCAATTTCAAAGCCATCCTGACAGTTGAAAAGTCAAATCTGTTTTTCTCTTGTGTTTAATGGGGGAAGGTGGGAGTGATATTCTGTTTAGTCTGCATTATTCCTGAATACCTGCTCTCTCCTCACCATCTATTTAAATTGCCTATTGGTGGGTTGAGGGGTGTTGCAAGGGGAACCCCTATCCATAGTGCTATCTGTTCCAAACCAACTCAGAAGTATTCTTTTCTTTGTGCATTCTTTTTGTGTTCATTACTTCATTCCTAGTGCATTAAATATATTGTTCATTGTTCCTGTCACCCCATTGGTGATTGTTGTTACCTATTAAAATATATTGTGATTTTAAATCCTAAATAAATAAACAAATAATTACCTTTACAACTAGCCTGATTCCTGATTCAGTATAACATGGGGGGTATTTTGAGAAGGGTATGATATCAGTGGTATATCATTCAGAATATTGAACTTATAGATACAAATAAAGACTTGGGTGTGTGCCTGATTGAAATCACTTACAGTAATGCATTACTTTTAAGAGACAGGCTTAAGAATGTGCATAGATTTTTTTTCGCTCTTGAGTGTTCGCAAAACTTTGGAGTAGTGTGAAATTAAACTGTATTCATGTGTTCAAGTGTTTCTTTCAAAAAATAATTTAGATGGAATTAGAGGGAATAATTACAAAGGCTTTTCACATGAAAAGGAAATTGTACATTTTAGTGTTGAACAATTAAAAAAAGTTGACTAAGGTCACAAAACGATTGCCCAAAGTTATTAGCAAATAATGTTTGGTAATTCCTATATTACTCAGTATGCAACTTAAGTATAGTGTGCCGACCACCGTGGTAGTGGCCCTGTAGTTATGGTTAAGTTGTTCAACTCATAGAAAGGGCACTTTTGGATGGCTTATAATTTTGCCCCCCCGCCCCCGGACGAATCCTCACCAAACTTTGCAGAAATGTATATGGCCCAGTCAGAATGATGCTGCATAGTGGGTGTGGTTTCGTCCAGGGGGGGCAAAGTTATATGGGTGTCCCAAAATGTGTGGAAATCCTCATAGATGCAATGGTAAATAAATGTTGCTTGTGCCTACAACCCAAATGCCTGCCGGTTTGTCACAAAATTTGCATCAGGAGCGGTGGCTTAATCCCAAAAACATGCTTGTGTAAATCCGGTGTAAATCCGTCCTGTGTTTTTTTCTTAAATGGCCAAAAAGTAGGAAAGTAGGTACAAATAAATTAGTGATATCTGAGTCCAGTCCACAAACTCACTTCCCTATTGTCTGTGGGCACATCTGCACCAATCAGGGGATGGCTTAATGTCTGGTGACATCTTACATGCCTGCTGAATGGATGTTGAAAAGTATTAGGTGTCTCATATTTTTGGAAACGGTTGCCATTTTGAATCCACGGACAGCCGCTGGTGTCCGTGCATAGCATGGTGGGGAAAAAGTCTGTAAAACACATTTGGCATTATTTGGTGGCCTAAAGAGGGGCTGGAAAGGATGCTGGAGTGGAATAAAGTGTACAAGGAGTGGATTTTATAGGTGAAAAAGGGGTTTGCAGATGCTGCAGGCGGACAGCACAGTGAGAAAAAAGTCTGGAAAACACATTTGGGATTATTTGGTGGCCAAGTGAGGGATGCGAAAGGGTGAGGGAGTGGAATAAAGATGATATGGAGCTGTTTTTATAGCTGAAAAAAGGGCATGCCACTGAGTCACTTATGGTGTCCGCATACATTATGACAATGGCTGGGGGTATTCAGGCGAGTTTTGTTATTTGAAGGTATTTTGTACATAGTTGTCTTATGGTTTAATTCTATTGTGGTGGTTGTGGCCACTGGCCACACACACTATAGTAATATATGTATAGTCATTATAGGTAATGTAGAGTATACAGTGTTTGTAATATGGTGGAATTATATAATTGGGGTGCATATGGCATTTATGATTGTAGTACAATTGGGGATAGCGCTTATATATTATGTATTTGATTATACTTGGTGTGGTTACTAAGTTGCATACAGTCATAAAATAGGAATCTCTGGCTCTTTTTCTGTGAAGAAACAGTATAATTTGTTGAGTAGGATAGTATAAAAGCTTTAATTGCATACAATTTTACACATACATTTACTTTTTTTGACCCTCATAAACAGTACATTCTATGTATTATGTTTGGTATAACAATAGTGTGTTGTTGTATTGACATCAAATAATCATTGGGAAAACAAATCCATAAAGGAATTTAAAAAACGATTACAATTGTGTGAGTGTAAGTGTGATACTATGTTTGTTTGAAATGTGTTATAATTAAGGGAATGTTTAAAGTAGTTAGATACCTGTTGGTGTATTCTAACTATATTAAACTTTACAAGAAGTTTTGCAGTAACAAGAACTGTGATGGCGTATTTGAAGTGTATTGCAATAATGTTTTTTTTTTTTAAGAAGTATTATGAATGTAGTCAGATACCTGTTGGCATATTCTAACTATTTATTATGCTATAGTAATATTAAGGAGGCATTTGTTAGATTTGATGGTAACCTATGTTTTGGAGTAACCAACCACTTCTTTTTCTGACACATGCAATATTGTTCTATTTGAATGACCTCCCCCATAGACATTCGGCTTTAACCCACACAGTGGGAGATACTGCAGGTTAACGGCTGTTCAAATTACTAGCATGGCAGAAAATGCGACAATCAGTTTCACTGAGCCACAAATATTAGACACGATTCAAGGTCCCTCATTCTTTGATCCCACGAGAACTAATCAACCAGCAATTCCCTCAAATACAGGTGATGACATATTGAAACTTAAAAAGAAGTGTTTCAGAATGGAACTTCAAGGACACTTTTTAAATGAATACTTAAAAGTCACAATAATACCGGCACGTTTAATAGTCAGGAATGAACCTTGTCTATTTTTGGAAGACAGGGAATATATGACAATCTTTAGCTACATAGCAACGAAATGCAGTCGGGATCTAATGGTTTTAATGATAAACATTGCTCAGAGAATAAGCAGTTCATCCTCGGAAGACAATTTGTGATACAACCAGAGACCTTTTCAGCAAAAGTTTCCCCAATCATCACCTCATCCTTTGTTTTTAGGTGGAGGTGGGCCATGAGGCAACCCATGGGGACCACCACAATGGGGAACAAAATACGGAGGAGGCAGGGGATGGATGAGATCCCATAGGAGGAGATACTAATAACAAATGATTCCAACAATTTACTGATATTTAATTGGGCTGACATTGAACTGTCACAAGCAGAGACCTCGGTTTTAGCAAAATGTATGTCCTTTGTGCCCATATTACACACTGATTGGTGCAATTTGTAAATGGAGGTTCACCAGTTCCTATGGTCCGTTAGGTTACGAACCTTCTTCCAGGAACATATGACTCAAGATCAGAGCAAGATTCAGGACTTCATGTACAATCTACCTTTACACCCTCAAATAATCAAGTACCAGGGGATTCACTCAATTTTCAGAAATGCATCCTACAGGATCTGGACAAATTAAAAACAAGAAGGAGTAGGATCCACCAGAACTTGTATACAAAGGAGAGACAAGGCAATCAAAAGGTTGTAATCAAACCTGGAGATAAAGGTGGCGGAATAGTCATCATGTCCACCTCCCAATACAAACAGGGGGTAATGACACTATTGGATAATGGGGAAAGCTACAGTGACCTTCTTAAAGATCCAACAAAGGAAATTCAACAAGAAATATCTGTCACAGTTTCATATACCCTGCAGTGTAATTGGTTCATAGAGAAGGAAGCTGACTTCTTGACCAACTCACAAGGAAGGGTTCCCTGGTTCTATGCACTACCAAAAATCCACAAAGACTCCCTCAATCCGCCTGGTAGACAGATAGTATCTTGCTGCGGGTCTAGTCTCCAACCAAATTGCGGTTATATTCCTTAAACCTTTAAGTGCCCACACAGCCACATACCTATGCAACACCACTTATTCTATACAAGTTTTTGAAGGACAGGATTTCAACACAGAGAAACAACTACTAGTGACAATGGATATTAAGTCACTATATACTAGCATTCCACAGAATGCAGCTATTCAATGCACCAGGGAATGGCTAGCAACTGATGCTACACAAACCCAAGTTCCAATTAACGTTATAATGGAACTCATGACCATTGGCCTGTGTAAGAATTTTTTCATGTTCTACAATGAGATTTATTTCCGAACCAAAGACACTGCGATGGGCACAGCCTTTGCACTGAGTTAAGCAATTCTATACATGGCCAAATATGAAAAAGACTTTGTCCTCTCAAACGTAAAGCCATGGAGAAAATATGTGAAACAATGGTACAGATATATTGATGAGGTCATCTTCATTTGGGATGGCATGAGGGATGAATTAAAAGAATGTTGGACGTGGATCAACACCTGTGATAGACACATCCAAATCACTATGGAACAGAGTAATGTTGAAATCTATTTCATGGATTTGACCATTAAACATAGACATGGAAAAGTAGAATGTGACCTGTACCATAAACCAAGCGACTGGAACACTTTACTCCATCATTCAAGCAATTATCCTATCCATTTGCCATACAGTCATTGGACGACTCTTATAGACATGCTGAAATCATGGCAACCAGATCGAAGTCACAAGGTTACCCCAGAAAACTCTTGAACCACTCCAAAAAATGAGCCAGATACACTGATCTGGGACCACTATTACTACTCAAGGACGCAACAACCGTGGAAAGCAATGCATGTCTCACTTTTAAGATCATGCATAGAACCCACACATTTTAACAGTAAGAGAATTATACAGAAATGTTGGCCACTAGACAAGCTCAATTTACCAGATAAATCAATACCATGCTTTGCTTTCAAATGTGCAAGGAACATTCAGGAGCACCTGGTACACTGCATGTACAGACAAGCGACCTCAAACATCGGGCTCTGGAACCTGCGCACAACAAAAGGGCCCTTCCCGTGCTGAAACTGTGTAGCATGTACATTTACATACAAGATACAAACGTTCATGGTCAGCACGAGACAATGGGTAATAAAAGACCTAATCAACCGTAAAACCAGTCAAGCATTCTACTGCATACAATTTCCATGTGGGCTAAGGTACATAGAACAGACCATGTGCATGGTCAATAAGAGAATCTCGGAACACAGGTCTAAAATTCACTGTAAAAATATCACAGTACCACAATTGGCCCACTACATTAAAGCCCACTACACAGCAAATTATGTTTTCTGGTGGACAGTGGAAAAAGTAAAAGGAGGACACAATGTACAGAGAAGCCTCTTGGAGAAAGAATTACGTTGGATACATCGAATGGACACTTACAATCATGGCTTGAATGAACAGTTCCAGCCTATTACATACCGAAAAGGAACGAGAAGTGACACCCAACTAACACCGAAGGCCCACCCGCACTAATGGACCCCAGATCGGGACTATGTCCTCTCAGACATAGAAACAAATATCTTCATAGATGGCTTCACTACATCTGCCTCTGCACATAGACATGCCGGTATACCCTGTGGACAACATCCACACTCTCCATAATACCCATTCCAACTCACGGCCACACCGCGTATAAAATATAAGCCTGTGTTAGACTTCTATCAGACTCTTGAGAGTCCGGGTTTTCTACTTTTTCTTACCCCTGGCCAAGCTACCATTCACACATGTAAGAACAGTGCTGAGGGTCCTCCCTTCCGATCCATACAACATTTGCATGGTTATCAGCACTACATTAACTTCACTACCTATGCGTCCTATCCAGCGGGCGGACATTCTTCCCCATTCTTTGAGCCACCAACACGCGTTCAGTTACCATAGTAATGACACTCGCAACATGCCAAACCAATAAAAATCCTGAATGCAAGTAACATACAGGTTGCCAGGACAACCGTCCCAACACATTTGCAGATGCTTGTAGAGACAGCTATTGGCAGAGAGTCACTTACCAGTTTGCCATGAAGCATCTGATACACCGAAGGTAAACATAACATGGGACCAGCACTCTGCCTTCCTGATCCCCCATGCCCAGACAGACAGCAGGGCACCGAAAATCCAGCTGCTGCCACACGGGCAGCATTGCACTCTGACCTTTCACCTTATGCACTACACGCTAATCGCCCCATACTCGCCACTGATCAAGCTTGCTGTTGTCTTTTGTTCATTGCAGGAGCAAGTTTATGTTATGTTTATGTTTATCAATCTGTTTATGCTATACATGGATTTATACTGCTTTAGTCCACTGCGGAAGACACAGACTAATGTTGGCAATAAAGTAATATCAAATATTGCCACTATCTACCTACCATCATTGTTTGACCAGTTTTCTTCCCTGCTTACTGTTCATTATTTTTCCCCAAAATAATTTCCTTTAGAAAAATAAATATTTAACGCACTCATTTACATTAACTATATGGGTACTCAAAGTGCAGGTGACTGGATCTGACATGGGATTATGGAATTAGCAACCAATCTTCAGTTATGACAGTTCACGTCCAGAATCTGTCTCTATTCTTATTATTACTTCTTATTCTTTATTTCTGAGTGCTATACTTGCTTTTTGGTATCGGCAGTTTAGTGGACTGAAGTGGCTGTGTCACCAGTGTGGTATATTATGCCTACTGTTGTGAAGGTTTTCTTGCCAAGAGATACTTGGCCATGTGTAAAGCTAGTGAGCTTACAGTTGTTTTTGTACCATCTGCATTGTACCTTAGAAGCATTAGTATGACATATAGGCTAAGTGAGTTTATTTGTATGTTGGAAAAATTGTCTGAATTGTGAAACGGGCATAATATGTAATGATTTTCATTCACAATTTGGAATGGATACTTATACAAATCGTTCAATAGGGATGTGCTCTTGTGAAACATGGTTGCAGATAATGCATGTATGGTTCCACATGTATGGCATCTGGAAGATTTAATTTATAGGGATGTTTTTGGTTTCCAGTATTTGTTGTAAGTACATTATGAATTCTTGTGGATCTGCCTGTGTGTTTGTGGTATATTTCGCCATTCCTGCACAGTAATCCAATTCATGCCTTATACCTGAGACACTGTAATTGCTGTCAGGATTATTTGTGGCATTGCTATGAAGGCGGAGCATTTGCAAATACAACTGGTACGACAAGTTTAACTAAATGTTGGGAACAATTGGTGAACATTGGGAGACAAGATTGATGGTTACATTTGCATAGAAGTTTACTCCAGTTGTGTTGCTAAATGTAAATGGATCAGGGAGTTGTGTCTCTGCATCCTTTGATGGGCCTGCAGTTCTTTTCTGAGAAGAGATATTTGTCTCTTTGTATTCTGATGGACGTCTAATTGAATTTGTACTAGACAGTTTTATGGTTGTATTATTTGATGGAGATGCAGTGGTTGTTGTTTCTTTAACGGTATTATTGTGAGATCTGTCATAGGTTCTGTTTGTATTTGTTTTCTTTTTAAAGGTTTTCTATTATTAGGTACAGGGTACATATCTAGATGAGGGGTGTATAGTGCATGTAGCCTGTTGTATTCTAGGATGCAAGGAATGTCAGCGTTGACTTTGTTTGCATCAAAGTTAACTAGGAATAGAGCATTGAGTGTACACAGATGTGAAAGTGCTACATAACTCATACCTTCTTTAGAAACTGTGCTGCCAATGTCAATCAATGTATTATTTAGGATTAGACCTTGCGATTTGTGAATAGTGACAGCATATGCAAGAGATACAGAGAATTGTTCTCTGCATACCTGCATGTCTTTGAAAAGACAGAAGTGTGCTATTGTGTGGACAATTATTTTAACTTCTGCAAGTTTGTCAAAGTGGATGTTGACAAACTGAAAGCCCCTCATTACAACCCCGGCGCTAAACCATGGCGCTATTAGCACCATGGTTGGTGCCGGTGTTGTAACAAGTCTGCCATGGTGGAATGGGGAGATACCGCCCCATTCCAAGGTTGGCGGGGCGGTATTTCCCAATTTCACCATGGCCCTTCCCCAACCCATTTTTGCCCCATAGGGCTCAATGGGACTGGGGAAGGCGCTAAGTACGGTACTGCAAATTGCGGTACCGTAATTAGCACCGAGGTCCCTTTGCGGCACCCTACTTTAACAGCTGGTAAAACCAGCCGTTAAGGTCGGGTCCCGCAAAGGGACTTCGTAATCAGGCATTAAGGGTTTAACGGCGCCAACACCTTTTACGGCGCCATTAAACCCTTAACGCCAGGGTTTTAATGACCCCCAATGTTGTTGTCATGTGGATATGTTTGAAAGCCAACAATTTTTCCTATTACTCCATTGACCAAACCTTGTTCTACATCAAGGTTATGTTTTAGAATTATTCTGCAGTTTAGATACAGAGTTAATCTGCCTGATTCATGGAATTATTTGCGTGAAAAACGCAGATCTGCGCACCTTTCTGCCCAAAAATCCCTGTTTGAAGTATGGGGATTTTCGGGCAGAAAGGTGCGCAAATCTGCGTTTTTCACGCAAATAATTCCATGAATCAGGCAGAATATCTTTTATAATCCAGCTCTGCAGGAGGTACATTTTTCTAAGCTATTTAGTCGTGCTCTTGCTTGTTGACACATAGTTAGGGAGTGTTATGCTGTGCACTTCTAGTTTGTGTAGCTGAAATGTACTATGGGTTGCTTTTTTTTAACATTGTCTTTTTAAATTGACTACAACAAGGGTTGGCATTAAGGACATGCATTTTCTATTTTGGTGAGTTAATTGTTCCATGACATCAGGAGCAGATGTGCTTTATCATATATCTTATAGATTAGTATTTAAGATTGATTTTGTATCTTTAGTAAGAAGACCAGTTAGAATGCTTTTTAAAGCATATGTGAGGTCTGCAGATTGACACATGTTTTGAGTTAGTTTTCTGCAGAGAAAATGTTTTAGAGATTTACATTTCCAATGCTGCCAAGGGTGCACATTGTTTGTGTCCTAATGTTTTCAAAATATGTTGACTTTTTACTGGCGTTAACTGTAGGAGGTCTCCAAAAACAATAACGTGTTTTCCTCCTTCATAATTGTAATTGGTTATTCATAATTATTTGTAGTCGGTTTGTAGGACTTCTTGAATTCTAAGGTGAATTAAAGCCAACATGAGGTTGGAAGCCATGCTTACGTCATCTATCAGGAGCACTTTCATTTGTTTCAGAATTCTGTGTACTTCAGTAGCAGCTATTGCTGATAATTTGTAGTATTTTTATGTGTTTTGGTGTTCTACTGGGAGGAGCAGTAGTCGGTGTAAAGTGACACCTCCTATGTTTTAGGCAGCTAATCCTGCGCGGGCTGTTACAATGTGCTGATTATGGTAATGAAAAACATTTTTGTTTTTTTAATTAAGTGTATTTGGTTTATTACAAACCTTTCACAATTAGCAAATGTTTTAACAAAGAGATCAAGCATAAACAAAAAGAAGTCATACGTAGAAAAAGAAGAAAAAACCAAGAACAAACCAAAAACAGAACAACAAACCTTAACAGAAATCTAACTTTAAAAAAGCCTCCAAATTACTTGAAAAGTATTTAAAAAACAAGTTTTAAAGAAGATTGAACCTAAAAACATTTCGTCTTTTTAGCTATACCAAATGAGTTTTTTACCATTTCATCTTCTTCATTGAAATGGTCTAGCCTTTTGAGGGTTTGTTCCAAAAATCTTACCATTGCAAAGTTGATTCTTGGGGTTCGGCAATTGTATATTAGACTCCACCATTTCTCGGAGTCTAACCCACATAGATCTACGATGTTGCTGTTTAGATCTACGATGTTGCTGTTTAGGTACAGATTTCAGGGATCTCTTAGCTTTGGGCAAAATAGCACCAAGTGGCTGAGAGACTCTTTGCTTCTTTTGCACAATCGGCACCTATCTTTTCTTATCTGTACGTATCTTTTCTTTGGTATATCTTCCCTTCGTTGTTTTGTTTTGGAGAACATTTTACCAGAACCAGCTTCACCACTTACATATAGGAGCAGAGGTGTATCCCTTTTAAGGCTACAAGATTTAGTTTCATGTTTAAAACCATGTTCACATTTTTCAGTGACTTCCATTTAGCTGTGATTTCAGCACTGACAAGTCTTCTTTAGATTGTTTAGATTGAAACACAGAATGTTCTACCTCAGTCATGGCTATTTCTGCTTCTTTTAGAGTGAGTGCTTCTCCAAGTGGTTGTTGGCTTCCTGTAAGGGGAGGTTTACTGTCTTCTGGATTGTCTTTATCTATTAGAGCTTCAATTTCTTCGTGTTGGTGTTCGTTGTCCAACATTTCTTTGTATTGTTTGAAATTGACATGTGTTATACTGCTTTCATTTGCTTTCAATGCAGCTTCAAATGAGACATGGCTACCTAAAAATTCTTCATCTTTCGTCCAAGGTTTAACAAGTTGCAGTAGGGCCATGTATAAAGTTCTCTATGTTGCAGAGATTTAAATGATAACTGTATATGGTTAATTAGGCTGGGTTTGGCAAGTTTCACTAAGCTTCCTTCACACGTTGAGATGGAATATTTTCCAGTTGTCTCCTCTGGAGTGACATTGTTTTTGTAGAGGTAGTTTTAGGTTATGTTTTACAGACACATGTTTTGCAAAGCAGTACTGTTTGGGTAGTAGGTGTTAATTATTATTATTTATTTTCAATGTCCTGGCTGTTGGGATCATTTGTGGCTATTTTTTCTATCTCTTGGTAGGATGTTAGTACTTTTTTTCAGGATGAAGCTGGACCAAGCTTTAGCTAGACATTGGGCCTCATTACGACCCTGGCAGTACGGGTTAAACGGCGCCGTAAAAGGTGATGGGGCTGTTTAACCCGTTCTGCCACATTACAAGGTCCCCTCGCGGGACACGTTAAGCACGCCAGGGAAAACCAGGCGTGCTTACCGGGTCCCGCGAAGGGAAGAGGGAGCAAACAACGGCCCATCTCGTTATGGCCCGTTGTTTGCTCCCTCTCCCATTCCCATTCAGCCCTATGGCGGCTGAAATGGGAATGGGGAAGGACCGTGTCCGGGTCCTTGAGGGAGGAATTACCGGGCCATCCGAACTCAGAATGGCCCGGTAAGTCCTCATTCCGAGGACCCGGACACGGATGCGATTACGGCGGCATGGCTACCAGCCAAACTCGTAATGAGGGCCATTGTGTTCAGATTTGCCATATGAAGCTGTGGCTGTTAAACGGTCTGCAACTTCATAGCATCCGCATTCTCTACGGGGGGGGCTTTTTTATACCAAAGATGTACGATTCGCTTGTGTTTTTTGTCAGATGATATGTCATCGCAGAAGTCTTTTAGCTCTGTTTTCTCAGCTTTGGTGAGATAGGCTGTGACATATCTTGTAACTGTAGTGGAATTGTCTGCAATGTATGGTGTTTCTATGTTTGCATGACAGAAGAGGGCAATGATTGCATTGTAATTATTGATGTACTTGGATGCTTCATGGCTTTTACTGTTGTATGTGTTTAGCGGATTTGCCTTTTACACTGGGTCTAACAGAAGACATCAAGCTATTTACTTGTCCTTTACTTGTCCTTTCTTGCAAACTGGTCTAGGGAAGCCAAAGCGACATTTGGTATAGTATTTATATTTGTTTTTATATCTACATTGGTGGTATTTGCCACAATTATGTTTTTGGAAGGTTAAGATTTGTGTAAGTAGGTCACTATGTGTGGTTCCTGAAGGGATGTCAGAGGTAATGTATTTTTCAATACACTGTAAAACAGTGGCATGATATGATATGATATGGCATTTGTAACGCGCCTATACACAAGTGTTTCGAGGCGTAATGAGGCAAGGCAGGGGGAAACAGAGGGAGGACAGACTACGATCTTACTAGGCAGGGTGTCACTTAGATCATGCAAGTGCATGGGAAGGGGGAAAGGGATAAGTGCAGGGGAGAGGGGGTAGGGGAAAGTGCAGTACAAGGGAAAGTAGAATAAATAAGATAATAGAAAGGGCAGATGGTGGCAAGTGCAGGTAAGAGCAGACATAAGTGCTGGTAGGGGACTGTAGGCATACAGAACAACAGTCCCCAGGTGCAGGGGTTGCCAGGGAAGCAGTGCAGGTGTGCAATTGGCGGGGCCAGGGCCTAGAGATCAGAAGGGTGGCCAGGTAGCCAGTGCGATTACAGACAGGAATCCAGCAGGGGAGAGGGGGAGAGAAAGCAAAAGCAAAGAGGTAGGTTTTGAGGTGCTTCCGGAACCGGAGATGGTTCTCCTCAAGTTTCAGGGAGGAAGGAAGGCTGTTCCAGAGGGAGACCCCTGCCGAAGAGAGCAATCTACCACCAACTCGTTTCTTGGAGAAACAACTGACCCTGAGGGAGTTGGAGGCAGATGAGCAAAGAGCTTGAGTAGGAGGATATTTGGGAAGAGAGTGTTGAAGGTATTGCGGCCCCAGACAGCCTTGTGGACAATGCAGAGAGTTTTGAACTTAATACTTGCAGCAACTGGGAGCCAGTGCAGAGATTTCAGTCCTGGATAGATACGATCCCTGGGCTTGAGGCCAAGGACAAGTCTCGAAGTACTGTTCTGGATAAGTTGCAGGGGGCGGAGAGTAGAGGCAGGCAGATTTAGATAGAGGCTGTTACAATACTCCAGTCTCGAGAGAACCAGGGCGCTGGAGACGGTGAGCTTCTGGGGGAAGGAAAGGAAGGGAAGAAAACCTCTGAGGCAGTGTAGCTGGTAATGTGACTTCTTAGAGACGTCGGAGATGTGAGGAGAGAAGGAGAGTGTGGAGTCAAAGTTGACTCCAAGGTTTTTAGACTTGCAGGTGGGGGCAGGAAGAGGGCCAAGGGAGGCCGGCCAAAGAGCTGTAGGGAAGGAGGGAGTGGGTGTGCCAATGAGTAAAATATCAGTCTCACTGGCATTAAGGGAGAGGTCATTGGTGGGACACCACTCCTGGATAGCAGACAGACAGTCAGAGATGAGGGAAGGAGAGGAGGAGGCCGAGGGTAGCCTGAAAATGAGCTGGGTGTCATCCGCATAGCACTGAAAATTGGGGCAGAGAGCGGCGATGCGGTGGGTTAGGAGTGCCAGGTATTGGTTGAACAGCCAGTTAGATCCCTGGGGGACACCACAGGTAGAGAAAAAGATATCAGAGAGGAAGGACCCAAGTTGGACCTGGGAGGGTCGGTCAGAGAGGAAAGAGGTCAGCCACGTCAGAGCCTGGCCAGTGATACCCAGGTTATCACGGAGACAGTTGAGCAGGATGGCATGGTTGACAGTATCGAAGGCAGAAAAGAGATCAAGCAAGATGAGGACACATGGGGTAATGGAGTCAAGGTTGGAGAGCAGGTCTTCACGGATGTTCAGGAGAGCAGTTTTCGTGCTTCTGGCAGCTCTGAAGCCAGACTGATGGTCGTGAAGACAACCAACAGACTCAGTGTGGAGATTAAGCTGGGAGCTGGCCAGTTTCTCCAGGAGCTTGCCCAGGAAAGGAGTCATGGAGATTGGACGATAGTGATTAAACTGTAAATACATAAATAAATATTTTAACTTTGCAAACCAGCCTGATTCCTGGTTCAGTGTGACCGGGGGGGGTTCCAGGAGAGGGGCGTGATATGAGTGGTATATCATTCAGAATAAAGAACTTTTAGACAAAAATAAATAAGGATTTCAGTTGTGCATTACATGGCAGGCGTTGACTTGGGTGAGTGCCGGATTGAAATCACTTACAGCTTGTCCAGGCAGGGAGTGATGGACATTGGGTGGTAGTTGGCCGGGCAGGAGGGGTCGGCAGAGGGTTTCTTAAGGAGGGGTGCACATGTGAGTGCTTCAAGGGGGATGGGAAGACTACAGTTACAAAGGAGTGATTGCAGAAATCAGCTAGGGCAGGGGCCAGGGAGCCAATATGGTCCTTGATAGTTTTGGAGGAACAGGGGTGAACCTGTTTTGACGAGACCTTCATAGATCGGACTTGTCTAGAAACCTTGTCAGCAGAGAAAAGGGGAAAGGCAGAGAAGGAGGGAGGGGGGTGGCTGCAGAAGGGCCAGAGGAAGAGCAAGGGATGGAGGGATGGAGGCGATAGGAGGAGAGTGAGGACAGGATGTCCTGAGTTTTTTAATTGAAGTGAGAAGCCAGTGCCGTGCAGAGGGCCTGGGAAGATACAGGGGAGGTAGAGACTGCAGCAGGATTGGCTAGTTCCTTGCAGATTTTAAAGAGTTCAGCCGAGTTGTTAGATGCTGCAGAGATGTGGGCTTGGATATATGCTCTCTTCTTGGTGAGGACGGAGAGCCGGTATTGTCTTTGTAGTAGGCGACAGGCAAGTTTGTCAGATGATGAACATGAAGCACGCAATTTCCTCCCGGCCACCCTGCACTTGCATTTTAGGGTGAAGAGATCAGAGTCATACCAGGAGTTACACTTGGCTTTGGGCTTCAGGCGGATTCTCATGATAGGGGCAAGGATATCGAGAGTATCAGATATAGAAGCGTGGAGCAGGGAGAGGGCTGTGTCACGCTGAGTGTCAGCGACAGAGGGAGGAGGGGGTGAGAAGGTGGTGGCGAAAGCCTCAACTGACACGCACTTCATAGGTCGAATGACCGAGAAGATGGGTGGCAGTGATGGAGGTGGCTTGGCCTGGGGGCTAGGGAGGATGAGGTGGAAGTCTAGGAGAAAGTGATCACTCCAGGAGTTAATCAATGTCTTGCCCAAATTTGAAAGCATCTTTTATCTACAAAGACATGTGAATGTGTGGTGCTCCTCTGGATTGATATTCTTTTCGCCAAAGAAAGTGTTGCACTTCTACGAGCAGAGGGGTAGTTTTATTGCAGATGAAGGTCAGCATGGCAATGAAGCAATGGTAAAAGTACATTTATACAGAGTTCTCTTGATGTTTTTATATCTATTCCAACTTGATTTTGGTTTGCAGAACGTAAGAAGTTGTGCAAGTCATCCCATGCGTACATCAAATAAAGTAACAAACCATGTGTCTGGGCCTTTGTTCCTTAGCATAAAACGTACAACAGCATGATGTCAGAACCAGTATTTGTTTGTACCACTCATGTTTGCCAAGAGATTTGTGATACTTGACTGCAAAAGTTCATCAATGTCGTTTATCTTTTGAAGCAGTTGGGTAGCTGGTATGTTTAAAAAATGAGAGCCTGTTTTTAATTTGTGTGCAACTCCATAACATAGAGTTGCTAGTTCACTTTCGAATGGGAGGTGGAAAATGTATTCTACATTGTGTCTGAATCTGGGGTCTTCAGAATAGATTTGTAAAGAGCAATATTCCGATGCACTAATTTGTGTGGATCTTTCATCATATCTTCCTCCTTTTCCTGTTGGAAGGAGTAGACAAAAAGAATGTGCATCAACACTTTTTTCCCATATGCTAATTTGGCTTGATGCATTTGATAAGTTTCTAATGCATTTTCAATGGTGTCTTTGGAGTGTAGTGGGCGAAATGTAGACTGGTCTAAAATGTTGGCTGTAGTAACAGGAAGTACACGTTCAAATTGGCCTGTTGCTGGTGAATCTTGAATTATTTGAGTGGTTTCTCTTAGGTTTTCCTCTATGTTTATGTCTTTATAGTATTCATTGTTTTCTTTCAGATATTGTAGGGCTTGTCTAACTTTGTTTAAGTCAACTTGTTGTTGCCAACCTCTTTTGTTGGTACACCATTAACTAGTACAATCAAAGATTGATCTTTTGGCCATTGTACTGCTAGAGTTTCTACATTTTCTTTAAGATCAAATGGCAAATATACTACTTTTCCACGGATGCCTTTTAGTCTCTCTGATGCAGGCAATTTAACGGTTTTTGGGTGAAGGCATACTATATCTTGAAATGGGTGCATTGTTTGGATTATAATGTTCTCATTCAAGTAAAGTTGTTGGAGAGCCTTTGGAAGTGGCAATATTTCAAAGTTATTAGTGATAGCGTGTGATGGCATTTGGTTATTGTCAAGCATTGTATAGCAGTACATGCTAAATATTGATATGTCTGTTATTTTTAATTTATGTTCTGTTGTTAGATATAAAGCTAATTGAAACCATTGGGATTCCTCATTGTTCTCTATTTTGTAGGCCATAGCTACTATTGTTGGCTCTTTTTATAATAGGTTACGCAACAACAGACACATACTTGGTCTGGTATTTCAGCAGATGTCTTTTGAAATGTAGCTATTACTTATTTGTATTTGTGTATTAGGAGGTTGGTGTTTGTGAAGTTTTCGCGAATGTTTTCTGCAGTTACTGAATTTTCGGAGTCAACTTCAGTTCCTAAGTATTTACTTTGGATGTGCTCTATTTCTCAAAGGATTTCTGTGGCTGTTCCATGTAGGAGAATGGTATTTAAATTGTGTCGATCTCGAGCAGTGCTCTTTGATTAGTATAGTTTAAGCACAATATTCTGTATAGTGGACTGGTGTGTTGCTAACATTTCTGATGTGGTGTTTTCGCAAGACGTGCCTGAAATGCAGGCTAATGAATGCCCTCGAAGTCCAGTATGGCTGCGCACTGGACAAGAGTCCATGGTTTGTAAAGTTTTCATTTTAGTTTTGTCTTTTAGTTTCACATAGTGATTGAGGAATTGTCACAAAGATTTCAAGGATTATTGGCGTGCATTACACATTGAGCTGCATGTCGATTTAAAGACTGGACGGTTTGTTTGGGTGAAAGCAATATTTGGTTGAAAGATATTTTTTCTATAAAAGATTCTTTTGCCACAATGATGTCTCCTACTATGTCATATCCTCTGCCTTTACTGTCTATGGCAATTGGGATGTTTTGTTTTTGTTTATAAGCCTCTTCATTGAAATATGGTTCTGTTCTGCTTATTTGAATCCATTCACCTTGACAGAAGTTTGAAAAGGTATCTATATTGACATTGCCCATGTTTAGAAGTACTTTTTGTAATGTATTGATTCATTTAGTTAGTGGTTTCATTCTGTTTAAAATCAATATAAACAACTTTCTCCTTAGAAGAAATGCGCTGTCAATTAGAGTTTCGGGGAGTCGTCTTCTGCAGCAGTTTTTAAGGGTAGATTGTGACTTTTCAGCTATCTTTATAAGATTTTGAAGAACTCTACAGTGGAATTATTTTTGCAAAATACATTTTTTGAATGGTTTACTGTGGCTACATTAACATTAGTAGATACAGTGTTAGGTTCATTAGTAGATCTGGTTTGTTTGTCTTTTTTTAACTTTTCATTTTTTGGAAGAGGGCCCTTACTTTTTTTAGTGGTTGCTGGTTTAATTTTGTTGAGTGAGTTTACCTAGCTGTTTTGTTTTAATGTTTTCTATAAATTGTTTTAGAGGTGGATGACTATATGGCTTGCTTGTATTCTTAGCTGCTCTATGTTTTCTTTGATTTCTGCAGAGTTGCTTTTTAGTAGGCATTCTGTTCTGTCTTTTCAGAAAGAAGAAAGTTTGGGCTTGAAAGTTGTGGGATGTATCTTCATGTATTGTGCATTGATGTGTGGGTGTGATTGTACAGATGACGAGAGTGCTGTGTGATTGTGTAGTAAGGTGATAGGTGTTGTGAAGATTCTAAGAATAAGAGTGTGTTCAGGTGTGATGGGATTGGGTTAGTGAGTAATGGAGTGGTGGTGTGATTGAATAAGTGGGGACATTATGATGTTGTGAGGAAAACAGTAGTTGCAATTGTGGTGTTTAGATTGGAATATAAAGAGTCTGAATGTTGCAATATAATGAGTAAGAATGAAATAAATGTTGATTTGAAAAGAATACTATAGGCTAATATATATTGAAAGTACATTGTTACAGTTAGAAAAATATACATGCTATATTCATGTACTTACTTTGTAGGATGTGAAGAGTTTTATTTTTCGTTAGCTGTCTTTGGCAATCTTCTTCATCTTTACTATAATTGTAAAAATAAAAGGTAGTGGGTATATGTGGTCATGGTGAAGTATGTTTAGTAAGCAAGGTTGTTATGTATGAAGGTAGGAGTTGTTGGGAAAAAAAGTTAATCAAGTTGTGTTATGGATAGTGTATGAAAGTGTGTTAACTATGTTGTTAAAACAATTGGTGTATGAGTAAGGCTGTTTTTGTGATGTAATGGATTTGTAAAATGTTGCAGTGTTTTTACGAATATGAAACTGCTGTCTAGTGGTATCGCAATGGCATATTGTTGTTGCAGCAGTGTTTTTTGTCTTATACTAGAGGTTCGGAAAGAAGGGTACTTTATATGTAAGGTGAAGTGTTGTATATTGTTACTTTGGTGGTATACACATATGTGTGAGCAGAGGGAGAATGGTGGCAGTGTAAGGGATGTAGTGAGTGAGGTTGGAAGGTGTGAGATTTATATGGAATGTAAAATCAAAAACACTGATTGCTTAAACATTTTTCATTTTAGAAGCATTTTCATGAGCGTTAAAAAATTCAGATGTGCATTTATAGCAGCACTGTGTGTAACATTTTTGTAAAAGAAAAGAAAAGCAGATGGAAAAGATGTGTAGAACATTTTTAAGTGGCTGTTGGTGTGTGGAAGTTTAATAAGTTGTCAGTACACGCATACTTGCCAACATAAGCAATAGCAATATGTAGGTGATTAGGAAGTCTTGTTTTTTTTAACTTTGCATTCTGGGAGTTGTAATTGCACTTGTTACATAAAAAAGGTCCCAGAATGCATAGAAGAAACTAAGACTGGATAAGTGCATACAGACTGGAATGGGTCATGTTTGCAAGCATGCATGTACTGTCAAGATATTAAACTTCCACACACTAAGTGGCACTTAAAAATGTTGCACACGTTTTTTGCATCTGATTTTTCTATGTTTTACAAACAAGCTATAGACTGTACAGCTGTAAATGTATATATGCATTTTTTTTTACTTTTGTGAACATTATTTTAAACAGAAATATTTGTAAATGCAAAGCATTTTCCATTTTTCATTTAATATAAATGTCACTCTTTGAATGTTGCAGTCCAGGCATGGTTATTTTTTTTGCCATTCTGTAGTCTAAGTTGTGTAATGGGAGAAGTGGTATTACAAGTCACAGAATGCAAAGAAAGAAACCAAGACTTGATAAGCGGCTATAGTTTGGAATGAGTCATGTTGGTAATTATGCATGTCTGGCACCATATTAAACTGGCAAACACCAAGTGACGCTAAAAAATGGTCGACAAATCTTTACTATCGGCTTTTCCTTTCTTCTATAAAAAGTTACACACAGTGCTGCTATAAATGCATACATGTATTTTTTAAATTTCAAGAAAATGCTACTAAAAAGAAACATTTTAAATGACAGCATTGTAAGTAGCTGCCACTTGATGTGTACAGGTGCTGAATGCTGTAATACATAGAATTTGCTAGAGTGGTAAACAAAAGAGAGTATGCTTACTGAGAAGCTTATTATAGGGCAAGTGACAGGAACTCTGTATATATACATTTGTAAAAGAGTTGAAAAAAAAAATTAAAAAAAGATAAGCATACCTGGACTATGTCTTGTTAGATGCAAATGTTGTTGACTCTGCAAATAGAAATCTTGGAAAGTTTCACAGTAGTTTTTTATACCGGTGGCTGTGAGCAACAGAAGATATGTACACTGAGAGTTCAAGAGGACATCTGAAAGGTTGAACTAAAATGACAGCGTTACATGTAGAATTTTTTCGTGTGATTGGTTGATGGATCTGTGACTGTTTGAAAGCAGCATTTGAGGGAGTGTTACAAACATGAAAGTAGAAAGGGTAAAAGGGATGATGCCTTCTGCTACGCTGTCTGCGGTCAACCCCAGTAGTTATGGATGTCTGCGGACATCGGGGGATAAGCCAATCAGGTTTCCTGTGTATGGTATACAGGAAGAGAGGGTAGAAGAGAGGATAGCATGAGAATTGTTTTGTGAGTGCACTGAAGATGACTATGGCTATGTTTTGAGGAAGCAGAGTGTATGGATCCTGGAAGACCCTTGGATCCATTGGCTGAAGGACTATTCTGGACTCATGTCTGGCAGAGAGTTTCAAGTAACTTTAGGTCTCACCCTCAGATACTAGGGAGAATCCAGACGTGGACCCCTTGCTCACTATTCTTAGAGAGGCACAGATACACCCTACTGATGAGGTTCAACCAGACCGAAACATGTGTCTGGGGTTATTGTTGGTTCTCTTGTTCAGAGGAGAATTGCCTAGCATTTTGGTGCTGGACTGCCCCAGGGCAGGACAAAGACTGATATGTTTAGGATATTTCTCCTCTGTGAAAGATAGTGAGCTAAAGACTCTGGGTAAGGCTCTTGTAACCAGGACTCATGTCTGGCAGAGAGTCTCCCAGGACCCCCCTTGTTATTTGCATATTTCAAGTAACTTTGGGTCTCACCCTCAGTTACTAGGGGAATCCAGACATGATATGTTTAGGATATTTCTCCTCTGTGAAAGATAGTGAGCTAAAGACCCTGGGTAAGGCTCTTGTAACCAGGACTCATGTCTGGCAGGAGCCCAGGAGCCCCCTTGTTATTTGAAGGTCTATTCTGAGCACTGTGGATTGTCTGAGTATCTTGGATTCAATGCATTTTAAGTTTCATGGTATGGAGTTCGAGAAATGAAGTTGGCGGAATTTCTCCCATTTTGTGAGAACAATTTGAGAAATGAAGTGGGTGGAATTCCTCCCATTTTGTGAGAATATGGTTCACTTGAAGCATCCGGACACCATTCTAGTTCACTGTGGAGGCAACAGTTTGGGCTAAGTTACCAGAATATCATTACAGTTTGCATTAAATGATACATCTGGAAAGTTGATGGAACTGTTTTTTTGCTAGCTCAGAGACAAATGTGGATGCATTAGAATTTATTTTGTCCACAAAGTGAGAAAGCAAGGCGCAATGTGAAAAAAGTTGTATGTGCCTTTTTGCGGGATGTTGACATGACATCTTTTCATAATGAAAATATCAAATTTTACATGTCAACATTTTCTGAAGAGATGGAGTGTACCTAACTGATGTGGCCCATCAGATATTTCTTGAAAATGTTTAAGATGCACTGAAGCAGTTTCTCTGAACACATAACTGGTTGATGGTAGAAAATCTAATTAAGTTAAAATTGGCCTGTTTGATGTATAAGTGTTTTAAAGGGCTAGCCCCAAATTATCTCAGTGTCAAGGTCCACTTGTATCACCCGACTAGAGATCTATGCTCTGGAGATAAATGATTGGTGACTGTCCCATGCTCAAACTGGTCTCCACGGGTGGATAGGAGATTTGGAGTGTCTGGACCTAAACTTTATAATCAAGTCCCATTGAAAAACAGAGCTTGTCAGTCTCTAGGGCAGTTTAGAAAGATGTTGAAAACCCATTTGCTTAGATAGGCATCTCTAACATGGATTCCACAGAATGTTCACAATGTTCAATTCATTTTGCAGTCGTTTTCATCTGTGCCAGTATACAGTTGAGTCTGTGTTGGAGCGCTATATAAATAAACAAAATCAAAATCATACAATATTGATACGGGTGCTTTGAAACACAATTTACTTGATGTATAAATGTCATACAAATGCACAATAAATAAATCAAATAAATGCAAGTATTATTTAGAAGTTGAATTAAAGAATAAGGAAAACGAGAAAAAAAATGTAAGCACTTTTTCTGAAAGTTAGAACACAATTAATTTCTGTAGAATATTTGTTAATTTAGTACATACAACAAACTAATAAAAACAATATATAAAAGTCAAAAAGAGAAAAAAAAGGTTCTTATAAGAGCCGAAAATGAGCTCTCTCCAATGGCGTACCTACGGAGAAGGCGAGACTGATGAGGGACTGGATGAGCCGAGAGGAACGCTGAAAGGAGCGCGAGGAAATTCGCCTACCTGAGGAAAAACGGGGCGAGCACTGAAAAGCTGCAGTCTGCTCGGTCCCAAGGCTGTAAGTGTGCTGTGCGGCTGCAGCGGTAAATGCCAGCTATATCTGACGCTGCATGGAGGCGTGGCACCGTGCGTGAGGGGCGCGTAAGCCAATCGGCTTTTGCCACGTCACGGGTATTTGCAAGGATAAGTGGCCTATCACAGGCGCAACCCGGGCAGGGATCTGAATAGCGGGCGGCCAATCTAAACACGTTATGGAAGGTGTATGTCTGCTAACGGGCTGGGACAGGAGCGGCCATGTATAGAGTAAAAAGGCTGGGGGAGTGCCGAGCAAGGCGTGGCCTGCTCGGTCCCAAGACTTGCAGAACTTCACTCATGTAAAAGTCTACCCGTATGTTGCCGATGAATATTTCACAGATGAGGCACGACAGTCAAGGAGAGATGCAGCACAATTGCGGTTTCAGAACTCACAGAGAAGCCAAAACAGGTCATGGTCTAACTCCAGTTCTAACTCCGGTAACAGCTCTGGCGGCTATGGACGTCAAGGTTCAAGAGTCCATTACAACATCCCTGTACCACACAACACCCCTGCGGTACCTTTTTTAGGCCAGCGAGGCAGAGGGCCACGCGGACCCAGATGGCGCGCACCGCCACAGCCGACGGTTGTAACACGCAGCAGAGGACAGGCAACAACTTTTTCACCTCCCTTATTATGAACAAATCATCGCACCAATTGACTCGACCAGAGGAAGAGATCCTGCAAAAGGGCCTCTCATTCATACCTACAGCAAGATACGATCCTTTTCAAACCCGGATCGAATGCTATCAACTCTTACGGAAAATACATCTGCAACAATTTTTTGAAGATAAATCTAATCCACAAACGGATGTCACTGGCCTTAGACCCACCTCTCAGTTTTGCGTACCATCAAGCGCGTACACGGCCGAATCCATCACGTTTGAACAAGCCCTCATGAAAAAACTCTCAGAAATTGAAGATAACATTCCATTCGTTCACAACAACTGCACCAAAATCCAACTTGATGCCCTCTCTGCTCTTGCTAAAAATCAAGCCATAACCATCAAACCGGCAGATAAAGGAGGAGCTATAGTCATTCAGAATACCAACGACTATAATGATATGGTGAATGCCCTGGTCTGCGACACCTCCAGTTACAAAATACTTCGCAGTGACCCAACAGCCTCCCTGCAGGCTTTGATAGCCCCTATCATTGAAGAAGCGGAAGCAGAAGGATATGTCAGCTCAAGGGAAGCAGCTTTCCTTACGCCACTGCATCCAAGGACTCCAGCCATGTACGCCCTTCCAAAAATACATAAAACCACCCTGCCGACTCCGGGCCGTCCCATTGTTTCCGGGATTCAGTCTATTCTGGAACCATTATCTCAATACGTAGACTTTTTCATTAAGGATGACATTCCAAAAATGCAATCCTATGTAAAAGACTCCACAGCTATGCTCATTCTTCTTGACTCTGTACAATTCAACCCAGAACTTGATTGGCTAGTCACCATTGACATCGAATCTTTGTACACCAAAATCCCACAACAAGAAACTCTAACCATGCTCAAAGATCTCCTTGATTCAGGCATCGACCTTCACGAGGTACCTTCCACCTTCATATCCTCCTTGGCTGAAATAGCCCTCACGAAGAACTACTTTATGTTCAATGACCAATTCTATCAACAGATCTCGGGCACTGCGATGGGTGCGACCTTCGCACCGAGTTTGGCCAATCTCTATGTCAACTCCTTTGAGCTCCAGCATATATATGCGCCAAACAATCCTTTTCGTGACAAACTGCTCATCTGGCGACGCTATATAGATGATATTTTTATCATCTTCAGAGGCTCTAATGAGGAGCTCTCGGCTTTCCATGAATGGCTCAATACACGCAACATCCATTTGCATTTCACCATGGAACAAGACAGAAGCCAGACCCACTTTCTGGATCTAGAAATTATGGCCTCACAAGGCGGGCTCATTTCTAAAGTTTACCGTACAAACACAGATAGGAATTCCCTCCTTGCATACTCGAGCTACCATCCCCAATCTCTCAGAGATAACTTACCGTTTGGCCAATTTCTGAGGTACCGCCATCTCTGTAGTAGGACGGAAGACTATACTGCTCAGTCTAAGACTCTCAGAAACCAACTCATCGAACGAGGCTATCCGCAGAGGATTGTCCGGAATACATACAGAAGGGCCAGAAGCATCCCACGCGCATGTACCCTTGAACAACACCAAAAGGACCCAGATGTGACAACTATCACGGCTGTACTGAGTTATTCTCCTTTACTTAATAAGATCAAAAAGGAGATCAAATCTCTATGGCCTATGTGTCTAACATGCCCACGCCACGGTTTGCACTAAAAAGAAGACGCAACCTGAGAGACACTCTCGTCAAAACGGTGCAGCCAGATACGGACACCGCCAAGAACACACAGGTCACCCTATGGAACCAGACCAACCCTGTGGGCCATAGCCCTTGTGGCCTTTGTTCAATGTGTACTCAGACAGCTCGGAGCACCAGTCTTGACATTGGCTGGACCACTCCTTGGATTCAGAAATTTTTCACCAACTGCAACACCAAAGGAGTAATTTATATGATTACCTGTCCGTGCCACCTGCGCTATATTGGGATGACTGCCCGAGAAGTGAAGAAACGGATGATTGAACACAGATCTTGCATCCGCACTAAGAAACTCACAGCACCTATGGTTCCGCATTTTCTGGAAAAAATAAAACACCCGAAGCGAGGAGGTAACTACCATGCCATACTCTTTACTCAAGAACAGAAGTGGATTTTCCGTTTGAACACCTGCAAACAAGGGTTGAATGAAGCAATGCAGTGGCAAGAACTCGCGGTGCTACAACATTGAACTACGATTTTCCATGAATCACTACCCACTGGCAGATGCATCTGTGTGGTTAATGGGACAACATATGCAATGTTTTGATGCAATTTGTTTTCCCTCCTTCTCTGCTACACGTTATTCTGGTCCATTCACTTATGTCTCCTTTTTCTACCCATTACCCTTGATTATTTCACTTCACTGGCCCTTCCTTTGATCTATCCATCTGTTTCATTCGGGGATCCTATACACCAGTTCTTTACAGTTCCTTCATTGGTTTTTTACAGTTTCTTCATTGTTTAATGTTTATTTCTTGGCATCACTTCTACTGTTTCCATTATTTCCTTGCTGCAGGCTTTAACCGCTTAAGCACCTTTCCATTGGTCACTCTCCACACTCTTTACTCGTGATCCAGGCACCTTCCTCACAGCCCGCCCCCCTGTGGGCCAATATGTAAGCTCTGTCCCCCCTCCCCCTGCCCGCCCCGTCACGAGCCCGGTCCTGTTCATACACACACCCACCGACCAGCGATTGGTTCCGCGCGTGCCCACGTCTTCGTATGGGCTACGCCTTACCCGGCTCCTCCCCAGCCTTTTAACTCGGTACATGGCCACTCCTTTCCCAGCACGGGAGTAGACATACACCTCCCCTAACGTGATTGGCCACCCGCGACCCAGACCTCTGCCCGGGTTGCGCCTGTGATAGGCCACCATTCCTCTCTGACGCCCGTTAAACCGATTGGCTCATGTGCCCCTTACGAACAGTGCCACGCCCCCATGCAGCGTCAGACATAGCAGGTATCTACCGCTGCAGCCGCACAGTACACCTACAGCCTTGGGACCAAGCAGGCAGCGCGCGCCCACGTCACCTCACGGGCCACGCCTTGCTCGGCTCTCCCCCAGCCTGTTTACTCTATACATGGCCGCTCCTGTCCCAGCCCGTTAGCAGACATACACCTTCCATAACGTGTTTAGATTGGCCGCCCGCTATTCAGATCCCTGCCCGGGTTGCGCCTGTGATAGGCCACTTATCCTTGCAAATACCCGTGACGTGGCAAAAGCCGATTGGCTTACGCGCCCCTCACGCACGGTGCCACGCCTCCATGCAGCGTCAGATATAGCTGGCATTTACCGCTGCAGCCGCACAGCACACTTACAGCCTTGGGACCGAGCAGGCTGCAGCTTTTCAGTGCTCGCCCCGTTTTTCCTCAGGTAGGCGAATTTCCTCGCGCTCCTTTCAGCGTTCCTCTCGGCTCATCCAGTCCCTCATCAGTCTCGCCTTCTCCGTAGGTACGCCATTGGAGAGAGCTCATTTTCGGCTCTCAACTGACCTCCTGGATAGCACAGCTATCCCCTCCAGGTAGGTCCCTTTCCCTGCACACCCCATTTTTCGTTCCCTTTCCTCCTTTTTCCCTCCACCCTTTCCCTTTCCTCACGTGCACAGATCCTGTCACTTTTCCCTCCTTCCCCCACGGGGTTGATTTGTCTATGTTTTTAGCCACCATTAGATTGGCTCTTTGCTCTGAATTGGCGAGCACCTTGTTTGTGTTAGCATTCACTTGCCTTGTAACAGGCTCTTTAGCTGCACTCTGGATGTACTTTTGTTGCAACATTGCAGTTAGAGGCCAATTCATGCCCTCTCTGCAATTATGTTTCTTGTGTCTCCCCTCCCAGGATCCACTTTGCAGCCTGTCATCGCTGCCCTACTAAGAGGACAGACACTATTCAATAGCACATGAAGATTGATCTTGTCCTGAAGAAGATGGTCGGTAATCAGTCATGAACCATCGAAACCGGTCGACCTTACCTGTTGTGGCTCCACCACAACATTTTATGATACCCCCAAGACCAATAGGGGTTACTGCATGAAATTGAGAGAAAACCCAAAAAGTATTGGTTTTCCCATCCCACACCAAGTGGGTCAGTGCATTTTTTTTTTTAGCGATTATTTGGTACTTTGGTAATCACCCTCTTGGACAACCACCCTTTTGCAAGGAACTCTCTAGTCATTAGTGTTAAAATAAAGTTACATGACTATTCCAATGCCTCAATCTTTGCAGTTTTGATTGCCAGCTGCCTAGATTTAAAAAATGCGAGATTGAATTCCCCTCTCGCACTTTTGCATATTTGCGCTGGTTGTCCTCACCTTCACCCCGCACCAGACCAGCTTCTCACCCTGTGTCCAAGAGGACAGGACCACGGTCCATAGAAATATCACTAGTTGTTTGGTCTTGCCCTTACCGGCAAGTTGATGAATTTTTTCCCCAGCATACCGTTCCCTGTGTACCAGTTACTCCCTACGGTTTGGGAAGGCAGTTGCCATCCTGGCTCTTTGAGCCATAATTTACCCTGTTGTCTTTTTCTTATAAGAGCCACCATTTTTGAATGAAAAACAATGAAAATGATTTTCATTCCCTCACCCTACGCCTGGAATTTTCCAGGTGTCCGGGACTACTGCACTGTCAGCAGACTACAATCCCCATAATGCTCTTTAGTGCAATGGATAACATCACAGCTGAGTTGTGTAGTACGGACACAGTGAGAGAGATATATATTGCCCGTGGAAGACCAGAGACATGATTGATAATGTAAGTGTCAACACAAACTTTGGAATTTTATTAAGACGCATTGTTACAGAAACTCCAACTGAACGCTTTGTCCGACTTGTTACAGTAAAGAAGAGGAACACACCGTCAGAGGGACATCATGCCCTGTACAGTCACAGCTAGTGTAGGTACTGGCATAATGTAACACAATAGACATACTTTTTAATCTTTAGATACAAAATTAATGCAAATCCCCCTTACAGGGAGACTTGCACAGCATAACTACCTGACAGGCATTTCCTCACAAAAGAAGCAAGCCAAGCCAGATAATCGTACCTGGGTAGAAATTACACCACTGTGTGCTCAATCAGCAACCTTCAAGGTAACCTTAATGTATTTGGTTTAACAATAGAGATATTTAATCTAGACTTCAAAATAAAATGAATCCCCCTTGTAGGGAGAATCTTTGAAAATAAATCGACAGCCTGAGAGCTGTTCCTTCACAGGAGAGGACATTTACTAAACCCCTCAGGATAGAAAGCAAGCTATTGTATACTGTGACAGTACGCCGTAAGGTAACTCTAACACCTCTGCTGTAGTCAGAGAAACACTAATTGAAGTTAATAGATAGGACTGCTAGTACACCACTAATATATTCCTCAAAGGTGATCTACCATCTAGTATTTTTTCACAATTTGAAACTGAAAGGAAGTATATCAACCTAACGCATTTCTTAGACACATGAGTTGAAGTATGGAAAAGTTCTTCATGTTTTAAATATCTTAACAATTATGAGGCTAGAGTTTTTGATGGATTTTTTCTGAATTCATTTCTAGAAATTGAGTTGAAAATTGAAAGTTGAAAATTGAAGATGAATTGTCTTTTTGCTCCTGAAGAAGAGATGAAATTCTCAAAACGTGTAGAGCTCTTGGTTTTGAATTCTTTTAATTTGTATTACTATATATTGAACTGTAAATTGAACTGCAAATAACATGGTGAAAGAACCAATATCATGATGTATTACTGAGTTGTTCAAGTTACACATGTGATTATTAGTAAAACAACTATTATATATAGAAAGCTACATCTACAAGTGTATTCTTTGAAATTATAATTGCTTAGTAAGTTATATAAGCCAGATTTAAACATTGACTGAAGTTTTCTTCAGTATTTATAGGTGTTCATGGAATGGGTGTGTCCATAAGTATGTTTCCATTGTAGTGAGTGACTTGTTATGCCAGAGTCACATATTTCTCCTGTGCACCCTAAAAAATAGTGAAATCCTTCCATACAGGAATTGATCGATATCTAACCTTGTAACTAAAATACAGGTGTGCAGGTGTGCTGGCCTTACCGGAATGTTGTGTCCCGTAGGAGTACAGCCCAGGTTTTCTATGACTGAGTACATCCCTGCACTCAGTGCAACTGACATTGGCTGACCAGGCCTTGGGTACACCACCAATGGTGGTAGAAAAACGCCAGAACCAGGACTCACGTAGGGCGCTGGAGGTAAGCACTTCCTCCACCTCATCTTCATCTTCCTCCTCTATTGCATCCTCGCACCTGTTCCTCTTTCCAGGCACGCCAGGTTGATTTGGTGGTGGTTGCCCTTGGGGAGGAGGGTTGGCCATGACAGATGCCATTGATGCAAATAAAGGTGCTTTGCAAAGCAGGTGTCTCTCCTGATGTTGTCTCCTGGATAGCCAGATTGACAATGCTGGAAGTAATGGGTGGGTCCCTTCAGAGGAACTGTCCGCGGACTGTTCGCAGACTACTGAGTCAAAAATAGGCCTTGTAAAGTTGTAAAAAGTTGCCAGATAAACTAGGATTGTGTCTAGGAACTCTGGAAGGGTAAACTTTCAACTTAAAACACTGTAGATTGGCTGACAATGTAGTTTTAAACTGTCTGTGGAGCCCGGACACTGTTCCCAGGCAGGCCATCATGCTGCACGGGTACGGTCACATAGTGACGTACAGGGACGTCCACAGCTATGACGGCTGCCCACAGACTCCATCGGGCGGGAGACAGAGGACACATGTGCATGGATGTCTGCAAACGAACGCAGTGTTTGAGGACTAATAAAAACTGTGTCATGTGAGAACTGACATGTCTGAACACAGCACGCTTCCGGCAAATGCCCTATTCTGAAAACCGACACCCCGGACAATCGTATTGTCCGCGGACTACTAATTGGGCTAAACACACAGAATTTCTATATATCTTGCGAGGGAGAGAGTGATGTCATCTTTGATGTCCTGGGTGTTATTCTTAGCAGTGCGAGGTTTTGGCACATGTTATGGTTGCTTAGTTTGCCATAATTGGCCAATTAAAGGGAGATGTGTAATTGTGCACACTTCTACAAATACGGTGTGTCAGGCTGCACCAGTGAAAACCCAGCGTGTTTCATGTGATTGGTTTTGGATTCACAAAGAGCTGCATTTCATCTGCACAGAGGTGCTATTTCTTCCCATGTAAACAAATTATAGTAAGAAAGCAAAGTGAGGTTCCCACTTTACATGCTCAATCTTTCTATTTGTAATTAAATCCCCCTAGTGGAAGTCCAGATCTGTCCACCCACTCCTGGACTTAAAGAAAAATGGTTCTAAGTGGCCTATTTCTAATTACATTGTGAAATGTTCATACTGTAGAAATACGTGAATACATTTTATAGGTTCAGCTAGGGCAACATGAGTGATTTCATACGCTGGAGATATACAGTCCCAACCACAATTATGGACAAGGAAGGAGGCAATGTGCTACTCAAAGCTCGAAATGTATTTAAAAGAATAGAGTCACTTTATACCAAGGTGGTCTCCAGCTTTATGCCAAGGAGATCACCACAATGCTACAGGCTCACGTACAATTGCTCAAGCAAACATTTTCTCTGTCTGTATGAGTCTCATGAATCTCATGAAACCTCAGTATAGAAGGTTTAAGAATACTACCCAGCATAGTAAGTGTCGGTGTCCTGTAAGTGAAGGCTGAGCAGCACATCATTTTCCATTACAGTGCAAAAATATACAGGAGACCCCTAAACGTTAGTGATAATGGTTATATTGTGCATGATTGCACACAGTCTAAATGGATAATTCACTAAAGGGTCATTACTGACTGCTCCATTCATGTGACTGCATGGTCATGTGACTGCAAGGGGCAGCAGAAATGTGTGCCACTACAATACCATATGCAGTTGCATCTCTCCAATAGGGTTGGAAATATGCATGTACAATGTTTGGCAAACCTGGCATGGAATGCTTCAGAAACACTGCAGGTCTTACTTGACTTTAAAACAAAAGCGGTGGTAGAGTCATTGGGCCTCATTCCAAGGTGGGCGCAAAGGGATACCGGGCACTGTTAAGGACATTGGTGCCGGTAATCCCTTCGCGCCCTATTCCGAGGTCCCTTAGCGGGTCCCGCAATGGGCACCTGGTTTTACTAGGGGCCCCTAGCAGGAGCCGCTAAGGTACCAGAGAGCTAATAACGGTACTGCAAATTGCGGTACCGTTATTAGCTACTTCCCCATTCCCATTGAGCCGTATGGGGGCTCAAATGGGAATGGGGAATGGTTTTTCAATGGGGACTTACCGGTCCCTCCAGGGTCGGAATGGACCGGTAAATCCCCATGGAACCAGGTCAGACCCGGACCCATTATGGGAGGTAGTCATTGTGCAAATAGCGCCATGACTACCTCCATACTCGGAATGAGGCCCAAAATCATTGTGGACATGTCCGGAATACTGCTCAATCTTACTGAAGTCTTCTGTGTTTGCTGAACAATGTATATGCTAGGTTGGTGGAAACTGGTGTGGGGTAATGCATGCCAGAAAAATAATGTAAAGGTTGGACCCGCTGATAAAATTAATAACTAAAATAAGCTAAAAACGAATCGTTATCCTCTAGTGTGATTTTTGGATAACTATTTTTTTAGACTGTACAAGAAGTTGCACAGCTCAACAAGACTGCTTAGTGAGGCAATTTCACATGTTTTTTGTTTGCAAATGTATGATTTTGTTTTAAAATCAGTAGCAGATGAATTCCATGCTCCTCGGAATATAAGTGCAATAAGCATGAGATGTGTACTATACACAAACTCTCAATCTTAATGTCTATGTAACGCAGAATTTTTAGAGTGAGGGAGAGATAATTATCATGGTGTAATGACCTGTAACCAAGCTACGCCTCTCTAATGGTGTTTAAGGTCATTAACACTTGGTGCTATTAGAAATACAGGTTTTGAGGTTGTGGTGGTGAAGTCGAACTTGTAAATGTAATAGTAATTAAAGTATACACAACATGTTAGTAAATTAAATGTGTTTTGGTTTTGTAAAATGTGAATACATGTAAATGTAAATAAATATGCTGTCTTTTTAAGGAATGAACTTAGCATCGGCTGACATTAGTGCAATTGTTAAAGTGAGCATTTTTATTCACAAATGGTAAAACATTGTTCTAGTTTGGTGAGATAAATTAACTTGTAGTGTCTTATTGAAAGAAACATTGCACTGTTGCTTCTTGAATGCAGAGAAATGCCTTCTCTTGTTTCTCTGGCTGCTTCCGAAATCTGAATGTCTTGAAATCTGTCAAAACCTGCAGTTATTGACTGCATCCTGAGCATTCTGATTGGCTGAGAGGTAGTCACTAATGACTTCTATGTACTAATGTACTTTATAAAACTTGAATATTGGTGAGTTATTGTGAACAATGAGTCAGCAAATGACCTCAACACTCTTACAACGTGCAATGTTTCACTACCAACCTTCCTTCTCAATGCTCATTGTGTCTTCCTTAGCCAATGATCCATCCTTAATAGTGGTCATTGCAAGGTTCTGAGCACATTTTCCAACAGGGTTCTTGTATTTCTAACCTGTCACCAACCTTTTTATGTATTTCTACAGCATTACAATGGCTTTACTGCTGTGAGAGAGGGCTGTACCAAGTGTCATTGTTCCCTTACCCCCAGCTTTGTCTCTGACTCATAACTTGGCTGTGGGCTGATAATATGTGTTAAAGCCTTCTCACCTTGGGGTTTAATACCTAAAAAAAAAGGCATATTGAACAAATGATCATGACAAAATGAACCTGAACGATAACATCGGGTTTGAAATGATTTCATAATTTGATTGCTTGAAAGTGCACCATAGCCAAATCCTTTCCACATCTGCTTGCAATGTTTGCTAAAGAGAACCCCTGGTGGTAATTCCCGTGGTATAGTGTTAGTTGCAAATGCAAAACATTCAGATAAATCTTGCAACGAGGCATTGACCTCTAATGCAGCCTATCCATTGTAATTCATTTTTATATTCATTTCTATCACTTGCAGTTGCTATTATTTTGGACCAGTAGACACTGTTTGTTTTTTTCTCGAGGACTTTTGTAAGCAAATATTCAAAAACAAATACAGCCAGTTAGATCCAGTAACATCCATGTGTAAAAAGAACTTCCACCAGTAATTGGATGCAGGAGTAGTGTTTAGATACACTCAACCAAACACAACACGAGTTAAAGTAATTCTGATCACAGTGTTTATTTCAATGAACTGCCTTCCATATCAGTGCCTGTTCAAGAGTTGATACACAACAGCGGAAAACATGCAAACAGTAACAATCCATCCATTAACTGAACGAGACAGCACAAATTAAATCTGTGCTATTATGGAAATGATGCATCATTTCAAACGAACATTTTTAATTCGGATGAAACAAACTGACTCTCACACATGATCCTCCTGACCTCTACTTACATTAAATAAATGCAGTGTCTCTCAGTGGCACCACTAATCCAAAACAGGGTGTTTTTGGTCTAAAACATACACGTGAAGAGCCAAGCAATTTCCTCACACAGCTCTTTACGCTCCTTGTGGTGCTCAAATGCACACTCATCCAGTGATTCTGGAAACGAGGCACGGAAAGGGGTGGATGAATGGGTGACCGCCACCACCGAGGGAGGGTCGTAGGTCGGAAAATTCGCTGAAATAGGCAACATTTATAATCACAAATGATGAAATACATAGGGAAAAATCTACAATGGCACATTAAGACAAACATGTTTGAATATCGAAGCAACACTATTTTTTCAATCCAAGCATTTTATCAGCGGAATTAGAGAACAACAACTATTCTTTAAGTGAAAAGTAGTTGGTTGTTTTGGGGATATCTTTATTTGGCAGCAATACAACTGAAAGGAACATTTGGACGAATGACTGGCTTAAAGCATGCAACAAATGTGTGTAATAAATAAAGACACACTTTTTTTCACTATTTTCCAATACATCATTGTCTCTTTCTTTAACTTCGCAGCCACACATTAATCCATCTGTATGACATTTCTTCCACACAAGAAGCGACATTAGCTGACAGTCAACTTTAGTGCTAATCAGACAGCGTAGAGGAGTCTGTTCCTCATCACTGGACCTTGGAATGAAACGTCCAGACCATTGCGCATTAGATCGAAACAAGTGCCACTCACAACACTATCGTGAATCATAGTGGAAGTTAGGTTCTTTGAACGCGATACAGCTGCATTAATTCAGACTAGCGAGTAACTTGTAAACATTTTTAAATAAGTGCGTTCTTTTTCACGTTTTATTAAATCATTGGGCTCTCTATCATAGCTGTACTCATCAAACCAGTGGGAGTCGTCAAAATGACAATCAACTATGTAAAAAATATTTGTTTAAAATCATCTCTTGCTAATTTTCGGCATGATACACATATGCAAGATCCTAGACAAAATGCTTAGTACTATAAAAAAATGTGCAATTACTGAACATTAGTACCTGTCAAGGGACAATGGTCTTGTAACAAGCATGCTCATTGGCCCTCACTTGGTCATTACCAGCCTGACAACGCCTTTGTCGCGGCACTACTCACAGCCACATCCTGGCCACCATTGAAAGGGAGAAGGGACTAACGTTGTCCCTTCTCCCCATTCCATGGCAGCCGTTTTATTTTTATTTTTTACAGTTGCACAACGCTGAAGGCGTCACGCAACTTTAAAAAAGTCACTATTAGTATCCCGATCTAAAGGGCCGGAGTACATGCCCCGCCATCCCCCAGGTTGTAGCTTATTGCTTAATTGTTCTTGGAGTTAGCTAAAGTGTGATATGAGTTATTCTTTGGGATTTGACACACATTTGGAGATATTCCATCACTTCTCCGATATCTTTGTAAACACTAGGAGTGATGTAATTATATTCAAACTGTTTTCAAAAGTGTGCATTTAAAACTTTTGTAAAATCAAGTAGTTTATTAATATAAGATGTTTTATTATTATAAGAATTGGAAAAGTGAAAATATTGGTTGATGGTCAGCAGTAATCAGCAATGGGAATACTTGATGATACTGCGCAATTGCCAATGATGTTCTAGAATGGTTGAAAATCACCAACACCATTCGTTGAATGTCACTATGAATGGTGATTGTAGACTGTTGTTGGTGATGAGCAACTGGTTGGCTGTGGGTTCTGGTCTGAGTGCAAGGGAACTGACCAATCCTAAAAACACTGTCAATGGATGTTAGCAAACAGAAGCCGTTCAATGATTGCTGATGTTTGACTTTGAAAGAGTGCATACCCACTGCCTTGTGCAAAATTACCTACACTAAAACAAATAATAGCAAACACTACAACATGCAATGTCTGCTATCTAAAGGCACAAGTAAGTGCAGTCAGACAACATATAGTAATTTTAACGGCCTCCAATCTGCCAACTTTCATCTCCACATATAAATAGCATTAATTTGAGATCAGACACAAGAGATACTGAAGAACCACCTGAATGATCCAAAAAGGAACTGGTTATAGAGGGCCTACTTTACAAAATATTTAGCACAGTGCAAAGTCACTTTGCGAGGTAAAAATTCACTTTGTGCCATGCTAAAAACGAATTTCCGATGAACAGATCTGACTTTGTGGTGGTCTGTCCTAAATTGCACTCTGCTGGAGCGTTTTGCATGACACACAGAGCAACGCGTGGGACGGGCTAGCGCAAAGAGCTAAATAGGGGGCAGAACATGTGAAATACTAATTCAAGGAGCAAAATGAGGAAGAACATGGGTGTTGGGTGGGAGTCACCATTCAAACAACAAACACACCCTTCAAGCGCTAACAAAACCCTATGCACAAAAGCTATTGTGCAATTGCATGGAGTCCAAAAGAGAACACGCATCTCAATATCTTACTGCTACCTCATACACGTCGCAAAGTACAAAGCGTAATGAAAGCTCAAGTATAAAAGTGCAATGCAACCCCACCCATTGAACATAGGACTTCCACAATGCCGGACCCTGCTTTACAAGCACTGATCCTACTACATGGAAGGAGAAGGAGGATAAGGAAAGGGAGGGCCAGAATCATTCATCCACAAACCACATTATTTAGGATGTCAGATGAGGCCATGCTTGAAATTAGGATTGTATAAGCAGGAGCTACAAGCAGCTCCTGAGTATCCAGAAGTGACCTGTCAGAAGGAGCTAACACTAGGGAATAAGTAGCTAGTCCATAGCAAATCTAACTTCCACATTAAAAAATGCAAACATATAATTGTATCCATTATTTATGACCCCTTATGCGTTCAATGTCATATATATGTGTCCTAATGCTTATTTATGGATTGTCCCAAATGCACAGAGATACATTCATGTAGTTGTGTTTGTTTGGAATCGGTCAGCCTGAGAAGCCAAAAGTAGCTCCTGGTAACTGTTGATTTTAATCTAACTGGGCTCTTCTAAGCTATAAGCAGGAGGTAAATAGCTCCCAGTTCCCCTCCATTTCGAACCCTGTGAGGTGGTGTATGGAAAATACTGATGTCCTGCCCCTGTCATCCTCAACTTGGTCAGGGAGTGGGAGAATGACCAGGCATAATCCATGTGCTCACAGGCAGTGACACCCCACGCAAAAGTAATATCAGGCTTACACTTCCTGGCAACTGGATCATTCCAGTACACCAAAGCCATTGTTGGGGCATATCACAGCCCACACAATCCAGGAAGCTCCACCAGGTATTATGCAGCATCCTTGCACTTGTGCATAGGCATGTATACATGGCACGCACATTGCAGGCAAGGCAGAAAGTGTGTCAGGAATTCTCCGCAATTGCACACTATTCACAGGTGCTGGGAGTCATCGACTGCACACATGTAGCGCTCCAGCCTCCCCACCCCCAAAGAGTCTGAGCACATCTATTGTAACACGAAACATTGGCATTCCACTAATGCACAGGTGATCTGTGATGACAAGGGGCATGCAATACCAATTACCCAGGATGCATGCATGACAGCTACATCTACCGCCATTCCCCCATATACCCTTGCATCGGGAACCTTTGGAAACACCTGGCTGGTGGGTATCGACTGTCATGCACATACAAACCGTCACATGACACACAGAAAAACAAGCAATGACAATGCTTACAACAACCATTTCCACCTTTGCAGGGGACAGTGCCTACCTGCTCTCACCATTCCTGTTGACACCCTTCAAGAAACCAGCCACCCTAAGTAATGCAAGCTACAGCATCACACACATAGACACTAGGGGCATAGTGGATCGCACATTTGGGGTGCTCAAGTCATGCTTCCACTGCCTTTACCAGTCAGGGGACATATTGCTATATACAACCTATGTAGTATGCAATGACATCGTGTTTTGTTCTGCACAATATTGCCACACATATTGTGGCATAGCAGTAGGGCTGCAGGAAGGACACTGCTCTCATCCACAGGCACCCCCCATTCCCCTAGTAGGCCAAAGAACACAGGGACAGGACATACACAATCAGGTTGTACCAAGATACTTCACGAGAACTGCAACCCCTGTGGAGCACACACAGTGAAGCCACATCCCTGATGCCCTTAAGTGGTGCAATAGGGCCAATTCAGCTTACCCATAGCAACATCCTGATAATGTGTGTTTGTGAGATGCAAACTGTTTGTGCACTATAACACAAAAACTGCAAATGCCACCCCATCCATCACATCAAGAGCACACACCACCCACACAGTTATGACAAGTGGAAATAACAGTATCCTTGTCACAGGCACAAAATCATAAACAGAGTGAAGACACCCCCAGGCACAATGTCAGCATACCATGTTCTCTCTTGAGTGGCATGCACAAACTGCATGAAAGGGCTCACCTGATTGCCATCATCACAATTTCTTCCTCTGCACCATTGCTACTGGACCTACTCACCTCTGCACAACACAGGTTAAATCTCATAACAGAGTGAAGACATCCCCAGGCACAATGTCACCATACCATGTGCTCTCCTGAGTGGAATGCACCAACTGCATGAAAGGGCTCACCTGATTGCCATCATCATGATTTCTTTCTCTGCCCCATTGCTGCTGGACATGCTCACCTCCACACAACACAGGTCAAATCTCACAACAGAGTCAAGACATCCCCAGGCACAATGGGCCTCATTACGAGTTTGGAGGTAACCATGCCATTTTTAGCGGCATGGCTACCACCAATCTCCGGTACGGGTCCCGCAAAAGGGGACTTACCAGGCCATTCCGACCTTGGAGGGCCCAGTAATTCCCTTTCACAGGACCCAGACCCGGTACGTCCCCATTCCCATATGAGCCCCCAAAGGGCTCAATGGGAATGGGGAGGATTCTAACAACGTGCCTGTTAATGGAGGGCCCATTGTTAGCATACTGTACTGGCTAGGCGTCCAGAGCGGGACCAGCTGCAGAACTCGTAATGTGGCGGCCCAGAATGAATGGTGCCAGTCCCTTACCGGCACCATTCATTTCGTGGCCACCAGCCTCGTCATGAGGCCCAATGCCACCCTACAATGTGCTCCCGTGAGTGGCATGCACCAACTGCAAGAAAGGTTTCACCTGACTGCCATCTTCATCAGGGCTTGCTAAATCTCTCATCTCCTCATATAGACATGCAGTGTGTGAAAGAAAATAAACAGGACTGTCTTGAGGCATCCCGTATGGAAAAGGGAAACTTGGCAGCTATGGTCTACCCAGTGGCACCCAAGGGAGCGTTGACAACCCCAAATTACCAGTGCTCTGACCTAGATTGCTCAGAGCTTTGTCCTCCACAGAGGGCTGGGGCACTGTGAGGACTGCCAGTGAGTTAGGGGGCCAGCACGCCCTGCATCAGAGGCTGGTGCACAATCGCTGGGGCAGCAACCCCAGATAGCTGGGGCTGTGGCTGGGACATCTTCAAGCTTTGCCCTCTGGATAGGGCTAGGGCCCCTCATTGCCTCACTGGGCCCCAATAGCACTTCCCTGGGAGTTCTACAAGTTCCTGGGTCCACCCTGGCCCTCCAGCTGCTGGGCTTGCTTATCCTCTCCCGCTGTAGCCAGGCCTGTTGGTCCCCACCTGCTCTGGGGGTCCAGTCTGAGCACGGAGGAGCCTGTCCATCTCCTGCGACATACATCCATCCCATAGGGAGACACTGCCCACTGACTATTATTGAGCCCAGCCACAGACAAATGTAGGAGACAGCCAGGCCAGCAGTGACTCTGGCCATCTGGTCCAACTGCCCTGGCCAGATGGCCAGTTTGGCCCAGCTGAAGGACCTGGCCTGGAACGGTCCTCTCCAACCACATGCCTGGGTGTCCATGAGGTTGTGCTAGCTTTAAGGCTGTTGTCCATGGTCTAGGACCCAAGCCACCACCTCCACACCCTGGGGACAGGACTCAAGCCACCACTTCTGTGCCCTAGTGGTGGGGATTAAGCCTCCAACTTCACAAGGACCAGCCTCTCTTCCCTGCCTCACAGGGGCTGGCTCTTTCCACTATGCCGCAGTATGGGCCAAGGCCACCTGGTCTGCTAAACTGACTGGAAAGGGAGAAGAGCATTCGCCGCCCAGCACATACACCTGCAGCTGCACCCATGGTGCAGTTGAGTTCCCTGTGCAACACGTGGTGCAGCAGGAGGAGGACGGATGGAGACCCTTGCGGCACTGGCACTGCAGCAGTGTCTTTGACAAAAACCTGGCTCAGAGGATGACTCCCAATAGGTGAGGTAGCTGCTCTGCTACTTACTAAGCCCTGACCCAGAATCAGGGTGACTACAAATTATTTTGAGCCACATTCCCCACAAACATGTGGTGTGCTAAAGGTGATGGTTGCCTTCTTCTGTCCACACTTGAGTCCTGAGGCAAGCAGCTCTATGCACTGCCCCAGAGGCCGTATATCCTAGGCCAACTGAGGTCCACAGTGCTGCGGTACCATTACAGTTTAGGAGCTATTCTGTCTTAGAGGCGTTCAGTCATAAGCCCGCAGATGGCAGCGTCACCCCATTTGCTCCAAAGACAAGCACATTCACCTAATGCCTGAACATGCAGTACCTCACTTACTGAACAGGATTACTTTTGCAATAACACAACATCAGTAGGGTACAACTAACTGGTCACACGACGGTCTAAACCCAACTCACGCTCCACATTAGTGGTTGAACGATCCAGCGTTTGGTGAATTCTGCTTCACGATAATAGGACAAGCTGACACAGAAGGATCAAAATGTGACGTCACTATGAACGCTTGGCTGCCATAAGACAGTTATCCTCCTGCTTGAAACCCACAAAGTCAGAAGGATCTTGAGGCCTGTATTTATACTGAAAATCGAGATCCAGCAAGCTTTTGCCCTTCGGAGCTGAGCTCACCTTAGGACACCTGCATTATCATTTGACAGGTGCACTGCCGCAGTCAAGCTCCCCACATGTTAATGTTCCTGGAGCTTGTTTGCTCCTGACCAGAATGGCAATGCTTTTCAAAGCTCGGGTGCCTCTCTCAGGGCAAACACACTCCAGGGGCCCTGAATTTACAGAAGAAAATATAAGTCTCCCGGGGGCAGCTGCCAGAATCTCCAGGAGAGTTTTGTTATCGCAATGGATGCCGTGAGGGTGCCCGTCTCTGCCACTCTGAGTTCAGTGATCTGAACCTGACTCTCTTTCGATCAGCTGAGAGCAACGGAGGCCATTGCTGTCCCATCCGAACGGTGCTCCCCCCTCTCTTAGGAACAACTGACCCATGTTCAACAACTGCTCACATGGTACCCTCCTCCACTACGGTTATCTTCAGAATATTTGCTGCTACCACCAAGATCAGCACTTGCCCCAGTCTATGCTGCGAATCACAGCAGCCCTCCTACTCTTCACCACGTAGCCCCCGCAGCTCAAAATCACCAGAGATGGCCAGGTCTGAGCCTGACAGTCCAGTGCGCTCAAGGGCTAGTTGATTAGGCAGGTAAGTTGTTACACACTCCTTATCAGATTCCAATGTTCTGCTGTCTATATCAACACACACCTTTTCTAGGGTCTGATGAGTGTCAGCATCGTGCGTCTTAACCTGTCGTTTGGTTCATCCCACAGTGCCAATTCTGCTTACCAAAAGTGGCACTCTGCGCACTGGCATACGATACCACATTCCATGACAGCAAGCTGTGATCCTTACCCATATAAAGTTTGAGACTAGGTTGAAATGGTTTGGGCCCCAAGACCTCTAATTATTTGCTTTACCATATAAAACTGTGGTATACGAACTCCAGCTATCCTGAGTGAAACTTTGGAGGCAACCAGCTACTAGATGGTTTCATTTGTCTTTCACCCCTATACCCAAGTTGTCAGGACTTCTACAGACATCCACCAGAGTTCCCTTTGGCTTTGCCATGCCCAGGCATAGTTCAGCATCTTTTGGGTCCTATCGCACATGCTCATGCTCCACCTTCCGGAAAGAGCGGGTGAAAGGCGGTAGTGGTGTGCCCGCCGCAATGGTACAACAGGATCCCACCTTGGCCAGCGTGCACCGGCCCTCAACTACATTGTGCCACAGGATTTTGTTTGGCTCTCTGACTAGCACATGTGATAGGCACCTTATCCCGTGTTTCAAAATGAGTTGGGTGGATTATCAACATCACTGTAGACCACTGGCGCCCTTCATGTACCTCCCCGTCTTGCGGAGTGATGCAGTCAGGGCACACTGAGGACAGTCCACCCCAGTCGACAGTCACACCATGAGCAAGGGGCCCCATCCCCTGTTGATGTCCAGGTAACCCCTGAGAGGGGCCAGGATGGTTTACGGAAGAGTGCGCACCGATACTCAAATACTGTCAGCCCCATGCAAATGGCAAATCAGCAGTTAGGGGGCTGTAACAATCTCCAATGGACCAGATCCAGTCATGGTGCACCACGACAGAAGAAAAGCACACTGCAGGGGCTGTATATGCCTGTGTGGTAGTCCGCAAGGGGATTCGCTGTTCCAGTTGACCAACCTACCCACCGTGTTCAATCCACCGGGTGGACTGCACAGACCCCCACCTGTTTTGATGGTTTCACGTCCTCTTGAACTCTCTCTTCAAAGTTAATTTCAACGTTCCCCTATGGTACTTGTAGGCTATTGGTCTCACACCCATACTTATCCTTAGATTGGGTCTACCACCCGCTTTGGGCTGCATTCACAAGCAACCCGACTCAGAGAAGACTCTATCCCGGTGCACTGGAGGCTGCTACTGGCCGTGTGGTGGGCCACGAACAGAAGAACTTATTACCCCTGAATGACGCTGTGGAGTTGGTCTTCTGTATCACACATTTCCTGCACCCACCTATGGATGGTGATTCATGCTGTGCTCTTCACTCTCCGTTATTGAGGGAATTATGGTCAGTTTCTTTTTCTCTGCTTAGTGAGATGCTTACATTCAGTGGGTCACCATGTCTGATCTGAGGTCATAGTCGGGGAGCCGAAGCTCGGGTGGCTGGCCTCAGGACTGGGACTGTTCAGTGTGCGCTGTACCGATCTCGTCCGATCACCATCTCTGTGATAACCTGGGTATCACTGGTCAGGCTCTGGCATGGCTGACTTCTTTCCTCTCTGACCAACCCTCCGAGGTCCAACTTGGGTCCTTCCTCTGTGCTATCTTTTTCTCTACCTGTGGTGTCCCCCAGGGGCCTAACCTCTCTCCCTGGCTGTTCAACCAATACCAGGCACTCCTTGTCCACCGCATCGCCGCTCTCTGCCCCAACTTTCAGTGCTATGCGGATGGCACCCAGCTCATTTACAGGCTACCCTCGGCCTCCTCCTCTTCTTCCCTCATCTCTGACTGGCTGTCTGTTATCCAGGAGTGGTGTGCCGCCAATGACCTCTGCCTTAATGCCAGTAAGACTGAGATTCTCCTCATCGGCACACCCGCTCCCTCCTTTCCTGCAGCTCTCTGGCTGGCCTCTCTTGGCCCTCCTCCTGCTCCCACCTGCAAGGCTAAAAACCTTGGGGTCATCTTCAAATCCACACTCTCCTTCTCTCCACACATCTCTGATGTTTCTAAGAAGACCCACTACCAACTGCACCTCCTCAGAGGTATTCTTCCTTTCCTCTCCTTCCCCCAGATGCTCACTGTCTACAGAGCTCTGGTTCTCTCTAGGCTGGACTACTACAACAGCCTCTTTCTAAATCTGCCTGCTTCTAATCACCGCCCTTTGCAACTCATCCAGAACAGGACTGCGAGACTTGTCCTTGGCTTCAAGCCCAGGGATCGTATCTCTCCAGGACTGACATCTCTGCACTGGCTCCCAGTGGCTGAGAGGGTTAAGTTCAAAACCCTCTGCATCGTCCATAAGGCCTTCTGGGGCCTGGGGCCTCAACTCTCTCTTCCTAAATATCTTCCTTCTCAAACTCTTCACTCATCCGCCTTCAACTCCCTCAGGGTAAATCGCTTCTCCAAGCAACAAGTTGGTGGTAGATCTCTTTCTTCAGCTGGTGCCTCCCTTTGGAACAGCCTCCCTGCCTCCCTTAAACTCGAGAACTATCTCCAGTTCCAGAAGCACCTCTTTGCTTTTGCTTTTTTGCCTCCTCTCCTCTGCTGACCTCCTGGCTGTAACTGGAACTGCACTGGCTTCCTGGACACCCTCTGATCTCGGGCCCAGGTCCATCCTCTGCGAGCATCACACACCTGCACTGCCCGCCTGGCAATCCCTGCACTTGGGGACTGTTCTGTATCCCCACAGTCCCCTACCAGCCCTTGACACCTGCTGTTTCACCTGATGTCTGCACTTACCCTTGCCATGACACCTGTTGGCTGCACTTACCCTTGCACTGCCACTTTCTGGCCGTTACGTACTTATTGTTAACTATTCCCATGTGCTGCACTGTCCCTTGCCCACCTCCCACGCACTTGCGCAATCTGAATGACACCTCGCCTAGTAGGATCACTGTCTGTCCTCCCTTTGTTCCCCTTCCTCGCTTCGTCATGCCTTGAAACACGTGTGTATAGGCGCATTATAAATGCCATATCATATCATATCATATCAAAGCCTGCCTGGGGAGAGGTTGCCTGATGGACATGGACGCAAGGCATGCACTTCGTGTCCATCCCGTGCAGGCAGTCGTAGGACACCACAGACAGCCACACATGTCACAACCAGCTGCCCCTGGGAAGGGGACAGTGTGTTGGGGGCTTTAGGCCACCACCACAATCACCATTGGGGATCCTGTGAGCCTGGCCCTCACAACCCCAGGACGGGTTACCAGGATGTGCTGGCAAAAGACTCTGTGCCAGGTCCATGTATCCTGTGATTGTGCTGATAGGGGTCTGATCTTAGGCGGACAAAGGGAACGTGGTCCCTGCAATGACCCCAATTGAGCCCAGGGATGGTCCCCAGGGTGATTTATGTTAAAGTCACCCTCAGACAGGCGTAGCCCCAGGAGGAACCCAAGGCCATAAGGCCTCAAGGTGGTTTCAAAGTGTCGATGATCAATGTGTCCTGCAATTCAAACTAATTCTCGCAGCTAGTTGCGTTCTTCATCGACGAGCGAGCTGAGTGAAACACCAGCAAGAGTCACAGACAACTTACATTTAACCAGACATCGCCCTGCAAATGCCAGTGCAGGAGAGCCTGGGAGAGGAAGTACGGCCCGTCCTGCCCACATGGTGAGATGGACCACTGCCCCGTCCATCTTCCCTCTTGAGAGTCGACAAGACCATTGTGGTTTTCAACAAACAGGTTCTAGGCACTTAGCCCAGAAAGCCTGCCCGCCCTCTTCCATGGCAGTGCAATGGGCCTTCCCACGGTGCTGGACACAGATCACTCTGCCAAAAGCCCAACTGGCTGATCCACTCCTCCTCTGACTGTGACCGTGACCTCTTACTCCCCTTTAAGGGGGACAGACAGGAGGGACAGAGGTGTTGGGAGGGACCACTAGAGCCTTCAAACCCAGGCCGCACAGGGCCGAGCTCCAGGTACTTGGATATAAGGGAAGGTTGCCTGCTGCACCGGCGAGCCTGGCCATCGCTCACCCACAGTGGTGGGTGGCCGTAACCTTGATGCCCACCGATCGAGTGTGCCTGGCTGTGCCATGGCTCAGAGTATGCCTGGTGTGCTGGGCACCCGTTCACCTGGGGAGGTGTCTTTCGAGAACAGAGGTTTCCCTCAGCGAGAACAGAGCTTTCCCTCAGCTCCTGGCTGACCCCACTCAGACATTCCTGTCCAACCGGGAGAACCCCACCAACACCCGCTTGCTGGTGGGCTGAAGGCAAGAGTGCCCGGCCAGCATGCTGGCTTAGGGGCCTGCAGTGTGTGGTTGGGGATGTTCCAGCAGGTTATCGCAACCCTGCCAGATTTCCCTGTCAGTTTTATGGTTCACTGACCCGTCCGATGGAAGGGATCCCGCTCACTGGCGCTTGCTCCCCACACACCCCAGCTGCAGACCGGTCTGCTGGCCGGACCATAGCATGAGGGCCACACCGGGATGCGTGTGTGCATCTGGGACACAACAAAGGTTGGGCCCGCGGCTCTCCCTCTGGCTAGTCCTCTATTAATGATCCTTCTGCAGGTTAAACCTACGGAAACATTGGTACAATTTTTTGTCCCTCTAGATAGTCAAGTTTGATTGTCTTCTCAGTGATCTTCCTGGGCTGTTGCCGACCCCGGTGTGTCAAATCCGAGGACCAGACAGAAACATCTAATCGGTAGTGGTGTGTACAGAGTGCAGGTATTTAATCAACGGGAGCATTTGAACCACACTTACTGGGAATTACTCGTTCTTGGGAAGTTATTGCACAATCCATATCACGAACATGGTTTAGTGGGTTAGCCACATCTGTCATTGAAGGGTAGACATAGTGATCTGTTCAGTGTAGTGCACGTTTAGTCCCAGACATCTAAAGGCATCAAAGACCTGTTATTGCTTGGTCTTGAGGGGCAGAATGCCACTTGATCCTCAAAGAAGTTGAAATCTGACTGCTGGGGGTCACGTTACTAGTCAACATGGAAGGGTGTCATTCATCATCAGAACCAGATAAATCGTTCCACCAACTGAGAACGGCCATGCACCACCACCGGCAGAATAGCAAAAGAGCCATAATTCTGTCAATCCCATCTGTGTCCGTGCTGGGTGAGTGTTCCTGTATTGAGTCAATTTAAGCCACAGACTCCACTCCTGGTGGTGCCCTTCTGTCAATTCCTTTAAGTTTCAGCTTTGCAACCATATTCCCTTCGGAACCCAAAGACTTTGGATTCCCGGAAAATGTTTGTCGCGTCATGAGAATAACACCAACGGAATACTTATTGGCATTGTCTATGGTCAGAAGTATGACGGACTGAGACTTTTTATCTCCAGTTGCACAAGCCGAATACCCCCAGGCATCCCTCTTAATCATGGCCCCAGTTCTGATAACAAACAAGATAGAACTGGAGTCCTACTCCATAATTTCTAGTTAAGTATTCAGGTGACCGGCCTGCTTCGAACACTCTAATGTTTCCAAAGTTAACGCTTCTACCCTAGGGACATAAATTCAAGAGCATTAACGGGGTGCCAAGAGGCAGGGGCTGACACAGACACCCCTTGCGCCAGAACTTCAGCTCTATCCCAAGATTCAACTACGAGCTTATGAACTGCAGCAACTTTAATATACGCTATTTGCACTTGTATTTCTGTGGCTGCTGTCACCAGACTTGCCTTCCAATGAATGCTCATTAATGGATTTAAAGTGCACTCATTCAAATTACACGCCTCGAAAGAGCCCTATATAGTTATTTTCTGTCGTTATCTCCCTGAGTCGGGAAAGGTTAATTTTTGCATCTGCTGCCTTTCTTTGGATGAGGCAGTTTCTCTGGCTCCCTCTCTGGAAGCAAAGCCTGATTCCTTATTACCTGTGGTCACCATGGTAGGCACAGAAAATAGTTGATATGGCAGACATCAGAATGGATCATCGCCATAACTGGGACATGCAATATGCCCAAGCTTAGCTAGAGTCACTAAAGTGGCAGGGCAAGCCAGGACTGGTCTTGGTAAGATAAATGCACGCATCCCGGGAGGTCAGTGTTTGTCGGCATGTATTCACTGAAGAATGACCACAGTTATCCAAGTAACAGATGGAGCAATCAAACAAACCATAACTAATTCAAAGAGCCATTCGCAGAGTCACTGTATCGGCAGTGTGTACTTACATGTGCATGACTCAATCTTAGAGACAAGTATATGCTACTGGCAGCATCAACTTGGTAGCCGCATCTGCTGGAGGGTGGCAATGGGGGGGTGGCTGTTCACCCACCTCAGGCCAACCCTCACACCCTTGAGGCTGTCTGCAGGACCCAAGCATCAAAGTATGCCCCCCACCAACACTTGGAGGGTGGATAGGTCACCTACATGGGCACCCTGCCTGCTCTGGGGGGGTGGAAAGCGAGAGGCTGGGCCCAGGCACAACTTAAAGTTGGAGGGGTTTCTCCATGTGCCACCACAAGTGTGGTGACAGGGGGGTTGGCACCCCATGGAATGGTCATTCCAATCAACTTTGGAAATGTGCTTGGTGAAGAAAGGGCAACAGCATGGTTCAAAGGGCCCACACTGGGGCTTACACCACCTGACCTATCCACTCTGATCTGACTAGTAGTGAGCTACCAGGCTGCTTGGCCTTTGGTCTGACTGGAGAGGGTAACCAATGACATGAGGTGACCCTCCCTGAGGGGGCATACCCTTGACATGGTCCCAAGGCATATGGGAGCTAATGCTTCAAACAACAGCCAAGCAGCCAACCATAGATGGACCAAGTGCACCAAATCAATCATGTGGAGTGCAATGAGTCACACAAGGGGGCTGTGCTGCTGTCTGCGTGCAAATCAGCTGAGGTTCTTTTTGTTGGCCAGAAACCCTGCTGGCTAGAAAAAAGCTGGCCTCTCAGAAAAGCACCAAAGGCTTTTTCCCCACTGCCATGGGCCAGCAGGGCACCCCCATCAGGTGTTGTTTGCCATCCTGTGGGAATCTTGCAGGGCATCAGAGGAGACAGACTCTCAGACGAGGGAACCCCTGCAAGCCATCCACACAAAAACAGAGGCCCGTCTGCAGGGAGCAAAGGTGCAGGGGAGAATTGGCCTTTGTGGTGGCATTGTCTGAAATCACAATAGACTAGCCAGCTGCCTGATGTACATAGTTCTTTAGTTGCAGGTTTTCTTTGTTTCCTCATTTATTTTCCCAAGGACAATGTATCCCTTTTTGTGTACACATTTTGTCTTATATATATTGTATTATCATGATTCTACCACAATGCTTTCTTTCTCTTTGTAAATGTGCATGTTTGGTTTGCCCATGTTCTCCAAGTGAGTTTGTCCTATGACTGTCATGTGGGTTGGGTGTACACTCTGTGGGTCATGTTGCAACTGTGCAGTTTGATCCGGAATATCAATTCTCAACATGAGCAACATGCTATCATCTATGTGACCCACCTCCTGTCCCGAAAACAAACTCACGCCTAAATTAATTCTGGGGCATAAAGAGTTGTTCGCACCATTCCTCACCAGACAGGTGAACTCATGATTTTGGGACAGTTCTGTCCCTGACTCAATCAAGGAGGTCACAGTCACTCCTCTCCCCAAGAAGCCCAGACCAGACCCGAAAGACCCAAGTAACCTCAGGCCTATCATAAATTGTAATTTCCTTTTGAAAATCCTCAAATAATGTGCTACATCCCAACTGCAAACATTTGTGGAACAGAACAGCATCCTTGACAACAGGCAATCGGGATTCCAATCAGCATACAGCACAGAAAAAGCACTTGTTGCTCTCCAGTCCCATATGCTAATAATTATGGATAGAGGAAAAGTAGGGATTCTGACCTACTCGACTTATCAGCGGCATTTGATTTGCTTGACTATGACCGCCTTCTACACACTCTAGGCCACGTGGGAAACTGCTCTAAAGAGACTGTTGGATGGTCCCACTCTTTTCTTTCAAACCGGGTGTCTAGAATTCATTGGGTAACAGCCTCTTCTCCGAAGGCCCCCATTCATTGTGGTGTACCCCAGGGAACCTGCCTATCTCCTGCTCTGTTCAACCTGTATATAAGACCCCTCTGCTCGCTCCTCGAAGAATCAGGAGTATCCTTAACAAACTACACTGACGACACGCAGTTAGTTCTTGAAGTCAACGGGAATTACACCCTAGCCTCTGCCAATGTCCTCAGAACTTACGAGTTAACTGAGTCCTGGGTGTCTAGAAATAGTCTATGCCACAATGGTAGCAAAACAAAGTTTCTCCTTTTCGGGTTCACGGCAGTCTCTCTCTAAACTAAACCCAGACTATACAAGTTTCAAAGTCAAACATGGCATTGTTCCAGTGCAAATTAAAGTAAGAACCTTGGCCATTCTGTTGGAGGCCTCCGTAAATGCAGATGCTTATGTTAACCAGATAAACTATCTCCATCTGCTCAAGAACATCCACCCCTTTCTAACTGAAAAGAACTGTGCAATCATCGCCCAAGCCACTATCCTTTCAAGGCTAGATTATTGTAGCGCCTTGCTAATCGGTGCATCCAGCTCTAGTCTAAAAAAAATCCAAACTATCTCTATCTCTGCTCATAGTAGCGACCTCCATTACCTCCCGGTGCAGGAACGCATAAACTTTAAAGTTGGCACCCTGATCCATTGTTGCCTTTATGGTACAGCTCCCCTGTACTTAAAAGCCTTAATCTCCCGCTATTCTTCCACTAGAGCACTGCGTCCATCCAGCTTGGCGCAGGTAAACTGCTCTGGACACAAGTGATTGAAAGGATTAGTTAGGTAAATTCCAGTAAGCGCTGCCAGATTTTGGAACACCTTGCCACTAGCCCTTAGGCTGGAAGAGAATACCAGGGCCTTTCGCTGAACATTATAAACGTTCCTAAGTTTTAAGTAACCGACCACTCAATCCCCATCTGGCTTTGGAACCCATGATTGTCCCATATTATTTGTTTGTGTGATTGTGTGATTGTTGCACCTCAATGCCTGAAGGCTTTTGGTGCACTTCAAAGTCACAAATAAATACTTACGGATGGGGCATAAGTCAGTGCGGGTACTGGGACGAGGACAGATTTGTGGGTGCTGCTTTAAGTTAGTGGGCCAATGCAGTTTTGTTTGGGTACGAGGGTGCTTCTTTCAGTTAAGGGGCTGAGGGACTGTTTTGTTGGTGTATGCAGGTGCTACTTTAAGTTTGAGGGCTGAGGTGCAGTTTTGCCAGGGCACATTGGTGATCCTTTAAGTTAGGGGTGAGGCACATCAACTAAGCACAGATGAGCAGACCTCAGCAGCCTGTGTGGAGTATAGTGGGCAAACATCTGCTGAAGATACCCTGCTCTGGCACAATAGTAGGCTCAATGAACCAGATAGATGAACTTAAACAAGATACGCTTATGGACCGGGAGCCAGTGCAGACAGTGAAAAATGGGGGTAGCATGGGAAAAACGGAAGCAGAAATGCCCACCCTGGCCACCGAGTACTGATGAACCTGAAGGCCCCTGATAAGATAAGCCAGTTGCCCCAGGTACAGGGCATTGGAATAGTCCAGGGCGGACAGCACTAGAGATACTACCACGGGAGCCCTGCAGTGGGATATAGGGGCAAACCTTCTTCAAAAGGTTCAGCCGCAGATCGCCTTGCTGACATACCGAGCCAATCTGTTTGTCAGAGAGAGGGAGGCAGAGAACTTAACCACGTGATCTTTAAATTTAACCCAAGCAACAGCAACTGGAAAAGGACCAAAAGAAGGTGGACCAGAATGAACAGGTTTAGAAAACAGTAGCAGAAGGGGGGACTACCACCAGCACCTCAATTTTGCAACCATTCAGCATGAGCCAATTGATACACATCCACTCCCCCACGGCCTCCAGACAAGCCCTAAAATGAGAGGCAGTCTCCACAGAAGCAATATTCAAACCCACAATGATTTGCGTATCATCCGTGTTGGAATACCAAAGGAAGCCATGGGAGATGATGAATTTCGCAAGGGCTTAATGTACACAATAAACAAAATGGGCGTGTTGGCTGACTCCTCGGGAACGCCTCAAGTCAGAGGAACAGGGGTGGACCGGAAAGGAGGAAGGGAAAGAGACTGGGTGTGGTAGAAAGGTACTGAGCCATGCAGGCACAGTACTGGCATTGCCTGCTTGTGCAAGGTGCTCCAGCAGGACAAGATAGTTAACAGTATCAAAGGTGGCGTAGAGGTCCTGTAATTGTACTTTGAGGCTTCCCCCAAAACATGTTCTCAGTTGACCTCTCTATTCTGCATTACTGCAGAGTACAAGGCATATCTTTAGAGAAAAATTAAAAAGTATTTAAGCACAATTTGTTACAAATTCTCTAATTACGAGAGGACTTTGCTGTCAATTATGGCTTTTAAAAATGACTGCTAAAAGCACAATAAACAAAGCAAATCGGTTATATAATTGATCATATTTGAAGATAGACACCTGAATGTTCTCCTTTATGTATACACACACTAACACCTTTGTGATTGTTCAACCCAACTGTACTTTTCTTACTTTTTGACATTTCCATGATGACATCACCTCCTCATACATTTGCACACAATTATTACTCACTGTAATATTTTGGAGTCAAAAACCACATGATTTGTTTTGATGGTTAAACAGTTAATATTTTAATAATAACAACATGACTACTAGAAATCGCTGGGTGGGCTTTTTTAACGTAGACTTGTTTCTAATTGAAACATTTTAAGAAGGTTATAGTGTGAATTGTCTATCATGATACAAATTCAACATGGTATGTGAACACTCGAAGATAAAATGCTACTTAACATACAGCTTCCATTAAGACTAATTGTCATCAATCATTTATTCTTAAAAATGGCCCGAAAGTTTGAGTTTAACTCTAATCCTCTAGAAGTCCTAGGACATGCCTGATCACGTCCTAGACTAGGGTGCTCTTCTTCCAAGGATGTTTAAGCCCATGCACTGCCAGCATTGACTTTAAGCTCACAACAACAATGAATATCAGCAACCAGACTTGAAATGCAGTGAAAGCCCGCTTTGCATCCCACCCGATGGCCACCTCACCCTGCTGCCGTCTTCCCCCACCCTTTGTCCTATTTTAGTGTTGTTTTTCTCCCCCTGCAATCCCCCTTACTGTACTTCTGTGGCAGCGGCATTCCCTGCCGCCACCGCTCCTTCCTCTTAGCTAATGCAGGCCACCATGGACAGGGAAGAGGGACTCTACACAGAGCCCTGCTTCCCTTTCCATGGTGGCCATGTTGGAAAAGTATTTTCCTTCGTGCAACGGGACGCTGCGTGCGTCCCATTGTACGAAGGAAAATAAATATTTTTTTTTAGCACTGCAGGTTACCGCTTTGGCAACACTGGTTGCTAATAGCCTTAATCCTCCATTCCAAAAGCTGGAACGGGAGGTAACAGCCCGGTGCCCACTCTATTCACCCTCGCTTCGGTGGGCCGATAACTTGCGCTGCTGGGTGGTTATTTTCCATTCCAGCATTTGGAACGGGTGATTAACACTATAAAAATACTCTGGCTGAATACGTTTTGAAATATATTAATGTTTAGTGGAAAGTGCCACAGGTTGGGGTTTTGCATGGAACTTCAGGAACGTGCACATTTGACAAGAAAAAGGAAAGGTCATCACATTGACATGCTGACAATCTTGGTAAGAACTTTAGGATATTTTATGATCAAAGATTTGTGGCTATGATTCACGGTTTATTGTTCACACTATTCTCATTGTGTGATATTTAGGAAAGCATGAATGCATTCTATGCTTTTCACATTACTGGAAACTCCTATTTTCCATCTAAAAGTTGACAAAGATAAAACATATCAATAAATATAAATCAGATCCAGTAAGCAGACATTGGGACGAAAACACAACAAAACTCAAACACGTGACACAATTAACCTTTGCAGTATTTCTGTGGGTTAAAAAAGTGATCGATAAGCAAGCAGCATGTACACGAGCATATAGCTGGCATATTAAGGTGAGCAACTACAGAAGTACTCTACAAGATCAGAAGGCCACATATCCAAAAGGCACAACAGCTGGGATTTTGCATGACAAGCGTGACCATTATGAGTGAGTTTGGAGGTTATTTTTAGATTGCAACGTACAAAGGCAAAATACGATGGATATGCCAATAGCAAAGAATGCCGTTGGTCTGTTTCATAGACTTTTATTTTCATTTTCTAGTGTGCTTTGGGATAGGGCCAAAACAGATTAACACTGGTTAAGAACATTGCACAACAAACCAAAGCACAAATAGCACAGGAACAATATAATCCCAAATGTGTTCTCATTGTATTCTGTGACAGGTGGGACTGCCTCTTATAGTGATGCGGTTTGTCTTATTAATAAAACTGTTGTGTCACTTCTGAAACAGGAGAATTAATGACACAGTATCCTGGACTGGCCCCGTGCCTTGAAGCACGTCTTTGCCCAGAATGAATTAGATATGTCACATTTTACCCTCAAATTGTCTTACATCTAATTATCTGTGGAGAAATTAAGACCTTCTCTTGAGATTTAGAACTACCTCATACCAAGAAGCTACTTGTTACAATTGCTTACACAGGTACTTCTGTTTGAAGTCTGTTGTTCATCTGAATGTATTTGCAGCTGCATAAATATACACATATTTGAACTTCTCGACTGTGCTAGCTCTGGCGTGGAAATGTCAAACTTGAAAAGAAAGAGATGGTCATGGAAATTAATGCTACTGTGCGGTTGACACGTTTTCTTGTCTGTAAAAACTATTTGCACCAGTTGTAATCTATGTTGGGTGCAGCAAGAGATTATTCCATGTACTTATGAGTTTCTTATCAAAATGGATATATGCATTAATTGTAAACAAGTACATTAAGTAATGAAGTCATATGTTTGCTAATCGCCAAAGGCGTAGCAGCTGTTAACAGAAATGAAATCGATCACCCACTAAAGATCTGATCTTCTTAAACATCTCTGAATGAGGAGTTTTGAACAGCAATGACAAACTATAATGATTGAGAAAATTATTTTGAAACATCTGAAAGAAAAAGAAGTGCCTATGCTGTTCTAGACAACTATGCTAATTGCGATCCAACTGATTTGATTCAAAATAATGTCATCTGTTATAAAAGGAAAGTTCTATAAAGGTACATTCTAATTGTATATGCAAAAGAATAGCTGAGGGAGTGTGAGGTGGTGAGGTGATGAGATGGGTAAATGTAATCAGAGAAGTAGTGATTCATTAAAAGGATATGGAAATGACACACACTCTGACATTTGAATATATGAAAATACTGTATTGTTTCCCTGTTGAAGTTTATAGCAATCAGTTCATTGTGTTTGTCCTTTATAGAACACCTTATGTAAAATCATTATGAAAGGGAAACAAAAGCAATGATGGATTCGCTGACTATTGTCTGAGAATCCCCATTTGCATGCAGAAGTCTAACAAATATTTTTGAACAATGGTCGCTTTGTCCAGATCGAGAAAGAAAATACCTTGATCAAAGAACTCCACAGTGAATTTTGGAGATCACAGTTGCTTTACTAAGCTGCAATATTTGAAATATATGGTAGATGTAAGCAAATGCTGAGCTTCGGTTTCTCAAAAATGTAAAAGGATGAAACAAAATACAGATAAACCTAACGTATATAAAAAAATCACCAAAGCAAATGACATGTCCCTCTGCATGTAGCAAAGAGTGAAAATCAAAAATAAATGTATGAAACATTTAAATCAAAGGACACTGGGCATCATTTTGATTTTGGACTTATTAGTAATGTGTGATAAATGTGGAATCTCTGTCAAATAATGAGTTGTGGTTAGTGCCCATTTGGAAAATCCAATTGGACTTTATTGGGGAATGGAGGAAATACCCCGAAGGTAATCGTACTGGAGGCAAATCCTCCTGAAATTTTAAGGAGTTAGTATATTCTCGCATAACCGGGAGGCATTCGCTCCTTGTAGGTTTGCACCACATAGTGAAGAGGACTGAACAAGCAGGGGTTAATTCAGATACCTCCTGTGATTTCAGTTACCTGTTAAATCGTTATGAGTCCAATTTGGTCATGCCAGAGATAACAGGAATACAAGCAATTTAACTGAACTTGTGATAAACATCATCTATATTAGCAGCCTTCCAAATTAAAATGGCCATTCCAATTTTCTGACGGTTTCTACAAGCACATAGTTAGTTCAGTTTGGTTTATAGAAATGTCACAATTTGGCTTGCTTCTCTGATACCATATTATGCCATATTATAGTAGAGATGGACAGCATGCTTCACTAAACTGTTCTTCTTCAAAGGCAAGTAGAGTCATAGTATGCCAAACTGAGTACAACATATGGTTTTAAAATTGACAGCTGTATAATGTGGTATGGATGAGATGGGGCGGGGGTCATACATGCATTGTGTATATTCAGCACCACCTCTATGTCAGAACATTGTCATGTTTTCAAATTTCTTTTATCCAAGCCAACAGTCTGAGCTGTGTCATATTATAAGCGATTCAGCATTAAATATATCATATGAACAGTGATTAGCAAGTGAATGTAACATTGTCTCTCATTATTGCAATATGCCACTAGCTTGGTCCGGGCAGACTGAACAGTGTTATTCATTGTGGATGTGAGGGCAAGTTACAGAACGACATGAAGCTGGAATATTATGTATGTATGAGGTATTTGAGCATCCAGGAGAGTACAAGAGTGGAGAAAAAAAGAAAACATTCTTCAGGATGATGCCACTGATGAAGTGTGAAGGGTTTTGAGTGACAGGCAGCGTGTTAGGTTGGAATGAATGAAAGGTAAATAAAGGACTGTTTGATGTGTGGATCTGGACTTTTCTGAAATGTATCTTCGGGGAACTGCTGGCACACCTGCAGCAATGTTTTTCAAATTCTCAACAAAGCTGGTGGACTTTGGGATAATAGCACCTGCAGCAGAACAAGGCCACCTTGCCTGGCAGTCTCCAACCTAATGAGGCGGGCACGACAATGACCATAATGTTCAAAAAAGGGATGGGAAAAATTGTCGTGGCTCCAGGAAATACTAATGGGAGCCTGTGCAACCGAAAGCAGTCCATGTGGTATCAGTAATCAAGTGAGAATAAACCATTTCTCAGGGCTCCATATCCTAACATTAACAGAATAAATCATATAAAAGCTCATGGGCTCATTTTGAAAATCTAGTTAAAGTCAAAAAATCTTTTTTCAAATAATCAGAAAATAAATGTATTGAGGTATGAACTGAACATGATATACCATAACCTATAAATGCTACCTTTCCCCAAATGTATTTTGATTTTTTGCAGAGAATAAGACGAAAATGGCATTGTCCACAGCTGTTAAACAACGACCCTGAGAGACAGACTCTTCTGCTGCACCTTTATTATCACAGAGTCTAAGAATCACATAGCAATGTGCTCTATATTGGTGACCATAGTTATTTACATATAGTTGATGCTAATCGACATTACGTGCTCTAAACATGTATCAAAAATGTGCTTTGAAAGGTCCCTTTGACAGGGACCAAGGTTTGCACAGTAGTTCGGCATGGACTGCGAGGGAATGGCAATCTACCACTGACAAGTATTAAAGTAGAAGGTCACATCACAAGTGTAGTGTGGACAAAGGTGAACTGGGCAACTGATGAAATCTGTGGCCAAAGCGAAATAGCAATCTCTCAGCCTCATAGTAATAAAGTTACTGAAACGAAGCAATGTATTTTCAAAGAGAAAAAGTCAAATGGAAAATATGGGACCTAAACTGGATCGTGCTCAGTATTTGCAATAAAACATAAATAAAAACTGTTACAGCATGACTAGTGTTTCCCAACTGAACTGTATTCACTGCATAACACACCAGTATGCAAGTATTTATCACATAACTAATAAACATGTTTTAAAAAGCGAATGAAAATACAAAATAGATTTGCAATTTATTTAAAATAAACATGTCTTAAATATGTCACGTGCCAATAATTAAATGGATGCCTCAATATATTTTAATTTCAATTAAGAATATATTTTCATGTCAATAAAATCATGCATTCAGTAGACATGGTTAATAACATAATGAAACATATATATATATATATATATATATATATATATATATATATATATATATATATATTCTAGACCGGTAACTGCAGTTACGGTAAAATCTATTTGCATTGACTTTTCTTAAAAATTCTATTGCGAATAACTTTTTAATGCTGGACAGATTTGTATGAAAATTCCAACCCAAAAAATATGTTGGCATGGCCCCCTGCAATCTGGAAATTTGGGGAAAATTCATTAAACAGTTTAAAATCTCCCACAGACAAATGAGTGCTTCTATTGAACATGAGTAGTGCAAAAACTGCTGGATGGATTTGCATCAAATAAGAAACAAGTTGGGCCAAAGGCACACCAAAATTCCTTTTTTTGGTTGGTTTTGGTTGAGTGAGTACTCATTTTTAGTAAGTGGTGTACCCTGGTCAGGGGCCACAGCCAAAGGCCATGCCCAGTGGCATCTGGTCATTTCTTAGTGAGGGAAAGCTCGGTGACAAAGTCAAAAGCCTCAGTATCCTGCAAATGGCATACTTTGCAAAGGTACAGCTCACCTAAAGTAATTTCCCCCTCACAAGATCCCATCTGAAAAATCTACAGACTCAGATAGGACCTTCTACAAAGAGGCACATTCACAAAATATGGTTCATTTCCAAAGACAAAACAGTGTGAAATGCATCTGTTTCAAAAGCTATGCATGTTCCTAACTCACACAGCATGTTCATCAGCATAGTGTGCACATTATGAGAGTGCTTGTCAAAAAGGTACTAGAGAAATGTTGGGAACCAGAACATCTTTTCAATTTCAAACGCAAATGTAATTTATAAGGTGTGCCCAAATACAGGTGAACACCAATGACGGATCTTTCATATTATGAAAGCAGGACAAACGCCTGAAAAGGAACAGGAACAAATGGAAATGTGTTTTTATGCCTTTGTTTTATAATATTGCCCTTAGAATGCATTATTCCCTGAAGAATGATCAAACATAATTGCTGTATGCATAACTTTCATGCCGCAATAAAGTAATTGATGATGAAGATGATTATTATATCAGCTACACTAACTTAAAACTGTTTGACACCCACCCACGTGTCTGCTTCCAATCTATTAAATGTATTGACCACCAAATGATCTATTTCCATATGACCCCATATCAGCACATCCACAAGGGAAAGCCAAAGCATCACAAATCACCAGCAGATATAATATATGATATGGTATTTATAACACGCCTGTACACAAGTTTTCTAAAATGTACACAACCAAAAAAATCTAAGTCCCCAGGAGAGATTAACAGAATGTACAAGTTGTGAGGTTTGTTGTGTGTTAATTTATCTGAAGTGCAGGTGACTTGTAAATACATGTGTTTAACCAAAACATTAATTCTCATCCAACATTCTTTTAAACTTCAGGGGCTGATGTACCACATTGTGGAAACAGAAGTTTGCTGGTCCCAGGATATGCTGATGCAGTGCTGTTTGCAGGAGCACCAACATCTTTACAACTATCGGTTGACCAATATGGAGAATATAGTCACGCAGAGGTTTTAAGGGTCATGTGGTGAAGTGTTTTGTCATGTGTTTAACTAGTGTATTCCTGGAAGGTCAGTGGCTAATGGCCTATGACCATTGTTATTATCTAGGGATTAGATTCAACCAACAGCTAACATGGAAGAATCATACTGACAAACAAGGTACTAAGTTGAGGCAGACATAGGTGGCCTTCTAGGATTTTCCAAAACTTTGCAACATTAGTCAGTTGAACATATGTTGATGATGTATAGGAGCAAGACGATTTCGCCAGGGGCTTGTGGGAGTGAGTTGCAGAGTTTTAGGAATATAGAAAAGTGGATAATCTTTTTCTTCCACGCCTCTTGGTTGTCCCTCGTAACACACCAATTTATGTTATGCATTTGGAGACTGATTCAACCTACTTGGCTTATTTACTATCTTTAAGACCCATCCTACTGTGGCATGTACAGTGCTCGATTGAAGATGTGGAATTGACAAAAAGGTTAATAAGAACTCTTTATCCCTGGAAAGTTGTCACAAGGGTGGTTGTTGTTCACTAAGAAGTAATAGCAGAACGTGGGTTTGGCAACCAGCTTCGATAAACCTAAAAGTATTTTTTACATCCCCATGCATTTGCTTAATTGAAATGTCTACGCCTTTGGGAGCAATATAAAGGGTAAGCCACTTTTCAGAAAACTTCTGCCTGGCTTTATTTACCCCTTTCACCATCAGTGGGAGCAGTTGGTTATTTATCTGTGGTCACCAATACCTACCACTGGTTTATGTTGACGAATCCCCAGCTTAATGTTCTCTCCTTTGAAGCTATAACATGTAAATGGTTGGAGAATCAAACTGAAGCTGATACGTGTTGTCTTTGTGGCGAGAGGGTAACATTGACTCATTTTGTACTGTTTTGTCCCTTATATGTGATTTCAGAAAACACTATTTTTTGGGATTATTAATGGAGAGTGGTTTGCTGCATTGGAGACTGGCTTTTCTGATGTTGTTGGCTCTTGAAGAAGCCAGGATGGCATTTGTTTTTCCCAGTTATTCCAAGGGAGCTCATCAACAAAGATTCAGAATGCTGATGGGCAAGGGCGTGTGCAATTGAAGCAATTGGATATGGGCTTCATGGGGAGTTGATGATATTCACTTCTGGCTTTGGTTTAAGGGTTTTATGTTCTATGGTTTTTGTTGTTTATGAATATCTACAGTTATTATGGATTTTATTATTGCATCTATTAGGATTTGTGTGTTGTATTGTTTTTCTGGAAGGTTTTCTGGATTATGTAATCTGAAATAAACTTGAAACCTGAAGTTAAATAAATGTACTAATTAGACACTGAAGAAAATAATTGATAAAGCGGTGTCCCAACACCATTCTACAATTTCAGTCAGACCCTTCCCACAAACAAATGCACACTACAGAACCCTATATGAATGCATGGCAGGTCGGTGACCCAGAATCCACCACAAGGAAATGAATCCACTAGAACAGATCAATCCAGTAACATGGACTATGTAACAGTGGTAAATTGTAATCTAAAACATCACTGAGGTCATCCTCATGTCTATTAACCAAGCTCTGCAACTCAATCCTAGGTATAGACACAAAGAGGAAAACCACCAAGCGTTCAGAATATATCCCAAAACCTCAGATTACATAGTATCATGGCACCCTTAAAGTCTGGACCAGACAGAAATAGCCTGGACATATCTCATCCAATAGCCAACCCAGACTCAGACACAGAGGCCTATCATCAACAGTCAGTTACATGGGCATGCAACTACTCTGATCAACTACCTCAGACTTTTTATGTCATAAATTATCATCATGTACATTGATCCAAAAGATCATCCAGTACAAAGAATGACTGGAAAAACAAACATACAAATTAGAATAATACAACAACATCCTCACTCTTTACTCTCACCAGTAGGAGAGATGCCCATCCAAAATGTAGCAGACAAGGAATGTTGACCATCCCACGCCGTCAAGTCACTCTCCCTTATCCTTCCTATAACATAGAATCTGAACAGTAAGAACTATGTATCTATTTGTATAACTGCAGAAGGAAATTGCCACGCCAGATCAGCAATGTGCTGGACTCAAATTATTCAGTGCTAATACACATAAAACTGCAGCCCCCACTAATCCCAATTCCATCTCAATCCCCCATCTAATTAATACACCTTTCCACCTGCCACCAGCTCCCATGGCGCACAGAGTCCACCTTTGCACATGGCCGCTATCGGCCAACAAAAAACACTGTTACCTTCATGAAGCAATGCCACTGCTCACATATTTAGCTCTATCACACGCAACCATACCAGTGGCTATCCTGGTGTCTTAGTGGTGGCTTCCACTTGATGGGCTTTATGTGTGCAAATAAATGAAACCTTTATAAAGCAATCATAATGCCATCCAGGGCAAAACATATGGCTTATGGTTAGGAAAAGGCTGATGTAGCAGTTACACCAATGGGCTTCACAATTTAGTCCACTTTCACCTCTGTGTGTATGAAAAGGTTTGTAAAGGACTTCGCAGGCATCCTGTTACCATAACTAATGCAAAGTAGAAAAAACAGCTTCTGCATTCTAATTGTGTTTAAGATACTTTCATGTTGCATCAAAGTACAAAATCAATACCATGTGTCCAACGCACAGATAAAATGGATTCTATAATATGTCCTTATTGAGTAATTAAATGCCTATTATAACATGAACAGTGAAAGGGTGAATTTGATATGATGATGGTTAAACGGATATACAGCAGTGATTAATACTTCCCAGTGTATTACATAAAAAAATGACTGCCTTTTGTGTTCTACAGCTGGCGGCAGAGCATGCATGAAAAAAGTAGTTGTCAGTACCACAATAACAGACTAACCTTGAACTGAACTCCTTTCCTCAAGAAATTAAATGCTGCAGCAGGACTTTAAATCCCCCCACTTAGAGCTCATGTGTGTTCAGGGTCAGCTGCAGTTATCTAAGAGAACTCATTATATTTAAAAGGGAAATTTCTTTTTATAATTTCCTAAAAATTGTGAAATATATTTCCACTTCTAATTTAAAAAAGCACAGGATAACACACAATAGACAGACAAATGGAGTATTCCCTTTAACACACAGTAGGCCTGATTTACAAAAAGTTTTTCAATGAGGTTTTCCCCATTGAATAACACTTTGGAAATCAGGTCCATTGCATCTTATCCTGGACATTTCAAGAACCAATAAAATGTGTTAAAAAGGAAAATTGCTTTATAAATGAGAAGAAGGGTTTGGATAAGTTATCCTCATGTAGAAGTGTTTTAGTATGCTAGGTTGATAATGTGACCCTTTTGGTCTTTCTCTATCGCTGGCTTATTTTTCTTTGCATAACCACATTCTGTATGGAATGGGGCGCAGAAATGGTGCAACATCTGCATGCCAAGAAGGACCCTCTGCCAGTTTGTTTGCTTGTCATGCGTATTCATGGATTTAAAGACGCATTACTATCCGCTGCACAAGTAAAAACAAGCTGTGTGAGGAACGGCCACAACACACCCCAAGCACAACAAAAAGCAAGCAAAAGGACAAAAACGGCGCAAGCCTCTGCGCCACCCCTGGCCCAGCATCCAGTACTCCTGTGAGAAGGTGCTCCTCACCTCGCAAGCCCAGCCTGCACCGCAGTGAAATTGCGCGTCTCACCTTGCGAGGCCAGGCTGCACCCAGTGAAAACACAGACCCTCTCTCGCAAGCCCAGGCTGCACCCCAGTGAAAATGCGGGTCCTCTCTCACAAGCCCAGACATGGTTGTCATTGTCATTTGTTGACAATGTCTATTGGTCTGTGTGCAACATTCATGCATGTGTATGGCCATTTAAACTCACCAATGAGCCATGTGTTGCAAAGCTTCCCAGCTTCCAGGGCCCGGTGTTGAGCGGGGACATCCTGAAGATATAACTGTCATGTGTGCTACAAGTATAGTTGGCAAGCACTTCAGTAATGATGCCCTTGGCATTACACACAACTTGAACAATGTTGCTTGATGTGGATGTAGAGCAGCATGGATGCAATCAATGGCACCTAGCACTTTGTGAAGTGTACTACCCCATAAAAATCATGGACCACTACTTGCCTTTCTGCCAGTATTCTGGGCATATAGCTATGTACAGAAGGAAGTGCAGTTATGATTGCCAACACCTGGTGGGCGCAGCAAGACTGAGTGGCCTGGGAGATGCCACCTACTATGGCGGTGGTGCACGGGAATGAGCCAGTGGCCATAAAATGCAGGTCAGTGAGCACCTTTTGCAAAGGGCTCACTGCTTGGGAGCACATGGTGGATGATGTGAGGTCATCTTCTCACTCTGTGACTAGGCCGAGGTTGATATATGGGGGCCTATACCTGCCAGAGACATGATCAGGTATCCCAAAAAGGCTGATCCTTGGGTGGAAGATCCTGGCCCAGGCCATTCTCCTCCACTCATGCGGTGTCCCTGGATGATTACTGCAACAAATGGTGCATTCATCATGGCCGTATCTGTGCGTTTGTTGATTGCACATGCTTGTTATGCATTTGTTAGTGTGTGCAGTGACATTTTACGCCATCTATCGGGTGGTGCAGGTGGTTCTGGATTTGCGTGTTCTTTTTTGCATGCCGGTGTTCCCTGTTCAATTCCATGAATACGTTTGCTTTGCACGTCTATGGGCAGTGCGATTGTTTTCCGGTGGAACCTCCCTCACAACGTTCACTTTTTTGCTTGTTATTCCTCATTCCACGTGTTCTGCCCCATTTTTAGGTGGCTGCGCAGGCCCGAATGGCCCTTCTCTTGGAGGCTCGCGCATGGCATTAGTTGGGTCACAGTGACTTGGTGGAACGGCTCAGATTCCTCGCAAGTCCCGGGTAAGCCCTGTAGATTGGGGGCCTGACATTGTGTTAGAAGATGCCTTGCCATCACTATATGGGCACTACAAAGTCTACAGATTCTATAGTGTTGTGCCAATTTACACAATCTCCCCATATTTTCTCTGGTCGGGAGTATATGTAAACGTGGGTACAATATAAATCAGTGTATATTAGCAGACAGCAATTTAGTTAAATAGGTCAGGAGCGAGCCCCCACAAAAACCCTGAGTGCTAAATACCTGGTACATGGTCGTGTTACTTAAATGCTGGATATTACCCACAAAGTCAAAGTCACCATTCTTCTTTTTTTAAATGCAAGAAGGATTGGGCAATTTCAATAGGTCATGCAAATCAATATCAAGGTTGTACATGTGCTCCAAAGCAGGCAGTCTTTTTAAGCTGGACAAGGAATGTATTAGAGGTATCCCCCTTATATAGTCTAGCCATGTAACTATACACATTCTTCAACCTCCACCAGTGCATAGAATATCTCAATATATAGCTTGCATCGCTGGTGAAGCCAAAAGAGCGTATAGATTGTACACCAAGTTCACAAGGAAGGGTCTAAACAGGAACATAGGAGGGAACCCCTAAAATGGTTCTCAACAATTTGGCTTCTAATCTATCCATCCATCTCATCATACACTGAGAAAAGCAGAACCATACAAGATTATGGGACTGATACTTTTGTGGTATATTTCAACCATTCCCTCCACATTGTTCCCTCCTTTTTTACATATAAATCTCCTGATTATGAGCCATTTCTTCATAGTTTTGGTATATATATAATCACATGCATTTGTTGCAAAGTGGAACACCAAGATAGAGATAACTGTCTACTACTGTCTATTACTTCCAACAAATTTCCATCATAGCACCAATTAAACGTGTGTTTCGGATTCCTTCTTTTGCCAAATACCAGTATCTTCATTTTAATGCTATTGACACGTAGGTCATCAGTCTGAGCATAAGCTGCCAGAGCATCTAATGATCTCTGTAATCCGATATGGGTAAGGTCAAATATAACCATGTCATCAGCATATCCAATCCAGGATACTGGTACCGTACCGATACGTGGAGGAAAGTTATGTACTGCTTCAATACAGGCACCCATATCTGTCACATGGACATCATATAGGAATGGGGCCAGTCCACAACCCTGTTTCAAACCTGTGTTTGTTGGAATATCCTCAGTGACTTCTCCCTGCTGATTAACCCAAAGTGAAACCGTGGTGTTGGTATAAAGAGCAACAATAAAATGAAGGAGAGAGAGAGATCAATATCCCAGTTGATCAACTTGGCCCAGAGTCAGTTGCGGGAAACTGAATCAAATGCTTTAGAGAAATCTATGAAACACATGTAGGCATTCATGTAGGTTTCATCCTGGCAATGGCTAATAATAGTTTGTAAAATACTGAGATTATGTAGCGTGCCATGTACCTTGTGAAAGCTCTTTAGGTAAGGGGACATCAGGTTCCTTGAATTAGCCCATTTAGTTTTTACCTGAAAAATAATTGCAAAAACCTTTGAGCTTATATCCAATAGCCTACCATTTTCAGTGTTATTGCGGTCGCCCTTTTTAAAGACAGGAATGAGAATAGATTTGTGCCAGCTAAGTGGTAAGAAGAGATTCCTCAAAACCATTGCCCAATATTCTGGATCAGCTTTAAAGATTATATTTGCCATCATGTCCAGGCATGGACTTCTTGAGCCATTTAAGGCTTTAATAATAAGCCTTATATCATCTATCTCAAATCCTTCAGTAAATTGTGTACTGTAGATATAGGGTATTAAAGGCTGGTTAGAAATCGGCTTGTTATATGGTGAAGAGATGGCTTTCATCCGGCATGCTACATTAATGGCATTCTTTTCATTTCCACTCATACCATTGGCGAAAGAGCTAAACAGAGACCAACATTTTCTATCGTCATTACTACGAAGAAGCTGAAAAAGTCCTTTTCAATCAACATTGTTCTTGGAAAATATGTGGCTCTGGCGCCGATTTTTATATCTAGTCGATAAGAGTGCCAATAGCCTCTTTTTCTCTCTCAGGCTATGATGCTTGGATTTCTTAATGTAATTACAGTTTTTCTGGTAAATTTTTTTCTTAGAATGCACCACAATGTCAAAATGATTGGCATGTGTTGTGGATCGGACAGTTACCTTCTGAGATAGACGTAGCTGACTGTTTAGAGCCAATGTGTGAGTATGTGCTGTCTACTCTTAACAAAATTGCTGATTACTTCAATGTTGCGATTATTCAATACTATGCGATTACCTTGAGGATTGACTGATACTGAGGCCAGTAAACACTTCAGCTGTCGAATAGGAGGTATACTCAACGTCCATCCCAAAGTAGCATGATCGCTAACAATGTTAAACATGGTATTGAATACCTCACAATGTTCAGCGATATATCTATCTAGAAACACATAGCCTAAATTAGAATAGCTAGTACCATATGACAATGTGCCTTTTGAGCTCCCTCCATTGAGACCATTTACATTCAGACAGACGAGATCTTGAGTCAAAACCAACTTCAACCACATATGATCCGTGGTCATGTGAGGATTTAACTTTACTAATTTGACCCCATCCACTCAGAGTGATCATGATATATATCCTGTAACAAACAGGGGTCATTTAGATCACCAGCTATAAAAATCCTGCACATAGGGTGTGTATCTTGACAAAGTGCTAGAGCATCTTCAATGTTGGCAATTATATCTCTTGTGTTAGCCCCACCCGGATGAGATGATGAGATGAGATAATGATTAGATGGCGGTGCCCAATATTTAATAGAGATGCATCCATAACATAAGGTTGAGGGCCTGTCCATGGCATATTCCTTTAATGTATACTTTACCAAGGCACCAACAGCCAGCCCACCACTGGGTCTGCCCTTAGCACCACCTTTAGCTGCCATATGTAAAATATTGTAGCCATCAATGAGAAAGGCCTTTTTAGTCCAAATCTCTTGCAAGGTCACAATTGTGTATATATGTCTTGCCAACTGGATGGACGAGAAAGGAGTGGAAACCCCCGGGTGTTCCAACTAAGCCATTTCATTGTATCCTTATACAGCCAAAGACAGTTACTGATCATTTTACTATTATGACCTACTGCAGAGTGGTTGACGTGCTGCATACACATACATTGTTTAGCAGTATTAAATAGTACATTCGCCATTGGTACCATCTCATCTCTTGAATGCACAGTGGTACTAACTACCTGCATGGATCGTTGATATTTTTTCCCATCTGACACATTACAGATGGTGAGCTTAAAGCCCATCCCATACAAGTCTTGTGAATATGTCCATTCAGAGATACAATTGCTGGTGATCAAAATTCAATAAATGCCCAATTTGATTCACTATCCCATTTGGGCAATTCAAGCCTCAAAATATCATGGCTAGTGATACTGGCCAGACAAGTGATCGATTTAAACAAATTCAGTACATTTGTACGATTCAGAAACATACTCTCTTTGTTTGGATGGATTTCGTCTATCTTAACTATACACTCCGTAGAAGCAAAGAAATGAGCATTCACTTGCTGTTGTGCCATAGTATTCACTTGTGTCTGTGAGACAAGCGGATGAGCATTGTCTACCCGACTCTGGGTGGGTACTATTGAGTCCACAGTCCGGGTCCGACTAGAGTTTCTCGTATATGGTTGTGAGTTACAAGACGGAATAGTCAAAGTTCTATTAGCATCACTGGACCCTTATTGACCTTAGGAGCAATCCATTTACCCAGAAGGCCATGTAGGGTAACCTGTCGACTGGTGCCATCTCCCTGTATTTTAGTAATTCCTCTAAACCCATAGGCAAACTGAGGGATGAGTTCAGAAAAAAACACTCTTTTCTTGTCAGTCTTGCCCTTGTCAAAACCAGACAAATTCTCTTGACTATCATCCTCATAGATTGCAGGGGTCTACCATGGAGAGATCATTACAAAGTGCGTCCATGGCATCATTTTCCGATATGGTCACAATGTTAATAGTTTCAACTTGATACTGCACTTTATTATTAGAGGTTTCCAAAGAGACAGGCCTGGCTGAGCCCCCTCTAAATTGAGAGGGAGCTGTTAGCCTATTTTTTTTTACATATGCACCGCCGTGTGAATTTCATTGGCTGGTGGGCCTACCAATTTCGACAATAATAAATTCATATCGCTCTGTTCGGAAGCAATGCTAGCACACAGCACCAGTACTGCTTCAATTTTTGCCTCAAGTACCTTATTAGCACAGTATTGGAGTTCCTCCTTTCAGCTGACATGTGCACAATAGCACAAGACATAGCCTCATCCTCGTGATATCCACAGGTGGCCTGCATGGGGGAAACGAGTGATGCTAGATCAGGAGTGGAATATATATTTTGATCAGAGGCACAGGAGGGCGGAGCAAAGCTAAGAGCTGTCGGCACATTTTTGACATTATGACACAGCTTAAGGACCCATTATTATCCATTGATGTTATGTGAAAGTCTTATTTTGCCTTCAGTCGTAGTTGCCACCATAGAAGGCCTGGTGAAGTAGAGAAAGCAGCAGTGGCAATAGGATTGTGGGGTTGTGTGGCTGCCATCACCACACTTCCAGTTATCACTGTACCATCACAAAAGCCGGCGATTTTTTGCTGGAAATTACCAACTTTTTTCAAGTAGGTTGTCCAATTTGCCTTTCTTTGCCCGAGGGCATGACTTTGGGTTTTAGGTGCACTTTTTGGACTACGTGCTCGTTTGCCAGGTTTCAAAGCCTCACTACACAAAGTATACTTTCTTTTAGGGGGCATAGTCAAGAGGCTGCAATAGCCAAACAGCAGAAGCCTGTCTCACAGTGCCAGATGAAAGGACAAAGATGTTGAATCTAAGCATAAGAGCTTACCGTATTCATCTTACAAAATAACAGGGCGGCAAACCGAACAATGTTGCAAGGAGAAGCAAGAGGGGTGGCGGGCCCATGCTTCTTTCTCACAGCAAGCCTGCACACCCAAACACCAAAACACTCCTCACACTCTGCCCAAGTTGCTCCCCAAAGGGGCATAGGAAGCCGGCGTCTTCCGTAGGAAACAATACGCAGAGTAGAAAGACTGAAATTCTCCAGTATCGTGGTGGAGTTGTTTCTAAAGCCCAAAAAACTCCTCGTACGCCGCCCACTCCGCTCTCCAAGGGGCTTATGAAGCTGGCGTCTTCCATAGTAAACAACAGGCAGAGTAGAAAGACTGGAATTATCAGTAACATGCAGGAGATGTTTTTAAAAACCAAAACACTCCTCGCAGTCGCACTCCTCGCATGTGGTATTCATTGAAAAGAATGTATACCAAATATTCAGTTAGAAACATTGGGCCTCATTACGAGTCCGGCGGTAACCACGGTGGTAAAACAAGTACCGCCGGACTCGTATTACCTGGCGGAATGGTAATATGAGTCCGGCGGTAACCAGGCGGTTTTACCACCGTGGTTACCGCTGGACTCGTATTACCATTCCACCTCCGTGACTCCCAGAATTACCAGGGCATTACAGCCCCGGTGTCCCGGGAGTGATGGAGGCGGAATCGTGTTAATCCCCATTCCCATTGAGTCCCATAGGACTCAATGGGAATGGGGAAGTGGAAACACCGGCACCATCTCGTGATGGTGCTGGTGTTTCCACGTCCGCCTGCAGGCGGGAGGTGTTCAACCCGCCAGGTCAGACCTGGCAGGAAGATCACCTCCCGCCTGCAGGACTCGGGATCGGGTGGTCCGGAATTAACAGTGGCGGCGGGTTTACCGCCACTGTTAATTCCGGACCGCCCGACCCGTAATGAGGCCCATTGTCATGATAGATTCGGCATAGCATTTCATTACATTGAACACAAGGATTGTGAACTTGGTATTAGATGGTTTGAAATAAGAACAATATGATTACTGTCATGCATGCCTCAAAATGAGATCCCACCACTAGCCATTGTAGAGTAGTAATAAACTCTTGGTGAGTAAGAAATTTTGCACTGTGTGCCAGTGCCTGTAATTTGGTAGTGGGCATTGGCAGGTGGGAATGCCACTGACCTCAGGGATTAGCATCCTGAAAAATCTTGAATTGACCTTTTTTGAAGTAATAATTATTCTGCAAAAGAAATCTAATCACAATAATTGAAAGAATACACGTTTTTGTTTATAGATTTTTAAATGGAGTGACTAGCAGGACACGTACGTACTGCCTTTAGATGGTTCAATTGATCTTTCAATCACTTATTGCACACTAACAGAACATATAGCCAATGAAAATAATGATATTCCTCATGGATCATCAACACATATTTACTAGTTCAAAAGACAGGACACTGGAAAGATTTCTCTGATTTCTAAAACATAAGGATAAAATAAGGATAAGAATACTGTGCATTGAGAATCACGCCCAAAAAATTAATTATGATGTGCAACACTGTCAACAAGATTATTGATAAAACCATTCAGTCATTGGTGTGGTTGCTGGGTCGCATAGGTTTTTGAAGAACTTCTAACATACCTTTATTCTTCCATATCTGAGTTGGTATTCTGCCCTCTCTCCTAATTTATATTGTTCATGCATTCATGCTCATTGACAGCATGCAAAGCAATGACCTATCGAGAAGGCAACTATTGAGTTGGTAAAATATTCAGTGTTATACGGTGTGAACACATGGAGGATCTTCCCTGTAATAAGAGTCAAGTAGTCTTTGCAGACAATATGGAAATAAGACCACGTTGTAGCTTGCTTGTAAATTCAATTCACAGGTCACCGAAATTTGACTGAAGTTGTATTGCCACACTCAGAAGAAACCTTACAAACGTATGAACAAGATCCCAGAAACTCCTATGAAATGAAGCAGCATAACTTGAAAGGTGGTGGGCTGTTATTGTGATACAGATCTTATTATCTGTCTCTTAGGCACTCCCATCATGAACTTTAAAACTAGGAGCTAACATGCATAATTAGCTGCTGCAATACACCATCAGAAAGGGACATGGGCAACCTAGGCACAATCACCTCATTATGGTGAAAACAAACTAAGTCCCATTAGTGCCCAGAGTATGATATTATCTAATTGGACTTATCCAAGTATTCTCCAAGGGAGGAAGCAATAGTTCTCTAATAAGATATATTGTCTGGAAAAGGTATATACTCAAATGGCTTTGTGTAAACATCAAAGAGCCAGAATCCAAAAAACATGACAGATTTTTCACAACTGCTTACACATTTGTAATATGAACAACAAGCATTCTTCATGTCCTCTCACTTGCTCTATCTAATTAAGGAGTCAGTAACTAGGATTACTTACATGTCAGGACATAACACTTCAGAGAAATTATCAACTGAATGCCTTGAAAGGGAAATCCTGACCACACAAAATGTGGTTATTATGTTCCTAGACAAACATTTATTCTGTGGTAATTTTTCACCACTATGAAAAGAAGGGGAAAGTGGAGGAAGATCTGTATTGCTTGAAACACGAATTAAGCATCAGAGATTCAACTGACCAACAACTACACTTTTTGCAGGAAGGTCTGATGCAGCACTGTATTTTTACAGAGTAACACTAGATAAAGGGATGCACAACTTCAGGTCTTGATCTCTCCACTGTCACATGGTTTCACTGTTCCTCAGGCCTTAGCCTCTGTGTGACAGCTTAAATGTTTGATGATATTCCTTTTCACTACCCCAACCCACTTACCGCCATATGTCTGCAGTTTTCCCTCATACATGCCCGTCTATTAACTCCATGACGAGTGAAATTAGTGTGTTCCTAATTTGTTCATTTAAACCCAAGTCAGAGTGCCCTGTAATTATAAGCTCCTTTGTGCAAGTCAAAGGAATAAATGTTTTAGCAGGAAATGTAACATGTTCACTAGCTACCCAAAATAATAAAAACACTACCTGTCACATCTAGGAACAGAGATTAAGCGTCCCACCTTTTTCTATATGGAGAAACAAGTCATTGAATGCAGAGAGAGAGTGCTAAATTCCCCACTCCTTCACTGTTGACAGTCCCCCCAAATTCCTCAATAATTCATTGTTGACAGTGCCACCACATTCGTCACTCCTTCACTGTTGACAGTGTTTATAGGCTATGTTTTAACAATGCATCCAATACAATTATGAAATTCATACCGTGGGCATTGTGTGTATGACATTTGAGGGATACAAGCTTACCAGTGCAAGCAGAATATAAAACCATTATATCCAAGTTATTTAGAATATATCCCAAATTGTACAAAATGAAATTGGACCCAAGTGATGAAACTGAGATTTTAGGTTTTTATTACTAAATCCCAACAGGTTTGGGATGATGGCTCATACTGATCTCTTCAAAAAAATAAAGGATCACACATAGTTTTGAGTTGCATAGTTTAAAACAGTGCTTCATGAATGTCTGGTTAACAAAATAATGCTTACTGTTATTATAAAAATATGAAGTTGCAAGATAACTTAGAAGAAACTCAGGGTAAATCACTGAAAAAAGGGAACTGTGTATAGTGCAGTGGACTATTCTAGCCATACACTAACTAAAAGACAATTCAAATATATTAATAAAACAATGAAGTCTATTGGGAAGATTAGAACATCTGGGTTTGTATAAAACCACACAGTGCAGTTTGCCGAGCTGTACAGAAGCAGGGAGGAGGGCTTATGAGTAAACATTTGCCAACCGTTTTACGAGTCTGTGCATTAAAACTTAAATTTCCATCATTTGCATGTCGCCAACCTGCCCCATGAAAATGAGAGAGTCCATTTTGCCATTGTGCTTGTTGCTATTACCCGTGTATTCACATGGGCAAACAGGATGTAGGGAAAGATGCTGCATGTGCACCACCTAGGAGGTAAAGCACATTTCATGCATGAACAAGTCCATGTTATTTTATTAACAATTTAGAAAACAGTTAATTGCATCACCTATCAGTGAGTAGTAAATAAATGAATGCAAATGACCAGAACATCTGTAAACAAAAAGAGTAACATTATTTTTTGAGTGATAGTGAAGCGTGCAGACACAGAATTGTGTTGGTGCAGTCCAGGTCATTTTGATGACGCATGTGGATGGGCAAGGAGCTCAAAGAACCTCGGTCCTGGAGTATAGGGATTTACTGTCACAGACTACAACACACTGTGTGGGGGCTTTGGCCGCCATCTAAAATCCAGCTAGGGTGTATTCACGCCAACAGAGTGTGTGGCAAGAGCAGAATTTTGAAGTGTGGCAGAAGGGAGACCATGAACTATATTCTGGTTAAATATCATTAAATAATAATCAAAAGGTATAACAATATATAGAAAAGATGAACATAGGAAATAACACAGATAAATTGAACAATATAACGTATTTAAAGAAATAGCACTAAAGGATACAAATTATCCTAAATGCACCTATAAATGCATACATTCCTTATGCAGTCCAGCAGGCAAGCAGGAGCACATGTATTATTTGCATTTTTTTACATTAACCTCTGTCCCCGAATTCACTAAGCATTTTTTCCTCTCAGAAAAAGGGCTCGCCTTACCCTAGAGCCCCCTGCTGTGGGACTCTTTGCACCCAGAGGGCCAAAGCAGCAAGGTCTCCTGTTTTCAGCGCTCAAACCACTTTGAACAACATTCAAACTATGTTCGCCACTTTCAAACAAGGACCCTCAATGCTGCTTCATAGAACTAGCTTGATGCTCAATATCCCCACCAGAGCCTGGTCACCTGTCTGGCTCGAGTATGCTGCAGACGACTTCGAATTGCCTTGTCATCAAATCATGCGTGCATCGAACTTCCATGACTTCACCTCACAGCTTGACTCATACTGCTGGATCATTGCATCATTCAACAACCCAAGTGAGTGGTACTCATGGTTTCAAATGAAGCTCAATATTTAAACCACTCCTGGTGACCCACTGGCCTGCATCACTCAATGCTGCTTTCAAACCGCTCTGATCCCCGCTTGAGCCTGACTCAATTTATTATTATTATTATTATTATTATTAATGCTAACTTGCCGTCTTCAAACCCGGCTAGACCTGCAAACTTTGCAAAGTCAAAACCTGCATCTGACATAGTCTAATTCCATCAGAATGAAATGAGGTACTATTCAGAGCCTCTACCAATTGGGTCAATTTCTGGGGCTCTAGAGACTGATTAAGGCCCTTGTTGCTTATTTTTCCAAATGTATATATTCTTGTGTGTGACGTTACTGCAATACAGAAACCAAATACATGTTCTGTCTTCTTTTACTGGAGTGGGTCTCATATAAAGTTTTTAACAGTTAGTTACATGATTCAAGTGTTTAATTAAGAACTATTCTTTTTGGATTGCTACTGTCTCACATTCACAACCCTTCTAAGAGTATGTCCTTTCCTGAGCACACATTACCACAAAAGGTTTAGGAAGTATATTTATTGGCTGTTCCTGTTTTATGTTGGTGACAGGGGTTTGAGTAGGTGTTTTAGCCACTACTCATCCTTGCACTCCTGTAGAGCAGCTGAAGTAATTTCATCACAATGGAAGTGTGGTAATGTCTGGGCCATTCAAATGAGGCACCCACCTACAGACATACATTTAAGGACCAGAGTCACACAAAAGAATGCACTTTCTCCTTCTGTAAATCATGCCCATTCCAACCACGCACGATTCAGATTTGAGAAACTAGCAAATCAACACCAGCTCATTTGACATTTATTTTACTTTTCTATTTTTCCTAAATGTGGTTAACTTTCTGAACATTTTTATACCACTTTGAGGCAAAAACCTTTGCAGTTATTGTTTAGACTTTTCCCCCTCATGTCGTTTTTGACTTATACGGGAGAGCCAAATAAATTAAGTGTAACTTGCAATTGTTTACATCGGCCAAATGGATGAAAAAATATATGCACTATTAAGAAATGTTTTAAAATGCAATATATATCAAGGCTGTCTAAATGCTTTATTAATTAAACTGACAAGTAGTTTCAAATTCCAGCAGCAGTGGATTTGTGAGGTTGACACAATGAGTGCCATTACAGTGGGTAAGGATTATTCCTATGAACAGCAATACTTTCATTGGCAGTAATCACACTTAAAATATGTGCAAATAATAGTCTTTAATCTATACTGTTGTAATTACGATTATTATTATACGATTATTACAATTATGTAATTAATCAATTAATATGATTAATTGTAGATTTGCTGATGTAGCCTTTCAAACTTCTTGAGTAAGGCTAAGGAATGCGTACGTCCTTTATCCCCTGTCACTCAAGAATTAGCAGTAGGCCAAGCAATTTCTATTTCTACAAACCTATCTACACGTGGCAGAACTCTGAATCAGACATTTTCTTTGGCCTAGGTACTACTCTATTGGTATTTAAGGAAATTCGATTTCCATTTAAGTGGCAAACCAATCGAATTTAGTGACTAGCACATGGTCAATACCTATGCAAGAGTAGTCCCTCTCTCCAGCTCAGTTGAAAGCATCATTGATATGTTTGAAGTGAACAGCTACATTAGACATTGGATGGTCCCATTTTAGATCTGGTCATCCTTTGAGTTTGTTTGTTTTAATAGCTTCTATATGTTTCTGCTATTAATACAACATTGGCTGCACTTTATGCCAGTGTTGCTCTGCTGATGCCAAGATTCATGTATACGTGTCGTCAGCATTTTCATCAGATTTCCTCTGTTTTTCCTAGATGCCCTATAGTCCTCATTCTGTGCCGTAAAACAACACTGAGCTGTCCTGACTTTCCTTGTCCTGTACCAACAGCAACCCTGATTACCTTATGGTGTAATCTCCTGATCATCAACCTTCAAGTCTTCCTTCTAGCCATCATGCAATGCCTTACCAGGGCTCAAAAAATCTACTAGCGCACTAGCATTGGCCAGTAGTTTTTATGAAGGGCAAGCACCATTTGCATGATACTCAACCTCGCTGGCGAGTATGAGGATGTTAGAAACGTATTTCACATTTACTGCAAACACACTTTGTAGAAACTGACACATGCAAGTTTCACTGTGCATGCTTGGCAGCATTGCACCAAATATGAAGTGTGCTTAGGTGACATGCAACATTTTACCAAAAGCACTGGTACATATATTGTCACCATTCACCTTGGGGCAAGTGCATTTCTCCTAGGTCGAGTTTCTAAACTAAGGAACTCACGCTGCAGGTCTAGTTGGATTTTTAATAATTTGCAAGACTTGCTTAGTTCTAACATCATATGCCACTGAGCAGTACATTTATTTATAATCCTATTAGGAGGCTGATGTATTATGCCTGGACTTTTTACCTTGAACAGTTTGTTCATACCTCCATTTTTTTCACCACCTTAAATCACAAGGCATCTTTCAAGAACTTTTAGTTGGCCAATGATTAAGTGTCAAACATATTAATCTTTCTCAAGATTACAGGCTCATGAAAAGTGTTAGTTCCGGGTCCATCTAGCAATGTTTGATGTTTCACATACCCCATGACAAAAACTTGAAGATATCTTTTAGAAAAGAGGGTGAAATCAAATGTGCTTATATGCACCTTGGTCTTGCTGTTTATATATAGTTATATGGTAACCATCCCCTTTAGTTGCAGGATGTGTACCATCTTGCATTTCATGAGCTTCTGTCCATATATATTTCAAACCACTTGCAGAGCTAGGGCAATGGTAAATGTTGCATTAACAACCCTACACCAGTGTATCTAAGCTGTACCATCATATCTCAGGTAAAATACCAAGGATGGGTATTGTTCCACCGAAATTCTTCCAACAAAGTTGTATGGGCAAAGGGGTCATGGCAAAACGAATTCACCCAGCCTAAGGGATAATATATAGAGTTGCATAGTCTTAAATAAATAAATAAATACATACATACATATATATATATATCTCTTCTTAACCGTCCCCAAGACAACATGTTTCTTCTTATCCACTTAAAATTCTGCATTTCTAGAATCATCCTTTATGCAGACATGCGAGTATTAAAAGTAGCATCTTGCAACAGGTATCCTATTTAAGAGTGCTGCTGCACATCATAAATGTGAACACTTTGGGGCTAATTTTCTAGTTCCCTGTAAAAAGGCACGGGGACCTCAGGGACTTGTTATGTTTACACTTCAGCATACATATGTCCCTACCACCTTATTTTCCTCATTTGCAAGGCTGAGTGCAAAAGGTGAGGGTTAAAAGGTGGTGTACACGCCCTTTTGCACTTTGCCATACAAATGAAGTAAGCGCCACCTGACATGTACTCACGGCAGGCAGCCCTTACAATGAAATACCATGAAGTCCGTCTGGTGTGTTACCTGTGCAAAAAGCTAGTGCAATACATAGGAATCTGCAGCATTAGCACTGGCATGAAAATCCATGCAGGTGCAAATGCTGTAAATCTTGTATAGTAGAGAGGAAGGGGGCGACAGAATAATAAGTTGCAATCTTCCCCTCCTATCTGTCATACAAATTAGGAAAAATGGTGTATGACGTGAATGAAAGGCGTAAAGCCCTACACAATGCTTTTACACCTTTCATTTACATTATACCCCAAAAGAAAATGAGCTACTATATCCTTCCTCTAAAAATGTTGGGCCATATTAGACATTCCAAGGGGTAACCGGAGATTCTGTCCAGTCAGACACTACTTCTGAACAGTAATCAACCACAGAAATCTACTTACATTTACCACTCACTGAAAATATCCACTTCTCCCACAACCATCACTAGAGCATGTAAAGGATTCATGCTCAGAGAAAATCTCCATTGTTAGAGACATCCTCTCAGCTTTGCTTTGTGATTCTGGATCATGTGCAGACAACACTGCCATCCCTTCTCAGGTTGTGGCAGCGGAGATAGGATAAACACTGTATTAAGCAACTGCAATGCCTTATAAAAGGCAATACAGCTAAATAAGTCTCTTAAGCAGATTTGGCGCCTCCAATCCCTCATCCACTGCCTCTCCACGAACTCCCATCAACTCGTCAAAAAGAGCTTTATCGAGATAGTTGCCTAGACACAGGGCATTTCAAATTCATATACACCTAAGTTGATACTCTGAATAAACCCACCCATGTTTGTAATTCAATGCAAAAGCATTTTGAGAGAGTTTGATGGGCGGGGGAGACCGGAGTACAATGCTCAGATGTACATGTTTGTTATTTGGTCTTTTACATCACAAAAATGGCATTGACCAGTAACTAATTACCTTTCAATTTATAAACAACGATGTAACACACTGCTCATCTTTAGTCCTTTCTCAAGGATGTCTGATCTGGGTGATATATCAAGGGGGAACACCTAATGGATTTCCGACACTTGTGAGGTTTTGAGTGTTTGGCGTCCGAATCCAATTGAAAGGGTAACAGTGGCCCCTCCATGGCTGGAGCTGCACATAGCCTCCTTTTTCTAAAAAAGTGCTAAAAGGTGACTGACATTTTTTCTAGTCAGCCTAGATAAATAAAATGCATTCTTTAACTATCCTCTCTGGCTGAATTGTAAAGGAGGAAAAACGAAATTATGCCCTGCTATAGAAATACTGTCCACACTGTCAAATGGCGTTTCACCCATAGCTAGCATCTTGTTGTCTTGATATTCGAGGTTACAACCACACCTAACGTGATACTGCTATCCTACTCCCCAAAATAAGAAAGTAGATCTCACAAGGCAGAAAGAGCACATGGAATTGTGCAATTTTCCAATGTGCCATACAAATCACATAAACAACACACAAACAGTACTTTGTACCAACATTGTCTTCATACTCAATACACTTCATAATGCATACCTCATACATCAAAAACAGTGCCCCGATATAGCAGGGGTAAGGGGTTAAAACAGGTGGGGAGGGGTTTGGGATGGGTTACAAAATGGGGAAACAGGGGCCTGAAGTAAAAGAAATCTGTATTTTTTTGGTATTTTAATTTTGGTAAAACTTACCTTGTTGAATTTTTTTTCGTTATAATCACATATAACCGTCCATCAAATACACTCCAGTTTACAAACCGACAAAGGACTAAGACAGTAGGAAATGATTAGGTTTTTGATACAAGGAAGCAAACATGTGTATCAAGCATCTTATGTGTGTGCTTAAATCATGTAATGATCTTAGTTCGTATGCCGCTTAGAACCAAAACAACCACCTCCACTAATACAAACAACAAAAATCCATCTTCATTTAAGTCAAGGAGAGAAAACATCTAGAAATCCATAAAAGCGCTTGTTTACAGCCACTTGTTTTCTTACAAGTATAATTGAATATACTAGTGAAAAAATACACTACATGTATTGTTTATGAACGTACCACACAATTGACAACTCTTCTTATAAAGAATTTGCCCTAGAGATAAATGTATCTCTTATTGAACTAACCCTCAACAAAGTATCTGCAATTTCACACATTTATGGAAGATAAACAACCTAATGGAAGTTAATAAAATGTCTGATATCTGAAGACATGAATTTATGCTGTTTGTGGCATCATACCACAGAACTCGAGTGCAAGAAGATACACGTGTTACTTATATGTGCATTGCAGAATACTGTGCAAGTCGGTATACCTTATTTTAAACTAAGTATTAATAGGAAAAGACCTTAGTGTTAGGCAACTGAATAATATTTGACATATTGCGTTCTTTCTCAAGCTGTTTGCTTTTTTTATTTTATTGTACCATTTTAGCCAATATTCTATGCTTTCCTCAGCCCTACCATACTTTCCTTTTGCGTGATATGATATGATAGGTTATTTATAATGCGCTTAATACTGAGAGGTTTCTAAGCGCGGACCCGGGGATTGAACCTCTGGTGCTCCGTGTCGCCTTGCTTCCAAGGCGAGCATGTTGCCCCTGAGCTGTCCTCCCGGACCGTGGTTTTACACCCTGAATTTTGAAACTGTAATTAATTAAAGTAATCTTTTGTACAACGCTTAATACTGGGGACAAGTCTTTAAACATGGGGCTAGGATTCGCACCTGTGTTGATCTGCATTGTGTTGCTTCCAAGACAAACACATTTCCGCTGAGCCATCTTCCCATCCCAGTAACATAAAAACAGACACTGCTGAGAACCACTTAAAAGAAACATTGGGTCACAACGTTGAAACACTTAAAGCGGTGTTGTCCACTGATGACATTCAATAAATACATTTAAATCTACTGCGTATGAGGGGGATTTGTGAGTTTGACAGGTCTAATGGATCTGGCAGTCAGCCTAGGTTTGTGCGATTTTGAGGTATATAGTAAGGCGTGGTGTATGAAACCGCATAGACTGTTGCTAAGTATCACTACAAACAGGGAAGCTATGCACTTTCTACTTATGTGATATTTTTACCGTCAGCTTAGACTTGTGGGAATGTGCTCATGTTTTACAAAACTGTGTCACGCGAACAATAAATGTTAGCATTTCATGCCAGTGCAAACCCACTGCATGTCTGGATACTTCCTCTACATACAAAATCTCACTCTATAGCTTTACTTAAAATTAAACATTTTAAAAAGAAAGGACCGTCTATGCCAACTTTTGTAACACTGTCAGCATTGTGCACCTTTCAATCTTGAAACTGAGGCATTTCAGAGAATAATGTAGCTATTACGCCCCAGCAGGGGGGCATATATGGCTGGTATCAGCCCGCCAGTCCAAACCTAGGCTGGCCCAGGTGAAGCAAGGGCCTTGGTGAGGGCTGCAGGATGTTGCCGGCAATGTATGCCCCCCTGCTGGGTCCTGATTGCTATGTGCACCCCATGCTGCAAATAGTGTATTCTTTTTCTCGTGTGATTGGCTGCACTTATTGCGCAACACCAATCTCCTGAGAAGAAAATGGAAAAAAAATAACTCTGCCATCAGAAAAGGGAAGCAGTCCGTGTCCATTTCTATGGCGGCAGCTGGAAGCGGGAGGAGTGCCAGGAATGGATCACAAACACAAAGGTCCAATCCAACAAGTAAGTGGAGAGGGGGAATGGGTGATGAAGGGGTTTGTTTTGTTTTGTGGGCAGGCAACAGGGAGAGGCTCCCCGGTACCTCCCCACATCAAAAAAATATGGTGCCACCCAGGAAAGCGCCTCAGTGGTTGGAAATAGCGGGCAGAGACTGCATTCTCGCCTGCTGTTCCAGCCACTTGATTGGCTGAGAGCCCTTCTTCAGGTGCAAATATCCAATCTCGAAAACCTTTAATGCATGTTCAAAGTAGAAGAAAAAGGAAAAAAAAGACCTCCGCCATCAGAAAAGGGAAGCAGTCCCTTGTCCATTTCTATGGTGGCAGCTGGGAGCAGGAGGAGTGCCAGGAACGGATCACAAACACAAAGATCCAGTCCAGCAAGTAAGTGGGGAGGGGGAATGGGTGGTTAAGGGGTTTGTTTTGTTTTGTGGGTGTGAGTAGGTGGGGAGGCAACAGGGAGAGGCTCCCCGGTTCCTCCCCACATCAAAAAAAGATGGCGCCATCCAGGGAAGCACCTCGGTGGCTGGAAACAGTGGGCAGACTGCATTCTCGCCTGCTGTTCCAGCCACCTGATTGGCTGAACACCCTTCTACAGGTGCAAATATCCAATCTCGAGAACCTTTAATGCACGTTCGAAGTAGAAGGTCCATCATTAACACCAGACACTTAGAAGATCTGATGACTTCTTATTCATTTTACTGCCTTCTACTAATACTCCACATCTGCATTTGATGCAAAGCTTCAACCTTGGCCAAACCCCATTCGCCTGGAGTGTTTTTTACAAAGCCTATTTCAACGGAATTTCCCATTGAAAGACGTTTTAACAAATCAGGTCTATTGTATGAAACTTAGAAATGTAGAGAACACTACTTTATTTGCGCTTTCTGGTTAAAAATGTCCTATTCCGATGGTGTGATCGTTGAAACCGGGCACAATTATCTGCCAAAAAGCAATCTTATTTTACCACCCTTTCGTACAATCTTTCATACAGTCTTCCCTTCACTGCCTGTTGGTTGTAATCTTGCTTGTGATTTCTTGATAAAAACTGTTTTAATGTTTTTAGGATTCGACAAGATTAATTTGACTTTGTGGCCTCTCTACAAGCTAGAGAAATCTGGCGTATTTTGCCACCAGGTAATTCCTGAGAATTGCAGAGGATCAAAGTCCAACCAGCAGGAAAAAATCTTGTGTTGCTAATAACACTTACAGTAGTATCCAGTCATCTCGAAGATCACTTGAAACTGTAGCACTGTGAGTTTCCCACTTTTCAGAAACCCACTATTAATTTGTTTTAGCTAAATGCTGCATAACGTTGAGAGCAGAGGTATACTGTGTACACATTTAAATAGCGGCTGTATTTCTTTATTCAGTGTCTGAAATTAACTATTTTCTATAATAGGGATTATCACAAAATAAATGCAAATTGTTTGTCCATATATGAGTTGCTTGGTGTAGATTATGCTTAAATAAACCGTAGGTTTTGCTTATGCATCCAGGTTTTTCTACATTGTGGTGCATTTGGTGGGTACAGCTGGTAACACTTGCATATTTTAAGAGAAAATATGTCATGTCAATTTGTAAGCAGAATTTTAAAACATCATCAAAATGTAGCCAATAAAGTACAAGCCCACATATTCCAGGAAAATGCAAAGTAATATTCTGTATGCCAACTGTTGTCCCATGATTTATCAGTTGTTTCAGAAACACACTTAGATTATAGGTGCCTTGATGAATCAGTAATTTACATTTTTCTAATTAAAATGTAAAGAGCGTGATGAAGACATCAGGTTTTTAGGCAATTGTCACTTGGGGTATGGTAATTACCGGAGCAGATCTATGAATGCTCCTGACTCTGGTACAAGTCCCGATTAAAAGCATTACTGTTAAACCTTGCTCTGCTCTCTGGGGAATTAGGTATTGTAACCTATTCCCAATTTGCTTACAGATTCATATCTGCACTAACCTTTTTAGCTAGTCGTTTTATAAAATCAAAATGTAGATTTATACCATTAAAAGAGCCATTTGTGCTAGCGAAAATAATAGGATAATTTTCAGGTCAAATTGTTCCCTGTATTACAATTACGCACATACATTTTATGTCAACTTAATACTCGACGGTTTCATCCAAAGTGAAAATTGCACATAAAAAAGCAAGCCCAGAATTCCCTGCAGAGAATGAGAAACGCTAGTTCAGCATCAGTGCACAGAGTCCATGGGTTTCATTCGAAGTCCATTCTGCAGAATTAACGGTGAAGAGGCGGGCAGTAACCAATATGTTTCATTAAAAAAAAAAAAATAGTCAATGGGAATGACATAATGTGTTATTAGCATAAAGTAGCGTTACAGATTGTACCAACTGCTGAAGGGTAATCAAGGCGTTTCCTAAAAAAAAAATACACCTAAATAACTGCTGGCGAGTAACAGCATCAACATTGTAGACTCCTCATTAACCTGCTCTCAACCTGTGCGACATACATGTTTTTGAGAAATGTTCACGCTATATGTTGTAACTCTCATATTTGGATGTGTTAGACTGCATTAGTGTTATAAACCTGCAGCCATTTCACTGATAGGAAAATACATGGCTTACAAACATTCTTACATTTTATGAAACGCATGTCAAAATGGAATTGCTGCCAGAGGTGAGCCCAAATGAGCTTTCCTGCCAAAACTGATCATTGCCACTATTTATTGCAAAGAAAACACAGTAAAGGTTGGCCTTCCTATGACATTACATTATCAGTTTAAACAATTGGCACGCTTTATTCTGGATTACTGAAAGTTCACTTTTTATTTTTATTTTGTCCAGTCTTGATGTATATGTTACATACATTGCAGCCACCAGTACCTGCTTAAATGGGAATGGAAATGCAAACCACTCAACTAAATTACAGCATCTGTCACTTAAAGAAAACTCGCCGTAAACATTCGATTCCCAGGAGCGAATACGTCAGCATACACAAAAAAGCATTCAAATAGTTGTGTTTAAGCAGCGCCGCGGGGAGAGATTATAGAGGGAAATTGAATCACAGGTAAAAACAAAAGTCATGGTTAGGGGACACGGAAGCATTATCCCCTTAAGGACAGATTGCATGAAAAATGTATAGTTTGAAGAACAAATAAAGGCAATTTTTTTTTTATTGTTTCCTGTAAGGATACTTATTTGTAGAGACACAGGTTACAGCAACAAAGATATGCAGAGCTTTGCTAATTTCACAGGTTATTTAGTGTTTATCTCTTTAGTTATTCTAAAAACCTTTTCAGATTATTGTTATTTTTGTTTTGTATTAGCAAACGTGTCCCTCCCAGATTCTTACTGAAACAAAACGAATGTTTAAAATCGATAAAAGGCGGCATTCTACTGCTTCGGAAAATAGAGCCCTATATATGTATTTTTTTAAAATGTGGATGTGCCAGATGCTGTCAATCTGAGCAAAAAAACTGCCCAAGCAGACTATCTGTGCATCTGAATGTTGATCATGTTGGAAAGTAGGAAGTGAAGGCAGCAGGGGGAGGAGGAGGGTGTCAAGGATGCATGATCCTTCATCTTTGCAGTAGAGCAAACACGTCTCCCAGTACAGTAACAGACAGCTGCTTCCACTTTCTAATGTGCCCTAACTTAGATCACTGCGAGAATTGTCAGCACTCGGAGAAACACACAAAGATAACACAGCCAGCTGCCAAGAACGGAGGAAACCGCGCAGCTCAGAAGGACGGGGATTTCTTACATTTGCATGAGGCAGGCTCCCCTGGGCCCACTGCTTTCAAATCCACAGCACAAAAGACAACACTTAACATATTTGTTTAAAGATGACAACCTCATGTTGATTTCATTTGGACGTAACAGTGTCAGGATTACAGATCTCGGAATATATTATATCTGTAACAGACACTGACAAACGTATCCGTCAGTGAAACTGACAGCTTCGTCTGTTTATACAGCCAGTTTTCCATCCCCAGGGTGCCATCTAGGTAGTAACTCCACAAAACTGAAGGCCTGATTTTATTAAACCACATTTCAGCCTACTAAACAATATTATTTCTAAAATAGATCACTTTTATTGGAAACCTATCCAATGAAAAATCTTACAGATGCGGGAAAATGTATGAACTAAATGGCTCCTTTGAACTCAATATGCTGCACACTTTAAGTAGCGTTCCCATTATGGAGTTAAAACCTATGATGATATAACTAGAAATGTGGACAACAGAATGCTTGGAGTTTTACATTAAACACTGTTCACATTATGCAGCTTTTTTCTTGAGTGTCCATTCGGAAATCTATAGGGTACATTACACACTGTAGCAATTAATCAAGCCCCTCAATATGCATTGTACATGTCAATGATTCTGCAGAGCGTAAAGCAACATAATCACAACTTGTCATATACAAACCCCTGTAAAAACAGACTATTTGTTTATAGAAAAATAACATCGTGTGTAACATATATCAATAGAATTAAGGACGTGTTTATGTTTGGTGATGTAGCTACAAGGAATTAATAGCTACCTGTTAATCTATGCACATTTCAATTTTATACTGTGCTGCTGTACATAACATTTCAATAAAACCACTTAAGTGTGGGAATAGGTGGAGCCTGCAATGATTCCTTATGGGAAATCAGGATGAAGATACTCGCCCTTAGCACTTGAGTGGTTAAATACATGTGACGGGTTCCATCTGTCTGTTTTCCTCCTGAAGGGTCAAAGATATTTAACCATACAGAAGATTTTGAAGGTTCCCTAATCAACATTTTCACTGCATAAGCCACCACATGCACTGTATAGATGCAGTTTGTCAATGGCCTTGTTGTTGTTAAGGTGCAAAGTTGGCTACCAGGAAATGTACTTTCATTTTTCAGAATGATGAACCATGACTGGTAGAAACACAAAAACGTCACAGAGCAATATTATCGGAGAGTGGGAAATGCTCCATAATGTTGACAAAAATGAATTGCAAATTGCTTTGATGATGGTCATGTGTTGGGTAGAAATAAAGGCAGCATCGTGGTAAGTGTAAAAATATGTTTCAATCTCCAAGACCTATAACAGAGCCTGAGTCTTACACAAGAACATTGAAATCTGGCTGCCTTGAAATTTGGAAGGAAACAAACTAATGATTCTGATGTAAGCAGTCTGTGTGCTGCGGTGCCGGAAGCCTGGATCACAAAAGGTCACGAACAAATGTGTGCCATTCTGTGTCCTTGGCTTCTGCCAGTGCGGCATTCAGAGCGCCCAAGGAGGAGAGAAGCAGGCAGCCATAGGCCAGAGTCCACATCAGGTAAGTGTAGGAGGGGGAACAGGGGATTGTGTAGTGTCTGTGGGTTCAGGGTGTCTCCGGACATGGACCAGGAGAGGGAAATGCACAACATGTCACAATCGGAGGATCACAGGTGCAACATTTTGTGTGCGGGCAATAGACATAGAATCGATTCTGAAGGTATATTTTTCAGAAACCAAACATGCATGATGAAAAAATAACAAAGCGAGGAATGAACCCTCAGCCTTTGCCTACCTAACAAAAATTCAACTGGGCTGGTAGTTTTAATATCCTGATTGTATCTGAGGACTGTATCTGTCAAACCCAATCTTGGTCTCTCAGAAGACAAGTGTTGAATATATCACCTCCTATATCACCATCTTTACTTTATAGGCTCCGACTAACTGTAATTTAGAATGTTTGTCTGAAGATAATGAATTCTTTTTTTCTCAAGTTTTCTCTGTCCTCATAGCAGGAAAATACTGACTTATATGTCAGTCTGAGCAAAATGCCTCTCTGGAAGATTGAATATTAGGCTTTAAGATTATACTGAGAAGTGTTGGTAATAATCAGTGAAGTAACCATTTACCTGATTGTTGAAACCACACTTCTAAGGTTGGTTGTCATCAAAAGAGAGACTGAGTTTATTTATAATGTGCTGATTTAGGCATTGAAGCCAAGTTTTCCGTCTTGTGGTGACAACACAGAACATAACTTAGACACTCCATATGCCACAGTTACTACTCAAATGATGAACTATATTAAAGCTATAGGAAGAAAAAAAACATACAAACTATTGAAACATTACATTAAACAACAAATTTGCCACCTACATCAGGGAATAAACAAGTTGCCAACATGGATTTTGTGCAATGCCCAGAACTGATGAAAGCAAAAGATGAATTAGACCACTAGAACATCCCTCAGTGCTCTCCTTGGTGGGGAGTATTACCTCCAATGGCAAGACGTCATATCTCAGATGTCCACTCGACTCCTAGCATGGGTGTGGGGAGGAGACATTATGATCATTTCTTTTTTTTGTGTGTATATAGTTCAATCAAAAGCTTCACACAAAAACATATACACGACTTAAAGAAGACTTATAAAAAAGAGAAACAGAGAAAACATTACATTAATTTCCTTAAAGCTCATAAACATATAATTATCCATATCAGAAAAATAAAATCCATATCAGAAAAGTACAATAGGCAGCAATATGAGTTAAGAATGCGAAAAGGATTTAGGTTAGGGGCACCCTCAAATTTACATAACATGCTGGTTATGGTTACAAATTAGCCAACAGTTTCACATCATCTTCAAAACTCAGTAGATATATTCTGCCACATTTCCATACCTGCGTTATTGCAATTATGAGGCAGCGATGAGGCCGCCGCGACTGTATCCCGATACACATTTTAGCCAAAATTCTTCTCTAGTAATGTCATTCAGAGTCTCCACATATTTACTCATATGTCGCTCATAATGCTCCTTTATTTTTGAGCAGGAAGTAAGGACATGTCTGGCTGATTCAATCTGTTGGGTTTCATTACAGATTCTACATATCCGTTTTTCCATGAATAGTCCAAGCCATGCACCCCTTACTTCCAATGCCTCCATTCTATTGAATCGAAGATTCATAAACATGTTCTGTGTTAGAGGAGACGGGAGGAGCTTTAGATACCCTTGTGGCTGTTTATATGCAAAATACATCCTAGAAAAAGTACTTAACAATCTCAGAGCAGAAACTTTCTCATGGCTAGCGACCCGTCCCATTTTTCTGCACTGTTTTGTAGTGTTTCTAAGACAGCACCTTCTCCGTACTCCCAAAGGCGTATCCATCCTATCTGGTTAAAGAACATCTTGTTTTCCAATTTAAATGTCTGCAGTGCAGCACATTTGTTTTCATATAATGCAGACTTCACAATGTCCAGTAGGGAATTAGGTTTAGCGAATTCGATCTTTACATATAATTTACCTGTGTTAATTTCAATAAGAGTAGCAAATGATATTAAGCCTAGTTCAAGGATTATGGCTTCAATGGGGGTGTAGTTCATAAGGCCCATTATCCTTCTCCATTTTTTTTTTGTAATGTATTTTATTGACATTTACTTATTTGCATACAAGTGGTGCTTGACATGAGACAAATGGCAAGCGCGGTAGAATGCCTTTCTCTTTCGTATAACTAATAGCAGTTCAGAAATAACAACATGCTAAACAGTTAACCAGAACAGTCTTCAAGTTACGCCATAATGTCCTCAGCATTCAATCTGGGCTGAGGGTATAGAGGACTAACAGTCGGGTGTTAGGGGGACTAGTATCAGGTGCCTTCGGAAGTGTAGTTGAGCATCTCTACAAGTCATGGCAGCTTGTGGTCGGCGGCGAAGTGTATATCTCGGAGGAGGGCCTACCATGATTCGAGAGTATCATTCGTACTTTCTTCCCCTGTAATGGCCCCATCCTGCCAGGCCTTGGTTTCTGCATCGGTCCATGTTTCCTTTTTTTTTTTCTTTGATCCAGCGTTCGTATCTTGGGCCCCCTGGTGACTTCCATGCCATCGCTATGGCTCTCTTAGCCAGGATGCAGGAGATGTCCATCAACTTAACAACATGTTTGTACTTGGTCACTCTGGGATGGGCGCCTAATAAACACTCTTTCGGGACCCATTCATACCTGGTTATCCCCGCATCTGTGCAGGTCTGTTTTACCCTAGACCAGAATTTCATCGTCCTGCTGCAAGTTCAGAACATGTGAATCAGATCTGCTTTGTCATTGCCACACCAGGGGCATTTTGGTGATGACTGTTTGTTGAAACTGGCCACTCTCTGAGGAGTCATGTAAGTCCTGTATAGGACATTTAATTGTATTTGCCTGAATCTGGAGTTTCTAGACACCTCCTTGGGGTAAAGTAGTACGCTTTCCCATTCTCCGTCAGCCAACGTTGCTTCCAAGTCTGTTTCCCATCTTTCTTTCAGTGCCGCGCTTCTGGGATTGGGTTTGTCCATCAGTCGACTGTAGAGCCGTGTCACTGGTTTCCAGCCATCTGTGAGGTCATGCATCTCCTGCAGGAGGGGGCCAGGGGTAGGTTCCTCAGGCCAATCGCTCCATTTCTTCTTGGCAATCTGTTTGAGTCGGTGGTACCACAAAAACTGGCCACTCGAGTCACTCACTTGCTTGTAGTGATTCGAAGTCCCTGAATTTGCCCTCATCAAACATGTCTCCCCATGCATAGATCCCAGCGCTTTCCCAGCTTCTCGCCACTGTGAGATCTGTTCGAGTTTTGTATGCGTCTGCCAGTATGGGGGTATTGGGTGAGTAGGGGTGTTTTAGTTGCAGCGTAGAGCAGATTCTGGACCATATCTGCCTGCTTAATTTTGCAATCATGGGGACGCCTTGTGTCTGGTTCAGTGGATTCCAAAGTGTCTCCTTAGGGAATAGCATGGAGGGTACTTGTCTCAATAGTTCTGACTCGGCGGTCGGTTCATCGGCGAGCCATTTCGTCACGTGGCTGAGCTGTGCCGCTAGGTAGTACTTTTGGAGGTCAGGGAGTTGTATCCCACCTTCTTTATAAGTTAGCGTAAGAATTGTTAAGGACAATTTGTGCCTAGTTGGTCGCCATAGGAAGTCCCTGATTAGTGTTTCCAGCTTCCTGAAGAAAGGTAGTTTGATGTAGTGGCAGACGTTTATGAAGCAATACAGGAATTGGGGTAGGATTATCATTTTGGTAATAGCTGCTCTGCCCATCATCGAGAGTGGGAGTTTTGACCAAAATTTCATGGATTTGCGCAGCCCTCTCATTACAGCTTCTGTATTATGTTCATGTATGAGCTCTGCGGTGTGCTTCATGTTGACTCCTAAGTATCGAAACATTTCAGGTTGCCACTTTACCCCGACTTCCGGCAGGTCTGTTTCCTCCAAGTCCCTGAGTCTGACCAGTGGGAATGTGCAGGATTTCCTCCTGCTGAATTTAATCCCTGAGTAGTATGCATAGTTGTCGAGGATGTCTAATGCGACTTGTGTGTTAAGTTGTGGGTCTTTTAGGTACAAGAGCACGTCATCCACGTATAATGATATTATGGAGTGCTCGTTGCCTAGTTTTATACCCGCATCAAAGTACTGTTTTCTGAAATAAATATCTATCGGCTCGAGGCCCACGATGTATAACATCGGTGATAGTGGGCATCCCTGCCTGGTGCCTCGCTGTATCGCCCAAGGTTTTGACATGGTTCCACCAGTTTACACTCTAGCCACAGGTGAGTTGTTAAGTACCTTGACCCATCTCACAAAGCCTTCTCCAAAACCAAATTCCCTCAGCACCTCGACCAGCCACTCCCAGAATATGGAATCGAAGGCCTTGATGGCATCGAGCAAGAGTACCGCCAGAACTTCGTCTCTCGTGAGGGTCTCTGCCATGATGTGTTGGAGCCTCCTCAGGTTGGCTGTGGTGTTGCGTCCTGGGACAAAGCCATTTTGGTCTTCATGGATTAGTGTTCCTATCACCCTTGCAAGTCTCTTTGCCAGTATAGTGGTCAGGATCTTACTATCATAATTCAGCATCGCTAATGGGCGAAAGGAGTCGCAGTCGTTAGGTGGTTTATTTGGTTTAAGCATAGGGATTATGACCATTTCCTTCATGGTGTTGGGTAGGATCCCATTCTCGTATGCTTCCAGGAAAACCTCGTGCAGTAATGGGGTAAGAGTTGCTTCATATGCTTTGTAGAATTCGGGTGGGAGGCCGTCGCTGCCGGGTGCCTTGCACGTAGCCAGTGATCTGATTGCTTCTGTGACGTCTTCTGGAGTTATCTCTATTTCTAATGCCTCTCTCTGTTCAGTAGACGATTTTGGGAGCCCTATTTCTTCTAAAGTGGCCTTGATTTCCTCTCTGGGTATTTGTTTGTCATGGGTATACAATCTGGAATAGAATTCAGAGAATGCATTGTTGATGTCTTGTTGTGTCTTATGCGTTTTCCCACCTGCGTCTGTAATCTCGATTGGGAGATGTCTTGGATGTTCGTGCTTACACAACCAGGCCAGCAATATGCCTGGCTTGTCAGCTTCTTTGTGAGCCCTGGCAGTGTGTGTTGCAAAATCAAATGTATCTAATCTGTCCCAGGCTGTTCAGCAATTCTCTCGGATTTACTTCAACTTCGCCTCTACCTCTGGCGTGGCATCGGTGCTGCTTTCCAGGTATGTTATCTCTGCTTCCTGTTCCTCCAGTTCTCTTTTTAGTTGCTTCCGGATGCCCCCCGCTCCTGAAATTGCTTCTCCTCGTGTCACCACTTCCATGGCTTCCCATAGTGTGTCCCAACTTGCTACAGAGCCTTTGTTGTTGACTATGTAGTCCTCCAGTTTAGTGCCAAGATTTTCCCTGAATTTGTGATCAGTGAGAGCTGTGGTGGGCATTCTCCACGTCAGGATTGGTGGCCTAGGTCCCCTGAGTTTCAACTGCATAATTAGAGGTGAATGGTCTGAGATTGATCTGCCTAGGTATGTTGTGGTTTCTGCCATCGGAATTTGTTCCCTGTCGATGAACAGATAATCTATCCTCTTGTGGATCCTGTGTGGGGATGTGTAATAAGAGTAGTTCCTCTCGGTGGGGTGTTGTTCTCTCCAGATGTCTACTAGATTGAGGTGCTCAATTGTGCTGTTGAGTGCCTGGGTAGCAGCGTTATGTGGTTGTTGGGGAGGCTTGGACCTGTCAATAGTGCCATTACTCACACAGTTGAAATCGCCTCCCCATTTAAAAGTTCCTTCTCTATGGTGCACCATTTTAGCACATAGGGCCTCATTACGACCCTGGCGCTAATGGGTTAACGGCGCCATAAAAGGCTGCGGCGCTGTTAACCCATTAGCGCCTAATTATGAGGTCCCTTTGCGGGACCCGACCTTAACGGCTGGTCTAGACCAGCCATTAAAGTAGGGACCCGCAAAGGGACCTTCGCGGTAAGTATGGTACTGCAATTTGTGCCTTCGCCATTCTCATTATGCCCTATGGGGCAAAAATGGGAATGGGGAAGGGCCATGGGGAAATTGGGAAATACCGGCCCGCCAACCTTGGAATGGGGCAGTATTTCCCCATTTCACCATGGCGGACACGTTACGATACCGGCACCAACCATGGTGCTAATAGCGCCGTGGTTTAGCGCCAGCATCGTAATGAGGGCCATAGTGTTCTGAGGTGAGAGGGTATTCCATGTTGAGGAAAGTAGGAGTTCACAAGGCACACTGCAATGCGTTCAATGGTTCCCCACATTATTAGGTATCTGCCCTCCTTGTCGGCCTCCAGTCCCAGTAGCTGGAATGGTATATTTGGGTTCACCCACGTGAAGACACCCCGTGCGTATCTGGAGTAAGATGCCCCTCTTCCGATTCCACCACATCGTTCAGATAATTTGGTTAGGGATTCTTCCGTGAGATGGGTCTCTTGAAGCATCGCAATCGAGGCTTTCTTTCTACGGAGATAAGATTGAATCCGATTCCTTCTAAGATATGAGCCCATCCCCCTCACATTCCATGTCATCACTTTGAGTTGTGTGGCCATTTAGTTGGTGTAGTGAGTTCATCTTTTCGGTCCCCTTTGGCATTCTGGGGTGATCTCTGCTTCCAGCTAGTATGTCTCCCTTTTAGATTCCTGGGTCTGCCAGAACTCAAATCTTGAGGTTGTCCTGCTCCGTGCTTCCTTGGTTTTAGTAACTCGAAACTGTGTAACTAACAAAACAGTTCACGTAACTGGAACTAGTGTGCCTAGTGACTGCATTTTCCTTGTGGTGCTCAGGCACTCTCGCACCATCTGGACCCATCCGGGTTTCGGGCATGAGCAGGGTCGTACAGGCAACTGGCCTGTCCTGGTCTGTCTGTGGGGGTTTCTCCTTGTGCCTGGTGGGAGGCCGAGTGAGGGCCGCATCCATTTAGCAAACTGTTGTGGGAATTACCTTCTTGGTTTCTGGCTGCCTTTTGTTTGCGTTGGGGGTGTGGGTCAGGGGGTGGTCACTCATCATGCATGCTATTTTGTTTTTTGCCTCAATCGTCCATAGGATGGGCATCTTTACCTTCTGCCAGGTTGTTATGTTCCATCCACATATTGGTGGCTGCTGGAGTCTCTAGGAATATTGCACGACCTTAGAAAATTACCTTTAATCTTGATGGGTAGAGCAGCATGTATTTCAAGTTTAATTGCCGGAGCCTTGCCTTAACTGGCACGAATGAGTTTCGATCCCTCTGCACTTTCGGAGTATAGTCTGGATAAATGGTTATTTTGGAGTTACCACGTTCTATGATTCCTCCCTCCCTGGAATATTTCAAGATGGTCTCTCTGTCCTGAAAATTAAGTATTTTTGCGATTATGGGGCGAGGATGTGAGCCAGGCTGCGAAGCCACACTGCAAAGCCTTGCGTTAGTTTCTCATTGCTTATCTCCTGTTGTAACAGAGTCTCTATGTAAGCCGTTGGATTCAGACCTTCGGTACTTTCCGGTACTCCAAGTATTCTGACGTTGCCCCGTCTAGCACGTCCTTCTGCATCCTCAGATCTTGCCTCAAGTGTGGCCACTTTCTTCTCTAGGCCCACCACTCTGGCCTTTAGGTCTGTTGTGTCTTCCGTTGTTTCCCTTATAGTTGTCTCGGCATTTGTCACTCTTTCGGTTAAGTTCCGGGCATCCTGGCGCATAAGTTGCATGTAAGATCTGAATTTGTCAATCTTTGAGTTTATAAATGTTTGCAGGGATGCTATGGCTTCCAGCACTTGGGCTTTGGATTCTCCTTCTTTTGTCTGCGTGAGATCTGGAATGGAAGGTTGAGGTTGGGTTGGGATCTGTGCTTTAGTGGTGACATATGTGTCCATAGTGATTGGTTTCCCTTTGTTTCTGGAGGACATGGTGAGGCTTCAGTGAAGTGGTGCCCAGTTTAACTCAGGGGCAGTGTGTTCTAGTTTCCAATGCTAGTCTGGGTGGAGGATTTTGGGTCTTGGCGAGTGTGCCTGAATCAGTCCGTTGCAGTCTTTTGCTCATATAGGAGCCAATCTCATGACCCCCCAGCGCTTGTGGTTCGGTGTTGTGGGTGTCTCAGATGCTTTTCCAGTGCCTCGGTGTGATGTACAGGGCTCCCACACTGGGGGATTGCCACTCCCTTGTGTGCACTTGGGCCTATTGTCCATGCCCTTCTGGGCAGTTCCGGGGGGACTTTTGCTGCACAGATGAGGTGTGCTAGTGCTTCAATTAGTATGGCAGTCCCAATGATTACGCTGTTAGCGTGCCCGCCCCACAGCCTTTATCTGTTTCTTCCTCTCCGAGGCCGGAGGATCCACAGGCTACATGGGAGGCAGGGCCACCGTGTTTTCTGCAGATCCGCGTGTTAACGTAGTTTCTTCTTCAACTCCGCCTACAGATGTGTGATCTTCTGTCCATCGGCACACTCCATCGCGGGCGGGATTTAAACTTATTGTCCCTAGGAGCGCTGGAGTGGAGTCACAGGTGGATGGTCCCGATGACTCCCGGCTCAGTCGTCTTCTCTCCCTCCGCGTTCCGCAAGTGGGGATTCTTCCCTCCGCTGTGGCGGGCGCCCCCGGCAGCTCGACCACTGGCTCGGATCTCCGGGGTAGGCGTCGGCTTGCTTCTGCTTGTGCTCACGCGGGGGGACAGAAGTCCCTCCGGCTGCGGTTTCCCCGGACGTTGCTGTTGTGTGCCTCTTGCAGTGGAGGCGGCCGGTGACTCTGTCCCGTCCGGCGCTGATTTCAAGGAATAGCCGCCATCTTGGATGCGGCTAGAGCCAGGCAGGGGATCAAGTTGAGCGGGATCTCCCAAGCTCTGCAGGTCCGATTCTTCAGCAGACTTTTTGGACCATGGTGGGATCCGCTTTCGCTACCCTTGTGGCTGCGTTTTTCTGTCTAAGGCGCCTTTATAGTCAACTAAAAAGGATCAGGATGCGGCACCTCGGCCGGAGCTCGGCGACTCAGCCTCTTCTCACCATGAGCTCCAGGCCACGCCCCCAGTATCCTTCTCCATGTGCATCCTTCTAATCGGTCTGCCCAATTACCCCATTCATCAAAGAATGTTTCAAGGGCATAGAGAAATGCTGCAGATAATGTCTGCTTATACACATTAAGGATACCCATTAGACTATAAGCAGCTGTTTTTTTTAGAAGATTGTTAGTGCGGACATAGTGAATAGGGCTTTAGCTCTCTTATTTCATTGGAGTATTTCATTTTGCTTTATTTCCGAGGTAAAATCATATCCCAGATATCTATAGCAAGTTACCCCTTTGATGACTCCTAGCAAACTAACAATATTGGACCTGCCAGATCGTTTTCTTACTGCTTCCATAAATGGTGTCTTTTTCAGATTTAATATTAGTCCATTTAGTTCCACATACTTTAATACTGCCAGGGAACTATGGTAAATTCCCATGAAGGTGTTATCCATGAATATCAAATCATCGGCATAGCAGATCCAGCCCACTTTATTTCTACCTATTTAAGGGAATGCGTTAATCTTTTCAAGAAATACACTACCAAAGTCGGCGTGTAAAAGGTTAAACAGGACTGGCACAAGTGCACAGCCCTGTCTCACTCCACTTCTTATAGGCATCTGTTTCAATAGCTTGCCTTTGTTATTCAATCTAACTCTGGCAGTGATATTTTCATTGATCACTTTACAGGCATATAAAAGGTGCTCTGGCATTCCCATTTTTTCAAGTTTAGCCCACAATTTAGCTCTGTCTACAACATCAAATGCAGACGAAAAGCCTATGAACAAAAGATTTACAAGCAAAGAGTCTTTATGTTTTGCTGCATCAAGAAGAGTATTTATCTCAAAGATGTTTGTATTAGTAGAGGACCTTTTTTCTCCACGTTTTCTCCAAGTTTCTTCACACCTTGATTCACCTCCACAGCACCAGTCCTATTCTAGTAGGTAAGCTTGTTAATAGGGAGGCAATATCTAAGTGAGAATATCGCATGGTCACTTAATTCATTAAAACACGTTTGCAGATCTAATAGCAGAGGATTTATCTTTTCACTTACATAGATATAATCCAAAGTGGAGGAGGACATTTAATTATGCAATATTGGTCCAGAGGGTGTATCACCATTTATCGTACCATTAATGATCTTTAGATCTAACTCTTCAAAGAAGGTTTTCCATCTAAAAGATTTCTCACAGTTTTTCATAGATTCCAGAGTATTTATACTATTTGTTCGAACATCAGAGAGACAGCTACCATTTAGATCACCACCTATAATAATGTTCACATTCCAGTCATCAGCATATTTCATTCCAACCTGTTGGAATATCTTCAGCTGTATTCCTGATGTGAAGTGATCACCGGGAGGATCGTAGACATGTACTAGTAATAGATTCTGCGTGCTATCTCATTGGACTTCGACCGCTAATGTCGCTCTCAACATTCAGACATTCTTTAGATTTAATATCATTAGCAACAAGGGTAGCCAGTCCACCATGAGGCCACCCTTTGTTACCTGTTGCTGCATGTCGGAAATATAAGGAATAGCCATCAAATTGGGCCACACCTGAGAGCCAGGTTTCTTGCGGAAATATTACTTCAGCTGTGTTGAATATCTTACTAGAGAATTCAAGGCTAAATAGGTGTGTGTGTCTTCTAGTATTCCAAGATATAAGTTCAATACTAGACCACGTTCTTGTTGTTATTGGGGGTAAGTATGAACAGATGCACTCCCTGTGTGATTTCACATTAGCATCACTTATAACATCAGAATTAATTTTTACATGCTACCCTCTAATTGAAGGTTTCTTGCTGTTCCCTTTGGCTGCAGTCAATCTCACTTTATTCAAATCCTTATTGGCCCAATCACAGTCTAATTCATAGCCCCTTCTGTCCAGATTGGCAGCATTAGTCCTAATTAGGCTGACCACATCTTCTGACATACAGTGCACCTTGGATATACAATGGTAGCATTGCTCCACAAATTTGAAGTCACTACTTTTAATTATCCTTAGCGGCAGAAGATGGTTAAAGATTTCAAGAAGTCTGCTTCCGTTCATGGGCTTTCCCCCCCCCCCTCGCCGAACTCGAAATTGTGAACACTTTTAGAGGCAGACTACAATCCTTTTCAGGTATGTATTTATTCTTCTCAATAGACTTTGTAATTTTCTTATTAGGAATAGTCTCATCAGATGACCATTTCACTTCCAGAGCTTTCTCATTTATATTTGTCTCAGTAGATGATACACTGCTTTCAAAAGTGTGGAGTTGGCACAGTCCAAAGAGCTCATATCCAATTCCTCTTTTCTAACTCAGGATATCGTTTTGGCTTTAGCTTTGTGTTCAGTAGAGCCAAACAACCAGTTAGTAAGATGTTTTGGCCATTTCTCTCCGCTCTGATTACCGCTTTTTTTCTTGCTTGTTTGGATGAGCACAATTGTTCCTTTTCCCATGGTTCCTTTACCTCTTCTCCTGTTGATGTTTTTTTTTTTTACCATTATTGGCCTTCAATTTCTTCTTCCATCTTCTTTCACTTTTAGATAGATGACAGTCCTCATCTTCATTGTCACAACCAATCAAGATCTCTACATTAGTAGACTCAGGATTTTCAGGATTTACCCTTTCTACGTCATTTGGTGGTGCAGTAATTGTGTTTTCCAGGGATTCAGAGCTCAGACAGGCCGATTTAATATCTGCTTGCTTCAGAGTCACTAAAACAGTCAGTAATCTTGCATTTTTTTGTACCTGACATGAGATGTTATAAGATATTTTCAATAGCATTTTTAGCGCAAAAGTTTTGCCCACATTATGCGAATCTAGTTCTTTAATTTTCTCATTATATATGCTTTCTGAGCAAGGATGATGGTCTGATGCTCTGTTGAGATCTTGTTTGTCATCAGTGATTTTGGTAGTTTCATCCACGAGCCCCGTTAGACATGGTTAGCAAGATAAACGCACTGAGGGAATAGTATAAGGGGCTATTGAGATTTCATTTGTATCACTACCCAGAATTACAGGCTCATTGTTGTTATATGACAGCTGAGTTAAAGCATCCCATTCTAGATCAGTAATTTGACCTTCCAGGCTATAACAAAATTCAGCAGTGAGTTATTGTTATCAAACTCAGCAGTTGTACATGTACTTCGCTTGTAGGGATTTCATCAGGTGCTGTGTGGATTTCGATTACTACACTCTGGCCATACTTTTGATTGTCTTAGGTATTTCAGAATTAAGTACCTTAATACAGGTACTCGCACCATCCTTGGCCTCACCCTTTTTCATACCATTTACCTTTTGTCTATTAAGCAACTTCATCTTGGCAGGCATATTTTGCAGCGGTAGCCGTTAAAGGGCACTGCAATACCCGCACAGGAGGAGGATTGAGAGAAAACAGCAAGTGGCTCAAAGACAAACCGCCTGCAATCACCACTTGAAGAGAGAGAGTTCCTACCCAAGTCAGTGATCGAGCTTGCTAAAGTTAGAGAGTAATATAATACAACGCTCACAATACACTGCAAGGGGCTCAAAGAGAGATTGTCAGCAGTCGCCGCTTGCAGAGAGAGGGCTCGAAAGCCAAAAAATACTCAAGCTCGATGTGGACAAAGTACTATGTGACCCCGCTCACAATGCACTTAAATCAGCTCTAAGGCCGTTCTGGCCAACAGTCACCGCCAATTAAGCAGAAGGCAGCGGGCGGAGAGGTTCTGAGGGAAGTCAAAGGACCAACAGGGTTGTTACGCTCACCTGGCTCCCACAGGGGCGATCGGAACTGGGCCGCTGTTGTTTCCACCAGCGTGACACGTAGCGCGGAGATGACTGACTGGACTGGCCCACTCAGCCTAGTTTGTCTGGCTCGCAGGAATATCCTTCTGCAAAGGAGAAAGGGGATTAACCACCCGTGGAATTGAGCGTTAACCCACCTTCCCCACCCCCCGTTGTCTTCCCACAGATCACTCTTGATATCTCCTCTTTAGTCTCACCTGATGGTTTGGAAGGTTGAGCTCTCCATCCTGCATCGAATGCAGGGGCGCGTAGATGACCAGTTACTTAACTGGTGTGGAGGAATTGGCGAGTTCCAGAGCGGTATTGACTCTAAGAATCCAGGCAAGGTGCCGTGAGACGGTAGGTAGAAAGAGTTCAAAATGTCTGATCTTCACTCTGTCCGATTCCTTGCAGGTTGCCGGTTTGCCGTCACGAAGAGTTCCACGTGGCAACCGGTAAGATTTAGGTAAGCCGGGGTACGGCGAAGATGCAGTGTAAGCTGCGCCGACCCGAGATGAGCTAATTACCCCCTGTGGTAAATCAGGTAAGTCTTGGGGGAGTAGCTTGCCTTATTGTCCTTTTGTTTCCCCTTAGGGGCCAGGGTACGGCGAAGATGCTGTGTAAGCTGCGCCGACCCGAGATGAGCTAAGCACCCACTGTGGTAATCAGGTAAGTCTTTGAGGGGTAGCTTGCTTACTTGTCCTTTTGTTTTCCCTTAGCTCACCTTGCTGTTCTTGTCTCCCTAGGTGTCGGCGAGCGGCCGGGAGATGCTGTAAGAGGATTCAATTCAGCACTACAGCTAAGTTAACGCCTAGTCTAGAATACTGAACGAAAACCCTTATTGATATATCTTTATGTCCAGTTCATGCGTTCTGGATGACTACCCCTATATAACACCCCTCTCCTGGAATCCCCCTGACCCCACTGAGCCAAGAAGTAGTTCTGTTTTGCAAGTTAAAAGGTTTATTTGACAATTTAAACAATAGATATTATATCACGCTTTATAATAAATTAATAATTGAATATCACACTTAATCTAATATGATAAAGATCAACAACGGAGAATCTGGCACTAGCACACTTCTTATAATCACTAATGAGTTGACATGAAATGGATAAGGTAGCACACTGGTAAATAGGAACAAAAGTGTAATGTGGTAGAGGATGCTTTATGTAAGCTCAGGTGGATGCAATATTCAATGAATGCAGTACAGAAAATACTCAATATGATTTCAACCAAACAATGTAATCACTTTTCTCTGGCAATCCCCTCCCCCCCTTGATGCAAGGCAAGGAAATGGAAGGAAACACACAGTTCTCAGAAATGCAATCAAATGTGATTCAGTTCACCCCGGCAAGCTTAGACAACAGAAGTTTGAAAACACAGATAGGAGGTTTGAAAACACAGGCCCAAATGCTTTGATATGTGCTAGCAATGGATGAGAAATATGCTGGAAATGCTTTTTAATTCCCTTTCAGAGGTTCAGGGTGAGTGGTATCTAGTTAATATTAGTCCAGGCTCACACTAGCAATGAGGCAGGGATAGTTAGCAGGTTAAACGAATTTCTGGCAAATGGAAGGCAAGCAGCAGCAGTTTTTACATGTGAAGAAATTTGCAAATCGCGGTAAAATTATCTCTATCGTTTTGGGGTCCTAGGGAAGCCTAGGATCTCAGCTTCAAAATGAAAGTTACTGCAAGTCTCTAGCACAAACGGTTGCGGAGATATGAACGATTGAATAAAGGTCGTTTTTCAGATTTGAAATTTTAAACGCACACTTTTTCAGCTTTAAAAATGATGGCAGGATAACACAATTGCTAAGCTGCAGTTCTACTTAGGTTAAAAATGGATTGAATTATATTATTTTAACTAAGAGATGGGTTCTACACAGTTTTACTATGTACTCACACTATATTCTTGAATTAAATGGGCCTCGTCACGGATCTGGTCAGGGTTTTAAACTGGACTCTGGTCTGGTCTGGTCTGGCCTCTGCACTTCACAGTGATCTGGGTCAGCTCTCTCTGCTGGTCTGGGTCTCTCTGGGTACAGCACTGCTTTCTCTCTGGGTACAGCACTGCTTTCTCCCTCTGGTCTGGTCTCTAGTTCTGGATAGATTGAAGTCTCTAGTTTGGCTCTCTGGAGGTTTGATGGAGGTAAAGTATGGATTTTTCCGGCAGAGCGCGTTGCAGCAAATGGAATTGAAGGTCCCTATCTGTCCTGTCTGTCTGCTTTTATGTGTTTAGAATGTGGGTGTGTTCTAGCATCACTGACCCTACCTCTCTCTCAGCTTCTAATTGGTCAAACTTCCATTTCTTATTTGATTGGGGAATGAACTGTGAGTCAGAGGGATGTCATTTTATGGCTTGCAGATAGGACACTCCTCTGTCAGATTGCACACATTCTATATTTGATAATAAAAGACATATTTCAGAGTTACACAGTTGTTTGAAATTACATATACATGGGGTGGCTGAATTTAGCCATGTCTCTGTCCAAATCTGCTGTTTCTAAGAGCTTGCATTCAGAAATGGCACATAATTGACTTTTTAACTGATTTTTCAATTTCTGACATTGACCCAACTTTACATACATGTGCGCAGGGAGTAAGGACATTAACTGATGAAGTTTCAGACTTTTAACATGCACACATTTAGAGTAATATCCACTTTTCCGCTAAAACCCCCCTGAACACGCCACCGGGTCGAAAAACCTCTTAAAATGTGGGCAGAAAAATCACAAGAATTATGGTGTCATTTATAAAATTTTCACATGTCCGTACTATGAGTTATTCATCTTTTTCTAATCAATATTCTGGCTACAAAGGGGTGTGGTTTACCCTCAGCACAAGGTTGAATTTCTGGTTTTTCCAGTTCTGCCAAGCCAGCTTGCTCTCACAGGCAGTGCTCCTCCCCTTTCCTCAGGAGGAAGCCACTTTTTACGACCATTTACGACTCCTGCCAATAAAACCTTTGCCTGAGCCAGGACAGGGCTTTGTTCACTTTCCTGCAGAGCACAGGTAATTCAATTATCAGATAGATGGCATATCCTTAGTGTGAGCAGCAAAAGGGCAGCTAGGCCTGGGAACACAGCTGTGACTCAAGTTTCACTCCTGATGGGGGTAGTTGCCAGGCAGAATTCAGTTCCTTAAGCCAGGTTTCAGATAAAATGTCACTTTTTGTTCCCCTGTTCCTGCATTCAAATAAAACTAAACATTTTTACATATGCAGCTAGAATGCTGATTCTAAGTGCAAAACTATGGCATTTCAACAGTTACAAAGGCATGTGACACCAACATAGGTCACTCATTTAATCTAAACATTTTCGATTTTAGTGTCTTTAAATCCAGTGCAACTTAAACTGCTGACACCATAGCTCAGCCAGTTTTGTTATAAGCATTGTTCTGGGCTCTTCATTTCCCAGATTTTGTAGGCACACAAAACTCCATTCTACCAAATGTCTGCTGGTGTTCAGTGACTATTTTGCACATATTGCAATGTTTGAAATAGGCACTTTGGCTTGCCTTCAGAGAAACACAGGGTGGTTTTAAACTGCCGGCTTTTGGATAGTGGTGAGTACTGGTACTGCACCCATTTTTGGGATTTAACAAATGAATTCCCCACAATTCTAAGTTGCATTTGGCAATCAGCATTGCCATTCCCAATGCTTTCAGACTACTGTGTGGGTAGTCCAATGGTGGTTTTAGGCAGTGTCCTTCTGTGCCCATAACATCGGCAAAAATGGGTGGCAGCCTATTCTTCATGCATTTCCCTATGCATTTTCTGGGAAACTCTGGCCATCATGATGTTTTCCATGTCAGTACTGCACAGTTTTGAGGTAGGGCTCGGATGCATGGGTAAATACATCCCACAAGCCCCCCTCTTGCGATGGCCATTCTATTTCACGAATGGGACTCGCAAGACCTGGGATGTTTCCTCATCTTCTTCCAATAGATGGCACAGTTCAGCATCTTTTCCTCCATCCGGTACTGATCGATCAGTTCTCCTCGCCGGTCCTGATGGGAATATTGGGCGGTCCACTGGGCCCATTGGATCTTCGTTCCCGGTCTCCGTATCATCCTCCTTGGCCCGTCTTCAGGTTTTCTTTCTCCTAGGACGACAAAGGAAGAGCGGCAATACCTACTCATAGACTTTTTCCACCACTGTTGAGATAGTGGGGCAGCATATGCATTTCATCATCACGAAACATTACATTCTTATTTTGAAAAAATAAAAACAGTATAACTAAGAGACAGTTTCATGCAAATCACAATATTTTAGAGACTAGATGTGGTATGTTTTATGGTTGGAACTGAATTAGTCTGAGACAGTACCCGCTAGGATTCCAGAGGATTCCTCCAGTTGTTGCAGAGTGTGCCTGGGATGGCAACATTTCAACTGGTTTATGTGGACCCACTTGTCTTCCCCCGCTGCCGAAGGACCTTTGGGGATGTGGATTTTGTAGGCCACAGGGGAGATCTTGTCGATGATCTCAAAGGGTCCCTTCCATGTAGGCAAAAATTTGCGCTGCTTGGCCTGGTTCCTTTGGAAGTTGTATAGATAGACCCGGTCCCCCACCTGATATTCCTTCCTGGAAGTTTTCAGGTCATAGTGGGTCTTCATGCTATCAGCTGATCTTTCTAGATTCCGCTGAGCATAATCAAAAGCATGTTGGAGGTGTTTCCTTAAATTCTCCACATACTCATGAGTAGTGGAGGCATTTATCAGTGTCTGCTCTTGGGTCCTGTAGAGCAAATGCTGAGGAAGCACCATCTTGCGCCCAGTCATCAACTCAAATGGTGACATTTTGGTTGCAGATGAAGGGGTAGATCTGATAGCCATTAGGACCAGAGGTAATCGGATATCCCAACTTGGCCCAGAATCTGCCACAAACTTCTTTAATATGCTCACAATTGTCCGGTTATATCTCTCCACTGCCCCAGAAGAAGCTGGTCTATAAGCAATATGCAGCTTTCTCTTGACCCCCAGTATCTCCCACATCTTTGTCATTACTTCACTGGTGAAGTGGCTACCTCTGTCTGACTCAATCCTTTGAGGTAGACCAAAACGGGAAAAGATGTGGTTAATCATCAAGGCAGCTGCCGTTTCTGCCTTGCAGTTTGGGGCTGGGAGACATTCCACCCACTTGGTGAACAAGCATGTCACAGTCAACATGTACTTATTCCCCCTAGCCGAGCGAATCACAGGGCCTACAAAGTCGATTTGTAAATCTGACCATGGCAGTGTCATGCCCCTCTTTTGTAAAGGCGCCCGGTGCGTAAGGGATGATGGCTGAAATTGTGCACACACAAGACAACCCTTCAAATATTGGTTGAGGTCCTGGCCCATGTGTGGCCAGTATGCAACCTCTCTTAAGATTTCCAGTGTTGTGTGAAACCCCCTATGACCGGCGGTGGCCGCATCATGGGCGTGACTTAACATCAGACTTCGGAATGAGGTAGGAACCACCCACTGGTCGTGGCCAGCTTTGGATTTCCTTACCAACAAACCGTCTTGAATCCGGAACATTTTTGGACATTTCATCAACACTCTTAGGTCCTCTTTCCCAATGTAATCGGTATCCGTCAGGGGAAAGTTCTCAGGGTCCTCAAGGTGCTGGTAAAATTTACCAATAATTGGATCCCCCTTCTGAGCAGTAATCAAATCATCATCAGGGGTCTCCTTACTCCATTGTGCAATTGAAAGGTCGTTGTGAGCATTTGTCTGGGACCTAGTGATAGCAGTGACCTGGATTTCCCCCAACAGGGACTCAATCTCAATTAGATCCCCTTGGATGGCCCCGGTTTTGGCCAGTTGATCAGCTAAGTCATTTCCAGTTTTGTCTGGTCCCTCTACTTTGGAATGACCCTTGATCTTTTTCCAATAGATGGTCATCTCATTCGATGTGACCAGATCATCAATGTTTTGGATCAACTTCCCATGTTTCAAGGGTTTGTTGTTAGCACATAACATGCCTCTGGTTTTCCAATTAACCAGGTGCTCCACGAACCCGTTCCGTACATAATCCGAATCTGTGATTATGACCAGTTCGTGGAGTTGATGCTGGACAGCAGTGAGGATGGCCTGATGCACAGCCATCAATTCTGCCACCTGACTACTTCGGGGACCAATTTTGTATCCAGCGGAGGGTTCTGGGGACTCATTCACCCATGCATTCCCTACGCCGGCCACCAGTTCTTTCTCCCCGTCGTTGTCAACATGGTAAGAGCATCCATCCACATACACAGTGGGCATTCCCTCACACTTGTCTTCTTCAAAGACTTTGTGGGGGGAATTAAGGTATGCCTCCATGTTGTCCTTTATTTTTAGACTTTCGTCCTCGAGACAGTTTTCTCTGGCACAATCATGCAAGTCAGCCAGACCTTGCGCGAGGGGACTCTTCTTGTTTTGGCCATATCTGACCTCCACAGGAAAGCCTTGCATTGACAGAATCCAGGAAGTAATTCGGGAATTACTCACATTTCCGGCCCGGATTCTGTCACTTTGGAGATATTGCAGAGGCTGGTGTGGAGTCTCCACTATGATGTGTTCCCCCTGGATAAACGGGCGGTAATTCTTCAATGCCCACACCGTTGCCAGGAGTGCCTTCTCACAATCGTTGAATTTTTCCTCCACAGAGGATAAAGTTTTACTCGCATAGGAGATTACTTTATTGACCTTGTCATGCTTTTGGTATAATACGGCCGTCAAGCACGTATTAGAGAACCCTGTCTCCAGGAATAACTCCTTGTTTCAGACAGGGTAAGCTAGGCAAGGCGCTTGTGAGCGGCTTCTCTTGAGTTGTCTTACTGCCTCGGATTGTTCTGGACCCCATTCCCACTTGACCCCCCCCTTTAGGAGATGAATCAGGGGTCTGGTGATCTCTGCGTAGCCCTCAATGAACTTTCTGCTGTAATTAGTCAGTCCAAGGAGGCTCCTTAGTTCCCGCAGAGTTGTGGGGTCTTTCAGTTTCTGAAGTGCTTCCACTTTCTTTTCCTGGGGACAGAGACCCTGAGGAGTAATCTCATGCCCCAAGAAATTAACACGGGTTCTACACCACTGTGCTTTCTGAAAGGAAAGTTTTGCTCCGGCAGCCCTCAACTGTGTCAGAACATAACAGATCTCCGCTATGTGTTCCTCCACAGATGAACTTTTGATGAGGACATCATCTACATAAGCCAGGTTACCCCTCGCACCCAGGTCGGGCATGGCCTTATGTAGGAAAATATTGAACTCATTACCGGAGTTGAGGTATCCGAAGGGAGTCCGGGTCCATGTGTACTGCTGGCCCCCAAAGGTAAAAGCCAGCTTGTATTGGTCCTCCCTGCTGACAGGCACGGTCCAGTATCCATTGGTCAGGTCTATTGCAGTGAATACCTGTGACCCCTGGATCTGGGCCAGCCCTTGGTAAATGTAGGGCAGAGGCCATCGGGAAGTATGGACCCGTTTGTTGAGCTCCCTGAGGTCGGCGCAGAGTCTCCACTGGCCGTTTGGCTTCAATATTCCCAGCACCGGATTATTGAAGGTGCTGTGGACTGGACGGATTATTCCCCTGGACTCAAGGTTCTTAATTATTTCAGTAAGGGACTCCATCGATGCGAGAGGCAAACGGTATTGCTTCACAAACACTGGAGTCATGCCAGGGTCCGTGGGGATTGTTGTTGTGTGGATGTCAGTGCGACCACAGTCATATGAGTCTACCGCAAAGAGATCTTGGAAATCCAAGAAAACTTGTTTCAACTTTTGCTTTTGTTCCAGAGTCACACAGGCATCAGCTAGGTTGACTCTCTCTTCCACCATCTGCCTGAAGCCTGGAAAGACTTCTGGTTTGGCTATCTCCGCGGCCTCCTCCAGCTGGGTGGAGAAGTCCCTGGTCAGAGTGCTGATTTGGACTGGAGGCTTCAGGTGGGAAAGGCAGCCCTCATGGACCTGGAAAATCACCTCATCCCTCCTGAAGTCACAAGTCACATCTTCCTTACCATAGGGGCAGGAAGTGTACACCAGGAAGTTCCCCCCATGCCGGGTAAAAATCCTGTCTGGTGCTGTATTGTCCTCACTGTCACTGTCAACACAGTCCTTGGGGATTGGTCCTAACAGTTCATTTACAAGATCAATGGAGAAATGTCGGTCATCAACCGCCATTCCAATAATGGTGCCTGCGGCTAGAGTAATACTCTTTAAGTCGCTGTTATCCACCTCTATTAGAATGGTGTCATGTTCTATGTTGACTAATGGAGTTGGGTTTACCCCCAACCCTTGCTGTTGGAGAGAAGCATTTAGATGTATGTAAGCATCAGGGTTTTTCAACTCTTGTCCCCTTTTAACTTTCACTTCCAGGGAGAATTGTCGGGTCCTTTCTGGGATGGTGACTTCCTCTTTAACCTGAATTTCGACTGCATAAGGTAGCAATTGAGCTGACCTAAATGCTTTTTCTGGATCATCAAAGCCCATGGGATTATCCGCTAATCGGGACCAAGCTTTGAAGTTTATTAGGTCCAAACTAATGGCAAAGCGATTGAGAATGTCACTGCCTAAGTAAAAGGCGGCAGTGACGTCTCGCACGACCCAACAATTATGGACTATGCTCTTGTTGCCAATGGAGATTTTGAGCATACACCTGCTTGGCAGGAGATGTTTGGAATTAGGTGCTTCCAGGTCCATTTCCCACTTGTCTATCAGTTTGAAGGTGGGAATGGCTGGATCTTTTGGGAGTTGGCGAAACATGGCTTCGCTGATGAAGCTCTTACCGTTGTTCACACACACTCGAGCGAGAACAGAGTCCTTCCCCTCATTTAACTGAACAGGGATGAACAACTGCTCTCCAATTTGCTGAATATCAGCCAGGCTCTGAGCTGATTTCACATCTTTCGGGACTATAGGAGTGGGAGTTCCTGATTGTGGATTAGTATAGAATTTCAGAGTGTTTCCTTCCAGCGTGGAGTACCACTTTAGACTGGAAGGAAGGTTGATTTTCAGAAATAGAGAGGACCCTCCACCACCAGTCTCTTGTCCTACTGCTATTACTGTCACGTCTGGAATTTGGCTATTCTGGAAGTGAAATTCTACTTGGTCAGATTTTTGTTCAACCATGTGGCAGGTGCCGTTTAAACTAACATGGTTGACACTCTGTTTTAATTTTATTGGTCGGCTAGTCTGGGTCCAGAGGACCTTGTTTACGCAATCTATTAGGGGTGACAACCTTCTCAGGAGGTCATTCCCTAGTAAACAAGGGGTGCCCTCTGGGGTCACAACTATGACCGGGTGTTTCAACTTGTGTCGCCCAATTTTAATGTCCAAGTCTGCCGTCCCCTCAACGGGAATTTCCTTCCCGTCGAAGTTCTGGAGTTGCCCAGGAAGAGAGGTGAGAGGAATTTGGTAATTCTCTCCCCTTCCTGCATTCAGTTCGTCAAAGGCCCTTCTGGACAGAAGGGTAGCTTGAGATCCAGTGTCCACCAGTGCCAAAATTGTACCCTGCCCCTGTACTTGTACCGGGGCATAATATCTTCCCTCCTTCTCCTCAAGGGGGCACAGATAATGTACATTTTTGGACAACTGGTGGGCTAATTTTCTGGTTTTGGACATCGCTAGCGAAGAGATTTGGGCAGAATTCTGTGGAGAGCCTTGGGAATCTGAAAGAAAAAGTTGGCAACTGGAGATCAGAGCCATTGTGGGTTCCCCTGGTTCCGGTTCTGGGCCGCCCCCCCCTTTTTGGAGGCAGTCCCCAGGATGGGTTTGAACCAGGGGATTTTCTTGCTGTTGGTTCTGGGATGAGATGGTGGGCGGCGGTAGCTCAGTCTCCACATCTCCCCAGTCTGGATTTGCATCCCTAGGGACCCATTTTTCTTTGGGAGGAGTTCCCCCCTCTCTGAAGGAGAAGATCCTTTTCTCAGGATCCTCTGAGGATCCCTCTCCCTCAAATTGGAAGATCTGTACCTCCTCCTCAAACTGAGTCTTTTTGGGTCTTTTGTTTCTCCTACCCCCCTCTGCTCCTTAGGAGGCAGACTTTCAGGGGCAGGAGATTTTGTTTCCGGTTCCTGGGTTTCCAGGGGCTGTTTACAAGTGAGGAAGGAAGCTTCCTCCAAGGCTTTACACCCCCCTTCCCTTTGTGCCTCCTCCCTGGGAACCGGTGAGTTATCGGGGTGCTGCCCCCGTCATTGTTCTGGAGCACCAGGTCCAGAGTTGGGTGCATTCTGCGCCGGCACGCCCATCTGAGGGTTCTGCTGAGCCCTCAGTATGTGACCCAGGTCCCGCGCCATGTTTTGAACCTGGCGCTCTAACTGGGAAACCCGCTCAGGCTGATACGGGGCCCTGTTTTCTCCCCTGGGCTGATCCCGGGAAGGGTAGCTGTCCCTCCTCTGGTAATACCCCTGGTTGGGAAGATTTGGGTACCCCTCCACCCTTGGCCTCCCCTCTCCCGGATTCAGTGGTCTGGACTCAGGGAATTGGGGAAAGAAGGATGGATGGTTTTGGGGCTGAAAGTCGGGTGGATATCTGGGGAAAAAGTTCTGCCCAGGGTTTGGTAAATTTCTGCCCTCCTGTGGGAAGTTTGGAGGGAAGTTCCCTGGGTTAGGTGCTTGGCTGGATCCCCCCCCTTGGGCTGGAGGAGTCCACACATAACCCAGGATGGGTCGATTTCCCTTGTAACGGGGACTTACATAATCAGGAGAGCGAGGGACCCCATTTGTGGGGCTGCCTCCTTGGCTCCCTGTCTGTGACTGACCCGAGGACCTCCTGGGCCTAGCATTATTAGGTGCAGGCAGGTTTTTAGGCCCCCCCATCTCCAAATCCAAAACGGGGGTGACCTTTACCTCTGCCACCTTGGCAGCAGCAGGGGTGCTGTTGGCTTTGGGGTTTTTCTGGGCATTACTTTTGCTATCTATCGGTTTCTGCACCTCATAGATCCGGGTAGCCTGTTAAATGACCCAGTCTAAAGATCTTTTCTCGTGAAAATCCCTCACGAGCTGGGTCATGATATATTTGGGCAAGGCATGGAAAAACGTATTTATAAATTCCCTGCTATCCGTGCGCACCCTTCTTGTGCTCTGTGCAAAAGCCCGCTTTAACTCCTGCACAAATTCTTGTGGGGCCTGATCCTCCCCACATTGCAAATTGTAGGCTGCCTTGCGAGCCTCTTGAGGATTTCTGTGAACAGAAAAATGTTTCAAGATGGCCGCCTTATAGGTGGACCATCTTAAATGATTTTGGTCCTCCAGCCCCGCAAAGAAACTGGAGTATTCCGGGGAGAAGGTCCACTTTACATATTGAATACAGCTTTGGCTGTCCTTCAAATGGAAAGTCTCCATCATTTGTTCAAACAACTCTAAGTGCTCCCAAACAGAATACTTAGCGTTCTTATGGTAAGGCGTGATGACGCTCCTGATCGCCTTAATCTGCTTTAAAGGGTCCTTAAGCAAGGCCCTTTTTGTCTTATTGGCCTTTTTGGTTCGGGTAACCCTTGTCCATTCTTCCTCGGACTCAGAGGCACTGCTCCCAGAGGTTCCCGTCTGTTCTTCCAGGTTTTCCCGGATTCTGCGAGCCTGGGAATGGCTGGCAGAATGTGGGGACCTGGTCTCCTGTGTCCTGCGCAGTTCAGAGGAGTCTTCAGATTCCTCCTTGCTGCCAGGATTTGATGGGTACCCCCTCCACTGACCTAACTGGGCAGAGGTTTTCAGGATGCCCTTAATGGGCCTACTCTCCTGGGGTTCCCCATTGAACTGTACTGTACTTGGGTGCCCATACCCGGATGCCCACCCCTCCATTCCTGAGTGGTACTGGCCTATGAGCCCCATACTCTTAGCTGGATAGTAATCTGCCATCCCTGTGTCTCTGTGCTCATGTGCGCCAGGGGACATGGGGGTGGTAGAGTCCAGGGACTAGGGGAGATGAAGGCCCCTGGTGTTAGGGCTCCTGCGGTTATGGTCAGGAGTCTCTCTTTCCCAGCGGACCTCATCTCTATCCGCCCCTGCTCCCTGTTGCAATGCAAGAGCCTGCATTTGTGCTTTCAGTTCCTCTGTTAAGGCCTTACTCGACTCTATCAGTCTCTCCTGCATCGCTACCTGTTGTTGGAGCCTATCATTGTGTTGACAGAGGGCCTCATTTTCCCTCTGTGCTTCCTGGTTGGTCCTGGAGAACTGGGCCAGTCTTTGCTGCAGGAGGGTTACCTCCTGAGCTGTGTCCCTATTGGCCTGCTCCTTTCTTGCTAGAGCATCCTCCACCCTCCTGGTGTGCTCTAGCAAGTTCTGGTGTTCTTTTTGGAGGTCACCCAGTCCCTGGTGGGCCAGGTGATTTTCTTCCATTTTTCTTTTTAAATGGCAGACTTCCTGGCCTAAGGTATCCCTTTCCTGACTAAGAGCCTGCATCTGTGCCGCCAGGTCGTCCCTTTGCCTTTGGAAGGCACCAGCATTCTGGCGCTCCTGATCAAACTCTGCCTGGGTATCCAGGTCTTTCAGAATTAGTTTGTTGCTCTCCGCCTTCACTCTATCTAGGTGGCCTTGCAGGGTGACTACCTGCTCAGCACATACCCTGTTGAAGTCCAGTTGTTGCTCCAGCTTTTTCTGGTTTTGCAGTAGGGAGTCCGAACCTTCTTGGTATTCCTTCTGCAAGGCCAGAAATCTGGTATCCTGTTCTGACTTTTCCTTTTGCAGCACATCCATATCCTCCTTTATTTTAGTGATGTACAGTCTGCTGTCATTTTCTGACTCCTGGCTCCTCTGCAGCCTCTGCTCAGAAGAGACCAGGTCAGATTGGACCTTCTCTAACACCATCTGTTGCCTATTTGCCAGATTTTGGCTTTCAGCACATCTATCCTGCATGTCTCCCATATATAGGTACAGGTATGCTGCTATCCTGGCAATCTTATTGTGTTCCTCTTTGGCTTTAGGAGCCATATATAGTTCACTCAGGGCCACATGTAAGGGACCCTGATCTCTATATATATCTGACCCTGTTTCAGTGACCTGTCGCGTGATGGCCTGCAACCAGGCATCCTGGCCCTGTTCGGTCCATTCACCTCTCACAAATAGCTTATGCAAGAGGTGCTCTCTGGCTATTTTCATGTCTACTAAGGTCGTCATTCTAGAGATTGGTCTCTGTCCTGACTTACAGAAGTTTGTATTTTATTTTTGCAGAACAGAACTTTTCTTGGAGTGTCCCTTTTGAGGAATGCTTCAAAGCGTAATGCAGCGTGGTGATCCGACCGGATGTATGTATCCCGTCAGTTAGCACACTGTATTAAGCTGCACAAGTGGTAAATCTAACCCAACGTCTCGGCTCGAGCCCCCAATTTGTAAGAGGATTCAATTCAGCACTACAGCTAAGTTAACGCCTAGTCTAGAATACTGAACGAAAACCCTTATTGATATATCTTTATGTCCAGTTCATGCGTTCTGGATGACTACCCCTATATAACACCCCTCTCTTGGAATCCCCCTGACCCCACTGAGCCAAGAAGTAGTTCTGTTTTGCAAGTTAAAAGGTTTATTTGACAATTTAAACAATAGATATTATATCACGCTTTATAATAAATTAATAATTGAATATCACACTTAATCTAATATGATAAAGATCAACAACGGAGAATCTGGCACTAGCACACTTCTTATAATCACTAATGAGTTGACATGAAATGGATAAGGTAGCACACTGGTAAATAGGAACAAAAGTGTAATGTGGTAGAGGATGCTTTATGTAAGCTCAGGTGGATGCAATATTCAATGAATGCAGTACAGAAAATACTCAATATGATTTCAACCAAACAATGTAATCACTTTTCTCTGGCAATCCCCTCCCCCCCTTGATGCAAGGCAAGGAATTGGAAGGAAACACACAGTTCTCAGAAATGCAATCAAATGTGATTCAGTTCACCCCGGCAAGCTTAGACAACAGAAGTTTGAAAACACAGATAGGAGTTTTGAAAACACAGGCCCAAATGCTTTGATATGTGCTAGCAATGGATGAGAAATATGCTGGAAATGCTTTTTAATTCCCTTTCAGAGGTTCAGGGTGAGTGGTATCTAGTTAATATTAGTCCAGGCTCACACTAGCAATGAGGCAGGGATAGTTAGCAGGTTAAACGAATTTCTGGCAAATGGAAGGCAAGCAGCAGCAGTTTTTACATGTGAAGAAATTTGCAAATCGCGGTAAAATTTGCGGATGCGCCGAGCGCTATTACAGAGGAACCACAAGGACTATCTCTATCCTTTTGGGGTCCTAGGGAAGCCTAGGATCTCAGCTTCAAAATGAAAGTTACTGCAAGTCTCTAGCACAAACGGTTGCGGAGATATGAACGATTGAATAAAGGTCGTTTTTCAGATTTGAAATTTTAAACGCACACTTTTTCAGCTTTAAAAATGATGGCAGGATAACACAATTGCTAAGCTGCAGTTCTACTTAGGTTAAAAATGGATTGAATTATATTATTTTAACTAAGAGATGGGTTCTACACAGTTTTACTATGTACTCACACTATATTCTTGAATTAAATGGGCCTCGTCACGGATCTGGTCAGGGTTTTAAACTGGACTCTGGTCTGGTCTGGTCTGGCCTCTGCACTTCACAGTGATCTGGGTCAGCTCTCTCTGCTGGTCTGGGTCTCTCTGGGTACAGCACTGCTTTCTCTCTGGGTACAGCACTGCTTTCTCCCTCTGGTCTGGTCTCTAGTTCTGGATAGATTGAAGTCTCTAGTTTGGCTCTCTGGAGGTTTGATGGAGGTAAAGTATGGATTTTTCCGGCAGAGCGCGTTGCAGCAAATGGAATTGAAGGTCCCTATCTGTCCTGTCTGTCTGCTTTTATGTGTTTAGAATGTGGGTGTGTTCTAGCATCACTGACCCTACCTCTCTCTCAGCTTCTAATTGGTCAAACTTCCATTTCTTATTTGATTGGGGAATGAACTGTGAGTCAGAGGGATGTCATTTTATGGCTTGCAGATAGGACACTCCTCTGTCAGATTGCACACATTCTATATTTGATAATAAAAGACATATTTCAGAGTTACACAGTTGTTTGAAATTTCATATACATGGTGTGGCTGAATTTAGCCATGTCTCTGTCCAAATCTGCTGTTTCTAAGAGCTTGCATTCAGAAATGGCACATAATTGACTTTTTAACTGATTTTTCAATTTCTGACATTGACCCAACTTTACATACATGTGCGCAGGGAGTAAGGACATTAACTGATGAAGTTTCAGACTTTTAACATGCACACATTTAGAGTAATATCCACTTTTCCGCTAAAACCCCCCTGAACACGCCACCGGGTCGAAAAACCTCTTAAAATGTGGGCAGAAAAATCACAAGAATTATGGTGTCATTTATAAAATTTTCACATGTCCGTACTATGAGTTATTCATCTTTTTCTAATCAATATTCTGGCTACAAAGGGGTGTGGTTTACCCTCAGCACAAGGTTGAATTTCTGGTTTTTCCAGTTCTGCCAAGCCAGCTTGCTCTCACAGGCAGTGCTCCTCCCCTTTCCTCAGGAGGAAGCCACTTTTTACGACCATGTACGACTCCTGCCAATAAAACCTTTGCCTGAGCCAGGACAGGGCTTTGTTCACTTTCCTGCAGAGCACAGGTAATTCAATTATCAGATAGATGGCATATCCTTAGTGTGAGCAGCAAAAGGGCAGCTAGGCCTGGGAACACAGCTGTGACTCAAGTTTCACTCCTGATGGGGGTAGTTGCCAGGCAGAATTCAGTTCCTTAAGCCAGGTTTCAGATAAAATGTCACTTTTTGTTCCCCAGTTCCTGCATTCAAATAAAACTAAACATTTTTACATATGCAGCTAGAATGCTGATTCTAAGTGCAAAACTATGGCATTTCAACAGTTACAAAGGCATGTGACACCAACATAGGTCACTCATTTAATCTAAACATTTTCGATTTTAGTGTCTTTAAATCCAGTGCAACTTAAACTGCTGACTCCATAGCTCAGCCAGTTTTGTTATAAGCATTGTTCTGGGCTCTTCATTTCCCAGATTTTGTAGGCACACAAAACTCCATTCTACCAAATGTCTGCTGGTGTTCAGTGAATATTTTGCACATATTGCAATGTTTGAAATAGGCACTTTGGCTTGCCTTCAGAGAAACACAGGGTGGTTTTAAACTGCCGGCTTTTGGATAGTGGTGAGTACTGGTACTGCACCCATTTTTGGGATTTAACAAATGAATTCCCCACAATTCTAAGTTGCATTTGGCAATCAGCATTGCCATTCCCAATGCTTTCAGACTACTGTGTGGGTAGTCCAATGGTGGTTTTAGGCAGTGTCCTTCTGTGCCCATAACATCGGCAAAAATGGGTGGCAGCCTATTCTTCATGCATTTCCCTATGCATTTTCTGGGAAACTCTGGCCATCATGATGTTTTCCATGTCAGTACTGCACAGTTTTGAGGTAGGGCTCGGATGCATGGGTAAATACATCCCACAATGCTGAAGATCGCGCTGGAATGCGGAGATGCAGCGAAGGCCGGTGAGTTCAGCGCGGCACCACGAGATGCGAGGCGACGCACGTGTGACTTCTTGCTTCCAGCTCGAGTGCGTGATGGATCAAGGATTCAGGTAAGGATTACTGTGATGCTCCTGTTCTAACCTCTTCTCCTTCTTTCTTCTTATTTCTAGGAGCTCCGGGCTTGAAGCGGGCGTGGCAGAAGACTGGAAGCTGCTGCTGGCACGGTGAGCGTTACGCTGCTGGATGCAGAATAACGCGAAGCGTGTGCTGCTGTTCGGGCGTGGTTTAAATAGCCTTGGAAGAAATCCCAGGTAAGTATCCTTCCATAGCCCCATCCGAGTAAAAAGTAGTCCCTCAGGTAAATAGTCCCCCCTAAACCTCATTTGGCTTGAGGCCTTTTTCAGCATGGTCTGCACCAGGTACGTATGCAGCATGGTCTGCATCAGGTAAGTATGCAGCATGTTCTGCATCAGGTGGGTTTTTCTATGGCATGGCAATAAGGCCCATGGCGCCAGGACTGACTCTATGTTTATGAGCCTGGTGCCATAGGTGCCAGGAATGCACCCAAATAGCCCCTAGCTGGGGTCTTTGGGCACGCTCAAAATGGCATGATGCCTGCTTTCGGGGTTGCTGGGCCTGATCTGGTTTCCCGGGGGCAGGCATCATGACAAGGGTTGAGTTAGAGTGTACTATGTTGCAAGGCACATGATGCCAAACAAGGCAGCTCAGGTCTGGATCAGCCAACAATTTAAACAAGTGGCAGCGGTCCAAAAGTCATGAGTTAACTCCATATTTCAGATTTCAGTGAGGCACTATAGGAGCAAAAACTTACCGGTGTGCAGGGTCTGTTAGGTACCACAGTTTGGGGTGGTGTATAGGTCCTCCCACAAACATCAATGCAAACCACAATAACTACACTCATCAGCACTCCATGCAGTGCATATCGCTACAAAGTCAGTATATACAGAATGTAGGTCATGTCTCCGTCTCCTCAAACAGCCAGCAAAGAAAGACTTGGGTCCAGTACTCCTTCACAGTAACCACAATAACCACACTTGTCAGCACTCTTACGATAATAGAAAAGCTCCAATGTTAAAAGACTTTGATTTCTGTAAGATTGAATTACATAAAAAAGATAAATAAATATTGACTTAAAAAGTATTTCAAATGTACTTTATCATAAGGAAGTAAAAAACACTGAGTTTAAAAAGAATGGACCACATTAGATAAACCTAGCAGATAGTATACCATACATAAGAGTGGACTATGTTTACCCCTTCCCCGCTGAATGGATAACTAGAATGAGCAACCTATTGCATGTTCAGCAGTTTCATTTTTACTTTTCATTTTACTGGAAGCCAATGGTATGACATACCATGTTCTGTCACCACATAGTGGATGCAATGACCATCAAAGTCCTTCCACAAACTGTCAGGTTTCAGAAAATCCAGGTAGGTGTCAGGGAATCCTGTAGTCACCACCCAAAATATCACAAAGATATGTAATGCTTATGGCAGTTCTAGATCTGGGTGGTTACAGGCCAAAAATTAATTAGGAAAGAAATGGTGACAAAAGGAAAATCACATACTATCCTTCAAGAAAAGAAAATAGATAAAGTCTAAAGAAAAATTAGAATTTTCTTGAAGAGTGTTGGCAGAGTGAGGCATGGGGCCTGCTGGAGAAAAAGCAACAAGCGGGTCACTTGGTGCTCTTTCCCTATTAATTCTGCACATTCCAGTAGCCCCCGGGGAGTGGGCAGAAGCCAATCAGGTTCCTTGAAAGGTGGGCTGAAACTGCTAATCTCAGACCACATTCCATGTGACCTGAAGACTGCCTCCCATCCATCTTTCACCATCCTCTGTTTTTTTTTGTTTTTTTTCCCAATATCCCTCCCCAGTCCCACTTACCATATTATTGCGGCAGCGGCACCCGCGGCCGCCGCAGCAGCTTCCCTCCTCGCATTTCCAGCAGCCATGGTAATAGCCACCTTCTACATCCATGTCTGCCATTTTGGGTGAGTATTTTCATACTTTTTTTTAGCACCCAGGGTGCTTATGGCGTTAGCACCCTGTTTCAAGGCCTGGAATGTAGGTAACGCCCCGGAACCCTCATTCACCACCCTCACTTTGCTCGGACCATAAACTGAAGCTGCCAGGGAATTCACCCCCATTCCAGACCTTGGAATGAAGTGCTAATGCCACATTACATATAGATCCATTTGCCTTTAAATGTCTTCTACATGTGTCCTAATGCTCGTTTAAACACATTCCCAAACACAGAGACTTGGGGACTGACTTACACAAAAAATGTAACATGGCAAAGTCCCATTGAAAACATTTGTGTAAATCAGGCCCTTAATCTCATATGTCACAGAGGTATGCTTGTGTGGCACGTGCTGGCTTGTATATAAAAAAAATAGTTGATGCTTTAAGCAGGCTCTTCAAGAACAAAAGCAGCAGATAAATAGCTCCCAGCAATTGTGTTACTTGTTACCAACATGAATGGCATTATATGTATAAACATCAGAAAGTAAAAGGAGAGAGACAGCACTGTATGGCCTTGTAAGATATATCTTGGTTAATGCATGGCTTTTCTATTAAGCAGATTGCCTTGATCTAATGAATGCTGGTATACAATCCAACCCTACAAGTCTGGGCAAGAAATGGGTGCGTTGATCAAAACTCCAATGTATTAAAAGAAATTCTTTCAAGGTGGCCTTGACCTTTATGTAGCAGAAATCACTACAAGGTTACACAATCATAGACAGCTTGTCCAAAAACAATAAGAAATAACCTGCCCATTAGTTCTCATTTTAATTTATATAGTGCTTTAATCCATGGCACTTTACAAGAGGAACAAGAAAATACAACAAACAATACACGACAATTTAATCTAAACCAGAATACAGGACAAGGAACAATTTACATTAATGATGAGGATATGTGCTGATGGAGAGGGACCATAGTGAGAGGTGTAGGTGGAGGTAGAATCAGTAGTGAGAGAGGAAGCAAAGGATGCTAGGGGGTGAGTGGAAGAGATACGATTTTAGAGAAGTGCGGAATGAAGGGTAGGAGGTCATTGAGTAATTTATATTTTATATATTAAGTTCTGAATAAAAGACCTTCACATTTTACTTCAGCAGCTTGTTTGTCAATATATCAACACTTCTGTAGACATTACTAGATTACACCATTTGCAGATGGTACATAGAGCTTTATCACCAACAATTGCTAGAATCAGAGAACTGTTGCATGCCTTAAATTATGTATGTAAATATGCTGCTGTGGGTTGTTAATATGAGTGTGTAGTTTAAACTGAGATTATCATGAATTGCATCAGAATTCTGCAGGGTTGGATTAAGGATGCAGTATTATTGATTTAGGATGTACATCATTTTGCTTTATCCACCCTAATATAGGAGAATTGCTTTAAAACTGTTTTAAACAGTTACATTTCCCTCCCCTCTCACATCACTAATAGAATGCTACTGTGCAGTTTCAAAATTGAGGAGCATATGGGATTTACATTTGCATCAGGTTTTGGGATTAGTAATGACAGTTAAACTTGCTTTGGTTTCCTACTCCTGTATGAATAGCTACGGTCTCCACAGAATACACATTATGAAGCCAATTGTCATCAGGCTATGGTACAGACTTCTTCATATCACATCTTAATGCTAACTATTTCTGTGAAACCACTTTGGGTTCAATTTAATAGGATTAGAAAAAAATAACTGCTGTCACACTGCATAACATGCTATCTGTATCACTATGCACACACCTCAGCAACGTCTATTGGGTTGTACTGAAATTACATCTGATTTCATTTTACATGCAGTGAGATTGCACTTTTCACTTCCTATTTAAAATCAATGTATTTTAGTAGCACCCTGTCCAGACCACTCCCCTGTTGTGATTTAAGCAGGAGAATTGTTGTAGCAAGCGTCTGTCTATTGGGGAACTCTCATACTCATTTTGAATTGATCTTCAATGGCATGGAGCCACACAAGACTCTCGCAGATTGGAAATCTACCAGTCATCAAGCCCCTTCTGATCTGCTTTCATCAAGTTAGAACTGCCTCAGGTTCCCTACTCTGCAGGTTCCCTTGTGAGCAGGACACATCTCCTTGGAAAATGAATCCTCTCTTCTGCAGTCTTTAAACCGGTATCCCTCATTAATTGAGCCTTCCTACAAGAGTAAGTGCTATTCTTTTCAGCAGCTTTTTCCAAAGTCAGAATCATATCCCCTGTGTGCTGGCACTTTTTAATGTTTAAAATATTCCCATGGCAATGTCACCATTATACCACAGTATGTGACTGGCCCGATATTTACATTGGCCTGCCTCATAACCAGACTCCTACAGAATAATCTTCATTGAATAATCTTCATTGGACTATTATTAATATATATGTGTGATCAGAAACGATGTTGGTGGCCCAATCTGCTCTTAGTACTTTAAATGGTAAATTGTTTTTATTCCATAATGCATGGTAGCAACCTGCCACATCAATAAACAAGTGGAGGGAAAGTGAAAGTGGAGCTAGGGCCATCCCTCTCACTCTGTTTCTCTCTCAACTCCTGTGTGATTCCCTCTCTAGACAAGGAATCCGCAATACCTGTTTAGTGCTACTAAATGGCAAATTCTACTGCCGAATAGCTGGCTTCAAATACTGATGGTTACCTAACAGACCTGTTACCTTATCTCCCTCAGGGACTTCCTACCTGGCCCTGCAGTATTGTTATTTCTATAGGGGTGCGGTTTGATCTTCACCCCCTTTACCTCCTTACTACTCTCCCCTTTCTTCTAGTCTCCTCCATCCAACTCCATCCATCTTCTCTCCTCCCCAAGTATTTCTCCTGCTGTCTCTCTGATGTTTCTCTCTCCTATCACCTACCTCTAGCATCTAATGTTACTACCTTCTTTCCTACCACACTGCCCCCTCCACTCTACTCAAACTTCTCTGTAGTACTAGTACTACTACTACTCTCCCTACTCCACACTACTATCCTACCTTATCCACACTACAACTACTACTATTCCCACTGCTACTTGTCTCATGAAAGGTATCTACGCCAAACAGTAGACAACCTAAGTGTACATATTTACAATCGTTGTGGTGTGGAGCATCAGGGCAGCAAGAGGTCGTTATATATCGTGCGCCTTGAGCCAATGGATGGTCTTAGCTCTAAATTGGCGGTAGGGGAGGTCCTCCCTGCAAGCAGGTGGAAGGGAGTTCCAGAATTGTACTGCTTTTACGGGAAAGCTGTTCCCTCCAGACATTGTACGTTTAAACCTGGGCACCAGGAGGAGATTGGAATTGGCCGTTCTAGAGGGGCGAGAAGAAGTAGGTTTGGTGAATCTAGTGATGAGGTATTGAGGCACTGCTTGGTGGAGGCATTTATGAGTCAAAGAAACCGATTTGAGGAATATTATGTCTTTAGTGGATAGCCAGTTGACAGACCTTCTGGAGTCAGAAATGTGGGCTTTCTTCGGGTTACTGAGGGCCGCTCTTAGGGCATTGTTCTGAAGGATTTGAATTTTATTCGTAATATATTTGTTGCAGCCTACATATAATGCATTGCAATAGTCCAACTTGGACAAGATCAGAGCCCTGGCTATTGTGATGCAGTTAGAAGGAGAGAGAAAAGGTTTGGCTGCTCTGATGAATTTGCATGTGTAGGATGTGGCGGGTGCCATAGCATTAACTTGTTTTTTGAAGGTGAGAGTGGAGTCTAAGTAGAAGCCGAGGGTTTTGACCTCCTTGGCTACAGTAATCTTATTGTTGTCAATTATGAAAGAGGAGTAGTTTTGGTCTAGTTTGTTCAGGTTATGTGAGGACCCTACAATGAGGAGTTCTGTTTTGTCATCATTCAGGATGTTTTGTTATCATCATTCGTATGTGGCCATCCATGCCTGGATGATGAGGTACACCTTATTGACGAAGGCCAAATCCTAATAGAAAAGAAAGAACTGTAGCCAGCAACTATTTTGTGAGGCATTGGGAGACACACAGTGGTGCCATTGTTAACATAAGTGGACCATGATATTTTTTATTTTGGGAGAGTGGGGACCGCCTCAACCCCCACAGCTTCCATTTCATATATATATGGGGCAGGGTTTGTTCTGATTTTGTTTTAGTGAGCCTCCTGTCACAGGTTGTGAAGGGTCCCATCCCCCTTGACAAGGCCATGCATATCTTTAACAAGAGGAGCGAGCAAAAACACAGAAGAAGATGAAACATCTCTGCTACCCCTTTCTTAACTTTTCTGAATCCCTCAACACTCATTAACTTTACAAATAACAAGAATATAAAAGCCTTGGTATATCAGGATTAGATGTTAACAGTAGCTCAGGTAATTTGACACTGTTGCGCTCTTTCATCAGTCTTGCTTTACCTATCCTTTTTTTCTTCCCCGAGTTCCCCACCATTGATTATTCTCTGCATAATGGTTTGGAGTCCATACTCTCAGCCCTTCACTTAGAAGGATCCAATGAGGACTCTTGGTCTTCCTTGTTCAAATGTTGGTCTCCCACCTTCAGAGTGGACATAGACCAACTTCAATCTTTGTAAGTGATGTTCAGGGGAAAGGGCATGCCCCAAAAATAAGTTATTACTTTGCTCCACAACCAGGCCATATCCTTCTGTTGCATCTTTTGGGAGTTTCAATAAACTGCAAAATAGGTAAAACATGAAAGAAAGCTCCTGTCCAGGACAAGTTTATGGATTCTTATGATGCATAAGTTATTGCACCTCAACAGGTTTTTGGCATCTTCCCTTTTTAATTGTATGGTCTTGCATTGCACTTCCAGATTCTCTATTCTCTTTGCCAACTCCATTACTTCCCAGCCCTGTTCTCGGGCTAAGATCTTCCAAGTTAATCCATAAATGCTTCCCGCTCTCATGATCTCCACTAAAGGTTGTTGCAAATCATTACTGGAAGGGCCATCCTCCTCCGCCCCCAACAATAGATCCGCATAGACCTGAGCTGTTGTCACAGTTCCTGGCATTTCAGTTTCTTTTGGCCTGTTAAGAGTGTGTGAATCTCTCCCCTCTTGAGGGCCGTCGGCTGTTTTTTCGGAACCAACAAAGCCCCCTGGGATGGGCGAGCCAGAGACGGGTCAACTCTCCAAGCATACAGATACAGCCTGGGTCCCGTTAATAAGACTCCTTCTCCCAACATTTCTCAGAGCTGCTTTGAATCCTCACACAGTTCAGTGAAATCTTGGAACCCCCAGGAGCGTTGAATGGTGCATTCCACATTTGGTCACAAGCGCAACAGCGGCATAAAAACACGCAATGCATTAGAAGGCAAGTGGAAAACCCCACAAACCAACCAGTTCTGCTATCAATTTACCTCCCAGTATAAGATCAAATGGTTGAGGGCCAAAGGAATACCTGAGAGGTTACCCGATATCGGGGTCGGCAACCTTTGGCCCTCCAGATGTTTTGAACTACCACTCCCATTATCCGCAGACAGCATATTCAAAGGTGGGGGACCATGGAAGTCATAGTCAACAACATCTAGAGAGACGCAGGTTGCAGACCCTTACCCTATGTGATTGCTGGCATCATCATGTACGATGTTACAACTTATAATGTTTGGTGTTTCAGTGATGGAGGAGTGTACAGATATTTATGCTGTGAGTACCCCAAGAGCAGAGGTCTTGTCAGGGCCAGCTAGATTAAAATCTTGAATGTAGCCTCACCAAGCTTTGCCCCCAGTTTCACCACTTATTATATTTATGGGTTATGCGTTTCTTTCAATAGTTTCTCCTCTGTTGGAAGACTAAACAACTGCCAAAATGTTCATTTACATGTAAAATATTAAGGACTTGATGGTTGAAAGTACTTTATAATTTTCAATACACACAACTTGATTTTTAATTTCTTGATTTTTAATGTCATGATAATTAAAATCACGACACTCTTGCATCATCCTGAGATAATCTTCACAATGCCAAATACCTCAACAGCAACCAGTGCTTTGAATGCTTTAATTAACATACATGATTACAATATGTACATACTTATTATGTTATGCTATGTGCACTTATAAAGCGCAAACCTACACCAGCTAGGGCATCACAGCGCTAAAGGTACGACTGAAGATGGAAGCAAGAAAAGTGAAAAGAAGAATCAGGCAGAAATTAGAAACGTTTTAACAGCGCACCAAAATGACAAATGATCATGGATACTGCAGAGGGAGAGGGGAAGCTGAGCTGCGTAGACTGAAAAGGAGCAAGCCCTCTCCTTCCCACATGGCAGTGCTTGAACCGGGGGCGGAAATGCACAGCACGGAGGCAGAATGGAGTAGCCACGGTGGAACATAACAGGTGAGTTTATTCTGGAGGTACTCAGGGGCCAGTCTTATAGAAGGTGTGATGTACAATGCAGGGTGCCTTAAACTTGACACAGTTAGATACCAACAGCCAATGCAGGGAGTTAAGAATGGCAGAGGCAGAGACAAGGCGTGAGGTGAGGCCCAGGTGGCCAGCCAACCTGCGGAATTCTCCAGGATTTGGAGGTTATGAAGAAGAGAGCTAGGGTGAGCAAAATAAAGAGAATTGCAGTAGTCTAAATAGCCAGCGATCAATGGGAACACTAGAGGATGGAGTAGAGGAGTAAAAAAGGGAAGCACTTTCCACAAAATCCATAGTTTAAAATGCCCTAAATGTGTGGGATCTTTTCATTTTATTTAATGGCAAACAATTCAACAATACAATTTATAGGTACTCATTACATAATATGATTGGCAATAAATAGCATTACTTCATATTCTTGCTCTTTACAATGGCGTTATTCTAATCTACAGAGATCATCATGCACACACATATGTGTACATCTTTATTGACGTAGTTCCATAAAGAAAGAACATACGTTATGATGGTTGCTATTCTTTAGAAAAAAAATATCCCTTTTTAAAATGGTATGTCTGGACAACTAATGCTTTAAGGGGCAGCTGCCCTGGGGATGTGAAGTTTCACAGTAAATGCTTTGTGAAAGGAATGCTGAATACAAAATGACTTCATAAAAGAGCTCCACTTTAGTTCCACCAGAACATTTGGCTCATTGCATAGGCAATGATCGTATTGTCTTGCCTGGCCATGTGCTTAGTAAACTTTGACTTCATGGCTCAAATCCATTATAAGGTGTAGACAAACTTGCTGCTTAGGGGTTTGATTAATGAGGCACATAGTTTCGGCTATAAAAGTTGTAAAGACCTATTTTCTTTAATGGGAAGAATCCAAGTAGGGCATAGCTGTACGTTTTATGTGAACCGCCAGATGCCAGGCAGCATGTTAGCCAGCGCCAGCATGTGGGGCGGCGGTTCCTTCTGTGTAACACTCTCATCCCCAAGGAATGAAGATGCCAGATGTGACAGTCTGCAGTGTCACCCATTAGACAGAAAAAAATGGAGCGAGTGCAGGCAAACACACAGAAACAAATGGATAAGTGCACTTTTAATGGTGCAATCAATGGGCGCCATGAGAAATATCCTTTGCTCACTCAATACCGCGTTATTAACATTCATATTTTCTGGATGAAAGACTTCTTTTAATTCAATGTCAGCTATCACAAACAGGAACATTATCAGCAACCATTGGCATATAAATGCAAGGCTCCCTTTCACAGTGACATGCAATATTGCCTAATGTTCTTACCCGATTTAAAAGCCGACAGTGTTAGCATCGCACACTACACGTCACACCGATGTACACTACAGAAGAAACACTCTGCCTTCAGAAACTGAGTGCAAATCCAGCTAGCAAATAGCAATGATTATGCGTGGCTCACGAACGCAGCCGTGGAACAAACATCGCAGCTCGATTACATTCTTTGAGGCAATATTTGCCCCAAAAATACACTACAGCAACGGACGATACTGTATGGTTTTGCTAACTTTAATGTAATATTTCAGGTATAAATGGATATAGCCTAGATTTTGACCAAAACAATAAATTCGTTATGCTCCATATTTATCCACAGCAGTAGAAATTGTTGGCCTCCTGACTCTCTCCAATATGAGTCGAAACCTTCAATTTGGGAAAACTTGCAATAGGCTGTTGTTTTGACAAAACATGATTTAATTTTGAATAATATTTAAATACCAGGAAGGTAAACCCCATTGTTTGGTGAAAATTGGCTCCAAAGCAAAGGAAATAACCTGCAATCTTAGGAGGACGACAACAAATGCAGCATAAACAAAAAGCCAGACAGAAAGAGAGCAGCTGAGCATCAATAAAAGTGTCCTAGGGTAAACAGTAATACGGGTCACAAAGAGTGCTCACAGCCCTAAAGCTCATAAGACAATTAGAATACATTATGATGCATCATTTTAATGTACAATATTGCATCCCCAAAGACAGCTGGTTATTCAGAGGCATGAATGCACAGTTACTATTTGCTTGTAAACTCTGATATAAAACTCCTTCCACCAAATCACAGTCCTTCTTCTCAAAAGGCATCTGCGGGTCGAGTTAGGTCCCAACTAAGCCTGCAGGTCTGAAGATTAAGCCCCAATATGTTTGATGGGCGTGAAAGACAGAATCATTTGAAATATTTGCAGTAGAGGTTAACAAATCACAAGTTGGAGGGGTCTCCTAAAACTTTACAAATGTTGTCTTACAATTGGAATCATTAATCTAAATGAGTTTACCAATAATACATCTTCACGGGTCATATAACTGACTCAGGTGCATTCATTTAGTGAAATTGTGCACTGTGTAACAACATCACTATTTATCTCTTAAACATAATATTAACTTTTTCAGTGACACATTAGCCACACTGAGAAAAATCAAAATTGTGGGCATCACATTTGATGAAAATGTAACTTATTTATTTAAGGTGATTTAGTGTGAGAAAAACTCAAACTTTACACATATTATACAGAGAGATAAAAAAGACTTCAATATATTTTTACAATTACATAAATAAAATTGTAACTATGGGGCTACTGATCTACGGGTAGGTAAATGAGGCTTTTTTTAAAAGGTGGAAATTTATATATACAAAGTGAAAAGAGGGCAGGGATTGAAATTAAGATTGGGTAAACAGGCACTGAAACTAGCTATTGGGTATCCGGTATTAATCATTGAGCAGGAGCTACCAATGGGGAAGGAGGAGCTAATACATAGTGTTCTGCAAAATCAAACTTCCACATAAGACATAAACCTGTACATTATTTATGAAATACTAATTTATGGATTACCCCAAATGCACAAAGTTATTGTCACATCGGTATGCTTTTTCGCCATTAGTTGGCTTGGAGAACCAAAAGTAGCTCCTGGTAGCTGTTGGTGTAAAGCTAACCAGGCTCTACTAGACTAAAGCATGAGCTAGATAGCTCCAGATCCACTCAATTTCAAATCCTGCATCATAGCAGAAGCCACAATTACCCATGGCTGAATAAGTGCAACACTCTATTGAGAGGTTTACTTAAAAATTAGATATGCACCATCCTCCGCACCGGCTCTCAGTAAACAAAGTAATATATTTCAATGTCCTGAAGTTGATGTTTTGCTATATCCTTAGTAACACCATAGCTGCATCTTGCCTACAAAGTCAGCAAAAAGCTGAAATATTGTCAGAGCTCATTCCTCATAATCCACCAATCAAACCTGGTCATGCAAGGAGACAAGAGGTTCTCAGATTTTGAGGCCCAGGCTATGGAACACTCTTCCTTAATTACTACTATCCTTTGAATCTATCTTACAGTTCCGAGAATACCTAAGAAGTGCTCTGTTCTGCCTATGCGTTTCAATGCATCTAGTTTGTCTTTCAGCCTCTAAAGACACCACATCTCCCATAGGTGCTATACAGATCAGACTGCACACTTACATACACAAGTAATAACTGAACTAATGACTAGACACACTATTACAATTGGACAAAATACTCTCAGGGATGTCATCGCATTCATTAAAACCACCCTTATAATGGCAATCTATGCATATAATTTTTTAATCAAACAAAGCAATATGTTAAGGTTCCATCATTGTGATAAACCATCTAATAAAAAGTTCACAATTCATACATCATCACAATGACAACAATGATAATGACTTTGTGGTTTATTGTAACTTATACTTAGGTGAAGTCATTCACTCTGTTATCAATTTTAACCTTGGAGCATTTGAATAGTGCCTTTTTAGTTTTAGCATGAATTTCAGGTAACTAACAAACAGATCAAAGAAATACTGAATCCACTCACATTAAACACTAGAGGATTTGTTTCTCTGACAGCATCAGAATTGCATGGACAATGTATATTTAACTTAATTGAGAAAATGATAAGCAAACAATGCTTACATATGTTAATATACCAATAAATCCTTTTAGAACTCACTTTTATATACAATCGAACAATTATTTCTTCTTTACTCTCTCAATCCTTCCATCACTCTCTTCCATTCTTCCTTCCTTCCTAACTCCCTCACTCTTCTATTCCCTCCCTCACTCCCTTCCTTTCTTCCTTCTTCCGCCCCCAGCAAATCCTGCTCATCTTCTTGGAAGGGGTCAGTTAATATGCACCATTTAGGTACATCAGATTAATGTTATTTGAAAAATAATCGATCAAACATTTGCACACTAAATACTTCCAAAATTAAATAGATTCCTTTGTCTAAATGGAAACCCAAGCAAGATCATCTTCTTGACAAAGATTCCAGCCACTCCCCTGCCATGTGAATGGGCAATTAACCTTGGGATTCCACCTGCCACAGCAAAATTAATATCTGGTGTTTGTGTTTAACACAGATCTTTAGTATGTGCTCCCCAGATGAACACTGTGACTAAGACTACACACTTCTAGCCGCAATATCCTCGAAAACTCCTTCAAATCGAACACCGAGTGGAGTGTATCAGAGCCCTGGTTATGACCTGCCTTGACTAATGCAAAGTTATCTACACCAACATTCCAAAAATATTCCGAGAGAATATTATTGAGAATACAAAACTAAGCCAGTAGATTTTAAGACTGTGAAAACAGGACCAAATTAGGCCTCCCTCAAAGCTTTCCACTGGTTATGTGTGGAATTAAAAATCAAATTCAAAACCCTCTCATTCATTCACAGAGCATAAATACTTAAAGGACCAAGAACATTCAAAAAACAAAACCCCCCCATCACGTTTCCTTCTAGATTACTACAGCCATATTACTCCAACCATCTCAGACACGGGTCCTATAAATACCTTAAGCACATAGGAATATAATTGGGTGCTTTGGGCCATGTAAACTGGAATGCTTGCAAAGCAAACCGGAGAACAGAATCTAGCTCTTTGAAGTTTAAAAAACTGCTGAAAACGGAAATCTTGAAACAAGCTTTTGCTAGATCTGGAATGATATGAACAAACTAATGAAGAGTGTAAAGAAGTAGACCATCTTCACACCAGGCTGTACTTTAGGGTTTCTCATTTGCAGGAGCATTTACGCACATTCTGCCCTTATTTTAACTCCTTTCTTCCGCTACCATCTATCTATCTATCTGGTGCTCCACAGTGACAGAACCAGATAGATGGTGCAGTAAAAAAAAAACCTGTAAATAAATAAAAAAATGACCTACCAGTGACTCGCTTACCTCTAACTTTGGTACCTGTGGCAGATAGTTTGATACCCTGGAAAGAGCTATCAAACCAGAGTGGTGACTTTAGAGCTCTGCACCACGAATGCCGGTGAATGTATCTTAAATGGCTGAGTGGATGAGCATGAACAATTAGGATCATTTCTCTGTTAGGTTGGGTTAGCACCTGATGGTTGCTACTGGTAAGAGTGGGTGAAGGAGTGACTTGACAATTAACTAAAGGAATCTTTCCTGGTCTAAGATGGACGGTTCAGAAATATCAGGCCACAAATATTGTGGCCCTTTATTAAAAAAAAGGTTGTTAGTTTGGTGAATATTCTCATTGTTCTCAATGTTTACGTGCAAATCATGTGCTGCGTTTAAAAAAAATTCAATTTGGAAATCGCTTTTAATCATATTTTATATGATTAGCCTCCTACCAGTATTCTCATCAAATTACATGTGTATCAAATCCCGATTTTAATAGTATTTTCCTACAGTTTGAAAAGACACATTATATTGGTATTTCAATTACATGGTTTGTTTGCTTCTTTCTCCCCCCTGCTATTTCTTTATGTATTTTGCTTGTGGGCTGTAGGCGGTAAGATTCTGCAGAAATGTCACTTCATGTATCACTCAGTAAGCAAGGCCAAATGCTTAGAATTGCCTGATCTTGACTCCCATCCTCTGGGAAACGCAGACAATCCCCACATAATACATTCAAACTCCGGCTGCCGAAGGCTGCAATTCTAGCTCATTTCTTCACCTGGAATCAGCACTTTCAACAAACTGTCCATACCTTATTTGTTGTATTTTTCATGAGAATGAAAAGGGCCATTATAAACATACCTTTAATAAAAGCATACATCCACTGCAGGCCCCTCTTTGCCAGAGGTGATTTCATGACCTATCTGCGGCACTTCCTTTTCACAACTTCCCAACATGCTTTTGCTGTTTAACGCCTAAGAATGCATTAGCAATACAATGCAGAAAACATGTAACTGCTTTATAAAACAGAGCATGTATTTAAACAAAACGTGTGTGACCATCCGCCAAAGTAAAACATTTAACATTTAATCAGTCCTTTATACAGTTAAGAAAATGGATGTAAAAGCCAAAGCCTTAAAATAAAGCAAATTAGTACAGAGGCATTTAATAATTAAATGGTTTAGTACACAATGTGCCTGGACTCCTTTTAGAAACCTCCATGCACGTTTAATAACACTGGGTAAAACATAACACCATGAAATGTCGCTACAGTTTCAAACCTCTATCAAAACATCAGGCCATCTCATATATGATATTACTGGGGTTACTGCTAGACCATTAACTTGTCTTGTGATAAAATCCCCAAGGTTATTTCCATCCAAAATCGTATGTTTTGATCAATCTTGATGGAAATGGCAGGTGGCAATTGAAACTGCAGGATGTATTTGTAGAATAAAAGAAAGGGAATGGAAGGATTGAACATCAGGGTGAGGGGTACAGGAGCATGCAAGGAAATGACTCTGGTTGATTGGAAGACACCTTTTCTTGATAAAATTCTTATCGTGGGACACAAGTTAGGATCCACCTAGACTGAACCCAGAGGAAGTCGGAGAGCTAAGATGGTTGCATTTAGGCCATCCTGGCCAGCGAGTCAGCTACTATACAGTACTACTAGCAATCTCTAGTGACCATTTTGAGGTCTAGGGACAGCTGGGTTATGGAGGGAACAGCCAACAGGAGATGCGCGAAAAAGGGAATGCCCTTATTAAGCCCATTTTCAAGCAGTTTAATAAAAGCCCTTGATTTGTCTGTTGACAGTTGGTGAGTTCTTGTGGTCATCTTCAGCCTTTGTCAGGTGCCATGATTAGTTTTTGGGATAAATGTAAACTACTGCATGAAGGGCTCTGAAAGCTTCATGAAGGCAAAGACTAACCCTTGTATTACATTACAGCTTATAGATGAAAGAAGAGATCCAGCACAGGCTTATTAGACCACCAATTGGCAAATGTATAACTACAGCACAAATAAATCCTCAATAGATTGTATTATTAAACCTACACCGTGATGCAGTCTCCATAAAACTCAATTAAGATGGATACATACACAATTATTTCACTGCAGCTTGATAGGAAGTGTCTCGAGTCCACGTAGATAAATAGCAATTCTGCATGTAGCCATTTTTATAAGAAGTTCACAAATTCATCATTTTTATAAAAACTATAAAATCCCAGATGATTTATATAGGTCCTGTATGGGAAGTGAACAACACAGACATGCAGTGATTTGTCCAAGATCACACAACGGTTACTTGTCACACAGTTGGCAACGTAATCATTATACGACCCCCCAATTTCACTATGGATGTGGGAGAAACCCCACTATGCAAATAGAACAAGGGAATCTTCACCCTGTGTGTGCCAAGGATTCGAAATCACATGACTCAGTGGGCCGAGAATGCAGTCCCATTGCATAAATCAGACACCCGACGAGAACACTCTCTTTGTGAACTCATCCTGTTGCTCCCTAAACTGCACGTGATCTATAAACTGTGCAACAGCAAAACGGAGACTGGCTGGGAATGTGTTGTGCTGACATTTTGTGGGGCATAGAGTGCATTACATTGAGCCTGTGTGCACCACATCTATGAATAAATACTGGATTCTGACTCGCATTTGCCTTTCAATGCATGCTAACCCCTAGTTATATAGCCTCATCACGAGTTGGGCGGTAACGCCAGCGCTATTAGCGCCAGTGCTAATAGCCCTACCGCCAAACCCCCCCGGTGCTATTAGCGCCGGATCACGGGCTTGGCGAAAGGGTTATTGCCCATTCCACATTGGGCCCATTTGGGAATTCCAAAATTTGCGCTATTAACGCCAGCGGATTTCCTGCCGGTGGTAATAGCACCGAAAATCAGCAATTTTGCAGCGGATTTCCCTCCAGGTCAGAGCTGGGGGGAAATCCGCCAAAGCCATGATCTGGCGGACCCTTAAATGCGGCGGTAATTGCGGTACCACCGCATTTAAGGGTTACCATCAGACTCGTGATGAGGCTTATAGTCTAAGCAACTATTGCTTGTCTTGTTTTTCACTCTTCAGGTGCAGTCTAAAGTTAAGTAAGACTTCAGTGTATGTGTTCCTGTTATAGTTTATACAGTAATGTCCAAGGCATGAATGCATTTTGACCCTTTACACACTTAATTGAACACATACTTTTATATGATGAAAAGGTGTCTAATCTGGCAGCCACACAACATTTTTCACACCATAGGAATGCAACCAGAGCGGACTGCAATGTTGTAGGCTTCAACCCACCAAAATGGTAAAACCGTGTTTCATGCACAGGAGTCCACTCACACTGCCTGACCCTTTGAAATTGCATGTGCATTGACCACGGGAAATCCTGCAACAGTTTATAATTGCAGAAAGGAGGAGGGGTCTGCTGCCAGCTGTTTGCTGGTCCAGGAACTGTTCAACTTGTTTGAAATGCCTACCTTGTGATATGCCGATGACAAATTGCTCACTTTGAGAAAAATATATTACAGTGCAAAGTGGCAGAGCTGTGTGAACTTCTCGAAGCGGGAATTAGCACACTCACCCCAGCCAATGGAGAGTTGGCAGGCCCAGTATCTTTTGAAAATCGGGACATACTGTACCACAAAATAGAATTTCGCAGAGAGAAGCAGGCGTCCAAAGCAGATAGCAGCTGGGATTTAGTTTCCACTCTTTGGTAATTCATGATGTATGCAAGTCAGTGCTCATGTTGGGCCCTTAGCAGGGTGTGCCTACTGTGTTCAACAAGCTGCCCTTCGTCGAGGTAATTGATTGTCATTGGTGAAGGTAACAGGTGGCATTATCCAATCACTGCATGCACTTTTTTCTCGTGATTATACTAGTTATCTTCGATTTTTAAATGCCCGGTTCAATCCATTAGACGTTTACGGTTCCCGATTCTGCATGCATGCAAGGCTGAGCAAGCCCCTATTCTCCAGAGTCTGCAATATATCTGACATGAGCCATGCCAAGTATGTGTTGCAGTGCAACGATTCATTAGCTCCACGATGCGATCTGTTCTAACTCTGTAGACACATGGTGTAATGTGTGCTTGCTAGAATGTGAACATGGGTGACATCGAAGCAAAAGGAACACTGGGGCTTCTGGAAAAGGACCTTCTGCAGGGCATATTTCTGAGCACGTGAATTTAATTCACTGCAATAATACGACAACATGCAGTCCGACTGTGCATCACTAAAGCGAGACTTATGCAGTGAGAGATTACAAAAAATCTCACAAGTCCTTTGCATGAAAGGAAACTCAAACTTAAGTGTTCACGTGCACATCAATGCACGTTTCTTTCTGAAATCTAGATTTGTATTGTCCCCAGAGAGACGATTATCCTAATAATATTAGAATAGAACGTTCATTGAAAGTTTTTAAAACATTCTGTTTACCTCTCTGATTATTCAGTAGTGTATCGTAGCAAACAAAGCAAAACTGCTTGGACTCACTATTGCATTAAGGAAAATATGTTTTGAGAAGGGCATGAAAGATATATTTGTTCATCGATCGTATTAGATGAAATTAATTCACGTAGTACAATTCATATATTGCATAAGGCAGTGGAATGACAAATGAACGAATATATGCAGTGCAAAAACATGACATAAGCCATATACACATCTTTCTAAGAAATATGTGCAAAGATTTTAGTCATTAATATTATTTCCCCTGTGCGCTCACACAAAGAATGCTTTAACTCGAATCAAATAAATGATTAAAAAAGATAATGATTTGTTCTCCCTCCCCAATTCCTCGTGTTATCTAAAACTCATTAAATAATTTGATGATTAGACATGCCCCGCCTATGGCTGGCTACAGTTGCACATCGAATATTTACTGCCAACTCCAGCATCTAAGATAAGGTAGCTTAGCAAGTAAAATGCTTACCTTGCATCTCTGGTTGTTACCCACAGTCACAGATTCGAATCCTGCACAACCCAACTCAGCCAATCATCTTTGCGATGCCTATACATGGAGTACCATTAAATTAGGTAAAACAAATAATGTATATTACGGTGCGTAGACGACTGAGCAATACTGCATGAAGAGCTATATAAAAAACGGATTATCATCAGCTCTTGAAGATTTATCATATGGAACAGTTCTTTGAAGCGATCTCCAAATACTGTAGCATGAGTCACATACATGACTCCATGAATCATAGCGCAAACCCACTAAGCATAGCTATAATACAGGGCTGGTAAATCTATAACACAGGGCTGATGAATTACACAACTCCTGACTTTCTGCTATTTATTTATTTGTTCTGCCAATTGGCAGCATGTCATTAGTTAGCCAATTTCAAGATCTGATGGTCAGGGAACCAGCTCCAACAAATGACCACATTGACAGAAATATTGTAGACACAACATAGTTGATTCATTGTTCCATAGTGTTACACATTGGACAGTCTCGGGAGAATAGCTCAGCGGCCACATGCTCGCTTTGGAAGCACGACGACACGGAGCAACATGGGTTTGATTCCCAGGTCCATGCTTAGAAACCTCAGGGTATTAAGTGCGTTATAAATAACCTATCATATCATTTCATAACTGCAAGGATCATTGTGGTCGCAGTTAAGATTTATTCTGGCGTGTTCAATTCTTAATTTAGAAGAGGTGGAGCTATTCAGTTATTGACTCAATGGTGTGTCAAAGGTATCCCTGAAAGGCTAATCTTGAAGAACCTACTGGCGCACTGAAGGCAGGTTTTTTCTTTGAGGCAAGGATACAAGGCATTCCATCCTCTTTCCTTGGTTCTATGTAATATGGTCATCGTAATAAACCTGCAGCAAAACAGACAGATTTTTTTTTTTAAATGTGCACTTTATATGAGGTGGGAAAACCCCCACAGCCCCTCCATACACCCCATAAAATAAATAATTACCCTAACCCACCACCAACATAAATATGCAAGAAAAGTGCAAACAATATTTTAAAATAATTGGTATTTTTTTCTGCAGGATTTTTGGGCCGACCATATCAATGGATATGCTTTCCTTCTCTTGTATCTGTTTTTGTTGATTAGTTAAGAATTATCCTTTGCACCACCACAATTGCATGAACTTGAAATTGAGCTGGATGGCGTACACGGATGACGTTATACTTCTGGATTGCACTCAATTGATTTTGCTTCATCTAATAAATGCTACTATCAGCTATGTTGTGAAAAATAATTTAGTGATTAACCCTATGAAGACAACAATCATGCGATTCGATGTTTTAAAAATCAAATGGCTTTAACTGGAGAGTAGAGCAAACGCAACTCATTCCAGTTACCAATATTGTTCACTTGGGGTTTATCCTGGATGCAAGTCTGGACAGAGGTTTGGTCTTGAAAAGAATGAAGGAAAAGCAAATACGATGATTCCTCAAATGAGGAGAATTAATAGAAGATTTAGGAGGTTTTTGGTAATTACCTGCATTAAAGTTTATATGGCGAAGTTTATACCAGCACTGCTGTATGGTCAGGAAATTAATCACTTGGCAAAGGAACTGGATCTTGAAAAGAATTAAAGTATAATTCTAGAGAAACAATACTGTTTGCTCCCCTAGCTGTACACCGATGGCAGCCATCCAATATGAATTGGGACTAATATAGGTGAATGGCTGGTTAAAGTGTAACATTTTAATATTTTATAAAGTTATATAGCTATTTTAACTCTGTCTGCGAATTCAATTTTTTTAGATTTTAAAGAAAGTTTGTACAGAGGGAAGCCTGGTCCCATTTCTAATTTTATGTTCATAAGTGAAACCCTACAGTATACTATATAACTAACTGCTGAATCCTTAATCACCAATCAATGCAAATTAAGAAAGCTGTTTTGCAGAAAGTTTGATGTCATACCATTGAAAAGATGTAATCTTACTCACTCCATAAAGGTTTATCACAAGTTGACAAAATCCCTGGCATACTTCCAAATCAACTAAAACAAATTCTCAATGCTTACTGGAGAAACCAGGTTTTAAAATTCCATTTAAATGTCATTCCAACTGGCGAAATCCAATATTCCGATCCAACAATCCTGACAGTTAAAATGACTGTGTCCTCTGCAAACAACAAGATTGTGTACAAAACCTAAAACAAACCTAAAACATATTTTATTTATGTGTCCAACTTTGCTAAATCTGTGATTGATGTTTTTTGGTAAATTTGTAAAAAATGAATTGTGGCTTTTAACCGATGAGTTTTGGGGTCATCTATCCAGTGGAAATGATGCCCTATTGACCATAGCTGTAGTGCCTTATCTATATCAAGTTACACTCATTGAGATTAATCGGTAAAATACGTTTTTATACCCATAACAGGTTGTGTTAACTGCGTATATAAATGAAATAAGAAGTCAAATTGTGCAAATTGTGATGATCTTAACTATCATTTTTCCTTTTTCTATGACATTTTCACCATGATATGATATGTTATGATATGATATGATATGATGTGACATTTATAACGCACCTGTACACAAATGTATTTTTACTGTTGTTATTTACTCCCCTTGTTCCCTCCCAATGTTGCCTTGTGGCACTTGGAAACACTATTCTGTTGTATATTCTCCTAACAAATGCTCAATAAATAAATACATAAATACTGACTTCGACAGCCTTGGGATTTGGATGACTGGATAGAATTGCTGTGGCATCAGTCAACCTTCTGGGGTCCAAGTGTCGCCCAGAGGTAATGTTTCTTTCCCCCTGTAGACTTTTGAGGTGGGTCATGGGGTAAGGACAGCTGTACACATACTATGCTCCAATTTACAGACATCTAGGATAATGTATATTATGGATATAATATAAGTTGAAGGAAAGCATATTAAGGGTACAGTTAGAAAACTATGGTGATATGGGACACAGGGAAAAGCAGACACAGCCTGGATCAGAAGGTTCTGAACTTTCCATATGAACACAACAGATACATACATGTAATTATTATGAGTGTGAGTTAATTTGAACATGTATAGAATTCAGAGATTGTTGTGACTTGGTGTTGGGCATCGAGGAGGGCGTTTGATTTAGAAAGGAGGGGTCAGATACTAAGTTGCATGAGTTCTATGAGTTTCCTAAGAGTATTTCTGTCTTTGATGACATGTCTCCATCCTATCAATGACATTTCTGAGACCTCATGGATTGGTGTAGTTATATATTTTACTGTACAAGTATATTGGAGTTTCTACAATCCAGTAGTGAACACATTGGTAATTACCTTGATTTTGCCATTGGTAAGTCATGTAAGAGACCGTATGCCTTTGCTTTTTAGATTTCAAGCGGCATTCACAGATAATTCTGAACTGTCTGTAAACTGCAGATGTATATTTTGCTTGTACAATTAAAAGGTAGAGCGTGTTAGAAAAACTCACATGAAAGATGGTGGACTTAGGAACAATGCTGAACTTTTGAGTTTGAGTGAATTCAAGGACAAAGATAAATCTGAGATTTGAAGTGAGTTTCTGGTGACGATGGACAAAGTAAAAAAAATGGGCTAATAGAATGGAGAAATTGAAGTTAAAGGCTAATTGAAAAAGAGTCTCTATATGTAGCAGAGATGACTGCCTCGTAGACCATTTTAGCCACTGCTGCACGCTTGGCTTGCTTTTGAACATTTCTAGGCCAGGGCAGTAATAAGATATGGAAATCTGCTTGGTTCCAAGGTTTTTGTGCCTTTTACCAGTCCACCTGGGAAATGTTTGGTAACAGTAACTATGTGGTATTAACATGGCAGTCATCATTACAATTAAATATTGTAGATTCTGCTTACTTTGTGAGGTTTTTAAAAGCAGTTGGAAATCCATGGGGAATGAAAATGATCTGCATGCCTTATAATCAATTGCAGAGACAATGTTGCTTTATGCCGGAGCTCTATGCCATGCTCCATTATTGGAGCTTGTCCCTAAATGTTTTTTACCAATATATGCAATTTTCTGCCTCAATAAACTTGAAGTAAATAGATATTTAAATCTACAAACTAAGTGGTCTTTGCTTTCACCATGGTCTAAATGAAACCAAGTGAACCCCATCCACACTTTCTGATATTGTAATATTTGTAAGACTGGGCAGACCACACAAGTATAATGTGGTAAATATGCATGAGGTCAGTGAACAATTGAAAAGAGTTATTTGTAACTGAATGAATTTTTATGCAGGGCATAGAAAAGATACTGAATGGGGCATCATACAAACGGTGGAGGAGAGTACAAGCAGTGGGTTATATAAATCAGCAGGGATTTGAACCATTGTAGTCAAAAGACAGAAACCTTGAAAACAATGCTGATCCAGATCCATTGTGCAGACCCGTTATTCCACTTTGGTAACAGTAGGTTCTGCTCACTTATTTATGGCCAATGCCATTTCTATTTGTGACCTAGTGCAACCTCGACATCTGCATATCACTGAAATCTGGTTAGAGTCTAATTCTTGGCCTATTCTGGACATATTAATCCCAGGAAGCTATACAATTTTTTTAAATGAGTGATCATATGGCTGTGTTTTGGTAAATTTTCAAAACAGATTACAAATTGGGAATTTAGAATCTACTCAGTCCTATGTGTTACATCGTACAACTTTTTCAGTTCAGCAAACTCCTATTCCGTCCCTATACATTCTATCATTGTATGCTCCTTCCCCTGCATTGATATTCAGAGGGGTCTTTATTTGTAAATGTATAGCTTCTAAATCAATTGCTTCCACTAGAAATATATTATTAGGTGATTTTAATGTTTTGCAAGTAATTTTAAATTTACCTTGGACCAAAGCGGAAGATCTTCAACATGTTTTGATGTCTGATTCCTTTACTAATTTAATTCTGGCTTAGCTACTATTTTAGCTCTAGCGATTTCTGCAGAGTCATTACTTACATGTCACCCTCCTCTTTTGTTAGTTTGGTTTAACCATCTTGCTGTTCCGTTTTTTTCTGTCTATCCTTTTCTCTTTCCAGTTCTGTTCCTAGTTTTACTCTGACATGCTTGATAAACCATTTTAAAAATGTTTCTGGTTATTCTTTTTCTGAGGCGTTTTTCCTCTTTGCATTGTGATCATTTTGATTCTTTCAGTGATAATGTGAATAATATGATCTTCAATTACTTTTCTCTCCGATTTCAGAATTAGAGGATTCACTTGCTCCGCTGAGCTTCCCATTCAAACATGCATTGTGAAGTTCCTCAGAGGCAAATCCTGTCACCCATGTTATTCAACATCTACATGGAACCCCCGGGAGAAATGGTTCTTTGGTCGTGGCTTGAGGTGCAACAGTATGCAGACGACATACAGATTTATTTTATGGTGTCAGCTCAATTAATATCCTCCATCTATGGGACTGCCTTAGTGCCTTTTTGGACTGGATGACTCTTCTCTCCTTGAAACCTAAACCCTCTAAAATGGGTTTTCTTTGGCATGCTGCTTCTTTTTGTACACTAACTCAAAAGTGCTGTTCAGTGTACTCTTCTTTCTGCATCACCCTAGTGTCCTCTGTGTTTTACTTCAAATCTGCACTTCAAACCTTATATTCCCAGTGTGTCTCTAGTCTCTATTTTCAGTTACCTCATCTTCTGAAGATTCAATTTTTTATAAATACCTTGGTTTTTTGTACCAACATAAAAAGGCATGAGTTATCTTGATCGGGCAATTGTTTTCCAACTTCTACACTGGGCTCTCTCTGGACTGTGTTATAATCATCACCATGCTTGATTTCTGGCATACAAAATTGTGTGTCCCTCACCACTATTTACATTTTTCTTCATTAGCCTCCAATTCACTTTAGATAGTTTTTCAAGATCTGATGCATTTCTTAAAAGGTCTTGCTTGCTTTAAAACATCATACTTCCAGAGGGTCGATGCACACTGGGACCACCAACCTCTTACATTGACCATTTCTCCCCCTAGAAATACTTGTTTTTCTGCTCAGGCTTTTCCTTTTGTGGTAATTGCTGCCTGGAATGCTCTAGACCACCTCAATTCAAATTCTCCCTACCGAGTGGGAATCTGAGGTGCTCTTGAAAGTCATGGATTCTCTCTTGCTTGTCCTCAAACTGACTGCTCTTATTTTCTCAATTACTTTTTCCTTGAATGCATGAATATATTCTGCGTTGCTTGTTTGCTCCTCTGATTTTAATGGGATCAATATGAGCTGTTTTCTTGTATAAATATAGCTCATTGTAAGTTTTAAGTTTGGATATGTATATAAAGAGATGTTTGGATCAGGCTTGGATTACAGTTTCAAGATATATTGCATCATCCTGAACTTTTGCTCCTGCTCAGAGCTTAGAAGAATGTGACATTCTATCCCCTAGAAATCAGGATCCCTGGTCACTACATATGGGCTTCAAAGGAGCTTGATGACTAGCAATAAATGGCAAAGGACATGTAAGATATGGAGGGAAACCTAGGACTCAGTGATCGTCAGGCTCATATCAACATCCAAGACCTATGTAGACCAGAAAGTACTTCCTGGGAAATTGTTAAGGACATAAGCCTCAAACTGGTCAGTACCACTCAGATTCACAAGGAAGAGCTGTGTGCACACTGAGACTCAGATTGCTTTTGAGGAGCATTGAAGCTTTTTGGGCACAGAATCAACAATCATGCCTGTAGCTCTAGTGAGAAGGGAACCAAGTTCCATGCACGCCAAGATTTAAGTCTATATGTTATCTCAGGGAATCAATATGCACTTCAGGGTCTGATATCACAGTATCCTGGTGTTCTGACTCCATACCCATTTACTGGTTTTGCTCTGTCGGACACCTAGGCTTTCTTTCAGGAATAGAGAACTCTGGTAAGGGATAACATTGGATGTTTTGTTCAGTCTCTTCCTAGTTTATTTGCTCCGTTTTGCCTTTGTCATTGCCCTCTTACCTTCTGCCAATAATTGACCTTACTGAAATTGTTCTGGTTACCTCTGTCAGGTTTTAAGCACAGCCCTGTACTTACCGTCAGATTGGGGATCCCTTGATATTCTTTTGACCTAACACAATTACCTTTCTAGCATTATTATATGTTTTACTGCATGACCTTCCTTTTCCCAGTCTGCTGTTGTTTTCCAATTGTAAGATGGACTCCAGTAACTACTGTCCCCTGGATTTCCTGTTCACTTTTCTGGCAGCTGGTGTCATTTGGCTCCACTAAATGACTGTCTCTTCACTTCCTGTTCATTGGTTGGACGCTGAACTTCGCGGGCAATAGAAACTGCCTGAATTTGAATACTTGTATTTTCTAAAAAAACATGTTCAACTACCTACTGTTCCGAAACAGCTTGAACATTTTCTTTCCTACAATATTACATAACTGTGTCAAACGACTTCGATGTATACACTGAGAGCAGCTAGTGAGCCTGGCGGTTATATATCTGTTAGGTTGAAAAGCATCTCACTGAGATTAAGGTTGACACCAGAGTTGTCTCCTGATGTCAAAGGAATGACCTCTATTGCCGGAAAGGCATGATCAAGAATGCTAATTACCTTCAGTGTGTAGCTCTCTTCTTTGTTGCCATCCATACCTGACATTCAAGACATTGGAGAGGTGAGATGTCTAATTTCATGTTTGTGTAAATGCCTCCATATGAACTCACGTCTCCAATTTATATTATTTTGCATGTACAAGTTTACCATGGGCCTGCTTACTCTTATCTGTAACCTGATCCTCCAGAGTTTATGGAACTTTGACCTTCCCACATGAAAATGATTTTGCGTCCAGGGGCCTCATTACGAGTTTGGAGGTAGCCATGGTGCTATTAGCGCCATGGCTGCCTCCAAAATCGTGTCTGGGTCCGGGTTCCTTGAATAAGGAATTACCGGGTCATTCCAACCTTGGACCGCAAAGGACATCTGGTCTGACCAGACGTTCTGAGTGGGTCCCGCAAGGGAACCTCATAATAGGGCGGAATGGGTTCACCGGCACCATTACTGGTGCCGGTAAACCCATTCTGCCAACCTCGTAATGAGGCCCCAGGTCTCAGAACACATTGTTGTTTCACTTGACACTGATTGCTTACACTATGGTTCTGTGTTATAATGATAACATTCCTATATGTATATGTTATTTCATATTTTGGATTGTGTGATATCAAAGAAACCCAAAGTCAGTGAAAGACCTAATTTGTGTATTATAGCTACCCTCTATCTCTGAGATCACCCTCTTCGTCCCAAACTCATTATAAAGTAGTGCTACTGCAATCCAAAACTGATATTAAGCTATTTTTTGGTAAGGTGATGTTATATTAGTACTTAGATTATAGAAAATATATGTACATGTACTATCCATTTGTTCTGGAAAATAGCTCCCTTGTATGTAATCAATGCAAGTTAAGACTCTTCATTGTGAATTCATGATTTACACTTAGATGAACAATTGTACATGTCCTTTGGTTGCCCAAAAGCTATGCAATATCATTATAGACCCTATTTTAAGATAAAGATGTGCATTGTCAAAATTAAATTCGTACTTCCATGTTTTGTCCTTCTTTGTCCTGGATTTTATGTGCTATTGTTTTTACTATTTCCCTCCTCTGATATGTGTTTTTCTTAGTACCACATAATGTGGTTGTCTTCCTCTTTCTCTCTCCCTCTCCCTTCCTAACCTCCTTCCTCCTCTCTCCTGCTTCCTTCCTTTGTTCTCATCCCCAACCTGCTCAATCACCTGATTGGTCAACTGGTGCACTTCCAGAGCCTCAAAGGTCCCATGCCCCCCCATCCCTGCCAGTCCTGCACTTACCTCCAGGCCACCACACTCTGCCTTGCTCTACTGCACTCGGAATATATTCCATGAGAGTGGCACCCACTCTGTACTTAATCCTGGCCCTTGCTGGACTGGGCGGAAGTGTCCCTGCCCCCTTCCTCGCACTTCTGTCTGGGCACTTGCACAACTTTGCTGCACTAGGCTTAGCATGTTTGTCTGTCATGTCCTCCTCTATGTCCCCTCCCCTGTGTCGATCAACCTTTTTGTCTTGTTATGTTCCTCCCCCTATGCAAGTTATTGCTGTTAGATCATTCAGAATCTTCAGGGCATTAGAATGACGACGATATCCCCTTGTTCCCTTCCCCCCACTGAAGCACTTTGAAACACTTCACTTGTGTATAAGTACTTTACAAATAAACAATTACAATTACCATGTGCGTGGGTCTGAAATATTTCCATTAAATTTATTCATAATTCACTGAAACACATAAGAACATGGAACATGTTTTGCTTATATTTTGCGCCTCAACAGGATTCAGATTTCTACGCCAAAATTGAATTATTATGGAAGTGACAAGTGATACCTGTGTGAAAGCTTGAATACATACCCATTTATTCTACAATTGTGAACTCAAATTGATTGCTTTTAATTACTGTTAAAGTAAAAACTAAAGAAAAAACAAATTAGGAATTTCATTTTTGCCAGGCGTAACCTGGGTTTTGAAACAGTCTAAAATGTTTCTATTGTATGACTGTGACTGCCTTTGTAACTTAACAGATGGAGCATGCATTGTGTTAGGTTAGTACGAGTTCTTCTTGGTGAAACATTTTGTATACTTATATATTTTTAAATACAAATACAAATATAGAGGGTGAAATCCCTCATCATCAAGCAGGAGGCTGGAGCCTGCCCTGCAAATGTCAAAACTCAGCCTTTAAGACAACAGTTTGAGCTTTACTTTCATTCATTCAAAAGTCGCACCCAACCCTGGTGGATTTGTTTCCCAAAATGATTTGCATTTTGTATTATTGTTTGAAGAGGATATGGGAACCAAGATTTTACAAATCAGTCTATCAGTACTCATGGGATTTGCTATACTTGTATCTCTGGTGGCATGGCGATAATGTCTCAAGTTTGTAATGTGTTTACTAGATACTTAGGGGATTGTAAATCCCACAAATGATGTGTACATATTCAAATGTAAGTGGTAAACTGCAGTCAACTACTGAACTCTCAACATCTTCGTAATCAATCTCTTCTGATAGGTGAAGAGCGTTTTATTATTTTCCATAAGGTTCTGCAAGCATATTTATTGCAGAACGCGTCTGCTTATTCATAAATCTATATGCAAGCCCAAAGATATTCCTCCTATTATTGTTATGAACATAGTGTAAGAGGATTCAATTCAGCACTACAGCCCAGTTAACGCCTAGTCTAGAATACTGAATGAAAACCCTTATTGATATATCTTTAGGTCCAGTTCATGCGTTCTGGATGACTACCCTTGTATAACACCCCTCTCTTGGAATCCCCCTGACCCCACTGAGCCAAGAAGTAATTCTGTTTTGCAAGTTTAAAAGGTTTATTTGATAAATTAAAATATATATATCACACTTTATAATAAATTAATAATTGAATATCACACTTAATCTGATATGGTAAATATTAACAACGGAGAATCTGGCACTAGCACACTTCTTTATAATGACTAATGAGTTGACCTGAAATGGATAAGGTAGCACACTGGTAAATAGGAACAAAAGTATAATGTGGTAGAGGATGCTTTATGTAGCTCAGGTGGATGCAATATTCAATGAATGCAGTACAGAAAATACGCAATATGATTCAACCAGACAATGTAATCACTTTTCTCGGGCTATTCCCTCCCCCCCTCTTTATGCAATGCAAGGAAATGGAAGGAAAACACACAGTCCTCAGAAATGCAATCAACTGTAATTCAGTTCAATCCCAGCAAGCTTACAGAAAACAGAGAGGAGTTTTGAAAACACAGGCAATGCTTGGATATGTGCTGGCAATGAATGAGAAATATGCTAAATTTGCGTTTAATTCCCTTATGGAGGTTCAGGGTGAGTGGTATCTAGTTAATATTAGTCCAGGCTCACACTAGCAATGATGCAGGGATAGTTAGCAGGTTAGACGAATTTCTGGCCAATGGAAAGCAAACAGCAGCAGTTTTTACATGTGAAGAAATTGCAAATCGCGGTAAAATTCGCGGATGCGCCGAGCGCTATTACAAAGGAACCGCAAGGACTATCTCTACCGTTTTGGGGTCCTAGAAAAGCCTGGGATCTCAGCTTCCAAATGAAAGTTATTGCAAGTCTCTAGCCCAAACGGTTGCGGAGATATGAGTAATTTAGTAAAGGTCGTTTTTGGTTTTGTAAATTTTAAACGCACACTTTTTCAAAATGACAAGTGACAAATTTTTGCAGCTAGAATGACAGGTGACAGCTAGGAGGCAGTTCTACTTAGGTTAAATAGATTGAATTAGATGAATTTAAACTAAGAGATGTGTTCTGAGTTTTGCTAAGTACTCACAAGAGATTTTGAACAGGAAAGCGACTTGGTCACGGACTTCAGTCTGGTCAGGTCTTTCCGGGTTCTGCTCACAGCGCCTGGCCTCTGGAACTGCTCACAGGGGTCTGGTCTCTGCTAGGCACCGGTTCTTTGGGTCTCTCTGCTCTGGATAGATTGAAGTCTCTAGTTTGGCTTTCTGGAGTTTGATGGAGGTAAGTATGGATTTTTCCGGCAGGGCTTCCAGCGGCAGATGGATTTTGAAGGTCTCTATGTGTCCTGACTGTCTGCTTTTATGTGTTTAGAATGTGGGTGTGTTCTAGCATCACTGACCCTACCTCTCTCTCAGCTTCTAATTGGTCAAACTTCCATTTCTTACTTGATTGGGGGAATGAAATGAAGTGTCATCATGATGAGGTCTGTTTATGATACAGAGAACCCACCCCTGTCAACTTTACACACAATCTATATCTGACCTAAAAACATATTTGCACAGGTACACATTTGTTTAAAATTACATATACATGGTGTGGCTGAATTTAGCCCTGTCTATGTCCAAATCTGCTCATTCTCGGAGCTTGCATTCAAAGAGTGTACATAATTGACTTTTTAACTGCTTTTCCAATTTCCGACATGGACCCAACTTTACATACATGTGTGCAGGGGGTAGGGACATTAACTGATGAAGTTTCAGATTTTTAACATGCACACATTTAGAGTAATATCCACTTTTCCGCTAAAACCCCCCTGAACATACCACCGGTTCCTACCACGTCTTAAACTGTGGGCAGAAAAATCACAAGAATTATGGTATCATTTATACAATTTTCACATGTCCGCTCTATGAATTATCCCCCTTTTTATAAAACCATATCCTTGCTGCAGGGGTGTGTCTTTTCAGGTCACATGGTACAGAAACCAGTCTTTCCAGTTTCTGCCAAGCCAGCTTGCTTCTCACAGGCAGTGCTCCTCCCAGCTTCTCCAGGAGGAAGCCACTTTTTACGACGTCTGTAATAAAAAAACCTTTGCCTGAGTGGAGAGGGCTTTGTTCACTCTCTGGCAGAGCACAGGAAATTCAATTATCAGATAGATGGCATATCCTTAGCCTGGGCAGCAAAAGGAAGGTTGGCCTGGGAACACAGTGGTGACTCAAGTTTCACTGCTGATGGGTAGTTGCTAGGCAAAATCAAGTTCCTTAAGCCAGACCTTCAGCTAACTTTTTGTTGCTTTTAAAATAACTTGTAATTTTACACATGCAGCTAGAATGCTGATTCTAAGCGCAAAACTATGACATTTCAACAGTTACAAAGGCATGTGACACCAAACATAGGTCACTCATTTAATTTAACATTTTCGATTTTGGTGGTTTTAAATCCAGTTGTAGTTAGGCTTAAGCTGCTGACTCCATAGCATTTTTGTTATAAGCATTGTTTTTGGGCTCTTCATTTCCCAGATTTTGTAGGCACACAAAACTCCATTCTGCCAAATGTCTGCTGGTGTTCAGTGAATATTTTGCACATGTTGCAAGGTTTGAAATAGGCATTTTGCTTGCCTTCAGAAAAACACACAGTGGGTTTTAAAACGCCGGCTTTTGGATAGTGGTGAGTACTGGTACTGCACCCATTTTTGGGATTTAAGAAATGAATTCCCCACAATTCTAGGTTGCATTTGGCAATCAGCATTGCCATTCCCAATGGTTTCAGACTACTGTGCGGGTAGTCCAATGGTGGTTTTAAAGCGCTTTGAAGCTAACCGGCGCTACTGTTTTTCCTTTGGCAACCCATTTCCCTCATGGCAACCCGGCCTTTCATTCTCGCACTGGTGGGTGGCAAGTGAGGCAACCATTTTGGTGGGCGCACAAACTGCGCAGCTTTCCTGGATTTCAGCGCACATGTGGGTTTTCCGCCATCTTGAATTTTCTAAGCCCACAGCACCAAATGTTGTAGCAGGGTAGCTTAAACGTGGGTCAGGACACCCAACAAGTCCCCCCCACGCGACTGCACTTTGAATTTGAGTCGATGGGGAGTCGCGTGCACAAGGGTTTTGACCCATGCACCGGTCTGTCCGCATAATCTTCTTCCTCTTCTGTAGATGGCACAGTTCAGCATCTTCTTCTCCATCCGGTCAGATCGATCAGTTCTCCTCGCCGGTCCTGATGGGAAGATTGGGCGGTACCCTGAGCCCGTTGTGTCTTTGCTCCCGGTCTCCGGATCGTCCTTCTTGGTCATCCTTCATGGTTTCATCTCTCCTAGGATGATAAAGGAAGAGCGGCAATATCTACTCATAGACGATTTTTTTTTTCCACCACTGTTGAGATAGTGGGACAGCATATGCATTTCATCATGACGAAACATTACATTCTTATTTTGATAAAGAAAACAGTATAACTAAGAGACAGTTTCATGCAAATCACAATATTTTAGAGACTAGATGTGGTATGTTTTATGGTTGGAACTGAATTAGTCTGAGACAGTGCCTGCTAGGATTCCAGAGGATTCCTCCAGTTGTTGCAGAGTGTGCCTGGGATGGCAACATTTCAACTGGTTTATGTGGACCCACTTGTCTTCCCCCTCTGCCGAACCGCCTTTGGGGATGCGGATCTTGTAGGCCACAGGGGAGATCTTATCGACGATCTCAAAGGGTCCCTTCCATGTAGGCAAAAATTTGCGCTGCTTGGCCTGGTTCCTTTGGAAGTTGTATAGATAGACCCGGTCTCCCACCTGATATTCCTTCCTGGAAGTTTTCAGGTCATAGTGGGTCTTCATGCTATCAGCTGATCTTTCTAGATTCCGCTGAGCATAAGCAAAAGCATGTTGAAGGTGTTTCCTTAAATTCTCCACATACTCATGAGTAGTGGAGGCATTTATCATTGTCTGCTCTTGGGTCCTGTAGAGCAAATGCTGAGGAAGCACCATCTTGCGCCCAGTCATCAACTCAAATGGTGACATTTTGGTTGCAGATGAAGGGGTAGATCTGATGGCCATTAGGACCAGAGGTAATCGGATATCCCAACTTGGCCCAGAATCTGCCACAAACTTCTTTAATATGCTCACAATTGTCCGGTTATATCTCTCTACGGCCCCAGAAGAAGCTGGTCTATAAGCAATATGCAGCTTTCTCTTGACCCCCAGTATCTCCCACATCTTTGTCATTACTTCACTGGTGAAGTGGCTACCTCTGTCTGACTCAATCCTTTGAGGTAGACCAAAACGGGAAAAGATGTGGTTAATCATCAAGGCCGCTGCAGTTTCTGCCTTGCAATTTGGGGCTGGGAGACATTCCACCCACTTGGTAAACAAGCATGTCACGGTCAACATGTACTTATTCCCCCTAGCCGAGCGAATCACAGGGCCTACAAAGTCGATTTGTAAATCTGACCATGGCAGTGTCATTCCCCTCTTTTGTAGAGGCGCACGGTGCGTGAGGGATGATGGCTGAAATTGTGCACACACAAGACAACCCTTCAAATATTGGTTGAGGTCCTGGCCCATGTGTGGCCAGTATGCAACCTCTCTTAAGATTTCCAGTGTTGTGTGAAACCCCCTATGACCGGCGGTGGCCGCATCATGGGCGTGACTTAACATCAGGCTTCGGAATGAGGTAGGAACCACCCACTGATCGTGGCCAGCTTTGGATTTCCTTACCAGCAAACCGTCTTGGATTCGGAACATTTTTGGACATTTCATCAACACTCTTAGGTCCTCTTTCCCAATGTAATCGGTATCCGTCAGGGGAAAGTTCTCAGGGTCCTCAAGGTGCTGGTAAAATTTACCAATTATTGGATCCCCCTTCTGAGCAGTAATCAAATCAGCATCAGGGGTCTCCTTACTCCATTGTGCAATTGAAAGGTCGTTGTTAGCATTTGTCTGGGACCTAGTGATAGCAGTGACCTGGATTTCCCCCAACAGGGACTCAATCTCAATTAGATCCCCTTGGATGGCCCCGGTTTTGGCCAGCTGATCAGCTAAGTCATTTCCAGTTTTGTCTGGTCCCTCTACTTTGGAATGACCCTTGATCTTCTTCCAATAGATGGTCATCTCATTCGAGGTGACCAGATCATCAATGTTTTGGATCAACTTCCCATGTTTCAAGGGTTTGTTGTTAGCACATACCATGCCTCTGGTCTTCCAATTAACCAGGTGCTCCACGAACCCGTTCCGTACATAATCCGAATCTGTGATTATGACCAGTTCGTGGAGTTGATGCTGGACAGCAGTGAGGATGGCTTGATGCACAGCCATCAATTCTGCCACCTGACTACTTCGGGGACCAATTTTGTATCCAGCGGAGGGTTCTGGGGACTCATTCACCCATGCATTCCCTACGCCGGCCACCAGTTCTTTCTCCCCGTTGTTGTCGACATGGTAAGAGCATCCATCCACATACACAGTGGGCATTCCCTCACACTTGTCTTCTTCAAAGACTTTGTGGGGGGAATTGAGGTATGCCTCCATGTTGTCCTTTATTTTTAGACTTTCGTCCTCGAGACAGTTTTCTCTGGCACAATCATGCAAGTCAGCCAGACCTTGCGCGAGGGGACTCTTCTTGTTTTGGCCATATCTGACCTCCACAGGAAAGCCTTGCATTGACAGAATCCAGGAAGTAATTCGGGAATTACTCACATTTCCGGCCCGGATTCTGTCACTTTGGAGATATTGCAGAGGCTGGTGTGGAGTCTCCACTATGATGTGTTCCCCCTGGATAAACGGGCGGTAATTCTTCAATGCCCACACCGTTGCCAGGAGTGCCTTCTCACAATCGTTGAATTTTTCCTCCACAGAGGATAAAGTTTTGCTCGCATAGGAGATTACTTTATTGACCTTGTCATGCTTTTGGTATAATACTGCCGTCAAGCACGTATTAGAGAACCCTGTCTCCAGGAAGAACTCCTTGTTTCTGACAGGGTAAGCTAGGCAAGGCGCTTGTGAGAGGCTTCTCTTGAGTTGTCTTACTGCCTCGGCTTGTTCTGGACCCCATTCCCACTTGACCCCCCCCTTCAGGAGATGAATCAGGGGTCTGGTGGTCTCTGCGTAGCCCTCAATGAACTTTCTGCTGTAATTAGTCAGTCCAAGGAGGCTCCTTAGTTCCCGCAGAGTTGTGGGGTCTTTCAGTTTCTGAAGTGCTTCCACTTTCTTTTCCTGGGGACAGAGACCCTGAGGAGTAATCTCATGCCCCAAGAAATTAACACGGGTTCTACACCACTGTGCTTTCTGAAAGGAAAGTTTTGCTCCGGCGGCCCTCAACTGTGTCAGAACATAACGGATCTCTGCTATGTGTTCCTCCACAGATGAACTTTTGATGAGGACATCATCTACATAAGCCAGGTTACCCCTCGTACCCAGGTCGGGCATGGCCTTATGTAGGAAAATATTGAACTCATTACCGGAGTTAAGGTATCCGAAGGGAGTCCGGGTCCATGTGTACTGCTGGCCCCCAAAGGTAAAAGCCAGCTTGTATTGGTCCTCCTTACTGACAGGCACGGTCCAGTATCCATTGGTCAGGTCTATTGCAGTGAATACCTGTGACCCCTGGATCTGGGCCAGCCCTTGGTCAATGTAGGGAAGAGGCCATCGGGAAGTATGGACCCGTTTGTTGAGCTCCCTGAGGTCAGCGCAGAGTCTCCACTGGCCGTTTGGCTTCAATATTCCCAGCACCGGATTATTGAAGGTGCTGTGGACTGGACGGATTATTCCCCGGGACTCAAGGTTCTTAATTATTTCCGTAAGGGACTCCATTGATGCGAGAGGCAAGCGATATTGCTTCACAAACACTGGAGTCATGCCAGGGTCCGTGGGGATTGTTGTGGTATGGATGTCAGTGCGACCACAGTCATATGAGTCTACCGCAAAGAGATCTTGGAAATCCAAGAAAACTTGTTTCAACTTTTGCTTTTGTTCCAGAGTCACACAGGCATCAGCTAGGTTGACTCTCTCTTCCACCATCTGCCTGAAGCCTGGAAAGACTTCTGGTTTGGCTATCTCCGCGGCCTCCTCCAGCTGGGTGGAGAAGTCCCTGGTCAGAGTGCTGATTTGGACCGGAGGCTTCAGGTGGGAAAGGCAGCCCTCATGGACCTGGAAAATCACCTCATCCCTCCTGAAGTCACAGGTCACATCTTCCTTACCATAGGGGCAGGAAGTGTACACCAGGAAGTTCCCCCCATGCCGGGTAAAAATCCTGTCTGGTGTTGCGTTGTCATCACTGTCACTGTCAAAACAGTCCTTGGGGATGGGTCCTAACAGTTCATTTACAAGATCAATGGAGAAATGTCGGTCATCAACCGCCATTCCAATAATGGTGCCTGCGGCTAGAGTAATACTCTTTAAGTCGCTGTTATCCACCTCTATTAGAATGGGGTCATGTTCTATGTTGACTAATGGAGTCGGGTTTACCCCCAACCCTTGCTGTTGGAGAGAAGCATTTAGATGTATGTAAGCATCAGGGTTTTTCAACTCTTGTCCCCTTTTAACTTTCACTTCCAGGGAGAATTGTCGGGTCCTTTCTGGGATGGTGACTTCCTCTTTAACCTGAATTTCAACTGCATAAGGTAGCAATTGAGCTGACCTAAATGCTTTTTCTGGATCATCAAAGCCCATGGGATTATCCGCTAATCGGGACCAAGCTTTGAAGTTTATTAGGTCCAAACTAATGGCAAAGCGATTGAGAATGTCACTGCCTAAGTAAAAGGCGGCAGTGACGTCTCGCACGACCCAACAATTGTGGACTATGCTCTTGTTGCCAATGGAGATTTTGAGCATACACCTGCTTGGCAGGAGATGTTTGGAATTAGGTGCTTCCAGGTCCATTTCCCATTTGTCTATCAGTTTGAAGGTGGGAATGGCTGGATCTTTTGGGAGTTGGCGAAACATGGCTTCGCTGATGAAGCTCTTACCGTTGCTCACACACACTCGAGCGAGAACAGAGTCCTTCCCATCATTTAACTGAACAGGGATGAACAACTGCTCTCCAATTTGCTGAATATCAGCCAGGCTCTGAGCTGATTTCACATCTTTCTGGACTATAGGAGTGGGAGTTTCAGATTGTGGATTGGTATAGAATTTCAGAGTGTTTCCTTCCAGCGTGGAATACCACCTTAAACTGGAAGGAAGGTTGATTTTCAGAAATAGAGAGGACCCCCCATCACCGGTCTGTTGTCCTACTGCTATGATTGTCACGTCTGGAATCTGGCTATTCTGGAAGTGAAATTCTACTTGGTCAGATTTTTGTTCAACCATGTGGCATGTGCCGTTTAAACTAACATGGTTGACACTCTGTTTTAATTTTATGGGTCGGCTAGTCTGAGTCCAGAGGACCTTGTTTACGCAATCTATTAGGGGTGACAACCTTCTCAGGAGGTCATTCCCTAGTAAACAAGGGGTGCCCTCTGGGGTCACAACTATGACCGGGTGTTTCAACTTATGTCGCCCGATCTTAATGTCCAAGTCTGCCGTCCCCTCGACGGGAATTTCCTTCCCGTCAAAGTTCTGCAGTTGTCCAGGAAGAGAGGTGAGAGGAATTTGGTAATTCTCTCCCCTTCCTGCATTCAGTTCATCAAAGGCCCTTCTGGACAGAAGGGTAGCTTGAGATCCAGTGTCCACCAGTGCCGAGATTGTACCCTGCCCCTGTACTTGTACCGGGGCATAATATCTTCCCTCCTTCTCCTCAAGGGGGCACAGATAATGTACATTTTTGGACAACTGGTGGGCTAATTTTCTGGTTTTGGACATCGCTAGCGAGGAGATTTGGGCAGAATTCTGTGGAGAGTCTTGGGAATCTGAAAGAAAAAATTTGCAACTGGAGATCAGAGCCATTGTGGGTTCCCCTGGCTCCGTTTCTGGGCCGCCCCCCCTTTTTTGGAGGCAGTCGCCAGGATGGGTTTGAACCAGGGGATTTTCTTGCTGTTGGTTCTGGGATGAGATGGTGGGCGGCGGTAGCTCAGTCTCCACATCTCCCCAGTCTGGATTTGCATCCCTAGGGACCCATTTTTCTTTGGGAGGAGTTCCCCCCTCTCTGAAGGAGAAGATCCTTTTCCCAGGATCCTCTGAGGATCCCTCTCCCTCAAATTGGAAGATCTGTACCTCCTCCTCAAACTGAGTCTGTTTGGGTCTTTTGTTTCTCCTACCCCCCCTCTGCTCCTTAGGAGGCAGACTTTCAGGGGCAAGAGATTTTGTTTCCGGTTCCTGGGTTTCCAGGGGCTGTTTACAAGTGAGGAAGGAAGCTTCCTCCAAGGCTTTACACCCCCCTTCCCTTTGTGCCTCCTCCCTGGGAACCGGTGATTTATCGGGGTGCTGCCCCCGTCATTGTTCTGGAGCACCAGGTCCAGAGTTGGGTGCGTTCTGCGCCGGCATGCTGATCTGAGGGTTCTGCTGTGCCCTCAGGATATGACCCATATCCCGCGCCATGTTTTGAACCTGGCGCTCTAACTGGGAAACCCGCTCAGGCTGATACGGGGCCCTGTTTTCTCCCCTGGGCTGATCCCGGGAAGGGTAGCTGTCCCTCCTCTGGTAGTACCCCTGGTTGGGAAGATTTGGGTACCCCTCCACCCTTGGCCTCCCCTCTCCCGGATTCAGTGGTCTGGGCTCAGGGAATTGGGGAAAGAAGGATGGATGGTTTTGGGGCTGAAAGTCGGGTGGATATCTGGGGAAAAAGTTCTGCCCAGGGTTTGGTAAATTTCTGCCCTCCTGTGGGAAGTTTGGAGGGAAGTTCCCTGGGTTAGGTGCTTGTCTGGATCCCCCCCCTTGGGCTGGAGGAGTCCACACATAACCCAGGATGGGTCGATTACCTTTGTAGCGAGGACTTACATAGTCAGGAGAGCGAGGGACCCCATTTGTGGGGCTGCCTCCCTGGCTCCCTGTCTGCGACTGGCCCGAGGACCTTCTGGGCCTAGCATTATTAGGTGCAGGTAGGTTTTTAGGCCCCCCCATCTCCAAATCCAAAACGGGGGTGACCTTTACCTCTGCCACCTTGGCAGCAGCAGGGGTGCTGTTGGCTTTGGGGTTTTTCTGGGCATTGCTTTTATTTTCTATGGGCTTCTGCACCTCATAGATGCGGGTAGCCTGTTCAATGACCCAGTCTAAAGATCTTTTCTCGTGAAAATCCCTCACGAGCTGGGTCATGATATATTTGGGCAAGGCATGGAAAAACGTGTTTATAAATTCACGGCTATCCGTGCGCACCCTTCTTGTGGTCTGTGCAAAAGCCCGCTTTAACTCCTGCACAAATTCTTGTGGGGCCTGATCCTCCCCACATTGCAAATTGTAGGCTGCCTTGCGAGCCTCTTGAGGATTTCTGTGAACAGAAAAATGTTTCAGGATGGCCGCCTTATAGGTGGACCATCTTAAATGATTTTGGTCCTCCAGCCCCGCAAAGAAACTGGAGTATTCCGGGGAGAAGGTCCACTTTACATATTGAATGCAGCTTTGGCTGTCCTTCAAATGGAAAGTCTCCATCATTTGTTCAAACAACTCTAAGTGCTCCCAAACAGAATACTTAGCGTTCTTATGGTAAGGCGTGATGACGCTCCTGATCGCCTTAATCTGCTTTAAGGGGTCCTTGAGCAAGGCCCTTTTTGCCTTATTGGCCTTTTTGGTTCGGGTAACCCTTGTCCATTCTTCGTCGGACTCAGAGGCACTGCTCCCAGAGGTTCCCGTCTGTTCTTCCAGGTTTTCCCGGATTCTGCGAGCCTGGGAATGGCTGGCAGAATGTGGGGACCTGGTCTCCTGTGTCCTGCGCAGTTCAGAGGAGTCTTCAGATTCCTCCTTGCTGTCAGGATTTGATGGGTACCCCCTCCACTGACCTAACTGGGCAGAGGTTTTCAGGATGCCCTTAATGGGCCTACTCTCCTGGGGTTCCCCACTGAACTGTATTGTACTTGGGTGCCCATACCCGGATGCCCACCCCTCCATTCCTGGATGGTACTGGCCTATGAGCCCCATACTCTTAGCTGGATAGTAATCTGCCATCCCTGTGGCCCTGTGCTCATGTGCGCCAGGGGACACGGGGGTGGTAGAGTCCAGGGACTGGGGAAGATGAAGGCCCCTGGTGTTAGGGCTCCTGCGGTTATGGTCAGGAGTCTCTCTTTCCCAGCGGACCTCATCTCTATCCGCCCCTGCTCCCTGTTGCAATGCAAGAGCCTGCATTTGTGCTTTCAGTTCCTCTGTTAAGGCCTTACTCGACTCTATCAGTTTCTCCTGCATCGCTACCTGTTGCTGGAGCCTATCATTGTGTTGATAGAGGGCCTCATTTTCCCTCTGTGCTTCCTGGTTGGTCCTGGAGAACTGGGCCAGTCTTTGCTGCAGGAGGGTTACCTCCTGAGCTGTGTCCCTATTGGCCTGCTCCTTTCTTGCTAGAGCATCCTCCACCCTTCTGGTGTGCTCTACCAAGTTCTGGTTTTCTTTTTGGAGGTCACCCAGCCCCTGGTGGGCCAGGTGATTTTCTTCCATTTTCCTTTTTAAATGGCAGACTTCCTGGCCTAAGGCGTCTCTTTCCTGACTAAGAGCCTGCATTTGTGCCGCCAGGTCGTCCCTTTGCCGTTGAAGGGCACCAGCTTTTTGGCGCTCCTCATCAAACTCTGCCTGGGTATCCAGGTCTTTCAAGATCAGCTTGTTGCTCTCTACCTTCACTCTATCTAGATGACTTTGCAGGGTGGCTACCTGCTCCGTGCATGCCCTGTTAAAGTCTAATTGTTGCTCCAGCTTTTTCTGGCTCTGCAGTAAGGAGTCCAAACTGTCTTGGTGCTCCTTCTGTAGGGCCAGAAATCTGGTATCCTGTTCTGACTTTTCCTTTTGCAGCACATCCATATCCTCCTTTATTTTCGTGATGTACCGTCTGCTGTCATTTTCTGACTCCTGGCTCCTCTGCAGCCTCTGCTCAGAAGAGTCCAGATCAGATTGGGCCTTCTGTAATGCCATCTGTTGCCTATTTGCCAGATTTTGGCTTTCCGCACATCTATCCTGCATGTCTCCAACGTATAGGTACAGGTATGCTGCTATCCTGGCAATCTTATTGTGCTCATCTTTGGCCTTAGGAGCCATATATAGTTCACTCAGGGCCACGTGTAATGGACCCTGATCTCTATATATATCTGACCCTGTTTCAGTGACCTGTTGTGTGATGGCCTGCAACCACACATCCTGGCCCTGTTCGGTCCATTCACCTCTCACAAATAGCTTATGCAAGAGGTGCTCTCTGGCTATTTTCATGTCTACTAAGGTCGTCATTCTAGAGATTGGTCTCTGTCCTGACTTACAGAAGTTTGTATTTTATTTTTGCAGAACAGAACTTTTCTTGGAGTGTCCCTTTTGAGGAATGCTTCACAGCGTAATGCAGCGTGGTGATCCGACCGGGTGTATGTATCCCGTCAGTTAGCACACTGTATTAAGCTGCACAACTGGTAAATCTAACCCAACGTCTCGGCTCGAGCCCCCACTTTGTAAGAGGATTCAATTCAGCACTACAGCCCAGTTAACGCCTAGTCTAGAATACTGAATGAAAACCCTTATTGATATATCTTTAGGTCCAGTTCATGCGTTCTGGATGACTACCCTTGTATAACACCCCTCTCTTGGAATCCCCCTGACCCCACTGAGCCAAGAAGTAATTCTGTTTTGCAAGTTTAAAAGGTTTATTTGATAAATTAAAATATATATATCACACTTTATAATAAATTAATAATTGAATATCACACTTAATCTGATATGGTAAATATTAACAACGGAGAATCTGGCACTAGCACACTTCTTTATAATGACTAATGAGTTGACCTGAAATGGATAAGGTAGCACACTGGTAAATAGGAACAAAAGTATAATGTGGTAGAGGATGCTTTATGTAGCTCAGGTGGATGCAATATTCAATGAATGCAGTACAGAAAATACGCAATATGATTCAACCAGACAATGTAATCACTTTTCTCGGGCTATTCCCTCCCCCCCTCTTTATGCAATGCAAGGAAATGGAAGGAAAACACACAGTCCTCAGAAATGCAATCAACTGTAATTCAGTTCAATCCCAGCAAGCTTACAGAAAACAGAGAGGAGTTTTGAAAACACAGGCAATGCTTGGATATGTGCTGGCAATGAATGAGAAATATGCTAAATTTGCGTTTAATTCCCTTATGGAGGTTCAGGGTGAGTGGTATCTAGTTAATATTAGTCCAGGCTCACACTAGCAATGATGCAGGGATAGTTAGCAGGTTAGACGAATTTCTGGCCAATGGAAAGCAAACAGCAGCAGTTTTTACATGTGAAGAAATTGCAAATCGCGGTAAAATTCGCGGATGCGCCGAGCGCTATTACAAAGGAACCGCAAGGACTATCTCTACCGTTTTGGGGTCCTAGAAAAGCCTGGGATCTCAGCTTCCAAATGAAAGTTATTGCAAGTCTCTAGCCCAAACGGTTGCGGAGATATGAGTAATTTAGTAAAGGTCGTTTTTGGTTTTGTAAATTTTAAACGCACACTTTTTCAAAATGACAAGTGACAAATTTTTGCAGCTAGAATGACAGGTGACAGCTAGGAGGCAGTTCTACTTAGGTTAAATAGATTGAATTAGATGAATTTAAACTAAGAGATGTGTTCTGAGTTTTGCTAAGTACTCACAAGAGATTTTGAACAGGAAAGCGACTTGGTCACGGACTTCAGTCTGGTCAGGTCTTTCCGGGTTCTGCTCACAGCGCCTGGCCTCTGGAACTGCTCACAGGGGTCTGGTCTCTGCTAGGCACCGGTTCTTTGGGTCTCTCTGCTCTGGATAGATTGAAGTCTCTAGTTTGGCTTTCTGGAGTTTGATGGAGGTAAGTATGGATTTTTCCGGCAGGGCTTCCAGCGGCAGATGGATTTTGAAGGTCTCTATGTGTCCTGACTGTCTGCTTTTATGTGTTTAGAATGTGGGTGTGTTCTAGCATCACTGACCCTACCTCTCTCTCAGCTTCTAATTGGTCAAACTTCCATTTCTTACTTGATTGGGGGAATGAAATGAAGTGTCATCATGATGAGGTCTGTTTATGATACAGAGAACCCACCCCTGTCAACTTTACACACAATCTATATCTGACCTAAAAACATATTTGCACAGGTACACATTTGTTTAAAATTACATATACATGGTGTGGCTGAATTTAGCCCTGTCTATGTCCAAATCTGCTCATTCTCGGAGCTTGCATTCAAAGAGTGTACATAATTGACTTTTTAACTGCTTTTCCAATTTCCGACATGGACCCAACTTTACATACATGTGTGCAGGGGGTAGGGACATTAACTGATGAAGTTTCAGATTTTTAACATGCACACATTTAGAGTAATATCCACTTTTCCGCTAAAACCCCCCTGAACATACCACCGGTTCCTACCACGTCTTAAACTGTGGGCAGAAAAATCACAAGAATTATGGTATCATTTATACAATTTTCACATGTCCGCTCTATGAATTATCCCCCTTTTTATAAAACCATATCCTTGCTGCAGGGGTGTGTCTTTTCAGGTCACATGGTACAGAAACCAGTCTTTCCAGTTTCTGCCAAGCCAGCTTGCTTCTCACAGGCAGTGCTCCTCCCAGCTTCTCCAGGAGGAAGCCACTTTTTACGACGTCTGTAATAAAAAACCTTTGCCTGAGTGGAGAGGGCTTTGTTCACTCTCTGGCAGAGCACAGGAAATTCAATTATCAGATAGATGGCATATCCTTAGCCTGGGCAGCAAAAGGAAGGTTGGCCTGGGAACACAGTGGTGACTCAAGTTTCACTGCTGATGGGTAGTTGCTAGGCAAAATCAAGTTCCTTAAGCCAGACCTTCAGCTAACTTTTTGTTGCTTTTAAAATAACTTGTAATTTTACACATGCAGCTAGAATGCTGATTCTAAGCGCAAAACTATGACATTTCAACAGTTACAAAGGCATGTGACACCAAACATAGGTCACTCATTTAATTTAACATTTTCGATTTTGGTGGTTTTAAATCCAGTTGTAGTTAGGCTTAAGCTGCTGACTCCATAGCATTTTTGTTATAAGCATTGTTTTTGGGCTCTTCATTTCCCAGATTTTGTAGGCACACAAAACTCCATTCTGCCAAATGTCTGCTGGTGTTCAGTGAATATTTTGCACATGTTGCAAGGTTTGAAATAGGCATTTTGCTTGCCTTCAGAAAAACACACAGTGGGTTTTAAAACGCCGGCTTTTGGATAGTGGTGAGTACTGGTACTGCACCCATTTTTGGGATTTAAGAAATGAATTCCCCACAATTCTAGGTTGCATTTGGCAATCAGCATTGCCATTCCCAATGGTTTCAGACTACTGTGCGGGTAGTCCAATGGTGGTTTTAAAGCGCTTTGAAGCTAACCGGCGCTACTGTTTTTCCTTTGGCAACCCATTTCCCTCATGGCAACCCGGCCTTTCATTCTCGCACTGGTGGGTGGCAAGTGAGGCAACCATTTTGGTGGGCGCACAAACTGCGCAGCTTTCCTGGATTTCAGCGCACATGTGGGTTTTCCGCCATCTTGAATTTTCTAAGCCCACAGCACCAAATGTTGTAGCAGGGTAGCTTAAACGTGGGTCAGGACACCCAACAATAGGAAGAAGACTGCTGATCTAAAGTGTGAGGAAGATGGTTTGAGCAAGGTTCCATTGTTTTGCTTCCTCGTGCACTGAGTCAAGTGGGAAGGAACGCTTTGCCAGTTCAATGTCAAAATGTTTCTGATGCAGGTCAGCTGAGTACCTGACCAAAGACTGGTGTTTTTGCCTCTAATTTGGAGGACAATTATAGTTGGAAGTTGGCAACAATTGTGTTGTCAAAAGTAGAAGTACTGTAGAGGAATTTACCATTCAGTGACTTGATTTAAAATCTCCTACCTGCCTTTGACATGACTAAAAGCATGGGCCCAGATTGGTGAAATCATGGGCCCAGATTGGTGAAAGCGTTGCTTCATTCTTCTGTATTTGTGCAGCTGTTGTGAAGCCTGCTTCAAATTAGTCTGAAGCCATCGGTGAGTTAAGTCTGTCAACCTGAGAATGTCACCAAATGCGTTAGTCTGCAGCATAGTTTTATCCCACTATAAGCTGATGTAACATGTCTTCTTAGCACACCCCATGCCAAAACCTGTAGAGTGGCTCAATGAAGCAAATCGCTTCTTTGAGATATAAGGAAAAACATGCCAAGAAGACTATACCTTTGTAAGAGACTGCCCAGTTTCATTTACGCCCAGGGCCTGCCCCTTGGAATGGGTCCTGTTTAAAAGACCCATGTTGGCTCTTCGAACAATTTCCAAACAGTTTTCAACCATTGTGTACTTTAATGGGCCGTTACTATTAACTGTTATGTAGAACATCTAATATTTAATTTCTATTGAATGGCTGGTTTTATTTGTATGCCACAAGATCCTACTTAATGACTCGAATGTCTTGTGATAGCTAGCTTTGGTCTATGGAAGTAGTAACTAACTCGAGTCCCAAAGGTCTCTCAGGGTGCACTGGTTTTCTCAGGGTGTATTGTTTTTCCATGGTGGTTGCAAGCTGCTGACTTATATGTTGCAACTGCCCTAACTATGCAGTGGACGATTCTGTGGGGTTCCAGTTGTGCTAAGCATTTGTTTTATTTATAGCATCAACATAGCAGCCCATCGCATCTGTTTTGTTCACCTATACGTCAATTGCCCACCTGGAAAGCACATTGATACCCTATTGTGGATTGCACATATAAGCACAAAATGGACATCGAAATAGACATGAAGTGAAACAGACAAAGCAAATGTAGATCCCTCACATGTGTTGTTATGAAAGGAGCCATATGTCACACACACACATGTACAATGCCACCAACAATATCCAACAATCACATTTAAATTAGGCAGCCGTTATAGTTGGATATTTTGCAGTTAGTTCAGAACAGTTATACTTCAATTTCATACCCTTCTCATTAAAACAATTAAAAATGTGAAAAAGAAAAACATAATACATTGAGCGCAGAGCAACGGCATTTTTGTTCTTATCTTAAGCAGTAAATAAATAAATTGCAATATAATGCCCATGTTCAGACTTTCCCAGCAGCGTTTCACTCTTTTTCCTACTGGCAAATGGTGATAAAACTTTCTGCAGATGTGTGAATACGTTTTTGCAGTTGTGTTGTACGTGGACTTACATGCACACATGTTTAAGACCAGGCAGGATTCTACAGACATTTCACTCAGATTGGCATCATTTGCGTCACAAATGGTGTTGGACAATACTGACATATGTAAATAAGGGTCCCTGGTGTACCACTCACAAAGCAGACAAACATTGACAATGCCAATAGTTTTAGCTTTTATGTAGGCATGAGCACGACATTTGCCAGGTTCTGCTGTAGCGGTATTAACTGCCCATCAGCAGTAGCTGCAAAATGGTGCAAGTAGGTGGGTCTTTGATAGAAGTGCCTGGCAAATGCCTAATGCATGTACACAAGCCAAATCTGTTGACTTTACCAGTGCTTGTTCTAATAAGACTTCAGTGAGGGCATGCATAATGCTTAAAAAAAACCAAGTGGCTGCAGGCACACATGGTTGAGCCATGTGTATTAAACCAGTAGCACGTTTACAGCTCCAATTAATCCATTAACTCTCAGAAGGCTGCTTTGAAGAAGCACTGGCAAACATTTGAGTGCAACCTTTTGTGCTAAGGCTATATTTATCTAACTCGGAGATCCCAGAAGGGTGTGTTTTGGGTGGGGAAGGGCAAGAAGTGCGTGTGATTGGCCACAGGAATTAGTATGGCCATGGGCAGTCGGTGGGTGGGCAAACAAAACCAACAAACATTGTGTCTCTCCTCATATGCCATCTCCCAATAGCTGTACTGCAATGCAATAAGTCCGGCTTATCAGTGGTGCTGAAACTAAAAAATACGTTCCACATTTTAGACAAATTCAGAGACCATTGGGTTGTGCATTATATGGTTTGTTTTTGTTCAAGATAGGATGTTCTTGGATTTTTAAAGTAATCCTAATTTATTAGAAAACTCACTTCAGAAATGATTCTCAGAATGCAATATGTGACTTGGAACATACAGTAAAGACACAAACTGTTACTTTATATTACTTTTCTTTTCTTGGGCTGCACTCTGGCTAATAGGTTTATTTTGAAACATAAAAGATGAGGTCCAGTTGTGTTGACACGTATTTGAAGCAATTGAAAGTCTATAACAATGACTGTGAGAAAATCCACCCATTGCGCAAAACAGCCTTCAAGCTTTAGTTTTAGGCACCATTACCCTCTTCATGAATATTAAGCAACTCTTGACAAATGCATCATCTCCTCTTATTGTTCTTAAGCACTTTTGTGATGTGTATCCACATCCCTACAGATTACAAATGAAGCCTTTTGTGTTGCGCTGGAGTATACTGAAATAAAAGAAACATGGTCATTGTGGCATGGTAGACTAGGGAGTCAGACAAAGGGGTGGCATGTTTCAACAAGTTTCATTTGAAATATAAAGAAAATGCCCTACCTCTCGCTATCTCTAAAGGGTTATCCCTGCCTAAACACATATCAACTCGGGTCCACGTCTTCAGGATGTTTGTCCAAATGTAAAGGGATAGCCTATGTCCAAAACCCTACCCTAACCTTTCCACTAGTCAACAAAAGGGTTCAGCATCCAAATGTAAATAGTACCAGGAGAATGGTTCCCTTCTCCTGGTGAACTGGCTCAGTCTTTATCTCCTTCTCATTAATCTGTTGGTCTAGTTTCTGCTTCAACAAAGAAAGTGTGGTCAGGAGAATGACTCCCTTCTAGTGACCTACCTCGCACAGTCTTGAAGTCAGCCTTGGGATATTCTTTGACAATAGTCCCCAAAGGTCTCTTCACTTCTTCCCAAGGGCTTCTGAAAGCTTGCTTTACAGTTTTAGCAATTCTCCCCTGTAGTAGGACGTTATAAAGAGTATCTCTATATAGCTTTTGTTGTCAAGAATTCTCTTTATTCTTACTTGGATTATCACTGTGACGACAGAGATTCCTCCCAATGCATTCTTGATTTTCAGAACTTTGGATATCACTACTGTAATGAGAGAGATCATTCCTGAGATTCTCTTGACTCTTTATTCTCTGAGTGTCACTACTGGGATGGGGAAGATTACTCCCTAGGATTCCTTGACTCTTGATTCTCTGGGTATCACTACTATGAAGAGGGAGATTACTCCCAAGGCTTTATTGACTCTTAGCTCTCTGGGCATCACCACTGTGATGAGGCAGATTATTGCTGAGACTTTCTTGACTCGTTTGTCTCTCCAGACCCCCCCCCCAGGTCTCACACAGTTTATGTTAACTTGTTTGTGTTGGGAATTCATGTCTGGTCTTCCCGGGGATTGTGGGCAGATTGTTGTTCGCTTGATGCTTCTTTCTAGTTCACCTTTGCGGCTCTGTGAAGGCCTGGGGCTGATGGTCTCAACACCATTGTCAGACCAAACAGTCCACCTCTCAAGGTCATGCCACCACTGCGACTTCCCCAGGACTGTAGTGAGTCGGCCCTGTGGGCTCATTGGAATTCTCTGAGACTTCCACTCTTTTGAGTTGTCTCTTCATAGACCAACTTCTCTGCACAGCTGACAGGTTCCCAGGTTCAAACTTCCTGGGCTTTGCTAGTTCCTTGCAGGCTTCTCCCTTCTTTCAGTCCTTCCTCTGTTTGTATCTCTCCTAGCTGGGCCTACGCCAGCACAGTTTTATAGTCTTTTGGTTGTTTCCATGAGGTACTCTTCATGCTTCCTCGTGGCCAACTCTTTCCAGTACTTCTAGAAAATGTATGTCATCATTCTTATTCTTCTTCATCTCAGCAGTGTCAAGTCTTAAGGATGGAAGGGAATGTTACAGTAACACACAGTAGTACTTTGAGTTGCACTCTCTGTCGACTTTAGTATTTTTATGGGTACAAGGGCAAGAGGGTTAGGGAGTTCCGTCGAGGAACAGGAGTCTTATTCCCCATGAGGGGAGTCTCCGGCTGCGAGGTCCCCCTTTCCACCACCCCTAGGGGGACAATTGGGTAGCGGCCTTTCACGGAAGGGCTCCCACCTCCTGGTGAGAAGTGATGAGATAACGTGAATCGTTACACAATCCAGGCAAGGTTTGGAAAATGTTATATTAAATTAAATGCACGTTATGAATTAAATATAAAATAGCACCTTAATCTAATTGCTGTTGCTTCTCCTGCATATTATAAAGTCACACTGATGCATTATAAACTGCTTTCATCAAAACATTTGAAACACATCAATGAAACACCACAATAGTGTGCATTTGATATTTGTGACTCTGATGTTTCTTATTAGGCACCCCTGTGTTAGTAGGACATGGAGTGGACTAAAATAGAGGTCAGGGTCCGTAGATCTCTAGCAATTGGATTCAACATACACTTTGCACAGCATCACTGTTGAATGAATTCATCAATTTCTCATGTGTTGTCACGGATTGGGTACTAATCTGTTTTTTTTTTCGTCATTGCCTCATCACTTGTAAAGCGATAAGCACATTGCAAGCAGCTTCTGCTCACAAAATGATTACATCCTCAAAGAGTCAAAGGGCCAACAAAAGTGCAAATGCCTGGAAACTAAGTGGCAACGTGCGCAATGATATTGACACATGTTCAATCTTTAAACAATACAGCATATCGAGTAACTGGGTGCTTGGCCAAAAGAAAACCTGCGTCGATAAGGACTTTGGGAACATACATGTATTAATGCTCCTGCGTGATAATTAGAGGGATGCGACTGTTAAAGGAAGAGATAATGCAGAATTTGCAGTGTGTGTCTATAGGGTTTTTGCACCAAACGTGCCATTTAGTCCGACTACAAGTGGAGTAAATGGGTCAGTCCCGGTGCCGTTTTGAGACACAATCCTGTAGGCATCCTGGTAGCCACAGACATAAAAGAATCTAGTTAGATTCCCGATCTCGTTTGATATGTCTCTTCATGTTGGAGCCATCCATGAATGATGTAAAAAGAAATCTTTGGAAAATAAACGCTCTTCCTGCAAGAACATTCAGATCTGTTCGGATGGACTTTGCAGCGAGTCCAAGGTTTGACATGAAAGGGATGCTTGGTTTTTAAATGTATTTCGAGCATCACAATGTGATACCTTGTGTCAGTTGGTTCTGGAAAAAATGCCAATTCTTTCAGCACGGGCTATAAATGTCACCTTCTCAATGCCAGTGCTGTAGACTTGAGGCAATCAGCCCAGCAAAATGAAGAGGGGGGAGGGGGGGTCGCAGGCGGCGGCGGCGAGGGAGGAGGGGAGATGAGAATTCTCCGCGTGAGGCAAGCAAGAAGGAGCCTACACATTATTTACTGGGCTGAGAGGCAGGCACTACACTGTGCATACGGGAAGGTCAGTGGAACGCAGACCTGTTTCATGACAGATTGTCCACTACCTTACATGTGCATGTCTCCTACAAAACCGACGTCATCCAAGAACACCAACGCTGAAAACGCATATTCTTACTTTTACACTCTTTTACAATGGTGCAATCCCATTGAAAAACACTTCTGGGCCCTTTGCTTTAACACTAACGGGCAAACCATACTGTTCAAAGCTGTAATGGGCACTGTGTTACTATGCAATATAAACAGCCTAATGTATGTGTTTAATTATATTTCATGAAATTATGTTTTGGGAGATTACAATAAAATGTGTTTTTTCTTTCTTGCATATCGGCATCTTCACGACAAAGTATATTTAACAAGACGGGCACTTCCGTAAAGTTCCACCGCATAATGTAAAACATTAAGACATGCATAGATCAGCCATTATCAAAGAAAAGGAAACTGCACTTTCTGCATCACAGAATTGTTTCATGAAACGACAAAGGGCCTGATTTACAGAGCGTTTTCCAATGGGATTGCACCATTATGAAAGGCTTCTGTGAATAATGCCCGCTCGGAGTAACCGACATTTCACAGACTCCGGCAGCTTAATCATGGTTGAAGAACATGAAGAAAAGACTCACATTTAAAGTGCTTGTGAAGGAAAACATAATTGTGACTCAAAACGTGTAGTTTGATGTAAAGAAGAATAAAGTGCAAATGTATACATATATGATGGCAAGTCAGAAATGAAAAGATGAGAAACCAACTATAACCGGACAAAAAGTGTCAAGTTGCGCCCAACAAAACACGGATAAAAGTGTACTCCAGCCCTTGCCTGAATGCCATTTCTCCACATGTACACAACACACCAATTCATACTCGTGAAGAGGCTAATGTGAGTGCAAATATTGTAGCCTAAACTATATTTGTTTTCAGGCAATATTCTGAACAATGAGCCATCCCCCTTAAAACAAAATGTTGTATTTCCACTCATTGCGAGTGATTTACAAAACAAGTTTTCAATGGGGCGTTCCCACGTTAAAACATTTTTGTAAATCACGCCCATGGTATTCTGTGGAGTCTGCAAAAATCATTCTACCATCCAGTGCTGGCGGTCACTTATAGAGGATCGCCTTAAATAAAATAAGAGAATCAGGCCATTGGTCAGGGCTGTTGCTAAGATCTTTTACGGCACTAGATAAAGGAAACGAGTGCTGCTGCGTAACCCTCAATTGGAAGTATAGCAGCAATTGACACTTGTAGGAACAGCCCAGTGCCTCCAGCAAGTGGGGGCTGAAGAATGAATGCTCGCATTGCCTTCCCTTACTTGCAGCCAGCCCTGCCATCAGTCCACCAGGATGCTATCACAATAGTGCAACAGTTCACCAAACGCACGCTGGTCCATAACAAGGCAGATTGCAATCAGACATCAGACTTCAGAGAGACTACTACAGGAATGCTGGGAAACTAACATGTGCAGAAGGCCGAACTAAAGAAGAACAATAGTACCACTGAACCTTTTGAAAAATTGTTCAAAGGAAAGCATGCAATAAGTTTAGATACACATAAAACAATTCCTAGCTGCACATATCTAGATGGACGTGAAGTGGTGTGGATGGGTTTAGTTGAGAGTGGCTTGAAAACATATATAATGAAAACGCTCAGTTGAGATAAGAGGTGACTGTTCCAAGCAAAGCAAGTGACATTGGTGTACCCTATGGCATGATGATAGGGAACAGGGCCAAAGGGTACCTCCTAGAATCAATAGGTCATGACATTAAACTCAACACTTTCCTCTCATCTCAGGCAAAGTACTTGGCCTATTAGCAATTGGAAATGTTTGAAGAAGATAACTAAAGAGTGGGCTCCAAAAGCAGCCTGCCGGTCATAATGATAATTGGCCTTTTATAACGTGCCTGCTGGAAACAGTGATGTGTGCAAGCATAATTCGGAGGTAGCACCTTTACGGATTGCTGTATGGAAATTTCACATTTTTAGCCGGAACAAATATACCAAGCTAATCGAAGGGCAGAGCAATTGTGGTGCTCAACAGGCGGATACATAATTAAGGTGACATTGGAGTATGGGCCCTGTGTCGAGGAAGATACAAAGTTTCTAAGTAGACAGGTAAAAACCTCCCTTATTTAAGGAATGCTGTATGGCAATTTCATATTTTTTACCAGAATTAGTCGGAACAAATATACCAAGCTAATTGAAGGGGAGAGCACTTGTGGTGCTCACCAGACGGATAGTAGTTGGAACAAATATACCAAGCTAATCTAATCGAAGGGCAGAGCACTTGTGGTGCTCAACAGACGGATGAATAATTAAGGTGACATTGGAGCTCGGGCCCTGTATCCAGGAAGATACAAAGTTCATCGGTAGACAGGTAAAAACCTCCCTTATCACATTATATGTCATAAGGGAGGTTTTTACCTGTCTACTGAGGAACTTTCTATCTTCCTGGACATCATCACAGGGGGAAAAAAAGGTCTTAATCATAGCTTTTCCAAATAAATGTACCTTGGTTCAAAAAGAGCACTATATGTGTATGTATTGAGCTTAAATGGTTCGCCATAAAAATAAAGAGAAATGCGGGGAAACTGCAGAAGAAGTCCATAAGGCTGTGGGATTCACATTAAAACTAATTAGTTGCAAACTGCCAAGAAATAATAACAAGCTTTTCAAAGGGTGAATGTTATATTAAAAGGAGAAACATATTTTTGTATTGAAAGAAAACCTTGATTCAATACAAGTGTTTTAGAAGGTACTAGTTTCATCAGAAAAAAAACTCATGTGCATGTGTACAGACTGTGTGGTCGGTGATAATGGATATCTAAATCCAGCAAAGTTGCTCAGTGGGTTAACCCCTTGTTGCAAACATATACGTGCAACCGGTGTGTCTAGATTCAAATGCTGGCTGTGACACTTTAGCATTTTATCCTTGGAAGGTTGTTAAATTGTTAGCACCACACCTATGTTGCTACTTTACATTGCAACATAATCTCAACATGTGAGGTAACAGAACTTTTCAAAATCAATTTTTTATTGTCATACGTGTGTTTAGGGTGATATTAAATTAAATCAGGTTACGGATGTAAATTAGTGACTGGATTAATCTAGATACATTAAATGCAATTCAAAGTGTTGGTTATATGCAGACAGAAAAAGGATTGCAAACCAGAGCTATTTATACCATGCTCTGAAAGGGATTTAAAAGAAATAGGGCTCTAACTGGCTATGAAACACAAGAACTAACAAAAAGCAAAATTAAACAATTTGAGGGCATTTTGAAAATTGTGCTTTTTTATTGCAGCAAATTAGTTGCAAAGCGCACAACAAGAATTTACCATGCTACGTAGAGAATGTGCCCCTACTTTTAACCTGTGTTTCAATTGCAATGATGATATATTAAAACAAAATAATTCAAACGTGTCACCGCCCAATGGCATGATAGGTATATTCCATACAAGCGTGTAATGGATTTATTTAACTCGCACATGTTATAAGTAATAAAACGTTCATCTGAAACCTAAATCACCGCACATTCAGATCAATCTATAATGCTAACCGGGAAATGAAATTATAATACATAACCATGGCAAAAGCCTGTAATTGTGTTGAATGCAAAGTGGTTCAAATGAAACATGTGGGGCGGCATTAGAGAAACCTTTCACTAGTGTAGATGCAATTAGCACCAGGGCAAAGATTGCCCTTGTGCAAACAATAGTCTTTCAATGCATTTACACTGGGCATGACTTGGACGAACATTGCCTTGGTGTAAACATTAAATGAAATGATTTTCTATGTTTTTATTTCGGTTGATGTGTTCCCTTGTTCTAATTGCCCTTGGACTGATGCACAGTTTCTGCAACACCATCTGAGTTAAAAAGTATTCAAGAGAAAAAAGTTCAAATTAATCTTTTTTTCACAGATGTTAGAACATTAACTTCATGAACAAAATGATTGCATTTGTAGTGTGAAGGGTTTGGAAGTAGGACCAATGGTTATTTGGCAGGGTCCCAAATGGAAGGTGATGAATATAGCTATCTTCTAAATCCTTGTATTACATTGCAAGACAGAGCATAGATGCCGACTGCAGATGATAGTCTCGAGAAATAGAGGGATTTTTAGGGCAACAATTTGTCCGAATTTACCGTTTTCTAAGGTTTTCAATATGTCACTATTTTTCAACAGCATTAACCAGCCAATTTTAAATCTAAACACAGTTTTCTGCTAATTGTTTGCTAACAGTATTATATGTCTTTACATATCAACAGACAGCCTGCTGGTGCTGCAGTTCTTTGGCTGCGATTAGCCAATTTAATAAACAGCTGAAACACAGACCAATGACATGTACCCTGCATAGTTGCAATTAAAAGTGTGTATACTTTTGCCACATACTTGGCACTGAGATAGGCTTTTCTGTTTAATGTAAACGCAGCAGTGTCAAATGTGGACGAAGTCCGGAGTAACGAAACAGGCAAAGCTCTTTTCAAATGGCAAAGTCCTGGCCTCAAATGCAATTCTATTACAAGCCATTTCTGATTGTTTATGATCTGTGCACTGAGCCCGTTCCATTTTCTGGCAATCATTTCAGAACTAAAACATCAGCTCCATTAAAAGGGGATTGAAGCTTTCTCCCAGAATGTGACTTCACCAGCAGAGAAGTGAAATGACTTGATTTTTAGAGTTAGTCATATGGATAACATACCGAGATATACAGATCCCTTGCAAATGTTTTGGGGAAGGGACGCTATCTCACAAGTCCTCAACCTTCATTCTGTCACAGATCAGAATTAGTGCAAGTAAACAATGGTCTTGTTCACATGTAAATAATTTGTAGAAAATGTTAACTATTTTCTACAATGCTGATACACAAAGTACAAAAGAATTAGAGTGCTTAGTTTTTAAACAATGGTTCTTTAACTTCCAAACCACCAATCAAACCCTCTGATTTCTGGTGACTACAGTCCATGCAAACTTACAGTTCGTTGGAAGGCATAGAGGATCACACAGACACGAGTCCCGGTTACCTTCCATGGCAACCAACACACCTTACATGATAACCTCTCTCTGCAAACAGGACTGCCCAGCTCTGGTGCGCAATACTGCAAACAGGTCAAGATCTTTAGCACCCCATATACAACTTCAGGAGACAAATGTGCATACATGTAGAATCATTGTGGGCAAATTCATCCCATGCATATTCCTACTGGATATCCGTAAAACCTGGCCTCCATATGCCCCCTAACCCGCCCTGCCTTCCCGAGAACAAAAGTTCCATTGCCTGGAACATAAACAGATGCAACTTCCTAGAGCTCACCCTGTCCAGGGATGCTAGATTTTGAAATGGATAATGTATTTTAGGAGGATCAATCATAGCAACGCTTTGTTCCACTCAATATATCATGCTTATACAGTGTCCACTCTCTGCCCATTGAAATGTCTATGAACTAAAGAATGCAGCCCGCTGCAGGCACCGCAGACAGCTGCATGCTAGATTCATTTGCTCATTGTTCCCGGTACCTTTAGCTTGAAAATGTTACATTTAGAAAACCGGAAGTCATGTATGATCCAAGGAATCTGTGGTGTGAATTATTTTATTGTTAGGATTCTCTTAAGACAACATAAATCATGCGTTGCCACATTAAGAGTTATGTTAAACTATTTCAGAGGTATGCGTTTCATATTCAGGTCGAATTTTCAGTAAATATTGTTCAGGCTACAGTCTGGCACACGTAGACAAATTCACCCATCTGCAACGTCTGTGCCTCCATGCTGACTTGAAAGTGGGAGGATATGCTGCGTGTGTGCATAGCAGCATAGGGCATACTTAGTAAGCAGGCAATGAGAATGTAGTAACACTTTCTATTCAAGTCTGCAAGAATGTCGATTGCTCTTTAATACTGTGATACAAAATGTCTATGCAACCTAATTGGCGGGCTTGCTCTCTGTGGGGCACAGTCAAATACACACCTTATTGGCATATGCTTCTGTAGAATTTTAGAGCAAACTAGTCCGCTGGAGCTATTGGGAGTATGTTTTAAATAACAATTCTTCGCATTTTAATTTTAAGAGTCGCTTCAATTCTGTACTGTGAAATTTGAGATATAGTTTTGCAATCCAATTTCCAAATCAGTTGAGATGTGAAATCCTAGGTTGTCCCTTTCCTTCCTGCTTTATAAATGTCATGCTCTGCCGCCTCCCTGTAAATGACTCAGGGAAAAAGGATGTGCTGAATGATCAATCCATCAAGTCCTATTGATCACTGGTACGATTCACAACATCTATATGGCAATCGCCCCAATCAAAAAATGTATAAAATCAATACACAGTCAACGTACAGTGATTAAATCTCAAATATGCATCTGCAATGTCGGCATTGTTGTGAAAAAGGATGTGGTGTGGTCGCCCCAGGAATATGCCTATTAATCATGAAGTCATGCTGATAGTGTCAAACCTACAAATATCAGAAGGGTCCACCAGACTGAATGCAACCTGCATCTGTTTTCAGCCCCACAGTGGAAACCCAAGATTCCACTATCCCACCCATCTTACGTTCCCTTGAGTTACAGAAAATAATTCCCCAATACTGCCCCCGCTGCAGTACAAAATGGTGATATGTTTTCCACTGCAAATGTAAAAATACTGATGTATAGTGCTGACTTATATCTGTCCCACAGTGCCTATGGTTGATTAATGGTGAGGTAGAATTCCATATAAACATAGCAGAAACACCACATACCAACAGCACTGGAATGCAAAGCAGGCACTATACAATTAATAATGTAATGACTGCAAGAACACCATCAAAATGAAAACAAAAGGAGATTTCAGCCCCGGCATAGAAGGAAAATTATCAACTAAAGCATGATCTAAGCAAGGGGAGAGACAATTACTTCCACAAATCGTCAGAACAACAAGCTAGGTTTCTTTTGGACAAGAAAAACAATATTTTAAAGGGAATTTGATATTTACTAAACATATAGGCAATTGCGGCCAACAAACAAAGTTAAACCAAGCGTGTCAGGAGTCGCAGTACGAGCATATGCTCTGCAGCCATCCAGGAAACTATCACATCCTGGAAATGTTTTGACATAACCGTGATCACCGCTTCACCCGCTGCGAAACTCAAAAAGTGGCACTTATTTCGGGCTACGATGAAAAGCGGTGAGAATGGGTGCGCACCGCCAGTTGCGATACTAGACAGTTGGGCACGTTCACAGTTGAATGTATTCATATGCATCGTAAAAAGAAAGGTCTCCTGTACATGTCAGACTAAGAAAAACAGGATTTGTAGCGCTCGCGTTCCAGTCCCACACAGCGTATGTGCTAGCAAGGCCTCATTGCTGCACCTTCACTCCTTAATATCAAACATGAAACATTAGCATGGGGCAATTGTTATGAAGTGCTGTGCCATAGTTCAACAAGATTACTTGAAGGATTGTATATGGAATAAAACCCAGTCATCAGGATAACAGCCATATTACTTCTAACAATCACAATATAAACCAGCACTGCCTTCTTGTAAGCCATCATCAAATTGTTTATTCTTTCCTTTGATTGCAACTTTCCAACACAACATTGTGGCATGATGCATTTATCATGGCAATGTAATTCTCACAACTATGCACTCACAACTATGTAACGGGCCGTTCATTCAATATGAAGGGGTTGAAACTATTGAAAAATAACTTGAGGTAATCTTCCCTTTGAACGTGGACTACGTGTTAGCAGTGTGGGGGTGATACCCCCCACAACCATGTACACATGCAATGCAAATAAAAAGACACTTAGATACCTGCATGCCCCTCTGCACAAACCCACCTTACTCTGCGTGGCTGCGTACCCTCAGTGCTGCTTAAATTCAAGATTTTCAGAATTTCATGAAGGGCAAACAATTAAATATGAGAAAGAAATACCGAAAAGCATATGATGGAGTGCTTCCTTCATCAATGGTGCTGCAAATAACCAACACCATGGGGAAAAGTGTACACTTCAAAGGATGCTCGAGTCTCCATACACACTCCACTGTATGGGACGCCGCACTGGCCAAATGAAAACTGCACATCACATCAGACATGAACCTATGAAGCACAACTTTTGAATGCGTTAGGTCTTTGTGGAAAGTAAAACACGCACACCCTATTTAAGATTGTTTTTAAAAGAGATGGGCAAGTACACATGTCCGTGGTGCTAAGCCAATCAATGCATATTGTGCGTGGCATGCTACGAACATTCCCAGTTATATTGGACGCGTTCTTCCCCCGCTGTTATCAAAATAATATCTTTTTTTTTCTTTAAAAATGCCAAGATCAAAGCGGATGCCAAGTCACAGCGAACGTGTGGGGGGCGATCAGTGTGACAGGCCCCTTGTTCGATAGATGCGGTGGTTGATAAACGGCGTGTCCGCGAGACACGCTAGCTTTCATTTCCTGACCACAACATACTTAATTTGCAACAGCAGAGCTCAAGGGGTGTGACTGGGCAGTCCCCTCGCTCTGGCCTTTTGGGGTATTTAAGAAGGCGTCCTCGGGCGCACCAAACGGGAGCTCCTGTGCTATTTGCAGATAGGACAGAAAGGGTTTGGCGATGCCAGGGCGTGCTGACAAAATGATTCATGGCAATGCGTGCCCTCCCGTATTCTGGGCTCACTGCTGTAAGGTTTCCTCAGGGCAATAGCATTTTATAAGGAATGCAGTATGGTGTCCACTGGTGGGAACTGGAATCTGTGTACCCATATCGTATAGACTGGATGTTCTGTATAGCTCTTGTTGTCATTATATATTTTTTTTAAACTCCCATCAATTCTGTTAATAGCCAAAAACATGCAACATTGCCTCGCAACCCAGGGTCTAGCTTCGACCTGCATAAGAAAAACATTTCTCTTGTCCAGTGCAACGACTCTAATATGATCTGGCTGCATATGTAATTTCGCACAGGGGAATCGCCCATCTAGTAAACATACTCGGCGCAGGGCGCTTTTCTCTCTCCGAATAACATTTCCTTGGACACATTGGGAGCCTTATTGATCGCCCACAGTCAACAAGTCCTGAATGCGGAATGCCATCAAATGAACCCCACAATAAACGTAAGTGCATTTAATGCTTCGCATAAAGAGCACATTGTGGAAGCCGCCGCTTCCGCCGCCGCCCGGCTTTCTGCTAAGGGGGGGGGGGGCACCACCCCCACCGCCTGCATTTCCCAGAAACTATTGTTGCCATTTCACACTGGCTAGCTTGTGCGTGATACTTCAAGCCCTTGACTCGTCTCGGGCAGAGTGGCAGAGCTCGGAATTGTACACAGAGCGCGGCCAGGAAAGCTGCAGAAATCCCTCAAGCTCCATTTTATCTGACCTTTTGTGCAGCGGGAAAAGGGGGAGGGAAGGGAGCCGGAGCGGCTAAAATCAAGTCAAATCGCGAAGCCCGATTCCTTCGCTCGGCTACAGTGAAAAAAGTTCAGAGGCAAAACAGCAAATGGACAAATAAATAAGGACACACAAAAGCCCAGCTTTTCTGCAATACTTAGGAGATAGTCAGCTGCGTTGTTTACAAGCACAAAGTCCTCACGAACCCCCACTGTATGAACACTGGCCGCAGTCCGCAATATAGCTAGGATTAAGAAAGGGGAGGCTCATGGCTCGGGTGTAGCTGTCAGTAAACACTCGTACTTATCCGCGCGCCTTTTTGTCTTCTCGGGTCCCTCCTTGTGTTTGATTTGCATGTCATCTTGAGTTTTCAGTACATCCACCAGACTCACATGCGACTTTACAAGTAATACCACCATGCACAAGAGGAATAACTGTGTGAATAGGACACATCCAGAAACAAGCAGGGATACGCCAATGCCAACCGAATGATACTCCAGAAATCACTGGTCTGCTACCACAAGGACACCTTAATATCCCGAAAAGGCGCCCTGTATTGGACAATGACATTAGGAGGTAGACATAGGCAAGGGGGCGCGGGGGGCCATGCACGGACATACCATAAACGCTAGTGCTGCTGATCATTTCTTGCTGGAGACACACACAGCGGAATCGGATTTTCACAGGCTGCAATTCCAAGGGTTGTTTTTCATTAAATGCACTTTTCCTCTCGGCGATCAAATGCCACTGCTGCCTCGGAACGCCGGCCCCTTTCGTCGGATTTTCATTTAATCTACCTGTGTACAATGAAAGTGGGAACACGACATCAAGGAAAGGAAAGACCTTGAAATGAAACGGGAAAGCGGGATAAGGAAGGGGACATAAAAGCATAAGACAGCGGATGCAAGTCCATGTCAAACCCTCCTCACTTCCAATGAAAAGCACAGGAGCGGCGGAGCAGCGGCGGGGCAGCGGGGGGTGTGGGATAGGGTAGGGGGCGTGGAAGTGTGATCGGACATTGAATTTACTATTAAAATAATGACACCTACTAATCTACCAACAAGACGGCAAACTCTGTGCGCCCCCACCTACCAAGGAAACACGCGCGCCTTGCAACATGTCTAGCAATCCACACACAGCGTTCACACAAAGTGCAAACAGGATCCGCTTAAAAATGTCCTCGCCAGCCTCTGCACAATGCTGCACTTTGAACTTCCAAACTCGGTTTCCTATTTATTGCGAGATGACCCTTTGCTATTTTTATGACTTCACTCCTCTGCATGGGGGAGAAACAAAACAAACCCGCGAACTTCGCCGTTAGGAGACGGGTGCAGTGAAAATGAAATCCGCTTTGGGGGAACAAGAGCTCGCAACTCTTAATCAGGAGCTCCGCTCTCCCTGACAATGACAGAGCGGCCCGCGAAGCGCCCTGCATAATGTGGTGGACATGCTGCTTGTATGCGGCAGATGGCTTCTTCGGGCAGGCTGGAAGTAAACGCGAGCTCTGGCCGCCGGGACTCAATGGTCATTTACTGTGCATCATTGTGGGGCAGCTGGCCCGCCGGGCACTTACCTGGGCTCGGTGGGATCGAGCTGGGGGCTCCGCGCAGAGGAGTGGAGCCCGGGTGAAGCTAAGGCGCCCGAGATCGGAGACCATTCCAAGTTTGCGAAGGGAGGGATGGCTCCGGTGTTGTGAAATATTTGATATCCCATGGAATGCGTGCGTCCCTGCTCCTCAGCTCTTTCCGGGGCTCCTCCCCTCTATGAGAGATTGGCGGTGTGAGTCTCAGCGCCGCCTCTTCACAGAGAACAGTGCTTCAGCCGAGCCTTTGCATGAACAGACAGAAGCAGCAGCACGCCGATCTGAGAGCTGTAGTGCTGATTTGAGTGAGCAGGCGCCCCTTCTTTCAATAAAAAGGATGTCAACTACTGTAACTGAAGGATCCCTGGCACACTTTGTGGTTTTGTGATGGCGAGAAGCAGCTTCTAATAGACGTTCTGTGGCAGGAATCATTCCTGGAGAAGTCGGATTTTCATTTGTTTGGAGACTATTATTCTTTTTGAAGCACACGCACTTGCCAACATTCTCTGACTAAAAAGCTGTAGGATTCTTCAAGTTTCCAAAATAATAATTAGCATATCATAACATCACAGGAAATAACATCACCAGTCATAAGGCCCTGAACAAAGACAGCATCAGGGCCTTTCCATCTTTTCAATTGATAGTGCCCCAGCAACTGTCCCCATGTTGGCAGACAGCAGTCTTATGACATAGCAATATACTCCTTTAATTCGGGACCTTTTTAATATATGCATTTTGCAGTGTACACATTACATGTTGCATTAGAGCCCTTCAGGGCGTTACCTCCCTCAGCCCTCTGTGGTGCGTGCCTTTTTACTCTGGCCGCTCTTCAATAACCCTTTGCAGTCAAATAAAAATCAATACATTTTCAGTGGACATTTAGGGTTTCAGCTCCCCGCTGGCTCTCTGTTTCGTGATGATAGGTGGCTATTAACTCCGTGGCTGTATCTATTTTTCTCCATTATGATGTATGGATCCCACGAGTCCCTCTGACTGTTGATCTCCAGTCTAAGAAAGGGGCCCCCAAACCATCATTTTGAAATGGGCCCCCACCAGCAGTGACACATCTTTAGCCGGCCCTGAACCACATGGTTCTAAGCATGACTTACAATGTGAAATAAATTGCAGAGGTTTTGGCAGCGGGAGTAAGAGCACGAGGGACTGCGAGAAAGGACATGAGAAACATAAGCAGCAACAAATTGGCCAACGCATGGGTGACCGGGGCAAAGAAAGAGTGAGAAAGAAGGACTAAAAACGTCAATAGGAAATAGAGAGGGCAAGGGGTAAATTGGGAACCAGATTGGGAGTGTAGCAGGGACAAGGTGTGTGAGTTGAGGTTGGCAATGGACAGGTGTATGAGCGTGCACATCACTCGGAGAGTGAGCAGATAGGCAAAGTAAGTTGTGATGGGGAATTGGTGAAACATGATGGGTGCTGTTGACTGGGAGAGGGGGAAACACAGAAGGGGAAAATGTGTACCTTCATAAGTGATAATGATCATTAAAGTTAATAACGTGGCGTTAGTAACCCATTCCACCGGCTACATCAGGAGTTAACGGCCAAGGTGAAGCGTGGGTGGTTAACAAAGGTGTTTTTTTAATCCAATGGCAATGTCACTTCATTGATCTTACTTGTGTCAAAGGTCACATGATGTCACTTCCTGGTAAAATCATTAGAGTTCAAAGCTATTCACAATCCTGCCCTCCAAGCAGGTCTGGATATTAGCTGCCAATCAGTTGTGAACCGGTTGAGACTGATGGGTGCACTCATTATGTAGTAGTTTTTGCACATCTCTTTTGTCACTTTTGTGGGATAAGGGAAACTAATTGTAGTTACATCTACTTTTCACACTCCTTGCGATGTAGTTTCAAATAGCTGCATTTCTGTCTAAAAATAATATCAGTCTATTGTTTCAATGTGGCTGTACACATCATTTGAATTTCAAAGCAACATCATAAGAGCAAGCAAGTGAAGTTGCATGTGCAGTCACGCATAGATGAAGACAAATAGGTCATGGCCGCAGTCTCATGCAGTGTTTTGTACACAATCACATATGGAGAAAAACAAATGCAATTTTTGTCACAATCAAATACATGATTGGAAAATGTAGACTCGTGTACTAGTGGGAACATTCGCAATTTATTTTGCAGATAATCATGTGTAGAATCAGACACATGTAGCAAGAGAAAAAACACATGCAGTGGTAGCCATATAGAGAAATATACACAATCTAATAGAGAGGCTACCATGCTGAAGGGCAAGAAGATTTCAGAATAAATAAAATCATATTTGTGAGCAGCGTGTCGAGGGTCGGTGCTTGTCATGTTGGGACTCCGGGAGCTCCAGATTTTGATCCACAGAAACGCAGAAGTCAGGAAACCCTGAAGAAAAATATTCACATAGGCTTGAGAGTTAAACACCCCAGGTAGATAGCACCACTCTCTCTCTCAAAATACAACACTCTCACTTTAAGGGAGAAAAAGTGACATTTTAGTAATGCAAAGAATGGGGTTGCCACGTTGTTCCCTCCAGCCAGCAGTGTTGCAGAGAGCATTAAAACGAATGATTTGCTGGACCCACATTGTTTCCAGAATCTGCACAAATTCAATGCACCCCTTCCTTTGTTGATTGAATCAAAGAAAAAACACATGTCTACCGCATTAGGGCAAAATGCATCAAGATGTTTTCTCCCACTCAGGAAAGCATTGAAGGAAAGACAATGATGCAATTTCTCCAACATGGAGGGAAAGAAAAGAGAAATCATGTCTTATCCTCAGCTAACCAGATAGTTTATAGGTGTAGCTTAAAACAGATGTAGGACTCAACTCTTGTTTGAGGTTTGTTTGCTAAATATTTAACAGCAGCATTGTAGGGTGAGCACGGATATGCATGAAAGACCATCCCCAGGCAATCCCAGACTGTTTCTTTGCCCCTTTATTGACTGGTCTTTATGTCTTGTCAGTACATTGACTTAAATAGAATGGAAGATTTGATGACCTCACTAGGGGGTAGTTCAGTCTTCACAATAAACACAACTATTGAGACTTTAAAGCCAGGCAAACTCAGACACCCAGGTCATTATAGAGTCATTGGTAGAAAGCCAGTGCAGATGTACCTGTAACACAATTAAGGTTTTTACACTTCTAACAACATTCATTTGAAGTAATTTTATCAATGTGACTTAATATACTTTTGGCAGTGCAAGCATTATTCTAAATAATTTGCTTGGACAGCAGACTACAAACATATGAGTAAATACATTGTTAGTTGCAAGGATTCTCTTCAAGAAACATACCACTGTAAAATATATTCAAGTTTTGAGAACGCAAGATAAAGTTGTTTCAGGATTGGGCACAACAGGAAAAATGGGTAGAACTGCTGTATTGGCAGCATGGGTGTCTTGCACACATTGATTCATTCCTCTCAGTTTTCATCTGTAAAGAAATCTATACACATGAAAATGAGCTAATGAAAAATAAAACATACACAATAAATACATGGACTGCATAATGCACTAAGCATTTGAAAGAAACAAATGCCAGGAACAGTTGTGATGTCAGCAGACCGGCTACATATAAGGTGTATTTGATCAGAGCAAATGAAAAGGCCAAAAATAAATCTGTTCAGGGATATTCAAGTATACAGTAAGCTGTATTAAATTGAAAACTGTTAGCCAGGGATGAAAAAGTATAATATATTTAGAGAAAAGTGAAAATTGAATTGAGGCCTACATTATTTCTGATTTCTACTTTACATGATTGAAAATTAGCCATATCCAATAAAACGGAGTAACTTGAAGTTTAGATTCTTATCCACAGGAGACTGATTGCAAAACTGTTTTAATGCCCCTGATTAAAGAACAACATAAAACACGGGAATGAGAAAAGGAAAATTCCTTTAAATGCTACATTCACGAATGAAACCAGCAACTTTCGGCTAGAAAGCAAAACTCAATTTAATCTGACCCCACTGAGGAGATTATTGTCACAAGGAACTGAAACCCAGGCCATGAATCTGGGCTATAAACATTATGACACTGCCTGGATTTGCCAAAGGCCAAATGTTATCTTGTTCCTAAAAAAATGGCCTTGCGAGTAAGAAATGCAGCTGATTAACAACCTTTGTCACAGGGTCCATCCAATGATTCCTTAAAAAGATAGAAATATATTTTGGAACCTGGGTTTACAGTGAAATGGCCCAAACTATCAGAAGCCTCAACAGCCTCAAACAGGCCTCCCATTAAGGATGCCATTCACACTTGCAGAGGCAGGGAGACTGTGGCATTTTTGACAGCAAGTTACTGCAATCACTCAAGCTGCACAAGACCTTTCCAACAAATGGCTCTGAGCAACTCAACTTCAAAGAACATTTGCCATGACAATAAGACCTCTCACTGATCATAAATAGCGCGGCTCTGAGCCTCAAAGGACCAACACTGTTTGAAAATACCATTTATATTTTGTGAACCCATCACATGGGAAGGACAAAAATTGCACTTTCAAATTTCACATATGGAATTACTTTCCTGCATATCCTTTGATATGAATGTCATACCAACATTCTTTTAAAAATGGTTCTGTGTGAAAAATCATATCAGCTGGATGTAAAAGGATATTTTTATGGTATTTTGTTCATTATGCTAATTATACCGATGTAGATATTTCTTAACAGAAATGTTGCACATCAGTGTTTTCTTTTATCAAGATTTTGAGATGGAAATAGAATATTTGAGTGAACGCATTAGAGTATAAAAATAAAACATCTGTCACACGCAAATCACATCGTGGTGAGAAGACAGTAACAACATTTGATTCACCTGATTGAGAGCAATCTGTCAATCTAATTAGAAACATAATCATGTTTGTAAGTGACTCCAATCAAGCAATCCCACTAAGTCAGTGCCTTGTCTGGGATGCCCAAAGGAAGCCCTTATTTATATATTTTTATGGCAAGTTATAATCTGGATGATGAACCCTTGTATAACACCCCTCTCTTAGAATCCCCCTTGACCCCACTGAGCCAAGAAGTAGGCTTGCTTTGCAAATTTAAAAGGTTTATTTGAAAAAATTAAACAATATATATATATATATCACACTTTTATAATAAATTAATAATTGATATCACACTTATGAATATAATGTTGATCAACAATGGGTAATCTGACACTAGCACACTTCTTTACAATCAATGAGGAGTTGGTATAGGATGGATAAGGCAGCGAAAATACTTTTATGGTTTCAAGGGAAAAGCAATGAGGAATGAGATGCAGTACAGAAATAACTTGATATGATTTTAGCAAAATATAATATAATCACTTTTTCTTTGGCAATTCACCCCCCCTCCTATGCAATGTAAGAAATGGAAGGAGAGCACACAGTCTTCAAGAATCCCAACAAAATGCAATACGAAACACAGTTCCCCCCTAGCAAGCTTAGAGAAAAACAGGTATGATTTTAAAACACAGGCCCAAAATGCTTTGAATGTGATGACAATGAAGTGAGAAATGTGCTAAAATGCTTTTAATTCCCTCTAGAGGTTCAGGGTGGCGATATCTAGTTTATATTAGTTCAGGCTCACTTTAGCAACGCTCTATGAGTAACCAGCAGGTTAAAATGAATTTTAGCAAAGGAAAGCAAGAAGCTGCTGATTTTTACACGTGGCTGAAATTGTGCAAAATGTCAAATCGCGGCAAATTTAATTGCGTGCGTCGAGCATAATTACAGAGGCACTATAAGGGGTAGGAAGTCGGTTCTAGGTTCGTTGGAAAGCCTAGAATCTTAGCTTTAAGATGAAATCTCGTTCCTAGCACAAACGGTTCCAGAGATATGGACGATTTTGTGAAAGTAGTTTTTCGGATTTGAAATTTAAAAGTTCAAAATGACAGGTGACAGTTTTCAGCTTTAAAAAGGACAGAATGACACACACGATTCCTATGAGGTAGTTCTAAATAGGTTAACATATTTTTCATTAGATTATTTTAAACTAAGAGATTAGTCTGGCACAGTCCTAGAGTACTCACACTATCTTTTTAAAATAAGCCGTCAAGGTCTGATCAGGTTGGACGGGACTTCCGGCGGGTGGTTCTGAAGTCCCGGCTACCTGGGTCAGCTCTGCTCTCTGGGTCTGTCAAGCACCGGTTCTGCTCACAACACTGCACAGTTCTGGTCTCTCTGGTCTCTCTGGATCTCTGGTCTCTCTGGATCTCTGGTCTCTGGAGGTTGATGGATTTGAAGTCTGGAGTCTCCCGACAAAGTGTCCCGCAAGAAAGTGGAAAGTGAATGTCCCCACCTGTCCTGCACTGTCTGCTTTTATGTGTTGAGAAAGTGGGTGTGTGCGTGGCATAACTGAGCCTGCCCCTCTCTACTTGTCATTGGCCCAATTCTCCCCTCTCCCATGATTGGGGGAAGGAAATGGATTGTCATTATGATGAGGACTGTTTATGGGTCAGAGGATCCTCCCCCTGTCAAATAGCACACAAATCTATATTTGATCCAAACACACATTTATCTATGTACCATTTTTCTAATATTATAGGTCCAGTTAACATATTTTCTGTAGTACCAAACCATCCGATCCCTGTCTTTGTACGATGTCGTGTCCACTTTTGACAGAATTCTGCCCCTTTTCATCCAGATAATGACCTTTAAACCTTTCCAGATTTGACACAGCTGTACACCCACTTCTACACACATTCCAGTAAATTTTCATTTGTCTAGCTTAAAGACAGTGTCTGCAATATTAATAAATAGCGGGGGTCTGCCTCAGAACATGGTACAGAGTCCTAACGCCTTTTAAAATGTGCACGGAAAAATCCCAAGAATAATGATATTGTTTATATAATTTTGACCAGTCTGCACTATGAGTTATCTATCTTTTTAAAATTATGCCCTGGTCAAAAAGGGGTGTGGCTTCCCACATCACATGGTGGAATAACTGGTTTATCCACTTCCCCCAAGCTCAGCTGGCTCTCACAGGCACTGCCCCTCCCAGTTTCTCCCAAGAGGAAGCCATTTTACGACCCCCCCAATATAACATTTGCCTGAGTCCAGGACAGGGCTTTGTTCAACTTCATGCAGTCCCCAGGTGCCCCTCCCGTAACCCAATCAGAGAGGTGCCATCTCCTTTTGGCAGGAACAGCAGGATGCAGCTAGGCCTGGGAAGAGTGGCTGAGCCGGTTTCTCCTGTCGGGGGTAGTTGTCAGGCAGAATTCAGCTAAATGTCACTTTAGTTCCCAGTTTTCTACATTTAAATCCAACTTACATGCAGCTATTTTTTATATATACATTAAATAATTACTTCCTTCAAGTCATTTCAGAATATAGTTTTACATTGTATCCACCTCTTAGCAAGTCTTTCCTTGGCCTGGTTTGGGTTCATCTGTTCAGTTTTACACAAAAGTCTGGTGGTTTTAAAACGCTGGCTTTCTGATAGTGGTGAGCACCTGTACTGCATCCATTTTTGACATTAAGAAAATTAATTCCCCACCGTTCTGGGTTGCTTTTGGCAATCAGCATTGCCATTCCCAATGGTTTCAGGCTACTGTGTGTGTAGCCCAATGGTAGTTTTAGGCAGTGCCCTCCTGTGCTCACAACATAGTCAAAAATGGGTGGCAGCCTATTCTTCATGTTTTCCCTGTGCACTCTCTGGGGAGTTCTGGCCATCATGATGTTTTCAATGCCAGTAATGCACAGTTTTATGGTAGGGCTTGGATGCATGGGTAAAAACATCCCACAAGCCCCCCCTCTTGCGATGGCCATTCTGATCCTTCACTGATGGAACTCGCAAGATCTGGGATGTTTGCCTTATCTTCTTCCAATTCCGTAGATGGCACAGTTCAGCATCTTTTCCTCCCTCCAGTCGATCAATCAGTTCTCCCTACTGGTCCTGATGGGAGGATTGGGCGGTACCCCGGGCCCCTCGGATCTTCGCTCCCGGTCCCCAGGTCGCCTTCCGTGGTCAGTCTCCATGGTTTCATCTTTCCTAGGATGATAAAGCAAAAGCGGCAATACCTATTCATAGACATTTTTACACCACTGTTGATATAGTGGGGCGACATATACATTTTATAAATCATGAAAATAGATCATAGCATTCTTATTTTGAAAAACAAGATATCATCATGAAACATTTTTTTTTTATTAGGAGACAAGAACATATATATTCAAGAATCACAGAATTTTATATGCTATATGTGGAATATTTTCGGGTTGGAACTGAATTACTCTGGAGCGGCCCACTCTGGGATTCCAGTGGATTCCTCCAGTTGTTGCAGAGTGTGCCTGGGATGGCAACACTTCAGCTGATTCATATGGACCCACTTATCTTCCCCTTCCGCCAAATTACCTTTGGGGATGCGGATTTTGTAGGCAACAGGGGAGATCTTGTCTATAATTTCAAAGGGTCCCTTCCATGTAGGCAAACATTTTCGCTGTTTGGCCTGGTTCCTTTGGAAATTGTATAGATAGACCCGGTCTCCCACATCATATTCCTTCCTGGTGGTTTTCAAATCATAGTGCGTTTTCATACTCTCAGCTGATCTTTCTAGATTCCGCTGAGCATAGGCAAAAGCATGCTGAAGGTGTTTCCTTAAATTCTCCACATACTCATGAGTTGTGGAGGCATTTATCAGTGTCTGCTCTTGGGTTCTGTAGAGCAAATGCTGAGGAAGCACCATCTTGCGTCCGGTCATCAACTCAAATGGTGACATTTTAGTTGCAGATGAAGGGGTAGATCTGATGGCCATTAGGACAAGAGGTAATCGGATATCCCAACTTGGCCCAGAATCTGCCACAAACTTTTTTAATATGCTCACAATTGTCCGGTTGTAGCGTTGTACTGCCCCCAAAGAAGCCGGCCTGCAAGCAATATGTAGCTTCCTTTTGACCCCCAGTATCTCCCACATCTTTGTCATTACTTCACTGGTGAAGTGGCTACCCCTGTCTGACTCAATCCTTTGAGGTAGACCAAAACGGGAAAAGATGTGGTTAATCATCAGGGCAGCTGCTGTTTCTGCCTTGCAGTTTGGGGCCGGGAGACATTCCACCCACTTGGTAAACAAGCATGTGAAAGTCAACATGTACTTGTTTCCTCTAGACGAGCGAATTACAGGGCCTACAAAGTCGATTTGCAAATCTGACCATGGCAGTGTCATCCCCCTCTTTTGGAGAGGCGCACGGTGTGTGAGGGATGATGGCTGAAACTGTGCACACACAAGACACCCCTTCAAGTATTGGTCGAGGTCCTGCCCCATGTGTGGCCAGTATGCAATCTCTCTTAAGATTTCCAGTGTTGTGTGAAACCCCCTATGACCGGCGGTGGCCGCATCATGGGCATGACTTAACATCAGGCTTCAGAATGAGGTAGGGACCACCCACTGATCATGGCCAGCTTGGGATTTCCTTGCCAACAAACCGTCTTGGATTCGGAACCTTTTTGGACATTTCATCAACACTCTTAGGTCCTCCTTCCCAATGTAATCGGTATCTGTCAGGGGAAAGTTCTCAGGGTCCTCAATGTGTTGGTAAAACTTACCAATTATTGGATCCCCCTTCTGAGCTGTAATCAAATCAGCATCAGGGGTCTCCTTACTCCATTGTGCAGTTGAAATATCATTGTGAGCATTTGTCTGGGACCTAGTGATAGCAGTGACCTGGATTTCCCCCAACAGGGACTCTATTTCTATTAGATCCCCTTGGATGGCCCCGGTTTTGGCCAGCTGATCAGCTAAGTCATTTCCAGTTTTGTCTGGTCCCTCTACTTTAGAATGACCCTTGATCTTATACCAGTAAATGGTCATCCCACTCGATATGACCAGATCATCAATATTTTGGATTAACTTCCCATGTTTCAGGGGTTGGTTATTAGCCCATAACATGTCTCTGGTTTTCCAAATAACCAGGTGCTCCACGAACCCGTTCCGTACATAATCCGAATCTGTGATTATGACCAGTTTGTGGAGTTGATGTTGGACAGCAGTGAGGATGGCCTGATGCACAGCCATCAACTCTGCCACCTGACTACTTCGGGGACCAATTTTGTATCCAGCGGAGGGTTCTGGAAACTCCTTCACCCATGCATTCCCTACGCCGGCCACCAGTTCTTTCTCCCCGTTGTTGTCAACATGGTACGAACATCCATCCACATAGACAGTGGGCATTCCCTCACACTTGTCTTCTTCAAAGACTTTGTGTGGGGAATTAAGGTATGCTCCCATGTTGTCCTTGATTTTTAGACTTTCGTCCTCGAGACAGTTTTCTCTGGCACAATCATGCAAGTCAGCCAGACCTTACGCGAGGGGACTCTTCTTGTTTTGGCCATATCTGACCTCCACAGGAAAGCCTTGCATTGACAGAATCCAGGAAGTAATTCGGGAATTACTCACATTTCCGGCCCGGATTCTGTCACTTTGGAGATATTGCAGAGGCTGGTGTGGGGTCTCCACTATGATGTGTTCCCCCTGGATAAACGGGCGGTAATTCTTCAATGCCCACACCGTTGCCAGGAGTGCCTTCTCACAATCGTTGAATTTTTCCTCCACAGAGGAGAAAGTTTTGCTTGCATAGGAGATTACTTTATTGACCTTGTCATGCTTTTGGTATAATACTGCCGTCAAGCACGTATTAGAGAACCCTGTCTCCAGGAAGAACTCCTTGTTTCTGACAGGGTAAGCTAGGCAAGGTGCTTGTGAGAGGCTTCTCTTGAGTTGTCTTACTGCCTCGGATTGTTCTGGACCCCATTCCCACTTGACCCCCCCCCATCAAGAGATGAATCAGGGGTCTAGTGATCTCTGCGTAGCCCTCAAGGAACTTTCTGCTGTAATTAGTCAGTCCAAGGAGGCTCCTCAGTTCCCGTAGAGTTGTGGGATCCTTCAGTTTCTGGAGTGCTTCCACTTTCTTTTCCTGGGGACAGAGACCCTGAGGAGTAATCTCATGCCCCAAGAAATTAACACGGGTTCTACACCACTGTGCTTTCTGAAAGGAAAGTTTTGCTCCGGCGGCCCTCAACTGTGCCAGAACATAACGGATCTCCGCTATGTGTTCCTCCACAGATGAACTTTTGATGAGGACATCATCTACATAAGCCAGGTTACCCCTTGCACCCAGGTCGGGCATGGCCTTATGTAGGAAAATGTTGAATTCATTGCCGGAGTTGAGGTATCCGAAGGGAGTCCGGGTCCATGTGTACTGCTGGCCCCCAAAGGTAAAAGCCAGTTTGTATTGTGTGGGATGTTTTTATCCATGCAGCCAAGCCCTACCATAAAACTGTGCAGTACTGGCATGGAAAACATCATGATGGCCAGAACTCCCCAGAGAGTGCACAGGGAAAACATGAAGAATAGGCTGCCACCCATTTTTGCCTATGTTGTGAGCATAGGAGGGCACTGCCTAAAACCACCGTGGGCTACACACACAGTAGCCTGAAACCATTGGGAATGGCAATGCTGATTGCCAAAAGCAACCCAGAACTGTGGGGAATTCATTTTCTTAATGTCAAAAATGGATGCAGTACTGGTGCTCACCACTATCAGAAAGCCGGCTTTTTAAAACCACCAGACTTTTGTGTAAAACTGAACAAATGAACCGAAACCAGGCCAAGGAAAGACTTGCTAAGAGGTGGATACAATGTAAAACTATATTCTGAAATGACTTGAAGGAAGTAATTATTTAATGTATATATAAAAAATAGCTGCATGTAAGTTGGATTTGAAGGTAGAAAACTGGGAACTAAAGTGACATTTAGCTGAATTATGCTTGACAACTACCCCCGACAGGAGAAACCTGCTCAGCCACTCTTGCCAGGCCTAGCTGCATCCTGCTGCCCCTGCCAAAAAGAGATGACACCTCTCTGATTGGGTTAGGGGAGGAACACCTGGGGACTGCAGGAAGTTGAACAAAGCCCTGTCCTGGACTCAGGCAAATGTTTTATTGGCGGGGTCGTAAATGGCTTCCTCTTGGGAGAAACTGGGAGGGGCAGTGCCTCTGCTAGCAAGCTGAGCTTGGGGGAAGTGGATAAACCAGTTATTCCACCATGTGATGTGGGAAGCCACACCCCTTTTTGACCAGGGCATAATTTTAAAAGGATAGATAACTCATAGTGCGGACTGGTCAAAATTATATAAATAATATCATTATTCTTGGGATTTTCTCGTGCACATTTTAAGAGGTGTTAGGACCCTGTGGTGTATTCTGGGGGGTTTCTAGCAGAAAATAGGGTCTTACTCCAAATGTCTGCATGTTAAAAATCTGACACTTCATCAATTAATGTCCATACTCCTTGCGCACATTTGTGTAATTTTTGGTAAATGTCCGATATGGGTAAACCGACCAAAAAGCGCAAAATGTTGTCATTTCTGAATCCCAGCTCGCTGGAACATGGGGCTTGAACAGAGACCTGTCTTAATTCATCTGTAATATGTACATGTAATGTCAACCACTTGTGTATCTGGGAAATATGTATTTGAGTCAGAAATAGATTTGTGTGCAATTTGACAAGGGGAGGATCCTCTGACCCATAAACAGACATCATCATGATGACAATCCATTTCCTTCCCCCAATCATGGGAGAGGGGAGAATTGGGCCAATGACAAGTAGAGAGGGGCAGGCTCAGTTATGCCACGCACACACCCACTTTCTAAACACATAAAAGCAGACAGTGCAGGACAGGTAGGGAGATTCACTTTCCACTTTCTTGCGGGACGCTTTGCCGGGAGACTTCAGACTTCACATCCAGAGATCCAGACTTCAAATCCATCAATCTCCAGAACCTGTAGCAGAGAGGCCTGAATCCACAAGCTGAAACCTCTTCAGCAGGCCTCAAAACCAATCAAACTATTCAACAGCCGGGCGAGCTGTTTGAATTTTTTGCCAAGAATTTTTGCGAGAACCTGTAGCAGTATCCAGAAATCAGTGCTGTATCCGGAACCAGAGAGAACCACAAACCAGACCGTTGTGAGCAGAACCGGTGCTTGACAGACCCAGAGAGCAGAGCTGACCCAGATAGCCGGGACTTCAGAACCATCCGCCGGAAGTCCCGTCCAACCTGACCAGACCTTGACGGCTCATTTCAAAAATATAGTGTGAGTACCCACTGTGCCAAAACCAATCTCTTAGTTTAAAATAATCTAATCCAACAAACCTAGAAACGACTTGCTACTCCTTATAGGGCCTCCGTAATTACGCTCGACGCACACGATTAAATTTGCCGCAATTTGACATTTTGCACAATTTCAGCCACGTGTAAAAATCAGCAGCTCCTTGCTTTCCTTTGCTAAAATTCGTTTTAACCTGCTAGTTACTCATAGAGCATTGCTAAAGTGAGCCTGAACTAATATAAACTAGTTATCACCCACCCTGAACCTCTAGAGGGAATCAAAAGCATTTTAGCACATTTCTCACTTCATTGTCATCACATTCAAAGCATTTTGGGCCTGTGTTTCAAACTTCTACCTATTTACCTCTAAGCTTGCTGGGGGGAACTGAATTTCGTATTGTATTTGATTGCATTCCTGAGAACTGTGTGCTCCTCCTTCCATTTCTTACATTGCATAGGGGGGGGGGGGTGAAATGCCAGAGAAAAAGTGATTATATTATATTTTGCTAAAATCATATCAAGTTATTTCTGTACTGCATTTCATTCCTCATTGCTTTTCCCGTGAAACCATAAAAGTATTTTCGCTGCCTTATCCATCCTATACCAACTCCTCATTGATTGTAAAGAGGTGTGCTAGTGTCAGATTACCCATTGTTGATCAACATTATATTCATAAGTGTGATATCAATTATTAATTTATTCTAAAAGTGTGATATATATATATTGTTTATTTTTCAAATAAACCTATTAAATTTGCAAAACAAACCTACTTCTTGGCTCAGTGGGGTCGGGGGGATTCTGAGAGAGGGGTGTTATACAAGGTTTTATCATCCAGATTATAACTTGCCATAAAAATACATAAATAAGGGCTTCCCTTGGGCATCCCAGACAAGGCACTGACTTAGTGGGATTGCTTGATCTGAGTCACTTACAATTGGTCCTCCCTACTGACAGGCACGGTCCAGTATCCATTGATCAGGTCTATTGCTGTGAATACCTGTGACCCCTGAATCTGGGCCTGCCCTTGGTCAATGTAGGGCAGAGGCCATCGGGAAGTATGGACCCGTTTGTTGAGCTCCCTAAGGTCGGCGCAGAGTCTCCACTGGCCGTTTGCCTTCAATATTCCCAGCACCGGATTATTGAAGGTGCTGTGTACAGGACCGATTTATTCCCTGAGACTCAAGGTTCTTAATTATTTCAGTAAGGGACTTGATGGATGCGAGAGGCAAATGATATTGCTTCACAAACACTGGAGTCATTCCAGGGTCAGTGGGAATTGTTGTGGTGTGGATGTCGGTGCGACCACAGTCATATGAGTCTACCGCAAAGAGATCTTGGAAATCCAAGAAAACTTGTTTCCACTTTTGCTTCTGTTCCAGAGTCACACAGGCACCAGCTAGGTTGACTCTCTCTTCCACCGTCTGCCTGAAGCCTGGAAAGACGTCTGGTTTGGCTATCTCAGTGGCCTCCTCCAGCTTGGGTCGAGAAGTCCCTGGTCAGAGTGCTGATCTGGACTGGAGGCTTCAGGTGGGAAAGGCAGCCCTCATGGACCTGGAAAATCACCTCATCCCTCCTGAAGTCACAAGTCACATCTTCCTTACCATAAGGGCAAGAATTGTACACCATGAAGTTCCCCCCATGCCGGGTGAAACTCCTGTCTGGTGTTGTATTGTCTTCATTGTCATTGTCAAAACAGTCCTTGGGGATTGGTCCTAACAGTTCATTTCCTAAATCAATGGAGAAATGTCGGTCATCAACCGCCATTTCAATGATGGTGCCTGCGGCTAGAGTAATACTCTGTAAGCCGCTGTTATCCACCTCTATTGGAATGGTGTCATGTTCTATGTTGACTAATGGTGTTGGGTTTACCCCTAACCGTTGCTGTTGGAGAGAAGCATTTAGATGAATATAAGCATCAGGGTTTTTTCAATTTTTGTCCTCTTTTAACTTTCACTTCCAGGGAGAATTGCCAGGTCCTTTCTGGGATGGTGACTTCCTCTTTAAGCTGAATTTCAACTGCATAAGGTAGCAATTGAGCTGACCTAAATGCTTTTTCTTGATCATCAAAGCCCATGGGATTATCCGCTAATCGGGACCAAGCTTTGAAGTTTATTAGGCCCAAACTAATGGCGAAGCGATTCAGAATGTCACTGCCTAAGTAAAAGGCGGCAGTGACGTCTCGCATGACCCAACAATTATGGACTATGCTCTTGTTGCCAATGGAGATTTTGAGCATACACCTGCTTGGCAGGAGATGTTTGGAATTGGGTGTTTCCAGATCCATTTCCCATTTGTCTATCAGTTTGAATGTGGGAATGGCTGGATCTTTTGGGAGTTGGCGGAACATGGCTTCGCTGATGAAGCTCTTACCGTTGTTCACACACACTCGAGCGAGAACAGAGTCCTTCACATCATTTAACTGAACAGGGATGAACAACTGCTCTCCAATTTGCTGAATATCAGCCAGGATCTGAGCTGATTTCACATCTTTCTGGACTATAGGAGTGGGAGTGTCTGAATGTGGATTGGTAAAGAATTTCAGAGTGTTTCCTTCCAGTGTGGAATACCACCTTAAACTGGAAGGAAGGTTGATTTTCAGAAATAGAGAGGACCCCCCCATCACCAGTCTGTTGTCCTACTGCTATTACTGTCACGTCTGGAATTTGGTTGTTCTGGAAGTGAAATTCTACTTGGTCAGATTTGTGTTCAACCATGTGGCAGGTGCCATTGAAACTAACATGGTTGACACTCTGTTTTAATTTTATTGGTCGGCTAGTCTGGGTCCAGAGGACCTTGTTTACACAATCTATTAGGGGTGACCACCTTCTCAGGAGGTCATTCCCTAGTGAACAAGGGGTGCCCTCTGGAGTCACTACTATGACCGGGTGTTTCACCTTGTGTCGCCCAATTTTGATGTCCAAATCTGCAGTCCCCTCGACAGGAATTTCCTTCCCGTCAAAGTTCTGCAGTTGTCCAGGAAGAGAGGTGAGAGGAGTACGGTAATTATCCCCCCTTCCTGCATTCAGTTCATCAAAGGCCCTTTTGGACAGAAGGGTAGCTTTGGATCCAGTGTCCACCAGCGCCAAGATTGTACCCTACCCCTGTACTTGTACCGGGGCATAGTATCTTCCCTCCTTCTCCTCAAGGGGGCACAGATAATGCACATTTTCGGACCACTGGTGGGCTAATTTTCTGGTTTTGTTCATTGCTAGCGAAGAGATTTGGGCAGAATTCTGTGGAGAGCCTGGGGAATCTGAAAGAAAAAGTAGGCAACTGGAGATAGTTTTGGGTTCTGGGCCACCCCCCCCCCTTTTTGGAGGCAGTCAATATGATGGGTTGGACCCATGGGATTTTGGTATTGTTGGTTCTGGGATAGAATGATGGGCGGCGACAGCTCAATCCCCACATCTACACAGTCTGTTGATTCGGTTTTAGGTTCCCCTGGTTCCGGTTCTGGGCCGCCCCTGCCTTTTGGTAGGCAGTCACCAGGATGGGTTTGAACAAGGGGTTTTTGGTTATGTTGGTTCTGGGATAGGATGATGGGCTGCGACAGCTCAATCCCCATATCTACCCAGTTTGGATTGGAATCTCTTGGGACCCATTTTTCCTTGGGAGGAGTTCCTCCATCTCTGAAGGAGAAGATCCTTTTCCCAGGATCTTCTGAGGATCCCTCTCCCTCAAATTGGAAGACCTGTACCTCCTCCACAAAGTGGGTCTGTTTGGGTCCTTTGTTTCTCCTACCCGCCCTATGCTCCTTGGGAGGCAGGCTTTCAGGGGCAGGAGATTTTGTTTCTGGTTCCTGGTTTTCCAGGGGCTGTTTACAAGTTGGGAAGGAACCTTCCTCCAAGGCTTTACACCCCCCTTCCCCTTGTGCCTCCTCCCTGGGAACCGGTGGGTTATCGGGGTGCTGCCCCCGTCATTGCTCTGGAGCACCAGGTCCAGAGTTTGGGGCATTCTGCGGTGGCATGCTCATCTGAAGGTTCTGTTGAGCCCTCAGTATGTGACCGAGATCCCGTGCCATATTTTGGACATGGCGCTCTAACTGGGAAACCCGCTCAGGCTTACATGGGGCTCTATTTTCTCCCCTGGGCTGATCCCGGGAAGGGTAGCTATCCCTTCTCTGGTAATACCCTGGGTTGGGAAGATTTGGGTACCCCTCCATCCTTGGCTTCCCCTCTCCTGGATTAGGTTGTCTGGTCTCAGGGAATTGGGGAAAGAAGGATCAATGGTTTTGGGGTTGGAAATTGGGTGGATTCCTGGGAAAAAAGTTCTGCCCAGTGTTTGGGGAATTTCTGCCCTCCTGTAGGATGTTTGGAGGGAAGTTCTCTGGGTTAGGTACTTGACTGGATCCTCCCTTGGGCTGGAGGAGTCCTCACATAACCCAGGATGGGTCGGTTTCCCTTGTAGAGGGACTTACATAATCAGGTTGAGCGGGGGACCCTATTTGTGGGACTACTTCCTCGACTCCCTGTCTGTGACTGGCCCGAGGGCCTTCTGGGCTGTGAATTATTTGGTGCAGGCAGGTTTTTAGCCCCCCCCCATCTCCAAATCTAAAACGGGGGCAACCTTTACCTCTGCCACCTTGGCAGCAGCAGGGGTGCTGTTGGTTTTGGGGTTTTTCTGAGCATTACTTTTATTTTCTATGGGCTTCTGCACCTCATAGATCCGGGTGGCTTGCTCAATGACCCAGTCTAAAGATCTTTTCTCATGAAAATCTCTCACGAGCTGGGTCATTATGTACTTGGGAAGTGCATGGAAAAAAGTATTGACAAATTCTCTGCTGTCCGTGCGCACCCTTGTGGTGGTCTGCGCAAAGGGACGCTTCAATTCTTGCACAAATTCTTGTGGGGCCTGATCCTCCCCACATTGCAAATTGTAGGCTGCCTTGCAAGCCTCTTGAGGATTTCTATGAACAGAAAAATGTTTCAAGATGGCCGCCCTTTATGCGGACCATCTTGAATGGTTTTGGTCCTCCAGCCCAGCAAAGAAACTGGAGCATTCTGGGGAGAATGTCCATTTGACGTACTGGATGCAGCTACTGCTGTCCTTCAAATGGAAAGTCTCCATCATTTGCTCATCGAGCGCCAAGTGTTCCCAAACAGAATACTTGGCGTTCTTATGATAAGGCGTGATGACACTCCTTATTGCCTTTATTTGTTTCAATGGGTCCTTAAGCAAGGCCCTTTTTTGCCTTATTGGCCTTTTTGGTTCGGGTAACCCTGGTCCATTCATCCTCTGATGCCGAAGCACTGCTCCCAGACGTGCCCGTCTGATCTTCCAGGTTTTCCCGGATTCTGCGAGCCTGGGAATGGCTGGCAGAATGTGGGGACCTGGTCTCATGTGTCCTGTAACGCTCAGAGGAGTCTTCAGATCCCTTCTTGCTACCAGGATTTGATGGGTACCCCCCCACTGACCTAACCGGGCAGAGGTTTTCAGGATGCCCTTAATGGGCGTACTCTCCTGGGGTTCCCCACTAAATTGCACTGTGCTTGGGTGCCGATACCCGGATGCCCGCCCCTGCATTCCTGGGTTGTACTGGCCTATGAGCCCCATACTTTTGGCTGGATAGTAATCTGCCATCCATGTGGCCCTGTGCTCATGTGCGCCAGGGGACATGGGGGTGGCAGAGGCCAGGGACTGAGAGAGATGACGGCCTCCGGTACTAGGGCTCCTGAGGTTATGCTCAGGCGTTTCCCTTTCCCAGCAAACTTCATCTCTGTCAGCCCCTGCTCCCTGTTGCAATGCAAGAGCCTGCACCTTCAGTTCCTCAGTGAAGGCCTTACTAGACTCTATCAGTCACTCCTGCATCGCTACCTGTTGCTGGAGCCGATCATTGTGCTGGCAGAGAGCCTCATTCTCTCTCTGTGCCTCCTGATTGGTCCTGGAGTACTGGGCCAGTCTTTGCTGCAGGAGGGTTACCTCCTTAGTCCCATCCCTACTGTCCTGCTCCTTTCTTGCCAGAGCCTCCTCCACCCTCCTGGTGTGCTCTAGCAAGTTGTGATGCTCTTTTTGGAGGTCACCCAGCCCCTGCAGGGCCAGGTGATTTTCTTCAATTTTTTCTTTTAATTGGCAGGCTTCCTGGCCTAAGGTGTCCCTTTCCTGACTAAGAGCCTGCATCTGTGCCACCAGGTCGTCCCTCTGCCTTTGAACGGCACCAGCTTTCTGGCGCTCTTCCTGAAATTCTGTCTGGGTGTCCAGGTCTTTCAGAATCAGTTTATTGCACTCCTCTTTTTCTCTGTCCAATTGGCTTTGCAGGGTGGCTACCTGCTTTGTGCATGCCCTGTTGAAATCTATCTGTTGCTCCAGCTTTTTCTGGCTCTGCAGTAAGGAGTCCAAACTGTCTTGGTGCTCCTTCTGCAAAGCCAGAATTCTGGTATCCTGGTCAGCCTTTTCCTGTTGCAGGATATCCATATCCTCCTTCATTTTAATGATGTATTGTCTACTCTCGTTTTCTGACTCCTGGCTTCTGTGCAGCCTCTGCTCAGAAGAGACCAGGTCAGATTGGGCCTTTTCTAACGCCATCTGTTGCCTATTTGCCAGATCTTGGCCTTCAGCACATTTGTCCTGCATCGCTCCCATATATAGATACAAATATGCCCCTATCCTGGCAATCTTATTGTGTTCATCTTTGGCCTTAGGAGCCATATATAGTTCACTCAGGGCCACATGTAGGGACCCTGATCTCTCCACATATCTGACCCAGTTGTAGTGATCTGTTGTGTGATCGCCTGCACCCATACATTTTGGTCCTGTTCAGACCATTCACCTCTCACAAACAGTTTATGTAAGAGGTGCTCCCTAGCTATATTCATATCTACCAAGGTCATCATTCTGGAATTTGAGTTTCTTCCTGACTTACAAAAGTTTGTATTTTATTTTGCAAAACAGACCGTTTCCTTAGAGCGTTCCTTAGAGGAGTGCTTTCACAGTGTAAAACAGCGTGGTGATCTAACCGGATATGTGTATGCGGTCAGTTGACACACTGTATTAAGCTGCACAAGTGGTAAACCTAATACAGAATCCCCGGCTACGAGCCCCCACTTTGTAAGTGACTCCAATCAAGCAATCCCACTAAGTCAGTGCCTTGTCTGGGATGCCCAAGGGAAGCCCTTATTTATATATTTTTATAGCAAGTTATAATCTGGATGATGAACCCTTGTATAACACCCCTCTCTTAGAATCCCCCTTGACCCCACTGAGCCAAGAAGTAGGCTTGTTTTGCAAATTTAAAAGGTTTATTTGAAAAAATTAAACAATATATATATATCACACTTTTATAATAAATTAATAATTGATATCACACTTATGAATATAATTGTTAGGGTTGGCTCTTATACTTGCATGTGTGCTGAGCCAGGATTGATGTCACCATCAGAATGTAGGCTGTGAGTCTGGAGTGTGAGATTAGAATGTTTGGGGTTGAATGGGTTCTAACCCAGGCAGTTAGATTATGTGAGCCTGGGTGGTGGGAGCCAGTGGGCTCCTGTCCCTTTCCTCTTTATCTCCTAATGACTTGTTGACATCTGATCCTGTAACCTAAGAAGCTAATAAAGTAACCACTATGCGTACCTGGCCTGTGTATCCTGAGTGTCCCTTGGAGTGAACCCTATGACCAAGAGCCGGTCATAACAATTGGCGACGAGGATGGTCCAAGGTATGGTGAAGGAGGACCTTGGAGTGGACACCAAGTGAAGCAAAAGGAGATACAGGTACCTGTGTGATGTCATGTGAGAGAGGAGAAGAGACTCTGCTGCGGGGGGTGCAGGCAAGAGGACAAGTGAATGAAAGGAGAGAGGGAGAGCCCACTGCCCCCCATAGACTGTTTGCGCCCACCACCCAGGGCTGTTTGAGCCAGTCCACCAGGCTGGAAGGGACAGCCTGTCAGAGGAGACTCCTGGGAAGAAGGTAGAGTGCCCTGTTTGAGGCCAGGAGTCATTAGAGGCTGTCCAAGAGTCTGGAGAAATGGAAAACACCCAGGGCTGTTTGAGCCAGTTCACCCAGGGCTGGAAGGGACAGCCTGTCAGAGGAGACCCCTGGGAAGAAGGTAGAGTGCCCTCTTTGAGGCCAGGAGTCATTAGAGGCTGTCCAAGAGTCTGGAGAAATGGAAATTACCCAGGGCTGGAAGGGAAAGCCTGTCAGAGGAGACCCCTGGGAAGAAGGGAGAGTGCCCTGTTTGAGGCCAGGAGTCATTAGAGGCTGTCCAAGAGTCTGGAGAAATGGAAAGCACCCAGGGCTGTTGGAGTCAGCCACCATGTACTGCTTTAGTCAGCCACCAGGGCTGTTGCAGGCGGCCACCCAGGGGTGTCAGAAGCATCCTGCCCCATGGAGCCTGGGGCAAGGATGGCCTGTTGGAGTCTGCCAGGAACAGGCCCCCTGGTACATGAGGAGACATTGGCAGGGTTGTATTAGGCTGCCCAAGTGTGCCACCATTTCCTGAGTGACTATGCCAGCATTATTTAAACAGGGGAAGTGTAATTTCCATGCCAAGTAAGCGTAATTGTGCCTTTTTATGCACCTGGAAGGCTAAAGGTTTTAATGAGTATAGACGCTATGCTGATTTGGTCTGAAGTGGGGACCACGCAATGAGAAAACGGTTACTGTTTGGGTTTGGGTATGATAGTAGTTTTTGGGGATGATTAGTTTATGCTTGCAGAAGAAATTTTGGAGTTTCATTTAAAAGTAAAATGTCATAATGGATTGAGCAACGATGTGGCAAGCAGTGACTGAAGAATACTGTTGTGCATTAGTAGTGAATTACCATGAGAAGTATTAGTGAGAATGATGATGTTGCACTTAGAATAGGAGATGCATTTTATTTTAGATGTAACCATTTTGAGGCATTGCAGGTTGGTTTTAGAGTTGGCCCCAGTTGGCAACATGGACGTTTAGGTCTCATTTAAAGTCGGTTTCCACATTTGTGTTGTGACAGGGGTTGTGTGTGAGTGGCACATATGAGGTTGATTGAGGTGAACAATCAAAGGGTGTTGATCCTATTATGCTTAGTATAACGTTTTGAGGCATTTTAGCATATTAGGTTACCTGTTTAATGGCGACATGGACTTATAGAAAATGTGACTTGGATGTAACATGTTTCAATGTTCTGATCATCCTAAGACTATGTTTTGCTTGTGTGTGTGTGGTGTGAGATTTGTGATCTTAAAGCACAATAAGAGTGATGTTGGTCATTAATGGTTACCACAATCTTTGAGTCATTTCAGCATTTAGAGTTGCCCATGCTTTGGCAACATGGACTTTTAGGAAATGAGATCTGCAATTTATAATGTGATTATTGATATGTCATTGTAATGCTTACTATAACCATTTTTGAGGCATTGTAGGCGTGATGTTCTGTTTGTGCATGTATGGATGTGCAACCCATGATGACTGCCAGAGTGACTGCAGCGCTCCTTAGCAGTTAACATTCTATGCCGGGGTTGTCTGTATTTTGAACATCCTGTGTTTGTGTGTGTGTTGTAGCAGTATGTGAATGTTTTAGTGTTGGTGCATGACCAGTGTTGGGTTTTGAAATCTTTTTTATTGTTTTTTGGAATATGTTTTAATTGATGTACATGACCAGGGTTGGTCAGGGGACTCTGCGGAGTTGGAGGTGTTTGGTGTTTTGAGGCCCTGTGGGGTTAGTGATGTTACTAGTGGTAGGCTAGTATAGAACCTAGTTGGAACTTTGATTAATTGGTTAGTGACTCTGAGGGGTCCAGAGGTACCTAGTAGGAGACTAGTACCATAAGCTTTGCAAAGCTGTGTTTTTGTGATGATTGGTGGCTCTGAGGAGTTCACATGAAACCTAGTGAAGCTTTTATGTTGTTTTGGATTGTGGCTCTGCGGAGCAGTCCAGAGGCATCTAGCAGGGGACTAGTGCCTGAAGCTGTGTGAAGCTTCTATGTTGTTTTTGAAGGTGTGTAGCTCTGCAGAGTTTACTTGAAGCTGTGTGAAGCTTTGATGTTTTTGGTGACCCTGGAGTTGTTAAGGTCCAGGGATTGCTTGGAATTCTGGAGATGCAAGTTACATTGCATTTAGTGTTTTCTTTTAACTTTAGGTGACTTTTGGAATTGTTCTTGAGTCCGCTCTTGATTAATTTCAGAAGCCTGGCAACGTTTCATCTGCAGCTGTGTTCACTTTGGGGTGTTTATTTGGTTTTGAAGGGCTCATTTGTCTGGCCAACATTTGTAGCGTTATGCTAGTGGTGGTTGTTTAGTGACAGCTGGTTGCGTTTCTTTATTGGTGTGATGAGGTGAGTGACTGGTGATTAGGTGTGTCTGTGTTGCTTGAATTTTGGAATGGATTTGACAGCGGCATGAGTTGTGACTGTGGTTTCTTGGTGACCCAGGTAGATTGTTGGGTTGTTAGTAAGTATCTTGCGCAGTTATGACAGTACCTGGTTTTTCCCTGTTTTGGGAGTTAGTACTCGGAAGTGGCAGTCCGAGGTTCCTTTGTGGCAGAGAGGAACGGAAGGAGCTTTGTGTTTGGTTGGTCTTGGTAGTGTTGTGGTTTGTTTGCCGAGGTGGGCGGTTAGTGCTCGAAAGTGGCAGTTCGAGGTTCCTTTGTGGCAGGCGGGAACGGAAGGCGATTTGTGATGTTTTGATTGGTTGGGAATGTTAGTTGTGGCGGCTGGGACTGTCATAGGATGTTAGTTACGCCTGTTTGTTCAATCTCTGGGGTTAGCGGAACTCTGCTGAGAGTGAGGTGTGTCTTGCTGTTGTGAAAGTGTGTGTTGCTCTTTATGCAAGAGGAGGAGGTGTTAGGGTTGCTTTCTCTAAGTGTGTGTTTGAGGTGTGTTTGTTTGTTGTAGGAAAGGAGGTGTTAGGGTTGGCTCTTATACTTGCATGTGTGCTGAGCCAGGATTGATGTCACCATCAGAATGTAGGCTGTGAGTCTGGAGTGTGAGATTAGAATGTTTGGGGTTGAATGGGTTCTAACCCAGGCAGTTAGATTATGTGAGCCTGGGTGGTGGGAGCCAGTGGGCTCCTGTCCCTTTCCTCTTTATCTCCTAATGACTTGTTGACATCTGATCCTGTAACCTAAGAAGCTAATAAAGTAACCACTATGCGTACCTGACCTGTGTATCCTGAGTGTCCCTTGGAGTGAACCCTATGACCAAGAGCCGGTCATAACAATAATGTTGATCAACAATGGGTAATCTGACACTAGCACACTTCTTTACAATCAATGAGGAGTTGGTATAGGATGGATAAGGCAGCGAACATACTTTTATGGTTTCAAGGGAAAAGCAATGAGGAATGAGATGCACTACAGAAATAACTTGATATGATTTTTGCAAAAGATAATATAATCACTTTTTCTTTGGCAATTCACCCCCCTCCTATGCAATGTAAGAAATGGAAGGAGAGCACACAGTCTTCAAGAATCCCAACAAAATGCAATACGAAACGCAGTTCCCCCCTAGCAAGCTTAGAGAAAAACAGGTATGATTTTAAAACACAGGCCCAAAATGCTTTGAATGTGCTGACAATGAAGTGAGAAATGTGCTAAAAATGCTTTTAATTCCCTCTAGAGGTTCAGGGTGGGTGATATCTAGTTTATATTAGTTCAGGCTCACTTTAGCAATGCTCTATGAGTAACCAGCAGGTTAAAACAAATTTTAGCAAAGGAAAGCAAGAAGCTGCTGATTTTTACACATGGCTGAAATTGCTGCAAATTTAATCGCATGCGTCAAGCGTAATTACAGAGGCACTATAAGGAGTAGGAAGTTCTAGGTTTGTTGGAAAGCCTAGAATCTTAGCCTTAAGATGAAAGTTAAACCTCGTTCCTAGCACAAACGGTTCCGGAGATACGGACGATTTTGTGAAAGTAGTTTTTCGGATTTGAAATTTAAAAGTTCAAAATGACAGGTGACAGTTTTCAGCTTTAAAAAGGACAGAATGACACACACGGTTCCTATGAGGTAGTTCTAAATAGGTTAAAATAGTTTTAATTACATTATTTTAAACTAAGAGATTAGTCTGGCACAGTCCTAGAGTACTCACATTACCTTTTTGAAATAAGCCGTCAAGGTCTGGTCAGGTTGGACGGGACTTCCGGCGGGTGATTCTGAAGTCCCGGTTACCTGGGTCAGCTCTGCTCTCTGGGTCTGTCAAGCACTGGATCTGCTCACAACACTGCACAGTTCTGGTCTCTCTGGATCTCTGGTCTCTCTGGATCTCTGGTCTCTCTGAATCTCTGGTCTCTGGAGGTTGATGGATTTGAAGTCTGGAGTCTACCGGCAAAGCATCCCGCAAGAAAGTGGAAAGTGAATGTCCCCACCTGTCCTGCACTGTCTGCTTTTATGTGTTGAGAAAGTGGGTGTGTGCGTGGCATAACTGAGCCTGCCCCTCTCTACTTGTCATTGGCCCAATTCTCCCCTCTCCCATGATTGGGGGAAGGAAATGGATTGTCATCATGATGAGGTCTGTTTATGGGTCAGAGGATCCTCCCCCTGTCAAAATGCACACAACTCTATATTTGATCCAAACACACATTTATCTATGTACCATTTTTCTAATATTATAGGTCCAGTTAACATATTTTCTGTAGTACCAAACCATCCGATCCCTGTCTTTGTACGATGTCGTGTCCACTTTTGACAGAATTCTGCCCCTTTTCATCCAGATAACGACCTTTAAACCTTTCCAGATTTGACACAGCTGTACTCCCCCCTTCTACACACATTCCAGTAAATATTCATTTGTCTAGCTTAAACACAGTGTCTGCAATATCAATAAATAGCGGGGTTCTGCCTCAGAACATGGTACAGAGTCCTAACGCCTTTTAAAATGTGCACAGAAAAATCCCAAGAATAATGATATTATGTATATAATTTTGACCAGTCCGCACTATGGCCCTCATTACGACCCTGGCGGAAAGTAACTGACCTGACCGCCATAGCGTAAATAGCGTTTCCGCCATTGCACGATGGAGTAAAGTGCGGCTAATTCTGACCCATCGGGCACGAGCATTACGCCATGGCGGAAGTGCAAAGTCCGCGATGGCAGAAATGTCCCCAAAACGCCCCTCACCGCCGTCGTACGGCGCCCTAGGTGCAATTCCGCCACCCATCATAGCGGTCACCGTAATGAGCGGTAATCGCAAAATACGGTGACCGTAAATATACGGAAACGGAAGTAAAAACATGGGGCCGGAACGGGAAACAGCACGGGAAACAGCACGCCGTACACCTATAAAATCAGAATCCCAACACAACCATCAAAAATCCGACCCTGAGACACATCCCAACCCGTTAGCCACCCTAGTTAAAACAATCAAAATGGGAAAAGTTGCTAAAAAAGCGTGCGACCGCAAGCGGCAGGTCCACTTCTCCCATGAGGAACTCACCGTGCTCCAGGAGAATGCTGCCATCGTCTTCTCGACGCAAATGACCAGGACGGCACTTGCGAACAAGAAGGCCATATGGGCCCTGGTGGCACAGCGGGTAAGTGCGGTGGGGACCGCACCCCACAACCCACAGCAATGCAGAAAGCGATGGAACGACTTGCGGATACGCGTACGGAGCATACTATCAGCCAACCGTAACATTGCCACAGTAGGGGTGGGATGGCGGTTGGGCTATCTATCATGCTGACAAGGTCAGCGTGTGTCATGTCCACAATGGCGGTTATGGTGTCCCGGTCCAAACGGTAGAGGGTGTGGATCTGCTCAGCAGTGAGGTTGAACGGATGAGCTCGGAGGCGTGGGATTGCGGGCTGCCTGCATGGTGGTAGTGGCTGTGCTGGTGGGCCTTGCTGGCCCTGCCTTGCCCTCCTCCTCCTCCTGCGTCTCCTCTGTGCGGCCGGTTGTTGTAGTAGTTGGTGTTCGTCTTCTTCTTGAAGTTGGAGTACTTGCAGTGCTATCAGGTCCCCCAGGGCCAACATCGCTAGTCCTGCCGGTAGCATTTTGGAGTGGGTGTGGTTGTGGGAGGGGGTTGGGTGTGCAATTTATGTGTTTTCAGGCTGTATAGCCTCCACCTGTGGTGATTCATTCCACCTGTGCCAGCTGCAATCCCCTTTGGGCGAGCACTGTACTGAGGTTCACCGACGGGCGGGGCGTCCCATTTGTGAGTGAAGCCAGTTGCCATTTTCACACACTGCCGCACTACATGGATGAATTTGTGATTTCAAGCGGTCACAGATGCCTGTTCGATGTGATGTTGCAAATGAGGAATTCGAAGGACAGCGCTTTCGGTTTTCAGCTAGCGGCGAGGAGACGCCCACAGGTCTGACTGCAAATATAACGTTCAATTGTTTAATGTCCTTGGGACAGGGGCCATGGCGAGAATGCAATGATTGATATGAATAGTATGGGATGCGCAATAGCGTAGTGGATGATAAGGCAGGACGTTCCCAAATACATGTTACTTCACAACACTAGAATTCCGGCCTGGAGCACAGTGGATTTTGCAGACTGCATTACGCACAGACTCAATGGAAATTTCAAATGTTATGTGAGTAAATAATCAGGCGTTTTTATACCGGGATGAGGGAATGATGTATGGATGCATGGACAGATGATTTAATTGAGAGTTTGCCATGTACATGGCTTTTTGGAATCTATCCCCTTCCCCTGCGCTATGTGATGCAGAGCTGCCATAGTGGGACCATCGTCTATCTGCCCTTGTTGAACCCTCCCTGTCTCGACGCGCCTTCCAACACTTGTGTCTATGCACGTTACTAATCCCATCTAATGGATTCTGTTTTAACAGACGCATGCACACAAACACTCGTTTGTAATAGTGTTTTCTCCTCGATTTATATTGTTATGATTGGCAAGTGATTTTTGGGTGGAAATAATCCTTTTGAGTGGGCTAGCATGCATATGGCTGTAGATTTAGTGTGATCATTGAAGTGAGTAATACAAATGAAGTTCTGATGCCCATACTATTCTTTTTCATTTCATTTGGGTGACAGGTATCTCCTCCCCTTTTGCCGCTGCCATCTGTATGCCACTCCTGCAGATGGCTTTTACTCCCGACACCTGCTGCTTCGAGTTAATCAGTGGAGCACCATTACGATCTTATGGGACGATCGCCAATGGGCCACATGCCCTTACGCAGTACTAGTGGCTAGGAGCAACATATCAACCTTTCAGCTGGACTAGTGCCTACCTAATGGGACGGCCCTTCGGTTCTAGGCGCTTCCATGTTGCCTTTTTGAACGTGAATGTAGCCCCTGTGTACCATGAAGGAACAGGGCGTCACACAAGGAGAAGCTGGTCATTTATTGCGGATGCAGCCCACAGTAATGAAAATATTTTGGGGTTTATACCTAATAGCTGTATGGGCTTGGTGAATTTGATGTGCATTAAAATTTTATTCTGATATTAACCGTGTAGCGTTATTCTTTGCAAGTAATGTAGCATATTCCTATTTGTGGAGCGATGTATTGTGAGTAGATCTGCATTGGGTTCCGGCTTCTGAGTATAGTTGCGTGGTACTGTACTGGCCGTGTTTGCCTACGAAGCCCAGTAAGGTCAGGGATAGGGGCTGCCATTATGACTGTTTTAATGATGTCATGCTCAGGGGCGGGGGATTAGCTTTTGTGTAACAGATGCCGGTCAGCCAGGTGGATTGGTGGAATGATGTGATTATCAGAAAATGGCTGGTCACAGGTGCCTGTGTTTGCGTGCGTTTCTTGAAGGGAGACTGAGGTCATGTCCATTGGGATAGCTTCTGTATTCGTGCCATCTGTGCCCTGCAGCTCCCATTGGCCCCTCTTGAGATGAGCCTGGCTGCTCAGTCACTCTGCCAACTTGTGTGGTACATGCTTATGCTGATGGTTGGTTTGTTTACTGGCAAGAGTACAGGGCTGGTGCAGTCTCCCTCAGGATACTGCTTTGAATGTTGCCTTACACTGGTGTCAAGCGATGGGGGCCTGTTGTTGTTTTGTTTCATATTTCAGTTCATATTGCTGTACTTGAACCTTCACATGCCTGTGCTGCATCAGTACGGCAATGGTGACATGGCAAATATGGATGGCCACTCACAAGGCATTTGGAGCCCCTACATTCATTTGTTCGTTGGCATGCATGGGTGACTTGTACATTTCACTGGTTGCATTGTGTAACTTCATTGCACCTACGAGGAGTTGTGCAATGTGGGCAGGGAGTGGTGTACAGGCACTCAGTAGGGCCATTTACGGTTGGTTCACGATGCCGTAATTCTCACCATGGCGGAATGGTACTTTCCGCCATGCTTGATGGCGTTAAGTAAATGTCTGCTGGGGTCAGAATTCGCGTACCGTTGCGCCATGGTGGTAATTACGGTTTTGCATGGCGCGCGTGCGCGTACTTGGTGCAGTTAGCGTTGGCGTTCACTACGGTGTCGCTAATGGCATCGTACTTTACGGTGACGGGTCATAATCGCACCGAGTGGTATTCGATGGCGGTATTACATTTCCGCCATCGTTTTTCGATTTCCGCCAGGGTCGTAATGAGGGCCTATGAGTTTTCTATCTTTTTAAAATTATGCCCTGGTCAAAAAGGGGTGTGGCTTCCCACATCACATGGTGGAATAACTGGTTTATCCACTTCCCCCAAGCTCAGCTGGCTCTCACAGGCACTGCCCCTCCCAGTTTCTCCCAAGAGGAAGCCATTTTACGACCCCCCCAATATAACATTTGCCTGAGTCCAGGACAGGGCTTTGTTCAACTTCATGCAGTCCCCAGGTGCCCCTCCCCTAACCCAATCAGAGAGGTGTCATCTCCTTTTGGCAGGGGCAGCAGGATGCAGCTAGGCCTGGGAAGAGTGGCTGAGCCGGTTCCTCCTGTCGGGGGTAGTTGTCAGGCAGAATTCAGCTAAATGTCACTTTAGTTCCCAGTTTTCTACATTCAAATCCAACTTACATGCAGCTATTTTTTATATATACATTAAATAATTACTTCCTTCAAGTCATTTCAGAATATAGTTTTACAGTGTATCCACCTCTTAGCAAGTCTTTCCTTGGCCTGGTTTGGGTTCATCTGTTCACTTTTACACAAAAGTCTGGTGGTTTTAAAACGCCGGCTTTCTGATAGTGGTGAGCACCCGTACTGCATCCATTTTTGACATTAAGAAAATGAATTCCCCACAGTTCTGGGTTGCTTTTGGCAATCAGCATTGCCATTCCCAATGGTTTCAGGCTACTGTGTGTGTAGCCCAATGGTGGTTTTAGGCAGTGCCCTCCTGTGCTCACAACATAGGCAAACATGGGTGGCAGCCTATTCTTCATGTTTTCCCTGTGCACTCTCGGGGGAGTTCTGGCCATCATGATGTTTTCAATGCCAGTAATGCACAGTTTTATGGTAGGGCTTGGATGCATGGGTAAAAACATCCCACAAGCTCCAGAAAACCACAATTGTTTGATGTAAAATCTCAAAGATGACATCACATCAAAATGGAGGGAAACTGGGTTAGAATATTACTGCCACTGGTCTGATATGCCCAAATAGTACAAAGTAAATAGTTTAGTGTGATGTCACTTTTGGAATACCGTCCACTCACAAAGACAGACCAATCAAAATACAGAAATGATACACACGTAAATGGAGTGGTTTCTCATCTACACATGACCAAACCCATGGATTGAACCCACTGAGGATGAACCGATTGATAGACTGACTGGAATAAGGATTGAAAGGAGAATTGACAATAACAGGAAGGAGAATGCAATAGCTTGCTTTCCTTTGGACACGTTGTGGATTGTGCCATGTCCAAAATATTGCACGGGATCTGGGTCACATACTGAGTGCTCAACAGAACCCTCAGATGAGCATGCCACCGCAGAATCCCCCAAACTCTGGACCTGGTGCTCCAGAACAATGACAGGGGCAGCACCCCGATAACCACCGGTTCTCTAGGGAGGAGGCACAAGGGGAAGAGGGGTGTAAAGCCTTGGAGGAAGCTTCCTTCCCAACTTGTAAACAGCCCCTGGAAAACCAGGAACCAGAAACAAAATCTCCTGCCCCTGAAAGCCTGCCTCCCAAGGAGCAGAGGGGGGGTAGGAGAAACAAAGGACCCAAACAGACCCACTTTGTGGAGGAGGTACAGGTCTTCCAATTTGAGGGAGAGGGATCCTCAGATGATCCTGGGAAAAGGATCTTCTCCTTCTGAGATGGGGGCACTCCTCCCAAGGAAAGATGGGTCCCAAGAGATTCCAATCCAGACTGGGTGGATGTGGGGATTGAGCTGTCACCGCCCATCATCCTATCCCAGAACCAACAAAAGCAAACTTCCCTGGTTCAAACCCATCCTGGTGACTGCCTCCAAAAAGGCAGGGGCAGCCCAGAACCGGAACCAGGGGAACCTAAAACCGAATCAACAGACTGGGTAGATGTGGGGATTGAGCTGTCACCGCCCATCATTCTATCCCAGAACCAACAATACCAAAATCCCATGGGTCAAACCCATCCTGATGACTGCCTCCAAAATGGGGGGGGCGGCCCAGAACCCGAAACCATTTCCAGTTGCCAACTTTTTCTTTCAGATTCCCCAGGCTCTTCACAGAATTCTGCCCAAATCTCTTCTCTCGCCATGTCCAAAACCAGAAAGTTAGCCCACCAGTTGTCCAAAAATGTGCATTATCTGTGCCCCCTTGAGGGGAAGGAGGGAAGATATTATGCCCCGGTACAAGTACAGGGGCAGGGTACAATCTTGGCGCTGGTGGACACTGGATCTCAAGCCACCCTTCTGTCCAGAAGGGCCTTTGATGAACTCAATTCAGATAGGGGGGAGAAGTACCAAATTGCCCTCACCTCTCTTCCTGGACAACTTCAGAACTTTGACGGGAAGGAAATTCCCGTCGAGGGGACTGCAGAGTTGGACATTAAAATTGGGCGACACAAGGTGAAACACCCGGTCATAGTAGTAACTCCAGAGGGCACCCCTTGTTTACTAGGGAATGACCTCCTGAGAAGGTTGTCACCCCTAATAGATGGCGTAAACAAGGTCCTCTGGACCCAGACTTGCCGACCAATAAAATTAAAACAGAGTTTCAACATCGTTAGTTTAAATGGCACCTGCCACATGGTTGAACAAAAATCTGACCAAGTAGAATTTCACTTCCAGAACAACCAAATTCCAGACGTGACAGTAATAGCAGTAGGACAACAGACTGGTGATGGGGGGGGTCCTCTCTATTTCTGAAAATCAACCTTCCTTCCAGTTTAAGGTGGTATTCCACACTGGAAGGAAATACTCTGAAATTCTTTACAAATCCACAATCAGACACTCCCACTCCTATAGTCCAGAAAGATGTGAAATCAGCTCAGAGCCTGGCTGATATTCAGCAAATTGGAGAGCAGTTGTTCATCCCTGTTCAGTTAAATGATGGGAAGGACTCTGTTCTCGCCCGAGTGTGTGTGAACAACGGTAAGAGCTTCATCAGCAAAGCCATGTTCCGCCAACTCCCAAAAGATCCAGCCATTCCCACATTCAAACTGATAGACAAATGGGAGATGGACCTGGAAGCACCCAATTCCAAACATCTCCTGCCAAGCAGGTGTATGCTCAAAATCTCCATTGGCAACAAGAGCATAGTCCATAATTGTTGGGTCGTGCGAGACGTCACTGCCGCCTTTTACTTAGGCAGTGACATTCTCAATCGCTTTGCCATTAATTTGGACCTAATAAACTTCAAAGCTTGGTCCCGATTAGCGGATAATCCCATGGGCTTTGATGATCCAGATAAAGCATTTAGGTCAGCTCAATTGCTACCTTATGCAGTTGAAATTCAGCTTAAAGAGGAAGTCACCATCCCAGAAAGGACCCGACAATTCTCCCTGGAAGTAAAAGTTAAAAGAGGACAAAAATTGAAAAACCCTGATGCTTATATTCATCTAAATGATTCTCTCCAACAATAAGGGTTAGGGGTAAACCCAACCCCATTAGTCAACATAGAACATGACACCATTCCAATAGAGGTGGACAACAGCGACTTACAGAGTATTACTCTAGCCGCAGGCACCATCATTGGAATGGCGGTTGATGACCGACATTTCTCCATTGATTTAGGAAATGAACTGTTAGGCCAAATCCACAAGGACTGTTTTGACAGTGACAGTGATGAAAATACAACACCAGACAGGATTTTCACCCGGCATGGGGGGAACTTCCTGGTGTACACTTCTTGCCCTTATGGTAAGGAAGATGTGACTTGTGACTTCAGGAGGGATGAGGTGATTTTCCAGGTCCATGAGGGCTGCCTTTCCCACCTGAAACCTCCAGTACCAATCAGCACTCTGACCAGGGACTTCTCCACCCAGCTGGAGGAGGCCGCTGAGATAGCCAAACCAGAGGTCTTTCCAGGCTTCAGGCAGATGGTGGACGAGAGAGTCAACCTAGCTGATGCCTGTGTGACTCTGGAACAGAAGCAAAAGTTGAAACAAGTTTTCTTGGATTTCCAAGATCTCTTTGTGGTAGACTCATATGACTGTGGTCGCACCGACATCCACACAACAACAATTCCCACGGACCCTGGCATGACTCCAGTGTTTGTGAAGCAATATCACTTGCCTCTCGCATCCATGGAGTCCCTTACTGAAATAATTAAGAACCTTGAGTCCCGGGGAATAATCAGTCCAGTCCACAGCACTTTCAATAATCAGGTGCTGGGAATGTTGAAGCCAAACTGCGAGTGGAGACTCTGTGCCGACCTTAGGGAGCTCAACAAACGGGTCCATACTTCCCGATGGCCTCTGCCCTACATTGACCAAGTGCTGGCCCAGATTCAGGGGTCACAGGTATTCACTGCAATAGACCTGACCAATGGATACTGGACCGTGCCTGTCAGTAGGGAGGACCAATACAAACTGGCTTTTACCTTTGGGGGCCAGCAATACACATGGACCCGGACTCCCTTCGGATACCTCAACTCCAGCAATGAATTCAACATTTTCCTACATAAGGCCATGCCCGACCTGGGTGCGAGGGGTAACCTGGCTTATGTAGATGATGTCCTCATCAAAAGTTCATCTGTAGAGGAACACATAGCGGAGATCCGTTATGTTCTGACGCAGTTGGGGGCCACCGGAGCAAAACTTTCCTTTCAGAAAGCACAGTGGTGTAGAACCTGTGTTAATTTCTTGGGGCATGAGATTACTCCTCAGGGTCTCTGTCCCCAGGAAAAGAAAGTGGAAGCACTTCAGAAACTGAAGGATCCCACAACTCTGAAGGGAACTAAGGAGCCTCCTTGGACTGACTGATTACAGCAGAAAGTTCATTGAGGGCTACGCAGCGATCACTAGACCCCTGATCCATCTCTTGAAGGGGGGGTCAAGTGGGAATGGGGTCCAGAACAATCCGAGGCAGTAAGACAACTCAAGAGAAGCCTCTCACAAGCGCCTTGCCTAGCTTACCCTGTCAGAAACAAGGAGTTCTTCCTGGAGACAGGGTTCTCTAATACGTGCTTGACGGCAGTATTATACCAAAAGCATGACAAGGTCAATAAAGTAATCTCTTATGCGAGCAAAACTTTATCCTCTGTGGAGGAAAAATTCAACGATTGTGAGAAGGCACTCCTGGCAACGAAGTGGGCATTGAAGAATTACCGCCCGTTCATCCAGGGGGAACACATCATAGTGGAGACTCCACACCAGCTTCTGCAATACCTCCAAAGTGACAGAATCCGGGCCGGAAATGTGAGTAATTCCCGAATTACTTCCTGGATTCTGTCAATGCAAGGCTTTCCTTTTTTTTTAGATAATGCCAAAACAAGAAGAGTCCCTCGCGCAAGGTCTGGCTGACTTGCATGATTGTGCCAGAGAAAACTGTCTCGAGGATGAAAGTCTAAAACTCAAGGACACCATGGAGGCATACCTTAATTCCCCACACAAAGTCTTTGAAGAAGACAAGTTTGAGGGAATGCCCACTGTCTATGTGGATGGATGCTCTTACCATGTTGACAACAACGGGGAGAAAGAACTGGTGGGCGGCGTAGGGAATGCATGGGTGAATGAGTCCCCAGAACCCTCCGCTGGGTACAAAATTGGTCCCCGAAGTAGTCAGGTGACAGAATTGATGGCTGTGCATCAAGCCATCCTCACTGCTGTCCAACATCAACTCCACAAACTGGTCATAATCACAGATTCGGATTATGTACGCAACGGATTCGTGGAGCACCTGGTTAACTGGAAAACCAGAGGCATGCTATGTGCTAATAACAAACCTTTGAAACATGGAAGTTAATTCAAAACATTGATGGTCTGGTCACCTCGAATGGTATGAACATCTACGGGAAGAAGATCAAGGGTCATTCCAAAGTAGAGGGACCAGACAAAACTGGAAATGACTTAACTGATCAGCTGGCCAAAACCGGGGCCATCCAAGGGGATCTAATAGAAATAGAGTCCCTGTTGGGGGAAATCCAGGTCACTGCTATCACTAGGTCCCAGACAAATGCTCACAATGATCTTTCAACTGCACAATGGAGCAAGGAGACCCCTGATGCTGATTTGATTACAGCTCAGAAGGGGGATCCAGTAATTGGTAAGTTTTACCAACACATTGAGGACCCTGAGAACTTTCCCCTGACGGATACCGATTACATTGGGAAAGAGGACCTAAGAGTGTTGATGAAATGTCCAAAGATGTTCCGAATCCAAGAAGGTTTGTTGGTAAGGAAATCCCAAGCTGGCCATGATCAGTGGGTGGTCCCTACCTCATTCTGAAGCCTGATGTTATGTCACGCCCATGATGCGGCCGCAGCCGGTCATAGGGGGTTTCACACAACACTTGAGATCTTAAGAGAGGTTGCATACTGGCCACATATGGGGCAGGACCTCGACCAATACTTGAAGGCATGTCTTGTGTGTGCACAATTTCAGCCAACATCCCTCACACACCGGGCGCCTCTCCAAAAGAGGGGGATGACACTGCCATGGTCAGATTTGCAAATCGACTTTGTAGGCCCTGTAATTCGCTCGTCTAGAGGAAACAAGTACATGTTGACCGTCACATGTTTGTTTACCAAGTGGGTGGAATATCTCCCGGCCATAAATTGCAAGTCAGAAACAGCAGCTGCCCTGATGATTAACCACATCTTTTCCCGTTTTGGTCTACCTCAAAGGATTGAGTCAGACAGAAGTAGCCATTTCACCAGCGAGGTAATGACAAAGATGTGGGAGATATTGGGGGTCAAAAGGAAGAAACATATTGCTTACCGGCCAGCTTCTTCTGGGTCAGTAGAACGCTACAACCGAACCATTGTGAGCATCTTAAAAAAGTTTGTGGCAGATTCTGGGCCAAGTTGGGATATCCGATTCCCTCTGGTCCTAATGGCCATCAGATCTACCCCTTCATCTGCAACTAAAATGTCACCGTTTGAGTTGATGACCGGACGCAAGATGGTGCTTCCCCAGCATTTGCTCTACAGGACCCAAGAGCATACACTGATAAATGCCTCCACAACTCATGAGTATGTGGAGAATTTAAGGAAACACCTTTAGCATGCTTTTGCCTATGCTCAGCGGAATCTAGAAAGATCAGCTGATAGCATGAAAACCCACTACGACCTGAAGACCACCAGGAAGGAATATACTGTGGGAGACCGGGTCTATCTATACAATTTCCAAAGGAACCAGGCCAAACAGCGAAAAAAATTTCCTACATGGAAGGGAACGTTTGAAATTATAGACAAGGTCTCCCCAGTAGCGTATAAGATCTGCATCCCCAAAGGTAGTCTGGCGGAAGGGGAAGACAAGTGGGTACACATAAATCAGCTAAAGTGTTGCCATCCCAGGCACACTCTGCAGCAACTGGAGGAGTCCTCTGCAATACCAGAGGGGACCGCTCCAGATTAATTCAGTTCCACCCTAAAATATCCCACCTATAGTCTTTAAAATATTATGATTCTTGTATGCAACTGTCTTTGAATTATATCTTGTTTTTCAAAATAAGAATGCTATGTCTCTTGATTTATAAAATGTACATGCCGCCCCACTAGATCAATAGTGGGGGAGAAATGTCTACGAATAGGTATTGCCGCTTTTGCTTTCTCATCCTAGGAGAGATGAAACCATGGAGACTGACCAAGGAGGACGACTGGGGACCGGGAGAAAAGATCCGAGGGGCCCGGGGTACCGCCCAATATTCCCATCAGGGCCGGCGAGGAGAACCGATCGATCCAACCGGATGAAGGAAAAGATGATGAACTGTGCCATCTACGGAATAGGAAGAAGATGATGCGGACATACCAGCGCGTGGATCAAAAAACATCCTCTGCACCCGACTCCCCCTCGACTCGAAATCAAAGCGCAGTCGGGCGGGGGGGCTTGTCAAGGGTTTTGACCCATGTTGAATCAATAGACATTTGCGCCAGAATCCTGGAGAACCGCGCAGTTTTGCGCACAGCAAAATGGTCCGCTGACCTGCCACCCACCAGTACGAACGTGATAGGCCAGGAGTGCCATGAGTGAAATGTGTGCCAAAGGAAAAACAGCAGTGCTGGTTGGCTAAAAAAAAATGTGCTTTAAAATCACCTTTGTTTCCCTGAATGCAAGCTAAAAATGCCTATTTCAAACATTGCAGGATATTCAAAAATCTTTCTGAACACCAGCAGACATCTGTCATGATGCCTACCTCCAAGGAGCCAGGCCCAGCCCAGCAACCCCAGAGGCAGACATCATTTTCCCCAAGGACGTCTCAGCGGGCCCAAGTTGGGGCCTTTTGGACGCAGTCCTGGCGCCTTCGGCGCCAGGCTCATTCTGGACCCCAGTCCTGGCGCCTTAGGCGCCAGGCTCATAAAGCAAGACATGTGTGTAAGTGTTTTAATGTGCACTTACCTGAAGCAGACCGTGCTGCTACATCCAGGCCCTCTTGAGGACTGAATGGGCCTACTTTATCTTTTGGACTACTTTATCTCTCGGGTGTGGCCTGAGGAAGAATACATACCTGAGTGGAAGGATACATACCTGGAACTACTTTACAGGCTATTTAAACCACACCCAAAGAGCAGCACATGCTTCGCGTTGTTCTGCATCTAGCAGCTGGACGCTCACCGTGTTTGCTCCTGCATTCGGACTTCTGCCACGCCTGCCAGCATCCTGATCACCTACAAAGGAAGAGAAAGAGAGAATAGGAGAAGGAAAAGACTTTACCTGCAAGATCTGCATTCCGGAGTCAGCTCGCCGACGATCCTGCAAAGGAAGACACTTAATTTAAAAGCACATCGCATCGACCGCCGCAGCGCCGCATGGCGCCTCCATGTTCAGCAGCGATCACCCGGATTCGCAGCCACGCTTCCACGCCTAGGGAGAAAAAGACAAGAGCAAAGGTGAGAGAGAGAAGGGAATGAGGAAACCAAAACCTCCATGTTAAGACTTACCTGTTGGGTCATTCCCTCTTCATTTCGGGTCCGCGCCGCATCCAGGTGTTTCCGGACCCCGGCCCCTATGGGGAAAAAGACATTAGCGTCAATGAGCGAATGAAAAGACATTACCCAAAAACGCTCATCAAGACTTACCTGATTTCTACAGGGATTGCATCTCGGGTCGGTGCCTTTTCCCCGGCATTCCGTACCCCGGCCCCTATGGGGAAAAAGACATTGACATTAGCATATTGATGCAAGGACAAAAGGGGAACCTTTCAAGGAACTTACCTGGAAGCCAAGCAAGTTTGGTTCTCATAAAACCAAGAATCCAGTGAAGTAACTGGATACCAACGCGCCCCTGCATCAGAAGCAGGAAGGAGAGCTCGCCCTTCAAGACCCTAAGGTGAGACGCCACGGGAAGCACTGAAGGGTTTCGAGGAGGGTGAGAGGGGAAAGGGGGAGGCTGGTAGCATTCCCCGCAGACAGTTAATCCCTTATTCTCACCTACAGAAGGATACTTTTGCAAGCCGGACAAGCAGGAGTTGGGAGTCCGGTCCAGTCCATCTTCTGAGCCCCGCGCAACACCTTAGAAGAGGTCACAGCAGCACGATCCTGGCCAGCGCCTCCGTGGGAGTCAGGTGAGCGTAACAACATCTGGCAGAATGAAGTTTTGTGTGCATACAAAATCTGGAAAGATGAAGAGCCCAAAACAATGTTTATAACAAAACTGGCTGAGCTGTGGATGTCAGCAGCTTAAGTTAAATGGACAGAAAGCCACTAAAATCAAAATGTTTAAAATAAATGAGTGACCTACTTTTGAGTGTAACATAGGTTGCAACTCTTAAATGTCATAGTTTTGAACTTAGAATCAGCATTCTAGCTGCATGGGTAAAAATTGTAAGTTTGATTTGAATGAAGAAAAACTGGGAACAAAAGTGACATTTAGCTGAAACCTGGCTTAATGAGACTGGATTCTGCCTGACAACTACCACAGATAAGGGGTTGAAGTTGATCAGCAGCTGTGTTCCCAGGCCTGGCTGCATCCTGCTGCCCCTGCCAAAAGGAGATGACACCTCTCTGATTGAATTAGGGGAGTGGCATCTGGGGACGACAGGAAACTAAACAAAGCACTGTCCCTGGCTCAGGCAAATGTTATATTAGGGGGGTTGTAAAATGGCTTCCTCTTGGAAGGAGAAGTGGGAGGGGCACTGCATCTGTGAGCAAGCTGAGCTTGGGGGAAGTGGATAAACCAGAAATTCCACCATGTGCTTTGGAAAACCACACCCCTTTGGGCCAGAGCATAATTTTAAAAAGATGGATAATTCATAGTGCGGACTTGTAAAAATTATATAAATAACATCATCATTCTTGTGATTTTTCTGTGCACATTTTAAGAGGTGTTAGGACCATGTGGTATGTTCTTGGGGATAGTAGCGGAAAAAAAGGTTGTTACTCCAAATGTATGCATGTTAAAAATCTGACACTTTCTCATCTGAAACCCATATCCCTGGTGCACATTTGTTTAAAATCTGGAAAGGTTTAGAGGTCGTGATCTGGATGAAAAGGGCAGAATTCTATCATAAGTGGACACAACATCTTACAAAGACAGGGATCGGATGGTTTGGTGCTACAGAAAATATGTTAACTGGACGTATGATATTAGAAAAATGGTTCATAGATAAATATGTATTTGGGTCAGAAATAGATTTGTGTGCAATTTGACAAGGGGAGGGTCCTCTGACCATAAACCTACCTCATCACTCTGACTCACAACCCAGTTCCCCCAATCAAGGGAGAGAGGAGGAACTGGCCAATGATAAATTGAGAGGGTTGGGCATAGAAGATGAGCCAAACCTCCCACTTTCTAAACACATAAAAAGAGCCACTGGAAGCCAGATAGGACTTTTCTTTTTCACTTTCTGCGGTGCATTTTGACTTCAGACTTAACATCCAGAGATCCAGACTTCAAATCCATGAATCTCCAGAGACCAGAAATTAACTCCAGAATTTGTAGCAGAGAGGCCTGAATCCACAAGCTGAATCCTTTTCAGCAGGCCTCCAAATCATTTGCAAACTATTGAACAGCCGGGCAAGCTGTTTGAATTTTTGCCAAGAACTTTTGTCAGAACCAGAGATCCAGACCGCTGTGCAGAGCCGCTAGCAGAGCTGATCCAGAAGGTAGAATTATCCAGTGAGCAGAACCAGGCAGAGACCGTCCGTGGCGAAGTCGCATTCCTGTCCAAAATATAGTGTGAGTACCGCCAGAACTGTGCAAAACCCAATCTCTTAGTTTTAAATAATCTAATCCAAACTATTTTAACCTATTTAGAACTGCCTCCTAGAATCGTGTCATTCTGTCATCTTTAAACCTGAAAACTGTCATCTGTCATTCTGAGCTTTAAAATTTCAAATCCGAAAAACTACCTTTACTAAATCGGCTGTATCTCCGGGACGGTTTGTGATAGAAGCCACATTTAACTTTTATATTGAAGCTGAGATTCTAAGCATTCCAACAAGCTCTAGATCAACTTGATACTCCTCATACTCCCTCCGTAATTGCGCTCGACGCACACGACTAAATTTGCCGCAATTTGACATTTTGCTTAATTTCAGCCAAGTGTAAAAATATTTGTCCTTGCTTTCCTTTGCTGAAATCCGTTTCCAACCTAATAATCCCTAATTAATCATTGTAGCGTGGACCTGAACTCATTCCAAGTATCTATCACCTACCCTGAACCTCCTATATGGAATTAAAAGCAATTTTAGCAAATTTCTAACTTCATTGCCACCACATTTAAAAGGATTTTGCCTGTGTTTAAAACTCCTACCTGTTTTCCTCTAAGCTTGCTAGGGGGGAACTGAATTATATTTGATTGCATTCCTGAGAACTGTGTGTTTTTCTTCCATCTCTTTACCTTGCATAAAAGGGGGGGGGTGAATTGTCAAAGAAAAGTGATTACATTGTCTTTTGTTGAAATCAAATCAAGTTTATTTTCTGTACTGCATTTCATTCATCATTGCATTGTCTTTGAAGCCATAAAAGCATTCTCAGCTACTTGATCCTCTCTATATCACTTCTAAGCCATCAAAAAGAGTGTACCACTGTAACATTATCCATTGTTGATCACTATCATCTTCACAAGTGTGCTATCAAATATTAATTTACTATAAAAGTGTGATAGATATATATTGTTGAATTTTCAAATAAACCTTTTAATTTGCAAAACAAACCTACTTCTTGGCTCAGTGGGGTCAGGGGGATTCTAAGAGAGGGGTGTTATATAAGTGTTGTCATCCAGAGTAAACAAACTGGACATAAAAATATATCAATAAGGGTTTCCCTCAGCATCCCAGACTAGGCATTGACTAAGCTGTAGTGTTGAATTGAATCCGCTTACACTCTGAACCAATAAAGGAAAAAGGTAGAGGGATTTTAAATGCCATCAATTTTTTCCCACTTTAAATTCTCAACTGTAAAATGACAAATGTACTCTTTTTACACAGGAATGCAATACAAACACACGGTAGTGAATCAATACTGTTAACCAAGTGAATCCAAGGTTCATGAAAAGAACTTTGTTCAATAAATAATAAATGTGCAATTCTGATTTAGGGAGCGTGGAAAATTCCCTCAAACTAGATGTCACGCGATTAAAACATCCTACATTTCACAGATAAAATAGGGGTGTTGCAAGGACTTTGGGGAGGCACAATAATTCCTTGCTTGAATAAGGCTTCAAAAACAGGTTTATTCCCTCTTCCATTTATCTATGAATGGAATATTGTGGAATACACAGAAAAGCCTTGGCTGGGTTCAGAGAAATATGTACAGGTTCAACATTTAAAACCACCTGGTTTCCTTTGCATTTGTGGACCATTATTGTAGAGGAACCTGTTCCAACTGTGCCACTTGCAACAATAGAATGTCACCCAACAGTTCTCTTGTAAGACAGTCAAAACATACAACTACCTAAGTACAGGAATATCCAAATAAATGCTACAAACAGAACCATCAAATGTGCATCCCATTTTAGATAATAGATCCAGGCCTAACAGATTCACTAGCATAAGAGGTCTCAATAGAAAGTCATGATGTTCAGAAATAGGATCAAAGGGAAGTCAAAGGTCTTGTAATTGGGTGGGTTATAAATGGACCTCCAATTCCGCCACATTTATCACTTCATCTGAACATAGATGGGAACATTCAGCGTATCTCAGGGTGGAGCATGACACTTCAGTAGCAAATAAAGAAGACACAATTTTCCTAACAACACAATTATATAAGGAGTCAAAGGATCAAGCAGACCCAGCAGTACAACAATATTACTTGCCCAGTGGGCCTCCTATTGTCAATTAAACAAAGCAGGCAGTGGAGGTGAAATGGCTGCAAAAAAGAAGGAAGGAACTGAATTGACTACAACCTCTGCTTGGCATGTTGATTCAGGCATTCAGACTTCCAATGTCCACATTCGCTACAGTAACTACACTGATTGTTGCACGGCTTTGGCATCTGTCTATGTTGGGCTCCTGATTTCTGTACATTGACAGGTATTCCTCTTGCTCTCCCCCTTCCTCTTTCCCAGGAATTGGGGCCTGCTTGGTGTCCCACCCTTCCTTATGACGGTTGGAGCTACAGTCTAGCTTCTGTAGTCTCTTTCTGTCTCTCTGAATGTTCATGAAAGTGATGCATAGTTAAAACCTCAGCCAAGTTCTTGCCTTCCCAACAAATAAACATGTCTTTAATTCCCTCTGTGATTTTGGGCTGCAGCCCCATTGCAAATGCAGAGACCATAGCTTGCTTTGTCGTTATTGCCACAATGAGGACCCCCAAATACTGATCAAAACACTGTTTAAAGCCTTCAAGTCAATCTGTTGGGTGGTCACTCTTTTTCTTCTTCCATGAATTTATCTTTCTCCAATCTGTAATTTTGAGTCCAATCTGGTGCAGAGTCTTGTAAAATTAGCTGTTGGGGTTTCTTATAATGAGCAGTTACTTCTCTGTTGCAATTAAGTAAATGTGTCAGGTGAGTGTTCATGGCTGCTGGGTAAGATCTCCACAAATATGATTAGAATATTCTACAATGATTTGTAACAGATCTTGAAACTTAACAGTATGCTCACATAATTTAGAATATCTTTATTATTATTTTTATTTTTTATATTATTTAAACAGATTGTGTGGTTTCCTTATTTGAAACCTTTAACCTGAGCATGTCCGTTGTTTCATCATGATTCTTCGTTTGGTATACAGTATCTTAGTAGCAGTGCTTGGTAGCATCTTATTAGTTCTGGGTTATGTTGTTGATCTCCTCTGGTTTCTTAAGGATTAAAATCACTAATTTTATGAGTGCTAATGTCGTTTTCATTTTTTCTCCTTCTACAAGAGTCCTCCACCACTCATCGACATTCCTTGTCGTGTAGCTTCTAAGGATGTCCCCCAAGCACTGCTCTCGCTCTTTCCTTAAACCGGTACACTGTAGTATGAGGTGTTTCAGAGATTCTATCTCTCCTTTTTTTTTGCACATTCTGCAGCTTTCCCTGATGTCCAGCCTTTTTCTTCTTTGTAATATTTCTCCTGTTGGTAAAATTTTCAATCTGAATCTCAGGAAAAGGTCTCAGAAGTACCAATTGGGGAATAAAGTCAGATAGCTCGGGATCTGATTCAGTTTTCGTGGCTGGGCCCAGAAGTCTTCGTAACCTTTATATTTACAGTTATCTTCTTGGGTTTCGATCCAATCTGCCATGTATAGTTTCTTTTTAGTTTGTCTGGGTTAATCCATAAGTCATCCTCTGACTCGCTGAGGTTCACTAGGATCCCTCGACATGACTTTTGCCAGTCTGTTAGGATTACATCGGATTGATCTTTTAGGGCTTTTTTCAACACCCCAAATCCACCCGTAGTGTTTTCCTCAAGACATTTCCGATAGAAACTTAGTGTTTTCCATACCACTATTGTTTTGAGTGATGTCAGAGCCAGCTCTCTTCTTATCTGCTGTATTGGGGCTGATTTAGGCAGCTGTAAAGCTTTCCTCCAAAACAGACCCTCCAGGATTGACCATGTTTGAGCTTGTAAGGGGATTGGTGATTCTACCCCATATGTTAGTATTGGCACCACTTTCATCCTATAAAAGGCTATCAGAGGTGATAAGGTAAATCTGCAGTATCTTTTACGCAGAATTCTCCCTTGGGTAGCTAGATTGGTTGCTTTTCTTTTTAGCCCAGCTATTCTTGGCGTATTGTTCTTCGTGTTGTCTATACAGACTCCTAAGTACGTGAATGCTTCGACTTGCAGGATTTTTTTGTTTCTCAGGGACCATCCTAGTTTTTTCCCTCTGGCTTTATTACCTCCTGGGCCTAACTTCAGAATTCTTGATTTTTCTGGGTTTATAACCAGGTCATTTGAGTCCACATACGACTCTAATGATGTAAGCTGTCTTTGCAAGCCGATTTGGGTTTGGTCCATCAGGACGATATCGTCTGCTTAAAGCAGTCTCCCAATCGGCGTTCCTGCTATTTTTGGTGGAAAGCAGCGGGTGGACTCAAATGAATCTTCCAGATCTGATGTGAACAGGTTGTACAGTTCCGGTGCCAGCGGGCATCCTTGCTTTAAGCCCATTTTTATCTGAATTTCGTCTGTTAGTGTACCCGCTGTATCCAGTCTGACTCTGATGCTTGTGTCCGTGTACAAGTCCTTGATGTTCTCCACCAGTGACTGAGGACATTCCCAGTTTTCCATTTTCTTCCATAGTTTGGCTCTTTTTATGGTGTCGAAAGCTTTCGACAAGTCTACAAACGCGATGTAGATTCCTTGGTTTTTGTTCCTTTGTGTTCTGGCTTTCAATAAATTAATCAGGAAAATGTTGAGTGCTGTGCCTCTCCCCTTCACAAAACCCGATTGCCAAGGATCACGACGTCCACTTTGCTGTACCCAGTGGTTTAATGCTTTCAATAGTGTGGACGCAAAGACCTTCCCCACCACGTCCAGTAATGCAATCGGTCTGTAGTTTTCTGCTGATGTTCTGAGACCCTTTTTGAAAATGGGTACCACTACTGCCTTTCGCCAGGAATCCGGGATTTTTTCTGTTGTTAATATGTAGTTGAATAGAAGTTGAAGGAATTTGGCCCATTCACCTATGTTGCTTTTCAGTATTACTTTTGTGAGCCCGTCGGGCCCTGGGGCTCTCGAGTCTTTCAATTTTTTCAGGATGTTTTCTATTTCCTCAATACTGATATCTATTACTGCCTCATTTTTGTTTGTCATTGATTTCCGCTTTGGGTCGATGTAAATTTCCCCTTGCAGCTGTGTATAATACTTAACCCATGATGAAGCACTTATTGGGTTCATTTGACTTATTGCTTGAGGCTTCTCCGCTTCGTTGATAATTGCCCAAATTTCAGCTGTGTTTTTAGATCTTATTTTCCCCAACATTCTTTCTGCGTCCTGGTTTAGCAATGTCTTCTTGTGTAAGTGTAACCAGTTTCTGTACTTTTGTTTTAACTTATGTATCTCTTTACTCCAGTTGTCGTGTTTGGTCTTTTTTAGTCGTCTAATATCTCTCCTTAATGCTTTTTTCCTTTCTCGTATGCGACTGTCATACTGATGTTGGTGAGTCGTTGTTTGATGGTTACTTCCAAGCTTCCTTTCTGTAACAAATGCTCTGAAAAGCGGGGTGTAGTCAATCCTTTTTTGGCTTTGTTCGTTTTCAAGCGTCGAGATCATTTGTTTTAGGTTATGGTTTAGTTCTCTTGTTTTCTCTGGTCTGATCCTTAATTTAATACCCCTTTGGTCTATGACCACCTTCTGGTTGTAGGTTCCAATCTTGTTATTGCTTATGTTTTTGCACGTCAGTTTTAACAGATTGTGGTCACTTTCTACTGTAGGGATTACTTTCAAGGTCTGGATGTTATCTGACAAGTTGCTTGAAATGCAAATGTAATCCAGGATCTCTTCTGATTGTGTTCCCTTCCAAGTAGGTTTTGCTGGTTGGTCCCCCTTCACCTTTCCATTCAGAACGACACAGTCCCTTGATTGTACCATACGATTCCACATTGTTGCTCTCTTTTCCTTTGCTGAGGCAGTTGTTGTATCGTATTCGGGTTGGTTGTCCTTGTTCAGGCATGAACAATTTAGATCTCCTGCCAATATGAATATTGGATCAGTCCATTTTTCTCTTTGTTCATCAATTAGTTCTGCTATTTTATCTGGTAGGTTTTCATTTGATAAATTTGCTGGGTTCCAGTATATGTTGATCAATATTAGTATTTTACTGGCTTTTTTGTCCAGCTGTAACACTACCATCTGGATGAATACATTTGGGTTTGACTCCTCCAGGACTTCCCAATCCAGATCGTTTTTGATGGCTATAAGTAGGCTTGACATGGGTCTACCTTTTTGACCTTTGACCGCTGGATTTTGCAGAACCACGTAACCTTCCAGTGTCGGTGGTTGCAACAGCCATGTTTCTTGTAGGCACGACACACTAAAGTTCTGTTTTTGAAGCGCTCCCTTAGTAAAAAGGTGGGTAGAGCCTCTAGTGTTCCAACTTCCCAGGCTCCATGAACCCACACTTTTTACTGTTTTATGTTATTGGGTGTTTGTTTTGTCATCAATCATGTTTTTCAACCATTTCCACCTTGCCGCTTCGTTTTCTTCTCCTTGATGTTGACTTCTATTGTTTGAGCTTTGTGTGTTCTGGTTGCCCCTTCTCACTGCTGATGTTCTATTTGTTTTAACACTACTGGTCTCTCTGTCTTTTCTGTTGATCTGTCTCACCGAGTGTTTCTTTACTCTCTCCTGGGTTTTTAGGACTTCGTCACTTTCTTGTAAGTCAAAACCCATTGGTCTAAATTGCGGGGCTTCTTCCAGTAGTAGTTGTCTCACCAGATTTGATCTTGTGTGCAGAATTACTGTATCAGTGCGATCTTCCTCGACGAATTCCACGATCGCCAGGTCGTCTGTTGTAATTAGTCTTAATGCTGGTATATGGTGGAGTAATCTTATTACATTGGTTCTGTTGAGAATTAGTCGGTCTTCATAATGAAGGATACGTTCTAGGACAAGCCCCGGTTGTTTATAACTGTCACCAGCACTTGTTTTGCGCAGTCGATGCTGTAGGTCTCTTTCCCCCTCTTTTTGTTGATGCCGATCTCTTCTTTCCTCCATCTCGGTCCGCTTTTTGCTGTATCTTGTTTCACTTTCCCAACTGGTTCCGTGGTTCCGGGTCTCAGACCGCCCCACGTTCCTTTCTCGACCTCTACGTTCACTCTTCTGAGTTTTTTCACTTAGATCCCGGTTTTTTCTCAATGCATCCTTTTCTGTATGAGTATCTGGAACTTTTTTGTTGTCTCTCTGTGTCTCGTTTTCGGTCTGTATTGACATTATAGATGAGGTATCACTCTCACTATAGTCTGTATGCTCCTCACTCAAGGAGTCTTCTGCCTCTGTATTTACCTCTTCAAAGCCTCTTATTCCCTGTTTATCTTTATGCAATATTGAACAAATTATTGGAGCACCATGGCACATGTGCAATTATTATTGTATTATTGTATTACCTGTCCTGCGACATTGTCTTAAAAGGTATTCTGCAATGTCATCTTAAGAAGTTGTGTCAGGAAACTCTTCAAAAGCCAAAGACATATTCAACGTAGGTGTAGCACCAAAATATTGGCATCTATTGTGCAACACATCAATAGCTGAAAGTGATAGTAAAGCTGGTCTTCCTACTGATAGGATTGCTAGATTAATTATATGCAGATGATCACTGAGGAATGATTTGGGGCTCTGAAATTGAACTTCCCACCTAGTGGAGATGGCGTAACTGATGCAGCTACTTAAGGTTGATAGGGCATCTCATCAGGTATTGGTTTTAATATAGGAGGATTATACAAATTAAGAGTATCTTCTGGTTATTTGTTCAGTGGGTTTACCCCTTCTAGCGCTGAACAAAGTCTGCTATGGCACTTTACATCTTTTGGGGCTGTCAAATCTGCTTGCTCTGCGTTCATCTCCCTCAGCTGCTCTTGGAACTATCTTTGTGCATCTATCAGAAATCTGATCTTAGATTCCGAGCATATGTTACCAGCCTCAAAGTACGAATCAATGAAACTCTCTTTGATTAACCTTTGATCCCAGGGACTCTAGGACTCCTCTTAACAGATAATCTTATCAAGCACAAAAGTACCTTCATCAGGACATTGCTATCTAACATCACCTGACGAAATACAGTGCCACCTATCTAGAACCTTGCAAGTCTTGAGTGAATAATTTGTGTACATAATATAAAACGGACTGCCTTTACACTGGGAGCAGCATGTGCATTGACTGGCTTTTACTCCCTTTTCACAGGGTTAATACATCAAATGGCGTATGAGGATGTCTGTGGTGCTCTTCGTAATATCCAATGCTGAAGCGCCAAAACACACACACACACACACACAAAAAACATAGATGGGCCTATATAGATAGGCATAGAAAAAGGACTGGAAGACTGTTTCTGTCAATAGTACTTCCTTTATAAAAGCCACAGGAAAAGGACCGATAGCAAACTCTTTCCCATGGTCACTTTTCAGGACATATACCTTATTCCCGATCACCAGTTCTGTGTGACATATTATTACATTCAACCAAGAATCATCACAAAAAAGAATACTGACTTCCTACACTTATGATAACCCCTTCTAAGCATAATTTCTGGATGCAAGTGCTTCATAGTAGTGATAGTTGCCTCTACCCTGGCCAGGTGCTGTTTTAGAAGTGGTCTTCCTGACAGATCTCAAATAACAGTTACCAGAGACAAATACAATAAGCAAATACAAACAATCTTAATCTTAAATATTTAACAAAGCCACTGCTAAATAAAAACACTCTCATTCTTCAATTGACCAACAGTTCCCTGACCTATTGAGATTATTTTCAGTGAAATCCCCATTATGTCAAAACAACTTACCTTCTCTGGTCGGTGCCAGGTGGAGAGACAGGGCATTGCTGAATGGTTCTCTCCCAGTTCTCCTGTCACAGAAAACAGAAATGAGGCTCAAATCTTGAGTGAGTAAAGGTCAATAAAACTTTTATAGGAGCACTGCAGGTTGAACACAAACAAGTTGAACCGGCAATGTAATGCAATCCCAGACTGTTAGCTCACCCTTTTTATATCTGTTTGGTACATTGTCTTCAGTAGAAGGAGTCAAAGACTTCATGGCATCACTACAGAGGATTTTACAATTCTCCAATTAGCCCAATGGCAAACTATGTGGAACCAGGGAAAACCAGAAACCCAAGATCATTTTCCAAACTTTAAGAGATATCCAGCACAGATGTACATCTCTTACAAAATTAAACCTTTTAAAATTCTAAGAGCATTCATTTGAAGTAACTTTATCTTTGTGACTTTGTATACGTTTGGCAGTGTAAGCATATATATAAATAATTTGCTTTAGAGAGGCTTATACGGAAGAAATTAGTGCAAAGAAAGAAAAGTGCCAGTTTAAAAGAAAACATGTGAGCTGAAGCCTACGCACAGTCTCTAAAAAATGGCATGTGCAAGGAAAAAGTGCAATGTTCACAGCCCATCTAAAATAAAAGTATATGTCCAGCTTGTTTGAAAAGGCACAAAACGGAATTGTTGGGTTACATGGAAGAATCCATCCAACGTTTATTAAAATGGAGAACTGTCAAATCTGAGATAAAAAGCACAGCATGTCACAGGAAATGCAAAAACTGAATTTGGCCCTTCCATTGTGTCTATTTCCCTTTACAGGACTAAAAATCAGCGTTCTAGAAAGAAACCTACAGAATTATCAAAAATATAAAGTCTTTGATAGGAATTTTATGATAAAGAAAAAGTTATAATGTTGTTCTGTTTTAAGTGACAATTGCAACACTGAAAGAAGAACATTACTTTAAAAAGATGCATTTTGTGAATTAATTCTGCTTCGGCCTAGAAAATAAAACTAAGACTCTACAGCAAGACACAAGAAGGGGGAGGATTTTCCTTCCTAGGAGAAAAAGTGTGAATATTGCCTTTGAAACTCACCATAAAATATTATGACTGTGCCCAGAAATGGCTCTAAGGAAAAATGGGCAATAAAAACCAGGGCTCCCCCTTACAGCCTGAAGCTGTCACAGGGTGTAGGCAAATGATTTATCAATACATTGCATTCATTTTGAGAAACATTCACATGAATCATACATGCGTCCAGCTCTGAAATAACAATATGGAACACCAGATGTTCTGTTACTGGGTAGCTCAACTAATGACTGCCATGTAATATTGTGTAAAGTGGAAGAGAGAAAAAAGAATGACTTGTACATTTTATATTTGGATTCACTTTATTACTTGTAACTTTATACAAAATGTCATAAAGGGTCAATTAAAAATAATGTCCACCTTTGAAGGCTCTATCAGATGGTTATAACGTGATATTATAGTGATTTTATCTTCATTATGTAATTGAGGCAAATGTGGATAGTTTCATGCAGAAACGGCGCATTACAGTGATTTACATGTCCTTGCGTGTGCTGAAGAGGCCATTATTCTGAGCTGGAAAAGGAATTTGTGTGTAAAGGTGTAGGCGCCCTCCCCATCTTTAGACGTTCAAAAAGAATAAAAGAGACACCCCCCCGACGGGGAATAAGGCTAACAGAACCGGTTGCAAAGTTAAAAAAATATCTTTATATAAATGGCATCCAAGGAACTCTGCAGCCCGATAGCGCTCTGACCAACATCACACATACATCACATTATAAAGGTGAGAATGGTAATAGATGACACAATTAACATAGGGTATTAAGTTGGTGCAGGATTGGACAGTCAGTATAGTACTGTATGGCGGTGACGCCACTGTTCCATCCGGATTGGTCGCTCCTTTGCCTGGAGGGTGGACCTCACGTGATCCAGTTGTCAGTGTCCAGGAGGGGTGAAGGTCAGGTTGCTGCGAAGCGGGGTGGCCACTAACTAAGCTAACATAATACATCTTTGTGAAGCATGCACTAAATAATGATCATTGCAACTCTTTTGAACCAATCATTGTGAGTCTATAAACCTCATACATGTATTTACATCGTTAATAACAGTGGCTTATATGGAGCATCAGTTTAAGGTTCTTGACAATCATGATAACATTGATTGAAGCAGGGATCTGGACTTGTAAAAAATCTGAGGCACGTTGACATTTGTTAGTAGTGGGAGACAATATACTGCAACAGAGGTCTAATGTTATTTGGAGGTGTACTTGGTGGGCATCATGGTGGGGTCACATATCTGGTACATCAAGAGAATACCTTGCAGGGACACAGGGTTACACTGGCAGTAATTTTCCAATGGCGAGGGTGAGGGGGCAAGGACAGATTTGTGGAGATGGATGAGCTACAGCACTTGGCTCAAGCCGGTTATCATGTAGGGCAGTGATCTCAGAGGAAGAGTGAGATGTTACATTTGTTCTTTGTTGCAATAACCTATGGCTTCAGCATGAGAATGGGGCTGCAGAGTTTTCCAGACATGGTGAGAGAAAAGGTGGGGGCCATGTGTGTTGTGCGCGTGGCGCTGCAAAGGGGAGAGAAGCCTTTTTGTATTATCGCAGTGAGGTCTAGTTACCAAGATGGACTCAAGGGGGTACAAAATGGATGCCCTGTGTCCTGCACAGCGGCCCCATCTACGCGGGTGCCAACCAAGGCTGACATCACATAAGGGCGATGGGCACTCCCCACCCTTGGAGGCACATGGTCCAAGTTTGTACTAAGGAAAGGAGGGACGGGGGGCTACTGGCCCCTCACTCCCACACAAAGGTAACAGAGCAAAAAAGACAAATATCTGTTTTAAGCACATCTCATGTCATTCTGAGGACAGGCTTTCATCATTTCATTTGCCTGAGTGAGAGCGATCTGATGAACCAATTAGTAATGTAATCACATATGTGGCATATGCTGTTTCATAAGTGTACAATTGTTTAATGCAGAAATATCCAAGATGACAACACATCAAATGAGAGGTAAACTTGGTTTTCAAATTACTCCCATCAGACTGCCCTCCTCATCAATATGTCCAGTGGTATAGAGGGGTTGCTTTAGTGCGATGTCACTTTTGGAAAACTGTACAATTACACACATTGACCAATTATTTTAGAGAAATGATACCCACGTTTATGGGGTGTGTTTTCCTCTCTATAAAAGTTCAAACCCATAGATTCTGGAGAAATACACTGACTCACTCACTGACTGACTGACAAGCTGATGAAGGGAGCAAAGCATAGAAAGGAGAATTAAGAACAATAGAAAGGAGAATGGAATAGAATGATTTCCTTTGGACCCAATTTTGGATTATGAAGCAGAACACTGCAAAATAGGCCTACCTAGATTTAAAGTCTCAGGCCTTTTTCTCAGTGGGAAAGACAGCAGAAAGAGGGGAATCATACTGTGGAGGAGATGACACCACTTTGCTGACTGATGCCCACCTGTTCTAGAAGGGGAAAGTTTAACCTGTCCTTAAAAGGGTGCCCAGGTGTCTCTCATACAACCCCAATAAATGTCTATGTAAGTATAAAATCAAGAGGAAATTATTCAGAGAGGAGCTAAATTGGAAAGGGAAATAGATTAAATCCATGCTCCCGCTATTTGTGAAAATACTGAACAGTGGGGAGAACATAAATGGACAGCACATCCTAGTAAATAAGTAAACATTACATAAGTGTATGTGTTTCTGGAAATGCAGATTTGATGACATAGATCATATGGTGTGTATACTGGAGGATCCTCTGACATCCTATCTGTGCAATGAACAAACACAGAAGAATTTATCAGGACTAAAAGGTCATCTCACTATCTGCATAGCTAGAAACATGTAACTGTAGTCATGTCCTAGTTACAACACCAAGCAGAGTCCTGTTACTGATGCTGAACCATTTAAGAATCAGGGGAAAGGATTGTTAACTGCTACCCATTCTCCACCTTTCAGCTGCAAATAATAAAAAAAAAAATATTCATTTTTAGACGGTAATTCTATAGGAACACCACTGAAGGGAATCTAGCAAACACACATTAAACATACATTTTCCTTGGCGCTAGCAACTTACAAACGCAAGTGTTAAGAGGAATGTTTCAAGTGAGTTTTTTAGAATGCTGTTTAGGATTCTGACATGTTCATTAAGTTGGAGGGGGACTGTTTATTCACAATGAATAATAAGTATAAAGATTTAGATAGGCAGGGATGTTCTGAATTAATTTGATTTTCTATAAAATTATATTTTTTTCTCAAGTCGTCACACATTGTTGAACGTATGGTAGGATAATTGAAATGTACATGTGGCGATAGGTGTGCTGTAAAAGTTCACTTTCATAATAACGCTGCTTTGACCACTGATGGTGGAATTTCATAGGTGCCTAATGTATGTATATATATAAATTGACTTTATTCCATTTCATGAATAAAATGTACAAAAATAAACTGTGTGGGTTTCTTGTCTGTAAAGGGGAGGGATGTTGGAGGGAGTCAATACTGTTAAATTGGCAGACCCAGGTTCATATAAAGAACTTTATTAAATAAATTAACTAGATATTGCCTGATTAAACATCTTACAAATTTAGAGGTCCCACCGAGACATGGTTTCTTGAATTACTTGTGTCGTTATAACTGAAAATCTTTAACTTAAGTTGTGAAGAGTAAAGAAATGTGCATGGAAGATTTATGTTGCATTGATTTCCATGACGTTGATACCACAATCTCATAAGGAGATGCTATGCTGTGCACAGAAGTAAAACGTTACACAGGAAATCATAAGTAAATTGAATTTGAAGTTGTAAGTGACTGAGTGACAGTGGTAAAGTAGAAGTGAGAAAAGTTTGCATTTTGTTGAACTAGACTGCAACATTTTACCCAGAGAGCTATCTGGCATAGCAATACCTGTGTTTGAAGCCTGTACAGTTTCAAAGTTATATTTGAAAAGGGATTGGACAGCCAATGAGATTTACATATGGAAGACAGAGATGATGGAAAGAATTGCGTCTGTGGATTCTGATATTTGAGATTAAAAATGCCCATTAAATGAGCCCCTACAGAGGAAATACAGGACTTCGACAGTCAAAGAAGAACATTTTAGACTGATACGACTCCCTGCAGATCTGTTTTTCTACCATCAACTGGTAGTGTGCATATTAGCTCACAAGGATGCTCAGATTAAACAGTGCTGAGAAGCGGGCCAGGAGAATTTGTTGGAGACGCTGAGAGCCAAGCAATTGTTTAATGACAAACTAAAAGGCATTTTTAGGTTGTAAGACACACTGAAAGAAAGCAATGATTCTGTATTGCAACACCAAAATGTCAATGATCAATTGCAAGGTGAAATCTAAACATATTTTGATGAGCTGTTGAACTAACTATGACAGATTTTGAGTCCACAAGGCATTATGATCAGTGGATGGGTACCCAAAATAAGTTGCAAAGGAAAATATAATGGCCAATCTAAGACATGTAATAAAATTGTGTTAGACATCACTGTTACAATGAAAGAGCACATTATGTAATTAAAGCACTAGCACCATGCTCATCTCAGCTGAGGGCCTGCAAACCTCCTTTTCCGACACCACTTCCACCCGCCATGCACCACTTCCACCCGCCATGCAACTGCCAACTATAGCACTACCCCAATCACCCACACTACAGAAAGCTGCCAGACCAGCTCCCCCCACCACCCTCGCACACCCCCGCCTGCACCACCGTCTGCTGCATCTTCCTCTTCTGCCACAACCTCATCTTTCTCCCCCTGCCCCGCCTCCACTTCCACCACCAGTGGCCTCTACTTACAAGCCACCCTGGACCCGCTCTCCGCAAAGTATGTTCCCACCTCAATCTACATCCACTCCCCTGCCCACCCCCCAGCCCTACAGGCACATGTCTGACTCAATATGCCAGAAATAGATGGAAGATCTGCAAGCACTGTCTGACTCCTATGCTTTTAAATCCAGGCCAGAACAACTTACATGGCAAGATATGGGGATGCCTCAACATCCTCTGCGCCATCCACCCTTGTGCCTGTGTGCACCTTCCTTCAGGCTAATGCATCTTGTAAACAGGACCAATGTGAATAACGTATGACTGCCTATCTAGACTTACTGGCCTTTTTTAACAAATATTTTGTGACTGGTCTACTTCCAGAAATCTTTAACGATGTCCAAAATGTTCAGGTGGGGGGGCAAGCTTAATGGATGGAAAAAGCACAAGAAGCAGGTCAAGATTTCGATGACAAACTCAAGCGCCACAGGCAAGATGGGGCTACCCGCTTCAGGACTTTGCAGATACAACAGGCTCACCAAAAGACTGACTCTGGGAGCTGGGACACCCTGGTAGCTCACACCAGCACCATGCGCAATGGAATCCTTCACCACTTTTTCACCAGGGGTCACAGCCACTGCAGATTTTTGCACACAAATTGTTGCCTGCCCAGCAACCCAAGCCAGGGTAAACTTTCTGCAGTATTGTAAGCAGACTAGTCATCTCATGCAGCAATGTCCTACTAAACATTCCAGACAACATTAATATGTTTCCACTACTGCCCACAATGATTCCATTCCTACAAACAGTGCTGTTTGCTACCCTAAACCCACACCACCTGACCCTCCACCTCCTGCTCCCCCTAATGGGGGAAGCCAGGACATTCAGATCTGCTATGGTCCACAATAACTTTGCCAGAGGGAACGTGTCATGTGGCCTGCTGCTTTGCTACCACTGGGCTACTTCAAACTGGTGCCAGGAGTGCCACGCTGCAAGCTCCTGGATTTCTAAATGTGCATATCCGAAAGGAAATTGTCAATGTTGTTGGCATATCTGGCACCACTATCCTGCACCAGGTATCACCTGAATAGTCTGTTTTCATTCGTGCCATCACTGAATACCACGCCTTTCTGTTAAGCTCTTGCACACCTACTAAGGTGTTATATATTGATCTGCTATGCAAGATGCATTGTCCCATTGATTTCCTCCTAATGGTATGTATCTAGAGGCTCCACAATCTAGGCAAGATGAAGGTTGGTGTCTACTCCAACACCCGACTTACATGGAGCCTCCTGCAAAACCTCCTTCACTATGAACACCTGCATAAACTACACAGTTACACCACATTATTAACACAGTGCCAGTGGCATATTCTCTCTGCTTAACCTGTTTGCATCACTCCCAATCCAGGGGTACCTCTCAACAAATGTGCCCCAGTATGAATTATCACCTCAAGCAGAGGAGTGTATAAAGCATGTTGTCTCTCGCCTCTTCACACAGAATAGGACTAGGACACAGGACACAGACTAGGACTAGGCCATTGGGACACAGACTAGGTTTCCATACTGTCTCTAGCCACTCATTCTTGTATTCATTTTTATCCTGTTTCCAAACTCTCCCCCAACCCCACACTCACATTTCTCTTATTTCTAATATTTCTCTCGAGTTCCAGACTAATATTCCTTCTCACCTTATGTGTCCAGAACACCCTAGGACCTCTGTGTATCTTATTTCTTTTTATCAGATTTTGACTCACTCCATCCGTCTATTCTACTCCCCAATGATTCAGCCACTCTCGCTTGGTCCAAGCAAGCCTCCCCATTGTGTTCTCGAGTTTCCTGATGATCCTCTGTCTCCAGAATCTCTCCCTCACACTGTTTCTCTGGGTCATGTTTCCTGCCTCTGCCTCTTACGTCTGGCCTTTCCTCTAGCACTCCTATTCCTGGTTATCATGCCTTCTGTCTGCAGGTCATATCCTCCCCCTGTTTTGTGTCTTTATTCTTCTGTACCACGCCTGCTTCTCTTTGTGTGTCTAGTTTTCTTATGTGTTCTGTTGCTGTTCACTTTTTCATTCACAATCTCCTCCTTTAGTTCACTGCTCATTTTGTACAGTTCTCCACCCCCTTTTACTTTTCTTCCAAAGCACTGCACCTCCAACACATCCTCTGGCTGTTGTCCACCACATGTCTCTGTAGGCTTTCCATGTGTGTTGTAATACGACTTCCATGATCCCATGACAAATTTTTCACTTGCACCTTGCTCTCTGCCTTCTTCTCTGTCCATATCCACCAGGACTATCAGTACCTCTTTGCATCCACTTACAAGGGATGTCAGCTCACCTACATGTTCCTTCCAATATGCTGTATTGATGCCCCATCTCTTTTCTCACAGATTCTGCAGGAAGACCTCCAGGATGTCACCTTCACAGGGGGTCCCACTATTATCCAATACATGGATGACCTACTGTTAGCATCACCTTCCTTTCAGGTCTCCCTTGCTGACTCACAGAGTCTCCTGACACTTCCAAAGCTGTCACCAAGAGCAAGACTGCACCTCTCCATTGCTCCTGCCCTCTCAGACGACTCTAAATCATTCACCCTGTTCTGTGATGTGAAAGAGGGGTGTCTCATAGACATACTCAAGCAGAAGCATGGGGATCTAGAGTGCCCTGTAGCCTATGTTTGCTCACAGTTAGACCCTGTAGCCTCTGCTTTTCCTAGACGTCTCAGAATGGTAGCTGCCACTGCCTTTCTCCTGAAAAGCTGACAACATTGCACTAAAACAGGCTTGTACGATCGCCACAATACACACATGTTAAGGATTTCAATCAGGCGACGTACACCTTAGGCTCAGCCCAGTATGCAGCACACAATTGAAATGCTTATGTGTGATAGATTAGATTCTATATTGAGATGATACACCAATCATATCACACCCCCTTTTCAATATCCCGGGTAACAATGGACCATGAACCAGGCTGGTTGCTAAAATATAATATTTATTTATTTATTTATTTTAAAATTCAAAAGAAATCATACAATTTTAATATGGGGCAGCAATCACCAATGGAGTGATAAGAATAATAGGAACGTAAGCAATGCACTTAGTTTAACCTTCTATTGACACAACTACAAAACACCAGGGAATAGGAGCACATTTTGATTTTAGGTGAAATAGCACTGGAGTTAGAATTTCCCCCTGCAATGTTCCCTCAACCCACAAATAATTAATTCTAAGTGAATGAACAGAAGCAGCAGGTAATCAGGAATGACAGACAAGAAACTAAATCCAACCTTCCCTCCCCAAACAAGAGAGAAAAACAGATTTCAACCCTGGCAATGCTAAACGGACACTCGGAAATGGATGAATAAAATTAATGAATGGGTATAACTCTTGAAACAAAAACAATTCTTTACTGGAGCAACACTGGAAAGATACTAGCAATCACAAGCAATGTATTGAGCAAAAGCATACAATTAGAAATTGAATGAAAGATTGAAAACAGTTTATAATCAAAATGACACATTGTAAAATTAACAAACTTTTGCAAATACTGCCTGAATTTACCAAAATGTTTTTAATAATTTAGTGTTGGGGTGTAGCAGTAGATCAGAGGTTCAATATGAAATTAAAATTAGGGGCCTCATTACACGGTAGGCGGTAAGGGTTAACGGTCACCGGTAAGGGTACCGGTGACCGTTAACCCTTACTGCCTTATTACGAGGTCCCTTTGCGGGTTGGTATTTTAACGCCTGCTTTTAGCAGGCGTTAAAAAACGAACCCGCAAAGGGACCTTGGTGCTAATTACGGTACCGCAATTTGCGGTACCGTAATTAGCGCCTTCCCCATTCCCATTATGCCCTATGGGGGCAAAAATGGGAATGGGGAAGGGCCTTGGTGAATGGGGAATTAACGCCCCCGCTCACCTTGGAGTAAGGCGGTAATTCCGCCATCGACCAAGGCGGACACAGTAAAATACCGGCGGCAACCATGGCACTAATAGTGCCATGGTTATCGCCTACCGTGTAATGAGGCCCCAGGTCTCTAGCTGTTAAATTGAGTGAGTTATGCAAGATCTAGTGAGGTGCATTTTTGAGAAAATGACGGTGCGAAAAAGGAACAGAAATCAATTTTGACAAGGACATTTTAACTCTACACTGGGGTATTCAGGCTAGGTACCAGATTGAGACACAGTAAGCTCTGGGTTGATTTTCAGAATCAACCCTAGCACCTCCGCGACCGCCCTGGTGGACCCAGTCAATCACCCGAGGGAGAACTAAGGGCTTAGGATTTCACAGGACAAAATGATTAAAGAAGTTGACACTAGCACAAGGAATCAAAGCAGGGCAGCAAGAATGATTGTGACCATATTACAATTATCAGGATTGGGATAGAATGACTTAGAGATTGGGATGGAACAAAGCAAGGCAAGGTTTACTATGTTTCTATGGTTCCTATTGATACTCACAGTCCACCTTTAGTTTGGTTTTTGGACAGTCAACGGTTCTGGTCACCACATAGGTCTGGTCTAACACAGGGCAGCTGGACAAACTCAACCAGGACAGGGTCAGCTGGGCAGGGACTGGATACCAAACGATAGTTCTTCTGGACTGGCAATTCTGGGTACTGGATACTATAGGGCATCAGGATAGCAGGATGGCAGCAGCATGCAGTGAGTGGCAGGAAGACATGTTAATTCAGGATGCTTCCCAAAACACCACAGTGATTCCCTTGGTTTTGCAGATTATTTTAGAACTGCGGCCTAGCTGAAGCAGGATCAGCAATTGGTTGGCCTTTTGGTTAGGATCTGGAGTTTAGATGGATAAATGCAAGATGAGGACAGGAACAGACAGGAACAGGACACCGGCATAGGAATCAGGAATCAGTGTCTCCATAGTGTGCTGTCAGGGGCTCTTATTTATAATGCCAGATGACATCATCACAGTATATGACAGGGACAGGCTTTACTACACACGCCCCTAACAATAGGATTGGGCAAGGGTAGCAATCTCTGCCTTGCTCTCTGCTGGTTGGATTTCTAAGGGAATGATGTCAGGTTTATGAGGTGAGGTTTACAATGTCCAGAAGCTCCAACATTTAATTTACTGAAAATCTGATTTTGCCAAAAACATACAGTTATACACCTGCAATCTCTTGACAAATTATACCCACAGGCTACATATGATGTACAGCACAGATTAGTCCAAATCTCCAGTCTGTTCGACCTTGTTTCGCCTTTCTGACACATTTTGGTAATTTTACACCTTAAAGATTTGGCCTAAAATTCCACAATTTTATACACAAATGCAAATTGTCCCCAGGGATGTATGTACAAACTCTTATATTTGCCACATTAATACTTTCCTTGGAGTTGGTCATATTTCGTAACTTCTGTTCCCTTGCAGCAATAACTTCTACCAGATGGCCCCCAAAATTAGATTTAACACTGGCAACTTTTAAATTTCTGGTAATTCTTGCTACAGAAATAAGAGTCTTGAAAGTTTCTTTGTAACAGAGTCTCTGGCACCAAAAAGCCAGTCCATTTGTTACTTAATCCTGTTTTTTTTCCTTCTTTCAAATGAAAGCAGCTGTCAATTCCTTCCAGGCAACGGTTTTCCAGTCTTAATTGAAGGTTTTATTGCACTTTCACACTTGACAGGCGGGTGTCCCAGGACTGCTATTGTCCCAGTCTGAAGCAGAGGCGAATGTCTGATGAGCATGTGAACTCCCATTGTCCTAACCCATTCCAAGTTTTTTCAAGCTGGCACTTCGCACCTATGTGTCCTGGAGTTAAGGTGTATCTCCCTTCCTAGGAGGAGTTTCATAGCTGGCACTGGAATCACAGGTTCTCCTGAGAGCTTGCACTTCCAGCCTATGTGTTTTAAACTGTTTTAATTTCTTACTTTGGGTCTTGAATTAAACCAACCTATGACAGAGATATCCTATGTGTATATTTTCACCACTAAAATAACTCCTTTGCATTACTAAGTAAGCAGGCTTTTATTAAAAATTGAGTTTTAAACAGGTCATTTTTTTGCTCTTCAATCAGCACAGCCCATTTTTCCACATGCGTCAAAAACTGCCATAATTTCTTTCTTTAATTCGGTTTGCAGCTCCTCAGACTGCCACTGTCTTGGCAGCTGTAATCATTTTCCTTGCAGCAGGACTCTTATCTAAAGTATAAATAGAATTGTCCTTCACCTGGCTCAGAGAGTAAAAAGTCTTGTTGAACTGCTGCACCTGGATACATTTTGTCAAGAAATAAACATGTGTTTCCAGTGCAAGTGAAAAATGAAGTTGCTTTTGATTTCTCTGAGAGTTGGTTTAACTGAGCCTTTATACTCACAGTGGTTTCAGAATGACAGATGAAATTGGCATCAAAGCAACATTCTGAAAGGGTGAAAACGGTTTCATTTTGAAGGGGATTTTGGCTTTTGCAGCAATGACAGGCTTTCCTTTTCACTTGATTCCATATATGTTTCAGAACACACTGGCATATTTTTCAGTGTGTCCCCTTATTCCATTTTGCGTGAAGTGTGTGAGGAAAGATGGTGCAGCCATTTTTCTGTTGTTGCTCCCAAAAGCAGTTTTGAGGTCCTGGTGCACACAGGAGCCAGCGCAGCCAGGTTAATGTTTCTTGTGCAAAGGCAGCTCAGTGATGTAAGGCAATACTGTTGAGTGGGTCAATATAGCCCACACATAGCCACTATATACACTATTCACAGTATGCTTTTGATATATCACATAACTACGGGACCCTCTGGAAACAGAGAGGTTTCTGAACTACACAAGGTCCAATTGTCAATGCAACCTATGTTGAAGCAACACTTATTTCAATGCTGCCACATACATAGTAGGCCATTATGAAGCGCAGGGCCCACACTCAACTTTCTGACAGCACCCTCCATGGCCCTCAGGCTCCTTTTGATTGGCCGCTGTTTCTCCTATATTTGAGAACCCCCTACCATCTCTTTCCATCCTGCCCTTTCAGTTATCTGAACTCTGAAAGAGGTCTCTCACCCCACGATATCCTCATGGGGAGGTCCATGCAAATGCCAGTTACTTCACCACCTTCCCCTGAGCTCTGTGACTTACTAATGAATGATGATCTTTTTGTGTCATTGCAAAAGATTAATGTTTGTTTTCATTTCTCACTTCCAGCAAAGTCAAGAAGCTCTGCCTCGACCACCTGAAGCGCTGTGCCACAAGCCTCCTGCTGGGAGGTAGGTGGTCCTGAAAGTACATCAGGGAAAATAATCCCTGCATCCTTGTTGGAAAGTTCCTGACAACCTACGCTGCAGTCCACCAAAGCCAGTGTGTGAAAGCAGCATCTCCACTCGATGACGATAAACAGCAAGAAGTCCAGGACAAACACAACCGATCGTCCGACATCACCAAAGATACAGCAAAGCTGCAATCTGCAGGGGTACAGGAGAAAGAGACCCCTTTTGAGCAGCCCAATGGGTTCCCAACAGCCTGTTAAAACACTGGTGACTCCACCTCTAGCACTCCTCAGCGATGAAGTTCTGCTACCTGTCCCAAGGTACAATTTGATGAGTGCGGCCACCATCTCACCTAACTTCAGCAGGTGACCCATGGCTCTCAAATGTTTTTGCTACACTTGTCTGTAGCACGTGATCTATCACTCTCAAACATTTTTGCAACACTTGTCTCCAGCAGGTGACCCACCACTCTCAAAGGTGTTTGCTACACTTGACTCCTGCAAGTGACCCATCGCTCTTAAAGGTTTTTGCTACACTTGTCTCCGGCAGGTGACCCATCACTCTCAAAGGTGTACTACCCTTGTGTCCTGCGGGTGGCCCATCGCTTTCAAAAGCTTTTGCTACACTTGTCTCATATGGGAGGTCCATCACTCTCAAAAGTTTGCTAATCTTGTGTCCTGTGGGTGGCCCATTGCTCTCAAAGGGTTTTGTCACCAAACAGCCACAGTAATGCTGTGCAGCTGGTGTATAGGTGCATAAGTGCTCCAGACAAAGGTTTTTGGAGGCCAGCTAGTTGGGCCCAGCACCACAGCTGATTTCTTTCTGCTCTACACATCTGTTATCATCATCCTGGCAGGGACTTTGAACATTTGCATGTTCAGAATCCCTGCCAGGATGATGATAACAGATGTCTAACCATTCCTGGAATGATTGACACTTTTTGGAACTTTTGGGCATAAACCCCAAATCTGCGAAGGATTGGACTGCTAAAGCTAGGAATAGTACTGCTGTTGCATGAGTTTATGTGAAGTATTTGCACCATGTTGCTGTTCATTACCATTGTATTTGTTCTGCCTCACCCTACACCCACCATCCTAAACCGAGAAACTAACATTATTCTAAATTTCTCTCAGCCCTACACGGACCTAATAAATGCCTCTGAGGGCTAGATATGCTCTTACACTCCCATTTAGGCTAGTGGGGGTGGGGATTCCCTTCATCCATGTCCCATTCAATCTTGCTGAATGGTGTTATGACCCACTTATCAATGACTCTTCTTGTAGCAAAGTGACCCATCATTTTTCCTGTGGATTCTTCTACCCCAGCTACACCAATTTGTTATGATTCTGATCTCTTTCACTACTTTCAAATACTTTTGAGTTCACAGGGCTCTTCCATTCTACATAATATTTTAATTAGTATTGTCATAATTGCTGTTTGGCAATAATAGTTTTTCTTATTTGCTGCCTTCTGTCATGCTGTGCTAGAAAGGTGTGTTACTGGCCCACACAGGCCAGACTGCTGCCATTTGAAATAGAAACGCTTCCAATTATGGACATTTCAAATGGGTATCACTGATTGGGCTGAAGTTTTGAATTAGGAACATTTTAGGTCCACAATCTCTATCTCTAGGAACAACATAGTTTCAGTAGCAATCCCTGTGCTTCTCCACCCTATCCTTATGTCACCCATATACCAGAGTATCTTTAGTTAGATTATACCCCAATACTGCTCCCTGTGATCTACACCCTGTTCAGAGACGACTAAATGGGGGGGGGTTAATGTGGCAGGATTGCTATGGTATGCTTTGCAGGATTGCTATGCTAGGCAGTATTGCTATGCTACGGTATGCAGAATTGCTATGTTATGTTATGATATGCTATGATATGTTATGCAATACTGTGTTATGCAATGCCATGCTATTAGGCTCTCATATACAGTTAGGCCTCATACCCTCCGTGTCACCTCCCTCTGCCTCCCTGTGCCTGCTCTACATGCATCTCCCTGGGCAGGCCCAAACCCCTCCTAGGGCAGCGGACACATCAGACCTTCCTTTTCTGCTTATTCTCTACAAGTTTAGCATCTACAAGTTTAGCATTCACCCCATAAATGGGAGATAACAAAAGGGGTTTCTGCAAATGTTGCTTATTCATAACACAACATGATGTCCTTGCAGGGCTGCGTGACAAGCTCACAAGTAACATGTCAACAGTTCTTGCCAAAAGTCTGTAATGTCATGCCAAGTAACACCACCACACTGCTAGAACACTTGCATGCTTTGTTACTACTTCCATGCTGATAATGTCTCTTTATGCTGTGCTGTGTACCTACAGTGGATTCCTGCCTCTGTCACTTTTACGCAGGCCTACTCCTCTTTTGAATGCCTCGTCTGCAGGCTCTCTCTCTCTCCCCCAGCCATTCCCTTACTGTGGCTACTATCTATCTATCGGCCACCTGGTCAGATTTCCGCCTTCCTCTCTGAGTGGGCAGACCTGTCCTCCTCATTCCTGGCCTCGACCACTCAACTCCTCCTTCTTGGGGACTTCAACATCCACATGGATGCCTCCTGTCCTCCCTCTGGACTCTTTTACGACCTCTGTGACTCTCTCTCACTCACTATTCTCCCCTCTGGCCCGACTCACTCTGCAGAGCACACTCTGGATATTCTGATCTCCTCAGGCCTTCCCCTTTCTGTCCCTCTCACCACTCCTCTCTCCTGGAGTGATCACTTTCACCTTTCCTCCCAGCTCACCCTCTCCACCGCTCAGGCCAAGCCACTTCCATCACTGCCACCTACCTTCTCAGTCATCCGACCCATGAATCGCGTATCAGTTGAGGCTTTCGTTGACTTTTTCTCACCCCCCTCCCCAGTGGCTGACTCACACCCTGACACAGCCCCTCCACACTCCACTCTGCTATATCTGATACTCTTGATATCCTTGCCACTGTCATGAGGATCCGCCTGATGCCCAAAGCCAAGTGCAACTCCAGGTATGACTCAGACCTCATCACCCTAAAGTCAAGGTTGGAGAGCAGTTCTTCATGGATGTTCAGGAGAGCAATTTCTATGCTTCTGGCAGCTCTGAAGCAAGACTGATGGTTGTGAAGACAACCAACAGATTCCGTGTGGAGATTAAGCTAGGAGATGGCCAGTTTCTCCAGGAAGGGAGTGATGGAGATTGGGCAATAGTTAGCGGGCAGGAGGGATCGCCAGAGGGTTTCTTAAGAAGAGGGTGCACAAGGGAGTGCTTCAGGGGGGATGAGAATACTCCACTGGTGAAGGAGTGGTTGCAGAAGTTAGCCAGGGCAGGATCCAGGGTGTCAATTTTGTCCTTGTTGGTTTTGGAAGAACAGGGGGGTAACCTGTTTTGATGAGACTTTCATAGATCCCATTATTATCCCATGTACTGCACTTCTCCCTCCCACACCCATCTCCTGCACTTTCCGTTCCCCCCTCCCTTGCACTTGCGCAATCTGAATCTACCTGGCCTAGTAAGATTGTTGTTTGTGTTCCCTCTGTTCCCCCTCCCTTGCCTTGTCGTGCCTTGAAACACTTGTGTATAGGAAGGTTATAAATGCCATATCATATCACATCATACTGGCTGCCTAATACAAGGCACTTGATTTCCCATCAGTCAGTGTCCCTCCCCTTATTTTCTCATATTGCTTAGTTGCTACAACCAGAGGAGGTCCCTTGGGAAGGGGACCGCTCTTGGCCACGACACTGTTGAAATGGAATGAATTCAGAATTTGGTATAGATACATACACAAATCGTTCAATAGGGATGTGCTCTTGTGAAACATGGCTGCAAAGAGTGCATGTATGTTTCCATGTGTATGAAATCTTCAAGATTTCATTAATAGGGATTTTTTGGGTTTTCAGTTTTTGCAGTAAGTACATAAGTAATTAATGTGGATGTTACTGTGTGTTTATGGGGAAGTTCACCATTCCTGCACAGTAGTGCAATTCTTGTTTTATACCCGAGAAACTGTAAGTGCTGTCAGGATTATTTGTGCCATTTCTATGAAGGACAAGCATTTGAAAACACAACTGGTCTGAGCCCTTTAAGTAAAAGTTGTGAACAATTGGTGGCAATTGGAAGTGAAGATTAATTGTTACATTTGCACAGCAATTTTCCCCAGTTGTGTTTCTGGATTCAAATGGGCCAGAGAGGTGTGCCTTTGCATCCTTGGATGGGACTGCAGTACTTTTTAGAGAAGAGACATTTGTCTCTTTGTCTTCTGATGGATGTGCAGCTAAGTTTGTACTAGATCGTTTTGTGGTTGTATTATTTGATGGAGCAACAGTTGCTCTTTGCTTCTTTAGCGTTATTGTTCGGAGATCTGTTATAGGTTCTGTTTGCATTATTTATCTTTTTAAAGAATTTCATTTTTGAGGTACAGTGTACATATCTAGATGGTGGTGTACAGTGCACGCAGCCTGTTGTATTCTAGGATGCAAGGAATGCCAGGGTTGATGATGTTTGCATCAACGTTAACTCGGAATAGACCATTGAGTGTACGCAGACATGAAAGTGCTACATAACTATTCTTTTAACTTCTACACGTTTGTCAAACTGGGTGTTGACAAACAATGTTGTTGTTATGTGGATATGTTTGGAAGCCAATAAATGTACCAAATGCTCCATTGACTAAACATGTTTCTACGTTAAGGTTACACTTTAGAATTATTCTGCAGTTTAGACACAGAGTTAATACTTTTTCAAATCCAGCTGTGTTGAAGATAAATGTTTCTAAGCTTTGTAGTCATGCTGTTGCTTGTTGATACGCAGAGAGTGTCATGCCGTGCACTTCTAGTTTGTCTGTGGAGCTGATATGCAGTACGGGTTGCATTTATTTTTTCATCATTGTCTCATTGAATTGACTACAGATTGCAATGATTGGAATTGAGGACATCCATTTTAAATTTTGAGTTAATTGACATTGGGAGCAGATGTGTTTTGCCCATATAGCTCATGGATTAGTCTACTATTTAAGATGGATTTTCTTTCTTTAGTAAGCAGACCAGTTTGAATGATTTTTAAAATGTTACCATATGCGATCTCTGCAGACAGACACATGTTTTGAGTTAGTTCTCGCTAGCGAACATGTTGCCAGAGATTTGCATTTCCAATTCTGCCGAGAATGTTAGGCACTGTTTTTGTCCTAATGTTTTGAAAATAGGTTGGCATTTTACTGGGGTGAACTGCAGGAGGTCTCCGAAAACAATAATGTGTTTTCCTCTAAACAGTTCTTTGTAGTCGGTTTTTAGGACTTCTTGCATTCTGTGGAGAATTAAATCCACCCTGCTTACCTCATCTATCAGGAGCACTTTAATTTGTTTCAGTATTCTGCATACCTCAGTAGCAACTGCTGCTGATAATTTGTAGTATTATAATTTGTTTTGGTGTTTTACTGAGAGGCGCAATAGTCAGTTTAAAGTTACTCCTATGTTCTAGGCAGCTAAACCTGTGGGGGCTGTTACAATAGCTGAAATGTTGTTGTTTGTTAGGTTTTGTAGAAATGTGCAGATTATTTTAACTAATAATGTTTTGCCAGAACCAGATTCACCACTTACATACAGGAGTAGAGGTTTATAATGTTTAGAGGTATAACTTTTAGTTTTATGTTTAAGTTCATGTTCAATTTCTTCAGTGACTTTCTAGATACATGGTGAGTTGTTTATCATTTAGCTGTGATTTGGGCACTGGTAAATCTTGAGATTGTTTAGATTGATAAGTGGTGTTTTCTACATCAGTCATGGTTATTTGTGCTTCATTTAGAATGAATGGTTCTCCAAGTGGTTCTTGGCTTCCTGTAAGGGAAGGTTGACTGCTTTCAGGAGTGCCTTTATCTAGTACAGTTTCAATTTCTTCCTCTTGTTTGCATTCATTGTCCAACATGTGTTTGGGTTCTTTAAAGTTGAAATTTGTAATGCTGCTTTCATTTGCCTTGAATGCAGCTTCAAATGAGTCATGGTAACCTAATAATTATTCTTCTCTTCTCCAAGGTTTAAAAAGTTGCATTAGGGCCATGTAATACAGGTCTCTATGTTGCAGATATTTAAATGATAACTTTATATGATTAAGTATGCTCGGTTTGGTAAGTTTCAGTAGGCTTCCTTCACAAGTTGAGACTGAATATTTGCCAGTTGTCTTAGCTGGTGTGACATTGTTTTTGTAGCAGTAGGTTTGAGCTGTGTCATACAGGCACGTTTTCCAAAGCAGCACTTCTGTGTGGGTGGTATGTGTCAATTAAGTTGTATTTTAAAATGTCCTGGCTGTTGGGGTGATTGTGGCTATTGTTTCTATCTGTTTGTAGGATTTTAGTACTCTTTTGAAGCTGGATCAAGGTTTAGCCAGACAATGTGTTCAGATTTGCCATATAAGGCTGTACCTGCTAAACGGTCTGCAGGTGTGTATATTTCGTGTAGTAGACCAAATGACCTGTAAGGAAAGGAAGGGTTTTGGTTTTGGTTTTTGGAGATCACAGCTTGTAAAGTATAGATAAGCATTTTTCTTTGTCTTGTCTTGTCTTTGAATTCAGTGATCGCTCACTATCTAAAATATTATTTGCCTATGGCGTTATTTAAAAGTTTTTATAAAATGGAATTTTATAAGGCACTGTTTTTCGCAGAAAGTTTGATTGTTTACTGTAAAACTGATTATCATTTTTCTGTACTTACTTTATGAATTGTTTCTCTGTTCCTTTGCTTCATTTTATTTAAAAAAATGATCAAATTGTATCTTGAAAGGTTGTATTTGATTTTGCTTTTTTGAAAAAGCAGATGTTGCAGCCAATATCGGCTTGAGTTCCTATCTAGAGCGAAGCCTTTGTGCCTCTCTGGTTCCTTTCTCAGACGACCAAGGGTCTGCACCAGGGGTGCCTGTATTGTGGCTGCAGCAATATATGTACTATTCCAAAAAATAAAGTTGGTACCCTTTAGTGCGCTCCTTGGGAAGAATTACTCAATCACTTGGTTATGTTAATTCCAATTTGTTTATTCAGTATAGGTTCTGTATACTTAATGCACTTCAAGTTTCAATAAATAAACTTTGTCTCCCAGATTGTCTCCCAACACGTGTTTCCCCATGACTTTAGCCATGGTTCCTCAGGGGAGATTCTAAAATGAAAAAATAACCCAAATTCATACATTCTATGTAAATAAACAGAGACTTAAGTGCATAAAACCTCTAGTTTCATAACCACTTCTATCTGAGAAGAGGACATACACTCACCCTTGTCATGTTTTTCATATTTCTGATTAAGTATTGATTGGTATTCAATTTTCTCTCTCATCGGCTCTCTATTTGTCTTCCTTTTGTTCTTTATCCCTTTTTTCTTCTGTTTTTCTATAAGAAAAATGCACAAAGCTCACATGCTTTGGTTCACACTCTAATACTGGCTATTAATGTGTTATATTTCTGAACAGCAAAGCAGTCTTTGCTGTCCTAGACAGTGTGCTGTATCCATCCTAGCTTATATATAATGGCATTTTAGTATTAGTCCATTATTACTAGTAAGAATTCTGCTTTTGCATTGGTATACAGTTTATGATTGAATATATGCACCCTCTTTAAGATAGCCCTTTACTTTTCTAGAAAAAATTATTATAAATTGCTATAGTGTTTACCTTGTGTGTAGATTCTTAAGGATTCAAAGATGTTCCTTTCTCTCGGTACGATTGCCTCTGTGCATCCGTGGTTCCCGGATGCATCTTACCTCAAATCTGCTTCTGTTTATATATCGCGAAGCACGTCGCGTGATGACGTCATCGCGTAATGTGCCGCGATGACGTCATACGCGTCAAAAAACGTGCGGCGGCCATCTTGGATTTAAATTTTTCAGGTAGCATAGCTAATTTGCAAAAGAATAGATTTATTTTCAAAGAACCCCTAAGCTAACACTAATGTCTTCTTTAATGTAGTTGTGTCTCTAAATGTTGTAATATCTATGCATATGTGATGGCATCAACACGTTGGATCCAACTTTCCATTTGCTATATTTCAGTGTATGTGGTATAGTGTATATAGACTCTATGTATAAATGAACAACAAGTTTGCTTATACATGCTTTCAATGGTAGATAGGGAGGTACTTAGGATAATGTACATATACAATCAATGGTGTTATTATAACCAGTTTGCCATCTCTGGATCTGTGTTTAGACCAGTATGGCATGTATCCATTATACAAATCCATTTTGACTCCATTCTCCTTAATATAAGTTCTCTGTCTCCTCCTCTTTCAGGTTGCTCGATTTTTTCCAGTCCAATGATTTTGATGTCCTTGATGTCTGATTGTTGGTGTTCTTTTGCAAAATGTATGGCCATTGGGTACCTTGCATCCCCGTTCTTGATTGCTCTAAGATGTTCCAATATCCGTATTCTAATTTCTCTTATCGTACTTCCGATGTATTTCTTGTTGCAAATGCATTGTATAGCATAGATTACATATTGGCTTCTGCAGTTTATAAATTGTTTGATGTCAATCGTTTTTCCAGTGGGTAATTTAATTTGTTTGATTCCATTTATCATGTGTGAACAAATTAAACATTTGCTGCATTTGTAGGATCCTGTTGGTGCCGGCACTTTCAAAAAACTACTCAAGGAGACCTTTACTGGGTTCCTTGGATGACTCGGACTTAATTTCTTTTTCAAAGTTGGAGCTTTTCTAAATACCATTGATGGTTTTTCTTCAATAATGGTGCTGAGTGTATCATCTGTGAATAGAATGTTCCAATGTTTATTCAAAGTTTTCTTTATGTTGTATATTTCACTACTGAATGTTGTAATGAAATGGGTTTTCATTTCTTTATTCTTTACTTTCCGTTTTTCAATTAATAGGCTGGTTCTTGTTACTTTATCTGCTTTCCGAATTGCATGGTTAAGAGAATCTTCTTTATATCCTCTTTGTATAAAGTTTTCTTTTAGATCTGTTAGATGTTTTTGGTACCTGGTATCCAAGCTGCAATTGCGTTTTATTCTAAGCATTTCTCCATATGGGATGTTCTTTATGGTGTGTTTTGGATGGTTGCTTTGTGCATGAAGCTTGTTGTTGACTGTTGTGGGTTTAATATACAAGTCTGTTAGTATCTTGTCACCATCTGTGTACAATAGTAGATCTAAAAATTCTATTTCTTCTGAGCTGATTTTTTCTGTGAATTTGATATTGTGATTATTATCATTAAGATAGACAATGTATTTCAGGAGGCTTGTTTTGTTTCCATGCCATATCACAAGGATATCGTCTATGTAACGACCCCAGTAGACAATTTTGTTTTCTATGAATGCCTCATGTTGCCAGGCATGGATTAATTCAAAATGGCCCATAAATAAATTCGCATATGATGGGGCAAATTTCGCCCCCATGGCAGTTCCTTGTTCCTGCTTATATAGGACTTGATTAAACAAAAAAATGTTGTTTGACAGAACGAAGTTTAGCATCTCTAGAATCATATTATTCTGATTAAGAAATGAAATAGACCTTGTTTTCAAGAAGAATTCCCTTGTTTTGTATTTGATTTTGCAACCATAGCACTAAAAAAATTGATTAAATAAATAAACGGTCTGCAGCTTCATAGTACTCGCCTTGTCTATGGGAGAGCATTGTTATACCAAAGCTACCTTTTACACTGTGTCTAACTGAAGACATCAAGCTATATGTTTTCCCTTTTTTGCAAACTGGTATAGGGAAGCCAAAGAGACATTTGGTATAGTATTTACCTTTGTTTTCATATCCATAATTACATTTTTGGAAGCGTAAGATTTGTGTACAGAGGTCACTATGTGTGGTTTCTGAAGGGATATCACATGTAATGTATTTGTTAATAAACTGTAAAACAGTGGTATCACTGTCATGGCCAAATATGGGATTCTCATTTATCCACAAAAGCATGTGGATGTATGATACTCCTCTGGATGGATATTCTTGTCTCCAAAAGAAGTGTTGCACTACTCTGAGATGAGGGGTAGTTTTATTGCAGATGAAGTGCAGCATGACAATCAAGCGGTGGTGAAAGTACCTTGATACATTGACAGGGTCAAGAGAACAGAGTTCTCCTGGCGTTTTTATATCTAGTCCCTTTTCATTTTGGTTTGCAGTGTGCAAGAAGTCACGCAAGTCATCCAATGCCTATTCTGTGCAACTTAAAGTAACAAACAATGTTGATGGGCATAAGTTCCTTAGCAAACAACGTACATAAACATGATGTTGGATCCAGTATTCTTTTGTACCACACATTTTTGCCAAGAGATTTGTGATACTTGCAAATCCTCATCTTTGTCTTGCATCTCTTTGAAGCAGTTGGGTAACGGACAATTTTAAACAATTAGAGCCTTTTTAATGTGTGTCCAACCCCATAACATAGAGTTGCTAGTTTACTTTAGAGCAGGAGGTGGCAAATGTATTCTTCATTTTATCTGAATCTGGGGTCTTCAGAATACATTTGTAAAGAGCTATATTCTGGTGCAATAATTTGAGTGGATCCTTCATCATATCTTCCTTCTTTTCCTGTAGGAAAGAGGAACGTGCTTCTACAATTTTTTTTCCCATATGCTGATTGCAGATCCTTTGGATTGAAGCATTTGATATGTTTCTAATGCATCTTCAATGGTGTCTTTGGAGTGTGGTGGGTGAATTGAATATTGGTCTAAAATGTTGGCTGCTGTAATTGGGTCTACATGCTCAAATTGGCCAGTTGCTGGTGAATCTTGAATTCTTTGGGTAGTTTCTCTTAGGTTTACGTCTATGTTCATATCTTTGTAGTATTCATTGTTTTCTTTCAGAAATTGTAGTGCTTTTCTAACTTTCTTTAAGTCAACCAGTTGATGCCAATTTCTTTTGTCTTTTGTACACCTTTAACGAGGAAAGGAAAGGTATCCTTTAACTTTGCTTTCCTTGTTTTCTGAACTCACAACCCAGTGTCAGGGTTGTGTTTTTCTCCTCTGCACCTCTCTATTTATCTAAAAACTACTAAACAGGTTCATTCCTGAACTACTCAGGTGTGCATATGTGTTCATTTCTTTCACACTATTAACTAGTACAATCAAAGATTGATCTATTGGCCATTGTTCTCTTAGAGTTTCTACATTTTCTTTAAGATCTAATGACAAATATAGTACTTTGCCAAGGATGCCTTTTAGTAACTCAGATGGAGGCAATTTGGCTGTTTTCACATGAAGGCTTATTACTCCTTGACATGGGTGTACTGGTTGTATTATAATGCTTTCATACAAGTTAATTTGTTGGAAAGCCTTTGGAAGTGGGAATATTTCAAAGCAAAGTTATTAGTGACAGCATGTGATGCATTTGGTTATTGTCAAGCTTTGTATTGCAGTACGTGCAACCTATTGAGGGGTTAGTCATTTTGTATGTATGTTCTGCTGTTAGATATAAAGATAATTCTAACCATTGGGTTTACTAATTGTCCTCTATTTTGTAGGCCATATCTATTTTTGTGCTCTTTATATGAAAAGTTCTGCAACAACAGACTCATACTTGGTCTGGTATTTCAGCAGATTTGTTTTGAAACTCAGCAATTTGTTTTTTGTATTTTGTATGTGCTTGTTAGGAGGTTGTTGTTTGTGAGGCTTACGACAATGGTTTCTGAAGTTACTGAATGTTCTAAGTCAACCTCAATTCCAAAATATTTGCTTTGGCTGTTCCATGTATGAGAATGTTATTTAAATTTTGCAGTTGCAGAGCAGGACTTTTTGCATAGTATAGTATATGCACAAGATTCTGTATAGCGGAATGGTGTGTTGCTAACATTTTTATGTAGTTGAATGTGCTTTTATAAGCAGTTCCTGAAATGCAGGCTAGTGACTGTCTTCACAGTGCAGTGTGGCTGGGCACTGGACAGGAGTCTATGGTTTGTAAAGTTTTCATTCTAATTTCGTCTTTCAGCTTCACATAGGGATTGAGGAATGGTCGTAAATATTTGAAGGACTTTTGCCGTATGTTACAAATTGAGCTGCATCTACATTTGTACACTGGACGCATGTACATTTGTACACTGGACGGTTTGTTTGGGCAAAAGTAACATTTGGTTGAAAGTTTGTTGGGGGCGTTTTTTCTATAAGGGTTTCTTTTGCCATAATGGTGTCTCCTACCATTTCCTACCCTCAGCCGTTACTGTATGGAAATAGATTTATTTTGTTCTTGTTAATAAGCCTCTTCATTGATATGTGGTTCTGTGCTGCTTGCGTGAATTCATTCACCTTCACAGAAGTTTGAAAATGTATCTATATTGACACTGCGCATGTTTAGAAGTACTTTTTGTAATATATTGATTACATTGTTTAGTGGTTTTATTCTGTTTAAAATCAATATAAACAACTTTCTCTTCATTTGAAATGTGCTGTCAATTAAAGCTTTGAGGATTAGTCTTCTGCAGTCATTTTAAAGGGTAGATCATGACTCTCCAGCTGTCTTTATAAGATCGTGAAGAACTCTAAGGTAGAAAGTAGTTAGTAAATTACATTTTTGGGAATTCTTTACTGTGGCTGCTTTTGTTTGTACAACATGTTTTACTTTCAGTTTTTGGAAGAGGGCCCTTACTTTTTTTTAGTGGTCGCTGGTTTAGTTTTGTTGAGTGCGGTTACTAGCTGTTTTGTTTTATTGTTTTCTATAAATAGTTTTAGAGGTTGATGACTATATGGCTTGTTTGTATTCTTATCTGCTCTATGTTTTCTTTGTTTTCTACAGAGTTGCTTTTTAGTAGGCATTCAGTTCTGTCTGTTGGGTAAAAAGAAAGTTTGGGTTTGAAAGGTGTTGAATGTATATGCTTGTATTGTTGATGGGGTTGTGGGTGTGACTGCAGAGATGACTAGAGTGTTGTGTGATTGTGTAGTGGGATGCTAGGTGTAGTTGACAGGGTTGTAAGAATAAGAGTCTGTAATGGTGTGATGGGCTTGGTTAAGTGAGTAAGGGAATGGTGGTGTGATGGAATAAGTTATTGACATTATTATGTTTTGAGGAAAACAGTGGGTGTTATAATGGTGGTGTTTAAATGTGAATAGAAACAGTGTGAATGTTGCAATATAATGAGTAAGTGTGACATAAATGTTGATTCAAAAATAACACTCTCGGCATAGTATAGTAGGTAGGAAGAGCTGTTGGGAAAAAGAGTTAATAAAGTTGTGTTATAGGTAGTTTACACAAGAGTGTTAACTATGTTGTTAAAACAATTGGAGCATGAATAGTGCTGTTTGCCACATTAGAAGGAACATGGCAAAAATGGGTGTGAGAAAAAGGCGCATATCTATCTTCTTTAGTTTTGCTGATTTTAATAAAAGAAGTGCTGTGTTTGTGGTTCAATGTATTTGTAATGTGTTGCAGTATTTTGTAAAGACTGTGGAAACTGTGGCCTAGTGGCTTAGTGGTATTGCAATGGCAGATTATTGTTGTAGCAGCGTTTGGTTCTTAAAGTAGAGCTTGGGAAATATGAGTACTTTATATGTAAGGTGAAGTGTTGTACATATATACTTTGGCTGGATAAACATATATGTGAGCAGGTAAGGGATTTAATGAGTGAGGTTGGAAAGTGTGTAATTTATTTGGAATGAAAAATGGAAAATGCTGAACGTTTAAAAGGAGCATTTTCATGGAAGTTAAAAAATGCAGATTTGCATTTATAGCAGCATTGTGTGTATTTTTTCGTAAAAAGAAAAGAAAAGCAGTTGGAAAAGATTTGTAGCACATTTTTAAGTGGCAGCTGGCGTGTGGAAGTTTAATATGTTGGCAGTTAATGCATACTTTTCAACATGATCCATTACAACATGTAGTTTATTTTTCTTTGCATTCTGAGATGTTTAGTTGCACCTTTTCCATTAGAAATGTCCTAGTGCCTTTTCATCAGAATTAAGTTGATATGTGATGTCACCAGTGATGTCATCAATGACATTTATGATGTCATCTTTGATGTCCCGGGTGTTAGCCTTAGCAGTGCATGGTGGTGACTCCAGTTATGGTTGCTTAGCTTACCATAAATGGTGACTTTCTGGGGGGTTTCAGTTTTACTTGTAAACATAATGTCCCCTTAACAAAGATTTTTCAGGAATTTCATAGGTTTTTATCAGTACAACTTAACCATAACGTCCCTTTTACAAAGTTGTACCCTTAATCCCCTACAGGTTCCTTATATTATACTCACCCACAATGTAGCAGCTGTAGATTCCATGGACAGTACGGAAGTTCACAGACATCAGGTGACATTCACAAAGCCCAGAAGAACAGCAGAGATCAGAAAACATTCTACCCATCAACCAACAAACACATATACATAAAACAAGTTACTTAAATTTACTGCACTCAAATATACATGTATTTATACATTTATGTATAAAATGATTACTTGAAAATGTTCACAATATTTTTTTTATTTATAACACACAATATTATAGAATGCACCAAGAATAAACCATAACTGTACACCTCATATTAACACTTCAATACAACTGTTCATAGAGACTAACATACAACATGCGCTTATTCTAAAACAATCTCTCAACAAACAGTAAGTGCACTGTATTTCTTTCTTTATTATTAGCATTAATTATGTAAACAGGTATTATAAAGAAAAATCACTATTTTTCCATTTTGACAGAAATGGCAAACACACTTGAGTGGTTAGAGGTGAACTTCCCAAAAGAAGAAATGAGTGACGATAACATCTCTAATGGTTTACAATAAATCTAATATAAACAAAATAATGTAATTTGTACAAGGCTCACTAAAATTTTTTTTTTTTTCTTACAGTACATAGTTTTCATGAGGAAACCACTCCTCAATGTAATTATACACAATGCCAAGAATCACAAAGAGAAGCCCTATCCCCAACTGTACATAATCAAATCATGAACTTGTCAGAAACATTTCATGAACTAAGTAATGATTTTAAGGAACTTTTACAATATGTGAAAAATCATGTCAATAAAATATTTCCCTATCACTGTCCATCTTGGACATGTCCCTCTTGTCCCCAGAAATCATCCTTATCAAATTCCCAAAATTTAAATTGAAGACACTTTGATAAAACCTTACTCCCTTTCTCCCCTGATAATTATTGAACAAAAATTCCTAATTCTCCAATTTATTTTCCCTTACATAAATACATGTATTTATTATACTATAAATGTATTTTATATTGTTATGTGGTATTTCTTTTTTTTTAAAAGCCCAGATATGAGTCTGCAGACACCATGACTGTCTGGGGTGTCTGCACACAAAATGGAGGTGCCCCTGGAGAGGTGCGATGTCCGGACATGTCAGTTTTTAATTACTCTGTGGACACAGCACCTACGGCTCCCACCCAAAGGGTGTCTGCTGAAGGCCACCAGGGCCGATGATGTGAACGCACCCATGCAGAGTGACAGCATTTCCGTGAACAGTCTCTGCATCACAGACAGTTTCAAACTGCATTTTCAGCCAATCTAGGATATTTCAAGTTGAAACGTTACCCTTTCAGAGCTCCTAGACCATCCCATTCTTGGTTGGTCTGGCAACTTTTTACAACTTTTCAAGGCCTGTTTGCGACTCAGTAGTATGCCCACAGCACGACAGCCCACGGACAGTTCCTCAAAAGGGACACACCCATTGCTTTTGCTCATTCTCAATCTGGCTGTCCACAAGAGAGCACCTACTTTGCACATTTGTTTTGCAGAACCTTTTGAAGACCATCACAGCATCTGTTATGGCCATCACTCCTTCCCAGCTACCCCCACCACCACCACCTCAACAACCTGGAGGGCCTGGACAGGGGAACAGGCACAGTGAAACAGATGATGAGGATCAAGAGGAAGATGAATATGAGGTGGAGGAAGTCCTGGGACTCACTCCGGGTGCTGGAGATAGGGACTTCCTCCACCTCATATTCATCTTCCTCTTGATCCTGGTTTTCGCCACTGTTGGAAAAGTGCCAAAGGCTTATGTAGCCAAGGTTCGAAGCACTGAGTACTCAGTCACGGACAAACGGGGCTGTGTTCCTGTGGCACCATCTCCATGTGGTGCCACACCAAGCCCAACCACCTGGGTACCCTGAGGAAGGTGGTAACTTTCTCAGGGAACAGTAGATTGACGCCCTCTAACCCATCTTCTTCAACTGCTCCTGTTACCACAAAGGATACTCCTTTGGGGCAGAGGGTGCCAGTGGGAGCCTAACTGGCCATACCAAACGCTGTTGATCCTTACCGTCTGAGGGTCACAGGTCTATGTTTGTACTGTGAAGCACTGATCTGTAGGGGTGAGCAGTTTTAGAGTGCTTTCGAGGCTGCAGTCAAGAAGCATGAGGAATACTGCCACCTACCATGAAAAAGACCTGCACAACATTGTTCTTTCTTAATCTGCACCTTCCTCTCTGTAGTTGGTGCCCCTTCCCTCCCTGCCCTCCAGCACCATATCTTGCATCTCCTGGAAAGCAACTAAAAAAAACAAAAAAAGAAATACAAAACCAAAGAAAATGTTTTCCTTTAGGAGCCACCTTTCTCAGTTAAAAAATAGAAGTGATAAAAAAGTCACTGTCCCCTTTGCAGCCTGCATAGTCCATGGACAGCACGGAAGTCTGCGGACACCTACAAAATTCCAGGCATGAGGTGGGGGCTTGAAAATCATTTGAATTGTTTTTCACACAATAATTGTGTCTTTTAAAAGAATATTTTTTTTTATAATTTTGACTTTTAAATATTTGTTTGATTATTTTGTTTTGTATACAAAACAAAGATTCTACACACGTTATTATTATGTGTTCACAAAAACTTTTGAATGCATTTTGAATGTTTTTCCCCGAAAATCTGATTGCCCACATGAGTTAGATGCACTCCATTTCTCTGAAAAACTTTGACAATATCAAATGTAAAGTTCTCATTATGAAAAGATGTCATGCCAATATCTCACAAAAAAGCTTTATGCACATAGCACCTTGCTTTTTCCATTTGCGGACAAAATAAGTTCAAACGCATCCACATTTGTCTCTGTGAAATCCGAGAAAAAATTATTTTGCAATTTGGAAACATTTTCATACAATTACCAAATGTCTTCTTGATTGCAAACTGAAATGAAATTCCAGTAACGTACCCCAAACTGTTTCCTCCGCAATGAAGAACAATGATACCTGGATGTTTTAAGTGAACCATTTTCTCACAAAACGGGTGCAAGTCCGCCCACTTCATCTCTCGCACTGCATACCATTACACTTCAAATTCATGGAATCCAAGATTTTCACCTACTCTACAGTGCTCAACATAGATCTTCAGCCAATCTATCCAAGAGTCTCCTAAAATCTATACACTCCTCAGAGACATAACCATAGCCATTTAAAGTGCTCTCAAAACTCCTGGAAACCAAACTCCTTCTACCCTCTCGTCCTGTAAACCACACCCAGTAAACCTGACTGGTTAATCCCCACAATCCCCTTTCCATTCCAGGCTTCCTTAAAAGACCCAAATGCGCACATGTCGTCTGTGGGTTACCATGGTGTCCGCAGACATCGCGGCTACTCAAAGGGGTGGGAGAATTTAAACTTAATTTCAGTTATTTATTCTTTAGTGTTGGCTCTCAAAAGTACCTTTGTTTTTTTGTTTTTTCAGGCTTTGTTAACACACACCTTGTTTTCCCTTTTTTGATTGTATGTACAGTAGCACTATACACTCTACATCTTCCCTTACAATCTTCTTACAGAAACAATTCCAATGTATTTCTAACATTGTAAAGAAAAATAGCACTTTCAACATCTGCAAAATGAACTCCATCTTCCTGCAAAAAATTCACAACATCAAACCTTATATTATCATTCTCAAAAGATTACATTCCTGCAACATATCAAAAAGCAGATACAGCTTTATTGACAATATGCCTCGAATCTTCCAGTTGTGAACGGAAAAGGTTTGGACATCTCCATGTTTGCCTCTGATTCATTTCAGAAAAAATAATCTTTGCAGCAGGTTTCGATTAGGCTTTTTAAGAAATCCTTCAGGGCAACCTGCAAATACATTGAAGTCACATCCCCCAAACTGTCTCCTCCACAATGCACAATTACACTGTCTGTACATTTAAAGTGAGCCATACTCTGACAGAATGAGAACAAGCTTGCCCAGTTAAAGCCACAAACTGCATGGCAAAAAATGTCCACTCCTGCCAAACCAATACTTACAAAGATTCCATGATTTTCAGCATACACCTTCAATGACTGAATGGAAGAATCTCCCAAAATCCAAACACTCTGCTTCTTAAGAACCATAGAACATCCATCTTCAACTGCACAGAAGAAACACAACACTTTCTACCCTATCAACCTATAGACCACAACAGCACACCTAATTGGCTAATTCCCACAGTCACCTTTCCATGCAAGGCATCCTCAAAATACCTGGATGTGGCACCTGCCGTCTGCAGACTACTTTGCTGTCAGCAGACGCAGTAACACAGGGCACCTCTTCTACACTTTCCACATTCATGTCCTCATCGGTTGCTTTTGAAAGAGTCACACATCCTTCCACCAATCACATCCAAAATCTCTACTCCTAACCCTGTCATCTCAGTTCAACACTTCAGATGTACACATGAACTCTGAGAGTACATATCTCCTGTTTATCAAAGGCATCCGCATAAAAAACTACTCCAAAACTGTCCAAGATTTCTATTTCCAGATTCAACAAGATCTGCATCTAACAAGACATAGTACAGGTATGCTTATATTTAAAAAAAAAAAAATCTTTAACTCTTAAAACTATATATATATATATATATGAGAATGAAAGCAAACACGGACCGCATGGTCCTGTCTTCTTAGAAGCTGCACTCCCATCAAAAACGAAATCCAGGAATATCCTGCAACAATTGCTTGTCCAAAGATCCAGCCAGGGAAAAACAACAGCAAACTACTGCACTGCAACAGTTTGCTTTTTTTAAAAGTTCAAATTTTAATTCTATAATCTTTACAATAAAAACGGCTTCCCAGTGGCAGGGAGGCTAGCTAACACGCTTCGCCACACACCTGTGGCTTGTTCACAGTAACTCTGCCCTGTTCTGGGAGTTCTTTTAACCCATGCCACCTCAATGAACACAGAAAAGGTGACTTACACAGATGCTATTGTTTACATTCCGTCATCTTGGAAAGTGCAAGGTGCAAAATATCTCATATTACCTTCATGGATAGCATTCATACGGAGCTCTATTACTTTTCACAAGAAAATCTTTAACCAATATGCAATATGATTTTAGTTGCAATTTCATCAAGAAGATATTTTTAAATGATTAAAAACCACTGTGCGGTCAGCATGGACAATTCAAACAGTAGATATACTATTAACTTCACAGTGACGCTACATATGATGGTATAAACATGACTAAAATCCTGTGACTTTAATTATAAACGAGACCATTAAGTCAGAAAATTAATTATGTAATAGTATAGGGCAATGGTGTGACGTTTTGTAGTTATATATGCAGAAACAATTTTATAATAAAGTGCTAGTGCATTGTGCAAACATTATAGCAGCATAAAGCAATGGCCAGAAATATATTATAGTCATCAGTTAAAGTGCAAGTGCTTTACTAAAACTATGTTTCTGCATAGCACAACATTGCCCTTAGTAAACTAGACCCAACAACCCAATTTGATGGCTAGTTTAGACCAGACTACATGGAGAGGAAACGTTCGTACTGAGCTCAATGGGTCATAGTATAGGGAGTAAATTATCATATTTTAGGTTCCCAAAAAGGTATACAGTTCCTCATCCACGTTGTGGCCTGTGGGTTTTTGCTCTCAAAGTCTATGATATATCTGGTTTACTCCTGTCGTAGTAGTTTTTCATTGTCGCCTTCTCTCGGGCCGCTGGAAATTTTTTGGACACCATAAAACCTCAGAGTACTGGGATCTCCATTTTGAGACTCTGTAAAATGTTTTGCCATGGGATATGCGTGGTCCTTATTGACGATTGCTCTAATGTGTTGCAAAATACGTATTTTTAATTTGCACTTGGTGCTGCCCACATACCATTTTAGGCAAGGGCACTTCAGGACATATACCACAAATTCTGATTCACAGGTGATTTTACTTGTGATCTGTGTTTTTGTCAGCAGAATTGGATGAGTATAGCTCTTGCAGTTGGATGCATATTTGCATGCTTTACATTTGCGACATTTGTAGAAGCCTTTTTGTCCGCCTACAAGCCAATTACTGCTTGTGGATGTCTTTTCAGAAGCCATATAGCTTTGGACCACTAAATCTTTAATGGCCAAACTCTTACGAAAAGTAATGTTTGGTCGTTCATTCAGCATATTGCCTAGATCTTTATCCACTTTAAGAACCTTCCAGTACTTCGTGATGATGTTTCTTATGATGGATAAATGGCTTCCGTATGTCAGCATTAGCCTGGTGGTATCCTTACTTGTACTGTCGCAGAGATTGGATTGAGATGTCATCAGTAGGGTTTGTCGATTCATATCCCTGACCTTCAGGTAAGATCTTTCAATCACCTGTTTAGGATACTTCTGTTTCAGAAAGTTTTGAGCTGTGATCTTGCTTGCTAAATCAAAGTCTTTAACACCACTGCAATTCCTTCTAATGCGAATAAATTCTCCATACGGAATGCTCCATAAAAGACTTTTTGGGTGCGTGCTGTTTGCGTGGAGTGGGATATTGGCTCCTGTTGTTTTGCGATGTAATTCACACCCTATTTTTTGATCAATGATTTTTACCTTCACATCTAAAAAGACGATAGATTGTTTACTGTGTTGTTCGGTTCAATTCATTAACATTGAGGAGTTTGTCAAACTCTTTCCAAGATTGAGCTGTGCCATCCCATACAATGAATAAGTCGTCAATGTAGCGTAGCCACAAAATAATTTTGTCAGTGAAGGTCACGTTTTCTTCGGCCCATACTACAGTTTTTTCCCATTTCCCCATCAAAAGATTTGCATATGACGGGCAAATGTGGTGCCCATTGCGGTTCCCTGGATTTGGCGAAACAATTCATTGTTGAAGAGGAATACATTGTTCTCTAGGCAGAATCTTATCATTTCTAGGATCATAGTGGAATGGTCGAGGTAGTTGAGAGAGCGTGTTTGTAAAAAAGTTTCACATGCCTTGATGCCATCCTCGTGTTGTATGGATGTGTATAATGATACCACATCCATGGTGGCCAAAAGGTATGTAGGTTCCCACGGTAAGTCATCAATTTTGTAAAGGAAATCAGTAGTATCTTTTATGAAAGAGGGCAGGGTGGAAACAAAAACACACAGCGTCTCATCCACAAATTTAGCCATGTTTTCGAGTAGCGAGCCACACAGTGTGACAATTGGTCTGCCAGGAGGTTTAGAGGAGTTTCTTTATGAATTTTAGGGAGGAAATATATGGTGTCAGTAGTATATATATTTATATAGAGGGTTCCTGCTACTTACTGTGTAATAGGCTTCTCAATAAGCATATTCTCTTTTTAGCCACTCTTACAAATGCCATGCATTGCAGCATTCAGCACCTGCATCTGCTCACATGAATCAAATAATAATTACAGTGCTCTGTACAAAATACTGTTTTAAGAGCAATTTCATGAAAGAAAAGATATGTGCATTTGCAGCAGCACTGTGTGTCATTTTTTCCTAAAAGAAAGGAAAAAGCAGATAGAATAAATTTGCAGATAATTTTTAACTTAGTGTGTGCCACTTTAATATGTTTACAGTACATGCATACATCCCAACATCACCCATTCCAATCTGTAGGTGCTTAACAATTCTTCATTTTTTCCTTTGCATTCTGTAATTTCCAATTCCAATTGAAAAACAGGACTGGACTTGACGATTGGAAACATAAAATGCTGTGCGTTTCAAATCGTTTCTTTTTAAAAGCATTTTGATAAAAGTAAAAAAAAATGGATATGTGCATTTATAGCTGCACTGTGTCACTCTTTCATAAAAGAAAGGAAAAGCAAATACAATAGATTTGTAGACCATTTTTAAGTGGTAGTTAGTGTGTGCAAATTTAATATGCTGGCAGTTCATGCATACATCCCAACATCGCCCATTCCAATGTGTAGGTGTTAATTCATTCCTCTACAATCTGGGACTTGAACTCCTACTTTTGCAATATGAAAAGTGGAACTACAAATCCCAGAACACAAACCAAAAATCTAGGATTTCATAAACACCTACAAATTAGAAGGCATCATGTTCACAAGTATGCATACGCTCCTAACATATTAAACTTCCACACACCAAGTGCCATTTAAAAGTGTACTTTTTATACTACTAGTACAAATCTACAACAAATCTATACCATCAACCTTTCTCCTCTTTTACAAAAAATGAAACACAGAACTTATAAAAATGCACATCTGCATTTCTTAACTTTCATGAAAATGCTCCTAAAAACAAACATTTTTAAACATCCAGAAATGTCATTAACTCTTTCTCCAAACAAATCCTCCTACCTTCAATAACAACCTTGCTTACTAAAAGTATTTCACCATAACCACATATCCCCACTGACTTTCTTTTACAATTACTGGAAAGAAGCAAAATGCCCCAGACAAGTACTGAAAAAAGAATTCACTTCACATCCTACAAAGTAAGTACATTAATGTACCATCGATGTAAATATAATTTCAACTGTACAGTTCTACTATATATTATCCCAGGCTACTCCTTTCAAACCAATATTTCTTTCATTCTAACTCATTATATTGCACCATTCACACTCTTTCTATTCCCATCTAAACACCACCATTGCAACACCCACTCCTTTCCTGAAAACATCAGAATGTCCCTACTGATTCAATCACACCACCACTCCCTTACTCAGTAACCTAACACTATCACACCTCTACATACTCTCACTCTCACAACGTTGCTAAGAAAACCTAGTATACACCCTCACAATCAAATAGCACTCTATTAACCTCTCCAATCACACTCATACACCTATTCACAATACATAGATATATATTCCACAACTTTCAAACCCAATCATTATCTTTTCCCAATAGGCACAACAAAATGCCCACTAAAAAAACAACTCCATAGAAATGAAAGGAAAAATAGAGCAAAAAAGAATAAAAGCAAACCATATAGGCATCCACCTATAAAACATTTTATAGAATACATTGAAACAAAAGAACTAGTAACTATACTCAGCAAAAGTAATCCAGCCACAACTAAGAAAGGTAAGGCCCCTCTTGCAAAAACTAAAAGTAAAAAAAATGTGCAAAGAAAAGCAGAAAAGCAGAAAAGCAGACCTACTAATAAACCTAACACTTCTACCAGTGTTAGTGTAGTCACGGTAGAGCAATCCAAAAAATTCATGTTACAAACATATGTCCACCATAGAGCACTTCACTATTTTATAAAAATAGCTGAAACATCACAATCTAATTGGCAGCACATGTCTACTAAAGAGAAAATTGTTTCAATTAATTTTAAACAGAATAAAACCACTATTTAAATGAACCAATACATTACAGAAAGTATGTCTCAACATGCACAATGTCAATATAGATAAATGTTCAAAATTCTGTGAAGGTGAATGGTTTCACACAAGCAGCACAGAACCATATTTTAATTATAAACAAGACCAACAAAAAAACAATTGCCATAGACAGTAATGGCCGAGGGTATGAAATGGTAGGAGACACCATTATGGCAAAAGAAACCCTTCAAGAAAAAAGGTCTGCAGCAAACTTTCATCCAAATACTCCATTCACCTGAACAAACTGTCCAGTGTACAAGTGGAAATGCAGCTCAATTTGTAATGTACGCCAACAATCCTCAATCACTATGTAAAACTAACAGACAAAAGTAAAATGAAAACTTTACAAACCATGGACTCTTGTCTAGTGTGCAGCCACACAGGACTTCAAGGACATGCATTAGCATGCATTTTAATAACTAGTTCTAAAAGCACCTTCTGTATGGAATCTTGTGCATAGACTATACTATACAAAAAAGTGCTGCTCTAGAACTACATTTAAATGACATTGTCCTATATGGAACAGCCAAAGAACTGCTTCAAGAAATTGAGCACATCCAAAATGAATACTTTGAAACTAAAGTTGACTTAGAAAATTAATTAATTTCAGAAAGCATTACCGAAAACCTCACAAACACCAACCTCCTAAGAAACACATACATAAAAGAAATAGCTTAATTGCAAAACATATCTGCTGAAATACCAGACCAAGTATATGTCTGTAGACGCAGAGATTTTGTATAAAAAGAACACAAAAATAGTAGATATAGCCTACGAAATAGAGGACAATGAGGAATCCCAATGGTTCCAATTAGCTTTATTTCTAACAGCAGAAACTAAATACAAAATAACTGACCCCTCATAGTTTGTTGAACAGAAAAGGCAGAGTGCAGGCTACCCCTCCCTTAAACGCACAGGGCGTGCTTAGGAAAAAACCTACTATGAACTAGTAATTATTTGGACTAGCTGTAGATGATCACACTGGTAACATAGAAACATACAGATAAAACATAATTTAATTAGGAAATAAACGGCATAGTAAAAACACAAAAGGCAAAGAGTACACTTTTGTCTAGCAATATCAAAATGTGTGAACTTAAAACATAATGGGTATCAAATACAAAATTAATAAATGTGCTCTAACAAAGTCCAGGCACATTTTTACTGTCGACATAATGGTGTTTCTGGTTCAAAGCTTGCTTTTGCAACTGATAAAGTCTTTTAGTGATAATGGCTTTCTGGTGCTCCGAACTTTCCTCAGGACAACAAGGGGTTGTTGCAATCAATGGGCGTCTAAAATACATCTAAACACGTGAAGAAATAGGAACAATTAAAAAAGTGTGATCATACCCCTACTAAAAAAGGGGAAAAGGAAAGGAGAGTAGGTCAGCACTTTACCTATCGACAATTCATGGCGTCTTGGGAAGAATTGACTTAATGACAGCTGTCACAAGTACAGTTGGATGGTCTGTAAGACTGGGAAGCTACAAAGAATAGAGAAAAATATTTGTATTTAGGCTGAATAATAAGATTCAAAATTCTTATATATTATAGCGAACTAGATTGACGAAAACGTACTTTATGGTGATCTTCTGTTTGCAGGCTCAGAATTGTGTAGAAAAGACTGCTTCTGTGTGTAGTCCTGCAAACAGGGCATACAAATAACGCAATTTAACAAAGACGGTGAGGGTAGTAATCCCAAAATTCTTAACAGAACTACGACAACACGAAAAACCATTACGTAGTTGATTACAAAAATGCTGTTAGTGGAGCAGTCTCATTAAATGGAATCACGAATAGTGCTCCTTTTTAGCGTGGTCAACGTAGTGAGTAGATGAAAGTTCAAAAGACATGTATTTGTATATTCGGCTGCTAGAAAAACGGTTTGGGAAGGATGAAAAGAGACGGAAAGACTGCCATGGCTTCATCATGTATGGTGTAAAATGTATTTATACGAAATTATGCACTAAAGGTTGATCAGTGCTGCTTATAGTGTGGCTTATTTGAAAACAACCGTCCTATTCATACTGCAATTTTCGTGTTGTGAAAAGTCTGAATATAGCATGGCTGACCTAAGCTACAATGAACTGTGTTTCCTAGTGATTAATGGACGCTTTAAGATGAATGTGTCTCGTGATTGATGTCGGTGGATCGAGCATTACTCAAAAAACCAGAGCTAACATTAGTTTCATGAGGAGCCAGACAATGTGGGTCTGTGATGTTAGTGGCCGTTAAGGAACAATGTTTAGCAGAGCCAAAAGAGGGAGGAAACCACTTACCTCTCTCGGTTATCTGGCTGTGTGAATGGTAGAAAGTGCCCCGATCCTCGCGCATGCGCAGACGGCTGGCAACACGCTGTGTCAATAGCAATAGCTTTATTGACTATTATGCAGCAAAAAGAGTTGTGTCTCTTTTACGGCTCGGGAAAGGGGATATTGGGGAAAGGGGATATTGCCGAATAGATCGCAGCAAAGTGGAATACTTCTCAAAGAGTATATGACACTTTCTAGGAGGCTAGTTGAATATGCTGAGAAGTGCATACAAAATTGGGAAAATGAAGAGATATATATGTGTTGCATGCTGGAACATTGTATCAGCACCAAGTATTATCTTGCATAACGCATTTAAACTCGTGCAGCCTAGGCAATGGAATAAAACACGAAAAAGGGGATTTGCACGGAGTGTGTGATGATATATGTATATTACAACAAAGTCTTGTTAAACAAAGATTATATCGGTTGTAGAACCACATTCTAAAGGTTACAGTGATATGGCAACAACTTAACTTTATGAGAACATTATCATCCAAACAGTACACCCATTTCAAGCTACAATGGCCTTCAACCGAAATTATACAAATTGCCTCTGTCCGAGTTACGAAAGGCCATCCTTGGCAAAGTAATATATTTGCCATTAGATCTCAAAGATAATATAGAAACTCCAGGTGTACAATGACCAATTCATCAATCAATGATTGTACTAGTTAATGGTGTACCAACTAGGACACAAATATTTGGCAACAACTAGTTGACTTAAACAAAGTTAGGCAAGCCCTACAATATCTCTAGGAAAACAATGAATACTACAAATATGTAAACATAGATGAAAACGTACAAGAAACCACCCAAATAATTCAAGATTCACCAGCAACTGGCCAATTTGAATGCATAGATCCTTTTACTGCAGCCAACATTTTAGACCAGTATACGATTCACCCACTACACTCTAAAGACACAATTTAAGATGCATTATACACGTATGAAATGTGTCAAGCCAAAGAATCCCTAAAGAGCATACAGGAAAAAAGTGTAGAAGCATGTTCTTTTCCTGTACTCTTTTCCTTCTGGAAAAGGAGGAAGATATGACGAAAGGTCCAGCCCATATTCAGAAAAAATGCAGAACACATTTTCCACCTCTTGTTAGAAAGTGAACAAGCCACTCGATGTTATAGAGTTGCACACACATTAAAAACAGGCTCTAAATTTGTAAACATGACCACCCCCAACTGCTTCAAAAGAAAAAATACAAAGATGAGGTTTGCAGTCAAGTATCATAAATCAGGGGGCGTGGCTAAGGAGTCATGCAGTGAGGACGCGACTCCTTTAGCTCATGCTAATCCATCAGGATCCCTGTCTGAAAATCAGGCTACAGAGTGTGTCGGCGTAGGCCAACACATCACCAGATATGTGCATGAGGCATGCACATGATGGTGTAAGCAGAAAGTGGTGGATATAAGAAACAAAGTGAAATGGACCTGCAAAAGATCATGACATGGTGATCAGAGGGAATCTAACATGGCAGCATGGGGCTATAACCATCAGATGTTCGAAGCATCGCTTTATGGTTCAGCAGTGTAAGAACAGCTGACGAGTGTGGCGGCCGGGCTGGATCCTTTTCTCGGTCCACATAGGAGGCTGGGCATGCTCGACGGGGAGATCGGAAGAGAGGGAGACTGATGCTGAGACAGGAAATAGGCAGCTGCACCAGAACAAAGGGGTGGAGGAGCCCTACACACAGTGAGAGGAGTGGTGGGCACTCAAGAGGCCACAGCAGGGACTACCAGAGACATTGTGTATACAGTGGGGAGTTGGGAAGAGGTGTCAAGTCCACCTGTAGCAAGATGCATGTTCTACCGCAGAAGTGACAGGGACAATTCCATATGCTGCATGAGCAGCAGGGCACATAGGGAACAGAGCTGCACAAGTAACAACACAGGCCCCCGCCACCAAATCCATATATTAATAACAACGCACAGCAGTGGGGAGCCATGGCTAGTTGCCGGGTGCTGGTGACATCAGAGGCCATCCCTGGCTACAGCAAGCTGGGGGTGAGGAAGGCACAGAAGAAATTCATGGCCAGTGCATGCATTAATCCATAAAGTGCAGTTCAAGCCGCATACATACCTGTATGCCCCAAACCTGTGTCCAAAAGAAAACCAGCAATTTAGGAGTGCACAAATTATTCTGTAATGGAAGTATTTACGCTCTGCAGCAAGACACAAATCAGCACTGGGTAATGCATACTACTCAAAAATTGATGGGGAGCTGGGTATAGAGAGAAGCCACCCCAGCAAGGCAGAGGCCTGTAGGGGTATCTTGTGCTGTGGAATAAAGCGCAAGAGCACACATGCATGAGTTTGAGGTGGGATATAAAAGGAAGTAACATACAGTGGCGTTGCCCAGGGGCAAAATATAAAAGTGGGCCTATGAGATGGCAGCCATTCTCAGCACGGGCGTGAGGTCCCTGAAGGGTGAGATTGGAAAGACAATAGGTACGAGGGCCCACATGGGCATGCAGGGAAACTAGAGCAGTACTGGGCTTACCCAAAGCGGAATAAATTATGCCATGCAACGAGTACAACAGGCGCAAATGCAAGCACAATCTTGCACCATGCTGCTTGACATTACCCACTAAGGAGTAATGTGAGAGTGTCGACAACCTGCAGAGTAATTGGGGGCACCACAGTGCCTGGACTACAAATGGGAAACACAAAAATCAGCCTATATCCAGCACCAGCTGGCACACAGCTGAACAAACATGAGGTAACTGATCAGTGCCAGCTGCCTGACATTGCAAAAACGAGGGAATTGAGAGATTATAGTGCACCAAACAAATCAGCACCTAAACACAAGTAATGGTGTCCAAATGTCAAAAAGCAAGGCTAAACAGTCCACATTAGAAGTGTTTACCACACCCCCAAATGCAACTATGAATGATATGCCAAGACCCCCCGTACTACGAGGAGAACAGGACCATACGAAAGGAGATCAGCAAGTCCAGGACACCATGGCGGCCTTGAAGATTGTATTGGAATCTTAGATGGACGCTATCAGCCTGGATGTAAACCTACTGAGACAAAATGTTAGGGCACTGGCAAAACACACGGGGAATCTTGAAAAGAAAGTAGCTGTGAAGACTGGCAACTGGAAGGATACCTCAAGAGATATATCTATATTGTAGCAGCAAATGCAGAACCTTGAGGGTAGAGTCGAAGATGAAGAATGGCGAGCCAGACGAAATAACGTAAGAATCATCAGACTTCTAGAAGGAGAAGAAAGAGCAAACCCTACCACCTTCATAGAGAACAGGTTGCTGCAGGAAATAGGCCCTGGCACCCTTATGCAGGGGTTCACAGTCGAAAGGGCACACATGTCCCTGATGAGATAACCACCACCGGGAGCCCTGCTGTGGCCTTTAATAGCCTGGATACTAAACTACGAAGACAGGTAGAAGATACTTGAACACTTCCGTAAAGATGGAATGATCCAGTGAGCATCTGCCAACATTACTGCATACCCAAACTACACTCTACAGGTGCAAAAGCAGAGGATGTATTTCACATCTTTCAAAAGGAGGCTGTGGATGGGGAGCCAATAGTACATGCTGCTATACCCGGCTTGATTAAAAATCATTAGCAAAGAATGAGCCATCTTCTTTGACACCCCTGAGGAAGTACATATGTGGATGTACGTGGAAAACCTACCAACCGAGGTTGACAATAAAATGAGAGGCAAGGAACACACATGCTGACTGACCTATGGGGAAGCAGTAAGGATATGGATGGACGCAGCCGTCTTACTACAGGGGTGTGCGACCTCTTTGCTAAGTACTCAGACAATCACACCTTTGCAGACTATAGGAGCCAGCAGCTGAAGCCCATCCAGGAATGTGCTGCACAGGAGCATCCTTCTCCTAAGATTGGATTGTTTCAGATCCTAGCTGTTACGTATCCGCCTGTTGCACTCCGCTACCAGGACAAGTAACTGCGGCTTTGGGTTGAGAAGCAGAGATGCCTGAGCACATGGTATTGAGCTGGGCAATTGTTGGGGAGAGGTAGGGCAGGGGAGTTGGGATAGTTAATTGAGAGTTAGCAGATAGATCCACTCAGAGTATGTATGTTATGCACATTGGTCTTGTTGAAAAATGTAGTAGTTTTATTTAGTGGTAGTGAGGGGCCATTAGGCCCCCCATCCCTCCTTTCTTTAGTACAAACTTGGACCATGTGCCTCCAATGGTGGGGAGTGCCCCCATCGCCCTCATGTAATACCAGCATTGGCTGGCATTTGCGCAGATGGGGCTGTTACGCAGGACACGTGGCATCCATTTTGTGCCCCTTGACTCCATCTTGGTAACTAGGCCTCACTGCGATAATACGAAAAGACTTTTCTCCCCTTTTGCAGCACCACGCACACCGCACACATGGCCCCCACCTTTTCTCTCACTGTGTCTGGAAAGCTCTGCGGCTCCATTCTCACGCTCGATCCGGAGGTAATTGCAACAAAGAACAAATGTAACATCTCACTCTTCCTCTGAGATCACTGTCCCGCATGTGAACCAGCTTGAGCCAGGCCCTGTAGCTCATCCATCTCCACAAATCTGTTCATGCCTCCTCAGCCTCGCTATTGGAAAATTACTGTCATTATAACCATGTGTCAATTAAAGGTATTCTCTTGATGTACCAGAAACGTGACCTCGCCATGATGCCCACCTAGCGGGCCCCCAGTTAACATTAGACCTTTACCGCAGTATATTGTCTCTCACGACTAACAAACGCCAACCTGCCTCAGATTCTTTACGAGTCCAGACCCTCGCTTCAATCAATGTTATCATATTGGTCAAAACCCTTAACCTGATGCCCCATATAAGACTCAGTAAATAATGATGTAAATACATGAATGAAGTATATAGGTTTACAATGATTTGTTCAAAAGAGTTGCAATGACTATTGTTTAGTGCATGTTTTATTAGATAGTATTATGATAGCTAGTTAGTGGCCACCCTGCTTCGCAGCGACCTGACCTTCACCCCTCCTGGATGCTGACAGCCGGACCACATGATGTTCACCCTCCCGCCAAAGGAGCAACCAATCCGGAATGAGACAGTACCTTCATGGACATATATTCCTATAATGTCTATCCAATCCTGCACTGATTTAGTACCCTATGTTAGTTACGTCATCTATGATGATTTTTCACTTTATAATGTCGTGTAAATGAAATATTTACCAGAGCGATCTCAGGCAGCAGAGTTCTTTCGATGCCGATTCTATATAAAACATATTGAACTCTCGCAACCTGTCCTCTTAGACTCATTCCCCATCTGGGGTGTGTCTCATTTATTCTCATTGCATGTGGTAAGACGGGGAGGGCTCTTACATTTGGTTATCCCTTGCGATGTGATTTGGAACAGGTGCCTCGAGGCCCGTGCCGTGCAGTGAGATCCGGGATGCCCCCCAGCAAAACCATCGCCTCGACCAGCCTGTGCACACAACGAGAAGGGTCCAAGTGTTCCCGGTTAACAAATACCCAACTGAAAAAGCTGCTTGAAAAGGCGGGCCACGGCTTGGTTGGGGTGCGGACCAGATTGTGGATAGACCGTGAAAGGTGACTCTCAGACCGACTGAACACGTGAGTACCGGTTGCGAAAGTTCCCAAGAGGTAAGGGAGGGGTTAAGGAAAAAAGGGAACAGATAACAGAGTGGGCAAGAAGACAGTTAGGGTCTGTGTGAATGATACTGAGGCTTTTCTGATAGATTCTTTATATGGCCATTAGGTTTTGTTGAGATAAAGAGGTAAGAGAAGAGTAAGGAATCCTAGCCCGAATGGGGTAGAAGGCGGCGCCACGTAGCATTGTCTCATCCAGTGCAGATAAATAAGTGAAGATAAAGAGAAAATAGTAGGAGTCTCGTATATTTAGTAGACTCGGAGTAGAGTAGTAATTTAGAATATTCTTTTTCCGTGTGAGCAGAATTCTTGGTGAGGTAGCGAGATGGGAGTAAACGGTGGGGAGTGCATGAGAAAGCTAGAGCAGGGGGTAATAAACTAAAGTAATTGAAATAGGAAGTAAAGCGCGCAGGTAGTATATGTTACATGTTATATGTTTTTACATTTTATGTTTTGACGTGTGTCAAGGTGTTACATGTTGATCTATTAGTAACTGTTTATGAGCCTAAAAGCCGAAAAACAAATTAAGGTTCATTAGGAAAATTGAAAATGCAATGTATGTGTAAATGAAAATGTTTTGAATAATGGTAAATGTCAGATATCCATGGTTGAAATAATTTATGGTTTCAGTAAGTGGTGAAAGGGGAAAGGTTGTTGAAAAAGTGTTGGTACCAAAAGGTAAGAAGAAGGTTGCATAAAACATTGAAACGAGAAGAGTGTCAAACAAGCGTCTTTGTGTCTACACGCAGGAAACTATACTATCATGGGGGAAAACAACGCCATTAGCACATATTTGCCAACATCTCCCATTGTTTAGTGAGAAGATACAGAAGTATCACGACCAATGGGTGACAGAGATATAGGGAGACAGCATAACACCCATATGGACGAAGGGAGGATCTTTTAATAAAAGGGTATTGGATCTAGTGTCCACACACCTGCTGGCAAGATACAAGGGGAAGCAATTACAGAACAGAAGGGAAGTGTTAGATTTGTGGCGGATGTTTGAGGAAATAATGCCCGCAGGTGAGGTGAGTACGAATAAGACAGACGAGAAAGAGAAAGCGCCGGAAGAGGCAGGTGGGACCACAGGGGAAGAATGTATGACAACCACAACAGAAAGTGACACAACTAAAATATACCCGCTGATGACGATGCCTGCAGTAAGATATAGCGAGCCCCGGTACGTGCCTACGTGCCCCCCCTCAACTACTTCGGCAGTGGCAGCGGCCAATGCACCACCCCTGTATGACAGAGGGGTGCTTTACGGCCCAACTAGCACCCCACCAGTGAATCTAGCACGACTAACTGGAGACTTAGACAGACAGCTTGCACATGTACAGATAGAAATAACATGATTGAGAGCGTTATGTGATAGGGGCTAGATGTTGCCAGGGGGAGGGGAAGTGCCACAACTAGTGGCGGCAGACCTCACACCCCCACCAAGTGTCGCAGGAGAATCGGCACCTGTAACGCCAGCACCATCACAGCGTGTGCCAATACCAAGAGGGCAAGAGCAGGAGTGGCAATCGGGAGAGTTTCTGTTCCATTTAAATGGGAAGCCTGTGAGAATAATACGACCAACAACCTCAGATAGCCAGCGTGGGGAAGGACAAGAAGAAAAGGAGCAAGAAGAAGAAGTAGATGAGGTATGGAGCGATCTAGATGAATATGAAGAAGGGGTAGCGGCGGTGGGATCCCAGCTGCCATTCCATTTCGACAAACTAGATGAAAGGGCGCCACCAAGGTGGTAAGGGAGGTTAAGACAACAAGTAGAAAACATGCTGGTGAGTAAGACAAAGAAGACAGCGGTAAGTAAGACAGGAAGAAAACACAAACTGCAAATGCCGTTAATACATAAAGGAGCAGGAAGGCCGCACTACATTCCGTGGGCCCAAATGGACAAGAACAACTTGTTGAAACTTCTCCCCCCACTTTCAGGCGGGGTGGGGAAATGGAAACACGCATTCGAAAAGAACACAGCAGGAGTCCCATTGGAAATAGGAGATGTAAAAGTTTGTTGGTGTCCACTGTTGGTGACCAAGCAGACGCAGTGTGGGTGAAGGCGGGGTTCCCGGGAGTGACAATGAGGTGTGACCGCCATTATGGATCGCCATTCAATAACATTAGGGCACAGGTATGGGATGCATTGCGGAGAATGTTTCCAGACATTCCAGATTTACACTTAGTGATGGAGTGCACGATGGGAGAGGAGGAGGAGCCTACGCAAGTCATCCTCCGGGTGCAAGACCTGTGGAGAAGTGAAACGAGTATGGCGTGGGATCAATCCACCACCTTATTCTATTTCATAATTAAAAAAGGGCTCCCAAGTGAGGTACAGAAGGCCTTGGATAAAATAGCTGGGATAGAAGCCAAGAGCTGGCCTGAGATTCAAAGCATAAGTGTACACCATTGTAGGAGGATGAAAGAGAAAAGGAGATAGCACAGAAAAGTTTGTCTGCCAAACTTTTCTGTGCTATCTCCTTTTCTCTTTCTTCGATCCTCCTACAATGGTGTACACTTATGCTTTGAATCTCAGGCCAGCCCTTGGCTTCTATTTGTTTATTTATACAAATAAATAAACAAATAGAAGCCAAGGGCTGGCCTGAGATTCAAAGCATAAGTGTACACCATTGTAGGAGGATCGAAGAAAGAGAAAAGGAGATAGCACAGAAAAGTTTGGCAGACAAGGCGAAGTTAGTGCAGAATAAGTTGGTGAAGGTTGCGGCGCTAAACGCAACAACATCCACTGATAGAAGCAATGAAGGCCATGACGCAGTAGGAAACGCCCGAGCCAGAATGGCCGCAAAATTGGCTGCAGGAGGACAAGAACAGTGGGATGGAGAGGAACAATATGGAGGGCCCCAGTGGCAAGGAAGACCAACAAGAGGACGAGGTGGGTACAGGGGGCCAAGAGGGGGATTCAGAGGAATGGGAAACAGAGGATTTGGTGGGCCTGGGATGAGAGGAGGACCACAAGGGTCATGTTGGAACTGTGGGAGGTGGGGGCACTATTCAAGAGACTGTAGAATGTGACCCGTGGGTTACTTTCAAGGACAGCCCCTTATGGGAAATGAACAGCAGTATGGACATCCACACCCGGGTAGTCCCTACGGGTTACCTATGGGAGGGGTGGACAAAATGAGCAATATTACAATGAGCTCCAAATGCCACAAAGACAGGAACCCCAGCAGCAGCAGCAGATGGGGGTGCAACAACACATGGCCAGACAAAATACAGTAAGGAATGTGAACAGTAACATTTTTGTAACATCTGCTAATGGTGCACCTGCACCTTTTCGCGGCGCAGCAGTAGTAGGAGACAATGTTTTCTCAGTGCCAGGAACTGAGACATACGCTGATTAGGACAGCCCACAGAGAGCACTTGAGTGTCCAGTCCTATCCACTAGCCTATATGCAGAAGAGGAACCACTAGTGGGAGCAGAGATAGGAAACACGCAGTTTATCTTCATGGTAGACTCAGGAGCGGAAAAATCTTGTCTTACGGAAGGGCGGTTTCCGCTCTCAGGAAGAAATTTGGAAACACAGGGGTTCTCCGGGGCTATTTTAAAAATTTCTTATACTAAAGATCTTGACATAACAGTGGGGGGGGAAACAGTGCACCCTTACTGTATCACGAAGATGCGCTGATCAATTTGCTGGGAAGATATTTGTTGTGTAAGTTAAATATGACAATCTCTTTTACTGAACGGGGGATAATGTGTTCGACCCCAGGAGTGTGCCCTGTACGGGTGATGTTGATGATTAGCACCATGACAAATGAAGTTGCTGCAAGAGGGGTGCCCATCTACATGGACATGTTCATTTACGGCATCAGAGTGTTAGCTCGAGTGGTGCCAGAAATAACAAGAAAAGAATGGAAGGTACCCTCAGACTTTATTTTCGTCCAATTGTAAATACAGACCTTGTGCCTGGAAACATTTTGTCAATTGATCTAGAGGGGGTTCAGGTCTCAAGCAAACGTATCGCAGTGATAGGACTGGCTACAAATGGATGCGAATGGAGAACAGTACTATGCATAGATCCAAACATAATGTTGCGCAATTTAACTGATGAAGAGTTGTTCACTGACAGTGAGAGTGATGGGGAAATAATAATGGAAATAAGTATACCATGCAACATCATGATCCAGTACAGGGAAATACACAATCCGCTCATGGCTAGTGTCAACGTGCCCCCCACAATATTTGACTAAGACATGGAAAGGGTCCTGCCAGAGATTTGGACCACAGGTCCCCATGATGTAGGGTTATTGCTTGAAGTAACACCAGTTAAGATAAAATTGAAGCCAGGTGCCATACCCCCAAGGGTTAAGCAGTACCCACTATCAAAGGAGGCAGAAGAGGGGATTAGAGAAACAATAAGCGCTCTACTAAAACAAGGAATAATACTACCATCCAACTCCCCATGTAACACAGCAATTTTCCCAATCAAAAAAGTGAAAGGAGGGGCGTGGAGGATGATACAAGATTCACTCCCACTCAATGACGTCATCCAAAAAGTATTCCCGTTAGTGGCTAATCCAGCATCAATATTGTGCAGCGTACCAAAAGAAGCCTCATGCTTTACAGTGGTGCATCTGAAAAACGCTTTATTTTCGATCCCACTCGACCCAAGCTCTCAGTACCTCACAGCATTTACGCTAGGGGGGAATAGATACGAACACTGCAGGTTACCGCAGGGATACTGTGAGAGCCCCAGCATTTTCAATAGGATCTTACACGAAGATCTTGGAAACATTGATGTAGAGAGCACAACAATACAGTACGTAGATGATTTGCTCATCCGCAGCAAAAGCGAAGAACAGTGTAGAGCAGATTGTGTAACATTGTTGAATTTGCTAGCCACAAAAGGATATAAAGTAGATAAAAGAAAATTGAAATACTGCCTAGCAGAAGTACTGTACCAAGGGCAACTAATCTCCAAAGATGGCAAAAGAATACTTCCTGACAGAGTAGCTGCTATACGCCATATGATAATACCAAAAACAGTAAAAGACATGCAAAAGTTTCTCATCATCTGTAATTACTGCCACGCATGGATACTTGATTACGCGGCATACACGTGCCCACTACTGCAAGCACTAAAAGAGTCCCAAAAGAATAATCCCTGAATAAAATGGACAAATGAGATGATAACGCAGTACTTCAAGTTACAAGACCTAATTGCAAACGCACCAGTTCTTTCAAACCCAGATTATGACAAGGAATTTGACCTATTTTCACACTGCAATGGCACACTAATGACTGCAGTATTGACACAGAAAACATCGCTAGGCCACAAGCCATTGGCCTATTACAGTGGACCGCTGAATGCGGTAATGCAAGGCGACTTCGCGTACAAACACGCTTTCGCTGCAGCGGCCTTCGCCATTGAAAAAGCCCCACAATTGTAATGGGTTGCTCAGTGACGCTATACGCTGAGCACTCACTCTTTGCAATTTTAGAAAGATCCAAATCCACCTTGACAACACAAAGGGCGACGGCCTACAAAATAATAATATCCAGCCCAAATGTCCATGTGGTCAGATGTAAAACAGTAAACCCAGCCACGTTTATTACTGAACCTTACACCATGGAAGACAGGCAGGAACACGATTGTGCCACATACGAGGGAGAACAGGATGATATTCCCAAAGCAAGTGAGAATGCCTTACAAGAAGGAGAACTATACTTCATAGACCAGTCAGCATTCATAGATACTGAAAAGGGGGAAAACCATGTGGGGATAGCAGTAGTAAGAATGGAAGAAGAGAACTATGAAATAATTGTCCAAAAACGCCTCCCTTCTCGTTACTCCGCACAAGCGGCGGAATTAGTTGAGTTAATCGAGGTGCTGCATACAGCAAAAGGATGTGCAGTAACTATATATTCAGATTCAGCATATGCCACAACAACAGTACATTCAGGATTATCACAATGGCGACAAAGAAGGTTTTCGAAGAGCAGATGGGTCGCCAGTACAACATGTGCCATTACTAAATGAACTAATAGAAGCATTAGCGGACCATCAGTAGTGGCAGAGGTGAAATGCCAGGCTCATACTAACAAAACAGATGCGATCTCATTGGGAAACCCGGCAGCAGATGCAGCAGCGAAAGATGCTGCGTATTTCAATGTACCCCCAACAATTGAATGCATTGTCAAAACACCCAACGCAGAACCATCAGAAGACAGGTATAAAAATACACCAATAGCACAAATAATAGAACTACAGAGAAGAGCACCAATAAAAGAGCAAGGGTTGTGGGAAAAACGAGGGTTCAAACAATCACCACAGACCTGATCTGGAGACAGGAAGTAACTGGAAAGGTAGTGATGCCAGTGTAGCTATTAGAAATAGCGTTCCAGCAGCTGCATTTCCCGGCCCATGTAACCAAACAACACATCGCGGCAGACATACAAGAGTATTGGTTTGTTCCCAACCTGCAGGAACATTTATCAAAATTCACCATAGAATGCATCACATGTCAAACATACAGTTCAGGGATGACACTAAGAACATTGCAACAAACTCTGCCGCGTCCTGTGGGGCCCTTTAGAGAGCTCCACTTCGATTATGCGGACATGGGGGAGAGATGTAATGGGGCAAGATACTTGATTGTAGTGCTATGCCCCTTCTCAAGGTGGGTGGAAGCAGGACCGTGTCCCAACCCAGACGCGGCGTGTGCTGCCAAATTTTTGGTGCGGGAGGTGTTCTCAAGGTGGGGAATTTGTGACGTAAAATATCAGACAACGGCACACATTTTGCGAATTACCTCTTCAAAGAAGTGGCATCGCTCTTAGGGGTTAAGCACAAACTGTGTTCTATTTATCATCCAATGGATAACAGAGTGGTGGAAAAGGTCAACGGCCTGCTGAAAAGTAAATTGTCAAAGTTGTGCAACACACTTAAGAAGAACTGGGTGTATTGCCTGCCCCTAGCACTGTTCCAACTCAGGACGCAGCCAAGCAAGGGCCACCATTTAAGCCCCCATGAAAAAGTGATGGGCAGGCATATCACACGCCACTCTGCCCAATAAGAAAAGCATCAGATGCACACCGGTCTGCCACAGTGCTGGGGGAAGAATTTAAGGAATACCTTACACAGATGACGCGCGCAGGCCCTAGACAGTCCAGAGGGGCCATTAATGCCAGGCAAAAATGTATATGTAAGGAGTTTTGTTCGGCGGTGGAACTCACTGAGGTTTCATGGACCTTACGAGGTCATTTACTGTACACCCACAGCTGTGAAAATTTAGGGACTGAAATATTGGGTGCATCCCTCAGATGTGAGGAGAGCATGTGATAGTGCACTCCCTCAATCTGAGCAAACAAACAACACTGAAATTGTCGAGGGAATGAAACAGTAATTACAAAAAGAGCATAAAATGACAATGAATATGAATGTGTTCACAAAACTCTCTCTCCCTCTCTAACTCTCGTTCTCTCTCTCTCTTTCTCATTTCCTTTCAATAACGTTCTTCATAGTATCCCTTCCTGTCCTCTCCATCAACTTCAATAAAAGGTAGAAGAAATTGTATGTATACGAAAATGATATTAATTGCTTATTATAAACAAAATGTAGAGTGAGTAGAAAATAGCTAAATTAAGACATGTATAGCAATAAGTAAGAAACTAATAACGATAATATGGCAAAAGGTAATTAACTGTGTAATGAAATAAATTGATGTATGCTCGTCACTTAACCATTTTATATCACCCCTTCAGGTAACACAATGGCCCTCATTACGACCCTGGCGGAAAGCGACTGACCGGAGCGCCACAGCGTAAATAGCGTTTCCGCCATTGTACGAAGGAGCAAAGTGCGGCCCATTCCGACCCATCGGGCACGAGCACCACGCCACGGCGGAAGTGCAAAGTCCGCGATGGCGGAAATGACCCCAAAACGGCCCACACCGCCGCCGTACGGCGCCCTAGGTGCAATACCGCCACCCCTCTTAGCGGTCACCGCAGTGTGCGCCTACCGGAAAGTACGGTGCCCGGAAATATACGGAAACGGAAGTTAAAACATGGGCCCGGAACGGGAAACATCCCGGCGTACACCTATAAAAACACCAAAACCACACAACCACTAAAATCACTACCCTGAAACACACCCCAACCCGTCAACCACCCTAGCGAAACCACGAAAAATGGGAAAAGTAGCGAAGAAAGCGTGCGACCGCAAGCGGCAGGTCCACTTCTCCCGTGAGGAACTCACCGTGCTAACAGAGACCCTCCAGGAGAATGCAGCCGTCGTCTTCTCCACGCAAATGACCAGGACGGCACTTGCAAACAAGAAGGCCATATGGGCTCTGGTGGCACAGCGGGTAAGTGCGGTGGGGACCGCACCCCGCACCCCACAGCAATGCCGCAAGCGATGGGACGACCTGCGGATACGCGTCCGCAGCATACTCTCTGCCAACCGCAACATTGCCACAGCCACCGGGGGAGGTCCTGAATCACCCATCAAGTTGACCCCCTGGGAAGAAATCTGTGCCTCCACCATCGGAATGGAGAGCATAGAGGGAGTCGGAGGGATGGAGAAAGGAGTGCAGACATCCGAAGAATCAGGTAGGTGGGCCAGATAAAACAATGCCAAATCCACAAAGTCCAACCATGTGAAGTACCATGCGTCCACATAGTGCAACAGAAACACATGTCCAGGAGAACGTCCACACACATCGGCCTGAAAGCGCACGTCAAAACCCAAAATAAATACATAAATAATTAAAAACCCCTAATACACGCACTACACGTGCAGCAGGCACACCCTAACTGCAGGCTGCCAAACAACTGCACCCTCACTCCACACACAAATCAAAGCACCTCCAAGACCCCGACCCAAATCACCCTCAGGTACCACCCCAATGCATGTGATACAATGCCATTCCAATTCCCACTGACCCATCAATAACCCTCGCCCTCCTTTACTCCACCACAGGGTCTGATCCAAACGACGAGCTACAGGACACCCCTACCAGCACACCTGCAAAGAGGGCCAAGACCAACGGCCAGAGACCCTCCACCTCAGCTGCACGCATCAAGACACGGCAGCAGCACAAATCAGGTGGCAGCACAGAGGAGGGAACATCAACAGGCACCCCAGCAGCCAGCATGGCCACAACACCACCACCACAGGTCCCCCCAATGGATGCCACAGAAGGCACTGCCTCTGGTGGCAGCAGCACCATAGGTGACACCCCATTGATGGCAGCATGCTCGGACACAGAAGACGGGGATGTCGAGGTCAGATCCATCCATGACCTGTCCCAATCCCCCTGTCTGTCCCATCCCGTACAACATGAGGATACCACGCAGGTGCAGCCACAAGACGACGACTGGCCATCCCCCACAAGCCCTGTGGCAAGGCAACATGAGGACAACAGCCCCTCTGTGACACCACCGCAAATGGCCATGGCCCAGCAGAGGCAACAGTCCCTCGACAAGTTAATCGTCCAACAGCAGCAAATGGCCACACTCCTCAAGGGCCATGCCGATGAATGTGGGGGCACCAAGGCAGACATAGAAACATCAACAGAGACACTTAGGGCAGAAATGGAGAGAGGTACAGAGACGCTAAGGGCACAAATTGAGAGTAGCACCGAGAGCCTGAGAGTCCAAATGGAGAGTAGCACCGAGAGCCTGAGGGGGGAACTGCATGCGACGTCCAAAGACGTATGTGCCGAACTTGCCGCAGTGCGCCGTGTGCTCACTGAGCTCTCGCAAACCCTTAGGGACATGCATGGACGTGAGCAGGCAGACACATCATCCGTTGCAAGTTCCGTCCAGGGCAGCCCCCAACGTAGATCTGGAAGGAACCTGCGCTCCACAGGCAGGGGTGCCCCTGATACCCGCAGAGGGGGCATGCAATAGCGACAGCCCACTGACAATGAGCATCTTTGGACACTGGTGTTCGGGGGGGAGGTAGGAGGGTGGAGGGGGTGTGTTGGGCTCACTTGGGTGGCGGGTCGATAGGGTGTTCAACATGATATCACATATGCCATAAAAAGTGCACGATCAACCAATGAGAAGTGTGGACATTGGTCTTTGTGTACTAGGCCATCATAGGCGTACAGTCCATATTGTGCATGTCCCAGACACACGCAGTGCCACGAGTCCCGTGTCCATGTATCAGCCACCAGGCGTGAGTGCTAGAAGCATACATCAATGAGATGCTGACGAATGTCACGGCCCTCCGGTGCCTCGCAGACTCCATGAGGTGCTGCCACATCCCCACCCTCATCATGACCATCATCAGGTGCTTGCAGTTCTGCGTCAGGGGGCATGGGCACATTTCTACGTACGCACATGTTGTGGAGCATGACACATGCCATGACCATCTTTGCAACCTTCTCATGGCGGTACAGGAGTGCCCCGCCAGACCTGCTGAGGCAGCGGAAACGGGTCTTCAGTAGGCCGAATGCCTGTTCTATGACTACACGGGTACGTGAGTGGGCATGGTTGTAGTCCTCCTCATGCTGGTCCCGTGGGTTCCGGACTGGTGTGAGGAGCCATCTCTTCAGTGGATATCCAGCATCACCTGTATGTGGACGAGAAACGTATGATGTGGAATGCCATTGATACGTACGCACACCCCCCCCCCTTCCTGGCAGGTCATTGACAATTCACATACCCCACATCATCATGCATGTAATGAGACTCACCGAGTAGCCAGGATCTGTTCCCTGCGTGTCGTTCCATGTAGCGTGGTATTGTAGAGTTCCTCAAGACCATAGAATCATGGGTTGATCCAGGGAATCGGGCACAACAATGTGTAATGATCCTGTTGGAGTCACACACCATCTGTACATTCAGGGAATGAAATTGTTTTCGGTTGCGGTACTGGGCCTCCATGGCATGTGGGACGACCAATTCAACATGGGTGCAGTCGATGGCACCAATGCAACCCGGTATGCCGGCAAGTGCATGGAATCCCACTTTTGTGTTGGTAATTTCCTGCTCCGAGCGTGGTAGAGAGATGTAGTCGTCTGCGTGCTTCAGGAGGGCATCGAGCACTTGCAATAGTGTCCGTGAGAACAGTGGCTGAGAAATGCCATGCAACTGTCCGACTGTGTGCTGGTAGGTGCCTGTGGCCAGGAAGTGTAGTACAGACACCACCTTCAGTAGGGGTGGGATGGCGGTTGGGCTATCTATCATGCTGACAAGGTCAGCCTGTGTCATGTCCACAATGGCGGCTATGGTGTCCCGGTCCAGACGGTAGAGGGTGTGGATCTGCTCTTCAGTGAGGTTGAACGGATGTGCTCGGAGGCGTTGAATTGCGGGCTGCCTGCGTGGTGGTAGTGGCTGTGCTGGTGGGCCTTGCTGGCCCTGCCTTGGCCTCCTCCTCCTCCTGCGTCTCCTCCGTGCGGCTGGTTGTAGTTGGTGTTCGTCTACTTCTTGGAGTCGGAGCACTTGCAGTGCTATCAGGTCCCCCAGGGCCAACATCGCGAGTCCTGCCGGTAGCATTTCGGTGTGGTTGTGGGAGGAGACTGGCTGTGCAATTTATGTGTTTTCAGGCTGTATGGCCTCCACCTGTGGTGATTGATTCCACCTGTGCAAACTGCTCTCCCCTTTGGCCGAGCACGTCCCGCGCACAACGCTGCAAATCGGGGAATTGTATCTTGCTATTGCAATCATGTATTTGTACCCGATGGCCGTGTAAGATTGGTTGATATGTTCATTCTGCTGTGGTCCCATTGTTTCACATACTATCTGTGCAGTCGCGAACAGACTTGTGAAGGGTCAGTAGAACGTAGTACTCGAGTGACGGTGGGCCCTCATGCATCACTGTACCGAGTTGCAACGACGGGCGGGGCGTCCCATTCGTGGGTGAAGGCAGTTGCCATTTTCACACACAGCCGCACTCGATGGGATAATTAGTGATTTCAAACGGCCACAGATGCCTTTTCGACGTGATGTTGCAAATGAGGAATTCGAAGGGCGGCGCTTTCGGTTTCCAGCTAGCGGCGAGGAGATGCCCACAGGTCTGACTGCAAATGTAACGTTCTATTGTTCTATGTCCTTGAGACAGGGCCCATGGCGAGGGAGCAATGATTGATATGAATAGTTTGGGATGCGCAATAGCTACGTGGGCGATGAGGCCGTCCGTTCCCAAATACATGTTACTTCACAACACTGGAATTACGGGCTGGGGCACTGTGGATTTAGCAGGCTGCATAACGCACAGACTCAATGGATGTTTCTAATGTCATGTGAGTAATTATTCAGGCATTTTGATCCCGGGATGAGGGAATGATGGATGGATGCATGGGCAGGTGATTTGATACAGAGTTTGCCATGTACAGGGCTTCTTGGGATCTATCCGCCTCCCCTACGCTATGTGATGCAGGGCTGCCATAGTGGGACCATCGTCCATCTGGCCTTGTTGAGCCCTCCCTGTCTCGAGGCGCCCTCAGACACTCGTTTGTGATGGTGTTTGCACCTCGATATAGATGGTTATGAGTCGCAAGTGGTTTTGGGGTGGTGATGTTCCTTTGGAGTGGGCTAGCATGCATATGGCTGTGGATTTCGTGTGATCATTGAAGTGAGTTGTTGGTATGTAGTTCTGATGGCCATTCTGTTCTTTTTCTTTTCTTTTGGTTGACAGGTATCTCCTCCCCTTTTGCCACTGCCATCTGTATGCCACTCCTGCAGATGGATTTTACTCCCGACACCTGCTGCTTCGTGTTAATCAGTGGAGCAGCATTACGATCTTATGGGACGATCGCCAATGGGCCACATGCCCTTACGCAGTACTGGTGGCTCGGAGCAACATTTCGGCCTTTCAGCTGGACTAGTGCCTCCCCATTGGGACGGCCCTGCGGTTCTGTGCGCTTCCATGTTGCCTTTTCGTACGTGAATGTGGCTCTGTGTACCATGGGGGAACAGGGCGACACACAGGTAGTGGCTGGTCATTTCTTGCGGAAGCAGCCCACAATGGTGATTGGTGTTTTGGATTTCATGGCCTGATGGCTGTATGTGCTTGGTGATTTTGATGTGCATAAATTTCTATTCTGATTTGGCCCGTGTAGCGTTTTTCTTTGCAAGTGATGTGGCATATGCCTATTTGGGGGGCGATGTATTGTGAGGAGATCTGCATTGGGTTCCAGCTTCGGGGTTTAGTTGCGTGGTACTGTGCTGTGCGCGTTTGCCTACGAAGCCCAGTGAGGTCAGGGATGGGGGCTGCCAATATGCCAGTTTGAATGTTGTCATGCTCAGGGGCGGGGGATTGGGTTTTGTGTAACAGATGCCGGTCAGCCAGGTGGACTGGTTGAATGATGTGGTTTTCGGAATATTGCTGGTCACAGGTGCCTGTGTTTGCGTGCGTTTCTTGGTGGGGGACTGTGGTCATGTCCATTGGGATGGCTTCTGTATTCGTGCCATCTGTGCCCTGCAGCTCCCATTGGCCCCTGTTGTGTTTCTTTTGTTCGTTGGCATGCATGGGTGACTTGTACATTTCAATGGTTGCATTGTGGCTTCATTGCACCTACGGGGAGTTGTACTTTGTGGGCAGGGAGCGGTGTACAGGCACTCAGTGGGGCCGTTTACGGTTGATTCGCGATGCCGTACTTCTCGCCATGGCGGAATGGTACATTCCGCCATGCCTGATGGCGTTAGGTACATGTCCGCTAGGGTCGGAATTGGCGTACCGTTGCACCATGGTGGTGTTTGCGGTTTGGCATGGCGCGCGCGCGCGTGCTTGGTGCAGTTAGCGTTGGCGTTCACTACGGTGTCGCTAATGGCTTCGTACTTTGCGGTGACGGGTCATAGTCGCACCGAGCGCTATTCGATGGCGGTATTGCATTTCCGCCATCGTTTTTCGATTTCCGCCAGGGTCGTAATGAGGGCCAATGGCCGAAAGGAGAGCGCTCACAGATAATGGCATAATGTTTGTTAGCGATAGGGTTGTCAATAGGGCCAATAAGTACCATAATGGTGAGTGTGCCTTGAAATATTCTGCTTTCTTGTTTTCTGTAATGTTATTCTTTATGGCCTGGTATTATACCGTGTTATATCTTGTTCAGGATATGAAAAAAAGGGGGGAGCAGGGCGCAGCTAATACGAGAAGGGTCAGTACTTATCTGGGCAGGGGTAAAAACAATGTGGAAAGATAATTTTTCTGCTGCTGATTATTCTACCGATACAAACCTCATTACGATGCACAGCCCCCTTCCTGCCAATTGCTGCTATAGGCCCAAGTAATGATAATGAAACAAACAAGTATGATGGTGACTACTTTTGGGCAAATTAACTTAACGAAATTAATGTTAATACATAGACAACCAGAGACCCTACCTCACTTTATGTTGCTACTACTCATGAATCACCAGACCAGCCAACTAAACACACTGTGAATGAAACCAATGACACAGCATGGGCAGGGGTATTCCCTATACACTACCGGAAAGTTAGGAGTTACCGAAAAGGGGAAGAATGAGAGGAAAAATGGGGGTGGGCGGGAAAAGATATGATATCTACCATAGCCTGGGATTAGACAAAATAGAAGACCCCCACCACCCTGACCAATCAAACAAATGGTACTCAGACATGAGTGCCACAGCAAAACAAGCTATAAACGAGAGCTGCTATGTCTGCTTGGTCATACGGCACGCATCAGGTACACCCAAAATACTGATGCCACAAGAGGTACCCTTGTCAGACGCCCAGTGTTTAATTCATCTTGTACTGTGTAGAATTCGGAGCACCTTCCAGGCACACACAGTTACAATAGAGCTGCTGCAGAACAAGAGAACATGCACAAGCAGGCGCCAAGGATTAATTTGCATCAAAGAACCATTCTTTGTCATAAAAGGAACAAGATTCGCGGAGAATAAATGGCACGATGAAACGATCGAGTGCAAAGCTGAGGCACTCAGGGGACTCACTGAAGAGAACTTTTAATGGGTAAAAGAAACGTGTGCCCCGATCTGGTGCCAGCACATTGCCAAACTCACTTGGGTCACCGTGCTAGAAAAGCCAATCAAGACGCAAAAAGAAATACCACATGAGCTATGCTTTCACAGAGAAGTAAAAGTGCCCATGGGTGCCAAAAAGCAGTGCAACAAGACAATTATAATACCAGACATGAAGAAAGGCACAGCGGCACACATCGATATGTATTGGATCTGTGGCAAACAAGCATACCTGCACCTCCCGGGGTCATGGAAGGGCACTTGCGCCCTAGCCACACTACACTCAGCTCTGATGGTAATCCCGGAAAGCCATATCCAAGGAGGAAAAGGAAGATCGGCTGGCATATCGGCAGCAGGGCAATCGTCTGACACATTGGCAGCGCCCTAAGCAGCAGTAACATAGCCTCCACCTAATGAGCTGTTGTCAGAAAATGACTTAAAAGACAGACTCTCTCGCAAAAGGAGATCATCCAATTACATCTCCTCTGAATCATCTGCCCTCCTTGCTGAGATCCCGGCGAAGTACACGCTCTTTAATTCCGCAGAGACATTCTTTGCTTCCCTTTAACGCCAGGGCTCCAGGCCCGAACTAACGCCAATTGGTTACAAATTGTCAGCTGGGAGCTGATCCAACTCACCAACGACACTGAAGAAGGGTTCAACGTGTCAATGTGGAATTTCGTGCCTTGCGCTTAATGACAATGCAGAACCGGTACATCCTAGATCTCCTCACAGCAATGGACGGCAGTGTTTGCCGAAAAATTGGGAGTGCATGTTGCACATTCATGCCCTCTGAAGATGCAAATAATGGAACCCTTTCCCATGTGATCTCAGCAGTACACAACCTCGGAGAAAGGATGTCGAAAGAAGGACGAATAGAACCAAGCACTTGGTTTGACAACATGTTCAGCTGGATACCGCCCTGGTTCAACACCATGATGAAAGTTTTTGTTCCTGTCATCGTCTTCATAATGCTATGTTTATGTGTGTGCCAACTAGGTATCCGATGTTGTGCAAAATCTATGCCTAATTCAGCTATGATGATGGTAACGATGGTCGGACAGGCAACGGTTACAACTATGATAGATGCACAAATGCAAACTGGGGAACCCAACCCACCAAAATATCACATGACAGCGGTGTACCGCCAGAATGGGGACAGGGTTGACAATTTATATCACACCAACATAAAAAAACAAGAGAGCTGCAATGGTACAACGAAGTGTGGGTGGACCTAGATGAGGATGGAGGAATGACATGCACCCCTGATGAATACGCAAGGAAAGGGCACAGTCTGAAAAGCATATGTAGAGCATGGATGCCCATAAAAGCTACACCAGCCTGGGATGAAATCATAGCAGAAGCTGACTATTATTGGAGAGAGAACAAAAGAACAAATAGTTTGTTACTTTAGATGTAACGAAAGGGGGGAATGTGTGGGAGTGAGGGGCCAGTAGGCCCCCCGTCCTTCCTTTCCTTTAGTACACACTTGGACCATGTGCCTCCAATGGTTGCGAGTGCCCCCATCGCCCTCATGTAATACCAGCATTGGCTGGCATTTGCGTAGATGGGGCTGTTGCACAGGACACGTGGCATCCATTTTGTGCCCCCTTGACTCCATCTTGGTAGCTAGGCCTCACTGCGATAATACGAAAAGGCTTCTCTCCTCTTTTGCAGCACCACGCACACCACACACATGGCTCCCACCTTTTCTCTCACTGTGTCTGGGAAACTTTGCAGCTCCATTCTCATGCTCGAGCCGGAGGTAATTGCAACAAAGAACAAATGTAACATCTCACTCTTCCTCTGAGATCACTGTCCCGCATGTGAACCAGCTTGAGCCAGGCCCTGTAGCTCATCCATCTCCACAAATCTGTTCATGCCTCCTCAGCCTCGCTATTGGAAAATTACTGTCATTATAACCATGTGTCAATTAAAGGTATTCTCTTGATGTACCAGAAATGTGACCTCGCCATGATGCCCACCTAGCGGGCCCCCAGTTAACATTAGACCTTTACCGCAGTATATTGTCTCTCACGACTAACAAACGCCAACCTGCCTCAGATTCTTTACGAGTCCAGACCCTCGCTTCAATCAATGTTATCATATTGGTCAAAAACCTTAACCTGATGCCCCATATAAGACTCAGTAAATAATGATGTAAATACATGAATGAAGTATATAGGTTTATAATGATTTGTTCAAAAGAGTTGCAATGACTATTGTTTAGTGCATGTTTTATTAGATAGTATTATGATAGCTTAGTTAGTGGCCACCCTGCTTCGCAGCGACCTGACCTTCACCCCTCCTGGATGCTGACAGCCGGACCACATGATGTGCACCCTCCTGCCAAAGGAGCAACCAATCCGGAATGAGACAGTACCTCCATGGACATATATTCCTACAATGTCTATCCAATCCTTCACTGATTTAGTACCCTATGCTAGTTACGTCATCTATGAGGGCTCTTACATTTTCTATGCGAGGGGGGAACTTAAAATAGCATCAGTTGACTAAAGAGTTACATTAACCAAAATGGAATAATTACTTATCGGAGAAAGCAACAAATAGATACAGCAATCTATTAGGAAATGCACCTCACAGAGGAGAAACAAGCCTCCCCAGCAGAAAAATGGAGGGGCACAACCCTGGGCTCACCATATTCAGCATATGCTAGAGGGGTTTTGATATGGGTGGTGCCGGCCGTGCCACTCAGAGTCCTTAAGACTTATGAGGATAAGGTAAGGAGGGTAGGATGATTGCGGTGCAGGTACTGGTGGGACAGCGTGAACTCTGTATCATCAACACCTATGCACCAAACCACAGTGCAGCGTTCTACTTTTGTTCACTATATCCCCAGATCAGCTCACACAGAGATGGTACACTGGTGTGGGTGGGAGACTTCAATTGTACACTTAACCTGGCACTGGATGGATCAGATGATAAATTCATGCATCCAGCCCCTCTGGCTAAAGCTTTGAATACCCTGTTGCAAGCATTCAAATTGGCTAATATATGGAGAATTTTACACCTGCGTGTGAGGGATACTCACATTACACCGCCCCAAAAGGCCTATAAACCAGACTGGACTATGTCTTCACATGGGAAGAGACCCTCAGCAAATTCAAAATGGCAGAATATAAAGCACGGGTACTATCAGATCATGCCCCCCTGGTGGTCACATGGCAGAACTATCCCCCTAGAGAATGCATTCCGACCTGGAAACCTTGAGGTGAAGCCTTAAGAGACACATTGTTCCGTGAACATCTAAGAGAAGGTGTGAAGGACTGCTTCAGTAACAACATAGGGAGTATAGACTCAGCAGGCATGGTAAGGGAAGCCTTCAAATTAGTGATTAGGAGGACGGTGATAACTAAAGCAGGGGGAATGCTATCTACGATAGAACACGATCTGCATAAGATGGAAACTAAAGTGGAAGCTGTAGACTGCTTGGGCGATATATCCCAAGAATGAGCCCAGGAAGTCAGTGGTGTGCAGCAAGAATGTCAAGACCACTGGGAGAGGTTGGGTAAGCTTTGCTATAAGAAATATGTAGAAAGACAACATGCAAAAGGGGACAAGCCAGGGCGCTTGTTGGCTTGGCTATACAAAAGTGAATCCGAGCGTGACATGATAAGAGCCATTGTTAAAGTTAATGGGGAGGTTGTGGGATGCAGGAGGGTATAAATAAGTGTTTACAAGATTATTATAGGGAATTATATACAGAGTCATCTGTAACCATGTTATCCGAGATAGAGGAGGCCCTTGCACAGATAGACATTCCAAAGTTGGATGCAGAGGCAGTCCATAGATTAGAGGCCCCTATCACCATAGAGGAATTAGATGATACAATAAGAGGGTGGCCGACTGGTAAAAACCCGGGTGTGGACGGGCTACCAAGTGAATTAATTGCAGATATAACACCTCTGTTGCTAGCTATGCTGAATGAAGCACTGGATACAGGTGTCCTACCAATGTTGCTGAGAGAGTCCATTATTATCCCATTATTGAATTCCCATAAGCCAGACACCGACTGTGGATCTTACAGACCCCTGTCATTGCTCAATCAAGATGGGACGATACTTACATCCCTCATGGTGAATAGGCGTAAACCAGAGATAGCCAAATTGATACACCCGGACCAGTTAGGGTATGTTTTGGACAGAAACATAACATGTTACCTGAGGAGGTTACACTACATCATAGACTGAACCCAGGATCGCATGCAGCTTCTGGCAGTGGCCTCATTTGACTCGGTCAGATGGCCATGGTTGCTGGCAGTTTTTAAGAGCTTTGGCATGGGGCCCACATACATTAAGTGGGTACAGCTGTTATTTAGCAACCCGGTGGCGAGAGTCAAGACAGGCACCCAAATCTCAGACCAATGGATGTTAGGCAAGGGCACGCGGCAGGGTTGTTGTTATTTATATTGGCCTTAGAACCACTGGCGGTGTATCCCCGGAAGGAATACCAAGATGCAGGTATAGTCACACAGGGTAGCAGGAACTTGATTATCCTATAAGCGGATGACATGATTTTAACCTACAGCACCCAGAAACCAACTTGCAGTACATTTTAGATGTGTCCGATTGCTATGCAGACCTATCTGGTATCATGATCAATGCATAGAAGTTGAGTTTGTTTCCCTTGGCGGGGTATAGAGGAAGACCCCCAGACACATTTCCAGCCCTACCTATCAAATAGGAAGTGAACACATCTAGATACCTGGAGTAAACATCTTTCATGACCCAAAAACAGAACACATACAGAATACAGAAAAGGCAGTAGATAACATTGAGAAAACCATGACCTATTGTGCTAAACTGCCGCTCACGCTGATGGGGAGAGCGGCATTGTTAAAAATGGTGGTGCTCCCGAGACTCCTTCACCACTTCACTAATGTCCCTGATGACATTTCTAGGAAACCAGATGCCACTTGTCGTTGCTTTTTATGGCACAACTTCAGATGCAGGATGGCACCATCGAAATTGCAGAGACCATGGGCCTCATTACGACCCAGGCGGTAAGGGGTTTATGGCAGCGTAAACAGCGCCGACCCTTACCGCCTGAGTACGAGGTCCCTTAGCGCCATGGAGGTTTTAACACCTGCTTTTAGCAGGTGTTAAAATCCATGGGGCTAAGGGACCATGGAGTTAATTACGCCACCGTAATTTACGGTGGCGTAATTAACGCCTTCCCCACTCCCATTATGCCCTATGGGGCAAAAATGGGAATGGGGAAGGGTAAATGGGGATTGGGGACTTACCGCCCCGCCGACCTCGGAATGGGGCGGTAAGTCCGCCTACCACCATGGCGTAAACGTAGTTTACGCCATGGTGGTAAAGTCACGGCCCAGGCGGTAACTTACCGCCTGGGTCGTAATGAGGCCCCATATGATTAAGGGGGTATAAAAGTGCCCAACTTTGAAGCATATTTTGTGGCATGCCAAATCCAATTTGTTACAAACTGGCTGTCATATGAACAGACTAAGGACACTTTGGTGCTACAGCCGGCATGCACCCCATTATTTTTGAAGGAGATGTTATGGACCATAGCATCGCGGGACCTGAAACCCCTGTTGCTGCTGAGGCTATGCAGGTCAATATGAAAATGGGCTTGTCACCTCCCAGATAAAGACTCACCCTACTCCCCCCAGATCCCATTGGTGACACTAATGGAAGAGGACCCACAACACAGATTGAATGTGAGGAAGTACTGGGAACCCGTAGGCGTAGCGACAGTGGTTGATGTGTTATGGGAGGGGAGACCAATGACCTTCAGTGTACTTACTTCAGAAACAGGCATACACGATGGGCATCACATAACTTATGCTGCACTCCTTACTCAAGGAAGATGAAATAATAGAAACACTTTCTGATATTTCAGAAGGAGGGTAAGTGGTATCAAGAATATATGAGTTATTCATGTCAAGGCCGGGGGATATGATGGAGCAGACCAGGCATAGCTAGGAGGCAGAATTGCTGGAGCAGTTGGCGGATGTGGTCTGGGTTCAAGTGATAGCTTATCATATAACAGTTGAAGAACAGTTGATCCAGTTATATGTAACCCACAGGATGTTTCTAACCCAGAAGAAAACCCAGAAGAAAATAGCCACATTTAGCAAAACAACCGAACAGTTCTGCCCAAAATGTGGACTGATTAATGCAGATCTGGTACATATGTTCTGGGCTTGTAGGGAAATATGACAATACTGGGATCGGGTAGCCAAGACAGATATTACACTGGACACTAGTTCCCCCACAGGTTGTCTGCACAGTGTGTTTGTAAGACCAAAGCAGGCAAGGCATGTTAGTAAGTTGAAAGACTTAGCATATACTCTGGTTAAATGAAGAATAGCAATGGGTTGGAAGGTGCGCAAGGGGCTGGAGATATACCTGTGGTGGAGGGACATTCAAAAATGGATGATAGCTGAGACCTCAGTGTGGCAGGAAGCAGCTTGCCGGGCCCAATGGGAAAAAAATGTAGACTTGGATGCCTGGAAGTGCATGTTGCAGGAGCTGATGCCCGCCAGGCATATTGGGACCCAGAGGGCATTGGATGTACGGTCGTGATGGAAAAACCATATACTAGGTATATAGAAGGTACAGACAGATATTTGGTGTTAAGGAATGACATGGGTGGAATAGGCTGGGGAGTGGGTGGGGGGATTTGGGGGTAAGGGAACAAACAGACTTACATGGTTGTATATCATCATGTTACTGTATATATGAGTCTGTAAGATACACAGTTAATAATATATTATATTGTTTTTATAAAATAAAGTATCACAAATCTCTTGCATGGTACAACAGAATACTGGTTCCGACAACATGCTGATGTACACTGTATGCTAAGGAACCTAGGCCCACCAACATGGTTTGTTACTTTCAGTTGTGCAGATAACACATGGGATGACATGCACAACTTATTATGCTCTGTAAACCAAAATAAAGAGGGAATAGATATAAAAACACAAGGAGAACTCTGTTCTCTTGACTCTGTCAATATATCAAGGTACTTTCACCATCACTATATTACCATGCAGCACTTTATCTGCAATAAAAATACCCCTCCGCTCAGAGAAGTGCAACACATCTTTTGGTGAAAAGAATAACAATCCAGAGGAGCAACACACATCCACATTCTTTGGCGAATAAAAGATGCTCCCAAATTTGGCCGTGATAGTGACACCACTGTTTTACAGTTTATTGAACAATACATTACATGCGACATCCCTTCAAAAACCACAGATAGTGACCCACGCACACAAATCTTGCACTTCCAAAAACATAGGTGTGGCAAATACTGCTGACGTAGATATAAAAACAAAGGTGAATACGATGCCAAATGCCGCTTTGGCTTCCCTAGACCAGTTCGCCAAAAAAGAACAAGTAAATAGCTCAATGTCTTCTTTTAGACACAGCATAAAAGGCAAATCCCCTAAAAACACATATAACATTAAAAGAGACAAACCATCAAAGTGCATCAATGATTACAATGCAATCATTGCCCTCTTTTGGAATGCAAACATAGGCATACAATATTTGTGGGGATGACAAACTCTGGATCAGTTGGGCCCAACTGATCCAGAGTTTGTCATCCCCACAATTTTTACATTTTTAAAGGAACCCTGGAGTTGGTTCCTCTACAAACCAGGATCCAGGCTGCTGGTCAGATTCGGCAACAAGAAAAGAGGAGGTGCGCAGGAGAAAGGGAGTCCCGCCACAATCAACTCCACCTCGGCTAAAACTACAATAGGCATACAATACATTGCAGACAATTAAACCGTAGTTGCTAGATATGTCAAAGCCCATCTCACCTAAGCTGAGAAAAGACCTCAGGGATGAAAAATCATTGGACAAAACACTCCCAAAAATTGTACAGCTTTGGTTTAAAAATGCTCTCCCATAGAGAATGTGGGTGCTACGTTGCTGCAGACGGTTTAACAGCCTTATATGGCAAATCTTAACACATTGTCTGGCTAAAACTTGGTCCAGTTTCATCCCAAAAAGAGTGCTAAAATCCTACCAAGAGATAGAAACAATAGCCACACATTACCCCAACAGCCAGGACATTTACAAAAAAACATTTAATTAATACATACTACCCAAACAGAAGTACTGTTTTGAAAAACATGCACTTGTACGAAATAGCCCAAACTACTTCTACAAAAAAAGTCACACCAGATGAGACAACTAGCAAATATTCAGTCTCAACTTGTGAAGGAAGCCTAGTAAAACTTACAAAGCCCAGCCTAATTAATCAGAGAAATGTATTATTTAAATCACCACAACATACAGAACTGTATTACATGGCCTTACCACAACTTTTTAAACCTTGGAGAAAAGAAGACACATTATTAGGTGATTTTGGGCATCATTACGAGTCCGGCGGTAACCGAGGGGGTAAAACCGCCTGGTTACCGCCGGACACGTATTACCATTCCGCCTCCGTGATTCCCGGAATTACAGGGCATTACAACCCTGGTTTTCTGGGAATCACGGAGGCGGAATGGTGTTAATCCCAATTCCCATTGAGTCCTATGGGACTCAATGGGAATGGGGATCATGGAAACACCGGCAGCATCTCGTAATGCTGCCGGTGTTTCCTCGTCCGCCTGCAGGCGGGCGGTGTTAAACCCGCCAGGTCAAACCTGGCGGGAACATCACCTCCCGCCTGCAGGAGTCGGGATCAGGCGGTCCGGAAACAACGGTGGTGGCGGGTTTACTGCCACCGTTATTTCCAGACCTCCTGATTTGTAATGAGGCCATGTGACTCATTTGAAATTGAATTCAAAGCAAATGAAAGCAGTATAACATGTGGGATGTATTAAACCACTCATCCGAGCCCTGCAACAGTACTGTGCATTGCTGGCAGCAGAAACATCAGAATGGCCACTGGAAAGCATGCTGCTCGCTCAAAACCATCCAAAAATGTGCAGTAAAAATCTGAAAGATAGGCTGCCATCCACTTTTGCCTATCTTAGTGAGCCAGGAGATCACTGCCTAAAACCACCATTGGGATACACACACAGTAGCCTGAAACCACTTGGAAATAGCAATACGGATTGCCAAAAGCAACCCAGAGCTGTTTGGGAATTCATTTTCTTGATTGTCAAAATGTGCTAAAATCATGGCTCACAAGTCACCAAAAAGATCCAACCTTCTTGTTGGGTGTTCCACATTATTCTACTGCAAGAATCCACATCAATACAATGTCAGCAAGAATCATATGCTATCAAGCTAAATCTCCTTTTAAAGATACTGATGTAAAGACAGCTGTCAAAAATGGGTGTAGTACCATTGCACACCACTACCAGAAGCCGGCGTTTTAAAACAATTCTTTGTAAAAATGAACCACTGAACCCAAACTATGCCAAGGAATACTTGCTATCAGAAGCCTAAGGGGTAGAGACAATTTAAAACTATATTCTGAAATGACTTGAAGGAAGCAATTGTTTAATGTATGTATTAAAAATGTGGGTTATGTTGTAAGAAAAGACAAATTGTAGACATTGGTTGCAGAGTTAAGAAGTTTCCCACAATGGGAACCCTTCACACCTTATCCCTAGACAAAGGAGACATCACCTACCCCAAGCCAAGAGATTGACAAGTTGGTGTGAAAAAAAAACTGGGGAGTGGCACCCTGGACTGATGCTCTGCTGCCTGGAAACAAGACAATGGATTCTTTCAGCTCAATAGAATATGCTGATTTGGGTGTGCCTGGTCAACAGCTGCTCTAGCAGGAAGGCAGGCCATCTGACCATCTGACTCACCAAGCTTCTGGGGGGCCGACCAGACTGGGTGGTGGATTTAACATTGCACCGAATATATGTTTATGGAAAATGGTTCTAAAATATTGTAACAAGCAGACAAAAATGTACAACTTTGAGATTGTGACAATGAAAAATCCCCTCACAATTTAAGACTAAGCTGGACGCCGGGTGATGTTCTGAGACCAAACCCCGGGATTTATTAATATTGTAGATACAGTGTTTATGCTAGAAACGTAAAAACTTACAGTAATATGCTCAGAGAGGGTGTGTATATCTGTGTAAAATTTGGTGCAGAACCAATATTGGAAAACCCACCGAAATCGTGAATAAGTTGTCAGTTCTGAACCAAAGATTGTAGGAACATGGGACTTGAACAGAGATGTACCTTAAATAATTTGTGATGTGTGTATGGATTATGAACAAACTGTGTATCTGGGAAATATGTTTTTGGGAAACATTGATTTTCTAAGTAAAAGCAAAGGGGAGTGTTCTTTGCTTAAGCCATAAACATGACACAGGATGACACACTTCTCCCTTCTCCAGTCAGGCGACAGGAAATTCTCTAACCTATCAAATCCTTAGGGGGTTGAGCATGTTGAATCAGCCTTCCCACCCACTTTGAAAACACATAAAAAGAGACTGCTTAGGACAGGCAAGGACACACTCTTTCCACTCTTCAACCGATTCCTTGCAAAGCACTCTGCCGGAAGACTTCAGACTCCAGATAGATCCAGAGACCAGAACTCTAGAACCAAGTTCCAGAATCCAGAATCCAGAACTTTGAATCAAAGGCCTAATTCACAAGCTCAATCCTTCTCAGCAGACCTCAGAACTTTAGCAACCTGATTCTCACATTCAACAGCCGAGCTGAGCCGTTCTATTCTAGCCAAGAACCCTGTGCTAGGACCGAGGTCCAGACCCAGAAAGCAGCGCTGTATCCAGAACCCGTCAGACCCCGACCAGAGGCCGTGCTGTGAGCAGTACCAGTGCCTGAGACCGTCCGGTGGTGAGTGAAGTCCAACCTGACCAGATCGGTGATGAGGCCCATTTCCATTCCATTCCAAAACTAGGAGTGAGTATCTAGTCTAGAACTGTACAGAACCAATCTCTAAATTTAAAGTAATCCTCTTCCATTCATTTCAACCTATCCAGAACTGCATTATAGAATCCTGTGTTCATCCTGTTGATTTTAAATCTGTAAAGCGCCATCTGTCATTCTGAAATCTTGACTTTATTTCTGTAAATCTACCTACACAAAAACGTCCGTATCTTTTGAACCGCACGTCCTAGAAGAAGCAAAACTGTCATTTTAAAGCTTTCCCATTATTGCATTTCCTTGAATCACATAAGTATATTCATACTCCTAAGTGATTAAAAAGAGGGTCAATTTTGTAATATTACCCATTGTTGATTACCGTCCATATTCATAAGTGTGCTATTCAAATATTTTTTATTCATAAAAGTGTGATATATATTGTTTAATTCTTCAATTAAATCTTTTAATTTGTAAAACAAACCTACTTCTTGGCTCAGTGAGGTCAGGGGGATTCAAAGAGAGGGGCATTATATAAAGGTTCATCATCCAGATTTAAGAACTTTGACATAAAAATATATAAATAAGGGCTTCCATTGGGCATCCCATCCTAAGCATTGACTTAGTTGGATTGCTGGATTGAATTCACTTACAAACACATGCCAATTTCAAATAATACAAAGAAATGTTGGACAATGAATGCCAACAAGAGGAAGAAAATTGAAGCTCAACTACATAAAGACACTCCTGAGGGGAGGCAACCTTCCCTTACAGGAAGACGAGAACCACTCATTCTAAATGAAGCAGAAATAGCCATGACTGAGGTAGAAAATAACATTTGTCAATATAAATAATTTGAAGAAGACTTGTCAGTGTTCAAATCAAGGCTAAATAATAAACAACTCACCATTTATGTAGACATCACTAAAGAAATTGAACATGGTTTTAAACTTGAAACTAAAATGTGTAGCTGTAAAAATTATAAACCTCTGCTCCTGTACGTAATTGGTAAAGCTGGTTCTGGTTAAACATAATTTGTTAAAATAATCAGCACATTTCTATAAACCTTAACAAACACAACCTTTTGGATGTTGTAACAGCCCCCACTGGTTTAGATGCCTCCAACTTTGGAATTGTAACATTACACCAACTACTCCTCCTTCCTGTAGAACACCAAAATAAATTAGAATCATATAAATTATCGGCAGAGACTGCTACTGAAGTATGCAGAATTCTGAAACAAATGAATGTCTTCCTAAGAGATTAAGTAAGCCAGGTTTCCAACCTCATGGTGGCTTTAATTCACCTCAGAATGCAAGAAGTTCTAAAAACCGATTACGAAGAACTGTTTGGAGGAAAAACTGTTATTTGTTTTGGAGACCTCTTACAGTTAACAAAAGTAAAAGGTCAATCTATTTTCAAAACATTAGGACACAAAAAATGATGCAACACACTCGGCAGCATTGGAAATGTGAATCTCTGGCAACATTTTCAGTACAGAGAACTAACTCAAAACATGTGTCAGCCTGCAGATCTCACCTATGCTTAGGCTCACTTAGAACTGGTCTGCTTACAAAATATGCAAAATCAATCTTAAATATTAGACTAATCCATGAGCAATATGGACGAAACACATCTCCTGAGTCATGGAAAAATTAACTCAATTCAACAAGACAATATTAAAAAAAGAAATGCAACCCATACTGTATATCAGCTCTACAGACAAATTAGAAGTGCACGGCATGACACTCCATATGTGTCAATAAGCAACAGCACTACTTAATACATTAGAACAATCTATCTCCAACACAGCTGGATTGGAGAAAATATTAACTTTGTACCTAAACAGCAGAGTAATTCTAAAACTTAACCTTGATGTTAACATTTACCACATTTGTTTGCAAATGCTCGCCCTTCATAGAAATGGCAAAAGTAATCCTGACAACAATTACAGTGTCCCAGCTATAAGGCAAGCATTGGACTGCTGTGTAGGAATGGTAGAACTTCCCATAAACACACAAAGAGATCCTCAATAATTCCTAATGTACTAACTACAAGTACTGGAAACCAAAAACATCCCTATAAATGAAATCTCTATATAACCATGATTCACAAGAGCACATCCCTAATGAACGATGTGTATATGTATCCATACCAAATTGTGAATCCATTCAATTTCACCAGCTTTTGCACAATGCAAATCATGGCACATTATAAATTCTTTGCATTTCAGACAATCGTTCCAGCATGCAAATCAACTCACATAGCCAATATGTCATACTAATGCTTCTTTGGTACAATGCAGATGGCACCAAAAATAACTGTAAGCTTACTAGCTTCACACACAATCAACAGGGTAATTCATAGAATTTCGCAGAAAAGTGTCGCAAGCGGCTGGTGCAGAGTGTCCGCGTGCGATTGACTGCGCCAGGCACGTGCGCTAAAACCGCTTTCCGCGCACAGCGTATTCATGGATTTTAGGCTTCCAAACCAGCCGTGGCGCAGAGAATCACAGCGACCCTGCAGCAGCGCCAGTAACGCCCCCAAGAACGCCCTCGCGCAAGGAAAAGCCATCAAAATCGCTAAATCATCGCAAAGGGCTGCGCTAACCCTGGACCAGTTCACCGGGCTGGCAAACAGCAAACGCCAAGCGGGGAACATGTATTTCAGGGGTGCGCAGGAAGTTCCACACGCGATTGGCCCCGTGCAAGCAGGGTACGTGTATTTCAGGGGTGCGCGGGAAGTTCCACACGCGATTTCAGCAGGGTACGTGTATTTCAGGGGTGCGCGGGAAGTTCCACACGCGATTTCAGCAGGGTACGTGCATTTCAGGGGTGCGCGGGAAGTTCCACACGCGAATGGGCCAGTGCGAGCAGGGTACGTGTATTCCATGGGTGCGCGGGAAGTTCCACACGCGATTTCATCGGGGTACGTGTATTTCAGGAGTGCGCGGGAAGTTCCACACGCGATTGTCCCAGTGCGAGCAGGGTACGTGTATTTCAGGGGTGCGCGGGAAGTTCCACACGCGATTGGCCCCGTGCAAGCAGGGTACGTGTATTTCAGGGGTGCGCGGGAAGTTCCACACGCGATTGGCCTGGTGCAAGCAGGGTACGTGTATTTCAGGGGTGCGCGGGAAGTTCCACACGCAAATTCAGCAGGGTACGTGTATTCCAGGGGTGCGCGGGAAGTTCCACAAGCAAATTCAGCAGGGTACATGTATTTCAGGGGTGCGCGGGAAGTTGCACACGCGATTTCAGCAGGGTATGTGTATTTCAGGGGTTCTGGGGAGTACTACACGTGAATTGGGCGTGTGGGTCCTCCCAGGTGTACGCTCCACAACCTCCATGGCCCCTGCAGGCAGCCCACACCACGGGGGACTACTACCCTGCACCCCTGCTCATGTCCCGCAGGCAGCCCATCCACCATGGGCATGCCCCCCAGCCAACCCACATGTCACCTTGCACTACTGATCAACAATGCATGTCTCCCACCACTCCCACCCCACAGCCACCATGGCCAGCCCCCACCAGGCCCCCACTCATGTCTCCCACCACCCCCACCCCCCAGCAGTGCAGGGGCAGCCTCCACCAGGCCCCCACTCATGTCTCCCACCACCCCCACCCCCCTGCCACCATGGGCAGCCCCCACCAGGCCCCCACTCATGTCTCCCACCACCCCACCCCCCAGCAGTGCAGGGGCACCCTCCACCAGGCCCCCACTCATGTCTCCCACCACCTCCACCCCCCAGCCACCAGGGCACCCTCCACCAGGCCCCCACTCATGTCTACCACCACCCCCACCCCCCTGCCACCATGGGCAGCCCCCACCAGGCCCCCACTCATGTCTCCCACCACCCCCACCCCTCTGCCACCATGGGCAGCCCCCACCAGGCCCCCACTCATGTCTCCCAACACCCCCACCCCCCAGCAGTGCAGGGGCACCCTCCACCAGGCCCCCACCCATGTCTCCCACCACCCCACCCCCCAGCAGTGCAGGGGCAGCCTCCACCAGGCCCCCACTCATGTCTCCCACCACCCCCACCCCCCTGCCACCATGGGCAGCCCCCACCAGGCCCCCACTCATGTCTCCCACCACTCCCACCCCCCAGCAGTGCAGGGGCACCCTCCACCAGGCCCCCACTCATGTCTCCCACCACCCCCACCATCCAGCAGTGCAGGGGCAGCCTCCACCAGGCCCCCACTCATGTCTCCCACCACCCCCACCCCCCAGCAGTGCAGGGGCACCCTCCACCAGGCCCCCACCCATGTCTCCCACCACCCCCACCCCCCAGCCACCAGGGGCACCCTCCACCAGGCCCCCACTCATGTCCCCCTGCACCCCCAACCCCCAGCATCCAGGGGCACCCTCCACCAGGCCCCCACCCATGTCTCCCACCACCCCCACCCCCCAGCAGTGCAGGGGCAGCCTCCAACAGGCCCCCACTCATGTCTCCCACCACCCCCACCACCCAGCAGTGCAGGGGCAGCCTCCACCAGGCCCCCACTCATGTCTCCCACCACCCCCACCCCCCAGCAGTGCAGGGGCAGCCTCCACCAGGCCCCCACTCATGTCTCCCACCACCCCCACCCCCCAGCAGTGCAGGGGCAACCTCCACCAGGCCCCCACTCATGTCTCCCACCACCCCCACCACCCAGCAGTGCAGGGGCAGCCTCCACCAGGCCCCCACTCATGTCTCCCACCACCCCCACCCCCCAGCAGTGCAGGGGCACCCTCCACCAGGCCCCCACTCATGTCCCCCTGAACCCCCACCCCCCAGCATCCAGGGGCACCTTCCACCAGGCCCCCACTCATGTCTCCCACCACCCCCACCCCCCAGCAGTGCAGGGGCACCCTCCACCAGGCCCCCACCCATGTCTCCCACCACCCCCACCCCCCAGCCACCATGGCCAGCCCCCACCAGGCCCCCACTCATGTCTCCCACCACCCCCACCCCCCAGCAGTGCAGGGGCACCCTCCACCAGGCCCCCACTCATGTCCCCCTGCACCCCCACCCCCCAGCATCCAGGGGCACCCTCCACCAGGCCCCCGCTCATGTCTCCCACCACCCCCACCCCCCAGCAGTGCAGGGGCTCCCTCCACCAGGCCCCCACTCATGTCTCCCACCACCCCCACCCCCCAGCAGTGCAGGGGCACCCTCCACCAGGCCCCCACCCATGTCTCCCACCACCTCCACCCCCCAGCCACCATGGGCTGCCTCCACCAGGTCCTCACAATCCCCAATCATGTGCGTTATGGTCAGCCTCCACAGCCAAAAAGCCCTACCAAGTAACCCATTCACCCACATGGAAATGGAAATCACATGTTACACCCCCAATGTTCATGAAGCTAATGAACCCATGTCCGTCACACACAATGGTTGCAATTGAATGGGAAAACACCCAACATGACATGCATGAAACCAATGAGATGATACCACACAGTGAATTATGAAAACAAAATTGTATTGAAAAAAATTGAAGAATGCTAAAGAAATGAAACAAACTACAATGGGAATGAGAAAAAATAAGCTGCATGTCCGTATAAAAAAAAAAAAAAACAGCAAATCAGAATCCAAAAAAATGTGGTCCAAAGTCAAATGTAAAAAAATTTCTATCCAATCAAGAACTATGTAAAAAACTTCCAAGGGTCCATGAGCCCAACTGAACAAAGGAAACCTACAAAAAAACCTAACTAAAATGCAACTATATACAAAAAGTGGAGCAGTGTCCGTCGACTTCAAATCATAATAAGAAACAAAGGAAACCTAAAACTAAAGAACTATATACAAAGGCGGCGGGCAAGTCCAGCGGCTCACTCCGTGGTGTTCCGGGCCAGGGCATCATCGAACTCCTGTTCGATGTCCCGGAGGCGGTCCTGTTCCATGTCCCCGAGGGTCCGCAGGGACGACGCCGTGTTCTCCTCCAACCCCCTGCGGATTGCCTCGAGGCACTCGGCCCGCCTCAGGGCCCTCCGCATGGAGTTCTCCGCCCTGACCATTGTGAGCCGCGCCTCTTCCGCCCGCCGCCGCTCCGCACCTATGGCGTGGCCCAACCGCTGCCACACGGAAGACACTCTCTGTCCTGGGTCCTCCTGCCCTCCGGCCGATGCCTGCCCCTCCGATGTCGAAGGCCCCGACCCTTCATGGCTCCCACCATGTTGCTGCTGCTGCTCTGCCTCTGCCCGTGCACTGCCTCCTGCTGCCTGCACATCCTCCGCCGGCTGGGGTGCAGTTGTTGATGTGGCCACCCCTGCTGGACCTCCGACTCCCGACTGTGGCAGGGATGCCTCCTCCACCAGCCTGGCCGCACCGTCAGAGGCACAGGGCACCCAGGTGACTGATAGGTGGGAAGATGGCACAGAGGATGACTGGCGCATAGGGGGTCCAGTTGAGGAGGGGGTCGGAGCAAGCCCCATCAGACGGAGGAATCCGGCCTGGGTGACCTGTCCCAGCAGGCTGACGTGGTCAACGAGCCATTCGAGATGACGTGCAGTCTCTCCATGAAAAGACTGCAGGTCACCTCGCATGGCCCGTTGACGCAACGCCACACCAGCCAGGACAGGCTCAACCCGGACCTGGATGGCCACGTCCGCAAGCAGAGGAAGGCCAGTTGACGTCAGCTCATCCCCTGTCTGAAAACGGGTCTGGACGTAGGCATCCCTGCTGGTGCAAGATGATGCAGGGACAGGATCGGGGACAGGATTGCACACAGGCACCTCCGCGGCGGCCTGTGCTGCCTCCTGTCCCTGGTCCTGCACTGCACCACTAGCACCAGTGGGATCCCCACCTCCAGACCCCGTCTCTGGTGCTTGCACGGCCTCCTCCTCCACCAAACCCCCCACCAACCTGGATGACTCTGTGCCATCTTCCCCTGTTGGGCCCTGTGGGGTCCCGGCTGCCCCTTCTGCTGCCGAGGAGTCCAACTCCAACCTCCGCCTCTTGGACCTCCCCCCGGCAGCTGCGGCCTGGGACGCGGCACCGGACTCCTCACTCCCCGACGAGATGACAACACGGGAGGGGAGCCGGGCCTTGCGTCTCCGGCTGGCGGTCAGATCCCCGCCGCTGTGCTCCACAGCACCTTCTCCGCCCTCTTCATCAGTTGACGCTGCAGACAGGGAGAAACAAAACACAAGCATCAGGGCACTGTACAATGGACACATACATACATGACAGTTGCACATGAGTGGCATTGGCAAACCTCAGACATGTCATCACAATCCCCAACACACATGTCATTGCAACTCGCACACATGAGCCATACCACAGCCATATCGCAACTGCCAGCACCATCCCTACACATACAACAGCATGAGCAGCCAAAGGGGAGCCAGACATCACATGCAACACAGGAAGTGCACCACACATGTACACACACCACCACACTTGCATGCATGTGTACACCTCTGCCAAGTGTCGCACTGTTCAGACGGGCATCCATGTCACATCTGCCAATCAGGCTTCCACATACCGCTGTCACATGCATCCATGTTGCATCACTGTTGCACCCTTGTCAAATACACACACATGCACATGTACACAGTGCTCATACATGCAGCCGAAAACAACATACATGCGTGACATCACGGACATGTCTACTTACATACACATTCATCCAAACATGTGTGCACGCACAACTGCATTTAGCATGCAAGCCTACACACACAAGCACCATCCATGTCTCACACATTACAGCCCTCGCATGTGTCAGCCCCACGGCCCTGTACACCCCCACCCATACTCGACCCCATACAAACAGATGTGCAACCTGCACACTACCGAATAATCACCACACGCACTGCTCACAATCAGGATGCATGTACATTCACCGCTCGACTCCAGGCGGGTCTGCTTCTCCAGGACCTGGACGTGGAGCGCTGGGGATATGCGTTCCAGGACCCTCATCTGTTCTTCCGACAAGTGGCCCCGGTGCCCCTTGGCATCCGCTGCCTTCAAGAGGCGCCAGGCCTTGTTCAGGGTCCTGGACCTGAAGTCCTCCCAGCGCTTCCTGACATGTTGTAAGTCCCGGACTGCCACCCCCTCCGCGTTGATGGCAGTCACGATGTCAGTCCAGATCCGTGTCCGTCCTTCCTTGTCGGCGCGGGAACTTCCGAAGAGGGCATCATACTGCCCCAGGACTTGCTCCACCAGGACACCAACTTCGGTGGCACTGAAGCTGGTGCCCCTCTGCCTCTCTGGCCGGGGGTTGTCCGTGGTCACAGATGGTGTTTGCCCCGACATGACAACCCCAGAGGCAGGAGTGGGTGGGCAACTGGGTCCTGGGGCTGGGCTGTGGAGCGATGGAATCCCAGTCGGGAGTCTTCGGTTCCAGCAGGGGTGGTCACAGCAACAGCACCCCTGGCTGATGTGCAGGCAGCAAATGGCAGTGCACGTGGGCAGCAGGCAGTCAGGCAGCAGCAGATGGCAGGTGGGAGCGTGCTCGGGGCTCTGGGGGGCAGTAGTTCGGCCTTCTGGGCAGGAGCGTGGTCTTCCGTGTGCTTACGCGTGGCCAGCTTGGTACGGAGTGATTTAGCACGTGAAAATCCTGCACGTCAGCGTGAAAATCGAGCAAAGGCCCTTAGCGCGTAAGCGCGTCAGCAGGCATACGCGATTCTATTGGACCAAAGGCCCTCAGCGCGTAAGCGCATCTGTGACGTGACCCGTACGGGTGTTTCCCACACAGCACGTGATGACAGAGCACACGTGGAAAGACTGCACGTCAGAGTGTCATCGCGTGTAATTGGACAGCACGTCAGAGTGTCATCGCGTGTAATTGGTGGGAATGGGCCTAGCGCGTACACGCGGCAGTGACAAAGCGTGTGATTGGTGGAAATGGCCCTACACGCAGAAGTGACAAAGCGTGTAATTGGTGGAAATGGCCCTACACGCAGAAGTGACAAAGCGTGTAATTGGTGGAATTGGCCCTAGCGCGTACACGCCGCGTAAGTGACGCTGGACGTGTGGGCCTGTATAAAAGGTACGTGTAGAACACCATTTCCTTGTACGTGCTTTTCGTGGAGAGCGAGTGGGTGAATTCTGTACTTCTTGTCGTTTCACACGAGATTTACTTCACGGCGTTTCAAGTTCGTATTCCCTGTTACCTCTGACAGCTTTTTCTCTTTTTTCTCTTTTACTGGTTTACCTGGGCCTGTTCCCTCAAACAGTGTTCCCTTCTACTGTTGTCCTGTCTCCTCAGACAGCGTACAAATCTTCTTTTGGCGGGGGTGTTGCCAACCAAACGCGCTCCTTTTTCACACTCTTTTACCTGGCAGACATTGAGTCACGCACCTATCTAACATCTGTGCTTGCCCCGTGTGTAGCCTACCCCTTCAGAGGTCATTCTAGGCTGCGTGTGACACGCATACGTTCTTTCTTGTGTTACTGGGTGCCACAGCGTAGTGCAGGTTTTTCTTTCTGCACACGGGGTCTAGGAGGGGTTGCGTGCACCTCATCTCCCTTTTTTGGGGCTCCTGTGCGTAGCGTGACCCGTCATCTTTCCCCAGCGGTTACATTCAGCCTTGCAAGAGCACTAGGGTACAATTACCATCTGGTACCCAACCCCTTTGACCCCCAATTGCCCAGGACAATAGTTTACAGCCACTCCCATACGCACATTTACATCAGTGCCATGGCTGGGAGGCGAGGATTCCGTAAGGGTGGCAAAGGTGGAAGAGCCACAAGTGGTGGCCGTGGTGGATCCGGTAGGGGACGTGGTCGTTACTTGCAGGGTGAGCCTGTCCCCCCATGTGTGGAGGACCAGTCAAGGGCACCCATAATCCCCCCCCATCCTCCCGTTGAGGCTGATGTGGCTGACACCATCCATGCTCAGCCCTTGTTGGACCAGCCCATTGTGGCACCAGACCTGGCTGACTCCATGGCTGACTTCCAGGTCAGCAGGCCTATGACACGTGCGCTGGTGCACGTTGATGTCACCATGCCACGTGCATCTGGGGCAGCAAGGTCATCTGCTGCCCCAAGTAGGCAGGGCGGAGAGGCTGCAGGGGCAGCTGCGGCTCCATCCACCCCAGCCCTCACACAGCCAGCCAGGACAGTGTCGGTCCTAGTACATCCTGCTGACATTCCCCCTGACACCATCACACTTGAGCCAATGCCTGCACCAACTCCCATGCTGAGTGTGCAATCCCACACTCCTGATACAGAGTCCACCAGGGCTCCTGCCCCTAGTGTCCAGAGTGGCGCAGGACACTCAGGATCACCACCACCTTCCAAGCGGAAGAGGAAGAGTGCTCGTCCGACACAGGCTGATGCCCCAGACACGGCTACACAGTCCGGCCCGTCGAGGAAGCCCAGCTTCACGGATGACGAACTGAATGCACTTGTCGAGTATGTGTCCGCACATGACAACGAGATGGTCATTGTTGCAGGATCCAAGACCACACCTGCACAACGCCAGGCACACTGGCAGACCGTTGCGGACATCGTAAGTGCTCTTGGAATCGTGAGGCGCACAGCCAATGATTGCTATAAGCGCTGGAATGACCTAAAGCGCAGGGCAAAGAGTAAGCTGGCCTCAAGTCATGCCGCAACTCTAGTGACTGGAGGTGGGTCTCCAGTAGTAGACATGGAACTCACTCCACATGAGTCAGTCGCTGGGACCTACGTCACGGAGGAACAGATCCAAGGCGTGGGAGATCTAGCTGATTACGAGGCATTTTCCGGTGAGTGCACATGCATGTGTGTGTCATCCATGTGCATGGTGTGTGTGAGGGCTTCTGTTTGTGTGCCAGGTGAGAGTGTGTGCGCCTGAGTCGTATGGGTCAGCCATGTGCTTCATGCAATACATCCTGCGCAGCTGCATTTGGCCATAGCAGTATCCCTTCTGCCAACAGTAGACATCTAGCCCAACTGCACGCCAGTTGCCCTTGAAGTGTCACCTTGCCACAACATTGTTGCTTATTTTTCACTGTTCATTCAGTCAGATTGTTTGCATTCCACCACTTTTACTAGGCATGTCGCAGTCCTCTAGTCACATGTCTGACATGGCTATGGTAAAGTGGAGTGACTTTGTTACCTGGATATCATTTGTTCACACATGTCCCTGTGCAATTGGACCATTTCGGACTGGCAGCTCCAAGTGAAAAATCTGACCTGTTTGAATTTGAAAAGCTATTACATGCGGGAACTGGACTGAATGAATAGGTGCTGCCCTCCTCTCCATCTTCGCTCAATAGCAATGGTACATGCCATCTGTGTGATGGCATGTGTGTTTCACCTGGCAATCACAGGCCAATGTGTGATGCCACTGCCAGGCAGCATGCAGAAAATGTGTTCATCTTCCATCTTGGTATCATCAGTGTGTGCCATTTGCCTGCCCTTCATACGCAGTGAGGGTGCATGCATGGGAGGGTTTTAGTCATGTGGGACATGTGTCAATCAAGTACTGGTTCTCTTGCGTCTCAGCCCTCATTGTGTGCCATGGTGCTAATGCCTGTTTCCATTTCTTTGTTTTTATGTCTTTGCAGGGGAAGACGCACCTGATACTGCTGGGGTTGTGGAGATGGTGCAGACCCAGGAGGGGTCCGAGGGCCGACCAACCACCAGTGAGGGACGTGGTGTGGTGGTGGGGGAGAACCCACAACAGCTGCAGGTCGTGCTCTCAAGGGGTGTCTCTGGCTGCACCTCCCCCGAGCTGTACTCAGGTGTTGATTCGGATGAGACCTACGTGCCGTCGCAGGTGAGTGTTCCAGGGAGGGATTCTGTTCTGTCCCACCCACCTGCACCAGGGTCAGAACCCTCAATGGGGATGTCAGTGTTGGCAGCTACGCCTTTGGTGGTTACGGATGCAGGGTCACACTCCGCAACATCTGATCCTGTTCCTGGGCCAGCAGATCAGAGGGGGAATGCAGTCCTGCAGCCTCAGGCAGCGCCGGCACAGCAAGGCGCAGTTCGCCTTGCCCCAGACAGGTGTGGTGCCCGCCGACGTGGTGGCCGTACGCCACCTGGCAATACCGCATGGGAGCAATCCATTTACGGTATGGCAACCCAACAGGCAGCATCATCCGAGATGATGGCTCAGGCCATGGATAGGGTGGCCACTTCCATTGTCCCCCCTGAAAGGCTGATGGAGCGACTACAGCAGGCAACCGACTCCATCTGCCAGTCACACAGGGGGGACATGTTGGGGTCCAACAGGGACAGGCGGGCGGCACTGGCGACTCTGCAGGAGGCCATCTCCATTGAGTCCCAGGGCCACAGGGAAGCCCTGAGGCAGGAGCTCCTTCACCTCAGGACGACTCTTGTTGAGCTTGAGGCTTCAACACACCAAAGGATAGAACAGCAGCTGCAATGTTGCATTTTGCAAGTGGGTATTCATTTTAGCTGCTTGAATGTGTTACTTCACAAAACTGCATTGGTGGTGTCTGTGTGGGTAGGGATGCACACATTGTGACACTTCCAGGTGAACAATCTCAGGCTGATATGGTGTTCACGCTTCATTCTCCAGACATTCAGGATCAGTGTCAGGTTGAGTCATCATTGATTGTCAGATGGAATGTGCCAGGGCAGTGTGCACTCCACAGGGGTGTGATTTCTATGTGAAGTAATTAGCCACTAGCTGTGTACGGGCTGCCTCCCCCCGTGCCCTTTCCCCTCCCATGCGCAGCGGCTGTGCATGTGGTTGGGGATGTGGGGCCACCACCATGTCCACGGCCAGGCCCCGGCGTGTTGCAACGTTGTGCAGGACACATGCTGCCACTATGATCCTGCACACTACTGGGGGAGCGTACAACAGCTGCCCGCCAGAACGGTCAAGGGAGCGAAAGCGTGACTTTAGCACTCCGAATGTGCGCTCCACTATGCCCCGGGTTTTAATGTGGGCTGTGTTATATCTTACCTCGGGTGGCGTGGTGGGGTTCCGAATTGGCGTCATCATGTGGGGGCTGAGAGGGTAGGCACTGTCCCCTGTGGAGGTGGTGATTGGTATCATTGGTGGGGTTGTGACCTTGCTCAGTATCTGACATGCATGCATGTGCAGTGGCATTCATACACACCAAGCAGCCATGTATCGCCATGCCGCCCAGCTTCTAGGTCCCGGCTTAGGGTGGACATTCGGTAAATGAAGCTGTCGTGGGTTGACCCGGGATAGTTGGCATATACTGAGGTGATGATTCCCTTGGCATTACATACTACCTGCACGTTGATGGAATGCCAGTGCTTGCGGTTCCTATAGATGTGCTCTGATGCCCTGGGGGGACGTAGAGCCACATGGGTGCAGTCGATGGCACCTAGCACTTTGGGGAATCGTGCCACACCGTAAAAATCCAGGGCGGCAGCATGCCTTTCTGCAGGTGTTCTGGGCAGGTATATGTGCCTGCGGACTGATGGGCGTGCAGTGATGATGTTCAAGACCTGGTGTAGGCAGCGTGACTGGGTGGCCTGTGATACACCACCCACAATGGCACTTGTCCGCTGAAATGATCCAGTGGCTAAGAAGTGCAGTACATTGAGGACCTTCTCCAGGGGGCTGAGTGCTTGGGAGCACAGGGTGGGTGATGTGAGGTCATCCTCCCACTCACTCACCAGGTCCAGTATAATGTGTGGTGGAAACCTGTACCTCCCATGCACCTGGTCATCAGGCATCCCGAAAAGGCTGGTTCTGGGTGTGAATATTCTGGCCCTGACTATCCTCCTCCTCCTCCTTTGGTAGCCCACGCCCACTGCTGCTAGGAACAGTATGTTCATCCTGGGTCTGAGCTTGTTATTTTGTTAGCGCGCAAATTTATGCGTTGCGCGTGTTGTAGGCGAGCGTGTGACCCGCGCACCCCTGAAATCCAGAACCCAGTCCAACAGCGTGTGGAAATTCCCGCGCACCCCGGGATACAGGTGCGCTGACGTACTTGCGTGTGTAAGTGCCCGCGCACCCCTGATATACACGTACATAGGCCAATCGCGTGTACGCGCACTTTTGTCCAATTACACGCGATGACACTCTGACGTGCTGTCCAATTACACGCGATGACACTCTGACGTGCAGTCTTTCCACGTGTGCTCTGTCATCACGTGCTGTGTGGGAAACACCCGTGCGGGTCACGTCACAGACGCGCTTAAGCGTTGAGGGCCTTTGGTCCAATAGATTCGCGTATGCGTGCTGACGCGTTTACGAGCTGAGGGCCTTTGGTCCAATAGAATCGCGTATGCGTGCTGACGCGCTTACGCGCTAAGGGCCTTTCCTCGATTTTCACGCTGACGTTCAGGATTTTCATGTGCAAAATCACTCCGTACCAAGCTGGCCACGTGTAAGCACACGGAAGACCACGCTCCTGCCCAGAAGGCCGAACTACTGCCCCCCAGAGCCCCGAGCACGCTCCTACCTGCCATCTGCTGCTGCCTGACTGCCTGCTGCCCACGTGCACTGCCATTTGCTGCCTGCACATCAGCCAGGGGTGCTGTTGCTGTGACCACCCCTGCTGGAACCGAAGACACCCGACTGGGATTCCATCGCTCCACAGCCCAGCCCCAGGACCCAGTTGCCCACCCACTCCTGCCTCTGGGGTTGTCATGTCGGGGCAAACACCATCTGTGACCACGGACAACCCCCGGACAGAGAGGCAGAGGGGCACCAGCTTCAGTGCCACCGAAGTTGGTGTCCTGGTGGAGCAAGTCCTGGGGCAGTATGATGCCCTCTTCAGAAGTTCCCGCGCCGACAAGGAAGGACGGACACGGATCTGGACTGACATCGTGACTGCCATCAACGCGGAGGGGGTGGTAGTCCGGGACTTACAACATGTCAGGAAGCGCTGGGAGGACTTCAGGTCCAGGACCCTGAACAAGGCCAAGGGGCACCGGGGCCACTTGTCGGAAGAACAGATGAGGGTCCTGGAACGCATATCCCCAGCGCTCCACGTCCAGGTCCTGGAGAAGCAGACCCGTCTGGAGTCGAGCGGTGAATGTACATGCATCCTGATTGTGAGCAGTGCGTGTGGTGATTATTCGGTAGTGTGCAGGTTGCACATCTGTTTGTATGGGGTCGAGTATGGGTGGGGGTGTACAGGGCCGTGGGGCTGACACATGCGAGGGCTGTAATGTGTGAGACATGGATGGTGCTTGTGTGTGTAGGCTTGCATGCTAAATGCAGTTGTGCGTGCACACATGTTTGGATGAATGTGTATGTAAGTAGACATGTCCGTGATGTCACGCATGTATGTTGTTTTCGGCTGCATGTATGAGCACTGTGTACATGTGCATGTGTGTGTATTTGACAAGGGTGCAACAGTGATGCAACATGGATGCATGTGACAGCGGTATGTGGAAGCCTGATTGGCAGATGTGACATGGATGCCCGTCTGAACAGTGCAACACTTGGCAGAGGTGTACACATGCATGCAAGTGTGGTGGTGTGTGTACATGTGTGGTGCACTTCCTGTGTTGCATGTGATGTCTGGCTCCCCTTTGGCTGCTCATGCTGTTGTATGTGTAGGGATGGTGCTGGCAGTTGCGATATGGCTGTGGTATGGCTCATGTGTGCGAGTTGCAATGACATGTGTGTTGGGGATTGTGATGACATGTCTGAGGTTTGCCAATGCCACTCATGTGCAACTGTCATGTGTGTATGTGTCCATTGTACAGTGCCCTGATGCCTGTGTTTTGTTTCTCCCTGTCTGCAGCGTCAACTGATGAAGAGGGAGGAGAAGGTGCTGTGGAGCACAGCGGCGGGGATCTGACCGCCAGCCGGAGACGCAAGGCCCGGCTCCCCTCCCGTGTTGTCATCTCGTCGGGGAGTGAGGAGTCCGGTGCCGCGTCCCAGGCCGCAGCTGCCGGGGGGAGGTCCAAGAGGCGGAGGTTGGAGTTGGACTCCTCGGCAGCAGAAGGGGCAGCTGGGACCCCACAGGGCCCAACAGGGGAAGATGGCACGGAGTCATCCAGGTTGGTGGGGGTTTGGTTGAGGAGGAGGCCGTGCAAGCACCAGAGACGGGGTCTGGAGGTGGGGATCCCACTGGTGCTAGTGGTGCAGTGCAGGACCAGGGACAGGAGGCAGCACAGGCCGCCGCGGAGGTGCCTGTGTGCAATCCTGTCCCCGATCCTGTCCCTGCATCATCTTGCACCAGCAGGGATGCCTACGTCCAGACCCGTTTTCAGGCAGGGGATGAGCTGATGTCAACTGGCCTTCCTCTGCCTGCGGACGTGGCCATCCAGGTCCGGGTTGAGCCTGTCCTGGCTGGTGTGGCGTTGCGTCAACGGGCCATGCGAGGTGACCTGCAGTCTTTTCATGGAGAGACTGCACGTCATCTCGAATGGCTCGTTGACCACGTCAGCCTGCTGGGACAGGTCACCCAGGCCGGATTCCTCCGTCTGATGGGGCTTGCTCCGACCCCCTCCTCAACTGGACCCCCTACGCGCCAGTCGTCCTCTGTGCCATCTTCCCACCCATCAGTCACCTGGGTGCCCTGTGGAGCTGCCTCTGACGGTGCAGCCAGGCTGGTGGAGGAGGCATCCCTGCCACAGTCGGGAGTCGGAGGTCCAGCAGGGGTGGCCACATCAACAACTGCACCCCAGCCGGCGGAGGATGTGCAGGCAGCAGGAGGCAGTGCACGAGCAGAGGCAGAGCAGCAGCAGCAACATGGTGGGAGCCATGAAGGCTCGGGGCCTTCGACATCGGAGGGGCAGGCATCGGCCGGAGGGCAGGAGGACCCAAGACAGAGAGTGTCTTCCGTGTGGCAGCGGTTGGGCCACGCCATAGGTGCGGAGCGGCGGCGGGCGGAAGAGGCGCGGCTCACAATGGTCAGGGCGGAGAACTCCATGCGGAGGGCCCTGAGGCGGGCCGAGTGCCTCGAGGCAATCCGCAGGGGGTTGGAGGAGGACACGGCGTTGTCCCTGCGGACCCTCGGGGACATGGAACAGGACCGCCTCCGGGACATCGAACAGGAGTTCGATGATGCCCTGGCCCAGAACACCACGGAGTGAGCCGCTGGACTTGCCCGCCGCCTTTGTATATAGTTCTTTAGTTTTAGGTTTCCTTTGTTTCTTATTATGATTTGGAGTCGACGGACACTGCTCCACTTTTTGTATATAGTTGCATTTTAGTTAGGTTTTTTTGTAGGTTTCCTTTGTTCAGTTGGGCTCATGGACCCTTGGAAGTTTTTTACATAGTTCTTGATTGGATAGAAATTTTTTTACATTTGACTTTGGACCACATTTTTTTGGATTCTGATTTGCTGTTTTTTTTTTTTTTTATACGGACATGCAGCTTATTTTTTCTCATTCCCATTGTAGTTTGTTTCATTTATTTAGCATTCTTTAATTTTTTTCAATACAATTTTGTTTTCATAATTCACTGTGTGGTATCATCTCATTGGTTTCATGCATGTCATGTTGGGTGTTTTCCCATTCAATTGCAACCATTGTGTGTGACGGACATGGGTTCATTAGCTTCATGAACATTGGGGGTGTAACATGTAATTTCCATTTCCATGTGGGTGAATGGGTTACTTGGTAGGGCTTTTTGGCTGTGGAGGCTGACCATAACGCACATGATTGGGGATTGTGAGGACCTGGTGGAGGCTGCCCATGGTGGCTGGGGGGTGGGGGTGGTGGGAGACATGGGTGGGGGCCTGGTGGAGGGTGCCCCTGCACTGCTGGGGGGTGGGGGTGGTGGGAGACATGAGTGGGGGCCTGGTGGAGGGTGCCCCTGCACTGCTGGGGGGTGGGGGTGGTGGGAGACATGAGTGGGGGCCTGGTGGAGGGTGCCCCTGGATGCTGGGGGGTGGGGGTGCAGGGGGACATGAGTGGGGGCCTGGTGGAGGGTGCCCCTGCACTGCTGGGGGGTGGGGGTGGTGGGAGACATGAGTGGGGGCCTGGTGGAGGCTGCCCCTGCACTGCTGGGGGGTGGGGGTGGTGGGAGACATGAGTGGGGGCCTGGTGGAGGCTGCCCCTGCACTGCTGGGGGGTGGGGGTGGTGGGAGACATGGGTTGGGGCCTGGTGGAGGCAGCCCCTGCACTGCTGGGGGGTGGGGGTGGTGGGAGACATGAGTGGGGGCCTGGTGGAGGCTGCCACTGCACTGCTGGGTGGTGGGGGTGGTGGGAGACATGAGTGGGGGCCTGGTGGAGGCTGCCCCTGCACTGCTGGGGGGTGGGGGTGGTGGGAGACATGAGTGGGGGCCTGGTGGAGGGTGCCCCTGGATGCTGGGGGCTGGGGGTGCAGGGGGACATGAGTGGGGGCCTGGTGGAGGGTGCCCCTGCACTGCTGGGGGGTGGGGGTGGTGGGAGACATGAGTGGGGGCCTGGTGGAGGCTGCCCCTGCACTGCTGGGGGGTGGGGGTGGTGGGAGACATGAGTGGGGGCCTGGTGGAGGCTGCCCCTGCACTGCTGGGGGGTGGGGGTGGTGGGAGACATGGGTTGGGGCCTGGTGGAGGCAGCCCCTGCACTGCTGGGGGGTGGGGGTGGTGGGAGACATGAGTGGGGGCCTGGTGGAGGCTGCCCCTGCACTGCTGGGTGGTGGGGGTGGTGGGAGACATGAGTGGGGGCCTGGTGGAGGCTGCCCCTGCACTGCTGGGGGGTGGGGGTGGTGGGAGACATGAGTGGGGGCCTGGTGGAGGCTGCCCCTGCACTGCTGGGTGGTGGGGGTGGTGGGAGACATGGGTGGGGGCCTGGTGGAGGGTGCCCCTGCATGCTGGGGGTGGGGGTGCAGGGGGACATGAGTGGGGGCCTGGTGGAGGGTGCCCCTGGTGGCTGGGGGGTGGGGGTGGTGGGAGACATGGGTGGGGGCCTGGTGGAGGCTGCCCCTGCACTGCTGGGGGGTGGGGGTGGTGGGAGACATGAGTGGGGGCCTGGTGGGGGCTGCCCATGGTGGCAGGGGTGTGGGGGTGGTGGGAGACATGAGTGGGGGCCTGGTGGGGGCTGCCCATGGTGGCAGGGGGGTGGGGGTGGTGGGAGACATGAGTGGGGGCCTGGTGGAGGGTGCCCCTGGTGGCTGGGGGGTGGGGGTGGTGGGAGACATGAGTGGGGGCCTGGTGGAGGGTGCCCCTGCACTGCTGGGGGGTGGGGGTGGTGGGAGACATGAGTGGGGGCCTGGTGGGGGCTGCCCATGGTGGCAGGGGGGTGGGGGTGGTGGGAGACATGAGTGGGGGCCTGGTGGAGTCTGCCCCTGCACTGCTGGGGGGTGGGGGTGGTGGGAGACATGAGTGGGGGCCTGGTGGGGGCTGCCCCTGCACTGCTGGGGGGTGGGGTGGTGGGAGACATGGGTGGGGGCCTGGTGGAGGCTGCCCCTGCACTGCTGGGGGGTGGGGGTGGTGGGAGACATGAGTGGGGGCCTGGTGGAGGCTGCCCCTGCAGTGCTGGGTGGTGGGGGTGGTGGGAGACATGAGTGGGGGCCTGGTGGAGGCTGCCCCTGCACTCCTGGGGGGTGGGGGTGGTGGGAGACATGAGTGGGGGCCTGGTGGAGGCTGCCCCTGCACTGCTGGGTGGTGGGGGTGGTGGGAGACATGAGTGGGGGCCTGGTGGAGGCTGCCCCTGCACTGCTGGGGGGTGGGGGTGGTGGGAGACATGGGTGGGGGCCTGGTGGAGGGTGCCCCTGGATGCTGGGGGGTGGGGGTGCAGGGGGACATGAGTGGGGGCCTGGTGGAGGGAGCCCCTGGTGGCTGGGGGTGGTGGGAGACATGGGGGGGGCCTGGTGGAGGCTGCCCCTGCACTGCTGGGGGGTGGGGGTGGTGGGAGACATGAGTGGGGGCCTGGTGGGGGCTGCCCATGGTGGCAGGGGGGTGGGGGTGGTGGGAGACATGAGTGGGGGCCTGGTGGAGGGTGCCTCTGCACTGCTGGGGGGTGGGGGTGGGGGGAGACATGAGTGGGGGCCTGGTGGGGGCTGCCCATTGAGGCAGGGGGGTGGGGGTGGTGGGAGACATGAGTGGGGGCCTGGTGGAGGCTGCCCCTGCACTGCTGGAGGGTGGGGGTGGTGGGAGACATGAGTGGGGGCCTGGTGGGGGCTGCCCATGGTGGCAGGGGGGTGGGGGTGGTGGGAGACATGAGTGGGGGCCTGGTGGAGGCTGCCCCTGCACTGCTGGGTGGTGGGGGTGGTGGGAGACATGAGTGGGGGCCTGGTGGAGGCTGCCCCTGCACTGCTGGGGGGTGGGGGTGGTGGGAGACATGAGTTGGGGCCTGGTGGAGGCTGCCCCTGCACTGCTGGGGGTGGGGGTGGTGGGAGACATGAGTGGGGGCCTGGTGGAGGCTGCCCCTGCACTGCTGGGGGGTGGGGGTGGTGATAGACATGAGTGGGGGCCTGGTGGAGGCTGCCCCTGCACTGCTGGGGGGTGGGGGTGGTGGGAGACATGGGTGGGGGCCTGGTGGAGGCTGCCCCTGCACTGCTGGGGGGTGGGGGTGGTGGGAGACATGAGTGGGGGCCTGGTGGAGGCTGCCCCTGCACTGCTGGGTGGTGGGGGTGGTGGGAGACATGAGTGGGGGCCTGGTGGAGGCTGCCCCTGCACTGCTGGGGGGTGGGGGTGGTGGGAGACATGAGTGGGGGCCTGGTGGAGGCTGCCCCTGCACTGCTGGGTGGTGGGGGTGGTGGGAGACATGAGTGGGGGCCTGGTGGAGGCTGCCCCTGCACTGCTGGGGGGTGGGGGTGGTGGGAGACATGGGTGGGGGCCTGGTGGAGGGTGCCCCTGGATGCTGGGGGGTGGGGGTGCAGGGGGACATGAGTGGGGGCCTGGTGGAGGGTGCCCCTGGTGGCTGGGGGGTGGGGGTGGTGGGAGACATGGGTGGGGGCCTGGTGGAGGCTGCCCCTGCACTGCTGGGGGGTGGGGGTGTTGGGAGACATGAGTGGGGGCCTGGTGGAGGCTGCCCCTGAACTGCTGGGTGGTGGGGGTGGTGGGAGACATGAGTGGGGGCCTGGTGGGGGTGCCCCTGCACTGCTGGGGGGGGTGGTTCGAGACATGAGTGGGGGCCTGGTGGGGGCTGCCCATGGTGGCAGGGGGGTGGGGGTGGTGGGAGACATGAGTGGGGGCCTGGTGGGGGCTGCCCATGGTGGCAGGGGGGTGGGGGTGGTGGGAGACATGAGTGGGGGCCTGGTGGAGGGTGCCCCTGGTGGCTGGGGGGTGGGGGTGGTGGGAGACATGAGTGGGGGCCTGGTGGAGGGTGCCCCTGCACTGCTGGGGGGTGGGGGTGGTGGGAGACATGAGTGGGGGCCTGGTGGGGGCTGCCCATGGTGGCAGGGGGGTGGGGGTGGTGGGAGACATGAGTGGGGGCCTGGTGGAGGCTGCCCCTGCACTGCTGGGGGGTGGGGGTGGTGGGAGACATGAGTGGGGGCCTGGTGGAGGCTGCCCCTGCACTGCTGGGTGGTGGGGGTGGTGGGAGACATGAGTGGGGGCCTGGTGGAGGCTGCCCCTGCACTGCTGGGTGGTGGGGGTGGTGGGAGACATGAGTGGGGGCCTGGTGGAGGCTGCCCCTGCACTGCTGGGGGGTGGGGGTGGTGGGAGACATGAGTGGGGGCCTGGTGGGGGCTGCCCCTGCACTGCTGGGGGGTGGGGGTGGTGGGAGACATGAGTGGGGGCCTGGTGGAGGCTGCCCCTGCACTGCTGGGGGGTGGGGGTGGTGGGAGACATGAGTGGGGGCCTGGTGGAGGGTGCCCATGGTGGCTGGGGGGTGGGGGTGGTGGGAGACATGAGTGGGGGCCTGGTGGGGGCTGCCCATGGTGGCAGGGGGGTGGGGGTGGTGGGAGACATGAGTGGGGGCCTGGTGGGGGCTGCCCATGGTGGCAGGGGGGTGGGGGTGATGGGAGACATGAGTGGGGGCCTGGTGGAGGGTGCCCCTGCACTGCTGGGGGCTGGGGGTGGTGGGAGACATGAGTGGGGGCCTGGTGGAGGCTGCCCCTGCACTGCTGGGTGGTGGGGGTGGTGGGAGACATGAGTGGGGGCCTGGTGGAGGCTGCCCCTGCACTGCTGGGGGGTGGGGGTGGTGGGAGACATGAGTGGGGGCCTGGTGGAGGGTGCCCCTGGTGGCTGGGTGGTGGGAGACATGAGTGGGGGCCTGGTGGAGGCTGCCCCTGGTGGCTGGGTGGTGGGAGACATGAGTGGGGGCCTGGTGGAGGCTGCCCCTGCACTGCTGTGTGGTGGGGGTGGTGGGAGACATGGGTGGGGGCCTGGTGGATGCTGCCCCTGCACTGCTGGGGGGTGGGGGTGGTGGGAGACATGAGTGGGGGCCTGGTGGAGGCTGCCCCTGCACTGCTGGGGGGTGGGGGTGGTGGGAGACATGAGTGGGGGCCTGGTGGAGGGTGCCCCTGGTGGCTGGGTGGTGGGGGTGGTGGGAGACATGAGTGGGGGCCTGGTGGAGGCTGCCCCTGCACTGCTGGGTGGTGGGGGTGGTGGGAGACATGAGTGGGGGCCTGGTGGAGGCTGCCCCTCCACTGCTGGGTGGTGGGGGTGGTGGGAGACATGGGTGGGGGCCTGGTGGATGCTGCCCCTGCACTGCTGGGGGGTGGGGGTGGTGGGAGACATGGGTGGGGGCCTGGTGGAGGGTGCCCCTGCACTGCTGGGGGGTGGGGGTGGTGGGAGACATGAGTGGGGGCCTGGTGGGGGCTGCCCATGGTGACAGGGGGGTGGGGGTGCTGGGAGACATGAGTGGGGGCCTGGTGGAGGGTGCCCCTGGTGGCTGGGGGGTGGGGGTGGTGGGAGACATGCATTGTTGATCAGTAGTGCAAGGTGACATGTGGGTTGGCTGGGGATGGGCTGCCTGCGGGACATGAGCAGGGGTGCAGGGTAGTCCCCCGTGGTGTGGGCTGCCTGCAGGGGCCGTGGAGGTTGTGGAGCATACACCTGGGAGGACCCACACGGCCAATTCACGTGTAGTACTCCCCAGAACCCCTGGAATACACATACCCTGCTGAAATCGTGTGTGGAACTTCCCGCGCACCCCTGAAATACACGTACCCTGCTCGCACTGGGCCAATCGCGTGTGGAACTTCCCGCGCACCCCTGAAATACATTTACCCTGCCGAAATTGCGTGTGGAACTTCCCGCGCACACATGGAATACACGTACCCTGCTCGCACTGGGCCAATCGCGTGTGGAACTTCCCGCGCACCCCTGAAATACACGTACCCTGCTGAAATCGCGTGTGGAACTTCCCGCGCACCCCTGGAATACACATACCCTGCTGAAATCGTGTGTGGAACTTCCCGCGCACCCCTGAAATACACGTACCCTGCTTGCACTGGGCCAATCGCGTGTGGAACTTCCCGCGCACCCCTGAAATACACGTACCCTGCCGAAATCGCGTGTGGAACTTCCCGCGCACCCATGGAATACACGTACCCTGCTCGCACTGGGCCAATCGCGTGTGGATCTTCCCGCGCACCCCTGAAATACACGTACCCTGCCGAAATCGCGTGTGAGACTTCCCGCGCACCCCGGTATACACGCACACATATTTTTTGTCAGCGGGTGTCCGTGTTTGTGGGTACCCCTTTGCACGTCATTTGTCCTGGAGGGCCACAGTATAGGACATTCATCATGGCTGTATATAGGTGCTATTTGTTGGCGCACCTTTTGGCGCACATTTCTTCCAGGCGCAGAGACGCTACCGCCTGCTTTCTTGTGGCGGTCGTGTTTGTGCCTGTGCGCTGGTTTGAGCGTGCGCTTTTTTGCCCTATTCTATTCCATGAATACGTGTTGTAGGCGAGCGTGTGGGCGTTCCGCGCACTTGTACCCTGTACTTCCCCCGTGACGCCCACATTTTGGCAAGTTGTTCCCCATTCCGAGTGTTACGCCCCATGTTCCGCCTACTTTTGTTGCGTGCGCTGCGCTATGTGCGATTTTCGCTGTGGCCTGTGCGATTTTCGCTGTGACCTGGCGCACGCAGTTAGATGGCCTGTGCGCCAACGTGCGCCGCACACTTTTTTATCGCACATCCGATGGTTTTCTCGCGCACGGCCTTCCATGAATCGATGTGCGCTGCTTTTCGTGCGATTTTCGCACTTGCACAGCGATTTTCGCTATTCCACTGCGATTCGCACGTTTTTGCCCACTTGCGCCGCGCTAATTATTCCATGAATCGGCCTCCAAGTATCTCTTGGCAAGAAAACATTCACAACAGTAGGTATAATATACCACACTGGTGTCACAACCACTTCAGGGCACTATACTGCATAGGTCAAAAAAAGAAAGTGGTTGTTTTGAATGTAATGACACCTCCGTTACTCCAAAATATAGGTTACCAGCACATCTAACAAATGCCTACTTAATATTCCTTCAACCCAAATGTACTCACTAAAATGTAGCACAATAAACAGTTAGAATACGTAAACAGGTATCCAACTACATCCATAATACTGCAAGATAACTTTTAAAAGTCAAGATAGTCACAATTCTTTTTACTACAAACCTTCTTCTGAAGTCTAATGTTGTTAGAATACGCCAACAGGTATCTCACTACTTTAAACATTCCCTTAATAACAACACACCACAAACAAACATACTATCACGCTTACACTGACATAATTGTAGTATGTTTTTTGTAATCATCCATGGATGTTCTTTCCCAATACCACAACAGCGTAGCACGCACTAATGTTGTACCAAATGTACAAATCTACCAAATCTACCAAACTTAGGGTCATAAAAAGTAAATTTATATGCAAAATTGTATGCTATTGAATCTTTTCACCTATCCTGCTTAACAAACAATACTGTTTTATTTTCAGAGAAATCTAATCAGAGATTCCAACTTTACTACTTTATACAACTAAGTAACTACAATCATAAATACCACATACTTTCTAGTCCCCCTACAGAACCTACAATTACTATGCACATATTACTATAATGGTTGTGGCGAGTGGCTAGATTGTTGGGGCCATGGCTACTGGCCACAACATCAATATATAATTAAACCATATTATTATTTTATTTTATTTTATTTTTTACATTCATAAAGTACACTACAGCCCAGAGGCATCGAGGCGCTGTTGCATATGATTGTCTTTGGTACAATTTAAGAAGACTTGGTTCATGGTTTTGGTTGTTACATAGTGGTTACATAAGGCATTGTGGACATAGTGAATTCATAATTCATTTGGGAAACTTACATAGACATTTCATACGGTAAATCAAAGTTGATAGACAGAAGTGTGAGTCACCTGACACTGGATAGGGTAACATAGAAGATGGGTGTTATCAGCTGTAATGTCTCTTACTGTAGTAAACATCAAGAGCATTCATTACTATGTATAACAAGTACATACTAAACACCTGCAAATACCAAAACTCACCCTGAATCCCCAGCCATTGAATTGGTGTCCACGGACACCGAAATGGACCGCAGACTCGGTGGAACCACTGAATCCTATTTTCACCTATAAAAACAGGTCCATGGCATCTTCATTCCATTCCGCTACCCTTTCTATTCCCCCTTCCAGCCATCAAATAACCTCAAATGTGTTTTTCAAGCTGTTCGTTCATGGTGCTGTATGTGGAATACTGTGGTGTCTGTGAACTGGCCGGCACCCGCGCCCACTTTTTTCACCTAGAAAAACAGCCCCATATCATCTCTATTATAATCCCCTACCCTTTACAGGCCATTTTTCTTCCATCAAATAACCCAAAATGTTTTTCTCAGACTTTTCCCCAGTGCACTGTCCACAGACACTGGCTTCTGTCTGTGGATCCAACCTAGGGGCTGTTTCCAAAAATATGACCACCTCATACTTTTCACCATCCAATCAAAGGGCACGTCTGATGTCTGTGGACCTCGCGCCACCCCCCGATTGGTCCAGGGGTGTGTCCGCAGACTGAATAAGAAAGTGAGTCCATAGACCGGACCCAGATATCACTCATTTTTTTACCTACTTTTTGGCTGTTTTAAAAAAACTACTGGACAGATTTACACCAAATTTACAAAAGCACACTTTTCAGACGATGGTTGCTGGCAGCTCCTGCTGCAAATTTGGTGAAAATCAGTCCAGCGGTTTGGGCTGTATGCATGCACAAAATTGTTTTTCCATTGCACCTATGAGAAAAAACACAATTTTGGGACACCCCTATAACTTTGCCTTCCCCTAGACGAAATCTCACCAAAGTTTGCAGAATTAATCTGAGGGGCCATATACTTGTTTTGCAAAGTTTGGTGAGGAATTGTGTAGGGGGAACAAAGTTATAAGCTGCTCAAAAGTGTTTTTCCTATAGGTTGAGCAACTTAACCATAACTAGAGTGCTGCTACTGCAGACCCTGTAATATATAGGTGCTTGTGTAATTTGCGATTTCATAAAGTTGTCCCTATTACTAATATGTACAAACTGTGAAGGTTATTCAAGAATTTACATGAGAATCATTGTTTACTTAGCAATCCTACTTCATGGGTGACAGCGTTTTGCATGGTTTCTCTCTTTGCAATTGGTGCTCAGATAGTGCAATTCATCTTACAGAGAACATTATTGCACCTCCTTCATTCTGTCTCGACAAGCAGGTTTTTACCCTGTGCATTGTTATGTTCAAACTGACTTGTGACCTTCATTATGATACATTTTGATGTGCTGCTTAGGAACATAAACTGTTATACCTATTTTGAATACTGGCTTGGGAACTCAGCTAAACTGGTATGTTTTTACCAATCAGGTTACACTTTCCTGTCCTTTAGCTATGGGGTCTGATGTCTCTCTTTGTTGCTCTTTCATAACCTCACTACTGCAATTTAGGCGTAGGAGCATGCTTGTCCCCTTCCCTTGACCAATCAGTGTGCGACATTCAGTCTTTGGCTTTGGGAAGTTGCAACTTGGAATGTTTGTGCCTCTCTGCAAGAGTATGGCTGATGTTTTCGCTAAGTGGGTGCCAGATAATAATTTTTGAGAGATAGCTAACTAGATCGCAAGGCCTACATGTACTGTGTATTTGGCTAATGTAATATGTGGTCATTCATTATCATTATGCTGCTACTTTTATGTTTCTCTAAATAATGTTAAATGAAGCTAGTCTGTTTACAGACACACAGTTATGTTAATTTACGGTATTTGTGCATTATTACTTACTACAGCATAGCTACTAATGCCTTGTTGGGCCTATGCTGGAAAGCCATCTTAAATGGGGCTGCTTGCTTCTATGCTGTGTGCCTTTTCATGATAACTTTCACAGCTTGCATTTTCTCACATGTTTAGGACATTGGATGTATTCTCCAACATTGGTGTAATCTCCAAGGTTTTTGTACTCCCCAACATTCCTCAATTTTGTCTCATGGGGGATGAATCTCTATATAATATCTCTCTCATAATCTCTTTCCTCCTGTTGTCAATCATAGATTGATTTGATTGATTGATATTTTATTTCTATCGCACTTGTACACAAGTGTTTCAAAGCGCGACAAGGCAAGGGAGGGAACAGGGGAGAAAAAAACTGTGATCTTACTAGGCCCAGTCACATTGAGAACATGCAAGTGCATGGGAGAGGGAGGGAGGGGAAAAGTGCATGGAAGGGGGAGAAGTGGAAACTGCGAAGCAGAGGAGAAACAGATAAATAACAAAAAATAAATAATAAAGGTAACAAACAGTGGTAATGCAGCCAGCAATTTGCAAGTGCTAGGTTTAAGGCAGTAGACAGGGTAGGTCTGATACGTGCAGGAAGAAAAAGGGGGGGCTGTATGGGTACAGATAAAGACCCCAGTGCAAGGGGTGTTCCTGAGGCAGTGCGGGAGGGTGGCAGGGTGAGCAGGTACCTGGGCCCGAAGGACAGAGGGTGGCCATGTGCACGGTGCCAAGGGAGAACAGATCAGCAGGGGAGAGGGGGAGCGAAGGCAGAAGAAAAGAGGAAGGTCTTGAGGTGCTTCCAGAACCGGAGATGGTTCTCCTCAAGTTTTAGAGTGGCAGGGAAGCTGTTTCAAAGGGATGCCACAGCCGAAGACAGATATCTACCCCGAGCTCGTTTCTTTGAAAAACGACTGACCCTGAGGGAGTTGGAGGTAGAGGAGCGAAGAGCTCGAGGGGGGAGGTATTTGCGGAAGGATGGCTGAAGGTATTTTGGACCCAGGCCCCGGAAAGCCTTGTGGATAATGCAGAGGGTTTTGAATTTAATCCTTGCATCCACTGGGAGCCAGTGGAGAGATTTCAGAGCTGGACAGATACAATCCCAGGGTTTGAGGCCAAGGACAAGTCTTGCAGTACTGTTCTGGATTAGTTGCAGACGGCAGAGATTAGAGGCAGGTAGATTTAGAAAGAGGCTGTTACAATAGTCCAAGCTAGAGAGAACCAAAGCTTGGGATACCATGAGCTTCTGGGGGAAGGAGAGGAAAGGCAGAGTACCTCTGAGGAGGTTCAGTCAGAAATCTGACTTTTTTGAGACCTCAGAGATGTGGGCGGAGAAGGAAAGGGTGGAGTCAAAGATGACCCTGAGGTTCTTAGCCTCGCAGGTGGGGGTAGGAGGAGGGCTAAGGGAGGCCGGCCATAGAGTGAGGGGAAAGGATGGTGAAGGTGTGCCAATGAGGAGGAGCTCCGTCTTGCTGGAATTCAGACAAAAATCATTGGCGGCACACCAATCTTGAATGGCAGTTAGGCAATCAGAGATGAGAGAGGGAGAGGAGGTGGCAGAGGGCAGCCTGAAAATGAGTTGAGTGTCGTCAGCGTAGAACTGGAAATTTGAGCAGAAAGTGGTGTGAGTTGCCAGGTATTGGTTGAAAAGCCAGGGCGAGAGGTTAGACCCCTGGGGAAGATCACAGTTAGAGAGGAAGATAGATGAGAGGAAGCACCCAAGTTGGACCTGGGAGGGTCGATCTGAGAGGAAAGAGATCAGCCAGACCAGAGCCTGATCAGTGATACCCAGGTTTACACATACATGGTTGAGCAGGATGGTATGGTTGACCGTGTCAAAGGCAGAAGAGAGATTGAGGAGGATGAGGACAGAGGGAATGTTAGAGTCAAGGTTGGAGAGCAGATCTTCACGGATGTTCAGGAGAGCAGTTTCCGTGCTTCTGGCAGCTCTGAAGCCAGACTGGTGGTCATGGAAACAGCCAACAGAATTGGAATGAAGGTTAAACTGAGAGATGGCCAACTTTTCCAGGAGTTTGCCAAGAAAGGGAGTAATGGAAATTGGGCGATAGTTAGCCCGACAAGAAGGATCAGCTGTGGGTTTCTTGAGAAGAGGATGCACAAAGGAGTGCGTCAGAGGGGAGGGGAAGGATCCAGAGACAAAGGAGTGGTTTCATAAATCAGCAAGGGCCAGAGTGAGGGTGTCAACGTGGTCCTTGATGGTTTTAGAGGAACAGGGATGAACCTGTTTTGAAGAGGCTTTCATAGATCAGACTTGTCTAGTGACCTCGTCATGGGTGAAAAGAGGAAAGGACGAAAAGGATGGTGGGAGGGTGGCTAAAGGAGGGTCAGCAAGCACAGATGGAGAGGGAAGAGGAGGGGTGTGGGTGGAGAGGGTGGACAGGATGTCCTGGGTTATTTAAATGAAGTGAGAGGCAAGAGCATTGCAAAGAGCCTGGGAGGCAACCGCAGGGTAGAGACTACAGCAGGGTTTGCCAGCTCCCTGCAGATTTTAAAGATTTTGGACGAGTTGTTAGATGTCGAGAGACACGAGCTTGAATGTGGACTCTCTTCTTGGTGAGGACAGAGAGTCGGTATTGCCTTTGTAGCAGGCGACAGGCCAGTTTGTCAGAGGATGAACAGGAAGTCCTCCATTTCCTCTCAGCTGCCCTACACCTACGTTTAAGTGTAGCTAGGTCAGAGTCATACTAGGAATTGCACTTGGCTTTGGACTTCAAACGGATCCTCATGACAGGGAGCATCAAGCGTATTGGAAGTTGAAGAGTAGAGCAGACACAGGGCTGTGTCAGGATGTGAGACAGCCAAAGGTGGAGGGGGGGAGAGAGTGCCAGAAAAAGCCTCAACTGACAGACGCTTCATGGGCCGGATGTCCGAGAAGGTAGGTGGCAGTGTTGGGGTAGGCTTGGCTTGGGGGAAAGATAGGAAGAGATGAGATGAGAGGAGGGAGTGATCGCTCCAGGAGAGAGGAGTGGCCAGAGGGATGGAGAGGGGGAGGTCAGAGGAGATCAAGACATCGAGTGTGTGCCCTGCAGAGTGAGTCAGGCCAGAGGGGAGGATGGACAGGGAGAGGGAGTCGCAGAGGTCACAGAAGAGTACAGAGGAGGAGCAAGGAGAGTCTAAATGTATATTTAGGTCACCGAGGAGGAGGAGTTGAGTGGTAGAGGCCAGGAGGGAGGAGGAGAGGTCTGCCCACTCAGAGAGAAATGAGCTGATTTGACCAGGAGGCCGGTAGATGGTAACCACAGTAAGAGAATGGGTAGGCGAGAGAGAAAGCCTACAGACAAGGCATTCAAAAGAGGTGTAGTTCTGAGTGGGAATGATAGAGGCAGGAATCCACTCTGGAAAGATCAGGGCAAACCCCCCACCGGAACGGGAGGATCTGGGTGCTGAGAGGATCTTGTAGACATCAGGGAGGAGAGTGTCAAAGCTTGTGACAGAGCTGGCCGTGAACCATGTCTCAGTAAGACCAAGGACATCAAGGTCTAGTTCTTCAAGGAGGTGGCAGATGTCAGAGGAGTGTTTGACGGCAAAGCGAGAGTTGAGAGTGGCAATATGAAAAAGATTGCCAGCCTTAAAGACCTTCCGGGGAGGGGTACAGATCAGGGGTACGTCCTGTGGAGGAGAAAGAGCCCTAGGAGGGGAAGAGGAGGAGGAGGAGAGAGAGGGCAAGGTAGCCAAGGGGGGAGAGGAGGGGACAGCAGGAGATCATAGGAAATTGATGAGGCGAGGGAAGCGCCTATCAAAGAGGAGGAGATTGGCCTGAGGGCCTTGGACCATGACAGTGCCATTTAGGTAGACATTAATGATGACTTTAGAGGAGTCGAAGGAAGCCATGAGAACTTCCCAGCGAGTGCCACCAATAATGGGAGAGGAGGAGATAGGGCAGAGCACAGAGACCATATGAGGAGTCCATAGATCTGGCGAAGGAGCGACAAAGAGGATGTCGGTAAGGGTCTGTCTGGCGGATACTCCTAGCTATCCATATTTGGTATATATCTCTTAAATCTCCTCCACATAATCCCATGGGGTGCACCCTAAGTAACTGCTTGACCAATCTAATTCAATGTTCATGTAGCACTTTAAATAATATTCTGAATCTGGGGATGGTGACGGAAGGGTGTCTTCTGGGCAACAGTGTCTATCTGTTGGATACCTTTTTACCTCTCCTACCTGTGGTTGTGTGTCAGTTTGACAGCTTGCATCTTTCCAACGAGCAGTGTCATTACCTGTCATATCATCAAGGAAGGTTATGTTTATTACAATGAGACACACAGCAAATGGCAATTACTTGATACACACACCAGAGTATTATCAGGAAGATGAGAATAGGAAACAATACTCCACAAAAATTAGTGAGCCACTGGAGAATCCAAGATGTGAGCATCGCTAGCCACTCGTCATCCATAATGATTCCTCCTTCTTTCTCCATGTCAGTTGTCAATCTGCCCATTGTTTAATAGCAAGGCTTAGTGTCCCATTGTCTGTATCGTTGGCCTTTTGGGGCGGGGCAATGTTGCCTTCACTTTTTTGAGTGCATGTCCAGGAAGAAAGTTGTGGCATGTGGTGCAATTGTCAATGAACTTGTCGACTTGTTGGGCTAGATTTGGCACAAAACAATCCTCACAAATGTCAGCAGCAATGTGCTGCTTATGTGCCTGCGTAGGAAAATGGAGTTGCTCAAAGGCAATGTTTAATAGCTTTAAGAACATTACTACTTTAACTGTGCTGTTTCGTCTCCACACAATATTAGTAGGTGATAGAGTAAAGTACATCCTCCTTATAACCTCTGCTGGGTCTCTCTCCTGAAACTCAATTCTGTGTTCTTTTGATAATGCGCTGTAAAGGCAGGGAACAGCCTGTATGTTTTGTCAGTCACCAGCTTAAGGACAGAGTACAGGTGGTGTACTGTGGAGAAGGAGTGTTTCTCCATAGTTTGGAGACTTAGGAGGTTGAGACCCTACCTCTATGGGGGTCACTTCACTGTGAAAACTGACCAAAGGCCACTAAAGTGGTTGATTGACATGTTCAGGTGGTCCATACGTCTCTAGGCTTTGATTTCACCATTGATCATAGGCTAGTGCACAACATTGCAATGCTGATCTGTCCAGACTGTCTGGTTTATCCAGCATGTATAACCAATGTAACCAGGAAAGCCATGCAGGGGTGGATTAGATCCCCTCGTCCCGGGTCTCTGTGATGAGTGTTCTCTCTTTTAGGCAACTTATCCTCCATATTCTGTGGACCCCCAAAACTATGGCTTATGTTCTTGACCCTGTCCTGACTTTTTACAGAGAAGTGAAACCTTCAGCATCTTCACTTCCCTGTCCTTTTGCTAATTTGTTATGGGGTAATTTACTAGTCCTTCAGACTGTTAGTGCTGGGAAACTATGTTTCCCTTTTGCCGTTTAACTTTTTACCTTCTTTGGCAACGTTTTATCATTGCACACATCATCTTTCAATGCAGTGCAATGGGGTTAATTTTGCATCATCCTAGCCTTTTTACAAAGGGATTTTTGGTTACTGTTAAATGTGCCTAAAGAAAAGCTGGTGGCAGCAGATACCTCTCCACGATTTTTGCTATATTTATTATGCACATCCATGTTTACTCTGTTTGGCTACTAAAGGTGACTAATGTCTTAAGATGGCCGTACCATGAGATGTTTTGCTTGTTATTGGGCCATTTTGTTGTTTGGCCTCTTTTCTGCCTTCTTAAGTCAGGAAATCTCTAATATGGTCATGCATTTGCCCAAGAAAGCTGATGTTTTTGTGGGCTAGTACATGCCATTTGTATGTGGACCCAGAAAGTGGGATGGGACTATCTAGCCCCAATCCACAAACCGGTGCCAGTGAGTCTGGTGTGCATGCATGAGTCAACCCACAGTTGTCCCAGATTAGTCAACTGCTGGTTCAGTGGGTGGTGCAGATCCTTGCTATTGTATGGCTGAGGTTGATCACTCACCTTAATTTAGGATAAAAAGCCTAGTCCTGCAACCATTCCAGTAGATCAAAAACAGAGCCAAGAATCCTTTGCAGCTAACTAAAGATGACTTCTAAAGAGGCCTGTCAACCTTTCCTGCAACTGTCCCGTTGAAGCCCTGCTGGACTAGCAGATCTCAGAAGGCTCTCATCAGTGCTTTGCCCCTTGGACTGGTGGGACCAACCAGTCTCAATATCTTCTTGCTTTCCTGCAGTTTTGAGCCTTTGGAAGTGTTTCTGGACCATCCAGTAGACTGACCAGCTCTGAATTGGGTTACTGCTTCAGAAGTGTCCCCATTCCCCATTTTTTTTGCCTGGAACTTTGGTGGCCGCCAGCTAGTCTTACAAGTCATCTGCCTTCTCAGCATTAAGGGATCCTGTCCTGTAAGTGAATTGGAGAGATGCCTGCTCTCACCTGTGTGGGGTGACTGTTGCTGGAACCAACCATCCCCTAGCTGGTAGGGTGAAGATTCGTGCATCAGTGCCTGCTGACGTTATTATTCAGAAAGGGTTGCACTCAGTTCCTGGACACAGCCTGCACCTGCATCTCTTGGGCATCCTCTACTGTATCAAACAGCAGAAAACCCACTTCCAGTGAATCCCATCTGACCTGTCAAGTCCTTTGGGGAAATCGGAGTAAAGGCGGTGAGTAGTCACAATACTTACCTGTGCCCATATCTCCTCAATTTTAAAAGTTTGTGAAGAACTTTGATTTATTCCATTCTTTCACTTTTTAAACGTTTACCTATAAAGATGCTCTAGACGATAACGGACTTGTTGACATAAACATGTTTGGGGTTAGTGTAACTGTAGATATAAACATGTTTGGGCAGGTGCAGCATTTCATATGCCCATTTGTTTGTATGATGCTAAGCTTTTGACTAGTAGCATCATAACATGTTATTAGGTCTCCCAGGTAACTTGCAATCTTTTAACATTATAATTCAATGTATAGATAAAGAGGTTTGGTGAGAGTTCACTGACATACAAATCATATTCCTGAACATGAGGGCCTCCTTTGATAATAAATACTTCATGCAGGTCAACTACATGTTGATCTTTCAGGATACTTCAGTATTGTGACGGGCTGAACCCTTAAGGGGGCCCTCCTGGCAATTCTTCATTCACCTTCAGTCTCCCTGCTCTGGTTTGCAGTGCCTCTTTGACTTGTTTAGCCCTGCTCTCCATTCTGCTTTTAGTCCACTCTGTCTTCCTTTGGTGGAATGGCGTTGCCACCATTGTTTCCGTCCGTGAGAAATGACTGTGAGAAAAGGACCTTCCTTTGATGGCGATCAGATGATCCACAGTGTTTTCCGATGCTTTCACTGTATCTGTGCCCACAACATTTATGCTGTTTGCGTAGATTGCCCAGTACTTCATCGCACCTCATGTGATGATCCTGTGACCATGACGATTATGCTGTATGCGTAACTTGTGCCAGTGCTTTTTCAACTTTGCTTGCTCCTATGCCGTGATGACTACATCATCTGCGCAGCCTGTGTGCCCCTCATCCAGCATTACTTTCTTCCCCTGTGGCTCGCCAGGGTGGATGTGCAAAGTGTGTAGACAAAACAGCCATCGCTCCATGCCCTGCATTTTCTTCCACGGAGTGCATTGATTTGGACAGCCTCATACTGCTGTCATCAGGAGCCATTGCTATGCTGATAAGATGCTCGTGGCTCCCTGACGAGCGCATTGCCTCCCTCCAGTGTTTCCTCTTGTGTTTTGAACTCTTTACCTTTTGTTCTCCACCTTGGATTACACCCTTTTGAGCATGCTAGTGGATTTATGCTGGTAAGCCTCACACACCTCCAAAGAAACGTTTGCATGTTCTTCTAGAATTTTGAACTACTACTTGGTCCTCTCAATTGGGTGCAGAACCTTTCCTATGAGTGTGCTTGCTCATTTTTGCTTCATCCAGACTTTGTTACATGCTTTACTGTGCAGCTTGTATTTGGATGCAATTATACACTGTTTTGATATGGAGCATTGCAGGGCCCTTCTCATGCATTCTCTTGGGTATGCGGGCAGGCACATTCTGAAGAGTCTCCCAGATCTCAAGACTACTTCTCAAGCTTCTGGTGAAGGCATAGAGGCTCAAACTGCTTATGATACAATACTGAAAAAGATATGCAAGCACTACAAAAATAAAATAAGTATTATATTACAGAGCTACCACTTTAGTATGAGAGAACAATTTAGAATTGTATAACTGCCCTTAGGGAAATTGCCAACAAATGTAACTTTGATTCATCCTATGATGAGCTCCTCAGCGACCAATTTATGTTAAAAGTAAAGGAGATGAAAAAAAGAGAAGAGATTTGGGCAAGGAGTAACACTAGCTTAGATGAAGTCTTGAACATTGCCAAGAGACTAGAGCACATGATGACTTTTTTGAAGCAACTGGATTATAAGGAAAACAAAGACTCCATAAATGCAGTATCTGCACACAAAGTCAAGAAACCTTTCAAAAAGAAACCCTCTAGTGTGCAAGCTAGACAACTTCCAAAAATGGATGAACGCAATGAGGCGATAGACTACAAGAAGGGAGGCAGCAGACCTACTGGGCCAAAACAATGTTTTAGATGTGAAAGTATGACACATTTGGAAAACAATTCTGAATTCCCAGGTCACCAGGCAATCTGCTGTAAGTGTGGTAAAAAAGGGCATTTCACAAGATGTTGTCAGAACCTGGCCCGCAAAGTTGTGAAATAAATCTCTGATAATCAGCAATGTTAATGCATAGAATAGGCAGATTCAGATATTGAAAATGGGGTGTGTGCTGGTCTGTATGTGAGGTTGGCCCTACCAAGTGATTAGATAAGAATACTCACTCTATTGTTCTTATTGAAGTTATAGGTGTGAGAATGTTGATAGACTTGGGGTCGGACTATACAATTATAAAAAGAGAAACATGGCAGAACACATTTTTTAACATTAGTCTGAACTCTACTCACATCAAAGAGTGCATATGGAGGTGCTAAAATCACCATGATAGGTTGCTTTATGGCCAATCAAGAATTCAAAAACAAATGCACTGAGGCTACAATATATATTTCTGATAAAGGTGGATGCCCTTTTGGGTTGGTATCAACAAAGTGACATGGGGATAATGATTGACCCAAAACTCCCTGGTAGTGTTACTACCATTGACTCAGGTCATGCTGACAAGAATTCTGATGTTTACAGAGAGAGACTTGGTTGTCTCCAAGGGAGGTGTTACAAGATTAGAATACAGAAAGACACCATTCCGGTAGTCATACCGGTAGTTGCCAAACTAAGATGTGTACCCCTTGTTCTGAGAGAAGAGATGGCAAAGGAGATTAAAAGATTAGTCGATAAAGACACAGTTAAACCAGTTGAGGTGGCTAAACAGTGCTCTTCTTTTGCAGTAGTTAGAATGGTACTGCACGCCTATGTACTGATTTGAAAGCTCTCAATCAGAAAGTCATAGTTGACCAGTTTCCTCTCACAAACATTGGTCAAATCATCAGTGTCACTGTGGGTGCCAAGGTATTTTCCACCTTGGACTTGGCATCAGCAAATCACCAAATCAAACGCCATGAGGAATCTAGAGACCTTATCAGATTCATTACACATGAAGGTACTTATAGGTTCAAAAGATGCCCTTTTCGATCATTTCTGCTGCTGCATTCTTTAAAAGGGCTATGAAAGATGTTTTGGGTGATAATGAGGTGTTTTTTACTATCAACATGACATTTTGGTAATAGGCCCATCAATAAAAGATCACAATCTCAAACCCAAGATGGTTTTAGGCAAAGTAAAAGAGTCAGATTTGACGCTTCAAAAATCCAAATGTTGCTGTGCACTTCCTTAGATTGATTATTTGGGACACGGCACAGATTATCAAGTGAACGGGTGGTGCCCAGAGAAGGTCTAGTTAAGTCCATTTTGAAATTAACTCCACCAAGAGACAAACAATAGGTCATGTCCTTTTTAGGTGTTGTTGAATATAACTCAAGATTCATTAGTGTTTTTTCTGAAAGGTGCATAAATATAAGAGCTTTATGTAAAAAAGGAAACACATTTGATTGGTCACAGGAGTGTAATGAAGAATTTACAAACATCAAACAAACAATTTACAGTGCCCCAATTCTAGTTGTTTATGATACTTCCATCGAGACTTATGTGATGACAGATGCCAGTGACAATGGATTAGAAGCTGTTCTTATGCAAAAGGATAAAGATGTTGACAGTGTCATAATGTTTGCCTCAAGATCCCTTAAAGATGCTGAAGTTAGATATTCCGTCATTGAGAAAGAAGCGTTATCAGTAATTTGGGAAATTAATACATTTAAAACATTAGTTAGGTTTTATTATTACTTTTCTTTAAAATAAAATGTCAAATACTTAGAAAACTATAAGCAGTTGTCTGCCTCATTAATGACCCCTCACATATGGTGTCAGGGTGGGATCATACTCAACTGATACAAATTGGGGAACGCTAAGATTTGAAAACTTTAATCCAACTATAGCTACTGAACACTCTATTGGATTTGACATTTGTAGTAGTAGGGGAGAAGTAATCCAACCAGGGGAAAGAGCTTTGTCCCCACATATTTAATTCTCACACCCCCTAAAGGTATTTATATTCCCCTAAGTCTGGCCTAGCCTGGTTGAATGGCCTAGAAGTATTGGCAGGGGTGTTTGGCCCACACTATATAGGTGACATAATGATATTTTGTTATTTTGGAGTGTGCCCTATTCCCAAAGCCTAAAGAAATTAAGAATTCAGGAACAACATCTAAAGGAACCCAAGGGTTTAGAGAAGAAGATCAAAACCTGAATCCTCCCTTGTATATAGATAAAGAAGAAGTAATTATGCCCAATTTCACTTTTGCTCAACATAATGACCCTCTGCTCGGTTTTTATATAGAGGTGATGGAGATCCTTCTGGTCAACCCTGAAAACAGATTGTAGTACCAAGATGTCATAAAGACACTGGGCCTCATTATGACTCTGGCGGTAGCCGTACTGGCATGGCTGCCGCCGGAGTCATGAATTTTCCAGCTCCCGGGAATGGGAAATTACCGGGGCATTACAGCCCCAGCGGACCCGGTAATTGCCCATTCCTGGGCACTGGAAAATATGAGTCCCCATTCCCATTTGAGTCCCATTGGAAACAATAGGAATGGGGAGGCTGGATGAACAGGCACCATTCATGAATGGTGCCGGTGCATCCGTCAAGGTCTGTGCGTGGGTGCCGTTCCACCCGCAAGGTCAGACCTGGCGAGCTGAAAGGCACACGCTCGCAGAACTCGTAGTTTGCCTGTCCGGAACAAGGGTACCGGCAAGCTTACCGCTACCGTTGTTTCCGGATACACAAAACACAAGCCCAAATTGTGAATCAATTGTACTGGCCTTGAAACACTTGTGTATAGGCACATTATTTTTTTATAAATGCCACATCATATCATATCTACAATGACATTAAGAAGTATAAAAATACATATGCAATTTGCCAAAAGACCAGTACAAAAGACCTCCTCCTGTTCCCTGACAACCTTTACCTATTATTGATTTTCCATTTTCATGAAATGGAATGGATATAGTGGGACCTTTGGAACCCTCAAAACTAGGTAATAAATATATACTAGTGATTTTAAATGATGCCACTAGATATCCTAAGGCTTTTCCTTTAAGGAATAATACCTCTCATCACATTTTGAAGCATTTATTACCATTAATTTCCCAAATTGGTTTCATAAAAGAGATTCTAACTAATCAAGGTTCCTCCTTAAAAGACATTCTTCAAATTAAAATACCTAGATCAATGTATCATCTCCAAACAGATGGATTTGTTAAAAGTTTCAACCAAACTCTTAAACACATTTTGAAGTAGTTGATGGAAATATATGGGAAAACTCAGACGTTATGATAACTTAGACCTTGTTGGCTGTCCTCGAAACTCCTTAGTCATCTACAGGACTCCTCTCTTTGAATGTTTGTATAGAAGGGAGCCCAGGGATGTGTTAGACATGCTAAAAGAAACTTGGGAAGAAAGAGAGAGAGACACCATTCCTCTATCCCACAGAGCTCAAAAACTGAAAGAACAAATGGCGGCTGTCAGGAAAATAATTCATTCAAATATGGTAAATGCACAGGAACTGCAAAAAGAATGTTATAATCATAAAGCAGTAATGTTTGTCTTTTCCAATGGGAATAAATGATTAGTCTTTCTCCCCTCATTTGATAATAAGATGTTGTCTCGGTGCCATGGACCTTATGAAGTCATTGAACAGACGGGCCCTTAAAATTACAAAATCTCACAGACTGGCAGAAGATTAAAAATATGTTTACCATATAAATCTACTCAAAGAATGGATAGTGCCTATGTGTAAAGATACTTCTATAATGGCTACTAGTATCAGAAGAAGATCAGAAAAATCGATGAATATCCCCCGCGCTGCCACCAAATCAAAAACTAGATTTATTGGACGTATTGGTACAATTTCATGATGTGTTTAGAGCGGAACCAGCTACAGTGAAAAGAGTGTACCATTATATCCGCACTCCTCCAAGAAAGGTGCTACATCGAAAACCTTACCAAATCCCAGAAAGAAGCTATGTTAAAAGCTGATGTAATTGAACCCTCACAGCACCCATGGTCCTCTCCAACCCTCTTAGTAGCAAAACCTGATAATTCTTGAAGGTTCTGTATAGATTTTCAGAAATTAAATGAACTATCTCAATTTAATAGCTATCCAATGCCCAGAATAGATGATCTAATTGACAAGCTAGGTGATGCCAAATTTCGTTATACTCTCGGTCTTACAAAAGGGTATTGGCAAATATCAGTTACTTCGCCCAATATACCCAAAACTGCCTTTTCAACACCTTTTGGATTATTTCAGTTTAAGGTTTTGACTTTTGGCTTACACGGGGCTCCTGTTACTTTTCAGAAGTTAATGGATCATGGTTTAAGACTGTTATCTTTCTGTCGGGCCTAAATTGATGACATCATTATACATAGTAAGACCTGGCATGAGCATATGTCCCATTTATACCAAGTCACCAGGGCATTGAGGAAAGCAGGGTCAACAGCCAATCCTCAAAAGGTCACCTGGCTAGATCTGCTGTTAAATATCTTGTTTGTTGTTGTTAGAAATGGATTGGTACAACCACAACAAGATAAAGTGGAGGCTGTTATGAGAACTTTACCTCCAAAGACCATAAAGGATTTACGTGCTTTCCTACGATTTTTGGGCTACTATCGAAGGTTTATCCCAAATGTTTCCTCCATTACAGGTACTCTTACGGATAAACATAAACTTGTAGACCCTCAAAAACTGCAATGGTTACCCAAAGATACAAAAGGTTTTGATAAACTGGAACAAACTTTATATAACAAGCCTATTTTGAAAGTGGCTGACTGTAATCAACCATTTGTTTTACCAACAGACGCTTCCCATATTGGCTTAGGAGCAGTGTTATCTCAGTTACATGATGGGATAGAACATCCAATCCTATATATAAGTCAGAAACATTTTGATTGTGAGAAGAATTATGCCACTCTAGAGCTAGAGGCCCGTACCATCAAGTGGGCTATAAACAATTTAAAATACCAACAGGAAGAAAGTTCAAGTTGGTCACTTACCATGCCCCATTAAAAGGGTTAAGTTTGAGAAAAGACTCTAATGCCAGAGTTATGCACTGGTTTCTAGATTTGCAGCCATATTGCTTTATTGTGGAACATGAAAAAGGCAAGAAACAAGGGAATGTTCATTTCCCTTCCCGGTTCCGCTTAGAGGATGAAGAAACCAGCGACATTAGGGAAGGCTATGTGGAGAATCTTATAGGATTCCCCCCAGGAACCTGGTCTGGGACCCTTCTCATGTGGCCTGGGGAAGGCAGGCATTCTCTGATCCTGACCCTGGGGTGGTGTAATGTGCATGGATCACATCGGGGAGAGTCAGGCCAGGAAGACTGTGAGGAACCCTGTTTTAAATTCCCCATAGCCCCACCCTTCTGATGGCCTTTTGCTAACAACAAAAAGTAGGAAAATCTAATGCCTTAAAATGAACTACATATCCCAAAATCCCTGAGGGACTATCACAAAGAAGAGGGTTGAAGAGGTATGCAAAGGTAACGGACAGACAAGCAGTTTTAACAGCATTTGGCAGGGGCAGGCAATTAACACTAAGGGCCTGCATCTAAAGCTAGTTACCTCACCCGAGAGGCATACAAGTCTACAGCACGAAGGAGCAGATGAAGGAAGCTGTAGCATGAGCTGAAAGGTTAGCAGCAGTAGCAAAAGAAGAAGCAGAGCACGAGGCTGGCAGTTCACTCGAAAGTCTGACCACAGAAGGGACACATGTACGAGAGAAGAGCAGATTTCACCTGCATGTTCTGAGTTGGTCCTGTGCTCACAGACCCTGTTTGGCTGTGGCTGCATTGGAAGAGACTGGGAGAAGCTAACTGTCTTTCCAAGTGCGCCTAATAGCTGTGAATGCAGAGCTGAAGTTGTGCATCCACTCAGGACCCATGTGCAGAAGCAAGCCGAGGGAAGCTGGAGAAAAGAATAATCTCCGTTATCAAGGCCAGATCTGAGACACCAGTACTGCAGAGGGTTGTGGGTCCCAAGTTTGCCTGTGGCAGTAGTAGCAGAAGAAATGAAGTCAGGAAGCGGAAGCAGCCCACAATCGCTGTGACTTTGCCGCCAGTGAATGAAGCTCTGAACTCCAAATCACAAGAAACTCCTTGCCGCTAACTGTAACCAGCTAAACTATCACCCAAATTGAGGTAGAAGCGAGTGAAGTTGTTCGTAGTAGCGAGAAGTCTTCTTAATAAAGGGAATTGTATCACATGCTTATTCAGCACATGTTAAAGTGCTTGCATAGAAAGAAACCCTTTATATTTCCATTGTTGCAGTTAAAGCATTACCAAGTGGTTGCCTGTCTCCTATTAAGAGGGAGAACGTTGCTGGTGATCATTCTAGAAGTAGCAACTGACTTTCCCAAAGTGTTACAAGATAGCTTAACATCAAAAAGAGGTTGCTCTTAAGAAACTGTGTTTCCTGACCCTTGTTAAAGCAGAACTCGGTACAAATAAAAGGGAACACAAGTCTTTAAGTGGAAGTTCATTATCAAAGAGAGATTGTGCGTAACTAAGTTCATTTCTAAAGTGAAACCTGACTCTTGTAACATTCAGAACAATTATTTTAGCAGTTGTAGAAGTTGCTGAAGTCAAGAGAAGAGCACACATTATCCAAGCCATTAGAAATTTCTAAGGTGAAACCAGCTCAATTAAGATCTAAACGAAGATGTTTTAAAGTTTTTGAAGCTGTGATAAACCCAGAGTCCTCTGATACAAGGGTGACAAGGTTATCCAAGGCTGGAAGAGTGGCAATAAAGTTTTGGGGTAACAACTGGAAATAGAAAGGTGTTCATAAAGATGGAGAATGGAGTTGGGTGCTTGTTAAAATAACCAATCTACAATCTGTGAAGCTGAGATTGTTAAAGCTGAGAGAGAGATAATCAGTCTAGAAGCCAAGACATATTTGTGTGGTAGCTGTAAGACAGAAGAGGCAGAGAGACTGCCCTTTCTTATGGTATACGACATAAGAGTGCCTTGCCCACCTGCAGAGGTCGAAGAGTCTTGTCTGAGTTGCCTAATACACTTCCAAAGTATCAAGTTGCAGCAGAAGCAGTTGAACTGTGGTTGTCTATAATTTTCTCAGAACATTGTATATAGCCTGTGGTTGAAGCAGTAGTAGACTGTGAAGCAAAGGAGCCTGCATTTTCAAGGTGTAGACAGGAGTTGCCAAGGAGACAGCAACCCACTTAGAAAAAGCATCCTGACAAGTTATATTAAAGATGGTGCAGAGGTTACAAAAGAAGAATTATCATTGAAGCAGAAGTGGTACTTTTGTTTTGAACTTTATCATCTCAATCTGGAAGGAACATATCCAGGATTACCATTCCTGCTGTTTTCTTTGTAGAACTTGGAAAGGAAACTTTTCAACAGCCGAAGAAGGAACTGTTACCAGCAGATTTTTGTTTGAGTGAACTTTTGTTTATTTGGAACTTTTCAAGAACTGAATTATGACTTCACTTTCTTTTGGGAGAAATTGACTTTAGGAATTCCTGGGGAACGAGAACTACCCAGGACAAGCAGAAGTCTTCCAAGACACTGGCTGTTCGGTAATCTTTCATTTATGTTGCTTAAACTTTGTATTAACTGTTATGTTGTTTAGTGTGAGGACCAGTTTTGTGTATGCTTGGAGATTTTCCCTTAGATCTTAGACTAGGTAATGTTAAATACTAAGAAAACTACAAGCAGTTCTCTGCCTCACATTACTGACCTCTCACAATAGACTGGTGTGGAAACCTGCTTATAGGAGTTCTTGAAGGTTGTGGATGTCTAAGACATTTGTAAGACAGTTGAACACAACCCTTTCAAGCACTTTAGATTAGTACAGAAGGAGAAACACAGGGCATATCCTAGCTGGTAGGTTTGTGTCAGCCCATTGCTTTTTTAGCTGAGGGATGATTGTGGCTGTTATGAAAACAGAGGGCAAGCTATCAGAACCAAAGGACGGGTGAAGAGTTCAGCGAGGTGAGAGGCCACTAAAAGGTCAATAGTCTTGACTAGCTGAGGAGCAAGAGGCTCTGATTGGGCACAAGAGAGGTAAGCCTGCATCAGGAGAGATACTACTTAATTAGTATTAGTCTGACTAAAGTGGGAGATGGAGGCAGAGGATGATAGTATAGTAGGCAGAGTGTAAAATATACAAAGAGGGAGTATGAGGAAGGTCAGAAGATATTCTTTCATTTTGGAAATATTTGCAATGAGATATTTAGCTAGGTCATTAGCTGTGAAAGTGGAGTTTATACTCATAGATTTAGGAGGAGTGAGGACTTAGTTTGGAGTGATCTGTAGCCGACAAGGATGGTTGGAGTGAGAGTGAATGATGGTTACGTAGAATTCCCTTTTTGCTCCATCAAGAGTGGATTTGAGAGAATTCCTACGAGTGGGTACACAACCATTTGCACAGCAGCCATGAATGTATGTGTGGATCGAGTATATGAATGGGGTGACCCATGGTTGATGATGCTGCGACTTAGGGGTGAAAGTAAGCACTGGGAAGTGAGAGGAGAATGAATCATATAGCAGGGATTAGAAGCTGGAGAAGGCAGTGTTGGTGGAAGAGGCATCGGTGTGAAGGAGGAGAGTATGCTAGAGAGAAAGGGGGAATGGCAGAAGGTTTACATTTCCTTTTTAGTAATAGGTGAATCAAGTTGCGAGGAAAGTTCAGATGGTGGAAAGGATATGTTTGTGGAAACAACTGAGTGATCAGATATTGATGGTGTGACAGAGCTATTAGTGGCTGAGAGAGACGTGGAGATGAATAAAAGATCAAAAAAGTTAACCCCTGTGTGGGTAGGTAGGCTATAGATAGGTATTTTGAACTCCTCCAGTTTTACTCTAACCAGCTTCCATCTGCTCAGGGACAAACTTGCTTGAATGGTATGGCTGGTTAGGTCAAACATAAAGCATGCTTATTTTCCATCCACATTTTGTGTGGCCTTCAGCGATTTTTTGAAATTTGTTTGTTTGGCCGCTTTGTAGTAGTTCATTTTACCTACCTCCAATCCTTCATCTTCCCCATTTAGTTCCACCAAGCTACTACAACTGACCACTGATTTTCTATGAACAAGGGGATGAGGGGTCTAATTGAACTAGATTATACATTGATCATATCTCAGTTAATGGACCATGTGGCTTGAATTGCGTTGAGGATTTTTCGCACTTTACCATAGATATGGTAACTCAATAAGTAGGAAAGTATTTCAGGAGGTTGGCAGCAATTTAACTTGATTGACATTTCCAAAGTAATTAGTCATTTGGCCACCTCAATCCAGGCTGGGTTTCCAAGGCAGCCTAACCATGGGGTGCTTGAGAAATTGCAGGCTTCCTAATGAATGGAGAAAGTGTTTGGGGCATTATCTTCCTCAACTGCAATACAAGGAGGAACTTAAAGGGAAGGTTCAGAATCTGGATACTGGTAATATTAGATCAATTTTCCATTTTATTTTACTAAAGACCAGTGCCAGTAAATCGGGTTTGGGCACAAAGGGACACTTAAGCTGCATATGAAGAATATAGTGTGGAGGAAGGAATGCAGCATATCAATTTCTAGGAGCTCATGGCAGGGCTCCTATATATCTGTTAGTCTCTTATATCAATAGTTAGTAGGCATCCCTTAGAAATGGCCAGCAGATGTCTGAAAAAACTGTTGAACTACCTTTTAGATAAAGAAATGTGCCTCAATATGGCATGTGTGCCATTGCTGTTCGACGTGGTGTATGCCTTGAATTTGAGGAACATCAGTTGCTACAGTGATTACATGTTGAACCTATAGGAGTTTCAGAAGTTTCATTGGATGTGGACCATTTTCAACTCTGAGTGTTTCTCAGCTGTTTGGTAGATTGATTGGCAACTGACACTGTAACTGTAATGCCTTAGTGACCTCCAGTCTACCATGTTCATGGACAGATCATAACATTATCCTATTCATCATACATATGTCAAGCCTCTATCCAGCAAAGGCATTGCCCATACCTCCTACACTAACCTGGTGCTCTAGCAAATTAACTAAAGATTATATCCTTCCATTGCTATAGGAGCTCCGTTCACTTCCCAGCAACCCTGTCTTGCTGGTTGACATCTACAACCAAACCCTCACACAGACGGTTAAAGCCAAACCAGCCTCGCCTCTCAATACATGGTTCAAAGCTGACATCAAAGTCCTCCATATGAAAAAACATGAGGCAGAATACAGTGGAGAAACACTCCATCTGAACCCAATAAAGCAAAATTTAGAGAATATAAAAAGGCCATACTTCAATGGCAAATCGAGCAAATCGAGCATGCACCAAATCTTCACAATTGTGCACAAGCTCGAATCTACCACTCCACCTCCTTCCAACTGCATGAAGGACCGTACCTGGTGTGTGAACATCCAAAATGTCCTCTTAAATAAAATTGACGCCCTTCAAGAAAATATACTTATTAAAAAACACCCTTAGCAATCTCCCTTCAGTCCTTCCCTTGACTTGATCCTTGACTTTCCAGCAAGTCTTACCTCTATTCATCATCAAACAAGTCACGGAAATGGAGGTCTCAAGGCCGCCCATTGCCAATGAGATGTCTGCCCGGGCTCTGTTATCAATGACTGTGCTGAAGTCTTCTCTCCCTTCATCACCAAGCTCATCAATGCCACCTTCTCCACCTGCTCCATCTCAACCAGTCTAAAGGATGCCTGGATTCTTCCTCTACTAAAAAAACTGTCCCTTTACCAAGCCATTCCTACTAATTACTGCCCAATCACCACCCTTCCTTTTGGGGGCTTACCTCCAAATCCAGTCATAACTCGAATCCTAGGGCTGTGACAATCAGGTTTTAGACCTGGTCATGGCATGGAATCTGCACTGCTAGACCTAAAAAATCAACTTGATGAGATCAAAGATGCTGGTAACGCAGCCCTCTTCCTTCTGCTTGACTAGTCCACAGCCTTTGACCTCGTCGACCATCAAATCCTGTGCTAGCACCTTGTGTCTGAAGCATATTTTTCCACTCAAGCCATTGCATGGATCTCCTCCTGTCTGGCAGATCGTGCTATGAGAGTCTTTGCAGAAAATGCCTCGGCCCCTAAAGCCCCCGTCACCTGCAGCATGTCCCAAGGCACGTGTGCTCCCCGACCCTTTATTACATATTTTGGACACCCCTCTTTGACCTCCTCAAGCACCTGAGTATCTCCTATTCAAACTATGCTGATGACACACAGATCCTACTCCCACTAACAGTAAATTACACCATTGACTCCAACATGCTGCAATCTGTTACCAAACCATCTAAGCCTGGATGGCCTCCCATCTCCTGTGTCTCAATGACGAGAAGACAGAAATTCTTCTAGTTGTAGTTTGTTTATTTATAAAGTGCAAACCAGGCCCAGAGGCAACCGGGCGCATAATCTTGCAACAGGTTACAGTAAACAGTAAATACACAGTCAATTTACACAGATATACAACATGTACAGAAATAAATACCATTAACATTTAAGATACATGTACAGTAAGAGGTGTATATACACATAATTTATATTACACAAGGCCAGCGGGTCTAAGAGAGGAGCCTCAATGATCATGAGAGAACAACCATCTTTTGGCGTTATTCTTGAAAGTTTGGAATGACGGTTCAGCCCTGATAGGAGTAGGCAGAGTGTTCCAGAGTTTGGAGGCTAAGACTGGGAAGCTCACGCCACCCGCTTTTTGGAGTTTGAATCTAGGCAGGGTAAGGCTGTGAGTTTGGGGTGATCTCGTGGGTCGAGAGGAGGTGTGGAGTGTAAAGCGGGAGGAGAGGTGGGGGGAGCATTATTGGTCAGGCATTTGTGGGTCAAGGCTAGAGTTTTCAGGGCAATTCTTTGTTTTATCGAGAGCCAACGTAGGTCAGATCTGATGGAGGAGATAGGGGAACGTCTTGGGATGTTTAAGGCTGCCCTTATGGTATTATTTTGTACCGTTTGTAATTTGTTGAGGTTGGACTGACTAGTCCCCAGGTAGAGAGCGCTACAGTAGTCGATTTTGGCCATAATGAGTGTTCTGGCAAGGGTGATGCAGTTGATGGAATTTAGAAAGGGTCTACAGGCGGTGATAAGTTTCCAAGTATAGGCAGATGCCGACCTTATTGCATTTGTTTGTCTGTTCAATGAGAGCGTGGAATCGAGGTAGACGCCCAAAGTTTTTGTATCTTTAGAGACCTTGATATCATTTCCGTCAATGGTGAAGGACTTGTAGGTTTGATCTAATTTGTTAAGGTGATAGCTTGATCCTAGTAGTAAGAACTCGGTCTTATCATCGTTAAGGCAGAGTTTGTGCTGTGCCATCCAGGCCTGAATGACCAGGTAGACATCATTCAAGGCTTTGGTGTCTGTGGTGTAATCGCCCGTGATAGGAATGAGTATCTGGGTGTCGTCCACGTAGTTTGTGTAAGAGACACCCAGATAGACAAGTACATTGAAGAGGGGCTTGGTGAATACGTTGTACAACGTAGGGGACACACAGGAGCCTTGTGGAATGCCACAGTGAATGGGGGAGGGGTCAGCCGATGCTGTGGGTGAGCCCTCCTTCATTCACTTCTAGTCGGATCTCAAGCGCTACTCAGCAAGCTACGCCATGATTACAGTTCCTTCACCATTGACAAAATCACTTTCTCTGTCTCTACTTCTGACAAAACCCTGGGTGTTCACATGTATGCCACCCTATCACTTACGCGGCAGGTCAATGCTGTCGCTTCTTGTGCTGCTCACACCTCCAAGTTAATCAATGCCAGCAGACCTTTCATGTCATCGGACAGCTGCATCACCATTGCCTGAGCTCTTTATGGCTCTATATTGGATTATTGCAATGTTCTCTTTGCCAGCACCTCCACTCGAAACATTAACAAACTCCAGGTCATTCAGAACAATGCACTCAGGGCAGCGCTTAACATCCCCAGAAGGGAGCACATCTCGGCGGCCAGAAGAAACGGCCTCTGGCTACCTATACTTGGCGTATTATCTTCAAAACTCTGACTGTCACCCATAAATGTCTCTCTTACTCCGGCCCACCTACCTTTCCACAAACTCACAAAAATGCAGTCCTCAAGACCTTGCTATTACCTCTGCCCACCAACTCATCGCTCCAACATGCAGACTCAAGAGATCGGGTGGGCTAACCTCCCGGTCATTGCTTCTAAGAACTGGAACACACTACCCCTTGCACTTCGATCGGAACAATCATACTGGGTCTTCCGAAAACACCTCAAGACACTGTTATTCTCCCTTTGTCCGACCCTGTGCTGATTGAATCTCATGTATCTACTGTTTCATATATAACTTGCACCTGTTGTTCCTTTTCTGTAATAGCGCCTTAATGCCTTGGCTTTATAAATGCTAACATAAATAAAAATAAAATAAATGAATAAATACAGTCACATCCAGGTGTATGCCTTTATTCTGTTTTTGAAGATCACTATCCCTGTGTGCAGAAATGTTGGCATGCATGATGTTTTTGCCCACGTGCAGAATATATTAATGATATAGTAATGACTCAATTTGAGTTGTTGGTAGTTTTTCCTCACCTCTTAGCATGGTACCAGGCTTGTTCACACTTGTGGGGGTCTGCTGTGTCAGTTTAGGCTGCAGATGATTGGATGATGATTCCCTGTGTACTCTGCATTTCCTTTGTCTTTTGGAGGGTGTTTGCTCTCATTGTGAGAAGCATGTGCACCAGGGAATTTGAAGCATTACAGAACAGCTTGGTTTAAGGCTAGAGAGGTCACTGTGATCCAATGGTTGTTCCTGTGATTGCAAACATACATGTTCTCACTCGAGTCTCTGATAGAGCTTGGTGCGTAATCGTGATGGTACATGCTTGTGAGCGACTAAAGCAAATCATCTGCTTTTTGATTGGCTAGATTTTGATTGGCTATTCATCAGAGACAACGATATGGCATGTTGCCTCTTGAGTTGTATAACAATGCGTTATCCACTTTTGCCAAAGGGCACTCTCTTTTGAAACTTGAATGCAGTATTGTGGCTGATCTGGTCATTTCTGTTTAACACATTGTTTGATGTTGATGTTGAGGCTTCTGTGCTTGAAGATGGTTGAACTTTCATTCTTTAGGATAGTTACAGGAGTGCAGCTTTGAATGCTGACAATCAGTAGAACAGCAAAACTGTGTTGAACTCCATAGTCCAAATGACTAAAATCTCTTCATTTCTCACATTAAATGTGTAGCCACAATTTGGGTTGGGAGGAGTTTGCTTACATATGAGTTGAAGTACAGCTCCAGATTTCGTTAGAGGGCCTTTATTTGTCCTGTGCCTGCTCCTACCATCTCGAAGAAGGTAAGCTTGGTGATACTGGAGGGCAGAATTGGTCTTTCAGCCTCTGTTGCTTGTTCAGGGAAGGGTGTGATAGCATCCACAGTGTTGTTAAATGGTAAACAGTGGGAGGGTGGTCTAAGGGCAGATGATTGGTCAAAGGGCTAAGCCTTGATGGGCCTCAGATAAAAAACCATCACACACGCTTCCATCCATGCTGTCTGCAGGCGTTGAGGATGCACAGTGTGACCAGAAGTTTAAGATGTTATTGAAGGCACTGAGTGTGGCATTCATTTTCTTTCTCTAGCATGACCTTTGAGGCCGATTTATTATTGTATGACCATGCTACCCTTACCTGTTTTGGAAGTTGTGTATTGACAACACTCCATATTTGTGGTCTTACTCACATTGTTTTTTTATGTTTCACTTTTAGCTGTTTAACACTCACTATTGTATATCCTGGAGAAGTTGTTGTGCGTGCGTATTAGTACCCAATTTGCTTCTCAATTTCTTTTAGAACCATTAGTGTTCAGTCAGTGTTCTACCAAGGTGTCTATCTTCAGTGAAGATTGTAGAGGTTGTTATGTCACATATAGGCTGCTTTGTTTATGAAAGAAAGATTATGGGCCTGATCCAAATTTTCCTATGGAATTGCGTCATTTTAAAACGCTTCTGTGAATCAGGCCCTATGTTTGCTAATTATCTTTTTGGTGACTCATTCTTACTGTTAGATGTTGCAGTACTCCTCTATGTCCTTAATAAACTATTTATTTTCCAGTCACACTGCTACAGTTATTGCAAGTGTTGCACAAATTGCAACTGTCCTCAAATTGCACCCGTGCATCACCCGTGCACACCAAACACTGTTACATGCACGTGCAATAGTGTTTCACACTATTTGCTGTTAGCAAATCATGTTTTTGGAGACATGCGAGTACATATGTTTAATTGAAACGACATGCATGATGTGATGTACGTGCAAAGACCCCTTAATATGGTCAAGAAGCAAACGTTGAACTGATTATGATGAATAGACACACAATACGCAAATAACTAGGCAAACTGTTAATGTCGTAACACTAGACGGCATACAAAATGATTTCAAGCTAAAACTATTTTATTTAAGCAACACTGACCCGCACGTCAGAGAGTTCCTGGCAGTCGTTTCTGTGCCGTTGGTCGCAAGGCAATGCTCATTAAAAGCAGTACATTTTAAAACACATGTCATTGTTTGTTTAACTTAGCAATTTCCTTTCATTAACAAATATTTTTGACAGCTATGTGGAATCATTCTAACCAGCCATGATGCAAGATCCTATCCCTTTTTCTGTACTTTTTATAATAAATAGGGTGGTTTACAGTGTAAATGATAAATCATGAAGGAACCCAGACCAAATGCAATTAATACTTTCCGAAAAGCGTTAGTGCTTCTGAGAATCGGCTTAGTCATGATATATAACCCACTTCATAACAATTGGACATGGCATTAGAAGGGTCGTCTGATATCCTATATTCTGATTAGACAGATGAGGTCAGCATCAGCCAGAAGAGAATATGTGTACTGATATAAAGAAGCCCTAGACATTGATATAAAAAAGGCTAATTCAGTACCCATGGATAGAACACAGCGCAAAGGAAATACATCCTACTAGGAAATGTAATTTAACTAAAAATGGTAACTTCTTTCTTCTCACTCAAGCCATAATTATCATCATCGATGAATAACTAAATATCTGTTCATTTTTCAATTAATTAATTGTATTCAATTTAACTGAATTGTTTCCATTACAGTTTAAAACAAATAATTATTGCCATGAAATGAAATTCAGATTTGCAAATGTGCACATTTGAAAACATGTTGATTTTGGTGCAAAAACGTGATGGCATTTTGGAAAATACAGTTTTTAGAAAAAACAAGACTATGATATGATTATTATAAATTATTACCACACATAGGACACATATATATTTTAATCATCACACCAATACTACCCTTATAATTCCTGGAAACCTGCCATCTCTGTGGTGTTCCTCTTGTAGGTACATTTTCAGTAGCTGACCTGCACAGGTCATCGTGTGCACTGCAGCTCTATGTAACAGCACACATGGCGAATCACTTGGTAAAACACATTCACTGGACCTTTTGCCTCACAGTGGTTAATAAACAAGGTATTGGGATAAATGTCCCAGCTGACAAATATGAACATAGCATCAAAGAAGTTGTATTAGCTGGATTTCAACACTATATTCCAGCTCACCGAGAGTGTGCTCTCGTTTCAACAATGTTAGCCATGCCGGCAGACAGGCAGCAGATGCAGCATAGGATTCACTGGATATCTGACAAGGTCAAGGACATCATTAAGGAGAAGTTCCCTAAGATGTTGGACTTGTTACTGATTATTGAGACATGCCATGCCCTATGGACTATCCTTGTGGTTCTAGGACCTACAAATTCCAGTAGTCGGAAAACGGATGTCTGATTTTGTGTGGATTACAGACTCCTCAATTCTGTCCCAGAAACAGCTGCACATCCCATTAATAGGGCAGAGAAATTGATTGGCAGTTTCAGCACTGCCAAGTTCATGAGTATATTTGACTTCATTCAGGGTACCCACATGTTGGGCTAACTGATCAAGCAAAGGAGAGGTCCACATTTTTCACTCCCACATGGCAGTATCATTTCACTCTTATGCCCTTTGGGTTAAAAAATACACCTACCACTTTTCTTTTCAGAGGATGGCAAGCTAATTACTGTCAGGACTAGAGGACTTCAGCATTGCCTACTTAGATGACATGGCTGGTTTCAGTCAAACCCAGGAATACCACCATCTGAAAAACGGTGTTACAAGCATGCATAAATAAGGCTGGCCACACTAGCAAGGCCTCAAAGTGCTAAATTGTGCAAGGAACTATTACTTACTTAGGACACCATGGGATGGCAGTATGAAACAGCCTCACCAGTCCAACGTCCAGGCAGTGATGGATTGAGATATCCCCCTAAACCCAGATACAAGTGAAAAACATGCTGGGCTCATGGGTTAGTACAGGCCTTGAATCAAGCTCACTGCTTGAACCAGTACGATTCACTGCACCCGAACATGGCTCATCCCACATTGTTAGCACATCAAAGCATGGTTAAACACTGTCTAACATAACATTGCAATCAGGATTTGGGGCCATCGGGACTGTTGAGTCAATTTTGGACCTTTATTACAGAACAACAAATCCTTTAAAAAAAATAACTATTTGTATTGCTTCTTGTTGCAACAATAACAGGAGAAAATCATGAACATCTTAACAGATACAATAAGCTTCCCAGTGCACGGTGTGTACAGTCCAAACTCCCTTCAACCAACAAACTTACAAACAGTGCTTTCATGTCACATCCAACCCATTACTCGCCAGTGATGTCACACATACTCCGTTTTCCACACTCTGTAATCGACAGTGCCAGATAGCCAGTTCCTCAAGGTTGTCCACGCAATGTGGACATAGTGCCCGAAAGTGCAAACATTTCATGCATTAATACATTCTGTGATATTACATCTTTGCTTATCTCCCTCAATCCCTGGTACATTGTGCTGTGCCAGACCACAGTCTCCGCCAATGCCCATCTCTGTGAATCCCCCCACTGTGCTTCAGCGCTAGGGCCGTCCCCTGACTTCAAAGACATCACAATCCTGAGCTTTGCTAGCACACATATGATATTTTTCATTTTTGTGAGCTGTGTTGCTCCTCGACTGCATGGGAACAACCCCAGTAACCATGCCACCGGGGCCATGCATGCATGTCTATTCCATCTCTGAATGCTGTGTTTGCAATCCCTTCCCAATATTCCCTGATCTTGGGCATGATCAGAATATATGAAGAATATGGGTGTGTCCTTCTGCACATCAGGGGCAGTGCTGCCTGTCTGCTCCCTTAAACTGGGAAATCCTGTGAGGTGTCAATTTTTGTGAGTTTGAACATGGCATTTTTCTAAAATATTTTTTTGTATATAGCAAAAGCAGTGCCCATTCAGCATCTGAGAACATCCTGTCCAAATCTGTTTCCTATTTTGTCTATAGCTCGAGATCTGATGTATGATGTCTGTTCAGGAATAACTCAAGTCGAGAAACCACATGGCCACCATCTGACATGTCATACATCGTCTTTAGCCAGGTGTCACCCTCCAGGCCATCTCGAAATCTTGGCAACCTATGTTCAATTTCTCCTGTCAAGCTCAAGTATAGTAGGAATTGCCCATTGTTTCTACTGGACTGTTCGGCTAGTGCAGTGAAGTCTGTCAGCTTTCACTCCTGAAGTAAGCCACCCAATGTAACCACCACATTGCTTTCCCAGTACCTCCTGATGCCCTGCACACTTTGTGTCTGCCCAGCCAGTACAGTAACCAGAGGGATGTGCAGAGAAAATGGATCCTCCACCTCTAAGAGTCTCCAAGCCCTGTGCTATAGTCTCAACATATCCTTTTTGACCCATTGTTAAATTTGTTTCATGCAAGCATACAGATTGCATATATATATTTCATTTCTATGTCTTTTCTCTACTTTTTAAAGTGGTGGGTGTTTGAAAGTGTTTAAAAAATATGTATATAACTGATTTTTGTATTTAAGTTTATATTCCTATAGAATCTTGTTTGGACATGCTTGTATTTTGGAACTGTGTGCTTTTGTTGTGTGGGATTCTACTGGCTCACATTCACACCCCTTCTGAGAGTATAGCCTTCCCTCAGCCCACATTACAACACAAAGGGGGTTCAGGTATATATCTTGCCTGTATCTGTTTTACCATTATGATTGGGATTACTATTGCTTTGTAGAAGTGTGGGGGCTGAGGAGACCTCTTTGACACAAGTCATCCTCGTACTCTGGCAGGGGAGAAGTCTTTTTGTCACAGTTACAATATGTCTTTATATGCACAGATGAGTCTCGAGCAATAGGTAATACCTTGGGATCAACTCTAGTATTACCCTGGGAATCATAGGCATTTGCCATCTATGAAAGATGACAGATTAAGAGATATTTTACAAGGGAGGGGTAGTTGCATAGAAGCCCCCTCAGGCATTAACATAGGAGACGGTTGGATTAATGTTTTTACAGGGTGCATGTTTACTGCTAAGCACAAAGGATCTCCTCAAGACTGAGAACACTTAAATTACAGATTTCAGGAGACCAAAATTCATTTATTTGGTGTCTGTGCTTCATTTATTCTGGGGGCGAATATAATCATTGCACCAAATTCCCTACAATTAATTATTTCTTATATATCTCCATCTACCCCCGATCCGTGGTGAGAGCAGGAGCCCTCTCCCCACTCTCGCCGACACCATCTGTGAGCAGCAGAGCGGAGCCCCTTTCTGGTGCTGCAGGAGCAGCGGGGCAACCGTGTGTATCTCCCCCCACACGCAGGAGAAAAGGTGAGCACAAGTGCACCCGTGCACCTCATCGCCCACATTTGGGCCCTGTTCATTGTTACGATTTACCTTTCTACGAGTCTTCAGCCCTACTACTCTTAAGAGCAGCTGCCTGCACCTAAGATGGCTGCTCGCTCAGATTGAGCAAAGTGTTGTGTTACCAAGCAACAAGGGTTCTGCATTAAAAAACTATATACGCCAGCACAGGCAGAAGCTGGCCCGCATCCGCGAAGGCCTGCATTGAAAAGACTTTGTTTGGCCACTTCAGTCCCATCTACCCCTGATCCGTGGTGAGGGCAGGAGCCCTCTCCCCACCCTCGTTGACACCATCTGTGAGCAGCAGAGTGGAGACCACTTCCGGTGCTGCAGGAGCAGCGGAGCAACTGCGTGTATCTCCCCTCACGCAAAGGAGAAAACCTGAGCACACCCGTGCACCTCATTGCCCACATTTGGGCCCTGTTCATTGTTACATTTTACCTTTCTACAAGACTTCACCCCTACTACTCTTAAGAGCGGCTGCCTGTACCTAAGTTGGCTGCCCGCTCGTATTAAGCAAAGCATTGTGTTACCAAGCAACAAGGGGTTTATAAAAAAAAACTACATCTGCTGGCACAGGCGGAAGCCGGCCCGCATCCGAGAAGGCCCGCGTTGAAAAGGCCCTGTTTGCCCCTGTTCGCCACAGGGAGCCAGAAGTCTATCCCTGAGTTGCAAATAGACTGCTTTAGTCCCACTGAGGCTTGTCTTCAATTGTCCTCACTACGCCTCTCAGTTAATGCTCATCATACTGGACACAACATCTGAATATGCTGTGCTACGAACACTGCTATGCGCGTGCTAGTCATACTAGTCCACTATATCCTAACTGGCACCAAGTTTTAAATGCTCTAAACTGACACTATCATTCTACACACTTTACATTTAGTTAAAATGTTAGCCTATCCCCGTAGCAAATAGCCCTTTTCTTTGGATTGCATTTCTGTCCCTTTGCTAGCAAACATAACTAATCTCTGCATTTTGCCTCCTTTAGTAAATGGAAATAACCTACTCCAATAGACAGTGATTGACTGCATTCTGCCTTATTAAACCCATTCTAGCCTCTGTACCAGTTTGCATTTTGCAATACTATTAGCAAATTTCCTGACTGTATGCATACTGCCCTGTTAAAACCAATTTAGCTTTTGCACCAGTTTCTATTCTGCCCTACAGGTAGCAAATTGCCTGTTTGCTGATCACTTACTGCTAGCAAGTTGCCTGCCTGTATACATACTGCCTTGTTAAAACCAACCTAGCCTTTGTAACTTTTGCATTTTGCCCACTGCTTTTTGTATTTTGCCCACTACTAGCAACCTAAACCTGTGCAGATACAGCATCTTCACAAACTGTGCCAGCCCCTTCCTGGCTGACTTTACACCTTCACACTGATTCTTGACTTACTGAAATGAGCCTATTCTATCAGACGGTGCCGTAGGCACGTCTAAACTACATACTCGGAACTGACCACAGGTATACCATGTATGCTACTGTCCTACATCCAGTCTTACTGTGGACCACACAGGCTATAGCTTCACTGCCTAGCACTTCAGGCCACTCTACCTTACCCGCACCCAACTCCAACATAGTAGGTAATTTGGTAGTCATTATAAGTGCTACAACTAGCCCACCGTTACCCAGTAATCAGGGCGAACAACTACTGCCAATCAGCGCTGATTGCACTCAGGGCCTACCCATAATTAATAGGCCATTCAACACATCATCTAGAAATTTCAGACTCCGCTCTAGATTATCTAAACTATTGGAGCCACCTGCGAGCTCAATGACTAATATAAGCCCTAGGAGAAAATGCCAGCACAATAATCAAACCACCATAACTGAAAACATCACACACATCACCTTACCCATACCTAAGACCTACAGTCTCACCCACAAAAAATATCAGCAGAATAAAACCCACACCGCGATAATAGATGCAGAAGCAAATAACTTTACTTCACCTATTCTATCGGCAGGCAACGGTACTCCAGACCTCAAAGGAGTATTAATAAAAGCTACATCCTTAGTGGCTCTTGCCACGGAGATAGCCAACTTAATACTGACTTTCTAGCCATTATGGGACGTTGGCTGCATGCTGCGGCAGGCCCACTGCTCGCGGTTCCTGATGATTATACTATTCTTAGAGCTGATAGACTGGAGTTACCAAGCTGATAGCGTGGAGGCGATATGGCTCTTATAGCTAAGTCTAATTTAGCCATGAGACTAGTCCCTTCTCTGGACGTTAAATCCTGTGAATCCCTCACGGCTAAACTACCTATCTCTGACTCCCAAATGCTCACCATTCATCTAATATACAGCCCTTGAGGCCCCATCGGGCTATTCGAGAAGGACATCTCCTCCATTCTTTCTGACAATTTAAAAAACAACTTGCAAGTACTCTTGCTAGGGGATCTCAATTTGGTATTCAATGACCCTAAAGACCAGCAAGCAGCATTAATCATCAATGTTCTTACTGAATTTGGCCTTACTCAAAGAGTCATTCTACCTACACATGACAAAGGAAGAACATTTGATTGGGTGGCAGATTACAACTGCAATGCCTTTATCACTGCCATAACTCCAAAGTTATGGACAGACCACCACCTTTTATCTTTCACATTAGCAGCTAACATCCACACAACTAAAACAACCTATCTGCTCCTCCTACCCTAACGAGGAATAATAAAAACATCACAGCAGATAAACTCTTACCCCTAATACTACCGACCCTTAACTCACTACCAGATACCACTGATCCCACCACTGTAGTTAACAAATATAATAAAACTATGTCTGAAGCCTTAGACCCCATCTCCACTTTAGAATTGAGAAAAAGTAATCCTAAAGCTCATTTGAACAATTGGTTCTCCCCACACCTCAAAACCTTGAGATTGGAAAAAAGAAAATGCGAAGTCATATCGAGGCAACTACCTTTGGATAAAAACAGAACTAATCTTATCAACATCTCATCTCTCTTTAAGAAATAAATATTTCTTACCAAACAGGAAACATTCAGTAATAGAATCCTGCAAGCAAACTCAAGCACAAAGGAACTTTTTGTAATCCTAAAAGAACTTGAAACCCCGATCCCTGTGCCAGACAAAACCTGGTGTTCCAATTTACAGAAAGCCTTATCTTGCAAAGTAACCACCCTTCAAAACAAGATTAAAAAAAAGCCACCCTAATATGGGCGCACCAGCTTGTACTCCCATGCTTCCTCATAAACCATCACATTTCTTTAGCTTTTCCAAAGTCTCGATTCTGGAGGTGGAAAAAGTAATCCTCTCCCTCAAACCTTCGAACTGCCAGGGAGATAAATGCCCAGCCCAAATAATAAAAGACGCTGCTATAGACCTAGCACCATTCATATCGAAGCTAATCAATGCATCATTCTCTACTGGCACCATCCCTATCAACTTAAAGGAGTCTTGGGTGCTCCCTCTTCACAAAAAACAAACATTAGATCCAACTATACCAACCAACTAGAGGCCTATTACAACAGTGCCATTTTTACTCAAAATCTTAGACAGGGTGGTTTATCTCGAAATACAGAAGTGCCTAGAGCACAACCAGCTCCTAGGAGTCCGCCAATCAGGCTTCAGGACTCAGCATGGCACTGAGACGGCGCTGATCGATCTCAAGGCCCAAATTGCCGAGCTCGGGGACAAGGGGAAATCAGCCTTAGTACTCCTTCTTGATCTCTTGGCTGTGTTTGACTTGGTGGACCACACGGTCCTATGCACCTCGAATCAGCAGCCCACTTCTCACAAGAGACCAACGTCTGGATCCAATGCTTTGTGAGTAATAGGACAATAAGAGTCTTCTAACCAGCAGCAGTGGCAGACCCCATTCCTATTACTTTTGGAGTGTCACAGGGCTCCTGTGTCCCACCCACAACGTATAATATATTTACTAAGCCCCTTTTCGATGATCTGGACCTTCTTGGTATCACCTACATTAACTATGCAGGTGATACCCAGATACTCATATCACTTACTTGGGATTATGACAAGGATTTGGCCTTGGTAAATAGAATCTACCTCATCATCCAGGCATGGATGGCTGTCCATGGTCTATGCCTGAATGATGACAAAACTGAGCTCATCATTTTGGGAACTCCTTCCAACCTCAATAAACAAGGCCATAATTACACCTCCTTTAGAATTGATGGCAACACTATTAAGGTTGCCAAAGAGGTAAAAACTTTAGGCTTTCACCTAGACGCCACCCTCACCTTTGCCAAACAGGTTAACTCCATGGCCTCTGCATATGCATACACCTGCAAGCTAATTAGAGCTGGTAAACCATTATTTTACAAGAATAGCTGTACCATTCTGGCCAGAGCTCTAATCCTCTCTAAATTGAACTATTGTAACTCACAATACCTTGGAGCCAATAAATATATTGTCATCAAAATGCAGATTCTCCAGAATAATGCCCTTAGAGCAGCCCTTGGTATAGTGAGGAAAGAGCACATATCAGAGGTAAGGAGACAGAATAACTGGCTTTTGACCAGTGACAACATCCTCCTGAAAACTGCCTTGCTTACATATAAGTGCCTAAATAACGCTGCACCCTGCTATTTCATAGAGAGATTCAACAGAAATACCTCCAGGCGACCCACTAGAACTACCAATACAAACTGTCTGATTGTACCAAGATTCATATTGACTAAAGCTGGGGGGAATAGCTTCCCAGTTAATGCTGCTCAGCTTTGGAACTCCCTATCCCCCTCCCTGAGGGCGGACCAAAACTACCTAAACTTTAGACACAACACCATTAATTGGCTGAAAGAAAATGACCACTAATGCACACCAGCTATTGTCCTTTTGTCTCAACTCTCTGACTCGCACTGCAAAGAGATATCTTCATGCCCTGTTATATTGAACGTTCTCTTATCATGTAATTATCTATTGCTTATGCCTATTGTATGTTTATACCGCTCTAACAATCTACTGACTGTATCATTCTGCATATGTTTGTCACCCCTTTCATACAACTGTGTAACCCTAAACTGAAACTGTTCATGTATCCCCTGCACCCCGATACCCTTGGTTCAGGTACACATTACAAATAAACAAAAAAATAAACATATGTGTGCCAATGTTAGAGTATTAAGCAGGCACTTCACAGACAGTGTTGTTTCACTTGTAGGCGGCACTGGAGAAGTGCTGCTAATAACATACTTCACAGGTGCCCTTGAGCAAAGTGTTTTGTGGTCGTCAGTATGCTCTATGCTTCTGCCCGTATTAGAGTATTCTGTAGATGGTAATCAAACCATTTTTCCGGACTCTCAGTAGGTGCTGTGATAGTGCTTCTGTTATGGTGCTATATGGATGCTCTTAAAATCGAGGTATTTTTAATGTAAGCATTATACTTGTGTGGATAATAGAGTGCACACGGATGCTTTTGGTACTACTCTATTCATGTATGTGTGAAATTAAAACTTGAAAACCTGGCTAAGTGTCAAAGCCTTTTTCTCCCCAGTGCTCCTTCTATCCATGTTTTTCCATATTGGGCTGATCTAGTAAGCCAAAAAAGTAGCTTCCGTTGTAAAATATTTGGTGTTTCTAGTACCCTATTTTGGTTTAACTTAGTACATTTAGTTTTACTTACACTATTTGTTTAACTTAGTCACTCAGCCTCATATTAACCTCTACTTACACTATTTTGTTTTGAGCTTTAGTACATTTAGTTTTACATCAGCTACTTATTTAGCTTATTAATGTATCCAGATATATATAGCCGCCCTATAGTGAAGGTGAGTCGGACTCCCATAGGAACCCCTGAAAATGCAATTGTTAATAACTTTTGATTCGAGTAATGGATTTGATCAAAGTTTCATAAAGATATGTTAAAAAAATAAACGTTATTAAGAAGACATGGAAAAGATTCTTTGCAAAGTTGCAACCTACTCCCCATTCATCTTCCCATAGACAAACCAGGTCAATTTTTGTCAAAACGCACAGCCCAAACTGCTGGACGGATTTGGACCAGGTCCAAAACAACTTGGGCACAAAGAATTGACTTGCGATCCATGCTTGATTTGGGGTTATTCCATGCAGTAGTTTTTAGAAAAATAGTTCTCAAAAATAGGTAGCTATATCTCAGGGATTTACGCAATACTGGGTGTGTTTAGAAATGAAACAGCCACCATCTTGTTTTTCTCACAATGCGAGAGATAACTGTGGTTATAGCCAAGGATTACAGGGAATAAAAAGTAGTTAAAAGCTATTTGTAGGTTAAAATGATTGCAAATGACCAAAGTCTGGAGGTGGAACAGTTGCTGGAGGACACCAAGTGAAATTTGGGAGGTCCAGGGACTGAGCTTGCATCACAAAGCTTTCTGTCACCACGGTTATAGCCTTGAATAGCCGACATCTAAAAGCAAACTGCATCACAGAAACAGCATGTGTTGTGGGAGGGAAAGGGAGAGGGCAGGGGAGGTAAGGAGGACCTTAATCTGTAACCGATCTTGAATTCTCATCAATTGGTATTAAGGCAGAATTTCAGTACAGAGTCTTCGCTCTTGGAGTTGAAGTTTAGATTATTGAATGGGATTGATGATGGTTCACTGTCTTTGCTTATATCTCTAGATCAGTCAGCCGCGTACGACTTGATAGGACACTCCATTCTGATTTGCAGATTGGCTGAGGTTGCTAATTTTTCACCCTTGGTGGTTTCCTGGATTGCTTCCTTTCTGGAAAGTAGACACAGCAGAGTCTGCGTGGATATTGCTGAGGCCTCGCCTAGCCCTGTTCTCTTTGGGGTTTCTCAGGGGGCCAGTACATCCCCGTGTCTATATAACATATTCATGGCCCCTTTCTTCTCTGTGTTAGAGTGTGAAGGGCTCATGTTTTCAAATTATGCAGACAACACTCAATGTGTCGTCCCTCTCTCAGGTTGCCACTCACGGGACAAACAAGAATTAAACAGAGTAATTGACCTCATTGTATTTGAAACACTTGTGTATGAGTGCGATAGAAATAAAATATCAATTGAGGACTTGATTCTCGATAACAATCTTGCCCTGAACAAAGGGAAGACGGAACTGTTGCTAGTGGTTGGTCCAGCCTCTCTCCATAAACTGGACAGAGCTTATAGGTCTTTTAGGTTAGGGGTGGATAATATCACACCTAAATAAAGATCCTGGGGTGATTCTTGATCAGTCACTTTCTATGAGAGCCCATGTAACCAGTATGGTTTCTGCCTCTGTATACTTCATCAACTGCTCTCGCACCTTAGACCCCTCGTTACTCGGGCAAGCGCTGAAACGATTGCCAGAGCTATAATAGGGGCCAAGATGGACTACTGTTGTAGTCTTCTGGTCGGACTATGTAAGTGCGAATTTCACAGGCTGCAGATAGTTCAAAATTGGGCTCTTAGCGGAGTGATAGTCTGGCCCGACGAGATTCTGTCTCGGATGCCAGGCGGTCTCTCCATTGGCTACCGATTGAGGCATGTGTTAAGTTTAGGATATTGGTCCTTGCCTTTAAATGTAGGCTGGGCCTAATACCATCATACCTGCAGGCCTCTATCATTGACAAGGTTAATGGCAGGGCATAGGGGACCTGTGGACAGAACTACTTATTCCTTCCTCGTTGCAGAACATCGAAAGATGAGAATGGCGCTTTCTTATTGGTGGCCCCCAAGTTTTGGAATCAGTTACCGCCTGAACTTAGAGACCAAAGCTCTCTACCTGTTTTCAAGAAAGAACTGAAAACATTATTAGTTTCCTAATTCTTGGTTCTGGATCCCCTTAACTTGCTGCTTATTATTCCCTGATTCAAAGCTGTTCTGTGTTGTGTGATCTTGTGTTTTTGATCAATTGTTGGCACTTTTATCCCTTAAGGTCCATAGTGTGCATTACAAATTATGGAATGTAATGTAATCTACAGTACATCTGGTGAGTGGGGGGAGCTAGCAAGGATAAGGGGGGCACTTGGTAAGGGCCAGGGGGACCAGAAACATTTTTTTCCAGCCTTTGTTCCAATAATCATGGCTATATTTGAGGCTATACAGGACTGCAGATAGCCACAGGTATCAGTGGTTCCTTGCCCGAGGCTATAGATTTTGGGGTGTTTGTGTTTTTGTGTTTTATTTCTTGTTATACTTTTTTTTATAGGTATAGTGACATCGGGGGTCAAAAATCACTGGCGTTGGTCAGTGACACAGCAGATATTTGGGAGTGTTGTCTATTTTGGCTGCGTGGTTTCAGACTTTCTTACTTGTGAGACTGTGGATAAAAAAAGAAGAACATTGTTTTCAAATATTAATAGAAAAAGGAGCCACCCTACTCTAGTTTCAGATGTCCATTCCACTGTATGTTAGCCTGTGTATTCTCAGCCATGCTATTATATCTTGTGTAATTTTGTAAATATGTATATATGTATAAAACCCGATGTGAGCCTCCCCCTTTAGCTAATAATCTGTAACTGCGTCTATCAAAAAAGGTCAATGAATTCTAGCCATGGTAATATACAGGAAATAATTGTTGGGTATTATTTTATTGTATTTATGTATCTGTTTTGAGGTACACTGAGTATAGCACTTTAGCACATCTGGAGTACTGTTTTGATGTTATGAAGGAACAACGCATTGGGCCTCATTCCGAGTACGGCGCTAACCAATGGCGCTATTAAAGCCTTGGTTGACGCCGTACCCGGACCGGCAGCGCCTTGGTGGATGGCGGAATCACCGCCCCATTCCAAGGTTGGCGGGGCGGTAATTCCCCATTCACCAAGGCTCTTCCCCATTCCCAAATGAGCCCCCATAGGGCTCAATGGGAATGGGGAAGATGCAAATAACGGTCACCGTTATTGGCTCGGAGGCCCCTTTGCGCCCTCGACTTTAACACCTGCTCAAAGCAGGCGTTAAGGGCGAGGGCGCAGAGGGAACTCGGAGTATGGCGGTAAGGGAATACCGCCACCGGTCTCGTTACCGGTGGCCGCTATCCCTTACCGCCATACTCGGAATGAGGCCCATTGCCTTTGTCAGTTAGGTATACTCCATCATTTCTATAGAAATTAGCTATATAGAATTGTATGTTGTTGTTTGAAGTCCATAATTGGTTGTGGTCTCTCATGAATGCTGAAACGACATTTCTCTGTGATTTTTCAATTTTACCATCAAGCCTGGTGGTCCATCTCCATTGTTGCCTTTGAGTCAGATTGGAAAAGATAAAGATGGTGTGAGGAAAAAGTTCCATTAGTTTTCCCATGTCTTGTTTCATCATTATAGTAAGGGACACCCCTCATACATTCCCCAACTCATTGTCTACACAAATAATTAGTATGCTGTCTGGCTTCCCTGTAGTTCTCAGACTGAACAATTTTAGAAACACTTGGAACCCATGCATTCCCTGCAATCCAAACCATTTAATTGTAAAATCTCTCAAACCCAGGTACATGTTAATATTTAGTTTCTCACAAAAAACAGTAACCAAAACAGCCTGCTGTCTTTGATCAGCCACACGGTTTCCAAACCAGCCATGATATGTGCAGTCTTTCTCTATTTCCAGGAAAAGAATTCCTAGTTTGAATTTCTAATAATTTGTATGAGTAAGGTATGTATGATGTGTGTGTTTTGGTGTTTGTAATTGGTTGATGTTACTGTTGTATTTCTGTGTTTGCATGTGATAGGTTACTCTCAAAATGTGTGTTGGTTAGTAAATATAGTCTTCTTTTTGTGTTTTTGATTTTTGTAAAGTATAAAAGCTATCATTTTATGCAGTGTTGTCCTTCTGAGTGCAGAAATCCTCATGCACTATACTCTCATTGGTTGTGTCCAACCCATCCTTTTCCTGTTTGTGAACCTTATCCACCCTACCTAACCCTAATCTTCAAAAACCTAACTACTGCGTATACTTCATCATCCACTTTAAATAACTCCATGAGCAGTCATTTATTGTACTGAGACATTTTAAGTACAATTGTATCACTACTGTCTCTTTTGTCACTTATATTCTATACTGAGATTTTCTAAAAAAAAGAATCCTCATAGCCTCGGCTATAATCAAGGGGAGTGATTGGATTGCTATTCATTGTATTATTAACCTCTGTACTTCTGTGCACTTTACTCTTTGTGTCCAACCCATCCTTTCTTTGTTTTTGTACTTCAGCCACCCTAGTCCAGTTTTGAATGCTTCACCCAGCATTAACAATTGTCGTGTTATTTTGAAATAGCATTGTCCAAACTGTTTAGGGTGGCATCTCCCAGCTTGATCCAGCTTTGACAGGTTTTACATATTACCAAACAATTTTACAGTTCGGGTGCAGGCAGCATGGGATGAGGTTGCGTGTTGATGGAAAAGTAGTAGTATTATTTGTACACTGTGTTGCAGATGATGAATGCTGGTTTCCTAATATTGTTCCATGTGCTTTGACTGTATGTTTCATATGAGCCTTTCTATATGATTCTTTCACTTCATGCAAATGCACGCAGAAAAGATATTGAGTGAACATCGAAGTTCTCAACTGTGCCACAGATTTATTGAAGGACCCCTTTGTAAAACATTTCCACAGAACTTGTACACCACTATTTCAATCTCCTTTTAGCTGTGTTGGTCCTTCACCCAGTAATATCGTCAACTGTGAGCAATTGTTTTTTGCATACCTTGCTTTTTTTAATGGAGGTAAACCTGAAGCCACTCACAGCAGCTCAGTCTCCAAGTTTAATTTTCCCACACTATAGTCTCTTTATGTCCAAGTTTCCTTACCTTACCTCATCTGTTCTATTGCAACTAACTAGTATAATTTCCCGTGTTATTCTAAATCAGTTTATATTTTGCTGTTCTATTCCTTTTTCTCCAAATTTACTTAACCTTCCCCATTCTCTGTCTAGCAACCACTCAGTATAACGTCCTTTGTTTATTCTCACCAAGTTTGTATATCCCTGTTTGTTTATTGCAGTGATAGTTTTTATATGTTTTTATATCAATGTATGTTTTTTGTAAGCCATGCTTTTTTCCCCCAAAGACCCAATGATTAGTATGTGTAAAGAGTGTTGTAAACGCAAATGTTGTATCTTATATAGTGCATATGATGCACTGCACTCATGATATGAGGGTCATAAAATGTTTGTATTAAATTTTGTTTGTTAAAGTGCATGTGTTCTTTAACTAATTATGTTTTCTTTTTTACAGATAGCAAGATATTATTTTTTAAACAATTGATGGTGTTTTGAAAATTAATTGTAGTCATTTTTAAATGTTTGTATTTTGTTGTAACTGCATCGTTCTCATCATCCCAGTGAACTTGCACCACATGGTGTACAGTTAAATTCTAATGAAAGGCCAAACCATATTCAAATCATATAAACTGCTGGAGATGGGAGCAGCACATCTCTAGACAGCACCCAAAATAACAGAATAATATGATACATGCACGCGGTAACCCATTTGTCACCACAGCAAACAAAGTGCCGGCACCCTTCAGAGGGACAGCAGTAGTGGGAGATAATGTTTTCAACAATCCTGAAACAATGAGACATTGAGCATAGGACAGCCCACAGAGAACACTTGCGTGTCCAGTACTGTCAATGACCCTTCACGCAGATGAGGAACCACTGCTGGGGCGGAGATAGGAAACAAACAATTCAACTTTATGGTGGACTCAGGAGCGGACAAATCGTGTCCAAAAGAAGGCCGGTTTACGCTTTCGAGCCGAAAAATGGAGACCAGGGATTTTCTGGGTCCGGTGGTCGTGGTTCCATACACTGAAGACTTGGATGTAACGGTGGAGGGAAACACAGTGCGAGCACCACTGCTGTACCATGATGACTCGCCCATTAACTTGTTGGAGAGGGACCTCATGAGCAAGCTTAATATGATGATATCCTTTACGGAAAGAGGCATAGTGTGTTCAACACCAGGGATATGCGCCATGAGGGCCATGTTGCTTTTACACACACAAGCTAATGAACTGACAACACACGGGATACCCTTTTACACAGACATGTTTGTGCAAGGGATACAGGTGCTGGCAAGAGTAGTACCAGATATAACACGCCAAGAGTGGCGGGTGCCATCAGAATTTGTATTCCGCCCTGTGGCCACCCCAGAGGTGGTGCCAGGGTCAATTGTGTCCATAGATCTGCACGGTGTGCAAGTATCCACGCAGAGAATTGTGGTAATGGGAATGGACATGCATGGGTGTGAGTGGCGGACAGTGCTCTGTATAGACCCCAATAAAGCGCTGCACAAAATATCGGACGAGGAGCTGTTCACTGACAATGACACCGATGGGGAAATAATCATGGAGATTTCTATCCCATGTGAAATAAAGATCCAACATAGACAAGTGACACCACCCCTCATGGCCATTGTCAGAGCAGCACCAGCATATTTTGATGAAGACATTCAACAGGTACCATCCATCTTATGGATCACAGGACCCATGACGTGGGCCTATAGCAGGAAGTGATCCCCGTTAAGATTAAGCTTAAACACTGTGCAATACTACACCGTGTAAAGCAGTACCCACTATTTAGAGAGGCAGAGAAGGGTATAAAAGAAACAATACTATCCCTATTAGAGCAAGGTGTTATTGTACCATCAGATTCACCATTAACACTTGTATTTACTCAGTTAAAAAAGCAAACGGCAGGGCTTGGAGGATGATACAGGACTTAGTTTCCACTTGTCCCAAACCCTGCGTCCATCTTGTGCAGCATTGCAAAGTCAGCAACCTGCTTCATGATGGTAGACTTGAAAAATGTGTTTTTCTCTGTACCACTGGACCAGAATCGCAATACTTAACAGCATTCACCCTGGGGGGAAAGAGGTATGAGCATTGAAGATTGCCACAGGGATATTGCAAAAGTATTTCAACAGAATATTGCATGAATACCTCAGAAATATTGATACAAAGAGCACCATTATTCAATATGTAGACAATTTGCTAATTTGTGGTGAGAATGAGGAAGAGTGCAGACACGATTCAATAACATTGCTTACACTGCTAGCCCACAAAGGGTACGAAGTAGATAAACAAAAACTGCAATACTGCCTGACTGAAGTGCTGTATTTAGGACAGTTTATATCAAAAGATGGGAAGTGAATAATACCAGAGAGAGCAGCAGCGGTGCGCGCAGTAAGCAAACTAAATATAGTGAATGAAATGCAAACGTTTTTGGGCATGTGCAATTACTGTCTTGCCTGGATACTAGACTACGGAGCATACACAAAACCCTTTTTGCACACACTGAAAATGGCACAAAGAGAAAACAGAACATTACTGTGGATCCCAGAAATGAGCACAGCTTTTGACACACTCAAAAAAGTTAATTTCAACAGCACCCGTTTTAGCAACCCCGATTATGACTGTGAGTTCTACCTAATCTCACACTGTAATGGAACGCTGATGACAGTGGTGCTAACACGAAAAACATCACTAGGGCACAAGCCTCTAGCATACTACATAGGAACACTTGACGCTGTAATGCAAGGACACTTCGCATGCGAACAGGCTCTCACAGCCACCGCGTTTGCGATTGAGAAAAGGGATGTTCAGTGACACTGTTCGTTGAGCACTCACTGTTTGCCATTCTTGAGAGAGCACAATCCACACTGACAACACAGAGAGCCACAGCCTATGAAATAATTCTGTCCAGTGCAAACATACATATAGTAAGGTGTAAGACAGTAAACCCAGTCACGTTCCTTACTGAAAACTGCACTGTAGAAGATATGCAAAGTCATGACTGCGCCACATACAAAGGAGAGGATGATGACATGCCCAAAGCAAATGAGAATGCCCTAGTGGAAGGGGAGGTCGACTTTCTGGACGGGCCAGCGTCAATAAACTCAGAGACAGGGGAAAAACATGTAGGGGCAGCAGTAGTAAGAATGGAAAATGGAGAATATGAGACAATAGTATAGAAGAGATTCTTACTACACTTTTCAGCCCAATCAGCAGAGCTGGTAGTCCTAATTGAGGCATTACACACAGCAAAAGGATGCACAGTTACCATTTATACAGACTCAGCTTACATGACTACTGCAGTGCACAGACGATTGTTATGTTGGGAGAGGAGAGGGTTCAGGAGAGCAGACAGGACCCCAGTGCAACATGCTGAGTTTTTGAAAGAACTTATAGAAGCAGTAACAGAGCCAACAATAGTAGCTCTTGTTAAGTGCCAAGCCCACACAAACAACAATGACATCATCTCTTTGGGCAATGCGGCAGCAAATCATGCTGACAAAGAGGCAGCCTACCTAGGAAGGGAAGCACAAGGAGAATTCATAATAAAAGGATGTAGAGGAATACATAGATGAAGGGAACAACTCAATGTCAGTGTCACAAATAATAGATTTGTAAAAAAGGGCACCAGTTGAAGAACAAAAATGATGGGCAAAAAGAGGATGCATACAATCACCCACTGACCTCTTCTGGTGGCAAAAGTGTACAGGTAAATAAGTAATGCCAGTAGTATTATTACATTTAGCATTCCAACAATTGCACTTCCCCGCACATACAGCAAAACAACACATAGCAGCAGACATCCAAGAAAAATGGTTCATGCCATCGCAGGAACATGTGGCAAAGCATAACGTGTCAAACTTATAATTCAGGAATTACTTTGAGAACACTGAGAGGAACACTGCCCCGCCCCAATGGATTGCATATTGACTCTGCAGACATGAGAGAGTGGTGTAATGGAGCACAACATCTGATTGTGGTGGTCTGCCCCTTTTCACCTTGGGCGGAAGCAGTACCCTGCGCCCACCTGGTTGAGAAATGCACAGCTAAATTCTTAGTGAGAGAGGTTTTTCCCGATGGGGGATCTGTGATGTCATACAGTCCGACAACGGAACGCACTTTGTCAACAACTTGTTTGAAAGCGGTAACTGCAATGCTGGGGATCACCCAAAAATTTTGTTCGTATTATCACCTCCAAGCAAACAGGATTTTAGAAAAAATCAATGGCCTCCTTAAGAGCAGATTGTCTAAATTGTGCCACACCCTAAAAAAGAACTGGGTGTACTGCTTTCCATTGGCGCTATTTGAACTAAGAAACCAGCCTAGCAAAGACCACCACTTGTCCCCCCACGAGATAGTGACAGGGAGACACATGCATAAACCATAAGAATAATGTCAGATGCAAACAAAACAGCCACAGTATTGGGCGAGGAATTTCAAGAGTACCTAAGAAAACTGACCAGAGCAGCAAGAATAATTGCAACACAGATAGCACCACCATTCACCCGAGATAGTGAAAGTGACACAGTAACTCCGGCAAATGATAGCCCAAATGTCCAATTTATGCCTGGGAAGACGGTATACATTCGACGCTTTGTAAGGCAATGGAATGCTCCAAGATTTCACTGCCCCTACAAGGTTATATACTGTACACCCACAGTGGTAAAGCTGAAGGGGCTGAAATATTGGATTCATTTATCTGACGTGCGGAAAGCACATAAAAGTGTTACGGCTGAGGAGGGAGAAAATGTTGAGGAGAGAACAATGCAAACATATCATCATAAATAATAAAAGGAGGTTATGTAGCATTACTACAACAAAGGAAATACAAATGCTGAAAAAGAAACTGTGAGTTGTAAACACATGAGCAGAACAAGGTGTACAAAATGAAAGAGGATGATATGTATATAAAAGTGAATAAGAGTGACTTAAAATGCAAAATACAAATAAGAGCCACTGAATGATGTAAACATTTTTAAATTGCCTCTCCCTCTTCTTTGACTTTCGTCCCCTGTACTTTTCTGGCATCTTTTTCTCTCTTTTCCGTTAGGTTCTCTCTTAGATTCATTTCCTTTGGTTTATGCAATATAAATTATTAATTGCACAAATGCATCTGTGAAAAGAGATTGAACATGGAAGTAAATGTGCATATGATCTTAACCCAATTGTATCTCACTCTGTAGGCACAAACATGGCAGAAACAAGGGCCCTTGATGCCAGCGACTCTACTATAGATAGCAATAGGAGAACTATCAGTAGCACTAGTATGTACTCCTATGAGTGTGGGATTGGTTTTACTGTAATTTTGTTTTTCTCATTGTTGTTTTGCCTGGTACTATACTGGGCAATTTCTTTCATATCTAGAGATATAAAAGAGGGGGGAGCAGGAGTAAAGCTGATACAAGAAGGTTCCCACCTGATATGGAATGGTTTAAAGCTAATCTGGGCCCGCAATGCCCCTACAAATCTCACCACCTTGTGCAAGAATAAAGCTGTCAGAGCCCCACTGTTGAACTATTCCATAGCTGACTATTATGAACATTAATTCAACGTGTATGACATGAATGACCCCCATCCTGATGACACACATTTTCATATGACAACACCTTTACAACCACACAGGCTACCTCAGGCAGCGATTACGTAAAGGATGAAATGCAGACCCCCGTTCTGAGGAGTGACAAAATGGATGGGCAACAAAATGATGGGTTGGGGCGGAGGTGATTACCGGGATATTCCCAATCCAATACGAGGAACTAGTAGAGATCGAAATTGGTCCAGGGGGGAGCAGACAACATAAAAGTGGAGCAGAACAAAAAAGGTATGATGAGTATCAAGGCTTAGGGTTAGACACAATAGAAGATCCACAACATCCACATCAATCTAACAAATGGTACACAGACATGAGCACAATGGCAAAGCAGACTACCAATGAAAGCTGCTATGTGTGCTCTTTGATCCCCCATGCCTCGGGAACACCTAAAGTGTTGTTACCCCAAGAGGCGCCTATTGCGTAATCCCAGTGTTTGGTTCATCTTGCACTCTGTCAAATTAAAAGCACCTATCAAAGCACACACTGTTACCTTAAACATGCTACAAAATTATAAAAACTGTAATTCAAAACAACAAGGATTAATATGCATCGAGGAGCCTTTTTTTGTAATTTAAGGGACAATGTTTTCCGACAACAACATGGCATGTTGAGCAAATAACGTGAAAGGCAGAGGTGCTGCAAGGACTGTCAGATGAAAAGTTACAATGAATCGACAGCACATGCACTCCAATCTGGTCTCAGCACATCACCAAACTAACGTGGATTACAGCTCTCAAGAAACCGATCAAGGTGCAAAGCAAAATACTATATGAACTGTGCTTCCATGGAGAAGGAAAAATGCCCCTGGGCACAAACAAGAACTGTAGAAAAACTGTCATTATTCTAGACATGAAAAAAGGAACAGCAGTTTTAATGGACTCTTAATCGGTGTGTGGTAAACAGGTCTATTTGTACCTTCCACAGTCATGGAGGGGAACCTGCACCCTGGCAATGCTGCACTCAGCCCTGATGCTGATACCGAAAGCCACATCCAAGGGGAGAGGTCACCAGCAATGATGTCCCAGGTGCCCCCGTCAACAACTGAAGAACCCCCTGTGTATAACGTTGTCGGGGTGATTTCCCGGGGGCCCGCAGAGCCGTCCGTGGACCTCCGGGGCTGGAGAGGCCCCAACTCCTCCCATGTCCCAAAAGGAGTATGCAACACACACAAAGAGCAAAGTAATTACTGCTGTTTATTAGAGAAACGTCAGGGATATGCTCAGACCGTATGCATCTGGAGAGGCTCTCATCGTTAGTGGGCCCTTTTTACAGCAGTATGATGCGCTACGTCACCTGGGAAAATCATCACAAAACCTATCGCCACTTCGGGTTGGTTCCCCGAGTGGTAGGGTTAGTATAGTTACCCTATAGGAGGAAATGTTAGTGGATAAGGACGGGTCAGGTGGAACACTTGGGCTGTCCCTAACAGTTGCTACATTTGAATTGTTACAAGGGGACCCTTGGAATTGGCTAAGAGTGATGGCGTCAGTGATGAGCCCCTTGTGTTCTGATTGGTTCTCCTGCGAGCCTCCAAGCCTGGGACCATCGCCGTTCCCAGCTCATGGTGCACCTGACATTAGCAACAATGTGCAACTATGTCTTTGTGATAAACAATCGACAGGTCTACTTACGGGCTGGTGTGCATGTCTTTCACATCGCTGTAGGTGTCCAACTTGTTGCTTCGTTGTTGCAGATTGTGTCCCAGACATGGGACCCCGGCGGTCCTCTGTCTCATGAGCTTGGCACCTTGTCAGTTCGGCTTGGTCACATGTGGGGAGACCATAGCTGGAGTAGAATTATGAGCATTAAATTTTGTATTCTGCCTCTGAGGGCTTGGCACCTAAAAGTATAACCTTGGCGCTGGGCGCGCAGCATGCGGGTCGCAACATCGTGGCCTTGGCTGTGGTCTCTCGTTTGGGTGCTCGTTCTGCATGGTCAGCACTTGCATTTTCGTTCTGGGAGGATTTTCATTTGCGAGGCTCCTGCCTGGGGACTCTTGCTTGCGGCCTACTTGGGCCTAGTTTGTGGGTGGCGGTACATAATCCATACTATGGAGGTCGTGGGGTGACAGAGTGTCATACTCAGCATTATATACATGGTGGCATCTTCATAGTGATAGGTAGCGAGATAGGTAGATAGCGAGAAAGCATCAGCAAGCATATACACAAGCTCTTCAGGCGTCTTGCATTTCTGCAGTGCTGTAGAAGGCCTATGTGAAAAATAACAACGATGCATGTCCGTGGGTATGTCAGTCCGCTACGTCATAGCACTGAGTATATTCTTCGTGTGGGTTGGTGTGTGAGTGACCAGTGTGCATGGAGGCACGTGTGCTCTTGTCTGTTGGCTATGTCATAATGGTATCTCTAACAATGGTGATTTTCGTGGTTGGTGTCTAATCGAGCTGTTCCATAGCACATGCGTCGGCTTGACTAGGGTGTGCTAGTGGGAATGCTCCTTGTATGTGTATGCCTTTTAAGCAGGATACTTTGTCATCTGATAAGGAAGGGAATTGTTTGAACTCCTCTCGTGGGGGGTGCTTGGCTCGTGATCCCCTAGGCCATGGTCTGGATGAGACTGGGGGGAGGGTGTTATCCCATTCTCCCACTTCAGTCCCCCCTCTGGTCGACTTGTCGACCACAAAATGATCCATTTTCTTGTCTCCGCGTACCCTCCATATTTTCGTTATTCCAGCCAGGTGTCCATAGTGTTGGACATGATCTTCAAATGACCAATACATATAGACGCAGCCACCACCAGGTTTTGCAGTATACCCACTTTCCAACATAGCTCTTTGGGTTCCTCAGGTTTTCTATCTTCACAGATGGTGGGTCCAAGTGGTTTTCTAGTATTTACTTGCGTAACCTTTCTGTTTCTTTTATAATAATGTCTGTGTGTTTGTCATAATCAGCTGGTAGTGGGGCGTGCATGCCGATCATTTCCATCATTTCGTACGTTATTCGTGCTGTTCTTGCTTTCCATAACCTCATTCCAAGCAATACAGCTATTCCCGATATTATACATCCTACTATTATTTTCAATCCATCTGACAGCCATGAAGGCATCCATGACCATAAAAATGAAAACCAGCTGCCGTCTTTCTTCACTCCTTTGGCTTCTTCTACCATTTTTGAGTGCATCATGGCGAGTTGTGATACTTCCTCAGTAAGTGTTGCATTGTCCGCGTCGTTAGCGGGTATGAATGTGCAACATGATTTTCCAATTTTTGCACAAACTCCTCCTTCCATTGCCGTGAGGAGGTCCTGTACATATCTATTCTGGGGTGCTACCATTCGCACTGCCCTCAATTCTTCTTTTATTGCATTAAATCCATTGACAGTTGAATTTATTGTCATCATTAGTTCCCATCAGATTATTTGAAGCCATTTTGCATTTGCATATGCTTGCAGTCCTGGATGTATTATTGAAGAGAAGACATTGCTGCTCTGCTGAACAGTCTGTGTCCTGCAGGAATGTCACTTAGTACTGTTTCCGATCTTCCCCACAGGTAGTTTTGCGTCAGTGGTTCTCCTTGTCTTTTCACTCTTGACAATATGTCTGTGTCGTTTCTTCCTGCACCGTCTTCAATCGTCACAGATCTTCTCCTCCTTTTGTTCCCTTCGTCCATTTTAGGGAAGTTGGCCAAGTTGACATGTTTCTGAGGCACAACCAGAGATGGTACGTTGACGTCTACCATAGTGCATATTCCATTCCAAGATGGTGGTAAGCTGTGGTATGCCTTATCTCTGCAGGCCCAATAGTGGTCCATTAGAACTGCTGTGCCGGTACTCCCCTCAGGTATCAGTACTGTACTTATACAATTGTCGTTACTTCCAACATCAACATCGCCAGAGTGTTGATAGCACAGCGTTGGTGCAGTTAGCGGTAGTATAGTTATTGGGTCTTCGTCTTTCTCCAGCCATGTTAATAGTTTTACGCTCTTTACCTATTCTGTCCAGCATTTGTGGTTCTTTTCATTTATGCTGGCCACATTTTCATTTGCGGATGTTACCATATTGCTCCCCACAACTCCCTCTGTGCTTCCATCATTCGTATATATCTTCCCATATATTACTATGAGTGGTCTTTCCCAGCAACCTGGCTCACCAGCAATTTTGCTTGCATACCAATCGCACGGAAAGTATTTTAATGTAACTTTCTTCGTTTCCCCTTTGTCAGGACCATCCGTCACATACCAGAACCCTTCAGTATGTTGGCGGTAACTATTGTACATTATAAGCGTTTTAATGAAGTTATTTTCATATGTATGAGTCCCTTGTCTTCCAATGCAACATTACTACGTTTCCTTGAAATCGTCCTTTTGTTTGGAACATCGCCAGATATATCAGACATTCTACTGTTCTTGCTGGCACTTCAGTATCTACAAATGTCCTTGGTGTGCTTATGGCGTATGGGATCAGCGAGCACATATAGCAGTTGTCGTTAGTCGTCTGCTTACCAATTTGGGACATGTGCTGATACCACATGTTATTTGAGACGTGTGCGGATGCTGTGATGTATGTGTCCACCCCATTGTTATCCATAGAGGTACTACGCTTAACCCTGTTCCCATTATCTCTTGTTTTACTTGTACCACCTGACACCATACCTGTTGCAGCTGTGGGATGGGGTAAATTAGTTTTGGGTGCAGCCATAACATTATAAGCATAGTGTGTCTGCCAGACAGAGGCAGCCAATAGTCCAGTGATAACCAACACACCTATTAATTTTATTACAATAGCTAATATCACTGGCATTTTTCTCTTACCTTTGCTGCGGTCCTGCAGCTTATTGTCTTTGACGTTATAGTTGCCCGCCTGAAAATTACTAAAAATAAGCATTAATGTTGTTAGTATATTGGTTTTTATTCAAGCTCTACCTATCAAGTAGTCGTTTAATGCCCAGGCGAAAAGCTGTTCCCACGCTAATCTCAGTGACCTATCTCTCAGAGCTGGTAAGTGCTCGTGGAGATGTGGGAATGATTGTTCTATGGCCAAAAGGAATGCGTTGTAATACACACATATCCTCCTATTTTTTAGTTATTTTGGTCTTTTTATAGCGTATATAAATTGGTGTGACAGTGCTTCAGGGGTGTTGTCGTCTGTGGGTAGCATTTACCCCTGGGCAAAACGCAACATTAGTTTCTTCACTTTTCTTTATACATAAACAGTAATGCATGGTGCCTGCATGTGCCAAACAAAAAGAGAAAGAGAACATGCACGTCGCTACAAGTTTTGTGCAATGTGACAATTTGCTAGGCAATGTCCTTCATTTGGGTAGTAGCATGGGCGGGGCTGGGTGGGGCAGTGTGTTGTTTGCTCTGTGATCTCGTTACCATGGGGTGGGCTATGGGAAATTGTTCATTTGAGTCTTTGGTAGTGTCTGTTATTTGGGAGGGGATAGGGGCTTTATTGAAGTTGTTGTTTGTTGCTGTTGCTGTTGTGTTGTCTTCTGTTGCTGTTGCGGTGGCCCAGTTGTCAAATCAAGGGCGGGTCTGACCTTTGTAGGGCTTGACGTCATGCAGGTGATTCCAGACATGTTTATCTGCCAATTTAACTGTTCTAGGAGCTACTGCTTCCACCAGGTGGGACCCCATAAATCTGGGGCTGTTCCACCTTCTTTTAAAGTTACGGAGGAGAACGCTGTCTCCCTCCTTAACAGTCCAGTTTAGTGGTTGTTCCTGTTCCTCGTTTATATCTTCTTGTTGGGTGATTTTCGACCCGCCCTGCGTCGGCTCGAGCTGTTGAGAGATAAAGGCGACACTAATAATCAAGGAAGACACATATTCATACATGATGATTTTTACACTGCAAATGCTGCGGCGGCCAGGCTCTGGTCGCAAGGGAAGTGACCTAACATTACCGGGTCCAAGTGTCCGCTGTAAAATGCTACAGGTTTGTGTCCAATGCTTGTTTTTTGTGTCAGTACTGCCTTCATTACTGCTGAGTCGCAATGTTAGAAAATGAAAAATTGATACTCAGAGTTTGGGGTGGCCAGTACTGGTGCTGTTGAGATAACGTGTTTTAATTCATCAAATGCCTCTTTCATTTCTCTTGTCCATCCCAAATTTTGTATCCCCTTTCCGTGCTTCCTGTAGTTGCATATGCCCAGAAACTGCTGTAGTTCTCTCACTGTCTGTGGTTGTGGTGTGTTTGTTATGGCTTGTGCCCTTTGTGGTGCAATGTTCCTTCCATGCTGTGAGATGAGCTGACCAATGTAGAGCAACTGTTCTCAGCTAAGACCGTAAGAATTTTTACTGAGTCCCTGCTACACCTCTCTTCTGTGGTGCTGCAGATGATTATGTCATCCACATATTGCAGCACCGCACTCTCCATCTCAATGTTTCCCAAATCCATTTGAATCACTCTGTTGAAGATGGATGGCGACTCACAGTACCGTTGGGGCAACCTTGTGTGTTTCCATTTTGTGTTGCAGTATGTGAAGCTTGTCAGGTCCTGTGAGTCTGGGTGCAGCGGTATCGAGAAAAAAGCATTTTCAAGGTGAATCACAGTAAACCGTGATGCATCTGCAGAGTATGGTGGCTGGGTTAGCTGCTATGGGGTACTCTGCCTCTACAATGTGGTTCAAAGGTCTTAGGTCCTGGATAAAACGCCAAGACCCCCCCTTTTGCTTTGCGCACAGGGAACACAGCTGTGTTGCATGGTGATTCTGATGGTACTAATATACCATTGTTTATTAGGGCTGTTATTGTTTCATATATGCCCTCATCTGCCTCTTTTGATAGTGGGTATTGCTTCACCCTCGGTAGCATTGCTCCTTTTTTAGTTTTATTTTTACTCCTCCAATGCTTTTGATGCAGCCAACGTCATATGGACTGGTGGTCCACAGCGATGTTGGTACAGCTGCCATGTCTTCCTCCTAAAATGCCACTGGCGTAGGGGCAGGTGCCTCTAGGGCCAAAGCCATTTTTAGTTGTACTTGCTTGTATGTCACTTTCAACCAGATGTTTATGCGCATTCCAAACACGATCTCTCCCTCTCCATTGTCGTCTGAAAAGAGCTCCTCATCAGATACCTGTGTAAGTCTGCACCCCTCTGCCAGTGCTATTACAGCTCTCCAGGCCCTCCCCTCCCTGTCTTGGCCGTGAACTGCAATGTAGTCTGCAGTAGCCATAATGCTCTCTATGTTCACTAAAATCATTTTTCCTTCTTTTTCACTTGCTGGTGTCTCTGGTCTGAATAGGTAAGCTGTTGGCCTCCTCCAAATTTTGCCCTCAATGCCGGACAACCATGCTATTGCCATGTCTGTCCCATATTGGAAGAGGTCTCCATCTACTGGCTCAGCCCGGGCCACTGTTCGGCCACAGTACGCCTGCAGTATTTGTCATGCTGTGAGCATGTTAATGCCTGGTGTAGAGCAAATTATGCCCTTCTCCGTAAAGGAGATGGTCATATTCAACCTGCTCATTATATCCCTTCCGAGTATGTTTATTGGTGACTGCTTCGAGTACACAAGCGGAAGAGACATTTTTCTGTCACCTATCGCCACCTGTATGCGTGGTTCCTCCGCACTATTAGGTGTGACCGATAGGATGGGACACATCAAAGACATCTGTGGGCTGTCCTATTGTGGATATAGTGACTGACCGCTTCCTGTGTAAGGGTTGTGGCCCAATATTGTCACCTTACCTAGCTGTGTCTGTTGTAGGGGCGCATCAGTTGTTGCTACTACATTGTCCTGTATTTGTGTGAGCTGCTGTACCAGTTGATCTTGAACTTGTTGTGTTGTTATCACCTGTTGCTGTGGTGGTGTGTATGTCTGTACCCGTATCTGTGCTGTAGTGGTGCCTGCTGTATTTGTGGTTGTTGTATGTATGCTAGTGTTTGTGCCTGGGGTTGTTGCAGTGGCACTTGTTGTTGTGGTAGGCATTGCTGTGCTTCTTGTTGTTGTTGGTAAACTTTTTGTTCCCCCATCATAGGCCCTTGTTGCACCTTTTCACCCCATGCTACTTGTGTTTGTCTCATCCTGCAAGTGCGTGACATGTGTCCCACCATCCCACATATCCAGCATATTGGTGGTTCCCTGGCCCGCCATGGGAAACCCCCGTGTTGTCTTGATATCCTTGCTGTCCGTTTGGGTAGTAGCCCCGGAACCCACCCCCTTGTTGTTGTGTGGGCAGGCTGTATCCCCTCCCTCTCATCATGCCGCCCCTCCCCTGCAGTTGTTTAAATACCCATTTCCCATCTGCATATATCCTCCTCTTGTGTATGCCGTGTATGGTGGGGGCGGGGGCATCTGTTGTGTTATTATTTGTGCTGGCTGCTGTAGTTGTGCCGCTTGTTGTTGTGTTGTGTCTAGTGCAGCCGTAACCTGTGTAGGGGCGGGTGTAGTTATTAGTGCTCCTTCCATGGCATATTTTGATAATTTCTTCTGTACCAATTTTGCCTCCTCTGCCTTCTTATCTTCCTCCTTTTGTTTCATCTTTTCTTGCCACATCCTGCAGTGGTGAACTATAGTTAGTTGTATTTCTGGCCAGGCCTTAACTTCCATTCCCACTATTTTCTTCAGCTGCCTTTGCACTTGGTCTGGGAGTCCTTGTATGAATATATGGTAGAAAATTGCTAGTGTGTTGTCCCATGGCTCCTACGTTTCCAGGCCCCACTTCTCCTTAATTTCCTGGATTTAATCAACAGGATCTTCATTCTCATGCATTTTGCATGACGTTATTGCTCCTATGTCTGACGTGTCTGGGTACTGGACCCTCAATGCCTGCCACAGGGCACGTCTGCAGTTAGAAAATGGTACTCCATCATGTGACGTGTCTGTTGTTGTAAACCCTGGGAAGCCCGCCCTTTTCCAAATGTCATCTGCAGCGTCCCCCAGTATTGAGATCAGGAGCCCCTTGACGTCCCCCACCGCTAGCTTTTGCCCCGCAGTGTGTTTTTCCATCTCATATATCCAATTCCCAGCTCCTTCACTTAATGATGGAAGTCTGCATTTTATGTTCTCTTTATCGGCATGCTTCCGGGGGACATACTGTAGTCTGGCCCCTCCCCTTTCCAGAAGTGGCATTAAATTGTATCTCCTCATTTCCCCCAGTGCCCATGGGGTTATGTCAGTGTATTCGTCCTCTTCCTCTGTGTCAGGTAACTCTGTAGTTATATCAATATTACAGTTGTTTGTTCTGTCATCCCCTTCATCTTTCCTCCCTCTCTTGTTACCCTTTTGTCTCACCGTGGGCGTGCTTGCCTGTTCTTCCTGCCTGCGTCCTGGGAGGTCCCTAAATCTGCCAACATATGGGGTGTGCGCAGGGTTGGGTGTCAGTGGGCGTGGTGTTAGTAGGCGTGGTGTTTGTACTGGTGTCAGTGTTAATGGTTGTGGCGTTATCCTTGCTACCTCTCTTGCCTGTGCTTCACCTATGTTTCCTTCTTCACTTCTTCCGCATGCCCATGGTGACTCGCAGTTAGTGCATATAATGTACAGTTTATCTAAACTCTCCCTATTGCCATCTCTTCCACCTTTCCCCAAACATTCTTCCTCCTCGCTGCAAAATCCACCAGGAAAAGACAATCCCCACTCTGTTCTTTCCCCCCCACTGTTACCGTCCTTAAATATATTAAGTCCACTTGCTTGTGCTCACCTCCTTTAACAGTTGCCCCCTGTGATGACGTTGTAGCCACCTCTGAGTCCTGGCGTGTGTATATTTTTACTCTGTGCTCCACTCTCCTGTCTCCTGTCTCCTCTTCCTTTTTTCCCATTATTTCACCACCTATTTCCGCACTCTTTCTGTGTAGTTCTTGCAGTACCTCTGTACTTACCTTTTCTAATATCCTCTCTTCTTCTTCTTTTCTCCCCATTTTCCCCCTTTTTAGTATGCTTTCTATTACTTTACCTTCTTCATACCTCCTGGCACTTTCAGATAGTATCTTCCTTTTCCACAGTTCCATTTCCCTGTCCTTTTCTTCCTCCTTCTTTTTCATTTCCTGTAGTTCTGCGCGTGACACCCTTTCTGCTATTGCCCTTATCCGCTCCGCCTCCTTCTTCCTTTCTTCTCCTTGCTCCTTTATCCTCGCCTGTTCATCTCTACTCTCCTTTCTTTCCTTCTTCCTTCCTCGTGTTTCTTGCTCAAACTGTCTTATCAGAGCGCTTCGTACTTCTCTTAATTCAGCCAACCTTTCCTCCAACATTTCTTCCTCTACCTATGACAGTTGGCCTTCTCTTGTCTTACTCACCTCAGTCCCTGTCTGTGTGTTGTTCATTTCTTCCTTGTTCACCTTCCTCACTGCGTCCTCTTCTTCCCCTGTCAGCGTCACTCAAAGCTTTAGGAGCACCTGTGCTGCTATCCATTCATCTGGCCCTATGTTTGCGATGTGTTCCCCACTTTTCTTCCCTCCCCCGTGCCTGCCTGTGCGGTGTTTAAGTCCATCGTGCCCATCACCGCCACCCCCTTCTGGTAGCTGTCTGTAGGGGTGTATGGTGGGGGACTGTACGATGGGTTTGAGTACCCCTCAGCTGCTGTTAATTATTGTCTTGCAGCTTCTCTTAATTCTGTTACTGGGTACAACCCTCCTTGTTCCTTCTTTACTACCTTTTCCAGAGGTGTATCATCTGTTCCTTCCTTTTTCACCTTTGCTTCTGATACTGTAACATATCCTTCTTTCTCCTTCTTGCTCTCTTCTATGCATAGTGCATTGCTGCTCACCGTGTCCACACCCCTCCGTTCTCCTTCCCCTCTTTACCCTCCTTCGTTTCTTTGCTCCCTTTCTCCTCTGTTGCCTCTTCCATAGTAAACATTCCCATTGCTCCTGGCCTGGCTCCCTGGAACATCTTCCATAAGTTAAACATCTCTATTTGGTGAGCTAATTTCTTTCCTTTGTACGTGTTGTGTATGTATGTCAATAGCGAGTGTTGGGCGTATGAGTCAAAGCTGCCGTTAGGCGGCCACAGTGTTAGTATTTTGTTGTCTGTCCCTTTTATTCAGTCAATGCTGTATTTTATCATGTTCTCCTTATGTGGTGATAGAGACGTGCAAATGTGCTGATGGGTTGTATTTAAAGCGTTCCCTCTCACTCCAGACCCCAACCCATAGTATGTGGCCATGTTAAAGTTTTCTTTTTCCCAACATCAATCTTCTTTACCTGGCCCCGTAAACTGGGGACTTCCGACTGTCCGCTGAAAAGTAATACAATTGTAAATATACAGTTCCTTCTCCTTTATTATTTGTCCCCCTTGATGTCACTAGTATGGCCCCCTGTGGCCGTGGCGCACGAAGCCCCCTGCGGCTGCGTGCCCTGTGTGGCATGCTTTTACAGCCGCCCCACCTTTCCTTCTTCGTCAAACCTCTCCCTCCCCTTTTTCAACCCCCTTGCTGAGTGTGACGGGTGTTCTCCGTGCGGGGCCACCTCTCCCCTTTCCGCCCCTCCCTTATCGAGAGTTGCCGGCGTTCTCCGTGCGCGGCCTCCTCACCTCTCCTATCCTGCCCTTTCCCACTTCCTATCCCCCGGCCACCCCTTTATCAATACGAGATGGTTGCAGTGTCCTATACAAGCCCTACGGGTGACATCACCAACTTCTGCAAACTATTACCGGTAAGAAACCTTTATAATATCAAAAGCGCGCAATATGTTTTAACCCTTTTGTCCCCCGTAGACCCCACAGCTGTCTTCCAGCTTCAACTGGAGCAAGGTAATACACAATAAACTCTTACAATCGGGCTGCGCACACTGCGTCACCTCGCGTGTGCTACGCCCCCATCTCTCGGGGAGCTTAACCAGCCAATAGTCTTCTGCACTCGGGAACAAAAACTGGTTACCTCCTGCAGGGAAACTTCATCTACCTAACGAGCTTCAACACTCAATTAGTAGGGATCCTCGTCTACTCATTGTTCTATAACGCCAATTCATAGGAAAGCCACACTCCTCCTCTACAGGTGCCCGTGATCTGGACAAATCAGTGCCTTCTAACAACCACACGTGGTACCTTTTGGCTCCACCCAATTCACTTTGTGACATGGTAGAAGACGGCCCTCGTGCCTGTCCAGCTACCGCTCACTCCTCTATCATCATTTATTAAACAAATCTTCTGCAACACACTGTAAACACCTCCCGCCACCCTTTTCACAATTCCTCCCCCCTTCCACACAACATTACATTGCTTGTTGGGTGCGTCATACTCACCAAGTCCTCGTGAGCCGGGGCCGCTCAACCGCGTGCACCCCTCCAAAACAGCTCGCCACCTCCTCTCGTCTGGACCACGTCTGGACACTCGCCAATCGCGGGCGGGATACTTCTCAAATCGGCTCTCGAGGGCCAATATCCGGATTGCGCTGTCCGGTCTTCTCGCAGTTCCGCGATGGTCCTGTAGTCCTCAAAGAGGGAAACGGCAGAGGGTGCCGCGCTGCCGGGTTGCCTCGTTGCAAGAGCCTTGGAACAATGCTCTCGGGATAATAGACCTCAAACAGATCTCAGCAGTGCCTCCAACTTGTCGGGGTGATTTCCCGGGGCCGGCAGAGCCGTCCGCGGACCTCCTGGGCTGGGGAGGCCCCAACTCCTCCCGCGTCCCAAAAGGAGTATTAGACACACACAAGGAGCAAGGTAATTACTGCTGTTTATTAGAGTAACGGCAGGGATACGCTCAGACCGCATGCATCCGGAGAGGCTTTCATAGTTAGTGGGGCTTGCAGGCCCTTTTTACAGCAGTATGACGCGCTACTTGTGTCACCTGGGAAAATCATCACAAAACCTATCGCCACTTCGGGTTGGTAGGGTTAGTATAGTTACGCTATAGGAGGAAATCTTAGTGGATAAGGACGGGTCAGGTGGTACACCTGGGCTGTCCCTAACAGTTGCTACATTGAAATTGTTACAAGGGGACCCTTGGTGATTGGCTAAGAGTGATGGCGTCAGTGATGAGCCCCTTGTGTTCTGATTGGTTCTCCCACGAGCCCCAAGACTGGGACCATCGCCGTTCCCAGCTCGCGGTGCACCAGACATTAGCAACAATGTGCAACTATGTGTTTGTGGTAGACAATGGACAGGTCTGCTTACGGGCTGGTGTGCATGTCTTTCCCATCACTGTAGGTGTCCAACTTGTCGCTTCGTTGTTGCAGATTGTGTCCCAGACGTGGGACCCTGGTGGTTCTCTGTCTCGTGAGCTTGGCACCTTGTCAGTTAGGCTTGGTCACGTGTGGAGACCGTAGCTGGAGTAGAATTATGAGCATTAGATTTTGTGTTCTGCCTCTGAGGGCTTGGCACCTGCAGGTATAACCTTGGCGCTGGGTGTGATGCTGGAAATGCATCTGAGGGACAGGGCCTCCGTATCCTTGTCCTTTACGGCTTTTTATTGTGTGTTATGTAGTGTTTTCTGCACAGGAGTTCATGTGGGACCTCTGGTGGTTCAGCTCTCTCTCTTTTGGTTTGGTGAACGGACCTGTGGGATACCCTTATGGCACCCATGGGTGGAGGTACAACCCTGTGCCCCTAGTGTATGTTTTTGGGCACCTGTGGGTGGCCCGGCGAGCAGGGTATGGGCTGGTGGCAGCTCCATGCTGAAATTGACAGGCGCGCGGAGTATCCTCCATTTTGGGATACCCCGGCCCTGCCATTGGGATCCGTTGATCCCTGATGGAAAACAAGATGACCCCTGTGGCCTCTTGCTTTCTATTACCCATTACCTTGTTTTCACAAAGTCCTGGGAAGCCCTGACTCTGTCCCTTCCCCCTGACTGGCTGTTGGGTGGAAGTGCCATATATGGTGTTGTTGTGAAGGCCCGGCCAGACTAGCTGGGGCCTTCCCGATGTTGTATGTTGTGGGTACCTCATGTGGGTGGGACCTGGGTGAATAGAGTGTGTGACGAATATGCATTCTGTGTTGTGGGTGTCTAGTATCTGGTGGTTGACACAATGACTGAGACAACCCTGCCCGAAACCGGTATGAATGCGGCTTGGAGTGTTGAATGGCTCAGTACTTGTCCCAATACACATAACATGTTGTGAGTGTCTGGAGAGAAGTGAATGGCCTGAATACCTTGTGTGCCTGATTGTCTGCCTGCCTACATGAATGCCCATAGTCGTGATTGGATGCTTGAGTGTGAACCAGCGGAATGAATGGGAGATCAACAGTACATCCGGGGACCTCTCACTGCTAGGAATCGTGTTCAGAAGCTGAAGTCCACTACGACGAGTAACTGGAATAACTGACGCTTGACCTTGAAACCCTGCTGGATGAGAAGAAGTGCCGTGGCTCTCCTTCCCAATCTGAAAGCTGCTGTGTTTTCAAGGACTGACCCAGAGAGGACCTGGTAAGGCGCCCTCTTCCCGAGCTACGAGGGACCATCGTGCACAGCTGATCTTTGCCAACGCTCCCTGGTAAACAGACCTTCGACAGGCTGCTGACCCGATACAGTGACTGCTGCGGAACTCCAAGGAGAAGCACCCGGACTGTTGTCCGCCACTGTGGCCGACCGTCGTCGCCGACCTGAGCTGCCGTGCTCCCGTTTGCCTAAGAACTTCAATTGATCATCGGACGCTCTCATCTGCATCGTCACCCGCTTGTCTCCCGCTGGAGAAGGCCCAACCGTTGACGCGCCGAGGAGCATCCACCGGTGGGTTTCCTGCCACCTAAAGACCACAGAGACGCAGACGACTCGGCGCCCTTGCTGGGCCACAGTTCTTCATCATATCTTTGCGGTCCAGTACTATCATCACCAAGGTGCCCCGCATGCCTCTTCCTTGCAGGACGCCAACGCTCTGTCGTCGACGAGCACCGCTAGGAACGAAGCTGCCACTTCCCTGCCATAGTTCACCCTGTTCACCGTCGGACGTTCGATGAGCTGTGACTCCTGCCTTAAAGGGAGGGCACTCAAGAAGGGCCGTCGATTCCCCGACACCGAGCGCCAAGTTCCCCGACACCTCTCGACGATCCGTGGCTCCCGCCTGAAAGGGAGGCACTCAAGAAGGATCGGTCGGCGCATCGTTGGAGAACTCTACTCCACCAGGTACATTGGGGGGGGTAAAACCTTAATAGGAAGAAGTAAGACTATTGAACATTAAATGGACTGGGCTTGTGCTATATATCTTTATTTACAGGTTGCCCAGGTGGGGGGATCTCCACTCAAAATGCGCCTAGCGGTAGGGGTCAGTGTTCTGCCTATTGTTCCAACCATCTTACGTTCCTACCTATCTCTATTGCTGGTTTCCTCGTTATTAATCTGTGTGTCATTTTAACCGTACAGTTGATGCACTTTAATGAGATTTGATAACCTTAGTGGTACCACTTTAGAATTGTAGATATTTATCATTATTGACTTCCGAGTACAAAGTGCGTTATTGTGTTCATGTACATACCTTTGAATAGTAATTATATAAAGACTGTGTTTTCAGTAATACAGTGTTTGCACATTCCTTTGTGGGGGTTCGGGGACTACACTGTACTTAAGAACCAGCCTGCATCAACTCCTGAGAAGCTAGGCCTTGATTGCTCGTCCATTGCTACCTTATAGAGAATCTTGGCTGGGGTCCACTGTGCCTCTCCTCTACCATATAGAGAGCGGAAGTACAGACACCCCCTCCCAGTCTTTACACTGGTGGCAGCGGTGGGATGCTTATGGTTTTAAGACTCAGTGTATAACCGTGCCACTTACAAAATATCCGCACTTTATTAGATTAAGGTTTGGGTTTGTACAAAATAACTGCATTACAAGCAATGGAGTCTATTGAGAATGGTAAATTGACTCGGATGAGCTTAGAGGCTCTCCAGAGTGCTTGTGAAGCCAGGGAGTTAGACTTTGTGGATAAGTCTAGGGCTGAGCTGACAGCTGCCCTGGTGGACTACCAGACCGATGGTGAAACTCTTGATGAGGGGGGGCATGCAACAAATGAGGACTCTGCCCCTGGGGTTTCTACTGAATCTGTTTCTGGGAATGCCGCCATTCCTGCTGCCTCTGTTCCGAACCCCAGCAATTCCTTGGAACTTGAGTTATTAAGGATGAAATTGGCCTTTGAATATCGCAAGTTGGAAATAGATGCTGAGTTTAAGAATGAGGAGTTGGCGCAACAAGTTGAACTCAAGAATAGGGATCTTGAACTCAAAGACAAGGACACTGAATGTCAGAGAATCCAGCTAGAGAAAGCTTGAGTGGAGACTTCAGCAAAACCCAGTGAGAGTGTCAGGTCCCCAGCAACTAAATTTATGAAGGATTTGGTTGGTGTGTTTTCAGAGGGTTCTGATATCCTCCAATGGATTGAAGCGTTTGAAATGGCTTGTGCAATCATGATGTTGACAAAAGAGATTGGGCTAAGTGTTTGCTAAGCAGAGTGCCTCAAACTGGATATGACTGTATTCTGAAGCTGAGTGTGGAAGAAAGGGGTCAGTATGAGTGTATGAAATCTGCTTTGATTGCCAAGTTTGGCAAGATGCCTACTCAATACCTTAAAAGGTTCAGGGATTTTAAGAAAAGAGAGAATGTGTCTTGGGTTGACTGGGTGAGTGCTGCGCACATGAATATGATGGGTTGGATTGATGGTTACAAGGTGAAAACTTTAGTTGAATTGGCCCACCTATTGTTTTTTTAGCATTTATCTGAAGCCTGTTCACTGGAGCTGCTTCAGTATGTTGCTGACCAGAACATTTTGGATCCCTTTAAGCTGGCTAGGTTGGCTGACAAGTGGGTCTCCCACCGGGTGTCGTCTAAGGACTCCAGTGGGAAGGACAAGGACAAAGAAAAAGGGGCCTCTCAGAAAGCGGAGGAGTCCCAAAAGCAGTCACAGTCGAATAAACCCAAACCCTCCTCTCTTAAGACCCAAAAATCTAGTGGGGATAAGTCATCTGTGGGTGGGAATAAGAGTAGTGGTCCACCTGCTGCAAAGCAGGCTCCCGGTGGTTCCAGTACCGTACCCCACACTCCTGGCACTTGATGGGACTGTGGGGCTCTGGATCACAAAAGGGGTGACTCCAAATGTAAAGGTAAGGCACTCGGAGTACAGGCTGTCAGCCTGACCTACCCTTACCCCATGTCTGAGGTGGAGGCCACTGTCCTCCCCTCCTCTACCGGAATCACTTTTGGTGCTCCCGTAGAGATTTCCTTAGTGTCCCTTGGGGCCTGGGACCAGTATGCGGAAGTACTGGTGACTATCCCACAGAACACCCATAGATTTTTGAGAAGTGTCCTCCTGAATGGCCAGCCTTCTACTGGTTTGAGAGACACTGGGCAAGCATGACAGTGGTGGACAGGACCCTGCTCAAGCCAGAGGACTATGCAGATGCTCCTCTGAGAACCACCAGGTTAGCTGGTGGGCCTCCCAAATTATCGCCGGAAGCCCGGGTCACACTTGTAATTGGAGACAAGATAGCAAATCTTCCTGTCCTGGTTCAGGACAACGTCCCTGCTAACATTCTGTTAGGTAATGATCAAGTCGAGTTGGGATTGATCGCGGATGGTCTTCCCATGACTGCTGCTGCGGTCACTAGGTCACAGGTGACACCGGGTCTGGCTGTGAGTCAGGTACTGAGCCGAAGGCGTGGCCTAAGGCACGACGAAGGAAGAGCAAGAAGGCCACCTCTGTGGAGGGAGCTCCTTCTCTTCCTGCTGTTCCTACAGCACCCATTGGGATCCATGCTCCGGACGGGCTGGGTCCAGTGGTAAACCCGTCTCTACTCCTGTGGGAGAAGAGACAGAAGACTCTCCTGTGGGAGAGGTTCTCAACCCGGAGGATCATCCCGATCTTCAATGCTTGTTAGCTGAAGGGGGACCCTCCCGAGCAGACTTCTGTAAAGGACAGAGAGAGTGTCCCTCTCTCGAGGGTCTGAGGAAACAGGCCCTGTCCCAGGCACAAGGAGAAGTGCCTAGGACTTTCCGGATTTATTGGGAGGGTGAGCTCCTTGTTAGTGAGCCCACTAAGCCTGAACCTGGTGCCCTCAAGAGGTTGGTGGTACCCCAGGTTTACAGGCCCTTCCTATTGCAGTTGGCACATGAGGTGCCCTTAGCTGGTCATCTTGGTACCAAGAAGACTAAGCAGAGGCTCTCTGCCCATTTCTACTGGCCTCGGATGGGAGTAGAAGTGGAGTCCCACTGCAGGACCTGCCCAACTTGTCAGTTGTCTGGCAAGACTGGAGGCAGTGTCATTGCCCCACTGCAGCTATTGCCAGTGGTTGGCACACCGTTTGAGAGGGTGGGCATCAACATCGTCAGTCCCCTTGACCCTCCCACGTCAGGTGGACATCAGTTCATCCTGGTTTTGGTAGATCATGCCACCAGGTACCCTGAGGCTATATCCCTTCGGACTGTTACTGCCAAGGTGGTTGCCCGGGCCCTCCTGGGCATTTTCACCCATGTTGGATTCCCCAAGGAGGTTGTCTCTGACCGAGGATCCAACTTCATGTCTAGTTACATGAAAACCATGTGGAAAGAGTGCGGGGTAACCTACAAGTTCTCCACTTCTTACCAACCCCAGACCAATGGTCTGGTTGAGATATTTAATAAAACTCTCAAGGGCATGCTAGGTGCTTTGGAAGAGCCCCTAAGGAGGAAATGGGATCTCCTCCTGCCATGCCTGCTGTTTGCTTACAGAGAGGTACCTCAAGAGGGTGTTGGTTTCAGCCCCTTTGAGTTACTCTTTGGACATCCCGTGAGGGGGCCCCTTGCCTTGATCAGAGAAGGTTTGGAAGCCACCCCTCCCGGTCCCGCCAAGCAAGTGGGGGACTATATGTTAGGCCTCAGACTGAGGATGACACAGATGATGGATCAAGCAACGGCGAATCTCAAGGCCAGCCAGGAATTGAACAAATACTGGCATGACCTTAAAGCATCACAAGTGGATTGGACTCCAGGACAGGAGGTCCTCGTGATGGAGCCTACCAAGCCTCGGGCATTGGCAGATAAATGGACTGGACCCTTCAGGATAATCTCCAAGATGGGCGAGGTCAACTATCTGGTTGACATGGGAATCCCCGGGGTAGCCCCTCAGGTATTCCATGTCAATAGGCTCAAGCCTTTCCACAGACGAGCAGAAGTCTCATGTCTCTTGCTGGCTTCAGAGCAAGAAGAGGATGAGAGTGAGCCCCTTCCTGATTTGCTGCATAGCAACCCTCAGGATGGCTCAGTGGAGGGAGTGCAGCTCTCTCCCAATTTGACAACCGAGCAGCAGAGGGCTTGCATGACTTTGCTCCAGCAGTATGCCTCTCTGTTTTCGCTGACGCCAGGCCTTACACAATGGTGTAAGCACGAGATTGACAATGGTGACAGCGTGCCTGTCAAGAGCAGGAGCAACCGAATGTCAGATACGGTTAAGAACCACATCCAGGCTGAGGTCGCCAAGATGTTGGATCTGGGTGTTATTGAACCCTCAACCAGTCCCTGGTCCAGTCCCGTGGTCCTTGTCCCCAAGGCAAGTTCCCAGGCAGGTACCAAGGATTGGAGGTTCTGTGTGGACTACCGAGGAGTCAATGCCGTCACCAAAACTGACGCGCACCCATTGCCCAGGGTTGATGAGCTCATGGACACCATAGGTGCTGCCAAATTTGTGAGCAACCTTGACCTCACCTCAGGCTATTGGCAAATAGCTCTGACGGACCATGCCAAGGAAAAGACGGCGTTCTCAACACCAGAGGGACTCTACCAGTTTAGGGTCATGCCTTTTGGGTTGAAGAATGCCCCTGCCACCTTCCAGAGATTGGTCAATCATGCTCTTAGTGGGCTGGAAGCCTTTTGTGTGGCTTATTTAGACGACATTGCCGTCTACAGTTCCACTTGGGAAGAGCACTTGACACATCTGGGTAGAGTGTTGCAAGCCTTAAAAAGGGCTAACCTCACTATCAAGGCCACCAAGTGCCAGATATCTCAGGGGAAAGTCACGTATCTTGGTCATGAGGTAGAAGGGGGTCAAATCCAACCTCACCCCAGTAAGGTACAGGATGTGCAGGACTGGGAGACTCCCACTACTCAAACCCAGGTGAGAGCCTTTTTGGGCCTCACCAGGTATTATCGCAATTTCATGGCGGACTATGGAACCATAGCTGCACCACTGACAGCTCTGACTTCACCCAAACAGCCTAGGAAAGTTAATTGGACTGAAGACTGTCAGATCGCCTTTGATGGCTTGAAAGAAAGCCTGTGTCGGGCACCCCTGTTGTGTGCGCCTGACTACAGCCGACCCTTTATCGTCCAGACGGATGCCTGCGACACCGGAATTGGAGCTGTCTTGTCCCAGTTAGATGACAAAGGGAGAAAACATCCTATCATATTCATCAGTAGACAACTCAAGGGTAGAGAACTTAGGTGGGCTACTGTTGAAAAGGAATGTTTTAGTATAGTTTGGAGCCTTAGGCGATTTAGGCCCCACCTTACGGGGTCAACCTTCAAGGTCCAAACAGATCATAAGCCCCTGAAGTGGCTCATGCAGATGAAGGGTGAGAACTCGAAACTGCTCAGGTGGTCCATTAGCCTGCAAGGGCTAGACTTCACCATAGAGCACAGACCAGGGAAGAGTAACGATAATGCAGATGGCCTTTCCAGGATCTATGTTGACCGTCTGGATGAGGGCGATTAGGCACCCTCCACCTCAGTCTGGGGGGGGGCGACTGGGATGCTGGAAATGCATCGGAGGGACAGGACCTCCGTATCCTTGTCCTTTACTGCTTTTTATCATGTGTTCTGTCGTGTTTTCCGCACAGGAGTTCATGTGGGACTTCTGGCGGTGCAGCTCTCTCTCTTTTGGTTTGGTGAATGGACCCGTGGGATACCCTTATGGCACCGATGGGTGGGGGTACAACCCTGTGCCCCTAGTGTATGTTTTTGGGCACCTGTGGGTGGCCCACAGAGCAGGGTATAGGCTGGTGGCAGCTCCATGCTGAAATTTACAGGTGCGCGGAGTATCCTCCATTTTGGGATACCCCGGCCCTGCCATTGGGATCCGTTGATCCCTGATGGAAAACAAGATGGCCCCTGTGGCCTCTTGCTTTCTATTACCCATTACCTTGTTTTCCCAAAGCCCTGGGAAGCCCTGACTCTGTCCCTTCCACCTGACTGGCTGTTGGGTGGAAGTGCCATATATGGTGTTGTTGTGAAGGCCCGGCCAGACTAGCCGGAGCCTTCCCGGTGATGTATGTTGTGGGTACCTCCTGTGGGTGGGACCTGGGTGAATAGAGTGTGTGACGAATATAAATTCTGTGTTGTGGGTGTCTAGTATCTGGTGGTTGACACAATGACTGAGAGAACCCTGCCCGAAACCGGTATGAATGCGGCTTGGAGTGTTGAATGGCTTGGTACTTGTCCCAATACACATAACTTGTTGTGAGTGTCTGGAGAGAAGTGAATGGCCTGAATACCTTGTGTGCCTGATTGGCTGCCTGCCTGCATGAATTCCCGTAATCGTGATTGGATGCTTGAGTGTGACCCAGCGGAATGAATGGGAGATCAACAGTATATCTGGGGACCTCTCACTGCTAGGAATCGTGTTCAGAAGCTGAAGTCCACTACGATGAGTAACTGGAATAACTGATGCTTGACCTTGAAACCCTGCTGGACGAGAAGAAGTGCCGTGGCTCTCCTTCCCAATCTGAAAGCTGCTGTGTTATCAAGAACTGACCCAGAGAGGACCTGGTAAGGCGCCCTCTTCCCGAGCTACGAGGGACCATCGTGCACAGCTGATCTTTGCAAACGCTCCCTGGTAGACAGACCTTCGTCAGGCTGTCGACCGGATACAGGGACTGCTGCGGAACTCCAAGGAGAAGCACCCAGACTGTTGTCCGCCACTGTCGACGACCGCCGTTGCCGACCGGAGCCGCCGTGCTCCTGTTTGCCTAAGAACTTCAATTTATCATCGGACGCTCTCATCTGCATCGTCACCCGCTTGTCTCCCGCTGGAGAAGTCCCGACCGTTGACGCACCGAGGAGCATCCACCTGTGGGTTTCCCGCCACCTAAAGACCACAGAGACGCAGACGACTCAACGCCCTTGCTGGGCCACAGTTCTTCATCATCTCTTTGCGGTCCAGAACTATAGTCACCGAGGTGCCCCGCACGCCTCTTCCCTGCAGGACGCCAACGCTCTGTCATCGACGAGCACCGCTAGGAACGAAGCTGCCACTTCCCTGCCGTAGTTCACCCTGTTCACCTTTGGACGTTCGACGACCCGTGACTCCTGCCTTAAAGGGAGGGCACTCAAGAAGGGCCGTCGATTCCCCGACACCGAAAGCCAAGTTCCCCGACACCTCTCGACGATCCGTGGCTCCTGCCTGAAAGGGAGGCACTCAAGAAGGATTGGTCAGCGCATCGTCGGAGAACTCTACTCCACCAGGTACATTGCGGGGGTAAAACCTTAATAGGAAGAAGTAAGACTATTGAACATTAAATGGACTGGGCTTGTGCTATATATCTTTATTTACAGGTTGCCCAGGTGGGGGGATCCCCACTCAGAACTGCGCCTAGAGGTAGGGGTCAGTGTTCTTCCTATTGTTCCAACCATCTTACATTCTTGCCTATCTCTATTGCTGGTTTCCTCGTTATTAATCTGTGTGACATTTTAATCGTACAGTTGATGCACTTTAATGAGATTTGATAACCTTAGTGGTACCACTTTAGAATTGTAGATATTTATCATTATTGACTTCCGAGTACAAAGTGCGTTATTGTGTTCATGTACATACCTTTGAATAGTAATTATATAAAGACTGTGTTTTCAGTAATACAGTGTTTGCACATTCCTTTGTGGGGGTTCGGGGACTACACTGTACTTAAGAACCAGCCTGCATCAACTCCTGAGAAGCTAGGCCTTGATTGCTCGTCCATTGCTACCTTATAGAGAATCTTGCCTATGGTCCGCTGTGCCTCTCCTCTACCATATAGAGAGCGGAAGTACAGACACCCCCTACCAGTCTTTACACTGGGCGCGCGGCATGCGGGTTGCAACATCGTGGCCTTGGCTGTGGGCTCTCGTTGGGGCCTCGTTCTGCATGGTCAGAACTTGCATTTTCGTTCTGGGAGGATTTTCGTTTATGAGGCTCCTGCCTGGGGACTCTTGCTTGCGGCCTATTTGGGCCTAGTTCGTGGGTGGCGGTACATAATCCATACTATGGAGGTCGTGGAGTGACAAGTCTGTTACGCTCACCTGGATTCCACAGGGGCGTCGAACGAAGCTGGACTGCTGCGGTTGCAGCAGTTTGACTCGTAGCAAAATGATGATCGACTGCACTTGCCCACTCTGTTTCGTCTGCCTGGCCCGCAGGAATATTTTCCTAAAAGCAGTAAAGGGGATTAGCCACCCGTGGTAGAGAGGTTATACTAACACTATTTTCCATGAAAACTTCCAGTATTCCCCTTCATAAAGTCTCACCTTATTGTTTGGAAGGATGAACTCTCCATCCTGCGTGGATTGCAGGGGCGTGTAGAAGTTCAGTTACTTCACTGATCCGAAGGTATTTGGCAGAGTTCCAGACAACAATGACTCCGAGGTCAGTAGTATGTAAACCAAATGTATAGTTCTGTTAGAGTTCAAATATCTGTTAATTCAGTCTAGCTCCTTTCATACCTTTTCCCTTGCAGCGTGATCCAAGGAGTGAGTTTGCCTCGAAGGATGAAGGTAGCGCTTAGGTAAGAGTCAGTTTGTACCAGCGCTGGAGGGTGACCAGCGCTGCCTCGAGCGGTAAAATTCTGAGTAAGTATCTTGCGGTAAGTAAAAGAATGTCTTTGGCGGAACCCCGCTCACCTTTTGTTTGTTCTTCTCTTTTCAGATGCTGAGGTTTCGGGCAGAGATTCAACGGGTGCTGCGCCAGGTCGTGGAGATGCTCCGAAGACAGGTGAGTATGGCGTGGCGCTACAGCTGGCAATGCGACGCATTTTATTTTAATGTCTTTTTCCTTTATCCACAGGTGCGGCTGCTCCAGGAAAAGATGATGACCAAATGGAAATCTTCTTGTTCTAACATTCTCTTCTTCTTTCCTTTTCTCTAGGATCGGCTCCGGACACAAGACGGGTGTGGCTGTAGACTGGATGCTGGACTGCAGACACGGTGAGCGTTACGCTGCTAAGATGCAGAATAACGCGAAGCATGTGCTGCTCTTCGGGCGTGGTTTAAATAGCATCAAAAAAGTAGTCCCCAGGTAAGAAGTTCCAGTACCACACCCAAGCAGCAAAATAGTTCCTAAAGGAAAGTAGTCCCTTCATGGCCTCAAGATGGCCAGTACATGAGTTATTTGCAGGATGACCTGCATAGTTTAAAGTTGGCAATATGAGCCTGGCTCCTATGGCGCCATGACTGAACCCATATAGCCCCTAGGCTGGGTTTTGGGAATTCCTGTGTCTTCTTGGGTGCCTGTTCCCTGGACAGATGGACCTGTTCCGGATGTCTGGGGGCAGGCATCGTGACAGTGTCATATGCAGCATTAGATATACATGGTGGCATCTTCATAGTGATAGGTAGCGAGAAAGCATCAGCAAGCATATACACGAGCTCTTCAGGCATCTTGCGTTTCTGCGGTGCTGTAGAAGGCCGATGTGAAAAATAACAATGATGCATGTCCGTGGGTATGTCAGTCCGCTACTTCATAGCACTGAGTATATTCTTTGTGAGGGTTGGTGTGTGAGTGACCAGTGTGCATGGTGGCACCTGTTGGCTATGTCCTCATGGCATCTCTAACAATGGTGATTTTTGTGGTTGGTGTCTAATCGAGCTGGTCAATGGCGCATGCGTCGGCTTGACTAGGGCATGCTAGTGGGCATGCTCCTTGTATGTGTATGCCTTTGAAGCAGGATACTTTGTCATCTGGTAAGGAAGGGAATTGTTCGAACTCCTCTCGTGGGGGGTGCTTGGGTTGTGATCCACTAAGCCATGGTCTGGATGAGACTGGGGGGAAGGTGTTATCCCCTTCTCCCACTTTAACATTTTATCCAAAACGCAGCTCTGGAGCACAGTATATCGTAAGCGGAGCTCATCAAACTATATCTCTGCTGCATCCTCTGAACTTTTGGCAGAAGTTCCCGATAAGTTCAAACTCTTCACATTAGCAGAGACATTTTTTGCATCCCTTGTCCCGAGCATTCAAGCTCGTGCAAATGCAAAATGGCTGCAAACTACCCGCTGGGAGCTCATCCAACTGGCTAACAATACAGAAGAAGGATTCAATGTTATCAGAGTTGAGCTGAGAGCCCTGCGACTGATGACCATGCATAATCGCTATGTCTTGGACTTGCTAACTGAAAAGGACGGCAGTGTTTGCCACAAAATAGGGAGTGCATGTTGCACTATCGTACCCTCTGCCAACGCGGATAATGGGACACTTTCACATGTGATAGCAGCGGTACACAATCTCAGTGAAAGTATGAAGAAAGAAGGAGGAGTGCATCCCAGCACGTGGTTCGACAACCTGTTTGAGTGGGTCATGTCATGGCTTGGAATGACCATGTAGATACTGATACCTATCATCGCCTTGTTTCTCCTGATTTTTTGTGTGTGCCAACTGAGTCTTAGGCGCTGTGCAAAAAGCATACCTAACAGTACAATGATGATGGTGACAATGGGTAGCACAGCAGGAATAGTACAGATGACACATGAGGCCCAAATTCAGACCGGAGAAGATTCAGAACCAAAATACAGAATGACCGCAATATACAACACTGGGTACATTATAGATTTGTTTTGGCATACAACCATTAAGGAGCCCCGGAAATTAGAATGGTATGACAAGGTATGGATAGACTTAGAGGGAGATGGGGGTTGTATTTACATGACCTGCACCCCAGATGAATATGCATGATCTGGGGAGAGCTTGAGAGCAGTGTGTCAGGCCTGGATGCAAAGAAAGGGAACTCTGACTTGGGATGAGGCAGTAGCTGAGGAAGCCGAATGCAAACATTTGGCAGAGTTAGAGTATTCATTACTTAAGTAATGAAAGGGGGGAATGTAAGGGAGGAAGGGTCTCCCAGGCCCCCCTATGTTCATTCCACGGTTGACAACTCACCTCTGGCCAAGGTGTGCGGTACCCACAAGGCTCCATTTTGTTTAGGTACTGACTCCATTTTCTATTAGGCCACACTTATAATGTTAAAAGCCAGCCTGCATCTCTCCCCTTCAGTGTCCGCACACAGTCAGCAAGCCAACCCCCCACCTCCTTCTCTCTGCCTTCTCCATGGCTGTCCTGTTCTCACAGAAGTCTGGGTGCAAGAAGTATCAAACTAAACACTGTATCTCTCGCCTTCCCTTTTACATCACTGCCCTGTGAATGACCGGGCCAGAAAAAAAACATTTGTCTCAACAAACCTGACTCTGCATCAACAGACCCCCTTTAAAGAAATATAGACCACAAGCCCCTTCACCCCAATGCCTTTTGATGTAACAGTTGCATGCCCCTCACCTGTGTGCCACTCCAGTTCACCCCCCTCCATTAATCCCATGTGTGGCCATATATTTGTCTCGTGCGAACAAACAGTACAACTTCCTCTCAATATATCTAAGGAGAGATGTTTGATGAATGTATTAGTGAAATACAGTGTTAGAAAAGACACCTGGACCCATGTACCCCCACTCCTATTGCCCAGGTCAAACGTCTAGTAATATTGTTATTGCATGTCAAAATCTCCCTCTCTCTATTTGCAGCCTATCTATCTATAGGATATTTGTATAGCGCAACTGTCACCAGTGGCATCATGGCTCTAAGAAGAAAAATGCAAGACGAGAGGTGCAGAAGGAGAGAAAGAACAAAATCAGCAGAACAAACACATTTTAAGCTTAGCTTTGAACAAATTAAAATCTGTGTTAGCCTTCAACAACAGAGGGATCGAATTCCAAAGCTTAGAGCTAGTGATAGAGAAAGACCGGCATCCAGAGCGGGCCAGCTGGTAGCGAGGAACTTCAAGGAGCAACAGGTTGGAAAAATGCTGCACTCAAGAAGAGCAAAACAAAGTGATCTTTTCTTGAAGGGGGAGACATCCTTGAATAGAAAATGCACGGTTTATAAGAAACAATGGGCCTCATTCCGAGTTTGGAGGTAGCCATGGCACTATTTGCGCCATGGCTGCCTCCAATACCGGGTCTGGAACTGGTCTGGTTGAATGTGGACATACCAGGTCATTTCGACCCTGGAGGACCCGGTAAGTCCCCATTCACCAAGCCATTCCCCATTCCCATTTGAGCCCCCATAGGGCTCAATGGGAATAGGGAAGGCGCTAATAACAGGCCTGCGAATAGCAGGCCCGTTATTAACGCCCTGGTCCCTTAGCGGGACCCGTAAAGGACGTGTGGTCAGACCACACGTCCTTTCCGGTTCCCGCTAAGGGACCTCGGAATTGGGCGATAAGGGATTACCAGCACCGGTCTCCTTACCGGTGCCCGGTATCCCTTAATACCCACCTCGGGATGAGGCCCAATGCCCTAAACTGGACCATACCCTTACAGGGAGACAGTGGAGTTTCCTTTGAGCTGGAGAAACAGGCAAACTGTAGGGGATCCTTGTGGCCAGGGGAACAGCTGCATACTATACAACTTGAAGGCTGTTATCTTGATAAAATGGTTGAGTGATTAACGTAGCGTTACAGTAATCCAAACTGCCATTACGAATGGCTGATATGACATTAGCATGATAACCTGAGGGGATGTAACGAAGCACCTTCTTAAGTGGTTTCACCTGGAAAAAGCCAATGCTTCAGATAGCACTAACCTAATCCTCAGTTGAAAGAGAAGATGTTCCTTTTAAACCGAGTTCTTATACAACCTGATTTGGAATAGAAATTGTGCCTAGTGAAGATGGCCAAAAATCTGAAGTCCAAAACGGCTAGGTGGGAGAGGGCAATCCAGCTACTGATACCACTGTCTTATCGCCATTTAATTTAAGCCAATTTATACTCGTCCACTCACCAATGGCCTCGAGGCAGGACTGAAGGTGAGCAGCCGTGCCAGCACGCTCAAGGTCAAGCCTAAAAACAAAGCTGCGTGTCATCAGTCTTTATTGTTTCATGTATCATTTTGTTACAATAAAAATATCATCCTTATGTTTTTTGTCCTTTATATTGCAACTGTATGATATATGCGCCTCTCGGGTCAGACGAACTGCCAGGAAATATTCTAACAGCCCAATGACTAGATGAGGTCTCGCCCTTTGCAATCACACTCGCTACCTCATGAGGCTAATAGGAGTTAGCCGGATCCACTGCTCCATGCATATTATGAGGCCCGATGCTGCGGGTGGAAGGAGTGGCTTGGGGCTAACCAGACATCAGCACGTTGAATTCATGTGAGCTTGGGTCACCCGCCACCAAAACTACTGTGGGTGTCGTCATTGACTCAACAGTAGATGGACACTCCCCTGCCTCAGAACACAGTCTCTCTCTCTCCCACTCCAGCCGCTCACACCCTATGCCACCAGACTCCTCTGCCGGCCGGGGAGGCTGACCCGCTCACCTAGACAGAATATGTCAGTTCATGCAGCCCCCCCCCCCCCGCTCACCTGCCCCTTTCATCACTGGTTTCTCCCGACCTCGGTTTCTTTCAGGATTCACACCTGGTCACTCCTACACCTTGATTTCTCTCAGAATTCCCAAAGGTCCCTCCTGGCATTGGGTTCCTGCATTAATGGGTGATGTTTTTGATTCAGCAGAATATTTTCATCCTACTGGATACAATAGCAAGTAGTACATACCTTCCTATATATTATGTTTATCTGTGTTCTATTTCGAAATGGTAACCTTACATTTTGGCCCTGTAATAAATGGGTTGTTAGGGGGTTACTGAATTATTTTGTTCATAATGTACAACTCGGGCCATTGGGAAGACATTGTTAGATCGGATGTTTATGATTTCTTGTTGGATGGGAACAAAAGCATTTTCTGGACCTTTGTAGTAGACAATGTAAAGGGCAGGATTCATGCACCAGATGCAGATTCAAAATGATAGAAGCATTTAATCAGCTTGAAGAAACTAGCGGCTCTCCTAACATTAGTCGCCAGCACTTCAGGGCAAAGGTTTTTAGCTTGGTCCATATTATATTATACCGAGGAAAACGCATGCTTATACATGCAAAATGCAGTGAACAAGTGAAACAGACAACATTATTGGCCTTGACTCTTGCTGTACTTTGTAAACCAAGATATTAGGAAAGCGCACAGGGATAGTTCAGCAGTTCCTTTCTACCCTTCTTCATTTCCCTACCTTCCCTTTCATCATTGTTTCCATATGAACACTTAATTTCAGTCTTATTTCCATCTCGCTTCTTTCCTTCATTCTTTGGTTTTTATAGTGTGGACAGAAATGTAGAGTAAGATTGCTGCACGGAAGGGAAATCCTAGCAAAAGCTCTGGACCAGGGGCTAGGTCCATAGTTAATGTTAATGTTAATGTTAAAGGATATTTGTACCGCGCACTATCACCACCGGAGTGGTCCCCTGGTGCTCTGGCGGCTCTGAAAGAGGGATTGTGGGGGGTGAGTTAGTGGGAAAGAGCTGGAAAAGTGCAAGATAGCAGTGATCTGCTGTTGGCAGCCTCAGCCTGGTGGGTCCGTTGGCTGGGCTTGGGGGTGTTTTACGGTCGGTAGTCGTCGTGTGCTGTTGTTCAAGTCTATGTGTGGTTTGTTTTGTTGTTGCAGTGTAGTGAAGTTTGTGTAGTTTGCTGCGTTTTAGGTTTGTGGTTGTGTTTGGTTAGAGTTATAGACCTGTATGCAGAGGGATGAAATTGTTAGTGGATTGGTTAGTTGGCATTGCTGTCCTTGCAATTATGTCGAGGTGTGAAGTCTGCTATCATTCACTCTTCCATCGGAGTGTGGCGCTTGCTAACCTTCAATATTCTGTCTGGGTGTGAGACAGGCTAGTGATCACTATTCCATTCTAGTGTTGCACTTGTCATCAGTACAGTTTAATTTAAGTGTTCTAGCATTCACTTTTTGTCTAGATGCAACACAGGCTAAGGTTAAGAATTCCCTCCAAGTGTGGCACATGCTAACATTCATAATCTTGTCTAGATGTGGCAGGAATAGGTGCAAGCAGGTGAGAAGCATCGCGGCCTGCAGGGCCACCTGGGGTGAAACTATCTTGCACAATGTTCTGTAAATAAGGGCTGGGGCACCAGGGCAAAGTGCTTACCTGCAGGCCATGATGGTAAAATCAGTGTGACCTCCATAACGTCAATGATATGATATAATATGGCATTTATAATGCGCCTATCATCAAGGGATGAGGCAAGGGAGGGGCAACAGAGGGAAGACAGACAGCGATCCTACTAGGTCAGGTGTCAGATCGCGCAAGTGCATGGGAAGGGGGAAGTGCAAGGGAGAGGGGAAAGTGCAGTACATGGGATAATAGACTAATAACAATAAGTAAAGTACGGCCAGCTGGTGGCAAGTGCAAAGGTAAGTGCAGACATGCAGTGTCAAGTGCTGGTAGAGGGACGGTAGGGATACAGGGACAGTCCCGAGTGCGGGGGTTGCCAGGAAGGCAGTGCAGGTGTGCGACTGGCACTGATACATCAGTGTTACGGTTATTGAGGCCTCTGTTCGTAAAGTGAACAGACATCTGTAAGACTACATATGTACAAATTAAGAGCAATTGAACAATATTATGCTATATTATGCTATGCAACGCAAAGTCTTCCCATCTCTAATTTGCCAACAGCCAAATTAAATAGCACCAGCCAAAATAGGCAATGCAATCCTGCCCAATATCTGCACCCACAGCATCCTGGGTGAGCACATGACTGAACCAAATTTTGATATTTAATTGTAGTAGCTACACTTAGTTTTATCCTACATAATGTTGTGTTTTAACATTTCAAACTGTGTTCCTATTCACTAATATATGAGCATTGGAATTCTATCACACCTGCAAATTAAATCGTAAATTAAAACGGAAATCTGAAAACAATGCTACTATACGAGTTTTGACATTATATTAAGTCACGCGTTGGAGTTTCACAGTTACAAGTTATAAAGTGTACTTCACATTATTAGAATACATGTGCTAATAAGGTAATTTCAAAACGTATGCGTCTATTTTAAGAAATTTAAAGAAAACGCAGTGTTTCCTAGGCTTGGCCAAGGAAATTAGTATTATTTCATTAAGTGTGTTGGGTCTAAAAATGTTTCAAATTGAGGATGGATTATTATATCATCAATTGCTTGCTATAAATACTGAAACAGAGTCCCTTGACAGAAAATTGGAAAAGCTTAAAAAGCTTTCAAATAGCTTTGAAGCATTATGTAGACACGCGAGACAGACATGTTCAAATGATGTGAATTTAATGGTCGTCTAATGCTATTAAAACTACACCCTGCAGTTAAAAAAAAAACTTACTTTCTCAATTTAAATGTTAAAAAAACGAATGCTTCGAAATATGTGCGGATGTCCTTATTTTGTTAATAATGCAGTACTTTCGTATTATTTTAATTATAATACGTGGCATTTGCTCCAGTTAGGTTAACCACGATGTAAGTGTTCTATTATTCATATGAACAGAACTATTTATGTACTGGGTGCGATATAATACAATGTTTGTAGTTCTACAGTTAATGCCTAGAGTTAATCACATCCCAAAAAGCACATTGGCTCATGTGCATGGATTTGTATGCATGAGAGGAGGGGGCGGCATGTAATTTACGTTTCCGCCGCATCTTTCCTCTCTGCCATACAAATACTTCAGCATTTGCGCAGGCATGGGTTTTTATACCGGTGGAAATACTAGGGATTCCTATGTAGTTTGCAGGTTTTTGCACCACCAAAAAGCAGGAGAATGTAGGATTCCATTGTGAATGTTACGTGCCATGCACAGATGGCAAGTGGTGTTTTGCTGTTTGCACGGTGGAGTGCAAAAGGGCAGCATTCAAATGTATACACCAACTTTTTGCATTCAGCTTTTGCACTCCACCATACAAGCGAGGAACATTTTGGTGGTGGGTCCAATCTACAGTTAAGTAGAAACCTAATAGGTCCCAGTCGTCCAATGACACGAGACTCCATTCACCGGTTGCCTTTTGGTACATCAGCACTTAGAGAATAGACTTTGTATTATATACTGCCTGTTGCTATCCCTGCGAGGTGTTCGCTCCAGCTAGTTCTGCATTCTGACAGTTGTATGCACAGCCCATGGTAGGCTCTCCCCTTCATGTGTTGTGTCTTTCTTAATTTGAACTGTTTCCTCAAATGTATTTGAGTCAGCTAAGCAAGGACTTGGTCAGTAAAAAGTGGCATGTGTTGCGATTATTGTTGATTTACCTTTCACTTTATGACTCTATACAGCTCATTGTTACTCCACGCTACCATAATTGTTTATATTTTAATATTTCACAGGTTTATATGCCAAATACATGTCAATCTTCTGTCCCTTCATAGAAATATTGTTGGTCTATTTCTTTTGTCTATGACTGAAGCAATGTGCAGATGTTGATTGGCTCCATTTCATGTGTTGTAAAGAAATGTTAAGTGTCAGTGGTGCAAGGGGTTAACTTGTGTGAATGGGGTAAGGTAAGTTTATCTGGCACAATGCATGCAGGCCAATTAATCTGAAACAGTGACATTGCGTACCTCTTGTTTTGTTTTGAAGGCAAGTGTGACATAGCAGGGGTTCATCCAGTTGTTAGGGTGATCCTGTACACCCACAATGTGATTACAACTCTCATTCTGGTACTCAACCAAAATCCCTAGGAAATAGCACAATCCCCTTCTGCATCCTGAGGTTGGCATACCCCACTGGGACTCTGATGGTCAGCATCAGCTTGCAAATGTGGCTCTTGTAGAAATGGGGATGCACTATCCACACACCAAACGTAACAGGAAGTATAGTCTCAGATAATGTTATCCACATGAGGAGCTATGACAAGCTGACCAAGGATAGGCCATTTTACTGAACCAGGCCTGTCTTCCATTTCACTATCAGCTAAACACCACCAAGTATACCATTCTGACACATTATGCCTATTGTATAGTGCAAAGATGACAGGGTCTGCTGTGTGCTGTTTTAGAGATAGCTACTAAGATGAAGGTTATAGGTGTTGCCATTCACCACACGAGGCCCATTTCAGAATGTGCTGTCACTGCAGTCTTGCTTCCCTTCAGAGAAACCATGATGCCAGATCCTGTGGTGGAGGGGCAGGACACACACTACCTATGGTTTCAGGAATTAGGCCCTCATTGCCCTGTCCCATGTTTCATGAAACAGTTCTCAAGACATTTGAGCCGGTCAAGTGGCACAGCGAGTAGAGCGCTCGCTTTGACATCTGTGGTCGATAAATGAGCACCACACATCGTGGGTAATAATAAGCAGCGCTCAGATACCTGAGGGTTCGTAGCGCTATATAAGTGCAAAATTATTATTACACAAAGTAATAGTTTCTGTCTTTGGCGCACAGCAGAGAAACACAAGAATGACTCAAGTGCCCTTTTCTAATATGAACAAAAACCTTGTGTAGAGATGATGCCAGAACACTAAACCAGGCAAGTGATTCTTCTGTCCTGTACTAAGTCTTAGGACTGATGGGTACATGGTAGCGTGGCTTAGAAGCACACACAAATATGAAGAATGAATTCCCCAAATACAGTGCCTCAGTTAAACTTCTCATGAGGCCATCTGCTTTGCACGAGATATGGGGTCTTGGATAGAAGACTGTGTGCTGGAGGCAACATTTTAGAGCAAACATTATGTTACAATTTGAGGGGCTGCCAGGCCTGAGAACAAGGGGTTTGCCAAGATGAAAGGTTCCTTGGGAGAGAGGCTCACTGTTTCAAGTTTATTCAGCAGGGGGTTAGTTTCAGGTTTTCTGCTGATTATGCAATTAGGGCGTCTGCAGTGGAATGAACTCATTACATCACTAGGCTTTTACTAACCAATAAAACGTGATAATGCATGTTTTGTTTAGGTACTCATATAGGTGGAATCCTGGAATTGAAGTACCCATTGAGGAATCCATATATGCACTCATGACAATATGATGGTCATTTGAATGAAATCCTGGAGGAAGTGTGAAAAACGAGCAAGAAAGAAGATTGGTGACGTCATGCAAAGCAGAGCTGATGCATCCAGAAAAGAGGCTGAAGACCATAACCATTCTATTAGAACTAAGGAGGAGGTGTTAAAGATGAGCAACATGTCGGAAAATGCCAAGTCATTTTACAATTGAATAGATGCAGTAATGCAAGTAGACAAAGTATTCTTAAAGGCAGGCTACGTAGTGAATAGAATGTGGCGATGCCCCGATGTATATGTATAGGAATGTATAGACTTTGTATGTTCCACAACACACTTCAACAGAGCTTGTCCCCAGTAAATAGAAAGGCTTTTTCAGTGTGGTGCAGTTGGAAAACGACTTAATGATGCAGGCAAATTCGAAAGACGCTTGGCTGGCCCAGCACCAGGAAGTCAAGGCCACTGTGAGCTTTGATTTTCATGCAGTAGCTACAAAACTTGTGAAAAGAACAGAATCCTGTCTGAGGTGAGGAGCAAGAACATTGAAGACATCAGAGGTTCATCATTTAATAGTATTTCAAATACAGAAAAACTCTGAAACATTGTCTCCAGGCACATGGTCGGATGAAAATAGATACTGAGTTGAGCTACATCGAAACCAAGAGACAAAGTATTCCTATACTCCCTTTTTTTCTCAGGCAAAGAGAACATTTCCAAGGCCATGTTCAAAGGCTAATTGACTGACAGACGGCAGGAATGATGATGGATGTAAGGCTAATTAGGTGGGAAGCTATGGTTATGACCAGCCCACCAGCACCCGTTTGGAATATTACAGAGGGGTACAAGGTTACCAAACAAATGTAGAGGGCCACGTAATAGAGAGCCCTATAGTTTATATAACCAATAGGATGCTGTGTATCTGATGACGTTTGTGGTGACTTGCAGTAAAGGAGGGCTTAGTTGCCCACCTGATGTTAGAGACCCAATCACTTTCCTGAACAAGTATGAAACGTATACCTAGATGTTCCTTTTAAGCCTATCACTTTCCCAAGTAGGTTTTTTTGTAGTTTGCCACGTGGATTGACGTCAATGATGACGAGTTGTTGCTAAATAACCTGCATTTTTTATGAAACTCGCTGAGTGAGAAGATCGAGCAGATGTTCGTTGATGTTTGTTATACTCCCTGTTTTAGACAATTGATATTAAAACAGACATACTTTGCCAACTTCCTGAGTCAGTCTGATTATTGATGTTTGGGTATATTCTGCATCACCATTCAAGGTATTGCTGCCTCATCTTAAAGGGCCTAGTTTTGGGTACATGGGTTCAATGTCCTCAATGGGACTAGTGACAATCACCTTGGGAGAGCACAGTATTCCCCTTCTTCCTTTAACTCACTGCCTTCCTTTCACTCCACCCAGTTACCTGTTGTCCCACACACCCCCATCTCTCTATGTAAATCTGAAGAAAGCAAGTTATCTAAAAAACTGAACTATATGGTGATCATTTCAGTATTGAGAAGAGGAGGAACGCTGCAGTAATGAGGAATACTTGTAGGAAAAAAACATACAGTCTAGTTGTTGGAGACTGCCTATTGATTACCTGGAGTGCACATTAGAGGAACAACTAGATTGTTTGTCAAGCCTGGCCCTGAGGAACCGAGAGCCAAGTTTGAATGTTGGAGACCGAAAGACACAGGGAGAAGCTGCACACTGGCGTGATAGTGAAACAGAGCCATCCTCTTTGGAAGTGCTGCCAAGAGCCAGCAGATCATGGGAAATCAGAAAAACTCCACATGCACGTGAGACTTGGGATGACTCCTGGAGAGAAGCTGCACAGATCGACACGATGAAACCAAAGCAGGTATGCAGATGACAGCGGGACCTGGGAGAAGAAGTCCGGAAGGTCACTCAGAGAATCAGAAGTATCAGGACGCCATGCAGCAGGAACCCAAAAGCAAGGAACGGGTGCTACCTGGGTCCATGAAAAGGGCTCAGAAGCGAAAGAGGGAAATCTAAGGAGAGTCTGGGACCCAAGTAAAGTGGCAGATGAAACATGGTCCAGGGACCATAACAGAAATATAAGAAAAGAAATATATACTGCATCTGTAGACGCTTGGCAGTAGAGTAAATCAAGTGCCCCAAAATGCCAATACACCGTGGTCTGGGACCCGAGGCGAAATGAGGCTGAAAACCTACATGATAAGGACCCTGCAAAATATAAGGAAGGGGGAAGGTGGGTATAATGTGTTATTTGATCAGATTGTTATTGTAACTGTAATAATAATATATGACAGACTTATGATTGAGATTAAAAACAGATAACTAATAGATTGAATATCAGTATGTAGGTTCAAGTATCATACGCAGTTACATTGAAACAATTGAGAAAGTGAACAAAGAAAACCCATTTAGCATTGTATCTAGGGATTGTTTTCAAATTACTAGCCATACACAATTCCAGTCTATGAATGTGACAGATAGAATTACACCATCCTATGGTAGAGAGAGAACGGAAGTCCTTGCAGGAAGCTGTTTAACATTTCAAAGCTATGCAAATGAATAAGTCATAGAGTTTGGCTGAGTCAGGGGGATGTTTCTTGTTATGGCCAAACTTCCTAAAATATATTTAAAAAGGATAACGGAATATTGACAGAGAAAATAAGTTTGATGAACTTCCAAATGTCTTGGCAAAACCTGAATGGTGAATGGACATTCAAAGGACATATGCATATATGAAGCAGGAGTCTGACCGCAAGACCAGCATTTAGAATCATGATTAGGTTTGGCCTTTGCTAGCTTAGCAGGAGTGATAAATGCTCTATGAATAAAGAAAAAATAATGTTGTATTATACTTGCTGAGACAGGTATATTTTTGATTTTAGAGAACAAACAGAACAAAAATATGATCGTCGGACGTGCAGCCTAAATCATATTCCCATTTAAGATGAATAGAGCAAACTTCAAATGTTGAGGTGAGAGTAGTCATCATTGATCATGGTAAGCTGTAATAGTCTGAAGGCGTCTGGAGAAACAATCTCATTAGAAAAGTTATTAAGTGCATCTAGGCAGGGATTAATTAACTTGTTGTAGTTCTGAAAGTCTGCTTTGAGAATGGTAAATTTTGATGATGTTTGCTGAAAAGAGAGAATGGAAGGACCATAAATAAATTGTTGAATGAATCTAATTCCTTTTTCTATCCATGATCTGCAATTCAAGGCCTTGTTATTAATCACAATATTTGTGTTATGTCATATTAAAGGGGAGAGGTACTTATTGGGAGTTTTGGTATGAGGGAAAAGAAAGGCTTGTAAGGCGGAGATGGATGCTTTAATGGGGTCAGAGACATTCATAGATGTATGTTTAAATATGTAAATGAGGTCAGTGACATTGTAAGGGTAGCAGAGTGTTTTTAGAGCTAACACCATGTGGGGGTATCTGAAATTTCAGGATCTGCAAACCAGTGGTGGGATTGTTTTAGGAGAAATGCAGAGTGATATAGCTTGAAGTCTGGTAATGTAACTCCACCCATTACATAAGGTGCTTTTAGTTTAGATAAGGAAATTGTCTTACTTTTTCTTACGCCCCATAGAATGTTTAGTAAAATAGAATATATAGATTTGAAAAAGGAAAGAGATAGTGGAACAGAAAGAAGCTGTAGGTAGTATAGTACAATAGGGGAAAGCATAATTTTAATTGTATCTAGAGGTCCCCACCAAGAGAGGTAAAGGGGGGACCATTTGGATGTTAGATATTTAAGGGTGTCTAACAAGATCATAGTGTTGAGTATTATAGTGTCTTGAAATGTCGAGGCAAATTGAATGCCTAAGTATTTAATAGAGCCACTACACCATTTCAGACCAAAGGTGTCAATATCATGTTTATAACAATAGGAATTTAGGGGCATCATTTCTGATTTCTCTCTACTTAATTTGCATCCTGATACTTGACCAAACTGAGCTAGAGCATTAAGTAGACTGGATAGGTGAAGTTTGGTATTCTTGATAAGAATAAGGATATCATCTGCATATGCCGCTATTTTGGTACATGAGGCACCTGCAGGGATGCCCAGGATATTTTTGCTGGATCTTATTAGTTCCAGTAAAATTTCAACTGAAAAAATATCTAGTATTGATGAAAAGGGACATCCCTGCCGAGTTCCTCTAGTAGAGGAAAGAAGGATGATGTTTGGCCATTTAAATATATGGAGGATTTGGGGGATGATAGAGAAGTTTGACCGGGGAGATAAAATTGTCACCACATCCATGCCAGTGTAGGGCTTGAAACATAAAGTTCCAATTAACACAGTCAAACGCTTTTTCTGTGTCTTATGCTATGGCTGCGTAGCCTTGTTATCTTTTTTGTCTTAAGCGGCTAAGTTAATGGCATTAAGTAATAGCCTGGCATTTCAGGATATGTTGCGTCCTTTCACATAGCCAGTTTGGTCCGATTTAATGAGAGCAGGAAGTGAGGATTCAATTCTATGAGCTAGTATCTTTGCGAAAATGTTACTTTCAATGTTAATGAAGGAAATGGGTCGATAATTACTTGGAATTGTAGTGTCTTTATTTAGTTTGGGGAATATAATGAGTAATGCTTCAGAAAATGAACCAGGGGATGATTTTTGAGATATAAAATATGAGAATAGTGTTTTAGGTTTTGGGGCTAGAAATTTAGAAAGGTTAATATAGAATTCAGTGGCTAATCCATCGGGACCTGATGCTTTCCCTTTGCCCAAGCTGTTAATAGCTTGAATAATCTCTGAAGATGTATTTACATTGTCTAGATGGGAAAATTCTATTGGAGGGTGTGATGCTGGGCTGATATTATTAAGAAAGACTAGTGGCTTTGTTTACATCTAAAAAAACAGAAGGCTGTGACTACAGGAACGTGATCTGAGATAATAATATTATAGATTTTAGAATCTACAATAGAGCCAGAGAGGGTCATGACTACAAAAATATAATCTAGAAGTGATAATGTGTTGTGAGGGGGTGAATGGAAGGTATATTCTAATTGTGTGGGATGAGATAGCCTCCAGCTGTCAATTAATTGTGTTTAGGCTAGAAAACGCACACAGGATGTATGGGTTTTATTTGTCTTAATCATACTGCTGGATTTCCAATCTAGAAATGGATCTAGGACCTGATTAACATCCCCACACATAATCAAATTGGTAAAGTTAAATTTGAGTATGATCTGTTTGATAGAGGTCCAAAAGGTGGGATTTGGCAAAGTGGGACCATACATGTTTAAGATAGAGACATGTATAGAATCAATTAAATGTTTTACCCAAACCCATCTTCCATTGGTGTCAGCATCTTAGTCTAGAATTTTAAAGGGCAGTTTTTTACTTATTAATATGGTGACTCCATTCTTTTTGGATACTGCTGGACTGGAGATAACTTAAGTTTCATTGGGCCTCATTACGACCCTGGCGGAGTGGGTTTACGCCAGCGGTATTCGCGGCGGACCCTTCCGCCCTACTACGAGTTCCCGTAGCGCCATGAAGCCGTTTTCCGCCTGGTTTTTCCGGGCGGAGAAATCCATGGCGCTACGGGACCTTGTTGTTAATTACGCCACCGTATTTTACGGTGGCGTAATTAACGCCTTCCCCACTCCCATTATACCCTATGGGGCAAAAATGGGAATGGGGAAGGGTAAAATGGGGAATGGGGATTTACCGCCCCGCCAAGGTCGGAATGGGGCGGTAAATCCGCCAACCCCCATGGCGTTATCGGCAGCTTTCCGCCGTGCTCCATGGTGCATATTGCACCACGATCTCCGCCAGGGTCGTAATGAGGGCCATTGTCTCTTTGTTGGACAGATGAGTTTCTTGCAAACAATGAAAGACTTACATTTATTTCGGTGAGATATCATTTTACATCTCTTGATGGGATTCTTACATCCTTTGATGTTCGATGAAATACACTTAAAAATCATTTAATCACATATATAATGATATGCATGTATTCTTGTACCAGTAGAACAATATTAGAATTAGAACCATAGTAATGTAGCTTAAAGCATACATACCCAAACAATGACACAAGAGGATGGTACATTGGGGATCAGGGAGGGGAGTAGGGGGTTTGATCATAGGCTGAGAGAATATGAGCAAGGAGACAAGAATGACTTCAGAAATCAAACAGGATATGGGAGAAGGAACAGGGAAGAAGGATGTAATAGGAATAGGTAACACCAACTGGGTCGTCAAAAGGAAATAGAATGACCACAGTAGAAGAAGCACACTGTGAGAGTGCCCACCTCACCATGTTATAATAACTGGGTAATGATTGCATTAAGTAGGTAGTAAAAAGGAAAAAAACCTGAACATGTTACGAGGTCAAGTTCTCAGGTAATGGACGAGGTTGAGGCACTTGTGGGTGAGGAAGTGTCCATGCCATCATTTTTAATGGATTGAATGAAGATCTTAAGGTCAGCTGGTTCATCAAATATGGCCGTACGGCTTTTATGTGTTACTTTAAAGGAACATGGGTGATATAGTCCATATCGTATATTGAGCTGTTTTAAGGCAGGACGAAAGGATTAAAAAGCTTTTCTGCGCTGGGCTGTGCTTCTGGCCACATCTTGAGATATGAATAGCTTGTTTCCATGCCACATGAGGACTTTGTGTTCCTCGGCTGTAGGTATAATAAGCTGAAGCTGAGAGTATTCCAAGAGGTAAAATATAAGTGTTCGTTCTGGGTAATGGATGTGAAGTGGTGGAGACTGTAGGTTGACCAATTCTGTGAGCACTCTGTATGTTTAGTACTGTATCTAAGGATAAATGTAGAATGGCTGGTAGACATTTTTGGAGATGGGGTCAGGGCCCTCAGCACCCTCTGGTAAACCTGAGATATGCACATTGTTGCGCCTACTATGATTTTCTAAGTCTTCATTGTGCTTTTGAAGCTCTTTAATGGATTTTTCTAACTGTACAACTCTGGGGGATACATTTCTATAGCCCCAACTCTCCTCTCCACTTCCTCTATTCTGTTGTCAAATCCGATCCATCTGTCGTCTAGTTGAGTGGTTTAATATTTGTAGTCTCAATAAAAGGTTTACGTGCTCTGATTTCAGCCAGAATGGCTTCTATGGCGGGGTCAGAGATACCAAGTGGAGGTGGTGAGTCACTTTTAGGTCTTTTAAGATTTGTTGTAGAAGTGGTGGATTCTTTTGCAGTGGAAGCATTTTTTTGATTGGCTTTGTTAGCTGCCATTTTGACTGATAGTGTTAGGGTTTTGAGTACAGATCAGTTCGCTGAGGCAGATATCCGGATATAAGTGTTGGCCAATACAATATTCGACTTGCAAACAGTAGCATGGACACTTTTTTTGTAGTAGATTGGGGTGACCTACCAACCTGAAGAGGCTTAGTAGTACCTTTTTTTATGTTCATCATATAGTATGCAATTATTACATAGATATTACGTATACTGTCTAACTCTTGCAATAAGAGGTCAAATGAACAGAAAGAAAATAATAAGGTACAGACTATAGATAATAAAGAGTATGATAATATCACCAAATCAAGTAATATGGTGTAGTACTGTTCTTGTACACTCCAAATGCAAGCCAAGGTTTGGTCGAGGAACAAGCAGGTAGGGTTATAGAATCCAGATGAGATCTATCTGTCAATGCTGTATATTGTGAGGAAAGGAGCAGGTAGCTAGAACAATGAAGCTATGGCGTTGAGATAAAAGCTGCTAATGTTATCTGTGATGAGGTGAATAGGTGAGGAGCTAATATTCAAGGCTGTATAGATTGTGCATGTGCACTACTACAGAGAGCAAGAGGCAGAAGCAGTGGAAATATTGGGGTTATTAACATAGCACACAGTTATAATTCTTGCAGAGAGAAGTATTCAGCACAGAGATCTTTGATTGCTTTGAAAAATACTGAAAGGAGGTAATATTTATGCAGCTAAGTTACGTTAGTATTTGTGAGTGTGTCCCGCCTTTATTATCTCATGTTCTTTTTTGTCTTCTTTTAGCTTTTTTCTCCTCCCTTCTCCTCTGCTGATTTTCCTTGTAAATCTGTGCTATTCCTTTCTCCTCTTCTTTTCCCCTGTCTTTTTTTTTTAATTTTCCCTTTTCTACTTTGCTTTACTTCCCCGCCTCCTCTCACCTTTTTCTGTTTTCCTCTCTCGTGTCCGTCCTTGTTGCTTTCCTTTCCCCTTTAATATATATTCTTTGCTAACTGCTCTACTTTTCTTTTGCAGTTAGCTTGTTATGCCACAGGTGGTGTTATTAGGTAAATGAAGTCCGTGATACTAGGCCGGAAGCTGGTGCGTTACATGAGGCGCGATACCGCTCCTCTCCTCGTGAGGGGCGGTACGCTTCAGAGCAGCTGACAGCGCTCCAAGTCGGAATGCGTTGCGGCTTACAGCAATGCCATTCAGCTCCAAAACCACTGCAACGCTACGCGGACCAACAAGGCGGTAAGGACGGTTGATAAAAAGGTAAGTACTGAACGATAAATAACAACTTAATGCATATTTATGTTTTTGTGAGGCGGAACATCCTGTTCAAGCGGCCATCTTCTCCGGCATTCGGCCACGCCCCTTCCCATTTAAAGATGTCTAAACAGAATTGTTTCACAAGAAAGAACTCATACTTATCCCATAGATCAAGAGATTGCTAAACACTAACCAATTTACACCAACAAACAAGATTGTAAAATTAAGAGGCCAAAAATGCTGAAGACGAACTTACACATTCCCTGCAATAACAACCTTGCAATAAAGAAACAGGAGATGATAGCCTGTGCGTAGAATATTATAAAAACATGTTCCTATGCATTGATTCTGATAATGCATGAAGTTATGTATTATTCTTTAGGACTTTATTCTTTAGGACGAGGGAAACACCATGCCCTTGGGATAAAGCCAAAATAGCTGCCTTCCCACGAAAAGAAAATACACGATGCTATGTTTTTCGTACAGACCCATTTGACCTCTTAAAGTACATGGGGAAATATGTTTTTCATATCTCAGATTACAGACTGATAACAATAATCACACCTATATCATTACCTGAACAATATGGATTGATTATAGGACAACACTGTATGAACATTTTAATATAACAATGGGCTCAATATGTTTTGAAGTAAATATGAGTGCACCATTTTCAGTAGAAGCTGAAAAGAGTTTGATAGAGAGAACTATGAGTTGTATAGTGTTATTGCAGAGGACAGAAGGGTGGGCAGTTCTCACATGACTTCCTGAAAGGTTGAGGTTGATGCATACAGAGGAGGACCCACATCATGCTGGTGCCGATGATGATGTCAGCACCGGAACCTCTAAAGCAGTAAAATGAGGACAGCATGTAGTTTGTTCCGGGGTTAACATCGTTTCACCGGTACCCATGTCGAAAGCGCTCTTGCTGAGCAACAGCAGAGCAGTGGAGTGCAGTGGGGCGGGTAGTTCCTGCAGGACTTTCTGAGAGCCTGTGTGTTTTACAGAGAGGTGAGGACCCACATAATGATGGTATGGGTACTTCGAAAGCAATCTTGCGGATCCTCCACGGAGCAGTGGAGGACAGCAGGACAGGCATTTCCCCCAAGGACCCTGCAGGCTCTGCAGAGTTTTGACAGAGCAGGGTGGAACACAAATGAAAGAAGTCCTGGGCATTGGGAAGACATTTTGAAGAAGGTATTCTAGGACCTATGGAGGTCGTGGTGATTCCCATACCCATACGTTGGAAAAGACAATATATTCAGCATCAAGCACACAAAAGGATGGCAGACAGTAAGTGCCTTGCTTTCCTTTTTTCGGCAACATTGTTACCATTAATGTGTTCATCAGGTGAACATCATCATTATTACTATTGCCACTCCTGGAAAAGGGTACAGGTGAAACCTGTTAACCTGTAACCCCAAAACAAACTACATGATGTCCTCCTTTTACTGCTTTGTATACGATCCTATGTTTTGACTAAACCATGAAATGAACTTCTGCCTAAAGCCTGGAGGCTCTGTGCTTTCATGAAATAAAGCCTTGTTCAGATAATTGATTCATTTGAGTTGGACTAAGGATAAACTGTGATTTAAAAAAACAGACACACGGACTTCATCTCAAATCCCAGCAGGGTTTTGCGAATTAATTTGGCCTGGATTTTGGACTTGGCCCCATTAATTTAAAGCATAGGGCAAGTTGTTGTGGGCACTCATATGCCCTTTAGTCAGTGCTAGATAAATTAATGCTGTAGCCTGTATTTATTATTGGTGCCTACACCTGCTGCTTGCAGCTTGCCTTGCATTCCTGCACTTTATACTTTGCACCTTGGATTTTTATTACGTTATGCAACTTGTAAGCTTCGTTTGACTTTAATCAATTAAGGTGGTCTGGAGGGTGGTTTGGGGGGGCAACAGCACACTCACTGAGCCAGTCGGGTGTTTTTCCTGGGAACCACGTTCAGTCTTGGTTTGGCAGTTGGCTAATTTATTGATGCATTTTTACTTGCACATTGCACTTTGGTGGCCTCAGGCGGTGGGAGACGGACATGAGCAAAACCACCAAGCCAGTTCGGTGTCCCCTTGGCACTGTTCTGAGTTTTAAAGATATTGATATTTTAATACAGTGTGTTTTTGTGCACAAGTTCATTTTATATAAATTGCCATTTCAATGATTATCAATATGTCTTTCTTATTATACTTGTTGTTTTAATTACTGAGTTTATTTAGTAAGATAATATATCTAGTATGTATGAACATAAAGCCGACCACCTTTGGTTGCTGCAGAGACAGCAAAGAAATCAGCAGTTATTGTAATTCGATTACGGAAGTAAATAATCTGATTTCAAAAACTGAAACTTAGTTATATGACTTAGATGTCAAGCACAACCTGAAATGCAGTTTATCCTAGGAATCCAAGTTCATGTTCAGAATGGTAACTCCATAATAAAACAATCCACTGGTTGCGTCCTGTAAAAGGCTGTTACTCTATCGCCCATGATCATATTGTAAAATCACAAAACATAGGGATACCAGTAATAGTTATTCTGATTGGATCAGAATGGTTGTCAATAATGACAGTATGGTCTAAACAAAACTGCTCGGCTTTTTACCAAGAGGATGGTGCTAACATGTTAAAGATCCAGGCCAGCAAAAACATCGCAAAAATGTGGACAGTGATAAACCACGTGGTTGTTGCACCCCAACTGGCTTTACAGGCTAGTGCAGTTTCTACCGATACCTGGGTGGCACACTTTACTTCTCTGTGTGCCTTACCTGTGACTATCTCTACCCAGGGGAACCTGCAATACCCGTTTGATTTTCATCTGAAGTTTGAGTTACGGATATTTTACACTTAATTAATACTGCCAGTAATTCCAAAGCAAGTGGCCCTTGTGGGCTATCTAATGTCACCCTTAAAGAACAGCCAGAACTATGGGCGTCAATTTTGTTCAAATTTTTTTCGCTTATAAATGTAACTCAGACCTTACCTAGTTCATGGACTCAGGAAATAACTATCCCAATCTATAAAAAGAGGGATAGGCAGGGGATAGGCAAGCCCCGAGCAGTTATGGACCCACTTGGTTATTTGATGTGCCTGGTAAACTGTATTGTTGGCTAATCTTGGAGAAGCTACAGTTATGGGTGAAGTCCAAAAACCTACTGGATCCGCTGCAATTCTGATTTAAAAGGGTCTTGGAACTATTCCAAACATAATTGCCTTGAACATGATACAGTCCCATCAGGCGGAGCGAAGGCAGTCTCTATATATGGCGTTCATAGACTTTAGAGCTGCCTTTGACTCAATTGATAGATCATTGCTGTATCAAAAACTAAAAGCATACGAATGCCTGCCGTCGCTTATGGCTTTAATAATTTTGTTCCTTATTAAAACATCTATGAGAGTGCGGATCACTCTTGATGGCAAGCTCTCCCTGGAAATCCCAACGAAACGGGGCTTAAATCAGGGATATCCTTTGGCAGCATTTCTATTCAATTTCTTTATTATAGACTTGGGCCACGAATTTATGAAATGTAACAATGATGCCCCGAAGATAGGTCCGCAGAAAATTCCGTATTTGTTATATGCGGAAGATCTTGTTTAACTGTCACAAACCCTGCATGGCCTCCAACGTATGTTGTCTCGATTGGATGGTTATGTGGTGGCTAATAATCTGGAAATTAATATATCGAAATCCCAAACCCTGAGCTGTACTGCTTCCCCCAGAGTTGGGAGCAACCGTCCCATCTATTCTTGGGTCCTGCAAGATGCTAAGTTATCAAATGTCACACAATACAATTATCTCGGGGTCGCTATTAAAAACAGATAGGTTATGAGTGATGTCAAGGCACTAGCATGGAACAAACTCCAACAACCGATTTCCCAGTCCTGTATCTTGATTTATACATTCGGGAAATTCTCTCTGAAACATATCTTACTATTCTATAAGATGAAGGTGATACCAATCATCCTATATGGCTCAGAGAGAAGATATCTGGGGAATCAGCATTAGTGGGATGCCTTAGAAGGGACATATTGGAAGCAGACCCGTGTCCTTCCAAATAGCATTCCGATAGCGATTTTAAGTTACGAACTTGGCTTGGTTTCCCTTTATCCTCAGGCACTGTGGAGACAGTGCGCTTTTTTCAGTAAATGTATGGTGCGGTTAAAGAGTGGAAACATCCTAGAAATAATAGGCTACAATCTGCTTAAATCAAGTAATGGCTTCCCAAAAACATGGAGAAACGAAGTTGTGAATAACCTGGCAGAAGCTGATATCTCCTTAGACTTGTTAGCTCGGAATCCTAACCGAGCAAAGGTGAAAATATATCAAGCTGACTGGTCCAGGAACTTGTCTAGGTGTACCAAATATAAAGACTTTAGTATCTGGTTGTTTGGAATGAAGCGCTATGGTATGACATCGCCATTCTTGTTGAAATACCGGTCACCGAAGATCCACTCTGATTACTTAAGATTTAGACTTAATTTATGGTGCACACGTGAGGTCCTCTGTAAATGGAAACTGCTGACAAGTGAGCAAAACTATTTCAGATACTGTCTGTCTTTACAAAAAAGGGAAACACTACAACATCTGGTAGTTGAATGTAGAGCCTTGAATGAACTGCGAGCAAGATGTTTTAATAACGTGTTCTCGATTCACACAGATCTCATGAGTGATCAAATATGGCAAATGCTGTTTGCAAATATGCATGTGAGGGTTCAGATTGCTGTAGTACAATTTTTACGAATTAAATTACCACGGATAAAGGAAATGTAAATATGAACATGTGTTATGGAAAATGGTAGAGAACAATCTAGCACAGAGTACATATGGGTTGTTTTTAATACGCCTCTGTTGTGGCCTGCCTAGTCTGCTCTTCTTTTGGGTGTATAGGATTTAGGGTCACCAAGTTAAGTAATCAATTACTGTGTGGTCCTAACTAAATTAAAAAAAAAAAACTTTGCGTGGTAATTAATCTGTACCCTTCCTAAAATGGGTTAATTTTGTGTTTTATTTTGGCTTGTTTCTATTTTGTTATGTAATATATGAATTATAATTGTATGTATTTTTGTATACTAATTTGAAAAGTTGCGTGCAACTAAATCAAATCAAATAAATAAATAAATAATGACAGTATAGCCAGGGGCAATTGAATATAGTGCCTTACCACCTGCTGGTTCTGGTAGTCCAATTAAATCATTGTCTACAGGGGATAATTCAAAACATGATTATTTCACAACCACTCCAGCAATAAAACAGAATGTTTTCACTAGCCTATATTTCTGATATCAATAATGGGCAAATTAAGGAAACAGAAGACCTAAATACTTGCTGAAATCTCCAGATCGTAAGTGACATGTTTTAACATGAGTAAGATGAATCCTCACAAAGACAAATTGTAAGGGATTGGTGTGTTTCCCCTACCCCAGCCCAGCTAACCTGTAAGAAAATAATCAGCCCTATAATTGAGATCATACAATATATAGCCACGTTTCTATTTTAGCATGGAATATTTCTGGCTTAAAAATCATTCAAGATGAAATCTACTTAAATTTGTCAGAGAATCTGATGCCGTGTGTTTTCTGGAGACTTGGCACCAGAGCCTTTCTTCTTTGAATATTATGCTAATCTCTCTCTTCTTGCTGATAAAAGAGCGCATAGCCACCCAAATGGCAGTGTGACAGTATGGCTGAGAGTTGGGTTTTACACATCATGTCAACAATTGGTAACTGAGTATGATGATGTCCTAATTTATTGCTTAATCTTAGATCGAGATTAATGAAGTTAATATTGAATCTTGGCAGTAATGGTTTAGTAACTTTGCAAATCTAAAAAAGTTCTTGGGACAATAGAAGACAAAATTGGAAAAACAAACTGCTAATTAGTTTTGTGGTTGGTGATTTGAACCTAAAGTTTGAGCTTTCGGGTGTTATTTTTGGTCTAACAGAAGAGGATCAGAGTTAGGATTTACCATCATTATGGTCATGTGTAACAAAGAAAGAGCATAAATATGCCTGATCTGCAACTGAAATATTGACATTGCTAGATCTTAGAGCCTCTCACGGTAGAGCACAAGGTGATATAACCAACAAAGAAACCTTTAAGCAGACAAACTCTGCTTCCTTCATAGACTATATGTTGGTGAATGTAGATGATGTGTATATAATGAGGAATATCATGATTATCTCAAGAAACGATAGTGATTACTTTCCCTCACTTTTAAGTTTGGGACTTGAATTTCCGTATGTACATGAAATTGGGCAGGAGTGTAGTTACTCACTTGTAACGGGATTATAAGGCTCTCGAAGTGGGAATGTATTGACGCTCTCCAATCACACTGAAGGAGTTTATCATTTGTAATGTATAGTATTGAAATCATACATCCTTCTGTAACATAGCTTGTAAAAGAAATGAGCACAAAGGCCCGGAACAAGTTATCATGTCATTACGAAGAATGTAAAGAGGACAATTCTAGATTGTTAGCGTTAATTAAATATTCGGGTCCTCCGATGATTGACAAAGTAAGAGCTGCCTCTCAGGAGAAAGGCATCTCATTAAGAAAAAGAAAACAATATTTATTAAGGATTAGGAGGATTCTCTGATTGAGGGTGTAAATACAAAGTGTTCTTGGAATATTGTGCCTGAATGTGCAGTGTGATGAGTCCAATGGAGTCATCACGTATTCCCCAGCAGTGACCTCCTCCAATGTGGCCAGGGGACAGCAGCCGCTACCTGATCCTGACCCCGAGGGCAGCTTTATGAGGGAGGATCACATGGGAGGAGACAACTACTGAGGAGATGTCATGACTTAATTGGACGAGACACGGTATCTTCCCCTTTGCCATGAGGAAGACCCTCTAATATCCAAGAACATTTTCCATGAGGCAGGTCCTCCAATACTCAAGACCCTAATAGCACATTGCCAGCTTATTGTTCCCCCGTGTAGAATAGGTAAAGAAACCTGTTCTTAATACTTTTCTGGTCAACACCCAATTATGACACAAACACACAAAGCTCCAAAACAATAACCTATTCTGCTAAAGTAGCTTTGTGTGAAATCAGTAAGAAGAACTATTCAAATACCTTGTGTGCAATGACACCTATGGATTTCAACTCCTAGAATTCTGTAAGTACTGAGACGGGGAGGATGCAGAGTTGGGACAAGGTATCAAGAGCTTGAAACACAATATGCAGTCTAGTTGTTTTTCCCAAAGCACCTGTGTGCGGGACATTTAAACATGGCGAGCACATTATTTGGGGAAGCAGTGCAGGAGAAGAGGTTGGCTCCTGTCCCAAAACTCACGAACATGAAGATTACGTACTGGTGTGGTGGAGCAGAGAAGGCCACCACGTTAGAGGGAGAAACACATGCCCAAGAAAGAAGTGCAGTGCAGATGTTGGGAGCTGCAAGAGAGGTCCAGGGCATTCGGCAGGTCGAGAAGGCAGTGTTCTCCATTCTGGGACCTGAAGGAAAGAAGTCATATGACCGCGGAGCCCCAAAGGACGACAGATGAAAGTCTGCACACTGCATTGTGGAAGGTTGGTGTAAGCAACATACTGCAGTAGTGGAAACATGACCGGAGAAACTTGTTCAAGCCAGTGAGTCTGCCCAAAGCTAATGGGGACCCCAGGGAATTTTGCTGACCATTGCAACGGCAATTGGAAAATAATACCATTGCTAACATAATCAGAAGATTGTTTGAATGCAGAAAAGGCAAAGTACAATCCCCAATGAGCTATGGCTACATGAAGTTCAAATGTGGTGAACATCTTCAACAGACCTTAATGCAAACCTGTATACCACCTGAAGAGCAATACATACAGTATTTTTGATACAGAGAAACTAAAACACATGGGAAGCCCAGGCAAAGCAAGACACCAGGCAGATAAAACCATGTATGAAGTCCTGGCAAAGGTTCGGTTGCATCCAACCAGTTTCGTCTTTCAGCACGGCTCCAGACGGCCAACTCACCTTACGGTCTGGACTTATTGACATATTTTGGAAACAATCTCTTGGACACTTGGAACTTCGAACCAACCAGAGGCCTCAGTTTAAACCAAGGACAGCCTTTATGTGCTGCCTTCGGTAAACCTGGATATAGTTAACTCCATCTAGTCTCCATATTTAATACATTTGTGATCTATTGTTGGCATGGCCAGACTGTGACTTCCTGGACTTTCTAGACAGGCCTCCAGAGCCTTTGCCCTTCCTGTGGTTGAGATTACGATCTAATACATTTGTGATCTATTGTTGGCATGGCCGGACTGTGACTTCCTGGACTTTCTAGACAGGCCTCCAGAGCCTTTGCCCTTCCTGTGGTTGAGATTACGATCTAATACATTTGTGATCTATTGTAGGCATGGCCGGACTGTGACTTCCTGGACTTTCTAGACAGGCCTCCAGAGCCTTTGCCCTTCCTGTGGTTGAGATTACGGTAGAATCATTATTTATGTGACACTATCTTTAGCTCAAAGGCTGTTTTTATCATTCATCAACTTATGTATTCGTCATCCTAAATAAATCACAGACGAATCTTCAAGAATACATCTATGGGAATGCCACGTCCTGATGAAGATGGACATCATCTGTAATCCAGTTAGATGTTACTTCCATCAAAACTACTCTTTCTTGGTGTCATGCGTATTACATTGTGTTTATGTACTTATGTGAATTTTTGGGATGCCACCTTAGTAGTTGACGTATAGAATCCTATGTCAGATTTTTGAGTGTATGGCTTTAGAATTGTGAGGCTTTGCAGTGCTAACACATCATTGGACTGCCTTATTTGGGATCAATGTATTGTTCCTCTTTTTCAATTGCCTATGTGCTAGGTTGATTTAATCAACTAATCAATGTATTAAATGAATTAAATTGTTACATTCATTAGTGTCCAGTTGACCTGGCCCCTCTCGCTGGAGAGATCATAATTTTTTCCCCCGACAGAGAAGATGACGTTGGCAACGCAACAGTTATTTGAGGGATTACTGTCATTTCTCATCTGAATAGTCCATTGGCAATGAATTGTTTGCTTCCTCCCTCAGTGGCCAGCACTTTTTAACACACTTTGCACTTTATATTTTTGTACGTTTATTCCTGCATGTATTTTCAACTATTTAATATCTTCTTAAATGAAATTTGACTAAAATAATAAAAATGAATTAATTAAAAAAAAAAGGGTTTTCTGTGGTCTGTATGGGGTGATCAGCGGAGTTGGATTTGGGTTGCTGCCTTCATGTTCTTGTTGGAACCATGTTTTCCTAAGTGAACTTAGTTTCATATGCACTGGCTTGACCTTGTTCAATATTGTTAGTCCTGGCAAAGAATGACACCAGGCAAATGAGGCAGAAAAGAAGTCCTGGCAGGAGAGTGTACCAGGCAAGTGAAACGCACAAGTGAAGACCTGGCTGGCGAGTACACCAGGCAGTTGGCATTGCATAATGAAACTGGCAGGGGAGGATACCAGGCAATTTGCAGAGCTTCCAGAAATGTTAAAGAAACAAAGTGTTTTCTGAACCAAGTAGAGATGTGTATTAAAGAAAGACAGTGTTTTCTAAACCAAGGAGAACGTTATTTCAAAGGAAGACAACATGTTGCCTAAACAGGAACCTTGTGAATCAAAGCAAGACACAAAGGAACTGTTAGTAAAAGAAACCATTTTCATCCTACTTAAGAATCCAGGGGAAGGGGTCCACCTTCTGGATCCAAGGGTTTCCACCTTGGAGTACATTTTTGTTGGAACTATTCAGTTGTGAACATCTTTTACTAGTATCAAGTTGAAGATATTTCCTTACACATTTTTATTGTTTTTGTTTTAAGTGTGAGGGTCTGGATAAGACATTTTGGCCAAAAAAATGTGTCATTTCAGTTATTGACATCCTGACATAGACAGATCCTTAGTTTTGATTTACAGGTAGGGAAACTCCTCTTTAGTGTAGTGTCAGAGAGGCATTCTACCAACCCTTTTTCATTTAAAGACAAAAACATGACAACCCTGTGTCTGGCTCTCATTATGAGAGCAAGTTATGTAAAGAGCAGAGAAAACACTTTATTTCTCCAATATATTAAATGTCCAAATGGCATCTTAAGGAGGTTTACACAGATCCCCTTTGTTTCTCTCTGAAAGAGGTGATAACTGCAGTTAAATCCCAAAAGCTGTGCAACATATCTCATTCTGATAAGATCCCAATTGAGCTTCTGAGAGATGAACTTCATACCTCGGGACCTTATTCCACTGCCATGCTCTATTCAATCTGTGCATAGTTCTGCACTACTGGAAGGTGGCAAAGTGGGTCATAGAGAAAAAGGCTGAGATGGATGTCTCTATTCCTCTCCTTAACATGATTGATATGTTTGTAAAGTTAATACAGAGATGCCATGCGGCTTGGTTCTAAGAAAAGAAAATAATTTCACACCTGCAGGATAGTTTCCAGAAGGGTTTAGGTACAGTAGGGTGAGGGCAAGGAGGGTATCAGCCAACAAGATTTTCAGATCTGCCTTTTCAGACATGAACTTCCTGAAATCAAGAATGCAACATAAAACCGCGTTTTATGTTGTATCTGTTCATTCAGAAACATGCTTATCCTTTGTGGATCTGAAAACTGCCTTTAAAGCAGTCCCCAGAGTCCAGTTGAAGCACACTTTGCTCAGACAAAATTTATCGAAATCCATAATTTCAGTTACATTTTTATTAAACAGTGGTATTAGTGGGTGAAACCACAAAGCGCTTCATGGTGCTAAAGGGGGTTCAACAGGGATGCGTCCAAACAGGTTTTGTAGACAGACATGATAACACTCTAATCAATTATTGAAAATAAATGATCCTGTAGGTCGCTGTTCTGCCTCATCTTGGCATGGTGACATTTGTTGCGGTGCGTTATGGTGCAAATATCTTGCTAACTGTGAATCCTAGGGCCTTGAAACATGGTTGAGGTCCCGAGTTTTTTTCCTTGTGCGGGGACCAGTTGAGAAACAACATTTCTTGTTTCCCTTCCCGGTGAACATGGTTCATGGCTTTGTCAGCAGGCACCATATCTCAAAAATCCTCTGGAAAAGTAATTTAAGTTGATGTAGCAAAAATTTCGAAAGTTCTGGAAATCTACATGCTTTCACCTTGGCCTCTCAGGTCCATTCATCTCTCATACAATTTTGTTTCCCTTTCCGGTGATCATGATTTATGGCTTCATTGGCAGGTCACAAACCCATCAACAAATGTTTACTTTTGGTGAAATCTGGGGAAAGGGGTGGGGTGTCCAAATGTCATGTAGCCAGTAATGTCTGGAGGCTCCTACCAGTTAAGCATACAAAATTGGGTTCATATTGGTGAAACGGTGTGGAATTGTATATGGAACACCGCTTTGCCAAGCCACAAACCAACAAACCCACAAATCCCGCCACAAACCCACAACAGACAAATGTGGACTTTTATATTACAGGGCCTGCAGTTAAGTTGCTGAACTCATGGAAAGAGCACCTTTTAGGTGGCTTATAACTTTACCCCCGGACGAATCCTCACAAAACGACGCAGAAAACATATATGGCCCCCTGAGATTGATTTTGCGAAGTGAGGTTTGGGCTATGGGGCAAAGTTATAGGGTGGACCCAAAATGTGTGGTTTTCCTCATAGACGCCATGGAAAAAAAGTTTTGCTCAGGCCTACATCCCAAACCACTGGATGGATTTTCACCAAATTTGTACCTGGAGCGGCGGCTTGGTCCCAAAAGCATGTTTTTGGAAATTTGGTGAAAATCTATCCAGTAGTTTTTTAAAAAACTGACAAAACGTAAGTCCCAAACAATGTGTGATATCTGGGTTCCGTCCACTGACTCACTTCCCTATTTGCTCTGCGGACACCCCTCTGGGCCAATCCAGGTCCGGCGTGATTTCCGCAGACAGCGGACATGCCGGCTGATTGGATGTTTAAAAACGTGAGGTGCGTCAGATATTTTGAAATGGACGGCATGTTGGATCCACGAACTGTCACCGTTGTCTGCAAACATCGCGGTTAAACATATTTAAAAACACAACATTGCACTTGTCAAACTCATGAAACTATGTCTGGGGAGGTGATCAGTGATGAGGGTGTGATATGGCCATATAAAGCGATAAATGTGCTGTTTCTTTTTCCGTCTGATCTGCGTGAATATCTTCGAGGTCCATGGACATTTGTGCGATGTTCGTGAACATTTGAGATCTTGGGCATTCATGCCTATTTCTGAATTACAGGGTTGGGGAAAAGCAGTTTTTGGATGGTTTATAACTTGGGCGAAACTCAATGAACCTGCAAGAAATTGTGTGATATCATTCTAGACCTGACCTTGAATGGGTCTACAAAGTTTGGTGCTGTTTTGCCAAGAGGAAACAAAATTAGAGGGGGGGGCCAACATATTTGAAAGGCTTATAAATGTGGTGCCATTTGACGAATCTGCACAAAGGTGTGGAAAAAGATTTTAGACCCAGATCTTAATGTTTTTGTAAAGTTTGGTGGGATTTTGTGAAGAGGGGACAAATTAGATGAGGACTCAACATTTCTAGATGGCTTATAACTTTGTTGCTGTTTCACAAATCTGCAGAAACATTAGCAGAAAGATTGTAGACACAACCTTGAATGTTCGTGCAAAGTCTGAATAGATTTTGTTTGGATAGGGCTAAGTTATATGACTATTTCTTTGTACATACATTTTGTACATTTTGACACTTTTCAAAAAATAAAACATGGATGGATTTGCAGCAAACCTGTGCAAGGAGCATTAGCAAGGATCCGAAAGTATGATTTCTCAAATGTGTCAGTGTTTTATTTTTGGAAAAGTGTCATAACTTAGGTACAATGGACTTTGTCAAGATATGGTAAGTTATGTGACTATTTTTATGTATGTGTATTTTGACACCTTTAAAAAACTAAAACATGGACGGATTTGCAAAAAAACCTGTGCAAATAGCTATGATAAGGACTCGAAAGCGTGGTTTCGGAAATGTGTCCATGTTTTATTTTTGGAAAAGTGTTATAATGTAGGTAGAAAAAATAGTCATATACCCTTGGTGACTGAGGCCTGTGGCCATGGGCTGTGGCCAGATTGTCCGGGCCATGACCAAAGGCAATGGCCCGGACAATATGGCTTGTGGCCATGACCACGAAGGACTGGCTATGAGGTAACTATTTTTTGAAATCGGGATAGGTTTGAATGGGAAACATTTTTTTGCTTGTGGCTACAGGCTGAAGTTCTGGATGGGATTGCAGCAAATGTGTACGAGGGGCATCAGCAAGAACTTCAAAGCATGATTTGCAAATATGTCCTGTGTTTTATGTTTTGTAAAATGTGGAAATGTAAGTACAAAACACAGTGATATAACTTTGATGCCAGGGCAATGGGTCTGGCCCTCAGAAAGGAGAGCTGTGTACTGTATGTGTACTGTAAGTTGCTTACTGGGGCATGCAGCATGGTGAAAGTCATAGAATTGACTGGGAAAACATTTTTCTGCTTGTGGTTACAGCCTGAAGTGCTGGACTGGATTTCAACAAAGTAGCGCGACGAACATCAGCAAGGATATGAAAGCATGTTTTTGCAAATCTGTCTTGTGTTTTATTTTTCCAAAGTGTCAGAATGTAAGTAGAAAAACTAGTGATATAAATGTGATGTCTGGGTAGTGGGCCTGGCCCTCGGCAAATGCAAATGTGTACTCTGATTTACTTATTGCTGAATGCTGCATGGCCACAGCCCATGCCCCATGGATTTTAAAGACTGGCCATGGCTGCAAGCCATTAGCACTGGCTATTGGTCACATTATTAGGGTATACTGGACACTGAGCTAGGATGTAGGGTTGGTGCAGTGAATAATGGGAGGTTTGGTGGGGATGGGGTCATGGTCGAGCCTCATGCCATAGGCAATTCATTAATAATTTGCATCCCCAGCATGCGCTGCAAACAACACACATAAGTATGCGTTGCAAAATTATGTTTGTTAAAGGAGGTTTATAGTTCTTGTATATATGTTAAAAGAGAAATTATTAATAACTTATATATAGTGATGTCACATCATGAAGCATTTTGACTTCTATGAACTTAAATATGACAGAAAAACATAGTTAAAGGGATGTTCACCCCAACCTTGGGACTGCTCCATCCCAGTAGTTAGCTAGGGATCTCCCACCTTGGCATCCTTACTCACTTCCCTCATGGACTCCCATGAGCACGGTATTAGGTCAAAAGACCATTTTTAAAATCCAGCTAATTTGAGCCCGAGTGGAGTAATCATGGGAGTGAGAGGTGAGTTTTAGAATGTATGTGTGTGTGCGTGTATGTGTCTGTGTAAGAATGTGTGGGGAGGATGCGTGATTTGAGATGAGAAGGGGTGGTGGGTGGGGAAATCACAGGGTTCGGGTGGCTAATCCCCCCTGAGTATTGAGAGAATCAGTAGGAGGAGTTGGGGATAGGGAAGGAGAGGGGCAGTATGTCATATTTCCACTTTTTAAAGCCAACACGAAAACTGCCAGAATAAATCAGTCTTTTTTGTGCTCAAGCTTTAAAAAGAGGAAATAAATGATGAAAGAAATGCAGTGTTCCTTCAAAACAATACTCAAAATGTGCTAAAATACTACACTCAGTGTACACCAAATGACCAATGACTACTTATGACACATAAATACACAAACGCAATAAAATAAACACACTTTTTCTATTATAACCGCAGTTACAGTTCATTGACTTTTATCATAATTGTGGTTACATACATTGGTTAAAAAATGAGCTCACTTCAAGTTTTACACTACAATACAAGTTAAAAGATCAATACAATATAACACTACTTATGTACTTATGTAAAGCAGCTAAAGATAAAAGAAAGCAGAGAATAACACAACAGTAAACTGGGTAGGCAAATATTTCACAGCAACACAATATAATACCTGGAGAATAGACAACCTAAAATGCATTCTATGGCACATCTAAAACTCCAGTACAATTACTCCTTTTTTTATTAATTTTGTCAAAATATTTTCTTCTCTTTTTATCCAATATCTCACATATACAAAACTCTGAAAACACACCGCCAAAATTAGAAAGACTCACAAATATCTACCAAGTCACTGACCACTTTGACTATGGCCAGTGTTTTTCCCCCCTGACATCACTATACCTATAAAAATAACAAAAACAATGAAACACTGATACCCCAAAATATATAGCCACGGGCACAGAACTACCCCTACCCGCGGATATCTGTCGTCCTTCATAGCCTTGGACATAGCCTCAAATATCAGAAAAACAGCTGGGAAAAAAAAGCTTTCCTTCCCCCCTACGGCCCTCACCAAGTGCTCCCATCATCTATGACAGTTCTCCCCATTCCCCACATGGCCTCCTCATCACACCAACCCTCATCCTAGCCCTCCACAATACACGCTGTTTCTGTGATGCAGTTTGCTTTCAGATGTTGGCTGTTCACAGCTCTAGCCAAGGCTACAGTTTCATCGGGCAAACTCAATCCCTAGAGCCCCTCCAACTCCCAAATTTCACGTGTTGCCCTCTGGCCACCCACCTACCTCTAGCCTGATGGCATTTGCACATTTTTGACCTGCAAATACATTTTTTCCTACTTTTTATTTTCCCATATTTATCAGGTAAATCCCCGAAATATCTCTATTTTTTGGAAGGGGCAACCCCTTCTTCATCAAATATATAAAAAAACTACTGCATGGAATAACCCCAACTAAAAAAGGATCGTCGGTCAACGCTTCATGCCCAAGTTGCTTCGGACCTGGTCCAAATCTGTCTAGTGGTTTGTGCTGTGCACTTTGGCAAAAATGTACCTTGTTTGTCTATGGTAAAATGAATTGAAAGTAGGCTGCACTTTTGAAAAAAAAAAACATTTGGGACCGTTAACTCATTTTTTTAACCAATCCCACAGGTTTTTAATCATTTTTGAAATTTCTGTCTAATCTGTAGACTGAACAAAAATTATTAATGATAGAATTTTGAGGGATTCCGATGGGAGTCCGGCTCACCTTAACTATAGGGTGGTGACCGCCACCTTATAATTATAGTGCGGCAACCAAATTGAGGCCTGAAATGGTTGTACCACCAGTGTGGTAGATTATGAACACTGTTGTGAAGGTTTCTTTGCTGAGAGATATTTGGCTGTGTGTAAAGCCTGTTAGCTTACAGTTGTTTGTGGTACCAACTGCATTGTACCTTAGAAGCATTAGTATCACATATTGGCCATGTGAGTTCATTTGTATGTTGGAACAAGTTTCTGAGTTACAAAACGTGCATAATGTGCTATGATTTGCATTCTGCAGAAACTGGTGAAATGGAATGGATTCAGAATTTGTTATGGATGCATACACAAATCGTTCATTAGGGATGTGCTCTTGTGAAACATGCTTTCAGAAAGTGCATGTATGTTTCCACATCTATGAAATCTGGAAGATTTCATTTGTAGGGATTTTATTGGTTTCTAGTACTTGTAAGTACATTAGGAATTCTTGTGGATCTTCCGGTGGGTTTATGGTAAATTGTTCCATTCCTGTACAAAGTCCTAATTGTAGTCGAAATTGTGCCTTATACCCGAGACACTGTAAGTGCTGTCAGGATTATTTGTAGCATTTCTCTGAAGGCCAGCATTGGCAAACACAACTTGGCCGAGCCATTTATGAAAATGTTGTGGCAATTGGTGCCAATTGGAAGAGAAGATTGATTGTTACACTTGCATAGCCATGTACTCCAGTTGTGCTGCTGGATCTAAATGGACAAGAGAGTTGTGCCTCTACATCCTTTGATGGGCCTGCAGTTCTTGTTAGAGAAGATATATTTGTCTGTTTGTCTTCTGATGGACGTGCAGTTAAGTTTGTATGTAACAGTTTAGTGGCTGTATTATTTGATGGAGAAGCAGTGGGTTATTATAACTTTAGCAATATTGTTGGGAGATCCATTATAGGTTCTGGTTGTATTAGATTTCTTTTTAAAGGTTTTCTTTTTTGAGGTACAGAGTACACATCTAGATGGGGTGTACAGTGTACATAGCCTGTTGTATTCTAGGATTCAAGGAGTGTCAGCATTGACTTTGTTTGCAGAAAACTAGGAATAAACCATTGATTGTATGTAGACGTGAAAATGCTACGTAACTCATACCTTCTTTAAAGACTGTGCTGTCAATGTCAATCAATGAGTGATCTAGGGTTAGACCTTGCAATTTGTGAATAGTGACAGAATATGCAAGAGATAGAGAGAATAGTTACCTGCATACGTACATGTCTTTGAAAAGAAGGAAGCATACTATTGTGCAGCCTTTTTTTTAATAACTTCTACAAGTTCGTCAAAGTGGATGCTGCATTGACTAAACCTTTTTCTATGTCAAGGTTATGTTTTAGAATTACCCTGCACCTTAGACACAGCGTTAATACAGCTGTTTTGGAGATACATTTTTCTAAGCTATTTAGTCAGGATGTTGGTTGTTGAAAGAAAGGGAGTGTAATGCTATGCACTTCTAGTATGTCTGTGGAGCTGATATGCATAATGGTTGCAGTTATATTTTTAATATTGTCTTGTTGAATTGACTACAGCTTGCAAGGGCTGGCAATAAGGATATGAATTTTATATTTTGGTGAGTTAATTGCTCCATAACATCAGGAGCAGATGTGTTTTGCCCATATAGCTCATGGATTATTCTAGTATTTAAAATTGATTTTGCATCTTTAGTAATCAGAACAGTTCTAATGCTTTTTGAAATGTTAGCATAGGTGAGATCTGTAGACTGACACATGCTTTGAGTTAGTTCTCTGAAGTGAAAATGTTTCCAGAGATGAACATTTCCAATAGCGGGGAGTGTAGATTACGGTAAAGTGAGGGTGAATGGAGAGAAAAACAGAGAGTTTCGGGAGAATGAGTGGTACACAGTGGATGAATTAGAGGATGAAAAGGAAGAACCGGTAGTTACCCCACGAATAGAGAGCTTGTGTGGTCTGGAGATGAGGAACAGATTAGGGTGGGTAGTAGTGGCAAGGAAAAAGGGAATTGATGGTAAGATGGCAAGGAGGGGAATGGGCACACAGTTGCCATTGTTGCATAAAGGTCCTGGGAGGGTGCAGTAAATTCCTTGGGCCCAGATAGATTGAAACTAGTTGATTAATGCACTCCAACCCTTCACTGCAGTTGTTGAGAAATGGATATACGCTTTCAAAAACTGTCATGATCCATGCCCCTGACCCCCTCAGGTATAACAACCCCTGGCAGCAGTGGTGCTAAGGCCCTTCACACTGGCCTCAAGGTCCTTAAAACTCCATCAGAAACATACATGGAATCAGTCCTGGTACCTTTGGCGCCAGGCTCATTATCAGGAATAAAGCAACACCAGCTTTGGAAATTAATCCAACATGGAGGCCTATTACACAGCTTTGTTCTTTAGATCCAAGCCATGCAGTCTAGTGTTTTGGGAATGACTGGGCCTCGAACTACTTGGCCTGAAACTGCTTTACCTGGGCTATTTAAACCACACCCAAACAGCAGAACACGCTTTGCATTATTCTGCACTCCTGCAGCGTTACGCTCACCGTGTTCAGCTCCTGCTCATCTGCTTCACAGGTGGCCCTATCTTGAGTCCTCGATCCGGATTCCATCATTAACGTGGAAGAACAAGAACAGCTTTAGCGAGCAAGAACACTTACCTGTGAGTAACCGGTCCTGAAACCAGCCTGTGCTTTGCTTACCTCGGCCATCTCTGGATTTTACCACAGCCTGCAAAGGTAAAGGAACAAGGACAGCATTAACAACAATTCTTACCTGGGCAAGCAGTGCTTTGAGCGCTCATCACTCCGAATCATTGCCGCAACCTGTACAAAGAAGGGAAGAGCACACAGGTTAGCAATTAACACTAACAAACAGCGCAGTGCTCCGCGCATCAATAACTCACAGTGGTTTTCGCCATCCGGCGCGGGATTTCCAAAAATCGCAATCATCCCTGTGAAAAAAAGAGACATTGTTAGGCAACCATAGTGGAGCAAAGACACTAAGACAGAGAAAATGAAGGGAAAGGGAGAGACAGAATAAAGACTGAAAAGACATTATAACTTACCTGGAACACAGCAAGCAGAGTCAGAGTCACAGCCAGTCTGGACGCGGCATAAGGGCATACGGACCAGTGAAGAAACTAGGTCCACAGAACGCCCGCATCGGCCATGCACCCCTGCACAGATACGCAGGACAGAGAGTTCAATGTACAAAAACTTAAGGTAAGCAATAACCCCAAGGGAGGGGATTTGGACCAGAGGGAGGTGAGAGTCCACCCATCACAGAACCAGTATCCTAACCCTCCATTCTCCTGTTATAGGCGCTACCCAAGGTTTGGCACGTAACTAAGCAGAGCTGGGTCCGGGATAGCACTTAGACGTCCATCCAGTATCATGTGGCGCTACCGTGGATACCAGGTGAGCGTAACAAAAACAAACAGCTGGAATCCCTTTAGCAGTGTGAGATATAAAACGTTTGCCTGTGGCAATTGTGGCAGATCAGGCGGGGGATGTTTGGGTTAAGGATGGATATCCTGGTGTTAAAGTATATGATGATGTACATGATGTACTGGAATTTAATGACATCAGGGTGGAGGTGTGTGCTTCACTTTGGCAGGCCAATCCCAATATGCTGGATTTTCAGTCAGTAATGCAGTATACAAGGTGGTAAGAGGAAGACCCCACACAATACATTTTGAAGGTGCAGGAGATGTGGAGGGCAGAAATGGGGGAACAGTGGGACTGATCAGTTTTGCTTTTCTATTTAGTTATCAAAAGGGTATTGGCCGAGGAAGTACAGAAAGCTGAAAAGATTGTGGTATAGAAGTGAAAGGATGCGCCGAAATACAGACTATTATTATACATCACTGTACGCGGATTAAAGAAAGAGAAAAGGAAATGGCACAAAGGTTACACGCTGAGGAAGCAAAACTGGCACAGAAGAAATTGGCAATAATAGCAGTTGAAGGGGCGGTAGGGGCAGTTACTCAAACGGATACAGCAGAGCAGGCAGCGGCACAAACAGATGCAAGATTAGCAGTGTTTTGGCCAGGCGGAGGACAGTGGAATGGCGGATCTCAGTCGCAGTTCCTTAAGTGATACCAAGGGGGTCAGCAAGGGGTGTTTCAAGGAGCAAGGGGGGGCACAGGTGGATTTAGAGGGATGGGGCAGAGTGGTGGAGCGGGGCCAGTCCAGTGCTGGGGATGTGGGAAAATGTGTCATTTTGTGAGGGAGTGCAGAAATAGGATGGGATTGGCATACAAGCCATGCTCTCCTGCAGGCCCAACACAGCAGCAGCATTTCCATGCATCCCTAATCCCTACATCGATTCCATATGAAATAAACCAAGCATATACACAGCTGCCAAAAATGACCCCTCCAGACACAGTTGCCTGCCCCACCTAGTGCCCCAACACAGGCTGCACCGCCAAAGCAATCATACAGCGCTCCAATGCCCACAAGCAATGCTGTCCCCAATGGGGCAGTGATACATTATCGGGGAATGAGTATCCTGGTAGGCAATGTTTTCATGTTCCCAGCGACCAATACAGACCTTGATTAGGACAGCCCACAGAAAGATCTTATGTGCCCAGTTCTGTCTGTGACTACTCACCCAGATGAGGCACCCTTGGTTGGCGCTGAGTTAGAAAATAAACAATTCATCTTTATGGTTGGCACAGGTGCCACTAAATTGTGCATCAGTGAGGGAGATTTATCAGGCAAAACTCTTGACAAGCAGGGCTTTTCTGGGGCTGTAGCAATGGTTCCTTTTTACAAAATAAGTAGCAATCAAAATAGGAGGCAAGGTGTTGCATGCCCCTTCATTAAATTTGGAAACCTCACCAGTGAATTTGTTAGGGCACGACCTCCGAAGCAAGTTAAAGATGACCATCTCCTTTCCAGATTGAGGAATAATATGTGCTAGCCCAGAAATATGTGCTATGAGAGCAATTGGAATAATAATGCTAGAGGAGGGGAGGTGATGGTTTGTGGCATTCTGGTTGATCCTGATATCACAGTTTTACTTGATGCAGTGCCCCAAATAGGTAAGGCATGTTGGAGGATACCATTTGATTTAACTTTCATATATACGTTGTGACCCCAGAGCTTGTGGCAAGGACAATAATCTCACTGAACCTAGAAGGGCTGGTGGTGTCAGAGAAGAGGATTGTTGTAGTTGGGACTGATTCGGACAGATGTGAGTGGTGTACTGTATTGTGTATTGAGCTGACAGTACACCTAAAAGAAGTAACTGATGCAGAATTGTTTAAGGACAGGGTTGATGATGGAGAGATAGTGTTGGCTATTTCCATACCCTGCAAGATCAGGGTACAATGTTCTTTGATGACCCTTGTAACAGTGCCCTCTTTTGCTGAAAATGATTTGGAATACGTTTGAGAGGTTATGGACAACCAGTGCCCGCAATGTCGGTCTCTTACAAGAAGAACACCCATTCGAATTAAACTCAAGCAAAGTGCGGAGTTGCCACGGGTGAAACAATACCCACTGTACAAAGAAGCAGAGGAGGGAATAAGAGATACCATCTTTGCATTCTTAAATCAGGGGATTATTGTGCCCTCCAGATCTCCATGCAACACGGCTATACACCTGCTAAAAAAGGCAAAGGGGTCAAGTAGGAGAACGAGCCAGGATCTCTGCCCTCTAAATGACATTGTATGGTCAGAATTTCCAGTAGCTTCTAATCCTGCAACCATTTTATGTAGCATCCCAAAACAAGCAACACATTTCACTGCTGTGGACTTGAAGAATGCCTTCTTTTCCATACCCTTACACCCAGACTCTCAATACCTCACTGCATTTATGCATGACAGAAAGAGGTAAAAAAAAAAGTACAAGACTGCTATGGGGTACTGTGATACCCCTAATATCTTTAACAGAATACTACATGAAGATTTAGGAAACATACAGGTACCCAGCACCATTATTCAATACGTGGATGACTTGCTGGTATGTAGTGACAGTGAACGACAATGCCTGAGGGACTCTGTCAAGCTTTTGCAGTTACTTGCATATAAAGGGTACACGGTAGACACAGCAAAGTTACAATACTGCCTCCAGGAAGTTTTTTACTTGGGCCAGTTAATATATGTCCATGGAAAAAAGATAATCCCAGAACGTGCTGCATAAGTGCGCAATGCCCACCAGCCAAAAACTGTCAAAGAAATGAAGATGTTTCTCAGACTGTCCAATTACTGCAGACCATTGATCTTAGAACATGCCACATACACCAGACCGTTGTTCCAAGGCCTTAAAGAGGCACAGAAGACAGATAACAACATAACATGGACAGAGGACATGTTTACAAACTTTCATGAATTTAAAGAGGTCATTTCCACTGCCTCAGTGTTAGCAACCCATGACTACACCCAAGAATTCTACTTGTTTTCACATTCAAATGGTCAGATGATGACCCCTGTACTTACTCAGAAGAGCACTATGGGCCACAAGCCTATGGATTATTACAGCTGAGTGCTAAACTCAGTAATGCTAGACAGTTCCCTTGTGAACAAGCGCAATTGTGAAAAGCCCCACAATTACCATGGGGTGCACTGTAAAAAAACACTCAGAAAGCCTGAGCGTAAGAAGTTATTCTACCCTGCCTAAATATCTGCCTCGCGAGGTGCAAGACCGTAAACCCCGACAGAACTATGTACTGATGAAGACCTCACCAGACAGTCCTGTGTAACATTTTAGGGGGAGTATGAGGACAAACCAAAAGCAAAAGACAGCCTCTCCAGAAGGGGGGTTGCTTTTCGCTGACGGGTCAGCAACTATTGACCAGGGGATGGGCTTGAGACATACTGGTGCAGTAGTTGTCCACCTAGTATACGGTAAATATGAGGTGGTGGTGCAAAAACAGCTGCATATGCATTACTCAGCTCAAGAAGAGGAGCTCATAGCGCTTATTGAAGCTCGTCTAGCATCCCAGGGATGCTGAGTGACTATTAACTCTGACTCAGCCTACGTCACCAAAACGGTGCACTCAGGGTCTTGCAAGTTGGAAAAGAGGGTTCAGCGCAGGGCTGTTGGGTTCCCAGATCAACATGCAGCATTATTGGATAATGAATCGATGCCCTCTCCAAGCCCTCCATGATGGCATTGGTTAAATGCACCGCCCATACAAATGACACAGATGCAGGTTGACTCAGCAAAAGCCACCATGGATGCGGCAGCCAAACAGGCTGCGTATCTTCCCATACCTGTCATTTCAGAGTATCCAGTAGCACAAAGAAGGGAGCAGTTGTCAGCTCTATACACTTCCCTTCCAATAGCACAAATTATTGAACTACAAGGACAAGCCTCACAGGAGTAAAAAGAGCTGTGGCAGAACAGAGGGTGTACACAGTTCCCTACAGAGATACAAGATAGAACAGGTAAAGTCGTTATGCCGTGCAAACTGTTGCTGATCGACTTCGACCAGTTGCATCATCCATCTCATGTTGTCTAAACAACACATTTCTGATGATATACAAAAGGCCTGGTTTGTTCCCAATCTCCAGGAGGTTATTACCAAATTGGTGTAAATTGCATTAATAGCCAAACATACAACACTAGTCACACGCTAAGAATGATACACGGTGCATTGCTCTGCCCTACTGGGCCATTTAGGGAGCTCCATATTGACAATGCTGACATGGGAGAGCGATGTAATTGGTGTAGGTTTTTGATTGTTGTGTTATGTCCCTGCACATCCACATATTAAATGTGTTGCCAAATGTTCTGTTAAAGAGATGTTTCCTCACTGGAGTGTCTGCGATGTGTTACGGTCAGATAATGGCACCCATTTCTTTAACAAACTCTTTTAGGGAATCTCTGCATTGCTAGCAATCGAGCATCAGATGTGCAAAATGTACCACCCCAAGCCAATGAGGTTGTGCAGAGGATATATGGATTACTGCAAGCCAAACTCTCTAAGTTATGCACCACCCTTAAAAGAAATTGGGAGCACTGTCTCCCTCTTGCTTTGTTCAGTTTATGCATGCAACCCTGTAAGGATCATCATGTATCCCATATAGGTTGGTGACAGGCTGATGAATGCATACGTCCCTATCTCCTGTAAGGAGGGCCTCTGATGCTCAAGTTGCAGTGTCCACTCTGGGTGATGAATTCAAAGACTATCTGACTGTGTTAACTAGGTCCATAAAATGTATCTCTGAACAGAATGCACCACGGCTGTCTGATGAATCAACCAGTGCTGCACCTACTACAGCAATTACACAGCCTCTTCAATTCTCAGCAGGGGACCGGGTGTTCATAGGGAATTTCGTGCGGAGGTGTCATGAGCCTATATACAATGGGCCTTTTTTCAGTTGTCTATGTCACTTAATTTGCAGTGAAGGTCCGGGAGTTGCGATATTAGGTTCTCCTCTCTGATGTCCATAGGGCTCCCGATGCCGCACTCCACACTAACGAGCACAGCAATAAGTAGAGTCTATGACAATTGCACTTATATTTTCTAAGTGATTTACAGTGTATATATATATATATATATATATACATATATATATATATTCAGTAAAAAAAACTTTGTTAAAGGGACGTTATGGTTAAGTTGCGCTACTAAAAACCTATGAAATTCAGTGAAAAAACTTTGTTAAAGGGACGTTATGGTTCAAAGTAAAACTGAAAAACCCCTGAAATTCGGCAGTTATGGTAACATAAGCAACCATAACCCGCGCCACCGTGCACTGCTAACACTAACACCCAGGACATCAAAGATGACATCACAAATGTCATTGATGACATCACTGATGATATCACATGTGCATTTACTGTTCATGAAAACTCTGTAGGAGGGATTCTTGCAATGTTGACCAAAAACTGTCAAGGATCATTGGGATAAATATCATGAGCTAATTAGTGCATTAAGCAATGCATTGATATAAATAGCATTCTATTATGAAGTTCTATCCAGTATACTAAGCTACTCATGCAGAAACATAGGCAGCGTGTGCAGCATACATGATGAAGGTGCCATATTCATAATCTTGCCATGTTGAATACTGAAATGATAACTGCTTTCTTATTAGAGGATTGCGTACTGTGAAACATGTAATAAGTAGATAATAAAACCCACTTAATACATAATTATTACAGACAAAACACAAAGAGACAACAACACATACAAATATGAGTATATACAGGGACAGTGAAGTAAACAAAAAAGCAGAAGTAGTAGCAGAAAGAGTTCATAACCTAACTGACTGTCTTTATGCAGAGAAACTATTGCTCTGTTTCAAAGCTGCTACTTACCATATGTATGTGTATCACATGATGTGACTGCACCCAAAGGAAAGGAGAGTGAGTATAATGTATCCAAATATGAGCATATACAGGGAAGGTAGAGTAATACAAATAAAACTATGAGAAAGTGCTGATAACCCTAATGATTATCTTCATGCACAGAAAGGATTGCTCTCTTTCAAGCCTGTGTCTTCCGCTATGTATATGTTTCATATGATGTGACTTGACCCTAAGTCTACAAATATAGTACCTTTTCAATTTTTACTTCCTGACTGTTACTGATGAAAACTATGTGGCTTCGATATGTCAGTAATGGATAAAAAGGGAGAGCCAGCCATGTGATGTCATCAGTGATGTCATCAATGGCATTTGTGATGTCATCTTTGATGTCCTGGGTGTTAGTGTTAGAGTGCACGGTGGCGCGAGTTATGGTTGCTTATGTTACCATAAGTGCCGAATTTCTGGGGTTTTTCCGTTTTACTTTGAACCTTAACGTCCCTTTAACAAAGTTTTTTCACTGAATTTCATAGGTTTTTAGTAGCGCAACTTAACCATAACATCCCTTTAACAAAGTTTGTTTTACTGAATTTCATAGGTTTTTAGTAGCGCAACTTAACCATAACGTCCCTTTAACAAAGTTTTTTCACTGAATTTCATAGGTTTTTAGTAGCACAACTTAACCATAACATCCCTGACTTCATATACATGTAACATAGAACATACTAACCCCCTCGTAGTGATTTTCATGTCCGCGGACGGCCGCCATGTCTGCGGACATATCGAAAATCTGAGCGTGGTGAATGTAAATTTAAATAGTGTGCCCCATTTCCCCTTTGAAGTTGGCTCTGAAAAGAGCCGTTTTTTTTTTTTTTTTTTACAGATGCTTGACAGACCCCTGTTATTTTGTATTTTTTTTCTTGTTTTTTTTTCTTACTTTACTCCTAAAATCTTCACATAACCTTCTCCAAAGCAACCCTTACATTCCAAAATAGAAAGGCATTTCCAGTAAAAGATAAAGAAATGCCATCTTCTTTAAAATTAACAGTATTACTGGCATCAATATTCTCATTGTTACAGAAGAACATACCAGCTCTAAGCATGAAGGCACACATGCCTCGGTTGATGACACACCTAGCAATGTTTTGCTGAGGACAAAAAACTGAACTATTGTCCCATATTGCCCTAGATAGTAAACCAGAAAAAATTACTTACGCATTCGGAAGGATCTTCTATACAGCTTGAACCATGCGTTCCAAATCAGCCAACAAAGTAGGGGCACTGACGTTGCCCAAATGGAAAGCACCATAGTGCAAAACTACCACATGCGGACTGTTCATCGTGGCCATATCCTCACAAACTTGTACAATTCCCTGTACATTGCAATCAGGCAGAGTGCTCCACACCACCTCCACGCCTTTCACATCAAAGTTCTTTGCAACATGCCTGCATTCAGCGTACTGCTGTAAACCATGCACAAACATATCTCCGAGCACCAACACCCTGACTTTCTCCACTTCTGCCATCTTCACTACACAGAGTCTCTTTCAACACAAATCCACAACCTCGACATCTGATTGGCTTATCCGTACAGTCTTCTTTCCATGTTGGATTTCCTGGAAAAACCCGGATGTAGCACACCCTGTCCACTAACAGCCGCGGTGTCCGCGGACGGCGTCCACTTTACTCTCTGTGCCATTCCCTCATTGCATACAACTAAGCAATCACACAATACGAATAAAGTCCTCAGAACACCCCCATTTTGTGAATTTTCGAACATTTCAGGACAATTATCATTTCATTATTCAACATATTAACATTACAAATATTATACTTCCATCTTGTACTCTGCACACAATGCTATGTTTCTCGATTAGTAGCTCAGTATACTAGATAGAATCCCATAATACAATGCTATTTATATCAATGCATCGTTCAAAGCACTAATAACGGTATGATATTTAATGCAATATCCTTGACACATTTTTCGCAACATTATAATAAAAATCCCTATTACACAAATTCCATGAAAAGTACATACACATGTGATGTCATCAGTGATTTCATCAATGACAATTGCGATGTCATCTTTGATGTCCTGGGTGTTAGTCTTAGCAGTGCACGGTGGTGGCGCGAGTTATTTTTCATAGCTCACCATAACTTCCGATTTTCAGGGGTCTTTCGGCTGTACTTAGAACCATAAAGTCCCTTAAACAAACTTTTTTTAATATCACGTAAACAATATACAAACATGGCGTGCAAAAAACAACTTCTCACAGATGGCTTTACACAGAATGTTGCAAAGTAAGAATTTATGCTCGTTCACAGTGAAGGTCAGCTGCTTCCATTTTTTTTCTCGGGCCCCGGAGAGGCTCACGAAGCGGACTATAAGGTTGTATTGTGTTTTGACAGACAGAGACTGTGATGAAGGAGTGTTGCTAAAACGTAAGTGAATATAAGGTTGAAATTTCTGAAACAAAACCACTTTTATATATTATATCACTATGCAAAAGATCGTTCTCACACGCGGAGTCGTATTTTGGGACTGCACTACTCGTAGACAATGGAAATTGCAATTGTGCTGTAAGTAACCCTTTAGATTATTTTATACCAAATGTAATTACAATAGCGTAGCATTAAAGACCGCTCAAGTTGAACTTGTTCGTTGAAAGTGGCACTATCACCGCCAAATTTATCCCTTGTTGTTTAGAGGGCTCTGAAAAAGGCAGACGACACAGGGTTGGTTAATAGAAATAATTTAACCGGTCAATAGGCGGTCAAGCGCTCTACTCGCTGTGCCACTTCACTGTAGCCTGTCAAGTGGCACAGCGAGTACAACGCTCGCTTTGACATCCGTGTACAGCTTGGTAACGCAAGTTCGAATCCCGGCAAGGCCAAACTCAGCCTTTCATCCTTCCGTGGTCGATAAATGAGCACCACACACCGTGGTTAATAATAAGCACTGCTTAGATACCTCACGGTTCTTAGCGCTATATGAATGGGAAAATATTATTATTTTATTATTAACATACTCCGTTGCACTATCTTCAATAGCAAATAGTTTCACGCCCTAATAAATAAAATGATGATTTTTAATGAAGATCAGCTGGTGAGACTAATTTATGTTTTTTAAAACAGGTATGTGGCCCCATTTTGCCTATGTCACGATTTACAGACTCCAGCGGATGGGGTCTTCAACTGCCAGGTGCAGTTCCAAATATGCAACTTCATGACCCTCGCCATTTTATGGGACAATCGCCAAGGACCAATATGCCCTTACGCAGTACTAGCGCCTACAAACAACATACCAACCAATAGGGTGGTCTAATGGCTCATTGTTGGAGCAACCTTCCGATTATCAGAGCAACCATTTACTGCTTTTATCATAAACCGACAGCCTATCTACCGCAAAGGAATAACGCATGGCTCAAAATAAATTTTTGCTGATCAACAGCAGAGACAATAGCAAATCGCTGAATATTCAGTAAACATTTCATGTGAAATAAAGGTACTTTACCAAATGTACAATCCTGCTGTTTACTTTTAAACCACAGTTTCATATTCCGAATTGTGGCACACTGAGTTGTAAGCTGCTCTAACACCCTCTGTACCGCAAAGGAACATCGCGTGCCTTAACATGAACTTTTGCGGATCGACAACAAAGACAAATGCAAATTGCTGAATATTCTCTAAACATTTGATGTCAAATAAATGTACTTTACAAAATTTACAATCTTGCTGTTTGCTTTTAAATCACTGTTTCATATTCCGAATTGTGGCGCGCTGTGTTGTGACATAATATGTTTTGTCTTCTGGGTTCTGTGTAAAGTCACTTAGGACTGCAGAGGACTGGGCGCGTTTGATGACGCACCCTGTAATGTCATGGAGAGAGGCGGGGAATATGAATGCTTTGATAATATCAGGCTTAGGGGCGGGAGATATGATTTAGTGTTGCAAAAGCAAGTCTGCCAGGTCAATAGCGCCAGTCATAGGATTATCACATAATGTCAGCGCACAACAGCCGGATTTATCGTTTCTTTAGTGGACAAAAAGTCGGTTGACGCCCACAGGAAATTGTACTATTAGTGGAGAAAAGGAGTGGTCTTAAAACACTTTCACCCTGACAACGAACAATACAAACAACGTTCTCAGAACACCCCCATTTTGTGTAATTGCAACCATTTTGGGACACCGCGAGTGTTCTAAGAACACATTCAACTAGACAGATTACAATACGGACAGCGTCCTGAGGACACCCCCAGTTCGTGTATTTACGAACAATTAAGTACACCGCGAGTGTTCATAGCTCATTTTTACCTTCTTTGCGAACAAAAATGACACATACTCTGTCCTCTAAACACCCCACCATTTAGTTTATTTACAAAATGTCAGAACAGCCGTGTTCTCCGCGGACAAATCAAACGCAACAAAAACGTCTAGCACATAAAAAAACAAAACACTGAACCTATCTCATACTCCCCCACCTTCCCCAAACACTCTTACACACCAACACACGGCACTAAATACAATTTTTTATCCACGTTTCACCGCGCTGTATGCGGTCCACGGCAAATACAAGATGGCGGGCGCCACAGAAAATCTGACACGCTCCACGCCCCTCGCCGTCCAATCAGCGAACACGTCGCATGTCTGCGGACATGACGCAAGGCCATGGGCCAATCGGGGGGCTGTCCGCGGAGCGAACAGGGAAGTCCGTCCGCGAAGCGAACACAGATATCACTAATTTTTTTGCCTTATGTTTTGGTCATTTTATAAAACACTACTGGACGGATTTATACCAAATTTGCAAAAGCATGCTTTCGGGACCAAACCCCCGCTCCTGCCGCAAATTTGGTGTAAATCCGTCCAGCGGTTGGGCCTGTGGCCGTGCGCAGTTTTTTCCCATTATGTCTATAGGAAAAAACACAAGTTTTGGGACCCCCCCTATAACTTTTCCCCCCCTGGACGAATCCTCACCAAACTTTTCAGAGTGGGCCATATACACTTTTTGCAAAGTTTGGTGAGGATTCGTCCAGAGGGAGCAAAGTTATAAGCCACCCAAAAAATGCTCTTCCTATGGAAACACCAACTTAACTATAACTACATGGACGCTACCGTGTCCATGTAATATATATATATATATAATTGGGGGTTGCGGGGGGTTTCCCCCGCATATATGTAACAATTGACCTTCACAATTTGGTCAATTGTGCAAAGGTCAATTGTAATTCGAACAATTGTAGTTCGAACAATTTGTATACAACCCAATAACCACACCATTCCAATGTTATTTTGGATGTAAGCATTTTAGCTGTGGTGACCAGCAAGTTTTTACAATATGACTTTCGCTTATCAGTGGCACTACTAGTTAGTAATGTGATGAAATGTGATTGAGATATATGTATTAAGTTGTAAGTAGTAGTTTCTCATACGATTTTCTTGCCTTTCACATCACTGAAAATGCACACATGTAGCAAGCTTCTTGAATAACATGTAAATTCATTCTGTCTGTCTTTTTGACAGGCAATTATGTAAAATGATGCTATTTGTTATCATTTATCAGAATACACTCTGATACCCAGTTTTATGTTTTGTATCTGTTTGCAAAAGGTGAGTGTTGCATGAATTTCCTAAGCAAAACAAAAGAGGTGATGGCTGGAAGCTTTAGAATTAATCGTAACTTCTGGCATTGATCTTAGCAACCCTCCAGACCATCGGTGTTTGCCTTTGAAGCCATTACAAAAGGGGAAATCCCATATGCAAATCAGGCTTGGTCCTATCCCAAAAGGGGCAGTCTGGCCCAAACTGTTTGGTCACATCTCTTCTGCATGAGACCACAAGCTTCCCCAAACGTGTTTTGGCCTCATTGGGCCTCATCAGTGAGGAGTAGCTTTGGTCTCTGGGCCCAGCAGGCACAGGACCCACGTCTGGGCATACCTGTCCCACTTGGGATGACTACAGCAAAACAAAAGAGGTGATGGCTGGAAGGTTTAGAATTAATTTAAGGCATAGGCATGTTAATATAGAATATTGCACCTCTCTTTGGCTGCATGAAATTTTTAAATTTAATTTTCAGGTCTCATTCATACATAGATATCTAAATGTTGCATTCATATAGGTGTGAACTTGGGATGCTAATTATTTAATTATATACAACTATGTTAAAGACACTGCAGGCCCCAGCTTCTAATTAGCTTTGGATCATATTATTTGTGACATCTAATGTTAATTGGAGGAAATAATATTTTGTCAACCATGGCTCACCACTAGAGAATACCATTCTGCCCATCTGAGAAACCTGTAGGCCATTTTATATTAGTAGACATCTTACAGCATACCTTACCCTGACTGGTTCCTTCATGTGTCGTCTGCTCCTGCTCTGCAGCCTCTCGCAGTGGTGCATTTGGGGCCTGATCACTGTTTTCAAAATATTAATCCGATAAATAGATATTGTGTCAGACTCCTTTATGAATGCACCACTAATTGCAAACTGAGACAGCAATTAGTGACTGTGGGGGTGTTATACAACCATGATATGGCAGACGGGTTTCGGTCATTTAAACTGCGGGCATTGTAATTAGATATCCCTGGTGGAGACACTGTGTTGTTTTGCATTCCACCCTGTGGCTCTTTCTTTTGTAAGATGACAGCATTGGATGGTGTGGTATGATATCCCCATACAAGTTTAGTTCCGTCCCATACCAAATAATCACCCTCCTTCGTAATGACACTTGCAGTTGTATTGATCCCAGTAGTGCTGTTAATCCCAGTGCTGTTAATCCCTCCCCCTCGTTCATCTCGATAGAGATGAACGCTACAAACCAATATGTAACCAGGCCAAACATTAGTATAAAAAACAATGTAATGCAGACAGATAATCCACACTCATACGTATATCTGCATCTCTCATGTAATAATTCTCTCATTCTACTAATTCTATCCATTGCAGGCTGCCTGTTAGATGCCATGGTAGTTCCTGTTTGAGATATAAAAGTGAATTAAGTGCATGCATGTAAACATTTTGTTGGCACCATTAGTGCCAATATATATATTGACGGGGAATGGAAGCGGGTAGGGTTGCGGGGAAGGGTATTCACAGATAAGGGTGTAAAACACGTCATAGTTTGTTCACTTTATTAATCACATATGAATTCACAAGATAAAAAGGAAAAAAACCTTTTTTTTTTTTTGTAACATTTTTAAAGGAATGCAAGTATACTTATCAACTCAGCCTTTCATCCTTCCGAGGTCGATAAATGAGCACCACACACCGTGGGTAATAATAAGCAGCGCTCAGATACCTGAGGGTTCGTAGCGCTATATAAATCCTAAATTATTATTATTATTATTATTAACCATACTCCCAGTCAGGTCCATTACTGTCACACATACATAAGTTCATAGTCAGACATCCTGCTCAGTTGCATTGTTTGCTGTTGTCTGTGCCTCCTCATCCACCTCCTCCTGCACATTACTATATGCTTTTCGTACATTTGTCAAGTGCACCCAGTACCTCAAGCCCTTCACTTTCACTGCCGTGGGCGTGCAAAACACTACCTCGTATGGGCCATGGAACCGTGGTGCATTCCATCGACGCACAAAACTTGTGACATAAATTGAGTCACCCGGCATCAGCTGTAGCTGTTGTTCAGGCTCAGTGACAGACCCTGTTGTGTTTCCCTCCTCTCTAGTGAAGGGTGGGGAGAGCTGCTTTGATATTGCGCGTGCTGCCCTTGTTAATTTTTTCAAATAGTCCGTGAATTCTTCTCCCAATATCACGGCGCTCCTGTGTGCATCTGAGTGTTCGCGCAGTGGGGAGTGTGCTGTGTGCATTCGTCTCCCAGTCACAATTTCGTGCGGGGACAAATGGTGGTCTTTACTTGACTGATTTCTCAGTTCAAATAGCGCAAGGGGCAGACAGTAAATCCAATTCTTCTTCAATGAAAAGCATAGTTTTGATAACCTGCCCTTTATCAGTCCGTTCATCTTTTCCACTATGCCATTACTTTGAGGATGATAAATCGAACACAATTTATGTTTTATTCCCAATAATGTAGTGACTTCCTTGAAGAGTTCATTCACAAAATGAGTGCCATTGTCTGAGCGAATCACGTCACAAATTCCCCAGCGCGGGAACACCTCCCTCACTAGGAACTTGGCGGCGCTTTTGGCATCAGGTCGTGCACATGGTCCAGCTTCCACCCACCTTGAAAATGGGCACACAACCACGATCATGTACCGTGCGCCATTACACCTTTCCCCCATGTCTGCGTAATCAATATGCAGTTCTCTGAATGGGCCAATGGGTTTAGGAATTGTTCCCCGGAGTGTGCGTAATGTCATTCCTGAATTGTAGATCTGACATGTTGTGCATTCCATTGCTAATCGAGATACGTGCTCCTGGAGACAGTGCACGAACCATTCTTCCTGTATTTCTGCTGCAATGTGCTGTTTGGTATTATGTGCGGGCAAGTGTAGTTGTTGAAACGCAATTTCTAGTAACTGGATGGGCATTACCACTTTCCCTGAGTTATTTTGCCGCCACAGCAAGTCTGTTCCCGACCTGCTGCACCCTCCTTTTGTCCACATCAATTTTTCGTCTGCACTAGCTCCTTCCTGCAATTCTAGTATTTGTGATATGGGCATCATGTTGTACCCTTCTGGGGGTTCTTCGTTTGTCTTATGCCGCAGCATGTATTCACCTGCGTCATATTTCTGAAAATAGGAAGCCTCCTTGGCGGCAGCGTCCGCTGCCGCGTTCCCCAAAGACACAACGTCTGTGTTGGATGTATGTGCTTGGCATTTTACTATTGCTACTGCAGTAGGGTTTTGTAGGGCCTCAATTAACTCTTTCAACAATTCTGCATGCTGTACTGGTGTTCCGTCTGCCCGTCGAAACCCCCTACGCCCCATCTTGATAGACACCCATGTACTGTCGTTGTCATGTAAGCTGAGTCTGTGTATATTGTCACTGCGCAACCTTTGGCTGCATGTAATGCTTCTATGAGCGCAATCAGTTCTGCTGCTTGAGCGGAGTAGTGTGATGGGAGGCGGTACTGTACTGGTGTTTCATACTCACCGTCTTCTAGTCTCACTACTGCCATGCCGACATGTTTTTCTCCCGTGTCCACGTCAATCGATGCAGACCCATCCTCGAAGTACACTTCCCCCTCGCTCAGAGCGTTCTCACACACCACTGTGTCCTCCCCTCTTTCTCCTGCGTAGGTTGCGCAATCGTGGTCCTGCATGTCCTCTAGTGTGCATGCTTCTGTAATGAAAGTGGCGGGGTTCACTGTCTTACATCTCACCACATGGATGTTGGCGCTAGACAATATAATCTCATAGGCTGTCGCCCGCTGTGTTGTCAGTGTGCTTTTTGACCTCTCAAGTATTGCAAATAATGAATGTTCCACAAACAATGTCACAGGGCAACCCATTACTATTGTGGCACTTTTCTCAATCGCGAACGCGGCTGCAGCGAGTGATTGCTCGCACGCGAAATGACCTTTCATCACGGCATCTAAAGTACCACTATAGTAAGCCAATGGCTTGTGTCCTAGGGATGTCTTTTGTGTCAGTACAGCTGTCATGAGTGTTCCCTTGCAGTGTGAGAATAGGTAAAATTTGCGTCCATAATCAGGGTTTGCTAGCACTGGAGCGCTTGAAATTAGATCTTTTAATGATTGAAACTATGTGCTCATTTCTTCTGACCATTCTATTTTTTTGTTCTCCTGTTGTGCTTCTTTGAGTGCTTGTAGGAGGGGCCTTGTGTATGCTGCATAGTCTAATATCCATGCTCGGCAATAGTTGCACATCCCCAGGAATTTCTGCATGTCTTTCACTGTTGTGGGTTCTCCTACTGATCTTATTGCTTCTACCCTGTCGGGAATTATTCTTTTTCCATCTTTTGATATCAGCTGTCCCAAGTATAAGACCTCAGTCAGGCAGTACTGTAGCTTCTCCTTGTCTACCTTGTACCCCTTGTTGGCCAGTACGGTCAGGAGCGTTGTGGAATCCTTTCTACATGTTACTTCGTCTTGTCCACACACTAATAAATCGTCTACATACTGAATAATCGTACTCTCAACTGATAGGTTTCCCAAGTCTTCATGCAATATGCGGTTGAATATGCTCGGGCTCTCACAGTATCCCTGTGGTAATCTGCAGTGTTCATATCTTTTACCCCCCAGTGTAAATGCTGTAAGGTATCTACTCTCTTCAGCCAGGGGTATTGAGAAAAATGCGTTTTTCAAGTCTACTACTGTGAAATGTGATGCCACTTTCGGGATGCTGCATAGTATTGATGCAGGGTTCGGGACTAGAGGTAACTCCTTCTGAATTACATCATTTAGGGGGCGTAAGTATCATCCTCCAAGACCCTCCTTTCGCTTTTTTGATTGGATAAATACATGTGTTACATGGGGAGTTTGAAGGCACTATTATCCCTTGTGCTAGTAGTGCATTTATTGTCTCTTTTATCCCTTCTTCAGCTTCACGGGACAATGGATACTGTTTAACTCGGGGTAAAATTGCTCCTTGCTTTAGTTGTATTACCACAGGTTGTACTCCGTGCAACAGTCCTACATCATGGTGGCCTGTTGTCCACAAATTATTTGGTACGAGCCTCATGTCATCATCAAAAAATGACGGCGGTGCTCCCACCACTGCCATCAATTGGACGGGGGTTTCCCTGGCTTGAATCAAAATGTCACAGGGCATCGCTATTTCCATTACTATTTCACCATCCCCTTCTGTGTCTGAAAAGAGATCCTCATCTGTTAACTCTCGTAGGGCGATGTTGGCATTTGTACACAGCACTGTACGCCACTCACATCCTTCCCTATCCATCCCAATTACAGCGATCCTTTTTGCTGACACCTGTACAGCGTGCAAGTCTAATGATACCACCGATCCTGGTGCTGTGTCGGGACACACTATGGGGCGGAAGAGGAACTCTGCTGGAATCCTCCAGTCCATTCTTCGTAGCTCTGGAATTATGAGGGCCAAAGTCTTTAGCCCTTCAATAAACATTTCCTCATTTTGTGGCAGCCCTCGTACTTCCTGTGTGGTTGTGTAGGCTTGCACTACCAGCATCGCACGCAAGGGGCATATCCCGGGTGTAGAAAACACTATTCCTCTCTCGGTAAATGATATGGTCATGTTAAGTTTACTCAGGAGGTCCCTCCCTAACAAATTTATTGGGGAATGTTCATAATACAGTAAGGGTGTCTTTACAGTTTTACCCCCCACTGTTACATCCAAAGCTTCTGTGTAAGGAACTTCAATTACAGCCCCAGAGAACCCCTGCGTCTCTAACTTCCGGTTAGATAACGGGAACCGGCCCTCTCTGATACATGATTTTTCCGCTCCCGAATCAACCATGAATATGAACTGCTTGTCTCCTATCTGCGCCCCTACCAATGGTTCCTCTGCTGCATTGTAGGTTGTAGATAGAACTGGACACGCAAGTGTTCTCTGTGGGCTGTCCTATGCGGGGTGTCTCATTGCCCCCCCTGATTAAAGACACTTCCTGAGACTACTGACATGCCGTTGTAAGGTGCTGGTGCGGGGGCCCCGTTTGCTGTTGTCGCGAAGGGGTTGCCTGGTGTATACTGCATATTGTCATTGTTTTGTGGGTGGTTCTGTGTTCTATACTGGTGCCCCTGTTGATGCTCAGCATCACCTTGGCCTGGGTTTCTCAGTTGTTGTTGTCCCATCGGAAGACCATATGGGCTCCCCGGGTGGGGATGGCCATACTGTTCAACCTCTTGGAATCCATTGTTGGGTCTAGCTCTGCACTCCCTAGAGTAATGCCCCCACCTTCCGCAGTTCCAGCAACTCCCTTGTGCACCTCTAGGGCCCTGCCATCCATTTCCTCCCATTCCCCCGTATGCCGATCCACCTCCTCTTCGGCCCCTGTACCCACCTCGTCCCCCTCGAGGGGTCCACTCTTGCCACTGCGGACCTCCGCCTTGCTCCTGCTCGTTCCACTGCCGCTGTCCTGTTCCCGCCCAATTAGTTGCCACCCTTCCTTGTATTGCTATCAGCCCCTCCTCCTCATCATCTCCCTCCCTGCTGTGTGGGAGCGCGGCTCCTGCTGCTGCAACCTTCACCAACTTTGTCTGTACTAACTTCGCTTCGTCTGCCAATCTTTTCTGCGCCACCTCCTTCTCCCTCTCCTTTATTCGCTTACAATGGTGTACTATTATGCTCTGAATCTCAGGCCATCCCTTTGCTTCAATACCTGCTATCTTGTCGAGCGCCTTTTGCACTTCCTTTGGGAGCCCTCTTTTTATAATGAAGTAAAATAAAGATGTCGATTGATACCAGGGCGTGCCCGTTTCTGCTCTCCACATCTCTTGGACCCGGAAAATGTAATCCATAGCCTCCTCCCCGTCATTCATTGTACACTGCATTACTGACTGTAAGTCTGGCGTATCTGGGAATGTTTCGCGTAGGGCATCCCACACCCTGGCACGCACTGTGTTAAAGGAGGCCCCATCATGGCGGTCACAGTCTAATGTTACTCCCGGGAAACCGGCCTTAACCCATACTCTCTCAGCCTGATCGCCCACTGCTGATACGAGCAAGCTCTTCACATCTCCTATTGCTAGGGGTACCCCGGCAGTATGTTTCTCAAAGGCGTATATCCACTTACTTGCCCCTCCTGATAACGGGGGCAATAGTTTTAATAAATTGGCTTTATCCATCTGAGCCCATGGGATATAATTTGGCCTCCCTCCTCCCCTATGTATCAATGGGAGCTGTAGCCTTCCTTTCGTCGTTGAATCTACGCCTGTTTTGGCTGCTGATGTTCCCAGTGATGCCATTTTCCCCACCCTGTTCCTTAATCGCCCCGTCCACTCATCATCCAGTGTCCTCAGTGAACATGTACCATCCACCCCTTCACTTCCCCCTCCCATTGCCATGCTCAACCTGTCGCTTTCTTCTACATCGTCCCTTATATCACATAGTAGTTCCTCTCTGTCCCCTATAGGCCTCTCTTCATTATCGATACCTCCCTCTTGTGCCCCTACTTCAATTATTCGCGTTGGTTCTTCCTCAATTCTGAACAGTATCTCACCTTTTTTCCACCCGTCTTCAAGTGTTCTATTCTCACTCGGCGCTCTAGACGTGCGCCCTGATCTTGCAGCATTAAGTGCTGTTTGTTCACATATGTCTCTTATCCTTGAGAGCTCATCTTTCGCTATTGAGAGCCTTGATTGTAAATCATCTGTTAGCTTTTCTATGTCCACCCTGTGTGTACTCGTCTGGGCTCGCTCCCTTGTGCTTTCATATGGCGGGGGCGCCGTTGGTCGGTGGGGTGTAGTAGTTGTCGGGGGAGGCACATAAGTGGGGTCACTGTACCCCTCTGCGGGCACAGGTTTGTTCAATATCGGGTACAAACTTATTTCCTCGGTTGGTGGCTCTACTTTTGACACTTCTTTAGTATCTTTCTGTATCATCAGTGGGTTGTCTGTGGTGGATGGTAGGTCAGGGTTGACTGCTGGTGCCTTAGGCGGTGGTATCTCTTCAAACAACCTCCAGAGATCCAATATTTCCCTCCTATTATGCAAGTGCTTCCCCTTGTATTTCAAACAAATGCATGTGGCCACCATATCCAGAACACTTTTATCACCTATTGAAACTGCTTTGGCTCCCCCCTTGCCAACCAGAAACAAAAAACTTATAACTACAGAAAAACTGCTACCGCTCATCCTCCCCAGACTAAACTCTCTACCTGACTTATTGGACACCTCATCACTAGTAAATGAATTCAACTCTTCCATGGCTACAGCTCTAGATACTATTGCCCCACTGAAACTGAGAAAGAGTAAGCCTAGAGCCCACCTAAACACCTGGTTTACTCCTCACCTCAAATCGCTAAGACTTGAAAAACGCAAATGCGAATCTGCTTGGCGACTAACCCCAACAGAGACAAATAAAAGTACACTCATCAATACCTCCAAGATTTACAAAAATGAAATAAAGAAAGCAAAAAGAGAGAATTTCAACAACAGAATACTGCAGGCCAAATCCGGAACTAAAGAACTATTCCTTATACTAAAGGAACTAGAAAACCCTATTCCTGTCCAGGATAACTGTGACAAAAATAAAATATGGTGTTCGAACATCCAAAAAGCACTAAATGACAAAATTGCCACACTCCAAACAAAAATTGAGATAAAGAAACAGAATATTCCACCCTCAACTAACCTAAGAGGCAAACCACCAATCAGCACTAAACTAGACCTTAAATTTAACTTCTCGAAAGTAACTATACTTGAAACCGAAAAGATAATACTTTCACTCAAGCCATCCAATTGCCGTGGCGACCTATGCCCAGCCCAACTAATAAAAGACGCGGCCAGAGACCTCTCCCCATTCATTTCTAAGCTCATCAATGCCTCCTTTGCTTCAGGCACTATACCAGATAACCTCAAGCAATCTTGGGTCCTCCCCCTCCTAAAAAAACAATCATTGGACCCATCCATCCCGACTAACTACAAGCCTATCACAACGGTACCCTTCCTGTTAAAAATCCTAGACAGGGTAGCCTACCTGCAGATCCAAAAACATCTCGAGTTGCACCACCTTTTAGGCACAAGACAATCAGGCTTCAGACCTCAGCACGGAACTGAAACCGCGCTCATCGATCTTAAAACTCAGGTCGACGAGCTGAGAGACTCCGGAAAGATGGCCCTACTCCTCTTACTGGACCTCTCTGCAGCCTTCGACCTGGTGGATCATGATGTGCTCTGCACCCACCTAGAAACAGCTGCCCATTTCTCCACACATGCCATCGCATGGATCAAATCATTCCTAACCGGTAGAACTATGAGAGTCTTCTCTATTTCTGCTGCTGCTGACCCTGTATCCATCACATGCGGAGTCCCACAAGGTTCTTGTGTCTCCCCCACTATGTACAACATCTTCACGAAGCCCTTGTTCGATGATCTAGATAATCTGGGTGTCACCTACACTAACTATGCGGATGACACTCAGATTCTCATACCACTTTCAGGGGATTATGAACAAGATTTGGCCTTGGTGAACAAGATTTATCTCATCATTCAGGCATGGATGGCCACCCACGGGCTATGCCTGAATGATGACAAAACGGAACTCATCATACTGGGGAACACACAAAACATCAATAGACTAAAAGAAGAATACTCCTCCTTCGTCATAGACGGTAACACTATCAAGGTGGCAAAAGAGGTAAAAACATTAGGGTTTTACCTTGACTCCCACCTCACCCTAACCAAACAGGTGAGCGCAATGGCATCCAGCACCGCATATACCTGCAAGCTGATTAGAGCCGCAAAACCATACCTATCCACTGCCAACTGCCTAACCCTTGCTCGAGCACTAGTGCTGTCGAAATTGGACTATTGCAACGCACTATATATAGGGGCCAATAAACATACGTTGCAAAAAATTCAAACACTACAGAATAATGCTCTCAGAGCTGCCTTAGGAATTCCAAGAAGGGAGCATATTTCAGAGGCCAGAAGACAATCCAACTGGCTCTCCACAGCGGACAAAATCAAACTCAAGACAGCTTCTCTAACTTTCAAAAGCATCAACCATCTAGCACCCAAATACCTAGCTGCTAGATTCAACAGAATAATCTCCACTAGACCCACCAGAGAAGCATACTCCAACCAGTTAGTGATACCCCCATTTAAATTAAGTACGGCCGGAGGAAACAGCTTCCCGGTCAAAGCTGCCCAGCTTTGGAACTCCCTCCCGCCCGGCTTGAGATCTACCCAATCCTACGCTCTCTTCAGATCTAACTGTATCAATTGGATCAAAGAAAAAGACCGATAGTCCTGCCCTACACCAACATAACCACTGTTCTACAGACGTACTATGTACATAATTATATACTCTCTATCTTCCTACTGCATATTTCCTGTATATTTTATGCTATATGTATATATTATGCACAATGTATATTCTCCTTACTGTCCTGCATTATTTAATTTCTACGATGTATAACCACTACTTGTAAACATGCGCAACCTGTAAAGTTTAAAGTATCCTTGAACAACGCGCCCGGTTACCCTCGGGTCTGGCGCGCGCTATAAATAATAAACAAATAATAAACAAAGGACCCTCCCTCTGGCCATATCTGGGGCAACCCCTCTCCCTTCAGCTCTGTTATCCATTGATCGTGATATTTCTTAATCCGCTCCGCGTACCCTGGTAGATTCTTACAAATATGTGATAAGGGTGTTTCGGCCCCCATCTCTGTGCCCTCCTAGTACTTGTGTGTCTCTGTGTGTCTGCAACTATAATGTAGATGTATTATCAATATTATTTTTCGTTTTCTACTTCACATTTAATAATGGGCTCCTTTGTGCTCTTCCCCCTTACTGCATAATACAAAACTGGCTGTACACAGTTTCTATTCTATTCTCTTTGGGGGGCACATACAAGAGCAAACCATCATTTATTTTGACAATATCAACCCGGAAATCAAAAAGGTACCCACTCACTTCACCGCGTCATTTTTATCTTCAAAAGGTTCTATCCGGTCACACTTACCATGACCAGTTAACTACTATACATTTATAGCCGTTTTACACATTCACAACATCAAATTGTCGTCTGACACATACGCGGTGCACACACCTCTTGGTAACACTCTATTCACAATTCAAGCTGCCCTCCCTTTCCTCCCTAGCCGGCCGTCCCTGTCCGTCTTACTTGGATACATGGATGCGCATATATATATATATATATATTGGTCTGCTCTTCCCTCTTCTAGTAGGACTCTTACTTTCTCCTTAAGTTTGTGTTAATCTCACTTTTTATTTTCCCCCTAACCCTAAAGAAAAGAAAATAAAGAAGTAATAGCGGTCACTAATATATTCTCAGTGCCCCCTTTTGCTGAACACTTTTATCTTATAATCCACTTCTTCATATATTCCCAGTACTAGTCAAGATAGCACTATGCGGCGCCGCCTTCCACCCCCTTTCGGAGCTAGGTTCCCGTCACTTTTATCTCTTGTTCACCTCTTAATCCTAATGGCCATATGCAAAGAAAAAGCAAGGAAATTTTAGGATGATCCTTAGTAGATCTGCGTGCCCCCTCTTCGTTCCCTGTCCTACACTTCCTTCCCTACTCCCTTTACAATCGCTCGCACTCAATACTCACGTGCCCGTCTTGAACCGATAGTCTCCGAAACTGGGTCCGTCCAGGCAGTGTTGCCGTCAGCTCAACAGTCAGCCCCGGCTCCGGCGAGCGGTACTCAAAGGGGATTTTTCAACCGGGATCCCGTACCCCCTTTCTATTGAGTGCGCACTTCTTAGTGTACCGGTCGCCGTTGGCGGGCAGCCTCCCGGAGCCGGCTCACCGTGCGTATCCCTTTTCGACCGGAGATTCTCGTGCCAAAAGGGGACGGTAATGTTAGGTCGGGAAAGAATAATAATAATAAGAATCACGCTTTCGGGGTCACCACTGAAGGAAAGCGTCCCCAACCAGCACGATCCTCCCCGCAATGAGAGACAATGAAGGACTCTCCCAAATCGGGAATAAGGCCAAGACAGAGTGCGGGTGAGCTTAAGTGGGAGTTTATCAATCAGAATAGGGCATGCAAAGAACTCTGCAAACTCCGAGAGCGCTCTGTCTGACAGTAGCAAAGACAGGCGTATATATTTACAAAAAACGTCATAAGAACCTACACACTATAGGGGGCACAAGTTCGATGGGATTGGGTGGCGATGACTAACTATAGGTGCTGCTGCGATGCGGTTGGCTTTGGCTGGAAGACGTCACTGGTCAGCCTCGTGGGTTGGGCTGGGCCTGGCAGGTTGGCTGAGTTCATCCGGGCGGTGTTGTTGTGCCATCGCGGCCAGTGTCAGAGATGAATGTCTTTTCCTGACTTATTTGCCCTAGGCCATGCACACCGCAGTCATTCAGTCATTGCAACATTATCTTCTTTAGTAAATCTTCCAATAGGTTATTCTACAGGTTAATGCAACACAGGAGGAATGTACCTTGTGAGGGGTCTGGCGGTAATACGTCAGGACATGGTTACCAGTGTCCTGTTGACCGGGGCCATAGGTCGAGGTGCTAAGCTTCAGGGCCTGGGACGGGCGGTACAGGTCTTTCTGTCTTGTTAGAAGTTGTTATGGATGTGCTGCTGTGTGTTGTCAAAGTGTTGGGTGTCCTGATTGCACAGGGCCATGGGTCTAAGATGATCCGGTGGGTTATGGGGTTTACGAGGGGGCGCCTTTGGAAGTGTGTGTTCAGGCGGAGGTTTACTGCTGTGCTGTAAATAATGCAGGTGGCGGGCCGCGGCCTTGGGTGCTGCAGAGGGGGCTACAAATCTTTGAAGCGGCTCCAGTCTGGTTGGGGGAGGCGGAGTAGCGCAGCGCGGGCCTCTGCTCTCATGTCTTGGCAGCCTTCGCAGGGTGGGAGGGGGAATGGCCTTGCACGTATTTCACAAAGGTATCTCCCTCGTGTGTTGCCGACTTTAGGTAAAAACATCACAAACATCTGAACACTCTATAATACTTATTCAAATCACTTTAAAACATACATTTAAACTTTGCTGGATGTGTCTCGATTATACCCAGTCTGAGCACCGTATCTGTACACTATGTTTTAACAGCTACAGTATTTAGTTATATGCATATACATTTGCAGAAAATGAGGTAGTAGTCGGGTTGGTGCGAGTACATAGAACATGACCCGCCACTGCACGTGACGGTGGTGGCACATAAGGGGCTTAGACATACACACATGAAAAGTGCATTCTCGCGCATCCTTCATATGAGTCCATAGCATGGTTACATTCGTTTTCTCATGTACTCTAGCAGCATTAGCTTGGTTATGGCGCAAAACCATGGAGGGTAGGTTTCCCAGTGATACACGTAACAAATAGATCCCTGGAGCGCTCCTTTATTATTAGCACCCAACTGCAATGGTGTGGGCTTGCCATTGCTTATATCATGGAAGCATGCTTTCTTATGTTTATACATTTTACAGGTTTTTGTAATATAAGAGATTTTGTGGAGAAAAGCATACTTCGCAAGTGATCTTGGCATTAATATGTAGAGACTTTCTGCCATCTGAGGACCATTTTACTGTTCTTTTCATTGCCCAGGCCTGCTGGTCGGGTCATGCTGGGAGCGATGATACACTGCGGAAGGTGAACTGTTACAATGTTGGTGTATTACGCTAGCTCATGTCCATCTTGTTCGTGGGAACGGGCTCGCAGCGGATCTGCCATGGTGCTGCGGCGCCAGGGATAACTGGAACTTTCCGAAGGTGGGAGCCGCGCTACAGTGCGCTGAGCTCACACCATTTTTTAGTAGACAAAATGGTTTCTGAGGCCTAGCTAAATTCTATACGTGCGGGCAATGTCTACAGCGGGTGAGCCATCCACCACCTGGGCCCTGGTGGTAAGGAGGGGACGCCCGAGGAAGCCATGGCCCTCACCTGGGGTGGAGGTGTAGGCAAGGGGGGGTCTTTTGGACCACTCCTCCCCTACATAACCCATTTCCCACAAAGAACCCCAAATACTTGATGGCTGATTGGGCTATTTGACACTTTTCTGTGTTGGCTAACAGTCCTGACTTTCTTAAGGCCCTGACGATTTTGTACAGATTAAACTTGTGGTCAGCCCATGTTTCAATATATATGGTTATGTTGTTAAGATAGACACCACAGAAGTGAGAGGTAAAGGTGTAAAACTCTATCCATCAGGCGTTGAAAAGTAGCAGGTGCCCCATGTAGCCCATAAGTGCAAGACTTTACATTGAAATAATCCCCTTGGGAGAGAGAAAGCAGTTTTTTATCTATTTGAAGCGTTGACGGGCACTGCAATAGCCCTTAGTGAGATCAATTGTGGAGATAAACTGGGCATTACGCAGTTGGTCTATTAAATCATCTATCTGGGCATTAGGTAATTATCAAGTTGTGAGATCAAATTCAGATTCCGGAATGCAATGTGAAATCTCCACAAATGATCTGGCTTGGCATCAAGGACTATTGGCAATGACCAGGGGCTTTCTGATGGCTCTATGATATCCGCCTGGATCCTATTTTCCACTTTTCTTTCTATGAGTCATTTCCTAGACTCAGGGATCCCATAAGGCCTGATATTCACAATTTTTCCTTGTGGGGTTCTGATGTTGTGAAAGAGGTTCTTAACCCTCCCTGACTGTTCTATAAAAATGTCTTTAAATTGGGATAACACATCTTCGATATCAATTTGTTTGGATGGAGAGAGATCATGGCAGACTAAACAATTTTCATGTCCCTTCTCGTTGAGTAGCGTGGCTATAGTCATTGTGGGGTCTTCATTAGGGTCTAACCTCCAGTCTTTAATAAGATGTATGTGGTATAACTAAGTATTCTGTTCCCTTTCAGGTTGGGCATCTAAGTAATCTGAAGGGTCTTTTTTCACCCCAGGATCTTATCTGGGCCAAATCATTTGAACCGCATCTTATTGTCCGTCGTTGGTAATAGTACCAACACAAGTTGTCCCACTGAAAAGAAAAGAAAATGTTTTTCTTATCATAGTGTGTTTTCTGACTCTCTTGTACTCCCCTAGATGTTTTCTCACTATCTCTTGGATTGTACACATGTTGTTTCAAACTGTATACCGTCTGGCAGATGGGTAGGATGGCCTCCTCGCTTTATTCCCATGCCTCCCAAAGCTTATGGAAGACATCCCTAGGTTCTCTTCTGTACAACAATACAAATGGGGAGAAACACAAAGAGCTCTCAGGGCCTTTTCTTATAGCAAAAACGGCCCAAAGGATCATGGTGTTTGTGAGGGGTCAGCAATGTGAGGCAGACAAATTTTGGATGATTGTTCAAAATATGCCATTTTATTAAATTATAAAAGTTATTAAATGCCACACTATCCCTGCTCTGACACGGATTTACCTGCATATAAAAACTAAAGGGAAACACTCTAACATGGGATGTCTGGCCCTCACACTTAAAAATCAAATAAAAAAAGAAAATATATGGCAATGCAAATAACATCAACAAAGCTATTTTCTGTTTCTTGATAACCTCTCAGTAACCTGGGTAAATTCAGCTCCAATGTTCAACAAAAAGAAACAAGGAAATCCATGTAATTAATACAGTCTCAATCCAGTTCTTGGTGGTTTCAAGGTCAAAGTTGAATTTTGTTAACCAAATTTCCTATAACAAAAACTGTTCTTCTCTTGATTATAAAACTTCCCATTTCACCAAAATAGCATCAATGTCATTCCCAGCCATGGTGCTTTTCCACAACGTCCAGCTGTCCAAGGAGAATTACCACAATTGAAGGAAATACACATTCTTTAAATGTTAGTGAAACACAGGTCTTGGTTAACAGTTAATATGTCTCTCTTTAGAAGATGTGGAGTCACAGTAGGAATCTTTGTCACAATGACTTCACAGCACTTCTACTTTCACTTCAACAACTTCAACTTCTGCAAGAATTTACCATCAGGACATACACCTCGGCCCCAAAGTAGTCCACCTTCATTTGTGCTACTGTAGTCTCAAATCTACTGACAGCCTAATAAACCACCACAGCTTTAAGACTGTGTGACTTTAAACAGGTTTTAGTTATGACAAGACTACTCAAACACCTTCAATTAGACAAGGCACTCTTCTTCTGAACAGAGGGCAGTCTCTTTGCCTTTCTTGTATGCCTGTAACAATTTGCCACCACAACTTCAGTACTTTATAAGACGGTTTTCAGATAGAACAAGATTCACTTTTAGGTACGTGAACACCTTCAAGTAGACAAGGCACTCTTCCGCTGAACATAGGGGCAGCCTGTATTCCTCTCGTGTCTGTATTCAACCAACAACAACCTAGAATTGCCTTTGGGGCACACTTTTCTCTTTCTATTATGGTCTTTGGCAAGGTAGGTTATATCAAATTCAAAGAATATTTATCACCAGCAAGTTTCCCTTCCCCAATATTGTCTTTATCCCTCTGCCTATTGTTAGCCAGAATAATTACCCAGAAGCTTTGTTGCCACTCTCTTGGATTCAGGTAATGCTTGCACACTTGTATCTTGGGCAACACTGAAAGTTCTGTTGGGTTCAAAGTGCTGTTTAGACTGTTCTCTGGCTTTGGGAAAGGCTGGTTTTAGTCTCAATATGGAATACCTTGTTATTTATTGGCTTGGGCAATGCTTGCTCTCTCCAACTTCAAATAACAAAGTTCAAACACTTGACTTTTCTTTGTTAGCTATTTTTGACTGCTTTCATAAAGATTCACAAATCACTTTTTCTCTCTCAATCATAAATTGGCACACACAACCATTTCTTCATGTATTTTATCAAGTTTTAGGCTTAGCAATTGCTGTTCATAGCGTTTGCTATTAACGCAAGTGAAAGAGAAAATACCTGATCTCACACCAGTGCTACATTTCAAGTGTCCCATTGTTAAAGACTCAATGAACATCTTGCATCACTTCTACTCTTACGCAAGTGATTATTAAGCTGGATACTGTTTCCAGCAGTGCTCGCGCAAGGAATCAGAATGCCAGGTTTACCGCAGCAGCTTCTGTGTTTCTTTCTCTGCGTGTTGAACAACTTCCACAACTTCTGGCTTCACTTGGGACCCACACCCTTCCTCGCTGATGGTTTCTCTAGTCTGGCCACTTAATTAAAGAGCTCCTCTCACTCCTGATGTGCACGGCATCATGACAGCTGCTCACCACGGCCTACGACACGCGCTGTGCAATCTCTGCCATTAGGCTCACATGGGAAAAAGCAGCCTTCCTTCACGCCTTCTACTGAGCAGCCTCTGCACAACAGAGTTTGGGGGAACAGGACACTCACAGGACAAGCAGGTGAAATCTGCTGACTCAAACTCCCAGTGTCCCTCTGGTTTTCCCACTTCTGCCTGGATTGCCAACACTGAGCCGTCTTCCTTCTGCTTCTGCCACCAATGCATACACTCCAGCCAGAGTTCCAACTCCTTCTAATTGCCTGCACCTGAGAGGGTCTTTTAAGTGTCTCAGCTTCCCTAAGGTGTCGGCTATCAGGCTTAATTTCCTGATTACTACTACAGCATGACTCTTCAGCCCTTGTACTAGTACTGGGATAATGGGAATTGTAGTCTTCAGCAACAAAATCAGTTATGTTTAGTAACTTCTTAGTTTTAAGGGTAGATGTATTTCCCTTAGAGTTATTTAAGGATGAACCATTAGAATGTGTTGTTGCAGAGGAAGACAGTTTATGTAAGGCAATATTTCTAAATTCTTTACCATTATACCTTTGGGAGTAAGGAATATTTCCCTTACAGTTATTTAAAGAGGAACCATTAGATTGTGTTGTTAGAGAGAAAGACAGTTTATGTTAGGCAATATTTCTAAATTCCTTACCATTATACCTTTGAGAGTAAGGAGGTTTCTTTATCCTGAAGTACCTTGAATGGTCTTTCTGTTGTTAAAGCTTGTTCAGGTTTTATGGCATTTGTGACCAGAACCACAGATCTTATATGATCTTCAGATACATCATAATAACAATAAATCATTACCTGTTTTGGCATTTCTAAAAGGTTCTCCCTTTGATAGGAGATATAGTGTGTCTCATCCCACAGGATCTCCACACCACCCTGGTCCTTGTCTCCTCCCAGTTGATCCTTCTGCAGTACACCACCCCCTAGGTCAGGATCAGGAAGCGTCTGCCTTTCCCTGTCAACCTGGGAGGAGACTTTAGGCAGAGGTTTAGTGAGGGATGCGTAGGATTCATCACATGTCCCAGTTCTTACCATCTGCCTCCACAAGCTTCTTTAGGATCCTCATAAGAGTCTGGTTAAAGCGTTTGACAGGCCGTTGGTCTGGGGGTGATAGACCAATGTTCTCAGTGTCTTTATGTGGAAGATAAATGTGGTCTCTTGAGTGATCAAAATGTCCTTAGGAAATCCTATGTGGGACCGAAATGGAATGAGGTGTTTAAGGATCTGCTTGCTGTTATTTCTCAGTGGGAATGCTTCGGGATACCTAGTTGCATAATCGACAATTATCAAAATGAATCGACTCCCCAACTTTGATAATTTTTAGGGACCCATGACATTCATGGCAATGTGGAAAAAAGGAAAAAGGAATATTGATGATAGGGTGGGGTTGCTGTTTTTTGACAAAATTAGCAGGTCAAACTGAAGTTCTTTACATCAGCAAATACCCCAGGCCAATAACATGTTGGGACTACTTGACTCAGAGTCTTAACTTCTTGGTGTCCAGCAGTCGCGTGTGAGTGAGCCAGTTCCAGAACAATTCTCATATGGCTTCTAGGGATCACCAGTTGTGACCAGTGCTTCCCTTCGTGAGTGATATTGCCCCAATATAACAATCATTTATTTAACAAAAAGAAAGGACCCACCTGATTTCTTCCCTTTGCCTTATCGATAACTTTTTCAAATGCCTCTGTTAATACCGGTCATTTTTCAGGGCAAACTCTAAGTCAAGTAAAAGACCTAGTTCCTCAGCTTCCTGTGGAGGCTTACCTTTCTTGGGTTGATCTGCCACACCAAACCCCTGAGATCCTCTTTCTGTGTCCTGCTGTTCATGTACCTCCTTCTTGTAGGGAATAATGCTTTCTCTAAGATTCCCTGTGCAAACTTTTATCCCTCTTTCACTGTGTTTGGATTATTCACATCCCCCGATAGTCTGGATCAATGATGTTAGCCATGACGTCCAATCCCTGTCTCCATGCCAACTGTGCCTTCAAGGCTAGTCTTATATATGTTCCCTGGGGAGCTGACAAAACTAATCCTGTAGAGATTAGGCATCTTTCGTGAGTGGACATTATTATTTCTGTGATACTTTGAAAGTCAAAACCAATAGATTCTTCGGTGGCTACAGTGGCTGTGTGGGCTTTGGGACTTAGCCTAGTGTATTGTTGGGTTCCCTAACTTTTATCAGCTGGTCACTATCCCACCACATGTAGCTGGTCCGAAGAAGGACACAGATGAGTGTCTTCCATTTCAAGGGTTTTTATTTCATACATTAAATAGGTAAACTCCTGGATATCCCTAAATTATGGGGTTTTCCCTGCTTAACATAAATTAACTTGAGTGCTTGTCAGTTGCTGTAGAGTCCGAAATGGGGAACTGTCATATGTCCAAATCTAATCTACTCTGTCCTTACCTTCTCAACAAAGTAACTTTAGCAGTTGATTTGCAGGTAGTTCTTGGCAACTACTTTCACGTTCCTTCTCTCTCTTTCTTGGCTTTCTATGCTGATTGCACTTTCTCGACTTAATGTCCACTCTCTTCCCTGCCTCGACCAGTTAACAACACTTTCAACGGTTTCTTACTTTGATTCCACTCTTCTATATTACTGGGATGAGTAGGGAGGTTGCAGTCATTATTCTCACTTGGGTTCCACTCTTCACTCTTCCTAGGACTAGTTTGATTGTGCCAGCAATGATTTTCACTCTTCACTCTTAATGGGGTGAGTATGATTCATATACTCATTATATTTGGTATCCCTCCTTGGATTATCAATTGATTTCCACTTTTCAAGTTTACTGGTATGAGTATGATTCATATACTCCTTATTTTTGTTTTCCCTCATCGGTTTTCCACTGTCCCTGTTATCTCCTTTCCATGGGGTTAGCGTCAGCGGGGCTGTCTGCGGAGCGGGAAACTCTTCTTGCGCTGTCAGTTTGGCTTCAACCCTCTGTCCTTGCTCTCCCCCTCTGCACCAATTCTGTGATGTGGGTTGGTCCGGGTTCTCAGCGTTGTTACTGGATGCAGAGTCCACAGTGTTGTGGTCATGCCACCACTCTCTGTTGGGCTTCTTCTTTGGGGTTCCCTTTCACCTTTGTCTCCGGGTTCTAGCTATTCTCATGTCACTCTCACACACCACCTGTCTTCCTGGTCTGCATGCTGCATTTCTCGGCATGTCTCAGCTTCCACAGCACCACAGAATTGAAACTCCTGGGCTTCCCCTCCTTCTGGAGCTCTTCCTTCTCTTTTTATGACATGTAGCTAGGCCTTCCACTGGAAGTCTTGAGAGAGTCTTGGGTTTGGTGGTCTTGTGAGAGGAACGGTAACTACTCTCAGGTGAGATTCTCCTGAGCTGTAATAACTGACCACGAACCACAAATCATCTCTACAGCTAAACATACCAGGGCTGAAATTGATAATAGAGGATTACTAACTGCTGAGTCCGTTTCTTGCAACTCTTGAGGCTTTCACTGGCAATGCCCTGGAAGTTGTTACTACACAGAGCAGACAGAGTGCACCATCCACCTAATACCTGGTTTAAGATTGAGTGCAAGAGTGAAAAGCCACAATGTCTTGAATTGAAGAAATCAACCCAGGATCCAGAATCCATCAGGCCTCAATATGTGATAACAAATATATGGTGCCAAAGATCACAACATTCTTATGATAAACCAAATGTGGGGGCAAATGCACAGGATATCAGGACATTTTTGAACCCCTAATTGATTATGAGAGATGACCAGGCATCCCGTTATGAAGGTCTATACAACACGACAGGCTCCAAGAGGGTAAGGCCAATTGGTGATGGGGTCATGGTAAGAGCCCTCCACCAGAGTCTACTTCATTCAACTATTAATCTAGTATGCAGCACCACTTGCACTGTGGAAACATATCCTTGTACTGAAAGTTAATTCATCTAAAGGAAGTGAGCATTTAGCAATTCAATTGTGAACATGTTTATTAAGTTTACATTGACAATAAAAATCAATTTCCAACGGAATTATAGCTTTACCCTAGCCTACACATATTTTTATATAAGTAAGTTTCTTCAAGATGCCCATACAATGGTGTTCCAAATAAAAATCTTCCAAGCACCTTTGTGCAATTTGGTGAATAAGGCAGGTGAAATTAGCAGTAGATTTAATGATTTTTTAAATGTTATATTCTGCCATATTGGTTAAAATAAACCTGATACACATTTATAAATAAATAACATTGTAAAATATCTATAATATGTACATACAAAATGTTAACAACATGTGCTTAATGTAAACATCAAAATTTGTAAAAGCTCAAGGATCAAGAAAGGTCATTTATACAGTTATTGACACATTTCCATATAGAAAACACAGCAGCCATAGTTACAACAGATTCCGAGGCCATAATGGAGCTCTAGAATTTTTCTCCCTCTCTCTGATGAGAATTTGCAAGAAACTATGTGTGAGCCTTGTCATAACATTTGGACATCTTTTGACACTGTGTTAGTACATGGCGGGCAGTCTCAATTTCTCTCCCGCACATATGACATAGTCGTTTTTCACAGGGAATCTTTTTCCACCTCCCTGTATGCTCTAACGTGGGTAACATATTAAAACGGAGCTAGGTTATGAATTTTCAGATCAAAATTGGGCAAGATTTTACCAAATAGCTGCTGACATGGAGCTCCCTAAATGCTTGCTTAAAGTATTCTGCATGCATCGATTTAGCTGCCAGGGAATCTAAGTTGTTGGAAACAGCTAGGCGTTTGGTTCTCTTTTTTACTATTGTTAACCAATTAGGGTGGTCCCCAATGCTTCTGGATGCATGTGTATCAATGCTATTTGCCCTACTGTAGATTGCCTTAACCCCTGTAAAAATGGATTACTACAACCTAGGCCATCCAACTTGCCAAATGGTGGTAGAGGGAGTATGGGATTCAGCCGCTAGGCATATTGTGATATACAGTTAGCACCGTTGTATTATCCAATATGTTCTTAACGATTGAACACCTAACTCACATCTTTGGCCATGTACAGGAACTGATTGAGGGACTTCTAAGAACAATCTGAGTATTATACCCTCAAATTTATCTAGCCATGTTATCATGTTTTCCGGGAGAATAGCCAGCCCATAAAGTGTAGCTGGAAAAATACTCTTACTGTATAAAGCTATTTGGACTTCCAAGTTATTCCCACCCTTTAAACAAATGGGGCCTCATTATAAGTTTGGCGGTAGCCTTGAAGGTAAAACCGGCTGGACCCGGTATTTGGCCATTCATGGGCGCCAGAAAAAGATGTTTCCCATTCCCATTCGGCCCCATAGGCTGAATGGGAATGGGGAGATTGGATGCACCGGCACTGTTTGTAATGGTGCCGGTGCACCCGACATGCTGTGTTCACGGGTGCTTCTCTGCCCGCCAGGTCCGACCTGGCAGGCAGAAGGGCACCCGCGAGCACAACTCATAGTTTGCCGGTCCGGGAACTATGGTTGTATGGCTTGTATATAAAAAGATCATGGGCCTCATTATAAGTTTGCTGGTCCGGGAACTACGGTACCGGTAAGTTTGCCGGTACCGCAGTTCCTGGACCGGCAAACTATGGTACCGGCAAGCTTACCTGTACTTTAGTTCCCGGACCGGAAAACTTATAATGAGGCCCATGGTCTTTTTATATACAAGCCATTTTTTCATCAGAGCTCAAAATGTTACAATGGAAATCACTAGAGGGCGATTTAGATAGCTGAAAACCCAAATAGGTGTATTTGTCCACCACTTCCAGGAGACTTCCATTCAGATACCATTTGTAGTTATTTGATTTATGTTGGTTACCCAGTGTAATTATTTTGGTTTTTCCAATGTTAATCTTACATTTTCTTAACTGCAAATAATTTGCAATGGCAAGAATGGAATGTCGAAGACTTTCTAAATCTACCTGCCTCTACTCTCAGCCCTCTGCAACTAATCCAGAACAGGACTGGGAGAGCTGTCCTTGGCCTCAAGCCCTGGGATCGTATCTCTCCAGCTCTGAAATCTCTCCATTGGCTCCCAGTGGATGCAAGGATTACATTCTAAACCCTCTGCATTGTCCAGAAAGTTTTCTGAGGCATGGGTCCAAAATACCTTCAGCTATCCCTCCGCAAATACCTCCCCTCTAACTCCCTCTAGGTCAGTCGTTTTTCAAAGAAATGAGCTGGGGGTAGATCTCTGTCTTCGGCTGGAGCCTCCCTATGGAACAGCCTCCCTGCCACTCTAAAACCTGAGGTGAACCATCTCTGGTTCCAAGAAGCACCTCCCTCTCCCCTGCTGATTTGTTCTCTCATGGCACCGTGCACCTGGCCATCCTCTGTTATTTGGGCCCAGGTTCCTGCTCACCCTGCCACCCTCTGTACTGCCTCTGGGACACCCCTTGCACTGGGGTCTGCATCTGTACCCATACAGCCCCCCCCCTTTTTTCTTCCTGCACTTATCAGACCTACCCTGCCTGCTGCCTTAAACCCAGCACTTGCCAATTGCTGGCTGCACTACCACTGTTTGTGCCTTTATTATTTATTTATTTACTATTATTTATCTGTTTCTCCTTTGCTCCACACTCTCTACTTCTACCCCTTCCATGCACTTTTACCCTTCCCCTCTCCCATGCACTTGCGCGTTCTCAATGTCACTGTGCCTATAAGATCGTTGTTTTGTTCTCCCTTGTTCACCTCCCTTGCCTTGTCGCACTCTGAAACACTTGTGTACGAGCGCAATAGAAATAAAATATAAATATCAATATCAATAGCCGTTTTATCTAATAGAAGTGTGTCATCTGCATAGCCAAGCCATTGTACCATTATTGGACCCATTTTGGGCAGAAAGCTTCTTGCGGTTGAAATTGCCTCCCCCATATCGCTCACATATAAATTATACAAAAGGGGTGCAAGTGTGCAGCCTTGTATAACACCGGCATTTGTTAGAATGTAAGTGTTTATCGCCTCCCTCATGGTTCAAATGAATTGCCACATTATTCTCAGAATATAGGAGAGAGATGAACAACAGAAGAGAACTATTCATGCCCCAACCCTCTAGCTTTTCCCAAAGTTTCTGGCGAGAGACCATGTCAAACGCTCTACAATAATCAATGAAACATATGTATAATTCTTCTTTGCATATTTTGTTTTTACTCTCAAAGATGAAATATTGCAGGATACTAATGTCATAAACAGTATTGAAGCCTTTTCTAAATCCTGATTAAAAGGGGGAAAGACGCCCCACTTCTATGGACCATTTGGTCGCCTTCTTCAATAATATACTAGCAAAGATCTTCTGACCAGCATCAAGCATTGCCAGAAGGTGATAATTATTAAAGTCAGCTTGTTTACCCCTTTTAAAAACCAGTATTAGAATAGCCCTCATCCAAGATTTTACTGAACAATTGTTCCAGTATATGCGCCCAGAAGCACGGATTAATTTTAAATATGTTTGCTAACAAATCAGGTCGTGGCACATATCCGTTTTTTGAAGACTTAATAATTAGTCAAATATTTTCCCACCAAAAATCCTCATTGAATTTGGGGCAGGATATATACTCACTGTATGTCTTGTCCCGAGCTAATACATCATAACATCATAGAACATGTTCGTAATAGTCGAATGCCACACTGACTCACCAATCAGGCATAGTTTAATCCTAGAGGAGTTATTTAAAAATCTTCAAACCATCCCTCAAATGTTTTTGTCATCCCCCATTCTAATGCGCTTATAGAGGACAAGCTATTTTGCCGATTTGAGTGATGATTTATGGTTTCTGACCCAATTTTTATACCTTATAGTCATTGTACTCTTAAGCGGCTTTTTATCCAAAACAGTGTTGCTGCTGTTTATATCAATAGCTCTATGGAGTTTATGCAATGTATGTTTTGCTGCTTGGATCTCCAGATCAAACACACGTTTGTGCTGCTTCAAAGACTTAAATGGCTTAGGAAATATCTGAACTTGTGATCTGAGCCAGAACATAAATTGCAACGGGTCACAGTTATAATTCCTAAGGCAATTAACCACAGATACCTTGTGATTATTTATAAAATTACTCATTTTAAGAATGCTCTTGTCCTTCCATGAGATACGATTTCCTGTAGGATTTACATTCACCTGCAAATTAATTGTATTAACCTTGTACAGATTTTGCAGCGTAAGGACCCATGTCATGACAGCATGATCTCTCAGGGCGGTGATAGAGATCTCAAAAGTTTAGATGTCTTTTGTGTAATGCTGTCAACACAAACATAATCAAGACAAGACCTACTAGTGCCATTTGACATGGTTTTAAGTGTTGTACCACAACCCTGCACAATCCTATTGAGACAGACAAAATCATTCTCGAAGAACAACCTGTCCCAGAAGCCACCCCTGTCCTTAACTATGGCCGGGGGTTTGCCTGCAAATTCCTCATTGACAAGGTCACATTCATCAATCATCAATCAATCAAACATGGAACATTTAAATCAGCGGCTACACTTACCCTCTCAGCAGGGTGTTTTTCATATCAGTTATTTAATATATTATGCAATACAATGATGTCCTGCATATATCCCTCCGTACCTGATGCAGAGTAAATGTTAACAATCATTGTAAAAAAAAATATGACAACGTCAGGCCCACAGTAGCTGCTTAAACTGATTTGGAGGCTAACTTTGGCATGAAAGGATCTAAGTCCATATAGATCCTTAAGCCAATACTCATCCCCCTGAGGGATGCCCTTATTTACCACTTACTGCATGGGCAGAAATGATAGTATAGCCATCAATGAGGAGATTGTCCCACAGCCAGGTTTCTTGTAGCAAGAATATGTCACTAGTCTTGATGATCTCAATTCCCTGGGGATGGGAAAGAAAATACCTGTATCCTCTGGTATTCCAACAGGTAAACGTGATCTCAATATTAGAAGAATATCAATCGTTTTTTGGTGTCCCCCCATAGGCAACACTCATACCTTGCAAGACATTAGTTTTAGAGAAACACATATTATCTAGTGACATTCATTTAGTCTCACCCCAACCTTAATTCCCAAACTCAGACCGACTGTCAATTTTAAATCCATTTCTGCTGAGGCATTCAAGCAGATATGGAGTAGTGACACAATTGCCTGCATTTTAAATTGTATGATAGCCCAGTTGTCCTGGCTATCCCACCTTGGGATTTCCACACCACAAATATCCCTCAAGGAAATAGATGCCATTTGTCCCCATTTCTCCAGCAACCTAGTCCGATTCAATAAAGGGTTGTCCTGCTTCAGGTTCAGTTCTTCAATTTTAACTGGTGCCTCCTTTCCCTACTTTAATTAATTGTTTGGGTCTGAAGAACTCCTCGTTCAAAGTTCTGCCCCTGAAATAGGATATTGATCTTCCATTATGGGCTTGCTTTGAAAGGCTCTCTGGGGAAAGTTCCACAGATGGTGCCGTCACCTACATTTCCTAGCTTCAGCTACTATGGTATGGTATTGTATCTGACACAGTATCTAGACCATGTCTATGGGAAAAACTCAGGAAATGGGGGATTTCATTATTGCTCTGTATTCCAATACGACAGTAAGGATCAAGGTCAATAGAGAATTTATATGTGGCTGATATGGACCAATATATTCAAATTGTACTTACTTTTCCTCTGACTATTGGGATGACAGCGATACCATGGATCAGTTATGCTGATGACACCATCATCATGGATTGCAATCCCAATCGGGCTACAAAGATCACTTATTGCATTGGATGAATATGCCCAAAACAAATCATCTCTAGATAAATGGCTCAAAACTAAAATATTAATATTTAGACATAAAAGGAAAATTGACATACATGCTTGGTGTATCAATTGCACTAAATTGGAGGTGGTAGACACTTATAATTATTTGGTGGTACCCATTAAGAATGCTCCTTGCAAAGAGTTTATTGCACTAATTTATGATTGAAGGTTTTGAAAAAAGACTACTCCTTAGGAGTATCATGTACAAGAGAGGCACGAACAATATTGAGGGACTTATAAAAGTCTATACTAGCAGTATTATTTATAGTCTCTTGACCATTACAGAAAGTAAGCTAGAGAATATTGATAACCTTGAGGCAAAAATCATGCACACTATATTGAGAGTTCCACAGACCATCCAAGTGGCTGCACTCCGAATGGAGCTTATTATATCATCGATTAGATCTGTAGGATTGACACACAAATGTGCTTTGCATTTCACTATCATGTTGACCGCGATAGATGAACAATCGATTTATGGACTCTTGGCTTGAAAATATAATAAAAACAATAATCATTTATTTCTAGTGACATTGAAAGAAACCATCAAGGAGCATATGAAGCACCTCAATCTGGATTTGGGTGGGATATTTTCTTCCCTTCCAACTCCCTTCCCCCTCCCTCTCCTCCTCCTTTCATTCATTTTCCTCCCTCTAATCTCACTTTCTCCCCTCACGCTCGCAATTTAGGCTTTCACTTCGACTCTTCTCTCACCTTTTCCCACCATATCTCACTCACCTCTCATGTCTGTCGCTACCACCTCTATAATATTCGCAAAGTCGCCCCTCCCTTACTTTCCATGCTACTAAATTCTTAATCATCTCCCTTATCTTTTCTCGCCTCTTCTACTGCTTCTCCTTACTTTTGGTCTACCTTCTTCACATCTTGCTCCCCTCAAATCAATCTATCACTCTGCCATCCGTACCCTCTGTCTCCTCTCCCCCGAGACTCCCTCTCTGCTTCCTTATCCTCCATTGGCTGGCTCCCCTTTCACTCTCAACTTAAATTTAATTTTCTGTGCCTAGTCTTCAAATCTCTCCATGACCTTGCTCCCCCTTATCTCTCTTCCCTTCTCTCTTTCTACACTCCCACTCGCTCCCTCCGTTCCACTGACCACTTCCTCCTCACTGTTCCTCCCTCCCCTTGTGCCTCCTCCCGTTTCTGCTCCTTCCAACTCCTGGCCCCCCTCCACTGGAACTCCTTACCTCTCTCAATCTGCTCTATTCCTACCTTTTCCTCTTTCCGCACGTCCCTTAAATCCCTCCTTCTCCATTCCCCGCCATGATACCCCTCCCTTTTCTCGCTCCCCCTCTCCCTCCCTTTCCTTCTTCCCCCCTTACGCCTCTCCCTTCTTTTCCCCCCACCCCATCCTCACCCTCACCCCTTCCTTGCCTCCTCCTCCTGCTACCCTCCCCCTCTCCCTCCTAGCTCTCCTCAACTTCTCTCCCCCTTCCCTCTGTCAAATTGCTCTACATACTGGTTTGTTGACTGATTCAAAATTGTAATTTGCTTCTTTTGTTACTGTTATTGTTATATTAAATGTATCCTGTTGTTGTTAATGTGCAGCGCTTGGTATAAAGCGCTATATAGGCCTAATAAATACAAATACAAATACAAATACAAATCTTACTCAATCCTAATACAATGAATATCCTAAAGAGAAAAGCCAAAGAGGATGATCATTGCATAAACATTGATTATCTGTCCAATCGGACAATGTATAAGAAATGCAACACGCAAGCTTTTTTTATTGGGGGCTCCTTGTTCGTGTCTCACAGAAATCTGTTCTAATGAAATTAGAAGATGTATTATCTATAATCAATACAATATTTCACCGACATTTGAGCATACAGGGTGGTGGGCACGTATCCGAAGAGAAGAAAGGCTTTGTCGGTTATGTGGGACCAAAATTGAAACCTCGCAACATTTTCTTACTCCGTGTAAACAACTACAAAGGGAGTACACACAAGGCTATGGCAATTTTGTATCCAACAATATACACATTTAAGAAAATCAGTTCTGGGTTGCAATTATTTTAGCGGAATCAATTGTCATCTCAGGTGCTGCCTTCCACGTTGGGAAGAAGGCCAATTCTCGCATAATTTCCCAGTAACTGAATCATTGTGATGGATATTATTTCATTCACTTTCCACTCTCTCTTATGCTCACTTTGATGTGCATATTGATTGAACATTTTATCTCAATGGGAAAATGCTAAGGCAACTAGGTTGAGAGATTTTGTAAGTGTGGGTGAGGAGATTTGGATACAGGAGAGAGTTGTAAACGAAAATCAAGTTTAAGTAGCGAGAACTGGAGATTTTCAGTAGGTTGAGTTCTCCCATTAGAGAAATCAGGCCATTGGTAGAAATGGAGACCAGAATGAGGGCTATATATTTGTGAAAAAGAGTTAAAGTGGTCAGCTGGGCCATAGATTTGGAAAATATTGAATGGGTGGGTGACGGTAGTTGAGTGAAAGTTTTCTCAAAGGTAAGGGGAACAGCTCAGGTGGCACAAGGGTGGTAAAGGAATTGGATATATTGATAATCAAGCCAAATCTGCAACCTCTCTTGGTCCCCTTGGAAGAGTAAAATGTTCACCGGTTTGGGCTGTAGCACAGAAAGAGTGTCAGTTTCATGTGGGCAATCTCAGTTTATATGAGGACTATGACCACAATATGGAGGTTGTGGAAGTCAAAAGACAAAATCAATTGGGCCTTACATATTACAATAGTAATAGTAGTAGAGAAGTAGGAGGGGGATGAACAGAGTTTGGGAGTGAAGTAATTGGTGTAGATGAGTTCACAGCATGATTGCTGGCCAAAACACATTTTGTAGATGATGGGAAGGACAGGGATGGGGTAGGGTGGAGGGGATATTAGAGAGGATGTACAAGGGGAGTTATATTAAGATGGGCCTGGAGACCAGGGAAAAGGGTCAGGGAGAGAGCTGATAGTAAGAGAAAAAGGATGCAGATATGCATGGGGATTGGATGGAACATGCGATGATAGGAGCCTTTTTGAGGAACTACTAGTTATTATACATGTGGGAGATTGTTCTTACGCTTCTATCATAAGAGTCATACTTAGGGCATTAATACAGTTAACAGACATATCCTTTTGCAGGTTGTCTTTGCACAATTACATTGATTATACGAGTCAGGCATTGCAGGAGTAATACAATGGTACATATAAGGGGGCCATTAAGTGAAAGGGAGACAGCTAAATAAGATGTAAATGTCTTCACTGAGTAAGAATTTAAATTAGCAAAAGAAAACAGATGTACAGACGAGGGCATTTATAAATCTGATGTACATTGTTCAATGGGTCATATTTACACATGCATTCATATATGCAACACTAGTGAATAATAAGTGAACAAAAAATTAGTGATAAGTGGCTGCATGCTACCACAGTGTAGAGTACAACATCATGCAAGATACATAGCCACACTATCTAAAATGCAAATGACAGGGCAAAACATGACCAGAATGATGAATTCAATAGCACTAGTAACCATAATACAAAACATAAGGGTACTAGAGACTTAGATCTTACTCAGAGCCACACTACTTCTAGAACAGCAGGGTCAAGAGAGGGTCCTAGGAATGCCCCTCCTCACCCCCATGACCATGACAGGCCAAAGAGCCAGGAATGCTCAAAGTCTATCATCTTATTTTGGACAAACCCCATCTGCACCCCAACTTGACTCATATGCAGGAAGGTATCCCCACCGACAGCCATTCAAAGCATGTCCATTGCAGATCCTTCCAGATCCAGAGAACCTGTTTGAGATCGCAAACTCAAATACCATAATGGACTGCCTTGATTAACCACCAAGAAGCCAGTAAGCTGATGTCATTAGTGGCACCACAACATAGCAACATTAGTCATGAAGCACACTTGCAGCCTTGCACAGCATTACACGAACACACAGCCGCATACACAAAGAACATGCTTACACAGTTCTATAGCTAGAGGATGAATACATATACATATTGTCAAAGCTTTTATTATTTTTCTTATTTGCCAAATGCAGAAACGCAAAGCAACAAGAGATCCCAAGCAAGCTTGCAGATGCTAATGGCAAATAACCCTATGGGACAACAGCAGTATATTTGGAGCCTGGTAGAAACACCTGTGACTAATCGATAGGAAACATAGCACAGAAAGAGCATGTAGAAATCACATTATAAGTCTAAGGAAAATTACAGAAGGCCTCAAGCCACAGGACATGAGACGAGAGGAGCTGGCTCAGGCTGCATGAAGCGCAGTGCAAGCTCACAGACAAGGTCAAAGATAAACTGTCACATTCCAAACTCCAGACGACAAAGGGACCAGCTGCAGGAAAATTGAATAAATGCTCATAAAAGCAATCCCAATAGCTTGATTTTGTGGTCCACAAGCATGTGATGCAGCCGAACTATACAATGGGCATTCACCCATGTTGGGAAGACGAGCCGGTCCCAGCAACCCAGATGAATAGCAAAACAAGTGGTGCAACGGGGAGCACACTCTTATAGGCAAAGGTGGTATATTACCATATACAATACAGACACATAGGGCCTCATTCCGAGTTTGGAGGTAGCCATGTCGCTATTTGCGCCATGGAGGCCTCCAAACCCAGGTTTGTGTCCGGTCTGGGTGAATGGGGACTTACCGGGACATTCCGACCTGTGCGGACCCGGTAAATCCTCATTCAACCAACCTTTCCCCAATCCCATTTGAGCCCCTATAGGGTTCAATGGGAATGGGGAAGGCGCTAACTATGGGCCCATAAATTACGGGCCCGTTATCAGCACCCAGGTCCCTTAGCGGGACCCGCAAAGGACGTGTGGTCAGACCAAATGGCCTTTGCGGGTCCCACTAAGGGACCTCGGAATTGGGCGGTAAGGGTTTGACGGCACCGGTCTCCTTACCAGTGACCGTTAACCCTTACCGCCCAACTCGGAATGATGCCAATATTCATTTCACATCACCTTGAGGAGGTGCAAAGAGCGCTGAGAACCAAACTGGGTCCCAGGCCTGGGGAGACCAGCTGCAGCCAATAACGAGATAGAAATCCAGGGGTGGATGGCAAGGGGCAAGAGCCAATGGTAAGCCCACTACTCTGCAACAACGTAATATATAGTTGCTTGGGGGCGGTGCTGGTCCGCCACCTGACATGCAAGGATCAGTAGAATGACCTCTGTAGGGGATGTCTATATAGGTTCCCACTCTCAGCACCCAACAGTACTGGAGGAAGGTTTTTTGGGAAGGGCCCAGGTGATGATGACGAACAGCATCAAAACTGGGAAGCATGCATTGTAAAGTTGAGATGTACTGGAGAATCCTGATTGTCTTGTATGATCCCTGTTGTTTTTTTTAAATAAACCACAGTTGTAAAATGCCATTGGCTGAGTCCTCCGTTTATTCTGGGGAAGGAGGTTGGGCCCTTGGGAGTCGGATGGAACCCCAGATGACCTCTGTCATACCACAGAACCATCCCAACAAGGGATCCCTACCATAATGGTGAAACAGGTACAGCATGAATGGTAGTTCTCATTTTCCTATAAAGGCAGCAGGGGCTGAGGTCAGCCTATCTTTTGCATGGCGGTATTAGCCAGCATTGAACCTTCCAAAAGTACAATAGTATGGTAAGTGCAAAAACAAAAGAAATTTCCCATTATAAAAATAAGACTTTAATTAAACGAAAAGAACAGACAAATAATCAAAAAAACTGACAACCAAACCCTGTAGTGAATTAGACAGAGACTGAAGACTTTGGGGTAAAGGGGTCTATACATAGCCTTGTATGAAGTTAGTTAAAGTTCGGGTGTACTTTTCAAGGCATACAATGGGATATTTCAATGTCTCTAGGGGCCACAGAACATTGACATGGGGCAGAAATCTATCTATTCTTTTTTAAAATTATTTATTGTGTATTTGTTAGGTGCTTATACAACAAATACATTATGTGTTAAAGTGCCCACAGGGCAACAGGTTGGGAACATGGTATAGAAAACAATTAATACACTGGAAGATAAAGACAAACCTACTAGGCCTTGTGAGCATTCAGAGTGTGCAAGTTCGGAGAGGGGAAGAGGGAAAGGGGGATAAGTGCTGGGGTGCCCAAGTTCTTGAATGAGCAGCAGGTGTAAGTGCCCAGAGCAGGAAGTTCTAGGGAACTTTAATCAGTAAAAATAAAAAGAGAATGAGCATGGGAAAGTGCAGGCCTACTGTGGTGAAGGCCGATATGTGCCAAAGCAAGTGCTGTGTGTGGGAGGAGGCTGAAGGCGATTGAGTGTGGGAGGCTAGGTCCCTGAAGGACACATAAGGGCCCTGGTCATCAAGCACAGCAACAGCGAAAATTAGCAGAGGAGTGAAGAAAAGGCATGGGGGATAAAAAGGAAAGTCTTAAGGAGCTTCCGGAATTTGAGGAGGTCCAGCTCAAGACAAAGAGGAAGAGGGAGGCTGTTCCATAAGAGAGAGCCAGCTGAGGAAAGAGATCGGCCTCCAGCCCTCTGTTTAGTGAAATGCTTGACACACAGAGAGTTGGTACCAGAGGAATGTAGATGTCAAGTGGGAGAGTATTTAGTAAGAGCAAGTTGCAGATAGCGCGTTCCCTGGACCCAAACAGCCTTGTGGATGATGCAGAGAGATTTGAACTTGAACCTTGCAGCAACGGGGAGCCAGTGCAGAGATTGTAGGGCAGGGGAGATGTGGTCCCTGTGCTTGAGGCCAAGGATAAGTCTTGCTGCCCTATTCTGGATTAGCTGAAGGGGTCGTAGAGAGGAAGAGGGTAGATTCAAGAGAAGGCTATTGCAGTAGTCTAGCCTAGAAACAACCAGAGCCCTGGTAACATTGAGCTTCTTTGGGAAACTGAGAAAAGGGAGAATTCCTTTGAGAAGGAAGAGTTGAAAGTTGGACTTGTTGTCAATGTCCTGAATGTGAGGGAGGAAGGAAATAGAGGAGTCCAAGATGACTCCAAGGTTTCTGGATTCATATTAAAGAAAAGGGGGGAGCCCAGAGAGGATGACCAATGTGAGGGGAAGAAAGAGGGAGCAGGGGACCCAATTAGAAGGATCTCAGTCTTGCTGGAATTGAGGCAGAGATTGTTGGAAGTGCACCAGGACTGAATGGCAGCTAGGTAGTCCGAGATGAAGGAAGATCCAAGAGAGTCTGCAGGAAGTTTGAAAAAGAGTTGTGTGTCAGCTGCGTAACACTGGAAGTTGGGGGAGATGAGGAAATGGGGAGTCCCAGCTGAGCAAGGTAAGTGTTAAAGAGCCAGGGGGAGAGGTTGGAGACCTGGGGTACCCCACAGGTGGAGAAAGAGGTAGTTGAGAAGAAGGTGCTTAGAATAACCTGGGATGAACTGTCAGTTAGGAAGGAAGTCGGCCAATCCAGTGCCCGCTCTGAGATGCCCAGAGTATCGTGAAGCCATTTTATGAGAATGGAGTGGTTGACTGTGTCAAAGGCAGAGGAGAGACTGAGTAGAATGAGGACAGCTGGAGTCAAGAGATGCAAGCAGTTCCTAACGGGTGTTCAGAAGATCAGTTTCCATGCCTCTGCATGCTCGGAATCCAGATTGATGGTCCTGGAGACTGCCAACAAGTTCAGTGTGTGAAGTAAGTTGGGGGAAGGCCAGCTTCTCCAGGAGTTTCCCAAGGAAGGGGGTGATAAAAATAGTATATGGTGTCAAAGCCTGCCTCCCTAAAGATCGTACATTTTGGGATGGCATAGAGTCCTCTTATTGGAAGCAAGTAATACAACTCCCAAACGGTACTCCTACAGTGTTGATTCGCTTTGAGCTTGGCCTCACATCACTCTACTCACAGGTGGTGTGGAAACAATGTGCTTTTCTTCGGAAAGCGCTAATTGGCCTAGAGAAACCGACCATTCTGAAGGTTGTAGCACATAATCTACTCACGGCAAACAACACCTTTCCACGGAAATGGCCCGAGCATATTTTAGATGCACTCAGTGATGCTGCTATAACTATAGATTTGCTCACATCAAATCCTGATCGGGCTAAAGCAAAAATCTTCCAGCACGATTGGGCAGAAAACATAATAAAAATGCACAACACATAAAGATTTTGATATCCTTTTGTTTGGGTTGAAGAAGCATGGGACAATAGCCTTTTACCTTGTAAAACATCTGTGCCCTCTCATTAGGAGGAAGTACTTGAGGTTCAGGTTAAATTTATACATCACCGGTGACATATACACAGGAGGAAGATCATCTCAAGTGAGCAAAATTATTGTAGGTACTGCGAGAACTTAAACCAAATTGAAACTGTACAACACCTGTTGGTAGATTGCGAAGCTGTAAGTGGGGCAAGAAGCAGATGCTTCAAGGACAAATTGATGTTTCAGAACCACCTAACTCAATACCAAAAATGGCAAATGCTTTTCTCCAATCCAAGAATTTCTATACAAATAGCAATTGTCCAATTTTTTGATATGGTGTTGCCGGACTCACACCCTAATGAGCAAGAGAACTTTGCTCCCTGTAAACCATAAAACAAGAACAATTGGGGCATTACTTACCCCTATGGGCAAGGAGCCTAACCATTGTTGCCTCCATCACATTTTAGACAAGCTGTTGTACAAAAAAGCATTTTTTCATTACTGTTCTTTATTATCTTGTAATGAAACCATTTCCATCTACATTGTATTTTTTTATGCAATTTTATTTTATGTTCTGTTCCAATTGTGCTTGTTGAAATGTTATGTATGATGAATTCAATGATTCTAATTCCAAAAGGAAGATTTTTTTTCCCTTTGTTTTATGTAAATAATTTGAAAAGTTGATTTCACAACTGAACAAATAAAATACATTTTTTTTTAAAAAAAAAAAGATAGAAATAGGGAAATAGTTGGCTGGACGCAGTAGTTGTTTGGACAGGTGGGGTCTGCTGAAGGTTTTTTAAGAAAGGGGCACACAAGGGAGTGCTTGAGGGAGGAGGGGAAGAAACAGTAGCAAAAGAGTGGTTGCAGAAATCAGTGACTGCAAGGACAGGTGAGACAATGTTGTCTCTGGAGGAGGGCTGTGGAGGAGGAAAGGGAAACCTGTTTGGATGAGACCTTAATAGAGCCGTCAACTCTGGTGACCCCATCCGGTGTAACAGGGGAGAGGGAGGTGAGAGAGACAGAAGGAGGGTGGGAAGCCATATGAGGCAAGGGAGTATGGGAGGGGTTGGGGGAGAGAGTAGCAAGGGTGCTCAGGGGTCTAGCATTTTAGTGGAGAAGTGTGTGGCCAGTACATTGCAGAGGACCTGGGATGGAAGAGGGGAGGAGGAGACTGCAGAAGGGTTGTCTAGTTCCCTGTAGATTTAAAAGACTTCAGCCATGTTGTTGGATGCACCCGATACCCGTGCCTGAACATGGGTACTTTTCTTGGCATGGCATGGATGGAGAGTCTGTATTGCCTTTGGACCAGGCAGCAGGCCTGTTTGCCAGAGGATGAACTTGACGTTTTGCCACTCTGTTCCGCAGCTCTGGACTTGCATTCCAGGGCTGCAAGTTCATAGTTGTACCAGGAATTACGCTTGGAGGTAGGTTTCAGGAGGTCCTCATGACTGGGGCAAGATTGTCCAGAGTGTTAGTAATGGCCAGATGGAGGTAGTTGAGAGTAGAGTCAGAGGTAGAGTCTGGGGTGGGGTGAGAGGGGGGGGTGTAGGTAATTATCTCCCAGGTGTGCCATCCCCATTATGTTACAGAGTCCCCTTTAAAGCTCTGAGCCCATATCCCAGCCACAGACAAGGCATGTCTTGTTCTCCTGGAGAAGGTGTCTTAGCTCCCCAGCACAGGGCAAGATCTTCCTGGGCAGATCCATCACCTGCAACTCCCAGGGCCAGGCACATTTGCCTCTGCAGCTGCATGTCACAGTGGAAACTGTGACAGGGTCATGACCCGTCAGGAGGTGAACAGAGACCCACCATGACCTGTGGTAGGAGACATATTAGGGAATATGACAGAGCCAGTCCTCCCCCTGATGTGGAACGACAAAGGGTGTGTGACAGGAAAGTGGGGAGGGAGTAAAAAGTGGTAGCATTAGCAGTAGTGGAGAGCAGGAGAAAGGTAGATGGGAGAGATAGGCAGCAGAAGTACGTAAAATCAGGAAACAAATTAGTAGACATTGATTATTTAAGGAGAGAGGTGAGAGAAGAGGGGTCCAGCTAGAGAGAGAAGAAAGAAAGTGAGAGGAGAGTTGAGGGGAGCAAATAGAAAGAGAGGGTAAGGGAGAGAATAAGAAGAGACGAAAAGAGGTAGAGTTATAATTAGATGGAGACTAGCAAGACCACAGTGGAAGGATAGTGGAGATAGAAATCATGGGAGGGATTGAGGCTAAGTGAGAGAGAGTGTGAGAATGGGAGGGACTGAAAGAGAAAACCCTGGTGACATTGGGCAGTTCAACAGACCTGAGGTATCCTTTAGAAATTCTAAGAAGTAGAAAGATAGTAAAGGCCACAGCCTTTAGGTTTCCCCGTCAAGATTAGGAAGACTTAGCTAATAGGGATTGCCTTGATTCGGCATACATTTAGGAGATTTTGGGCTAGAGTGAAAGGAGCCCACTGGGAGGTCAAGAGAGCTGTAGGGTCTCCCTTAGTTTCAACCATCCTGATCTTCCCAGACAAGTCAGTTAAAACTTCAATACAATATCTTAAATCTATTATATTTGTCTGTGTATTTCTGAGGCCATCTATGACAAAAGCAAGTGGATTAAATGCTAACATCAGTTTAGGCTTTGCCAATTAAACCGTTATTTCCTCATACGCCACTATAATAAAATATTGCCACCAGACAAATGAAGATATACAGTTAAAGGTAATGAGAACATGGGTGCCAGTACCTTTTAAGGCAGCCCTTGGCTGTTGGAATTAACGACATTTCCAAATGAAGCTTTAGGGGTAAAGACATGCTACTCTTTCACTGCCATGTGGACAAGTCACATTGCTACTCTTGAGGTTCCAGTTGACAAGTCCCAGCGAGTATACATTTGTTCACTATATTTTGTAGCATGGATCATTGGAAAGTGTAGTCTGTTAAGCAGATCCAACCTTCTAAGAGAGAAAACACCATCATATTGCAAGACAAAAAAGCTCAAGATTGCACACATTCACAGATGGAATTATATCACTGTTACCAAACACGCTTTGACACCTTCGTAATGACCAATTCATATCACTATGCAACTTCAGATATATTTCGGAAAAACTAAGATTATGTACTCATACATGGTGAACAAACATCTTCAAGCTGCAGCTTCTGAGGTGCTGGACAGATGGCAGTCCATGAAGCATTTTGTGTTTACCATGATAGGGAGAATCTGTGAGCCTGGAGAGAGAAGCACAGCATGGGCAGATCTGAAGGAGCCATAGCAAGGATTTGGATATAATGACATCACCAAAAAGGCCACTGAGGCAGTAGAAGCTGTGACTTTTGGTATGCAGTTCCCTCTTTGCTGGTTCAGACATTCCTTCCGTTCTCAGATCCATTGATATTCCTACCACCGTTCTAAGACCCAGAAGGCCCACCATGGCACACCAGGACTGCGGCACCACCAAGCAATCCTGATTGGTTTCTGGCACCAAGATGAAAAACCTAGGCACCTTGGAGCATGGCGACTCCATCACTTTTTTCAGTTACTTAATAACCAACCCTGCCAATAGATGTAGTTATGTGGACACCTGGAGGTAAGTATCTGATGCATTCTCTGTTCCTGTTTGGGCTTGAATTCCAGATATCATTTCAAGGTAGAAGGGAAAAAGGCACATAGAACAAGTGCCAGATGGACAAACCATGAGACAGGAACAGTGAGACATTCTTCTGTTTAAGGGTTAGCTTTAAATGCACCTGGCTGTATTTCTTTTACATTAGTCATTATACTTCTGTGCCATTTTTCTTTCATGTAATGTAGTGCAATGTAAAGTTTTCTTGTCTAGCCCACCACTGCCATATTGGCACCCCATTGCTCATGTCTCTGCAAAAAAAAGAAGGGTTAGGGCGCATTTGGAGTAGAGAAGTACCCAGAAGAGAATACCACTGTGTTAAAGAGTGTACGCCAGAGGCAACAGTTCTGTGTACTGGTATGTGTCTCTGTAGTTTGTGACAATGAATCCTAGGTATGTGTTTTAACCGGAAAGTAGAACTCATGGTCTATTATTATCTGACAGTGCTGGGACATCAGGGTAGCCATTGTCATGAGATGAGTAATAGATGTGCATTATTGAGCTCTGCAATTGCTTCACTAAGGTTAATGTGATATTTGTAAATATATGCCTGCTTTTTGCATGATTGACAGGGTCGGATTGGGCCGTTGGCCATACGGCCCATGGTTGGGCCGAAATCCTGTTTGAGGCGGGCAAGGCTTTGGGGGATGGTTCCTGAAGCCCAGGCTTGGGCCGTTTTTTTATGTAACTTACGTTACTTTAAGTAACATACGTTACATTGATTGCCTTTGTGGCCAACCGTGCTCAGAGTGCCTGCAGTGCTGCAGGCAGCCATAAGCTGCCACGACACCATGGCGCTAGCAGTGTTCATTTTACAAAACACTGGAAGTGGCCGGGCTGTGTAGGGACGGGCCAGCTGCCTCAGCCCGTCCTGCTCCCAATGAAGGCTGTACCATTGGAGGACCGTGGGGGATAGGAAGTTTAGCTCTGCTGACACTGACCCTATGGCCCAGTGTGACAGATAGCAGACTTTGTCCAATCTGAAGCCAGGGTATGCTGTCAGTCAAGCACACATTAAAAAAAACCATTGGCCGCAATTTGAGTCTGTCATAATTTTAATGTGTGCCAAGTCAGGGTGGGGCTGGCCTGGCACATTGTTGCACTTGGAAGGAGTGGCTGTGGTGCCAAGTCGACCCCAAGTCCGTGAAGTAACTGCAAATGAATACTAACACCTGAATCCAGCCAATGATGCCACTTTTTTGAGCCGAGGGGTGGGTCACTTTTTTTGGCAGCCGGGCTCATTTCTTGTCCCAGTCCTACCCTGATGGTCGACTATGTGTCTGGAGTGATGAGTACGTTAGCTGGGGGTGGGGGTATGTCAAGGGGAAACTTTGGGTTAAAGACAAGTCTTACTTTGGATTTTTAAGTTAGACTGAACCTTCGGAGTTCCAGTGTGCTTTTGACTTTGGAGTAGAGATCTTGTGATATTTTCTTACCTTTGGGATGTAGATTTCTGACTATTTCTAGATTCCATATAATTGACCAGATGACTGTAGGGGCATTTTGGCATTTTATCGCTGGCACACAAGTATAAGGGCAACTGGGTCCGATCCATTCTACATTTCCTTTTGTTGTAGCCATTGCATTCACCCCTTGTCCCATTGTGTCGAGATGTCCTTGCAATGACAAGATAATGCTCGAGAAAACAATTTGAGTAATAGTCAGATAAAGTCAATAGTTTTTCAGTACCTTTACATTTTCTTTTAGTTACTACCTTTTCTACCAACGTAATTTGATTAAATGTTCACAATTTACTGCATTTAAGTTTGCCCAGGACTTGCACAAAAGTGTGTAATACATTTAATGGAAAGGCAGTAAAACAAAATGCATGCATGACAACAGAAACCTAAAATTTAGGAAGAACAGATCATTAAACAATCATCAAATTCGCTGAAGGAAAAACACACTTATGGAGAATCTAGAGCCTTTCGGACATGTCGGATGCACCTCTGGGTATCACCTGACGCAAAGCGCCAAAGAGCCAGATTTACAAAGTGTTTTTTTTTGCAATGTGATGTCACCATTGTAAACAAGTTTGTAAATCAAGGCCACAGAGAGAAATAGTCCTCAGTTAAACCTGTTGAAATGTTCAACTGCAATACTAAGGGCAATTATGCTTCCACTATTGTCTACCTTTCGGAGATTCAGTATGGAAATCAGCATAGGTTAATAGCACACATATATAATTGACTTCTGCTTAAGCAATTTGTTCTGCTACTGCACGTGAACAGATTAGGCATTTTAAGTTTCTGTAAATATGTGTTGAGAATTGAGAATGGTCTCTGTGGGTGAAGTGCAACAATTAAATTGCACAGAAAAGATTGCCAGCGTTTTGTGTCAAAGTCACCCATGTGGGGCTACCAAAAATAGAAGAAAAAAAAATTCTGAAAGGTTATAGAAGATAACAAAAATGTTCCTAAACTAAATAAAAGTGCATATAAAAGTCATGAAATATAAGGTACAAAATGTGTTATTTCCCATGCGTCAGAAATGTAACACAATTCTGGAAAATGCACTTTCTTTTCACATAGAATACATATGATTGTACTTGAGACTAGTTGTGTTTCAAATATTTGTATAGCAGTATTCATTTCAGTGGGCTAATTAACTCGTTATAATTGTATTGACATATAATGAATCTATGTCATAAACAATTATTGTGCATAATAATCTTCATGACACATTTCAAGGTCTGTCAATCAGAGAAATGTAGACTGCACGCAAAGAATATACCCTTAGCAGAGACTTACTAAGCCGAGAGATACTTGATTATTTCATTTCTTTGTACTTTCCTAAATTACTGGCAGCACTTTAAACATTCATCGTATATTGTTTTAATTAACACAAAGGTGATACAAATTCTTGGTTTTATATGGCTTCCAATCAGAATAAAACTATTTTTAACACTTTTAATACGCTTATCAGAAAACACAGTTTATATCCTCAGAGTATATTTTGTCAGTTGCAAGCATAATTTTTGCATTCATATTCCTGTATGAATTTTAATGGGGACACTTAAATTGTAATTATTCCTCTCAGCTTCAACGCAGGTAACAAATGGAATTCAATCAGTGTTTGTGCATAATGACCATCATTAAAAGAGAAATAATAATGTCATTCTATCTGCATTAAACTTGCAGACTCCACACAATGATCTGAATCACATTATTGATCTCCATGGAGATAGGCAATTGTCACCGTTTGTGCATAGTATCTGAATGTTAAATACATTTGTTTGGAACACATATTTTAATGAATGCAGTCGGTTCTATTTAATTAACCATATGATCACTGAACATTTGTGTCTAATAATTCAAAATTGCACATCACATGTGTACCGTTGTTTTATATGAATGCTCAGGAGATCAGCATATGGAAAAAAACAAGAGAAGATAATTTTAAATGTTTGACCTCAAAATCGCTGGTTTATTTTATCATGTAAAAAAAGAGAAGTACACTGTTTTTATGACATATTTTGTTTGCTTCTCTAGACTCGCAAAATCACATTTAGGTGTTTAAAGTTGATGGCATAACACAGCAACAAGGAAACCATGATATCCTTTGCTGATAAAACGCACTACATAAGCAGTAGTAGGCATCGTCCGAATTACAATGCCTAGAAACAATTATATATCTACAATTCGCAAGGCTAAGGCAATGTATACAGTGCCCAAAAATCTATATGAACATGCACTTTAACCACAATTTAAAATGCAACAGAACACACCGAATATACTGCAAATCCGACTTGTAAAAATGCCAACCGTGCAATCTAAACTAAAGGTATTCAGAGAAATGACAATATGATACAGAAGGCAACGGCACACGTGTAAGAATATGACAATGGAACACAACTAGCAATTGCTGATTAAACCAACTACATGCCCAATGGGGCACAGTGTGGGAACCAGGAAAGAAGTCAACATAGGCTTACATGTGAAATACCATTCAACTAGTGGTATACTCTGGCAGAATGTGATACCTTTCTTTTCAGCAAGCCACCTTTCACATAATCTTATTTTTTCACAAGCATGGATATTGGATAAATAAACTAGGTGGATTGTCCACTCTCTCAATGACATGGCGATAGAGACAATCTGCAGAAGTCATGCACAAGGTGTTACCCATACCCAACCATTCACATTTTCTATGGTCCTGAGTGTAGACATTCAGTGCCATCCCCATGATGAAGCCTGGCACATACAGATGTGCTGTGCTGTGTTTAACTTACACATGGTTGTATGTGCATCGCAAGAAGAACATTGGTAGTGTAGACTGTTGGACAGGGTCTTTGAAAAATGTGACCAGTGTTGAGAGCTACTAGACTATTTGATTTCAATATGCATTATAGTTTTTTAGCCCTACCGGACTAGTACAAAACAGCTTTTAAATTAGGTTTCCATCACAAGGAAGCACTGCAAGGGAACATCTTTTGGAAATGGGCATTCATGTCTCCACTGATGCTCTACATGTTGGTCTTAGAATCCTTAAATCCAAGTTCCCACCTGCATGCTCTACATGTGTTTATCGTAAATTGCAGGTCTGTGAATGTTAAAATAGTTTGTGTGTTGTACATAAGCTGTAGGCTTTGTGTGCGCTACAGGTGATTCATATAGGTACTGTAAACCCTGCAAGTGTTGTGGTAAGCTGAGTAAACATGCCTGACTCATTTGAAAGTTAGTAAGGGAAGGTTGGATCAAACGCCTACATGGACTAAAGGTTTTTCTCTATAACAAATCAGGATTTTCTAAGGCAACACAGGGTCAATGAAACGTGGGGGTTTGCTATCTGTCTTGCACATTCTACATCACAAAGTGCAAACCAGTTCTTATGTGTCCTTTGGACAGCCTTGTCTATAAATATAGTTCCAACAGATGTGGCTAACTGAAAAGTCCACTCGGGAATGTTAAATCGTTTCCTCTCCAAGCTACCTACATCTGTCAAGAGGCATAGCCAAACAAGGAGTTCTCAAAACCTATTCTCAATGTCCACCCCTAAGCTAATCACAATAAAAACAAACAAGAGTTCCTGTGACCTATTTCAGGAATTATTCCCATCTTGGCTTTTCCTTTGGTTCTCTGATTTCAACTCATATTACAGGACCACTGCCAATTCTTTCACAGGTCCCTCTTCTAGGCATTCTAGGGCTGGATAATCTTTTGCTCGAGTTCATCTTGCCTGTAAGATTTTAGAATGTTTCGACAGTCTTGCTTTGTCCTTGGTTTGCTCAATTCTCATACCATGTCCCTCCTAAACCTTTACAGTCTCTCAGGATTCATGGTGGGTCCTTCTTGAGTCTTAGGTTTCCTCAGGATTCCTAATGGTGCCACCCTGCACCTTAGGTTCTTTCAGGAATCACACAATTCAATGGCTATGTCCCCATCACGCATTTGTGGTCCTTTCAGGAAGTCAATATTATGAAACCCTCCCACCACGATTCAGGATTCTCTCTCTTCCTGCTCCTGAGGAGGTGCCGGTGGCAGGCCTTAGAGTGTGGCTTGCCAATTCACCTCAGGAAATTTGGAGGTTTTTAGGCCACTCTGGAAATCCCACCTCTGCGAGGTTGCCAGCTACTCAAAACTTCCAATCTCCTTTTCCAAACATCTATGGTGTGGACCCCCTTTTTCAAAGCAATATTATTGTCAAGGTTTCTTCACCACTCTGTCATGTCATTTGCCTTCTCGTATTTCTTCTCAGTTTTCGCCCCTTGTATTAGGGGGCAGTGTCCAGTAAATATGCTCTCTCTTGGAAGTCTCCACTCTGCCAGTTCTTTCCCAGCCCTTTTTATGAACACTGGGTTGGGAAGAAATCCCTGAACTGGCATCAGATTGGTTAAGCACCAGGGATTCTTGATTTAAATCAGCATTAGCCTGCTCCTGGTATCTGCGAATCACCTCAGGGTCTATCTGAGAATGGACATCGGGCCACAAGGTCTGGAAATCCTCCAAAGCATGCACCATAATCTTGGATTCAGTTCTATTACAGGGAGCGGTTCTGTGTGTCACCTTTTTGCATGCAGCTGGACAATTACATGTGCCAGTTCACACAGCAATTCAGACTGTTGCATGGTGGGTGCAAATCCAGATAAGGAACGAGTGTTCTTTCCTCATTTTTGCCCACAAACTCTGCGATTTGCTCTTGCGCTTTGAGTCGTTTGGCCCACAGCATACTTGCCTTTCCATTTCGGAAGACGCCATGACTCTCGATACAGCATTCTGATAAATTTAGCCTTCAGGTATAGCTAAGACCCTTGTCAGTAGATTCTGGTAAAATGAGTGCCATGGTGTAAAAGTCTGAAGGTTGATCTCTAAGGATTGTCTTCATCTCATTTGAAACATCACGCAAGGGGAACTGTTCTCAACAACATGTTTAGAGACACATTGAGTAACAGCTGGAACAGCCCCGTCCATGGAGGATGTTTCCCAGACATATTAGAATGGCGAGATCAGACAACTCGCTACATTGTATTGTTGGTTCTTTCTATATTGTATGCTACCTGTGGGTAATCTAATCTTTGCGGAAGCATACTGGAAGATTTGCTTATCATATATCAAGCATTTCAGAGTATGTGTATGCAGCAACGTCAGTGTGTTTGTGTCAATATATACTGAAACATCTATCTATATCTATACATATGTTTGTGTGTGTACACTGCACATCAAGCCTGGTGTGTGTTTGTGTGTATACATATATAATTCAGAAATTATGGTTGTGTGCCTTAACGGCATATTTTCTAATTCAATTCTTTCTGTGTGAAATTCAGTGTGCACAGGAGTGTGTTCACCTGTGCTTGTATATGCATACTGTAAGGGATGTGCTGATACAACATGTTCAGATTCTGTGTGAGCAGTGCACACTATATGTCTGTGCATGTCTATGTTCTGTGTTCTTGGTGATGTAGTGCAGCATTCATCTTTAAAGAGAAAGGAGAGTGTGTCAATGTGTCAGTGTGTCTTTGTGTGTGCTGTAGAACCTTTGTATGTATACTTTAGTACTTTAGGCTGAGTGTATGCACTGCTAACTTTATGTATGATCCAGGCTCCATTTTGAGCTTGTTTGGCATGTTCTGTGGCTCTTATTATATTTAAGTCTGTATCTGGCAACCAGTCGGTAGGGTGGCTGCAGAATCTGGCGGAGGTTCCCCCAATGGCCGGAACTTTCTGATGAATACCACCAGCAGGTGAGGTTCCATTACCATGAGAGCCTTCAGAAAACTAAATTCTTAGACCCTGTACTGCCTGTTCGTCATGCCAAATGATTTGTATGCAATGTCCGTTGTAGCACTGAAACCAGCCCAAACTCTCTTATATGTGCTAATATGTACAACATGCTCTCGCTATTTGTTTATGTGTCATGCATTCAAATGGCCCCGTATTGAGAAAGATCTATATTAGATTCTTTATTTATTTTTAGAACAATCATTTCCTTTTTGAAAATGTGGACATTCACCTACCAATGCTCACACTTAGAGCCCCTTCCCGCCTCCTTCTTCCCCTTTCATACCCATCTACCTCTTCTTTTCCATTGTTATGCTCCTTTTCAACTTGTACAGACATTGCTTTTCACTACTTGCCTTTTATAAATGTCGGGGTCAAAATGGTGGGTTCACAATGGATTTTTCGATTTAGTTAATCTACATATGCTATTTCACTGAATACTGTCTGCATATCCATCAGCCTCAAAGGCACTGTGTCTGAGTGTACTGCAGGAATGTTGTATTCGTTGTGCAGGATGTATGAAAGATTTCCTGCATGCTGTTTTAGCTGCCAATTTCATGTGTGTGTTTATATAGCAAGCTACGGCTCTGTCGGAATAGCTCACTGCATGCAATGATTTGTATTGCGTGTGTGTACTGCAGTATCCTTTTACATAGACTGATGCAGTGTGTGTGTGTGTGTGTGTGTGTGTGCGCGCGCGCGCGTGTAATGGGTGTGAAACCTCTGTGTAAAACAGTCTTGATTTATGTTTCTTTGCAGTCAGGCTTTGGGTGAAGTATGCTCCTGTTGTGCCTTTGTTTGTGTTCAAGTGTGCACTGCAGGATCACTGTATGCTGGACTTATTTCTATCTATGCCCAACATGTTTACATCTTTGTATGTGTTGTTAGCTGTTTGGCTGCTGCAGTCTGTATGTTTGCACTTCTTTTTCTGAATTCATGATCCAGGCACTTAGTTTATATGGAAAGCCATTGTGTGTTTGTTAGGGAATCCTTTTCTTTTGTTTTATGATTTGAATTTGGAAAAGTGTTTAACTTAAGTCGTGGTAACCTCTTTTTGTAACCTTTGAAGTCAGTTAACTAGGGAAACCATATTTGTTTTTGTATTACAACTTTGGTATTTTATTTGAGGAACCATCATTTTTATTTTCTATTTTTGGAAATAAAAATATATTTATTTTCTTAGTATAACCTCTTTTTTGTTGGGAAAAATGGTAGAGTTGAAAGGGGCGGAATCTGATGTTGTTCTCTGTGCAGAAGCTGAGATTTGGAGCTACTGGGTGTGGATAGCTCATCCTCCTACTTGGAATCTGAAGTGAGGGAAGCACAGTTGATAAGAATTCTCGGGCTGAGTTGCACAGATACACCATTTCCTCCAGCGGATGATGCATCTGCAGATGTTGGTGGGATTGGAGAAGATAATGATGCTACTGGGGTAATGATGTTAAAGGTGGTGACACATATGTAGGGGAGTAGCCTGAACTAGCGGCATAACCAGAATCACAGGCATCAGAAGAAGAGCCAGTACACACACAGGCCAGGAAGAGAGACAATAAGGCAGGGGTCAGGAGTGGGCCAATACTATGGGCAGGAAGAGGCCTGAAGCTATGCGAGGTTTCAGGGCAGGCCCAGACCATCTCTCTCAAAGTACAGGGAGAGCAGAAATACAGCCCCTCCTCCCCATTACCACTATCTTCTTGGGCCCGGGATTACTTTAAGGAGCCTGATGGGGTTTCATCAGCAGTGATGGGGTTAATCCATGGAGTGTGCATTGTGGGTCAATAAGTAGGAGGGTTTCTGGAGGTCTGTTGTACCAATTCACTGTGTACCATAGCTTTCCTGAATCTCCTGCAGCACTGGCACCAGGATCTTTGTGACAAGTTCTAACCACCCCATACCTGTGATGACAATGAGACCTTGCAGGAGGGCAAAGGGGAATGGTGATGCCATTATCGAGAGTGCAGACCTGTCCATGCATTGTGCGAGTGATGATTATGTAGTAATTGTTGCCATCTACCCACAAAATAGGCAGCACAATCCCAGATGAGTTTCCAGGGAATATGGGAGACAGGGTCAGTGTACCGGAGGGCAGTGCCATGAAAAAACATTGCCCAGCATTTCGGGACATTTTGTCTAGTGTGCAGGCATGTCTTCTGCCAGAGAGAATTGTTTCATGAGGCGGAAATGGCCAGTGCACATAATTATAATGTAATGAGAAGAACCAACCTAAGTGCATTTAAGAGTTTTGCTGTGATGGCATAGCACAGGGGATCTTTGTGATATTGTTTTCTTGTTTCTGGAAGGGGGATATTAATATATTTTTATTATATACAACAAAAAATGAACAAAAGTTAAGAGTTTGAAAAAGTAAATTGTAAAAACAAACAAAAAATACAAGATAACATGTTAAATGATTTTATTCAATTCAATTTGGTTTGGTGTTTGTTTTGGGTGTTGAAGAATAAACATTTAACTGAGGTCAGAAAGTTCAAAGCAGGAGTTCTACTTCAGGAATGAAGATGGAATTATTTTAGATAGGGATAGAATCATATGACACCCAATGAGGCTTTAGTCCCACTATCCTCTTTTTCAATCATATACTTGTTTTGGGGGGGAGCCTCACTATAGGGGCTGCTATTTTTCCCACATCCAAGATGACCTCTCTTACTCCACTTTTCGTAAGAATCTGAAAACTGCCTTATTTGACAAATATGCATAAACTACTTTCATGTATACTTTTTCTCATGTCTACCCACTTGAATGGCCCCTATGCATAACAAGCTAGTCCCTTTTATTCTGTATATCATGTATACTTACTTAATTGCCCAATGTATTGCTGTAATCTTTTAGTGCCAGGATACCTCTCAGGCTGGGCGCACCAACACATGCACTAAATAAATAAATACATAAATAATAAGACGGAATGCTTTGGCTAAATGTATGCATTGTAAATGGTTACTCAGGCAATCACACTCCTAGGTAATTACTTTAGCTTTTGAAAATGGGCTTTCTGCAGCTTTGTGATACAGCTGTGGTGGTGGCAGAGATAACGGACAGCTATGCCTTTATCCCCACCTTTTGCACTATGGTTTTGTTTGGAAGACTAACACACCCCAGCTGTAAACTCTTTGCTTCTATTTTATCTAACTGTTATGAATATATTGTAAAGTTCATAATTACTTTATGAATGATGTATTTTACACAACTGTTGTATTTTGGATGTTGTATTTACCTGAAGACTGATGTCAAATAAAGTGTATATTAACTGAACTGAATGCTTAAGAGTCTAAAGGCCTTGCAGAGATTTGAGAATGTTTTGGATCAATTCCCTGCATGTGAAAGTACTCTGTTCAGATGAGAGTGATTCATTGAGGAACTCCACCCTTTTGGGTCTAGAATCTTGTGAGTGACACATAAACATACAGTTTCTGCTGTAACCTCTGCGAGTGAGGAGAGATTTAAACATTCAGTCTGTGTCCCGTCCCAGGCTGCCCTATCCACTGGGACGCAGGCCATCCTCTGAGTCAACAATGACGGAGTCAACTATGCTGACTTTGAGGCCCATGCCACTGTGATTACCAAAGAAACAGTATCCTTTCATGGTCATCTAGGATTTGGTGTTTATTCAATTGAATCATGTTCAGTTCTACATGAGCTACAGAGGGATCATCTGTGGTCAGAGGCAATAGTGTCAGCAGCACTAAAAGACTTTCTGATTAGATAATCGATGGGGGCAGCTTTAAATGTCAATGGCTACACTGATAATTGCTGCTGGCCACATAGGTTGGATAGTAAAACTATTCTGCAGAGGATGGTTGTCCATGCCAGCCTGGCATGTGTCACTCAAACACACATCCACCATCTGTAAAGCCGTGAGCCCACTACAGTGAACTATTCTCGCAAGCCAAGACATTTTAAAGAATGTTGAAAACAGTCCTACAGGATACATGTGTTAACATTGCACACCCTATATGTGATATACCTCCACCTGACATTTGCAATAAAGGGGGCACTACCACATGAAGATACACTTCCTACTCACTCTTGGGGATGCTCATCAGTGGTTGTAGCTGCCAGTACTTAAATCTTTCAAGTTATCTTGCCAACAATACTTAAGTGCATTCTTTCATTTTCCAACCATGTCTTCTGTATGTGTATTCATATCATCAACAGTCTGGATTCCAGCCACTTTAACCTTAAACCATAAGTCACTATGCAAAATTACTGATAGTTCTCCAACCATCCGTGCAATGTCTGCCTGACCAGTGTTATCTTGTTATGTTGCTCTTTTGTACAGATTCATTTCAGGAAAGTCGATGAATAGAAGTGTATTCTGTGTGGCTTCCAAAATAGTACCTAGCAAACAGCAGACATTGGCATAAACTACCACTTAGTCAGCATAAGTGTGTAAGCCAAATACTGTTCCCATTATTCCATTAATAAAACCTTGGTTTATGTCAAGATTGCGTCTTATTATTACTCTGCCATTTGAGTTAATACATTTTCCAATCCAGCTATGTTTGATACATATTTGTCTATGTTATTCGGGTGCTGTGGCTTGTTTGTACATAGGGAGTGTCATGCAATGGACTCCTAATTTGTTAATGCGGCTTATGTGGACTATGGGCTGCCTTTCATTTTAGAACATTGTGTCATTAAATGTGGCACAGTTTGCAATGGGTGGCATTAAACACACACATTGTTTATTTTGCTGTGTTAATTGTTGCATTACTTCAGCACCTGATGTGTTTTATCCATACAGTTCATTTAACAGTCCACCCTTTAAAGATGATTTTGCATGTTCAATAAGCATACCAGTTCTTAGGTTCTTTATAATTTGAGGATATGTTGTGGTCTGCTGACTGAAACATATTTAGTACAAGTTCTGTGTAGTGAAAGTGACTCGATATATTAATGTTCCCAAAGCTGCTGAGGGTGTGAAGGAAAGACTATGAGCTAAATAATGCATGCAGTACATAATGTATGTGGTGTTGTGTAGTAAATGGGTTATTAAAATGGACACTAACATAGAATTAGGGTTGACTTTGGGTGCTAACAATTAGTATAGGGGTGCGTTATGTGGGCTAGATTTGTTAGGCCAAAGTCTGAGTGTACCGACATTGCAGCAGGCACACAAACTCCACTGGCTGTCAAGTGTCAGTTTCAGAAAATAAAGCAAAAAATGAAAATGGAACAGCGGTGAGGCAAGATTCAGAACATGAGGTCGGGGGCGTGAAAAGAACATGGGCCCTGTTCATACAAAACAAGCACAGGAAGAAAGGATGGGAGAATGCATCACTTTTTCGAGCTGCATGAAGAGACGATGTTCAGGAATGCAGCTTAAAGTTTGCCAAGAACCAGGGGTCGTGGATTGAACTGGAAGGGGGTGAATGGGTCATAGAAGGCAATGTAAAGTTCTTGAATGTTCTCACACGTGATGAAGTTGGAATTGACTTCATGAAAGGGGCTGGAGAATATGAGGGGAGACATCACAGCATAGGAGTGAAAAATATAAAAATCCATAGGAGTCATATGATTGAGAGGTGGTGTTCTGGGAAAGGGAATAAAGGGTGAGAAAGGCAGAAGGTGGGGTCAGCAGGTTATTCCTGGGTTCTGGCCTTGTCAGGTCTGCTGTGGAGTTTCCTGGAGCCAGGTGATCTCTGGGGCTTGCTGGGATCTAGATTGGTTCTTGCTGGGTCTCTGAGGGAGAATCATGGGAAGAGAGTAAGAATCTGGCTTGGTTTGAAGGAAGGAGGGGTAAAGCTGTGTAGCCGTGTCTCTGGAGACTGGTGTAGCTGCAGAGGGGAGTTTGGAAGGCCGTATCGAGCCAAGGGTAGTGCTGGCAGAGACAAGCTGATCATACGTGGCTGTCAGAGGGCCTGATGAGTCAAGTTTGAGCCACAAAAAAGCGAGGGGCCTAGCATTGTGTAAGTATAAACAGGGCAATAATCAATCAATCATTCGATGAATCAGTTAGGATCCCTTTTCTGCAGGGTATTGGAATTTGGCCCGGTGTCAAACTGACAAAGAAGGCACTCCTTCCTCTGTCGCTGAGGTACGGAGTGACTGATGAAGTAGCCGGATTCTAAATTTAGTAAACAGGAGTGCTGTTACTTTCATGCAGAAGGGGTCCCTATCTCCATAATACATAAACTCACAAACTCGTAGCCTTGCCACTAACCCAATGTTAGCTAAGGGCAGGAAGAGTTAAATGAACATACATATCCATATTGCATTTGCTTTCGTAGCCAAAGTTCTAGTTAAAGCATCTCAGTGCTGTGCTGAACCAATGCAAAGTTCTTTCCTGTTTTTCTCATGTGTTCATTGCCAATGTTTATTTCCAATGTTTTTTCTGCTCAACACTATATCAATTCTGAGATAGTTTGATTGTCTACATGTGCACTCTCTCTCTCTTTCTCTCTCTCAAGAATATGACGGTGCCAAAGGGCATAAATGTGAAAACGTGTGGTGACTTTTATTGTATCTGGTTTTATTGTGCAGCCTGTCCAATTCATGGTTTCCAGTGTATCAAGAACATGGTGTGTGCCTGACATGGCACAAAGCGTGCTGGTGTTTAGCCAAATATCCCATAGTATAACAGAATTGTGGCAAAAATAGAAGAGTCAGTATGTATCCGACATATTTGGTGCATTGGCAGGGACATTTTTGGCATCAAGTCATATGTGGAACATTGTCATTATGTGCTGTGATGGGCACATAGTGTCTATTAGTAGCCCAGGAAATTGAGTGATGTATACATTGTGTTTTCATGGGAGGCAATATGTTCCATGGCAATGTTTAAGATGTATGTGACTATGCAGAGGCCAAATGTTGTGCTCTTTATACCTGGACGTCTGAGTCTTTTATTGTCTGGTGAGAAGGGCTGCTGTCAGAAATTGCCAAGGCGCCACCTGATCAGCTGTTTGGAGAAGGCACAGTATTGCATTCTTGTTTAGCTAAGTTGTTTGTTTGTGTCAACAGAAAGACCCAGCTGGATTGTGTAATCCGTTGAAGTGCAAAGACATGGTTCATTCTCAGCCTGATTAATAAGAAAATAACTGATGATGAGGTTATTGCAGAGTTACAAAATGAATAGATAGGGTTACATAAATAAATTATTCCAATGGAAGTTACTTCCAGTGAAGAGCTTTTACAGCTATCAGCTTGTCCAATGACTAGACAGATAAATTAACGCAATGACATACAAATCCACAGCGTTGTGAAATACTAGAAAGTGAGCTGGAGTTTAAACCCAGCAGGCTGATGACAGCCTAGAAGAGCTCAGTTATCTGAAGGGGAAATGAAAAGAATTCAACAAGACAAAGATGCAGCGATAGCAGAAAATGATTCTTAGCATCAATGTCAGATGCAGTGCACTTGGGAGATTCAGTGCTTAGAGAGTGAGCTCTCTTGAGCAATATTAGAAAGCAACATAAGTCTGCAGGTACTTGCCAATTATAAGGCACAGGTTTCAGAGATTAACATGTTAATTGCAAGTCTAAGGCAGCAGAATGCAGAGAAAAGACTGAGGTTTTTCCATACACAGAAAAGTTAATTACAAACAGTCCAGTGGATGAACATGTATCAGAATACAGTCTGGGAGCCAAGACAGCTGAAACACACTTACTAAGAAATGTCCGTCTTCCAATGTTTGAAGTAACAGAGTGAGGTAGTGAATGAGAGCCCTGGCAGGCGAGAAGCCTGGATGAACTCTCATTGTGCTGTGGTCAGAGAGAAGATGTAAGACACACATAATTACTGTGCACAAGAAAGGGAAGGTATTACTGATCCACTTAAAAACATGAAAATGCTAAAAGGTTTAGTAAAACCTATCTAAAAGGATTCAAATTTATCAATATAAGAACATATCTAGAACGTGGTCAAAATCTATCTGACTTTAAAGAACCCCAAGGAACAGTTTATCCATGTATTTATTATTTAAATATTGATCAGGAACATATTTGGTTCCTGCAAAATCTCAATGAGCAAAATATTTTGCAGTGGGATGATTATTAACAGGAAATAGGAAGATATTTATCCCCATTTGAATCCATCCAGCAAGCCAGAAGGGTAGCTTTTTCATTGTCTGCCGTTCCTGATGAGTCTTCAAGCTTGGTTGAGTTCTAGAATACATTTTTCCATAGCCTTCATAATGAAATCATTTCCCAGCTCACTCGCACATTTTCAAATGATAAAAGCATTTATTGGATTTTAGACCAGTCCATGAAGATGTGAGTGGTGATGTCACACAATGAAAATAAGTGCAAGGATTCAAAGCAGAAGTCAAAAGAGAAAGCAGCGGGCCCTGTGGTTTTAGAAATCAGGTCAGGAAAAAGCATGGCAGTAGAAACAGCTCAGTTAAGGAAAATGACACATTGCAGAATCAGAAGAGTGCGGCAATCCAAGGAAAGACAGCACCCCTGACAACATTATTTCAATCAACAGATCCCAGTCAAAGGGACACTCACCTCAGTCGCTGGCTCCTTGGAAACACACCATGACCAGTGTTTTGGTATGACATAGCAGGATCCAAAAATGCTCAAAGTCATCCACGTAATGGACAATACTAGGCCTATGCTGGAAAAACCCACGCTCAACCCAGACATCACCTCAAACTATCGCCCCATCTCCACTGCCCTGTTCCTCCTTAAAATATTGGACTGAGCAACCTACTTGCAAATCCATCTTTCTGCAGCAAAGGCTGACATTGCTACCTCATGGTTGCCCAACCTGGTGAAAAGAGGTGGGCTTAACCCACTATTTGAAACTTCTTCTGTTTGTAGCACCTCCCACATGGAGAAGACAGTGCCAGAATGACCAGGTCAGTAATCAAATGGTAGAAGCCGGGTAAGTATAAGAAGAGCAACATGATACAAGCAGGTAAGGGTTGTTTGTGTGAGATAGAGGAGGAGGTAGTGGCAAAGAGACCAACAGGAGTGTGGATGCTAATTAGAGTAAGTATGGGTTGATGAGTGCAAGTGCTAATGTGTTGTGAGTGTACGTGCAAGCTAGGTGAGTCTAAGGGTTAGAGGGAGTGTAGGGAGGGAGTGAAAAGTGTCTGTGAGAGTCAAACGATGGTAACTGACTAGAGAGTGGACTAAAGATAGTGTTGAGGAGGGAGTAATGACATCATAGGGTGGAGGAAAGTAAGTAGTAGGAGGAGTGGGAGACATCAGAGAGACAGAGGAGAAGTAAATACAGGGAAAAAAGCGAAGGTGGGTGGAGTTGGACAGAAGAGAGTAGAGAGGGGAACATAACAATCAGAGATACCGAGAGGAACATCAGCGAATGAGAAGAAGGAGATTGTTTTGGGTTCAGTGTCTGGAAGGCAAATTCCTTTACCTTTTTTTAGCACAAACAACATTGATAGTGTATGTCTAGTTTAAAAAGTCTCAGCGGGAATTTAGACAGAATAGGCAGATTGCCTTTAGTTGATCCCCACCACCCAGCTTTGAGCTTATATAGTAGGGGTCAATATTCAGTATGTATTAGCCCAGGGAATAGGATGCCTGGGTTAGTGTTGGAATGCTATCTATAGACAAGAGAATGATCGACATCCCAAGCACCCTGCTAAGAAAATCAATAAAAACCCTTGCATTTTCTCTGGAAGTTGGAGAGTCCTTTGAGCCATCTGTGATGTATGTATATCCAAATAGAATACATGCCAGTGCAGTACATTGATATGTTTTAAATGAAAGACATGTGTATGCTTTGTGAAATCACATGTTTTGAAAAGCAGTACATTTAGGATATGTCAAATAATAGTCTGTATGGAAACATTCACATGGCAAAACATCCATAACATTATCTTTCAAATCATTGTTATGAAATATAATGCAGTGTAACACAGACTTTGCAGAATTCTTCAGAATGGAAATTATGTAAAAATGAGGGCACATGTCACCAAATCCCCTTTTTTAATCCAAATTGTGTTCCTCCAAAGAGAACATAGCCCTGTATTATGTACAATGGTAATGCTTTGTGTGGCAAGGTCAATAATCTGACCTTATCAAAAGGGGATGGCAGGCCTACCATAGTAGAATCCAGAGCCATTCCTACCTCAAAGGGGTAATGTGCAGTTGGGAGAACCCCAGTTACTGTTCCCTCCCTAAATGCCTGCATGTGCATCAACAGTACCACTGTGGATTACCACACACCTGCTGAACACATTGCTGGGCAGTTTCTTTCTTTGAAGAAAGGGGCAAGTCTCAACCTCCCATTTGTTTTTTTTTACCATTATGTCCACTCATTGATGGGGAAGTCAGTGAGAAGTTGGTTAGGGAAAGAGGCTCAATGAGAGAAGGAGGGAGAGAATAAAAATGGTGACGGGAAACTGGAAGTGTTGGGTGGTTCAAGTCAGATAAGAGGAGAAGGAGATGGCACACCATAGGATCAGAAGGAAGAAGGATGGTGGACTGGAGTCTAGAGGCATTTTAGAGAAAAGGTGAAGTATTGGATGGTGCAAGCAAGCAGTACTGTTGTGTGTATGCTAAAGGTGGGTGGGCGTGTTAAAGAAAGCAGGGTGAGTGAGTAAGTAGAGGGAGTGATGGAGTAGTAGGCAACGGGGTTGAGTAGAAGTGTAGTGGAGAGAGGAGAGTAGTGCTATAGTGGCAATGGGAGTGTATTAGTGGATAGAAGAGGGGAGATTAGTAGTGGACATGAGAGAGGAGAGTAGCCGTAGAGGGGAAAGGGTCATACAAGAGTAACATCAGAGGTTAGAGGTAGAAGAAAGAGAGAGAGATACACATCGAAGGATCAGAAGGAGGAAGTACTCGGACAGACTATGGGGTGGAGTTAGAAGGAATAGAGTGGGGAGAATATCCATAAGAGATAGGGAGATGAACTTCAGGGCATGAGAGGAAGAACACAGAGGGTGCTTGCATATCTGAAAGGCACATCCCTAAAACCCTGTAGAAATAACAGAGACACACTAGGTCTAGTTTAGGAAGTCATGGTGGGAGATTAGATAGATAAGGCAATTTCATTTAGCCTTCATTTAAAGAAAGTCTGAGCCTAGAAAGTAGGAATCAAAAAGCTCTAGATAATAACTTGGGGCATAAGGATGTTATGTTATGTTGATTTTTTACAGTGCAACACTGCCATTTGCATGGTCTCCAGGCGCTCACGTGGCTCTGTAAGAAAGGTGAGTAGGGTTTGTTAGTTAGGGAGATGGGGAAAGGATAGAGATTAGTCTCATCTGCTGATGCATGCTGAACCAGGAGAAACTGGCATCTATGTGTGTGATCATTCTAGCTGTGCACTGGTCTTGTTGTGTCTGGAAGGGTGGCATCCAGTGTCTGAGTTGTTTGTTGTCTTCATGATTAGAGAGGGGTGTGAGGATTGCATGTTTCAGATTGGTTGTTTCGCTAGTACTTGAGCGGTGTGAGGATGTGCAAGAGAGAAGCGGGTGTGGTTAGTTGGTTTAGGATGATCTGTGTGGTGAGTATTTTTACAGTCCGTTCTTCATTCTGTACTGTCTTGTGTACTCTTTGGATCAGGTTTATGGTTCGTAGAAGTGTACATCTAGGTTTATGCCAGCGAGTTGAATAGCAAGGTTGTTAGTAATTTCCTGAATGTTAGGTGATCTTCCATTGTTATTATTTCCTTTGGTATTGAGTTCCATAGTTTGAAATAGATAGGAGAAGGAAACTTGTAGTGTCTTGTTTCTATTTGGAGGTTGTTGCCAGCGTTCGACGTGTATGAAAAGAAGTAGTGGAACTATGTTCCCGGCTGGCCGAATCTGCTCACCATAAACCCCACCCCATTGCACGCACAATACAAACCCCCAAACAAATACACCTTCTGTTTAAGGGAACATTCAGAGCAATGCACTGAAGTGATAGTTTTAACTTCTTCCTACACTTTTGTTTTAAAACAAAAACGTTGAGGAACAGTTACTTTTTAACATAAAAGTATAGGATCTGTAAAACATAATTTAAAAAAGTAGAGGCGCACCGCTCCCAAATGATCCTGCCCACTTTGACCACTGGTTGTTGCTCAATCTTAAGTTTTTTCTTGATTGAAAACAGGTGATTTTAGCTTGGAGGAATTCGGCTCCTGTGCTTTTAAGTTAATGCATTTCTTTACTGGTAGCCAGTGTAGACTTCGATGTCTCCGGTTCAGTTCTCATTTTCGTTGGCCAGGTCAGGCATGTTGGTGTTGCATTGTCTTCTGGTGGGGAGATCATTATTTCTGTTTTGATTGCCAGGCTTAAGGAGGAAACACATTCCTCTAGATGTGCGAGTGAGGGACGGCCCTCAGCAACATGCCAAACATTTATAATAAGAAGTCTTGATCAATCTCTGGAATTTTGCCATGCTCTTTAGGGTATCTGAGACATTTGGTAAAATGACAGGGAAAGGTTATTCCTGAAAAATTATAGTTACATGCTTGGGTTGCAAGAGTTTATTAGAGCAGAGGAAGGTAATTCATTTGAGGACTAAATCTTGGAAGGAAACTACTTGTATAGGAAGCTGGAGTGTTTTTACTGGCGCTGAGGTACATTATGAAAGATTTGACATGTTCTAAGTGAATATGTCATACACACACTAAATCTCTAGCTGTAGAATATTTATCAAAGATATTGAAATTAAGGAAAAACATTTTTCATACTGGAATTTACTTTGCAATGATGTCATATGTGAAGTTATCAGTGGCGTAAGTGTGTTCATAGGCTACACAAAGGAGAGGCTTGAAATGTAGGTGTTGTAGCTTTTGGATTCCTCGGATTTTGTTGTGTTGACCATATTCATCGTAACAGTCTACCAACTAAATGTTTTTCACTGAATATCAAGGGTTGTGTTACTCCATATTTTGCAATACTGGCAATATCATAATTGATATAATTTGCAAATTTATCAGTGTGTTTTAAGCTATGCATAATAGTTTTCTCCTCATAGGGTAACATTGGGACAGTGGATATGTCATATCACTATGGCCCAGGAGAGGAGTAATGAGAGGGCTGGAGATGGGGATATCTGAATAGATGAGAGCATTCAAGGTGTGTAGGTCGGACCGGCAGGAAGAATGGAGAGGGAAAGAGAGTCACAGAGATTATGGAATAGCCCAGATGCTACATCAGGGGGGTTGAGGTGAATATTGAAGTCTACAAGGAGGAGATGCTTGAAGGAGGATCAAGAACAGAAGTGGTGAGGTCAGCACATTCAGAGAGGAAGTGGGAGACCTGGCCAGGAGTCTTGTAGATGGTTGCCAGATTCAGAGAGAGGCCAGGAGAGACACCAAGCCTGCAGACAAGGAATTCTAAAGAGGAGTAGGTCTGAGTGTGCATGATCATAGCTGGGATCCACTCAGGGAATATTAGAGCAACTCCGCCCCCGGGTCGGTTATGCCCGGGCTTAGCGAGGATCTTGTAGCCCTCAGGCTGGAGAGTGTCAAAACATGACATGGCTGGCAGTGAAACACGTCTTGCTGAGAGCGAGGATGTTTAGATCTTTAAGGAGGTGACAGATGTCAGAGGAGTGTTTGACAACAGAGCGAGAGTTGTGGGTGGCTAAGTGGAGCAGGTTGCCACTTTTGAAGGTTTTCCAAGGAGGGTAAAGGATTGTGGTACACCCGTCAGAGGTGGCAGAGGGGCAAGAGGGTTAGCAGAAGGACGAGAGGCAGGAGTGGGGAGGAAGTTGATAAGAGACAGAAGACACTTTTCAAGAAGGAGGAGGTTGGGCTGTGAGCACTGGACCATGACAGTGTCATTTCAGTAGATATTAATGATGACCCTAGAGAACAGGCAGGATGCCAAGAGTACTTCCCAATGGGTGAGTCCATTAAGGGGAGAGGAAGGGAAAGGGGAGAGCACAGAGACCATAAGGGTAATCCATAGGTCCAGCGAAGGAATGACAAAGAGGATGTCAGTGAAAATCTGCCTGGAAGAAGCATTAACATAGGTGTCAGCAATGGGGGTTATAGGTCAAAGGGCCGAATCAAAAGGTTCGAATTACAATAGGTTCAAAATCAAAAGGACCGAAAACAAAAGGTTCAAAAAAATGTTTTTATTTTTTTTAACTCCTGTTTTTGTGGTAAAAACCACTTTTTTTACCTACACGGAAACCCAAAGAAAATATATATAATTAAAAAAAGAATTCAAACCTTTGGTTTTCGATCCTATTGACTCTCACCTTTTACATTCAAACCTTTTGTAATCAATCCTTTAACTGGACACCAGCAATGGGTACACCTGGTTTGGAGACCAGGAGATCCTTCTTGAAATGTTTCCTTAGAGACTTCATCGGAGGGATAGGATAGGTGATAGAATAGCAATTTGAGAAGAAACGGGAGATTGAGAGCACCATTGAGGCAGAGTCCAGAGAGGAGGGAGGGTGGAGAGAGGAAGAGGGGGGGGGAGAGGAACTGCAGAGCATGACACCAACTAAAACCACCAGCAATGGCACAACTAGAGCCAAGTGTCAATGAATGGAGAAATGCCTAGGTAACATCATATAGCAGAATCACAACACCTAGAAGGACAGGGGGAAGACCCTAGATAGAGAGAAAAGGGAAACAGCCTAATTGTTTAAAAACACAGCAGCAATGCAAGAACACACAGATTTGACAATCCTAGAAAAGAGTGTAAATGCCTGGTTTTTAACTACAGCAGCAAATGCAAGAACACTCAGATTTCACTTTCCTTGAAACGAGAGGGGAAGCCTATTTTTTTAAATAAAGCAGCAAATGCATGAACACACAGATTTGACTTTCCTAGAAAGGAGGGACAAGACCACAGACTAATTATAACAGTTCAACAATGCCAGATAAGGATAACATACAACTTCCAAGTGTAGCAGACTGCAGAATTAGATAATAGAAGTAATACGAGAGGAGGGTCAGTTTAATAGGGAGCAGTAATGGCTATTCCCCCTGCCAGCACCTTTCTTACCTTGTCAGTCGCTGCTGGTTGACGGCTGCACTTCATGCTCACCCTGGCGAACGCCGACTAACGCCCTCTAGAGCTGCAATTGTGGGAGGCGCACTTTGCCTCTGTGTCTTTAGCCGCAGGGGACTGCAGCGGGCAGTGGGGCTGCCCTGAGTGCTAAGATGAAATAGGGCATAGTGCCCAGTCATAAGGGTCATAGCGGGCAGAGGAGGGAGCAGGAGGAGGGACAAGGGTCGGGAAGGAATAACAGCAGAGGCCGCTAGGTGGAAAAGAATTACAATTAACCTGGATATGGCTGCACAATGTAAATAAACCTTTAACTATTGGAGAGAGCGAGCAGAGGGCACAGCCACCTACTGTGTGCTCATCCAGCAGATTAGACAGAGGTAGGGTCAGAAGCTAAGTCAGCCATGTTTAAAAGGTGCATGAGGCTTACTTACAACCTGGCCCCTACATACTCTACAAAGGTGTTAGTGTCTGGGGGTAAGGATGGTGACTTGGGTTCCATGTCATTTCATTGTGGGATGTTTTTTCGCTGGGTTTTTACTGCGATTTTTTAAACAGAAAACCCCATCAAATTTTTCAAAAATTATTTTTTGGGGGGTTCCCCTGCGAACCCCCCATTTTCTTTAATTTGAATTTATTCCCAAACACCCACACCCCATACATATAATTTACTAAACCCCCCTAAAAAATGTGATGGGTTTAAAAAAACAATTCATGGCAAAAATCCCTGCGTAAAAACAACCTGTGATGAAAGGACGTTGTACTGGTGACTTGTACCCCTCTCTGGGGTTTTTTCCTTTTCCCAGAGGGGGAGCCACCTTTAGAGGAGATTCCGCCTATCCTGTCCTGTAGGGGGTGTTAAGTTTAGCGGGCTCACCTGCCTAGTCCCAAACGGGGGTGGATCCCCCTTGAAGAGAGGTGACAATCTACAAATCTATTCCATTTAGCTCCTACCCATTTTTTTTTCGTTCTGCAATGTTAAGGACCTCTTAATAAATAATGTGTTACTTATTTTATAATGGGGTTCGTTTAATACCTGTCACACACCCTAATTATCTGAAGGTTGAAGGAAAGACACAATTATCGCAGTAATCAACTGAATTCAAACCTCATCCTAAAGAACCCATTATTATGTTAGAAACTGCATGCATTTTCAACTTTAATTAGAATTTATAAAGAAAACAAAACATATAATCTCAAACAATGTGCAAAAGGATGTTCCATCCTGCCTATGTTTACATGTATTGATGTTTGTAACCGGTCACGTAGAAACTTTGGAAGCATGCACAAGTCAGTAAATAATGAATTACTGATCAGGGCAGGAGGGAAAAGAATGAAAGAAAAGGGTGTGACCAAGTGTTTTTTTGAAGGGTTTAAGGCAATACATGTGCATTCCTCATCATAACATCATCCTGCTTCATCATACTAGTGTTTGTTTGTTGTTTTGCATTACTAGTGGACCTTGGGAAGGGTGCCTCTTTGCACCCTATTTGCCCCCGCTAATGATTGCCTACCATGAACTGTAATAACCATGTGTGCCTAAACTGCTGGCTACAAACATTTGGCATTCCTGGGTGCACTAGGGCAAGGCAGTTGAACTAAAGCCAATGGATCACGCTGGTTTGAACTGGCAGAGAGAATGTACCTCTCATCAACAGTGGGCATCATCAGGGGCGTTGAGGTCCTATGCATCACCCAATAAATATGGGACTAGAAGTGGATTCAAGCAGCCATCTGTACTCAGAGACCAGTGGTCAAATGATGTTATATGGCATGAACATTAATGAAGGACTGTACTATGAAAACAAAGAACACTATTCTTTTTAGGTGGAAGGCTGGAATAGCATGTCAGAAGGCCTGGTAAGTGCTTCTAGATAGTTCAGTGGTTACGTGCCCCAAACAGAATAAAAGTGGGCGATCTGGAGGACAGGCAGGGTAAATTGGTTCGGAATAGGGTAATGAATAGGATGCTCTCCGCTAATTAATCCTTTTGCTTAACCACTATAGAAAAGTATAATAACATTCACAGAAGAACACACTAAATAGCGTTAAAATTAAGAGAAATAAGTATGAATGTCAAAGCACCCATTGGGGAAATCGAGAAGGAACTGGGAACACACCAAGTGAATGGTAAGACCATTCCTGACCTCAACAACCCACAGAAAAGAAAGCTCAAGCTCAAAGCATTGGAATTTACCATCCATGGTACAGTGATGAGCATGCCTCGTCAATCCACATCTAGAGATAGGTTGACACCGCGTGGTAGTATAACAATGAAAACATTTACTAAACACTCTACTAAATCTTTAGAGAAAAGGAAATGGAATCAAATATGAGCCAGCCAAAATGTTTGCTTGAGGATGAGGTTGTGATCACATGAACACTCTCCACTTGAATCTACAACTTATTGTAATAGAAAATCTTAATTCATTTGCCTAGATGTAGTTTATATGAAGGTAAACTTAATCCTACTGTCATACCCACATTTCTGAAATCCAGGTGCACCCATTAAGCAGTCCTGGTAAATCAATAATGGATAAAGATGCTATGCGCCCTAACATATATTCCACAGAACTTCAGTTCCAGCCACATCAAAATATTTTTAATGTTAAATCTTATGACCTATTTACCCAACCACTATTACAGAAACCCATGAAATCTCAAAGCAGTCTGAAAGATGGCAAGTCAATGCATAGCCGTATGATTATTACAGACTTAATTCAGATGCAAAGCGAATCCAAATTAAAACCTAACATAATCGAAAAACCTGCATGGGAATAAAACAATACTAATAACCAATACAGAAAGTAAACCTTTTCAAGATGGGGTTCAATACTTATCTATTGCCTAGTGGATGTATCGAACAAGCTAACATTACCACATTGTTCAAACTGCCAGTGTTGTATAATTATGTTAATATTCATCATGTATGTAGAACACATCACAATTTGCAATATATTTGGATTTTTCAATGTAGAAATAAACACCTGTTCTGGGGGATGAACCACATGGAAACAGTGGAGTGCCCAAGGTATATTAATGTTGGGTCCTGGCATTATTATCACCCGATTCAGACCCAGAATGTGTGGTTATTGCTATTAGCACCCCAAGGCAAACCTAAAGATTGCTAAGAGCATTGTCTTTGTGAGGTCCATGTGTAGGCCCTCTTCCATTTCCATGGCTGCCATAGGCAGGCAGTGAGGCCCATGGCACAGCTGCAATGAGAGACTCAGATAAGCGGGGAACTGGTAGGTCAGGGGGATGAGAGAGTGGAGGGAGGCAGTGGGGAACTGGATTGAACATGGCCTGGGGGTGCATAAAGCAAGTAGGTTGCTCCGAGACGGGGCTTGGAGTGGGCGATTCAGCCTAGGTTTGGAGCATGTTGATTGGCTGATTCACCCAGAGGGGATGCAAATATTGATTATTACCCAACTAATTGTTACTGTTTTTCTTCAACTTTGAAAGTATTCAATTAACCAGTTCGGATTCAATCCTGTAATCTTTCAGTTACACTCATATCTGCTGCTGGTTCATTTGTTCATCAGGCTATTTTACCTTTTGTGTTTTTAAAATCACTTTACTCACATACACGATTCTCTCAAGTGCGTTTTTAAAAAAAAAATCAATTACACTGCGTTATACTTGTTAGAAATAGTAATTCAGCTTTTCACATGAGATGTGAATTCTTGACTGGTTCTCTGAACGCAAATGTATCCGTACTTGTTTTTGCAATCTGTAAAGCTGGCCCTCAACAAAACTTAAACTTGGTGTTGCCCAGAAGCAGATGGTATATTTTGGTGCTGAATTGTCCGTCTACTTTGTGCTTCTTGATGCACCTTGACCTTGAGATTAAATATTCTGAACCCAATATATCATCGTTTGATGGGCGGCTGAGAGAATGTAGCAAATGAGTTCCATCCGCGTATTCTGGCTACGATGACACAGCAATAAATATGTGCCGGAGTTATCTGAAATGGCGACCATATTGAGCTTGGACAGCTCAAGGACATCTTTAGTTTGTAGTCTTTTTGTAAGTCATGAGTTTCATCAGTTCTGTTTGGCATGAGGCCTGTGTTGTGCAACATGAAGTCTAAACTTTTGGGTGGCTTTACGACGGAAAGGTATGCATGTTTACTGCTATCCTTTACCTATTAAAACAAATAAACTAGGTCTGTTCAACCTGCACTTCTTTTTATCGTTGCCCTGTGTCGGGAAGATCTCAGCAAGTTTGCACATTGTCATGATTTGTAAATTCTAAATGCCAAAGGAAAAAAAACGAAAAATACAGCACTCAATTCAAAAAGCATCCTAGGTTAGTTGCAACGTGTGATAGGTCCCCGGCTTGTCCTGTTAGTCTCCATGGAATCCTCACAGCACCCACACTAATATTGCATTTGGGACGTGCCAAATGTGCTCTGTTTATATGCTATATTGTATTCTGGTAGTTTTATTATATAGCTATACTAATGTACCTTCTGTATTGGAGGCTATGGCGTACTTTGAAATACTACAATATTATAATTATCACATTAGAATCCAGTGCAGAAGGAGCACAAGCGCCGTGCTCCGAGGGTGAGCATGCACCACACGTGCGCCAGCCGCGGTGCAAAGCAGCAATTGCACGCAACGTGTATTTAAGGATTTCTGGACCATAACTAGCCGTGGCGCAGTAAACATCCAACTGCGCCAGTAACGCCCCCAACAACGTCCCCCCAACACTGCCCCTTGTGCAGGAAAAAGCAAATGTCCAATACGGCGCAAGGCCCCGCGATATCCTTGGCCCAGCACACAGCCCCCGTAATCGCGTGAAAAATCAGAGCGTACCTTGCTCGTGGCAGTCAAATGGCATGAAAATGGCCTCCCGTACCCCCTCAAAATCCTGTACACCAGTCATGCCATCCAAATCGCGTGAAAAGTGCCTAGTGAAACCCCACAAAATCGCATACCCCGCTCGCGACAGTCAAATCGCGTGAAAAATGCCTTGCGTACCCCGGCGAAATCGCGTACCCCGCTTGCGCCAGTCAAATCGCGTGAAAAATGCCTTGCGTACCCCGGCGAAATCGCGTACCCCGCTTGCGCCAGTCAAATCGCGTAAAAAACGCCTCACGTACCCTCTTGAAATCACGTATCCCGCTCGCATCAGTCAAATCGTGTGAAAAGGGCCTTGCATATCCGCGTGAAATCGCCTTCCCTGCTTGCCCCAGCCAAATCGCGTGAAAAGGGCTGCGCTTGTGTTGATGGGTGTTGGGGGGTCCCATGTGGTGTTGGCTGCCTGCGGGGTATGGTCATGGGTGTTGGGGGGTCCCTTGTGGTGTGGGCTGCCTGCGGGGTATGGTCACGGGTGATGGGGGGCTCCCTTGTGGTGCGGGCTGCCTGCGGAGCATGGTTCCAGTTGTTGGGTGGGTCCCTTGTGGTGTGGGCTTCCTGCGGGGCATGGTCATGGGTGTTGGGGGGTCCCTTGGTGGTGGGGGCTGCCTGTGGGGTATGGTCCCATGTGGGCTGTCTGCGGGGTATGGTCACGGGTGATGGGGTGCTCCCTTGTGGTGTGGGCTGCCTTCGGGTATGGTCCCATGTGGGATGCCTGCAGGGTATGGTCACAGGTGATGGGGGCTCCCTTGTGGTGTGGGCTGCCTGCAGGGGGTGTTTGTGGCTGATGGTAGCACGCGAGGGCCTTTTCACACGATTTTGCTGGTGTGAGCGGGGTATGTGATTTATGGGGGGTACGCAAGGGCCTTTTCATGCGAGTTGGCTGGCGCGAGCACACAAGAGCCTTTTCACGTGATTTGGGTGGCGCGAGCGGGGTATGCGGTTTTGCGGGGGTACGCGAGGGCCTTTTCACATGATTTTGCTGGCGCGAGCGGGGTACGCGATTTCGCGGGGCACGCGAGGGCCTTTTCATGTGAGTTGGCTGGCGCGAGCACGCAAGGGCCTTTTCAAGCGATTTGGCTGGCACAAGCGGGCTACGCGATTTCGCGGGGGTATGCAAGGGCCTTTTCACGTGATTTTTTAGGCGCGAGCGGGGTGCACGAGGGCCTTTTCACGCGAGTTGGCTGGCACGAGCATGCAAGGGCCTTTTTCAAATGATTTGACTGGTGCGAGCGGGGTATGGGAGGGTCTTTTCACCCGAGTTGGCTGGAGCAAGCATGCAAGGGCCTTTTCACCTGATTTGGCTGGGGCGAGCAGAGTACATGATTTCGCGAGGGTACGCAAGGGCCTTTTTGCGCGATTTGGCTGGGGTGAGCGAGATATGAGATTTTGCGGGCATACGTGAGGGCCTTTTCACGCGAGTTGGCTGGCGCGAGCACACAAGGGCTTTTTCACTCGATTTGGCAGTGGGGGGGACCCCCCATCACTCTGACCATACCGCACAGGCAAACCACACCACATGGGACCCCCATTACCCCTGATCATACCCCACAGGCAGCAAACACCACATGGGACCCCCCATCACCCATAACCATACCCGCAGGCAGCCCACACCACAAGGGTCCCCATCACCCCTGATCATACCCCACAGGCAGCAAACACCACATGGGACCCCCCATCACCCGTGACCATACCCCACAGGCAGCCCACACCACAAGGGAGCCCCCATCACCCGTGACGATACTCACAGGCAGCCCCCACTGTAGGGCCCCCCCTTTAACCGTGACCATACATCGCAGGCAGCCCACACCACATGGGCCCCCCAACATCCATGACCATACCCGGTAGGCAGCCCATACCACATGGGACCCCCCATCACCCATGACCATACCCTGCAGGCAGCCCACACCACAAGGGAGCCCCCCATCACCCATGACCATACCCACAGGGAGCCTACACCACAAGGATCCCCCTATCGCCCCTGACCTTACCCCGCAGGCAGCCCCATCACAAGGGAGCCCCCATCACCCATCACCATACCCACAGGCCGCCCACACCACAAGGGCCCCCCATCACCCCTGACCATACCCCGCAGGTAGCCCACACCACATGGGACCCCCATCACCCATGACCATACCCCGCAGGCAGCCCACACCACAGGGGAGCCCCCATCACCCATGACCATACCCACAGGCATTCTACACCACAAGGCCCCCCCATCACCCCTGACCAAACCTTGCAGGCAGCCTACACCACGTGGGCCCCCCAACACCCATGACCATACCCTGCAGGCAGCCCATACCACATGGGACCCCCCATAATCCATGACCATATCCTGCAGTTAGCCCTTACCACAAGGGAGCCCCCATCACCCGTGACCATACCCACAGGCAGCCCACACCACAAGGGTCCCCCCATCACCCCTGACCATACCTTGCAGGCAGCCCACACCACAAGGGAGCCCACCATCACCTGTCAACATACCTGCAGGCAGCCCACACCACAAGGGACCCCCATCACCCCTGACCATACCCTGCAGGCAGCCCACACTACAAGGGAGCCCTGTTACGCTCACCTGGCTCCCACAGAGGCGTCGATCTGAACTGGACAGCTGCGGTCTCCACCAATGTGACGCGTAGGGCCGAGATGACAGACTGGACTGGCCCACCTAGCTTCGTTTGCTTGGCCCGTAGGAATATTCTTCTGCAAATGGAGAAAGGGAATTAACCACCCGTGGAGTTGAGCGTAAATCCCCCTTGTTTGTCCCTTTGTCTCATCTTGTTGTCCTTTTGTTCCCCTTAGGGGCCGGCGTACGGCGAGGATGCAATGGGGACTGCGCCGACCCGTGAAGAGGAATAATACCCCTGGCGGTAATCAGGTAAGCCTATGGGGGGTAGTTACTATTGCCTCTGTTTATTCCCTTGGCTCACCTTTGCTGTTCTTGTGTTCCCCTTAGGTGCCAGAGTGTGGCGGGAATGTGCAGAAGGATGCAGTGGATTGTGAGGATGATGCGAAAGCCGGAGAGTTCAGTGCGGCGCTGCAGCAGGCGTGGCGGCGCGTGTAAAATGCTTCTTTCTTCCAGCTCGAAGGTGCGGTGGATCCGGAATTCAGGTAAGGATCGAAGGTTTTGCTCTTATTCTAACCTTTTCTCCTTCTGTTCCTCCCTTTTTCTAGGAGCTGCAGACTTGAGGCGGGCGTGGCAGAAGACTGGATGCAGGCTTGCAGACACGGTGAGCATTACGCTGCTGGATGCAGAATAACGTGAAGCGTGTGCTGCTCTTCGGGCGTGGTTTAAATAGCCTCCAAAGTAGTCCCAGGTAAGTATTCCTCCCCAGCCCCACCCGAGTAAAAAATAGTCCCTAGGTAAAATAGTCCCTTCCAAGCCTCATTTGGCTTGGGGCTCTGCAGCATGGTCTGCATCAGGTAAGCTTGCAGCATGGTCTGCATCAGGTAAGTTCTACTCTATGAGCCTGGCGCCTATGGCGCCAGGACTGACTCTCCATATGAGCCTGGCGCCATAGGCGCCAGGACCGCACCCAAACAGCCCCTAGCAGGGGTTTTTGGGCTTGCTCAAAATAGCTTGATGCCTACTTCCGGGTTGCTGGACCTGGTCTGGTTCCCCGGGGGTAGGCATCATGACAAGCCCCCCCATCACCCATGACCATACCCACAGGCAGCCCATACCACAAGGGTCCCCCCACCACCCCTGACCATACCCCACAGGAAGCCCACACCACAAGGGAGCTCCCCATCACCCGTCAACATACTCACAGGCAGCCCACACCACAAGGGCCCCCATCAACGCTGACCATACCCCGCAGGCAGCCCACACCACAAAGGAGCCCCCATCACCCATGACCATACCTGCAGGCTGTGTACACCACAAGGGCCCCCCCATCACCCATGACCATACCCCACAGGCAGCCCACACCACATGGGACCCCCCAACACCCGTGACCATACCCTGCAGGCAGCCCACACAACATGGGACCCCCCCAACACCTGTGACCATACCCCACAGGCAGCCCACATGGCACCATGCACCGCAGGCAGGCCCTGACTGATGTCCCCCCACCCCCACTAGTGACGACAACCTACAGGCAGGCCCTGACCCATGTCCCCCCACCCCCACCAGTGACGGCAACCTGCAGGCAGGCCCCAACCCATGTCCTCCCACCCCCACCAGTGACGGCAACATGCAGGTAGGCCCCGACCCATGTCCCGCTAACCGCACCAGTGACAGCAACCTGCAGGCATGCCCGACCCATGCCCCCCGCCCCACCAGTGAAGGCAACCTGCAGGCATGCCCCGACCCATGTCCCCCCACCCCCACCAGTGACGGCAACCTGCACGCAGGCCCCGAACCATGTCCCCCCCACCCCCACCAGTGACAGCAACCTGCAGGCAGGCCCCGACTCATGTCCCCTCACCAAACACATTGCCCAACATGCAATCATGTATCAAATGTCCACCGAGATGCAACCACAAGCTGACCCCCACAGTGCAACTCATCACCCATCCATTGGTCCTATTCCCCAGTGCCTGCCCCATTGCATGTAAATGACAAATCCACACATGCATGTTTGCAAACACGTGACCAACATTGCTCAACAGCAGAGACATGTACCAGAGCCAATGAAGAGTGACACATGCACCAAACCATTGAGAGCAGACACCACTTTGATTGGGATGAATAAAAATGTATTAAGAACAAAAAACCACAGCAACTGAAACATAACCATGAAAATGAACATGAAAGGAATGCCAATGAAAATGAAATCCAAAACAAAAAGAAATGTGATATTTAAAAATGAAAAACTCCAAAAAGTGGTCCATGTTCAATGTTTGTCCTCCAAATGAAAATCCAAATCATAAAAAAACCAATACTCCATCGTGAATTTTTTAAAAAAAATATGTCCAACTATGTACAAGTCTGAAGGGTCCATGATCCCAAAATCCAAATATACATCCTTAAAAACCCTAAAAAACTACTTACAAAATGTGGAGCTAAGTGCTTTAACTCCAAATCATAAAAAAAGGAAACCTACCACTAAATAACTATTTACAAAGGCAGCAGGTTAGTCCTACGACTCACTATTTTCCCCAATAGTTTTGGCCAGGGTATCATCGAACTCTGCGTCAGTATCCAGGACGCAGGCATGTGCTCCCTCCTCAAAGGCCCGCAGGGAGTCCCTCCTGCTCCTCACAAACTCCCTGTAGTCTCCTTGAGGAACTCCGCCCGCCTCTCTGCCCGACGCAGGGTGTTCTCTGCCCTGGCCATGGTGGGTCGTGCCCCCCGTGCCCACTGCCGCTCTGCACTGATCTGCTGGCCGATTCGCTGCAACACGGAAGACATCCTTGGACCAAGGTCAATGTCACCCTCCTGCCCGATGGACAATACCTGCCCCTCTGATGTTGATGTACCGAGTCCTATCACCTCCTACGTCGAGCCTGCTGCTGCCAATGAGTCTTGTGCCTGTGCCTCCAGCACTGCCTCCGGGATGATGACAATCCTTGGGGAAGTCTTGCACGTGCCCTGCTGCAATGTTCCTGCACATCCTCCATTGCCACTGTTCCTGGGGTGACCACCTCCACTGAACCTCCGACTCCCGACTGTGGCAGAGATGTGGTATCCACCAGACTGGCTGCCGTGGTTGGGACAGGTCCACAGGGGGCCCTGGTGGCATCTGGGCCGGAAGACGGCAGGGAGGATGACTGGCGCATAGTGGAGGGATAGGAGGAGGTGGTCACAGCAGTACCCAGCACAAGTAGCAAACCTGCAACAATGAGCTGAGCTAGCCAGTTCATGAGGGCCCATACCTCTTTGTGATGACGTGCAAGCACCCACCAGGAAGCCTGCACATCATCACGAAAGGCAGCTGTGCGCCTCGCAATACTGGCTACCATGGGCTCCACCCTGTCACGGATTGCCTGGTCCACAGGTAGTGGAAGGTCAGTTAACGTGGACACATGCGCTACCAGCGGATCGGTCTGGCCTGAGGCATGCCTGCAGGTGCATACTGATGGATGCAGGCACAGATCCAGGGACAGGATTAGGCACAGGCCCCTCTGCGGTGAACTGCACTGCCTCCTGCCCCCTGGACTGCAGAAGTTGCACCTGCCTCATGACCCCCGCCAGGCCCCATGTGCTGGTCTGATGTGGCCTCCTCCTCCCCCTCACCCACCACCAACCTGGATGACTCAGAACCATGTTCTGCATTGGATTACCCCTGTGGGGGCTCGCCTATCCCTCCCGCTGCCGAGGAGCACACGTCCAACTTCACCTTCTTGGGCCTCCCCTCAGCAGCTGTGTCCGTAGTTGCGGATGCGGCACCAGTCTCCCCGCTCCCAGAAGATGCTGTAACCTGGGAGGATGACTGGGCCTTGCGTCTCTGCATGGTGGAGGCGTCCTCACTGCGGTGCTCCAAAGCGCTGTCTCCGCCCTCTTCCTCCATCGCCGTTGTGGATAGGGAGACATTGAACACAGGCATCAGTGTACCGAACAAATGTCTGCTTGCAGGGCATGTGGGCAGCAGGCCCACATAGTGGGCTGGCAGCAGCAGATTGCTCGTAGGAGGCAGCACGGGGCATCTGAGGCAGGTAAATGGCCTTGTGGGCAGGAGCGTGGGTCTTCAGTGTGGTTTATCGTGGCCAGCTGGATGCAGAGTGACTCAGCGGAAACAGCGCATTAGAATGTTATCAGAGGAAAGGCCCTAAGCGCGTAAGTTACGTGATGCACACGGGACATTTGGCGTTGCAGTTCAGTACGGGTTAAAGGTCCGCGTAGGACGCCAGTACACTGTCTGTGCTTTTCGTGGTGACCGACTTGTGAGATTCTTCTTCTTGTGGGTTCACACGCGATTTGCTCACTACTGTGGCAGTGCGTACATCTTGTTTACTGCAGCAGTGCTTACTTCATGTTTTGGCGGGGGAGTTGCCCACGCGACCATGTTTTTTCTTCATTTTACCAGGCAGACGGTGCGTCACGCACCTATTTTTTCTGATGTGGTTGCCCCTGTGTGTAGCGTACCCCATTTTCAAGGTCATAGTAGCCTGTGTGTTCCATGCGTATGCATTTTTTGTGTTTCTGGGTGCCACAGCGTACTGCGGGGCATTAATTCCACGCACGTGGGCTACCAGAGGGTCGTGTGCAAATTTTTTTGTGTATTTTTGGGGTGCCTGAGCGTTGCATGACCCGTCATTTTTCCCCAGAAGTCACAGACAGCCTTACAGGAGCACAGGGGTATGTTTTCCATCAAGTACTCTGCCGCCTTCACCCCAATTGCCCAGGACAATTGTTGTCTGCACCTCCATTTCGCACTAGTACATCAATGCTATGACTCGGAGGCCAACAAGTTGTAAGGGAGGCAAAGCTGGGTGACCTTCAAGAGGTGGCTGTGGTAGGAGACGTTGCCAGGGTGGCCTGGGTGGCCAAGGTGGCCGCGGTGGGCAACGTGGGCAGGGTGCCCATGAGGGCAGTGTGTCCAGGCCCATTCGGGGACAGCTATGATCCCCCCAGCGGGTCAGGAAGATGCTGCTGCAGCTGACACCACCCGAGCTGAAGGCCTGCTAGCCCGGCCCGGATTGGTCACGGAACAGGCACAGGATGACTCACAGGCCGACTTCCATGTCAGGAAGTCCAAGCCACGTGTGGCGGTGAATGTTGCTGTCACCAGGCCACGTGGATCTGGAGCAGCCATGTCATCTGCTGCCCTGAGCAGCCAGGGTATGGAAGGTGCAGGGGCAGCTGACACCACCCCGGCTCTGAGTCCCCCAGCCAGGACTGTGTTGGTCCCAGCCCTTGACACTGAGGCAGTTGTGGCACTGGGTCCTGGCAACAGCACCCATCAGCCAATGCCTGCAGTCAGACCTTCGGTCGTCATGCCATATCGGTACACGGCCGTGACATGCTGGTGACGGCAGGATGCAAAACTATGCCTGCTCAGCATAGGGCCCACTGCCAGTGCATCATGGACTTTATTAGTGCCTTGAGATGCAAGAAGCACACAGCTGATGATTGCTCGAAGCTTTGGAATGACCTCCAGCACCGAGCAAAAAACAAGCAGGTTTCTAATTACACCTCTACTCTGGTGACTTGCAGTGGGTCACCACCAGAGGACGATGAACTCACTGAATATGAGGCGATCGCTGGAGGGTTCATCACAGACGGTCAGATCCAAGGCGTGGGAGACCTTCCAGATTATGAGACGATGTCCGGTGAGTGTTCATGCTTGTGTGTCCAGGCCATCTGTATGTTGCTTGGGTGATGTGTTGTGATTGAATGCCAGTTCAGGCTATGTAGTCATGACTGCCTTGTGTAACCCATGCGATGCTTGACTGATACGTGCTTGTTGTGATGCAGACTGCATACAGGCCATGTCCTGCACCCAGAGCCAATCCTCATCAACACACCTGCGCCCTTCTTCTATGTCAGTCACTGAACGGCCTCTCTTGTCCATATTCTTGCTCCAAAACATGTTTGCTTATAGCTTGTGATGATCTTCCACTCAACACTCGCCCTCTGTCGTCACATGACTGACGTCTCTGTGAGGTCACCCTGCAAGCTGATCCTCCTCAGGGGCATCCTTTCTTGCCTCTCTATCACCCAGCAGCTCACTGTCTCGATGGGACTGGTGTTTCCATGGTGGACTACTGCAACGTCCTGTTCCTGATTTTCTGTGAATATACACTCTTCCCTCTGCAACTCAGCCAGACCTGTACTGTGTGGAACATCCTTTGGCCTTGATGCAGGGTCTGTCACTCGGACTGTGCTGATGGCACAGGCTCACAGTGGCCATGAGTATTCATTCATGGACCATGTGCATTCCAAGCAAGCCCCTATGGGTTCGGGACAAGACCATCATTTGACTCCATCTCCGGTATTTCCTCCTTCTCATGGTATTTGATCATCTCTTTCCAGCTCCCTCAGTGTCAGTTGCTCCACATGGCCATTAGTTTGTGGTTCTCGTCTGTGTTGAGCAGATGCCTCCCTCTGGTACAGCCTCCCTGCCTCTATGCAACTGTTGTGGGTTCTCCAGGTCTGGGGGCACTTCTGATGCTTCCTCATGTGTTGTGCGTTCTGACCTCCTCTCCCCTGCTGTAGTCCCAGATGACTGTGAGAATGCAATTGACACCTGCCCACATAGTCTGCTACAACACAGTACTCTGAGTAACCATTTTGACCCATGCACTGCCTACAAGCCATCCCCCACCTTTGGGGTTGGGGTTCACTGTATCCCTACAACCCACTGGCAACACTTTGCACATGATGACTGCACTTGCCCTTAAACTGCCATCATAACACAACATTGAAATTACTTTTTTTGTCTTTTTATTGATAGTTGAGGCACATTTACTGCACTGCACCCACACAATTCTGAGCCCGGTTTCACCCATCAACATGCCTATTCACTTGTGTGATGTCAAAGTGACCTAGCGTTAGTGTATCCATGTGCCTACATTCACTGTATTTCAACACCCTAGCGTTGTTACATCCTGTGATACATTTGTGTTTTGTCGTATTGATTTCCATGTATTGTCTGATGACATGCATTTCACATGGATCATGCACAGAAGTATTTAACTTCCATCTGGGGCTGGTTGACAGTTCTGCCATGGCTACGTTACGTGCCATCTGTGTGTTGACATCTGTCATGTTTGTGGAAGGACTATGCCAGTCACAAGCTTGTGTGTGATGCAGGTGCATTGCACCATACAGTACATCTCTTATTTTGCCATTTAACAGGTATCCATGTTTGCTTTCAGGGTCCCGTTCCATTACATTGGCACTGTGTGCATGCCTGAGTTTGTGTCATGTGTCACATGGCTGCTTCATGTGTTGGCTGTCAACACTGTAATACCTATGTGTGTGGCCTATGCTGTTAACATGTGTGGTCATGTCTTTTTTTTGATTTTGTGCAGGTGATGAGGCACTGGAAGCAGTGGAGGAGGAGGAGGAGATGGCGGAGGGGGTGGAGTATTCAGAGCCACAACCAGGCACTAGTGGAGGCTGTGGGGTAGTAGTCCATGAGAATCCATTGGTGCTACAGACCATCCTGGCCAGGGGTGTCTCTGAGTACACCTCTGATGATCTCTATGCCTCTGATGCGGAATCAGATATTGAACCATATGGGCTGTCTCCGGTGAGTGCTTCTGGCATGGATGCTGTTCTGTCCGACACACCTGCAGTGAGGGTAGACCACTCAAGGGGCCATTCAGTGTTGGTATGTCTGCCTTTGGCGGTTATGGATGCAAGGTCACGCTCCACACTATTTGCTCCTGTTCCTGGGCAACAGATCAAAGGAGGAATGCAGTTGTGCAGCCACAGGCAGCACCAGCACAGCAAGGACCAGGTCTCCTTGGGCCCGACAGGTGTGGTGTCCGACAAACGCGGTGGCCGTGCACCGGGTAATACTGTGTGGGAAAAGAATTCCATGTATGCCATTGCACAGCAAAAGGGGGAACCATGTGAGATGATGGCTCAGGGCATGGAAAGGGTGGCCAATTCCATTTTCCTCCCCGTAAGGCAGGTGGGGCTCCAGAAGCAGGCAATGTGTTCCACGTTCCGCTCACACAGTCAGGACATGTTGGCCGCCAACAGAGACCAACGGGCTGAACTGGGGGCTCTGCGCACAGCCATGGCTGCAGGGGCACAGGCCCACAGGGATGCCCTGAGGGAAGACCACACCTCCCTCAGAGCCTCTCTGGGTGCACTTGAGATGGCCCACAGTAGACGGGCGGAACAGCAGATGGAGCAGCTGACACACAACATCTCGGCTTAGCTCCAGGCAAGCCGCGAGGAGACCCATGGGTCACATGAGGCTTTGCAGGCGGAAGTCTATGCAACACGTGAAGCCTTGCAGGCGGAACTCCGTGATACACGTGAGTGCTGCATGGGGACCTCCAGACCATCATCCTGCAAAACCAGACCTTTCAGACCCCCATGCTTGCTGCCATGGAGGAGCATACCAGGGCTATCCTTGGTCAGCCTCCCGTACCACACACACCTTCTCATATTGCACCAGAGGTTGACAACAGTGATGACAGTACTCCCACTATAGGCTAGCCGTGCAGGCCATGAGCCCATGGAGGGTTTTTTTTTATTCTCAACATCCATGCATGTGGGTGTTGAGGTGCACCCTGCACCTCCTCTCTCCTGGGTGGTCCCGCCCCCCCCTGGTCATCCATGGCAATTTTTTTATTTATATGTATATATATATATGTTGTCTATTGTGCATTCATGTAACAGTGTGTTGCTTTGTGTGGCATCCAAAGGCATCCACTGTGTGTTCCAGCTGGGCCCATACAGGCTTGTCTTGTGTTTGTGTTTAAATCTAGGGGTCCAGACACATATGCCACTCCTGCTTCCCCTTTCCATGGGCTTGCAAGGAGGGCACTGTGTGACAGTACTTACACAGAGGCTTTGGGCTTCCATCATTTCTGTGGCCAGTCTGAAGTTCAAACTGTGTATACACCCCTAGTGGGGATTCATGATGGTTTCTCCAGTACATGTTTGACATGCATTTTTGTTTTTATATTGCTAATTGTGCATCTTTACATGTTACATCTTCATGTATTACCTTGCCTGTCTCCATTGTTGATGTACTTCATGCTGTATGCTGTAACCTGCCACATTTAGCTAGCTGCAACACACTCAGGATGGCAGGGGTCCATGTGGTGGCTTTGTCACATTGAGACACTTGTGCTATTGTGATTGGTCACTGTCTGTTGTTGTCACTGTTGGGTCCTGTGTTCATGATATGTTATTCTGGTAAATATATGTTCATGTGTACGGTTTGAATTTGATGTGTCAGAGGGAATTACCTCTGTCCTGTTTCCATTTGTCACGGTGCACTTTGTGACAGTTGTGTCATGTGTTGTGCATTTATTATGTTGTTTTCACATTGCATGCTATGGCATGATGTGTCGGGCAGGTGACATGTGGTTTGGGAGGGTTTAGGTGACCTATCAGTATTTGGATGTGCTGTTTTGCAAGGGGGCAGTGGATTACGCACCTTGATTGTGTGCCTTAGGGTCACACAGGATTGGGACTGTTTAAGTAGCTAGGGATGCAGACGATGTAGCACTTCCAAGGACACATTCTCAGGGTGGTAAGGTTGTGACATTTGACTGTCCCTTTGTCATCATCGATTGTCACCTGGAATATGCCGGGCATGTGTGCATTCCGCAGGGGTGGGATTATAGGTGAAACATTAAGCCACAAGCTGGGTACTGGTTGCCTTGCCACGTGCCCTTTCCCCTCCCATGCGCAGTGGGCGTGCATGTGGTTGGCGATGTGGGGGCACCACCATGTCCACTGGTACACCCCACCGTGTTGCAACATTGTGCACGACACATGCTGCCACAATGATCCTGCACACTACTGGGGGTGAATATAGTAGCTGTCCACCAGAGCAGAATAGGGAGCGGAAACATGACATGAGCACTTCGAATATGCGCTCCACTATGGACCTGGTTGCAATATGGGATGCGTTGTATCTTACCTGAGGTGATGTGGTGGGGTTCTGTATTGGCATCATCATGTAGGTACTCAGAGGGTAGGCACTGTCCCCTGGGGAGGGGATAATGGTTGTCATTAGTTGGATTTGTCTATTTGTCTGTGTGTGACATGCATGCATGTGCACAGGCATTTGTACTCACCAATGAGCCATGTGTTGCCATGCTTCCAGGCCCCAGTTTAGGGGTGACATTCTGAATATGAAACTATCATGGGTGGACCCTGGATAGTTTGCATAGACAGAGGTGTTTATTCCCTTGGCATCGCATACAACCTGCACGTTGATGGAATGCCAGTGTGTGTGGTTGCGATAGATGTGCTCAGTGGCGGTTCCATGTGTTAATATCCCATCGAAAATATTGCGATACAAAAATATCGCCATATTTTTGCAGCGATATTGAGCCATGGTCCCTGCGGGGGACACCCCTGCAATCCCTGCACTATTTTTAAATGTGCGGGGGCACCCCCCCACCCCTGCTCCCACAAATTACCCCCCCAAAAATATCACCTATGGTGGGGATAATATGTAGGGATACCATCAGTGGCCCTAGGTGGACGTAGGGCCACATGGGTGCAATCAAAGGCACCAAGCACTTTGGGGATGTGTGCCACCCTTTAAATGTCAGGGACCATGGCGTGCCTTTCTGCAGGTGTTCTGGGCATGTATATGTACCTGGGGACTGAGGGGCGTGCAGTCATGATTGCCAACACCTGGTGTAGGCAGTATGACTGCGTGGGCTGTGAGACACCACCAACTATAGCAGTTGTATGCTGAAATGACCCAGTGGCCAAAAAATGCAGGACATTGAGCACCTTTTCCGAGGGGCTCAGTGCTTGGGAGCATTGGGTGGGTGATATGAGGTCATCCTCCCACTCAGTGACCAGGTCTAGGATTATATTGGGTGGAAACCTGTACCTGCCATAGGGCTGGTAATCAGGCATCACAAAAATGCTGGTCCTGGGTAAAAAAAATGCAGGGCCTGGCTAACCTCCTCCACCTGCGGTGTCCCACAATCACATTTATTCCATGAATTACCCTGATAATTATTGCAGTATATTGCAGTGCCTTAAACTACCTACACTGCTTTCTGTCTGCCTTGCCATGTCATGGTGGCTATCATGGAGGCCATATTGACCTTCACTTTGTAATCATCCTGTAAATATCTCGTAAATATTCTGTATTATGTACTATGTATGTAATTTATAATATGTGTCATGCTTGTTGTATTCTATGTCTCCGTAATCTCAAGAAATGCGCCCGGATGCCTTTGGAAGAAGCGCACTTTACAAATAAATAAAATACAATATACAATTACAAATGCAGTCAATAGTCAAACGTGTTTGAGTGTACTCTTATGGTCAAAGCCCTTTCCTTTATAGGGTGGCAGCCACCGTTTTCATCTACATGGGTACGGCAAAGCCTTGCCTTACTTAAGAGTAACAGAGTGCATATTGCTCCTTTTCCGCCAATCAAAATGGCCACTTTATAACCAAATAGCCTCACTATTTTGCACTTAAATGATCCCAGAAATAATGCTGATCAAAGTTATCAGGACCTTTTTCTTGCCTAATCAAGGAAATTTGAAAGCTTTCTGTTCAGTGGGTGCAAACGATGTATTGGTAAAGAATGTGTGTAGACCTCCAACCACCTTCAGTGCAACATTTTGCATAGATTTGTGTGAGAAGATAAGACAATCCCAATGTTTCATTTTTTTTATTGTGGAAAGTGTTGTACTGGATTTTGTGTAATTTCCTTGATACCCCATAATGGAATGGGGCTTGTTAATATGTTTCTCATTTTAAGGTATATTTGGTATGGCGATAAGATATCTTTGCTAATGAATTGAATACATGTTGTGCCTTATTCTGCACCGCAACTGCTCCCTCCCATTATTCTCAGAGCATTCACTGTTTTCTGCTTCTAACACAGTTGTTTTAACCTTGTGTACCTGAAACAACCCACGCACCCTACGTAAGCCTCAGTGCACTAAACATTGTGCTATTTGAGGTGGCATGCCTTTGGGTATGAACAGTCTGGGTGTGTCATTTGCAGGTGCAATTTATCTGTATCGGGTTGATGCACATCTCAAATACTGTCCAGATCCACCTGATCCCCTATGCCAATTTTGCTTCTGACTTTGGATAAGTTACCACTTGCTAACCCAGATGCTATTTCAGTATCATCATGTACACTTTTTAACCCCATCCCCATTAACTGCCTGAGAAAAAGTGAAGGAAAAAGAGGGAAAAATAAACAACCATTATAAAGCGCAAACTTTCTAATCGTGTCCGCTGTCCCTGCAGGCTGTGAAGAAGAGTTAACATTGGCATGTCCAAAAGGGATGCACAGATTTAAAAAATGTCAATAACATGTTAGAGAAACTCATCTTAATGGCACCCCACTCTCTGTGTCCTGCTCCTGGAGCGGGGGTTGGAACTGGTGTCCTTTCAAACATCCGTGAGGTGGAGCCAAGTCTTGTGTCATTTAACCTTCACAGTGATGAGTGTAGCATAGAAGACCTTGTACAGTCCTTGAAAATGTCCTCCATTCCATTTTTGGACAAATGTTCTGATAAACACCTTATCTCCTGGTAAGAGCTGCGTTTGCTTCAGAGATTCTGGGTCATTGATTTGCGATGCAGTCGGTTGTCGTGGATGCGGTCCAGGTTATGGAGATATCATTTCAAAACATTTGGTTAGGTCCACAAGATATCCCTAAACCTCATCCCCTAATATTTCTGCTGCTTTGTGAGTGTCAGAGTGTGCACGGGTGGCAGTGGTGTGGGCAGACTCATGCCATCACTATCTCGTGAAGGGTTGAATGATAGTCTTTTCCTGGCAGATTCCCAATGCTAAACAAAGCAATGGGACAACAATGTAGCCAATTCTTCTGAAGTCTGTGGCATACCTCAGCTAAACTTTGCTTTAAGAAGCCTTTCAAGGCAATCTACAATCCAGTTGGCTTGCAGGTGATAAACTGAGCACGGTTTGTGCTTACGTCTGAAAGTGAGGTAAAGAGTTCATTGAGGAAGTGTGTCCCATTGTCAGATTCAAGGACATCACATATTCCCCAGTGAGGAAATACATTGTGATCCAAAAATGTAGCTGTCAATTTGGCATCAGGTTGGACACACAACCAGCTTAAAGCCAATGAGAGAATGGGCACACAACAACAATTAAATAACAAATGTTACTTCACCTGTTAACCATGTTTATATAATCAATGTGGAGCTCTCTGAAGGGCCCTGAGGGGAAGGGAAATGTGCCCTTCAATGTTTTAAGAGTGTGTCTTGTACTTTACAGGTGGCAGGTAGTACAGTTCTCTAAAAGTGATCTATGCTTTTAAGGAGATTGGGGCAAACCAGTCCTCTTATAGGTCTGATGCAATGTACTGCTTAGATGTATGTGCAGGATAGGGCAATTGCTTGAGGGAAACTGTAAGCAATTCCTGGGACATTACTGCTTTTCCTGGGATATTTTGTCTCCAAATTCAATCTGTGGGGGATATGGAACCCCCCTTTTGATCCATAAATCTTTCTCTTGTTGTGGTGCTCATTTCTGCAGTTCAATAATCGGTGTCAGGGGGACTGCATTGGATGGTCCTGTCAATTATGCCTGCTGTGATGCTATGTGTGTGGCTCTCTTGGCCGCCAGTACTTCCACGTATGCTGCTTCTTTGGCTGCTCTGTCTGCTGCATCATTACCATAGGCTACTGGTTCTACATTGTTTGTATGGGTGATACAATTTTCATTGGCATCCACTGAGGGTAGTGCCAGTACATCAATTCATCTAGACAGCAAGGCTGCATGCTGCATGGTGAAACATCTAATTTTTTTAACCCGCTCCTGTGCCATCTTGATAACCCAGAGTGCACAATGGATTTGACAAATGCCGAGTCTGAGTAAATAGTGCTGTAACACTCTTTGGACATTTGTGATGCTTCTATGAGTGCTACAAGTTCTGCCGCTTGAGCGGATTAATGTTGAGGCTACCTCTTTTTGATACTGACCTCATAATCACCATATTCAATGCACACCAGTGTGCCTTTTGCCTGTGGTCTGATCAATAGTCGATGACCCATCAACAAAGAGCACTGCCCCCTTCTCAAGTGGGTCCTCCCTGACAGAGGTAGCCTTGTGTTCCAAATATGTTACTGGGCATCCCATTGTGATGGATGAGGAATTTTGTAATGAGAAAGCTGCTGTTGCTAGAGCCTGCTTGCAGGGAAAGTGATCCTGCATTACTGGATCTAATAGTCCACTATAGTAAGCCTGGGTTTGCGTCCCATGGATATCTGCTGGGTGAGAACAGCCATCATCACTCACCTTGAAACTCTTGTGTATAGGCACATTATAAATGTCATATCATATCACTTGACCATTTAAATGTGAGAATAAAAACAATATTTTGTTGTAATATGGCTTTGTTAACATTGGTGAATTACTGATTGCATTTTTGAGATCCTGAAAATGCTTGGTCATCTCTTCAGTCCAAATAAATGGTTCTTTTGCTTTTTTCAATAACTTTTGCCTTGCAACTTGATTTGGTGTCGCTGGAATTATTAAATATGCAATACCAACAGTAGTTATAGACCTAAAAATGGTTGTGTTTGTTTTACTGTGGTTTACTGTGTTCTACACTGCTGCCCGTCTCTCTTGTGTTACTCTCCTACCTGCTGATGATCATTTTTACCCTAGGTAAACTACCTCTTTCTGGCAATACTGCAGTTTTTTTTGTCTACTGTATAGCCCTTCTCTGCTTATAGAGTTAAACATTTTACTGAGTTCTCTCTGCATTGCTGTTCTTTTGTGCTACAGACCAAAAGGTCTTCTACATATTGAATTGTGGTGCTCTGTACTTGCAAATTTCCTACGTCTGTTTGCACTACTCTATTAAATATTCTAGAGGACTTAAAGTACCCCTGAGGTAAGCGTGTGTGTTGAAATGTCTGTCCTTTATAGGTAAATGATGTAAGATATTGAGAGTCAGGGTGTAATGGAACAGAGAAAAATGCGTTCTTGTGATCTATTACTGTGAAGTGTGTTGCTTCTATGGGGATATTGCAAAGGATAGTGGTGGGATTAAGATCCACTGGAAATTCTGCTTCTACAGTATTATTCAATGGGGTAAATCAGGAACCATCCTCCTCCAAATGGAAAGCTTTGCCTTTTTCACAGTGTATATATGCAAGTTGGAAAGGGATTCTGGGGGTTGTATTATGCCTTGTTGCCATAATGCTACAATGGTGGCATGCATGCCTTCAACTGCTACACTTGACATGGGGTACTGTCTTACTTGGGGCAAGAGTTAGTTTGTTTGTTTGTTTGTTTGTTTGTTTTATTAATTTATAAGGTGCACCTAACCCAAGGCTATCTGGGTGCATTTACAAGGAATTGCAAGTATACTTTCAGCATGAGTTACAACATCGTTATTTACAACAGGTTACAAATATTTACAATAAAATATACTTAATACAAAAGAAGTATATACATGAAGGGCAGGTACAGATATGGCATTCAGCATGCGTTGGCGGTCAGGGCTGTCAGGGTAATTTCCCGGGGGTCGGCAGGGCCGTCCGCGGACCTCTGGGGTTGGGGAGGCCCCAACTCCTCCCACACCACAAAGGATTTTGCGACACACACAAGAGCAAAAGAGTTACTGCTGTTTATTGCACAAACAGATAGGGACAAGTTCTTGGATCACAGGAACCCAGGAAAACGACTCCCCAAGGTACTTCATTTGGGAACAATAGCCCCAAAACCTAAAGCTATCTCGGGTTGGCTCCCCGGGTGGTAGGGTCAGTATAGGCCCATATAGAAGAATATGTTATTGGTAGAGAAAGGGTCAGGTGGTACGCTTGGTTGTCCCTAATAATTGCTACGTGAAAGTTGTTACAAGGGGAAAATTAGTGATTGGCTAAATTATAGTAGCGTCAGTGGTTATCCCCTTGTATTCTGATTGGTTCACCCGTGAGCCCCCAAACCTGGGACCATCGTTGTTCCCAGCTAGTGGTGTACCTGATGCTGGCAACAATGTATGACCATGTGTCAGTGGCGGACAATGGACAGGTCTGACTATGGGCCATTGGGTGTCCCTTTACCATCACTGTCGGTGTCTAATTTGTCACTTCATTGTTGCAGTAGTGTCCCAGACGTGAGACCCCAGAGCTTCTCTGGTCCGTGGGGCATGGCATTGTATCAGGTCGGCCTGGTCACGTGTGGTGAGACTGTGGCTGGAGCAGAATTACAAGTATTTGATTTGTATTTCAGCTCTGAGGAGGGTTTAGCAGTAGCAGGTGTAACCTTGGCTCGGGAAGCACGGCATGTAGATTGTAACTTTGTGGCCTTGGCTGTGGGCTCTTGTCAGGGTTCATTCTGCATGATCAGCGTCTTGCAGCCTCGTCTGAGCTGCTCCGGCCTGGGGACTCTGGTTTGCGGCCTACCTTGGCCTAGCTCATGGGTGGCTTTATACAGTCCATACTACAGCGGTCGCGGGGATGACATGGGTTCTTATGCATTAGTCCATATATAGAGCTACATCTTCATAGCTTTAGTAGCGAGGAAGCGTCTGCAAGCACGTGCACAAGCTCTTCTGGCATCTTGCGTTTCTGCAGTGCTGTAGTTGGCCTATGTGAAAAATAACAACAATGCATATGTGAGTGTGAGTGGTACTCTACGTCATAGTACTGAGTAACTTCTTCGTGTGGGTTGGTGTGCGTCGGATCCATGTGCTTGGTAGCATGTGTGTTCTTGTCTGCTGGCTATGTCGTCATGGCATCTCTAACGATGGCGATGTTGGTGAGTGATTTCTAATCAAGTTGGTCCATATGGTCAGTGTCAGCTCCACTCAAGGTCCCAGCCCGAGGTTGGGATGACATGCAGCCTGCCTGGGTGTATGTGGCGTGGCCACGGTGGATCTTGACATCCGGGGTAGCAGTATGTTCGTCAAACTGCTCAGGTGGCGGGTGCTTAGGTCGTGACGTCGTAGGCCATGGTCTGGACGAGAATCGGGGGAAGGGATCATCCCATTTTCCCTCTTCAGTCCCCCCTCTGGTCAACTTGTCGACCACAACATTATCCACTCTCTTATCTCCTCATACTCTCCATACCTTTGTTATTCCTGCCAAGTGTCCGTACCGTCCACATGGTCTTCAAATGACCAGTACATATATACACATCCACCACCGGGCTTGCAGAAAGCCATTTTCCAACATAGCTTTTCGGGTTCCTTGGATTCTCAACTTTTATGGATGGTGGGTACAAATCTGCTTTTACTATCTGCTGGCACAATCGTTCACATTCCTTGATGATGAAGTCTGTGTGTTTATCGTCTTCAGCTGGCATGAGGACATGCATGCCGATCATCTCCTCAGCAGTGCGCTTTGATCTTGCCTTCCATACTTTTATTCCCATCAGAGAAGCCCAAGATCACGCATCCTGCCACAACCTTGAGGCCATCTGAGAGCCAAAATGGCATCCAGGACCAGATGTATGAGAACCAGATACCGTTCTTCTTTGCTCCCTTTGCTTCTTCTTCCATCTTGGCATGCATCTTGTCCCACTGTGATACCGCTTCTGATAACCTACCATTGTCCTCGTTGTTTGCAGGAATGAACGTGCAGCATGAACGTCCTTTCTTTGCACAAACCCCTCCTTGCATAGCTGTCAAGAGGTCCAGCACATACCTGTTTTGTAGGGCCACCATTCTAATTGCTCTTAATTCTTCCTTTATCGTGTTGAATCCGTTATCTGTGGAGTTAATCGTCATCATTAGCTCCCATCTTGTGATTTGTATCCATTTTGCATTCACATATGCTTGTATACCTGGATGTATGATGGAGGAAAAGAAACATTGCTGCTCTGCTAAATAGTCTCTGTGCTGGTGGAATGTCACTCAGGGTTGTTTCTGACTTTCCCCACAAGTAATTTCCTGTCAGTGGTTTGCCTTGTCTTTTTTCTCTGGATAAATGTGCAGTGTCACTTTGTGTCTTGCTTCCTGTCACCTTCAGTGATCTCTTCTTTCTTTTGTTCCCTTCGTCCATTTTAGGGAAGTTGTCCATGTTGACATGTTCTGTGGTACTACTAGTGATGGCACGTTGATGTGTACCATAGTGCACACTCCATTCTACAATGCCTGCAAGCTTTTGTATGCCTTGCCTCTGCATGCCCAATAGTGGTCCATCAATACTGCTGTTCCTGCACTCCCCTCAAGAAGCTTGATTGTTCTTTTGCATCCTTTGTTCGTTCCAACATCAATTTCTCCCTCATGCTGATAACATAGTGTGGGTGCTGTAAGGGGAAGTATTGTTATGGATTCTTCTTCTTTATCTAACCATGTTACCAATGCTGCACTCTTTGTCCATTCCTTGTAGCATTTGTCGTTTTCTTCTTGTACTGTTACTACTGATGATTTTGTCAACGTCAAGGGTTTACTTCCCACAACTCCATCCACCCATCCATTCTTCGTGTATACTTGTCATATATTAATATGAGTGGCCTTTCCCTGCACCCTGGTTCACTCCCAATATCTTTTGCGTTCCACTGGCATGGCAGGTAGCCCAGTGTAACCTCTTTTGTTTCTTCTTTGTCGGGTCCATCTGTTATGTACTGAAGTCCTTCTGTCAGCTGCCAGTAATTGTCAAACATTGGTAGTGTTTTGATGAAGTTGTCTTCATAGGGTTATGTCGATCTTGATTTTCATCTTAGTGTTGCTCTCTTCCCCTGAAATCGTCCTCGTGTTTGAAATAAAGCGAAATATAATAGGCATTCTGCAGTGTGTGCAGGTACTTCAGTTGCCACAAATGTTCTTGATGCACTCATGGCGTATGGGATCAACAAGCACACATAGCAGTTGTCCTTTGTCGTGTCCTTACCAATTTTGGACATGTGCTTGTACCACATGTTAGAGACGTGTGCTGGTTCAGTGAGATATGTGTCCACCCCATGTATATCAATAGAAACACTACATTTATCCCTCTTTATGTTTTACCCTGTGCTACTGGTACCACCTGACACCATGCTCCTTGCAGCCATGGTAAGGGAAATGTTAGTCTTGGGAGATGCCATCACATAAAAAGCATAGTAGGCCTGCCAGACAGTGCAGTAATAAGACCAGTGGTGAAAAATATCCCTATCATCTTTATTACAGTTGCTATTACCACTGGAATTTTTATTCTTACCTTTGCTGTGGTCCTGCAGCTACTTTACTTTAGATGATATAGGTGCCTGCCTGAAAATCTCTCAAAAGGAGCGTTATTGCTGTTAGTATTTTTATTTAAGCCCTGAGTATCAAGTGGTCATTCAATGCCCAGACAAAAAGCTCTTCCCACGCTTTCCTTACCGTCCTATCTCTTAAGGCCGGTAGTGCTGCGTGGAGATGTGGAAATGATCGTACAATTAGCAGGAGAAACGCATTATAATTTATGTGTATCCTCCGTGGTTTTAAATATTTTGGCCTTTTGATAATATATACAAATTGGTGTGACAGAGATTCTGGTATATCGACTATGGGCAGCATTTGTCACTGGGCAGTGGCATGTATTCTTTGTTGTCAACTAATATATGAAATGATAATGCAAAATACCTGCATGTGCGAGACAAAAAGAGAAGAGAGCATGCACATGTTTACACAGTGTTCCTTTGACAAAGTTCTTCATTAACTGGTGACTGGTGAGTGTTAATTTTAGCTAAGCTTATTTATTTCGTCTGGGATCTCGTGATCATGGGGTGGCGTATGGGGGGTTGATTATTTGTGTCTTTAGGGGTACTTTGCTCTTGCGCTGTGTCGTTGTTGTCAGTTATTGTTGCTGAAGCGTTGGCCCCTTCACAGAGGTGAGGGGGATCTGTGCTTTGAAGGGCTTGATGTCATGGATGTGTGTCCACACGCCCTTGTCTGCAACTTAACAGCTCTAGCTGCTTTTTTGTAACAATATGGGGCCCTGTGAATCTAGGGGCGTTCCACTTCCTGCGATAGTTCTTTAGGAGAACCTTATCTCCTTCTTTCACTGTCCACTGTGTAGTCAGTTCCTCTTCCTCGGTGTTGCTTCTCCCTGTTGGTTGTTCTTCGACCCGCCCTGTGTCTGTTGGATCTGTTGAGAGATAAAAGCGGCACTAGTAACCAAGGAGACATTCTTGTGCATTTCTTCACCAAAAACAGTACTTGCAGTGTTGCAATCAGTCATTGCCCTTGATGGTAGTGTGAGTGGGAGGTGCATCTAACGTCCTGTCACCACCTCATGGAGTGTGAGGTAGTGATCTGACCATGGCCTATTTCTCTACTCAAACAGGGGCAAGGGGAGGCAGTACAGCCAACTCTTTTTGGTTGTTTGCTGGATCTTTGTTATTTCTTCTTTTAGGAGACAGTTGAGGTGTTCACAGACGCCATTGTATTGTGGGTGGTACGCACAGGCAAACTTGTGCTTAATTCCTAAAGGGTCAGTTACGTGCTGGAACAGTTCATTTGCGAAGTGTGGGCCATTGTCTGACCTCAGCACTTCGCATACTCCCCACCTTGGGAACACTTCCATCTCCAAGAATTTGGCTGCTCTGAATGCATCTGCATGAGAGCATGGACCGGCCACGATCCACCTGGAAAATGGGCACACTACTACAATCATGTATCTGTAACCTTGACATACATTGATCATGTCAACGTAGTCAATGTGTAGGTGCAGAAAGGGTCCTTGAGGCCGGGGTATTGTACCTTTGATCACTTGCAGCGTGTGACCGGCTGTGTATTGTTGACATGTGAGGCAGTTGCTGAGGAAAGTTGCAATGTGTGAGTTTAGCTCGGGGCAGAACCATGATTCTTTTATCCTTGCTGCAATTACTTTTTTTCCCTGTGTGTGTGGGGTGTGTAGTTGGGTCAGAGCTATTTGCAGTAGGGCAAGGGGCATCACAAACTTCCCTGTGTTGTTCTGTCTCCATAGTGCATCTGTGGGGGACATGGTGCATCCTCTTTTGACCCACAGTTCTTTTTCTGCCATGGATGCTGCTACTTGCAGCTCCATAATCTGTGTCTCTGGGATGTGTGTGTATCCATCCTTCATTATCATCTGCCTCGCCCCCCCTTATCTTTTTGTTTTTCTGGGAGGGTCCATGTTTTGCCAAAGTATGCGGCATGTTTTGCATGTGTGTCTGCTGTTTTGTTACCTCTTGATATGGGGTCATCACCATTAGTGTGAGCCTGGCATTTTACCAGTGCTACCTCTTCAGGGTAATCATCAACCTTTATTAGTTCACCCAGTAGCAGAGCATGTTGGACAGGATTACCATCTGCTCTTCTGAATCCTCTTCTTTGCCATTTTATCAATCCTGAGTGTACTGTTGACATAACGTATGCACTGTCACAGTATATTGTTACTCATTTCCCATTGCTCTCTTCTAAGGCCAACATAAGTGCTACTAGTTCTGCTGCTTGTGCTGAATAGTGCTGGGGTAATTTTACACACTTTACTGGAATGTAAGTCCAGTCTTACCTCAATCGCACTACTGCTGCTCCTGTTCTTCTTATTGCATCACCTTGATCAATTGTTGATGACCAATCGATGTACAATATCACCCCCCACTCTAGGGCATTTTCTTCCACTTTTCTGGTGCCTGAGTAAATTTCAATCGCATGTGTACAGTCATGCGCATACTCTCCATTTTCCACTTCCTTTGCTATGAACCGGGATGTATTGACGTTACTGCACATTACTATCTTCGGCTCAGGTCTGGACAATATTATTTCGTACCCTGTTGCTCTGTGAGTGGTCAATGTGGATTTTTGGCTTGTTTAATATTGCAAAGAGGGTGTGTTCCACGTACAGTGTGGTGAAGCATCCCATTGTTATTGATGATGATTTTTCTACTGCAATTGCTGATGCAGCTCGGCTCTGTTCACATGGGAAATGTCCCATCTTTACAGGATCCAAATGGCCACTGTAAAAGTCCACTGGTTTGTGTCCCATGCTTGTCCTTTGTGTCAGTACTGCTTTCATTACCGCACTATCACAATGTGAGAAGATGTAAAATTCCTCTTCGTAATTTGGGGTAGCTAGTACTGGCGCAGCTGAAATGGCGTGTTTTAGTTCATTGAATGCATCTGTCATTTCTCTTGTCCATCCCAACTTCTTTTTCCCCCTCTGTGCTTCTCTGAGAGCTTCTAGCAGTGTTCCTATATATGAGCTGTAATGAAAGACCCATGCTCTGCAGTAGTTGCATAGGCCAAGAAATTGCTGCAATTCTCTTACTGTCTGCAGCTGTGGTGTGTCCTTTATTGCTTGTGCCCTCTGTGGTGCAATGTTCCTCACTGTTTGTGAAATGATCTGCCCAATGTAAAGTACTTGTTCTTGACAGTACTGCAGTTTCCCCTTGTCCACTTTGTATCCTTTCTCAGGCAGTACTGTGAGCATTTTTATAGTCCCTCCTGCACTTCTCCTCAGTGGTGCTGCAGGTGATGATATCATCTACATACTGCAGAACTGTGCTTTCCATCCCTATATTTCCTAAGTCTATTTATATCACCCTGTTGAAGATGGATGGTGACTCACAGTACCCCTGGGGTAGTCTAGTGTGTTTCCACTTTGTGTTGCGGTATGTGAAGCTTGTATGATCTTGTGTGTCAGGGTGTGGTGGTATTGAGTAAAATGCATTATTGAGGTAAATCACAGTGAATTGTGACGCCTCTGCTGGTATTCCGCACAGTATGGTGGCTGGGTTAGCTGTTATTGGGTACTCTGCCTCCACAATATGTTTAAGAGGCCCCAAATATTGTATGAAACGCCAAGACCCTCCCTTTGCCTTGCGCACAGGATAAACTGCAGTGTTGCACGGTGACTCTGATGTTACCAATATTCCCCTATCTATTAGGGCAGTTATTGTCTCGTAGATCCCCTCATCAGCTTCCTTAGATAGTGGGTACTATTTCACTTTAGGCAGCATTGCACCTTTCTTCAGCTTTATTTGTACTCCTCCAATGCTTTTTATGCAACCCACATCATAGGGACTAGTGGTCCACAGAGAGGCGGGTACAGCTGCTAAGTCTTCCTCGTAGAATGGTACTTGGGTAGTGGTGGGTGCTTCTAGTGCCATTGCCATTTTCTGTGCTACTCCCTTGTATGTCACTCTCAACCAAATGTAGATGCTCATCTGGAACACAATTTCCCCATCTTCTGCTCCATCTGAGTACAGCTCCTCAACTAACACCTGCGTCAGCCTGCACCACTCTGCTAGTGCTATTACTGATCTGCATGCTTTCCCTCCCCCATCCTGGGCGTGAACTGCAATGTAATCTGCCGTTACCACAGTACTTTCGATGTCCACTGATATTATTGCCCCTTACTCCTCACTAGTGGGTGTTTCTGGCCTGAAAAGGTGTGCTGCTGGTCTCCTCCACACCTTGCCCTCAATTCCTGGTACCCATGCTATTGCCCTGTCTGTCCCATATTGGAAAAAATCTCCGTCCACTGGTTCTGCCCTTGCCACTGTTTTACCACGGTAAGCCTGGAGTATGTGTCGTGCTGTGAGCATGTGTGTGCCTGGTATGTAGCACACTATTCCCTTGTCAGTGAAGGATATGGTCATGTTCAGTCTGCTCATGATGTCTCTCCCAAATATATTTACTGGTGATTGTTTTGAATACAACAATGGTAGAGATAGATTGTGATCTCCAACAGATAAGGAGATGTTATCAGTGAAAGGAACCAGCCCTCGAGCCCCAGAAAATCCTTGAGTGTGCATGGCCTCACCTGAGAAGTTGAACTTCCCTTCCCTAATACAGACTTAGTGGCCCCTCTGTTAACTAAGAAAGAGAATGTTTTGTCATCTATCGCTACATTTACGCGTGGTTCCTCTGCAGAGTTAGATGTTACCGTCTGTGGGCTGTCCTATTGGGGGTATAGTGTTTGTCCGTTCCCTGTTTATGGGTTGTGACTCAGTATCGTCACCTTTCCCAATTGCATCTGTTGTATTGGTGTGTCTGCAGGTATTTGCTTACTGTTCTGTATTTGTGTGAGCTGTTGTACTGTCTGGACGTGTTGTTGTTGTGACGTTGCCATTTGCTGTTGCACTTGTTTTTGTGCTGGTTGGTACTGCACTTGTGGTGCACGGGGTGTCGTGTATGTTTGCTGTTGCGGCTGAGGTGGTACTTCTTGTTGTGCTTGTGTTTCTGTCACCTGTTGTGGCTGTTGTTGTTGATAGTATTGTTGTCCCCCATTGTTACCCTGTTGCCCTTGCTCTCCCCACACTGCTTGTCCCGGCCTTGCTCTGCATGTGCGTGATATGTATCCTACTAGCCCACATGTCCAACACATTGGCGGCTCTCATGCTTGCCATAGGTATCCTCTAGTGCTGTCTAAGTACTCCTGATGTCCATGTTGGTTGTACCCTCGGAACCCTCCCCCTTGCTGTGGTGCTGCTGGTCCAAATCCCCTTCCTCTTACTTGCCCACCCCTCCCCCTGTAATTGTTTGTATAGCCATTTCCCACTTGCAGGTACCCACCCCCATCGGAGGAGCATATATGTTCTGGGTTGTGTATGGAGGAGGTAGTGGCATTTGCTGTGTTATTATTTGTGCTTGCTGAAGTGGTGCTGCTGGTTGTTGTCGTTGTGCTGTGTCTGGTGTTAGAGTGACCTGGGCGCGGCCTGTTATTAGCGCATCTTCCATTGCATATTGTTTTTTATAACACATTTTATTGGTTTTTAAACATACATACAGGACACCAACAAATCCGCCCCACCCCTCCTCCCCCAACTCATCACTCCATTCCTGTCTTGCCGCTCTGCACTTTACTTTCGGGATCTGCATTCCTCACCATGTCTCATATAGTTATTGTGTCTATTTCTTTTTCTATTTTACTGGCGAGGTCTATATCACTTGGTTTTCCCACTTTCCCCAGATCTTGCTGGCTTTTGCCGGGCATCCCCGTTCTGTATAGATTCTATGCTCTGTCGCTCCACATATGTCCATTTCATTTGACCATTGGGCCACCGATGGGCTTTCCGGGGCCCCCCATTTCTGTGCTATATCGCGTTTTATCAGGCCCATTGCATTGGAGAGAAAGATACCCTCCCATTTATCCGAAATATCCTCATCTGGGGCCCCCAGAAAAATTATAGCCGGTTGTGGGATTATTGTGCGCCCAAGGGTTCTCATTAACAGTTGACAACATTGCGCCCAGAAGGATTTGATTTTAGGACATTCCCAGAGGAGGTGGATGAAAGTGCCCTCCTCCCTCTGACATTTCAGACAATTAGGGTCCTCTGCCCTCCCCCAGCCAAATAGGGCCCCTCGGGGGTAGTACACCCTGTGAAGTATCTTAAGTTGTACCAGTCTCATTCTGGAGTCTATTGCGATTTTGCGTGGGTGCATCAATATTTGGATCCAGTCCTCTGGTTCAATGGGCCCCACGTCTCCCTCCCATTTATTTTTAAGACTGACCAGATCCGGAGTGGCATATGCATTAATCGCCTTGTACATAATAGTGGTGACTTTTTCAGGGATGTGTTGTGGTAGTAAGTTGCGTTCCAGAGGTGTGTAATCTGGTATGTCGTCGAGCTCTTGCCCATGTGCATTAATGGCGTGAGTTAATTGCAGGTAGTGGTAATGTTCTGTGGCAAACATTCCAAACCTCTGCTGCAGGGTTTTGAATGGAAGGATGGAACCATCCGCAATAATGTCTCCTATTGTGATTATCCCAGCCTCCACCCACCGGGTCCATGCAGTCAACTTCCGTACCTCCTTCAATCCATAGTTATGCCATAATGGTTGTGCCATAGTGATCCTGTTCCCCCAGCCTATGTGGGTGTGTGCCTGCCTCCAGATCATCGGGATATGGGTAGACATCGTTTGTGCGGGGGGTCTGGTTAGGGTCTGGTATGGTGTTTCCAGTGGTGGGGTGCCTTGGATTATGGGCTCCTCCGCTCTAATGTGTGGTCGTTCGGGGTCTCCATGAAGGAGGTCATTGACTATGTTTAGTTGACAGGCCCAGTAGTAGGACCTGAGGTGTGGAAGTCCTATGCCCCCCTCCCAGATGGATCATTGCAACGTGGTCAACGCGATTCGAGGCTGCCCGCCCTTCCATATCAGTTTCCTGACTAGGCGTTCTACCCGATTAAATTCCGCGTTTGGTATGGCTAATGGGGCATTCTGCAGTACATAAAGGAAGCGTGGGAGCGGCATCATTTTGAAGAGGGCCGATCTGCCCTTGAGTGTGAGAGGAAGGAGCATCCAGTGCTGTACATCCCCGGCAAATCGGTCGATTAGTGAGTGCAGGTTGTGCGCTACGTATTCCGAGAGAGTCCCTGAGACCCATATGCCCAGATAGCAGAAGCCCCCTCTCTCCAACCGATATGGCATGCCCCGGGGGACTGCCAGGTCGTCACCCTTCACTGGGAACAAGACTGATTTCCCCCAGTTAACTCTGAGTCCACTGAATTCCCCAAAAATCATCAACATTTGGGTTATGATTGGGCATGCGTGATCTGGTTTGCTGAGATAGAGTAGCAGGTCATCTGCATATAGGGATACCCTGTCCTCCCATCCGTCTGGCCAGCAAAAGCCCGACCATGTAGTAACGTGTCGGAGCCATTGGGCAAGCGGTTCAATCGCTAGGGCGAATAGAAGGGGGGATAGAGGACAGCCCTGTCGGGTGCCTCTGCCCAGTGGGAAGGTCCTAGAGGTCCAGCCATTTACCCTTACCGCAGCCATTGGCGCCACGTACAGCAGTTGAACCCAGCTGAGAAAGGTCTCGCCAATGCCCATGCGCCTCATTGTTGCCCACAGGCTTTCCCACACCACCGAGTCAAACACTTTCTCGAAATCAATTGCTAAGAGAGCAAGTGGCGCGTCAATGCTCGGGGCTTTTTCTAGGAGTAGATGCAACCTGCGTAGGTTCGTTCTGGTCGATCATTGCGGCATTAAGCCGCACTGGTCCGGATGCACTAGTGAGGATATAACCTGTTGAAGTCTGTTGGCCAGTACCTTGGCCAAGATCTTTGCTTCGCTGTTAATAAGCAATATAGGCCTGTATGATGTGCACCGGTCAGGGGGCTTTCCTTGTTTGGGAATGGCCACAATGTTGGCCTTTCGTAGGTCCAATGGAGTGGTGCCCTGTCCTTTGGCTGCCAGGAATAAATCCCGGAGGGGGGCTGCCATCTGGTTGTTGCCCAGCTTCCTCCAGGTCTCGGCCGGGAAGCCGTTTGGGCCTGGTGTCTTCCCGGATTGTAGCTGTGACATGGCCTCCATGATTTCAGCCTCATCCAGTTCCCTGTCCAGATATGTTGTCTGCTGCTCCGAGAAGTGCGGGAGCACAATCTCGTCCAGAAGTGACGGATCTACCGGCGATGTTGGGGCGGCATAGAGTGCGGCATAGAAATTAGCGAAGGCCTCTGCTATTTCCGAGTCTGTTTGGGCTAGTCCACAGAGGTAACTATGATCTGCCTGACATATCTGTGCCCTTCCTCCCGACGTTCCAGCCAGGCCAGTAGTTTGCCGGCTTTATCGCCGTGTTCATAGATTCTGGTCCTTGACTCCCTATGCGCTTGCTTTGCGTTATCTAGTGCTGTGTTGTGCAGGGTTGTTCTGGCCTTCGCGAGGGAGCGGTGGGCATCAGGGGTGGGGTTGGCGACATATCTATTTTCCCATTCCTTTACGGCTTCCTCTGCTTCCATAACTTTCCTATGGTGTTCCCTGCTTTTATTACACTTCCAGGCCATTATTTCCCCTCTAACAACCGCTTCATGGGCTTCCCATAATGTCACCGGATCCTTTACCGAACCCGTGTATTTCAAAGAATTTGTTGGATTTTTCGGTGATGTGCTCCACAAATTCTGGAAGGCCTAAATAATAATTATTTAGCCGCCAAGTCCTGGGAGGCAGGGGTCTGTCTGTCTGGAGCAGTATCTCCAGGGGAGAATGGTCAGATATGCCGCGGGGAAAGAGTTCTGCCGCTTTTACCCTATACGCTTCGGGAGTCGGAAGGAAAAAGTAACCCAGCCTGGACAGGGACGCGTGGGCTCCCGAGTGAAAGGAGAATCCCTGGGGTCTAGTTCCACTGCCGTCAGTGCGAAGGGGAGCCGTTTATGTAGGAGGATCAGTACACACCGGGAGCCCATTGTGTACCCTGCGTGATAAGCTAGTCGATAGTTAGTCCTGCAGAACAATCGGCAGGTCGAGCATGCTAGGTGTCTCTCCGTAAGGAGAGCAATGTCAGGGGAACGCCTGTTTAGGAATTGCATTATAAGCCGACGCTTGATGCTTGAGCCCATGCCATTTACATTCCATGTGAGGATCTTTAGGGATTTGTGACATTCCGTATCTACCATTGGGGCATACGCGTCTCCCCCTGTTAAGCCGTTATGTTGTTGTGTGGCCATTTCTGTCTAGGGATTCGAATTGTTGTGCCAGATGCGTGTGATATGTATGACTTTGAGAGTACAGTGGTCGTGCCCCGTGGGATCGTGGGTGTTGGGCATGATATGTTTCACGGTCTTGTGATGAAAATTAGGGTTGTGTACCCATACTCCTTCCCAACATGAAGTATCTGTCGCCCGAACTCTACTGGCGCTAAAGAACTATGTCGCCAGATCAACTTGTTATAAACTGTTATTACTTCCCCACCGACTTACTACTCCTTCTTCTGTCAAGTGTATGGAGTCGGGGGGGTGCCGTTCGCCGATGGCATGGTGCGTTGATTATGGATACATACACTGCGTTTGGTCCTTTGTGCGTAGGCGGCGGTGACCCCTTTCTGGAAACAGTCCAAGCAAGGTGTTTGTCGTGGGTGCCTGCCTGGAAGGTAGTCATTCAGTGTGCTCTTTTGATATTTCCATCCATTGTTTCGTTTAGCCAATGTCTCTGTTGCTAGGGGTTGGGGCCTCCATTAGGTTCATTCTGATTCTCCAGTATCGGTTGTCGGGCGGGTCTTTCCTCCCCTGGTCTCGGTCTTCCCTGCGATCTCGATCCGCCCCGGTCCACTCTCCTCCGATGCGGGTCTCTGCCCATCTCCATGCCTCCTGTGGATCAGTGAAGTGGACTGTTCTGCCCTCATATTGGATCTTCAGCTGTGCTGGGAACAGCAGCCCATATTTCACATTCATAGAGTGAAGCTTCCTTTTCAAGTGTTCAAAGGACTGTCTGGCCTTCTGAACTTCTCGGGTGTAGTCCGGGAAGAAGGCAATCCTGGATCCATTATATACCACGGTCCCTTGTGTTCTGGCCATCTGTAGGATGGCGTCTCTAACGCGGTAATTAAGAATTTTCGCGATAATTGTCCTTGGGGGCGCCTCCGGGTTTGGGCAACCCGTGGGCACTGGATGTGCACGTTCCACTGAGAAAAAGTTTGAGAAGGTTTTCGGCGCGAAGAGATCTGCCAGCCATTCTTCCAGGAAGAGTTCCATGCTGGGGCCCTCTGTGCGCTCCGGCAGGCCTAAAATGCGAATATTATTGCGTCGGGACCTGACCTCTCCCTCCTCCACTCAGGTTTCCAGGGTTTTCAGGCGTTTCAGTGTTTGTGTGAGCCTCTGGTGCACTTCGCCTAGGTCGTCCTCCACGCTAGATATTCGCTGCTCTGCTTCTCCCGTTCAGGATGAGAGTTTTTTGGAGGTTGTGGGGAAGGAATGAAACCTCAGTGGAAATAGTGTAATTTTTTTGCTCCATTGAGAAGCGCGAACTGGCGATTGCAGTCATCACGTCCTTTAGGGACAGGGGTTCTTCCATTGGAGGGGGGGTCGTCCCCGGATCCTCCGTGTTTGGTGCTGTCTGTGTGCTCGTGGCATATTGATCCATGGTGCTTTGCGTCGTGTTTCTCTTGTTTCTTTCCTTGCCCATGATATGGAGTCCTGCAGGGATGTAAGTGAGGGGACCAAGGGTGGACTTGTGGCCGAGTTGCCCCTGCTGTGTTACTTCCATGTTACAGTGTGCGCGACTGCGGCTCTAGCCTCCCCAGGGCTCGGAAGAAGTTGTGGTTGTTGAGCAGAGTTCGGTGCAGGGTTCCAGTTGTTATAAACGATTGTCTGTGGGGAAAGAGAGCTGCCTGCTCAGTGTTGGGGTCTCGGATCTATCGGCCTCGATCGCCGCCCGGCCACGCACCTCATGTCATCTCACCTCAGGTCACCCGCTTTAACTGTGCTGTTAGTCTAGGCGGTGCTGTTAGTCTAGGCGGTCCTGTCGCTGCTGGGTGTCCCGCGACGTTGTTCCTCGCTGGAAGTTTCCACCGCCGCATTGGTATGCGGGGGGCTTCCCTCGCAGCAGCCAACCAGTCACGGGCCGTCGCGCAGGGGTCCTCTCTGGGCCGCAGGCTTCCCTCCCGGGGTTTCTCCCTTCTGGCACCGGCGCCCGGAGCATATCCTACGCTTGGGTCAGCGCGGCGGGTGTCCAGGTCCAGGCTTCTCGTCTGTGGGTGGCCCTGGTCGATATCACCAGCCGGGGGCTTTTTAGAGCGAGGGCTGGTTCAACAGGTTGGGATCATGGGCGGGCTCCTCCTGGCCTTCGCTGTGTTTTAGCGCGCTTCATGCGCGATGGCCATTTTGTTTGCCGTTGCAGGTCCCTCTCTGCTATTTTCTGGCATTGATATCTTACTCCTCACGCAGCGGTTTCGATCCACATCTCTGTCGTGTGCAGCCACTGGGTTCCACTGCACGAAAATATCTTTTTTGCTGGAATCAACTTCCCAAATCAAAGGATATCAGCAGGATATTTCGGGCGGCCACAGGAGCAACTAGGAATCACGTCTCCATTGCTTGCTCGCTGGCCACGCCCCCCTTCCATTGCATATTTTGATAGTTTCTTTTGGACCAACTTTGCCTCCTCTGCCTTTCTGTCTTCCTCTTTCTCTTTCATCTTTTCTTGCATAGCCTACAGTGATGTACTATTGTTAGCTGTATTTCTGGCCATGACTTTGCTTCCATTCCTACCATTTTCTTCAACTGCCTTTGTACTAGTTCTGGGATTCCCTGTATCAGTATGTGGTAAAATATTGCTAGTGTTTTGTCCCACGGTTCCCGCGTTTCCAGGCGCCACTTCTCCTGAATTTCCTGGATGTAATCAACAGGAACTTCATTCTCATGCATTTTACGTGACGTTATTCTCCGTATGTCTGAAGTGTCTGGATACTGCACCCTCAGTGCCTGCCATAGTGCGTGTCTGCAATTTGCAAATGGTGCCCCATCATGTGACGTGTCACTGATTGTCACCCCTGGGAATCCCACCCTCTTCCAAATGTCATCTGCTGCGTCACCCAGTATGGAGATTAACAACCCCTTGACAACGCCCACTGCTAGCTTTTGTCCTGCAGTTTGCTTTTCCATTTCATATATCCATTTTCCGGCCCCTCCACTCAAAGATGGTAGCCTGCATTTAATGTTTTCTTTGTCTGCATGTTTCCATGGGACATATTGTTGCCTTGCCCGCCCTCTCTCTAGTAAGGGCATTAGAGTGTATTCTTTTACCTCCCCTGGCATGCATCTGTGCAGTGATGTGTGCGTGTATTCGCTCTCCTCTTCCATGTCAGAAAGTTCTTCAAAAAAGTCAGCAAAGTGTTGTGTGAGTTTATTATCTCCTATGCTTTTATGCCCTCTCTGTTGACCCATCTGATTCTTCTTGTGTGGTGTAGCTGATCCCTCCATTCTGCGTCCTGGGAGGTCTCTGAGTCTATATGGCGTGGGTTGTGCTGGTGGTGTTAGTGGTTGTTGTGTTCCTGCCTTTTGTTGTGTTTTGCCCTCCCTTCTTGTCATTCCTTCTTCTTGTGTCTTACATTCCCATGATGACCCGCAGTGTGTGCGTGATATTTATAATTTGCTTAGCCCCTCCACACTTCCATCACTTCGTCCTCCACACGATCCCTCTTCCTCCTCACTGCAAAATCCTACTGAGAATGTCAGTTTCGTGTTTGGGCGTATTCCCCCCACTGTTACAGTTTCTAAGTCTATGTCTGTGTACTCACCTGTCTTCTCGTGCCTTCCTGTGCCGGCGTTATTGTTGCCTGCTTATTGCCAAGCGCATATGTCTTAACCCCATGTTCCTTGCTTGTCCCTCTTAGCCCTGTATTTCCTTCTTTGCTCCCATCATCCTCTAACCCCGTTCTTGCCCTGCAAAGTTTGTTCATTATTGCGTCACTTACCTGTTCTAGTACCCTTGCATCTTCATCCTTGTTGTTCCATATCCCGCCCGCTCTTGTCAATATGCTCTCTATAATTTTCCCTTCCTCGTACTTTCGTGCGCTCTCTGATATGATCTTCCTCTTCCATAGTGTAATTTCCCTGTCGTTCTCTTCTCGTTCCTCTTCTTTCCCCCTTATCTCCCGCTGCTCCATTCATGCTACTCTTTCTGCAATCCCCCTTATGCGGTCCTCCTCTCATTTCCTTTGTTCTTCCTCTTGCTGTTTTAATCCTGTTCTGTGCTCCTTGGCTTCCTTCCTCTTCACCTTCCTCTCCCGCTCTTCCTGTTCGAGCTGTCTAATCAATATGCTCTGCGCTTCCCCCAGCTCAGCTAACTTCGCCTCCAGCACTGCCTCTTCTTCCCGTGTCACGCTTCCCTCTTCTCTTGTACTTACCTTGCATCCTCTGTGTGTGTGTGTTCTGTCTCTTCCTTACCTACCCTCTTTACCGCTTCTTCCTCTTCTCCTGTTAACGTCCCTCGAAGCTTCAGTAACACCTGTGCTGCGATCCATTAGTCTGGACCTATACTTGCCAAATCTATCTGTGCCTTTTTTATATTCCCGGAGCTTACCTGTGCCAATTTTGTGTTTGTTGCACTCCCTGCACCCACCCCCTTTTGGAAGTTGTCTGCTGGTGTGTATGGCGGTGGGCTGTATGTAGGGTTTGAGTATCCCTCAGCGGCTGTTAACTGTGTGCGTGTCACTTCTCTCAATTCTCTTATTGGATACAGCCCTTCTCTTTCTTTCTTTACTTCTTTAGTTATGGGTATCTCTCCCTCACGCTACTTTTTCATCTCTGCAACTGGGTATGATCCTTCTGCCTCTTCTTCACTCTCTTCAGTGCTGGGTGGAGCTTGGGGTGCTCTGCTCCCAGCCTCCTCGCTCACTTTCTCCTCCTTTACCCCCTGCATGCTGAACAACCCTGGTACACCTGGTACAAATCCTTGAAACATCTTCCAAAGATCGAAAACTTCTAGGTGGCTCGCTAACTTTTTCCCCTTATATGTGTTATGTAAATATGCTAGCAATGAATGTTGGGTGGATATGTCAAAGCTGCTGTTGGGCGGCCATGGTATCCTGATCCTGTTATCGGTCCCTTGAGTCCATTCAACACTGTACTTTACTTTTTTATCCCCGTGCGGTCTTAGTGTTGCGCAGATATGATGGAGTGGTGTTGTTAATGTGCTGGCTCTGTATCCCGCCCCTGCCCCATAATACATAGACATTTGAAATTTTCACTTGCTCAATACCACCGTTACCTGGCCCCGTAGGTTGGGGACTTCCGACTTTCCGCTGCAAGGAAAAGCAATTTTTGTTACAATACTTTCGTGTTGGGCGCCACTGCTCTCTTGGTCTTTACAAAACTAACGCTTTCCTGTGTACTCCTTCTGGATCTAGGTGCCCCTTCGACCCGTGGCGCACAAAGCCCCCTGCGCTTCATGCCCCGCGCAGCATGCTTTTGAGCTGCTCTGCCTTTCTTGCACCGTTGCTACTCGCCGCACCTGCAACAAACTTCTTACTCCTTCTCCTTCCCCTCTACCTTCACCGCCTGCGCAGTGTATACCCTTCTCTTCCCCCTCCCCCTAGTCGCACCACCTCTCAGTGCAACCCCTGTGACCGCGGGCATGCCGGCATTCTCCGTGCGCGGCCGCCTCTCCTTCTGCACACCTCCTTTACCGCGTTTCTCTGGCCCAATCACGCTTGAAAAAGACTGCTGTGTCCCATGCAACTATATGGGTGATGGCACCAACTACTACAATGGGTTACTGGTACGTACAATTTATAACAGAAACTGAAATGCGCGCTGTTTTCGACAATGATATTCCCCACAATCCCCACAGCTGTATTCCCACCACGCATGGAGTGGAGTATTCATTAATCACTTTGTTATTACAATTGTACTGTGCACGCTGCATCGCCTCGCATGAGATATGCTCCCTCACTAGGGGAACTTAACCAGCCAACTGTCTTCCGCACTGAGAAACCATATAGCTACCACCTGCGGGAATATGTCATCTATTCACCGAGCTAAAACACTCAATCAATAGGGATCCTCATCTATTCATTGATCTACAAAGCCAACTCATAGGAATGCCACACCCATTATACAGGTGTCCATGATCTAGACCAATCAGCGCGATTCGCCAGTCACACGTGGGTGCTTGAAGCCCCAACCAGCCTGTTCTGTAACACTAGAGGGGACGGCCCTCGTGCCGATCCCTGCTCACCTTACACATCAATCGCCGCTCAATGACCAAAATCCTTTCTTAACACACTGTGAAAGCCACCCGCCACCCTAGTTACAATGCCTCCCGCCACCTGCACAACATTACACTGCTGGTTGTGTGTGCCATACTCACATCAGGCTCTCGCCTGCTGGTGCCGCTCGACTGCGGGCACCCCTCTCAATCAGCTCGCCGCCTCCCCTTGTCTAGACCACGTCTGGATACTCACGAACCATGGGCGGGATACTTCTGAACTCAGCTTCCGACGGCCAATCTCCGGATTGTGCTGTCTGGTCGTCTCGCAGTTCCGCGATGGTCCTGAAGTCCTCCAAAGGGGTCAACGGCAAAGGGGGCCGTGTTGCCGGACCACTTTGATGCAAGCAGCCTCACTGTGGTCTATCTCACTATCTCAGCAGTGTCTCCAACTTGTCGGGGCAATTTCTCGGGGATCGGCAGGGCTGTCTGCGGACCTCCGGGTTTGGGGAGGCCCCAACTCCTCCAGCGTCCCAAAGGAGTATGAGACACACACAAGAGCAAAAGAGTTACTGCTGTTTATTGCATAAAGAGACAGGGACAAGTTCTTGGATCACATGAACCCAGTAAAACGTCTCCCAAAGGTGGGCTCGCAGGCCCTTTTTCTAGCTGTATGACGTGGCTAAGTGCGTCACCTGGAAAAACCAGCCCCCAAACCTAACGCAATTCGGGTTGGCTCCCTGAGTGGTAGGTTCAGTATTGGCCCATATAGGGAGATGTAATTGGTAGAGAAACGGTCAGGTGGTACGATTGGGTCATCCCTAATAATTGCTACATGAAAGTTGTTACAAGGGGGAAATTAGTGATTGGCTAAACTATAGTAGTGTCAGTGGTTAGCCCCTCGTATTCTGATTGGATCACCCGTGAGCACCCAAGCCTGGGACCATCACCATTCCCAGCTTGCGGTGTACCTGGTGCTGGCAACAATGTATGACTATGTGTCAGTGGCGGACAATGGACAGGTCTGACTATGGGCCGTTGGGTGTCCCTTTCCCATCGCTGTCGGTGTCTAATTTGTCACTTCATTGTTGCAGTTTGTGTCCCAGACGTGAGACCCCACAGCTTCTCTGGTCCGTGGGGCTTGGCATTGTATCAGGTCGACCTGCTCACGTGTGGTGAGACCGTGGCTGGAGCAGAATTACAAGTATTTGATTTGTATTTCGGCTCTGAGGAGTGTTTAGCAGTAGCAGGTGTAACCTTGACTCGGGAAGCGCGGCATGTAGATTGTAACTTTGTGGCCTTGGCTCTGGGCTCTCATCAGGGTTCGTTCTGCATGATCAGAGTCTTGCAGCCTTGTCTGAGCTGCTCCGGCCTGGGGACTCTGGTTTGCGGCCTACCTTGGCCTAGCTCATGAGTGGCTGTATACAGTCCATAATACGGGGGTCGTGGGGGCGACATGGGTTCTTATGCATTAGTCCATATCTAGGGCTACATCTTCATTGCTTTAGTAGCGAGGAAGCATCTGCAAGCACGTACACAAGCTCTTCTGGCATTTTGCGTTTCTGCAGTGCTGTAGTTGGCCTATGTGAAAAATAAGAACGATGCATATGTGAGTGTGAGTGGTCCTCTACATCATAGTACTGAGTATGTTCTTCGTGTGGGTTGGTGTGTGTATGATCCATGTGCTTGGTGGCACATGTGTTCTTGTCTGCAGGCTATGTCGTCATGGCACCTCTAACGATGGCAATGTTGGTGAGTGATGTCTAATCGAGTTGGTCCATATGGTCGGTGTCAGCACCACCCGAGGTCCCAGCCCGAGGTTGGGATGATATGCAACCTGCCTAGGTGTGTGTGGTGTGGCCACGGTGGATCTTGACGTACGGGGCAGCAGTAGGCTGGTCGAACTCCTCACGTGGCGGGTGCTTAGGTCGTGACGTCGTAGGCCATGGTCTGGATGAGAATCGGGGGAGGGTATCGTCCCATTTTCCCTCTTAAGGGCATTGGTTGGTGTTCCAGGAAGTATATCATACAGCTTAGGACAAAGGTATAAATGGTCATTGGTTACAAGCCATTTAATCATGTGTCGCCTAAAGCTGTGAAATGGTTGGTCAGTTTTCAAGGATGGAGGGAGGGCATGCCAAGCTTGCGCTGCCATGACTGTAAAGCTACTTAATCTAGGGATGGCCAGATGGAATGAATTGACGGTCCTTGTGGGTCATGAGGTAGATTTTTGAGTGAGTCTCTCAGACAGATAGGGAGGGGCCGCTTGGTTTAGACATTCATGCATTAAGGAAACAGTTTTCAGCATAATTTTGTCCTTAGTGGTGAGCCACTTGCTCTGTCTCCTCAGATCCAAGATTTGTTCTCTTCTTGGTATGCCAAGTGCTGTTCTGAGCGCATTATTTTGCAAGATTTGGATTTTGTTAACAATATATTTGCTCGCACCCAAGTAAACAACATTACAATAATCCAGCCTAGAGGGCATAATGGTTCTAGCTAGGATCGTACAACTTTCTTTGGAAAGAAAAGGCTTGCAACCTCTGATCAATTTACATGTGTATGCCGTGGAGGAGGCCATAGCTTTTATTTGTTTAGTGAGTGTGAGGGTTGAATCAAGGTAAAAACCTAATGTTTTTACTTCTTTGGCCACTTCAATGTGGTTCCCATCATTGTTGAAGGAGGAGTATTTAGTGCTTAGTTTGTTAATGTTGGCAGTGGTACCGAGTAGGAGACGTTCGGTTTTATCGTCGTTCAGCCGTAGGCCATGTGTGGCCATCCATGCCTGGATGATTAAGTACATTTTATTCACAAATGCCAAATCCTCGACAGGGTGCACCTGGCTTCAGTTTGATGCAAACTGTCCCCTATGCTCTTCAATAACCTGCAACATGGCGGTTGCTAGTCCATAAGTGAGTAGGCACCTTTTCCATTCCTTTCTCCAAGATGATGGCAATGTCTGTGATTCTGTAAATGCCTTGGAGGGACAGCGTCTCCTCGTCATACCTCCTTTGATTGTGTTTTCTTCTTTTTTTCTGCACCGGAGTTCAGTTGGGACCCCTGGCAGCGCAGCTCTTCATTTTTGTTCTTGGTGGACAAAGATCCTGGGATTACCATTAGGGCTCCAAGGGGAAGGGTTACACCCTTGTATCCCTAGTGTATGTTTTTGGGTACATGCGTGTTGTTCACACAGCAGGATATTGGCTGCTGGCAGCTACATGCTGACCTGACAGTCACTCTGGGTGTTCTCCATTTTTGGGACAATGAGGCCCTGCAATAGGAATCAATAGATTCCTAGAAAAGGGCAATCTTGGTTTCCTTTGCCTTTTCCCCTAGTTTCTCATAGTCCTGAGAAACCCTGTCTCTGTTCCCTTCCCCTGACTGGATGTTGAGTGGAAGGACTATATATTGAACTGGCCCTGCCCCTGCTAGACTAGTAGGAACCTTCACAGGAATTGTTTTTGTGGGCACAACCCAGGGGTGGCACCTGCCTGAATAGTGAATGAAGAGAACAGTGAAATCACATTCTGTATTGTGGCTGTCTAGTTTTGGTTGTGTGTCCCAATGCCCGTGGTCCTGCCTCAGTCCACCCCAATGAATTCTATGCCTCCAATTCAACTCTGTTATAGGTGTCTGATTTTTTATTAATGCCTGTGAGTATGACTGGCAGCTGCACGAATGCACTTTGTGTGATTATCTGGCTGAGCTTGGCTCAGCCTGAGTGAATGGGGAATATGTGTGCATAACTAGGGACTCCTCAATTACCTTAATGTCAGAAGCTGAAGATCAAAACTGAAGCAGAAGATGAAGTCTCTTTGCTGATTCAAAGACTGAACCAGAGAAGACCTGGATAGGTATGCTCTTCCTGTAGTTATGCAGGGATATTGTGCAACTGTGGCTCTTCACCCAAAGTGTCCTGAAAGCCAGTCCTGTGTGCCTCCCTTCCTGAAGAGGTGCCTTTGTGGGTCCAGAAGAGGAGTGCCTGGATAGCTTGAATCCAAGAAGTGCACCTGAGCCATCCAGGGCCTGGAGGAGTGTTTATGACCGCTGGAAGCCTGGTTGCCATGTATAGCCTGGAAGAGGGGGTACCCCAGCATATTACTGCATGAACCATGGAGCTATCAAAATCCCAAGACACACAAGAAATCTTCAAGTCACACTGCAGCCATGATATCTGTCCACTTTTACATCCTGGAGAAGATCCAGCGTTACGGCCTGCAGAGGAGTGCCAGCCAGTGGTTTTACCAACACCAAACACTTGGTGATTGTCCACAAGGCATTCCACTGCTCATACACAAGTCACCAGAAGCTGTCTTGTCATCTGTTCTGTGGCTGCAGTACCGAAGATGCGAAAGGCGGGCAACCGCAAAATTCTAAAACCTAACTCATACTACTGTCAGTGCAGCCATTGACACCAAAGGTCACTGATGACCACCGATGGACTCATCTTCATCCAAGCCTTGTCAATGTTCACACCAAGTTTAATCATCATGAGACATTTACAGCCATCGTAGCAACCCGGCAATGGAGACCACTGCAACCAACTAGCATTTCTGTCTTCCCGATACTGCATGTTTCCCTTCTCCTGCTCAACAATGATGTCCCATCAACTTCTTCTTTCAAGAGGCATCATTGAGTAAAGCAGAGACACTCTGCCACTTTGCCTTCCAAGGAACCCAAGTTACTGTTTTGAGGAAGAGCATATTCCATTCTCAGGATTCATCCAGGGGTTTCATATTTGTCTTGGATCCTGTTCTCCTGTGGCTTCCCAGGTACTTTGGGGGTAGGGGACCTGTAGAAACAGAAGCAGACTATTAATTAACATAATTGGACTGGCTGTGATATACAACATAAAGTACACCTTAACTTGATAGCTTACAGGTTGCCCAGGTGGGGAGATCCTCACACAGTATTGCATTTTTACCCTAAAGAAAGCATTCTGCCTATGGTATATGTATTCACAGCCATTCTACACTAATGTTTGAGGTTAACCCTTGCCTAATAATGTAAATGCATTTTAAAAACTGGCAGTGGTTGGTGCATTACAACTGAATTTAAAGGTAACAATGGTAACTTTATATATTACGTTGTTACCCAACTAGATTTCTAGTACAAATGGAGTCTTATTTATTTGTATATATCTACCTGAATTTTGATCCTTTTAAAAAAGGACTGATATCATTTAACATAGTGTTTGGATATTCCATTGATGGGAGCTTGGGAATTCATTGTACCTAAGAACCAGCCCTCATCACCTCCCTTAAGTCTCAGCCTTGGTTGCTCTTCCATAGCTACCATTCAAGAACCTTGGCTGTGGTGCTCAGTGCCTCTGCCCCAACCATATAGTGGCACGAAGTACAGATACCCCACTACAGTCTTTACAAAGTCTTAGCAATAAACATAGTGTGAGGTACTTCTCTGTGTCGTATCATTATTTGGCATGGTATGCCCATTTGAAACACCATTTCTTCTGTGTTCTCAGTATCCTCAAACAGTTCCTCGATATACAACCCACTCAGTAACTGCATTGAATCTATGCACAAAACAGTGCCCCATTCCTCACCATCCTCGTCTGTGCCAGACAGAATTACTTTGTCCTTTTTTGTAGGCACTGCTTCCAAATCTAATGTTATAATGGTGCCTGGTTCCTTTTCTTTGGAAGAGGTGACCTGAACAAATTATATGCAATCCCGGGCACCCATCCTAGCAAAACTGTTAACCTGTTGAGGTACTCCTAGTATAGTACTGTCACTGAAAAGTGCTTGTGTTATTGCTGCAGCCTTTTTATGATATATGCCTGGTGTTGAGCATATTATACCTTCCTCAGTGAATGAAATAGTCACATTCAGTTTATCGAGGAATGTTCTATCTTCTATCTTCACTCCTACCTGGGACTCCTCTTCTGGGTCAGAGCTCTCTGTGGGCTGTCTTATTGGGGATAAGTATTCATGCCTGGAAGTGGGAAGGGATTGCATCCTAGGATTCCAGCTCCAGTGTCATGTGTCATGGTGCTTTGGGGTAAGGTATTGTTAACCCATGGCAGTCTAGGGGTCTGTCTAGGTGTCTGTGTGGGTGGCTGCTGAACGTACATCTGTGTGACATTTGGTGCTGGGAACTGAATTGGTTGTGTTTGTGGTGGGCTTTGTGTGTGCCTGGGCAATACATGTGGCAATACATGTGGCTTGGGGCATATGAGATTACTGGGGCCTGCATTTGAGACAGAGGATGATAGGTGAGTGCAAACACTGAACTGCAGGGGCATTTGTGGTGGTTGTACAAAAAAGGTGGGCTGTTTCTGCATTATCTCGCAAAATGTCTATCTTACCACAAGACCAACACAGTACATCAAACCTGGGCCACTTCCTTCCAAATCCACCCTTCTACTTTTCTGAAAAAATCTTCTTCCCCTCTCCCTTCTGTCATCTGCATAGAAACTCAATATTACAGGGTCTGCGGTAGGAACTATATAGTTAGGGTTAAGCTGCTCACCCCTTAGGAGGAGCAGTTTTTGCTGGCTTACATCTTTGATGCTGTTTGACAAATTTGCATGAAACTTTGTACACAAGAGCTTGTCTTGATAATGTACAACAAATGAGCAGAGAAGTAACGGACGCCACAATCGCTATGGCATACACAACAGGAGAAATATTTATCTCCCAAGTAACTGACAATGTCGATACTCATTCTGAAGTGTGTCCTGTTAAATCGCCTACGGTTGCACCTATTTGTTCCGTTGCAGCTCAGCATTTACTGCGAGCTGAGTACGTAAAAATAACAGCAGTAGGAGACTTTGGTAATGATACTTCAGCGTCTCTGAATGCATCGAGTCCACTTGAATCAGTAACACCTGAGGTGATGTACATATGTTCCAATACGGGTGATCTGATCCAACTAGATGACAACTTACAAAAACCTCTAAGTATTACCCCTGACAAAGAACAAGTACCAAACACTACTCCAACATTGGCGAATGAGAATCAGGATTTATACAAATCACCAGTACTGTTTGAAAAATCTTCATCTAATATATCAAATGTCTCATTTATAGCTCCAACGCCTAGACGTACTAGATTTAACGAACCCGACAATAATCATCCGTATTTTATACGTGATAGTCAGATGCCGTACAAAGACAATAGATTCTCTTTTCCGGAGGCATCGGCACTGAATAATACTCTGAGTGCTATGAACACGGCCTTATTGTCGTTAGCAAAGCTATATGAATCATTGGACGAAAAAATGACAGGTCAGAACAAAGAGATTCAAATGTTACATTCACTTCTCAAAAAAGAGCCACAGACTCAAAATCTACCAATCTGTTCATGTACATTTGGGCCAAAAGTCAATCGACCCAAACAAATTCTTTACAAGATCTGGGTTTGATAGTAGATACTCCGTTAAACACACCGAAACAAATAATAACTGCAAATGTAGCTATCCAGGGAGAAAGTGTCCAATTACCGTCGGTTAAACTGACAGAGGTAATTCCAAAAGTACAAGGTGTATCTTTTGCACCCATGTTTACTACTTTGAAATTGCAACCTTCTGAATTTGCCCGGCCTCGCGAGCCGGATACAAGTTGTGCAACTCAACAAACAACCGTTAATAAAAAAAACTTGTTCAAAGTAAAACAAGCTGCAAAGCTAGTAATCTCTGCTAAGAAAAAAAGGAAATTGAACCTGAATATTGAAAATAATTGTAGGAGAAAGGAATCCCTAAAATATCAACCGCTTGATGACTTGCTTGCCATTGTGACATTAACTTCCCAACCCCCATTGGGACTTACTGGAAAAACCCCAATTGAGAGCATTGCGACGCAAGTTAAATCAATAAAGGGGCCCTCAACCTCCTCAGTTGCAAATGAAGAGCTGATTATGAGTTCCACTGTGGGTCCAATTAAAGCTAAAACACTAAACGAAAATGCACCAAGCACTACGGTTGATATTATGCAGGATTTACGGGAAGAAATAAGAGCCGCTTGTGAAAGACATTCCAACGCAAATGAGGTTTTGGTACAGTCTTATACAGTACCCTATAGAGAAAACCAGGCTAACAAAAAGAATGGTGACATTTCAGAAGGGAAAAAGGTATATGCAAATGTGTCAAATGACAAAGATGGCGTGTTACAAGATCTGCGCGACGAAATACGAGCTTCCTTTCAAAAATACGCTAAAGAAAATGAAGCTCTTACAGAAACTATCAGATTAGCCAATCAGGGTTTATTAAATAAATCTGATCAGTGTAATCAAACTATAATCAAGGAGAAATCTAATATAGAGCTCCTGTTGAAAGGGCCAAAGATGCTACAAATGTCAGCCCCGCATGACCTGATACATCAGGGGGCCGCAGGGCCTACAACCATCACCAGACAGCTCAAGAACCAGCAGAGCGAATCTGACCCCGGGGTTTCTAGGCATCTCGGCAAAAATCAATATAAAAATCATCATCGTCTCCTTATTAAATGCCGTGGTTACCCTTTTGCTACATATGACTTGAATCGAGCTAGCATTTTGAACATTTGTGCGGAAATTATCGCACTTGATGATCTAACCTCAGCCGATATTAGCCTGGTGGAATTTGTTAATGATACAAATCTAACAGAAGCACGGCTGTTTATTCCATCAAGAGTTGTACTAAATACCTTGTGGCTAGCCCGAACTGCATTTTATAATTTAGGTTTTATTTTATCACAAGATACAACTACTCAAGATATGAAACAATTAATTACTGACCGCCCAAAAATTAGAACGTATGGCGATAATGTAACCTCACTACTTACAGAAGCAGGGCAAGCACAAAATGTATGGAGAGATGATAATCTCAATGTGAGACTATAACAACCCCAGACACTAGAAACCATCAGCCTACTCTCCTGGAATACAAGAGGCCATAAACATTTTATTAACAACAAAAGTAAAGAGCTCCTCCAATTTGATGTATTAGTATTCCAGGAGACATGGCTGCGAGTGATACCAGTGTGGGATGATTATAATATCTATGTGGTACCTGCCATCGAGCCGCTGCAGGGTCGCCCTATGGTTGGCTTGCTGATGCCTTTTAGAAAAGATAAGAACATCGAAGTCATTTGGCACAGAACTCCATCACCGTGTTTTCAATATGTTAAGATTCAGTTAGGTCAAACGTTTTGTGCAATAGTGAACATCTATTGGGGGAAAAAACACTTGTCATCAAATGTATTCTTTGAAACCTTAGCCATGATCCTCGATCAACTGTTAATGGATGAAACCATTATTAACACATTCATAATGGGGGACCTAAATTTACACCTTTTATCTTCCAAAAACTTGAGATCTATGTCAGATGAATGTCGTTGGTTATCCATAATGGCTGATCGAAATTTTGTCATGGTAAATGGTTCATTGCAAGGGGATTTTCCTCCCAAAACCACCTGGCACAATGCTGGTAGTCATGCAACTTTGGATTACATTTTTGTGAATGATCACTTCCTGAACAATATAACTATGCTTTCGGTCATTTCAACCATCATGAGTGATCATAGCCAGCTGCGGGTGATATGTGATTGGCCTAAAATTAGGAAACAGTCTCAAAATATTAATATGTCGAACTTACAGGTCAATAATGCTGGTAACCGTATAAAATGGTCCAAGTCAAGACTATGTCAGTTTAGAGAGGTCTTGTGTGAGCGGTATACTGGTGATACCGAATGTGAAAGTGGATATTATGTTCATGCCATGCAACTATTTACTACACAGGGGTTGCACCCCAAACGAGGTATACAAACTCACCCTCATGCCTTTGACCTTGAAGTTAAATCCAAGAAAAGTGAATTAAGGAGGAATATAAAAAAACTATACAATGGTTGTGGGTCAAATCCTATGACAAATCATGACAAGATAAAACAACTAAAAAGGGAACACAAAAAATGGTTAAGAGGACGCCGTGCCTCCCAATATCAACATGACGGAGAGGTAATGATGCAACAGATCATCCTTAAATCCTCAGGGGGTATATGGGCTCTTCTAAATAAAACCGCGTTTAAAAATCAGCCTTCCCTAATGGTGAATTCTATTTCTCAACATTGTTGGAGGACCTTTTTTGGCAATATATATACCACACCAATCACAAATATGGGATTAAACTGGGACAGTATTGTAGCCGACCACAATGTGAACTTTGATTGTGATGACATACTTTTTTTTTATTCGAAACTGAGTGTCTCAAGAGCAGCCGGGCCAGACGGTTTACATAATGCTATAATAAAACAAAACAGACATTTATGGTCTACCATATTACATCTCATATTTAAGAAAATAATGGCTACAGGCTCCATTCCCCTGAATTGGAAAACATCGATTGTTCTCCCCATATTTAAAAAAGGCGACAGGACTAATCCGGCCTCTTATAGACCTATTGCATTGTTAGATTGCCCGGGGAAAATTTTTGCCCGTATGATATTAGGTGAGTTTAACAAATGGCTAAATCATCTAAGCCACAGAGATCCTTTTCAGACAGGCTTCGTTCCCGGTTTGGGAACAGCTATTAATTTAATCACCCTGAATTCTATTATTCAGCAAAACAAACAGTATCATCAACCTTTATATGTAGCATATGTAGATTTTAGGTCGGCTTTTGATCTTGTTCCCAGGGAATTACTCTTTAAGAAATTGATGGACCTGGGGTGTCCCTGGCATATACTTAAATGGATAGTTGAGCTACATACAAATACATCAATTCAGATTCGCATGAATAATGATGGGTTGCTCTCTGAACCCATTGTCACCTCGCGGGGTTTGAAACAGGGTTGTCTGTTGGCTTCTGCACTATTTAATTTTTTTCTTTTAGATTTTGGGCTTAGTTTCAAGGGGTTGATTACTGACCCACCAAAATTGCTTGGAATAGCCACTAATTGGCTTCTTTATGCCGATGACATGGTTCTTTTGTCTAATACACCAGCAGGCTTGCGCACTATGTTGAAAGCGCTAGATACATATGCCAAGAAAAATTGTATTAGTATTAATACTACAAAAACACAAGTGATGCAATTTGGTGTCAAAACAAGACAAAAATCATGTAGTTGGCAATTACAAGATACTGATCTTTTGGTTGTAAAATCATATATTTATCTAGGGGTATGTGTGAATAATCATACATTTGACAAACCGTATGAAGATTATATTCAGCTGAAACATCTCAGTGCAATATCACAAGTCCGGATAATTCGGGCAAAATATTGTAAATTCACTATAAACCCCATGATTATATATTACAAGCAAAAATATATTCCCACAATTCTGTATCGGTCAGAAACAAAAAAATGTCAAGTTTATCATTATTGGACCAAATATGAAAGTGCTTTTTGGAAAAAATCACTCATGTTACCCAATTCAGAATCTATGCCGATTATTAGACATGAAATGGGTTTAATATCAATCTATGCAGTATATAAATGGAAAGTCTGCTAACTATACAGAAAATGTATTATGAAAGATAATACTAATGGGTTACTCGCCATTATATCTCAATATCTACTGCTAGCAAATGATAATTTTGCAAAAAAATGGCGAAACTGTGCCAAAAACTTTCTAGATGGGGCTGATATTACTGAAATTTTACTTATTGAAAACCCAGATAAAGCCAAATCTAAACTGTGGAGATCGGATTGGATTAAGACCAGGGAAGCGTGCATGAAAATATCAAAATTCAGTTCGAATCCGTTTGATTTAAAATCACAGGGACTTGTAGAGCAATACCTGAAGCAATCCCCTGGTCCTGATCACCGATCAGATTTCCTACGCTTTAGATTAAATATATGGCCCACAAGAGAGATATTACACAGATGGAAGAAAATATCAGACCAAAGTTGCCGTTTTTGTAATCAAGAGGTAGAGACGCTAAAACATTTGGTAGTTGAGTGTGTCAGTTTGTTAACAAAGAGAATATTTTACTTCAAACATTTGTTTAATGAGACTGCAGTTATTATGCAGGAGCAATTATGGTTAGTATTGTACACAGGACACTCAAAAAAATCAAGGTATGCAGTTGTAAATTATCTAAATTCCCTGAAAATTAAGATACATGATACAGCCGATGGTTAACCTTGTAATTTAAACTTAAGCAACCGTTATATATGTAAAGTTGAATGAAAGCGAGAGCGATTAATGTAATGATGAGGAATATTTTGGTTCATTGATGTATTAATGTACTAATCTGTGTAAGAAATGAGGAAATGTTTTTGTTTTTTTTTTAAAAAAAAAAAAAAAAATTTTGTTATAAATTTGTTGAGAGGTCGGGTTTAACTGACCAAAACAACAATAAAAATAAAAAAAAGAAACTTTGTAAAATAAAAAAAAGCCACATCTGAATTCTTTTTCTAAGTTTTGTGCAATTTCTGGACAAAGTAAAAGGAGCAGTCCCAAAACATTTGAAATCTGCAAAGACAAGAACGGAAACTTATTTTGCTCACATCAAGAGCTGCTGGATGGATTTGCACCAAGTTTGTGTGAGGAGTGGTGGCCTGGTCCCAAAAGGGTGCTTTTGCAAATTTGGTGTTAATCCATCCAGTAGATTTTTTACAAATGCCCAAAATGTAGGTAAAGATACATGTGTGATATCTCCATCTGGTCTGTGGTCTCATTTCCTGATTCAAAGTCCGCAGACACCTGTGGACAAATCGGAGATCTGTGTGAAATTCGCAGACAGTATGCACTGCCACTAATTGGTTAACTGAGAACGTGAGGTGAGTCAAAAACTTTGAGGTGGACGCCATGTTGGATCCCTGTACAGCACCCATCTTCTGTGGACAGCAGAGCATGCAATCCCTCGAGAAAATACATTTCTGGTTATTTTGAGGATGAAAGAGTGTCTCGGAAGAAACTTAAAAATTGAAGCATTATATTCTAAAATGGCTGCGAGGTGGTTGCCAAATGTGTAGTAATTTGTACTGTCAGCGGGCAATATGGACATAACATGAGTCCATGAGTCTGTAGACATCTTTTGTGCTTGGAGGTGTTATGTGATATGTTACAATAATTTTTACTTTGGATTTTATAGTTATGTAATGAGACTACTGAGTGAGACTGATATTCATGTGTAGTTGTAATAACAATACATATTGTTGTGGCTATGGAAGTGGATAGATTGTTTTTGACATAGTCAAATCATGCTCCCAACAATCTGGACACTGACCATGGCCACAGCATCATGTTTACTTTGAGCAATATGGCTGTGGCCACTGTAAAAACAATATATTTACTTTGGGTTGAATGTGTTGGAGAACACTGGCCATGGCCAGAACGATAGGTTTAGTTTGAACAATATGGAAGTGAACCTTGTGAAACCAACATTCTGGACATTTGGCATGTCTACAGCAGTATGTTTACTTTAGGTTCCATGGAAGCAACAATGTGGCTGCTTGCCATGGTTAAAAAAAGTGTGCTTAGTTGTACATGCTAAGAAGGGTATATTTCTGTTTTTTGTGGGTAAAGAAAAGAAAACATGGTTAGTTGTATAACAAAGTATGCAGAATATAAATACTGAAGATCTTACACATACATTTGCTGTTTTAACCTCATAAGTAGTACATTGTGTGTAATATGTTTTGTACAACATTTGTGCGCGATGCACTATTGTTGTATTAACATGTTGTAATATTGGGAAAATATTCAAAATGGATTGAAAAAACTATTTTCCTAAATGTACTGTCAATGAAATTTACATTGTGTTTAACTTATTCTTCATTTCTTTTCAGAATGTTACATTTATGAAAAGGATACACATTTTGTGCGAGTAGAAAGTAGTTTAGGTGTATTAAGTAATTAAATAGGTGATGGTTTTGTTAAGGGTATTGTAATTAAGGAATAGTTGTTTTATGTTTTTGCTTTTGTTTTTAACAGTTAGATACCCATTGACGTGTTCTAAAAGTATAGTATTATACAAGTAGTATACTGTTAGTATGGATGTATTAAGCAATTACAAAGGTTGTGGTGTGTTTTAAGTGTATTGTAATTAAGGAATATTTGTTGTGTGTGCTTGTTCATTTTTAAAGTAGTTAGAAACCCATTGGTGTATTCCAACTGCATATTATTGTAATTATGAATTTAAACTGTAATGTAACGAGTACATTTGCTTTCAAGGAATAATAATTAGGCATTTGCTAGATTTGTTGATAACCTATATTTTTGAGTATTGGAAGTGTTATTACATTCAAACCAACCACTTGTATTTTTTTCACAGATGCAGTACAGTGGCCTGAAGTGGTTGTGGCACCATCTGGTATATTTTTCCTACTGCTGTGAAGGTTTCTTTTTCCAAGAGGTACTTGGGCAGGTTTGAAGTTCGTGATTTCACAGTTATTTTAGTGCCATCTGCTTTGTATCTTAAAAGCATTCATATTACATATTGGGCATCTGGATCTATTTGTATGTTGGACAGCTTATCTGAATTGTAAAATTAGCATCATATGCCATCATTCACATTTTGCAGAAGTTGTTGAAATATAATTGAATTACAATTTGGTATAGATACAAACACAAATCATTCATTAGAGATTTGCCCTTGTGAAAAGGTTGCAGATACTGCATGTATGTTTCATGTGTATGAAATGTGGAATTTTTCATTAATAGGGATGCGTTTTGTGTCTAGTACTTGTAGTAAGGACATTAGGCATTCTTGTGGATCATCCTGTGTGTTTATTGTGAATTTAACCTTTCATGAATCGTAGTCCAATTCCTGCCTTATCCCGGCAAAGAATGCCAGCGTTGACTTTATTTGCATCAGAGCTAACTAAGAATAGAGCAATGAGCATATGAAGATGTGAAAGTGGTACATAACTCAGACCTTCTTTGAAGACTGTGCTGCCAATATCAACAATTGTATGATTTAGGGTAAGACCTTGTGACTTGTGAATGGTAACAGCATATGCAAGAGACAGAGAGAATTGTTCTCTACATACATACATATATTTGAAAGGAAGGAAACATGCTATGGTGTGGTGAATTTATTTTCCTTGTTCAAGTTTATCAAAACTGACAATGGAAAACTGGATATTGTTTTCATTTGCACATGTTTGGAAGCCAACCACTGTTCCAATTGCTCCATTTACTAAACCTTGTGCTACATCAAGGTTACATTTTAGTATCAGTTTAGGCATAGAGTTAATAGTTTTTCCAATTCAGCTGTGCTTGAGATGCATTGTTCTAGGTGATTTAGTTGTGCTGTTGCTTTTTGACACATAGAGAGTGTCATGCCTTGCACATCTAGTTTGTGCAGCTAATATGGACTACGGGTTGCATCTCTTTTTTCATCATTGGCTTATTGAATTGGTCATAGCTTGCAAGGGTTGGCATTAAGCACATGCATTTTTGATTTTGTTGAGTTAATGTTTCCATTACATCAGGGGCAGGTGTGTTTTGTCCATTCAGCTCATATATTAGTCTACATTTCAAGTATGTTTTTGTGTCTTCAGTAAGCACAGCAGTTTTAATGCTTTTAAAAATGTGAGCATATGTCAGAACTGCAGACTGACACATGTTTTGTGCAAGTTCTCTGTAGTGACAATGACGCCACAGATTGAAATTGCCTATTCTGCCGAGTGTATTATGACATTATTTTCAGCCTAATGTTTTGCTCTTTTAACTGTCGGAGGTTTCCAAAAACAATTTCTTATACAGTTGTTAGCACTTCCAGCATTCTTAGATGAATTAAAGCAAGCATTACTTCATCTTCTAGGAGGAATTTTGTTTGTTGCAGAATTCTGCATAGATCAGTCACAGCTTCTGCTGACAATTTGTAATATTCTAATTTGTTTTGGGTTTATAATTGGAGGAGAAGTAGGTGTTGTAAAGTTCCAACTCCTATGTTGTAAGAAGCTAAACCTGTGGGAATCGTTACATGAGCTGAAACGTTATTTGTTTTGTCTCATACACATTTTCTGATTGTTTTAATTAAGAAGGTTTTGCCAGAACCAGCTTCACCACTTTCATGCAAGAGCAGAGGTTTGGAAATTTTAAAACTACAAATATTATCTTCATGTTCTACGTAAAGGGTGAGTTGTTCATTATTTAACTGTGATTTGAACACTGAAAGATCCTTTTGATATTGTTTGGAATGATGTATGGTGTTTTCTACGTCATTCGGTGCTATTTCTGCTTCATTTTGAATGAGTTGTTCTCTAAGTGGTACTTGTCTTCCTGTAAGAGATGGGTGACTCCTTTCAGGAGTATCTTTATCTGGTATTGTGTCTATTTCTTCTTCTTCTTGGTGTTCATTACCTAACATTTATTTGTACTGTTAACAATGTTCATTTGTTGCACTGCTTTCATTTGCATTGAAAGCAGTTTCAAATATATCATGGTCACCTAACAATTGTTCCCCTTTTCTCCAAAATATGAATAGTTGCAGTAGGGCCATGTAATACAGTTCCCTATGCTATGTAGATCTAAATGATAACTTTACATGGTTAATTAGACTGGGTTTTAAACATCTTACTAGGCTTCGATCACAATTTAATACTGAATATTTGCTAGTTTTCTCATTTGGCATAACGTTATTTTGTAGGTATAGTGTGGGGCTATATCATAGAGGCATATGCTTTTCATAGACGTACTTCTGTTTGGATAGTATTTATCAATCACATTATTTGTTTAAGATATCTTGTCTGTTGGGATCTTCTTTGGTTATAGATTTGATTTCTCGGTAGGATTTAAGAACACTTTTTTGCAATGAAGTTGGACCAAGGTTGAGGCAGAAAATGTTCTCAGTTTTCTCAATCAAGGTTGTACCGGTTAAATGATTTCCAGTTTCATAGATCCCACATTTTGATACCAAAGCTGTACAATTTTTGTGAAAGGGTTTTGTCATATATGATGTCATCCCAGAGGTCTTTTATGTCAGCTTTCTCAGCTTTGGTGAGATAGGCTATGACATATCTAGCAACGGCAGTTGAATTGTCTGCAATGTATTGAATGTCTGTTAGCATTCGACAAAAGGCAATGATAGGATTATAATCATTGATGTACTTGAATGCCTCATCTCTTTTAATGTTGTATGTGTTTTTGGGAGATTTTGCTTTTACGCTGTGCCTAACTGAATACATGACACTATTTACATGAAATTTGGCACAAACTGGTGTAGGGAATCTAAAGTAACATTTGGTGAAGTATATAACTTTGTTTTTGTATCAATGTCAGCAGTATTTGTCAAACTTATGTCATTGAAAATGTAAGATTTGTGACCATAGGTCAATATATGTGTCTTCTGAATGAATATGACAGGTAATGTAGTTTTCAATAAATTGTAAAATGGTGTCATCACTGTTGTGGGCAAATTTGGGATAATTTATATCCACAAAATTATGTGGATTTGTAGTGCTCCTCTGGATTGATATTCTTTCTTCCAAAATAAGTGTTCTACTTTTCCAACTGGAGGACCATTTTTATTACAGATGAAGTGTAACATGGCAATGAAACGATGTTGAAAGTATCTTTAAGACATTAACAGAACCGAGACAACAGAGCTCTCCTGAACTTTTAATGTCTATTCCTTCTTTATTTTGGTTTGCAGTGCGTAGAAAGTCATGCAAGTCATCCCATGCGTATTCTGCAAAACTAAAAGTAACAGACAGTGTGGGGCTCCTAGGGTCCTTAACATGTAACATACATCATCATGACATCGGAACCAGTATACTTTTGTACCATGCATATTTGCTAAGAGATTTGCAATACTTGACTGCAACACTTCATCTTTGCCTTTTATCTTTTAAAGACGTTGAGTAGCTGTTTAGAAAATGGGTGCCTGTTTTTAGTGTGTGTACAACTCTGTAACATAGAGTTGCTAGTTCGCTTTCAAACAAGAGATGGTAAATGTATTCAACATTTTGCATGTATCTTTGAACTTCATGATATATTCAAAGTGAACAATATTGAGATTCAGTGATTTGTATGGGTCTATCATTGTGTCGTCCTCCTTTTCCTGTAGGAAGGATTAGTGGAGAACAATGTGCTTCTAAACATTTTTTTTCCCATATGCTCATTTGAGACGCTTTGGCTTGACACATTTGATATGCTTCTAATGCATATTGCATGGTGTCTCTGGAATGTACTGGGTGAATTGTATACTGCTTAAGAATGTTGTCCATTCAGAACCGACCGGGGCACCGCCCTTAATTACTTACAGAGCGACTACATGGAGCAATGGTGTCCTCATAAAATAAGGATCTTCGATATGTTCAATTAAAGGAAATAAGGACAAACGCCAAACTAAGTCTAGAGATGGGCATGGAAATTCCTTTCCGGAGGGGCGTTGTAATAGCGGACGGACAGGGGGGTTTTAGGTATTTTTCTTTTTTGTTGTATCTAATTAAACTCAATACAAATATGTTTAAAAAAAATAGAATGTTGTCCATAGTGTTAGGATCAACACATTCAAACTGACCAGTTTGTTATGCATGTTCATATATGTGGATTGTTTCTTTTAAGTTAGTTTCCTTCTCTGTGTTTATCTTTGTAGTATTCATTGTGTTGTTTAAGATACTTCTTTAACTTTGTGTAAGTCAACTAGTTGTTGCCATTTCTTTTGTCTTTTGTTGGCACACCATTAACAAGCAAAATCAAAGATTGTTGTACTGGTCATCCAACCCCTAGTGTTTCTACGTTTTCATTAAGGTCTAATGGGGCAAATACCTTTGAGTAATTCTGATGGAGGCTATTTGGCAGTTTTGGGCTGTAGACGTATTATAGCTAGGAATTGGTGTACCATTTAAATAATGATACTCTCATATACCCTCCTGCAAAACACGGGGTCCGGGTGAAGCAGCAGCCACCTCTCTGCTCCTCGCTGCCCTCGGAGCCCCTCCTGCATCACACAGGGTCTGGGTGAAGCGGCAGCCACCTCTCCACTCCTCGCTGCCCCCGGTGCCCCTCCTGCATCACACGGGGCCCGGGTGAAGCAGCAGCCACCTCTCAGCTCCTCGCTGCCCCCGGAGCCCCTCCTGCAACACATGGGGTACGGGTAAAGCGGCAGCCACCTCCTCACTCCACGCTGCCCCCGGAGCCCCTCCTGCTTCACACAGAGTCCGACTGAAGCGGCAGCCGTCTCGCCACTTCACACTGCCCCTGGAGCGCCTCCTGCTTCACACGGGGTCCGGGTGAAACGGCAGCCGCCTCTCCACTCCACACTGCCCGGAGCCCCTCCGCCATCACACGGGGTCCGGGTGACACGGATACCGCCTCTCTACCCCATGCTGCCCCCAGAGCCCCTCCCCCAACATACAGTGTCCGGGTGTATCCGCAGCCCCCTCTTCACTCCTCGCTGCCCCTGGAGCCCTTTTACAACACACTGGGCCCGGGTGAGCCTGCAGCCAACCGTGCGACTGGCATTGGGACCTCCGGAGACCGACATCTGCCTCTCACCCTTCCTGTATCCAGACTGAAACGAGGAGGCTCTGTGTGCCCCTGCTCCTGCTTCGGTTTTGGCCCCCTCCTTCACCATACGGGATCCTGCTTGGGCTACCTTATCAACTTCTGAACCTGCAGCCTCTGTGGGTCTACACCTACTTCAGTCCGGCCTGCCGGAAGTGTGTTTGTTCAACAACGTGCTTGGTCTCCTCCAACCATATATGCTAGTATCTACTCCCTCTGCCTCTAGAGGTTCCTGCAGGTCATCTCTCAACTCTGGTCCCGTGATCACCTGGCAGCTGTCCATAATTACCACCTCTTTTTCCTGCCCCAAGCACCTGGACTCCTCCAACTGCAGTTTCAAGTGCCTGCTCCCTCTGACGCTTCTCATCATTGGCCCTGAGTCCACTTTTGGCGCCATTCTGTACCTGGACTACTCCAATTTCTATTCCGTGTGCTTGCTCCCTCTGTCTCCACTGTCCTTACCTGCCAACTTTAATCACTGGACTCGTGTCCACCTTTGGCGCCATCCCGTATCCCCTCTTTTCGCTTTATACTCCTCCTTCTCTCTTGGTCCTTCATTGTCCATTGCCTCTCCCTTCTGTAACTGTCTTACTGGTCTCTACCCGCCACATTCCTACCTCCTACAACTACGGCCCTTCTCTACTTGTCCCTCTCCTTGTCCTTTGGTATGCGATCTTCCATAACTCTCTTCCACCTCACTCTCGCCCCCCTCTCTCCTCCCTTCCTCCTTCCCCTTTCCCTTCTTCTCTCCTCTCTCCTCCTAGTCCCAATGCCTAGTCCTCTTCACTATCATCACCCTTGCTCCTCCAGTTACCCCCAGTCCTTCTCTCACCGCCCTAACCTTCTTTACCCCCCCCCACTGTCAACCACTCTGCCCTCATGAACACTGCTCTCTGTAACGCCAGATCCATCTGTTATAAAACTGCAGCTACCCTTGATTTATTCTTTCGCCTCAACCTTCATTTCTTCTGTCTTACTGAAACCTGGATTCCCCCTCATAAGACCTCTGTCCCTGCATCCTTGACAGCCTCCTCTTCCTCCTTCATTCACCCCCCCCACCCCTAAGGCCGTGGCGGGGGCGTCGGTCTCCTGTACCAACCCAAATACATCTCCTCCTCTTCTTCTCCAACTCTCCCCTCTTTCCCTTCCCTTGAATTCCTCTACAAGTCCTTCTCCACTCCCCACCCTATTTCCTTCCTGATCATCTATCGCCCCCCTGGCCCTCTCTCTACCTTCTATGAAGACCTAGATCACCTCCTCTTGCTTATCTCTCCCTCCCCCTCTCCTCTAACTGTACTTGGCGACTTTAATATCCATTTTCCATCTCCCCTTCAATCTTCTCCCCTCCTCTCCATCCTCAACACCTACCTCCTCTCCCCCCTTCCCTCACCCCCTACTCATTCCACTGGGTCAACTCTTGACCTTATCTTCAATTCCTCCTATCCCTCCTCCCCTGTCTCTTCTCTTCCTGTTCATCTCTCAGACCATGCTTTACTCTCATTCTCACTATCTCCTCTCTCGCACTCCACTACTGCTAATCCCTCCCCTCCAATCTACTCGAGTTGTGACCTTTGTAATTTTGATGCTACCCTCTTTTCTGACACTTGTTCAGCTTCTCTTCCATCTCCCCATGACTTTGCTCTACTCTCTGCGGACGATGCTCTCTCTTCCCTTTCCTCTTCTATCTCCACTGCCCTAGATCAACTTTACCCTCTTTCTCTCTTTCGTCCTACTCAGAAGCCTTCTCATCCCTGGCTTAGCTTCCATCTCTGTTTTATGCGGCGCCTTCTCCGACGGTTAGAGAGACTCTGGCTCAAAACTCCCTCGCTTTCTAATCAAACTTCTTACTTTTCTTACCACGCACTTTACAATTCCTGATGCTGCACCAGCTAAATCCTCCTACTACTATAACCTTCTCCAGTCTCAATCCTCCCACCCTCGTCGGATTTTTCAAACTGTCTCCCGTCTTCTCTATCCTCCAACTCCTGATCCCTCGACCAACTCCATACTCTCTCCTTCTGACTTTGCCAATTTTTTCTCCTCCAAAATCCTCACACTCCGGCAAAATATTAACTCCCTCTCTGACTCCCCCTCTGCTCCTCCCCCTCTCCTCCCTCTTCTATGTCCATCTTCTCACCAGTTTCCCCTTCTGAAGTCTCCTCCCTTCTATCCAAAGCCCAACCACGTCCGCCCCCTCTGACCCTCTCCCTCCATTCTCATCCCCAAGATCTACCCTCTTCTTATCCCTTACCTTACCACCTTCTTCAACTCCTGCCTCTCCTCATCAACCTTTCCCTCTACGTTCAAACACGCAACGATTATTCCTATTCTAAAGAAACCCTCCGCTGATCCACTTCTCACTGCTAATTACAGACCTATCTCTCTTCTACCTTTCCTTTCTAAGCTTCTTGAGCGCATTGCCTACTCTCAACTTGCATCCTTTGTTACCTGTTCCTCTCTCCTTCCTCCCTTCCAATCTGGCTTCCGTCCCAAACATTCCACTGAACCTGCTCTCACCTCTATCCTTAACTCACTCCTCTCTGCTCGTCATGCTAAGCAATCCTCTCTACTTATACTACTTGATCTCTCTGCAGCTTTTGACACTGTCGACCATCCACTCCTACTCCATACTCTTTCCTCCTTCGGATTTAAAGGCCCTGTTCTAAAATGGCTATCCTCCTACCTCTCCTCCCGTTCCTTTGCTGTTTCGTGGGGAGGACAGTCCCCTCCTTCCTTTTCTCTTATCTACGGTGTTCCTCAAAGCTCTGTACTTGGTCCTTTCCTTTTCTCTCTTTACACCTCTCTCATTGCCCCTGTCATCTCCTCGTTTGGCATTTCCCATCACTTCTATGCTGATGATACTCAACTCTTTCTTTCTTTGTCCTCCTTCTCACCTGACCTCCACCTTAAACTCTCCTCCTGCCTCACTGCTATCAAGAACTGGATGTCCTCCCGCTTTCTCTCTCTTAACACCGATAAAACCAAAGTCCTTTTCTTCCCCTCTAATTCTCTTTCCCCTCCCTCCCCTCCTCCTTTCATTCACTTTCCTCCCTCTAATCTCCCGATCTCCCCCCAAGCTTGTAATCTAGGTGTTCTTTTTGATTCCTCTCTCACCTTCTCACAACACATTTCACTCACATCCCGTACCTGCTGATACCACCTCTACAATATACGCAAAATCCGTTCCTCCCTCACATTCCACGCCACCAAAATCCTAATTCCCTCTCTCATCTTCTCCCGCCTCTTCTACTGCACTTCTATAATCTTTGGACTTCCCGCATCTCAACTTGCCCCTCTTAAATCCATATACCACTCTCCTGTTCGTACCCTCTGTCTCCTTACCTCCCGTGACTCCATCTCTTCCTCGCTCTCTTACCTTGGCTGGCTACCTTTCCACTCACAACTTAAATTCCACTTTCTCTGCCTTGCCTTCAAATCCCTCTATGGTCTTGCTCCTCCTTATCTCTCCTCCCTTCCCTCCTTCTACTCCCCATCCCGCCCCCTTCGCTCCGCTGATCATTTCTTCCTCACTGTTCCTCCTTCCCCCTGCGCTTCCTCCCGTTTCCGTTCATTCCAACTCCTTGCACCTCTGCACTGGAACTCACTCCCTCTCACAATCCGCTCTACTACGACCTTTGCCTCATTTCGCACTTCCTACTCTTCTCTCTTCCTCTTCCATTTTCCCTCGCCCTGTCCAACTCCCACTCCTCCCCCACCTCTTCCCTCTACCCTTTCTACGCCCCCTTAGTTAATTGCTCTTTGCACTGTTTTGTTGAATGATTCAAGATGTACATTTTGCTCCCATTGTTAAGTGTTGTTGGTTTTTTGTATTCTGTTGTTCCATTGTACAGCGCCTTGGTGTAAAGCGCTCTATAAATCAATCAATCAATCAATCAATCAATCAATCAATCAATCAATCAATCAATATATATTAAGTTATTGGAGAGCTTTTGAAATGTATTAATTGATAGCATGTGATTGCGTTTGGTTATTATAAAGCCTAATAATGCAGTATGTGCAAACTATTAAGGGATCAGTTATATTGTATTTATGTTCTGCTGTTAGATATAAAGTTAATTAGAACCTTTGTGATTCCTCATTATCACCTATTTTGTAGGTCTTATCTACTTTTAAAAAAAATGTTCATAGAATATTCTGCAAAAATACCAACATATTTTGTCTGGAATTTCAGCAGACATAAATTGAAATTTTTATATTTTTTTGGTATGTGTTTGTAAGGAGGTTAGTGTTAGACAGGTTTTGATTTATGTTTTGTAAGTTAACTGCATTTTCTAATTCTATTTGAGTTCGGAAATATGTACTTTGTGTTTGTTCTATTTGTCTGAGGAGTTATTTGGCTGTTCCATTTAACAGATTGTCATTGCGTTTTTGTACTTCTACAGCAGGACTTTTTGCATTGCACAATCTATGCACAAGGTGTCGAATTATAGAATGGTGTATTGATAACATTTTAATATGATGGAAGGTGCTTTTAGAAGCAGTTCCTGAAATTCAGGCTAATGAAGGTTCTCCTAGTCCAGTGTCAGGTATACCTATTATGCATATGGCACTCCGATCTTCAAAGAGGTGTCAAATATAACCGAGACTCAGAACTTATTAACAGGATCTATTCATCTATTCAATCGTGGATGACTGTGAACTCCTTGGCCCTAAACAACAGTAAAACCGAGTTTTTGACCTAGGGTTCAGGTGCACGGTTAAAGAAATGTGATCCACTGTACATGCATTTTGTTATTGCAGGCTGTACAAATAAATGGTCTGATACTTTGGGAGTTTATTTTGACTCACAGCTTTCAATGAAGGCACATATTTCTCATCTAGGATAATCATGCGCATACGTGTCTAGCGTTCTGAGACAATTCAAACCTTTTCTCGGAGAAGAAAATAGATCTCTTCTTGCTTCGGCACTTGTTAAATCCAAACGAGATTACTGCAATAGTCTGCTGGCAGGTTAGTCAGTCTTACTTGCATACCGTTCAAACGATCCAGAATGGAACAGTAAGAGCCTTATATGGTCTAGCCAGACAGGACCATTTTTCTGCTGAGAGACGCTCTCTGAATTGACTGCCACTGGAACACAGGATTTCCCACAACATCCTGACATTGACCTACAAATGTCAAGCCGGCCAGGCTCCATGTTATCTGAGAGATCAATTCTGCACTATACATGAGGCACCTTTGCTCTAATAATGACAAAAAGATAACCCAGTACGATTTACGCTGCATAGGTTTGGGGCACTAGCTTTGATGTCCCGGTCCCTACGACTTGGAACACTTTTCCATCCACCTTGCAGACTCATGCCTACCTTGCCTTTTTCAAGAAGGCAATGAAGATGCACCTGTTTAATACAGGGTTTGGCAAAGTAGCTAACTCATCCACTTGCTTTTCTGCTGATACCTTTGACTAGTCCATCTCAGTGTTTTGTGTTCTCCCTGAAGTCTTTGGGCATATAGCGCCTTATAAAAAATAAATAACAATAACAATTGGGGAGGAGTCCATGGTTTGTAAAATTTTGATCCTACTTAACATAGTGTTGTTGTTAAAATGGATTTTTAAAAAAATATATTTTACTGTAGTTAATTGACATTGCTATGTTCATTTTGAGTTGTCAATTTTTTACTACATATGTGATTACATTTTCTTTTTGAAGCAGGAAAAATAGTGTTGTTAGTGGTGACTGTTGTACTTTGCACGAGCACAGTTATTTGTTTTGTTGTTTGTATGCTTTCTATGAATTGTTTTAGTGGAGGTTGAATATATGACTTTACTTTCTTTTTAATTGCTCAATCTTTTCTTTTTTTGTTCCGAGCTGCGTTTTAGAAGGTATGGTTTTCTGTCTGTTAGATACAATAAAGTGTGTACATTAATGTTGTAAACAGGAACTGTGGGGGTTATTGTACAGAGATGAGGAAGAGTGCTGTATGGCTAATGATGTGGATTAATATTGGAATGAGGAAGAGAGGTGTTGGAGTAATAATACAGATTTGAGTTGTGTATTAGAATGTGGAAGACGAATGTATAGATAATGGTAGTTATGAAGTGAAATACTTGTAAAAGTTGTAGAAATATGGTGTGGTGGTATGATGAAGTGGGATGTGAGGATAATGCAAGATCATGTGATTTCAGTAATGGTATGAGGAAGGGGGAAATGTAGAAAGGAATGCATTGGTGTTAGTTAATTTGCATGAGGGAGAGTGTTGTAAGTATAAAGATATAGGTAAATGTTGGGTACTGGGATGAGGAAGACAGGTGTTGGAGTCATAATATAGATTACCTTTGTGTAGTAGGATGTGAAAAAGGAATGTATACATCATGGTAAGTATGAAGTAAACATGTGTAGAGGAATGGTTTTCTGATGTGCGGTTTAATGGTATGAGGAAGAGGGATGTGAGTATCATACAAACAAATGTGAGGAAATGAAGGCGAAAAATAAATCAAGATCAAGACTTGTATTGTTAGTTAAGTCACATGAGGGAGAGTATTGTAAATATGAGCATATAAGTAAATGGTAGGTACTGGGATGAGGAAGAAGGACGGAGGAGTAATGTTATAGATTGCATGTATTTTATTTATTGAAAATTTGTTAGACGCCTGTACAAGTAGGGAACAAGGGGGGTAAACTAATGGCAAAAAGCAGCAAAAATACAATAGTGGTCCTACTTGTGACATTCGGATGTGCAAGTTCTGTGAAGAGAAGTGTATGTCAGGGCCCGGCAGGGGCCCAGTGTAGCAGCTACTAGTGTGGGAACGTTTTCATCCAGCAGATGCCATCTCTGTCCCACTTGTAGAACTCTCACATGGGGAAGAGTGGCATCTGCTGGACCAATGGAGCATCAGGAGCAGGAAAAGGCTCCTAAACTACGATCCCCAGCAGCCTCCGGGAGAGGCACACCCAGAATCGAGCATACAGGGCCGGGAGCCCCACGCGGACAATGCCCCAGCAACCAGAACAGAAAAAGGATCGCGCATGCGCAGAAGGCGAAACATTGTTCGCACTCGACTTTCCTCACGGGCGGACGCACTCTCCTGAGCTCCGAGGAAGCGAAACTCTTACGCAGGGTCATCCTTCGCTCTAATCTCTTCACCGCGGCCCCGCAGCTCAAAAGCTAAGTACAATTGACCCTTGCATGAAGCGCTAAAGTCCTTGTAAACCCCTGCACTACTAACTGCATGACAGCACGGGGGCATTGAAATTCGGGAGGCACCCGACTAACGAAGGGCCAAAGGCACATAACAGGCATCGGGCGCATGTTTGGAATTTAGACGCATGTTTGGCACCAGGCACACGTTACTAATCGCATGAAAGATAGTGTGCGAGGACTAATTACTGGTGAACTTAGCAAATAGCCAACCATAAACTAATACTGTTTCATTTGGCAGACGCAGCGCCCAGTTTCAAAGGCATCGCCGGGGCCGCTGACGAACCAGACCTCAGACAAGCACCGAAGCTAAGTCATTTACCATTTTACTTGAGGGGAAATCGGTGTTGTGTATACCTACAGCCTGGTATTGGGTCCAGTACGAAACCAACATTGGGGGGCAGGTGTGTTAGTGCATGCATGCACATGTTGTGCAGTTAGATTTGTGTTCAGTGTCAAGGGGTTCAGCCTGTGATAAAACAGGGAAGCACTGTAAATTGAATCCACGTACCACTGTTTGATACTGTGACAATACTGATAGCCAAGGTAGGCTATGAGGGAGCCAGCTTCTGAATTTGTGTCAAGAGGCTGAGTACCCAGGTATGCTCAGTGCAGTTAACTGAGTGTGCCCCTTGAGATAATCTGGAGTGGATACCAAAGTGCCCGCAAGAGATCAGGAGCATGTTTGTCCTCGAACCCCCGACCCATCCATAACCTCTACCTTACCCTCTACCCGGTGATCCTACAACCCCCGTACCCATCCAATCCAAGGACCCTAACCCTCTTTCCCCGTGGTGTTTGCGGTGTCTTGTGTGCTTTAAGTCCCAGGTGCCAAAACCACTAAGGGGAGGAAAGAGTTCATGCTACTTCTGCGCTGGATCCAGGGACCCTGACAGTGTAGGAGAAGGGGACAGGTGAAGTTGTAGCTTTGTAGTATGGTATGGAAGAGGAATGTATTCATAATGGGATGTATGGAGTACAATATTTTTAGAAGAAGAGGTTGTAGACATAATTCATAGAATTCAGCGCACAAGTGGCGCACGCGGCTGGCGCACAGTGTGCGCGTACGAATCCCTGCGCCAGCCACGTGCGCTAAAATACATTTCCGCACACAGCGTATTCATGGATTCCAGCCACCAAAACCAGCCGTGGCGCACAGTGGCGCAGCGACCCTGCAGCAGCGCCAGTTACGCCGCCAAGAACGCCCATTGCGCAGGGAAAAGCCATCAAAATCCCCAATCCAGCGCAAAGGGCTGCGCTAACCCTGTACCAGCACGGCAAGCAGGGTACGTGTATCACTGGGGTGCGCGTGAAGTTACACACATGAATTCAGCAGGGTACGTGTATTTCATGGGTGCCCGGAAAGTTCCACACGCGATTGGCCCTGTGCGAGCATGGTACGTGTATTACTGGGGTGCGCGGGAAGTTTAACACGCAAATTCAGCAGGCTATGTGTATATCAGGGGTGCGCGGGAAGTTTCACACGCAATTTTAGCTGGGTACGTGTATTCCAGGGGTGCGCTGGAAGTTCCACACGCGAATGTCCTGGGTACGTGTATTTTGGGGTGCACGGGAAGTTACACACATGAATTCAGCAGGGTACGTGTATTTCAGGGGTGCACAGAAAGTTCCACATGCGATTCCATCAGGGTACGTGTATATCAGGGGTGCGCTGGAAGTTCCACACGTGAATGTCCTGGGTATGTGTATTTCGGGGTGCGCGGGAAGTTACACACGTGAATTCAGCAGGGTACGTGTATTTCAGGGGTGCGCGGAAAGTTCCACACGCGATTCCATCAGGGTACATGTATATCAGGGGTGCGCTGGAAGTTCCAAACGCGAATGTCCTAGGTACGTGTATTTCAGGGGTTCCGTGGAGTACTACACGTGAATTGGCCATGTGGGTCCTCCCAGGTGTTCGCTCTACAACCTCCACGGCCCCTGCAGGCAGCCCACACCACGGGGGACTACCCTGCACCCCCACTCATGTCCCCCAGCACCCACACCCCCCAGCAGTGCAGGGCACCCTCCACCAAGCCCCCACTCATGTTCCCCTGCACCCCCACCCCCCAGCACTGTGGGGCACCCTCCACCAGGCCCCACTCATGTCCCCCTGCACCCCCACCCCCCAGCAGTGCAGGGCACCCTCCACCAGGCCCCCAACTCATGTCCCCCTGCACCCCCACCCCCCAGCACTGTGGGGCACCTGCCAGCAGGCCCCCACTCATGTACAACTCATGTCCCCCAGCACCCCCACCCCCCAGCAGTGCAGGGCACCCTCCACCAGGCACCCACACATGTCCCCCTGCAACCCCACCCCCCAGCAGTGCAGGACACCCTCCACCAGGCCCCCAACTCATGTCCCCCTGCACCCCCACCCCCCAGCACTGTGGGGCACCTGCCAGCAGGCCCCCACTCATGTCCAACTCATGTCCCCTGCACCCCCACCCCCCAGCACTGTGGGGCACCCTCCACCAGGCCCCCACACATGTCCCCCTGCACCCCCACCCCCCAGCAGTGCAAGGCACCCACCACCAGGCCCCCAACCCATGTCCCCCTGAACCCCCACTCCCCAGCACTGTGGGGCACCTGCCAGCAGGCCCCCACTCATGTCCAACTCATGTCCCCCAGCACCCTCACACCCCAGCAGTGCAGGGCACCCTCCACCAGGCCCCCACACATGTCCCCCTGCACCCCCACCCCCCAGCAGTGCAGGGCACCCTCCACCAGGCCCCCAACTCATGTCCCCCTGCACCCCCAACCCCCAGCACTGTGGGGCACCTGCCAGCAGGCCCCCACTCATGTCCAACTCATGTCCCCCAGAACCCCCACCCCCCAGCACTGTGGGGCACCTGCCAGCAGGCCCCCACTCATGTCCAACTCATGTCCCCCTGCACCCCCACCCCCCAGCACTGTGGGTCACCCTCCACCAGGCCCCCTCTCATGTCCCCCTGCACCCCCACCCCCCAGCACTGTGGGGCACCTGCCAGCAGGCCCCCACTCATGTCCAACTCATGTCCCCCAGCACCCCCACCCCCCAGCACTGTGGGGCACCTGCCAGCAGGCCCCCACTCATGTCCAACTCATGTCCCCCTGCACCCCCACCCCCCAGCACTGTGGGGCACCCTCCACCAGGCCCCCACTCATGTCCCCCTGCACCCCCACCCCCCAGCACTGTGGGGCACCTGCCAGCAGGCCCCCACTCATGTCCCCCTGCACCCCCAACCCCCAGCACTGTGGGGCACCTGCCAGCAGGCCCCCACTCATGTCCAACCCATGTCCCCTGCACCCCCACCCCCCAGCAGTGCAGGGCACCCTCCACCAGGCCCCCACACATGTCCCCCTGCACCCCCACCCCCAGCAGTGCAGGGCACCCTCCACCAGGCCCCCAACTCATGTCCCCCTGCACCCCCACCCCCCAGCACTGTGGGGCACCTGCCAGCAGGCCCCCACTCATGTCCAATTCATGTCCCCCTGCACCCCCACCCCCCAGCACTGTGGGGCACCTGCAAGCAGGCCCCCACTCATGTCCAACTCATGTCCCCCAGCACCCCCACCCCGCAGCAGTGCAGGGCACCCTCCACCAGGCCCCCACACATGTCCCCCAGCCAACATGTCATCACAATCTAGATCCCTAGCCCTTACGGTCAGCCTCCAAATGCCAAACACCCACCCGAGTATTGCATCCACCCACTTAGAAATGGCAATAACATGACAGAACCCCATTTGCAAGTTTGGAAATGAACACATGTCCCTCACATACACCCAATGGGTGTCAGTGAATCTCAAAACCCATATCATGATATGCATGAAACCAATGAGATGATACTGCACATTGAAGTTTGAACAAAAAATATGTATTAAAAGCAACATAAATTGAATCAAAAATAAACAAACAAAAATGGGAATTTAAAAAAATAAAAACCAACATGTCCGTGAAATAATGCAAAACCACAAATCATAATCCAAAGGAAAGGTGTCCAAAGTCACAGTCCACAAAAGTAAATCCAATGGAAAATTAAAATCAAAAACCATTGCTCCATGGGTAAATCATTAAAAAAAATGAAAATCCAACAGTGAAATATATACAGATAAACAATCCAGGGTCCATGATCCCAACAGAAGAAATGAAACCTATCTAATAACACTACCTAATAAAAAAAAACTATATACAAAAATGTGGCCCATTGTCCAAAAGGTCCAAAACAATGCAAAACCAAAGGAAACCTAACGCTAACTACAGAAATATTTACAAGGACAGCGGGCTAGTCCGACGGCTCACTTTTGGATGTCCCGGGCCAGGGCATCATCGAACTCCTTCTCAATGTCCCAGAGGCAGTCCTCCTCCATGGCCCCGAGGGTCCGCAGGGCCGTCGACGTGTCCACCTCCAACCCCCGGCGGATTGCCTCTAGGCACTCGGCCCGCCTCAGGGCCCTCCGCATTGAGTTCTCCGCCCTGACCATCGTGAGCCGTGCCTCTTCCGCCCGCTGCCGCTCCGCATCTATGGCGTGGCCCAACCGCTGCCACACGGAAGACACTTCCCGTCCTGGGTCCTCCTGCCCTCTGGCCGATGGCTGCTGCTATGCCTCTGCCCGTGCACTGCCTCCTGCTGCCTGCACATCCTCCGCTGGCTGGGGTGCAGTCGTTGATGTGGCCACCCCTGCTGGATGTCCGACTCCCGACTGTGGCAGGAATGCCTCCTCCACCAGCCTGGCCGTACCGTCAGAGGCAGCTCCACAGGGCACCCAGGTGACTGATGTGTGGGAAGATGGCATGGAGGACGACTGGCACATAGGGGGTTCAGTTGAGGAAGGGGTCGTAGCAAGCCCCATCAAATGGAGGAATCCGGCCTGGGTGACCTGTCCCAGTAGGCCGACGCGGTCAATGAGCCATTCGAGATGACGTGCAGTCTCCTTATGAAAAGACTGCAGGTCACCTCGCATGGCCCGTTGACGCAACGCCACACCACTCAGGACAGGCTCAACCCGGACCCAGATAGCCACGTCCGCAGGCAGAGGAAGGCCAGTTGTCGTGAGCTCATCCCCTGCCTGAAAACGGGTCTGGACGTAGGCATCCCTGCTGGTGCAAGATGATGCAGTGACAGGATCAGGGACAGGATTGCACACAGGCACCTCCGCGGCAGCCTGTGCTGCCTCCTGTCCCTGGTCCTGCACTGCACCACTAGCACCAGTGGAATCCCCACCTCCAGACCCCGTCTCTGTTGCTTGCACGGCCTCCTCCTCCACCTAACCCCCCACCAACCTGGATGACTCCGTACCATCTTCCCCCGTTGGGCCCTGTGGGGTCCCAGCTGCCCCTTCTGCTGCCGAGGAGTCCAACTCCAATCTCCGCCTCTTGGACCTCCCCCCAGCAGCTGCGGCCTGGGACGCGGCACCAGACTCCTCACTCCCCGACGAGATCACAACCTGGGAGGGGAGCCGGGCCTTGCGTCTCTGGCTGGCGGTGCGATCCCCGCTGCTGTGCTCCACAGCACGTTCTCCGCCCTCTTCATCAGTTGACGCTGCAGACAGGGAGAAATAAAACACAGGCATCAGGGCACTGTACAATGGACACATACACACATGACAGTTGTACATGAGTGGCATTGGCAAACCTCAGACATGCCATCACAATCCCCAACACAAATGTAATTTCAACTTGCACACATGAGCCATACCACAGCCATATCGCAACTGCCAGCACCATCCATACACATACAACAGCATGAGCAGGCAAAGGTGAGCCAGACATCACATGCAACACAGGGAGTGCACTACACACGCACGCACACCACCACACTTGCATGCATGTGTACACCTCTGCCAACTGTCGCAGTGTTCAGATGGGCATCCATGTCACATCTGCCAATCAAGCTTCCACATCCCGCTGTCACATGCATCCATGTTGCATCACTGTTGCACCCTTGTCAAATACACACACATGCACATGTACACAGTGCTGATACATGCATCTGAAAACAACATACATGCGTGACATCACGAACATGCCTAATTACATACACATTCATCCAAACATGTGTGCCCACACAACTGCATTTGGCATGCAAGCCTACACACACAAGCACCATCCATGTCTCACACATGACAGCCCTCGCATGTGTTAGCCTCACGGCCCTGTACACCCCCACCCATACTCGGCCCCATACAAACAGATGTGCAACCTGCACACTACTGGCACATCACCATACGCACAGCTTACAATCATGATGCATGTACACTTACCGCTCGACCCCAGACGGGTCTGCCTCTCAAGGACCTGGACGTGGAGCACTGGGGATATGCGTTCCAGGACCCTCATCTGATCTTCCGACAAGGGGCCCCGGCGCCCCTTAGCATCCGCTGTCTTCAAGAGGCGCCGGGCCTTGTTGAGGGTCCTGGACCTGAAGTCCTCCCAGCGCTTCTTGACATGTTGGAAGTCGCGGACTGCCACCCCCTCCGCGTTGATGGCAGTCACGATTCCGTCCAGATCCGAGTCCGTCCTTCCTTGTCGGCGCGCACACTTCTGAAGAGGGCATCATACTGCCCCAGGACTTGCTCCACCAGGACACCAACTTCCCTGGCACTGAAGCTGGTGCCCCTCTGCCTCTCTGGCCGGGGGTTGTCAGTGGTGCCAGATGTTGCAGTGCCCGACATGCCAACCCCAGAGGCAGGAGTGGGTGGGCAACTGGGTCCTGGGGCTGGGCTGTAGAGCGATGGAATCCCAGTCGGGAGTCTTCGGTTCCAGCAGGGGTGGTCACAGCAACAGCACCCCTGGCTGATGTGCAGGCAGCAAATGGCAGGGCACGTGGGCAGCAGGCAGTCAGGCAGCAGCAGATGGCAGGTGGGAGCGTGCTCGGGGCTCTGGGGGGCAGTAATTCGGCCTTCTGGGCAGGAGCGTGGTCTTCCGTGTGCTTACGCGTGGCTAGCTTGATACGGAGTGATTTGGCACGTGAAAATTCTGCACGTCAGTGTGTAATTCGAGGAAAGGCCCTTAGCGCGTAAGCGCGTCTGCACGCATATGCAATTTCATTGGACAGAAGGCCCTTCAAGCGCAAGCGCCTCTGTGACGTGACGCGCGCAGGCGTGCATGGGCGTTTCAGCGCACGTGAAAAACTGCACGTCCGCGTGTAATCCGAGGAAAGGGCCCATGCGCGTAAGTGACGTGACGCGCGCGGGCGTTTCCCTCAGCACGGGTTAAAGGTGAGTGGGGCCAGCAGTACGCTGTACGTGCCTTTCGTGGAGACCAACGTGTGTTGCTTCCTGTTGTTTCGTGCGCCATCACAACTTCACAGCTATCAAGGACGTATCTCTTCTTTTGGTGGGGGTATTGGTTACGCGTGTTTTTCTGCATCACGCTAGTCAGACGGTGAGTCGCACAAGCTATTTTTCCCACTGCGGGTGCCCCTGTGTATCGCACCCATTTTTGATGTCATAGTAGCCTGCGTGTCCCACGCGTACGCGTTATTTGTGTTACTGGGTGCCACTGCGTACTGCGGGAGGTTGAATCCACGCACGTAGGCTGCAGGGTTGCGTGCACGGTTTTACTGCAGTTTTGGGGTGCCTGAGCGTTGTGCGACCCATCACTACATCACTGGGGTCACATACAGCCTTGCAGGTGCAGGGGGGCTGTTAACATCTTGCTTCCCACCCCCTTCACCCCAATTGCCCAGGTCAATTGTGGTGTACACCTCCCATTGGCACTACTCCATCTGTGCCGGCACTACTACATCTGTGCCATGGTTGGGAGGACACCAAAGGTGAGGGGCACCTCAGCTGGGCATACTCCTCGTGGCGGGCATGGTCGGGGACGTAGCCGTGGTGACCAGGGAGTAGGGGGACTCCAGGGTGTCCAGGGCGGCCACAGAGGGGGAAAAGGCAGGGGGGCACCACTTGAGCACAATGTTGTGCCATGTGTCGGTGCAGTCATGCCACCACCCCCTGTGGTTCCGGGGGATGCAGCTTCTGCATCTGGCACTAGCGCCCATGTGACCCAGCAGTCCGTTCCATCGACTGCCACGGGCCCAATGGTAGTGGTAGCTGCAGGTGCAGCTGTGGACACCGCCACCCAGGCTCAGGGTCTGCCAGCGCAGGCTGCGTTGGCACTTGAGGAGCCCTTGGTAGATTTCCAACAGGCCAGGAGGGAAACCATAGGGGCAGGCCGGGCTGCTCAGACCAAGACACGTGTCCCTGGGGCAGTTATGTCATCTGCTGCCCCGAACAGCCGGGTGTTGGCAAGTGCAGGGGCAGATGCACCCAACAATACCCCGGTTGTGAGTCTGCCAACCAGGACCGTTGCGGTCAATGACCCTGCCACAGCTGATGTTGCTGCGCAGGGTCCATTAGAGGGCACCCAGATGCCACTGACACAAGTCAGGCCTTTGGTCGTCCCTCCACCTGCCACTCCCTTGGCTCAATCCACCGAACCCACTGGCCATACTGGTCAGGGCGGAATTAGCCAGCCAGGGTCTGCGCCACAGTCCAAGAGGAGGAAGGTTGCACCTGCAGCACATGCTGGGACCCCACACACAGCCACGACCTCCTGCACGTCGAGGAAGAAGCCTTTCTGCAAGCAGGAACTGGACTTCCTCGTGGGCTACGTACAGGGCCACAGCCGTGACATGCTACAGGGTGCCAATAGTCAGACTACGGCTGCCCAATGTGACACCCACTGGAAGCATATTGCGGAACATGTCAGTTCATTCGGCCATGAGGTGCGCATGGCGCAAGAGTGCAAAAAGCGTTGGAATGACATCAAACGCAGCACTAAGGCTAAGCGTGCCTCTAATTACAACTTGACTCTGGTGACTGGCGGTGGGCCTGCACCAGAGGAGGAAGAGCTCACTCCGCATGAGGCACTCGTTGCGGAGTTCATACCATCTGAATTGGTCGAATGAGTGGGAGAGATGCTGGACTTTGATGCCCAGTCCAGTGAGTGTTGATGCGTGTTTGTTGAGGACGTGTGTGTTTCACTTGTGGGATATGTTGTGAATGATTGCCACTACATGTGACGTGTACATGGTGCTGATGTGTAAGTAATGCAATGCTTCCGTGATGCATGTCTGCTCTGCTGGATGGTGGACATGTGGATCAGACGGGGACTATCCGCATCACCACTATTGCACCCTACTGACATGCTGGTTACAAGTATGCCCCTCCGGTCCATGTTCCATCTCACTGGCCCTTCTGCATGTGGCGTGGGGTGACCTTCCTCTCAGCCCAGGCACAATGTCATTGCATGACTGACATGCATGTCTCCTCTGCCTGCATGCGGGGACTCCATGTAGGCATGCTCCCTTGCCCCTCCTACGCCACTCTGCACCCTAGTTCCACCTTTGCACTGGTCTGCTTCAATCTTTCCAATGTGTACTTTCCTGTTCATGCGTCCTGTGTAGATGCTAACTTCCAGCGTACAATCTGCCAGACATATGCCGTGTGGTACAGCCTTAGTACTTGATGCAGGGTATCTCACTTGTACTGTGCATAGGTCAGATGTCCCGCAGGGACATGAGTGCCCATTCATGCTCCATGTGCATTGCACGCATGCCCCTATGTGTCCTTGACTGGATGATCACTGTAATACAAGTCCTGGGTGACATACATTGCATGGCATCTCATCAGCCTTCCCATGTCAACTGTGGCTCAGTACTGCGTTGCACACATGTTTAGGGTCTGACAATCTGTGTGGCTCACAGGCCTCAGCCTGTTCAATTGCCAATGACTCTGTCCAACTGTTGTTGTGTCTTCTTCACACGTGGGCGGCCTCCAGAGTTTTCATCATGTGTCCTGCTTACTGTCCCATCATCATTTGCAGTGTTGGCACTTGAATCACATTAAGCTGTTGATGCCAGTCAACACTGCCTGTCAATACACAGGTGTATGGTCAGCCTTTTGATACCATGATAGGCATCCCTGCTTTTGTACTGGGGTGGAGGGGTGCTTGGCTTCTAGATATGGTACACATTGAATGCACAATGCACGTGATGCCTGAATTTGACCTTGCACTGCCTTCACATGTCCTGGCACACACCATGGAGTCCTTGTACATGTAGGTAGTGAGTGGCCTACACATTTTCTGCACTGCATAGACCCACTTCCATGGCAACTGCCACCTTTCAACAGGTCTGATCACAGAAGCAATTCAAAGTTGACCCAGCATGCATGCCAGGTTATATGTTGTGTGTCACATGTCTGCCTGATGCGTTTGTTGTCGGTGTGTGTGTGTGTTGTGTGCTTCTGACGTGTAGTGACCTTTTTTCTCTCTATTTTTCAGGTGATGACGCAATGGAGGCGGAGGATGGTGTTGTCTTGCCAGACACAGGGTTGTTACCCCTACATCAACCCGGCACAAGTGGGGGTCGTGGGGTGGTAGGCCACGAAAACCCGCAAGTGCTACAGTCCATCTTGTCTCTGGCTGCCTATGAGTCCAGCCTTGATGGCGACTGTGACGTTCATGTTGAGTTGGGTGAGTGACTCTGATGTGGACACTCCTCTGTCTGCGATACCTGCACTGAGGGATCAGACAGTCTTGGTTCCTCCACCTGTGGTGGATCGGGACGCAGGGTCACCCTCCACACCAGTCACTGATGTGCCTGGGACATCACGTCGACGGGGGCATGTAGTTGTGCAGCCGCGGGCGGTGCCAACACAGCGAGGACCCCCGGTCCTTGGGATCCACAGGGGTCAAGCCCGGCAACGCGGTTACCGCGCACAACCGCAGTATACAGAGTGGGAGCAAGACATGACTGACAATTCAGAACGGCAGGGGGCAGCAATGGAGAACATCGCTGAGAGCATGGAGCGTGTGGTCCGATCTGTGCTCCCCCCTGCTAGGCAGGTGCTTCTCCAGCAGCAGGCGGCACAGTCCACGGCCCGCTCGCTCAGGCTGGGCATGGCGGCCTCAGACAGGGCACGCCAGGCTGAAATGTCGTCTCTGCGTCAAGCAATTGCTGCTCACGCAGAGGTGCACATGGATACCCTGAGGGAGGAGTATGCTTCCCTCAAATCCACTCTGGGTGTCCTTATGATGTCCCAGAGGCAGCGGCCAGAGGAGAGGTTTGCACAGCTTGAGCGTACCATCTCGGCTGAGCTCCAGGCTTGCCGGGAGGTGCAGCGGTTGTCCAGCCAGGCCTTGCAGGAGGAACTCTGTGTTACACGTGCTACCTTACAAGAGGAAGCACGTGTATCACGTGAGGTTCTGCATGCAGACCTACGTCACATCGCCACACAGAACCAGGCTCACCCGTCCGGCAGACTTGCTGCCGATGAGGGACAAGCTGCGGCTAGGCGTGGCCAGGCTACTGCGCCACGTCCTCCTTTCCAGGATGAGCCAGACTCGGACGACCATCTATCTCCCACATAGGTCGGGCTGTGCAGGCGTTGAGCCCATGGAGGTTTTTTTTTTGGCTCAGCATCATCGCATGTGGGTGTTGAGCAGCACCCTGTACCTCCCCCCTCCTGGGTGCCTCCCCTCCCCCACGGGTCATATGTGGCCATTTTTGATTTTTCTTTTAGTTTAGTTAGTTAAGTTTCTGTTTGATAGTTAGTTTAATTAGGTAATGTAGGTTTTTCATAGTTAATGTAATTAGTTAATATAGTTTAAAATTGCTTGTCTATTGTGCTTTCATGTGACGGTGCGGTGCTTTGTGGCTTTTGAAGGCATCCACTGTCTGTTCCAGCTGGGCCCTTCAGGCTTGTCTTGTGTATGTGTTTGCTGCTTGGGGTCCTTGACTCACATATGCCTCTCCTGCCTCCCTTATCCATGGGCTCGCAAGGATGGTTCGGTGTGACAACCTATTACACAAGGGCTTTGGACTGTCATATCTGTGGCATGTCTGGTGCTGTGTGACTTGTCTTGACACCCCTAGTGGGGGTGATTGCGGTGTTATTGTCCACTGTTCAGCTTTTGCTAGATGGGGTGTTTCATGATTAATGTGTACATTTATTGCTATGCATTGTGTAGTATGTTTCTTAACTTTACTGTACACGTGCTTGTTGCAATTCATGCCGTAGATAGTGTGTTCCACACTTTGGATGTGAAAGACGGACTGATGGTGTGATTTCTGATGTAAGTCTCTGACATGGTCCAGTAATGAGATGCCTGAAGAGACACACACAGATGACTTTAAAGCATTAATCATGTGTTTCATGCCCTTTCTGCAGGGGGATGAGCCTCCAGAGCACCTTTGCCAGCAGACATGGCCCATTGGACGTCTGAATTCTGGACACGTTTGTTGATGCCCACATGCACATGTGTGCACAAGCAGAGGCACAGGGATTGCAGACCTACATCCTAGAACTGCTGACATGTTCCAAGGAACTCCAGGCAAGGTGAGCAGCACAGGGGGGCCACAACACAGCAAAGCTTGCACCAGGCAAGTTGCACATGCAGGCTTAGTCACAGCACTGAGGGTGAGCTTGGACAAATATTGGTGTTGAAGCACACAATGCAGCTCAGATGTGTTGATGGACTAATGGCTGTTGATTGTAAGGTTGTCTGGGACACCTGCAGGGGCAGTGGCACATACCCTCTGGTACACCAAGGTCCATTGAGGCACTTGTATCAACCATGTAGCCTTCCGAGACATGCAAAGGGGCAGCTCACAGGGACATACAGCAAGGGACATACTCGGGTGCAGTGCATTTCATTTTCATGTACATTTTGATACATGCACTGCCAACTTTGTTTCGGTCATGGTGGAACACGACTTGTTCTGAAGTCATGCCTTGCTATATGGGTGTGTCTGCTTACCCAGGGAACATTGCATGTTGTGTGAATTGTGACACATTGGTGTTCCATTTGCCACGCACCCACCGGCGGCTGACTTACTGCATTGACTGTGTATGACCCATCACAGGGGTAATGTTATATATGGGTACGAAGCATCTACACCAGATTGTCGGTTTGTAGAGTAGTTTGTTGCTATGGGGCATGTTTGGTGGTGTGTTTTTGTGTAATGGGCACGTACAGATTATTAACTGTGGCTCTCTTTGCAGCATTGCAGTGTTCCTGTAACCAGACCTGAGAGTGCGCAGGCAGGAGGCCAGCACTCAAAACCAGAGCTAAGTGTCTTGTTGTTTTTCTTTCAAACTGCTCTGCATAGGCTTGCTGGGGGGTGCACTAATGCATGGATGAATGTGTAATTCAATTTGGTATGTTTGTTTTCCCCTAATCACCTGGAGTCCTATCCAATTTTAAACCCTGTACCCTCTACCCGGTGTTCCTGCTTCCCGTACCTATCCAAGCAACGTTCCCTAACCCTCTTTCCCCGCTGGGGTTGCGGATGCCTGTGTAAGCCTAAAACTTGCAGGCGCCAAAACCCTAGAGGGGGTGGTTGGTTCGTGCCACTCCTAAGCCTGGACTACAGAAGGCCATGACAATGATGTCCAAGTTTGTTCGGATTGTGTATGTGTTCATGCAGGTAGTACATTTTCGTGCATTCCCTACTTTCATGTGTCATTCCTCCTCCCCTCTCCTGCCACTCATTCCAGTTATCCAGTGTGCCAACACCTGTCCCGACTGCATATCCCTGACCCTCCTTCCCCACCAGGGTCTCAGAGGCCTGTGTGAGTTTGACCTTGCAGGCACCCGGGACACGGTGGGGGTGGTTGTTTGGTGACACTCCCGCGCCTGTACACGGGACCTGTGACAGTACACATCCGTTCATGGTGCATCATTCTATGTTATGTACCACACATGGTTCACATCCTGTTGTGACATTGTTTTACTGTGCTACCTTGGTTGTTACATCATTGTGGTAGTACTTGGCCTTTGTGAGGTACTGCTACGTCAAGTCATCTACTGGAGGGTGTTCTGGTTTGTTTTTCTGGCTTGGATTTTGTGATTTTGCAAATGAGGGTGGACTCTGAGGGTGCAGGCAACTTTTTACACACAAGGTGGGAGATGGTGACGAAGGGGAAGGGCGATCCTGTGGCCAGGTGAAATTGAGGGTTGAAGGCTCCATGACCCAGGTGCAGTTGTTCAGTGGGTCATGGTCATTTGTGAGGGAGGGGGGGGTTTGTTGTTGATAGTTGCCTTGCCCTGCAGTGTGATGGGAACCCTGACATTGTAATGGTGGTATCCTATGTACATGTTGTGTTCTGCTGATCAATGCCTGTTCATGTGTTGTGTTTACCTTTCAGGTGTGAGGGGATAGTTGTGGTTTGATATGCTGGGGTGTACACACGGTGAATGTTCACATGTGATGTGTAGAGGACACTGAGGGTCACTTGATTGCACATGCATATGTTGAGTGCATGCCCTTACTGACCCACACACTTGCACTATGATGCACTACATGTACAACCACCCTTGCATATCCACATGTACACTCTGTTTGCCTTCTGGTGCCCACTGTGTCCCTGCAGCACATGTTCTGTGACCAATTATGGATCCTGTACATGCCTAATTTGCTTTTTGATCTGGTCTGTCGCTTAGATGTGATGCTCAGGGTGTGCATCACACACAATGGCTGTTCACTGTGCTGTGCGCTGAGCAGTGTGTTGCAGGAGTTGGACACAGCACACAGAAGCTGCAGTGTTGATTTTGCAATGCACAATGTGGATGTAGACAGGCATTCATTGTTATGTTATGTCTACAAATTTTGTAATGCATTTGGAAATGACTTATTTTGGGTGTGAGGTTGTTGGTCAGTCATTTCATCTGATTCTATGTCAGGCATCATTGTCTGATGCCACTGTACATTTTTGACATGGCAATGTGTACCATATTGGTACTGTGTTGGTGTATGGGTATTGCTTGCCATGTCATGTTGTGGTTTGGGAGGGTTTGAGTGACATAACAGTGATGGCCATGGCCTGGTTTGCAGGTGTGTGTGATTCACAAATTACATGTCAGGGTCATCCGCTTCTCAAAGCAACTAGCTGGGGGTAGATCTCTCTCCGTGGCAGGGGCCTCCCTCTGGAACAGCCTTCCTGCCTCACTGGAACTTGAGGAGAACCATCTCCGGTTCCGGAAGCACCTCAAGACCTTCCTCTTTGCTTCTGCTTTCTCTCTGCCTCTCCCTTGCAAAATTCTTCACTGGAACTGCACTAGATCTGCAACTGGGCCCCTCTCACCGACCTCGGTCCCTGGCCCAGCCACTCTCCATTTGCACTGCCTCCCTGGCAACCCCTGCACTGCGTGACTGTCTCTCTATCCCTACAGCCCCCCCTTCCCAGCACTTGTCTGCACTTACCTTTGCAGTTGCCACCAGCTGGCCTATTTATTTGTTTTTTAGTCTACTTACCCTGTACTGCACTCCCCCCATTTCCCCTTGTACTTTTCCCTTCCCCCTACCCCTGCACTTGCACAATCTAAATGACACCTGGCCTAGTAGTATCGTTGTCTGTCTTCCCTTGTTCGCCCCTCCCTGCCTCATCGCACCTTGAAATACTTGTGCATAGGCACGTTACAAATGCCATATCATGTCATGTCATATGTGTGCCTTTTGGTCACACAGGATAGCTTGTGTTTATGTAGCTAGGGATGCAGACAATGTGGCACTTCCATGGCAACTATCTCAGGGTGGTAGGGTTGTGACAGTTGACTGTCTCTTTGTCATCATCGATTGTCACCTGGTATGTGCCAGGCCTGTGTGCACTCCGCAGGGGTGGGAGTTTAGGTGAAAAATGTGGCCACAAACTGGGTCCGGGCTTCCTCGCCACGTGCCCTGTCCCCTCCCATGGGCAGCGCCTTTGCCTGTGGTTGGGGATGTGGGGGCACCACCATGTCCACCGGTACGCCCTGCCGTGTTGCAACATTGTGCAGGACACATGCTGCCACAATGATCCTGCACACTACTGGGGGTGCATAGAGTAGCTGCCCGCCAGAGCGGTCAAGGGAGCGGAAACGTGACTTGAGCACTCCGAATGTGCGCTCCACTATGGCCTTGGTTGCAATATGGGCGGCGTTGTACCTTACCTGGGGTGGTGTGGTGGGGTTCCGGATTGGCATCATCATGTGGTTGCTCAGAGGGTAGGCACTGTCCCCTGGGGAGGTGTAAATGGTTGTGATTATTGGGGTTTGTGTATTTGTGTGTGTGTGTGTGTGACATGCATGCATGTGCAAGGGCATTTGTACTGACCTAGGAGCCATGTGTTGCCATGCTGCCCAGCTTCCAGGGCCCAGCTCAGGGCGGACATTCTGTATATGAAACTGTCATGGGTGGAGCCAGGGTAGTTTGCATAGACAGAGGTGATTATTCCCTTTGCATCGCATACCACCTGTACATTGATGGAATGCCAGTGCTTGCAATTTCGGTAGATGTGCTCAGTGGCCCTAGGTGGACGTAGGGCCACATGGGTGCAATCTATGGCACCGAGCACTTTGGGGAAGTGTGCCACCCTGAAAAAATCCAGGACAACGGCCTGCCTTTCTGCGGGTGTTCTGGGCATGTATATGTGCCTGCAGACTGTGGGGCGCGCTGTCATGATTGAAAGTACCTGGTGTAGGCAGCGTGACTGTGTGGCCTGTGAGACCCCCCCCACTATGGCAGTAGTCCGCTGAAATGACCCAGTGGCCAAAAAATGCAGGGCATTGAGCACCTTCTCCAAGGGGCTCAATGCTTGGGAGCAAAGGGTGGGGGATGTAAGGTCATCTTCCCACTCCCTGACCAGGTCTAGGATGAGATCGGGTGGAAACCTATACCTGCCATAGACCTGGTCATCAGGCATTCCAAAAAGGCTTTGTCCGTGGTGCGAAAATGCTTGCCCTGGCTATTCTCCTCCTCCTGCGGTGTCCCACGATCAGTGCTGTGACAAATGGGGCATTTATCGTAGCTGTATATACGTTTTTTTTGTTTGCGCACACTTTTATACTGTGCGCGGGGACGCTTCCGCCTGCCTTCGTGTGGCGGATGCGTTGACGCCTGTGTGCGTCTTTTGCCGTGCGCGGGTTTACCGTATTCGAATCCATGAATACGGGTTGTTCGCGTGCGTGTGGGCGTTCCGTGTAGTTCCCTGCAGTACTTCCCCAGTTACGCCTTCTTTTTCACGCGTTATTCCCCATTCCACGTGTTCCGCCCACTGTTCCGCCCACTTTGGTTGTGTGCGCCGCGCTATGTGCGCTTTTGCTGTACGCATAGCGCACGCCGTGTGTACCCGCGTGCGCCATGGCAGGATTTGGCGCACGGACAGCGGGAAACACGCGCAGCGTCTTCCTTGAATCGCACGCGTGCGCTGGGTTTCTCACGCTTGCGCCACCTTGCGCCTGCTTGCGCTGGGATTTTCGCCGCACGTTTGCTCCATGAATCAACCCCCTGGTGTTGTGTTATGAGGAAGAGGTATGTGTGGATAATAGTACATTATATGATGTCATTAATGGTATGAGTCAGGGGGAAATATGGGAATTAATGGATTGTTGGTAAAGTCACATGAGGGAGAGTGTTCTAAGCATAACGATATAGGTGAATAATGGGTCTGGGATGAGACAGAAGGGTGTTGGAGTAATAATATAGATTAAAAATACACATTAGGATGTGGAAGCGGAATGTATTCATAGTGGGAGGTATGGAGTGAAATATTAGTAGAGGAAGAATTTGTAGATATGTGGTGCAGTGAGTTGAAGGCATGTGGAGCTAATGGAAAATATTGTGATTTGAGTAATGGTATGAGGCAGGGGAAATATAGCAATGCATGGATTGTTGTTAATGAAAGTATATGAGATAAGTGGTGTGGTAAGGACAATGCAGAATACTGTTGGGTACTGGGATGAGGAAGAAGGTTGTTGAGGATGGAACATGAGGAAGGGAGATGCAAATGTGATAGGTGTGGTAGAAAAGGTGTGTAGAGTGAGATGTTATAGACGGTTTATAGTGATAATTTAAAAAACAATAATGTCGAAAGTCATTATTTTGAAAATAAATGTCGAAATAAAAAAATGTCAAATTTTTTTCAATATGTTTTTTTTCCGAAATGGGGGGGTTTCCCCCCCAACCCCCCCTTTTTTTGTTTTTTTGTTTTACCCATTTTTTTTTACTCCCAGACCCCAAAATAAATATATAATTAAAAAAAGGAATTCAACATTTTTTTTTTCAACATTATTTTTTCAACATTTTTGTCATTCGACATTATTTTTTCGAAATTATGACTGACCACCGTTTTAGACATCTGGTGTTGTATTATGAGGAAGAGGTATGTGTGGATAATAGTAAATTATATGATGTCATTAATGGTATGAATAAGGGGGAAATATGGGAATTCATGGATTGCTGGTAAATTCACATGAGGGAGAGTGTTCTAAGCATAACAATATAGGTGAATAATGGGTCTGGGATGAGACAGAAGGGTGTTGGAGTAATAATATAGATTAGAAATACACATTAGGATGTGGAAGCGGAATGTATTCATAGTGGGAGGTATGGAGTGAAATATTAGTAGAGGAAGAATTTGTAGATATGTGGTGCAGTGAGGTGAAGGCATGTGGAGCTAATGGAAAATATTGTGATTTGAGTAATGGTATGAGGCAGGGGAAATACAGCAATGCATGGATTGTTGTTAATGAAAGTATATGAGATAAGTGGTGTGGTAACGACAATGCAGAATACTGTTGGGTACTGGGGTGAGGAAGAAGGTTGTTGAGGATGTAACATGAGGAAGGGAGATGCAAATGTGATAGGTGTGGTAGAAAAGGTGTGTAGAGTGAGATGTTATAGATGGTTTTTAGTGATAATTTCGAAAACAATAATGTCGAAAGTCATTATTTCGAAAAAAAATGTCGAAATAAAAAAATGTCAAATTTTTTTTCAATACGTTTTTTTCCAAAATGGGGGGGTTCCTCCCCAACCCCCCCTTTTTTTTTTTGTTTTACCCATTTCTTTTTACTCCCGGACCCCAAAATAAATATATAATTTAAAAAAATGGAATTCAACATTTTTTTTTAACATTATTTTTTCAACATTTTTGTCATTCGACATTATTTTTTCGAAATTATGACTGACCACCATTATAGACATCTGGTGTGTTATGAGGAAGAGGTATGTGTGGATAATAGTAACTTATATGATGTCATTAATGGTATGAGTAAGGGGGAAATATGGGAATTCATGGATTGCTGGTAAAGTCACATGAGGGAGAGTGTTCTAAGCATAACAATATAGGTGAATAATGGGTCTGGGATGAGGAAGAAGGGTGTTGGAGTAATAATATAGACTAGAAATACACATTAGGAGGTGGAAGCGGAATGTATACATAGTGGGAGGCATGGAGTGAAATATTAGTAGAGGAAGAATTTGTAGATATGTGGTGCAGTGAGGTGAAGGCATGTGGAGCTAATGGAAAATATTGTGATTTGAGTAATGGTATGAGGCTGGGGAAATATAGCAATGCATGGATTGTTGTTAATGAAGGTATATGAGATAAGTGGTGTGGTAATGACAATGCAGAATACTGTTGGGTACTGGGATGAGGAAGAACGTTGTTGAGGATGTAGCATGAGGAAGGGAGATGCAAATGTGATAGGTGTGTTAGAAAAGGTGTGTAGAGTGAGATGTTATAGAACTGTGGGGTGTTCGGTAACTGATGTTTTGCAATTGGGAAGTGGTGTGTGGAAGATATATGTGTAGTTGCTGTCAATTGTGTGATATTGGGACTCATTACGAGGTCGTCAGTAAGGGGTTAACAGCACCGGTAAGGATGCCGTTGCCGTTAACCCCTTACCGCCGCATTATGAGGGCCCTTAGCGGGAGCCGCTAAAGGACCAGGGAGCTAACAACGGGCCTGTTAATAACGGGCCCGTTGTTAACTCCCTCCCCATTCCCATTGAGCCCTATGGGGGGCTCAAATGGGAATGGGCATGGGTAAATTGAATGAGGAATTACCGGGTCCTCCAAGGTTGGAATGGCCCAGCAATTCCTCAATCAAGGAACCCGGACCGAGTTTGGAGGCAGCCATGCCGCAAATGGCGGCATGGCTACCTCCAAACTCGTAATGAGGCCCATTGCATTTGTAGTGGTATGGGTTGGAGAGTGATGCTGTTATTGAAAAACAGGGAATGTTGTGCTGTAACTGAAAAGAGTGTGATTTATTAAATGAAATGAGAAAGTCTGAAATGGAATTGAGCATAGTGTGAATGGATAGTGTAGGATAATACACAGTATAGCTATTTTATTATACTTGTTGTGACATATATGGCACATGAATATACATACTTTGTAGAAATGGAAGAGTTTTCCATTTTCTGCAGGTTTATTTAGTAATCTTCTTTTTATCTGTAAATGTAATAGAAAGGTAGTTGGCAAGTGTGATGAATGTGCACTGGTATGAGTAGTTGACCATGGCATTTATTATAGAAGATTCCTCTCAAGTGGTTGCCAGTGTTTCTTGTAAGCAGGCCTCTGAGAGTTAATGAGTTAATTGGTGTTGTAAAGCAAGTCTGTATTCAACCACTCCATTTATAAGAGCTATGTGTGTCCTTTACTGAAGTCCTGTTAAAACAGGCATTGGCAAAGCCAACAGATTTGGCTTAAGTATAAGTAGTTGGAATTTGGTAGGCACTGCTATTAGATCAACACATATATGCATCATTTGAAGCTGCTACCATCAGTTGCTAGTTAATACCAGTATGGTAGCGTCTGGAAAGTGCCTTTTCCATGCGTACATACAATCCCAAACTGTTGTATTTGCCAAGGCTTGTTTAAAAGAATGTTGCAGTATGTGTTGTACTGTAGGTTGATAATTAAGGTATTTTGTAATAATGGAATTGTTCCTCGGTATAACTAGTAGGCGATGGTCTTCACTACAGAAGCAGAAGAATTTTTAAAAGTATTAATGAACTACTCGGATAGGGGTTGCAGCGAAGCATGTTTTGTAGCATCGAAAACCTCTTGTAGTTAATGTGAAGTTAAAGGGAAGGTTGTGTTATATGGTGTAATATAAGATCTGCTATAGTTTTGATAGAAGCAGGTCATTTTTTAAAAGAAGGTGGCACGATTTGTTGTACTGTAGTTTGACAATGGAGGTACTTTTGACTATAGAATTTGATAGTTGTTAACATACAGAAGTACATGTTCTAGAATGGAAAGGAAAGCCACAGGTCTTGATAAGCATCTACAGATTGGAATGGGTCATGTTGATAACTATGGTATTGTGGTGTGCTGTAAGTAGTAGTACATGTAAGTCACTATGTATGGTGAAATAGTTTTTAAGGCACTAATTAGGTATTTTGATAGGTGCTGCAGTGAAGTATGTTTTGTAGCAGAGCACATCAGTTGTTCTTCAAGTTATATTATAGGAAAAGGTGGTATAAAATTACTTTTCTGAATCAAACAATATATGTAGTATATATATAATAACATTCTGTAAACGTTTTCAGATTAGGTTGTGAAAGAGGAGGCTCTGAATCACAGCACATATGCACTCCAACAGTTTAAAGATACATCTGATCTGTTGAACTAAGGTGACAGGGTTAGATGAAAGGGCTTTTGGATATGAGTGGTGAATAGGTGTGTGACTGTTTGAATGTAGCCAATCAGGGGGTGTTAAAGATTTAAGGGTGAAAAGGGAAGAAGGGCTGCCCTGTATCTGACATTCACAGACCATTGCAACTGTTTGCGGATGGATTGCATATGCCATCAGGGCTCTTTTGCCATGCCCTGCATAGAAAAAAAGGACTTCAGAGACCGCAGAACTTGTGGATGTCCCCGGAAGTCAGGAGTTTCATCCAATCAGGCTTTGCCTTTCTGGAGGAGGAGTTGACCTGCAGAGGAGAACAGGGTAGCAAGTGGTACATTTCTTGTTTGAATTGCTGAAAGCTTGGAGCTCAACAAGAAGACTGTTTGTATTATAAGAGATTTGTGGATTCATTGGATGGAGATATATGCAGAGCACCTTTGCACCTCACATAATCTTGGTTTAGAAATATTGGAGGTGGTATGGCATGGAGTTTGTGGAAAGAAATGGAGTCAACTATTAACCTTCTGTGAAGCTAATGGTGCATTTAAAACATCCAGAAATGATTGTTGTACATTGTGGAGGTAATAGTTTAGGGTATGTAACTGGTGTATAGTTGCAGTTTGCCATGAAAGATACTTTCACAAGTCTACTGGAACCTTTTCTGCAAAAAATGTTAATTTTCTTTCACAAATTAGTCAAAGACAAGTGTAGGAAAGATCAATGTTGTTTGTCCACCAATAGAAAGGCAGAAGGTCAATAAAGATGTGTATTCCTGCTAGCTTTAGGAATGTCATCTTTTGAAAATGATAAAATACAACATGATGTTGTGAAACAGTTTTTGTAAAAGAAATTCAAAAGGAGCAATGGATTAAATATGTTGCTACTTCATACTGTAGTGAAGGTGTGAGAGCATGGATTGGTGTGGTGTCTGGTGGGTATGGAAATTATAGTTCTGGTGTTTTATCTTCTTGGTTTGATTTTTCACTAGATGATATTGTTAAACTTGTCAATAAATTGAAGTCTTCCTGGGTACCTTGGCCTGATGGGATTGGTTATGTGGTGTTCAAAAGTAATCTGGTTCTTTGAGCCATGCTATTGTTGACGATCTTTCATGAAGTCATGCACACTTGGATAATTGTATCTGTTTTGTTGATTTTTCAAAATCTTTTGGCTCTGTCATCTGGCAAAGGCTTTGGGATGAATGGGAATTATGAGGTATTGACCTGGATTTATTGTATTTCATAAAACAATTGCATTGTAATAACTATGTTATGACAACACTCAATAAATAAGGTCAACTATCTGCTAAAACGTTGACAAATCACGGTGTAAAACAAGGATGTGCAATTGACCCACATCTATATAGTATTTATGGTGCTGACTTGTGTTTTGTGATGAATAAAGTTAATACCTTCCACCCACATACGAAGATCACTGCCCTTACGTGGATGTCCAATGCAGATGATACTGACATTTTTGACAGAACGGCTGTGGGTCTCCCACCTAGTCTTAATATGCTGCTGTAGTATTCTTGTGATAATGGTTTGGTTTTGAATATTACAAAACTAAAGTTATGCAAATGTGCTATTAGTTATATATGGAAGTTTAATGGGACTCCTTTCGAGGTTGTGAATGAATATTTATACGCAGGGGTAATGATTGGTTCTCAGTTGGGTAAGGTACATTTATTTCAATCTATTCAACCTAAAGTATTAGGTATGTTTTTCTTAATTGGGTCTTTTATTTAACCACATGGTGGATACTCGATTGAGGGTATAATCATGCTTCATAGCTCGAGTATTGCTCCATCTATCGTGTATGGTTTGAATGTTTTTTAGAAAAAGAAATCCACTGGATTAAAAAGGATTGATACAGAAATCTGGCAGTAAACACTGGGGCTACCAAATTCAGTGCCTGGAAAGACACTTTTTATTCATTTAGTTAATTATTTATTACATTTGTATCGCTCCCAGACAAGGAGGTATCCTAGCCATTGTACATGAATCGAGAGTTAACAGTAGAAAACAGTAGATAGCAATGAATCCATACAGAAGTGCAATAGCATAGTCCTCAAGATGTAGGACCAAGCAAAGGGTTACAACATAAGTTGTATCTGGTGAACACACTCTGGTAAAGTCCTGCGTCTTGGTACGGGGGCTTCATCAGATGTGTGAGCAAACAAGAATGACAAAATAGGTGTAAGTGCACAATCTAGCAAATCTTCATCTCATAGTATAGGGCTACATCAGATGTCTAAGAATACAAGAGTGACAAAACAGGTGTGAGTGCAGAATCTAGCATAGTCTTGCCTCATGGTACGGGGGCTACATCAGATCTGTAAGCAAACAAAATGGAAACATAGTTGTGGCATAGACATTGCAGGTATGTTAAAGGTACAGGGCTACCAGTCAAATCCAGTCTATTACATGCAGGTTAAGATACGTTTCCAGCGTGATACTGCCGATCAAGTTCGGTATTTTATAGGACAATTCAGAGTGCATGAACAGAGCAATGCTGCCGGAAAAATAGGGTAAGTAGTAGGCAGATTCAAGTACAGATGCAGGACAGGGCTGCAAGATAAATGAAGTGCAAAGCAAATCATGAGTAATGGCGTACAAAAGGTACAGAATGGTGTAAGGAAGGCATTGCATCAAAGTAAGACAGACACAAGTAATCACAGTGCAAGGGTATTTATTAAACTGTAAAATGGGTGAGATAAATGCCTAATTTAAAGCTAAATCTAAGATGGGAGCAAGCTATGACCATCAAATAATAACAGTAGAGTCCTAGTGCAGTCTAACCAAATAAAAAGGGCCTATACTAAAAGAAAAAAAAGCAATTGCCAATCCTTACCAATATGCTACAAAAGAGTGTACGATAAAGTTCACAAGAAAAGAAAGAGTGTTCACAAAATTATACGTCAGGATGTGATGGACGGGGTCTCCCTTACCAACATTTTTAGCACAGGACAAGACGGGACTCTTGAGCACAGCACACTCCTGGGCTTCTCCGGTATGAAGTTAGAGTTCCTTCTCTAAATATCATGTCCTTCTGTGTCCAAGTCTCTTTCATGCAAAGTCTCTGGCTTCAGAGGGCCTGATATGCCATTAACAACTAAACAAAAGTTCCTTCTGCTGATCCCCCTCAGCCGAATTCGATCCTTCTCTCCATGGTTAGCCTTCTTCAGTTGGGCTCAGACCAACCACTCAATGTGCACATCCCTCAGTCGGGTACACACTTGCCGTCACAATGTTCATGGGTCTCTTACTACTTACCCTGGTTCACAGGCATCCCTCAATGGGGTTCATATTTGCCAATTATGAACACAATTCAAAGAGAGTCATTCAAAACCCCTTAGGATCTTCCCTTTCCCACGTCTGGGTCTCAGCCCTCAGTCATGCTTTCCCTTAAGCCCGCAGTCAGGCTTCACACAGTTCTATCATCACAATGAATTCCCAGGCATCCCTCAGTCGGGTTCACAAGTGAACAGTAAGACAGTTCACTTTGCTTCCACAACGTGCCAAAGACTTTTGACTGTACAAGGGGTTTGGCTTGACCCTCGTATGACCACTTTGACACCTCCCACTGGCCTCCCCTAAGGCCTCTGGGTACTTGTAGTTTCCCCAATCTTAGTTCAATACACTCTCTTTGTTCAGAAGAGGGGTACCAGCCAGAGACCTTCGAAGGAGTGCCCAAGTGGTACCGGACAATTCTAGCTCTGGTACCTGTTTCACTCACAACGTTCCCAAGGGTCTCCCTCTGCCGGGCTTGGGTTCCTCTTACAAAGCTCACAATCCTCTCACCAAGAAGGCTTCCCTCAGCCGGGCTGGAGCTTTCTTTCAAAGTTCACAATCCACAAGGAAGGGTTTTGGGATTTCTAGTCTCAGAATGCACTGTCAGGATTTTACCCGCAACTTCTAAGTTCCCCAAACAGTATTTTCGGGCATTGGGAGCTGCAGGAGCTGAAAGGGGAGAATATTTTGAGGTCAGGGTCTCTTCTGCTGACCCTCAGAGACCTGAGTTTTCCTGACTGGCTCAGGGGAGGAATCTTGCTTTGGGTACTGTCAGGCAACCCCAGCTGCCCCTGGTCTTGCCTTCTGGAGGTACCGCTCCCTATCCACAGTACAGTCTCTCCTGGACTCACAGGGCCAATGTCAGGGTGGTTTTCTCCTCTTCCACAGTACAGTCTCTCATGGACTCACAGGCTCAATGGCAGGGCAGCTTTCCCCTCCTCTGGGTTTCCCAGGGTCTCTGCAGCTCTTCTGGTCCACTTCTGGCTTTGTGCACCTTCCAGCATTCCCAAATCGCTCAAAGTGTGCTCTCCTGCTCTGCCTTTTATACTTCCTGGGAGCAGTAATTGGATCCAGTAATTGGATCCAGGTGTGTGTGGTTGGAAGGGAATGCCTGACCCTGCCTGTCCTCGTTGGCAGGACAACATGGCGGTTGTCCATAGGAGTTAATGGCACAGGGATTCCTATGGGTAATCTGTATTCCTCCTTGTTGCTTCCTACTCTTTGCAGTATTTGAAGGCCAGAGCGAGTGAAGGGGATTCTGTGAAATGTAATGAGTTGCAGATTTTGGGAGAAAATTGGCTGAGTATTTAAAAAAGGTTTATCAACAAAAGAACAGGGATTATGGGGTTTGTAGTGTTCAACTGAAGCAAAGGGAAGGTTATTGTAAAAAAGGGGGGAACAGATGGGTTATTGTGGATAAATGTGTTTTCTCCTGCCTTTTTTAAAGGGAAGTACTGGGGTAGGATGGGACTGTGGTGGCAATATCCCATAAAGACAGAGGCATTGTCGGGTAGAGGTATATTACAGAAAAGGGGATACCACGTCTCGCCCAAGGGCGTTCCTTACATGGTCCCCAAGGGCCCCTTGCCCAGGTGATCCTCCCTTGCTTGTCCACCCCCAGGGTCGGGATCCAAGCAAGATGGCCTTCCCCTGGTCACCTGAACAAAGGAGTCCCCGGTGTCTACCAGTGAGAACACCCACAGGTATTTCACATACCCTTTCCCTAAAAGACTGGCTTTCCGCCCAAGGAACATTAGCTGAAGGTTTGGATGGATGTGATTGTGTAGAAGATTTTTCCAGTAATTTAAAGGCGATATCTAGCAAGGTGACCAATTTTTCTACAATTGAAACATGAATGGTTTGAGGTGGAATTAGTCTTTTTCCCTTGGATTTCCCAAAATAGAAGTTACTTTCTGGGCGTTGGCATATAACATCTCTTCCTCAGGGAAGTCAGAGTTGATCTTGTCACCTTGCTTCACTAGGGATTCGAAAGAGGGTTCTAACCCTTCTACTAATGATTTTTCTCTTTCTTTTTCCTGATCCTCCATCAACTCCTCCCCTTGATTTACCAGACAGAACTCTATACTATGGTAACAGTCTCCACAGAAATAACATCATTCTAGACGGAGGGATCCAACATCCTCTAATGAAGTAGTAGAAGATACTTTTTTTGAAGTGGCTAAAATAATTTCTGATATGTTGTTATTCTCAGTATGTTGGTTTCTATGGTATCTGCTCTTCTAGGTTTTCCAGATTTTCATCCCTGTTAACCCCCACAGTGTTTGAGACAGGTTCACTACTCATATGCCTAACATCTATTTTTGGCAAGTCCCTGAGAGATGTCTCTACGGAAACGTGTCCACGTTCTCTTGGCCTAGTGGGATAGACGTTCATCAGAACGTCTAGCTCCTGCCATGATGATTCCAGGACATTAGAAGAAAGGAGAGGAGGTGTGGGTGGTGTCCCTTCCTCTGTTTAATCAGACACGCCAGGATATCTCTTTTGGTGAGGGTTGGTGAAAACCAATGTTTCGATATTTCTTTGGGGCCGGGTTACCTACATGCTTTCATGTACAAGGTTCCCTACTATCTCACCTTTAGTTATACATACGGAAGTGGAACAGAAGTTAAGTAGGACCAATCTCAGCTCATCTCCTCACGAAAGAATGGGTAATATTTGTACGTTTTTATTTCGATGGGGCACTATATAAATGGCTGATTTGATGGGGAATTGTATCTGTAAATCCAGAGTGATTAGTATTTTATCCCTCCCTGGTATCAGACAATTATGGGGACACAAAAATAACATTTATTTCCCTCCACCACTTTCCTTTCTGGAGGAATTGTGTCAGGGGTTAGGAGACGGAAAGTAATTCCCATTTTATAGATGGAGTGCATAAAGTTAGTCAATGAGCTGAGCCTTCCATAGAATTCACCCCATTGATCGAAAAAGGGGTTGAAGAAAATGGGCTTTCTTCTTGATAGAGAAAGCTGGATTCACCTATGGGAGATTGGCAGTCAGTGGACTTTTGCCTCAACCCCGGTGGTAAGGTATATGGTTTTAAGGGGTGTTGGTCTCTACTTTGGTGGGATCCCCAACTTGTCTCAGTTGAGTCAAATCCCCATTCTGACACCATATGTAAGGAAGGCATGGTATCAAAGTAAGACAGACACAAGTGATCACACTTCAGGTGTGTTTATTAAACTGTAAAATGGGTGAGATAAATGCCTAATCTAAACCCAAATATAAGATGGGAGCAAACTACAACAATCAAATCATTATTATACTGTCCTAGTGGAGTTCAGTAAAATCAAACGGGCCTGTACTAAAATAAAATATTGCCAATCCTTACTGCTATGTTACAAAAGACTGTGGGATAATGCTCACAAGAAAAGAAAGAAGTGTTCACAAAATGATAAGTCAGGATGTTATGACCGGGGTATCCCTTCCACACGTTTTTAGCATTGGACAAGGAGGCACTCTTGAGCACAGAACACTCCTGGTCTTCTCCGGCCAAGGTTTCAGTTCCTTCTCTCAATATCAGGGCCTTATGTGCCCAAGTCTCTTTTATGCAAGGTCTCTTGCTTCAGAGTGCCTGATATGCCATTAAAAACTAAACAAAATTTCTTCCTGCTGATCTTCACGTCGGGTGATTACTCTTCACCTTTGGATCCCCCTCACCCGGGCTCCGGTCCTTCTCTCAGTCGTTAGTCTCCGTCAGTTGGGCTCAGACCAACCAACCACTATGGACATCCCTCAGTCGGGTTCACACTTGTCGTCAAAATGTTCACATTTGCCAATTATTAACACAGTTCAAAGAAAGCTGTTTTAAACCCCTTTGGTTCTTCCCTTACCCAAGTCCAGGTCTCAGCCCTCAGTCAGGCTTTTTCTTAAAGGCATGGTCTAGTAAAAATGTTTATTGTCCCAACGGGTCGGCCATGTTTTTTTAAGCCTAAGTGGCTCGATTTTAGAAAACTTTCCTATGGACCTTACCCGAGTTTTCGTCCATTAAACGCACGTGAAAACAAGCACCAGGGAGCCGCCATTTTCTGATAATCCTATCTTTTCCCCGATCACCCTGGCTGACCTGCTTTTGCGGCACTAAATCAATTCCCCCGCCCCTGAGCCTGACATTATCAAAACATTCATATTCCCCGCCTCTCCCCGTGACGTTACTGTGCTGCGTAGGCAAACGCGCCCAGTCGTCTTCTGCGCGACTCCACACAGAACCCGGAAACCAACACAGATCAACTCACAACACAGCGCGCCACAATTCGGAATATGAAACTGTACTTTACAATGAAACAGCAACACGGTACATTTGGTAAAATACATTTATTTGACATTAAATGTTTAGAGAATATTCAGCAATTGCCATATGAACTCCGGAAGCCATTTATTTTCTTTTACCTGTATCCGCAATAACTGTTCCGTTTCATCTTGAGTCACGCGGTGTTCCTTTATGGTACACATGGTGTTCATTTTCGTAAATAGAATCACTTTGGAAGCGCGGTGAACCGCAACGCTGTTCCATCAAATAGGCACAAGTCCAGCCTAAAGGTTGTTATGTTGCTTCTAGCCACTAGTACAGCGTAAGGGCATGTGGGCCCTTGGCGATCGTCCCATAATATGGTGATCGTGCTCCAGTTGTTGACACGAAGCTGCAGGTGTCTGCTGAAGAATCCATCCGCCGGTGTCTCAAACAGATGGCAGTGGCAGAAAGGGATCAAATACCTGTTATGAAAACAAAAAAATGATAATTAGTCTCGCTAGCCGAACTTCATTAATATTACTCATTTTATTTATCACGGCCGATCAGAAACTATTTGCTTGCAAAGGTAGTTCAATGGAGTATGTTTGTCTCTAAAATCAATGCGAAAAGTAACGAGATAAATCGAGGCCAACACACAATGATAAAGGACAGTCTACATGCGTGAGGAATGATATGATATATGATATGGCATTTGTAACGCACCTATACTCAAGTGTTACTAGGCGTGACGAGGCAGGTGGGGAACAAGGGCAGACAGACAACGATCCTACTAGGCCAGGTGTCTTTCTGATCGCGCATGGGGATGGGCTGTACAAGGTTAGTTGAATACAAATTAAATAATAGGGCCAGCTGGTGGCAAGTGCAAGGTAAATGCCGGGAGAAGGGGCTGAAGGATACAGAGACAGTCCCGTAGTGCAGGGAAAAGTGGCTGGGCCATGGAGCAAGATCGTTGAGACCAGTGGACCTGCATGCCCATGTGCCCACTATGAACAGTTTTACTTGCTTTTCCTAGCTCTTCATTCATTCATTTATTCATGCATCCATTCATTAAATCTTCATTCCGGTATAAAAGCGTGTAAAGATTTACTTACATTATATTTGAAATTTCCATTGTGTCTCTTCGTAATGCAGTCTGTAAAATGGACCGTGCTCTTAACAATGATTTTTCGTATACTGACCTAAAACTGAAACTAGGTCTAGTTTCTGAATTTTCTGCCTTATCGTCTCTTACTTTATTGCGCACTCCCTTCAAATGTAGTTATTTCGGCATGGTCCCTGTCTCAAGGTCAAATAACAATAGACCCTTATACTTCCAGTGCGACTTATGGGCCTCATCTGGGCGCTGTCCTTCGCATTCTTTATTTGCAACATCACGTAGTATAGGCATCTATGAGAACTTGAAGTTTAGAATCCGTCTATGTAGTGCGCCAAAATGTTCAAATGGGAACTGGCTTCTCTCCCAAATGCCACGGCCCGCTTGGCTGGCGCGTTCTAAGTGCCCCAATTTTGTCACCGTTGTCTGCAAGCTTTGCAGCCCAAATTGAGACATTTAATTATTGGCGGAAGGTCAGGGAAAGTATAAAGTACCACAGGAGTTGAGTTAAAAGTGAGATTTATTGTTTGTTTGTTTGTTTTATTATTTGCAATACGCAAGCCTCCCCTTCGTTAACAGTGCTCAGCATTTACATGAGATGAGACATGAGAAAAATATATACATACACATATGTGAGGTGAATAGAGAGAATTCAAAGATGACACCCAGCTTGTTCGCCACCCATGATGGTGAAGTTAGGGGTTAGGTTTACAGGTACAGTGTACAATAACATTTATTTACAAAAAGACAATCGTATTGCAATTATTTAAACTGGGATTTGTACTTCACAATCAGCTGTGCATCGGGTGGGCATGGCACAGTCGCAATGTTTGGTGGCAATGGATCACTGCTCTGTACAGAAACGTCCAAAATTCCATATCTGTGCTTCTCTAACACAGCAACAATAAGGCCTTTCACAAAGTCGAACTGCATTTCATCATAGACTGGTTTGATCACCCATTGCTTACTTCGTTTTGAAAACACCTTAGTATAGCGAGGCATCCTTACTTTACCCCTAGTCCTAGATTGTTCACGTCCGACATTGCTGTTATGGGCCAAGACCGCTAGTAGAGTGCGATGTTTCATGCCCCGAAAGCTAAAATGCAAGCGCTTTGGCCTGTACTTTAGGCACATATTGTGCAACACCTCCAAATCTCCTGTGTGACAGAATTCTGTCAGTCCTCTCAAATCTCTTGATAGAGTTTTGTCGAAAACAATCTTCTCAATGGCTTTGTGTGTCGGTGAAGATGGAATCAACCACTTCTTCTTCCGTGCCTCCTCTGGGGACAAAGGGCCATGTTCACATTGGTGGAAATGTTCATTTGCTGTCCAGCGGTGAACGTTGGTACAGTGGTGCATCAGTGACCGCCATTTTTCAAGTAGTATTTCCACTGACCCCTCACAAGTTTTTGAGCTCCACCAAAGATGGTTGGTGATAGAATGTGACCACTGCAAAATACTTTCAAAACTTTTTTTTTTCCTGCAGCCGAGATTTTCTTATTGATAGATTTAGCAAGATGCCATACGTCAAATTGATGTTTAATATGTGGGAACTGCTCTCTCATTGTCTTGGCAATTGAAACGTGTCTATCCGTGGCTATGAGGTCGATGTGCACCCCCCTCGATTGTAGATGTTCCACTGATTTTATTTCTCCATGGCCACTGAGGATGTACATTGTGTTACCTGCACGACCTCCGAACTCACAATTTTCTTACTATCCATGTCCTGAAAGTGGTAGGTGCAGTACTTGGCAGAAAATCCAGGGCTATCGCACTGTCCATCGCCGGCTAGCCTGAATCGTTTGCCTTCGAATGTACTTGCTAGAGACAATTGTTCAATTTTCCAAGCATCACTAATGGCCGGAAACAGATAATCACGTTGGTATGTGTAGTACAGCGCTTTAGAAATGAAATGGAGTCCCACAAACTGAAAGAAAGCCTCTAACTTTCTAAAACTGGAGCCACTAAAAAGTGATGCAGCTGCACACAGTAGATTGCCTGCTGGCATTTTCCCTAGCATTGGTTGTGCAGACCATGAGAACCTATGATTTAATCTACAGGCGGCATTTATTTTGACGTTATTGCCTTTTATTTGACGAGTCACATTAATCAATGGCTTCCCACATACATTCCCTCTAATGGAACGCACACATTTCAGCATACTTATAATTTCCATCAAACAACTGTCGAATACAATGTATTTGCTCTCTTTCATTAGACTGTCATCCTGCGTCAACGTTGTTTCGGCCTTTGACGTTGTGGAGATGTCAACACATTGGAAAGTAATATCGCTGCTATCAAGTTCTGATGCGTCTATGGATGCTGCGGCGGGTTCATTCTCTGTCATTTCAACATCTGCTACTTCAACATTGATGGGAGAACACAACAATGTCGACGTGTTTTGGTGGCAAATTTTTGGTGGGTGTGGTGGTCCGGTCGCACTGTAGCTATGGTCCAATGCAACCTTGCTGTAGTCTCCAAACACAGTTAATTCATGTTCTGGCCATTGGACATGAACATCTGGAGCCTGAACACGCCTCGCCTCAATTAGTTCCTCCATAGTGTACATGGTCTGGCAAGCCACATCTCTCATTCGCTTCACTGTCTGTGTGTGTATAGTTCTGACGCCCACGGGTAACTGGAGGAGAGATTGGAAAAGGGATGTTCAGTTTAAACACAAGATGGAGTGTAGTAGAATTGACTGGAAAAAAACATAAAATAGTCCCCACCACAAAAAATTGTTTAAAGTTATTAACTGTTTGTAACTAACCTTTTTTTTGTTTTTTTTTCTTTGCAACTTTTTTGACTCGACCTTGAACATCTGCACGCTGTAGCTCCGATTCGTTTCCGCATGTCCTCCCTTCCTCTTGCGCTGCAAGGACTATATTTTCTGTATCCGCATAGACAGCACGGAATGAGGCTCCATCGTCTCCCTGAAACATAGTACTTTCATTACTATGTATCAAAATATTGTTAGCATAAAACGCACGTGAGGACGAACACACAGGTACATCTCAATAGCCAAATACGATTTAAACATTGTGTGCAACAATCAAAGGACAAGTATTCGACCAGTGATGATCTATTTCGATGGAACTGTCAGTATCCATACCTCTGGCTCTGCATGGACTGCCATGAATGGTTGTATTGGAGAGGAGGCATCCGCATCTCCCTGAAACACAGTACTTGCATTAGTATGCTTTTCAATATTGGAAACACAACACACACTTGGGGTCGACGGCACAGGTACATATAAAGAGATAACCGCAAATGATGCATTGTCCCAAAGAATGAAGGAAAATCCAAATATGATCACATTTCATCGACTTATTTCAACGATTCCTTTACATCTGCATCATCTAAATGAGATGTTGTGATTGTGGTGGAAGCTCTGTCGTCTCCCTGAAACACAGCACTTGGATTAGTATGGTTTTCAATATTGGAAACATAACACACACTTGTGGTCGAACGCACAGGTACATATAAGGAGATAACCGCAAATGATGCATTGTCCAAAAGAATCAAGGAAAATCCAAATATGATCACATTTCATCGACTTATTTCAACGATTCCTTTACATCTGCATCATCTAAATGAGATGTTTTGATTGTGGTGGAAGCTCCGTCGTCTCCCTGAAACACAGCACTTTCGTTAATAGGGAAGAAAGTATAGCAAATGGAATCACGTTATACGATCACGCATGTTGGAGCTGTCATTATCCATACCTCGTGCTGCTGAAGAATATCTATGGATGTTGCAAATGTAGTGCGCACTTCCGAAAGCTGTTGCGCCGATTCGTATACTTGAATGTCAGGCTCTGCATCAAGTGCAGGGGTTGACGCTCCATCAACTGCCTGAAACATAGTACTTGCATTAGTGAGGATTACAATTGCGAAAACATAAAATACACCTGGGGTCGACAGCACAGGTACATATCAACGGCTAACCACGAATGAAACATTGTGTAGAACAATCAAACAACAAGAATTCCAGCTCTGATGATGACGCTTGATGGAGCTGTCAGTATCCATACCTCCTGCTGGTGAGGAACATCTAGAAACGTTGTAGATGTGGTGGACGCTTCAGCATCTCCCTGAAAGACAGTACTTGCATTAGTATGGATAACACTAATTATAACTGAAAACAAACACCAGTGGACGATAACTAAGGTGTATATTAATTGGAAAGCAGTAACCAAACATTCTGTAAAATAATTACACAATAGAATAAAACTATTACTTGACATGCATAAAACAAGTCTGGAGCGGATTAGCCTAGTAAGATTACCTGATACGCGCTAGAAGTGGTTGATAACTGCGACCACGTCAAGGATGTAGAATGTTCTTGCTTCAGATTCAAGGGATAGTCAAGAAGTTGTAAAGGTCAATTAATGATTGATAATGAAATGCCAATATTAAAAATAGCCATGTAAGCCGACAGAATACTTGAAAAATGCTCAATACAGCACAGTTCCCTCTCCCCATATATATATACATTGCGTTTGTGGGTTATGAAATCGAAAAAGAATATATTGATAAATGTCATTATTCAAAAAAGTATACACTCATATCAATATCGAAATTATTACAAGGGATAGAACACCTACAATATCTATTAATCCATTCGGCTACATTCTACCGCAAGGCCTAAAGCTAAATCCGGACACTTGACTCACCGGTGGCGGAATGTGGACCAATAGAGTGGGAATAGCGTTTTCGCGCAATTTCCATGTCGTTCGCCGTTTATTCTTCTTTGTTACCCAAGAAGTTGTGTACATGTCCAAGGAAAAGTGCCGGCTGCAGATGCGGTATCGATCACCCCTCTTGTCCTCTAAGACTTGTTGGACTCTACTTTCCAGCTCATCCAGTCCATATCCGCAATGTCTGACCCATTCTCTTATTCGATCAACAGTTTTCGGGAATACATGCATTGTAGTTCCTTCAGATTTCGCATGGGTCTTCGAAGGGCAACCGCTAATCGAACAGGCAGGTATTGTTGATGAATCTGAAAAGTAAATATTGACATTATTATACAATCTTCAAGAGTAAAGATTTGATACAAAAGTAAATGAATCATACAATGATCAATGCAAGGTTTGTTTTGGTCGCAGGAACTATACCAGTTCATTATGTGCTGCTTAGTATTTGCATAAGTTGCAGAAATGTATAATTGATGTGACTGAAATCGGAACATGTGACTCATCCCTTGGATGTTCTGTCTTGCACGAGAAGGAAACATGCTAACATTATTGACTGGACCCCCGAAGGATGAAATTCAATCACAATAGTCACAGATGAAAATAAATAGATCTATTGATAGCATAGCAATGGAAACGGAAGTCAATACCAATGAGACCAATGAACATAGCACTATTTTGTACTCTACTGGAAAATAGATAGAAATTTAAAAATCTGCGAAATATAACCAGGATACATGGCCTTACCTTGACCAACAAACAGTTGGGTTCAGCAAGCAGAGCAGTATGTTGCGGGAGAATAGGTGGATGGCCACAGGTAGCGCACTGATGGGTATGCTCGAAGCGGTCGGTCACAGAGTTCACGGATAGCACGACGACAAGCAGATTAGCATAGATCTCAGTGGTTCCCAGGTAGCACGTTCAAGAGTTGACTTGCAAAGCACAAAGATGTTCTAATGAGACATATCAGTGGTTTTTAAAGTATTAGAAACTGGGGTGTGTTTGTGAATGAATGTCGTATGTATGTCGTGGTATTAGGGGGGCGGCCTGCCTCAGGGGAGGCCTGCCTGGAGACACGGGGTCTGAGGAGGCCATGTGACCGATGGCCCCTTGGCGTGGGACACCTTTTGAAGTGTACATGCAGTTTGGCACCTTGGCCTTTCGCGCCCCGGACAGCCCCCCATGCCAGCGCTCATCCCCGGGTGTGAACCGCCTTTGATAGAGGGGGGTGGGATGGATGGCCCTGGGGCGTGCAGATAAGGCACAGGAAGACTGCTGAATGGAGACACACTTATGTGGATTGCAGGGGGGTGGCCTGCCTCAGGGGAGGCCTGCCTGGAGACACGGGGTCTGAGGAGGCCATGTGACCGATGGCCCCTTGGCGTGGGACACCTTTTGAAGTGTACATGCAGTTTGGCACCTTGGCCTTTCGCGCCCCGGACAGCCCCCCATGCCAGCGCTCATCCCCGGGTGTGAACCGCCTTTGATAGAGGGGGGTGGGATGGATGGCCCTGGGGCGTGCAGATAAGGCACAGGAAGACTGCTGAATGGAGACACACTTATGTGGATTGCAGGGGGGTGACCTGCCTCAGGGGAGGCCTGCCTGGAGACACGGGGTCTGAGGAGGCCATGTGACCGATGGCCCCTTGGCGTGGGACACCTTTTGAAGTGTACATGCAGTTTGGCACCTTGGCCTTTCGCGCCCGTCACAGCCCCCCATGCCAGCGCGCATCCACCGGCGCGAACCGCCTTTATATCAATATAAAGTATATCGCCTTTATATCAATGATAGTATATCGTTGCTTATCAATAACAAATGCCACATACCGGAGATTCTTGTGAGCACAGACCCACACTTCAACCGGTGTATTATAGTGGCCAAGACCCTAGGGCCTGTATAATCCAATGGTAATTGTTAGTAAAGATATATGTGTGACTTTTATAGAGACATAACCTACTGAAAGACTTTGAACAAGTGTGATTTAGTGCATGCATTATCGAGAATATGTTATGTTAGCTTAGATAGATAGTGACCACCCTGCACAGGTGTCTGACGTCCATCCTTGAATGGAGACACACTTGATTCATTTAAAAAATCGAGACAAACGTTGTTAAAATATATGTGGTGTTTTATTTTGTATCTTATTTTCATGACACAAAAATAGAAGACTTTAAAGATTATACAGGTCAGGTTGCAGCACAGCGAGAGAAAATCCCCTGTACTGACCACTGTCACTCGGGAACGTTTCTCTAATGGCACGAACGGCACAGGCGGGTATCACTCTTCGAACGCGGTGTCCAAGCCTCCCGTGAAGCCACCATGTAAAGGAACAATAGGGCACCAGCCTGTACCACCTGTGAAAAGGAATGAAACAAACTGTTTTTAAATGACCCAGATAAGTTTAATAAACGTTTGTTGTCAATGACAATTCTTGTAACTAATGGCATTTTACACGGACAAATGCTATCTAGACAATGCACACTATTGAATGACTTACATGCGTTACAATGATATGTAGATGTAATTTTGGATATAGTAGAAGAACATGAAATAGGAGTGGCATGACAAGCAGAGTATACTTACTCGTTACTCGGATTACGAGGACGAACAGTTGCTCGAAGTTCGTGCATAAGCACTATCATTATTCTCAACACGGCCTGTGTGAGGCAGGCTGCCCTGAAGTCTGCCAGCTCGGTGATGCATTGCGGTCGTGGCTCGCCTTCCGAAATGTAGGCCAGGCATCCCGAGTTTTCTCGGCAGCAGCAGTTCTCGTCCTCAGTTGGCATTAGCTCGCACCGATTGCATGTGCACCAGGTGGAGACGCCGTCCATTCGACTAGGCCCAGGCTCTTCATCTGTTGATTCGTCCTGCCAACTGCCGTCTGAATCCCCATCGTTTTCGCGTGCTTCCCTTTCCAGTAGTTCCTCCTCGGTATACTCGGGCTCGTACATGTAGGGCATTATTGTAGCCATTGTGTGTTAAACAAACTAAAATAATTTATAGCGGTGGTACTGATATCTGTTCACACGGGCTACAAGTGGTGAAGGTAGCTGACCAGAGCACTGAAACGAGTCACAGAATACTCAAAGTAACACAGAGAGAGGAATGGAATCGAAAATCGGCTGCTGTGTGTTGTGAAACGGTCTGTTTATACTTATTGCGGAGAGAGGCGTCCTGCCATTTCCATGGCGACACGTCATTAGCTGAAGCGCAGCGAATGTTGACACGAGACGTGCTTTGGCGTTGGGAAATGGGCGGTACGAGTCTGCTGATGACAGGCTCAGGGGCGGGGGAATTGATTTAGTGCCGCAAAAGCAGGTCCGCCAGGGCGATCGGGGAAAAGATAGGATTATCAGAAAATGGCAGCTCCCTGGTGCTTGTTTTCGCGTGCGTTTAATGGACGAAAACTCGGGTAAGGTCCATAGGAAAGTTTTCTAAAATCGAGCCACTTAGGCTTAAAAAAACATGGCCGACCCGTTGGGACAATAAAAATTTTTACTAGACCATGCCTTAAAGCCCCCAGTCAGGCTTCACACAATTCTATCATCACAATGAATTTGCAGGAATCTCTCAGGCCGGTTCTCATTTGCCCCAGTAACACAGTTCACTTTGTTTCCACAATGTGTCATAGACTTTCGACTATACAAGGGGTTTGGCTTGACCCTCGTATGACCACTTTGATACCTCCCACCATCCTCCCCTAAATGCTCTCGGTACTTGTAGTTTCCACAATATTAGTTCAATACACTCTCTTTGTTCAGGATGGGGGTACGAGCCAGAGACCTTCAAATGAGGGCCCACGTGGCGCTAGACCACTCTAGCTCTGGTACCTCTTTTACTCACAATGTTCCCATGGGTCTGCCTCTTCCGGGCTTGGACTTCTCTTACAAAGCTCACAATCTTCTCATTAAGAAGGCTTCCTTAAGCCAGGCTCGAGCCTCCGTTTTAAAAGTTCACAATCCACAAAAAAGTGTTTTGGGACTTCTAGTCCCAGAATGCACTGTCAGGATTTTGCTCCCACTTCTCAGATCCCTAAAATGGCATTTTCGGGTATTGGGAGCTGCAGGAGCTAAAAGGGGATACTGTTCTGGGGCAGGGTCTCTTCTGCTGACCCTCAGAGACCTAAGTTCGCCTGACTTTCGGTGATAATAGTGACTGAAAACCTAAAAACTCAGCAAACATTGTGTTAGCGTCGGCCGCTGGCGCTATTAGCGCTGCAGGAGATGCGTCACTGCCAGAATGGGAAACAAAGCGGCAGCCTCTTTGGAAATCACAATCCACCTAAAATCAGAGCCTCCCGGAAGCCATCCACTCCAACAAATTCCAGAAAATGTCCCAAGACATGTGAGGGGCAAGTGTGCCTTGGATAGGCTGTGCAAGCCTAAGTTCACAGACTCTGAACTCACAATACTCACAATACCGGCGGAGGAGGCGATTTCCCACCAGGATGAACTCTAAGGACCCCAACAGAAAAAGACGGGCTCACAGCGGCACAACCGCATCTTGGCAGACATCAGCGAGAAGGTCACTACAGAGGGCCACGTCCCCAGGGATGGTGAGGACTGCCCCAAGTGATTTAACAATCAATGGGTCTATGTCTGGGGCCTCCTGGCACATTACAGGAGTGAGAGCATGGCGACCGGAGAGGGGCCCCCATCACAACCACCGGAGCTGGCACCATGGGAGGAGCAGTGCACCACCCTCGTCTACATTGCACCCCCATGGCACCCCCCTTGCAAATTGCATTGTGAATAGGCCACCACTCCATCCCCAGTGTGAATGCCTGACAACCGGGCACTGTGAGTGGATGCAGTGCGTGGGAGCAACCACAGCCACCCATGACAGCACCCGTCTACCAGTGCACCAATGCGACCCCTGTGATCCAGAGTTGGGAGTAGGGAAGCCAATGGACACATGCAAGCACCATGCCACACACATCTATGGTTGGGGCACAGCATCATCAGGTAGGCGTGTGTTGTAACAACTCCCCTCACTGACTTTGGCATGCCAGCTGTGCATGTGCATCATATGCATGAAATGGCTAGGCCAACAATTCCAAACTGTGTCCCCCCTCACGTAATATGTCCCAGTAATACCAACACTGTGAAAACAAAACAGGTCAGGCCCAAGCATGAGTGGAACTGTCCTGTACAACCCCCCCTGTAAGCACTGACCTGCATGCAAATAATTTGAGGTGCTCTGTCCTCATGCCATACCCTATGTCCCCTACAGGCATGGAGGCATCTTCCGAGAGCAACGTGGATGACAAGGAGGCAGGCCCATACCAATGTGTGCCAGACACACCTCTACCAGCACCACCACCCTGCGAAGGGCCCGGCAGAACATGCCAAGGCAGAGGACCCCCCAAACCACTGCAGCAGTGTCACACCACCTCGGCGCACACAAGCCACCAGGGGTTAACCACCTCAGCACACACAAGCCACCAGGGCCACCTCACAGAACCCGTCCCAAGCCACTGGGCTCACAGGATGTGGAAGTTGCCACGAGTGCAACCACCCCAGAGTAGTGTGCCTCATCTGGTGAAGAGCAGCATGCTGTATCTTTCTTAACACCAACACACAGTGCAGTGCAGCAAATGGTCACATCCAAAGGGACCCCTGAGCATGCGGAGACTCACAGCCAAAGTCCACATGTCTGTACATGCCGCCGTCATGCACACACACCAGTGGATGATGAGGACACACCCTCATATGGGTCATTTCTTGGCAGCCCCTTCATCCACGGCAGCCCCACCAGACAGCCCAGTACCTCCAGTGACAGTTGCCCCACAACACTGCGAGCCCTGTCCGGCACAGCAGCCCTGCATGTCAAACAGGAAGATGTCCCGTCAACGCTGTCATGGCATGCCTGGATGTGATAGAGGCATGCCAGATGAGGATCGAGGGCAAGGCCAGTGAACACATATGCCACATCAAGGCCATCAGCAGTGCAATTAGGGGGCGGCGAAGACCATGGTGCAAGACAATGCATGCACGCATAAGGTCATAGAGGCATGTACTGCGGCCCTCACAGGGTTTGGCCAGCAAGTCTGTGAATTGTGCGTGGGGCAATCTGCACATGCAAAACAGATGCGTGAGGCAAACAATCTCCTCTGCCAGCAGCTGCAGTTGGCTGCATCAGTGACATCCACCTAAACCACCCGCATGGAGGGCTCCCTACAGGGGTTACCCTGGCGTAGGTCACTGTGTCATTTGCAATGCACTCACCTGAAGGCAGTGCATGTGGGAAGCATCAACGTCCATGTTAGATGAACAATGCACTGTTGGCCTGAGGGCCGGGCACATGGACCCATTTGGGGGTATGTGTACTGGGGAGTTGGTGGGAGGAGGTTTGTATGTGTGCTAGGAAGTTGGTCGGGGTAGGGGACATGTATACTGGGGAGTTGGTGGGGGGGCGGTATGTGTGCTGGGAAGTTGGTAGGTGAGGGGGTTAGTTGCACTTTAATTAAAGCCCATACAAACATGCCATAAAGCAAGGACATCCATGATTATGTACAAGTGTTATGTTTTTTACAAGTGCTGTGCGTGCCATGTGCCCATTTACCATGTTAGAAACAATTGTCAATCAACGCCTGTCTGGCCAACCTCCCCTCCCTCACACCATCCCTGTGTCCAATAGCACTGACAACAGGCACAAGGACATCGTCACTCACATCCCCTGCTCTGTAATGTGTCCCTTGTAGCTCAATTTATACCTGCAATGCTCCCTGGGTGTGATTGGCACAGTGGTGCGTCCATACCCTCTGGATGATGCTCCCGTCATGACTGGCTGTTCAGGGCCAGTGGTGATTTGTATTTGGAATGTGGCTGTCTCAGTGGATGGTGGAGCTTTAGCTACATGGGAGCAGTTTTTGTTTTGTTTCCCATGTATGTAAATGTGCATTCATGGGTCAAGCTCTCAGGGATGTTCGTGTTCGGGTTTGATCCTGGTCATCTACAGTGGTTTAGAAGATGGTTTTGCATACCTCTCACTTTGCATTCCTGTGTGGTGCCCTGGGTGAGGTTACTCTTGTGTGTCAGGGTATAAAGCAGCACTGCAACACAGACAAGGTGCATTCTCGTTGTTGTGGTCCCATGTGTTATGGTGTTTTGAGAAGTGTGTGACCATCACCTTGTGTGGGTCCAGGTGTGATAGCCATGGGCAGGTGACCTTGTGGGCCACATGTATATGGTACTGGTGCTGTGATGCTGCTGGCTGGTACTGGCTGTGGCTCCTGGTGGCATGCGAGGCTTCTTGTGGGTCTGCCCCCATCATTTGTTGTACTTTGCCATGCATTTCAGGAAGGGTTTGTACTCACCCACTATCCATATGCATTGTCCTCTGTGCCTCTTCATGTAGGCTGGCAGTGTGCTGTTGTGCAGCACCAAAGAGTCGTGTGTGGATCCAGGGTAGCGAGCACAGCAGTGTCTGATGCTCAGGTCTGGGCTAGAGGTCATCTGTATGTTCAATGAATGGAAATGTTTCCTATTACGGTATGCTGCCTCATGGTCCCGGGCTGCAACTAGTGCAACATGTGTGCAGTCTAGGGCTGCTATCACTTTGGGCACTTTGGAAATCGCATAGAACTGTGAAAAGTTAATTCACCTGTGCCTGGTGGGCAATGCCATGTGTTCCAGCACCTGGCTCAGGACTGCACTAAATGTGGACTGGGCCATGCCATGCATCATTGCAACTGTGTGCTGGAAGCTGCCCTTCCCAAGGTATTGCAGGACTGACACCAGCTTCATGAGAGGGGGTACAGTGGTGCTGATGGCAATCCTGCTACCAATGTCAGCTTGAATTGTGTCCAGCAACTGGTTGATGGTAGCCCTGGCCAGCATGTATTTGGCTACCAACTGACCATCAGTCAGGCCCAGGGTGATGGCCTGACCCTGTGAATGGGTGCCCGCCTTGCTGGTGCTGGTCTCTGTTACGTTCCGCCCTGCGTCCCGCTACGCGGTGACGCAGGGCGTCCTAAATAAAAGCCCCGCCCCCGCGTTCGGGAGGCAGTTCCGGGGCAGACCTATAACCAGCGTGGGTGTTTGATTCCTTCGGCTCCCGCTGGAGCTGCGCCACAGGCCGCGCGGCCTATTAGCATTGTGGCAGCCCCCGCGCGCAGGCCGCGGGCCGACAACACAACAATGGCGACGAGGCAAGACGAACTCCAAGACAGGCTCGGTGCTGTGAAGGCACCATAACGCCACACAGCCATCGCTAAATTTTTGGACACCCGGTGGGGGTGCCATCACACACGTGACCCCCCCACCCCAAAAAAAAAAAAAAAAAAAATGTTTTTTTTTTTCTCCTTCATCAATTCATGCTCTCTGCCACTAAGACCATAGTTCTTCCCTCCGGAAACGGGAGAACCAGGTGGCATCGGACATCCAACACGGGAGAGCAGCATCACAGTGTGTGGGGAGCGCCAGGCCCTGAGTTGTAACACGGCGCCTGGGTACGGCGGCACCTCCAAGGTAGGCCCAACGTTGCAGCATTGGTGGCCGTCGGAGGTACCTACGACACACGGATCAGGTCCACGCCAACATGGCGGCCGGCACATCCACGCCTGGGCCCTCCACGCCGTCCAGAATTGCGGCAAACCTGTCCATGACGCCACCTCCACCTCGAACACAAGGCACTTCGTCGACACTGGTCCAGCCGTTTGACCCATTCACGGATCCGTCGTCATGCGGACCCAGATGGCAGCTGTGGATCCAGAAGTTCGAGATGGCGATGGAGTGCAAAGAGATCACAGCGCCCAGGAAACTGAAGGCACACCTACTACTCAGCGTGGGTGACGAGGTATTGCGCATTTTCAATTCCCTGAACGTTGATGATGGCCAGGATGGGTACCGAAGCGCGAAAGATGCCCTCACCGATCACTTCCTCCCTCAACTAAACCCAGACTATGAGACGTTTCTTTTCTGCACCACCTTACAGGCAGCGGAGGAAACCCTTGATGCGTACCACACCCGCCTGAGAAAGTTAGCCATGTCCTGTGAATTCACGAACGTGGAGAGGGAGATCAGGAGGCAGATCATCAACGGGATTCATTCGGAAAAATTGAGGCGCCTGATACTTAGCGAGAAGGGTATCCCCCTACAGCGGATCCTTGAACTAGGACGTCAGAGGGAACTGGCACATACCAGAGCGGCCAACATGGAGGCCACGCTACACAGGCTGCAACCTGCTCTCAACACGGCTATGGTAGCCCGCATCACCAACAAACAATCCTCGAGAGACGACAACAGTGGCGGATACGGCCAAAACAGGTGGCAACCGCGCATTCCGGGACCCACAGAGTGTGGCTGGTGCGGTGGCCCACGACATGGCCGTCGCAACTGTCCTGCTCAAGGCACCACATGTGGAGCATGTGGCCGGAAGGACCATTACGCGAAGGTATGCCGATCAACGGACATCCCCATACAGCCCCTGCAGAACCAGCCGGAGAAGGTCGCGACCAAGAAAAAGAAGCAAGCCAGTGCCAGAAGGGTCGCAGTGGCCAGCTCTTCCACGGAGGAGGAAGGGGATGACGTCTCAGCGATGCTGCAGGCCCCCTCCAAGGACACAGACAGGAAAGGAAGGAAGGTATACCTGGTGTCTGCCCTATGCCAGGACCGAGGACCTCGAAGAAAAGCCGCCCGAAGGCGCAAATGCATGGTCACCATCCAAAACCAGTGCATTCTCATGACCATCGACACAGGCGCTTCGGTGAACGTCATGCCTGAAAGCATCTTCCTGACTCTAAGTCCTCCACCAGAGCTGAAAAGCACCGACACTCTGTTGTATGCATACGGCTGTCGAAAGCCCCTGCCGGTAATTGGCAGGTTCCGCACTACGCTGGAACACGGAAAAAACAGACTATGGTCCAAAGTCTATGTTGTGAAGGCAGGTGTTGAGAGCCTCCTGAGTGGGGACGCAGCGGAGGATTTGGGAGTGGTCCAATTGATCTGCCATGTCAACGAAGAAAAGGAAGTGGAGCAGATGCTGAACCAATACCCTGACTTGCAAGAGGGCATAGGCTGTCTAAGAGGCAAAACCATCAAACTTCATATTGATGAGACAGTGCAGCCGAAAGCCGTCCGGCACCGGAGAACGCCTTTCCACATGAGAGAACAAGTGGAGCAGGAACTCAAGGCACTGGAAGAAGCGGGTATCATTGAGGAGGTCACAGGGCCCACACCGTGGGTCTCTCCAATGGTGGTAACACGGAAGCCTAAGCAGCCTGGAAAGGTGCGGATCTGCATAGACATGCGCCTCCCCAACACTGCCATTAAAAGAGAACGCCACATAACCCCAACAATCGACGAGATTGTGGCTGACCTCACAGGGTCGAGCATATTTTCAAAGATTGATCTCAGGGCGGGGTATCATCAACTCAAACTCCACAGAGACTCTCGATACATAACAACGTTCTCTACGCATTTGGGGCTGCGGAGATACAAACGCCTAAGTTTCGGAATATCGTCTGCTGCGGAGGTGTTCCAGCAAACCATCCAGGAGGTCATCCGGGGCATCCCTGGTGTCCTCAACGTGAGCGATGATATTCTGATTCACGCCCCCGACAAAGAAACACATATCAAGAGGCTTCACGCCCTACTGGGCCGACTACAAGATGTTGGGCTCACAATACACCGGGAAAAGTGCGAGTTCCTCAAATCGGAGATCAATTTTTTCGGATACAAGTTTGGCAGCACAGGCATCTCCCCTGACCCGCAGAAGGTCGCAGACATCCAGGCGGCAAGTCCACCGATGACCCCCACAGAAGTGCGCAGTTTTTTAGGCATGGCCACCTACTGCGGGAGGTTCATCCGAAACCTGGCCACACTATCTGAGCCGCTGCGGGAATTCACCAAGGCCAACGTCAAGTGGGAGTGGGGGCAAACATGCCAGGACTCGTTTGAAAGCATCAAGGACTCCCTCTCCGCTGACACCAAGATGGCCTACTATAACACTGAACTGCCCACAGAACTGTTTGTGGATGCCAGCCCCGTGGGGCTCGGAGCCATCCTAATGCAAGTTACGAGGGAAGGGGAGAAGAGACCGATTGCATATGCATCGAGAGCCCTCACAGAGACCGAACAAAGGTACTCACACATCGAAAAGGAGGCCATCGCCGTGCTGTGGGGGTGCCGGCATTTTCACCTCTACCTATATGGGCGTCATTTCACGACGATCACGGACCACAAGCCCCTACTACCCATTTTCATGGGAACATCAGCACACCCTCCGGCACGAATCACCAAGTGGTTGTTGCACCTCCAGCAATATGACTTTGATCTCGTCTACCAACCAGGCAGCGGAAACCCGGCGGATTTTCTCTCCAGGCATCCGCGAGAGGCCACTCAACAAGAGATCCAAGTAGCGGCAGAGACAGAGGAACACATATGCCAGGTGGTGCGCGCAATGAGGCCCAAGGCGGTGAGCATCGAGGAAATCGAGGCGGAAACGCACCAGGACCCGTGTTGTGACTTAGTGAAAGATGCCATCCTTTCCGGTGACTGGAAGACTTTCATGAGACACACACACAACAGAACAGCGGAAGCAAAAGGGTTTCTGTCCGGCATATTCACAGTGCGGCAAGACGTGTCAGTCACGGAAGGTGGACTGTTACTACGAGGAAACCGCATTGTGATCCCTCTCAAACTACAGAACAGGATAGTGGCCCTAGCGCATGAAGGACACCAAGGACTGGCAAGGACGAAAGCCCGCATTCGGCACCGAGTATGGTTTCCCCAGATCGAGGAGCGGGTCGAGACACTCGTTAGCACGTGCCTATCCTGTCAGATAACGGGGGCCCCGCCAGACCCGGAACCCATCATATCAGCAGAACGGGGCCGCTCTCGCTGGGAGGCCATCAGCATTGACTTTTGCAAGCTCCGAGAGGGCCTCCACCTGTTGGTGGCCGTCGATGATCACTCCCGATACCCGGAAGTTGAGGTAGTTGAGTCCACAGCAGATGAAGTGGTCATTCCGGCCCTAGAGAAAATGTTCGCAACCCACGGGCTACCCATCTCAATCAAAAGCGACAATGGGCCACCGTTTACGGGAGAGGACTTCAAAAAGTATCTGCAGGAACTCAATGTGAAATATCATCACATCACTCCAAGACACCCCCAGGCAAATGGGGACGTAGAACGATTTATGAGGACTATCAACAAGGTGCTCAGAGTGTCTAAGGCTAACGTCAGCCCCTGGAAGGTTGACCTCTTCCGATTCCTCCGAAATTACCGGGTCACGCCCCACAGCACAACCGGCGTACCGCCAGCGGACCTCATTTTCGGCACCGTCATCAGATCCTCGATCCCGCATCACCCAAGCAGAACCCCGGACACGGTGAACGAGGAACGCACAGAGAGAAGGAGAAGGGATGCCAACGAACACATGAGCGGCAAGCGGAGAGCGAGGCCGTTCCATCATCAAGTGGGTGACCAGGTCATCATGCTACGAAACCCCTCCAAGTCAAAACTTGACACCAGGTACGAGGAACTTCCATGGACCGTCAGCAACCGGCATGGAACCATGGTAACTGTGACACGAGGAAACCGCCAAGTGACGAGAAATGCGTCATGGTTCAAGGCCATACCCCGTACCCTGTGGACCGATAAGGAGGGCCCTCGGGAAGGCGAGGACACTCCTCCCAGTGAAGAAGAGCCGAAGGCCATCCCTGAGGAGAATGGAGCGGGGGATGGAAACTGGGAGCCGGGGGATGAACCCGGCCTCGAGGGCCCGAACAGCGAAGACGGAACAGAGCCTGAAGCAAGGGGGAATGACCCCCGCGAAGGGCGATACAGACTGAGAACAACGACGAGACCGCCAGCCAAGCTAAGTGACTATGTGTGGTAACTGGTGCCTTGGTGCCATGAACCCCAATGGCAGGGTGGCTGAGTGTTGAAGAATGAAAGCTTATGTTGGACTTCGCCGTTGTTTGGCAGTTAGAGTTATGTGTTTTGTTTTGTTTTATAATAAAGGAGGAATGTTACGTTCCGCCCTGCGTCCCGCTACGCGGTGACGCAGGGCGTCCTAAATAAAAGCCCCGCCCCCGCGTTCGGGAGGCAGTTCCGGGGCAGACCTATAACCAGCGTGGGTGTTTGATTCCTTCGGCTCCCGCTGGAGCTGCGCCACAGGCCGCGCGGCCTATTAGCATTGTGGCAGCCCCCGCGCGCAGGCCGCGGGCCGACAACACAACAGTCTCCTCCTCCTCCTTCTCCTCCTCAACCTCTCACTCCCGTGCTCCCTGTGCCCCGGGCTGGTTGTCAGGCCTCTGTAGCTCCAGGCGCAGCATGTAGAGGTCCATGTCAAGTCTCCCGGCTCCAAATGGCAACATGGTGATGAGTGGTGTGTTTGGGGCCTGGGTGAGTCTTTGTGTGCATTGTTTGCACCTGCATCTTTATTGCTCTCACCTCCCTGCTCATAATGGGAACATGGTGTTGGGTAGTGTGTTGGAGGCCTGGGTGGGTCTGTGTGTGCATTTTTATTGCACCTGTGCCTTATTGCTCTCACCCCCTGCTCCTAATGGCAACATGGTGTTTGTTAGTGTGTTTGGGCCATGGGTGGGTCTTGGTGTGCATTGTTTGCACCTGTGCCTTTATTTCCCTCACCTTCCTGCTCCTAATGGCAACATGGTGTTGGGTAGTGTGTTTGGGGCCTGAGTGGGTCTTTGTGTGCATTGTTTGCACCTGTGCCTTTATTGGTCTCACCTTCCTGCTCCTAATGGCAACATGGTGTTGGGTAGTGTGTTTGGGGCATGGGTGGGTCTTTTGTAGGCCTCTTGTGTGCATTGTTTGCACCTCTGGCTTTGTTACTCTCACCTGTGTTTTACCTCCAGCAGGTGGCCGGAGGTATTTCCAGTGCTATCAGTACCGGTTTTCCGGCACTAGTAGCGCCAATACGATACTCTACTTATGATAGGTATGTGATGTCGGCGCTATTACAGCTGGCGCTATTACAGCTGTCTGTAATAGCACCGGCTGGAATAGCGCTGGCTGGATTGCAGTCGTGATCCTGCGGAGCGGTCTTGGCAGGGCTACTACCATTACTGCCGGATTTAAGGGTTTTTGCCCAACTCGTGATGAGGCCCTTTATGTTTAACTATTTGTATGGCAGAGAACAAGGGTGGAACAGAACATTATTTCTGTCACCTTTATTCTTCTGTGCTGTACAAAGGCTCCAGTGTTTCAACCAGCATGGATTTTAATGTCAATGAAAATGCTCGTGATTCTTATAGAGTCCACCTGCTCTATGCATCATTAGTACCCGGCCGGGGGTGGGAGCCTCCCAGCCAATGAAGAGGCTCAGAACGGGGGAATTACCACATTGTAATCCCCTGATCCGAGCCTCTTCACGGCTGGCGGCCGCCATCTTCCCCCACCGGGGATTCCTCCATGTGGTGGTGGTGGCTGTAGCAAAGGGGGAGGGATGGCCATGTCTGATGTCATTTCTCCAAAGCAATCCAATGTTCCCAACCAAACGTTAGTCTTCTCCTGTCCTCTGTCAGATTGAAAATCTCTAAAATAACTGGGTGGGTCCTCTCGGAGGAGCAGCCCGGGTCTTTCATCATGTCTGTGGACTTCAGAGTCTCAAAAAGGCTGCTAAAAGTTGTAAAATGTTGTGGAAGGGCAACATTTCAACCTCAGCTGTTTGTAGTGTGGGCAGAAATTGGATTTAAAGATGCCCATGAAGCACAGACATCGACCTCGGACATGTCATCACGCCGCACAGGCGTGGTCAAGTGATAATGTTCGCGGACGTCCACAGCTGTGTCATGGCATTCGCAAAACATTAGTGCACCCGGGTGACAACACGGTTGTGCACATCGATGCCCTAGGCCACAGGTTGATGTTCTCAAACTAATTAAAAGTGTGTCACTTGGTTGTGGACATGTCCATTGATCACGAATGTCAACCCTGAAGGTGACGTCACTGGTGCATGCTATCGACACTGCAGACTAATAAGAAATGCATCCATCGCTCCACAGACATGGAGGTCAGTTCACGAACGTCGGGCATCCATGTGACATCACTGTATTGTGATGTTGCGCACAAGATCATCTGGTTCACAGATTTCAAATTGGTGTTTTAATATTTAAAAATATTAACATTTATATACTGTAGGATGAGGAGGCAGAATCACTGTGCAAAACATAAATAAGGGAATTTGGGGGTTGTCATATGTTCGTGATTGGGTGTGTTAGGCATACACATATCATCAAAGCATTGATCACTAATATTTTCTGGAAATGATTGCGGTGATTGTTGGGGAAAAGGATCACAACTGTAGGTAGGGCAATGAAAGTCAATATTTCTGATCACATGATTTTTATCATATGTATAGTTTTCAGCAATGTTATGTTTCATTTGCCTTGTATGCATACATAATTGGTTCATTTGATATTTTATATTCTGCAATCTAGCCTCAAAATATTATTTTTTTCTCCTCATGATTTTGCTTGGGTTGTTCTTCTTGTTCTTGTTCTAGATTGTGAAGTAGAAAATATATATAATACATTGAGTGAAATAGTGTATACAAAAGAAGCAGAATTGTATTATTTTCTAGAAATATAAAAACATTTGCATTAGTAGGTTCTTCTGGTTCATTCATACGTTCTTTGGGAAAGTATAATTCTAACCATTCCAGAGTGCTTGCCATTCTATTACATTATTCAATATCTATATTTACTTTTTTACTTTTATTTGCTGATAAGAATGCTCAGCTGGTTTAGTGCTTGCTGCTGTGATCTATGTTTGAACTGCAGGTCACAGGTTTGCAGATGAGGGGCCAACTCTGACCCTCATGCACCCCGCACGACTCTCCAAATGTAGACAGTGAAACAATAGATGTGCATCGCTCTTAGGCCCATCACCACAATCATCGATGTATCGCAGGTGTGAAAAGTGATATTCTTTTAGACAACCATTTAGACCATACCCAATTGATGATTTGCGCAACATGGAACTGACATCAATTGATCAGTTTGACTGACTAGGAAATCAGAAACCAATGACATCATCACTGACATCATGGCGTAGCCGCGCTTATACATGAAGTACACATTCATCCATTCATGAATCTACACAGAGCTGCACTGGTTTACTGCATATAGGCGTGAAGCACATGCTCATGACCCACCTAGGCAGAGGACAAACACCATACATATCTCTATATTCATATCTTTTGTCAAAGCTGAAACCTCAAGATGCAAAGAATTCATATGTCTATCTTGCACAGGCTTGACTTCTACTAACATGGAGAAGCGGTAAGGAATACTATAGAAGTTATAGACCTCTGAAACAAATAAGAAAGGAAGACAGAATTTGACTGCACAGACAAGCTGACATGATCGCCGCAGCTCGAGGCAAGCAGAAACAGGCCCCGAGCCAAGGTGGAAGCAGGGAAATTCCAGCTACCGAGATAGTGGCCCACCTGCAGAAATTCAGGCTATAATCCTCATAATTACAGATGGGAGGACTTAATTTTGTGGTCTCAACACACTTGACCAGAAGGAGACAACTGTTCCCAGAGGAGCAGAGAGAAGAAGATATAGGGCCTCATTACACGGTAGGCGGTGAGCCATGGCGCTATTAGCGCCATGGCTCATGCCGGTAAAATACCAGCACCGCCTTGGCGGAAAGGGGATTTACCGCCCCATTCCAAGGTTGGAGGGGCGGTAAATCCCCCTTCCACCATTGCCCTTCCCCATTCCCATTTCTGCCCCATAGGGCTCTATGGGAATGAGGAAGGCGCTAATTACGGCACCGCAATTTTGCGGTGCCGTAATTAGCTCCGAGGTCCCTTAGCGGGTTGGATTTTAACGCCTGCAAAAAGCAGGCGTTAAATCCCCCAGCCCGCTAAGGGACCTCGTAGTAAGGCGGTAAGGATTTACCGGTACCGGTATTTTACCGGTACCGGTAAATCCTTACCGCCATCCGTGTAATGAGGCCCATAGTGTTGCCCATGTTTCGTTAACTGACTGCACTCTCAGAGGCTTGGATGATCGGAGAATAGCAACATTAGGGAATGCTTCACACCTCCATTTTCTTTCTCATTACCTTGAACAGTCATATTCAGACTGAGAAGTGTCTAGGGTCCCAGGGACACATTCTGCCCAATCCAAATTCACCTTTCATGTGGTGATATCATTTGTTGCAAGGTACAATGGTCTTTTCGTGACCCTGCAACATTGTAGACGGGTGATAGTAGAGGTGATATTAGGAGGAGCTCTGGGTGCTAACTAATTGCAAAACTAACCTATACATTCTTTATATATATCTTGCCCAAAATGATCAATACAAATGTTTATTAGGTTTCATGGAGCGAACCAGGATTTGTGATGTCAAACCGGAATAAAACTGGGTGACACATGCTTAGAAGCTCAGAGCCCTAGATGAACCTTGTTTTTCTGGTGTGATCCATGTTATGTTTAAATGCTAATAAATGACAATATTGCCCATGGCTGAGCCTTCCGTTCTTGTGGCTGGGAGTTTCAGAGGTGCCCACGTGTGCTCTGATTGTAATCGGGGTGATCCCGGCCAAGCTATACAGGTTCATACCCAGCAAGGTTAACTCAGCCTTTCATCCTTCTGGGGTCGATAAATGATTACCAACCACGGAAGTGAAGATGTATCAAATTATGTTCTATGTACAGCGCTCAAGCATTAGCGCTATATAAATAACACATCATTATCATCACATATATAACATTTTCACAGACTTATTACGATTACATACTGCATGTTAATACATTAAATGAAAATATACTCTTTACTTAATAACGGTTTGAAATTATCTTTGTCACTGAAAACAATGGTGTGTTTCAGTGCCTGTTAGGTGTTGAAGCAAATTGTTTAAAAAGGATATACAATATTGTTTTCTATATTTGGTATAATCCATAATATTGTGTTATCATTGTTATCATTTTACTAATGGATGTAATGTAATACATGGTTGTATTGATTGTTTTCATTGTTGCTCTATGTATAACTGGTATAATGAAACAAAAAGGAAAAGTGTGTCCCACTGCGATTTTGGGTAACATTGATGCAACCTTTCCCCAGGTAAGTCTGCGTAGTGCGAAGTTTGTAAAGAGAAATTATGAAGTAGTGGGTAAATTATGTTGCACTTGTAAAAACCTAAGAAATTCACTGAAAAACATTGTTAAAATGACATTATAATTAAGTTGCACTAATAAAAAAACCTATGAATTTCAGTGGAAAAAACGCTGTTAAAGTGATGTTATGGTGGCAAGGCAAAATCAAAAACCAAACAAATTTGCCAGTTATAGTTACCTATGCAACCATAACTAGCACCACCACCCTGCACTGCTAAGACTAATACCGAGGAAGTTAATGGGGGTTTAGCTGAATTTCAGGGGTTTTGTTGCATTAGGTTTTCACCTTAATGTCCCTGCAACGAAAGTATTTTCCCAGAATTTCAAGATTTTTAGAACGCTTCCAGATGGTATCTAGTCATTCCATCGAATGAAAATCCATCTAACACCAAACCATCACATTTTTTCCATTGAAATACCATTTCATAGAATGGCCATTTCGTTGAATAAAATTCAATGGGTCCATCGAAATGTAATGTTATGATTAGGGGTTAGATTAGGGTTAGGGTTGTGTTAGGGTTAGGGTTGGGGCTTGGGTTAGTTTAAGGATTACATTAAGGTTAGGTTTAGGGTTGTGGCTAGGATTAGATTAAGGGTCACATTAGGGTTAGGGTTGGGGATAGGGTTGGCTTAAGGGTTACATTAGGGTTAGGGTTAGGGTTGGGGGTTAGGGTTGAGGCTAGGGTTAGATTAAGGGTTACATTAGGGTTAGGGTTGGGAATAGGGTTAGATTAAGGGTTACATTAGGGTTAGGGTTGGGGCTAGGGTTAGATTAAGGGTTACATTAAGGTTAGGGTTGGGGCTAGGTCACCTTATGTTTCACATGAGCCTGGGGCTAGGGTTGGATTAATTTTTACATTGGGGTTAGGGTTATGGTTGGGGCTAGGCTTAGGGTTGGGCTAGGGTTACATTAAGGGTTACATTAGGGTAAGTGGTAGGGTTTGGGTTAGTGTTAGGGCTATAGTTAGGGTTAGGGTTGGGGGTGGGCGTGGGGGTTGGGAGGGTGTGGGGGGACCCCCAATATACAGAAATACTAAAAAACGTTGCAAGGAGCTGGCAAGTGCTGAAATTTCAGCACTGGACAGCGCCCTGTAATGTTTGAAAGTTACAAAAAAGCATGGAAATGCTACTTTTTACATGTAAAAGTGCATTTCCTTTGAAACCAGTCCATGTATATTTTAGATGGACTGGTTTCAATGGATTTGCACTTCTACATGTAAAATCTAGGTTGTCAATGCTTTGGTATGCGATGATTTGTCTTTGATTGTTTTGCATGTTGACCTTTTTTTTCTCGACGTAATCACTATAAACCTTCCAGATCACAAGCATCGTCTTTGCCCATGGTCAGTGTGCACAGCCTTTGTCTCTGCCCACTGTCCATTTTAAAACACTACCAGACCACTAGCGGTGGGCACGTCCCAAAAACTACCAAACCACTGCCATGGCCTTCAGCCATGGCCGGTGGGCACAAATATTTGTAGGCAATGCACAGTGAGATAAAACATTTTCCTCAGGATCTCTCACTTTAGTTAAACATCATGCTACAAGCCCCTTGTTTTATGGCCATCTCTTGGTGAATGTTGTGCTAAACTGTACAACCCAAACTAATCACATTAAAGCAGCAATGAAAAAGTTAAAAAATGACCAACTTCAAGAATAATATATGCCCAGGTACTTGCCCATAACAAAAATCCAAACCTGCCACCCATGATTATACACACAGATAAGGAAAAAAGAGGTAGGAACTGGGAAGGGAAACGTCTAGAATTCATACAATATAACAAAAGATAAAAAAAGAAAATTTTGTACATTTTTTATATTTTTTATCTAAAGAATGCAGTCAAAAAATTGACACTTAAAAATGTTCCTAGCTTTGCCCAAAGTGTCTAGGATGCCACCTCCATCAAGCTGTGACAGGTTTTGCATATCTCCACAAAGTTTGAAAGATTGGGTGCAGGCAAACATAACTATTAATCATATTGGAACTACATGGATGATAAATACTGCTGTACTAATCTTGCTCCAGGAGCTTTCACCTTATGTTTCACATGAGCCTTCCTATACATTTCTTCCACTTCATCTCAAAATACGCAGACAAGATGCTGAATAAACGTTGAGGTTCCCAAACTTTGCAAGGTTTGTCCTCTCCACAAAATCTTACCACAGAAATTGCACACAACCTCCTCCTATTTTAAATGGCGGCCATTTAAAGGGTAAATAAACTTCATATCCCATTCCATGGTGGACATCTTTTTCAGTTGCACAATGCTGGTGTGTCCTGCAACCGAATAAAGAAACTATTAGTACTCCAGTCTAATGTGCCAGAGTCGTAATAGCAAATTGGCCCAGAGCTAGGGGGGCATTACTGCATCAGATAATGCCCCAGGGTCTTGGTTAAGGCCCTCACTTTGGTTGGGCCTGTAACTATGGCTCCTGGGCATTGCGTGATATGGTAATGCCCCCCGGCTATAAGCCTATTGTTGAATAATAATTTTCTGCATCACAGATGTGCAATATATTACACACATGGTGCCTGATTCATAGAGCATTTTCCTATGGGATTGCAACATTATGAAACGTTTCTGTGAATCAGGCCCTCAGACTGAAAAGACACTACTTCCTCAAACCCACATGTAAATTGATTCTTTACATGATTTTCTTTTTTATTGAAAAGTAATATGTGTAAATAAAGTAAAAAATATAGTTATTCTTGAATCTCCAAATGGAAATCTGTAAGCAGGTAAACAATAGTTTATCATAAAGCAAGCTCTAAATAACACAAAAAATGCACTCTCAGAGTTTCCACTGAAAATTAAGCTTTAAATATTATTGACAATATCCACATGTCTTTACTTCAGAAACAGAGTAACCATGTGTATAGTGTGACCTCTGCAAACACAGCCTACATTGTTTTTAAGAAATTCAAAGTTTTTATTAGCAAACTGATAAAAAGCATTATGTCTAATGCCATAAGTGTTTCATCTACGTAGACATATTCTTTTTTGTTTTTCTAAAGAAGGTGGAGAAAAATTGACAGGAAAAAAAAATACTAAGGATTACAATTAATCTGGTATTCAGCTATTAACCTGTCCCATTCTTTAGGTGCGGCAGCTCCCACAGACACTCATTGGTGGCACAGATCACAGATGACTCTCATAACCTACACATTGGAGCATCTGGAGTTTAATCTGCTGCCAAAGTCAAGGGTTCATTCAGTGTCGGTGGCGTCGCACTGGTGGAATCAGGTCCTGTACATGGAGCCAATTTCCATGCATGTAATACATGAGCACCAGACATTTTTATTGTCTGGTGCTCATGCAATTTCCAATATGCATCAATTACATAATCCCAGTACTCACACCAGATGATTTATCATCATTCATGTTCCCAGGCTTTGTGACAGAACATTAGAGAGCATTAGAAGGGCCACATCCTAGGGTTTTCTTGCACAGTGTGCATTGAACATCCTCCTCCTCTGTTCTTTCACCTTGAAATACCTCCAACTGTATACAGGGATTTTATTTCTGTGGCTTTCGACCTGGGTGGTGATGGATTGGGGACCCAGATGTCATAGTCATTGCTGCTGATGTTGATCTCATCTCATGATTACACATGTTAAAATGTCTGACTGGTAAGGAAAATGTAAAATAACAAAAATGACAACTCTAAAAAGACAATGCCACCAAAAAATGAAGCTTCCTCTCTAAACCTTTCTAGCATTTCTGATGACTCTTCAAATGGATTGCTCCAGTGCTACAGGTGATTCAAGACGCTGGCTATTGCTGACAGCACCTTTAATGGTTGGAAGTTGATTCTGCACAACCACAGCTCACCGCTACAATGAACAGTATGGGTCAGACCACCCAGAAAGAGCTAGGTGCTAGTTTAAGACATAGTTCACAGCATCTATCCCGCATGTAAAGTTGTTAAAGTTCTCCCAAGGCATGGACAAGATCAGAAGTACAGGCAAGCATGGAAGAGAAATAGTAGGGAAAAAAGAAAGCACATGATGGACACAAAGCTCTGAGTAAGCCACAGAAGGAGAATGGTGGCAAGATAAAAGCACTGATCGGCACAGTCGAGGAAAACAACAGCTGGCTGGAGCAGCCCACTGAAGAGGAGCTAAAAACGCTATCATCTTCCAGTGAAGATAAAGACAAAAGAGCTTTCAAGAAAAGAAAGACTGAGTAAAATCAGAAGAAAAATGGGGACAACTTTGACCCAGACACTCTCATCCATCCCTGGTTTTCAGAATGGGAGCCACCAACGAAAATAGCGGTGCACCTGATGATGAGGTTAAGAAGACCACTAGCCAAAAAAGTCAGAAACAATCTATGTAATGAGTGTCCCAGACCACATTGGCCAAAGGAATTGCAGAAACACCTGAAAAAGACAAAAGAATGGTCACCTGCATGGGACACGTATATACAACACATCAATAAATGGCTTGATGCATCTTGGAAATCAAACCAAGATAAATTACTACATGTGTTGGGACCAATTATAAAGATACTCTACCTGGCTGATAAAGTAAAAGAGAAAAGGGAGGACCTTATGGTTCTGACGAAATGGTCCCTGAAAGCCAAACGCCTATAGCATAATACCAACCAGACAATCAAAACGGAAAGAAAAGGGGCCATCATAGTATACATTGATCCTATTTTGAGTGAGCTAGCAACTTAGAAGGCAGCAGCAGCCAAGGGCAAATTATTTGGCAAATTATTTATCAAAGAAAACCCTAAAAAAAACAAAATCAAACTTATTCATTCTTTCAAACTTTATCTGTCCCCTATTTTAGAAACACAAGGTTGGTGAAAAATAAACATTTGTTGCTTGTTCTGTTTTGCGTGATGTGTATATAAATCATAAATTAAAAATCTTCAACTACATATCCTGCTGACATATTTCAAAATATGAGTAGAATAAACACCAGGGATATGTCTGAGTTGCATTGGTCATTGCCACTTTCTTGGGGAATTTGCAAATCACTTGCTCAAACCTTACAGGAAACTTGCTCAGCACAAAGAGAAAAAAGCAATGAAAGAAAGCTATGAAGATGTGCATGGGTATGCAATATCTTCGCCTTAATTTCATGGAAGAATCAGTGTGCCCAGAAAACTGTCACTGACAGCTGGCAGTATTTCTGTGTCAAGTAGCATTGGAGTAAGAAGGACATTCAAAAAGTTCAGTGTGTTTCCTATTGTACGCTATTGCAGATGAAAGCTTCCAATAAACCATCCCAAACTTGGCCAACCTTTAGTTTGATTAAGCACCACATCCAGCCCCATTGCGACAATATAGAGGAACCATATACAAAAGCACATTTACATCGAAAGGTACAAACCCATGACCAACAATCTGTGCACAGGTATCTGCTGTAGAAAAGCATGTCTGTGTTACTCCTATTGCTTTCTCTGTTCTAGCCACCTCACCAAACCTCTTCCTATCCTACACATACCCAATCTGTACGACTGAAATGAAAGAAAGTTAGGAAGATGTGCATGGCTATGTTAAATATTCGCCTTAACTCCATGGAAGAACTAGCGTGCCCAGGAAAACTGTCTTGGACAGCTGCCAGTATTTCTGTATCGAGAAGGAGTAGAGTAACAAGAACGTTGAAGCAATTCAGTGTGTTTCCTATTTTAAACTGTTGCAGATGGAAACTTAAATAAACCATCCCAAACTTGTTCAACTAATTTGATTAAGCACTTCATCCGATTCCATTACAAAAATGTGAAGAAACCCGCTAGGAAATATTTTTTCAATCAAAATGTACAAACCCATGGCCTTTAATCTTTGCACCAGTATCTGCTGTAGAAAAGAACACCTGTGTCACTCTCTTCCACTTTGGTTCCTTCCTCTTTTGCAGCCACCTCCACTCAACCTCCTCATTTCCTACCCAATCTTCATGACTGCAAAGTAATGTGTTTGAAATATAACTGCGTCATGGTTTGAGATCACACCCTACATGGTTACAGAACAGCTATTTTAAAACATGAAAGCAATTGCTGCCACTTCAAAGATATATACATTTTATTCCAGTGACAATTTTTTGGATCCCATTATTTTACAAAATGAAAAACAGAAACAAAACTTATAAAAGACACAACAAACTCGCATTTCAATATTACTTGTTGACAGAAATTACATTGCTGAAGCTCATAGTGTGCATGTATTTATTGGGGCAATTTGCGTTGGAAAAATCATTCCATTTCTTTTTTACATAATACAAGTTTGCACAACTAATACCATTCCTTCTAAAACAGCTTTCATTGGACATTGTCAATTTCTTGTGGAATTTGAGAATCACTTGTTCAGCCCTTAAAGGAAACCTGCTCCGCACAGAAAAAGAAAATACAATAAAAACAAAGTTATAAAGATGTGTATGGGTATGCTAAATATTCAAATGAACTCCATGAAACATCCAGTGTGCCTAGAAATCTGTCACTTATTTGTAACAGTGTAAAACTAAGTTTTATTCATGTGGAAATATGTGAGATGCCACTTTGAGAAACAACAGACACAAGTGTTTATGTTTGATTTCATAGCCACATGCTGTTGAAGACTTGAACATCTGTTGAACAAGTTACATCTGCAACCCTATTGTAAATGAAGCCTCACACGTTGTTAAATAAATGAGAAGGTTAGTGTTGTTAGTTGCATTTGCCAAAAGATAGAGATACAATACGTCAAAAGGTTTTAAAGTGTTACCAACACGGTTTTGGTTTTGGTTTTTAGATTGCCGAAAGCGAAGTGTCCCAAGTCATGGGCCAGCTTTAAATACCCTGTGTCACCACAAGGAGTCCTGAAGACGGGTCCAGCGGATGTGGAAAAGCATATTAAATTGGCTATAGACTGTCAGATAATTTTTATGGCTAGGACCTAGAAAAACATTTTTTAGTGTCGGCATAGTCAAGGACAACTATACAACAATAGGAGGAAGCATGAAATGGTTGAAATGTTTTCCTCACGTTCCTTTTAACAACGCAACCATCCTGTGGTAAGAAGAGTTTTGTCAGCCTAACTAGGGGCTCATTGATTCTAGTCCTAAATGGTTGATCTCACTATGTTTTTATGTGATGTTATTTTTAATATTTTTGTACGTTTGTGTATACATTACTTAAAATATGTAAATCTCTATTACTCTGTCTAAATATATTCAATAACATAGTTCCTTTTGGCGCTTTTTGCAATCAGGCACACCTGGCACGTGTGAAGGTGGGAAGCTGTTGTGGACCCTTCCTGTATACATTTGTACTGTCTGTCCTCCTCCACACAGTCCCCTAAAAAAGAGGATCATATAGCTCTATATTTTGTATAATTCAAGCTGTGACTACAATAAATGAACAGCAACATAGAAACTGAGATTGAGAAAGTGATGTACACATTAAGTAGAACAATGTAACAGAGGGGTCCTTCAATAAAGCTGTCACACAGTTTGGGAACTTAAACATTCATTCAATATCTTGTCTGCGTACATTGGAATGAAGGGAAAGAATCATATAGAAAGGCTAATATGAAACATAAAGTCAAAGAACATGGAACAAAATCAGAAAACCAGTGTTCATCATCTGCACCACAAATACTATCACTATTTTTCCACCAAACAAACCCAACCCCATGCCACCCTGCCTGCACCCGAACTGTCAAATTGTTTACTAATATGTAAATCCTGTCACAGCTGGATCAAGGTGGGAGATGCCATCCTAGACAGTTTGGACAAGACGGTTTTAGAACACCAGGACAATTGACAACCCTGGGTGCAGCATTTAAATCTAGATTAGTGTGTCCGAAGTGCAAAAATAGGGAAAGGATGGGTTGGACACAAAGAATAACAGTATAGTACACAGCAGTACAGAGGATACGGGTACAATGCATAGGGAATAATACAGTAGGATTAGATGTTTGTGACCCAACGGCCGGGAGTCATCACAAAATAGTGTAGGTTGGCAATCCATCTCCACCACATAAAAGAGCTACAGGAATTAAAACCTGTGCGCACATGGATAAACTACTAGACCTGCACAAGATGTGGATAAACAACTACAATAAAACACACAACAAACTAACAATAAAGGTCTAAAAACGACCACTTCTGGGTGAGAATCAACAAAGGACATTATACTGGGTGGTTGCAGGACAGAGGATAGGGGAGGTTAAGTAAACTTGGAGAACACGAGAGAATAGGGTGGGATAGGCAAATGTGGAGAACAATGGATAGAAAACAATCACACAGAAACACTAGTACTATCAATTTATTTTAGCAATCTTTTTCACCCCACAAACCAGTTGGAAATATTTCAAGACAAAAGAACACTGTTTTAAAAAAAGAATTGCGAAATTCCTATGCACCTTGTGCAAAATACACTAAGACCTGGAGCTTCAAATGTTCCATTTCAAAGCTTGTAAACATTCAGTTTCAGTAGGACACCACTGACAGTGAATAAACCCTCAACATATGCAGCATTGTCAATTTCACCTGTTCCAATTTTACTGCTCCCAATGTTTCAGTTATGAGAGTAATGTTTTGCCTATGCCACAATTGATACATCTACCTTTTCCCTAAACCTTTTTTCTCTTGACACATTATTCATTCATCCACTCCTACATTCTGAATACATGTTGACCTTTCAATTGAGTTAACTGAACAACTTCAGCAGCCAGAGAGCACCTGAGATACTTGACTTACTATCAGTAGATATATGCACACCATAGAAACAATACAAACCCAATAAGAAAATAAATACAAAGAATCCGACTTTAATCCAACATTACAAATAAACTACCACAGAATCAGAACAGATGAAAATAATATTAAAAACTACCACCTGATAGCAGTGGTGAATATAACTAACACACACAAGACTGCAAATAAACCTTCAAATATGTAAAAATGTATTAACACTTGCTTTCAGATCAGCCACACTCCTGAAATGTGTACAGTGAGAGTTCTGGAATCAGAAGGATTAAACTGCAGAAAATGGTAGCTTTTATACTTTCCAAAATAAATACCAAAAAAGAGGACTATATACTAATAAAACAACTGAAATGGATAACACGTTTTCACCACAACCTATCACAGACAGCTACACAAATAGAAAAGTATCAACAACCAATAACAAACAATGAAACTCACAGAAATCAATTTTCCCCCCACCCAGCATCTTTCATAGCCACAGCTATTTGACACTTTGCTTTGTATCTGCGGCCACATGTAACTTTTTTGAAAGCCCAAAATCAAACTAAGCCGGCCTTCAAAACTTCAAATAAAATAAGAGAACACCTAAGCAGATAAAATAACACACACAGATAAAATTCTGTGCTGTATCATCCACATAACAATATGATTATTTCACAGAAAATGTATATTTTATACACGCTGCTATAAATATAACTGCTTCAACAGCTACAATCCATAAAATAACAAAAAGCATTGACGTGCTTATGCACATGTTTTTTTTATGCACGCGGTCATAGAAAAGCCATACATGGCCTTTTACTGTTAGCTGCAGCTATATGGAAAAACTAGCAATATACAAATGTATTTCCACTCCCTAAAATCCAAATAAATGTCCCAAACATGCATACCCGCCCGCTGCGCTCCGCTCCCCATGGTCCTCCACCACTCCCCTGGTCTCTCCAAATCCCAGACAACACTCAATGCATCTATGTTGCTATTCCACCCAAAATGATGGATAGTTGTGACTCTTAGCTACCCACCTTCCCAACACAACAGTTGTGAGGCAGCTACTTAATGAATGAGAAAACACTTAATTCAATATATGCATGCCCACATTTGTTCAAATATCAAAAGCATATTTTAATGAGTATACAGCAGTATAAAAACATGTGCATTGTGCAAACAATAATACAAAGGCCACTTCAAGGCGGACCTTAAGCTTATCAGTGTTTCTTTGAAGACGCTACGCCAAAGATGCAGGAACATTGCATATAAATAAACATGTCAGCCACAATGAATGACCTCAATCTGCCAACACATTTTCTAAAGATATGTGATGTTAGTAACATAGGTGATTTAGATAATCATGAGTTCATTCCTAGAAAATGCTTTTCTTGATATTTATTTCCTCAATCACCTTAGACCCCGAAAAAAACGAGGAATCCCTTTGCTCAATCATTTTTGAAAAGGATAGCTGTGACTACAACACGTCCACAAACATACAACATGCCATTTACCAGAATATAGCCGCAGATGTACAGGGTGCCACGTTTACTGTGGGTAGAAATGCTGCACACTGAATGGGTGCTGGATAACCACAGTTAAATACCCCGATCGTTGTTGTTGCTGGGTGCGATCCTCAATACACCTATCAACCCCCTTTTTTTGATATCCATGGCTATCACAATTCATTTTTTTTAAAGATATCTGAGCATGGAATTTAAATGACAAAAGAGACATTACTGATACAATGGTCCTCAAAAGGTGTCAACACAATACATGACTGCTCATGAAGTGATTTAAAGTGGATGATGATAAAGTATACATAGTAGTTAGGATATACAAGATTGGGATTAGGTAGGGTGGATAAAGTTCAAAAATAGGTAAAACATGTGTTGGACACAAACAATGAGAGTATAATGCATGGAGAGTTCTACCACCAGAAGAACAAAACAACATAAAGCGTTAGCTTTTATACTTTCCAAAATCAAAATCACAAAAAGAGGACTATTACTAACCAAAATACATACATTTCTGACACATTTTGAGTATAACCTATCACAGACAAACTAAGAATTACAAAGTAACATCAACCAATTACAAAAACCAAAACACACACATCATACATACCATATTGATAAAAAATACTAGAAATTCAAATAGGAAATGTTTTACTGAAAACAGAGAAAAACTGCAGATATCATGGCTGGTGTGAAAACTGCCTGGCTGATGGGAGACAGTTGGCTGTTTTGGTTACAGGCTTTTTTTGAGAAACTAAATATTACAATGGACCTTGGTTTGAGAGATTTTATAATTAAATGGTTTGGATTGCGGGAAATGCATTGGTTCCAAGTTTTTCCAAAATTGTTCCGTCTGAAAAGCACAGGGCACCCAGACATCATACTAATTAATTGTGGAGGCAACGATCTGGGGAATGCACAAGGTGTGCCCCTTACTTCAATGATCAAACAAGGCTTGGAAAAACTAATGGAACATTTTCCTCACACCCTCTTTATCTTTTCTTATCTGACTCACAGGCAAAAATGGAGACGAACCACCAAATGTAATGGTAACATTGAGAAAACATGGAGAAATGTTCATGAAGAAGTTTCAGAATTTAAAAGAGACCAAAACCACATATGGATATTTGGCAACAACACACAGTTCTACATGGCCAATTTCTATAGACATGATGGAGTAGACCTAACCAATGAAGGAAATACAGTGTTCCTTCATAAGATCAAAACAGTACTCCAAATGTGTTCAAATACTACACTCAGTGTATGATATGATATAATATGATAGGTTATTTATAACGTGCTTAATACCCACAGGTTTCTAAGTGCAAGCCCGGGGAATTAACCTATGTTGCTCCATGTTGTCTAGCTTCCACGGTGAGCCGGTTGCCACTGAGCTATCCTCCCGAGGCCAAAACAGTGTACCCCAAACCAGTGCTTTTTTTTAAAGATTTTAAAGACTACTTATCACACATAAATACACAAATACAATTAAATAATACCCCAAACATTTTTTTTAAATGTCCACGGTTAGAGTTCATTGACTGTTTATTATAACTGCAGTTTCAAATTGTGAGTTAAAGGGGGGGCTCACTTTGGGTTTCATAATACAATATATGTTCAAAGATCAATGCAGTAGAACACCTTCATGTATTTATATAAGGTAAATGAAGATAAAGAAAGCACAGTATAATAAATGACAGTAAACTAGGTGGGGATACATGTAACAGGTACAATTACACAAGATAAAACAGCATGGGTGACAACACACAGGCTAAAATACAGTGTATGGGCATCTAAAAATAGAGTGGCTCTTTTTTTCTATTGATTTTTTCAAACAATGTTCTTCTGTTTTTCTCCACAGTATCACATGTAAGAAATAGATAAGACTCCCAAATACCTACCGTGTCACTGACCATCGCTGATCTTTCACCCCCGATATCACTATACCTATAAAAAACACAGACACCCCAAAATGTATAGCCACTGGTGCAGAGCTACTCTTACTCATAGATATCTGTGGTCCTCAATAGACTTGAATATAGCTGCGAATATCAGGAAAATGGCTGATAAAAATAAAATGCATTCCTTCGCCCCAGGCCCTCACTAAGTGCCTCCTCATCTATGTCAGCGCCCCCCACTCCCCAGAGGGCCGCCTCACCTCCCCTGCCCTCTCCATTTCCACCCACAACAAGCTATGTTTTTTGTGACACAGTTTGCTTTGATATGTTGACAATTTGAGGCTATTGCCATAGCTACAGAAAGCTTTGTCTTGCAAACTCAGTCCCTGGACCTAGTATAACTTCCAAATTTCACTTGGTGTCCTCCAGCAACCTCCCCACCTCTAGACTAAACTCATTTGCAAATATTTTAACCTGCAGATAGCTTTTTAACTACTTTTTTTTGCCCAATATCCTCAGCTATAACCACTGTTATCTCTCGCTTCGAGAGAAAAACAAGATGGCTGTCATTTCATTCCTAAAAAACCCCGGTTTTGGGTACATCCATGAGATAAAGCTATCTATTTTTGAGACGGGTCACCACCTTCTCTGACAAATATTTAAATAACTACTGCACGGAATACCCCGAACCAAGCATAGATCGCGAGTCAAAGCTTTGTACCCAAGTAGTATTGGACCTAGTCCAAATCGGTCCAGCGGCTTGGGCTGTGCGCTTTTACCAAAATGTACCTTGTTTGTCTATGGGAAAATCAATAGGCAGTAGGCCACAATTTCATTTTTTGAAAAAACAAACATTTTCTCTTCTTAATAGCTTTTTTTTTTTTTAACAAATCTTTACAAAACATTGCAGTCTGTGGTGGCCCATGAGTCCTTAATCACTTTCAAAATGTTGGTGAAATATGATACTCAAATCAAAAGTTATTAATAATAGAATTTTGAGGGGTTCCTATGGGTGTCCGACTCACCTTATCTATAGGGTAGCGATAATATATCTTGTGCTGATCTTATTCAGGCGTGTTGTGTAGGCTTCGTTGAGAGATGTGTCACCAAGTCAATATATCTGCGTCTATATTACGCGGCCTGCGGTAGCAGTCGTGTAGTTATGGTTAAGTTGCTCATCTCATAGGACAATCACTTTTGGGCGGCTTATAACTTTGCTGTCCTGTGCAAATCCTCATCAAACTTTGCAAAAAGAATATATGACCCACGGTCTCACTTCCGTGTCTGCTACACGGACAGGCCTCCGATTGGCTATAAAGGCAACGTAATGTCCGCGGACATATGACGTGCTCACCGATTGGCTGGAGGGAAGCGTGAGGTGCGTCACATTTTCACAATGCACCTGCCATGTTGGATCCATGGATATCCGCAGATAGCGCGGCGGCAAACAGGACCGAAACCCAATTTTCAGGAGTGTGCTGGGTGGAAGATGGGGTGGATAGGGTGTGGGAATGAAAGATCAGTCAAATTCTGTATTTGGTTAGGTAGAAGAAGGCTAAGCTGTGAACAATGTGACTGCGGACACCACGGTAGTCCATGGACAGAAGCTCAAGCGGACATCTTATGTGGTGACTGCAAGTAGGATTCATTTGGGTGGAGGAGTGGAATGTAGATGATATGAGGAAGGTTATAGAAGTGGAGAGGGATTTAGGTGGCTGGATTAATGGTGTGGGTTGTAGTTAGTGTATAGATTGTTTGGTGCAAGTGTGTCTTATGTTGAGTCCATTGTGACCAGCTATTACAGTCTTGGTTGCATGGTGGAGGTGATGCACTGAAGAGTCTAGTGGTGTGGTCACTTGTTACAGTATTGTAAAGCTAGGTGTGGAAAAGTGTGGTGGGTCTTAGTTGGTTGGCTTATTGGTCTGAAGAGTGTTCTGACTATTTTCATGTACCTGAATGCTATGTGTACTGTAATAGACAGGGTTTCAAGTGGATGCCTTATGTGTTTGGGTTGTGGTCACTGGGCAGATTGTTGGGTATTTTACTATGTTATGATGTATTGCGTTTGGGTAGTTAGTAGAGTATTGGGTGGAGAGGGCATGCATTGAAGAGTTTGTGCATTGGCTGCAAGTACTGTAATAGTATGTCAAGTGAAGTGGATAGGGCGTGAGGTGGCTCTGTTATGTTTTGGGTTGTGGTAAGTGGGCAGGTATTTGCATGCATGGCTGTGTTATGCTGCAGTGGTTGTGGCCCTGACCACAACCACTGCAGCATAACACAGCCATGCATGTACATATTTTGACAGTGGCATGTGGATTGCATAGAAGGCATGTTCTGAAGTGTTTGCCCACTGGCTGCAAGTAGTGTAATAGTATTTGTAGAAAAGTGGACAGCGTGTGTGGCAGTTGGTTTGTTGGACTGTGTTCAGAATGTTGGGTGTATGATAGTCTATGCCTGGCTACAACTATCACAGTATAATACAGGTATGCATTGAATGTTGTGACACCAATCATTGTATATTCACTGTTTGCATTGTTTTTTTTTTTATAACAAGTTTTATTCATTTTATAAACATAAACATACAAATCAAGAACAAAGAACCCGCTCAAATCGATCGGGTATACAAGCATTCTCTAAGCACGGCTCTTCATACACATTGCAAGTGTCAAATTATCAAGTCCCTCATATAATAAGTTGCAGGTCATCCAAATTATACATGATGCAGATGGGTCTCCACGGGAGTCCAAACGTCTATGGAATCTATACATGAACTCACAACATACTATGTGTCTTCCCATTTTTGCCAGATCTTGCGTGCTTTCCCTGGGCATCCTCTGGTGGTGTATATTCTCATTTCCATTTGCACACAGATGTCCACGTCTGTTATCCATTGGTCGTATTGTGGGGATAAGGATGAGCCCCAGAGTTGGGCCAGATTCCTCTTTACGAGTCCTGTGGTAGTTGCCAACATGAGTCTCTCAAATCGGGAAATATCTAAGTCGTCATCCATCCCAAGCAACAGCAGTTTGGGGTCCATGGGTATTCGTTGGCCCATGACCGCTGACAATCTGTCACAACATTTCTGCCAGAAGATCTGGATTCGTGGGCACTCCCACAAGATGTGAAAAAAGGACCCCCTCGCCTGTTGGCATCTTAGACAGTTGGGGTCAGTTGCTCTCCCCCATTGGTGTAGGGATTCTCTTGGATAGTATACCCTATGTAGGATTTTAAGTTGGATCAATCTGATTCTAGCCGACATGGCGACTTCCCTTGGGTACATGAGTGCTTTGGTCCATTCTTCCGGTTGTATTGGCCCCACATCTCTTTCCCATTTTGCTTTCAGATCTGTAAGTTCCGTTGTGGCGAAAGAGGCTATTGCATTGTACATTATGGAGGTTATTTTGCTGTCGATACGTTCTACCACAATGTTCCTCTCAATTGGTGTGCAATCTGGAATATTCGGTAGGTCTATCGCACATGTGGTAAGTGCATGATGCATTTGTCTGTAGTGAAAGTGTTCTGTGGGGGATAGGTTGAATTTGTCCCTCAGGGTCTGGAATGACATTATCACTCCGTTTTGAATTATGTCTGCTAGCCTCGTTATTCCAGCTGCCTCCCAGGCCGCCCATTTCGGCAGTTTACCCAGCTCTGGTAATCGCCTATTACGCCATAGGGGCTGTGCCAACGTGAGCTTCCCGTCCGATCCTAGATGCTTGTGTGCGTCTCGCCATATTTGCGTTCTGTGTGCTCTAATTGTGTTGGGGATCATGCGTACCTTGCTATGGTAGAGGGTCTCTAGTGGGGAGAGCCCCATAACCATCTGGCTATCCGCTTTAATGTGTGGTAATTCAGGGTTGTTATGCAGGATGTCATTTATTATTGGCATCTGGGCTGCCCAATAGTATGTTTGTAGGTGGGGGAGTCCTATACCTCCTTCCCATACGGAGCGTTGCAGGGTTTTTAGTGCAATCCGGGGGTGTCCTCCACCCCAGAGGAGCTTTCTGAGAATCTCGTCTGTTTTGTGGAATTCTATTTTGGGTACATACAGTGGAGCGTTTTGGAGGATATATACGAATCGGGGTAGAGCGAGCATTTTAAACATTGCTGCCCTTCCTAATAGGGTGAGAGGGAGGGTCATCCAGTGTTTCACGTCGTTTGCGAATCTATCTCTGATTGGGTGTAGGTTTTGGGCTACATATTGCTTGAGGTCCGTCGTAACCTGTACCCCAAGGTATTTAAACTGCTCGGTTTCTATTCTGTATGGACAATTGCATAGAGCTGTCGCATCAGTTCCTTGGATCGGAAATAGAATGGATTTGCTATAGTTTACTCGTAGACCACTAAATGCTCCATAGCTGTTTAATATTTGGGTAACGATGGGGTATGACACTGGTGGGTCGCTCATATAGATCAGTAGATCATCGGCATAGAGGGAAACTCTATCCTCCCAGTCCCGGGTCCATTGGAACCCCCTCCACAACTGTGAGTCTCTCAGCATTATTGCCAGGGGCTCAATTGCCAGTGCAAATAGCATCGCCGAGAGGGGACACCCCTGCCTGGTCCCTTTACCCAAATTAATGGTGCGTGAGGTCCATCCGTTCACCCTTATCTCAGCTGTTGGTGTATTGTAGAGCAACTTGACCCAGCCTATGAATTGCTCACCCAACCCCATCCTACCCATGATGCACCACAAGGCCCCCCAGTGGACTGAATCGAAGGCTTTTTCGAAGTCAATCGTGAGGAGTGCTAGTGACTCCCGTAACGTTGGGGACTTTTCAATGGCGGCGTGCAGTCTATGGATATTCATGCGTGTGGATCTCTGCGGCATGAAGCCACATTGGTCTGGGTGGATAAGAGTGTGTATGACTGTCTGGAGTCTGTTAGCCAAAATCTTGGCTAGTATTTTGGTTTCTATATTTATAAGTGAAATCGGCCTGTAAGAGCTGCATATGTCTGCTGGTTTGCCTTCCTTATGAATCACCACTATGGTGGCATTTCTCAGGTCCGGGGGTAGGGTTCCTCTTTCTTTGGCATACAGGAACATTTTATGCATATATGGTACAATTTGTTCATTGCCAATCTTTTTCCAAGCCTCCACTGGGAAGCCGTTAGGCCCTGGGGTTTTACCATTTTGGAGTTGGGATAGGGCTGTTGATAGTTCTTCCTCTGTGATTTCTGTTTCTAAGCTCATCCTTTGCGTATCACTTAGGTGTGGTATGGTGAGTGTATCTAGGATGCTGGGATCCACTGCAGTCGTCGGGGAGGCGTATAGTGTCTCATAGTACTCTGCGAAGGTTTCAGCAATGGCCGAATCAGTCCAGGTCCGTTCAGCTTTCATGGTGGTTATACATCTTATCTGGCGCTGCCCCTCCTCTCTTTTCTCCAACCACGCCAGCATCTTGCCGGCTTTGTCTCCCGTCTCGTATAGTCTAGTGCGCATAGCTCTGTGTGCTTGTTTCGCACAGGTGAGTGTGATATTATGCAGCTTCTTTTGTGCCGCTTGCAGGGTTCTGTTGTCGTCTGGAGCGCCTGTATTTATATATTGCATTTCGACATTTCTGACCTCTGTTTCAGCGTCTTCAACCTCCTTCCTGTGCGCTTTTTTGTGAGCAGCAGTCCAACTCAGTATTTCACCTCTCAGTGTTGCCTTGTACGCCTCCCATATGGTTCCTTGGTCGTCTATCGAGTCCTGATTTAATTCAAAATATGAGGCAGTGGCTTCCTGAATTTTTCCCACTAACTCTGTGAATCCTAGATAATATGAATTCAGGCGCCAAGTCAGTGGGGGCATGGGTCTTTCTGTTTCGAGTAGGATCATCAGCGGCGAGTGGTCTGCGATCCCTCTGGGGTGTAGCGTTGCCTCCCTTACCTTGTGTATGTCTTCGCCAGGGAGGAAGAAGTAGTCTAGTCTAGACAACGATGCGTGTGCTCCCGAATGGAAAGAGTATTGTTTCTCCGTCGGATGCAGATCTCTCCATGCATCCTTCAGTCCCATTGCTGTAGCGAAGGTGGCTATTTTAGTTGGTATCGCTGGGTTTCTCCCTCTTATATGTGTGCGGTCTAAGTTGACGTCCATTACGTCATTGAAATCTCCACCTACTACTAGTATATCTGCAGTGTTGTTGGCTATGATCGGTGTGATGTCGTCGAGAAAGGCAGTTATAAGCGCCGGGGGAGCATAGATCGCCAGTATGGCAATGGTTTGATTCCATAGCGATCCTTTTATGAAGACAAATCTTCCTCCGGTATCCAGGGTTATGTTGGATATCTCAATAGGGATTCTCTTGTTTATTAGTATTAGCACACCTCTCGAGCCCATTGAAAAACCTGCATGTATTGCTGTACGGTATTTGGTTCTTTTGAAGAATTGGCACCGTGTGCCAGCTAAATGCGTCTCGGTTAGCAGTGCTATGTCTGGGTTGTGACGATTCAGGTATTGTGTTACCAGTCTTCTTTTGATGCAGTTTCCCAGGCCATTGACGTTCCATGTCATGATATTAAGTTTTTTGGTATTTGGCTCTTTCGCACTCATTCCTTGTCCTGTTTGAATGTCCGTGTCAGTGATAGCAGTTTAGGCGAGGGGAATCCCGCGCTATGGGTGTTTGGACTGCGCTGTTTTCTTCCCATCTCAAAGTGCTTGTCTGAGCCGTGCTTTCCTTGTTGCCAACAAATAACGCGAACAAGTCCCAACTCTCCCCCCTCCCCATACTCCTTCCCCAACTGAAGCATCTGTCGCCCACACAACCAAACTTAATCAAACCGTTGAACTTGGGGTGTCTCTAGTCACTGTGGCGTTGGAAGCGCCGTAGTGGAGAGTCTGGGTATTGTATTGGGCGCCGTGGGTTGGAGGTACCACGGCGGGTGATTGCAAGTTTCGTTCTGTTGCGGTTGCAATCGGGGGGGTGGCTTGCGTGGTGTGGTTTATCGCAGCCGCCAGCCATTCTGTGTAGTATTTGTTCCAGCTTGTGCCTCCGATTGTTCAGTTGCGGAGAGCGTTACATGCAATGATCTGTCGGTCATGTTTACTCATCGGCATTTTGTGGTAATTCTTCCATTTGTTGCTGTGGCGGTTCATTTGGCGGCCTGTTTGGTCGAGGTCTGTTTCTTCGGTTTTCCTGCCGTCTCCATGGGCCCCACTCGCCTTCTAGGTTGCGTTCCGCCCAGCTCCATGCCTCTTTTGGATCCGTGAAGTGCACAGTAGTGCCTTTGTGGTAGATTTTCAGCTGAGCTGGGAATAGCAAGCCGTATTTCACATTCAGCCCTTGAAGTCGCTTTTTGAGAGTGTCAAAGGATTGCCTTGCTCTTTGTACTTCTTTGGTAAAGTCAGGGAAGAGGGCTATCCGGGAGCCGTTATATGTCATGGCCCCTTTCGTCCTTGCCATGTGGAGAATCGCATCCCGGTCCCTGTAATTTAGGATCTTGGCTATCACCGCTCGTGGTGGTGCTCCGGGAATTGGTCTGCCAGTCGGTATCCGGTGTGCCCGTTCGATTGAGAAAAAGTTTGAGAGGGATTTGGGAGCGAATAGATCGGCGAACCATTGTTCGAGGAACAGCTCCATGCTGGGTCCTTCTTCTTTCTCCGGCAGGCCGAGGATTCGGATATTATTCCTTCTCGATCGGCCTTCTCCTTCTTCCACCCTCTCTTCCAGTGTCTTAATGCGGTCTAGTGCGGCATTCACTTGTTGACCCATGCTTCTTATAGTGTCCTCCGCCACTGATATGCGCGTTTCCGCCTCCCCTGTACGGGATGATAGTTTCTGCAGATCATGGCGCAGCAGGGAGACCTCTGTGCAAATGCTATCCATTTTGACTTCCATGGCGGATCGAGAATTGGAGATAGCGTTCATCACGTCTCTAAGGGATATGTCGTCCTCGGGCTCTGGCTCTGGTGCTTCGACAGTTCTGCTCTGAGCCACAGGTGTCGGGGCAGACGTTGTATATTGCTCCATTGTGTTCTGGGTTCCAGTTCTTCTAAGCCTTTCTTTGCCCATTTCTGGTGTGTGGGGAGAATAATGCACGTGCGTTCCCCCTGGCTGTTCTTCGTAGTAGGGGTGGGGGGGGTGGAGACGGGCTGGCGGACGGACAATCCGGGGTGCCGTCTGCTGTGCTTCGGTGTCTCAGGAGGTCGCCTCCCTTCCTTCCCCCTCTCCTTACCGGTTTTGCCGCGTGCCGCTCTCCGGTTCCTTTCGTCGTCGCAGCGGTCGCTGCTGTTGGCGGCAGGCGCTCTACAAGAGATTGGAGCGCCCGCTCAGCTTAGGCCTGTAGTGCTGGTCTCCCAAGATACGCTGGTGTCGTAGGCCTCGGCGTAGCCGGGATATCTTCCCGGAGGATAGCTAGCCCAGCGAGGGCCCCGGGGAGCGGGGAGGTGGTTGCTCTTTTCGGTCAGCAACGATAGTCAGGGCTGGTGACTTCCCCCAGCGGAGGTTGGCGCCACCACTCTTCGGCTTCCGCGGGAGGCAGTGCCCGTGGGACTATAATGTGTCGCCGTCGGCCATTTTAATTTCGTCTTGGCGCCGACCGCCTCTCTCTCTCCAACTGCCGATATCTCGGGATTGACGCTTCGGAATTAGCACCAGTTGCAGATATTGTTCCTACTGGGTTTCCGCCACCCTTGAGGAACTTTTTTAGGGCTATATTTGCCCAGATTCGTAGGATATTTCAGGATGTAGCTGGCGGCTTCGGGAGCTCCACGGGCTCACGTCTTCATCGGTCGCCGGTTGGCCACGCCCCCACTGTTTGCATTGTTGAGGCTGTATGCAGTTCTTTTCATGGTATGTGAAAATGTATCAGAAATAGTTTTTTCATTCTCTGTGATAAAAGAAAGGATCACATGTTAAGGTATGTACTTTGTAATGTGTTATTGCATTGCATAGCAGACATTTGTGTACTTTGTGAACCCTCATAGTTAGTACTTCACAAGTACTATGCTTCAAACCAGTGTACTGTGCAATGTGCTCAGTTCCTGTGTTTCTTCGCATAATCATTGGGTCTGTGGGATTGTGGGGAAAAAAATCCATGCAGGATTTTAAAAAAAACATTCTACTTTTATTTTTTGTTATATGGCAGAGTCTTTTTTGGTGGTCTATTGTAGTAGGAGGAATTGAAAAGGTGTATGGTTTTTGGTTTGTTTGGAAGTGTTGGTACCATTGTTGCAGTTAGATGCCAGGTGGCGTATTCTAATTCTTTATTTGTTAGTGCCTTTTAGCAGTATTCATTTATGCATTTGGCTGTTGATCTTTTGTAAGTACTGTGGTTTTTTTGCACAGTAATGTTGCAGAATTTTGGGGGCAGTTAGATACCTGTTGGCGTATTCTAACTGTTAATAGTTTTGAAGTTGTTGAGGGTATATTTACAGGTAATAAGTGTTGCAGGGTTTCCTTTGAAAACTTATATTGCAGTATTATGGTTGCAGTCAGATACCAGTTGGCGTATTCTAACAGTTTTACACTTATACAGGGTATGTTTTCAAGCATGTTTTTTTTTGTTGGTGGATGTGCATTTTCACTGTTAGATAGCTACTGCCTTATTCTACCAGGTTTTGGTTTTAAAGGTTATTGAAGACAGTTTGTAGATGCTCATACTCAGATTAGTGAATACATTTTGTTTTCAAGAATATTAAGTAAGTGTTTGCAATATTTGCTGGTAATCTCTGTTTCAGAGTAATGGAAGTATCATTGCATTTGAACCATCCACCTTTCTTTTTAATGTATGCAGTATAGTGACCTGCATTGGTTGTGGCTCCTGCGTGGAAGATTATGCCTAAGGTTGTGAAGGTTTTCTTGCCAAGTGACACTTGCCCATGTGTGAAGCCTGTCAGCTTGCAGTTATTTTTGGTACCATCTGCATTGTAACGCAAAAGCATTACTATTACGTATTCGCTATGTGACTGTATTTGTAAGGTGGAACAATTATCGGAATTAAAAGTAGTACATAATATGACATGTTTTGCATTTTGTATGAGCTGCTGAAATGGAATGGATTCACAGTTAGGTATGGATACACACACAAAGCGGTTGTTAGGGACTTGTTTGTGCATTAAATGGTTGCAGAGAGTGCATGTATGTTTCCACATGTATGAAATCTGGAAGATTTCATTGATAGGTATGTTTTGTTTTCCAGTAATTGTACTAAGTACATTAGAAATTCTTGTGGATCTTCTTGTGGTTCATAGTGAATCTCACCATTCCTGAACAGTAGTCTAATTCCTGCCTTATTCCAGAAACACTGTAAGTGTTGCCAGGATTGTGTGTTGCATTTCTGTGAAGGACTAACATTTGCAAACACAATTGGTCTGTGCCGTTTAAGTAAATGTTTTCAACAATTAGCGGCAATTGGAATAGAACATTCATTGCTACATTTGCATAGCAATTTATGCCAGTTGTATTAGAACATTTGAATGGACCAGACAGTTCTGTGTTTGAGTCATTTGATGGAAGTGAAAGCAGTTTCTTTGAAGAGGTATTTGGCTTTGTTTGTGCAGTTGGGTATGCATTTTTTTCAATAGATTCTTCTTTGGTTATGGTAATTGATGAAGTACCAGCTGCTTTTAATTTCTTTGGAGGTACTGTTGTGATATAATGTATAAGTTGAGTCTGCACTAGTTTTCTCTTACAGAGTTTCAATTTGTGAGGAACATGGTACATTTTGCGATGGAGTGTGTAGAGTGCACATAGTCTATTGTACTCTAAAATGCAGGGAATATCAGAGTTTACTTTACTTGCATCAAAATTGACTAGAAATAGTCCTTCAAGTATACATGTCATGCATTTGCAGCCTAGCGGCCTCAGGGTCGTGCACACTTCACACCATAATCAGGGTCACGTTCATACACACTCACTCACTACTCATTGTAGACTCAGGTGCAACCACAAGGACAAACGAGTTGGCAGATAGGCACACCAAGACTTTTGTGCTTCACAAACCGCTCACAAGCATTTGTCATGGCAACTGGGTCAGCGTTGGCGTCTACCTTGGAGAATCAGAGGATGTTCACCAATGACACAGCCGTGTATTTGTGCCTCCATGGCAACAATATAAATAACGTCCTTGCCTTGCATTCAATGCTTCTCAGCTGTTGTTGTTTGCGGTGAGTGGCGTTTTCTCTTGCTTGGATTCACGGATATCAGGAACCTTGCTTACCGACTTCGGACGGCTTTTTGGATTACCCTTGTTGGATTTGTACGCCATGCTGCTTTTGCTTACACGGACATGTACCTCAGAATTTCCAGTACGGACTTCTTTGCTTCTTCCCATTGATAACCTTGCTCTCTCAGCTGTCAAGTATCCGGTTCAAGTTTTGAGTCCTTCCTTGCTACTAACAGGGATGCAAGGCCAGGTCTGTACTATCAAGACATTTAAGTACAGGACCCCGCCAACGGGTGACTCCGCATGCAGTGCCTTACAACTTCTGCCAAACGTGTGTCCTTCTACACACTGATACACCATTCTTAGGGGAACAGGCCAGCACCAAGTAAGAGGGATACAACAACATATCACCCCTCAGGTATACATTCACCAGTCAATCCACGGGTAGGTGTTGCTTGTTATTATTGTATCTATTGCTCAGATAATGTATCCCTAAGCGTCTCGGCAACAGATATATCATATAACGTGCCTTTTTCCATGCAGCCATGTGGAATTCTGGTGCTTCCTGTTCCGGTCACCTGTGGCCCTAATAACTGGTCAGCGAGTATACACTATCTCTCTGACTGGTGCTTAGGGACAGAGGTATTCTTAGTCTTCGTGGACCTCGAGTTTGACAGTACGTAGGTTTGACAGTGCTACGTAAATCATGCCTTCTTTAAAGACTGTGCTGCCAATATCAATCAATGCTTGATCTAGGGTTAAACCTTGTGATTTATGAATGGTGACTGCTTATGCTAGAGACAGAGAAAACTATTCTCTGCGTACATACATGTCTTTGAAAAGAAGGAATCGGGCTGTTGAGCGTCCTATCCTTTTAACTACTGAAAGTTTGTCAAAGTGAATATTGACAAACTGAATGTTGTCGTCACGTGGGTATGTTTGGAAGCCAACAACTGTACCAAGTGCTTCATTAAATAATCTTTGCTTCACATCAAGGTTATGCTTTAGCATCACTCTACAGTTTAAACTCGATGTTAACATTTTCTCTAACCAGCTGTGTTAGACATAAAGTTTTGTAAGGTAGTTAGTCGTGCTGTGGCTTGTTGACACATGGGTAGTGTCATACCGTGCACGTCCAGTTTGTCTGAGGAGTAAATTTGTACTAATGGTTGCATTTCTTTTTTCAGCATTGCTTCATTTAATTGCGCGGAGCTTGCAAGAGTTGGCATCAAGGACATACAGTTTACATTTTTGTGTGCTAATTGTTCCATGACATCAGTAGCACATGTGTAATGGCCGTACAGCTTATGGATGTGTCTGATATTTGATATAGACTGTGCTTCCTTAGACAGTACACTGATCTGAATACTTTTCTAAATGTTGGTGTAGGTGAGGTCTGCAGACTGATTCATGTTTTTAGTTAGTCCTTTGTATTGGAAATGTTGCCAAACATTTACATTTCCTATGCTGCCAAGAGTTTTACGGCACAGTTTGTGTCCCATGGTTTTAAAAATTGGTTCACCTTTCACTGGTGTTAATTGAAGAAGATCTCCAAAAACAACAACATGTTTTCCTCCAAAGAGTTCTTCGTAGTCTGTTTAAAGGATCTCTTGCAATCTGAGGTGAATCAAAGACAACATTAGGTTGGGGACCATGCTCACTTCATATATTAGCAACACTTTCATTTGTTTCAAAGCTCTGTATAAATCCATAGCAGCTTCTGCTGAAAGTTTTTAGCAGTCTTATTTGATTTGGTGTTCTACTGGAAGGAATAGCAATCGGTGTAAAGTGACACAACCTATGTTATAGGCAGCTACTAAACCTGTGGGGGCAGTTACAACAGCTGAAAGTTTGTTGTTTGTCAATTGTTGGAGGAACCTGCTGATCATTATTATTAAGACTGTTTTGCCTGAACACGGTTGATCACTTACATACAGCAGTATAGGTTAATAGTCTTGACAGGTACAAGTTTTAGTTGTGTTCTGTACACCATGTTCAATTTGTTTATTTACTTCTGAGAAAATGCTATGCAGTTCAATGTTTAATTGTGATTTGAGTATAGCAAAGTCTTCTGTAGATTGCTCATACTGACACATGGGCCCTCATTACGACCCTGGCGGAAAGCGACTGACCGGAGCGCCACAGCGTAAATAGCGTTTCCGCCATTGCACGAAGGAGCAAAGTGCGGCCCATTCCGACCCATCGGGCACGAGCACCACGGCATGGCGGAAGTGCAAAGTCCGCGATGGCGGAAATGACCCCAAAACGGCCCACACCGCCGCCGTACGGCGCCCCAGGTGCAATACCGCCACCCCTCTTAGCGGTCACCGCAGTGTGCGCCCACCGGAAAGTACGGTGCCCGGAAATATACGGAAACGGAAGTTAAAACATGGGCCCGGAACGGGAAACATCCCGGCGTACACCTATAAATACACTAAAACCACACAACCACTAAAATCACTACCCTGAAACACACCCCAACCCGTCAACCACCCTAGCGAAACCAAGAATAATGGGAAAAGCAGCGAAGAAAGCGTGCGACCGCAAGCGGCAGGTCCACTTCTCCCGTGAGGAACTCACCGTGCTAACAGAGACCCTCCAGGAGAATGCTGCCGTCGTCTTCTGCACGCAAATGACCAGGACGGCACTTGCAAACAAGAAGGCCATATGGGCTCTGGTGGCACAGCGGGTAAGTGCGGTGGGGACCGCACCCCGCACCCCACAGCAATGCCGCAAGCGATGGGACGACCTGCGGATACGCGTCCGCAGCATACTCTCTGCCAACCGCAACATTGCCACAGCCACCGGGGGAGGTCCTGAATCACCCATCAAGTTGACCCCCTGGGAAGAAATCTGTGCCTCCACCATCGGAATGGAGAGCATAGAGGGAGTCGGAGGGATGGAGAAAGGAGTGCAGACATCCGAAGATACAGGTAGGTGGGCCAGAAAAAACAATGCCAAATCCACACAGTCCATCCATGTGAAGTACCATGCGTCCACATAGTGCAACAGAAACACATGTCCAGGAGAACGTCCACACACATCGGCCTGATCGCGCACGTTAAAACCCACAATAAATACATAAATAATTAAAAACCCCTAATACACGCACTACACGTGCAGCAGGCACACCCTAACTGCAGGCTGCCAAACAACTGCACCCTCACTCCACACACAAATCAAAGCACCTCCAAGGGCCCGGCCCAAATCACCCTCAGGTACCACCCCAATGCATGTGACACAATGCCATTCCAATTCCCACAGACCCACCAATAACCCTCGCCCTCCTCTACTCCACCACAGGGTCCGATCCAAACGACGAGCTACAGGACACCCCTACCAGCACACCTGCAAAGAGGGCCAAGACCAACGGCCAGAGACCCTCCACCTCAGCTGCACGCATCAAGACACGGCAGCAGCACAAATCAGGTGGCAGCACAGAGGAGGGAACATCAACAGGCACCCCAGCAGCCAGCATGCCCACAACACCACCACCACAGGTCCCCCCAATGGATGCCACAGAAGGCACTGCCTCCGGTGGCAGCAGCACCATAGGTGACACCCCATTGATGGCAGCATGCTCCGACACAGAAAACGGGGATGCCGAAGTCAGATCCATCCATGACCTGTCCCAATCCCCCTGTCTGTCCCATCCCGTACAACATGAGGATACCACGCAGGGGCACCCACAAGACGACGACTGGCCATCCCCCACAAGCCCTGTGGCAATGCAACATGAGGACAACAGCCCCTCTGTGACACCCCCGCAAATGGCCTTGGCCCAGCAGAGGCAACAGTCCCTCGACCAGTTGATCGAACAACAGCAGCAACTGGCCACGCTCCTCAAGGACCATGCTGATGAATGTGGGGGCACTAAGGCAGACATAGAAACATCAACTGAGACACTTAGGGCACAAATCGAGAGTAGCACCGAGAGCCTGAGAGTCCAAATGGAGAGAAGCACCGAGAGCCTGAGAGTCCAAATGGAGAGAAGCACCGAGAGCCTCAGGGGGGAACTGCATGCGACGGCCAAGGACGTATGTGCCGAACTTGCCGCAGTGCGCCGTGTGCTCACTGAGCTCTCGCAAACCCTTAGGGACATGCATGGACGTGAGCAGGCAGACACATCATCCGTTGCAAGCTGCGTCCAGGGCAGCCCCCAACGTAGATCTGGAAGGAACCTGCGCTCCACAGGCAGGGGTGCCCCTGATACCCGCAGAGGGGGCTTGCAATAGCGACAGCCCACTGACAATGAGCATCTTTGGACACTGGTGTTCGGGGGGGAGGTAGGGGGGTGGAGGGGGTGTGTTGGGCTCACTTGGGTGGCGGGTCGATAGGGTGTTCAACATGACATCACATATGCCATAAAAAGTGCACGATCAACCAATGAGATGTGTGGACATTGATCTTTGTGTACTAGGCCATCATAGGCGTACAGTCCATATTGTGCATGTCCCAGACACACGCAGTGCCACGAGTCCCGTGTCCATTTATCAGCCACCAGGCGTGAGTGCTAGAAGCATACATCAATGAGATGCTGACGAATGTCACGGGCCTCCGGTGCCTCGCAGACTCCATGAGGTGCTGCCACATCCCCACCCTCATCATGACCATCATCAGGTGCTTGCAGTTCTGCGTCAGGGGGCATGGGCACATTTCTACGTACGCACATGTTGTGGAGCATGACACATGCCATCACCATCTTTGCAACCTTCTCATGGCGGTACAGGAGTGCCCCGCCAGACCTGCTGAGGCAGCGGAAACGGCCCTTCAGTAGGCCGAATGCCTGTTCTATGACTACACGGGTACGTGAGTGGGCATGGTTGTAGTCCTCCTCATGCTGGTCCCGTGGGTTCCGGACTGGTGTGAGGAGTCATCTCTTCAGTGGATATCCAGCATCACCTGTATGTGGACGAGAAACGTATGATGTGGAATGCCATTGATACGTACGCACACCCCCCCCCCTTCCTGCCAGGTCATTGCCAATTCACATACCCCACATCATCATGCATGTAATGAGACTCACCGAGTAGCCAGGATCTGTTCCCTGCGTGTCGCTCCATGTAGCGTGGTATTGTAGAGTTCCTCAAGACCATAGAATCATGGGTTGATCCAGGGAATCGGGCGCAACAATGTGTAATGATCCTGTTGGAGTCACACACCATTTGTACATTCAGGGAATGGAATTGTTTTCGGTTGCGGTACTGGGCCTCCATGGCATGTGGGACGACCAATTCCACATGGGTGCAGTCGATGGCACCAATGCAACCCGGTATGCCGGCAAGTGCATGGAATCCCACTTTCGTGTTTGTAATTTCCTGCTCCGAGCGTGGTAGGGAGATGTAGTCGTCTGCGTGCTGCAGGAGGGCATCGAGCACTTGCAATAGTGTCCGTGAGAACAGTGGCTGAGAAATGCCATGCAACTGTCCGACTGTGTGCTGGTAGGTGCCTGTGGCCAGGAAGTGGAGTACAGACACCACCTTCAGTAGGGGTGGGATGGCGGTTGGGCTATCTATCATGCTGACAAGGTCAGCCTGTGTCATGTCCACAATGGCGGCTATGGTGTCCCGGTCCAAACGGTAGAGGGTGTGGATCTGCTCATCAGTGAGGTTGAACGGATGTGCTCGGAGGCGTGGGATTGCGGGCTGCCTGCGTGGTGGTAGTGGCTGTGCTGGTGGGCCTTGCTGGCCCTGCCTTGCCCTCCTCCTCCTCCTACGTCTCCTCCGTGCGGCCGGTTGTAGTTGGTGTTCGTCTTCCTCTTGGAGTTGGAGCACTTGCAGTGCTATCAGGTCCCCCAGGGCCAACATCGCGAGTCCTGCCGGTAGCATTTCGGTGTGGTTGTGGGAGGAGACTGGCTGTGCAATTCATGTGTTTTCAGGCTGTATGGCCTCCACCTGTGGTGATTCATTCCACCTGTGCAAACTGCCCTCCCCTTTGGCCGAGCACGTCACGCGCACAACGCTGCAATTCGGGGAATGGTATCTTGCTATTGCTATCATGTATTTGTACCCGATGGCCGTGTTGGATTGGTTGTTATGTTCATTCGGCTATGGTCCCATTGTTTCCCATTCTATCTGTGCAGTCGCGAACAGACTTGTGAAGGGTCAGTGGAACGTAGTACTCGAGTAACGGTGGGCCCTCATGCATCACTGTACCGAGTTGCAACGACGGGCGGGGCGTCCCATTCGTGGGTGAAGGCAGTTGCCATTTTCACACACAGCCGCACTCGATGGAATAATTAGTGATTTCAAACGGCCACAGATGCCTTTCCGACGTGATGTTGCAAATGAGGAATTCGAAGGGCGGCGCTTTCGGTTTTCAGCTGGCGGCGAGGAGATGCCCACAGGTCTGACTGCAAATATAACGTTCTATTGTTCAATGTCCTTGAGACAGGGCCCATGGCGAGGGAGCAATGATTGATATGAATAGTTTGGGATGCGCATTAGCTACGTGGGCGATGAGGCCGGCCGTTCCCAAATACATGTTACTTCACAACACTGGAATTACGGGCTGGGGCACTGTGGATTTTGCAGGCTGCATAACGCACAGACTCAATGGATGTTTCTAATGTCATGTGAGTAATTATTCAGGCGTTTTGATCCCGGGATGAGGGAATGATGAATGGATGCATGGGCAGGTGATTTGATACAGAGTTTGCCATGTACAGGGCTTCTTGGGATCTATCCGCCTCCCCTACGCTATGTGATGCAGGGCTGCCATAGTGGGACCATCGTCTATCTGGCCTTGTTGAGCCCTCCCTGTCTCGAGGCGCCCTCAGACACTTGTGTCCATGCACGTTACCAATCCCATCTGATGGATTCTGTTCTGACAGACGCATGCACAGGTACACTCGTTTGTGATGGTGTTTGCACCTCGATATAGATGGTTATGAGTCGCAAGTGGTTTTGGGGTGGTGATGATCCTTTTGAGTGGGCTAGCATGCATATGGCTGTGGATTTCGTGTGATCATTGAAGTGAGTTGTTCGAATGTAGTTCTGATGGCCATTCTGTTCTTTTTCTTTTCTTTTGGTTGACAGGTATCTCCTCCCCTTTTGCCACTGCCATCTGTATGCCACTCCTGCAGATGGATTTTACTCCCGACACCTGCTGCTTCGTGTTAATCGGTGGAGCAGCATTACGATCTTATGGGACGATCGCCAATGGCCCACATGCCCTTACGCAGTACTGGTGTCTCTGAGCAACATTTCGGCCTTTCAGCTGGACGAGTGCCTCCCCATTGGGACAGCCCTGCGGTTCTGTGCGCTTCCATGTTGCCTTTTCGTACGTGAATGTGGCTCTGTGTACCATGGGGGTACAGGGCGACACACAAGTAGTGGCTGGTCATTTCTTGCGGATGCAGCCCACAATGGTGATTAGTGTTTTGGAGTTCATGGCCTGATGGCTGTATGGGCTTGGTGTCTTTGATGTGCATAAATTGCTATTCTGATTTGGCCCGTGTAGCGTTTTTCTTTGCAAGTGATGTGGCATATGCCTATTTGGGGGGCGATGTATTGTGAGGAGATCTGCATTGGGTTCCAGCTTCGGGGTTTAGTTGCGTGGTACTGTACTGGGCGCGTTTGCCTACTAAGCCCGTGAGGTCAGGGATGGGGGCTGCCTATATGACAGTTTGAATGTTGTCATGCTCAGCGGCGGGGGATTGGGTTTTGTGTAACAGATGCCGGTCAGCCAGGTGGACTGGTGGAATGATGTGATTTTCGGAATATTGCTGGGCACAGGTGCCTGTGTTTGCGTGCGTTTCTTGGTGGGGGACTGTGGTCATGTCCATTGGGATGGCTTCTGTATTCGTGCCATCTGTGACCTGCAGCTCCCATTGGCCCCTCTTGTGTTGCTTTTGTTCGTTGGCATGCATGGGTGCTTTGTACATTTCAATGGTTGCATTGTGACTTCATTGCACCTACCGGGAGTTGTACTTTGTGGGCAGGGAGCGGTGTACAGGCACTCAGTGGGGCCGTTTACGGTTGATTCGCGATGCCGTACTTCTCGCCATGGCGGAATGGTACATTCCGCCATGCCTGATGGCGTTAGGTACATGTCCGCTAGGGTCGGAATTGGCGTACCGTTGCACCATGGTGGTGTTTGCGGTTTGGCATGGCGCGCGCGCGCGTGCTTGGTGCAGTTAGCGTTGGCGTTCACTACGGTGTCGCTAATGGCTTCGTACTTTGCGGTGACGGGTCATAGTCGCACCGAGCGCTATTCGATGGCGGTATTGCATTTCCGCCATCGTTTTTCGATTTCCGCCAGGGTCGTAATGAGGGCCATGGTGTTTTCCACTTCAGTCATGGCTAATTATGCCTCATTTGCTATGAGCGGCTGTCCAAGCGGTTCTTGGCTTCCTGTTAGAGAAGGTTGACTGCTATCAGGAGTGTCTATCTATATTTAGTTGTGCCTGGAGTTCTTCTTCTTGTTGGCGTTCATTGTCCAACATGGTTTTGTACTGTAAAAAATGCATATCTGTTATTTGCATTGAAAGCATCTTCAAAGGAGGCATGGGTATCTAATAAATCTTATTCTTTTTCTCCTTAGTTTAAAAAGTTGCATTAAGGCCATGTAATACAGTTCTTTATGTTTAGGAGTTGTTAGTGATATTTTCATATGATTAATGAGGTTGTGTTTGGTAAGTTTAACCAGGCTGCCCTCACAACCTTTGACTTTGTATTTTTATTCTCATCTGGTTTAATATTATTTTTGTATGTGAAGTTTTGTTTGGGTAGTATGTATCCAGTAAGTTGTTTTTCAAAATGTCCTGGATGTTGGGATCATTGTTGGCTATTGTTTCTTTGTCTTGGTATGATTTAAGAACTCTTTTTTTGATTGCAGCAGGACCAAGACTTAGCCACAGTATGTTTTCAGACTTCGCATACAAGGTGGTGCCGATTAAACGCTCTGCGGCTTCATAGCAGCCACATTCTCTATATGAGAACATTTTTATCCCGAACCTGTACAATTTCTGTGACAGTGTTTTGTCTGATGATATGGACTCACAGAGGTCTTTTAGCTCTGTTTTCTCTGCTTTGTTTAAGTAGGATGTGACATACCGTGCAACTGCAGTGGAATTGTCTGCAATATACTGCACATCTGTATTCGCATCCCATAGGAAGGCAATGATTGCATTGTAATCATTGATGTACTTTGATCCTTCTGTTCTTTTTATGCAGTATGTGTTCTTAGGTTATTTGACTTTCAAACTGTGTCTAACATGAAGGCATGAAGCTGTTCACTTGCCTGTTGCTGAAACTGGTCTAGAAAAACCAATGCAGCATTTGGTGTAGTATTTCCCTTTGTTTTTATATGTGTGCCGAAAATACTTGCCACACTTGTGTCTTTGAAACTGCAAAATGTGTGCATGTAGGTCACTATGTGTAGTTTCTAAAGGGATTTTGCAACTGACATATTTGTGAAGAAACGGCAAAAGAGTGGCATCACTGTGCTGCCCAAATATAGGAGCATCTTTAATCCACAAAAGCATGTGGATGTGTGGTTCTCCTCTTGCTTGATATTCTTTTCTCCAAAGGAAGTGTTGTTTTATTACAATTGAAGTGTAGAATGACAATAAAGCGATGATGGAAGTACCTTGATACATTTACAGGATCAAGAGAGAGGAGTTCTCTTTGTGTTTTTATGTCTATATTTGCTTTGTTTTCATTTCCATGCGTAGGAAACTCTGCACAACTTAAAGTCACAAACCATGTGGACGGGCCAATGTTGCATATCATACAATGTACATCTGTGTGACGTCGGAATAAGTATTCTTTCGTACAACGTATGTTTGATAAAGGATTTCTAATACTTGACTGTAAAACTTCATCTTTTTCTTGCACCTTTTGAAGTAGCTGTGTAGCAGACATATTTTGAAAATTGTAACCTGTTTTCAATGTGTGTGCAACTTCGTAACATAGAGTTGCTAGTTCACTTTCAAAGAGGAGATAGAATATGTATGCAATGTTTTGTCTGAATCTGGGGTCTTAAGAATACTTTATTAAAGAGTGGTATTCTGATGCCGTTATTTGTGTGGCTCTAGCATCATACTTTCCACCTTTTCCAGAAGGAAAAGGTAGAAGAAAGGCTTGTGCTTCTACACTTTTTTCCCAAATGCTGATTGGAGATCCTTTGGCTTGCCACATTGTAAAGTGGTCTAAAATATTGGATGCTGTAGTAGGATCTAGAAGTTCAAATTGGCCAGTTGAGGAGTCTTGAATTATTTTGGTGGTTTCCCCCAGGTTTTCCTTAATGTTTATATATGTGTAGTATTCATTGTTGTCTATTAGATATTTCAGGACTTCTCTAACTTTATGTAAATCCACTAGTTGCTGCTAATTGTTTTTGTCTTTTGTAGGTACACCATTCACTAGGATAATCAAAGATTGATCTATTTGCTGTTGCACTCCAGAGTGTCTACATTTTCTTTGAGATCTAATGGCAAATAAACCAGTTTTCCGCAAATGCCTTTCAGTAATTCACAGGGAGGCAGTTTTGCTGTTTTTGGTGGAAGGCGTATTATTGCTTGAAATGGGTGCACTGTTTAGATTATAATGCTCTCATACAAGTTAAGTTGTTGGAGTGGTTTTGGCAGTGGGAATATTTCCAAGTTATTAGTAATAGCCTGTGAAGTTATTTGGTTGTTGTCAAGTTTTGCAGTGCAGTATCTGCAAAGTATTGAGGGATTATTAATTTCATATTTGTTTTCTGCTATAAGATAGAGAGCTAATTGGAACCACTGGGATTCCTCATTGTCTTCTATTTTGTACATTATGTCTACAGTTTTTTTGACAACACACACACACATTGTATGGTACCTCAGCAGATGTGCTTTTAAAAATTAGTATTTATTTTTTGTATGTATGTGTAATAGTGGGTTGACATCTGCAAGGGTGTTGCTACTCTGTTTTTAATGGTACTGGATTTTTTAAGTAGGTTTCACTTCCAAAATATTTGCTTTGTATATGCTCTATTTGTTCGAGTAGTTCTTTGGTTGTACCATGTAGAAAAATGTTATTTAAATGGTCTAGTGCTAAAGCAGAACTTTTTGCATAGTACAGTTTATGAATGAGATTTCGTACAGTTAAATGGTGTGTTGCTAACATTTTGATATGGTGGAAAGTGCTTTTGCAAGTAAGTCCAGAAATGCAGTCTACTTAATGTCCTTGTAGTCCTGTGTATTTGCGTACTGGACAGGAGTCTATAGTTTGTAATATTTTAATTTTTAATTTGTCTTTGCCTTTGACATACTGATTGAGGAACTGGCATAAAGATGTGAAAGATTTTTTGCGCATGTTATACATTGATGTGCACGCTCATTTGTAGACTGGACGTATTGGTCCGGTGGATTGGAGAGGTGATTGTAAGTTTGCTGGAGATATTTTTGTGAGCAGCGTTTCTTGTTCCATAATGGTATTGTTACCCTTTTCATACCCTCGTCCACTGCTATGTATGGCAATTGGGTTTGTTTGCTTTTGTTCGTATGCGTCTTCTTTGAAATATGGTTCTGTGCTGGTGGTGTGACTCCACTCACCTGCATAGATGTTTGCAAAGCTATCTTCGTTATTCCGTCTTTTGCAAAGTCCTTGTTGAAGTTTAGTAATTTGATTTGTTAGTGGTTTCATTCTGTTTAAAACTAATATAAATAATTTCCTTTTGAGAAGGATTCCACTGTCGATGAGAGATTCTAGGATTAGTTTTCTGCGGTAGGTTTTAAGAGTTGAGCGTGATTTGTCCCCTGTTTTTATAAGGTTCTGAAGGACTCTGTGGTGGAACATTTTTTGCAGAATAATTCTTTTGGTATTCTTTCTTATAGCAACATCAAGATTTATAGGTGCAGTGTTAGCTCTAGTGGTAGTTGCAGTCTTCTTAATACATTTCTTTTAAGTTTTAAATTTTGAAAGAGGAGTCAGAGTTTCTTTTCTGCAAGCTGCTTTAGTTTTGCCCAGTGACTGTATTAGCTGTTTTGTTTGAACTTGCTGTACACATTCTGCTAGAGGCGGATGGCTATTTTGTATGTTTTTAGTTTGATCTGCTCTATTTCTGCATTGCTTTCTACATAGTTGCTTTTTGGTAGGCATTCTTCAGTGTCGGTTGGAGAAGAAAGGAAACTGTGGGTTGGGTGGTTCTGCAATGTATATGTTTGCACCGTGGATGAGTGCCTGAATATGACGATAGGCATATGTACAGAGGTGTGTGATTGTGGAATGAAATGAATTAAATGATATTTAATTTATATCGCGCTCACACATAAGTGTTTCAGAGAGTGAGTGGACAGAGGGAGCGAAACAGGAGAGAACATAACAGCGATCTTACTAGGCCTAGTGACATTAGGATTGTGCATGGGAAAGGGAAAAGGGGGAAGTGGATGGGAGGGGGAGGAGTGTAAAGTGTGGAACAGACAGAATAAATAATAAGTGCAATAAATAAGTAAAGGTGATAAAAAGTGGTAGTGCAGGTAGTAAGTGGCAAGTGCTTGTTTAAGTGGATACGGTAAAATGTGATAACTGTACAAGAAAAGTGGGTGAGGCGACTGTATGGGCACATGCAAAGGGTAGGTCGGAGGCAGTGTAGGAGTGTGGGAAGGTAATGAGATACCTGGGCCCGAAGTACAGAGGGTGGCTAGGTGCACGGTGTCTGAGAAGAAAAGACAGATTATCAGGGAAGAAGAGGAGGGGCAAAGGGAGAAACAAAGAGGAAGGTCTCCAGGTGCTTCCGGAACTAAATATGGTTCTCCTCAGGTTTCAAGGTGGCAGGAAGTCTGTTCTAAAGGGAGGCACTAGTTGAAGACAGAGATTTGCCTCCAGCTTGTTTCTTTGAGAAATGCCTTACCCTGAGGGAGTTAGACATAGAGGGGCAAATGGGCTGTTACTTCAGGTTGGGAAGGCTGTAGTTGTATTTGTATGTAAATGTACTGATTCAATTGTTTAGCCTAGAATACAGGAGCACTGCACTGCCTGAGTAATATGTAGAACAGTATGACAATATTGGACTTTCTTTGTTGGATGTGAACACTAGGTTTCTTCGTGGTTGCATTTTCCACTTTAGACGCCACTGGCTTTCAGGAGAGTGTTCTTCACTGTAATTGCAAAAGAAGGAAGTTAGTACATATGTGTTTTAATGGCATATTATTGCACCTGGAGAATACATTATTTAAAGTTAGTGAAGAATTTCTTGGTAGGAAGAGTTAGTGGGCCTCATTACGACTAAGGCGGTAATGGATACCGGGCACCGGTAAGGAGAACGGTGCCGGTAATCCCTTACCGTCCTACTACGAGTTCCCTTAGCGGGTCCCTCCTTTAACGCCTGGTTTGACCAGGCATTATGGACGGGACCCGTTAAGGGAAATCACAGCCAATAACGCTACCACCATTTGCGGTACTGTTATTAGCGCCTTCCCCATTCCCATTGAGCCCTATGGGGGCTCAAATGGGAATGGGGAATGGTTTGGTGAATGGGGACTTACCGGTTCTGCCAAGGTCAGACTGGACCGGTAAGTCCCCATCTCACCAAACCGGACACGGTACCATTATTGGTGGTAGTCATGACGCAAATAGCCATGATTACCACCAACCTCGTAATGAGGGCCAGTGTGTGTGTGTGAAATTGCACAGCTTTGTATATGAATGCACCGTTTACTTTGAAAATGGATTAGTGCAAGTTGTAGTAGCGTGAGAAAAAGACTCAGAAAGATGTACAGATTGGAATGTATTTTGTTTCTATGTGTGGAATTCCATTAACATGCAGTTTCCTTTGTCTGTGTGTATTGTAGGCATTTTATAGCAGGTGTGTTAATGGGGCAATTGGTTGTAAAAATGGCAGTAGGAATGAAGAGAACAGCAGTTTGCACATTACAATGGGTGATATGGGTACAAGAAAACATTTAAAGTACACAGCATTGTACTTGCCACTTGATGGTAGGAGATGGGACAAATGACAGTGTGCTTGTGGAGTAGGTTATGCAGGGTAAGTGGCATGTATCCTGTTCACAGGCATTTATAAAAGAGTTGTAAATGTAGTTTGTGTTGATGGATGCAGATGTGGATACATTTGGATGCAGATATGTTGGGGAGTTGTACAGTACTTTGTCCTGGAGGTGCTTTGCAATCACAGTAGATTTGTAACCAGAATGTTCAACAGTAGATCTAAAGTGCTGAAGTGTGATCATAGAGGTAGATGTAGAGGTCTTGGATGTGATTGGTGGTTGGTGGTGTGACTGCTTATGTGTAGCCAATGAGGGAGTGGTGCAGAGAGTGACATGGAAAGGGAAAAGGGCTGCCCCTGTGTTGCGGGGCCCACGAAAAACACAGTAGTCCGCCGACAGGGCGTGCCACACCTCGGGCTTCTCAGCATGCCCGGCATAGAAATGGGACTGGGGGCATTAGCCAATCAGGTGTTGAGGGTGTGATTCATAGGGAGAGAGGGTCATCCCTTGTTCATTGCTGTGTGTAGTGAAGATGGCTGTGGTTGGGGAGATGAGTGAGTGTGTGGATGGTGGGAGATTGTTTTATGAGAAATCTGCAAATGTATGCAAAGGTATGTGGCATTTCTACCAACCTTGGATTTGAGGTAGTGGGGTCTTTGTGGTGTGATATGCCAGGGAGCAATTTGCAAGGTGTATTTACACTTTGTAAAAATATGGCTGTTTTCAACAGCCCAGATATCCTGGTGATTAATTGTGGAGGAATGTTTTTGGGATATGTGAGTGCAATAAGTTTGCAGGGTGACCTGAAGCAGTTCCTGAAGGCACTGATGCACCTCTTTTTTTTATTTTTATAAAATGTTATAGTTTAATTTTTAAACTTTTCATTTGTCTCCAGTTTTCCAGGGTTTCTTTTCAACTTATTAAAGGTTTGCCAAGACCTAGAATTTCTTGTAGAAATTGGCATATTGTCAAGATCAGTTTTTGCGATTTGCCATTGAGCATCTCCATCCATCTTTCTTCTGTCTCCATTGTTTGCTCTCCGATTTTATAATAGCTGACGAATCTAGATCTTTGTTCTGAAAGGTCGTTGCATTCCATTAGTAGGTGGAACAGTGTTTCAGATTTTTGGGTGTCTAAACACAAGCGGCAGAAATGTTCTGTTGGAGCAATTTGTCTGGTTTTGGCTAGATAGAAGCGTGTTGGTATGGTATTTGTTCGGACTTTCAGATATGTTACATGGATTTTGGCATCGGGAAAGATGGTCAGGTAGGCTGGTAGTTTGTTAATGGATCGAATGTCTGTGTCGCATTGTAGGTTGAAGGAGTATTTTGTTTTTTCTTAAAGGGTTTTTATCCAGTCATTTTCCATTATTTTTCTTTTTGAGTGTTGAGGTCGCATCGTAAGCATTTCATGTGAAATTTCTTCTGTTTGCATGAGTTGATACAACTTGTTTTTCCATTGAGCGAGGATTGTGTTGTTCATTGCTCCGTCGTGGAACTTCAGAATTTGTATTGCTGATGTTTTCTCATCTGTGAGGAGCTTGCGGTATAGGTCTAGTTGTTTCCATAGGACAATTGAACTGATGGACTGTAGTGCTATTTTGTGTCTGATTCTAGGCATTGGAAAAGAAGGTGGCAGCTGTAAGATCTTGCGCCAAAAGAAGGCTTCCAGCTTTGTCCAGCTGTAGTCCGTTGCATGTATCATGGCTTATGTTCCATAGACTATTGTCGGAATCACCTTTTGCTTGTAGTATGTGGTTATTGGTTTGAAAGAGTATTTGCCAAATTTGCGCTGCATCATACAGCCTTGTCTTGCCAGAGATTGAGTCTGTTGTTCCAGTTTCAGAGTCCACTCTTTTTCGGATTTGGATTGGTTTATGTGGATGCCCAAGTATTTGAATGTTGTCACTTCTTCGAGGCGGTTGTCATTTAGATGGATTTTTAGTTGTTTCCCGGTGTTATTGGTCGGTCTGGACAGATGCATGATTTTTTTCTTTTTTGTATTGATGGTGAGTTTGTTGCGATTCATATAAAGGCTTAGTTGGCTGAGACTGTTTTGTCGATCTGATGGTGTCCTGTCCAGGAGAATGATATTGTCCGCATGTGTCATGATTGTTACCGGAGTTGAGTTGATCTTTGGGGGGTTGAGGGCATCGGGCTGTAGATAGGTCTCGATGTCTGCGGTAAATAGATTAAACAATGTGGCTGCAAGAGGGCATCCTTGTTTTAGACCATTTTCAGCCTTTATTTTTGGTGTGTGGCCTTCTCTTGTAAGTCTTATTGCTATGGTGGTGTTTGAATAGAGTCATTTGATGGGGCTTAGTATGTTTTTAGGGCATTCCCATTTTTCAAGTTTATTCCATGTGCAAAACTCATATTTTCCCAAATACCACCTAGGGCTGCATGTATTTGTCGTAGTGTATTTAATCCTCAACAAGACATAGGAAGGTGTCTTGTTAACCAAGGGATATCTTCTTTTATGTGTGCTGTTGGGATGTCATCATTCTAAAGTGAAAACATTTTGGAGACTAGTGCAAGTTCTTTTTTTGTGATGCCATTACTTTGATAGATTGTGGGAATATAATCTTTCTTAGTAATATTCAAAATGCAATTAGAAAGTTGTTGTTATTTCATGGAGTGGATTTAGTAGGTGTAGGAGAAAACAGTCTGAAAAGCCCCCCAAAAAAAGGCCACCATCAAAGAGGAAATGTAGTAACCTGGTTGCAATTTCTGTCCCCACGCTCACAAGTTGCTCAATATGTCTGCGGACACTGTGTTAGTCTGCAGATCACACGTGCCACATCCAGGGCTTTTGAGGTTGGTAGGCATGGACATGGGTTCTGTGGAGGTCAGGGGATTGGTCAATAAGTATTCCTTGGTGTGGTGTGCAAGGAACGACTGTGACAGAAGGTCTATTTGCTGAGAGGAGTGCAGTTGGCTATGGCTATGGCTGTGTCCTTCAGGAGTGTATGGATTTTGAGGGACTCCTGGATACATTGGTTGGAAGTGCATGCAGAACACTGTGGAGTGGCTGCACATCTTGGATTCCATCATGTGGATGTCCACTGGTATGGAGTGCATGAAATTAAGTGGCCGAATTTGGTTCTTCTTTGTGCCACTTTGATGACGCTTGATCACCCAGACATTATTATTATTCATTTTGGAGGGAACATTTTAGGACATGTTATCTGAATCTCACTGCAGTTTGCTATGTAATAAGCACTTGGGAAAGTCATGGACATATTCCCAAATGAGTAATTTTTTCTCACATTGCGCAGAGACAGACGTGGCTGTGCTCTTCTTTATTTGGTCCGCAAATGGAGAAATCGAGGCGTAATGTTAACAAGGCTGTTTGTGCCTTTTTGAGAGATGATGGTATGTCGTCCTTCCACAATGAAAATATAACGTTTCGTAGCACGAACATTGTTCGCAGAGATGGAGTCCATCTTACTGATGCTGGTAATAGGTGTTGGTCTGTTCCACCCTTCCAAAAAGAAACAAACACCACAAAAAGGTTCTTTTCAGAGCCATCACTCTCCCTTGGAAAAGAGTGCTATGTTTTGAAAGTGCCACCCGCGTCAATTATTTAAAGTCTGCAGACTACCGTGCTGTCTGCGACTTCTCAGAATGACCAATGCCCTGCACAATTTAATTGGTACATCTATTTTTTAACTGTGAAAGGGCTTTTTTGGGGGGGGTTTGTTTTGTATTTGTTTATTTTTTTTAGAAATGACACATAAGGAAGGGAAGGGAGGGCAGGGTAGGGAAGGGGCACCAGCCACAGTGATAAGAAAGGGCAAGTGGAGAGAGGAAAATGTTGGGAGGCCTCACTGAGTAGACGGTACTGTTTCTCATGCTCCCAGGAAAGAAGACTCGAAAGCACTCCAAAATTGTTCCCCCCTGCAGAGCTCCGTGTCGCAGTAAATGCACAATAAAGTGACTCTCGAAAGGTAAGGGTCTGATGCATTGCATATGGCCTCCAAGGCTGGTTCAGGATGCGCTGGCCCACAGGAGTGGAGTGTCTCTTGTGATGGCAGGAGCGGATACAGAGGATGTTGTAGAGGAGCTCAACCTTCTACTTCATTCAAAGGGGCAACCCTCAGAACTGCCGCCTTGTGGTTCGACCTCAGTTGTCACCGCATGGAGGTGGTCTCATAGCTGTACAGACCCAGTTTTCCATGACTGAGCACAATTTTTCAGCGCACCTTGTCTGCACATGCCTTGGGTACCCCTCCAACGGTGGTAAAGAGCCTCCACACCCAAGACCCATGAATGCTGGCAGTAGTAAGAACTTCCCCTACCTCATCCTCATCTTCCTCTTCATCCCTCTCTACATCTCCATGCCTGTTCCCCTCTCCAGGCCCTTGGATAGGTGGTGGTGGTGGTAGAGGGGGTTGGGGTGGTGCTGAGGCAGAGGCAGCTGGAGAGTTAGCCATGGGTTCCATTGTCTAATCCAGGAACTCAACAGTTCTACAGTCCAGGAATGAAGCAATGTAGAGAAGTTGTCCAGCAATCCAGCAATGTGGAGCAATGTCTGTCCTGGAAATCCAAAAGCAAATTGAGGAGCAGCTCTGGGGTGTGGCCTTTTATAAGGGTGCTGGGACGTGCTCTGCAGTGAGCTGCGAGGTCCACGGACACTTCGAACACCAAAGAGAGCTCAAAAAGCTAAAGAAAGTGTCTAGATCGACAGGGGCATGGTCTAGGACCTCTGCATGGAAATAATTTCACAGTACAACACCTTGATTCGCTCAGAAAAACACTTTTTCAGTGCCCTTGGACAAAGGCCTATGCTGAGCGTGGGTGCGGTCACATGGTGACATTGTGGACAACCGCGAATGGGACGGGTGTCTGTAGGACACCTATTGCATGGGATTGTTTGCACGCATGGGCATAGTTGTTCTATGGACATGGTTGGGCTCCCCGGTCTAATTAAAAGTGCGACACATGTGCGGCAGATAGTTCTGGACAGGCACGATGTTCGTAAGACCCCTAAAGTGGATTTTGCATGTGACCACGTGTCCTCCGGTCAGTGCTAGGGTCCCAGAACTAATCAAAGGTGTGTCACAACTTTGCGGACATGAAGACAGGCTCGGTGTTCTACAGGCACTTCCATTTTGATTGTGGATAGCCCGGACAGGTTAAGTGTCCGAAGGACATCTCCATTTTAGTTACTTGTGGACATTCTGGACAGTCGCGATGTTCAAAGGACTCCAAAGGTGGGATGCACATACGTTCAGGTGTTCTCCGGACAGGACTAGGGTCCCCGAGCTAATTAAAGGTACGTCACAACTTTGCGAACATGCGGACAGGCTTGGTGTTCTACAGACACCTCCATTTTGATTGCGTACAGCCTGGACAGCTTAAGTGTCCGAAGGACACCTCCATTTTGATTAATTGCGGACATTCTGGACAGTCACAATGTTCGTAGGACTTCAAAGGTGGGATGCACATTTATTCAGGTGTCCTCTGGACAGGGCTAGGGTCCCCGAACTAATCAAAGGTGTGTCACAACTTTGCAGACATGCAGACAGGCTTGCTGTTCTATGGACACCTCCATTTTCATTGTGGATAGCCCGGACAGGTTAAGTGTCCAAAGGACACCTCCATTTTGGTTAATTGCGGCCATTCTGGACAGTCGCAATGTTCATAGGACTCCAATGGTGGGATGCGCATGTGTTCAGGTTTCCTCCGGACAGGGATAGGGTCCCCAAACTAATTAAAGGTACATCACAACTTTGCGGACATACAGACAGGCTTGGTGTTCTACCGACACCTCCATTTTGATTGCAGACAGCCCGGACAGGTTAAGTGTCCACAGGACATCTCCATTTTGGTTAATTGCAGACATTCCGAACAGTCGCACTGTGCGCGGACTCCGACTCAGGCTTTTAAAAAAAAAGAAACACAGACACATACAGTAACAGAATACATATAACTTTATTTACAGAAATATATATACAAATTGCGAAAGAGAGGGGGAAGCAGAAATGGACACATATACAGGGGAATTGAGGTTTTCTAGAAGTTGGGTGTTAGGGAAGGAAGGGATTGATGTTTCATCATAATGTTTTTAGTGATGGGGAATTTGTGGGGATGGTTTGCTGGGACAGGCAGAATGGGTATCGGTGCAGGTGGGGCAGTGATATTTAATTTTCTTCATGATATGTCTTTGTACAAAGTCTTTCACAACAGCAAATGTATTCAATAATTGATAAATGTTTTCTTCTAAGTGCACAGTGTCACTTCATTGTTCTATTTGGTTTTGCAGTTGTACATGATGTATTGTTTCTGGGCCATTGCTGTTCATTTCTGTATGTACTGTTAAAGAAAAAAAGATGTCAAGTAAATGTGAAACAATTGGCCTCATTACAAGTCAGCCGGTCCGGATTTAGCGGTGCCAGTAAACCCGTACCAGCACTGTTTACCAGACCGGCTCATTCTGACCCATGATGCCAGTAACACCATCACCGCAAAGCGGCCCCAGTGGTGTCAACTCACCCGGTAGCCCTGTGCACGTAAACAGCAGGATGACTCAGCGGCGCACCCACACTCACCGGCAATGCTCAACACAGGGCACATTACGAGTAGGTCAGACATGGAAATACCGCCATAACCATGGTGGAAACAGCATGAACACTGTGCCGGTACCGCTGGCACCACGGACATGGCATTAAACAGTGGCAGGTGAGCTGAAACAGGCCCCAAGTGTGCACAATCAGGCCAGCTGCAGATCCCAGGAGGATAGCTCAGCAACAACGTGCTCGCCTTGGAATCAAGACGACACGAAGCAGTACAGGTTCAATCACCGGGTCCGCACTTATAAACATCTGGGTATTTAAGCGCATTATAAATATGCAACTAAAACAAAAAAAACAACTACGCAACTAAAACAAACAATTCCCGTAACAGCACCTCAATGCCTGCGGGCTTTGTGAGCGCTTTAAAAATGCAAATAAAATAAATAAAAATAAAAATTAATAGGCCACTGGGAGCCTACAAAAGGGCCACACCCAAGCCACCTTCCAACACAAACATGCTGTCAGCCCCCCTACAGCAATTGGGATAGGGAACCTGCAAACAGCAGTGTACACTGAAGCAGCACTGAGGCAGAGGAGGAGGCGGCGTAGGTGCAGAAGGCAAATTAGGAACCCGCTGGCCAGCCAAAACATCAATGTGCAGCAGGTACCACCCCACAGGCAGCCAGCAATACCCCGCATCAGGGCCTCACCCTGGAACCTTACCCCAAGTCAGATACATACATTATACTGGTTTGACAGGGCCTCAATCATATTCATCGTCACTCTCATTGAAGAGGACATCAGTAGCCACATCGGCATCCAAACTGCAATACCCCCCCTGATGAAACTGATCTCCGTACTCCATTTCCTCGCCACCGGAACCTATAAGCACACTATTGGGAAACTGCACAGGCTGTCACACCCCTGTTTTCCAGGATACTGATCCTGGTACTGGATGCGCTGCTGTGCCATGCATCAGAGCACATTTCCCTACCCTGTACCCCTGCCCAGGTCATTGCCACCAAACTGGCCATGCATGCCATTGCCGGCATGCCACACAACTCACCGCAGTGACTTGATCATTGCAACATGCCACGTCACCAAAAAGAAGTCCTGCCTATCTCCATGTACATCCTAGCCATGGGGTGGCACTACATGCAAATGCAACATGAGTATGTGAGTGCCACCCCCGCCCAAAGTACATTTGCTACTGCCATGCACACGATGAGTGCATCATGTGCTGTGCACAGTGGCCACATCTTTGCTGTGATGTATGTCTGCCTTATTAAATAAATAAATACATAAATTGCATGCACGTGGAGTTGACTGTCTGACATGCAATTGAGGCGGTGTACTGCAACTGGAAGAAATTCCACTGCCTGAACGTCTAGATGGTCTGCGATGCCCAACAGGTCATCACGTATTGCTGTGCACATTTCCCGGGGTCCACACACAACTCAATGGTCTTGCGGAATTCTACATTGCCACGCTACATGGAACGTTATGCAGGACAGAGCACATGGCTGTTAGGTGAGTACAACTGCCAGTGCATGACCCCTGTGTATTGGGGGGAGAATAGACATGCACCAATAGACAAGCACCAGAATCCACACAACTCACTGCGGTGACTTGATCATTGCAACATGCCATGTCACACAAAAAGAAGCCCTGCCTATCTCCATTTACAACCTAGCCATGGGGTGGCACTACATGCAAATGCAACATGAGGATGTGAGTGCCACCCTGCCCAAAGTACATTTGCTACTGCCATGCACACGATGAGTGCATCATGTGCTGTGAGCAGTGGCCACATCTTTGCTGTGATCTGCATCTGCCTGATGCAGATCTGCCCATCACATCACAATGCCAGAGTCACCCACCACATCTGAACACATATACATTACAATGATTGGAACATGTCCCTGCCTAATGTCATTAGACAAATCTGAGCACCACAGAACACAGCATGGAAATGTGATGCAAGTGTGCACAATAGATGAGTCAAACATCGCGTTACCAGAAGGGGCATCTGTGGACTGCATCTGATACAGACAGTAACACCACAAACAGTGACATGTGCCCTTACTTTCACTCCCATGGAGGTGATGCTGGATATGCACTCATGCTATGGCTGATGATGCCCATACGACAGCCACAGAACAGGCATGAGTAGGCCTACAACCAGGCACACATATGCACATGTGGCGTAATAGAGCAGACCGTTGGACTGCTGAAGGCCAAGTTCCACTGCCTGAGCAGATCAGGTGGTGCCTTGCTTTACAGCCCAGTGAAGACAGGGAAAATAGTGGTAGCATGTGCTATGCTGCACAACATGTGCATACGAAGGAACATTTCACTGCCCTCGGACATCGAGCCAGCAGATGAGGATGATGAAGATGGTGATGGGATGGGTGCACTACCAGGCCAGGGTGCCATTGATGGACAACATGCACGTAGAGCATCATACACAATTTCTTCTGATGTACCACATGTGCACATTCAGCACTTCATGTTGCAGCACTACAATAAATGATTTCAATGCACATGAAATAAGAATGTCCACTCGTCATTTGCATTTGCACACCACTATATTGTTGGATTAACAGGGGAAATAGGATTGGGATTACAATGTAATTGTAATGCAACCCACCCACCTCCCCAACGTTCCCACCCACCAGCCAGGCCCAAACTGACAAACCCGACTAAAGACCACCCCACTTCCCCAACGTTCCCACCACCAACCAACCAGGCCCAAACTGACAAACCCCACTCAAGACCACCCTCAACTCCCCAATGTTCCTACCCACCATCCCGGACCCCATCACAACTTGTGGACCAACAGTTCCACAATGCACAGCCTACTTTCGGCCACGCTTGTGCCCATGGTTGTCCCTCGCAGAGGCACCTGCCAGCCGTGATGACCTCCTATGAGGGCTGCTGGTCACAGACCTCGAGGGTGTTCTGCTGGTAGAGGCCACAGCAGGGTTTGTTGCTGGCACACCACCCATGAAAGCCTGCTGGGCAACCAGCATTGTCTCAGCAATGTTGGACATAATATTGTTGCCCTCCCTGACTCGCCGTGATAACACCATGTTTGTAGTGGCAAACCGCCCGATCACACGTGAGAGGTGGCGCAAAGAGGTGGCAGTGCTCTCCCGTTGCAGCCTTGCCTGCTGGAGTTGTTGTTGAACAAGTTGTGTGAGACTGGCCTGGTGCTCCTCGATACGCTGTAGGCATGCGCATAGTTCTGGGATGGAATGAGTGAGGGAGCGCATCAGACTGTGTAGGCCCATGGGGCTGAATGTGGCCAGCTGTTGTGGTGTGGTGTTGCTCTCATCATGGGCATTCTCGGGTGCGTCAGCAGCCTGTTCTCCTGGCGCACATTCAACGCTAGCTGCGTCATTGTCGGTGTTTGGCCCAGAGGCACTAGTGGGTGCAATGGAAGGGGCTGCAGGTGTATTTGGCATTGCCACATGCTAGACTGCAGGCCCTGCAGGGATGGTGGTGTCTGTGTCGTCGTGCACCGTCACCATGGTGGATGCTTGTTTGCCGGAGGTGCTAGCAGTGGCGTCCTGGGATTGCCTTGTCAGACGGCCTCGTGCAGGTCCCTTTGTCATTGGCTATTGTTGGAGTCACTGTCCGTTGATGTGCCTGTGGGGGAATGTAGGGCATGCTGTTAGTCGTGTGACAGGATGTGAATGGGGCAGTCACAAGCAACGCCCTCCTCATACTTTCTACCCTTGCAAGTACACACACTGATGGGTGATGCACTCAGGAGTGTAGATCACGGCTTGCACACAGTTACACGCCTGTCCTGGTGATGTTATCACATGGGGTGTTGTGTGTGGTGGGGTCAATGGTGGATGTGATGTGTGCCTCTAAGCCCTGGCTGGGTGGGTGTTGATGGTGGATGTGTTGTGTGCATCTGGGTCCTGGCGGGGGGAGGGTCAATTGTGGATATGTTGTATGCCTCTGGGCCCTGACTTGGGGCGGGAGGGTGAATGGTACATGTTTTGTGTGCCTCTGGGCCCTTGCTGGGAGGCGTCAATGGTGGATGTGTTTTGTCCCTCTGGGCCCTGGCTGGGGGCGTCAATGGTGGATGTGTGCCTCAAGGCCCTAGCTGGGGCGGTCAATATTGGATGTGTTGTGTGCCTCTAGGTCCTGGTTGGGGGGGGACTGGTCTTCCATAATTCACACTCATGGCTTTGCACTCTGTGTACTTACCAGCCTCGCCAGGTGTGCCATCTCCGACCTCTTATTGATCGACTCCCTCAATCCCCTCAAAGTATATGATGCTGCTGCACCTCTCCTCCCAGGTATGGAGCTTCAGTGGGGAATTTGGTCCCCCTCCTGTGCCAGTGCTGTGCTGCCTGTGTGCTGCCATCAGGTTACGGACACGCAGCCACAGATCGTCCAACCGCTTGTGGCAGTCCTTTACCGGGTGCAATGTGACGCCAACTGCTGTGCACTTCTGCGCCGATCTCCCTTTGCTTCAGCTGTGTGCTGCGCCTTTGATCTGCACTGAACAGCAGCACTGCATAGTCCATAATGTGCTCCATGAGCACTGTCAGTTCCGCCTCACTGATGCGGGGTTTGCGCTTGCGGGTGGCTGGAATCCTTGATGTCATCTCAGTTGTTGTTAGTCAGCAGTCACAGTAGCTGTAGGCCTTGTGGTTACTGAGGATTGCAGTGGATTGTGGTTTAAGTAAGGGCTGTCACTCTCTTTCTGCTTTTTGCGATCACAGTGTTTGCAGCACTGGTATTTCCTTATCAGGTACCAATGTGGCTGAAACGAATGTACCGCTACCATTGTACCCAGTGCATCTGTCTCTGTGGGTGTTTGCGTTACGTCGGTGACACGGTTTCTGCAATGGTCTGAGTTGCACAACCGACAAACCGTAATCACACCTTACTTCTGCATGCTTGCCGTTGCAGAAACGGTGTCACCACCTTCACGGTAAAACCGGATTCTGGACCGTCGAACTTGTAATGAGGGCCAAATGTGTATTAATTGTGTTACTTTGGAAACTGCACTGTGTACCAATAGTATCACTGTCTTAACTCATTTAATCCAGAGGAAAATGTTCTTTAAGCCACTCCATGGTGCTAGCCATTAATGTGAGAAAAAAAAAAGAAATAATTTCTTAGTGTAGCATATTGAACACAGTGTGTTGCTGTAGGAATCAATGTAGTGCACTTATCAGTTTGTTTTTCAGTTGTGCTGTTAGTGCTTTGCAGCTGTGCTCTTGACAGTTGGTTTGCAGTTTCTGTATAAAGCAGCAGTGAGGTAATTCTGATGGAGTCTTAGGTTATTTTTGTTTTTGGTGTGTTCCATTATGTTGCATGTCATATGGAATTGCACTGTTGCTTTCTTAAGTATAGAGTTTGTAGATCTAGTTTATTTTTCTTTGCAATTCAGTTATATGCTGCTTTTTCAACATGTTCAGTCTGTTTGCTGTATGCTACAACAATGTAAGATACCCCCTGAGCTTTTGGGCAGTGTGGATGCTACCCGAGGTCCGGGGACAACCGCTTAGTCCGCAGACACTGTGTGTATGTTGTATGGTACATCCATACAAAGTGAGGGTCTCCTGGTAAAATCCTATAAAATACAGTGAAAAAACCTTGCTAAAGGGACGTTATGGTTAATTTGCGCTACTAAATAACCATGAAATTCAGTGAAAAAATGTTGTTAAAGGGACGGTATGGTTAAGTTGCGCTACTAAAAACCTATCAAATTCAGTGAAAAAACAATGCTAAAAGGATGCTATGGTTCAGTTGCCCTAAGAAAAACCTGTCAAATTCAGTGCCAAAAACTTTTTTCAAGAGACATTATAGACACCTTGCACTAATAACAACATATCCATATTAAGGTTTCTAGTTAAACCGAAAACCCCCAGAAATTCCCCAGTTATGGTAAGCTAATGAATCATAACTCACGTCACCACTGTGCACTGCAAGGACTAACACCCATGACATCAAAGATGAAATCACAAATGTCATTGATGACATCAAGCTGGCTCATAAAGCTGACATTTAGAGAGCAATTTGCATCGCAAACGATGGACACTAACGACATGGTGAATGGGTCTCAAAAAGTAGTCAATGCCTTGGAGTCAATGAATGGGGGACGATACCTACAGCAGGCTGGTTTCTGTATGTGGTTCCTGTGCTATATCATTTTTCACTTTTTCATAGATAGTGTCCTTGCATTGAGGTGTTTCCTGGGTGTGGAAGAGATGTCCTTTGTTATGGGTATCACTAATGCAAACACTAACATATAGATATGTTTGATAATTAAGTAAGAGCTGGGAACGTAGGTTGCTAGGAAGCAATTATGGAGACTTTAATATGTATTGAGATGATGATATGATTACATTGAATATGCACTTACTTAAATAGGCCCAACACACTCAATAATTAACTTAAAACTTCTGTAAAAGTCTAAGCGTTAGTGATAGAAGACATATAACATTAGTAATTGATGTACTAAAAACAACTTCTTAATATGATGCGAGCAGAAGTCATTTTACCATGTCTATTGCCAACGTTGTATCATAAAGAACTAGCTGGCAGGCATGTATTCAACTTATAAAGGAAATATGTGGTACCTGTGGCACAGGTATTCAATGCATGTATGCCTACATGTGTAAACTGCAAGAAACAAGTGCATGCCTCAAAATGATTAAATATGCCAATACTGTTTTTAGAAAGCTTTAGAATCACCTCCCGGTCCTAACTGTGAGCACAAACAGGTAGGTGCTTACTTACATCATCTTCATTACGTCTGTTTCCTTTCCACGCGTGTGGAATGCTTACGTGTTTATCAGCTATTCAAGTTACACCTGTCTATTATTTACTTCTATTCTGTTCATGGTGACTGGCAAATTGTTGACAAAGCATGCACATAGGATGACATGCCCAAAACATGAAGGGTAGTCCATCATGTCTTTTTACTACAGTGGCACAGTTTACTACAGTTCAGCAGAATGGACACTTCCAGGCAGAATTCCAATGAGAGACGAAATATAAACTCCTTCTGTCACCCCTCAGGTGGTGGGAGGAATTCTTTTCATTCAATCATTGCCCCAAAATTAATTATCCGCTATTTAAAATACACATAGTGTTCACTGAAATGCAACCAAAAACAACACAGCAGATGTACCATTCATTGAGGGGAGGGGAACAGGGGAGAACACAACACAACAACGATCTTACTAGGTCCAGTGACATTGAGAACGCGCTAGTGCATGGTAAAGGGAAAAGGGAAAAAGTGCATGGAAGGGGGATAGTGGAAAGTGCGGAGCAGAGGAGAGCAGAAAAATAATAATAAATAAAATAAATAGAAATTGGAGGCAATAAACTTTGGTAGTGCAGCCAGCAAGTGGCAAGTGCTGTGTTTAAGGCAGCAGACTGGGTAAGACTGATAAGTGCAGAAAAGGAAGAAAATGGGAGGGGGGCTGTATGGGTACAGATACAGCCCCAGTGCATGTGCTGGCCAGGAGGCAGTGCAGGAGGGTGGCAGGGTGAGCAGGTACCTGGGCACAGGGGACATAGGGTGGCCAGGTGCACAATCCCAAGAGAGAGCAGATCAGCAGGGGAAAGGGGGAGCGAAGGCAAAAGCAAAGAGGAAGGTCTTGAGGTGCTTCCAGAACCGGAGATGGTTCTCCTCAAATGTTAGAGTGGCAGGGAGGCTGTTCCAGAGGGAGGCCCCATCCGAAGATAGAGATCTACCCACAGCTCGTTTCTTTAAAAAACGATTGACCCTGAGGGAGTTAGAGGTAGAGGAGCGAAGAGCTCGAGAGGGTGGGTATTTGCGGAGGGATAGCTGAAGGTATTTTGGACCCAGGCCCCAGAAAGCCTTGTAAACAATGCAGAGGGTTTTGAATTTAATCCTTGCATCCACTGGGAGCCAATGGAGAGATTTCAGAGCTGGAGAGATACGATCCCAGGGCTTGAGGCCAAGGACATGTCTCGCAGTCCTGTTCTGGATAAGTTGTAGAGGGCGGAGAGAAAAGGCAGGTAGATTTAGAAAGAGGCTGTTGCAATAGTCCAACCTAGAGAAAACCAGAGCGTGGGAGACAGTGAGCTTCTGAGAGAAGGAGAGGAAAGGCACAGTACCTCTGACGAGGTGCAGTAGGAAGTTTGCCTTCTTAGAGACCTCAGAGATATGGGCGGAGAAGGGAAGTGTGGAATCAAAATGACCCCAAGGTTCTTAGCCTCGCAGGTAGGGGTAGGAAGAGGGCCAAGGGAGGCCAGCAAGAGAGTCAGGGGAAAAGGATGGAGATGGTGTGCCGATGAGGAGGATCTTAGTCTTGCTGGCATTCAGACAAAGATCATTGGCGGCACACCAATCTTGAATGGCAGTTAAGCAGTCAGAGATGAGAGAGGGAGAAGAGGTGGCCGAGGGCAGCTGGAAAATGAGTTGAGTGTCATCAGCAGAGCACTGGATTTTTGAGCAGAAAATGGCAATGCAGTGGGCGAGTGTTGCCAGGTATTGGTTGTAGAGCCAGGGTGAGCGGTTAGACCCCTGGGGTACCCCACAGTTAGAGAGGAAGATAGATGACATGAAGGACCCCAGTTGGACCTGGGAGTTTCGATCTGAGCGGAAAGAGGTCAGCCAGGCCAGAGCCTGATCAGTGATACCCAGGTTATCACGGAGACGATTGAGCAGGATGGTATGGTTGACCGTGTCGAAGGCAGAAGAGAGATCAAGAAGGATGAGGACAGAGGGAATGTTAGAGTCCAGGTTGAAGAGCAGATCTCCACGGATGTTCAGGAGAGCAGTTTCTGTGCTTCTGGCCGCTGTGAAACCAGACTGGTGGTCATTAAGACAGCCAACAGAATCGGTATTAAGGTTAAGCTATTGGTTGTTTACCTATTCTTGATTTTTGATTATGACAGAACAGAATAGAACAGAAACATGGTGTATAACTTTACATGACAACGTCTTTATTCTTGGAAATAAGGATACCTAAACCTTTTAACTAAGAAATTTGTCTGTAACAAGCGTCACGATGCCCATGGGCTGATGAGCGCTCTACAAATTCAAATAAATAAATAAATAACATTATTGTTTATCGCATGGACCTTGCTCAAGAGCAGCAGAGTGCTCTACATGGTGTGGGTAACCAGCATTTGAGCTGCCGTCTTTCAACAGCAGCGCAGTACTACTAGTAGAGTGGACAATATTAGATTCCAGAATAATTGCCACTTTTACGATTCTGCCATTTATTTTGCAATTGCAGTTTGTGAACTTTCCAAAATATACATGTGGGCTTATAACAGCACTTAGCCTATGGTTTTGACCCCAACTTTTGATAATGTCAGTACCAGTCTAATATATGACTTTGACCCCAGCTTTTGATAATGTCAGTACCAGCCTAATATATGACTTTGACCTCAGCTTTTGATAATGTCAGTACCGATTAATGGTAGTAGTTCAGATCAACTGGCATGACATCAAAAATATCAAACACTTTGAGCAAAGTTTTTATAAATTGCATATTGAATACAGCTATTCTCATTGGCCTTACTTTCACCTGCTTTGTCAATATTCCACAGATATTTAAAACATTTTGATATAATAGGAATGCTATAGCATTCAGCACTTTTTGTCAGAAGGAGTATAAGGCATGAATGCATCGTATGACCGCTAGTAAGACCTCACAGAATGTTTTCTTGCCGAAAAATGTCTAGAGTCCTTATTTAACAGACACCACCTTCATAAGGCCTGATATTTAGATAAGAGGTAGTGCAGGATATTAGGTGTTAGGCAGAATCATATGCAGTACCCTTTGGGAACACCACACACAATTAAGACTACAAGTGACAGTACAAATTCACCTTTGGTACAAGCCTGTACTACACAGTAAAGTGGTAGTGATGGATGAGCAGACAGACTTATCTCAAGAGTAAAGTGAGCAGTATCGGAAGTTACACAAAGAACAGAAATTACTATGGTTCAAGCAAACACTGACTCAAGGTTTCTGAGTAAAAGAATATACATTTATTTACACCATAATGTGTAAAACTGTTCACTAATATAAAGCAGCAGAAAATAATCTTAATACACTACACACCACCCAATGAATTCTGGACAAGTTAAGCTCAAAATGAAGTGGGAGCAAAATGGCACTCCAGCAATTTATAAAGGGGGGGAAGACAAGGTTATTCAAAATCAAGCTGCATCAACAAGTAAGTAGGCAGGGCAATCTAGAAAAGGCTTACTACAACTTGGATTCAAATCAATAGGCCTGGGCAATGTTAATGGTTCAGAGTCTTTGCAGAGGATCACACAGTTCAGAGTAGTTAGCGGTTAAGTCTTTGCCAAGAGTTCTAAACGAAGTTGGTCAGAAGAAAAGTTAGCCCTTGGATTAGCGAAAGATTTCAAACACCTCGGTAGGATGGAACGAATGACCGGATTTGAACAGTACCTTAGTAGCAGAAGAATGCTGTAGCTGAGGCAGAAGTTCCTGTCAGGTCCTGCAGGCTCACAGTTCCTGAAGTGACTGTTGGACTGACAAGAAGGAGGAAGAATGGAGGGTCCTGCCCTAACCAGGGTAGAAACCAGCAGCAGAGCAAAGCAACAAATAAAAGGTGCGCTTCTTAAAACCCAAACAGGGTCCGGTTCTCCTGGCTATCCGGTTCACTGCAGCAATGCACAGCAAATTCGACCAGGGGACGGAGGCCTTACTTGGCGAACTGGTTGGTCCCACCAGCTCAAGGGAAGAAGATTCCTTGCAGATCTTCCCTGTCGTCGAAGTGTAGGAGATTCGGACCCGCAGCAGGGCTGCACAGGGAGGTTCAGTAGTTGCAGTAGTCCTTTTCCTTCAGCTTCTCTTCGGTTCTCTCGATCCAGTGGCGACTCTGCCTTCCAAGTCCCAGAGACCTGCTTTTTATGCAGTTTTGCCCCATACACACATCCTGGCTGTCAATCACACAGCAGTGTGGCTGTCCTGGCAGGACAGTCACCTAGCCAATCAAACAAGAGTGTCACTTGGGTCTCCAAGGAGACCCTGTGCAGGGGGCTTAAAACCCCTCCCTCACATCCTGTCTACCTAGGCTCTCAGGTGCCTAAAGAGGGCTTCTGTGCAGAAGCCCGCCAAAGGACGGCGAACAAAGGAACCAAACCTGGTTTGGCGCACAGAGTAAAACACGAGAAAGACCTTTACAAAAAAAAGAATGGCGAATAAACCCAGCTGGAACCAAATAAAATTAAAAGGGGTCCAGCGGATTAAAGTTTGAGGCTACTAACATAGCCTAAAAAGTACCAAGGCTATTTTCTTAGTCCGCGGTAGGAAAAAAATGATAGGTACCACTGCCACCAGCCTAATTTTAAAGAAAGGGGAACAAAATAATGTTCCATGAGAAACAGACAAAAAGGGATAACTATTAACCCTTCCCAGTACTCTATGGAAGATAGTTTGCACTGGGTCTGTAAATTTAAAAGGACCAATAAAGTCAATGGCAACTTTACATGTTCTGGGAGACAGGAGTCAATCCCAGAAAATGGAGTTTAAAGTGGGAAGTCTGAAAAAGACAACCCTGTGTCACTGCACTAAAGGTGCTGTGTGACACACAGTAAAAAGATGATGCCTATGGAGTAGGTGAGACTCCACAGTCTATGAATACAAAAATGTAAAACACACAGCAAAACAAATGTAAGAGTGGGGAAAAAGGCTCACACTCTTAACAGGTGAACAACAAAAAAATCCTAGAAATCCAGCAAAGCTGCTGAGGCACTCAGTGGGTAAGGGAAATTAGTCATGCTGGAGAATTCTCCCTAACATTGGGATATTGGGACAACTGGGAAGGGATGGTTTCGTTTTAGGAAACGTTCTGTAAATTGTAAGAACCGGTGGTCAGTGGGACAGTAATACCACCATCTATATAGTACCCAATGATTTGTACAAAGGTGTATGCAAAACAGAGATAGTTTCCTTGCCCAGTGTACACAACATAGGAATCAACAATGAATCAAGTGCAAAGTGTAAGAACTTTCCCTTACATTTGAGAAAGGCTCAACGTGAGTTTTAAGTTATGGTTTATAGTCATTCTAACACGGGTGTGTGTCCCTAGTTTATTATGCATTTGTAGGTACAGTAACAAATAATATTACATTCATTACATAATAAACTAATTTTAAGGTCTGGCGAGACCATCGTCTAGTGCATTCATAATGTTGTGCATTGTATAGTACTAGTCAACATGTATATTTTGATTGCATTCATTTAAAAGAAATAATTAGAATGCCTTTTACCGTTGATGAGTTTGGAATCAGAGCCATTTCAAGTTATGTCCACTGATTTCAATTCACCAAAACGCCTGGGTTAGTAAAAGAAGCATTTCAGATCCGGTGACAGTAAACGAAGTGGTATCATATAACCTTGCATCTCCAGTAATTATAGAACAGGTGATACCATGTGATCTTTGATCATGATGACATCATAGGCACTAACATTACTAAAATATATGCTATAAAAAGTGAAACGAGCAATCCAATAAAACAAGTTTTCTGCACTACTACTGCTCTCCTCTCCACCAGACTCAGGGATATTGTGCCCGGCTGACCATTCCACTACACCCATTCTCCATTCTCAATACTCTCACACCCTCCCTATATCTCCACTATGCCCAGCTCCTTGCATCCCTCTTCTAATCCCACTCTCTCCTAATACTCACTTCTTCTCACAAACCAGTACCATCACTAGTCTACTGCATTCTCCAACCCTCTCTTCTACCTTTCTCTCCCACACTCACCTCCTAAGCTCCCCTCCCCAATTTCTACAATACACACTAAACTATACACCCCTATATCACTCTCTCTCAAATACCTCACCTTTTATAAAGCTCTGCCACCAACACTGTTCCGCTGTCCTTCCTCTGCCTGGTCTATCGTTCCCTCGTCCAGCTCCTCCTGCAACCTAACCGATACTAACAGCAGTGTGTCTTTCCTGCTTCCTGCATTTATAAGGCAGGGATGGTGGTTCTGTGCCTTTCTCACCCCCACATCTCCTTTGGCGTCAGTGCTCACCTGACCTCTTGCATCAATCAGTCCCTGTCTTTTCCCCAGGAGAAGTATTACACAGCTAAAGGGCGTTAAAAAAACTCGATGCCTCTCCCGCTTTTTCAACATGGCCTCTAATGTGTCCCTGTCGTACTGTGTGGTTAAAAGTTCCTTTTTCTGAGCTCCAGGTGAGTTGTCTGCTCTTCTGGGGTGCTGGTTGCTTTTACTTTGTGTTGCTAGTTCACAGTCCTAGGATGTGTTGCCTTTCTGGTCTGTTCATTGGTTAGTTCCGGTCTGGAATTTCCTGACAGTGCTCCCAAGGGGATTCTGGAAGTTGCAGTTCTAAAAAATAAAAGAGAGAACCGTAGCCAGCAACTGTTTGAGTAGGCATTGAGAAGCAACAAATGGTTTCAGGGTTTCTTATTTTCCGCACATGAGGGGGATCGTTACAGACTAGGAACTCACAATTCCCAGTTTCCATATCTGGGCAGGGCTATTTCTGACTTTCGTTTAATGAACTTTCTGACACAGGTTGAGATGGGATCCTCACACTAAGCATTTCCCTTCATGCAATGATTATGCTTCTGTTTTCATGTTAGATTTTGTTCAACTCATATGTTCTCTTAAAACCATTCAGATGACCATATCTCTTTTTTTAAAAGGTCTTGGAACAGAAGCCCTGTCTTCTTTGTTGTATAATCTAAACTAAATCAAGTGCTGTTTCCTGACCAGGGGCAACTGGGTCTAAGTTGTTCTCTTTTGAAATAGACCTCCTTTGACCATACTATTTTCAACATCTATTGCCAATCACCCATCTCCCGTTTCCCAGAAAACGTTTGGAGAAAGCAGTCTTGCTGCAAATTCAGGCCCATCTTGATAATCATCAACTGTTACCTTCTTATCAATCCGACTTTCACCCTGGACACAGCATGGAGACTGCCACCCTACACGTTATAGATTACATTCTCAGATCAATAGATGATATTGGTGCCTGCCTGCTTGAGCTACTTGGCCTCTCTGTGGCCTTCAAGATGTTGACTGTGGGGTGCTTCTAGCTATTCTGTCTGCACATATGGGCTTCGAGTGTTGAGTTGGTGTAAATCCGGTCTCTTTTGCAAATTACAAGCTGCTCAGATGGGGTCTCTCCACACACCTTCCCTGCCTGTCTAATATGGAATGCTCGGGGTCCATCGTTTTGCTTATTTTTTCAATATGTATTTGGAGCTGGTGTGGGTCTTGTGGCCCAGCCTTTGGTAGACATTTAAAAATATGTGGATGACACTCAGCTGTATTTGAAGACCATCCTTTCTGCAGATGTCTCTCAAAGGATTGCCTCAATGTGATGAAATCCTGGATGTTGTCTGCTAAAGTAAAAATCCATCCATCTCAAACAGTTTCTTCTGCGTCCACATGGGAAACGAGGGGCAGTAGTGCAAACTGGCTATCTATTCTTGGTAACAATGATACTTCACCTTCACTTGGGTCCTTTGCTCGCTCACTTGGTTTTGGGCACCACTGTAGACTCTCCATGAAAGTTTCTGTTATTGAGAAGACTCAATCCACACAGCATCCGATCACTTTATTGTGCCAAATTAAACCTTTTCTTCCCTCTGAGATATTCTGATCAATGGTTCAGTTCCTTGTACTCTCGAACATTGTTGGCCAAAATGCCCTTTTGTTGGGTCTTCCTAAACATGTCCTTCTTTGTCCTGCCTTTCATAAGGTGGGACGACTTAATTTAGCCTTAAAGAAAATGACATTTTTCACTTTTTAAAATCACTTCACAGGCCACTTTTCTTTTTGAAGCAGGAATTCTGGCCATGGTCTGTTGTATTGCTTTTAAAACTATTCATCTTCAGTAGCCATTGTACATGTCATAGATTATTATGTCAGGTGGACAACATTCAACCACTAGTTATACCGTGACCACCTTAATATTTCATGCATCACGAGAACTCGACGTGCAAATCAAGATGTTTTCTTTAGCCACCCCTCATACTTGGAGCACCGTACCTCATTCTGTTCACTTGACTATTTCTTTTCTTATCTTTCATAATATGTTTTAAATAGTCTTCATTCCTTAGTTTTTCATCTACTTGTTTTCAGAAAATATTTAATTTGACCACCTATTATATCATTTCATTCTCTTACATTGTGAATTTTTAGATAGTACAGAGCCATAAACATTGTTGGCGGTCCGCCCTCTATCAAATACCTGTGATAAAATACATGAAATAATGGGCTACCTAGACAACTATTAATCTGTATTACTTTGTGCCAAAGACTTTTTAGTCACAGTACTTACTATTTGATGACAATTGCTCATGTAGTTAACAGACAAGCTAATTATTGTTGGATACATCCTACTGCTCGCGTTTTCATATTCATAATAAATAGCCTTATTGTGTACCTCCTCCGCTTCTGGCCCTATATATTAGGCTTCAATGCATAACAAGAAATATTAGGCACTGCAAAATTTACAGTCCCAGGAAGGAAACCGACATGACGGTCACTATTAAGTTTTAGACTTAAAAATTAAGATCCAGTAAATATATAAATGCGTGCTCACCCACCTTTTCATAAAGATATTCCCAATACAGTGATTGAGCTTTAATAAAACATCAAAAAAAGCGGCCCCTCACTATTCACAATCATTTTAAAAGTAAGCCACTGTTGCTCCATTAGGATCACAAATGCATGTATTGGAGACAGTAGAGAGGAGGCACTCTCATATTAAAACAGCTGATAGTGAATAAATAAATGCAAAATCTGTCTGGACGTGGTTTCCCTGATGACTTGTATGTAAAACAACACACTGCTATTTTTGAGAGTCCAGAATTCCTGTTAACCTCCCATCAAAAATTTGAATTTTAAAAATAAAGGGCCTGATTCATGCAATTATTTGCGTGGAAAATATGGTACTTGTGTGCCAAACTGCATGCACATCCGCGTTCGTCTATTCATGGAATTGAATTTGTGGTACTTTTCCTGATCTTACGTGGAGTTTGTGCAGGCTCGGCATGTCTCTGTGAGCCGTTGAGGGTCTTGCGTAAGACTCCAACAAAGCATGGGTGTGGCTTGAGCAGAGGGCTGGGAAGGGGGCGGAACACCAAAAATGGGAAAGAACTTGCTAAAAACCAGGCGTTCCGAGGGACGACCTGCAGGTAGTCCCTTGCACGCCCACAATAGCGTGGCACGAGATTTGATTTCATCAATCTGATTGCGCAAACCATTGCCCGGGGAAATGGCCTTGCAAGTTCTTCACACTATCTGCCACCCGAAGGCAGGCATAAGTACATTTGCACGTAGGAATTGCAGTGCTGAGCTGGGGTTTCATGTCAGATATAGGCATGCGTGTACTGAACCAGGGTTCCGATCTAGCTTAGGTGTTTAGCGGGGTGCAGGAATGGTTTACAGGGGTTTGCATGCAGATTTCCTGAGTAATTACCAAGTTACAAATTTATATACACATGTTGTCCTGGTGCCGGTAACAGAAATGGGGGGACCCACACAGGGTCCCTGAGATGCAGGCCTGCTTGCGGGGGACCCCACTCCCTGTTTGAAGGGTGTGTGTTTTCGCACCTGCGGAGTGCACACAGGTGGCTGTTCTAACTATTTTTGCTTTGCATGTAGGTGTGTCGGGGGCGTTCTGCCGTGACTTGCGATTACGGTTTCTTTGAGCTTTAAATTCTATGAATACGTATTTTTCATTCGTACGTATTTTTCATTCTGAACGCAGCCTTGTCCACTGTCCTTCTCGGCGCGTAGCTTTTGTGGGATTTCTCTGCACATTTCCATGAATCGGGCCCAAAGCATTTAGGCTCACTATTCTCTTCTGACAGAATGAACCAGATTTAGGGCAGCAAATCATTTAAAACTTTTAATTGTTTTCTTTTCACACTTAAAACCCTTTCCCAGACCTCAAGAGATGCACTTCACAAATTTGTCTGGTGCTACAATTGGCATATCCTGAAGTGGCTAGCACAGTCCACAGTGCACTAATGGCACTAGTTATTGCCCATAATCATATTTAGCTTGTTGACCATACCTTAATGCACATGATTGGACTGGTTCCGTGCTGGTGGGTAGTGACAAATGTGTTAGATTGTGTGTGTCACCTTCAATTACAATTAGTGAATATATTATTTTACAGCCAACAAAGAATTCCACGATTTTTTGTTGCCATTGGAATTGTATGATGCCCATCCCAAAATGATGGCAATCTGAGTTACATCATTGAATGCAATAATTTGCTGCCTTCAAAGAATTTGTAGAAATGTTTCTGCAACCAGTATTTTATCTTGTCTGTCATAAAAAAAATGCACACCCAGTTATGAAAATGATGTGTTATTTATATAATGTTGTCGCCAAAGCACTTAAAATAAAACATAGATACATACAATATCGACCCAACCAGAGTTGGTAATCCTTTATTGACCTTGGAAGAATTAATGGCTGAGTTGGCCTTACTGGGATTCAGACCTGCAACTTGCAGATCACACACAGATCACAGCAGCGATTGTTCAACCCACTGAGCTATTTTACCGGCAGTACACACACTGAATGTATTCTGATGCTTATGAATAAATGCAATAGCTTTTCTTTGCAACTGGTATTTTCTCACATGAATCACAAAAAAATTGCACACTGAGTTAAAGTCTATGAATATATATGGGCCTTGTGCCTCCAAATAATTGGAGAAATAATTGATTTCTCCCATCCATCATAAAAAGATAGCACATTCTGTCACAGCCCCTCAGAAGGGGGATACATGTTCATTCTCCTTCTGTTTTAGAAGAGTTGTAAGACTTCATCTTCCCAACTAGCTTTTTCTCTAGTCAGTTACAAAGGTGTGCACATCTACTACAAACACTGAATGTACTTTCTTTCCTCTACAGAATGTGATTTTTTTCTTTACAATTATAATTTTGTATAGGACCAATGTTATGGCATACTCCACTGAATCTAATCTCCTACCAGCCACTAATCAATTCAGGGATTTCCACCTCACTCCCTATTAATTGTCAAGAAATGTCACATGTGTATCTTTATCAAGGTGGTCATTGGGATCATCTCCATCCCTCATATTTGTCAGTAACAGTCACACAAAGTTTGCGTATCCTATTTCAATTTTCTAACTTTTGCTCATATAACCCCAATGTAATATTCTACGTCTCCTGCAATTAAATTAAATCCTATCTTAATTTTCTATGTCTTCCTCAAATAAATCTTGATAATTTTCTTCCGTTCCCTCAACTAAATCCTATTCCCTGCTCTTATCTAGCATCCTCCTGCATCCTCCTCCTACTCTAAATCAGATCCTGAAATCCAACCAAACATTCCCTGTTAACAATATGTCCATCCAAACTTGCTTAAAAGCTTTGTCAGAACCTTCAATATTGTTTAAGATAACTTTATACTTCCAAAATACTCAATATGTGGGGGATTGGCCTAATACATTTGCCTGAACAAAATAACAAAGCAGGATACAAAATTATGCCTCTCAAAATAGGGGATATAATTGATGGCCATAGTCTATGTCTGTGAGCAAGGAATATATTATTGAGTATGTTTCAGTCAATCTGTTTTAATGTATGTAGCTGTGTGGGCTCCTTTTGTCCAACACAATTAACATGAAATGATATGGTCAGGCTGGGTATCCTAGAAGGCAGCATATACGATGACTATTTTCCAAAATAAGCAAGTGTGATAATACAGCAAATTGGCAGACAGTTTCATTTTGTGTGCTATTTAAAAAGTATTTGGGATGTTATGGTTGGCATACTTGACTGCATGGGAACATCCAGATGGGCCTTTGTCAGAGGTCAAGGAAGATTGATCATTGAGCCAACATGTTGTTGCATATGAAATAAATGACAATGTTGTAGTGGGGCAATTATTGACTAGAGAGCATGATCAGGCTCTACCGCCCTGCCTCCCTCTGAAGAAACAAAATTATAAGATAAGAAAGGACACATTTGAAACAGCACTTTAAATTCTCCTGGAAATGCAGCTGGCGCGAAGAATAGTTAATTTCACTATACAAGTAGGGGACAGGTAAGGCATTAACTTGCACTAATAGTGTATTTTAAAATTGAATAGATTAGGTGACAGGAAGGCATGTACCCAAGATAGGCACTCACTATACAAGTAGGGCAGAACTCCTGTAGGCAGATAAGGTTGCTGTAACCCATAGGTAGAGATATTATGTGCCGTGCATGCACCAGGTGCTTGGTAGATAGCAAGCAAATGCGTCCTGCAGAGGAAAATACCATGACATGCAGCTACCATTTAAATTGCACCAGCATAGCAGAGAATTGAGCTCAGCAACTTTAATTAAAGGTCCCAGTTAAGCATGCTTGAACAAATACATTTAATTCAGGGAAAATGCTGTGGTGGCTGGACATAGCTGTTTCAAAGGAATGTGAAAACCCAAGGCTTCAGAGGGTAGGGTTACATGGTGGAACAAGACACCATTGTGTGCATCGAGCTGTCAAGGTAAATTAATTTACGACAACACGGCAGACCATTTCAAGTCTATGGGATGGAATGAACATTCCAGGAAGTTCATAGCTAGTTGGCAGATTAATGTCTTTGCAATCAGCTAGGCTTGACAGAGAAATGTGATGCAACTAAAAAGGCAAGTAATTATGGTGCAGGTGGTGAAAGCAGAATGATTCATAATAATAGTTATTCATAAATGTGTCAAGGCCAATATGGCATGGTTGCAAGACAGGTCCTTGAGACTCAAGACATCATGGCGGGAACAATATGGACTGTTTAATTTAATTAAAAAACAAAGGTGATACGCTTGTCTACTCTTCCCATCAACATAAAACATGTCATCATGCAGCCAGTTCATGGAGAGTGTGACTGCATGCTAACCGATGAGCACATGTCTTTTTTCACTGCAGAGATCATTTAGAGCCTACGAATAATATTTAAGCATGATCAGGCATCACATTTTATGGGATGGTTTATGGGTGGGATCTTAGATAAGAATTGTTCAATCACTAGTTGTGGATATATAGAATTATATCTGTAGCTTAGTAGAGGGAGCCAATGACCAGGAGCAATAGGTTTTCATAACGGTGACATCAAAATGCCTATAAAACCAGCGGTTTTCTGATAAGATCTGGAGAAATTCTTGAGGGAGAGCTTGACTGTTAATCTTGCTTTTTTCCCCCAGTTTATATTGCAATTAAAACTGGGTAGCCTTCCATTTGGCATACCACAATCACTCTGTGTTGTCTCTTTTTTGCCAAATATCAGTTAGAGGGCTATTTGGCTTTTGACCTCTGGTTATCACCGTAAAAGGGAAATCTCTTGCTGTAGTTGTGGAGCCCTAGAGACTGAATTTCGGCTTTGCCATTTGCAGTGCACTTTGTGGCATGACAGAGTGTACACAGATCTGGTTCACGGCCTGCAGTGTATGTACAAGCAGCCATGGGGTCAGGTTAGATTTGACTTCAGGGGTAGATCCTCCCATTAATTCAGAAACAAAACTGCAGTGATAAAATGTTGCATTCTGGCCACCACCTTCTTACATCTATTTTTCACTGGTGCTAATGTGTGTGTTGGGAGCTTTTGTGCCCATGATAGTGAAAACAAACCTCTTGCTCCTTTTTTGTGGTGATAAGGCAGTCATTTTATCCCTCACAGAACTGGGATTGTTCAAGCCCATGGTGGCATTTGAAAAATATTGTTCATGGGCACTAGTAAACTCCAAAAGCAAAAGATTATGATAGAGTTAGCTCTCTTAGGGAAGGTTATTATTGTTTCTTGTTTCAGCAATCATGGCCCAATCACACTCTGATGGTGAACAGCACAGCTTCTTAGGCAAGTTAAAGAAATTGTGATCTCTTAGAGTGGGATGTTCTAAGCCCAATGGGTCAAATCTCCCTTTGAATTGTTTCAGTTGCTTTTTATGCGAGGGAGCTCTGTTGTATTAGGGAAGGGCAAACTGCCCATGACCCAGGACACTTTCCTGAAGTCACCCTTTTGTATTCATGCCTGAAGTCATCTGTCTTGGTTAATGGTTAACCAGAGGTTAGACATATTTACAGGTTTGCCTGTCTTGTTGTGGGATGCGAAGTAATTACACAAAATATTTCAGAAGTAAAGAATTTGGACGTGGGTGGGAGTCTGCCCTGTTTTGACTATTTTAAAGTTTGACTTTATAGGTACAACTAAATCATCTGTGGATCCCGATTTAGGCATGCACTGTCACTGATATGATTAGCGTAATGCACACTTTTTGGGAGCCAGAAGAGGTTCATTTTGCTGAACAAGTCCTACAGTAACCCTAGTCTGACTATTTTCCACTGACGTTTTTGTGGCCATGACTGGGCGGGATGTTCCCCACTGAGATGTGCTCATTACAAGTTACATTTAAAATGTGAACTCTTTCCCTTCAGGAGGGGGGGACAGGAAGTTGGGCAGGGGACATCTCCACAGGAGGCTGTTGTGTTTTTGTTGCTAAGACTTAAGAAACTGGGGTTTATGCCTCCTTCTTTCACACATCTTTAGTAAAACCGAGAGCTATATGTCTCTAACCATGCGATTGATCTTTTGGATGCCTTATTGTGGTCTAAAATGATGAATGTATACCTCTGATGTTTTTGCATGAGGGAAGACCACTCCTGAAGATGAAGGATCATGTGGGTGAACTGTAAGGTCGTTCAACTGGTTATGATAATTTAGTAACTACATTTCTCCTCTTCATGCTGTTGCTTTTATTCTTACTGTCAACTTGATGATGTTGCACTGTCTGAAATTTGCATTTCAGAATATGAATAGTTTTTAATTGTGTTACATAATATTGATTCCAGATTTGATGTATTGTTTGTGGCCTCTTGTCATGCTGAGCAAATATAGATTTTAATTTTATTTTGATAGATCAGCAGTTTCACTATTTTCATTATTATCAAAACTAAATACGTATATGTGTACTTTGGGAGTGTAAAACTGCACTGTATCTGGCATTCATAGGTCCATGGCCTTAACCTCTATATTATATGCACTTCAATGTATACTTTATAAGGGTTATATTGTAAAAAGTGTTAATTGCATGCATGGGAATATCAACCTTAGAACGTACTTGCTGTTGTGTCCCCTTCATGCAATTTTCAATGTTTACAACATCGGGTGCAAATGTATGTAGCAAAAATAGGCACAATAGCCTTTACTCTTTGCTTTTTCTGTCTAATTTATAAAAAATGTAAATGGCAACTGTAAATTCCGCTTTGCAGACGCATTTACAATAGATTCATATGGAATCCACCTTCTTGTGGTAAAAGCAGGTAGATTCCTTGAGAATCCATTGAAAATCTAATGCAGGTGCCCTTTGAAGTCAAAGGAGGAATACAAGACAGAAATAATTATTCCGTCTCATGCTCCTTTCTTTACCTCTAAATGGGTGTGCAATTCTCTAGAGTTTAAAAATACGGTGACTTCCCTCTACATCTTACTTTTGCCCTATGGGGCATGGATAAAGACTCCCTATGGCATTGCCTACTGGTGCTGCATTCTAAGACAAGAGCACACCCTCTGATACTTAAGGTTTCAATTCACCAACTCAATGTGTCAGTAGCATTATTGCTTTTGGTTCCTAGGTTTTGCTCGGAATAGGAGAGTTGGAAGGAGTAAACCTGAAGAGGAGGAACTACCACAGGTATGTTGTGCACATGCACAGTGTGATTACTTTCTGGCCTGCTCCACAACCATTGCCATGGCCAGGGCCATGACAATGACTCTAGGATGCCACGCACTCACATTAAAGCCAAACGCACACACATTGGAGACTCTCACACTGCTGTGTGAATCAGCGGGGCATCCCCTCAGCTCATGTTGATCAGCTAACCCAGTGCAGGCGCCACTGGAGAGATGCATTAACCTGTGCTGAACAGCATTCATGTTTTGATCATTCAAACGTCAGCAACAAAAAAAAAGTGAAAAGGGAGTTCAACATATCTATGTACATTTTAGGAACAATTAATCAAGCTTCAAAGTGATTCTCACTTGCACGAGAATAGCTGGTGTGTGCTGGGCCAGGCAGCAGCATTGAAAGAGCACTTCAAGACACGACATGAATGTTGAGATGACACGGTATTACCCTCGGCTAACCAAGGTTACTCTGGACAAAATGCCAACTGCAATTGCTGTTCTCAGGTTGTGCTTTGATTGAGTCCCAGATGGCCACAGGTCCCTCGCAGAGCATTGAGTAGTTTCCTTCCTTTGCCGTTCCCCTGCCATTCCGACTATAGGGCCCACCAATTCCCTTACATCCTTAGTCTAGCATCAGAGGAGACCAGCAAGTGCAAGGCTGCTTAGTTAAAAGGCCAATTCTAACATTTTGAAACTATGGATAGATTGGGGGGGGTGTCTCGTGCCTGCTCATTTGTGTGCATTTGTGAATACATACTGGCAGTACGCGATAACCTGTCTGAACATGGCTGTACCTTCTTTCCTATCTTACTCCTGAACCTCTTCTCTCCAGCTTCACACTGTATGTGTTACTCAATTACCACATCTCCTGAACCTCTTCCCTCCAGGGTCATGTCATATGATGATTTATTATGGAGCCAAGACACTCCAGATTCATTTTGCACAATTTTACACCAGAGATCCTTTCTTCCAGATGCATTTTGTGATTGTTTACTCTTTAACTTCCAACTTCTGGAATCATGATTTCATGTGATCTGCTGAGCCTCTTTCGACCAAATTATTTTTCCTTTATTTTTCTTTCTGCACCTAGTTCCTTTCAGCTTCATGTACAGATAGAATAGTCTTTACCTCCCTGCTACAATCGACTTCCTGTGTTTCTACCTTCCTGCTTACCTTTCATCCTTCCTATCTTGCCATTACCTATGCGACTGTTGCACTCTATGTACTCTCTCTTTCTTTCTCTCTCTCTTTCTTACTCACTCTGTCTCTCCCATCCCGCGTTTGGCATCTCTCCTGCTGTCTTTGTCTCTCTGTGACTCTTTCACAAAATCTCTCTTCGTCCTTCTCTACGCCCTCGTCCCTCTTTCTCCATGGTTTGAGCTCAGCTACAATTATTGACCGTTGAATTGTCTTAAATATGACTGTCGGCCAAGCCACAAATTGCCAATGGTTGTCAATTATATGAAAAAGAGCTGAGGAGTGAGTCGACAAGTAATACCTTCCAGGAATGTTGCGCTCTGCCTGTCCAGTATAACACAACAAATGAATGCACATCACAGAATGCTCTGGAGTGCATGCTCGCGGAGGCAGGGGGAGATCAAGGCTTACCCTTAGAGTAAAAGAAGCAGGGGTTTCCTGCAGCAATTATGTCAATTTTGTGATCATCTTTCAAATGCTTTTTTTTTTAAGTTACTGCTGTCAAGTTGGAAACTTGCTTAGACTGTTGCAGTGCTTTGTAACTTGTTTCTTAAATGTCATTTCAATTTCATGTTGTATCTTGTTTTCATACACATTTAAAAAAATAATCTTGTAGCGCCTCAAAGTTCTGGGGAAGAAGTAACAGCATACACATTGATATTGTTGGAGGCTTCTTCCTTAACCATGTCTTTCATTCCATATGCTCCCTGGTTTTTTTTCCAGTAAAAATGATAATTATCTCATCAGTTTTTTATTATGGCATAGTGCAACCCCATCCTCCATAGCAACTCGAATTTCTGTATAATTCCTACACAAAACGAATGTATTCTCTTGTCAGCTTCCTTTTGAAAGCAACATCGCTTCTGCAGCCTTGAATGTTCGCATGCCTTGAAACCCACTGTCATAGAACTCTTGATATTCCAAATGTATCTGCTTGAGTTCAAACACTGCTAAAAGCCCATTCATTTTGAAGGTTCCGTCATTAAGATGCAATAAGAATGTATGCCATATTTCTACTGGCAACTTGAGACTCAATAATCCTCCCAGAAAATGTTCCATTCTTGTACGCGGTGGGCCTGTTAGACTGTCCGAGCTCTCAGCGTCTTCCTTCTGGCTGCATCCTTTATTTAATGTGTCTATTTTCGTCTTCTTTCAGCTGCCTGTGCAGGTCTTTGTCGCCTGCCTGTTTCGTCTCTTGTCCATTTGATTCAGCTTCTTTTTTCATCTGCCACTCTTCATAAAACCACGCACCTTGTTCTGCCTTTTTGGTTTCCTTTTTATCTCTGCCTGCATAATTCTTTCCTTTTCTCTCCTCAGTTAGTTCCATTCCTATTATCCCCATCAGCTTCTCAAAGCCTTTAACTATCTTGGCCAGGCTCACACACTTCAATCTTTCTCCTTTGAGACCTCCAAAACTTCATTCTATTCTTCGCTTGACCTTCCCATTTTTTCATTGAATTCCTCCCCAATAATGAGTATATATTCTGGATATTCTTTTTTTTTTTTTACAAGATATTGCATTTTGTCTCCTTCCTTTCTCATATTTTTTTTAGCTTTCTGAACCCACTGGCAGTGTGGGAGGTATACATTGCAGACAATTATATGCCGCCACCGGTGTGTTGGAGCTGGGAACTCTTAGAACATCTATTGCTTTCCTGTACTGCACATTTCCTCTCCGAGTTCTGTGACAGTTATACACATATCAGCCCTCTCTACCTTTACAATTCTTTTTATTTTGGAACTCCCCATTCATTTTCTTATTAAAATTCACTTATTGATGACCCTAAAATGATACTTTAGTTGTCTATTTGTTTTTAATCCACCTGTGCAGACTTCACATATTTTAACAGACTGCTGCACATATTGCATATAATGTAGACGTTGGGTGGACAAGTGTCAACAGCAGTGGATCTGGGGGACAGGGTTAAAATAAAACTATCAGTGTCCATCAGTGGGCCTCATTACGAGGTGGGCGGTAAGGGATTACCGGCACCGGAAGGACACCGGTGCCGGTAATCCCTTACCACCCTATTCCGAGGTCCCTTAGCGGGTCCCTTCCTCAACGCCTGGTTTTGCCAGGCATTATGGAAGGGACCCGTTAAGAGACCTCAGAGCTAATAATGAGCCTGCTAATAGCGGGCCCGTTATTAGCTCCATCCCCATTCCCATTGAGCCCTATGGGGTCTCGAATGGGAATGGGGAATGCTCCCCGGAATGGGGACTTACCAGGTCCTCCAAGGTCGGAATGACCCGGTAAGTCCCTATTCCAGGAACACAGACCCGGAATGCGGTAAGGGGGTAGCCATGGCGCTACCTCCTACCTCGTAATGAGGCCCAGTGTGTTCTTATCACTTGTGTGTGCTTGGTAAGTGGAAAGTGAGGGCTGAGAACCATGGGCAAACACATCCCTTCCCTTTTGCCTTCCCTTTCCCCTTACCTCTCTACTTCCTTTCCTCCTCTCTGCAGGCACAGCTTGAACAGTTACTGTGCCCACAGCATGGGCAAAACACATCTAAAAAAGGCACAGTCCCCAAACTTCATGAAGGGTCGCAGTGCCCTCCGGGCATGGCACATTGGCTAGGTTTGCATGTTAAAGAAAAATCGTTTCAGAAATCAAACGAAAACTTTATTAAGCAATAGGTTACCTGATCTTTGAGATAAAGTACCCCATAACGTATATTATAGGAATATTGCAAGTCACCAAAGAGTTCTGTGACCAAATATAGTAATTCGGCAGAGGTTCCTTCATAAGGTCACAGAACTCAGAGGTGACTTGCAATATTATTTTAACCTATGGTAGGGGATACCTACCTAGCTTCTTGCTTAATGTATTGTACGAGATCTTCTTTTTTCTGATGAATATATATTGTAGAATCTGTTTGGATAACAACATAAAAAATAGCATCCAGTTATTAATATATTGCAGAAAATTGTTTAAGCAGTTTAATAAAAATGAATCTGAAAACGTTTTTGTTAAGTGCTTTAAGACAAGCCATAACATGCAGAATATTGCTATCATGTGCTAGACTCCAGCAGTGCACAAAATAAACATTCTACCATACAAAGCCCTTTATCGGGTAATGGCTGTAACATTTGATAACGTTTTTAAAAGAAAGGAATTTGTGAACTTTTTACGGCTTTAATTAAGTGCTGTGTGGTGGATCAAGCAACAAAGTGTGATATCACAAGCACAGTAACTGATTACAAAGCGGCTGTGATGTCATTTTCTTGTTACAGGTCAGCTCGTGGTAAGACAATTATTTACAGGCTTTTATACTGGTATAGCTGGCTGCCGTGTCTTATAAATACATTAATGAAGAATTGTACAAATCTTACAAAGTCAAGGGCCGTTAAAATGCAGCGAAGAAGCATTGTAGAAGCGTCAGAAGTGGCGGTAGCTCTAGGCTGACCGTGCGGCTTGACGTGAGGTTAGGTTCTTTTCTCTAATGCCTCATGTTTGCTGTGTGCTGTTGTGCTGTCGGCATCTGTGGCCTGTCCCACAGTGGCAAAGCTTTGAAAAGCTGCGTCTTTGTGGAGCCATCCCCCCGTGTTCCCATCCTACACCCCAGTCACACCACGCCTCCCGGTAAACCGGTAGTCCCAAGGTTTGTTTGGTTTGGGACGAGTACAGAATACTTCCCAAACACCTTCATTGTCTGTTGGGACATGCTTTGGGCTACTTGACGGGGCACATCTTGGTGCGGTAAAAGCCTGGCGATGGGCTGTCACTGGGGTGACAGTCCTCCCTGTCAGAGGGTAGCCCTTGGTCCAGCTTTGCTTCTGTTATAGGGCATTGATTATGATAGTTGACTGCTAATATGAGTACCAGGATGGCTGCATACAAGAAGACTGGGGCTGACTTTATTACAAAGTCGGCTAAGGGTGTCATAGCAGACTCAATGGCATCATCTCCAGTGATCAACAGGGATCGTGTATCAGATGTCTTAGCTCTCCTTGAGCGCAGGAGACTGGGAGTGCAAAGTAAACAGAGTAAAGTCCCTGCTATAAAAATGTCTTTATTTGAAGACCCTGTTTCCCCTTATAAAGAGTTAAGCTCAACTCAGGATCTGGACATTTCTTCTGTGAAGTCCGGTCCTGTAGCATTAATACCCCCCGTTAGTTTTCAAAACACAGACCCCATGAATCACATGGTGCCGGTACTGACCTTAGATGTTCCACTCTTGGCAAGGTCTGAGACATCTACAATCCCACTACCCTCTACCTGTCAAGGGATGGTTATGCCTAATTTAGCTCAATCTGAGTCCACTGGTTCACCCCAGTGGCCTCACTTTATAGCCAACATTGCCAAATAATGACTCCTATGTAATGATCCATTTGACATTGGCTTGTTGGCTGATGCCTTGAATGACTGAGCATCGAATTTTCAGCTGCTTAAAGATAATACTGTTTCCCAGACCCATGGGCCTATCTGGCCAGGTGTGTTGCCACAGGCATCTAGAATGAACAATGCCTGCCAAGCCCTTATACAAAGGGAAATGATAGACCAAGCTACTCAAAAGGACTCCTGTAGTAAGGAGTTTTTGATGCCCACTGGGACAGCATTGGTTTGTAAGGAAAGAACTTTTATCCCCAACCCAGTTGAAGCACAGGAAACCTCTCCATCATCACTGCTACCTGAGTCCAGCCTTGCCCACAAAGAGGTTAAACAGTTTACAATTTTGAACCCTAAACTGAGGAGGGCACTTTCACAGAATTTACAACAAAAAAAGGCACAAATGGCACCAATAAAGAACAAGATCACACATGACTTTGTAATGGATCAGAGAAATGTAATCATAACCAGCATTTGGAAAACTGAAGTAAAAGAGACTAAAGAATTCCTGCGCAACTAGGTTCTTGCCTGGTTGCATCAGAGAACAGGTCCAGGGGTGGTCAGACATACTGACTTAATGATCATTTGAAGGATAGATCTGAGCGATTGGTGTTTGCAACCTAATAGTGATTGTATCATTGTGGGTTGTGGGGCTAGCACCTTATCTGTCTTTCTTAGATGTTGCAAATATCTGCCCAAAAGTGCAATCTGATTGTTTAATTGTTTTTTTTAAATATCACATCCTTTAATGAATTGTCCCTATGCTCTCCCCTAGCATCTCTAATAAATTAATGATTCATGTCTGGTAGCTGCTTCGGGGGAGATAAGGCTATCATTCCAACAGTGGATAATTCTGTTTCCCATGCCTGCCTAATTTACTCATTATCACATGCTTATATGTTTCTATGTATGTTTTGTCTTGTCTTTGCGCCATCATGCATATGGGTTTATTGTGCACAATATAAATGCAATAAAGTAAAAAGTAAAGAAGAATACTTGTCTAAATAATAAAATCAATAATTCTAAAAGTGTTGACTTAAAAAATGTGCAATGCTTGACCTGGAAGTTAGTTTCTCGATATTGCTAGATTGTGTTGCAGCTTTAAACTGTTCATTAAGTAAAGCAGAACACAGCTGATATTGAGCAGTGTGCCTCTGGGGTGCACATGCATGTTTGGAATTTGGATACAAGTGTGGGAGAGGAGAAATCTGCAAATCATACATGATACATAGGTTCCCTGGCAATGTGACATCAGCAAAGTTATATGATAGCTGTACCACATATATTGTTGCCATTTAACCACCATGGACTGGATAGCCCTGAGAACTTAACAGGTGCAGGATGTTAGGGAGAATTCTCATAATTGGCTAATGTCCCTTACCTACTGAGTCCCTCAGCAGCTTTTCTAGATTTATAGGGCCTATTTTTTCACCTGGTAAGAGTGTGAACCTTTTTCCCACTCTTTCATGGTTTTGCTGTGTGTATTTCTACTTTCTGTGTGATCTTGGGCACTGGAGCCTCACCTACTCCAGGGCACCATATTTTTCATGTGTGTTACACAACACCTTCAGTGCAGTGACACAGGGTTGTCTTTTAGACTTCCCACTGACTCCATTTTTCTGCGGCTGACTACTGTCCCCATGAAAAGATAACGTTTCCATTAACTCTATAATAGTCACTTTAACCACAGACCCAGTAGACCCCATCTTACATGGAGTATTGGAAAGGGTTAATGCTTATCCCTTTTTGTCTGTGTCTCTTGGAGCATTGTTTCACTCCCTTTACACTAAGACTTGGCTGGTGGAAGTGGTATCTACCCTATTTTTTATACAGCGGTTATCTTAAATAACCATGGTATTGTTTTAGGCTATCATATTATCCTCAAACATAAACCTGCTTGACCATATATGTTTTACTACGGTTCCGGCTGGGTTTATTCGCCATTTCTTTTTGTAAATGTCTTTCTCGTGTTTTACTCTGCGTGCCAAACCAGGTTTGATCCCTTTGATCGCCGTCTTTTCGCGGGCTTCTGCACAGAAGCCCTCCTTAAGGCGCCTGAAAGTCTGGGTAGGCAGGATGTCAGGGAGGGGTCGTAGGACCCCTGCCATAGATTCCCTTGGTAACCCAAGTCACACTCCTGTTTGATTGGCTGGGTGACTGTCCTTGCTAGGACTGCCACCGTGCTGTGTGATTGACAACCAGGCTGTATGAATGGGGGAAACTGCATAAAAAGCAGGTCTCTGGGACAGGAAGAGCAGAGTCGCCACTGGAGCGAAATAACCAATGAGGAACTGATGGAAGAGGACCCCTACAATGACTGAACCGCCTGGTGAAGCCCTGCTGCAGGTCCGAATCTTCAGAATCCGACGACAGAGAAGATCCTCCAGGAAACTTCTTCCCTTGAGCTGGTGGGACCAATTAGTTCGCCCAAACTGCAAGCCAGGACCCCTCCTCTGGTCGAATTTGCTGTACAGAGCTACAGTGTGCCGGATAGCCAGGAAGGTCGGACCCTGCTTGGGTTTTAAGGAGCGCACCTTTTATTAGTTGCTGTGCTCTGCTGCTGGTTTCCTCCCTGGGTAGTGGAGGACCCTCCAGTCTTCCTACTACTGATCAGTCCGACAGTCGCTTCAGGAACTGTGAGCCTGCAGGAACTACCAGGAATGTCTGCCTCAGCTACAGCTCCCTCTCCGTTTTAAGGTACTGTGCAAATCCGGTTGTTCGTTTTGTTCAGCCACGGTGAAAGTGTTTGAAATCTTTCTCCAATTCGAGGGGTTGTCCTTCTCTTCTCTTTGAACTAACTTTTCTACAAACCAACCTCGTCCAGAATCTGTGACATGAACTTTACTGCAAACTATCCTGAACTGTATTATCTTGAGCAAAATACTTTTGACCTATTGACTTTGGCCCTAAGCCTTTTCTATCTGATTTTATCATTGTAGTCTCTCTTGTTCAAATGCCCTGAGTACTTACTTGTTGGTGTGATTCAATTTCTGTTAACTTCTGTCTTTCACTCCCTTTTAAATTGCTGGAGTGCCATTAGGCTCCCACTTTATTTTTGTGAGCTTAACGTGTCTAGGTTTTAAGGGAAGTGGTGTGGTGTATTAAGAGTGTGATTTTTAAACTGCTTATAATAGTGTAATTTTATACAACTGAAGAGTGAAATAAATGTATATTCTTTTTCTTGCAAACCTTGGGTTAGTGTTTGCCTGAATCATAGTAATTGCTGTCCTTTGTGTAACTATTTGATACTACTCACTTACTCTTGAGATAAGTCTGGCTGCTCAGCTACTGCTACCACTTTAACTGTGTTGTACAGGCTTGTACCAAAGGTGAAATTGTACTGTCACTTGTAGTCTTAATTGTGTGTGGTGTTCCCAAAGGGTACTGCATATAATTCAGCCTAAAACAGGAGTTATTTATTTATGAATTTCATTGTTGTTTTTTAACACACCTAATACCGTACCTGAGTTTGGTTTCTAAACACGGATCTGGGCTCCAAAACTCTGTTGCTCTGCATGGTCTTGTTTCCAAGACCAGCGCACTGCCTCTGTGCAATCCTCCATTCACAGTTAGGTTCGAGATGTCCCAAGAATGAAGAATTAATGGATTTTCTCTGTAATGATACATTTGCCGATGCTTTAAGAAGCTGTTTCCTCAAAATCCAGAGGAACAACATTACACATCTGGTGAGTATGGCATCAAAATGTCCTGCCACCAGATCATACTTTATTGCATTTGGGCGTGGTGGCTGCCAACTGGTTAAAAGATCTCCTGTAGGCTTGGGGAAGTGTAAACAATGATTTACTTCTGGAGGAATGTGGGCCCTTGTTCATGAAAAGCTATAGGCAATACATATGCCAAAAACTGAATCCATGATGAACCAAGGAAACAATATAAATCCAGTCAAATGGCCTTAATATGTTTGCATCTGAAGTTGAGCATTTGTCTGACTGCAATGTTTTTAAGACATAAACAGGAAGTCCCAAATAGAGAACATTGGCATAATTCTGTGGGGAAACACAAGTGACACAACTGCTTACTTGTTTTTGTATTGATGAGGACATAGAAAAATGCGACTAAGCGTAAGATTTAAAGAAACTGATCACATAATTGCTGCCTCCTTGGCATTAACAATCAGTGATTGACCAAATTATCTGCATAATGTTTATTTGGATATGCACAAAACATTCCATGAAACAGTACAAAATGTAAAACAGTGCAAGTTATATAAACAATGCATTTGGCATTTGGTACATTTTCCATTTACAACATGATAAAAACTACAGCTGATTTACCTACAAAGTAACCAGTTTATATCTCATGACACAAATATTTATAGGTGAACCTACATTCACTTTAGACCTCAGTACTCAGCTTCCTTTTCCGTGAATAAACTGCAGATTTCAGAAAAGTGAGCAGAAAAAAGCCCACATGGAGACACTCCGCCCACAACAAATACATCAATGCGGGTCTGTACTGCATGAAATCCAATCCCTGCAGTAAGAGCCGTAAACACAAACCTCTGACCATTGCATATGCTGGACAAAAAAATACAAAGTGTGCAAGGTCCTCGGACGACGCTTCGCACATAGGGCAAGACTTGTTCACACTCACCCCAGGCCATGCTGCCACCACTGCCCACAACGTTATGCAGTTGAAACGTGCCTTGGTTATCAGTACCCTATCTATTGGGAGTTCTGCCCACAGGAAGTATCTCTGCATACCAGGGGACATGATAGCCATTAGCCCCCGATTCTTGGGTTTTCGCAGTGCCATGTTCTCTCTGTTCATATACACAAACTCACAGAAACGTGTGGTCCACAATTTTATCTCACTTCGAGAGAACATGCTACCTCGTGGGTACAATTGCGTGATGTTAACCGCATTCAGCTGTTTCTTAATATGGCACATCATGGATGGTCATGGAACCTTGCCGCCCCGGTCGTTGGAGATCATACAAATGATCAGTTCTTGCGTGAGGCCTGCTTTCTCATTGTCCCAGAGCCTGAGCCAGTGAAACATGAAACATAGGCTGCAGAGAAACCACATCACCAATCGGCCAGCACCCCAATTACATATACACCCCAAACTTTGAGGCAGAATCAGGCAGGCCCGGCAATCTGGATAATATTAGATTGGCAAAGCCCCAGAGTTCCATCCCTAATCTGGCGACGAGGCTGCCTTGCCCCTATACAGTTGCATCAATGGCTCGTTCGTTCTGGTTCTAAACATAGACATTGCCCTGGTGACCCTACCCACAGCCTGCTTTAATCGTGCAGCCTGCTTTGCTACATGGGCAGAGACACAAACGTTAGTAGCCCATCTCACCACAGGTAGTTGAAATAGTCAACCCTGGGGATCACACTACTCCCACAGCATATATCCCTGAAGTTAATCAGGCATCTCCCCTTCCAATTGGCCATCACCGCCGACTTTGATGCATTCACTACAGGGTCTAAACCGTCTAAGAACTTTGCGTAGTCAGTGATGAGAGCCTGTATAGCCCTGAGTGTGCGTGCCATCAAAACAGAATCATCTGCATACACCAACACCAGCATAGGCAAGGCACTTAACTTCGGCACATCTGGTGAGGATTTCTGAAGGAGATATTTGTACAAACCATTAATGTAAAGTCAAAAAAGTAACAGTGCCAGGACACACCCCTGGTGCACCCCCAGTTTGACAGGGAAGGAGCAAGTACAGTGACCATTAGTTCCACTCCTCACTCTGGCCTGCGTGTAGTCATGCAGTCTGTCCAAACGATTCACCAGAGCTGGAGGACAGTTCATGAACCTGAACATTTCCCACAGCTTAGCACTGTGTAACTTGTCAAAGGCTGTGCTCAGATCCATGAAGGCCAGATAGATAGGCTCTTCCTTCAAATAAAGTGAATTTGTGATCACCAAATAAAGGTTTAATACCTGTTCTGCTCTACCCAGCCCTGGCCGAAATCCCAGCTGTACTGGGGAAAGTACCCCACTGCTTGCAACCCTTTCCTCCAAACAGGCCAGAATAGCGTGACACAGTATTTTAAAAAGAGAATCCAACAGTGAAATTGGTCTATATGATGCAGGAGATTCCTATGGGCCCTTTTTAAAGATTGGGTGTATTGTAGCAGTGGACCATGAAGGTGGTTTTCTCCCTCTCGCGCAGATGGTATTAAATCCTACAGTCAACACTGGGGCCTAGAGTTCTTGGGCCATAATAAACAGATATGCTGGGACATTATCTGGACCAGGGGCTCTGTTTCAGCGCTGGCAGCCTATCGCCTTCTTAATCTCATCAGCTGTGAACACAATTCCTTCCTCAGGGCCCTCTATGGTCATCCACCACAAGCTACCCCCACTCAATTCCCAGCCGTGCTTGTGCCCCCTCATGACACTTTTCAGGGTAGAGAAATGCACACAACCAGGTGTTATTCCATACTGACTGGAGTGTTCAAATTAAATTTATAGAAGGGACCTTGTTGAGCAATGTCCCAAAACATTTTGTGTTGTTGTCTCGAGAGGCACCAGCCCACGTTTCCCACCCTTCCTCTTCAATTGCATTTTTCCTGTTGGCAAGGACCTTTCAGTAGTGGTACCAAGCACTAACAATTGTGCTCCTCAGAGAACATTCGCAATTCAGGATTGCAAGAAGTTTTACCCTGGATCTGGTGCACTTGGAGTCAAACCAGCCCAAATAAAAAAAAAACAAGGTTGCTTCCATCTTTTCGCAGGGTAAGACAGTTCCTAAGTTCTACAGGACAGTAGCAAATTTGCCACAGATATGAATCTGGCTCACCAATATGTATTTCTGCTTTAGATGGGTTGAGGTTCAGTAAATGGTGGTTCATCCATTCATTATGACAGACAAACAGGATTAAAATGTCAAAGTGTTGCTTTTAGTACTCGAGATTAAAACACATGCATGACGTCTGCATAATTATACAATGGAGTGCCAAAGCTTTCAATTAGGAACATAAGATGGGGGGGATTATGCTATACAGAATTTGAGATGGTGGCAACCTGGTGTACACCTAATTCTTGTCTTGCAGAAGTAGATGTAAATGGAAGCAAGATATGGCTGCAGTTCTGGCATCTACAAGGCAGGACATTTATTCTAGAGTGGTCCCAGAAATGATTGTGTCTTTGACCTATTTAATAAGATAGTATGGAACACAGTGTCAAAGGCTAACAGCAAGTCAAGAAGGATGAACTTCATCAACCAGTTCTTTTAAATCATCCAAAATTGACAGGAGGACGGATCCCATCCCGTCTGCTGGTCTGAATCCTGGTTGTCTGGGATACAACATTCCATTACCCTTAACATATTGTTGAATCTGGCTAATCATAGCCAGCAGTGATCCAAATTTGCTATATACATTCCAGGGTTTTTCAGGAGAGTGGTAATCCAAGATGTATTTAGACTAGGTGGGACCAAACTATAACAAAGTGATCAGCTGATACAATTCTATGACAACACAGGAGGCTCGCATTATGCTATGCTTTCTTTATTGCTGCCATATCAGCTTTTCAACACATAGGCCCTCATTACGACCCAGGCGGTAAGCGGAAAACGATGCCGGTAAATGAATACCGGCATTGTTTTCCGCTAGGTCCGATTATGACCCGCGAAAGTGCAATTAGCGACATCGTAGTTTACGGTGCCGCTAACAGCACCAAGGTCGCGCCCGCGTGACCCATCATGCCGTAAATACCGGCATGGTGCAAAGCTACACAGATCACAAATCAAGCGGACATGCCCCTAACGCCATCGCCAAGGCCATTAAGTACCTTACCGCCATGGCGCTAATTCCGCCATCGCGAACCAACCGTAAATGGCCATGTGCAGTGTTCCCAGCTGCCACAGGTGCACAGAATCAGCACAGGTGGAGGCAATACAGACTCTCCCAGTGCAAAAAGAGCACACCCCACCCCTACCAGCCCCAGTCACACTCCACAATGATACCAATAGGACTAGCAATGTTGGGGCTGGAGGACCTGATAGCAATGCGAGTGCTACAACTGCAACAACAACAACAACAACAACAACAGGCTGCACAGAGGAGACGCAGGAGGATAAGGAGGGCAAGGCAGGGCCAGCAAGCCCCATCAGCACAGCCAGTGGCACCACACAGACAGCCCCCAATCCCACGCATCAGAGCCAGTCCATTCAACCTCACCGCAGAGCAGATCCACACCCTGTACCGACTGGACCGGGACACCATCACCAACATTGTGCACATGATACACAACGACATTGTCAGCATGATAGAAACACCCACCGCCATCCAGCCCCTACTGAAGGTTGTGTCCATGCTCCACTTCCTGGCCACAGGCACCTACCAGCACACAGTGGGCCACTTGCATGGCATATCCCAACCATTATTCTTACCTACACTGATCCAAGTGCTCGATGCCCTCCTCAAGCACACAGACGACCACATCTCATTGCCACGGTCTGCCCAGGAGATTGCCAACACCAAAGTGGGTTTCCATGCACTAGCTGGCATACCTGGTTGCATTGGTGCCATTGACTGCACCCATGTTGAATTGGTGGTCCCAAATGCCATGGAGGTACCATACCGCAACCGTAAACTATTTCACTCAATCAACGTGCAAATGGCCTGCGACTCCAACAGGATCTTCACACATTGTTGTGCCCAATTCCCCGGATCAACCTATGATTCAATGGTCCTTCGGAACTCCACAATACCACGCTACATGGAGCGACATGCAGGCCCAAGATCCTGCCTACTCGGTGAGTCTAATGTCATGAGCATGGAAATGCGAAGTGTGTAGGTGATCGACGTACCAATGCATATTTCACCTGGCAGAAAGGGGGGGGATGCATACGTCACATGGCTGCGACTAGCAGTAGCCAGATCATACCCTGAGGCAGCACTCACGTCATCTGACAACTGTATACATGATGCCTGATCTAATCAGCCCTAACATGTGAATGAAAGTGTACCCCAACCATGACACAACCATCTGCACGTGCATTGTACGAAATGTGACCACATTGACTCCAAAGGAACGCACCTACATGCACGTCACCAAACACCATCAACTGAAAGGCCTGTCCCCCATAACTGCGCACAAAGGAGCCACATGTCGGACAGGAACATCAATGCACCACTACACAGACAGCAAGACCCTCAAACTCTCCCCATTGACACCAGTATTGTTCCCTGGGGTCATAATGAGCCAGACAGCAATGTTGCAATCATGTGAGCTTTGACCTCACAGGACACGTGCCAGGTCACATAAAGTAACGGCCTGAACGGACACAGTGGATGGGCACTCACAAGGCAATTGTCCCCCCTGCATTGTGTCTTGGCATGCAAAACAGTACATGAGAGCCATGAACATATACCGGTTGCATAGTGTGAATCCATAAGCACAACTACATTTGGTGCAAAGTAACAGTTGAATGCAAGGCATGGTGGCGCGTCATGGTCAGAAAGCAATCTCATTCCTGACACATACATTGTTGCCCATTTACAGGTGATGCAGGCTATCCCCTGAAGAGGTGGCTCTTTACACCAGTCCGGAACCCACAGAACCAGCATGAGGAGGACTTCAACCGTGCCCATGCACGTACCCGTGTGGTGATAGAGCAGGCCTTTGGCCTACTGAAGGCACGTTTCCGCTGCCTCAGCAGGTCTGGCGGGGCACTCCTGTACTGCCATGAGAAGGTTGCGAAGATCGTCATGGCATGTGTCATGCTACACAATATGTGCGTCAGACGTAACTTGCCTCTGCCCCCTGACGCAGAACTGCAACCACCTGATGATGAGGATGATGAGGGTGGGGATGGGGCAGCACCTCAAGGAGGCAGCGATGCACAGGAGGGGCGTGAAATGCGTCAGAATCTCATTGACCAATACTTCTAGCACACACAGCGTGTGCGTGTAACATGTGGACGGCACTTGGGGCACTGTGTGTGTCTGGTATATGCACACTGTAGACTGTACAACAATAAAGCACACATACACAATGAGCAATGTCCACACATTTGGTTTGTGATAAACGAAAAAGTGTATTGTGCTTCTGGAAAGTTATGACACACCCAATCCCCCCCTCCCCCTCCCCCTGAACACCCCAACACACCCAATCCCCCTCCCCCCTGAACACCCCAACACACCCAATCCCCCCTCCCCCCTGAACACCCCAACACACCCAATCCCCCCTCCCCCTGAACACCCCAACACACCCAATCCTCCCTCCCCCTCCCCCCAGAAATCCCTGCAAAGGAGTGCCAGTGCCCGTGGTGAAGTGGGTAATGTTTCAGTGGTCCACTGAGCGGGCACTATTGCCAGCCCCCTGTCCCGGAACCTGGGGCCCCCCTGCCTGTACTCCTCCGGGTCCTGGATGACCTGCGGACGGGGCTGGATGGGGCCAAACTTGCAGCTGAGGAGGTACCGGCCTGCTCGGTACGCCGTGTGTCCATGATTGTCCGTATCAGTTCACTAATCATATTCCGCACTGTGGCTAGTTCTGTGCATATATTCGTGCTTGCTGATTGGATGGCTGCCTTGATGCTGTCAGCACACCTCTCCATGCCTGAACTGGCACCTCCACAATCAGCAACATGCTGCGTTAGGATTGACGCCAGTTGTTCTTGCCTCGCTGATATTTGGTCCAGCACCTGGCTGAAATCAGGCACAATGGAGGTTGCAATTGCAGGCCCAATAGGACTACTCCCCTCTTCCCCTACTCCCACTGGGCTTGGAGTGGCTGGCCATGAACCTCCAGGGGATTGCCCCTGTGTGTCCTGTCCATGCAGGCTACATGGGGACAGGTGTGGGGAGGTAAATTGGGTGTTGGGGGGACCTTCCATGTCATCATCCACATTCGCCACATCACTGTCAGAACAGGCTGCGATGGCTGCAGTCTCCCCGACTGTACTGCTCCCCGCAGACACAATCCCCTCAGTGGGCAGGAGTGGTTGTGGGTCTGCCGTGGGTGCCATCATGTCCCTTTCCTCGGGGGGAATTGCTGCCCTGGGCTGTTCGGCAACAGGAATTTTGGCCTGCTGTGGGTTGGCCATGGGTCCAGCAGAGGTGGATGGTTGGTGGCCTCTTCCCTCTGTCCTGGTCTTCTTGGCTGGGGTGGTGCCACTCTCGTACCTGCCGGTATCCGAGTGTGAGCCTGTGGTGGAGCAGAGGAGGGAAAGTGTTATTGATGGTTCAGCGGACATTGAGCAGGCATTGTGATGAGTGCCATGGTTTAGATGGATAGATGGTGGACTTTGTAGGCCGTGACATACAGGTTGTCTCCCTTTTGGGTGGGTTGAGCATGCAGGAATGTCTGTGCCTGCTGTAGAGTGTACATGCTGCATGTGTGCAGGGTGTGGGTCTTCTGCTGATGTGTTGCGTTTGCCATATGGGGCGACATTGTGATTCCCATGTAAGTGTGATTCAGGGTGTTTTGCAAGGCTGAATTGGAGGCACCTACCTGTGTCTCCTGATGTCGGGGCTCCTCTCTCCATTCCGCCGACGCCCTCAATGCACTCTATGCCGATCAATGAGGCACATGTCTCCTCCCATGGCTGCATCTTCAGTGGGGAGTCTGCTCCACCACCAGTTGCCAGTCCCAGGTTGCTGTTTGCTGACAGTATGCCCCTTACTCGGAGCCGGAGGTCATCCCACCTTTTGAGGCACTGTCTGGCGGTGCGTGGGGTGGTACCTACGGCACTGACGCATTGTGCCACGATTTCCCATACTGCGATTTTCCGGGCTATGGCTGGTCTCGTCATCTCTGATGAGAAGACGATGTCTGCCTTCTCCTGCAGCGTTTCTGCCAGCATAGTTAGTTCTTCGCGACTGAAGCGGTCCTGCCGCTGCCTGTCGCAGGCTTTTTTAACAACTTTTGGCATGGTTAGGTGAGGAAATGGGTGGGTAATGGGATTCACAGGGTTTCAGGGTCGAATGTAGTGTGGTTGGGTAGGATGGCAATGGATTGTGTTTTTAAAGATGGCCGCTGTGCTCTTTCCCGTTCCGCCGCGATGACGCTACTTCCGGTTCCGCTTATTTGCGGTGCCCGCTAATTACGGTGCCTGCAAATTACGGGGCCTGCTGATTACAGTCGGCGCAATGATGGGTGGCGGTAGGTCACCCAGGGCGGCGTTCGATGCCAGTAAGGGCTGTTTATGCCATGGCGTAGTTTACATTACCGTCATGGCGTAATGCTCGTGCACGATGGGTCGGAATATGGGGCTCTTTACGCCATCGGTCCACGGCGTAAACGATGATTACGCCATGGCGGTAATGTAGCTTACTTACCGCCAGGGTCGTAATGAGGGCCATAAACTTTAAAACTGAACATTTGTACTTTTTTCCCATACTCTTAGAAAAAAAATCAAAATCCGAGAGGTTTAAAGATCAAATTACAGTACACCTAGGAACTACGAGCCCCATGGTTCCCTGGGGTCTGGTAGTCCTGACCTCTCCTCCTCCACCTATCAGAGTCTGAGCCAGTGTATAAGAACCTATCACACTAGGTCCCTTCCTCTTTCTTTTTGCTGCCTCTACTGAGATAAGTACTATTCTTAAATGTGTTCTTAATCTTAGTATAATCTTGTATACGGAATATATATATAGGAATAGCACTCTTGTGTATAAGCGCGTTATAAAGATATATCTTAACCTGCATACACATAGTTCGTCAGCCTATTGGGCAGATATTAGCTAATGCTGTCTGTGCAATTACGTTGAAGCATGGCGCACGTCAGAACTCGGCAACCGTTCCCACCCAAACATGGGTAGAGGGGCCAGAGCCGCGAGCCAGCCGTAGCATTCCAAATAGGAGTTCTGATGGTTAGGAGTGGTATTGTCATATTGCACAGGAGCTGGGGCCGGAGCCGCGAGTGACCACACCCGCATCAGGCGGCCGGCCCCGTTCCTGCTTTTAGACCACGGTGGTGAACATGGCGGTCTTTAGGACCCAGTGAGCGGTAGCCTCCCTGGCTTCCCGGCATACCCTGGCATACCCTGGGAATTCTCCAACGCTCGCAGTCCAAATCAGATGCAAACGCGTGCGGAGTCCTGTGAAAGCCTCCACTTAAAAAAAAAAAAACAAGGAAAGAGACTGCTAAAGTCCATGCTCCAAGTGTGTACAGAGCACTTACAGAAGCAGTCAGGCCATCCTCACAGCTGACTTCCCACATAGTTGGCTCTGCCAACACAAGGATCATGGCCTATTACATGAGCCTATTAACACCATCTACCACACCAGAGTGGAGCGAAGAGGAGTGGGAAGAGGACCCCACTCAGCAGGACACCCAGTTGTCCCTAAGTTTAAAAAAAGTCCTCGGAGACTCCCTTACACAGGCGGTCTCAAAAGGGGTGCAGCCTGTAACTCAAAGGCTAGAAATATTGGAGACCCACAAAACCCACAAAAGGGTTGAATCTTTAAAGTGGTCCGGTGAGCCACGATTTCAGCAACTTTTTGACATCAGTAACAGTGGATTTTGTTAACAAAGATCTTTCTTTACACTGGTGGGTGGCAAGTTAGGTAACCATTTTGGGTGTGCGCACAAACTGCGTGGTTCTCCTGGATTCTGGCGCACTTGTGGGCTTTTTGGCCATCTTGGATTTTCTAAGCCCACAGCACCAAATGTTGCAGCATGATAGCTCAAACGTGGGTCAGGACACCCAACAACGTGTGGTTTAACCACACGTCCCTTAGAGGTCCCGCTAAAGGACCAGGGCACTAATAATGGGCTTGCAAGTCACAAGCCTGTTATTAGCGCCCTCCCCATTCCCATTTAGCCCTATGGGGGCTCAAATGGGAATGGGGAATGGCATGTTCAATGGGAACTTACTCATCCCGCCAGGGTCGGACTACACCGGTAATTCCCCATTGAACTACACCGGTGCCGGAACCGTTATTGGTGGCAGTCATGTCGCAAATAGCGCCATGACTACCACCAATCTCAGAATGAGGCCCATAGATATGAATCCAATACAAAGGGGCCTGGGACCTATGTGTGAGAAACCATTCTGAAGGGGTCTGGGTCACAAGGCAAACCGTGGCCGTAGAGTACTCCACTGGTGCCTGTTGAATTATCAAACCAATGTGAAAGGGTCTGCGAACCAGGGCAATCCCTGGCAGGAGAGTGAGTGCAGCAGGGTTGCCGGCTGTAGGGCAGGACAAGGCTGCGGTGTTGGGCAATGCAGGTGCGCAGGAGACGCTTCCTGACTATATGTAGCATGCTTCGCTATGTCCATGCTACCATGCCTATTAGAACCGAGGTACGGGCCCTCTTTGGTAAAGCCTTGCAGTAAAAGGCTGCAGTGTTGAGCAACGTAGGTGTGCAGGAGATGCTGCCCGACTATACACAGCATGCATCGCTACGTCCATGCTACCATGCCTATAAGAACTGAGGTACAGTCTCTCTGAGGCAAAGCCCTCGCAGGACATGGTCGCAGTGTTGAGCGATGCAGGTTCATGGCAGCGATGGGGAAGCAGCGCAGATTGTGAGTGCGGACAACTTCATCCTCCTTTTTTGGGGCCGCAAGGTAAGAAGGTGCGTGGAGAGTTAGCTTTGCTACTTTCCATGCAACCTCCCAACCATGTGCCCCTTTGCACTCTTCCATAAGGGTTCTCCCCCTGCATCCAACCCTCGCACCCCCACCCGCGTGCTTGTGTCTCCCCCTCGTCATTCAACCCCTCGCAACTTGGGCTGCATGCGCTCGCTCACAACTTGGGCTGCGTGCGTTCCCTCACAACTTAGGCTCTGTGTGCTCCCTCGCAGCTTCAGGCTGTATGTGCTCCCTTGCTTCTCTTGCTCATTGCACTTCCTCATGTCGCAGGTCCCCTCATCCTGCTTGCCCATGTGTGCTCTCTCGCAACTGCCCACGTGCGCTACCTTGCTTCTTTAGCCACGTGCGCACCCTCACATCTTAGGTCCCGCACCCCACCCTCTTTGTGTTCCCTCCCTTTTTGATCTATTGTGTACTGTTTTTCTGCGATGGGCCTTGTTGATGGAATTGAATTTGTGTTGATCCCTACAGTTTTGATATTGTGTTGTTCTCCAAGGTTGAGCTGTGTGTTTTGCTTTTATTTCTGTGTTACATCTGCTTTCTTACTTCTAGGCTCCCTGTTGTGCTCTGTGTCTTGTTTTGGTTCTGTATTACATCTGGTTTCCTACTCTAGGTTCCCTGCTGTGCTCTCTGCTTTGTTTCTGGTTCTGTATTACATTGTTTTCTCTACTTCTATGTTCCTTGCTATGCTCTGTGCGTTGATGTTGGTTCTGTATTGCTGCTGATTTTAGGCCATTTGTTCTTCCTCCTTGGTGTGCTCCCCTCCCTCTCATGTCCCCCCCTTTGAGCCAACCTCCTGTCTACCCGCCTGCATGACCTCACCACCTCTCTGCTTGGGCTCCCTCTCCCCCCTCTTTCCTCCCTGCTCCCCCTATGGTGCTCTGTCTCTCACCTATCTTCTCTAACTGCTTTTCTATCAACTATCCTATCCCTCTCACTAGGTCTGCCAGGAAGAAGCTCAACAGGGACATCCTGGTCTCCAGCCCAGGCCTCTCTATTTTATTTATTTATTTGCATTTATAAAGCGCAGTAGGGGCCAAGAGGCATTGTGGCACTGTTACAGAAGATTCAACTTGACAGGACTAAAAAGTTTAACAATGAGCATGGAGGCAGTACTGCTATTCATGAAGTTACAGTTGAACAAACAGTAGAGCACACATAGTTACACATATTGGTTAGGATCTAACAGAACAGAGAGGTTTTAAGCATTTTGCGGAATGCGGTGTAGGAGCTCTCATTTCGTAGGTTTCTGGGCAGTGCATTCCAGTTTTTGGGAGCCAGGTGTTGGAAACTAGACCATCCAGCTTGGTTCTCCTGAAAGCTGGCACGTAGATATGGTTGGTCAGTGAGATCTAATGGGTCTGTTAGAAAGGTTGCGGGTGATTCTTTCTGATAGGTAGGGGGGGCATCAGAGGAGAGACACCTGTGCGTTATTGCCAATGTTTTGAAGAGTATGCGTTCTATTACCAGAAACGAGTGTGCATTTTTTTCTAGCCTGTGAGATGTGTTCCCTTTTGGGAATACTCAGGGCAGCCCTGAGGTCATTGTTCTGTGTGACTTGAAGTTTGTTGATGTTTTCTGCAGAGGTGCCCAGGAATAGTACATTGCAGTAGTCTAGTTTAGTACCTACTGTGGCTCTGGCTCTGGCTATGGATAGGCAGTTTTTGGTAGTGAGGAAGGGCTTGACAGCATTAATCATCTTGGTGGTGAGTGCGGCGGAGGAAGCTATGGCATTAACCTGGCGTGACATGGATAAGGATGAGTCCAGGTAAACTCCTAGGGTCTTTACCGCTGCTGAGATGGTGATGTTGGAGTTGTCTATGATAAATGTTTTGTATTGTGGTGGGAGTGTGTTGAGTGTGTCTGTCACTGATACCTACGCCAGTGCTTCCTCCAGACAGACCCTTATCCACATACTCTTTGTCATTCCCTCTCCAGGCCTATGGACCCGCCCCCCCCATATGGTCTCTGTTCTCTCTCCTTTTTCCTCTTATTCCATTAATGGTGGCACCCACTGGGAGGCCCACCTGGTCCCATTCCACTCCTCTAAGACCATCATTAATGTGTACCTAAATGGCACTACTTGGTCCAGGGCCCTCTGGCCAATCTCCTCCTTTTTGATAGACGCTTCCTGCACCTTTTCAACTTCCTTTCCTCTCCTGCTATCCCTTCTCACCCCTCGCAGGCTTCTCTGCCGCCTTCTTCCTCAGCCACTGATATGGCACCTCCTGCTGCTTCTCTTGCCACCGTGTTGCCTCGCTATTCTGCATTGCCTCGGGTACCTTCTTCTTCCTCTATGACTACCCTGCCTTCTCTTCCTTCCTTCTCTGCCCATCCTCAGGCACATTCAGAATTGCCACAGGGAGTACCTCTGGCCTGTACCGCTCTCAGAAGTCTTTAAAATGTGGCAACCTGCTCCACATTGCTACTCACAACTTTTGTTCAGCTGTCAAGCACTCCTTTGGCATCTGCCTGCTCCTGGAAGAGCTGGATCTGGATGTACTTGGTCTCACTGAGACATGGTTCATAGCCAGCTCTACAAGATCCTCTCCGAACCACGAACTAACCATCCCGGTGGGGGTGTAGCCTTGATTTTCCCACAGTGGATCCCTGCTTCCATCATTCCAATGCAGGATTACTCCTCCTTTGAATGCCTGGTCTGTAGGCTCTCTATCTCTCCTGGCCTCATGCTCACTTTGGCTACTATCTGCAGGTTGCCAGGCCAGGTCAACCTCTTCCTCTCTGAGTGGGCTGACCTCTCCTCCTCCCTCCTTGCCTCTTCCTCTCAACTTCTCATCCTCGGAGACCTGAACATCCACCTGGATGCTACCAGCCCTTCATCAGGACTCTTTCGCAACCTCTGCGACTCTCTCTCGCGCACTTTTCTTACCTCTGGACTGACTCACTATGCAGGGCACACCTTGAATTTTCTGATCTCTGCTGGGATGGAAATTAGCCTATCCCACCCACATAGGTGTTTTAAGGTGAGGTGAATCCCATATGAAATCATGTAGTGTACAAGGGGGGAGAGGACTGTGCCATGAAACTTCGCACAGATATTATATAGCACGAATGATAGATGCATAACCCTAGTGATCGTATAGAAAATACACCATTTTGTAATTATGGCAAATGCATAGTTTGATAGGGCCGTGCTGCACAACTCTAAGCTATGCGAAAGGACTCGACTAGGCCCAGATCATTAAGACAGGAAGGACTTGCATAGCCTGTTCTCACAGAAGCAGGCTCTTGTTCCTCCATTGTTGTAATTACCTAATATCACTTGGAGGAATGCCCTCTGGAAGTCCATGAGACAACGCCAAGCTGCCAGTTGGCCTCTTAACCCCACCCAGCCTACCCAGAGCCATGGCCCACACCACTGTCCTGATCCCACTTCCCCTCATTCTCAACCACAGCCCAAATCGTAAACCTACTGGTTGTAAAAGATCAAAGCATGAGTGACTGCTTCACCTCGTCACATTAATACATCCTTTGTAATGCAAGGTACAGGGAGGGATACAATTTAAATCAAAATGAGGGAAGAAGCCTTGGGTACGAGAAGAGTGGTATCAACAAAGCACAGAATGTGTGGGTCAGTGTGACTGTATTTCTTCCTCCCTTCCCCTTGGCACCAGCCCTGAACCTCCCAGGTGCATGTCAAAGTGATGTAGTAGAAGGCTTAGAATATAATTATAGTTTTTAAATTGTAAAATATGAGAGACCTGACCTTCACTCGGCAGAGAGATGAGCCCAGCTGACCAATGTGGGAACTAACAGGAGGTGAAGAAGGGAACCAATTGTAGCCTGGCATCCCCTATGAGCAGGCCCATGTATATAGTGCCACCAATAAACGCTGCCAGTTTTTACTGTATACTTGTGACGCGTTTGCCCTTTTGAAACCATTGGAGTCAGAATGTTCTCGAGCAGCAGAGTCCTTTGCTAATATTTTGTATTCTGTGCAATTAAACCTTGTTATCCTTGCAAGCTATCTCTTAGCCTATTTCCCTACAGGGTTGTATTCATTCTGGCATGAGCGTAAACAGGGACTTGCCCCCTCTCTCTTGGAGTGATCACTTTCCCCATTCCTCCCACCTATCTCTCTCTACCCCTCAGGCCAAGCGACTTGAGCACTGCCATCTACCTTCTCGGTCATTTGACCTATGAAGCGTGTGTCAGTTGAGGCTTTCACCACTACTTTCTCTCCACCTCCTGTATCTTTGGCTGACCCACTCCATGAAAGGCCCCTCTCTAACTTTCATCTCTCCATCTCTAAACACTCTGGATGTCCTTGCCTCTGTAATGAGGATCTGCTTGAATGCCACATCCAAGTGCAACTCTTGGTACGATTCTGACTTCGCCACCCTTAAACACAAGTGTAGGGCGACAGAGAGAAAGCAGAGGGCATCAGACACACCCCCTGACAAACTGACCTGCTGCCTGCTCCAAAGGCAGTACATATTCTCTGTCCTCTCTAAGAAGATAACTTAAATCGAAGCCCCATGTCTATGTGGCATCTAACAATTCGGCCAAACTTTTCAAAATCTGCAAGGAACTGGCCAATCCTTCTGCAGTCTCTACCTCTCCCGTTCCTTCCCAGGCCCTCTGCAGGGCCTTGGCCTGTAATTTCATCACTAAAGCTGAGGACATCCTGTCCACCCTCTCTTCCTCTACTTCTTCTTCCTCCTCCTCTACCACTCCTCCTCCTTTCTCCTCCTTTCCCCTGTTCACCCCTGACAATGATTCTAGACAAGTCTGATCTATGAAAGTCTTGTCAAAGTAAGTTCTGCCCTGCTCAATCAGAACCATCAAGGACTGCATCAACACCGTTGCTCCAGCCTGGGCTGATTTCTGCAATAACTACTTTGCCACTGTAACTTCCCCTCCCCCTTAAGCACGCCTTTGTGAACCCCCTTCTAAAGAAGGCCTCAGCCGATCCCTGGCTAACTGGTGCCCCAATTCCATCACTCCTTTCCTGAGCAACCTCTTCAAAATGCTGGCCATCTCCCAGCTTAATATTCATACTGAATCTGTTGGTTGCCTCCTCAACCACCAGGCTGGCTTCAGGCCTGCCAGAAGCATGGAAACTGCACTCCTGAAAACCTATGAAGCCCTGCTCTCCAATCTTGACTCTGATCTCCTTTCTGTCCTCATTCTCCTTGAGTAATCCTCTGCTTTTGACACAGTCAACCAGGCCATCCTGCTCAAATGCCTCTTTGACAACCTGGGTATCACTGATCAGGCCCTGGCCTTGTTGACCTGCTTTCTCACTGACCAACCCTCTCATGACCAATTGAGGTCTTGAGACCTCTCTTTTACCTTTACTTTTGGTGTTCCCAGAGGGGTCTAACCTCTCTCCCTGGCTGTTCAATCAATACCTGGCACCTCTTGGCCACCACATCGCTACTTTCTGCTCCAATTTTCAGTGTTATGGAGATGACACCCAGCTCTCCTTCAGGCTCACCTCAGCCACCTCGTATCCTTCTCTGATACCTGACTGTCTGGCCACAAATCAGGAATGGTGTGCCACCAACCGCCTCTGCCTTAATGCCAGTAAGACTGAGATCCTCCTCATTGGGACACCTGCTTCCTACATTCCTCTCTCTCACTGGCCGCCCACTCTGGGCCCTCTTCCTGTTCCTTCCTGTGAGGCTAAGACCCTTGGGCCATCTGCGACTCCACCCTCTCACATCTCTAAGAAGTCAAACTGTCAGCTGCACCTCCCCAGAGGTATTCTTCCTTTTCTCACTTTCCCCCAGAAGCTCATTGTCTCCAGAGCTCTGGTTCTCTCTAGGCTGGACTACTGCAACAGCCTCTTTCTAATTCTGCCTGCTTCTACTCTTCGCCCTCTCCAACTCATCCAGCACAGGACTGCCAGACTTGTCATTGGTCTCAAGCGCGTATCTCACCAGGACTGAAATATCTGCACTGGCTCCCAGTCGCTGCGAGGATTAAGTTCAAAACTCTCTGCATTATCCACATGGCCTTCTGGGGCCTGCGGCCGCAATACATTCAACTCTCTCTTCTTTAATATCTTCCTTCTTGAGCTATTCGCTCATCCGCCTCCAACTCTCTCAGGATCAGTTGCTTCTCCAAGCAATAAGTTGGTGGTAGATCTCTTTCTTCTGCTGGGGCCTCCCTCTGGAACAGCCTGCTTGCCTCTATGAAACTTTAGGAGAACCATCTCTGGTTCTGGAAGCACCTCAAGACCTTCCTCTTTGCTTCTGGTTTCTCTCCTCCTCTCCTCTGCTGATCTGGCTGAAACTGAAACTACACTGGTTACCTAGCTGCCCTCTGATCTCGGGCCCAGGTCCCCTCCCTGCCAGTTGCACACCTTCACTGCCACACTGGCAACCCTTGCACTCGGGGACTATCGCTGTATCCCTAAAGCCCCTTACCAACACTTGACACCTGATGTCTGCACTTACCCGTGCACTTGCCACGAGCTGGCGGCACCATTTATTTATTTTCTTTATTTATTGTCTTATTTACTTTACTTTTTATGTACTGCATTGCGCCTCCCCATTTCCCCCGTACTTTTTCCCTTCCACCCTCACCTGCACTTGTGCGATCTCAATGTCACCTGGCCTAGTAAGATCGTTGTCTCTGTCTTCCCTCTGTTCCCCCTCCCTTGCCTCATTGTGCCTTGAAACACTGGTGTATAGGCACGTTATAAATGTCATATCATATCATATCATACCTTACTGCTCCTTGCACTGGCCACCTGGATACCCTCTGAACTCGGGTCCAGGCTCCTGCTTGTCCAGTTGCCTTCACACTGCATCCTGTCTCCCCGAGCACTTAAGGGTCTGTTCCTTCAACCCAGCAGTCTCTTCTCACTGCACGTATGAGCTACCTGCTGGCTGCACTTATTGATTTACCTGCACTCCACCCCCTTCCGGCACTTCTCTCCTTCCATCTTCCACGCACTTGCGCGATATGAATGACACAAGACCTAGTAAGATCTCTGTGTTGTACCCCCTTTATTTCACCCACCTTGTCTTGTGGCGCCTAGAGAAACTTGTGTACAGGTGCGTTATAAATGCCATATCATATCATAACTGTTCTAACCAGGCCTGTCTGTTAAACCATCAAGTTAAGCCTGGAGAAGGAGAGAGGCCAGGAAAACAGAGACATTCCCACAACTATAATGAACTGTCAAGCGAAGCTTGAGAAAGGCCAGGGGAAGGGAGACATTCTCCCCAAACACATTGAACTGCCAATAAGAAACCTGAGAAAGGCCAGATGAAGGAAGACATTCCTCCTACTTTGTGATCCTTACCTGACCCAGAAGTGACAAATCTAGTTTAGTATGTTCCTAAGTGTAAGTGATAGAAGTTTGATTTTGACACTGGATGGTGGACACTTTATTTTGGAACATTCAGACATGTCCTTAGTGTTTTGTTGAGGCAGGGAACCCCCACTTAGAGTTAGGAATAGCTAGGTTTGCTTCTGTCTTTTGGTATAAATAAAAATAATTGCCCAAAGGCATGCCACCTGTGTGTCAGTATCCTCCTTCAACACCCTTAAACTTCTTAGAAAAATCAGAACAAGATAAGAGTCAAGTCTCTACTTGCAACCTTGACCCATCTATTGTGAGCGCCATTGAGCTCAGGAATATGAGGTTATGCTCCTGCAAACCCACCCTCCCATCGTCAATGTCTTTCCCAACTCTCAATGCCAGGTGTGCCCGCCTTGGGGCTAGGATCCACCGCACTTCCTCCCTCAGTATACGGCCAACTCCACAACTCCTCCCCGCTCTCACCACCTCCCTGGCTCACCTCGCTAACCCGACTAGTGAAGCTGCGGGCACCCATGCACACATCATGTGCAAGTCTCTTTCTGCCCACATCCCATCGCGAGTCAGGAGGCCGCCGATCTTGCGAGTGCATCCTTGGCCACACTCAGTGCCTGCTAAGGCTCCGTTCACACCAGCCCTACCTCCTAATGACACACGCGGCTGGACCCGAGCCTGGAGGCACCACCCCAGACTATCTAAAACATTACATGTCCCTCTCACTTCGTATCCTCCTTGCACTACCACCATGGCTGCAACCCATGCACTGTCATGCCAGGCATATGGTGTGCCATGCCTAACACTGCCTTAAATATAATTGCACCTTGTGACACTGCTGCCTTAAATGTGATTGCACCCTATGACACTGCTGCCTTTAATGTGATTGCACCCTGTGACACTGCTGCCTTAAATGTGATTGCACCCTGTGACACTGCTGCCTTTAATGTGATTGCATCCTGTGACACTGCTGCCTTAAATGTGACTGCACCCTGTGACACTGCTGCCTTAAATGTGATTGCACCCTGTGACACTGCTGCCTTAAATGTGACTGCACCCTGTGACACCGCTGCCTTTAATGTGATTGCACCCTGTGACACTGCTACCTTAAATGTGAATGCACTCTGTACTGCTTCCGTAGCTACATTGCTTAGCATCACCAATATCTCTGATACTCGGCACATTACTGACTCTCCACTGCTATGTGCCCTAGTCAACTCCCGGTCCCTACCAGAACACGCCTTGGATGTGCACAACAAAAACAAATTGGATATCCTCTTCCTTAGTGAAACCTGGCTAAATGAAGCATCAGGACCTGCCCTATCCCTTGCCATACCTGAGGGATTCTCCATCTATAGACAGGATCGTTCCTCCCACAGATGTGGTGGAGTTGCTGCCATTGCAAGGGAGACACTCTCGATCAGGAGAGTCCAAGGGGACTTGGGCTCGAGCTCTGATTACCTTCTGCTCAAGCTCAATCTCTCAACTAACTGCACTACTGCCTTCCACATTGTCTCCCGGGCCCAGCTCAGACTTCCAAGAAGCCCTTATCCACTCACTTTCGGACAAACTAAAGAAGACCTCTAAAGTCATCCTCCTAGGAGACCTCAACCTTGGCCTAAACGACCCCAGTGACCCTAACGCCACTGCCTTACACAAGGCCCTCTCCACTCTTGGATTCTCCCAGGCGATTACCACCCCCACCCACGCCAAAGGCTGCACACTAGATTGGGTCTCCCACCACAACTGCTTACTAAATGTCAAAGAGATTGCTCCCATTCCCTGGTCTGACCATCACAGAATAAAATTTGACATTAACACCTCCAAAGGACCCCCCATGTCGGGTGCTCCTCTCCCTGCCGCACTCTCGAGAAGTTCCAAATTGCTCACTAGGGAAAACCTCACTCAACTCCTTCTGGTGTCTGCACTGCTCCCCCCTTTAGCAATGACCCCACTGTACTTGCTAATGACTTTAAAAAGAGAATCACTCAAGCCATAGACATTGTAGCTCCACTCACCCTCAAAAAATAAAGTTAAACATGTTAACGCCTGGTTTACCCAGGAGCTCCTACAGTTGCACTCAAAGAAGAGAGCTGCACATACTTCTTGGAAGAACAACTCCAAAGACTCCACTAAAGCTTCTGTCAAGGTCCTGTCCACTGAATATGAGACAGCCATTATCAAGGCCAACGTCCCATCCTTCAACACAAGGATAGTTAACGCCAAATCCACTACTTAAGAAATGTTTGCCATTTTCAGAGAGCTTGAGACCCCCACCTCCCCTCCTCCCACTCTTGTTAAAGATGAGGCTTAGTGCAACAAAATTCAATCGGCCATGCTTGAGAAACTGGACACCTTGCACTCCAAGATCCTGGCCCACCAAAGGGCTCTTATCAATATCATAGCCAAGAGCCAGAGCTCACCTTCAACAGCCACCAACACCAACCAATCCCCCCTTTTTGAATTTAAGGACATGACTGAATCTGAAGTCATTGCCCTCCTTAGGTCAATCAAACCGTCTAACTGCAAAGGGGTTGCCTGCCCTGCACAGGTCATCAAGGACTGTGCAACCCCCTCATGCACCTTTCATCACCGTCTTCATCAACGCCTCTTTCCAGTCTGGCTACGTCCCAGCTGGACTTAAGGAAGCGTGGGTCCGACCACTCCTTAAAAAACCTGCCCTAAACCCATCGGTCCCAGGGAATTACAGACCTATCACCACTGTCCCTTTCTTACTAAAAATTTTGGACAAGGCAGCTTACCTGCAAGTGCAAAAGTTCCTGGAGGACAACCACCTCCTTGGGCTGCGGCAATCCGGCTTCCGGCCGCGACATGGTACCGAAACTGCCCTCCTTGACCTCTAAAATCAGATGGACGTTCTTAGAGATGCAGGCAAACCGGCACTACTTCTCCTTCTGGACCAATCTGCTGCCTTTGACCTTGTTGACCATAAGACCCTTTGCCACATCTCGCCACCACAGCCAATTTCTCCCCCAGGGCCTGTAAATGGATAACCTCCTTTCTGCAGGAAAGAGTAATGAAGGTTTTTCTGACACAGCCTCTGCCAATACCAGCCTCATCCATTGAGGCATCCCTCAAGGGTCCTGCATTGCCCCCACCCTCTACAACTATGCTGATGACACTCAGGTGCTCATCCCCCTCTCGGGTGATTACATGTCCAACCTTAACACCCTTAACTCTATATACGCCACAATCCAATTCTGGATGGCAGAAAACTGGTTATGCCTCAATACTGAGAAAACCAAACTCCTGCTTATTGGATCCCCGTCCACCTTGGGCAGGCTGGACAAGCAATACAGCCCCTTCACCATTGATAGCATCCCCATCTTAGTCTCTCATACAGTCAAAACCCTTGGTGTCTACCTGGATCCGAACCTGACTATGGACAGGCAGGTCAATGACATAGCATACTCCTCAGCCTACCACTCTAAATTGCTCAATGCTGTGAGGCCCTATCTCTCCCAACAGAACTGCCTCACTATCGCCAGGGCAATAATTGGCTCAGGGCTTGATTACTGCAATGCCTTACTCATAGGAACATCAGGAAAAAACATTGCTAAACTACAATTGGTTCAAAACAATGCCCTTAGGGCCGCCACCGGCATCTCACACAGGGACCATATCTCTGGTCTCAGAAGACAAGTCCACTGTCTCCCAGTCAAGGAAAGAATCATCTTCAAAACCCTTGCCCTGACGCACAAGTGCCTCCATGACATGGCTGAACCTTACCTTGTCCAAAGGATCTCCAAACCCTGCATCATCAGGGCAGCCAGAACAGCATATGCAAACATGATTACTGTTCCCAAAACTAACAAAGCATGTGCTGGAGGCACCAGCTTCCCCACCATGGCTGCCACCCATTGGAACGCCCTAACACCATACCTTAGGCAAATTGAATCCCATGGTGCCTTTCGTAAGGCCATCAAAACCAAGCTCTTTGTGTAAACCTGCAGGCCCCATGTGCACATCTTAAATGATCTGTATGTTATCTTCGCTAATTTATGTACCGACATGTATGTAACCTGTATTTCTAAGACCACTTGTTCGGCGGCTTTGTGTAACCCTTAAATAAGCCATCTTACGCTCCGTTTTAAAGTGCCTCGATGCCCTTGGGCTGCAGTGCACTCTACAAATGTAAAAAAATAAATACATAAAAATAAATATCTAATAATAGGTGGAACACTAACTAAACTTGATTTCCCTGAGCGAGAATCATTACCTAGCCAGTGCTGGAGTATCCTGTTGGTTTGTGGTATTCCCTAATCAATTTCAGGATGCACAATTGGAAGTAGTCCAAGGAAGATCCTGCAGGTGTGATTGACTTAACTGCCTGTCATTTGCAGAAAGCACAATGAGCCAATACAGGTTCTGGTCAATATGATTGGTAAGTCTAGAGCGAACCCACATATTTGCCTGGAAAAAAATTCAGGAGCATTTTAATGTCATGACCACCCTGGATTGAGTAAACAAAAGCATTAAAAGATGCAGGTCAGTGATGGGCATCCAACCATCACCCATATTTCACTTACATGTGGGTGAATAGCTTTTTCCATTTCTTTGTTGCTGAAGATGTTTCAACATTTACTCATATGTACCTGCATCTTTGAGGTCATCATATTTTGCTGCATTTTGAGTATAGCCTGTGTGTCATACTAAAGTGCTCTTCTGAGTATATCCACTGTGGTATATTTAACTGTCTTTTGTTAGAAACAATGTGTTACATCTAGCTGCGTTTTTAGTATAGCCACTGTGTTATACTCAGCAGCATTCTATTTGAGTACAGCCTCTTTGTTATACTTAGCTGCTCTGAATATAACCACTGTGTAGAATGTAGCCACACACTTTGAATTCACCCCTTCTAAATTCAGCTGCATCTACGAAACCAAGAAACCATCTTATATGAAGATAGCCAAGGGCATGGTCACCCACCGCACACATCTACTATCATACAATGTTCTAAAGCACATCACAAATTACCTTTGACATAAGATTGCAACTGTCCCCCACAACAAAAATTCAGTCTAGATGCACACATGATGAGTCTCCTCCTCCTCTTGCATACTCCAGACTACCTCACAGCATTCATTTACATGCCAGCTTGACATGGGTTTCTACACTTGGCCTGCCCTACCTACCTTTGTATTGGCTAAAATGCACATAAGCATTCTAAACTCCTTTGACAAATTTCCCATACCTGGACTTCAGTCCACCAACGGCATTCACCTACAGCGCGTTGAGACCATATTAATGGAAAAAGGTGCTATAAAAATGACAATTACATTACGTTGCATACATTTTCTAAGACGTTTGAATGTCAAAGGCCTGCCAATACTTTAGTGAACCAAATGTTGTCCTTTCAAGAGTAAGTCAGGGACGATTTCTCATTAACCTTTCTTGATATGGCCTGTCAAGATGAAGTCTCAATAGCATCCACATCCCATGCTTTACAGCCACAGTCAAGAACCTTACCTGACTGTGTCAAAAGAGAAAGTATATCGTGCCTCCTATTGTAATAAATATATTAATATTGGCCTACGCCAAGCTGCTCGATAGTCGCTTGCGAAAGAAATCCGTGTTGCAAGGTCCTGAGCTTAAATCCATGTAAGCCGCCATTTTAGGTCAAACCGCCATTTTAGGATTCGCTGTGTAAAAGTCACCCTGTGAGTTAAAATGGTGGACGATGTCATTCCAGAATACAACATGGCCGTCTTGACCTCTGTACATAGCTAATGTGGAACTTGCCTGCAGGCCACTTCTTGAGGTCGTGAACTGAGACCTTGTCCTTCGTTGACCTATGTGTAGAAGGATTACTCGTGCAATGAAACTAATCCACGAGCATATGTTGAGACAATGTATTCAAATACTGAACGAAGAACATCTGTTTAACTACATTGTATTAATGTTTAAGACTAGCTGCACGGAAAATCTTAGAATACACAGTTATTGCATAGGCTTGTTGATACATGTATTAAAGGCAAACCAGTTATATGCGGTTGTTTGAGACTTGGCACAAACCCTAGATCGGTGATGTATTAAAAGGAATATTAACCCGAAGTGGGGCTGGACATCGCGCCCACCAAGTGTATAAAAAGCAAATGCATTCTAATGTACAACGTCTCTCACTGAACACATTGAACCACGCTGGAGTTTGTTGTGTTGTACTGAGGGCCGATAGCTATCTGATTTTGCTCTGTTTTTGTAACTGGATTCAGTATAAAATAAAGTACTTTGTATGTTCCTTTGTAACCCGTGTTCGGTGTATTTCCTTTTGGGGTACTCAGCCTCGATATTTTGATTTTGTTTTCACAACTGCTGGGTGAGAATTATCAGTTGAAAATGAGACACCCTGTCACTGACAGAGACCTGAATCTGTAAAATATACTAGACATTCTCTTGCCTTGTCTTCATCACTGAGTACCATCAGGAATAATTGGATTCATAATTCCACCAGACCTTAGGGTCAGCACATAATCCCAGAAATGTGAACTTCATTCCATGGCCTCTCTCAAGATGTGTCACATCTAATGGACTACTGGTAAATGGTCAAATTCCATATCGGACATCAAAGTCCACTGTGCTTTTCACCTTCAGATTTGCTTTGCTTCTTCAGCCCAACATTATATTGATAGTTGCAGTAGTTAAACTTCCATCATGCTGATTAATACCAGGGTATGAAATCTTAGATGGACATTTTCTGCCATTGGCTATCTTAAGCACAATTTGAAATTAATATCAGTATTTCTATTTGTTAATGTTAATGTCATATTTATTTTACAAACGTTAAGTCGTGGATTAGATGCATTAAGCTCTCTGGTTTATAACATTTGAAAACACATTGTTCCATTTCTCCAACTTTCTGATATTCATCCTTGCATGTCTTTTCCCATTTTTCTTTTTGTGTTGTGGGTTAAAATCAGCCACAGTATCAATGAACTGCCACTGGCCAGGTTGGACCCAAAGCTGCAGAAATATGAACATTCATTGTTGAATGGCAGAGACAAGGCCAGCATAAACTATAAACTACCAACTACCAAATATCCCAATATGGTCTACAGAAAAATGGAAACACAAATATTAAGTTGGGCATGTATTAAAATGACTAGGCCGAAAAAGTATGAGGCCTCATTCAAACTACATGGGCATAATACCTAAAAATGCAGCTTTGCTACAACCGAGCTGCCATGGAGAAATGTGTGCTTTCTGCAGCTTGGAAGTATGCACAGATGAAATTCCATTGCCAGGGCCATTCCAATATAGTTTATAATATAAATATTAAAATGTATGGCATGGTGCATGAGATAAATGTACCTGGTGTATGTCAGGATATTGGTGCATGCCTTATGCAGAAAAATGCAGAATGTAAAAGCATCATTTATTTTGCTGTTCATAGGAATTGAGCCAAGAGCTGTGCTAAGCCAAGAAAACCTCCCCCAGCATATTCAAAGGGCAAGCCCTGTTCATAGTTCCCCTACATTTACCAAGTTCACAGAGCCAGGAAGGGAAGAGGGCTTGAGCATGGAAAGAGGTTTTAGAGGGGTAAGATGTACATCAATGAGTAAATAAAACTGCAGACAATGTATGTTGAACTTTGTAAAATTCTCAGAATTAAAATTCAATTCATTGTGAGGTTCTGGACTGATGACAATTGACATTCACATCTCTCCTGCCCTAACATCTCTACACTGGCTCCCGGTTCATATGAGGATCAGGTTCAAATCCCGCTGCATCATCCACAAGGCTGTCTGGGGCCAAGGACCATGCTATCTGCAACTTGCTCTTTCCAAATACTCTCCCTCTAGACCTCTGGTACCAACTCTCTCTGTGTCAATGTTTTCACTAAACAGAGTGCCGGAGGCCAATATCTTTCTTCAGCTGGCTCCCTCTTTTGGAACAGCCTCCCCATTCCTCTTCGTCTTAAGCCGGACCTCCTCAAATTTTGGAAGTTCCTCAAGACTTTCTTTTTCACCCCTTTGCCTCTTTCATAACTCCTCTGCTAACCTCTGCTAATTCTACTGTTGCTGTGATTGGTGACCAGGCCCCTTATTTGTCCTTCGGGCACTAACCTCCCACACCCAATTGCCTTCAGCCTCGGGCCACACACAGCACTTGCCTTGCACTTATCGGCCTTCGCCACTGTAGGCTTGCACTTACCCATTCTCTTTTATTTTGTTTTTCACAGATGAAAGTTCCCTAGCATTTCCTACTCTGGCACTTACCCCATTCTCCCTCTTCCCTTCTCCACTCTCTGCACGTTCCCACTATGAATGCTCACAAGGGCCAGTAGGTTTGTCTATATCTTCCAGTGTATTAATTGTTTTCTATCCCATGTTCCCTCTCTGTTGCCCTGTGGGTGCTTTGAAATGCAATGTATTTGTTATATAAGGGCCAAACAAATGCCCAATAAATAAATAAATACATGTTATAGGAGAATGTCACATGTGTCAGGGGGCAGAGTTATCCCTTCTGCTCACAAAAGAGAAGGACACAGATGGTCAATCAGCCTTGGGAGCAAGAATCATAAGTGTTTGAATGTAGACCAAGTCAAGAGCAAGCAGATTGCTAAGTATACATCTAAGTTTTTGGAACAGGAATATGTTATTTAATTGACGGTGAAAGTATGCATCTCATTATATACCACGTTGGATTAAATTGTAAATCAAATGTTGTTCATTAATTCAGGAACTTTGACACCTATAGAGATGGTTCACATATTCCCAAAACGCTTTTGAAATGCCCCATCTGATGAAACAACCACCCCTCAAAATTCAACCTTGAGAAACAGAGTTATTAGCTAAAATGAGATTATAGCATCCCAGAATACATTATGGATAGGAGATTGGGGAATATGGTAGTTTATGCAATCAGGTAATTGTCTGTCATATCTTGTGATTGTAGCATTAATTTACCAAACAGAAGGGAAGGTGGCCATACCAGTATGTCAGTGGAGACCAAAAAAAGTTCTGCTAGTACTTCTAACACTGAAAGCACATATGATGAGAAAATCAGAGTTAGATTTACAAAAAAATTATCTTGCAAAGAGACCACATAGCCTGATTAGCTGAAAGAGAAAGGCAAAAGCTTCAGCCTAGGAAGGGCATTTTAAAAACATCCACGCATTCAGGAGAATTGTTGGATTCTATACATCGCATCGATTCTTTTCTGTAAAATATTATGCTTACGAAGTCATAAAACACTTCCAGATAATAGATGTATCATTTGTATTAAAACAGCATCACAACTTGGTTAATATCCATAGGAAAATATACATATATAAAAATACAAACTGATATTTTACAAAAAAGAATGCTTTGCACACATAAATGTATACATGTAGTACCACCTGTATACATCTCATGAGCAAATTGCTAAAAAACTAAATATAGATTTAAACATCAAATTACTATAACCATAACACCACTAAACCTTCAGCATATGACTTTAGTGAAAACATGAACCTAAAAACATTCACATAGGTTGTACATTCAACACAAACAAAAAACACAATGCTTGAACACAACCATAAAATGACTTTACAAGGTGGACACCACAACTACAAATTAATTGACATCCATATGGCTGACATATTTCTTTTCCCTACTATTTTAGAAAACCTTTTTCTGGGGCGAAATATTTAATTCATTTTTTTTCTGCAACACCACTCAAAATTACATTTGGTGGACTTCTCAGTGCAGTACACATCCACATATGTCTATTGATATTCATATACATTTCAAAGCTGAAGTTGTGGGAGAATTGTCTTCCACTCCTACCCTAATTCATATTGCTTCATGCACACCACCATTTAGTGTATGACGTACATAGATGTAATGAAACCCATCTGGGTTTAAAAATGCCAATGTGAGTGTCCACATGGAAGTGCTCTTCCTTTGAGGAAGATAACCAGATTGCATAGACCCAGTGACAGGAACAGTGAATGGGTGGGTTCCCCAGACTACCTGGAAGGAGGCATAGTACACATTGGCAACAGCCTGAAGAAGAGACTGGGTATTATCTTGTGCTAAAAAGTGACCACAGGGAAAGTGACCCTGAGAGATCAGGGCAGCAGAGGCTAAATGAGGAGTCCAGGTCCCATGATTTTGGAAGGCATTCCCAAGCTCACAGAGGTGGGGGGTGCCTAGAAGACAGGGACTGGAGTTCCAACAGAGGCACTGATACTGATGGGGAATGGACTCAGAGGTGCAGAAGAAATAAAAAAACAGAGACAATGTTTTCTTATGGTCCCTAGACACATTAAAGCCATAAAAAGCTTTATGACCCCATAGCATGAGAATGCAAAGTATTTGGTGCGGGAGCACTTGGAATTGTACGAACAAATGATGACATCATTTGAAATAAAAAATGTCAATTGTATGGAATTTCCAAAATGGATGTTTTCCCCTGAATTCTCCAGTTTCTTCGCAGGACTGGAAGACCAGAATTATTATAAAATTGTCCACCTATATGGCAGCCATTTTGAAGCACTTTTCAACTCACAGGAACCAACCATAGGCATGCAAAGGGCTCCCTGTACCTTATAATGTGGGGAAGATAAGGCACCTAGGGAGTTTGCACAAGAATTAAAATGTGCGTTTGCGCAGACTTCAAGGCTGGTGATTATAAATAGTAGGGAATTTGTAACCACATACTTGAATGCACTGCCCGAATATATTATCAAATTAGTTTGAGATTTCCACAAAGGCTGGACTCTGGATAGGGTAATAAAGCAAGCCACTCAGATTTAGGAGGTACCGAAACCCACTGACAAGAATCGTAACCACAACACCATAAAACCAAATACCACATCTACCGCTCTGAAAGTGGCAGAAGTGAAAACTACTGTTCCTTTAAACCTGGAGATGGGGGGAGCTAAAAATGCTTCTCCAGTGGACAAGCAGAATTAGAGGCAGAAGGAGACCCTCCGCCCAAGCTGAATCAAACAGTAGTCAACCAGGATATCATAAAAAAGGGCCTCAATCTGAATCATGCAATCTGGAAAAAGAAAAAAAATGCTGGTATCTGTGGATACAGGCACTTAAGCGGACCACCCAACTGCAGGAGTGCTGGTGGGGCACCTGGCTTACCTCTAGCTAAATGCTGGAGGTAAGCCAGGTGCCCTACCAGTCAGAAAAGCCTTTGTTACCACCACCAGCATTGGCAGTGGTGTTAATGATGGAAAATCCCTTCATGGAGTCCTATGGAACTCCATGAATGGGGATTTACACCCTACCGCTGGCACCCTTAATCCGACGGCAATGCCGCCAGACCGGGTACCTGTAAACGTAAGTACCAGATCCTGGTATCTTGGTGGCTCTACCGCCAGTATACCAGCATAGCTGGAATGAGGTCAAATGATCCTTGTGACCTAACCACCTACATAAGTCATCAGTTTAAAGGTACACACCCGGTATCAAGATTTGTTTACACTCCTGGAGCACAAATGGGTCGTTTGAACCAGGTGAGTACTTACATGGGGAATTTCCCTTCAATTTTTCTGCACATTTGTTTAAACAGGTACCCTCTAAACCCTAATTTTCAGGGATAGGTACCATTTTAAGGAGCAACAGAGGTATGAGCAAAGATCTCCCTACAAATCTGAATGCAGGGAAAAAGTTACACTATTTGAGCAACATGTCCAACAATTGAATGAGGACTTGGGGTGCATGGTGAGGACTCAGTCAAACCCTCACCAACCATGTTCCTCATAACACCCAGGTCTGATGCCCTGGCATTGGGGTGGAAAAGACTGAAAGAAAATTCAGACAATCAACAGGTTCCTGAGAATGGGGCCTTGGTTGAAGCAAGATGCCAAGCCCTTGGGGAAGCTTCCTTTCTTACCAGAAAAGAACCCCTGCAAAACTCTGAACCAGATAGTGACACTTCTACCCCTTGGAAGCTAGAAACCAAATAACAAGGGGTAGATAGAAAAACTCACTTTGAAGAGGATGAAAATCAGATAATCCCCTTTGAGAGAGAAACATCCCTGGATGATTCAGATAAGGAAATCTTCTTTTTCAGGAATGGGGGGTTTCCTCTGAACATTCCCCCCTCTTGTCAAGACCTCGACCACCCTCTGCTTCATACCCTCTGCCGCATAAGGCTCTTTAAGTATCCATACTTTAGTCACTCCCTCAAGGTGCCTGTGTGTCTGATATGCTCTTCCACACTCCAGGTCATATAGCAGCATTCCACATTAGAATGACAATATACCCAGCACTATGGGTACTTCTGAGGGTTCTGAGGAAAAGTAAACATTGATCCTGGAGGGGCGATAGGACTTTCCATTGTTTGGGCACCGGGTGTGACATCTGTTTGGGCCTACTTATGCACGTAAGCATCCACATTTATTACTATTGTCATTCCAACTGCTCCTTTGACAGTTTTTTCGCAACCCTTTATTGCTATTCTTAGAATGCAAAAAGCTGGTAGTATCAGTACTTCTGTGGCCATTCATATTTTGAATGCGTTAGCTAGCCAGGTGGGTATCCAGGAGAACAGGTAGCTAAACCAGTCCTCATGTTCAATCTCTTCCACCTCTTCCACTGGGAGGTTGGATATGTGCAGCAGGAAGACCCACTTTTTGCACACACATCCCCTTCCATTGCCATTATTGTACCTGTTCTGGAGGACCATAAGCCTGATGGCCCTTAGCTCCTCCTTTAATGCATTAAAGCCTTTCACAGTTGCATTAATTGTTTGTAACTGCTCCCATCTGTTTATTTGTAACCATCTTGCATTCATGGATCCTTGCAAACCGGGAATAAAGAAGGACGTAAAGAATACTGCAGTCTTACTTAACAATTTATGTTTATTAGGTATGTCATCACAGGCCTCTGCTGATTTAGCTGAAGAGTGGTTTCCCCTTTTACTGCGATTAAGGGTATGGGACCTTTTGTTTCTTAAGTGTGCATCCATTCAAGGGACATTTCCAATCATCTGTACTGCACTCTGATGTATTACTAGAGCTGGTGTACCAGTTACTGCCATAGAGTACAACCCTCTCACATTTGGAGGGAGCTGCATGTAGAGATTTGAACCACAGGCCCAATAGTGGTCCATGAGCATGGCATTGTCAAATTTTATATCTGGTATCCATGATGCGTTTGCATCTCTCATTTTTTCTAACTTTTACTGGGTTATGGTTTTTAAAACATTATGTATCATTTTATATGAGTATTATGGGTATTATGGGTAAGAGGCCTGATTCATCCTCTACCCATGTCAAGAGTTTGGTAGTTTATTTCCATTCTTCATGGCATAATTTATCTGCATTTTCCATTATATGACACTACTGTCTCTGCTCTACATCCACCTATCCCATCGACCCATCTCCCCAGGAAGAATACGTTTCCAGTTGTTTGCAATTGTGGTCTGTTGATACAATAACGTTTTGGACTTCTCTGGACATCTATGCATTTTAATATTTTATGAGGCCCTATCTGGACATTTCCTGTTTTAGGGCCCGTCATGATATATTTTAGCACCTTGCTCAGAGATACTTTATCTATCAGACATACTTCAACATTATCCATCACATGTTCTCCTTTATATAGTTCCCTATGTCTAGGAATTCAGCTGAATTCACATATTTGATAACAGCCAATTGTCATTCAAATTGTCCTCTTGTCAGGCACAGCGCACGATAAAGGTGCAAGGTATGAATACTCTAGCAGCAGTCATGGCATAAGGTATGAGGGAACACACAAAACAGCTCTCATCAGAGTTATCTCTCCCGACTCAGCTCATGTGTTGGTACCACATGTAGTTTATATGAGCAAAATTAGCCATATAGTTACTAAGGTGCCTAGAGTCATCTAACACGCTCCTTTTCATATGCATTCTTACTACAGGGAATTCATGGTTGCCATTTCACTTGTCATTGTAAAAGTAGTTATATTTCTGTTCACTGGCCTAGCTACATTGTAAATTACCAATTCTCTTAATGCCATAAGAATAGTACAATAAATGCTACAAAATAAAATAAAATTGTTATAAGCATCATTTCTGATGTGTCTACCTTTTGCAAATAATTGGAAGTGCTATTCCTTCTTAGTGCTAAAAGTGATTATCTAACAGTATTGACAAATCCCATTGCCTTTTTAGTCTTTTTAAGAAGTAAATATTCACATTCAGCCTCATTACGAGTTTGGAGGTAGCCATGCCATCATTACTGGCATGCCTACCTCCAAACTCGGGTCCGGATCCAGCAAAAGGGGACTTATCAGGCCATTCCGACCTTGAAGGGCCCGGTAATTCCCTTTCACGGGACCCGGACCCAGTAAATCCCAATTCCCATTTGAGCCCCAATAGGGCTCAATGGGAATGGGGAGGATGCTAACAATGGGACCGTTAATAATGGGCCCGTTGTTAGCATCCTGGTCTGCTAGCGGTTCCCGCTCTGCACGTCTGGGCTGGCCAGGCAACCAGAGCGGGACCCGCTGCAGCCCTCATAATGTGGCGGCCCGGAATGAACGGTGCCGGTCCCTTATAGGCACCATTCATTCCATGCCTGACACACTTGTAATGAGGCCCATTGTATTAGTATAGCAAGAAAGCTTCTTTCAAAAATAAAATAGGTTTTTATATTAAGCAATTCTTCAGCAAAACAAATGTTCTATGGTCCTAAAAAGGGATATGTGTTCATCAAGCAGAATGAAATATAATTATTATAGGAAGTATTTTTTTTATTTTCCTTTTACTGTGGAAGTATTCATGTTTTATTTCAGGCACATGACTTGTCTGTACATCTATAAAGAAATTACATTTTGTATTCTTCTTGCTGTTGATTGGCCCTTTCAATCCATCTTTTTTGTACTCTTCACAAGTCTTCTTCACCTTCATGCTCAATGTTTGTAGGCAGGGGGGTCTCTCCATTGTAGAGTTTGGCGTCACTGAGGTGCAGCCAGGCCATCCTTCCTAGTAGCTTTACTGCTGTTTGTGTAACCACTTCTACTATGAATGGTTGTTCAAAACTTTTTGTGAAGTTTCTGCAAAGTACCTTGTCTCCTGGAAACAAAACTAATGACTCGAGCAAGGATTCAGGATCAACTTTTGTATTTGCTTCATCAGTCTTCTTCGGTGATTCATGCCAAGTTTGTAGGTGTCAAAAAATACATTTAAGAGACTCTGGGCCTCATTACACGGTAGGTGGTAAGGGATTACCAGCACCGGTAAGGGCACCGGTGCCGGTAATCCCTTACCGTCCTACTACGAGGTCCCTTAGCGGGCCCCTTCCTTAACGCCAGGTCTGACCGGAATGCGGTTAGGGGGTAGCCCTGGCGCTAATAGCGCCATGGCTAATGCCTACCGTGTAATGAGGCCCTCTGTCATAGCTATAGAAATATTCATGCATTGCTTGCCCTAACATAGTAGCACCATGTTCTGCATCAGTTTGAGCTTGAGGGGAAGAGCAAGAGGTGTGTGCATTCGGTGTCTCATCACCAGCTCATGTGGAGTCAGGTGATGGTCACTGCCGGGCTGAATGCTTAATGCAAATAGGACTAAAGGAAGACAATGAAGCCAAGCTTTTTTCGTTGTCACTTTTAGTTTGGCAATACCCTCCTTTGGGAGGACGTTGATGTGGTCACAGATGCCATTTGCCTGTGGGTGGTAAGATGACAAAAATGTATACTTAATACCAAACAAGATAGTGATGTGCTTAAACACCTAATTTAGAAAATGTGGTCCATTGTCAGACCGGAGCACTTCGTATATTCCCCACTTTGGAAATACCTTGCATACAATGAACTTTGCAGCACATGTAGTGTTTGGTTGGGTCATGGACCTGCTTCAATCCATTGAGAAAAAGGACATCCAATTACTTGTAGCCATTACAAATTTGGAACATATCTACGTAGTCGATATGCAAATGCTGAAATAGTCACAGTAGGATGGGGTATTGCTCCTCTCACTGTTCGCAAAGTATGGCCAGCATCAAACCACTGGCACATCAAGCAATTAACAACAAAATCTGCAACATGTTCTGCCAAATTTGGGACAAACCTACCCTCTGAAATCAGTACTGTCCGACAAATTCTTTATGTGTGTGCTGGGTAATGCATGATATGATATGATATAATATGACATTTATAACGCACCTATACATAAGTGTTTCAAGGTGTGACGAGGCAAAGGAGGGGAACAGAGGGAGGATGGACAACGATCCTACTAGGCCAGGTGTCATTCAGATCATGCAAGTGCGTGGGAAGGGGGCAGGGACAGTGCAGTAGATGGGAGGTAACAGGTAAGTAACAACCAGCAAGTGGCAAGTGCATGGGTAAGTGCAGGCAACAGGTGTAAAGGGCTGGTAAGGGGACTTTAGGGACACAGAAACAGTCGCCAATTGCGGGGGTTGCCAGGTGGGCAGTGCAAGTAAAGGCTGGTAGGGGGACTGAAGGTGTACAGAAGCAGTCTCCAAGTGCGGGGGTTGCCAGGGGGCAGTGCAGGAGTGTGACGCTGGTGGGGGAAGGACCTGGGCCCATGATCATACGGTGTCCAGGTAGTCCACGTAGCCAGTGCAGTTAGGGTTACAGCCAGGTGGTAAGCAGAGAAGAGGGGGAGGAAAAGCAGATGCAAAGAAGCAAAGAGAAGGCCTTGTGAACGATGCATGTAGTCTAATGCTACTTTAGTCAGCCCTCGAGGCATGACTGGTTTCACGGTGCTGTTCTGCCACCACATTGCATCTGTGGGGGACAATGAGCACCCCCTTTGTTTCCATTATTTTGTGCCTTCCTGTGGTGCTCGCCTGGTGGTGCTCTCCCCTGTAATTTGGTAATTTATGCTAGCGTATTAAAGGCACCCTTCAACACCAGGTGCCACACATGTGTGTATTTATTCAGTGCAGTCGCAAAGTTCAATATCTTTGAAAAATATGAGAGTTCTCATTCCAGTCAGAAATGTAATCCACACCTCTGGTGTGCATTGCGCACTTCACCATGGCGATGGTCGATGGGAGTTGTAGTGCGTCTATGAGCCTAATCAGTAATGGGGCATGCTGCACTGGAGTGCCATCTGCGTGTAGAAAGCAATGCATCTTTCAACATGACAGTCGAGCATGTACTGTTGATGGAACATACGCTGAGTCAGAATACACTGTCACTGCCTCAACTTCATGACCTTTGAGTGCCAAAATCAACGCTACCAATTCAACTGCTTGTGCCGAGAAATGCACTGGCAATTTCACACTTGTCACTGTCTCAAAACTGTCATTCAGTTCTGCTTTCACTACTGTTGTCCCTCTGTGTTGTTCTCCAGTGCTCTGGGCTTTTGACAATGGCATTTCAAGAAAGAGAATTATGCTCCCTCCTAGGGTATTTTCCTTGACATGAGGTATTCCATCAAAGTACTCAGTATATTTAGTGCAATCATGCATGTAATCTCCTTATCCTTCAGTAACTGGTTCTGCTACTAATCTGTCTGAGTTCACTACTCTGCAGTTGACAATTTTAATCAATAGGTTTGATATAATAACTTCATAGCTGTAAGCTCTCAGGTCAATGTGCTTTCAGGATTTTCCAGTCATAGCAAACAGGGCATATTCAACATATAATTTAACTGTGCATCCCATAGTAATGCTAGTCGATTTCTCAATCGAAAAGGGTGCTGCAGACAATGCTTGCTCGCAGGGATAATGTCCTCTCCTTACTGGATCCAAGATCCCACTGTAGAATGCTAGTGGCTTGAGCCCCATGGTAGTCTTTTGTGTGAGAATAGCTGTCATCACTACTTCATTTGAATGGGAAAATAGGAGGACTTCTTCATTACAGTCAGGGATTCCTAAAAAAGGTGCTGCGCTAATTGCTAGCTTCAGTTCATCAAAGGCATCAATCATCAATCCAGACTATGTCACTGCTGTCTTTCTGTGCTTCCCTGAGTCTGACATATATGCCATATATACTATAGTCAAGAACACCATCCAATAAAACCATTCCCTATAGTAATTGCAAAGGCCTAGAAATGACTGTAATCATTTCACTGTCTCTGGTCTGGATTTTTTCATGATTGCTTCTGTTTTTTCAGGCCTCACTTTTCTTTCTTCTTTTGATTTTAGCTGACCTATAAATAGCACTTCTTCCTGGATATATTGCATTTTCTCTTTGTCAGCTTTGTTTCCTTTTTCTGTAAGTACTGTCATTAGTTTTATTGAGTCTCTCATGCACTCTGCCTCTGTCGTACTATACACTAGAATGTCATCTACATATTGTGTTTCTGTGCTGTCAAGTTGTACATTTCCCAAATCCATCTGCAGCACTCACCTAAAGACCAAGGGCAACTGACAATACCCCTGGGGTACCCAAGTATGTTTTAATTTAATTCTGTGTTAAGTAAGCAAGGTCCAATACTGGGACCCTTTATGTAATGGGATGGAAAAGAAAGCATTCATCACATTGATCACTGTAAAATATTTTGCTTTGGATGGAATATTACACAACATTGTGGATGGGTTTGGAACCAATGGGAACTCTGCTTCACTGTTCCTGTTCAGGGGGAATAAGTCCTGAATAAATCTCTATGACCCCCCAGTTCCTTTTTTCACTGGGTACACAGTTGTGTTACATGGGGATTCTGAAGGCACTAATATCCCTTGTCGCACTAAGGTGGAAACGGTGTCATAGATACCCTTTCAGCTTGTTTTGACATGGGAAATTGCTCCATGCTTAAATTAAATTTTGACTTCCCCCACTTTATTAGACCAACTTTATATGAACTGCTGGTCCACAATGTGCTGGTTACATTTACCTAATTCCCCTGGAAAAAATGACAGTACCTTTTTAACCAGCGACATCCTCGGGGGTATCTCCCTATTTTCAATTTTTTTACTGATATGTAAGACTTATTTTAAACATCACCTTTTCGTTTGAATCATCATCTGTAAACAAGTCATCATCTGTTAAGGCAGTCAATCTATGCTCTTCATCAATCACTGTGCTCCAATGTACCCCTTCCTCATCAACTCGCTGTTAAATTTATGTTGTCTTCCCATACATGCATCTTCTAGCTCTACTGTAATTATTTGCCCTTCCTCCATGTCCATAGATACTTCTGGTCGAAAGAAATCTGTGGGTAACCGCAGTAATCTGTCCTGTATTTTTGGAAGCCATGCTAACAATATGTGTACCGAGTAAACAAATACTTCTGGGTTCAATGAAATGCCTCTTTGTGTTTCCTGGCCATATAATGTTGTTATGAATTCTTGTGCATTCACATAATAGATCCCTCGTGTAGAACACATTATCCCCTGGTCAGTAAATTATATTGTCATGTTTAATTTGATCAATAAGTCTCTCCACAATATGTTAACTTGTGTTTTGTGGGAATATACTAATGTAATGGACATGTTGTGTTCACCGATGGTAATAAGTAAAGTGTCTGTAAGAGGAACAATAGTTGTTGCCCCAGACAACCTTGTGCATTCATGGCAATGCCTGGCATTGAGACTTCCTCTATTTAACACAAGATTGAGTCGCCCCTCTATCTACTAACAAGGAGAATATTTTGTTACCTATTGTCACCTCGGTCCTCGATTCTTGTGAGTCTGGTGTGATTGAAAGGATGGAACACTGATGTGGGTGCCTGTGACAATATGTTTGTGTTCCATGGTTTCAATACATTCTTTTGTGTTAATGCTTTGGTGTATGCTGTGTCTGCATTGGATCGTGCTGTGTATGCATTGGAGCTTGCTTTGTATGAATTGCTGCTTGCTGTGTTTGGAGAGGCATCCCTTGCTGCATTGGCTGTATTCATGGTGCTGGTTTCTAATACTGCATGTGATAAAGGGCACAATATGCAGGTGGCTCTGCTGCATCCCTCCCCTGCTTCTCCCCTGCTTCTGTATTGTGTGACATATGCCCCATCGTCTCACATGTTCTACATTGCTGTATCTGTCCTTCACATCTGGGCTGTGCCCCATTAAACCCTGCTCCTGGTGGAGCTTAAAATCCAAACCCTCTGTCCTTTATACAAATGTTCCCCCTTGTGAAAAATAATTATACTCGCCCCCTTCTTGAAAAATTCCTATTCACTGTTGACTGTACCTGCTGTGACCCTTGTGTGTTAAGACCTTCTCCCCCACTCATCAACACTGCCCCTTCCACTGTAAATGTAGACATTTCTTTCTTAACTAATCTTGCTTCCTCAATCTTCCTGTCCTCACTTTCCTTTCTGTCATTCTCTTGCTTTAACCGACAATGGTGGACAATCATCAGTTGAATCTACACCCATGGCTTTGCTTCCATTCCCAATATCTTTTTTCAATTGTCTTTGCACTTCCTCTGTAATTCCCTTGCTTAAAATGTATTATAATATACTTATATTTTTGTCCCATGCCTCCCTGGTTTCTAACCACTATTTCTCCTGAAAATAAATTGTCAGATCTTCATCCACTCTCATCTTATGGGTCATAATTGTGCTCATGTCTGAAAAATCTGGGCACTGAACCCTAAGCATCCTCCATACGTCAGCTTGACAATTATTAAATGGTGTTCCATCATGATTAGTATTCTGTGCAGTCATTCCAGGATAGCCCGCCCACTTCCAAATGTTGTCATGGGCGCTACTCCCGAGGGGCCAGGACTGGCCCAGCGCCCTCGGAAGCAGACCTGTCTTCCACTACTCCGGACCCAGCAGACCCCTACAGGGGCTCTTTGGACCGTGTCCTGGCGCCTTTGGCGCCAGGCTCATGAAGGGTTTCGGGCTCATATTGATAAACAGTGTAATAATGCTTGGGTGGACTTACCTGAGGCAGACCATGCTGCATATTTACCCAGAACAATCCAGTCTGGTTGAAGTCCCCAGCCATCAGGGCTGGGAGGAACTATTCCCTCCATTCAGGAACTCTTTTCTTACCTGGTTGGAACAGGTGGAAGAACACACACTGGAAGCACTTCTCTGCTATTTAAACCACGCCCGATGGAAAACACATGCTTCGCGTTATTCTGCAGCAGCAGCAGGACGCTCACCGAGTCGGCTCCTGCATTCCAGGTCCAGAGTCATCTTCAGCTTCCGCGCAGCAACCTGTGGATGAAGAAAGACACAGAACAATACTTACCAGATCCCGGAATCCAGTCACTGGCAAAACCTGCAAAGAATAAACATAAGGTTAGAAAAGTGCAACTCGCTCGCAGCCGCGCCCGCTTACCTGATCCATCCGTGATTGCAACGGAGCTAACCGCGGCCTTCTCTTCAGCAGCTTCTCTGCACCTGAAAGGCAAAGGACATAATTAAAAAGGGGTTCGGGTGAAGGCAGTCGCATTCATCTTAACTTACCAGTTTTTGCACGCGCAGAAGCGGCCGCATCAACCGCAGCATCCCGGCACCTGAAAACTAGAAAAAGGACATTATTAGAGGTGCCATTAAAAGCGGCCAACGATCATTATACTTACGTGCATTGGCACATGCAGTGGCAACGGATATAAAGCCCGCAGCATCCCGGCACCTGAAAAACTAGAAAAAGGACATTATTAGAGGTGCCATTAAAAGCGGCCAACGAACATTATACTTACGTGCATCGGCACGTGCAGCGGCAACGGAAAACTATGCCCACAGCATCCCGAGGCCTGAAACAAATGAAAAGGGACATTATTGAGGTGCCCATCTTTTAAAGCCTAAAGACTACAGTATACTTACAGGCATCCGCTCGTGCAGTAACGGCGGCATCGCTCTTCGGCATCCCAGCACCAGTGCCACAACTAAGGCCGCAAAAGACTTGAGCCTCAACACTGAACTCATCCAGTGACGTAACTGGAATCCACGCACCCCTGCACCAGACGCAGGATGGAGAGCTCAGCATTTATACGCCTAAGGTGAGAGCTCGCCGAGACAAGTAGAGAGCTAGGCTGTGGGAGAAACTGGCGATTGGTGGGAGAAGGAATCCCATCAAACGGTGATTAACCCTTTTTCTTCCACCTGCAGAAAACTTACCCTGCAAGTCAGACATTCGATAAGAGGAAGCCCAGTCCTGAGAGTCGTCCGAGCTCTACGCTTCTCAATTGAAGAAACGATAGCAGCCCAGCCGGGATCAGCGCCTCCGGGGGAATCAGGTGAGCGTTACAGAACGCGAAGCCCACCAATAACCTCCTACCCAGGCGTTATGGAATCTTCCGACACAGACCAACTGGCCCAGTTATTAGGGGAATTAAGAGCTGAAGTTCATGCTGCCCGCCAGGAAACTAATGCCCTTAGGAGGGAATTGATAATATCAAATGAACGAACTGATGATCTCGCCAGACAGTTATTACAGAAACAAGCGGGGCAAACCCTGCTACCTAATTCAGGAGGGAGCTATATCCCAGCGGCTTCAGCCAATCCTGTTCAAATCAACCTACCCGGAAATGTGCCATTGGCACCGCCTGAACGCTTCTCTGGTGACCCTAAAAGGTTTGCGGTGTTTATAAATCAATGCCGATTGCACTTTCTTTGTAGACCTGCAGCCTTTCCGACTGACCAGACTAAGGTAGCCTTTGTGGTTTCGTATTTTAGCGGCAGTGCCGCTGATTGGTCGATCCCTCTGGTTACACAGGATGACCCGATCCTTCGTGATTTCCCGACCTTCCAGGCAAATATGGAAAGACTTTTTGCAAGGCATTCCCAGGGGCAGGCCCTGGACAACGAACTCCTTTCCCTACGACAGGGCACTCAAGATCGTTTGGCCTACATTGCATCATTCAATAGGCTAATCGTGGAAACCAGATGGCCTGAGGACAAAAGAATCACGCTTTTTCACAGGGGTTTGCGTGGCAAACTCAAAGACGTCCTTGCCCAGGTAGTGAATATTCCTCAGGATTGGTCAGAGTACATTGATTTGGTGGTCCAATTGGATCACAGACTACAAAACAGAAAGGCGGATCGATCCAGGTTTGAAACACGAGTGTTCCCTAAGCCTCAAAGACACACCAAAGGAGTTGAAGCTGTCGAACCTATGCAAATTGGGGTTGTAAAGGGTCCCCTAACCCAGAAAGAACGCGACAGGAGACGACAAATGCAACTATGTCTCTATTGTGGAAATTCAGGACATTTTCTTCGAGATTGCCCGGTGAAACCACCTAAGAAGACAGTGGGAGCTTCTGATAAGAGTTCTGAAAAGCCCGAGCCGGGAAACGACCTCGTCGACAAGTGTAGAGGTCCGCTTGCTGAGCGTAAAAACCAGTTCTTTGACCTCGCACTTCATAATGCCAATGGTCCTCGTAAACCCAGAGCAACCGGATCGTTTGCATGCAATTAAGGCATACATTGATAGCGGAGCAGTTGGAAATTATGTGGACCGCGAATTGGCTTCCAGGATGAACTTACCTCTTTGTCCAAAGGTGGTTAAAGACGTCATTACCACGGTGGATGGGACGGAAATCGCCTCCGGACCAGTGACCCATACCACTACTGAAGTGACGATACTAGGCCAAGACAGGCATCAGGAGGTAATTGTGTTCGACGTGATCAAGGCTCCTCAATTCCAAGTAATTTTAGGGATTCCTTGGTTGGAGAAACACAATCCTCAGATTGATTGGCGAGCAAAGACGATAAAGTTCCCAGAGTGCACACCAACTTGTTATCCACGACCCAACATTGGCCTAGCGTCAGTAACGACTGACGGTCCACAATTACCTCTAGAGTATCGAGAGTTCCAAGATGTTTTTCAAAAGGAACAGGCTAACACCTTGCCACCCCACAGATCATACGATTGTCAGATAGATTTGCTACCCGGTGCAACTCCCCCTTGCAGTAGGATTTACGCCCTTGCCGAGGCTGAGAACCTTCATCTGCAACAGTATTTAGACCAGTACCTGGCCAATGGCTTTATCCATCCGTCAAAGTCCCCTGCATCCTCGGCTCTGTTCTTCGTACCAAAAAAAGAAGGTGACCTCAGAACCTGTATAGATTATCGTGCTCTGAACCAGATAACAGTAAAAAACCGGTACCCCTTACCTCTGATCCCGGAACTCCTTCACCAGGTAAAAAACGCCTGTATTTATACTAAGCTTGATCTCCGGGGAGCTTATCACTTGGTACGGGTCAAGGAAGGAGATGAATGGAAGACGGCCTTTCGCACTAAGTATGGGCTATTTGAATACCAAGTGATGCCCTTTGGACTATGCAATGCACCGGCCGCCTTCCAATACTTTATGAATGATGTCCTCAGAGAGCTCATTGATGTCTGCGTTGTCGTCTACATAGATGACATTCTTGTGTACTCATCTTCAGAAGCTGACCATCGAAATCATGTTAGGGCGGTCCTTGAAAAACTTTGCCAACATAAACTTTTTGCCAAGCTCGAAAAATGTGTTTTTCATGTCACTGAGGTCGAATTTTTGGGATTTATTCTGACACCCAAAGGAGTCCACATGGACTCGAGAAAAGTAGACGCTATCCTCAAATGGCCATCTCCTACTTCCGTGAAAGGCGTTCAAAGCATGCTAGGCTTTGACAATTTTTACCGTAGATTTATTCCAGAGTTTTCACGAGTGGTACAACCCATCACCGCCCTCTTGAGAAAAAATAAACGCTTTGAATGGTCCGCAGAAGCAGAACAAGCCTTCCAAGAGCTAAAGGCTAAATTCACCTCGGTGCCAATACTGAAACACCCACGCCTGGACCTCCCTTACATCGTTGAAACCGACGCCTCCAGCTTAGCAATGGGAGCAGTCCTATCACAAAGAGATCCAGAGACTAACCAACTGCATCCTGTGGCATTCTGGTCTCGGAAGTTCTCGGCGCCTGAGATCAACTACACCATCACAGACAAAGAGCTTCTAGCGATTAAATCATCCTTTAAGGCATGGCAGCATTATCTCCTCGGGGCCAGACACACCGTCACAGTGATCACCGATCATCGAAATCTGCAGTATCTGAAAACCGCCAAGGCTCAATCCTCCAGACAGCTTCGCTGGGCTCTATTCTTTGCTGAATTTGACTTTGTGATCACTTATCGCCCCGGCAACAAGAACGGCAAAGCGGATGCTCTTTCCGAATTGGAATGGGAGATAACGTTGCCAATCCAGAACCTGTACCAATAATTCCTGAACAAAGGATCGTGGGTCTGATTTCTTCACAATCCATTGAGGATATTGAAGAAAAAACTAAACAACTTGTAACCTCACCAGACTTACTGAACTGGTTACAAAAAGGAAAAGATTTCACCGTAAGCAATGACTTGCCTTATTTCCAAGGACGATTGTTCCTACCACACGCCGATTTACAAAGACAGGTAATCTCCTGCTATCATGATTCATTAATTGAGGGTCACCCTGGCATTGCCAAAACCACAGAAAAGGTGAAGAGACACTTCTGGTGGCCTTCGTGGAGAAAACACATAAAGGAATTTGTGATGTCCTGCGGTGTGTGCGCTCAAAACAAGGGTCAGAAGAAGAGGCCGGCTGGTCTTCTGCAACCATTAGACATCCCACCATGTCCCTGGCATACCCTTTCCATGGACGTCATCACAGAATTACCCTCCTGTTCCGGGTACAACACCATTCTTGTTATTGTGGACCTGTTTTCTAAAATGGCCCACTTCATTCCGCTAAAAGGCTTACCTTCAGCATCAGTCCTAGCCAAAGTATTTCTTGAAAACATCGTCCGGCTACACGGCTTCCCGTCAGTACTAATCTCAGATAGGGGGAGCCAGTTTATTTCCCACTTTTGGTGTAGCTGTTGTCGATTAGCTCAAATCGATGTAAGACTTTCGACCAGCCATCATCCCCAGACCGACGGGCAAACCGAGAGAACAAACCAGACTCTCAAGCAATATTTACGATGCATGCTACAACAGTCGGAGAGTAACTGGAAGGACATCCTTTGGATAGCTGAATATGCTTACAACAATTCAGTTCATTTGGGTACCGGGAAGAGTCCCTTCTACATCTTATATGGGATTCATCCTCGAACCTCCAACCTTGATCCACCTCAAGATCTTGGAACACCCGCCGTCAATCAATTGCACACCGTTATTACCCAAGCTTTTAAGGAAGCGACTGGACATCTACAACAAGCTAAAGAGAGGTACAAAAAAGGAGCAGATCAACACCGAAGCAATGCCCCTCAATACCAGGTTGGGGATCAAGTCTGGCTGTCTACCAAACATTTATCGCTTAAAGGGCCTCGCACCTTCAACCCCAAATACCTGGGACCATATCCAATTACGGCCATAATTAATCCAGTGGCCGTTAAATTAGAATTGCCAACCCATATGAGAATACATCCTGTATTTCACGTATCTCTTTTGAAACCCATGCAACCTGGAACCAGATTGACCAATCCTCCAGAGCCCATTCAAGTGAATGGGGAGCCCGAATTTGAAGTAAAAGACATTTTGGACTCTAAAATCATCAGATCGAAGCTATTCTACCTAATCGACTGGAAAGGCTACGGACCTCAGGAAAGGTCATGGGAACCCTATGACCACGTCCATGCTCCTCGTCTAGTCCAGAAATTTCACCGAACCTTTCCCGATAAACCAAAACCCCCGGGGGGACAAGTTTGGGAGGGGCCTTGAGGGGGGGTGCTGTCATGGGCACTACTCCCGAGGGGCCAGGACTGGCCCAGCGCCCTCGGAAGCAGACCCGTCTTCCACTACTCCGGACCCAGCAGACCCCTACAGGGGCCCTTTGGACCGTGTCCTGGCGCCTTTGGCGCCAGGCTCATGAAGGGTTTCAGTCCCGGCGCCATAGGCGCCGGGCTCATATTGATAAACAGTGTAACAATGCTTGGGTGGACTTACCTGAGGCAGACCATGCTGCATATTTACCCAGAACAATCCAGTCTGGTTGAAGTCCCCAGCCATCAGGGCTGGGAGGAACTATTCCCTCCATTCAGGAACTCTTTTCTTACCTGGATGGAACCGGTGGAAGAACACACACTGGAAGCACTTCTCTGCTATTTAAACCACGCCCGATGGAAAACACGTGCTTCGCGTTATTCTGCAGCAGCAGCAGGACGCTCACCGAGTCGGCTCCTGCATTCCAGGTCCAGAGTCATCTTCAGCTTCCGCGCAGCAACCTGTGGATGAAGAAAGACACAGAACAATACTTACCAGATCCTGGAATCCAGTCACCGGCAAAACCTGCAAAGAATAAACATAAGGTTAGAAAAGTGCAACTCGCTCGCAGCCGCGCCCGCTTACCTGATCCATCCGTGATTGCAACAGAGCTAACCGCGGCCTTCTCTTCAGCAGCTTCTCTGCACCTGAAAGGCAAAGGACATAATTAAAAAGGGGTTCGGCTGAAGGCAGTCGCATTCATCTTAACTTACCAGTTTTTGCACGCGCAGAAGCGGCCGCATCAACCGCAGCATCCCGGCACCTGAAAACTAGAAAAAGGACATTATTAGAGGTGCCATTAAAAGCGGCCAACGAACATTATACTTACGTGCATCGGCACGTGCAGCAGCAACGGAAAACTACGCCCACAGCATCCCGAGGCCTGAAACAAAGGAAAAGGGACATTATTGAGGTGCCCATCTTTTAAAGCCTAAAGACTACAGTATACGTACAGGCATCCGCTCGTGCAGTAACGGCGGCATCGCTCTTCGGCATCCCAGCACCAGTGCCACAACTAAGGCCGCAAAAGACTTGAGCCTCAACACTGAACTCATCCAGTGACGTAACTGGAATCCACGCACCCCTGCACCAGACGCAGGATGGAGAGCTCAGCATTTATACGCCTAAGGTGAGAGCTCGCCGAGACAAGTAGAAAGCTAGGCTGTGGGAGAAACTGGCGATTGGTGGGAGAAGGAATCCCATCAAACGGTGATTAACCCTTTTTCTTCCACCTGCAGAAAACTTATCCTGCAAGTCAGACATTCGATAAGAGGAAGCCCAGTCCTGAGAGTCGTCCGAGCTCTACGCTTCTCAATTGAAGAAACGATAGCAGCCCAGTCGGGATCAGCGCCTCAGTGGGAATCAGGTGAGCGTTACAAATGTCATCTGATTGCTCCCCAATATAGCGGCAAGCAGACTCTCCCTTTCTCTAATAAGGGGAAATGTGTAACCTCACTTCCCTGTCCGAGTGCAGTTGTATCCTGCATCTTTGTCACTGTGTCTGTCATACTAATTCTCTTCCAGCTTGGTACATTTCTCAACCTATTTATGTACATCATTTTATCCTCTAAACTACTTGATTGCATTTTTGGGTGTTTAGGATATTTAACGGGCTCTGGACTTCTTACTGGCTCTTCCAAGTCTAACCATGCCGTCTCTTTCCCTATACCTAGAAGAGGCTTGTGCCGTCTCCCCCTCTCTGCTTTCTTCTCTCTCTTCATCTTCAAACATAGTGTCATCACTTTCCTCTCACTCATCATCTTCTCTAGTTTCAAAATCTAGTGTCCCAAGTGGAGTCCACCTATAATATCCATTCATAACCTCCTCCAATACATTCCTTCCTCCATTATTATGAATTCATATTATTATTATGGTATTTATTGAGTGCGGACCTAGCTTCGAGAAGCAAAAGTGCACTTTACATAGGTATACAAAAGTACAGATGCATAAAAGAGTGCTTTTCAGAGATAACAACAGAATAGCTATACAGTGGGGGTGGGAAAGAGAGGGGAACAGAGGAAGGGTTCAGCTGTACTGGGTGGCGGGGAAGAGAGGGGTGGGCAGATTCTAGTGAGTCTGGTGGCACAAGGGATGATGTGATGGCCTACTTGTTGAGGTAAAGGTGGGTATTGAGTTCTTTTCTGAATTGTAGGAGCATTGGGGCAAGTCTGATGTTGACGGGGAAGAGGTTCCATAGTCTTTGGGCATAGGTAGAGAAGGCTTGTTTTATGGTCCTTTCCTTTTTGCAGCAGTGGATTTCAAGTGTGCACATGTCCGGTATTCTGGTGGTGCACTGTCCACCGGAGATGGTGAGTTTCTCCTCAGGGTAGCTGGGTGACTTGAGGATGACTGCCTTATAGATAATGAAGCAAGACTTGAAGATGATTTGTGCATGCAGTGGGAGCCAGTGAAGGTCGATGAGGGCAAGGATGATGTGGTTGCATCTGTGTAGACCCTTGATGAGGCGTGCAGTCGCGGGTAGGACACTTCTTAGGGGCAAAAATTAGCACAATGTGAGGGATTCAAAGAGTACGATGCCCTCATCCAGGTGGTATAGGACCAGTGCTTGAATGGTAGTTCTAAAACTGTCCAAAGGGAGGAAGGGCTTGACATTTCACAGGGCTTGACATTTCACAGAAAGGAGACCTGATACCAAGCTGTCTGAGTTTTCTTAGCTATGTGTGTCTTGAAGGAGATGTGTTTGTTGATGTGGACCCAAGGGACTTGGCAAAGGAGGTGAGCTCAGGTCTGAAGCCCTCAGAGTTCATTGTTGATAGAGAGGGCTGTAAGTCTGGGTGTTCGGTGTTGTTGGAGAGCAGTAGGAATTTTGTCCTGGAGCGGTTGAGCTTCAAGTATGCACTGAACATACAAGACTGGATCAGCAAGAGGCAGGGTTTGAGCCTATGGATGTCCTTGATTGAGTCGATCTTTAGGTATATCTGTGTGTCATCATCGTATTGCTGGATGTGGACATTAAGTGTGGCTAGGAGGGTTCCCTGTGGCACCATGTATAGATTGAAGATCACTGGGGAGAGGATGGAACCTTGATCGACTCCACAGGAGATGGGTAGCATAGGCGATCTAGAAGAGTCCATCTAAACAAACTGCTGTTGTTTGGCGAGGTAGGACTTGAACCAGCATAGGACAAGATTGCTGATCCCCATGCTAAAATGTAGGGTGTCCATAAGCGCCCGGTGGTCTACTTTGTTGAAAGCAGCCCAGAGGTCGAGCAGAACCATGAGGCAGGGGTGGCTATCATCAAGGATGTTGAGGGTGTTGAGCACTTGTTTGGTTGCTGTCTCTGTGCTGCAGCAGGGTCTGAACCCGGATTATTAGGTTTGGAGGAGATTGTTGGTATCACTGTGTTGCTGCAGTTGTGCAACAACAAGTTTCTCAATGATCTTACCTAGGAAGGGAAGATGGGTGATGAGGCGATAGTGACCTATATTTTCAGGATCCAGAATGGGTTTCTTTAGTAGAGAGAAGATTTGTCCTGTTTTTATGGTCGATGGGAAGGTGTCTTGAGTTAGGGAGCTGTTGATCATCTCCAGTTAGAGAAGAAGAGCTTCTGTCGGGAGGACCTTGAGGATGGATGCTGGGAGGATGTCGTCTGTATACTATGTGGCGTTGAGGGCAGCAAGGGTTTCTACTAGGCCCTTTGTTGAGAGTGTCTTGCATTTTGTCCAGGGTGTGGAGATTTCATGAGGAGGGACGTGAGGTGGGTCTTTTGATGCAGAGCTGGTGTCTATGTGCTGATGAATCTTGCTGATTTTGTCAATGAAGAAGGTGTTGATGGTAGTGGATTTTTCTATGGAATGTGGTATGACAGGTGCAGATAGCGGGATGACGCATTGTTTGATTGATGTCAGCTTCTACTATGGTGTTCTGATAGTAGGAGCCCTTGGCTGTGTTGATGAGTTTTCGGCAGGTTTCTCTGAGTTCCTTGAGGAGTGCCAGGTCAGATGTGGTCCTGCAGTGATGTCAGGTTTTCTCTTGTTTCCTGATCACTTTTTTTCATAGGTTGAGTTCTTGTGTATACCAGGGCACTCATGGATTTGGTTTGCAGGTGCCTTGTTTCAGAGGCACATATCAGTCAATGGAGGCTGAAAGGGTGGCATTGAGTGCTTCCAGTAGAGAGTCACAGTTCAGTCTAAGGTGTTTGGTCCAACTAAGGTGGAGGTTGACAAGGTCTTCATTGAGGAATTCCTCCAGGAGGTTCTTGAAGGACCTGAAAGTTTGTCTGATGGGTTTCTGCTTGGAGTGCAGTATTTTTAAAGGTATTTCTAGGTGGTCAGACCAGTGAAGCGGGAGAGGAGAGCTGTAGTGGAGGGAAGACAGTGCTGTAATGATTAGGTCGAGGACGTTACCTTTGTCATGTGTTGAGTCTTTTATGCGCTATGTGAAGCTGAAGGTGTTGAGAAGACCGTGGATGCTTCCTTCATCAGTTTGGTGTCCTTGTAGCCTGGGGAGATGACCACCTAGGAAGATGTTGTTGGTGTGCGTGAGGGACATAGTGGTGACCAGGTTGGTGAAGTCTCTGATGAAGGTGGTGTTGGGTTTGGGTGGTATGTAGATGAGATGGAATGTGACTGTGTCCATCAGAGAGTGGGGGCAGGAGAGGACTTCAAAGGAGCCTCTGTTTTTGACGTCAAGTCGGGTGCAGGGTCACAAGTTCTTGTGGACGACTGTGAGTCCTCCGCCTGTCTGGTTTGGTTGGTCTCTGTGTTGGATGCTGTAGATGTCGTGGACAAGGATGTCTAGGATGTGGGTATAGGTAGGTGTCATCCGGGTCTCGGTGATGAAGATGGCATCATGGTTGTGTATGGTGATGAGTTTGGTGATGTCTGTTTCATGGGTGCCAGATGAGCGGATGTTGGCGAGCATCAACTTCTGTGTTGTGGACAGTGTGGGGGTGCTGATGGACTTAGGGCTGATGTGTGTGAGGTTGCTGCATTGCGGAGTCCATGCCTTAGAGGAGGGGTGATGACATTGACGTTACCTGATGATGGTGGGATTGCATGTAGAGACGGAGGGAGAAAACACATGTCTGAGCGTGCATTCCTGTTGTCTGAGCAGGGTTTTTAGGCCCTGTTTCCTCCTGGTCTGAACAGGTCCAAACATGTATTGCCCTTATCTTCATCTGCCCTTAACTTTGGATGCTTGGGCGAGAGGCCTTATTCTAAGAGTTAAGAGCAGAAAGGAAGATGCAGGGCTATGAAGGTGGGTGGGGTTTAGGCGAGGTGTCCTAGATCCACTTGCACCTGCCAACCTACTGCAATATCATCTACTTCTTTCCTTCACTTTTCCCTGCTTATTTGTATCTCTCATCTTTCTCTGTCCTTCTATTCCTCCTTTTGCTTTTCCTTTTCCTGTCTGCTTCTTGCTTCTTTTCTTTCTCCCTTTATTCTTCATTCTGCCTTTCTTTCACCCTCTCCTCTCTTTTCTATTCTCTTTCTCACTCCTTATTACTTATTTTTCATCACTTATAATATCTTCACTACTCTGTGCAGGTGGCGCATATGTGGGATTAGTATACCCCACTGCCACTTTTAATGCTCCTAACAGTTATAATCCTTGAGCTTCCAGGGTTGAATCACTGCCTTGAGGTGGAGGAGGAGGGGCCGTGGGTGCTATGCTACCCTCATCATACTGATTAAGCATCCCTTATGCTGCAGGTGGCTCTTCTATCTATTCCCCAAACCCTGTCCACAGTTCCAGAATGGCTAGTTGATTCTTTAACTGTTTACTTATATGCGCAGCATGTAAATATGTGCACATGTGTTGCAGTACTGACCTCGAATGAGTGCCCTCCTGTGGCCAGGGCATAAACATTTTTCCTGCAGTGTCTGTCACCCACTGAGCTTGGTACATAAGGATTTTGTCCTTGTACCGTGGTAATGCTTTGCATAGGTGAATGATGGGAGTGTCTTCCACAATAATACATCACAATTTAACTTACCAATACTTACCAATTGTTATCCTAATTCTCACTCATCCTCTTTTACTTCCCTTTCACGCCATTCCCCAACAATACCGTTTCAGAGCGGCACCATGAATGCCACTCAGGCTCCGAATACCCCCACCTTGCTGTTCTCTCCAAAACCTCTGTCACTTATGCTAGAGCGGCCCCACATTGCCGCTCTCACACTGCACCGCACTCCTCTGTCCACATCACAACTTCATGTTCTCCACAATATATACCAATTTACAAAATAAATTCACTTTTCACAAAACCCGAGTTGTCTTACAACATGTCGCTGGTGCCAGCAACTACTAGACAAATAAATACACTATGGATGTCTTCCCAACTCTTGGTGAGGTTATCCTTCTCTTATAATTACCCAGTAATGAGGTTACCATTTGGTCTTTCCTGACTCTTGTCAGAAGCTACCACTTTATCTCTTATCTCTTTGTCTCATCGCAATCCCCCAATATACAAAACAATCCCCTCTCCCTGTTTTGCCAGGCCTATGCCATACCTACATCCGTGGATCCGCTGAGGGTTTTGGTATTGAGTCTCCCTTAACTGCAAGTTGCCCTCTGCCCTACGAGATCTCCTGAGTGGACTGGACAGGAATATTCTCCATAGGGGGCTCCTGTTGACCTCTCTCTGTCGCGCATAATACTGCTCTCCACAGGCCACCTCTGTAGTACTCAGGCCATAGCAGGGAATCCTTAACAATCTGATGACTCTAGAAAACCATCACCTCTGCTGCCATCTGTTAAGACAGCCTGGCAAACCCCAAGTTACACAGAGTATCAGGGCCCTGAAAAACCCAGACTCATTAACGGAAATAGACAAAGTGAAAGGCAAAACCCAGCTTTATTAACATTCAAATAAAGCAGGGACAGCACACAAGCATAAAATCTTATTGCTGTTGATGTGTTTATCAAAGACAGTTGCTTTAATACTACTATCTGTCAACAATGATGTCATAACATAATATTAGTTTTCAAAACTTACGGGTTACAGGACTGGTTAAGGGGATTAACTTCATATACATTCTTTAGTGGTTAAACTTCAGATTGGGTTATGCTTGTCTGATGGCTCCTCCTGAGCCCACCTCTAAGTTGATAACCATGAACAAACATCTCTACAATAATCTATTGCTTGGCATAATACGTACTGAGCAGCCTAACATCAGGGGTTCTGATTGATCGGCTTCTGACAGCTCGTCAAGACATGAGCCAAACAGGAATAGGGGGAGAAAAGTCCACGGACTGCTTTCCTTTCAATTAAAGAATATACCAGCCCTTATTCCGAGGCCATAAACCAGGATTATCTGTTCGTAGTTGGCCTTGTATGGCATCTCGTGTCTGGAAATGTGTGTTAGGAGTGAGGCAGGTGTCCTATCTGTATCCGTTGCTAATGAACTGTCAGTGTTCTTCAGTTATGGGCCAAGTGTTTGGAATTATTTCAACCTGCATTTATTGGGATTTTAGCTAATATCGATGCAAGTGTTATGGTTCTATTTACCGCTGGGGACAATCATGTGTTATTCTTCATAGAGTCTTTATCTTATTATTGCCCTGCACATGGCTTACCAAGGTTGGTTGACTTTTAATTAATCAAACAATATATGGTGTGTGTCTTTGGGAATTGTCATCTCGTGCTTTCCCTTCAACATTCCAGTCCTCCCTTTTTCATGGTGACCTTGGCTTGGGTTAATAGCTTCCTCCTAAGCTCTGCATGGATATATATTTTGTTATTTCAGCATTTTGAGTCCTGGTGGAACACTTGAGGCCTTTCATTTACTTAGAAGCCTGGTGTGGCTTCCATTTTGGAAAAGATGGCTGCCCGTTACTCTCGCATTTCTATGTTAGTGAGCTATATTTGCATATTGTTCATGTTTCATTCAACTTATACATTGGCTTATGTTAGTATTCTTCATGTCTTAATGGATGCCATGTTAATATTCTTCATGTATAAACGCACTATTCACTTTTTTCATGTTGAGTGCACATCTGCTTAGAGTCTAGTGCATGCACATGTATTTTTTAATTGTCAGTTGGTTTATTTTCACCTTCTTCAGCTTAGATGTCCATCTCCTTTGTACTTGCCTGAGATATGGGCAGTGTGGTTGCCTTAGTGAGTAACGTCTCTCACCTGTGCTTTATTGAACATGGGAAGGGGCAGTAGCTATGGACGACGTATTCATCGGTCTCTCAAGACATTTGTCAGGGGATCCCCACAGTTTATGTGGACAGGTGCTCTTACCATGTTGCCAATAATGAAGAAAAATAACAAATGGTGAACAGTGTGAATGCTTGGTTAATAATACCCCTGAACCTTCTGCTGGTTACAAAATAGGTCCCTATGTTGTCAGGTCGCAGAGTTGATGGCCGTTCGTCTAGCCATCCTCACTGAAATACACCACCAACTCAAAGAACTAGTGATTATCACAGACTCTGACTATGTCAGGAATGGGTTTATGGAACACCTTGTTAACTGGAAGAATAAAGACAAGCTTTGTGCTAACAATAAACCCTTAAAACACAGAAAACAGATCCAGCTCATTGATGATCTGATAACCTCTAATGAGATGCCAGTCTATTGGAAAAATATTAGGGGGCATTCCAAAATAGAGGATCTGGAAAAGACTGTGAACGACCTAGCTCACCAGCAGGCTGAAACCAGAGCTCTTCAGGGCGATTTCATAGATACATAATCCTTGCTGGGTAAAATCCAAGTTTCTGCTGTGACCAGGTCTCAAACGTGTGCCAACAGGAAACCCACAACTCCTCAGTGGTATGACCCTAATATTGGGAAATGTTATCAACATATTGAAGAGCCAGTGAGTTTTCCTCTAACGGAATTGGATCATACCGAAAAAGAGTATCTCTGGGTGTTGATGACATTTTCCAAAATGTTGCCAAGGAGATTTCTACCTGGATGTGACCAATGGGTGAAGCACCCTCATTATGTGGCTACTGCTGTTCATAGGGGTTTTCTAAAGACATTAGAAATCTTGCAAGAAGTTGCATACTGGCCACAAATGAGCCAGAACCTCAACACCTTTCTGAAGGGATGTGGAATGACACCGCCTTGGTCAGATTTGCAAGTCGACTTTGTTGGGCCAGTGTGTCACTCCTCTGGAGGAAACAAGTACAGGTTGATGGTAAACTGCTTGTTTATAACACCGGTAGAATGTATTCCTGACCCGAATTTTAAGGCGGAGACAGCTGCCGTGCTAATGATCATCCACATTTTCTCTCGTTTCATCCTCCACCAAAGGAATTAAGTGATACAATAAGAACATTGTAAGCATACTGAAGAAGTTTGTGGCTGGCTCTGAACCCACTTGGGGCATTCAATTACCGCTTGTCCTGATGGCTCTTAGTTCTACACCATCTTCTTCAACTAAAATGTTTCCATTTGAATTGATGACCAGATAAAAAATTGTGTTACCAAGTATCTGATTAACTTGTCCACCACTCATGAGTGTATTGAGACCCTAAGGAAGCACCTCCAGCACACTTTTGCTTATGCCCAGCACAACTTAGAGAGGTCAGCTGAAGGGATGAAATCATACTATGACTTTAATACCACGAAAAAGGAATGTGAGGTAGGTGATAAGATATTTCTCTACAATGTTCAACAAACCCAAACCCAGGAACAGAAAAGTTTCTTCCATCTTGGCACAGAAGATTTGAGAATGTGGATAAAGTATTGTTGATTGCCTATAATACTGCCTATAATATCTGAATCCCAAAGGAGAACTGATGTAAGAGAAATCAGTCCATATCACATCCCAGATTAATAGTGATTGAGGAGCCCACTGAATTTAGAGTTGACAAACCTTCTGAGGAATGAAAGGTAAGACACAAACTAAAATATATAACCAGTGAGCAATTACATTAAAAGGGTAATCTATGATTGTTGACTGTAAATGAATATTGTTTGTGATTGAACATTTGCTTATTCCGTAATGTTATCTGGGGAAATAATGTTTAAACACAAATGCTTAACAACTCTTTACACTACTGTGTGTAGAGCTAGGGAAAAATCTTTCCAGCATGGAGACCAGAAGAAAAAGAGTCCAAAGAGGATCCCAGAAACCAGGGAAGGAAAGTAAGGAGCTCCCTTCTATACCCCGGAAACCCAAAAGATGAATGGATGCCAAGAAACCCACTATGGGTCGATAGAGAGAGCGGGACATTATCTATGGAAAGAAAAGACCTGACTGAAGTGAGACGAAAATCAAAACGCCACTCTTCCCTGCCTTTTCACACTAATTGAAACGCGAGAATGAGAATTGGGGCTATCTGTGGGATAAATTCAGTCACAGTACATCAATGAACTGACTCCGGCTGGGTTGGGCCCAAAGGTGCATAGGAAAAATCACTGTTGAATGGCAGGGACAAGGCCAGAATTGAACGTTCAACTGTTAAATATCCCAATATAGTCTACAGAAAAATAAAAACTAAAATGTTAAGTTGGGCCTGTATTCGAATGACTAGGCCGAAAAAGCCAGAGTCATAACTCCAACTATGTGGATGCAATACCTGAATATACAGTTTTGCTCCAACCACAATGCCATGGATAAATGTGTGCATTCTGCAGCTAAGAACCATGAACAGTGTACAAATGAATCTCTATTGCCAAATCCATTACAACATAGTGTATAATATAAAAATTAACATTGATGGTATGGTGCAGGAGATACATGTACATGATGTATGTCAAGATATTAGTGCACGTCTCATGTAGAAAAAAGCACAATGTAAAAGTATAATTTATTTTGCTCGAAATAGGAATTCACCAAAGAGCTCTGCTAAAACAAGAACACCTCTCCCAAAAGATTTAAAGGCCTAGCCTTCTCATATTCCCCCTACATTTACCAGACACATCTAGGCATTCCTTTGAAATTCACAGAGCTAGTAACAGGGCAGAGCTTGTGCAAAGAGAGAGGTTTTAGTGGGGTGAGATGACCATCAGTGAGTAAATAAAACTGCAGATAATGGATGGTGATCTTTGTAAAATACTCAGAATTAAAATTCAATTCATGGTGAGGTTCTGGGCTGATGGCAATTGAGATATTACAGGAGAATGTCACAGGAGTCAGGGGGCACTGTCATCCCCACTGCTCACAAAAGATAAGGATGCAGAGGTGGTCAATCAGCTTTGGCAGCAAGAATGTTAATTGTTTGATTGCAGACCAATTCAACAGTGAGCAGATTGCTAAGTATACATCTGCGATTCGGGAATACGAATATGGTATTTAATTGAAGTTGAAAGTATGCATCTCATTATTTAACACATAGGATTATATTTGAAATCATATGTTGTCCATTATTCAGGGAACCATGGCACCTACAGAGATGATTCAAATATTCCCAATAATTCACACAAATTTGCTATTCACACCTGCAACCATGTGTGGACATGAAACACATTGCATTGCAACCAGCATGATCAGACCAATTCAGGCATATATAGTTTTTTATACTCATCTGTAAATTGAAGACAACTGTCATTTGAAAGATTTTCAAGTTCATATCTGAGTTGGCCAGAAATATCATTTACTCCCAGAAACCTGAAAACCAATTAAAAGAAAGGGACTAGGCATTGTGTAGAAGAAAAAATAATGGATGGCCAATTGGTAGTATCAACCAATGAGACGTGACCCCATAATTTAGATATTTTGGGGTGAGGTTAGGAGATTTTAAAGTAGGCACATAATGCGAAAAGGGGAGTGACTGCTGGAGGAGAACCAAAATTGCAAGGGAGACAGAATGAGGAGGTTGAGACGACGAGAAAGATGGACTAACATCTGGAAGGAACAAGGAGAGAAACAGAGGTAATGATGCTCGAGGCCATCCATAACTGAGTTTTGTGAGTATGTCTAACCATGTCCCTATGCTTTCCATGAGATGTCCCAGGAGGCCTGATGACTTTTTCATGAGAATAGACCATGAGTGATTTAAAGTAAGTACATGAGACACACCATTGGTTTGGATCTCTTTGAATTAATATCTTCCCCTTATTATGCACATGGTAAAGGAAAAGGATTCAATATATTGAGAAAAGTATGTTTGTCAAGTACCTGATCTCGGGAGGGTGTCGTCTAAGATATCCTGTAATCAGTACTCATTCAGTTCAGTTCCAGAGTGAGTAGAAGCCGGGCAGTCGGAGTTGACACTGTTCCACCCTGTGGGTCTGTAAAGTCATCGAAGGTCAGGGACAGTCTTTCCAAACCGGGTGGGTCACCTCCCAGAATAACGCAGTGAAGAGACATTGCTGACGCTGAGCAGGGAGTTATATTGATGGTAATCAGGGTATCTCAGGAGCTAAGTGAGGTAGCAGGAAGGCACAAAGAAGAAGAAGGAGTGACCCTTAAAAGCAGGTCTCAAGCACAGGCACAAAGATGGCCAGCTGGGCAAGAGCAGAAAAGAAAGCAAGTATAGTCCCCTATAAGCTACTAGAGGACAGAGAAAACTGGAGAGAGACTGGTATCAGAGTAGAGCAAAGTGAGGTAATAAGGATTGTTGAAATGTGCGAAGGAAGGCAGGTGTGTTCCTTTTATGCGTATGTTGATGTCATCATGGAAAAGTGCATAGGTAACGCCCTCAATGCTAACACGGAACCAAAAGCAAAAACACTTTCTGCCATGTACCCAGGCTGCCTGGGGGTCTGCTGCTGGTGCAGTGACACACAACAGGACCCAGAGAGAGGCATGTGACCGCCATGTGGGACAAGGCACCACCCGGGATACAAACACCAGCCGACAACATGTGAGTTGCGGCAGCACTGAACGGGGCACATGACACGTTTTATAAGTAATGGTTGTGCAAGAACATTGCTAGAAATTAAAAGTGCACAGGGAGGTCACAAATAAAGAGTGCTGCACATGTAACATTTTTTTTTAACCAACAGAAGAGCACTATGTTTATTTAAGGGGAGCCAGCTACAAAATACCCTGCCAAATAAACTTTTCATGTCATGTTCGAAGATGCTACATTGATTATGATTATATTTGGGGGGGGGATTTTGTGAGTGACCCAATAATCTTAAGTCTTATCCAGACTCGTGCTTCCCTTTACATGTTAACAGGGGGAACTTGAGATAATTTATACTTACTAAAAAACATACTCAAACAGGAGACAGCGCCAAAGTTAGATTTCAAAGACAAAAGTTTTTTCTTATTTTTTAGCCCTAAGTAGTAGCGCAAAATATTACACACATATTACACAAATATGAAGATGTACATAAAACCAATTCAAAGTTAGACAAAACAGAAGCATTGTTGAAAGTATTGGTCCACATGAGTGTATTAAGTCATATGAAAACAGAAGGTAGGGGTAGGGGGAAAAACAAGAAAACAGCACAGAATGTTGCATCACATTCATGAATGAAATAATAAGGACCATTATTATTCAATACATATCAAAGAAAGTCCGCGTTTGGTAATGGGGAGGATTCATGGGTTTTAGAAAAACAAAACGATTTGGATGACAAAAAGATAGAGACAAATAAGACAAAAAATAGAAATAAAATGGACAGTTAGTCCACGTATATCAGTGTACACATGTTGTGTAAAGCATCTTTCAGTTCCTTTTACAATACCATCATTACCTTATGATTGGCTGTCCCCCATTATAATTGTCTGTTTGACGCTTGTCAATAAATGGGTTCGGTCCCTTTGAAATAAATACATTTTTTTAGTGCATTTCCTTGCTTTAGTTGTGTTCAGGTGGCATCTTTAAAAGCATAAAATTGCCATTCCTATTGTGTATATTACCCAGCATGACAATCTAATTGTTCCATTGTCATGGCGAGGTAAAGAGACGGAATCATAATTGATTTTCTTTTGTATTAGCCTAGTAGCTCTCACAAATGACTTATTCGATTAATACAATTTTAGACTGTTAAAAATTACTCAGCCCCATTTTCCTAATAATGCCGCACATTTCTTCTTTTAAGTGCATTTAGTGATACGTGTATCTTGCATTAACACTTTGGGCAGCCACAAATTCTTTAAAATTAAGTCATTGCCATGTATTCTTCTAACAACACTCTAAATGAGAAATGACTCGGCAACATTCTCCTAAAAATGCCATGATTTAACATATTGCAAAGTTAAGCTTCGTACTACTGCAATCTTCCTTCCATTGGTTAATAATTATTTTATAGCAAAAGTACAATGCGACTATTTTCGGATTCTAGAAATCACTTTATCTTCATGAGACTATAGTTTGTTGATAGTCTTTTACCTTTTGGAAACATTCTCGCGTTCAATCGCCTGCGTTTGATTCAATGGGGCGCCAAATGGTGTCTGAATGCAGTATTTGTTGTTCCTAGGGTTGTCATGGGGACAAACTCACCAGAGTCCCTCTTCTGTGTCCAGCTGCGTTCTTATTCAAATGGTGCTAACTCTGCCCTATTGCAAAGGCAAGTTCAACAATTAATATTTAACTTGGACAATTAGCACCATGTTGTATTATAGCAAAATGAATTGCAGAGGGACAAATATTCCCTGTATTAAATGTATCTCTTAGCGAGGCTAACCTTATGGAGCACATATTGCAGAAAACACTATCAGTTTCATTCCAAACGAGTACCGTTCATTTAAAGCACTTTCAAAGTGCATTTGAGACTCTATTATGTTGGTGCTTGTTCACTCCCTACTGCTATACTGCATGGGTATGCGTGTTGGTATAACCCAGTAGGTGTGAACATTAGATACACCTTTCAGAGTGTCATGTATACAAAAAACATATATCATTAATCAATTGCATTTTCATAATTCGGAACATATTGCCAAGGGAAAAAGAGATATGTTCATAAAAAAGACACCATTTCATTGTCTGAATTGAGACCCTGGGCAGTTGAATTAAATTTGCAAATAATTCTGGCCTCTGCCTGCCGCAATTTTTTCTCCTTGTTGCCTCCTCTTTTGCCCAGTGTGATTCTTTGTAAATCTATAAATGTGATCTCTGTCTTGTTCGCAATTTGAAGTTGTTTCTGCCAATGGCAGGATAAGGGTAGCCTTGGATCCTGGCTCCCAATCTTTGCCAGGTGTTCTCAGACACAGGTTCTTAGTTCTCTAATGGTACTACCTATGTATACCAATTTGCATACACAGATAATGCAATAAACAACACATTTTGTCTTGCAGTTAATAGGCTGTTGAATCGTGACCTTGCTGTTATATAAGACATTTGTTTTATAATGGGCATATTTGCACATTGTGCAGTCACCACATTTTCTGAAAACATCATTAGGGGAGTGTAGCCAATGAGTTGTATTCATTTTGTCTATATCAGGTAACAGTGATGGACTCAATTTGTTCTTCAATGTTTCTGCCCGTTTGTAAATTATTCTTGGTTTTGGGTCAATATAATTCTTAATATTTTCATCTCATTTAAGCAGATGCCAATGTTTGGAAAGGATTCGCTTCAAAACTTTGTGGTTGCTGCTGAACTTGGTGATAACCCCCACTTTGGGCTGTTCAAGTCGTTTGATGCTTGATGCCAGAATCTGTTCCTGAGTCAATGATCTGCTTTTATTCTTCGCCTGTTTTACACAGTCTTCTGAGTATCCTCTTCCATGAACCTGGTTTCCAACAGCGTGCATTCCTTTTTGAAGGCTGCAGTTGTTTGGCAGTTCCTTCTCGCTCGGATGAACTCTACAAAGGGTATGCTACGTATGGTAGATCTTTGGTGACAGATCATGGCGTGTAGTGTAGAGTTGGCTTCAGTGGGTTTTCTAAAAGTACACATCCTCAATTCATTATTGTCTATGTAGATTGTTAAATCAAGAAAGTTGATTGAGTGGTCATCACAAGTTCCAGTAAATTGTATTCCAAAGAGGTTACTGTTGATATGATTCGTAAACTTGTTAAATTCAGACTTGGTGCTTTTCCAAATGACCAAGATGTCATCGATATATTGCATCCATTTTATTAGTTATTTCTGATATGCCATGTCCTAATAAATGACTCTGTCTTCAAAAAAGCCCATGAAGATGTTTGCCAATGCTGGGGCGTATTTCGGGCCCATTGCTACACCTTTAGTTTGTCTATAGTAGCAATTGTCGAAAGTAAATATATTGCACTCAAAAGTTAGTTTGAGCATCTCTTTAATCATTTGTTCTTGTTGATAGACAGATGACGAGTCACCTTTGAAAGTGTGATCTATAGTCTTGATCGCCCATTGATGCTGGATGAATGTGTATAGTGCCTTAACGTCTAAGCTAGCCAAACAATAGTTTTCCTTCCATTCAATAGTCTTTAGTTTGAGGATAACATCAGTGGTATCTTTTATGCTTTAAGTTTACTCGCTCTGGGTCTTAAAATGTTATCAAGGTATTGTGAGATGTTTTCCGTTGCCAACCCTATACCAATTAGGATGGGCCGGCCTTCAGGTATTGTGGCATATTCCTTATGTACCTTAGGCAAAAAATACATGGTTGGTGTTACTGGTTCTTTGATTAGCAGAAAACTTCTTTCTTCATCTGTTAAGTGGCCTTTTCTATGCCAATTAACAGGCCGATTCATGGAATAATTAGCGCGGCGCAAGTGGGCAAAAACGTGCGAATCGCAGTGGAATAGCGAAAATCGCAGTGCAAGTGCGAAAATCGCACGAAAAGCAGCGCACGTCGATTCATGGAAGGTCGTGCGCGAGAAAACCAGCGGATGTGCGATAAAAAAGTGCGCCGCGCACGTTGGCGCACAGGCCATCTAACATCGTGCACCAGGTCACAGCGAAAATCGCACAGGCCACAGCGAAATTCGCACATAGCGCGGCGCACGCAACAAAAGTAGGCGGAACACGGGGGTAACACTCGGAATGGGGAACAACTTGCAAAAACGTGGGCGTCACGGGGGAAGTACAGGGCACAAGTGCGCGGAATGCCCACACGCTCGCCTACAACACGTATTCATGGAATAGAATAGGGCAAAAAAGCGCATGCTCAAACCAGCGCACAGGCACAAACACGACCGCCACAAGAAAGCAGGCGGTAGCGTCTCTGCGGCTGTAAGAAATGTGCGCCAAAAGGTGCGCCAACAAATAGCACCTATATACTGCCATGATGAATGTCCTATACTGTGGCCCTCCAGGACAAATGACGTGCAAAGGGGTACCCACAAACACGGACACCCGCTGACAAAAAATACGTGTGCGTGTATACCGGGGTGCGCGGGAAGTCTCACACGCGATTTCAGCAGGGTACAACTTCACGCGATCGGGCCTGGGGGAGCGGGCTACGTGTATTTCAGGGGTTCGCGTGAAGTTTTTCACGCGATCGGGCCTGGGGGAGCGGGCTACGTGTATTACAGGGGTTCGCGTGAAGTTTTACACGCGATCGGGCCTGGGGGAGCGGGCTACGTGTATTACAGGGGTTCGCGTGAAGTTTCTCACGCGATCGGGCCTGGGGGAGCGGGCTACGTGTATTACAGGGGTTCGCGTGAAGTTTTTCACGCGATCGGGCCTGGGGGAGCGGGCTACGTGTATTACAGGGGTTCGCGTGAAGTTTTTCACGCGATCGGGCCTGGGGGAGCGGGCTACGTGTATTTCAGGGGTTCGCGTGAAGTTTTTCACGCGATTAGCCAGGGTACGTGTATTTCAGGGGTGCGCGGGAAGTTCCACACGCGAATATACTGGGCGCGTGTATTTCAGGGGTGCGCGGGAAGTTCCACACGCGATTCCATCAGGGTAGGTGTATTTCAGGGGTGCGCGGGAAGTTCCACACGCGAATAGCCTGGGCGTGTGTATTTCAGGGGTGCGCGGGAAGTTCCACACGCGATTCCATCAGGGTAGGTGTATTTCAGGGGTGCGCGGGAAGTTCCACACGCGAATAGCCTGGGCGCGTGTATTTCAGGGGTGCGCGGTAAGTTCCACACGCGAATAGCCTGGGCGCGTGTATTTCAGGGGTGCGCGGGAATTATCACACGCGATTTGGCTTGGTACGTGTATTACAGGGGTGCGTGGGAAGTTACACATGCGATTAGGCTGGGTGGGTCCCCACAGGTGTTCCCTGTACACCCTCCACGGCCCCTGCAGGCAGCCCACAAAACAGGGGACTACCCTGCACACCTGCTCATGTCTCCCACCACCCCCACCCCCCACCATCCAGGGGCACCCTCCACCAGGCCCCCACTCATGTCCCCTATCACCCCCACCCCCCCAGTCACCAGGGGCACCCTCCACCAGGCCCCCACTCATGTCTCCCACCACCCCCACCCCCCAGCAGTGCAGGGGCACCCTCCACCAGGCCCCCACTCATGTCCCCTATCACCCCCACCCCCCCAGTCACCAGGGGCACCCTCCACCAGGCCCCCACTCATGTCTCCCACCACCCCCACCCCCCCAGTCACCAGGGGCACCCTCCACCAGGCCCCCACTCATGTCTCCCACCACCCCCACCCCCCAGCAGTGCAGGGGCACCCTCCACCAGGCCCCCACTCATGTCCCCTATCACCCCCACCCCCCCAGTCACCAGGGGCACCCTCCACCAGGCCCCCACTCATGTCTCCCACCCCCCCCACCCCCCCAGTCACCAGGGGCACCCTCCACCAGGCCCCCACTCATGTCTCCCACCACCCCCACCCCCCAGCAGTGCAGGGGCAGCCTCCACCAGGCCCCCACTCATGTCTCCTACCACCCCCACCCCCCCAGTCACCAGGGGCACCCTCCACCAGGCCCCCACTCATGTCTCCCACCACCCACACCCCCCCAGTCACCAGGGGCACCCTCCACCAGGCCCCCACTCATGTCCCCTATCACCCCCACCCCCCCAGTCACCAGGGGCACCCTCCACCAGGCCCCCACTCATGTCTCCCACCACCCCCACCCCCCCAGTCACCAGGGGCAGCCTCCACCAGGCACCCACTCATGTCCCCTATCACCCCCACCCCCCCAGTCACCAGGGGCACCCTCCACCAGGCCCCCACTCATGTCTCCCACCACCCCCACCCCCAGCAGTGCAGGGGCAGCCCCCACCAGGCCCCCACTCATGTCCCCTATCACCCCCACCCCCCAGTCACCAGGGGCACCCTCCACCAGGCCCCCACTCATGTCTCCCACCACCCCCACCCCCCAGCAGTGCAGGGGCACCCTCCACCAGGCCCCCACTCATGTCCCCTATCACCCCCACCCCCCCAGTCACCAGGGGCACCCTCCACCAGGCCCCCACTCATGTCTCCCACCACCCCCACCCCCCTAGTCACCAGGGGCACCCTCCACCAGGCCCCCACTCATGTCTCCCACCACCCCCACCCCCCAGCAGTGCAGGGGCACCCTCCACCAGGCCCCCACTCATGTCCCCTATCACCCCCACCCCCCCAGTCACCAGGGGCACCCTCCACCAGGCCCCCACTCATGTCTCCCACCACCCCCACCCCCCAGCAGTTCAGGGGCACCCTCCACCAGGCCCCCACTCATGTCTCCCACCACCCCCACCCCCCAGTCACCAGGGGCAGCCTCCACCAGGCCCCCACCCATGTCCCCCTGCCCCCAGGTCCTGACGATACACAATCATGGCAGTAATGGGCAGCATACCCAGCACAAACACCCAGGCAAGAATTGCATCCACCCACATAGTGAATGCAATTACATGACACAACCCCAATGGCAAGTATGTAAATGAACACATGTCCGTCACACACACATACACAATGGCTGCAAGTGAATGTCAAAACCCATATCATGACATGTATGAAACCAAAGACAAAATAACACAAGTGGAAGTAAAAATTAAAAATGTATTAAAGATTAAAAATAAGTAAACAAATCAAACATACAACTATGTGGATAACAAAATAAATGGTCCATGTTGGAGAACCAAAGTAAAAATCAAAAAACGAAAAAGGAATACAAAAACAAATGTTGACCAAAGCAATATCAAGTAGAAGCAAAAGAATGAAAAACCATTTCCACATGGTGAACACAATAATGAAAAAAAGAAAATGTTCCTTCAAAAAACAAACTAAATACAGGAATGTACCAGGGTCCATGAGCCCAACACCATAAAGGAAACCTACTACTACCTAATGAAAAAAATATATACAAAAAAGTGGCCATTGTCCGAGCGGTCCAAAATAATAAAAACAAATAAAGGAAACCTAACACTAACTAACTATATAACTATATACAAAGGCAGCGGGCAAGTCCTGCGGCTCACTTGTTGATGTTGCTGGCCAGGGCATCATCGAACTCCATGTCGATGTCCTGGAGGCGGGACTCTGTCCTGGCCCCGAGGTCTCGCAGGGATAACCCCATGTTCAGCTCAAACTCCCTGCGAGCTTCCTCGAGGCACTCAGCCCGCCTCAACGCCCGACGCATGGAGAACTCCGCCCTGACCATGGCGAGCCGCTCCTCTTCTGCCCGCTGCCGCTCCGCACCTATCCGCTGGACCAACTGCTCCCACACGGAAGACACCACCATCCCAGGATTGCCCTGCCCTCCGGCCGATGCCTGCCCCTCTGATCTTGATGGCCCCGAGCCACTGCCTCTGCCAGCACGACGGCATCCAGGCTGATGGAAACCACCGACGCCGTCGTGCACGTGCCCTGCCTGATGATGCTGTCACATCTTCCATCTGCTGGGGTCCAGTTGCTGTGTTGTCCACCCCTGCTGGATCTCCGACTCCCAACTGTGGCAGGGATGGGATCTCCACCGAGCTGGCTGCATTGGTCGGGGCAGGTCCACAGGGGGCCCTGGTGGCATCTGGGCTGGAAGACGGCAAGGAGAACGACTGGTGGATAGCCTGCACAGAGGAGGAGAGGGCCGCCACATTGGCCAACACATGCAGGAAACCCCCGAACATGGCCGATCCCAATTGGGCCACGTCGGCACGGTGCACTTCGTGATGACGTGCGTGCTCCTCCCGGGAAGCACGCACGGCATCACGAATCACAGCCGTGCGCATCGCGACCCCAATCAGGACCTTCTCCGCACGGCCAGGGGTTCTCACGTCCGCAGGTGGAGGGGAGTCAGGTGACATGGACATCCCCTCTACCTGCGGACGGGCCTGGGACGGGGCATCCCTGCTGGTGCATGGTGGTGCACTCACAGGGTCAGGGACAGCGACATGCACAGGCCCCTCCACGGTGACCTGTGCTGCCTCCTGCCCCTGGCCCTGGACTGCACCACTTGCACCAGCAGGGATGCCCCCACCAGGCCCCATGTGTGCCCCAGTGGCGGCCTCCTCCTCCTCTGTGCAAACCACCAACCTGGATGGCTCCTCACCGTCTCTCACCGTAGCAGGCCCCTGTGGGGGCTCACCCACCCCTTCCGCTGCAGCCGTGGGGGCATCCCCGCCGCCTTGCTCCACAGCGCCGTCTCCGCCCTCTTCTTCACTAGCCGCTGCGTAGAGGGAGACAAAGAACACAAGCATCAGGGCACTGTACAATGGTCCCCTAGACAGGAAGCAATAGCAGATGAGCACCACTGTCAAAGTACACTTCCATCATGTCCCTCCACAACACATGGGTCAGTCCAGGCAAAACACACACAGTAACAGGCATGGTGCATGCCATGGACATTTCCATGCATGTCCAATGGACTCTTGAAACATTCAATGATATGTAACTCACATGCATCATGGCTCATGCCTATCACATGCACACACTTCACCTCAGTCACATCCATCTGGCCCCAAACACACCAAACACAGCGGATACAAGGGTAATTTGGCTGCTTCACTGAATCTGTGCACTGTCACACACATGTGTCATGCATCCATGGCATGCACAAGTCACAGACACGCAGGTCAGGCACACAGACATGGCTACCATATATGTACCTGGCATCAGCACCCATCCCTCACCCCCACCCATGTCCAGGTACAGAGACTGGCATGCTCTCATGTTCAAAATCTGCATAGGGCTCCCCATGCGGCATTTGAACACATGCAACAACCATGTGGGTCACACATCACTGGTCGCACATGCATTACCATGATGTCCCTGCACACATACATGCATACATGGCCTATGGCACACATACAGGCAAGTATCATAGAACCAGCACACCGCAACATGCCCTGTCTCACACAGTAATGCTTGGACACTTACCGCTCAACTCCAGACGGGCCTCCCTCTCAAGGATCTGGGCGTGGAGCGCTGGGCGTACGCGTTCCAGGACCCTCATCTGGATGGAACTCATGCGGCCCTGGCCCCCCTCCACGAGGCGCCGGGTCTTCACAAGGGTCCTGGACCTCAAGTCCTCCCAGCGCTTCTTGATCTTCAGGACGTCGCGGGTTGCCACCCCCTCCGCGTTGATGGCAACCACACAGTCGGCCCAGATCCTCTGCCGTCCTTCCTTGCTGGCGCGGGACGATCCAAAGAGGGCATCATACTGCCCCAGGACATGCTCCACCAGGACACCAACTTCGGTGGCAGTGAAGCTGGTGCCCCTCTGCCCCTCTGGCCTGGGGTTGCCACTGGTGCCAGATGTGGAAGTGCCCGACATGGCAACCCCAGAGGCAGGTGTGGGTGGGCAACTGGGTCCTGGGGCTGGGCTGTGGAGCGATGTAATCCCAGTCGGAGTCTTCAGTTCCAGCAGGGGTGGACACAGCAACTGGACCCCTGCAGATGGCTGATGTGCAGGCACCAAATGGCAGGGCACGGTGGCAGCAGGCAGGCAGCCAGGTAGGCAGCAGCAGATGGCACGTGGGAGGCTGCTTGGGGCACTGGGGGGCAGTAACTCGGCCTTCTGGGCAGGAGCGTGGTCTTCCGTGTGTTTTCGCGTGGCCAGCTTGATACGGAGTGATTTGGCACGTGAAAATCCTGCACGTCAGCGTGAAATCCGAGGAAAGGCCCTTAGCGCGTAAGCGCGTCAGCACGCATACGCGATTCTATTGGACCAGAGTCCCTCAGCGCGTAAGCGCGTCTGTAACGTGACCCGCACGGGTGTTCCCCACTTAGCACGTGATGACGGGGCACACGTGGAAATACTGCACGTCAGAGTGTCATCGCGTGTAATTGGACAAAAGTGCGCGTACACGCGATTGGCCTATGTACGTGTATTTAATGGGTGCGCGGGCACTTACACACGCAAGTACGTCAGCGAACCTGTATCCCGTGGTGCGTGTGAATTTCCACACACTATTGGACTGGGAACTGGATTCCAGGGGTGCGCGGGTCACACGCTGTATCCCGTGGTGCGTGTGAATTTCCACACGCTATTGGACTGGGAACTGGATTCCAGGGGTGCGCGGGTCACACGCTCGCCTAGAACACGCGCAAAGCATAAATTTGCGCACTTTAACAATAACAAGCTCAGACGCCAGGATGAACATACCGTTCCTAGCAGCAGTGGCAGTGGGCTATAAAAGGAGGAGGAGGAGGATAGTCAGGGCCAGAATATTCACACCCAGAACCAGCCTTTTCGCGATGCCTGATGACCTCTGTATGGGAGGTACAGGTTTCCACCACACATTATACTGGACCTGGTGAGTGAGTGGGAGGATGACCTCACATCACCCACCCTGTGCTCCCAAGCACTCAGCCCCCTGGAGAAGGTCCTCAATGTACTGCACTTCTTAGCCACTGGATCATTTCAGCGTACAAGTGCCATAGTGGGTGGGGTGTCACAGGCCACCCAGTCACGCTGCCTACACCAGGTCTTGAACATCATGACTGCACGCCCATCAGTCCGCAGGCACATATACCTGCCCAGAACACCTGCAGAAAGGCATGCTGCCGCCCTGGATTTTTACGGTGTGGCACGATTCCCCAAAGTGCTAGGTGCCATCGACTGCACCCATGTGGCTCTACGTCCCCCCAGGGCATCTGAGCACATCTATAGGAACCGCAAGCACTGGCATTCCATCAACGTGCAGGTAGCATGTAATGCCAAGGGAATCATCACCTCAGTATATGCCAACTATCCCGGCTCCACCCACGACAGCTTCATTTACCGAATGTCCACCCTAAGCCGGGACCTAGAAGCTGGGCGGCATGGCGATACATGGCTGCTTGGTGAGTATGTATGCCACTGCACATGCATGCATGTTGGATACTGAGCAAGGTCACAACCCCACCAATGATACCAATCACCACCTCCACAGGGGACAGTGCCTACCCTCTCAGCCCCCACATGATGACGCCAATTCGGAACCCCACCACGCCACCCGAGGTAAGATATAACACAGCCCACATTACGACCCGGGGCATAGTGGAGCGCACATTCGGAGTGCTAAAGTCACGCTTTCGCTCCCTTGACCGTTCTGGCGGGCAGCTGTTATACGCTCCCCCAGTAGTGTGCAGGATCATAGTGGCAGCATGTGTCCTGCACAACGTTGCAACACGCCGGGGCCTGGCCGTGGACATGGTGGTGGCCCCACATCCCCAACCACATGCACAGCCGCTGCGCATGGGAGGGGAAAGGGCACGGGGGGAGGCAGCCCGTACACAGCTAGTGGCTAATTACTTCACATAGAAATCACACCCCTGTGGAGTGCACACTGCCCTGGCACATTCCATCTGACAATCAATGATGACTCAACCTGACACTGATCCTGAATGTCTGGAGAATGAACCGTGAATACCATATCAGCCTGAGATTGTTCAACTGGAAGTGTCACAATGTGTGCATCCCTACCCACACAGACACCACCAATGCAGTTTTGTGAAGTTACACATTCAAGCAGCTAAAATGATTACCCACTTGCAAAATGCAACAAGAGGACAGTGCCATGTCAGCCAACCCAACCCCACACCGCCACACGACACACCGTGCCATGTCATGCTAATTGCAGGTAAACAAAGTAATCCCCACAACATGACACTAGTCTCACTATGTACAGTGTCCCTATTAGAAACCTGCAACACCTGAAATGCTCACAGCAATGCCGGACCAACAACATACTTGAGCACGTAGTACCATTAACATGACATCACAAATGTTACATATTAGTAGTCTCACCACCTGGAAATGCCTGCACTCTCACCACTACCAACTGTGCAGTGTTGGCGCCATGTAGAGTTGTAGGTGCACTGCTGCCAACATGGACCCCATCTCCAGACTAGAGGTCCTTGTGTAGACATGAGGAAGGGACCTGCAAATTGGGAGGTAGACACAGAAGATGAGTTACACATCAATGCAACATGCAGTGTACAACACAACAGCAATATGCACTAGGAATGTATACACAGTATTGACTGCAGACTGCCCACACAGCTCATGGGAGTCCAACGTCACTGTGTAATTCACTGTCACTTGGGCACACCCTTTGCAAGCCCATGGAAACGGGAAGCAGGAGGGGTGTGTGTGACTCAAACCCAAGCATCTGAACCAAATACATTACAAGCCTGCATGTGCCCAGCCACAATGCAGCGTATGCCCACAGGAACCACGGAAGCCAACAAATCGTCCCAAAAAAATAGGGAATAAAAGAAATAACAATAAAAATTAAAATAAGAAACAATCAAAAATGGCCATTGATGGGCCCGGGGGGGTTGGGGAGGCCACCCAGGAGGTCCGAGGACAGGATGCACACCAGAACCCACCTGCGTGGATCCTGGGAAAATAAAACACCTCCATGGGCTCATGGCCCACACGGCTACCCTGTTGTGGGAGTATCACTGATGTCGCTATTATCACCCTGTGCAGCTGCATCCGGAGGTGGTTGCACTATGGGAGGCAGCCCACGCAAGGCCCTAGTCTGCTCCTCCATGGCTGCAAGCATGCGGGTGTGGTAGGTCTGGTTCTGGAGGATGAGTGTGCGGAGGTCCCCATGCAACAACTCACGGGATGCCCGGACCTCCGCCCTCGTTGCCTGCATCTCAGCTGAGAGCGTACGGGTGAGACGCTCCAGCTGCTGTTCTGTCCTTTGGTGTGTTGAAGCCTCAAGCTCAACAAGAGTCGTCCTGAGGTGAAGGAGCACCTGCCTCAGGGCTTCCCTGTGGCCCTGGGACTCAATGGAGATGGCTTCCTGCAGAGTCGCCAGTGCCGCCCGCCTGTCCCTGTTGGACCCCAACATGTCCTCCCTGTGTGACTGGCAGATGGAGTCGGTTGCCTGCTCTAGTCGCTCCATCAGCCTTTCTGGGGGGACAATGGAAGTGGCCACCCTATCCATGGCCTGAGCCATCATCTCGGATGATGCAGCCTGTTGGGTTGCCATACCGTAAATGGATTGCTCCCATGCGGTATTGCCAGGTGGCGTACGGCCACCACGTCGGCGGGCACCACACCTGTCTGGGGAAGGCGAACTGCGCCTTGCTGTGCCGGCACTGCCTGAGGCTGCAGGACTGCATTCCCCCTCTGATCTGCTGGCCCAGGAACAGGATCAGATGTCGCGGAGTGTGACCCTGCATCCGTAACCACCGAAGGCGTAGCTGCCAACACTGACATCCCCATGGAGGGTTCTGACCCTGGTGCAGGTGGGTGAGACAGAACAGAATCCCTCCCTGGAACACTCACCTGCGACGGCACGTAGGTCTCATCCGAATCAACACCTGAGTACAGCTCGGGGGAGGTGCAGCCAGAGACACCCCTTGAGAGCACGACCTGCAGCATTTGTGGGTTCTCCCCCACCACCACACCACGTCCCTCACTGGTGGTTGGTCGGCCCTCGGACCCCTCCTGGGTCTGCACCATCTCCACAACCCCAGCAGTATCAGGTGCGTCTTCCCCTGCAAAGACATGAAAACAAAGAAATGGAAACCAGTACTTGATTGACACATGTCCCACATGACTAAAACCCTCCCATGCATGCACCCTCACTGCGTATGAAGTGCAGGCAAATGGCACACACTGATGACACCAAGATGGAAAATGAACACATTTTCTGCATGCTGCCTGGCAGTGGCATCACACATTGGCCTGTGATTGCCAGGTGAAACACACATGCCATCACACAGATGGCATGTACCATTGCTATTGAGTGAAGATGGAGAGGAGGGCAGCACCTATTCATTTAGCCCAGTTCCCGCATGTAATTGCTTTTCTAATTATAACAGGTCAGATTTTTCACCTGGAGCTGCCAGTCTGAAATGGTCCAATTGCACAGGGACATGTGTGTACAAATGATATCCAGGTAACAAAGTCACTCCACTTCACCATTGCCATGTCAGACATGTGACTAGTGGACAGCGACATGGCTAGTAAAAGTGGGAGAATGCAAACAATCTGACTGAATGAACAGTGAAAAATAAGCAACAATGTTGTGGCAAGGTGACACTTCAAGGGCAACTGGCGTGCAGTTGGGCTAGATGTCTACTGTTGGCAGAAGGGATACTGCTATGGGCAAATGCAGCTGCGCAGGAAGTATTGCATGAAGCACATGGCTGACCCATACGACTCAGGCGCACACACTCTCACCTGGCACACAAACAGAAGCCCTCACACACACACCATGCACATGGATGACACACACATGCATGTGCACTCACCGGACAATGCCTCGTAATCAGCCAGATCTCCCACGCCTTGGATCTGTTCCTCCGTGACGTAGGTCCCAGCGACTGACTCATGTGGAGTGAGTTCCATGTCTACTACTGGAGACCCACCTCCAGTCACTAGAGTTGCGGCATGACTTGAGGCCAGCTTACTCTTTGCCCTGCGCTTTAGGTCATTCCAGCGCTTATAGCAATCATTGGCTGTGCGCCTCACGATTCCAAGGGCACTTACGATGTCCGCAACGGTCTGCCAGTGTGCCTGGTGTTGTGCAGGTGTGGTCTTGGATCCTGCAACAATGACCATCTCGTTGTCATGTCCGGACACATACTCGACAAGTCCATTCAGTTCGTCATCCGTGAAGCTGGGCTTCCTGGACGGGCCGGACTGTGTAGCCGTGTCTGGGGCATCAGCCTGTGCCGGACGAGCACTCTTCCTCTTCCGCTTGGAAGGTGGTGGTGATCCTGAGTGTCCTGCGCCGCTCTGGACACTAGGGGCAGGAGCCCTGGTGGACTCTGTATCAGGAGTGTGGGATTGCACACTCAGCATGGGAGTTGGTGCAGGCATTGGCTCTAGTGTGATGGTGTCAGGGGGAATGCCAGCAGCATGGACTAGGACCGACACTGTCCTGGCTGGGTGTGTGAGGGCTGGGGTGGATGGAGCCGCAGCTGCCCCTGCAGCCTCTCGGCCCTGCCTCCTTGGTGCAGCAGATGACCTTGCTGCCCCAGATCCACGTGGCATGATGGCATCAACGTGCACCAGCGCACGTGTCGTAGCCCTGCTGACCTGGAAGTCAGCCATGGAGTCAGCCAGGTCTGGTGCCACAATGGGCTGGTCCAACAAGGGCTGAGCATGGATGGTGTCAGCCACATCAGCCTCAACGGGAGGGGGGGGGGGGGATTATGGGTGCCCGTGACTGGTCCTCCACACATGGGGGGACAGGCTCACCCTGCAAGTTACGACCACGTCCCCTACCGGATCCACCACGGCCACCACTTGTGGCTCTTCCACCTTTGCCACCCTTACGGAATCCTCGCCTCCCAGCCATGGCACTGATGTTAATGTGCGTATGGGAGTGGATGTAGACTATTGTCCTGGGCAATTGGGGGTCAAAGGGGTTGGGTACCAGATGGTAATTGTACCCTAGTGCTCTAGCAAGGCTGATTGTAACCCCTGGGGAAAGATGACGGGTCACGCAACGCACAAGAGGCCCAAAAAAGGGAGATGACGTGCACGCAACCCCTCCTAGACCACGTGTGCAGAAAGAAAAACCTGCACTACGCTGTGGCACCCAGTAACACAAGAATGAACGTATGCATGTCACACGCAGCCTAGAATGACCTCTGAAGGGGTAGGCTACACACGGGGCAAGCACAGATGTTAGATACGTGCGTGACTCACCGTCTGCCTGGTAAACGAGCGTGTAAAAGGAGCACGTTTGGTTGGCAACACCCCCGCCAAAAGAAGATTTGTACGCTGTCTGAGGAGACAGGACAACAGTAGAAGGGAACACTGTTTGAGGGAACAGGCCCAGGTAAACCAGTAAAAGAGAAAAAAGAGAAAAAGCTGTCAGAGGTAACAGGGAATACGAACTTGAAACGCCGTGAAGTAAATCGCGTGTGAAACGACAAGAAGTACAGAATTCACCCACTCGCTCTCCACGAAAAGCACGTACAAGGAAAACGTGTTCTACACGTACCTTTTATACAGGCCCACACGTCCAGCGTCACTTACGCGGCGTGTACGCGCTAGGGCCATTTCCACCAATTACATGCTTTGTCACTTCTGCGTGTAGGGCCATTTCCACCAATTACACGCTTTGTCACTTCTGCGTGTAGGGCCATTTCCACCAATCACACGCTTTGTCACTTCTGCGTGTAGGGCCATTTCCACCAATCACACGCGATTACACTCTGACGTGCAGTCTTTCCACGTGTGCTCTGTCATCACGTGCTGTGTGGGAAACACCTGTGCGGGTCACGTCACAGACGCGCTTTCGCGCTGAGGGCCTTTCCTCAGTTTTCACGCTGACGTGCAGGATTGTCATGTGCCAAATCACTCCGTACCAAGCTGGCCACGCGTACGCACACGGAATACCACGCTCCTGCCCGGAAGGCCGAACTACTGCCCCCCAGAGCCCGAGCACGCTCCCACCTGCTGCTGCCTGACTGCCTGCTGCCCCTGCACTGCTGGGGGGTGGGGGTGGTGGGTGACATGGGTGGGTGCCTGGTGGAGGCTGCCCCTGCACTGCTGGGGGGTGGGGGTGGTGGGAGACATGAGTGGGGGCCTGGTGGAGGGTGCCCCTGGTGGCGGGGGGGTGGGGGTGATAGGGGACATGAGTGGGTGCCTGGTGGAGGCTGCCCCTGGTGACTGGGGGGGTGGGGGTGGTGGGAGACATGAGTGGGGGCCTGGTGGAGGGTGCCCCTGGTGACTGGGGGGGTGGGGGTCATAGGGGACATGAGTGGGTGCCTGGGGGAGGCTGCCCCTGGTGACTGGGGGAGTGGGGGTGGTGGGAGACATGAGTGGGGGCCTGGTGGAGGGTGCCCCTGGTGACTGGGGGGGTGGGGGTGATAGGGGACATGAGTGGGTGCCTGGTGGAGGCTGCCCCTGCACTGCTGGGGGGTGGGGGTGGTGGGTGACATGGGTGGGTGCCTGGTGGAGGCTGCCCCTGCACTGCTGGGGGGTGGGGGTGGTGGGAGACATGAGTGGGGGCCTGGTGGAGGGTGCCCCTGGTGACTGGGGGGTGGGGGTGATAGGGGACATGAGTGGGTGCCTGGTGGAGGCTGCCCCTGCACTGCTGGGGGGTGGGGGTGGTGGGAGACATGAGTGGGGGCCTGGTGGAGGGTGCCCCTGGTGACTGGGGGGGTGGGGGTGATAGGGGACATGAGTGGGGGCCTGGTGGGGGCTGCCCCTGCACTGCTGGGGGGTGGGGGTGGTGGGTGACATGGGTGGGTGCCTGGTGGAGGGTGCCCCTGCACTGCTGGGGGGTGGGGGTGGTGGGAGACATGAGTGGGGGCCTGGTGGAGGGTGCCCCTGGTGACTGGGGGGGTGGGGGTGATAGGGGACATGAGTGGGGGCCTGGTGGGGGCTGCCCCTGCACTGCTGGGGGTGGGGGTGTTGGGAGACATGAGTGGGGGCCTGGTGGAGGGTGCCCCTGGTGACTGGGGGGGTGGGGGTGATAGGGGACATGAGTGGGTGCCTGGTGGAGGCTGCCCCTGGTGACTGGGGGGTGGGGGTGGTGGGAGACATGAGTGGGGGCCTGGTGGAGGGTGCCCCTAGTGACTGGGGGGGTGGGGGTGATAGGGGACATGAGTGGGTGCCTGGTGGAGGCTGCCCCTGCACTGCTGGGGGGTGGGGGTGGTGGGTGACATGGGTGGGTGCCTGGTGGAGGCTGCCCCTGCACTGCTGGGGGGTGGGGGTGGTGGGAGACATGAGTGGGGGCCTGGTGGAGGGTGCCCCTGGTGACTGGGGGGGTGGGGGGTGATAGGGGACATGAGTGGGTGCCTGGTGGAGGCTGCCCCTGCACTGCTGGGGGGTGGGGGTGGTGGGAGACATGAGTGGGGGCCTGGTGGAGGGTGCCCCTGGTGACTGGGGGGGTGGGGGTGATAGGGGACATGAGTGGGGGCCTGGTGGGGGCTGCCCCTGCACTGCTGGGGGGTGGGGGTGGTGGGTGACATGGGTGGGTGCCTGGTGGAGGGTGCCCCTGCACTGCTGTGGGGTGGGGGTGGGGGGAGACATGAGTGGGGGCCTGGTGGAGGGTGCCCCTGGTGACTGGGGGGGTGGGGGTGATAGGGGACATGAGTGGGGGCCTGGTGGGGGCTGCCCCTGCACTGCTGGGGGTGGGGGTGGTGGGAGACATGAGTGGGGGCCTGGTGGAGGGTGCCCCTGGTGACTGCGGGGGTGGGGGTGATAGGGGACATGAGTGGGGGCCTGGTGGGGGCTGCCCCTAAACTGCTGGGGGGTGGGGGTGGTGGGAGACATGAGCAGGTGTGCAGGGTAGTCCCCTGTTTTGTGGGCTGCCTGCAGGGGCCGTGGAGGGTGTACAGGGAACACCTGTGAGGACCCACCCAGCCTAATCGCGTGTGTAACTTCCCACGCACCCCTGTAATACACGTACCAAGCCAAATCGCGTGTGAGAATTCCTGCGCACCCCTGAAATACACGTACCCTGCTGAAATCGCGTGTAAAACTTCCCGTGCACCCCTGAAATGCATGCGCCCAGGCTATTCGCGTGTGGAACTTCCCGCGCACCCCTGAAATACACGCGCCCAGGCTATTCGCGTGTGGAACTTCCCGCGCACCCCTGCAATACACGCGCCCAGGCTATTCGCGTGTGGAACTTCCCGCGCACCCCTGAAATACACGCGCCCAGGCTATTCACGAGTGGAACTTCCCGCGCACCCCTGGAATACACGTAGCACGCTGGGGGCCTGGTGGAGGCTGCCCCTGCACTGCTGGGGGGTGGGGGTGATAGGGGACATGAGTGTGGGCCTGGTGGAGGATGCCCCTGCACTGCTGGGGGGTGGGGGTGGTGGGTGACATGGGTGGGGGCCTGGTGGTGGGTGCCCCTGGTGGCGGGGGGTGGGGGCGCAGGGGGACATGAGCAGGTGTGCAGTTTACTCCCCTGTTTTGTGGGCTGCCTGCAGGGGCCGTGGAGGGTGTACAGGGAACACCTGTGAGGACCCACCCAGCCTAATCGCGTGTGATAATTCCCACGCACCCCTGTAATACACGTACCCAGCAAAATGGCGTGTGATAATTCCCACGCAACCCTGTAATTCACGTACCCTGCCAAATCGCGTGTGATAATTCCCGCGTACCCCTGTATTACACGTGCCCTGGCTAATCGCATGTAAGACTTCCCGCGTACCCCTGTAATACACGTTCCCTGGACAATCGCGTGTTGAACTTCCCGCGTACCCCTGTAATACACGTTCCCTGGACAATCGCGTGTTGAACTTCCCGCGTACCCCTGTAATACACGTTCCCTGGACTATCGCGTGTTGAACTTCCCGCGCACCCCTGAAATACACGTACCCTGGCACCCTGGCTAATCGCGTGTATAACTTCACGCGTACCCCTGATATGCACGTTAGCCGCTTTGCGTTCCTTGTTTGGCAGCCCTGTAAACTGGTCCAGGGTTAGCGCAGCCCTTTGCGATGATTTAGCGATTTTGATGGCTTTTCCTTGCGCGAGGGCGTTCTTGGGGGCGTTACTGGCGCTGCTGCAGGGTCGCTGCGATACTCTGCGCCACGGCTGGTTTGGGAGCCTAAAATCCATTAATACGCTGTGCGCGGAAATCGGTTTTAGCGCACGTGCCTGGCGCAGACAATCGCACGCGGACACTCTGCGTCAGCTGCTTGCGACACTTTTCTGCGAAATTCTATGAATTACCCTGTAAGTATTTCCTGCTCCATTTTTTGCACAATAGACATTTTCGGATTGGTAGGTAATGCCTCATAACATTCTAGTGTTTCCAAATGTTGTCTGGCCATTTCTAAGTAGTCTGATCTCTCCATAATCACAATATTGCCCCCTTTATCAGCTTCCTTTATTACTATGGATCGGTCTGATGCTAAATCATGTAGGGCCACGCGTTCATCAGGAGACACATTATCTGTTGGCCCCCTTTGGTGTTTCCTCCTTTTCAGTTTGTAAAAATCCTCTGTTACTGCTTTATAAAATGTGTCAATGATGTTGTCTGTTGGTAACCGAGGCACAAATTTTGATGCAGGCCTTAATTCCTTGTTCGGCAGCATGTCTGGTTGTATATTTAAATCTCAAAGTACTTGTGGTATGTCAAAGTCTTCTGATCAACAATGGGTTGATAGGAATACAATTAAGGGGGCAAACACTACAGGAGGGCTGTGTTACAAATAAACAACAGGAGTAATAATGAGGGTGAGGTGGGTTTGGAATGAAGGTATGATTTGGGGAGGGTTCTACAGTGCCCGAACTAAGTGTCACTTGAAGATGTGGCACAAGAGCTCCTTTCTGAATTTTGAGGGTTATTGTGAGTCACGTGAATTAAAAATGCCTTTTTCCTATTTTTTTCATTTTTACATCTGTAATTTGGCCAGCTTCCGGCTTTTTATTCAGCGTTGGCCACCAGAGATGTTTACCTTGTTTGTTAGGAAGGTTGCAAACTGACTGTTTTGTAAAAAATGCAATTGGTCTTGTGAGTAAAATATACTTGCAAGGGAAACAATACAAATTGATGAGTGTGGGTGTACAGTGGTAACAATTTTGGAAGCCTGTGATGAGGCAGTCTGTACAGTCTGTGGTGTAGAGGATGTTTTTTGCTGGTGCCGTGGTAGAGGTGGAAAGGCCATTGAGAAGGGCATTTCTGCAGATCAGGTGAGAAAGAATGGGGACCTGTAGTGTGGATTGGGTTTTATTGTTGAAAATACAGCTCTTGATTTTACACAGAAGAGAGTGTCAGTACCAAGCTACCTGGGTTTTATTAATATGTGTGTTTTGAAGGCAAGATAGCTGTTGATGTGCTTTGCTGAGTGGGAATGGGCACATAGTCTCATCAGCATGGTAACACCCTCTATGTTCATGGAGAACCGATATGTGTGTGTGGTTGGTGTTATTGACTAGGAGGAGAAAAGTATGTGGTATAGAGTTAGAGGTATGCTCTGGGAAACCATGTTTGTGTCAGGGTGAGGCAGGCCTTTAACTGGTGTATGCTACTGGTGTAAGATCATTTGAAGTAGAGTTTAGATTTGAGGACGAGTATATTGTGTCTCGGAAGGAAGGATCCCAGTCGATCCATGTAGTGGTTGAAGATCCATGGTGAGAGGATGTATCCTTTTAGGACTCCCCAGGTTTAATGGGGGGTTGATCAGTGGGTAGCTATCCCCATGAACTGAGGCTGGCCTTCTAGGTGCTAGGTGAACCAATGCAGGACAGTCTCACCAAGTCCTATGCGGTTGAGTAGTATGTCAATGTGGGCTTGGTAATGGGGAAAGAAACAGCAACAATGGTGGCAAAACCCTTGTGCGTGCAAAAAACCTACAAAAACCTACCAAAACCGTGTGCTTCAGCACACAAAAAGAGGGATGCACAACCTGCCACCCATGGGGCATGTGTGGTGGAATAGAGCACACCCTGCAGAAATTGTGCCAGTGGGTCCCATGACCAGCAAACAGAGTGCAGACAGAGAAGCAGCACTGTGCAAGTGAAACCCCAAACTGTGCCTACAAATGTCATTTGCTTTGTTGCTAAAAACTCCGAAATGCCTATAACACAACACTTTTCAACATTTAAAATCTTGCCTGGTGCTAAAATTCATGTATCTAATGAAGCATTGTAAATATAAAAAAAGTCCTAATATGAAGGGCAAAACATTCATCAGAAAACTGGATTGTTTGTAAACTGACAGCATCTATACCAAAATAAGGGTGCAGTACCCTGGGCTGCCTGAATGACAGCTGTCAGAGAAGTTACTGATGAAACTTTAAAAGTGAGCTAAAACTCAAAAGCCTTCTGGATTATCAAACAGAAAAAGGATTGTTGCCAAAAAGGAATACAGATCTTAGTTGTGATTTTATCCGACAGATTTTAAGGCTAAGAAAATAATATACTTATGTTTGAGGCAGCAAAGTTGGTTTTGCTGGATTTAAAAGTTAATTAGCCTGGCTGAGGCTGCCAGAACTGGAAAAGCAGGTTTCTCTCCTGGAAGGAGGGCCTTCCTCTCAGAAGAAACACACAGGGAGGTGTTAATTGCAGGATAGAACAGAATCTTGTCTACAGAAAGCCAAGGAACAATGGACATCCTCCAGCTCAGGATATTGAAGGTGTGAAAGGATGTAAAACTACTGCAGCCCAGGAAACTCCTGGCTGACAGAAGCAAATTCCAAAGGAGGGGGCCACCATATTCTTCAAAGAATGACAAATGCTGACCATTTGGTGTTAACAGGATATGTAATGGACATTTTAAAAGGTGTATCACTTATTATCAAAGGGGTACAAAATCTGAAAATGGCAGATTAATTAACCTGATTTTTAGCACTACCTTTGAAAACTTAGTACAGCCGTGTAGCTTATTCTGAACAGGAATGGCAATAAATGTGGGTTCATGGTCTCTGTATTTCTGCTAGAATTGTGAAACTTTATACACAGATTCCCATGTTAAATACACACATTTGTGGAAAGTTCCATAAAAATTGGAAATTTTGTTCATGGCAAAAAGGACCAAATTCTGTAGAAAAATAAAACAAGAACCTACAGCTGCGAGATTTTGATGAAAAGATGCTACACAAAATATGGCATCTTTGTGTGTAATTTGTATAAAAGTGACTAAGGTAGAAATGTGTGTTTAGTGTAAAATCCGATTTTGAGACCAGTGGCTAAAGGGAGGTCTCTGAGGGCTGTAAAGCAAATCATAAAATCTGACATCAGCCGGCCATGATCCAATCACCCTAAATGCAAGGCGAGATGAAGTGTTGACCCTATCCCAGCTCAAAGCGGCAAGCTTAGCTAAGCCGGCCCATACACCCCTATGTGATGTCATGTTTAAAGGATAAATAGAGACAGCTGACAGCAAACATGGTCAGACAGATTCACTCACTTTCCTGATGCTGGCGGAGCACCCTGCTGCTGAAATCTACATCTTCCTTGTTCCAGACTCCAGAATCTTGGCAAAACAAAGACCTATTGCATAGCTAAACCATTCTCAGCTAGGCCACAAATTCTATAACAGAACCCAAAAAGCCTAGGGGAAGCAACATAATACAGCCGGGTGTACTGTTATGCTTGCCTGCTGAATTGAAAGATCCTCAGAACCAAGAAGGGCAGATCCCGTCCAGTCCTGTGCCGTGCTGTGACCAGAGAGCCTTACTGACACTGTCCAGTCCGATGTGCCCGGCTGTCTGTCCCGGATACATGCGATTTAATGGTCTAGAATCCTGACGGTCCAAAATCTTAAATCCATTGTTTTGTGAGTATTAACAGGTAGCTAGAATATGTTGATTACCGTGCATTATCTTGTCCCCTCCTAACCTCTGAACTACCCTTACTTCTATAATCAGTAACATTGTCTAAATCTATAGTGAAATCTTATTCTGTCTGTCTGTAAAAGCTTCCTTGTCCTAGTCATTTTGTCAACTTTGATCTGTTACCTTCATTCGAGTGACCAGCCTAGTGCTCCAGGGTAACCTCTAACCATAGTGCTATCTGATCTGAACCAGCAAAAAAGTATGATTTCTGTGCTGTTATTGTTTTGCTCATTACTTATTTATAGTGTATTAAAGATATTGGGCCTCATTACACGGTAGGCGGTAACCATGGCGCTATTAGCGCCATGGTTGCCGCCGGTATTTTACCGTGTCCGCCTTGGTGGATGGCGGTATTACCGCCCTACTCCAAGGTGAGCGGGGCGGTAATTCCCCATTCACCAAGGCACTTCCCCATTCCCATTTTTGCCCCCATAGGGCATAATGGGAATGGGGAAGGAGCTAATTACAGTACCGCAAATTGCGGTACCCTAATTAGCACCGTGGTCACTTTGCAGCACCCTACTTTAACGGCTGGTAAAACCAGCCGTTAAGGTCGGGTCCCGAAAAGGGAACTCGTAGTAAGGCGGTAAGGGTTTACCGGTACCGGTACCCTTACTGGTACCGGTAAACCCTTACCGCCTACCGTGTAATGAGGCCCATTATTCTGTGTTCTGTCACCCCATTGGTGATTGTTGTTTATCTATTAAAATATATATTGTGATTTTGATATTAAACAAATAAATAATACCTTTTACAAAAAAGCATGATTCCTGGTCCAGCGTGACCCGAGGAATTTGTAAGTAAGGGGTGTGATACGAGTGGTACATCTTTCAAATAATTGGATCTGTATATCAAATATGTTTTTCCATTGCGCTGTACACTAGGCTGAGAGCAGAATGTATGGCCTGATTGAAATCCTTAACAGTTGCTAGACTGCTGACAAAACATTTTCTAGTGTCAATTTAACAATGTTTCCCATTATTCTAAATCAATGGGCCTCATTACAAGTTTGGCAGTAGCCGTGCTGGTAAAACACGTGAAATGACCGGCACCCAGCAATTGGGACGTACAGGGTCATTCCGAACCTGGAGGACTCTGTCCATCCCCATTGCTGGGTGCCGGTATTCATTACTTCCCATTCCCATTTGAGCCCCATAGGGCTCAATGTGAATGGGGAGGTCGGATGCACCGGCACCGTTTATGAATGGTGCCAGTGCAACCGACGCGTTGTGCTTGCGGGTGCCGCTCTGCCCACCATGTCAGACCTGGTGGACAGAAAGACACTGGCGAGCAGAACTCGTAGTTTGCCGGTCCGGTAGTAATGGCACTGGTAGCTTACCAACGCTGTTGCAAACTTATAATGAGGCCCAATGTATTTCCCTAACATGTTTTCACTTTTGTATTGGTACTGTAAGGGTGTAGAAGCAGGACAATGACACAGGGTTGCATGCTTTTGTCTATAGAGTTTCATTAGTGATAAAATAAAATAGAAAACCCTATCTGACCCTAGTTCTAAGAGGGGTTTTCCTGCCTCAACTAAATACTAAAGAATCTGTCAGGATGTCAGTCTAAAGCAAAGATTTCACCGTCCTCTGTCGAAAACCTATTTTCAACCCGAACATTATAAACTCAACTAAGCAAAAGGGATGCTCTTCTTGGACCAGACAAAAGGCTCCCTTCTTCTCGACAATGTCCCAAAGTGTGTGTCTGGGTGATGAAAATGACATGTTCTTCTCAAAGGATACAAAACAAAAGTGTCAGAAGATTTGTTGGACTGGGTTCCAGCAAGGCACATAGAACAAAAGTGTCCTACCTTCAAATTGTAAGGGGGATGATTCCCTCCCCTTGAACTTTTGCTGGTTTCTCATGGTTTTTCCCAATGCAAGGACAAGTATCTTTTTTCTCCTGGCCTTTTTCAGACTCTTCACAATGCCAAGAGAAGGCCTCCCTTCTCCGGCCACTCTCAATCTCTTGACAGTACAGAGACAATGACTCCCTTCTCATGGCCTCTTTCACAATGTCAATCAACAGCAGGGGTATGTCTCCCCCTGGCCTCTCTCAAACTCTTCACAGTGCCAGAACAATAACTTCCTTCTCCTGGCCTCTTTCACAATGTCACAGTGCCCACCGTGTTCACATCCCACTTGCTTCACTACCATGCTAGGCACTGTGACGATAACAATGAATTTGGAGGCAGTTTGTTATTGGATGTGAGTCCCAGACCCTTATCGCTTCTCAATACTTATACCTGGTTCACTATCCTGCCAGGTATTCTTTTTGTTGGGTCACAGACTCCCTTGTCTTGGTTTCTTTCTCTCGGATCCCAGACCGTTTGGTATTGTTTTATTTCTCTCTGCAATGGTGTAGGCAGCCCTGGTCTCCAGTTGACCAAAGACTGGCATGAAGAAGATGATTTCTGATGTTACTCCTTATTCTTTGAGTGTCCTAGACCCATGTCTCACTACAGTATGTTATCTCAGGGTTCCCAGCCAGCCTCCTGGTCTCCCAACCCTCCTCTGGTTTCTCACTGGTCACTCTCGACTGCTTCTGGGTCTCTCCCCCCATGTTGGGGTGCCTCCTCCTGCTTCCAGGCTCTGTGGCTGCTCCAAAGCAGCTTCCTGCTTTCGGGTGGTGTATTCCAGGCAGCCCACGTGCTCCACCAGCTGGCGATTCCTCCTCCTGCTTGCAGGAATGGCCCAACCTTGGTGGACCTCTTAGGGACATCTCTGCCAATGGGCAAGTGTCCTGTCCTCAGCTGCTTCATTCGACTTCTGACCACAGGCTCCCTCTGTCCGAATCTCCTTCTTCTTTTTTAGTTGTACCTTGGCCAATAGGAAGTATGTATAGACTAGAGAGCTCAGCATGGTTTATAAAGGTGCTTTTTATGTTTCCACACATCTTACTTGTCCCAGTACTGACCTTGGGGCAGCCAGTGAGTCAGTTGGTCTCATCCTTGTCTCGGTATATCAGGGATGTAGATCCCTTGAGGAGGCCACACTCTTCCTCATCCCAGTACTTCCTACTTTACTGGTTTGAAAGAAACAGATAGGAATTCTAGGGATGGTGTTTTAGGGGGTTGGTGAAGAAGGTCAGTTAAGGTAAGGTGGGGAATGGGGATTTCACATCATTCCCAGGTCGTCACTAATCCCACAGCTGGCTGCCCTCCCCATGAGATCCACCACATGAGTACCATCCCAAGGGGGGCTATTGGTTATCTGCCTCACCTCACAGGCCTCATGGAAAGGGGTCCCCCCACAGAAACAGTGACAACATCGTTATGTTTGATCATTATGTTTGAGGCAACAAAGTTGGTTTTGCTGGATTTAAAAGTTAATTAGCCTGGCTGGGGCTGCCAGAACTGGAAAAGCAGATGTCTCTCCTGGAAGGAGGGCCTTCCTCTCAGCAGAAACACACAAGAGGTGTTAATTGCAGGGTAGAACAGAATCTTTTCTACAGAAAGCCAATGAACAACGGACATCCTCCAGCTCAGGATATTGAAGGTGTGAAAGGATGTAAAACTGCTGCAGCCCAGGAAACTTCTGGCTGACAGAAGCAAATTCCAAAGGAGGGGGGCACCACATTCTTTAAGGAGTGACAAATACTGACCATTTGGTGTTAACAGGATATGTAATGGACATTTTAAAAGGTGTTTAAATTATTATCAAAAGGGGTGCAAAATCTGAAAATGGCAGATTAATTAACCTGATTTTTAGCACTACCTTTGAAAACTTAGTACAACTGTGTAGCTTATTCTGAACAGGAATGCCAATAAATATGGGTTCATGGGGTCTGTATTTCTGCTAGAATTGTGAAACTGTATACACTCATTCCCATGTTAAACACACGCATTTGTGGAAAGTTCCATAAAAATTGGAAATTGTGTTCATGGCGAAAAGGACAACATTTTGTAGAAAGTTAAAACAAGATCCTACGGTTGTGAGATTTTGATGAAAAGATGCTACACAAAATATAGTATCTTTGTGTGTAATTTGTATAAAAGTGACTAATGTAGAAAGGTGGGTTTAGTGTAAAATCCGATTTTGAGACCAGTGGCTAGAGGGAGGTGTCTGAGGACATAAAGCAAATCATAAAATGTGACATCAGCCGGCCTTGATCCAATCACCCCAAATGCAAGGCAGAGATTAAGTGTTGATCCTATCCCAGCTCAAAGGGGCAAGCTTAGCTAAGCCGGCCCACACATCCCTTTGTGATGTCATTATTAAAGGATAAATAAAGACAGCTGACAGCACACAGGGTCAGACAGATTCACTCACTTTCCTGATGCTGGCGGAGCACCCTGCTGCTGAAATCTATATCTTCCTTGTTCCAGACTCCAGAAACTTGGCAAAGCAAAGGCCTATTGCATAGCTAAACCATTCTCAGCTAGGACACAAATTCTATAACAGAACCCCAAAAGCCCAGGGGAAGCAGCATAATACAGCCGGGTGTGCTGTTATGCTTGCCTGCTGAATTGAAAGATCCTCAGAACCAAGAAGGGCAGATCCCGTCCAGTCCTGTGCCGTGCTGTGACCAGAGAGCCTTGCTGACACTGTCCAGTCCGATGTGCCCGGCTATCTGTCCCTGATAGATCCGATTCAATGGTCCAGAATCCTGACGGTCCAAAATCTTAAATCCATTGTTTTGTGAGTATTAACAGGTAGCTAGAAACTGTTGATTACCGTGCATTATCTTGTCCCCTCCAAACCTCTGAACTACCCTTACTTCCATAATCAGTAACATTGTCTAAATCTATAGTGAAATCTTATTCTGTCTATCTGTAAAAGCATCCTTGTCCTAGTCATTTTGTCAACTTTGATCTGTTAACTTCATTCGAGTGACCAGCCTAGTGCTCCAGGGTGGACAGCGAAGAACCAGGATTGAGTCACAAATCACTCTTACGTTGTGCCGTCCTGGTGGCTTAGCTTGGATGCTCTAGTCAATAGTCAATTTTTTTCTGATTTTAAAACTGAAGCCCCTTTCCATTCTCGCGCCTATCTTGCAAAAACGACCTTTACTAAAACCTCTATAACTCCCTCAGTTTATGTGTTAGAAACGCAATTTCAACTCCTACTTGAACCTAACATCCATAGCTATAGGAATGAAGAAAAATATAAGCATTTTCCCACACATAGAGAGTTCTTGCTCAGCCACTTTAAAAGTAATTCTGATAGTTGAAAAGCCTGCTTCGAAGGGGGAAGTGAGACACTGTTTGATCTGTACTATTACTGAATACCTGCTCTATCCTTCCATCTCTTTGCATTGCCTATTGAGGGTTGAGGGGTGTTGCGGGGGGAACCTCTAACCATAGTGCTATCTGATCTGAACCAGCAAAAACGTATGATTTCTGTACTGTTATTGTTTTGCTCATTACTTATTTCTAGTGTATTAAAGATATTGGGCCTCATTCCCGTTTATGAATGGTGCCAGTGCATCCGACGAGTTGTGCTTGCGGGTGCCCACCATGTCAGACCTGGTGGACAGAAAGACACCCGCGAGCACAACTCGTAGTTTGCCGGTCCGATAGTAACGGCACTGGTAGCTTACCAACGCTGTTGCCACCCGACCAGCAAACTTATAATGAGGCCCAATGTATTTCCCTAACATGTTTTCACTTTTGTATTGGTACTGTAAGGGTGTAGAAGCAGGACAATGACACAGGGTGGCATGCTTTTGTCTATAGAGTTTCATTAGTGATCAAATAAAATAGAAAACCCTATATGACCCTAGTTCTAAGAGGGGTTTTCCTGCCTCAACTAAATACTAAAGAATCTGTCAGGATGTCAGTCTAAAGCAAAGATTTCACTGTCCTCTGTCGAAAACCTATTTTCAACCCGAACATTATAAACTCAACTAAGCAAAAGGGATGCTCTTCATGGACCAGACAAAAGGCTCCCATCTCCTCGACAATGTCCCAAAGTGTGTGTCTAGGTGATGAAAATGACATGTTCTTCTCAAAGGATACAAAAAAAGTGTCAGAAGGTTTGTTGGACTGGGTTCCAGCAAGGCACATAGAACAAAAGTGTCCTACCTTCAAAGTGTAAGGGGGATGATTCCCTCCCCTTGAACTTTTGCTGGTTTCTCTTTCAGACTCTTCACAATGACAAGAGAAGGCCTCCATTCTCCGGCCACTCTCAATCTCTTGACAGTACAGAGACAATGACTCCCTTCTCATGGCCTCTTTCACAATGTCAATCAACAGCAGGGGTATGTCTCCCCCTGGCCTCTCTCAAACTCTTCACAGTGCCAGAACAATAACTTCCTTCTCCTGGCTTCTTTCACAATGTCACAGTGCCCACCGTGTTCACATCCCACCTGCTTCACTACCCTGCCAGGCACTGTGACGATAACAATGATTTTGGAGGCAGTTTGTTATTGGATGTGAGTCCCAGATCCTTATCGCTTCTCAATACTTATACCTGGTTCACTATCCTGCCAGGTATTCGTTTTGTCGGGTCACAGACTCCCTTTTCTTGGTTTCTTTCTCTCGGATCCCATACCCGTTTGGTATTGTTTTAATTCTCTCTCCCATGGTGTAGGCAGCCCTGGTCACCAGTTGACCAAAGACTGCCATGAAGAAGATGATTTCTGATATTACTCCTTATTCTTTGAGGGTCCTAGACCCATGTCTCACTACAGTATGGTATCTCAGGGTTCCCAGCAAGCCTCCTGGTCTCCCAACCCTCCTCTGGTTTCTCACTGGTCACTCTCGACTGCTTTTGGGTCTCTCTCCCCATGTTGGGGTGCCTCCTTCTGCTTCCAAGCTCTGTGGCTGCTCCAAAGCAGCTTCCTGCTTTCGGGTGGTGTATTCCAGGCAGCCCACGTGCTCCACCAGCTGGCGATTCCTCCTCCTGCTTGCAGGAATGGCCCAACCTTGGTGGACCTCTTAGGGACATCTCTGCCAATGGGCAAGTGTCCTGTCCTCAGCTGCTTCATTCGACTTCTGACCACAGGCTCCCTCTGTCCGAATTTCCTTCTTCTTTTTTAGTTGTACCTTGGCCAATAGGAAGTCTGTATAGACTAGACATCTCAGCATGGTTTATAAAGGTGCTTTTTATGTTTCCACACCTCTTACTTGTCCCAGTACTGACCTTGGGGCACCCAGTGAGTCAGTTGGTCTCTTCCTTGTCTCTGTATATCAGGGATGTAGATCCCTTGAGGGGGCCACACTCTTCCTCGTCCCAGTACATCCTACTTTACTGGTTTGAAAGAAACAGATAGGAATTCTAGGGATGGTGTTGTAGGGGGTTGGTGATGAAGGTCGGTTAAGGTAAGAATGGGGATACCACATCATTCCCAGGTCATCACTAATCCCACAGCTGGCTGCCCTCCCCATGAGATCCACAACATGAGTACCATCCCAAGGGGGGCTATTGGTTATCTGCCTCACCTCACAGGCCTCATGGAAAGGGGTCCCCCCACAGAAACAGTGACAACATTGTTATGTTTGATCATTATGTTTGAGGCAACACAGTTGGTTTTGCTGGATTTAAAAGTTAATTAGCCTGGCTGGGGCTGCCAGAACTGGAAAAACAGGTTTCTCTCCGGGACGGAGGGCCTTCCTCTCAGCAGAAACACACAGGGAGGTGTTAATTGCAGGGTAGAACAGAATCTTGTCTACAGAAAGCCAAGGAACAATGGACATCCTCCAGCTCAGGATATTGAAGGTGTGAAAGGATGTAAAAATGCTGCAGCCCAGGAAACTTCTGGCTGACAGAAGCAAATTCCAAAGGAGGGGGCCACCACATGCTTTAAGGAGTGACACATACTGACCATTTGGTGTTAACAGGATATGTAATGGACATTTTAAAAGGTGTTTAAATTATTATCAAAAGGGGTGCAAAATCTGAAAATGGCAGATTAATTAACCTGATTTTTAGCACTACCTTTGAATACTTAGTACAACCGTGTAGCTTATTCTGAACAGGAATGCCAATAAATGTGGGTTCATGGGGTCTGTATTTCTGCTAGAATTGTGAAACTTTATACACTCATTCCCATGTTAAACACACACATTTGTGGAAAGTTCCATAAAAATTGGAAATTGTGTTCATGGCGAAAAGGACAACATTCTGAAGAAAGTTAAAACAAGATCCTACAGTTGTGAGATTTTGATGAAAAGATGCTACACAAAATATGGTATCTTTGTGTGTAATTTGTATAAAAGTGACTAATGTAGAAAGGTGGGTTTAGTGTAAAATCCGATTTTGAGACCAGTGGCTAGAGGGAGGTGTCTGAGGACTGTAAAGCAAATCATAAAATGTGAGATCAGCCGGCCTTGTTCCAATCACCCCAAATGCAAGGTGGAGATTAAGTGTTGACCCTATCCCAGCTCAAAGGGGTAAGCTTAGCTAAGCCGGCCCATAGACCCCTTTGTGATGTCATTTTTGAAGGATAAATAAAGACAGCTGACAGCACACAGGGTCAGACAGATTCACTCACTTTCTTGATGCTGGCGGAGCACCCTGCTGCTGAAATCTACATCTTCTTTGTTCCAGACTCCAGAAACTTGGCAAAGCAAAGGCCTATTGCATAGCTAAACCATTCTCAGCTAGGCCACAACTTCTATAACAGAACCCCAAAAGCCCAGGGGAAGCAGCATAATACAGCCGGGTGTGCTGTTATGCTTGCCTGCTGAATTGAAAGATCCTCAGAACCAAGAAGGGCAGATCCCGTCCAGTCCTGTGCCATGCTGTGACCAGAGAGCCTTGCTGACACTGTCCAGTCCGATGTGCCCAGCTGTCTGTCCCTGATAGATACGATTCAATGGTCCAGAATCCTGACGGTCCAAAATCTTAAATCCATTGTTTTGTGAGTATTAACAGGTAGCTAGAAACTGTTGATTACCGTGCATTATCTTGTCCCCTCCTTACCTCTGGAGTACCCCTACTTCCATAATCAGTAACATTGTCTAAATCTATAGTGAAATCTTATTCTGTCTATCTGTAAAAGCATCCTTGTCCTAGTCATTTTGTCAACTTTGATCTTTTAACTTCATTCGAGTGACCAGCCTAGTGCTCCAGGGTGGACAGCGAAGAACCAGGATTAAGTCACAAATCACTCTTAAGTTGTGCCGTCCTGGTGGCTTAGCTTGGATGCTCTAGTCAATAGTCAATATTTTTCTGATTTTAAAACTGAAGCCTCTTTCCATTCTCACGCCTATCTCGCAAAAACAACCTTTACTAAAACCTCTATAACTCCTTCAGTTTATGTGTTAGAAACATCATTTCAACTCCTACTTGAACCTAACATCCATAGCTATAGGAATTTAGAATAATGTAAGCATTTTCCCACACATATAGAGTTCTTGCTCAGCCACTTTAAAAGTAATTCTGACAGTTGAAAAGCCCGCTTCGAAGGGGGAAGTGAGACACTGTTTGATATGTACTATTACTGAATACCTGCTCTATGCTTCCATCTCTTTGCCTATTGAGGGTTGAGGGGTGTTGCGGGGGAAACCTCTAACCGTAGTACTATCTGATCTGAACCAGCAAAAAGTATGATTTCTGTGCTGTTATTGTTTTGCTCATTACTTATTTCTAGTGTATTAAAGATATTGGGCCTCATTACACGGTAGGCGGTAACCATGGCGCTATTAGCGCCATGGTTGCAGCCGGTATTTTACCGTGTCCGCCTTGGTGGATGGCAGAATTACCGCCCTATTCCAAGGTGAACGGGGGCGGTAATTCCCCATTCACCAAGACACTTCCCCATTCCCATTTTTGTCCCCATAGGGCATAATGGGAATGGGGAAGGAGCTAATTACGGTACTGCAAATTGCGGTACCGTAATTAGCACCGAGGTCCCTTTGTGGCACCCTACTTTAACGGCTGGTAAAACCAGCTGTTAAGGTCGGGTCCCGCAAAGGGAACTCGTAGTAAGGCGATAAGGGTTTACCGGTACCGGTGCCCTTACTGGTACTGGTAAACCCTAACAGCCTACCGTGTAATGAGGCCCATTATTCCGTGTTCTGTCACCCCATTGGTTGTTTTTTATCTATTAAAATATATATCGTGATTTTGATCTTAAATAATTAAATAATACCTTTTACAAACCAGCCTGATTCCTGGTCCAGCGTGACCCGAGGAATTTTTAAGTAAGGGGTGTGATACGAGTGGTACATCTTTCAAATAACTGGATCTATATATCAAATTTGTTTTTCCATTGTGCTGTACACCAGGCCGAGAGCAGAGTGTATCGCCTGATTGAAATCCTTAACAATTGCTAGACTTCTGACAAAACATTTTCTAGTGTCAATTTAACAATGTTCCCCATTATTCTAAATCAATGGGCCTCATTACAAGTTTGGCAGTAGCCGTGCTGGTAAAACACGTGAAATTACCGGAACCAGGCAATTGGGACGTACAGGGTCATTCCGAACCGGGCGGACTCTGTCCATCCCCATTGCTGGGTGCCGGTATTCATTACTTCCCATTCCCATTTGAGCCCCATAGCGCTCAATGTGAATGGGGAGGTCGGATGCACCGGCACCGTTTATGAATGGTGCCGGTGCATCCGACGAGTTGTGCTTGCGGGTGCCGCTCTGCCCACCATGTCAGGCCTGGTGGACAGAAAGACACCCGCGAGCACAACTCGTAGTTTGCCGGTCCGGTAGTAACGGCACTGGTAGCTTACCAATGCTGTTGCCACCGGACCAGCAACCTTATAATGAGGCCCAATGTATTTCCCTAACATGTTTTCACTTTTGTATTGGTACTCTAAGGGTGTAGAAGCAGGACAATGACACATGGTTGCATGCTTTTGTCTATAGAGTTTCATTAGTGATAAAATAAAATAGAAAAACCTATCTGACCCTAGTTCTAAGAGGGGTTTTCCTGCCTCAACTAAATACTAAAGAATCTGTCAGGATGTCAGTCTAAAGCAAAGATTTCACCGTCCTCTGTCGAAAACCTATTTTCAACCCGAACATTATTAACTCAACTAAGCAAAAGGGCTGCTCTTCTTGGACCAGACAAAAGGCTCCCTTCTTCTCGACAATGTACCAAAGTGTGTGTCTGGGTGATGAAAATGACATGTTCTTCTCAAGGGATACAAAACAAAAGTGTCAGAAGGTTTGTTGGACTGGGTTCCAGCAAGGCACATAGAACAAAAGTGTCCTACCTTCAAAGTGTAAGGGGGATGATTCCGTCCCCTTGAACTTTTGCTGGTTTCTCATGGTTTTTCCCAATGCCAGGATAGGTATCTTTTTTCTCCTGGCCTTTTTCAGACTCTTCACAATGCCAAGAGAAGGCCTCCCTTCTCCGGCCACTCTCAATCTCTTGACAGTACAGAGACAATGCCTCCCTTCTCATGGCCTCTTTCACAATGTCAATCAACAGCAGGGGTATGTCTCCCCCCTGGCCTCTCTCAAACTCTTCACAGTGCCAGAACAATAACTTCCTTCTCCTGGCCTATTTCACAATGTCACAGTGCCCACCGTGTTCACATCCCACCTGCTTCACTACCCTGCCAGGCACTGTGACGATAACAATGATTTTGGAGGCAGTTTGTTATTGGATGTGAGTCCCAGACCCTTATCGATCCTCAATACTTATACCTGGTTCACTATCCTGGCAGGTATTCTTTTTGTCGGGTCACAGACTCCCTTGTCTTGGTTTCTTTCTCTCGGATCCCATACCCGTTTGGTGTTGTTTTAATTCTCTCTCCCATGGTGTAGGCAGCCATGGTCGCCAGTTGACCAAAGACTGCCATGAAGAAGATGATTTCTGATGTTACTCCTTATTCTTTGAGGGTCCTAGACCCATGTCTCACTACAGTATGGTATCTCAGGGTTCCCAGCCAGCCTCCTGGTCTCCCAACCCTCCTCTGGTTTCTCACTGGTCACTCTCGACTGCTTCTGGGTCTCTCCCCCCATGTTGGGGTGCCTCCTTCTGCTTCCAAGCTCTGTCGCTGCTCCAAAGCAGCTTCCTGCTTTCAAGTGGTGTATTCCAGGCAGCCCACGTGCTCCACCAGCTGGCGATTCCTCCTCCTGCTTGCAAGAATGTCCCAACCTTGGTGGCCCTCTTAGGGACATCTCTGCCAATGGGCAAGTGTCCTGTCCTCAGCTGTTTCATTCGACTTCTGACCACAGGCTCCCTCTGTCCGAATCTCCTTCTTCTTTTTTAGTTGTACCTTGGCCAATAGGAAGTCTGTATGGACTAGACAGCTCAGCATGGTTTATAAAGGTGCTTTTTATGTTTCCACACATCTTACTTGTCCCAGTACTGACATTGGGGCACCCAGTGAGTCAGTTGGTCTCTTCCTTGTCTCGGTATATCAGGGATGTAGATCCCTTGAGGAGGCCACACTCTTCCTCGTCCCAGTACTTCCTACTTTACTGGTTTGAAAGAAACTGATAGCAATTCTATGGATGGTGTTGTAGGGGGTTGGTGATGAAGGTCGGTTAAGGTAAGGTAGGGAATGGGGATACCACATCATTCCCAGGTCGTCACTAATCCCACAGCTGGCTGCCCTCCCCATGAGATCCACCACATGAGTACCATCCCAAGGGGGGCTATTGGTTATCTGCCTCACCTCACAGGCCTCATGGAGAGGGGTCCCTCCACAGAAACAGTGACAACATTGTTATGTTTGATTATTATGTTTCAGGCAACAAAGTTGGTTTTGTTGGATTTAAAAGTTAATTAGCCTGGCTGGGGCTGCCAGAACTGGAAAAGCAGGTTTCTGTCCTCGAAGGAGGGCCTTCTTCTCAGCAGAAACACAAAGGGAGGTGTTAATTGCAGGGTAGAACAGAATCTTGTCTACAGAAAGCCAAGGAACAATGGACATCCTCCAGCTCGGGATATTGAAGGTGTGAAAGGATGTAAAACTACTGCAGCCCAGGAAACTTCTGGCTGACAGAAGCAAATTCCAAAGGAGGGGGCCACCACATGCTTTAAGGAGTGACAAATACTGACCATTTGGTGTTAACAGGATATGTAATGGACATTTTAAAAGGTGTTTAAATTATTATCAAAAGGGGTGCAAAATCTGAAAATGGCAGATTAATTAACCTGATTTTTAGCACTACCTTTGAAAACTTAGTACAACCGTGTAGTTTATTCTGAACAGGAATGCCAATAAATATGGGTTCATGGTGTCTGTACTTCTGCTAGAATTGTGAAACTGTATACACTCATTCCCATGTTAAACACACACATTTGTGGAAAGTTCCATAAAAATTGGAAATTGTGTTCATGGCGAAAAGGACAACATTCTGAAGAAAGTTAAAACAAGATCCTACAGTTGTGAGATTTTGATGAAAAGATGCTACACAAAATATGGTATCTTTGTGTGTAATTTGTATAAAGGTGGCTAATGTAGAAAGGTGGGTTTAGTGTAAAATCCGATTTTGAGACCAGTGGCTAGAGGGAGGTGTCTGAGGACTGTAAAGCAAATCATAAAATGTGACATCAGCCGGCCTTGTTCCAATCACCCCAAATGCAAGGCGAAGATTAAGTGTTGACCCTATCCCAGCTCAAAGGGGCAAGCTTAGCTAAGCCGGCCCATACACCCCTTTGTGATGTCATTTTTAAAGGATAAATAAAGACAGCTGACAGCACACAGGGTAAGACAGATTCACTCACTTTCCTGATGCTGGCGGAGCACCCTGCTGCTGAAATCTACATCTTCCTTGTTCCAGACTCCAGAAACTTGGCAAAGCAAAGGCCTATTGCATAGCCAAACCATTCTCAGCTATGCCACAAATTCTATAACAGAACCCCAAAAGCCTAGGGGAAGCAGCATAATACAGCCGGATGTGCTGTTATGCCTGCCTGCTGAATTGAAAGATCCTCAGAACCAAGAAGGGCAGATCCCGTCCAGTCCTGTGCCGTGCTGTGACCAGAGAGCCTTGCTGACACTGTCCAGTCCGATGTGCCCGGCTGTCTGTCCCTGATAGATCCGATTCAATGGTCCAGAATCCTGATGGTCCAAAATCTTAAATCCATTGTTTTGTGAGTATTAACAGGTAGCTAGAAACTGTTGATTACCGTGCATTATCTTGTCCCCTTCTAACCTCTGAACTACCCTTACTTCCATAATCAGTAGCATTGTCTAAATCTATAGTGAAATCTTATTCTGTCTATCTGTAAAAATATCCTTGTCCTAGTCATTTTGTCAACTTTGATCTGTTAACTTCATTCGAGTGACCAGCCTAGTGCTCCACGGTGGACAGCGAAGAACCAGGATTGAGTCACAAATAACTCTTACGTTGTGCCGTCCTGGTGGCTTAGCTTGGAGGCTCTAGTCAATAGTCAATATTATTCTGATTTTAAAACTGAAGCCTCTTTCCATTCTCGTGCCTATCTCGCAAAACGACCTTTACTAAAACCTCTATAACTCCCTCAGTTTATGTGTTAGAAATGTCGTTTCAACTCCTACTTGAACCTAACATCCATAGCTATAGGAATTTAGAATAATGTAAGCATTTTCCCACACATATAGAGTTCTTGCTCAGCCACTTTAAAAGTAATTCTGACAGTTGAAAAGCCTGCTTCGAAGGGGGAAGTGAGACACTGTTTGATCTGTACTATTACTGAATACCTGCTCTATCCTTCCATCTCTTTGCATTGCCTATTGAGGGTTGAGGGGTGTTGCGGGCGGAACTTCTAACCATAGTGCTATCTGATTTTCAACCAGCAAAAAAGTATGCTTTCTGTGCTGTTATTGTTTTGCTCATTACTTATTTCTAGTGTATTAAAGATATTGGGCCTCATTACACGGTAGGCGGTAACCATGGCGCTATTAGTGCCATGGTTGCCGGCAGTATTTTACTGTGTCCACCTTGGTGGATGGCGGAATTACCACCATACTCCAAGGTGAGCGGGGAGGTAATTCCCCATTCACCAAGGCACTTCCCCATTCCCATTTTTGCCCCCATAGGGCATAATGGGAATGGGGAAGGAGCTAATTACGGTACTGCAAATTGCGGTACCGTAATTAGCACCAAGGTCCCTTTGCGGCACCCTACTTTAACGGCTGGTAAAACCAGCTGTTAAGGTCGGGTCTCACAAAGGGAACTCGTAGTAAGGCGGTAAGGGTTTATCGGTACCGGTGCCCTTACCGGTACCGGTAAACCCTTACCGCCTACCGTGTAATGAGGCCCATTATTCCGTGTTCTGTCACCCCATTGGTGATTGTTGTTTATCTATTAAAATATATATTGTGATTTTGATCTTAAATAAATAAATAATACCTTTTACAAAAAAGCCTAATTCCTGGTTCAGCGTGACCCGAGGAATTTTTAGGTAAGGGGTGTGATACGAGTGGTACATCTTTCAAAAAATTGGATCTATATATCAAATATGTTTTTCCATTGCGCTGTACACTAGGCCGAGAGCAGAGTGTATGGCCTGATTGAAATCCTTAACAGTTGCTAGACTGCTGACAAAACATTTTCTAGTGTCAATTTAACAATGTTTCCCATTATTCTAAATCAATGGGCCTCATTACAAGTTTGGCAGTAGCCATGCAGGTAAAACACGTGAAATTACCGGCACCCGGCAATTGAGACGTACAGGGTCATTCCGAACCTGGCAGACTCGTTCCATCCCCATTGCTGGGTGCCAGTATTCATTACTTTCCATTCCCATTTTAGCCCCATAGGGCTCAATGTGAATGGGGAGGTCGGATGCACCGGCACCGTTTATGAATGGTGCCAGTGCATCTGACGAGTTGTGCTTGCGGGTGCCGCTCTGCCCACCATGTCAGACCTGGTGGACAGAAAGACACCCGCGAGCACAACTCGTAGTTTGCCAGTCCGGTAGTAACGGCACTGGTAGCTTACCAACGCTGTTGCCACCGGACCAGCAAACTTATAATGAGGCCCAATTTATTTCCCTAACATGTTTCACTTTTGTATTGGTACTGTAAGGGTGTAGAAGCAGGACAATGACACAGGGTGGCATGCTTTTGTCTATAGAGTTTCATTAGTGATAAAATAAAATAGAAAACCCTATCTGACCCTAGTTCTAAGAGGGCTTTTCCTGCCTCAACTAAATACTAAAGAATCTGTCAGGATGTCAGTCTAAAGCAAAGATTTCACCGTCCTCTGTCGAAAACCTATTTTCAACCCAAACATTATAAACTCAACTAAGCAAAAGGGATTCTCTTCTTGGACCAGACAAAAGGCTCCCTTCTTCTCGACAATGTCCCAAAGTGTGTGTCTCGGTGATGAAAATGACATGTTCTTCTCAAAGGATACAAAACAAAAGTGTCAGAAGGTTTGTTTCACTGGGTTCCAGCAAGGCACATAGAACAAAAGTGTCCTACCTTAAAAGTGTAAGGGGGATGATTCCCTCGCCTTGAACTTTTGCTGGATTCTCATGGTTTTTCCCAATGCCAGGACAAGTATCTTTTTTCTCCTGGCCTTTTTCAGACTCTTCACAATGCCAAGAGAAGGCCTCCCTTCTCCGGCCACTCTCAATCTCTTGACAGTACAGAGACAATGGGCCTCATTACAAGTACTCCGGTCCGGAATTAACACTGCCGGTAAAACCATACCGGCACCGTTTCCATGTCCGCGCAATCATGACCCGCGGCCCCGGTAATAGCACCACCCTAAACCGCCACCGCGGAAATAGGGTTCCCCTTAAGTCCGTCTGCACGGAAACCCCTCCGTTACCGGCAACACTAAACACCGTGAGCATCACAACTAGCGCGGACACGGAAATACCGGGATAAAAATGGCGAAAATACCGTGATCACGGTGGCGGAACCGCCGCCACCGCGAACATGGCGTTATACACTGCCTGCTGAACTGAATCAGGGCACAGGTGCACCAAATCAGCCCAGCTGGACCTAGCAGGCCACTGGGACCCTACAAAAGGGCCACACCCAGCCCAACACAACACAGAACCATGCAGGCAGCAGGTCTAGTAGCACTGGGACTGGGCCTACTCAACCAACAGGCAGTGCTGCACATGGTGGCAGTAATGGCGCAGAGGAGGAGGCGTAGGCGGAGGAGGCGCAGGCGGCAACCAGCCAACCCTGCAGCTATGGCAAACCCCATTGCCCAGCCAGCCCGACCCCGCCGCCAGCCACCAATACCACACATCAGGGCCTCACCCTGGAACCTCACCCCAGGACAGATCCACACCCTATACCGGCTGGACCGTCCAACAATCCTGCACATCACCACCATGATTGAGGACAACATCAGCAGCCTAATTGACACCCCCACCGCCATCCCCCCCCTCTTGAAGGTTGTCTCAGTTCTGCATTTCCTTGGCACTGGCACCTATCAACACACGGTTGGTGAGCTGCACGGCATATCACAACCGTGTTTCTCAAAAATCCTGGTACAGGTACTGGATGGTCATTGCCACCAAGTTGGCCTTCCATGCCATAGCAGGCATGCCAAATTGCATAGGCGCAGTTGACTGCACCCACGTCGAGCTGACAGTACCACATGCAATTGAGGCGGTGTTCCGCAATAGAAAACAGTATCACTCTTTGAATGTCCAGATGGTTTGTGATGCCATGCAACTGATTACACACTGCTGTGCACGTTTCCCAGGCTCATCACATGACTCAATGGTACTGCGGAATTCCACGTTGCCACGGTACATGGAACGCTATGCCGGACAAAGCACATGGCTATTGGGTGAGTACAGCTGACGATGCTACAACCCTGTCGGAGTGGTGTGTGTGTGTCCAGGCCAATGAGCATTGTGAGTGTGCCGCTGTGACCGCACATGCATCACCCCCCTTCCATCTACCAAATACACAGCGGATGCCAAACATCATGAAGGAAGACATGACAGGGCACCACAATGTGCCCGTGAACACGCTGCCACAGCCAATCCCGTCACTGTCCCATTAACCCTGTGCCACTGCAGACACCCACCCTCAATTGAAACACTGCCCCAAAAAGCACGGGAGGTTTGTAAATGAGACGACGTGTATTTACTACTTCCGTACAGTGGAGTCACTCTGCCATGTGTGGACAGCACTGCACCATGACATGCACACAATCAAATTTCACCCGCAGGGCGCAGTAAACATGCAAGTTAATGTGTAGGCCCATATGCAGTCAGCGACATACCTCGTGATGGCCGAAACATACCTCCAGACACTGCATGGTACATATGCATGAATGAATGATGATACAAGAATGCACAGCAGCAGATGAGGACATGATGCCACAAACACTGACATGTTCCCCCATCTACATCCCATGTAGGTGATGCGGGATATGCACTCACGCCATGGATGATGACACCTGTACGGAGACCGAGGAACAGGCATGAAGAGGCATACAATAGGGCACATATCCGCACACGTGGAATGATTGAGAGGACATTTGGACTGCTGAAGGCCCGTTTCCGCTGTCTGAGCAGATCTGGCGGATCACTGCTGTACAGGCCAGTGAAGACGGGCAAAATCACGCTCGTATGTGCCATGCTGCACAATATATGCCTGAGCAGGAACATCCCAATGCCACCAGACGCAGATGAGGAAGATGGGGATGGGGATGAAGATGGGGATGGGGATGGGGATGGGGATGGGGATGGGGATGGAGATGGGGATGGGATGGCACCGCCTCCCCCTGGGGGTCCACCTGATGGCCAGAGAGCACGGGATGCCCTGATTCGCATTTACTTTTGAGTCACAGCACATTCACAGAAATGCACAAACATGGTGACGACAATGAATTAATAGTTGCACTGCCAAATAAATGATCAATGTCCACACATGTATGTCTTGATTTGAAATGGTGATGTATTGATGTGATAACAACAGGAAAGAAGGTGCATTGGTTAGGGAAGCTGTACACCCGGGGCCACCCACCACCCAAACGTGCCCACCCCTCTCACACCCTTGTAGTCCACATGTGTCCTGCACTGCCCCACACACATGCCATCACTTCCGCGTGCGCTTCTGTGCCTGTGCAACCTTGCCCGAAGGACCCGTTAGCCTACTCGAGCGCCTCCTTGGACTGGCAGTGGTGGAGCTGGATGGGGTGGTAGTGTTTGATGGGCCAGAATCTGGGATTGAGGGCATCCGTGCCAGATTTGCCTGTTGGCCAACCAACATGGCCTCTACAAGCCTGGAGGTGTGGTCGTTGCCCTCCCGCACATGGCGTGCAAGGGTCAATATGGTGCTCGCAAAGCGTCCAATGGACCTCGACAGGCGACGCACTGAGGCGCTGTAGCTCTCCCTCTGCAGCCTGGATTTCTCTAGCTGCCTCTCCACCAGCTGGGTGAGGGTAGCCTGCTGGTCCTCCATCCGCTGCATGCGGGCATTCAGTTCGGCCACGGATGGGGTGGGCGACCTCATGGGACTCCCCTTTGAAGTGGGGCTGAACCCCAGCTCATGGAAGGAGCCCAGGTCTTCCAATGTGGGCATCTCCCCCTGTGGCCCCATTTCCGAGTGCTCTTGCGGGGCACTGTTATCACTGCAGGCCGCCCCCTCTGCAGTGCTGCTGCCTTCGGTGTTGTGTTGGGTGTCCATGATAGGTTCCCGTGGCACCTGTCTAGACTCAGCCAGTGTGGAGACGGTGGGGATGTCGGTGGTGGTGGTGTGCCGCACATCTGTAGTGGCTGGTAATGTGGCCAGAGGTGCAGAACTGCCGGCAGCATCCTCCTGTGTGGTGGCAGTGGCTAGTGTACTTGCCGATGCAGATTGGCTGGCCTGTTGTGCAGTATCATTGTCACTTGAAACGGCTGTGGGGACACAAAGGGCATGCAATTAGTGTTGTTGTGGTGGCAGATGGGTGCATCACATGCGTCATTAAGATTGTACATTGAATAGTGTTAGTCACATGCATCTGATTGCTGGTGTCTGCATTCAGTGATATTGGTTGCCATACGGATCATGATGGGTCCTTTGGCCCACACATGCACTGCCTGGGGGGGGGTTGTTAATGGGTCCTTTGGCCCACACATGCACTGCCTGGGGGGGGGGGGTTGTTAATGGGTCCTTTGGCCCACACATGCACTGCCTGGGGGGGGGGTTGTTAATGGGTCCTTTGGCCCACACATGCACTGCCTGGGGGGGGGGGGGGGTTGTTAATGGGTCCTTTGGCCCAGTACTCACAACTGCATATTTACATGTGGCATTCATGTTTGGGCACTTACCGGCATCTGCAGGTGGGCTCACTCCTGCCTCAGCCTGCCCGATCCCATGGATTCCCTCTAGGTGGAGGACGCTGCTGCAACGCTCCTCCCATGCTTGCAGCCTCAGTGGGGAAGGGGGTCCTCCACCTGTCCCACTGCTGCGTTGGCGGTGCGTGGAAATGAGGTTGCGTACCCTCAGCCTCAGGTCGTCCCAACGCTTGTGGCAGTCCTTCACGCTCCTCACTGCCACGCCCACGGCGGTGCACTTGCGTGCAGCTTCGGCCCACACCTCCTTCCTCCGCTGCTGTGTGGCACGCCGTTGGTCGGCGCTGAACAGCATCTCAGCATTGTCCACAATGTGCTCCACCAAGACGGTTAGCTCCGCCTCGCTGAAGCGCTGTTTGCGCTGCCTCTGAGCAGGAATCCTGGCAGACATGCTGGTGGTCCCTTTTGGCTTCTCAGAGTTAGGATTGTGCTTGTGCTGGGTCTGGATGGCAATGGATTGTGCTTTTATATGATGGCCGCCTCTCTGTTTCCTGTTTTGGCGATCATGGTATTTCCGGTTCTGTGTCCGTGGTGGTGGAGGCGGAAACGGGTTTAGCGCCACTTGTGGCTTCGTTATTTCCATTTCCGTGGGGTTTTCCGTGACGGCGGTAACAACGTTTCCGAGTCCGTGTGGTGCGCGCAACCGACAGCGTGTAATCGGACGGTTTTTCCGCAACCTTGCGGACACGGAAACGTTTTTACCGCCGTCACGGATTTTGCACGGTCCCGGACTGGCAGGTTGTAATGAGGCCCAATGACTCCCTTCTCATGGCCTCTTTCACAATGTCAATCAACAGCAGGGGTATGTCTCCTCCTGGCCTCTCTCAAACTCTTCACAATGCCAGAACAATAACTTCCTTCTCCTGGCCTCTTTCACAATGTCACAGTGCCCACCGTGTTCACATCCCACCTGCTTCACTACCCTGCCAGGCACTGTGACGATAACAATGATTTTGGAGGCAGTTTGTTATTGGATGTGAGTCCCAGACCCTTATCGCTTCTCAATACTTATACCTGGTTCACTATCCTGCCAGGTATTCTTTTTGTCGGGTCACAGACTCCCTTGTCTTGGTTTCTTTCTCTCGGATCCCATACCCGTTTGGTATTGTTTTAATTCTCTCTCCCATGGTGCAGGCAGCCCTGGTCGCCAGTTGACCAAAGACTGCCATGAAGAAGATGATTTCTGATGTTACTCCTTATTCTTTGAGGGTCCTAGACCCATGTCTCACTACAGTATGGTATCTCAGGGTTCCCAGCCAGCCTCCTGGTCTCCCAACCCCCTTCTGGTTTCTCACTGGTCACTCTCGACTGCTTCTGGGTCTCTCCCCCCATGTTGGGGTGCCTCCTTCTGCTTCCAAGCTCTGTGGCTGCTCCAAAGCAGCTTCCTGCTTTCCGGTGGTGTATTCCAGGCAGCCCACGTTCTCCACCAGCTGGCGATTCCTCCTCCTGCTTGCAGGCATGGCCCAACCTTGGTGGACATCTTAGGGACATCTCTGCCAATGGGCAAGTGTCCTGTCCTCAGCTGCTTCATTCGACTTCTGACCACAGGCTCCCTCTGTCCGAATGTCCTTCTTCTTTTTTAGTTGTACCTTGGCCAATAGGATGTCTGTATAGACTAGACAGCTCAGCATGGTTTATAAAGGTGCTTTTTATGTTTCCACACTTCTTACTTGTCCCAGTACTGACCTTGGGGCACCCAGTGAGTCAGTTGGTCTCTTCCTTGTCTCGGTATATCAGGGATGTAGATCCCTTGAGGAGGCCACACTCTTCTTCGTCCCAGTACTTCCCACTTTACTGGTTTGAAAGAAACAGATAGGAATTCTAGGGATGGTGTTGTAGGGGGTTGGTGATGAAGGTCGGTTAAGGTAAGGTGGGGAATGGGGATACCACATCATTCCCAGGTCGTCACTAATCCCACAGCTGGCTGCCCTCCCCATGAGATCCACCACATGAGTACCATCCCAAGGGGGCCTATTGGTTATCTGCCTCACCTCACAGGCCTCATGAGGGGTCCCCCCACAGAAACAGTGACAACATCGTGGGATTTGTCACATTACTAACTAGTTGTATTAGTTTATATAGTCTCAATATGCCATTAAAATTGGGATACATGTCTATGCATTATCAAATATCTTCTTCACTCATGTTAATGTCTTTTGCTATATTACATACACTTGGTTCTAAAGCAATTTTAGCCACAATAATTTTGATTCTATAATTCCACAAATTCTACCGGGCTCATATGACTTAAATCTGTTTTTGTTAACTTATTTTCTTAAATTCTGTTACACCATTGCTTATTGGATTCTTCTGGTATTTCAAATCACTTAGTACTGCTGACCTTGTGCATTTTCCCTTATTGTCCCACATTTACCGTTGCATCTTTTTGAGTACATGTCCAGTGCTTTCACCAACTCCTATATACAGCTTTCATGGTCTTTTGAAAATACGGATTGGTTTCAATACTTATATAGTTTTGCTTTACAATTTGTATCATTAATTAGAGCCTTAAGTGCTTTGATATTCCAAAACCTGTTGTTAATGCTTCGTCTTTCATATATAATTCTGCAATGGAGTACTTTCCAAACTGTCACAGATTCCAAAGGTACATCTCTTCCATAACTGTAATATTCCCTGACCGTAGATGTCTAAATATTTGACAGATCCAGACATCGTTGTAAAATTATATTTCGATCGTTGTGTCTGGTATTGTCTAAAACTCTAATTTCATTGTCAATGTTTACTTTATGGGCATCTGATCCTCATTGGGGAATTTGGAGAAACATGATTGCAAATGCCTGGTATCCAAGAGATAATTGATAGTCAAGAGTCAGGACCACCTAAATAGCTTTCAACACCTGTTCTTAACACCAAGCATCTGACCATCTCCAGTTTGAACATAGATAGATCACATGTCTACACATGCACTAAAACAGACGTGTTTACTATTTGGAATAATGCCTTTCAATGTGGTATTTTATTTGCTTGTGTCTTTTATGATGTCCAAGGTGGAACATGATAATAATGAAGGTACAGAAACCTGGGTGTATTGTAATCATTAATGCATGAGGTATTTCATGTTCTACATTAAACATAATGAAAAGAATGTCTTTGTAAGTACAAATAAATATATACATTCTTCGTAAGGACCTAGTGAAAATTAGCTGTTGCTGGAAGTGAGCGTGCCCACACGCTATAGAATATCAATGAGGTGAATAGTCAATAAAAGCAAATGGTTAAGTGCCGAATGAGGAAATAAGCATTTGAAATATCTGTGTGAAAGGCATGCAAATCAACAATGACTTGAGACCTTCAAACAAAGGTACTGAGAGCAATGCTTATCACATTCTATACACTAAAAAACATGTAGACATGGTACGTTTATTGTACATAAACTGGAACTTGTGTGTCACATGGATTTAAAGGAAATGTGTGGTTAATATGAGAACTCTGTAGAAGGAAAACTGCATTATATTGATTTGAATGCACATATCATCCTTTCTAGGTGATTAATCTCCCAGTTATTTATAGAGGCATGTGTTTTCATAATTTTGTGCACCAACATTACATTGGAAAAATGAAAATTGTGTCAGTATATCTGCTCATCCTTATGTCCCCGTTTGCATTAATATTACGATCTCTAATGATGGCATTGACATTTTTCATACATATCCAATCATCAACAGTAACCTCAGTAACCCGCTCATCCCCCATATTTCTATCTGACAGAAGCAGCAAACACACACACAGCTCCATCAATGTCTTAAATATCCCCACATCTACTCTCATACCAGTCATCTTTGCACCTCATAGACCAACTGCGGTACACACCTCCACACAACCGCTCACACACTCCTGATGGAATGCATCATCAATCAACTGAACAGAATCGTAATACTTGGAGCTCATGCAATACAAACCCCATATACATTAAAACAACTAAACTGTAATCTTAGCTGCACACACAGAATGGTTGGTTGCACTCCGCAAATATCATCACCTTGGGTTTCCCATCTTTCCCTCTGCACTAAAACTAACTCCACCTCTTCCCTATCATTTACAGAGGCATTCCCAAAGGCAAAAGGTGTGTTTTCCAATAAACTGTTATATTGCTTCACAATACCAATACGTCATTAATAACATCATTCATTACTATACCATCTCCATTGGTGGAAGCAAGGCTGAGTACATGTGGAGAATCACACAAAACACATCAATTCTCATATCATTTAAATACATAACATATAGTAAATAAAAGTTGTTCAGTTTTACCTACTTTACAGTGAATTGAATGTAACTTCAGTTTAACTTTTTTCCGAAAATACTTATACAGACATGTGCACATTCAGTGTTACTTGCTAACATATAAATGCATGGATACACTGACATAGTTTTTTTGTAACTGGATGAGGGAAATGAAAATATGTGTTTGTGTTAATGTTGTAAGGTAGGCGCAAAAAACGATTGATAAAAAACAATCCACAGGGTAAGTAAAGAGTCCACATTTTGAAAGTTAATAACATGCAAATATGGCTGGGAGCTCCATTGAACTGAAAACTGAGAACCCACCCATGCTAGTTACAGCTTTTAAAGACAAAAATCAGAAAAACTACATTGGCAATATGTGCCCAATACAGATTAATCTAACATTTCCTATTGGCTATCCCCTATAAAACAAATCTAAAAATCACCCTTATTTTACTAATTTGTCAATTAAGTATCCGTGAGAACAGCCACCTGCAAATGACCTAATGTGCAATCAGCAAAAGTACTTTGTTCAGAACGGTCCAGTACATTCAGGTAACTTGTTGCAACAATGGACTTTCCTTATTGGGGGAAAGAGAGTCGAGCAAAGGGGGTTCCTCTTTTTTATAACAGGGGACTGTTGTGGGTGAGGAAAATAATGCAAAAAACAACAGATTCCACAACCAGCTGCCCAACTTCCAAACACACAAGGTGATCAGTGATTAGAGCCCATAGTGCACACACAAGCTGTCAACAATTGTTTATAGAGCCGCACATCAGGTTCAATTAGAAAAAATATATTTTAATTAGTATACACTTCACATAAAGTTTCAAATCAATAAAAACAAGCCTGACATATATAAAGAAGAAATTCTTCACATCGCGTATTGAAAGAGGCCTACAAAATGCAACTCAGGGAACAAACCCAAGATGTAGAATAATATTCAGATACTTTTGTGATGAAAGTTACAAAAGTGACAACTCGAATCAGTCTCCATGTATTGGTCTTCTCTCATGGGACGTCCACATGTATTAGTGTTTCTAGGTATTAAAGAAACACCAGTATGGAATATGGACAGTCTGTTATCAGTGTATCTGTTATCAGTATGTCTTCAAAACCCGTCTTCAGGACACTTAGAACAGTAGGTGTTGGGGCTAGTTCACACTTCGCTTCGTGCACAAGGCCTTGTGCAACAGAAACTAAGATATAAGAATTGCAACATTTAATTAAAAACCTGGTAGGTCAAATTCACAATTTTAAACCTAATATGTAGTGCACTCACGTGCATGTTTAACTTAGAACTAACCTTTTTAACTTTACTCGGTGTGTGGAGTTTTTTTCCAGAACAGATCTCCCACTTATGGTGTTATCTGAAGAATTTGCATCATTTGCAGCTGCAAAAGAACAGCATACAGTGCAATTAATGTTGCCTTGCCAAACAGTTCTGCACAAAATGCATTTCATGCTACTCAGACCATTTATTTGTTATAAAACACTGTGTATATACTCAGAACAATGTCGTAGCACTTATTTGAGGTCACCTTGTGTTATCACTCCCAGGTTTCCAACTCATTGTATTCCTAATTCGGTTTATAAGTGCATATATATATTACAATATCTTAATTACCTTATTGGTCCAAACAACTTCAGATAATTTGTGATGTGCATGCCCCTCAAAAGAAAGACCCAGTCATAAGCAAGTGTGAACAATGTAGTCAATACCCTGTGGCAAAATACTACTTTCTCATGAATCCAGACAACGTGGGAATCCTGAATGGCTTGTTCACCTTGCAGCTGTACTTTTTGGCAACAACTCTTGCAACTCCCTGAAAGGGGCACCTAGGGGTCCCTCACGTCTATGGGAACAAGGCAGGTCACCACACACGATAGATAAGCCAGACACGAGGTTGTATTCCCAAAGCTAGGGTTTATTGCAAAGCAAATAGTCTCAGTTGGCCAACTCGGTCTCATGCCCCGCGACGTGTATCTCTAGACCTCGAGGGACGCAAGAGAGTGAATTACGTACATCACTTACATATATACAAAATGCATATCATACAATCAGCTGTGACATGTTTAACACCCCCCTTTATTGGGTTTCTTTGAACTCGGTTTGATGATGGATACTTTCAACGAATATGACACCTTCAAATGTCTATTCTAGTAACAATATGCAACTTTGCAAGTGCGGAGATATCTTTTCTTTGTTGAACAGAACACAGTGCTTCTGTTCTTGGATGCAAGCTACATATGGGGGAAGAGTCACATTCCAGACCTTGCTATCTATGAGGTGCTATTTGTGTCCTGGGAGCCGACATGCTCTACAGAGCTTGGAAAAGGGGGGCCGTAAGAAGAACATAATTCAAGCCTTTAACTGCTTTATTCTAACATATTCTACCATATAACGAGACTGGCTGGCAGCTGTGAAATGATTAAATGCCCTGCGGCTCTGCTTCAAGGCTACATTCGGGAGGGAGCCGGTCATTTCTCCCCGAGCTGCCTACGTTGTGTTTCAACGAACTCTTATTAGCCTCGCAGCCCTGCGGCCTTGTCCTTTCACGTTCAGACAACAATGTTAACAGTCGAGCAGTGTAAGCAGAAAATGTGCTGCCAAGCAATGTGAACAGAAAGCAATGAGCAATTGAAAGAAAACAAAATGGCGATCCTTGTTACATCAAAATGGCCGTTCATTGGTAAACTCGGAAACCTGTATTTCTATCGTTTCGTACATGAGACAGTTGGCCTTCGGCCACCAAAATACGTTTGCCGTCAATAGTGAAAGGTATCCATTTTTCTAGACTGACATCCAGTTTCGAAACATGTTACTTTCCTGGGACACACCCTTCCCTATCTCTCTTGGGAACGAGGTGGCTTTTTAAAAAATATGCAGCTGAGACACTGCTCTTGGGGTTTACATTTTCAGATGTATTTGCTCTATTTACCTTGACACCTGTAGTTCTAATGGACTTGCCACTTCTCAATGGGGGCAGTATAACCACAAGCTAGTTCAACACCATGGCAATGTCTGGACACCAGGCTTTGTTTTCAGTAAGATCTGTCTTTCACAGCTGCTGCATTAATCTAATAATCGGGGAGAAAACAGATATAATACAGTCCATTAACAGCTCCTGTGGACTGCTCAGCCTTGCACCATCAACTTATACCTGCATGGTGCTTACCTTTTCCTCGAGAGAGATTACCTATCTGAACACTCACTGGGGGGAAGGAGAAATGCCATCTAATTAAATGAACAGAACCGAAGCTCCAAGATGTGGCCTAAAAAAAACTCTAACTAACTGAAGCTGCAACCTCTAGTGGGGCCTAATTCAAAAGGGTAGAACTCTTGCTAAAGTGACCGACATCCCTTATGTTACTAAAAAATTCAACATCTACCCTACTTAATGTTTCTACCATGTGGCACTTCAGCCACCTTTTCACTAACTACAAAAGCAACATATTTGAGTTCTCCTAAACCCAAACAAAGCACAACTTAATTCATTGATGCGAGCTACAAACCCCTTCACGTATCTTCTGCCTAAACTGAAAATATAATAAGCAATATTGTTGTTGCTCCTCCTTTCACTGTGTGATGCTCTCTAAAGTGTGTGGCATATTCTTCTGGGGTGCATGTTAGGAAACAGCATCCCTCATCACTGCAGAATCCACCCAATTATTTATTTATTTGTATTCATTCAAATAACTTTTACAAAATTCATAAACAAATTTAAAAAGACAAACATTCACAAAATATAGCCGTTTCATTGCGTACAAGACAAAACGGTCATACTGTTATGATAGAACATGATTCATAAAATTGAGTTACAACATAAAAATGGCATACGTTTCTAAAAATACCTGTTAATAACAATACATTTCATATAGTGCAACAGCATACATTATCATATAATAGTGTCTAGATGTATCCTCAGTTCACAAAGTATTTCAGAATTTGCTTCCACAGGCAGAAATGTGCAAGCTGTGTAAGTGATTTCAATCAGGCACTTCACCTAAGTCAATGCCTAGCATGGGATCAATCAAATGGCAATGTGATAACTATTTCCCCCTGCACACTCTTCAATCCCACAATATGCAATATAAAGAGATAGAAGGAGAGAGAACAGGTTTAAGGAATGCAGAACTCAACCAAATATATCAATCCCAATTTCCCCCGCAGCAAACACAAGAGGGAAACAGGAATGATTGGCAAACTGTCAAAAACGGTTTCAAAGTTGGCTTTGCATGAATGGGTAAAACACTGAAAATGGTTTCATTAACTGAAATGGTTGAAGTACTAATGGGAGCCACTTTGTATGGGTTCAGACAAACACTAGCAATGTTTGAGAATACAAAGCAAGTTGAAAACTTAATTTTGTGGTCTGGTGCAATGAAAAGCTATTTTACACATTATAGATTTTAGCCAAATGAAAAATGTGCGGTAAACCTTTCCGTGCGATTGAGGAAAAACTATAAGGAGTTGAGATGCGGTTTTGGGTTCTTTAGAAAGCTTAGGATGTTAGCTTCAAGTAGACACATTTCTAGTATAAAGCATGAAGAAGTTGTGAACGTTTTCGTGGAGGTCGTTTTTTCAGAAAGAGGCAAAACTGTAAAACAAGGATGCACTTTTAAAAGTACAAACAAGGTTTCTTTACACTAGGGATGGACTATGAAGAAACAAACTACACAACAGCACAGCCTCCAGATTAGGACGCCTCCGATCAGGTTTTTGCCTGCCGAGACGCTTGCCCTCTTCAGATGAAATATATCAGTGCAAAGATGATTTTAACAATATTATGACAGAAGGATTATAGGATAAGAGAGAGAGAGTTCAGGCAAGACAAAAAGGATTTCTAACAATACAGTTCTGGATATGAGATAGATTTGATTTGGATAGGGATGACTATGGACAATACATAGGCTAGTGACAATCCTATACTATGGATACTCACTACCAATGTTTTGAATGGAACCGTCAGGGATTCAGCTCAGGCATATTTTCTGGGATTCTGCTGGGCACACCGGACTGGACAGGTCTGTGATCAGCAAGGCCCTCTGGACACTGCACGGCAGAACTGGACAGCAAGGCGCTCTGGTCTACACTGCACAGCATGACTGGGCTGAATCTGCAATGGCTCTCTGGTCTGCACAGCACAGCATGGCACGGCACCAGACTGGGATTTAATCTGCCCTTCTGGTTATGAAGATAATTCCTTAGCAGGCAAGTAGTTACAGCACAGCCTGGCTGCTTCTTTGGGTTCCCCTTTTAAATTGAGGGATGGGTTCTGGAAGTTAGGCCCAGCTGAAAGTGGATCAGCTATGCTCTGAGCCTTTCTGCTTGCAAAGTTTTAGAGTCTGGAACAAGGAGTATGGATGGGTCTCCTTCAAAGTGCTTTGCCAATATCTGGATGGTAGGTGGATCAGTCTGTTTCTCTAGGTCCTAAGCTGTCTCTATTTATGTGTTTCATAAAGGGGTGGCCATGCTGAATTATCCTAGGCGCACCCCCTAGGTAGTCTATTGGCTAAAGTCTGCTCTCTCCCTTGATTTGGGGAGAAAACAGAGGTCATCATGATGATGTGGTTTATGAGACAGTGAGAACCTCCCCTTTGCCTTTTGCACATAAAATCTATTTTTGATATAATACATCTTTATATGTGCACAATCTTTATATCAATAACATACATAGATCACATATTTTGTGGAGCACACCCTCTTCCAAGCCTCGTTTCTGTGAGATCTTGGTTCTGGATTTGCTAAAATTTCACACTTTTTGTCCAGGACACAATGTCTAATTTGTCCACAATTTTATACATATGTGCACATTGTATATGGTCATAATCGTATGAAGTTTCATACTTCTGACATGACTACAATTGCTACAAAACCAGAATTTTCACTACGCCTTCTCAGAATATTGCACAGAGTTCTGGGTCCTTTTAAAATGTGCACAAAAAAAATCACATTAAAAATACTGTAATTTTACAATTTTTACAAATTTGCATGGTCATGAATCAGTCTTTTTCAAAAATATGCTTTCTGTGCTATGTGAATCCACAAATGGTCATCTGTCCCCGACTCCAAGGTTTCTGGCAGGTCTGAAGCAATCCGCCACCTTCTTCTGGGAGAGGCCACTGTTGACACTTACAATCTGCATATCCTTTCAGCAAGGAATGTTCATTGTCTCCTCCAGGAACAGCAGCCCAAAATCTCCTCCCCTCTTAATCAACACCTGAATGTGAGTTCCTGGCATTTGGTGGCAAGCAGGAGAGATGCCTTTTGTTGGGGGAAAGCTGGGGAAAACTGGTTTGGTTACTCTGAGTTCAGCTAAATCCACTGTCAATTTATAACATTTTTCTTAATTTAAAATAAAACTTGCAATTTTTAATTAAGCAGTTAGAACTCTGATTCCAGTCTCTAAATCATGGAGATTAAATAGTTACAACCCACGTTCCTCTTAATGACAGGTCACTTAGATTGAAGACATTAGATCTTAATGGTGCAAATTTACAGTTTAAATGCAGGCATTTGAAACAGTCACAGGTTGCCGCTGGTACTGTGCCCATATTTTGACAGATTTTCACAGGCAAGCACACTTTTTAGTAGATGATAGATTCCACTTTTCCTGACATGTGGGTTCATATTGATTCCTTAAATGAAGTGGCGGGTAACATCGAGCAAAGATATTGGATGTTTTGGTCCGGTATTTTGTATTTTCAGCAACCAATAAAACGGGACTTAAGAGCAATTTCTGGTTTTCTTGCAATAAAACACTGCCTTTCCTGCAGTGTTCCATTTTTACTCGGTAGGCAGCTCAGTGACAGGTTTCAGCAGTGAGGTCTCCTTCCACAACTGACAACAGGCAAAGTAGATTTGGCAGCCATCTTTTCCGGTTTCAAAGCACAATTTTTCATAGGTTTTGGTGTGCATAGGGCTTTCACAGCCATTTTGCTGATTCTGGTGCCACCAGCACAAAGGGATGTCGCAGGGCAGAGCCTAGTGGGTTAAAACATCCCACAAGCGTCAGAGTTGGTATTCAGGCAATAGTCCCAGAACTCTATTGATTGAATGGAGTCATAGTGGCTGAAAAAGCAGTGCAGTGTGCACATATACATTTTGCCCAGCTTCTGACACTTTGTAAACACGCGCCAAGCCAATTCTCTGTCTAATTCTCTGGATTGGATGCTGGATAGGAAAGAGGGCAGTGGCATCGCCTGTTTTTCACGTGTTAGGGACACCATAGTCATTCCTTTGGATAGCGTGTTCATGCAGCACCTTAGAACCAACTGACAGGAACAAAATATGACAAGCAACAGGACAATGATTGGAACTAGCACTTTTATGACAATGTTCATCCAAGAAGGAACCCATGAAAACATGCAAGTGAGCCAATCGTGCTCCATTACCCACATTCTGCTTTCCATTACAGTACGTAAATTGTGCAGATCAGGGATCCATTATCGGAATCATTGTGCGGGATATATATGTGCAACAAGAGCTGCCTATTTTGCAAATTCCACCCTCCATGGCAGTGAGGAAATCGAGTATGTAGCAGTTCTGCAGTATCGTTATTCTGATGGCCCTCAACCTATTCTTTAATCGCATTGAGGACATGTTGTGTATCAATTGTGATCTGCATCAGCTCCCAGTGCATAATTTGTAACCACTTTGTGTTTACAGCTGTCTGTATTACTGGATCATGCAGGGAGGTAAAAAATGTCTCTGGGCCTCATTACAAGTCTTGTGGTCTGGAAATGATGGTGTTGGTAGCAGGTCTGACCTGCCGGGAGCACCGTCCCCTGCAGGCATGGTTTTTATGGAAGCACTGTTAGCTAAGGGACTACACAGGATTAGGGACTTACAATTCCTGTCTTGTAAAGTCCCAGTGGTAATGGAATATCAGGCGGCAGTTTGGCTGTTAAAGGGGCTGCTGGAAACACGCCGCCTACCAGTGGGTTTTCCAGCAACCCCGTAATGAGGCCCTCTGTCTTGCTGAACAGCTGGTACTCTTTGGGAATGGCCTTAAGCTTTTCAGTTGAGTCTTGAGAAAAATTGTTCAAATGTCTATTGTGGAGGAGGACCATTGATCGGCAAGCTCGCTGGTAGATAGAGGGCACAGGTGTGACTGGATGGGGCACATTTATTATGGTGAGGTGGGCATCTGGCGCAATGAGAACAGGGGAATGTAAAGTTGTTAGGGAACAGAGACCCTTCCAGAACAGCTGGAGCTAGACATATGCAAAGCTCCCACATGTTCATAAAAATGTCCATGAGCACTGCAGTTCTTCCATTGAGGTCAGGAATATCAAGTGTTCTATTGGATCATCCAGTTGTACCAACAGGCACACTGCCATTGCCCCTGAAATACAGGGAACATTTTGTAAGTACATGTACCTTATTTGGATGTTCATGTTGCTTTATCCAGGTCAGTTGTTTTATATATCATCCCCACACAGACCATTGATCGGCAAGCTCGCTGGTAGATAGAGGGCACAGGTGTGATTGGATGGGGCACATTTATTATGGTGAGGTGGGCATCTGGCGCAATGAGAACAGGGGAATGTAAAGTTGTTAGGGAACAGAGACCCTTCCAGAACAGCTGGAGCTAGACATATGCAAAGCTCCCACATGTTCATAAAAATGTCCATGAGCACTGCAGTTCTTCCATTGAGGTCAGGAATATCAAGTGTTCTATTGGATCATCCAGTTGTACCAACAGGCACACTGCCATTGCCCCTGAAATACAGGGAACATTTTGTAAGTACTTGTACCTTATTTGGATGTTCATGTTGCTTTATCCAGGTCAGTTGTTTTATATATCATCCCCACACAGCATAACATACCTCATTGATATGTCCCACTACTTCCTCTGAAAGCCCTACCAGTCCCCCTGCTCTGAATCCCATCAGTCCCTCGACCCACTTATTGTTGTGAAAAAAGGTGCACTCACGCTGTAAATGGGTTCTTATCCTGCATTGCAACTGCTCCTGATAGCCATTCTCAGAACATTCAATGCTGTCTGCTTCTAAACAGTTAATTGAACCTTTTGTCCCTGAAACATTCCATGCACCCTGCATAGGGTCATGTGCACTAAACATTGTGCTATCAGAGGAGGTATTTCTTTGAGAATCAACAGTCTGGGTGTGCCAGTTGCATGGGGTATTAATGTAAAAATATAACAGGAGTCATTTGACATCCTTCGTACCACCTCCCACATGTGATTGTAGCATAAATTGTCTGTGTCAGGGTGATTCACATCTGAGATAATGTCCAAAAAACCCTCCTGATTCAGTTTCCCTTTTGCTTCTGGTAACGGATACACTACAATTGCTAACCCAGATCCTATTTCAGTATCTTTATATTCCCCTTCCAACACCAACAATACAGATCTTGTCCTAAAAAGGGAAAGCAAAAGGGAGAGACATCTAATAGACAACCCAATTCTCCTAACTTGATCTGCTGTTCCTGGAGGCTATAAAGAAGGGTTAGCGTTTGCTCATCCTAAAGGACGCACTGATTTCAGAAATGTCAATAACATACTAAGAAAACTCATCTATAGAGCTCCCCTTTCTATGTTCTGCTCCTGTGGAGGGGGACTGTTGCTGGGATCCTTTTGAACAGATGTTAAATGAATCTGAGTTTTGTATCCTGTAACCTTTGCAGTAGTGGGTGGGGTGCAGATAACCTTGTAAGGACTTTGGAATCTTCTTTCCTACAACTTTCTTACAAATGTCTGCACAAAAACTTGATCACCTGGGAACAGCAAATGTTGCCCTATAACAGGACAAGCCCATCCCGAGCACACCTAAATGCTATAGACACATATATAGTCACAGTCTCAAAAACAAATAAACACAAAGCTTTTTCGAAGTTAGCAAGAAAAATGTTCAGAAAGAAGTTATTTTGCAAAGTAAGCTGCTTGATGCATTTTGGGGACCACAGCCCCTTCTCCAGGAGCACAACTGTAAATATAATAACATTGCCAAACTTAGACTCTCATTTTGTACTTTACAATCTTTTAGGTTCATACACAACAAATTAACAAATTAGAACATACCACACTAAACATCAATATATGTGTAAAGAAAACTGAACAATGAAATAATTGTGTGCCAAATTTGAATATAACTGTAACACATTTGGCTAGGTCCCTCAGATATCCCTTAAACTCATCAATACTTCAGCTGTTTTGTGAGTATCAGAGTATCAGAGTATCAGAGGCTGTGCTTGTGGGTGTGAGTGGTGTGTGCAATCTCCTGCCCATCAAGATCTTGTGAGTTGTTGTAGAGTGGTGTTTTCCTGGCTGATTCTTGAGGCTTAACAGCACAATGGGAAGGCAATACAGCCCATTTGAAATCAAAGAATGACAGATTTTGGCCAAACGTTGTTTCAATGGACCGTTAAGGTGCTCTGCAAGCCGGTTGGCTTACTACTGATTGACAGAGCACAGTTTGTGCTTTATACCTAATAGGGAAGGTAAATTATTTGAAGTATCATTAACAAAAATGTGTCCAATTGTCAGATTTCAGGACATCACATATTCCCCAGCAAGGAAATACCTCACACACCAAAAATGTAGCAGCTGATTTGACATCAGGGTGCACACAGGGTCCTGATTCAGGCCAACGAGACAGTGGGCACACTAGAACAATTAAATAACCAGAGTTACTGCACCTGTTGACATAATCAATATGGAGCTCCCGAAAAGGGCCCGGAAAGTTGGGGCAATGTTCCTTTCAATGTTTTGAGGGTGTGGACTATACAGGTGGCATGTGGTATAGTTGGCTAAGACATTAATTATGTATTCCTGGCGATTGGGGCAAACTAATCCTCTTCTATGTTGGCTGCAATGTACTGCTTAGATGCATGTGTAGGGTAGTGCAATTGCTTGAGGGCAACATCAAGTGATTCCTGGGGCATTACTGATTTTCCTATGACATTGTATCTCCAAATTAAATCTGTCGGGTATAGGGAACACCCTCTTTTGATCCATAAATCCTTCTCTTGTTGTGGGGTTTGTCCCTGTGTTCAATAATCTATGTCAGGGGTATTTCATTGTATAGGGCTGGCAACTGCACCTGCTGGAATGGTATGCCATGGGCCCTAGTGACCTCTGGTAATTCCAGGTGTTCTGCTTCTTTGGCTGCTTTGTCTGCTGCATCATTACCATAAGCTATTGGGTGTATACTGCTTGTATGAGCTGCATACCTCACCACAATAACTATTGAGCGAAGTACCAATATGTCAATTAATCTAGAGAGCAATGCTGCACTTGCCTTCTTCACTTGCTGCCATTGAGCAGGACTAAGGATGTCTATCTGAGTACATTGCTCATCCCTTAAGCCCACAGTATCCACACGTGGTGCAGTAACTGTCTCCCCTTTGTTACAGTGAAGCTGAGGGGATAAACCCATAATTTCCACAGGCTAAGTAACAGCTGTCTCTTCTTTATCAGAACCATGCTGTGGGGATGACGATAACAGAGAAGGTGCAAGCTCTGTGGCACCCACTCGCATGCTAAATTCTTCCTCACAAGTATGGTCAGAACTTCTCTGCGGCACGGAATCTTCTGGGTAACATCACCAATATCATTGTCAGACAAACTTAATTTGATCTCATGGAGGTGTCTCCTCCTACGACACTGGCAGCCAACACATGTGTTATTCAATTCCTGTGAGGCGTTAACGTCACACTTGCAGTGCCCTGTCGTGTTGTCACCATCCAGGGGGAATTTAAAGGTGGCATGTAAACACCACCACTTATGCAACTCTCAGATACAATTCACGAGTCCAAAAGAAACAATGGACAATACTGAAAGAAAGAAGAAACAACAGAAAGGTAAATAGCCAGACAAAACAAAAGAAGGAAGATGTAATAATCGTGCCTGGTGCCTTGCGGGTAAGCACAGTGTCTTATCCTTAATCTCAGGCACCTATCCTAGCAATACTGTTACCCCATAGAGAAACAAATCTTGATAAAGGAGCATTCCTCATGCTAAGTTCTTCCTCTCAAGTATGCTCAGAACTTCCCTGTGGCACGGAATCTTCTTTGGTAACAACACCAATATCATCCTCATACAAACTTAATTTAATCTCATTTAGGAGTTTCCTCCTATGAGCACCTTTAGCCACCACATCTGTTATTCAATACCTGTGAAGCGTTAACGTCACACTTGCAGTGCCCTGTCGTGTTGTCACCATCTCGGGGGAATATAAAGGCAGAGTGTAAACCCCAATATCCACTTATGTTACTATCAGATATGAATCATGGAGTCCAGAAGAAACAATGGACAGTACTGAAAGAAAGAATAAAAAACAGAAAGGTAAATAGCTAGACAAAGCAAAAGAAGGAAGATGTAATACTGGTGCCTTTTTTTGGGGAACAGCTGGCTTGAAAAATAACGTGGCGGATATGCGCAGTATCTTATCCTTAATCTCAGGCACCTCTCCTAGCCATATTGTTCGCCCACAGAGAAGCAAATCTGAATATGGGAGCATTCCTCATGTGACACTGTCACTGCAAAGTGCCTGTGTTATTGTTGCAGCCCTAGCATGGTATATGCCTGGTGTTGAACACACAATACCTTCCTCAGTGAATGAAATGATCATGCTCACTTTACTCAGGAGATCTTTCCAGAAGATTAACTTGGTATCCTCGGGTGGATAGCGCATGGGCAACGTGCTCACCTTGGAAGCAAGACGACACGGAGCACCACAGGTTTGATCCCCTGGTCCGCGCTTAGAAACCTATGGGTATTAAGCGTGTTATAAATAACCTTTCATATCATATCCTTACAATACAATAAAGGTGATGACAACTCCTGTGTACCTACAGTGATGGGTACATCTTCAGTGAAAGGAACCGATACAAACACCCAAGAGAATCCCTGCGTGTCCATTATTTTACCTGACAAGGGATATTACCCTTCACTGATAAAGGCCTATTTAGCTCCTGTGTCAACCATAAACTTGAATGATCTATCTCCTATCTTCACTCCTGAGTGGGTTTCCCCTACTGGGTTGGAAGTGACTGGCAGAACTGGGCACATCAGAGCTCTCTTTGGGCATTCTTATTGGGAATAAGTGTACATGCCTGGGAAAGGATTGGCCCCTCAAACCCTAGCTCAATTGTAGTACATGACTCAACTTTGTGGCAGGAGATTTATTTTCCCATGGTTGCGTAGTGGTCTGCATGGTTGGCTGCTCCACGTATGTCTCAGTGATCTCTGGCATTGGGTACAGAATTGGTTGCGTTTGTATTGGGCTTTGGGCGTGCATGAGACCTGGGGCATATGGGATAAATGGGGGCTGCATTTCGGACTGTGGATGATAGGTGGGCCAAAATGCTGGACAACTGGGGTTGATGTACGAAAATGGGGTTCTGCTCCTACATTCTCACACAAAATGTCCTATCTCTGTACCCCTAGTCCCAACCCAGCATCAGTCTCTCGTCAGGCTGCCCTTGTGTGGTTCTAGTCATTATTGCTCCTTCCAAGCTCAATGTAGATAACTTTTTCTGGGTGAGTTTAGCTTCCACCCATTTGTGCTTGCCTTGCTGTATCTTTCTCCTTCTACTATCTCTACCTACAATAATGCTCTTTGTGCGCATGTATTTTGGCCCATCCGTTACCCAAATATTAACCACTTTATCCAAATCATGTTGCACTTCTGTGGAGAGACCCTTGCACAACATGTGATAAAATATAGCTATATTCTTGTCCCACACTTCACTGTCTCTGCTTGCCACATATCATGCATCTGATTAATGTAGAGAGTCGGGTCTTCATCTGCCTTCATGGTGCAGGCCATGATTTAATTTATGTCTGGTGTGTTTGGGTATGTGTCCCTCAAATCTTTCCACATGTGTGCTCAACAGTTGTTAAATGATGCCCCATCATGATTGTCACTGTACCCCTGGACACACCACCTTCTTCCATATGTTGTCCACCTGCTGCAGAAGCAGTGCGGCAAATACATTCTTCATGATCCCAACAGCTAATGTGATCCATGCTGTCTGCTTTCCTAGGGCATATAACCATGTGTCTGCTCCCGCTGTAAGTGAGGGTAATTGTTTTTATTAAGTTGTTCCGATCCAAACGGGGACCGGGTACTTAGAGTGCCCTCCTAGTCCCTTTTGCAACAACAAGGACTGTGTTCCTCTCTTTTTAGTGTAGGACACCCTCCCTCCCTTCTTATCTCTTTGCTAGGGCCATTCGGTCATGCAGTAGTCAAAGCCTTGGGCCCATGGTGTATTTCCCTCTGTTGTACCCTCTGCTCCTCGCCTGTCTCCCAATCTTCCACTTTGCCCTCCACTTCCCTTTCAGTGCATTCTGAGTCATAATCTATGCTATGACTACACTTGTTGCTTTGCTGTAAAACCTGTTGATCCTCCCATGGATTGCGGGATCCCTCGCCCCAATCTACCATAATTTCCTTGATAGCCATACTATCGATTTCAGAAGTATCTGTCCCACCCGCCACTCATCTGTGCCTGTTACTGCACTGCGCCCCCCCTTGTGCCTGGGTCGCTCGTGCCAGCTCCTCCTCTGCCTTTTTTAACGTTGCTGATACGTCTCTATGCACCTTATTCTCTACTTCCATAACCAATGGGTCCTGGGTTCTATCTTTAGGTTGCTCTGAGGTTCCTGTCCTGGGCTTGGTGAGGGCGCAAAACAGGGGATGGTGTACCCTGTGGGGGGCTGTAAGGGAAAGCACCCATAAGGAGGTAGGCAGTAGCATGTGATTGTCTGATTTGTTCCTTCTGTTTGTCATCAGAATGTTCTCTACATCGTGAAACATTTTCCATAATTCAAATATACTCTGCCAGCTCCTCAACCGTTTTCTTTTATATGTTGATGATAAATGCACATACAATGTATTTTTTATCATACATGCCCTCCTCTGGCCAACAAACCCACTCACAGAGGTACATCAGAATGTTCTCTTTACACTGCGGGAACATTTTACACATATGCTCCAACATATAGTGTCCATACTCCTTCTCAGATCCAACCTATTTTAAACCAACAAATCTGCTGACAACCGATCCAGCTGCATCTCACCTCAAAACCCACAATACCCCAACAAAACTGACCTACTTTCACAGAAAAAAAAATGTCCCCCTCTAAACACCTTTTCTATTATAATCAGCACAAAAAGGTCTTATCAACACAATGGGCTATCACTTCAACCACAGTGCTGTCTTTCATCTAAGAGGAGATGCCCCACATGAATTCTTCACCTTTACTACTATTTACCCATCATCTTTCCCAGCAGCGTGGGAGCTTCACCTCTCTGTTAGTCAAAAACTCATGCAAAGGAGATTCCCGTTCACTCTCTTCACTTACTCATACACAAAAAAACGATCAAACCCCCCACAATCTTAAGTGTTCTCAGCGCTCCTCCGCTGAGGTGTCCCCCTTCAATTGCATATACAGCTGGATGCAGCATCACGCTCTAAGCATCAGGTAGGCCTTCTGGAAACACAGCGCCTGCAAACCTCCTCAGAGTGGCACATAGACTGGTCACTGCAGAAGGGCGCTGCAACCCAGGATGCACGGCAGGGTAGCCCACAGCCTCTCCTTTGCTCACTGATGAAGCCCAACAAGGCTGAAACACGTGTATGGGGTTGCTTTTGGTACTCTTGTTCAAAGGATGTTTTGCCTGGCATTTTGGTGTTGGAATGCCCTTGTGGGTGGGCGAAAGACTGAAATGCAAATGGATATTCCTCCTTTGTGAAAAGTACAGTGAATCACAAATGGCAGGGGCTGGAAACTAGCAAACATTTCAACTGCATGTTGGTACTTCAATGGATCTCTCCTATGGTGTGTCCATCTTGGTCCGCTTGCACCATTAAGTATTTCTATGACTTCAACAAAGTGAAGACAATATACTTAATTAATACTTCATGCTCCAGCCTAGCCTAGGTACCCAAGGTCATGTAAATTGTAATTGGTTAAATAAACCTGAAGCTGGATAAGGAGCATAATCTAAATGGCTTCGAAGCTTGCCCTTGCAACCTGGCAGAAGTGTGACATTGTCAGTAGATACCATCCTTAAAATGTCACAGGATCAAAACAGCCTACATTACTAATTGTGCTAACAAGAGAAATATAAAACATGCACATAAATATAGATATTTTTTTTCTGTCCTTGATGTCCATCAGCCCAAAATGGTTTCCAGCTCTTTCACTCATTAAGGGCCTTGCACGTTTGAAAGTCCTTTTGGTTTTTCTTTTTAATGCACTTAGAATTTTTTTTTTCAGGAATCCTTAACACCAAAGAATGACAACAAAAGAAGTCATTTTTGATAGATGTATATCTAACATGGGTAGAAGCAAAACCAGCATTTTATCAGTAGGAGGAAGAGAAAGAGAGAGAGAGAGAGAGAGAGAGAGAGAGAGAGAGAGAGAGAGAGAGAGAGAGAGAGAGAGAGAGAGAGAGAGAGACATGAAGAAAGAGAAAGGAAGGACAGATTTTTTTAGGAAGAGAAGATATCTGTCTTGCCAACAAATCCGCACACAGTACCAGATATACTATACATGCTCTGGACTTGCTTTGTGTTTTTTTATACACAAGACTTACACCACTGGTACCATCCAAACAGTGAAGTTCTTGTACCTGGACCCCATTGTAAGAAGCAGGATGAACCATTCCGTCCTCTTGCCAGGATCATGACAGACCTCTGAGTGCATGCCTTACTCGCCATCCCATACTCTCAACAATCCTAAACATGGAAGGGATATGAGGAGATCGAATATCCACCATCAATATAGTTGAAAGGTCTGTGAAGCAGACGAATGGAGCCATTTATCCTCCAACACAAGTCCACCATGATTGGTGACTGCAATCTTTAACTTCAGAATGTACCCAGCATTCATCTCCTAAGCATAACTATTGTTGGGTACTAATTTTCCATACCGAAGTAACATTTTTTATCTTTGGAATGTCTTTGATCTTATAAAAAACAATGTTGTAATTCTGATTCTGGAAATATCGATTTAATATGGCACTGTGATAATATAATCCATCTAATTGATTGTGTATTTCTTTCAAACGTGCTAAATCACCTAAACAATTCTTTGCAACACTCTGTCAATAAAATCTTATCTCAGCATGGGACGAAACACATTTTGAATGGTTTCCTCAATTTGTACATACACACCGAACAATTACAATGTGATACGAATAGTCTGATGAAAACCCAGCGTCATTTCAGGATGCAATGGAACAGAGTAAAGGCAGCATTTTTTGCTTCCGTCCCTTCGTGCCTTTGTTGAGAAGCCATGATGTGGCAACACTATTACGGGGATGGCTTGAGCATGAGCTGGCCACTCTGTCTTCCTGAGCATTGGCATTGTACTGTGCAACCTTCCACATGATCATTTTCAGCCCTTCTCTGGACTTATGCAAAGAATTCTTGTTCCTGCTACTTGTCCAAACCACTATGTCACTTCCACTTTTCACAAGAATACAAGCATCCCCCACACATGTTTCAGCATGGCTGAGCCTAAGTAGTAACTTACAGCTTAGTTTCCTGAGTTGCAGTTAGTCTGAGACTCATGTATGCGCCTAAACCTTTGTAATATAGGAGACAAACAAAACAAGCATTGGCAATGCCAAAAGTCGGGGCTTTTGGCTTGGGCATGCGAAAGGCATTTGCCGGGCACTGCTATTGCAGTATTACTGGCCATTGATGGTAGCAGGTGCAAAATGCTTCATGGGCATCTAATAGCAGTGCCAGGCAAATGTGTAATACTTATACAGAATCCGAAACGGGAGGCTTTCCCAATGCTTGTTTTTAACAGGACTTCAGTGACGGACACGCATGGTGCTTGTGCATAGAGTGGCGGAAGCCAGACCTGGTTATGGCATTTGTATTACACCAGTAGCAGGTTTAATTAGGTCATGAACTCTCAAAAGACTGCTTTGAAAAAATACTGGCAGGCACTTGGAGTGCAAAGTTTGATGGTAAGGGTTGACTAAAGTGAGCTCAAAGAGTTCTGACGAGGAGGTGCAGAAACTGGGTGGGAGTGACAATAGGGATTAGCATGGCCATGGGCAGTCAATGGGTGAGCAAATAAACAACGCCTAAAACTTTGTTTCCCTCCTCAAATGCTATGTCTCCTTTTCTGTGAGCTAATTCCATAGTTGTGGTTTATAGATGGTGCAAAAGCACCACCTAATAGCCCAAGCTCAAACGTGATGTATGAATTTTGGCATAATATAGAGCGGATCTGGGTTGATTCAGGGACTTAAAATACAAAAAGTAACTTAAGAATCTTCATGAAGGTAGACACAGTTTCAGGGAAAGGGTGATCTCAGGTACGGCTGGTTGAAGATTAAGTGGGCTCCTGTGCATCTGCATATGTTATTCAAGTAGAACCACACATTCATCTCTGCAGTAAGATATCTCAGTAGATTAATGAACTGACTGCAGAGATGTATGTGTAACCTCTGAGGTTTGAATCTGGCTATGGATTCAGCCTTCCATCCTCATGAATTTGATCAAACTAGTAAAGTTGAAGTGGGAATTTGTAAGATTGCATGGCCAGCAGCGTCAGTCACATGACAGGCATGCATGGGTCTGCTTTTCATCATTTGCATGTTGACACATCGTGTATTATTGAGGTGTGCCATATTACAATATAGGAAATTCATAGCAGAAATTGACCTCTGAAAAGCCAATAAGGCTGAGTAAGTGTCAATCATGCATTAGGGGTGCATGAAGCTTCTATGAGGGCTATTGAGGTAATGTATTTGATAATGGGGAGATCCGTGCGTGTAGGTCAGTGACTTCAGAAAGGCCAGTAGTGCTGAGGAAGAGCCAGTCACACCAAGCATTGATGATGCAATGTAGACTCTGATGTTCCTTAAAAGAGTGGCTTTCGTCAGATAGGATTGCAATGGTATGAGCACTGTACCTGGAGAAAACACAAATATTCAGGTGGCAAAAATTCAATTTGCAAGCTACCTGCCAGATATAAAGATTACCCTCACCATCTCAATTCTATACACACAGTACACCATTTCCTCCTTGCCAAGAGTTAAATATCTAGTGGCGAGTGCAAATTGTGCACCCTGACATATTTTTTATAAGCGATTTAAGGGTGCAAGTAACGCCATAATTGTCTGCAAGGGGGCTGGCCAGAGCGTCCGTTGTGCCACACCACAGCCCCTTTCACCTTTCTCATAGCACTACACATATAAAAATGCATCCTCATCAAATGTCTTATTTGAATTATTTTTGTGAAATGTACACTGCGATTTAAACAAAAAAATAGAGTTCTCAGCTGCAAACAATGAGTTCATTTTGGTTTCTATTCTAATGAAAGGGCCTCGTGCATGCTATTTGTAATTTAGACACTGCACATCTTTCAGCATCCCAGGCAGGAAAGGTGCTTCTGACCTTCTGACCTGTTCCATTATCTTTATTCGTTGTTTGTGTTGAACATGTGCAGGCCGAAAAAAGTCTGACCTCGTCAACCTAGTGTTTACAGCAACATTTCATCAGCATGAATTGCCATAAACTTAACCCAAATGGGTCACCCAAATTCCTTAGAAGTTCCACAAAACCCGAATTATGCGAATACAGTGAAAATACAGGTGATTCGTGGTTCACCCAAATGTATTCACCCAGGCTTATTTGTGACCCAGAGGTTCTGGCTGTACTCATACATTTGGGGTTGGACCAAGCATGATTTGCAAGTGTTTTTACCTATCCAATGTCAAACTAGGCTTAGAAAATGATAGTTTAGAAGGCTCATCAGAATATGTGCTAGTGGTTATAATTAATGCAAATCTTCTGGATTACTAACTCACCAATTATTTTAGACAAATATATATACCACATTGATTGAATAAATCCAACTTGCCAAATGCATCTAAAAACAACACAAATATTTAATAATAAGTGATACATAACATGACAATTGTTTACATTTTTAAATGTAGCAGCACATGCTTGCCTTTTAATTGAGATGCAGTTACAATTCGACATATTTTAAAACTATTTGGAAAGCGTACATGAAAGACCAGACTGGCTGATGTCGCATCTGCTTTGCTAAATCGGTAAAAAGCAAGCAATAAATCAGAGACAGCAAGGCAATGAACGCATTTCACCTGTGATGTTAAGCGCCTTGTATATCACTTTGCAATTGTTGGTATTTATTAGTCTGTCAACAGTTTATCAGCTCTTTCCACTTAGCTCATACGCTCTTGAACAGAATTAAGAACGTTCGTTTTCTGTATAACCAGCGCAGCCAGCTGTGTACCAATTTTCTTGTGGCTGTTCTAAGCATTGAAAGCACAGAAGTAAAAAACGAGTGGAGAAGAGATTCAGTGAAGCCTAATAAATCACTGACAGATTACAGCTAAAGTACCTTCCACACCTATTAAAGCAGGACAAATGCAGAATTGCATCCGAACAGCTTCTAGTTTTAAGCCAACAGTGGGACTTCCTAGTTATTTATCAAAGTCATTGCTGGTAAGCAGCAGGCCTCGCTGCACGATTGTACTTCACAGCAGACAAAGCTGACTGAAGCTTCATCCATGAAAGAAGTGTTTATGCCTTCAGCTGTGGTGCTGTCAGCCCTCTGGAATTTACTGTAAATCACACAGCTTTTATTGCAAGATTTAGTAGCTTATCCTCTGTGGGCTCTATTCACTGCAAGCTTGTTACTATTTGGATGTTAGCCTTAGTCCATAAAGGGACTTGCTACACATCATCAAACAGCAGCAAAAAACCAAAGGTTTCATTTTTCAATTTTCTAAACACTAAACTCCTCAACAGTCATTGAATTTCATTGCAGAAAGTGGAAGTCTGTTTTATTATGGCACTCAATTTTCCCAATGGAGTTATACACTTATGGCATCACTTGTATTTCCAGTGACAGGACACGGCCATCTGTTCTGAATGTAATCTCATAACATACGCATTTGTTTTTATTTTAGAAGAATTTTGAGGCCTCAAATTCGGTTTGTGACAAAAGTGGAAAGCACAGGTAAGTGGCACAATAACTTTAAGGATATTTACAGATGACTAATAACTAAACATGCTTTAGTTGCCTTGTTTCTGCGAGCCATGTGCACACTTTATGACAATGGTGGTATGCATACTAGGCCACTAGACCACTAAACTTGATTTAATCTTGACTAATGTCACCATTTTAGTTGTCTTGCTTTGCAATCTCGTATCACACTTCAGTGTAAAACGCCTTTAAGAACAGCGTATAAAATCACCAACTGAACAGTTAGAGCCCAGTCGTTACATTGGTGTTGCGTGTTGCAATATGGCCGTGCCGTTCTAATTTTGAAGTAAGAACTTGAATATTCGATTACATTTTTATTTTATTAGAATAGCAACAAAAAACACATTGAAAATGAATACTGTGTGAAGGCCACCATGCCATATTTAATCAATTCAAGTTCAAACCTTTACAATGACTTCACATGAGCTAATGTAAAGGAGAAAAAACTATTGATTCTACATCTTCATTCATCCATCATGAGCAGCCACGAAACACGATAGTGTATTCAGGTGAGTACCTTAATGATAATGTTCACTTGTAAACTCTAACCTTAATTCTGTACATAATTTGTATTAAGGGAAATATCAATGTGGGTGTATTGGGATGCATGCCCAGCTCCCCTACCCACCCCCCCAAGAGGTTTAGATTGAGAGCCATATGCGAGGAGAGTTTGTAGATGATACAACGAGGTAGCAGGGGGGCCAGGGAAGGTATACGCCAGGGTCCATTGCATATTGAAGCTTGTCGTAAGTGTAGAGGCTTTAGCAATTAGGTTTGTCTAGCAGCGAAACATACACTGAACCGCTGCCATTTTGGAAGCTGGGCCTCACTGGCCAGGACCTCGTGCCAGAGAATAATAGTTATAAGCCCCAGCAGTAGTGCACGCTTCCATTCTCGTTTTCATCTTAGGCAATAGACTAGAAGGTCATTCTATCCATTAAGGCATAGCCCTTCATTGTTTCACACTGCAGGCCACGTATCAAGAAAGGAATGTGAACCGCAGAGCACACGTAGGGTTGCGCCGGTCACATGGGAATCAGGGCAGAGGTCTGGAGGGCTGAATTTCAGGGGTTATGTTGTGTTAAGTTCTCACCTTAACGTCCCTGCAACTAACGTTTGTTCCTTGAATTGCAAGTTTTTTTAAACAATATATTACTCATCTTAACGTCCCTGCAAGTAAAGTTTTTTCCTTGAACTTCAAGGGTTTTGTTATTCCATAGATAGTTGACAGTAATAATCCCAATAATTTGGCTAGTGAAGAAGATGTATCATGTGTACAAAGTAAAATAAAAAGAAATCAGGCAACCACATTCCCCCAAATAAACCTGTTCTTAAAATACTTAGTTAACTTGTATTTACGCTTATATGTATTATTGAAGAATAGAAAGTTATTAACTCAGTGTATCTTAAAATAAAACTTTACAAGACTACTGCCCACGCATACATGTACATATGTATTTTTTTTAACGTTTGTATTGTGGCATCAGTAAAAATACAATATTACGGCTGTTACAACAAGCAAAGGAAAATACACCGACACAGGCTTATAAAGATTCCCAGAATCTTTATTACAAAACTGAACAGTATTCAACAAAGAACACAAATAGCTATTAGGCCGTCAATACATCACAGAGACCACCAGCAGGGTTCAATGTGAGCAGTGAACAGAATTTGCTAGCTGAACATCGACGTATTTATACAATTTGTAAAAATGATGTCCAGCCTCTTACAAGTTAATAATACATTGGGCCAGGGTCGCGCCAGGTTCACTTTCCTAATTTACATATCTCGTGCATGCGGTTTACTTTCAAAAACATTTACTAACACACTCCTTTATTCTTTAGTTTAACGTTAGACTCCTCACATATGGTTTTAATACAGATCAAACAAATGTTTTGCATATCGTATTCGGATAGCATTACTGTTCTTGTATACTTGTAGTTTAACATTGCTGATTCAAGTAATCCCCTGCTCCCGAGGTCAACAAAGGACAAGGTCTACATGACCCTAACATGTAGCCTGAAGGCAGGTTGGACATTAACTCTCCTACAGAGGTTGAAGAGGTTAAGGCAAGAACAAGAGCACACGAGACGGCCATTTTAGATTACAGGGTGACTTTGTACAAAACCCCAAAATGGCGGTTCTAACCTAAAATGGAGGCTTGATTCACTTGAGGTCATGACCTTGTAATACGGATTTCCTCGCAAAGCGACTGGGCATAGGCCAACATATACGATGAGGACGAAACAATATTATATCAGTTCTAACAGTATAGCCACGACTACCGGAATGAGTGAGCAGCTAAATGTACTAATGGCATATGTATTTTTTTTACCACACGCTGTACTGAAAGCATTAATTAAAGGTCTTTGATCCATTTATACAGTGTGTGTTTTTATTGTCTGTCTTTATAACTGAAAAGTTGGTCCTAAAAAGGACAGTTTTGGGGATAGAGAAAAACGAGGTAGGAACTGGGAAGGGAAAAACATTAGGATTCACACATATAACAAAGGGTAAAAAAATGAACATGTATTGTTTTGGCATTTTAAATTTTGTAAATTTCATTTTTTGGTGTTTTTTCCTTTTTGTTAAGTATGGAGTAAAAAAATGGTCACTTAACAAAATAGATGTATTCTTAGCATTGACAATTGGCCGGGCGTACTGAAATGGCCTTTCCCAAACCATCTCAGTGGCATCTCCCATCTCGATCTAGCTGTGACACCTTTTGCACACTACCAAACAGTCCTGTAGATCGATTGCAGGAAGGAAGGGATGAGGTTGGATCTTGGTTTGTGGAAAATAGGTATTGATAGAATTGAAAGACCATTGCAAAGATGACAGATACTGGTGTGCTGATTGTGCACCATGCGCTTTGACTTTCTGTTTCACATCGACCTTGTAGATCAGGAAAAATTGTTAACTAAGCTTGCAGACCAGGGAGGGTGCTCTAGTGGAGCTATTGAGTGGATTAGGTCCTTTTTTCTTGACATGCAGTCAAGAATAGTCTGGGGCGAGGCATGCTCTGAGTTCAAACTAATTAAGTGTGGTGTTCCACAGGGGGCATGTCTCTCCCGGTTATATTCAACATATTCGGTTGCACCCTATGCCGTGTTTTCGATGCATTGCGGGTGTCAGTCTCAAATTTTGCAGATGACACCCAGCTCATTATAGAGCTGAGTGTGGTCGACGAGAAAGATCTTGAGAACATAGAAAAAGTGTATGAGGCCATCCAGGCCTGGATGATAACGAATGGTCTCTGTCTTAATGCCAATAAAACAGAGTTCCTGATCTTTGGCTCAACACAGGCATGCGCTAAACTCGTAAACATGTACGAGGGCTTTACCATAGAAGGTCATTACATCAAAGTTTTTCCCAAGGTGAAGACACTGGCAGTGACCTTTCAATCATCACTGGGTGCTGAATCCCATGTAAATAATGTAGCTCAGAAAGCCCAATACCATCTAAGGCTGCTTAGACTAGTGAAGCCATATGTATCGGCAGCAAATTGTACAACACTAGTGAGAGCCGTTGTTATGCGAAGGTTGGACTACTGTAGTCACCTACTTGCTGGAGCTAGTAAGGGATGCATCAAAAAACTCCAGATACTCCAGAATTATGCAGTTAGGATTATTAAGGGCATCCCAAGACGGGACACTGTACCCACACAGGAGAGAGCTCTATTGGCTCCCAATGGATGCTAAAATATGTTTCAAACTGAACTCTATTGTACACAAGTACATGTATGGAAAAACACCTCAATACTTGCAAGGACTGATTGGTTCTGGAACGTATTACCAAAGTCAGTCACTCAAAGGGCTCCATGCACCTAACTCAGCCGAGATGGAAAAGGGTCTGAGGTAATGGATGTTCCTTCGCTTCACAGGCTGGGGTGATGTGGTATAAACTCCTTTTGGAGATGCGTTGAGAAGTAAACAACTCCTTCTTTAGGAAGAGTCTTAAAACACTACTGGTCATCTAGATTGCAATGTTATAGTATTGTTTGTTTTTCCTTGTTTCTGTGTTTGCGCTCTGTGGTGCAATATAAGCAAAGAAACATAAACATAACCATGAGCCTTTGTATAGGATTTGTGCACTTCATTCCAAGGTACTCGGATAAAATGCTGAATCAACATTGAGGTTCACAAAAGTTGCAACGGCTTATATGAAGGTCCCCTCTGCAAAACCATCCCACAAAAAACACACACTCTCCTTGCTGTGTTGGTCCTTGACCGGAAAACATTGCCAACTGTCAGCAATTGTTTTCTGTGCACATTAGATTTTGCGTTGCGGCAATGCAGAAGCTACCCACACCACCTCATCATTGCTGCTGGTCATACTGAAATGTAAGTCAAAAAGGACTGTGCCATTTAAAATCGAAAAACTTTCAAAACAATAACAAGCTAAAATAAAAAAATGACAAACTACAAAGGACAAGACAACGGACAAAGGTATAGGAACAAGAAAGGTAAAAGTGGAATGGATACATTAAGATACTGCTCTTTAAAAGTTCCTGAAGGCTAACAATCAAGCTTACCCACCAGAGACAAAAAGCAATGACAGAAAACAAGAAAGAGGTGTTTGGGTGTGGGGTATAACCGCGGTTACACGGTAAATAAAACTGGGTTGCGTTTCCCATATGCCCAAGCGTAATTACATGTTTGCACCTAAATGATTGACCAATCACAACACTCACTGAGATGATGCTCCTGCACATGGCTGTAAACATGTCAACAAAAGGCCCAATCACACTGAGAGTTTCATTGATGCGGCTACGTGTCTTCACGCCTCACGCGCAAGCCATTCAGATCACATGATGCGCTTATGCTCGCACATGACCTGTATCCACGTCGACAATCACATGCTGCTATGACTTAACGCAGCTACGTCCACGTCGTATAACAATTTCTGCATGTGAAAAATAGACCAATAGCACTCGACAACCCGTAACCATAACTGTTTCCTCAGATGGACCAATCACACGCTGTGGTTTGTTGACGGGGCTACGCCTACGCTGTACGATGGAATCTATGTGTGTAAAAGAGACCAATCAAGGGGTGCAGAAGTACGTATCCGTAAATAATCACCACACCACAAAAAATTACTTAGCATTAATTATTGCTATCAGTGCTTTTTGGCGAACAGATATCCGAGTAACTGCAAGAACATTTCGGGACTTAACCCTCAATTCTCCACCCTTTTTACCCACTTTTGACCTAATCCTCTTTTCCCTTGTCTTGTGATTTGTTCAATTTGTTTTTTTTTTTTGTTAACTTTTTTTCTTTATTTTTTTAACTTTTTTATTTTTTGTGGCATTGGCCCTCATTACGGGTCCGGTGGAAACCGTGCTGGTAAAACCGTCTGGTAGCTGCTGGACCCGTAATGATTTACCGTCACCTGATTTACCAGAATCACTGGGGTACTACGACCCTGACATTCCGTGAAGTCAAGCACCTGTAAATGTTAATCCCCATTCCCGTTTGAGTCCCATAGGACTCAGTGAGAATGGGGATCATGGTGCTGGTGCTTCAGTGAAAGGTCTGACCCTGCCGGAATGTACGGCACCCACCCACAGACTCGTAGTTTGCCCGTTCTGGAAAACAACAGTGCCGTTAAGCTTACCTGAACCATTGTTTCCGAACCGGAAAACTTGTAATGAGGGCCATTGTCTTTTTAGTCTTGTAATTTTTTGTTGTTTTATATTTTCCTCCCCTGTTAGACTTTTCAACATGTCTGACAGTCATAGCAGCAGTGATGACAATGCTGTGTGTTGGTCCTTAATCCATCCCCACCCTGGAAGAAAGCAACTGGCATGAAGCACACCACAGTCAGATGGTGATCTTTCAAGGTGAATGAGCACTGTTTTAAAAAAGAGGCGTAGGACGTCCAATGCATGTTTTGAAAGACAACACTGAGATATAGACCTTCAAATGTTCCCTCTCAAAGCCTGAGAACATCAGTCCTAATAAATCATCTGGTGCAGGTCCACTGGGATGATGCTGATGACGCCTATCGGAAATCACATGAGCACCACAAAATTAAAATGCATGGGTCTCATGCATTACGTGTCCAGAATTCAGCACCACCTCAAGTACATGCATCCACCACTGGGACACCACCAACAGACGATCAACCCTCAACTTCTGTGGCTGTTTCAATTCCATCTACTGCTATATTACCAGCACCCAATGTATCAATTATAAAAGTAATGTACTGCCTCTTCAACAATTGGGGCATCAGGAGGTACCACAACAAAGGATTGGGACAAGTTTATATCTGATCATCAGGTTAATCGTCATCAGTAGTTTTCTTTTTTCAGTGGCAATTTCTCATTCCTATTTCCTTTTGTTTTATTCCCTTTCTTATATGTTTCATCCATATGTGTTTTCCTTCCCTGTTCTAGCCCCTCTTTGCATCCCCCAAAATGGCCCTTTTAATATCTTTTGTAATCTATGTTATGCTGTTTGAGTGACTAACATGAATTCCCCAGAATGTTCACTTGTTACCGCGGTTGTAATGTGCGTGAATGGCACTCTATAGCCACGGATGTGATCTCTGCAGTCGTTGCTGGCCTTGAATGCGTCTTCAAATACCTGCACCTGGTTGGCTGGTGAGGTAGCCATGGCTGTACATTTGTATATTTATATTATATATTATATTCATATAATGGCTTACCTAATATCTGTGTATTTGTCTTCTTCTCTGTTCAATGACAACAACATTTCTGAAACAGAATGAAATATATTTTATGAAATAAAAACACGAATGAAAAACCTCTACTCACCTCTAAAAAAAATAGAAAAAATAAAATAAATATATATATATTAATTACACGGCCTGCAGTGTAGTTATGGTTAAGTTGCTAAACCCATAGAAAGAGCACTTTTTGGGTGGCTTCTAACTTTGCTCCCCCTGGATGAATCCTCACCAATCCTTGCAAAAATAGTATGTGGCCCGCTCTGAATTTCTTTGACAAGTTTGGTGAGGTTTTGTCAAGGGGGGGCTAAATTATATGGGGTCCCAAAATAATTTCTTTTTTCTATAGACTGAATGGAAAAAACTTTTTTCATGCCTACAGCCCAAATTGCTGGACAGATTTTCACCAAATGTGCAGCTTTTGCAAATTTGGTGAAAATGCCTCCAGTAGTTTTTTTAAAAACAGGCAAAACGTAGGTCAAAAAATGAGTTATATCTGGCCCCACTCTGTGGACCCATTTCCCTGGTCGGTCTGTGGACAGGCATACGATTAGTCTAGAGGGTGACGTGATGTCCGCGGACATTGGACGCAGCCCCTGATTGGATGGTTAAAACAGTGAAGTGCGTCAGATTTTTGGAAATGCCCGCCAAGTTGTATTCAAGGAAATCCAACGGTGTCTGCAGACATCGTGGTAAAAACATATAAAAATATCACCATTGCACTTGTCAAACAATCTCTGGGGAGGTGAAGGGTGATGAGGATGGGATGAGATATGGCCATAAGAAGCCAAAAATCAGATGTGTTTTCACCCTTAACGTCTGCAAACAATCTGGATGTTCAGGGGCAGTTCTGTGAATTTCACAGACACTTCTGATGTTCGGGGACATCTGTGCCTATTTCTGCATTACAGGGTCAGTGAAAAGCAGTTCTTGGATGGCTTATAACTTTGGAGCCACTCAATGAAACTGCAATAAATTTTGGAATGTTATTCTAGACTTGATTCTGAATGGCTTTGGAAAGTGTGGAGCTGTTTTGTCAAGAGGGAACACATTTGGACGGGGTCTCACAATATTGTAAAGGTTTATAGATGTGGTGCCATTTCACAAATCTACACAAAAGTTTGCAAAAAGATGTTAGATCTAGATATAAATGTTTTTTTTAAAGTTTGGTGGGGTTTTGTCAGGATGGGGCTAAATTACAGGGGGAGTCTCAACATTTTTAGATTGCTTATAACTTTGTTGCCGTTGACACTCTTGGCCAAACGTTTTCCGAAAAATTATAGACCTAACCTTCAATGTTTGTGTAAAGTCTGAAAGGATTATGTCAAGTGAGGGCTAAGTTATATGGCTATTGTATGTACATACATTTTGACACTTTTGAACAAATAAAACATGGGCCGAATTCAAGCAAACTCATGGAAGGAGCATTGGCAAGGCCCTTAAAGCATGGTTTTGCAAATCTGCCCATGTTTTATTTCTTCACATGTGTAATAATGTAGGTACAAAAAATAGTGATAATGGTATAAGGTAATGACCGGGACAATCTGGCTATCGGCCATGACCTTGAGGGATGAAAAATGAGGTTAAAATGGCCATGTATACCTTGCACCGGCTATGTGGTAAAGATATTCGAAAATGGGATATGTTTGAAAGGAAAAAAAAAATTGCTTGCGGTAATATGTGCACAGGGTTCTGTTTTCAACTTCTGCAGGCTGCCATGGAAAGAGAGGGGCTCTGTAAGGAGCCTTGCTTTTCCTTTCTATGGTGGCCATCTTGGAAAAGCATTTTCTTTCCTAGAGCGGGATGCCTGTGGCATCACACTGTAGGAAGGAAAATCTATTTTTTTGCACCCCTGGTTCCCGCTTTGGGAACCAGAGGTGCTAATGGCATTTACCCCCTATTGTAGGGGCTGAAATGGAGAATAATGGTCTACAGCCCTCATTTTATATTAATTAATTAATTAATTTATTTATTTATAACACACCGAAGCCCACAGGCATCAGGTCCCACATAGACATACTTCGCTTGGGCCGATAACTTGGGCTGCCGGCCTGCTATCCCCTGTTCCAGTCCCTGAACAAACGCCACATTATTCCCATTAGCATAACACAAAATGCTAAGGAAATGTTGGAAAAACATATTGAGTCTATGTACTTTACTGAGAAATGTAAAGTAGATGGAATCTATAAGATTTTTTTTCTATTTCTATTTTATAACTGTCAAAGATGGTTCCTAAAGCAACCTTTCTTTTGTTGTTTAAAAAAACATTTTTGCAGGAGAGGTTAGAATGTAAGGTGAGGAGGGAAATGAGGGAAGAGGCACCAAGCATTAATATGGAGGGGTGGGTTGACATGGGAAGATGTTGTGCGTGTGTTACTTCTAAATTGCTTCCCCTGCAGAGTGGTGTGTTACAGTGTACACAGAGGACTGTTGTCTTCCAAAGATATCGATCAACAACCTATTTTATTGCTTGGAAGGTAACTGGTGGGATTTTGTGTCCCACAGAAGTAGGCTGTGTGGTTACAGTATTGGTTGACGAAGACAATGTGGAGGAAGACAGCCTACTACTTGCTAAGAAAAGAATAATCTTTCTGAGAGAATTGCGGAAGTTGGATAATGTGTGGCGGCACGTGGAGGTGGTTCCGTAGGAGTAATATCCAGGTAGTCTGTGACTAAGTACAAAGTTGCAGTGAATTTCACTTTTGTAACTTTAGCCTTTGGTACATTCCCAACAGTAGTAAAGAAATGCCAGGCCCATGATTCTCTCTGAATGCAAGAGGTAGGCACTTCCTCTACCTCATATTCGTGGTCCTCTTCATTTTCTTTGGAAATACTGTGCTTTTTTTGGTGTGTGGGTCCTCCAGCTGGTGGTGGTGGTGGATCTTGGGGAGATGGGATGGCAATATCTGATGCCATTTTTAAGATGAATAGTAGTTTTGCTACTATTCTTCCAAGTACATGCTTTGTAATAGATTGTGAATGGATAATGAGTAAGAATAGGTGTAGGAGCTGTGCAAGGGTACATTTTGAGTTTGAAAGTTCCAAGATCAATAGAAAATGCAGTTCTGAACTGTCCTCGATGCAAGGAGCGAAGTGCAAATGAGTTCATGGACACGTAATCATGCCGCGCACGAGCCACGGTCACGTGGCACTGTCCGGAAGGTCCGCAATGACGTCAGATGTTTGCAGAGATCGACGAAAGCATTGGAAAAAGGATAGAAGTGTTTAAAATTATGCTAGAAGGTGGGAAATGACAGAGGTTTAAGGTGCAATTTTGTAAATTGGACAGAAATGTTGCTATATTGCGGTACGTATGATATTATTAAGTTGAAGGAAAATAGCATGCACTGGTAAAAACCCATGAAATTCTCTGAAAAAACTTTGTTAAAGAGACACTATGGTTAAGTTACACCAATAAAAACCTATAAAATTCAACACTTTGTTAAAAGGACGTTATGGTTAAGTTTCACTAAATAAAACCTACAAAATTCAATGAAAAAATGTTGTTAAACCGATGTCATGGTTGCAAGCAAAACCGAAAACCTCAGCAAATTGCCAATTATGGTAAGCTAAGCAACCATAACTCATGCCACCACCGTGCACTGCTAATACTAACTCCTAGGAAATCAAAGATGACATCACAAATATCATTGATGACATCACATCAGAAATAATAATCTTGGCAGCAGGAAACAGTTCCATTAGTGTTACGGTCACCTGATATCCACGAGGATGCCACACAATGCTGGATGGAGGGTGTGCACTGTCCTGGACCCCTTTCTGCTTGGTTGTATGTTGGCTGATGGATAGGTCCTATGACAGGAGAATGGGGGGTTTAGATACTGAGCTTGTGATGGGGGTTCCCACCTCCCACTGACCAAGTCCCTTCCCTTAGGGTTATGCCTCACCTTATTGACTTGTGCGTGAAGCTCTCCATCCTGCGTCTCAGTGCAGGGGCGTGTGTTAGTTGAGGGCGTTCTGAGGGCCTAGTTACTTCACTGGTCCTGTGCCCTTGTGTCGGGTTCAGTCCGGCTGTGACACCAACTTGTTTATTGTGCTCAGGTGAGTGTTTTTAGTTTTTGTTCCTTCTCCTGTCTTCTTTTTGTTCCCTTTGCTTTTCGGTGTTCTTTTTCCCATCTTTGCTCTTAATGTCTCTTTCTGTCTTCACAGAGATTGTTGCTGTTGCAGTGCCACACCGCTGGATGGTTAAGGCTAAGATAAGTAGTTTAGCACGAAGCGCGGCGCTGCACAACGTGAGCCAGTTTGCTAACCTGTATTCCTTTCTCTCCTTCATGCAGAAGACAGTGCACTGATGGTCCAGAATGCAGTTCGTTCGGTGACTGGGTATGCAGGTAAGTGTTTAATGGTGTTTTGCGTATTTTTTCAGTCAATGTTGCAGATCAGCGCAGCAAGATGTTAGAACCCGCTGTTAATGTTGTCTTTTACTTTGCAGGTTGCAGAGCACTCCGGAGATGGTGAAGCTACCGAGCGCAGACGGATGAAGAAGCTGTTACTCACAGGTAATAGCTCCTCGCTAACGCTGTTCTTGTTCTTGCAGGCCGTGGAGTGCTCCGGAGATGGGTGAGCCACTGAGCGCGGACTGATGCGCGGATGAATGTTGGAGCTGCTACTCACAGGTAAGTGTTTCTTGATCATGCTGTTCTTGCAGGTTGCTGGTGGAATCCAGGGGTGATGCTGCAGATTGAAGCCACAAAATAAGCAGATGAGCTGGAGCTGGACACGATGAGCATTACACTGCAGGAGTGCACAATAACACGAAGCGTGAATCCCCGTTCGGGCATGGCTTATATCTGAATTATTCAAAGGCAGCTGGCCCTGATGGGATTCCTCCCTGTGTTGTGAAGCGACAACCATCACTTTGGGCTAACATATTGAAACACCAATTTGACAAAGTGCTATCGTCCTTAGTTATTCCATCTTCATGGCTGGGTTCTATTATTGTTCCCATTCACAAAAAGGGGGAAAGGAGCAATCCTGTGAATTACAGGCCTATTGCACTGATAGATGCGTCTGCCAAAGCTGCCATCTTACTCTTACGGGAACTCCAATCATTTTTGAAAATCAACAACATCCTATCCCGCTTTCAGATCGGTTTCAGAGCACAGATGGGAACTTCCCTTAATGCTACATTGATGGCGCATATACTTGCTAAATCGAAGATTCCAGATACAGGGCCAACATACATGGCTTCAGTGGACTTAACTGCGGCCTTTGATAACGTATATAGCCAGCCACACCTGAAGATTCGACCACACCCAAAACACTAGCCTGCATGCTTCAGTTCATGGAACTGAGCTGCAGGAAGGGCCTCCATGTTGGATTAAGGCCCAAAGTGGGCTTTCCTTATTCTTGATAATGAGCCTGGTGCCAAAGGTGCCAGGACTGTCTCCAGGTCTGCTGTTGCTGGTTTCTTAAGCCCCTTGGAGTCACTGTGGGGGGCTGTAACCTCACTGCTATCAGGGGGCTGTTGCAACTGATGGGGTCAGGGATAGGGGTCATGACAATTAGGCATTTAAATACATTGTTCAGGGCAACCTGGTATGACACTTAATTCACAACCCCTAAACTATCCCCTCCACAATGCATCATCACAATGTCTGGACATTTAAAGAGAGCCATGCTTTCACAGAATGAAAACAAGCTTGCCCAGTTCAAGCCACAAACTGCATGCCACAAAACTTCCTCTTCAGCCAATCCAATATTTTACCTTCCATGACTGAATTGAAGAGTCCCCCAGAATTCACACAATCTGCTTTCTAAAACATATAGCCAGAGACATTGTGAGTGCTATCACAACTCCTGCAAACAAAACTCCTGCTACCCTCTCTTCCTGTACACCACACTCACCAAACCTGATTGGCTAATCCCCACAGTCCCCTTTCCATGACAGGCATCCACAAAACACCTGGATGTGAGACGTGCCATCCGCTGACTACTGTGGTGTCCATGAACCCCCTAACACAGGGGTAGCCCTTCTACCCTTTCCACTTCCATGTTCTCAACACTCCCTCACTGGCTACTTTGAAAGAGTCACACATCAATCCACCACTCACATCCACAACCTCTACACCTAACCTTTCCTTCTCACTTCAACATTTCAGATGTACACTTGAACCTGCAGAGTAAATATCTCCTGTTAATGAAAGGCATCTGCATCAAAACCTGGCCAAGATTTCTATTTCCAGATTCAACAAGATCTGTATCTAACAAAACATAGTACAGGTATGCTTATATTTAAAATGAATGTTTTCTTGAACTGTTTCACAAATATATATATATATATATATATATATATATATACATATATATATATATATATATATATTCAGTGAAAAAAACGTTGTTAAAGGGACGTTATGGTTAAGTTGCACTAATAAAAACCCATCAAATTCAGTGAAAAGACTTTGTTAAAGGGACGTAATGGTTAAGTTGCACACAAAAAACCAAATTCAATGGAAAAAGTTTCTTAAAGGGATATTATGGTTACATTGAAATTTTTTTTTAAAAAACAGAAATGTGCCAGTTATGGTGAGGTAAGCAACCATAACTCACGCCACCACTGTGCACTGCTAAGACTAACAGCCACAACATCAAAGATCACATGACAATTTTCATTGAAGACGTCAATCATCACCTCAGAAATCTGGGCCACTTGGTTTTGGTTACTAACTGTAGAAATGATTAAATGAAAAAGTTGCGATATATGCAGAAGACGTTAACCTTCTTGTATATTGTAGAAGTGCTTGGGTTACGGTTTGGTGTCAGCCGGCTCATGGTGCACAGATATAAGCCAATAACCAGGCCATACACACACAATTCATACAAGTACTTCTTAATGAACTGTAATGTTATTGACATTTTGTATTCATATTGTTTCTGTCTTCTGTACTGTAGTATGCCGGTATATGCCTCTAATGTGTATGCAATGTGGGTCTTTATATGTATTGCTTGTACTAAGACACATATGTACTAGGTCTTGCCATGTTACCTGTGTATTCCATGGTTAACATTACTGAAAAGTCTGCAAGGATATCTTTCATGATTTCACAAAGCAAAATCAGCAGAATAAAAATATTCAACTTCTACACTGTATGCTGCAGCCATTTGTTATTTGTATGTATGAGTAGCTTTCTCTATTCAGAAGATTACTGTAATATAATGTTTTCTTTGCATAAGTACATTTGTTCATATGTGAAGTAGTTTTACATAGATCTCACAATCACCTGTAACACCTTGTTTCCAGCATTATAAACTGAACCCTTTGTAAGGATGTGATAATTGTCGTGTCAACTTTGATGTTGTGGGTGTTAGTTTTAGCAGTGCACAGTGGTGGTGCGAATTATGGTTGCTTACCTTACAATAACTGGCAACGTTTTCCATTTAATTTTTTAGGTTTTTATTAGTGCAGCTTAACCACAATGTCCATTTAAGAATGTTTTTCACTGTATTTGATAGGTTTTTATTAGTGCAACTTAACCATAACATCTCTTTAACAAAGTGTTTTCACTGAATATATGTATGTGTATATGTTTACAAATTCTATTCTATTTCATTTTCTACAAGTATATACAACAGCTATAGTAAGCATCTTAACAATTGTATACAAGAATATTATGACAAAAGAAAGATTAAAAGAAAAACACTTTCAAAGAGAAGGAGTACTAGAGTGTACTATAGACAAAACTAATTATGCATGGTTACCTCAAGTACACTAAGAATTTAGGTAACTACAAACTTAGTTTTTCATCAGCAAATTCTAAATAGAATTGCTCACAAGGACAATCATTTGTGAACCTGTACAGGCATTTCAGTACATTGTTTTTCACAAAATAATATAAATAAAAATAGAAATAAAATAACCACAAACAATGAAGCTGTGTTTCAATTCTGTACAGATATTATTTAATGTTAAATGATGTCAGATTTGCAGAGTCATTTATGCAACCTTAACCAAGAAACCAAAACTTGGAACCTAACTATGTCTTCGGTTTTACAAATTAATGTATGAAGGCATTTATTTATTTATGTATTTATGTATTTATGTATTTATTTATTTATTCATTTATTTATTTATTTATGTGCTTATTTATTGTTACATTTGTAAAGCGCCCACATACCCAGAGGCATCAGGGTGCTTGAACCATTGGGCCCAAGGTAAGGCATAAGCATAGGTGCAGTTGTGGAGCTAGAGATAAGATTGGAGAAAACATAGATGCATAGGTTACAATGGGTTACAATAGTAAACTTGCAGTCTTGAGTGCGTTTGTGAGGTAGAGGGTGGAGGTCAAGTAGGTTTAAGTAAACTTCCAAGTTTTGAGGGATTTATGGAAGGCCCAGTATGATTCTTCTGCTCTTACGGCAGTTTGAAGAGAGTTACAATGATTTGTGGCCAGAACTGGGAAGCTGAACCCTCCTTCTTTGGCTCATTTGAACTTGGGTTTGACCAGCCTGTGGGAGTATGGGGCTCTGGTGGGCCTGCTGGATTGAATTTGGGAGGTTTTATGAACCAAATAAGGTGGGGCTGAGTTGTAGATGTACTTATGTGTGATTGAGAGGGTCTTGAATAGAATTATTTCGCTAATAGGTAGCAATTGAGCTGCTCTGAGGGCAGCAGAGATATGCTCTCAAGGGATATTGAGGGCTGCGCGTAAGGCATTGTTTTGGACAGTTTGGATTTTTTTTATGTTCCAAATAGACGTAACAGAAACTTGGACATTGCAATAGTCAAGCCTGGTGGCCACCATTGCCTGGGTGACCGGTAGACAGTTGTAACTAGTAAGGAAGGGCCTGGCAGCATTGAACAATTTCTTTGAATAGGCTGCTGCAGAGGAGATGGCACTTACTTGGCATGTTAGGGAGAGGGTGACATTGAGATAGACTCCTAATGGTTTTGCCGAAGAAGAGACAGAGATCACGGAACAATCAATGTTGAAGGTGGATTATTGAGAGTCTAAAGTTTTTAGTGCTGCGGTAGGACCAATTGCGAGACTGTTCAGTTTTCTCATCATTCAGGCATAGGCTGTGAGAGTGCCATCCATGATTGATGGTGGCGTAGGTGGAGCTGAGAATGGTGGAGTCTTTATGGAAGGACCATGTGGGCAGGAGGAGTATCTGTGTGTCATTGACATAGTTAGTATAAGATGTGCCAAGCGAGTCCAGATGGTAAATGAGGGGTTTGTGAACACGTTATAGAGTGTAGGCGAGACACATGGTCCATCGGGATCCCAACAGCTAATGGGGGAAGGTGAGACACTGGCATTATCAGCAGAAACTTTCATAACTCTCCCTTCAAGGAAGGAGGCTATCCAAGCTGCAGCTTCCCTGGAGAAGGCAGCTGATGGGGTGCAGTGGTGACATAATATGTTATAGTCAACCAGATCGAAGGCACTGGACAAGTCTAATAGGAGAAGCCTCGCCTGTTTTCCTTCGTCTCTGATTGCGTCCAGCTGAATTTTCAGGTCCAAAAGTGCACATTCAGTATTGAGTCAGGGGCAGAAACCTGATTGGCGGATACCTAGAATTTGGTTGGTTTCTAAGTGGTAATGAATATGTAGGTAGGAGGAAAGGTACAGTGGTAATAGGCCTGTAATTATTAGCAATGGTGTGGTTGAGTGTTTTTTTTTTTTAGTAGGGGATGGACCCAATCTTCCTTGAGACATGTGGGTACTACGCCCGTGTTGAAGGACGCTTTAATGAGGCTGTGATGAAGGGAGCTTGTTCGAGGCCGCTGTATTTGATCAGTGGGACTAGGCAGGGATTCCCTTTGCATCTTGAAGGCTTAAGACTTTGTAAGATGCGTGAGGTTTCTTGTGGCGTAATCTTTTAGAAATTGAGCAGTGGATCATCTGAATTGTCAGTAGTGGACATGCACGTGACCAGAGGCTGTTGTATAGAGCAGGCTTTTTTGCCAGGATTTTCTCTTTTAGCATGTCAATTTTGAGGGTGTTGCACCAGGCAGAGTCCTTAAGGATAGTATAGATTCGGGGGACTGCTGTTTCCAGTTCTTTGAGGATGGCAAATATATCCTTTGAATATGAATAGGCATTGGCAATCCTTGTGTTGAATGAGGAAGCCTTTGCTTGTAGAATGATTTATTGGTAAGGGTAGAGAATTTGAGTTTGAGTTTGGAGGAGTCAAAGGGATTATTCTTCCAACTTGACTCAGCAAGTCTTTTTTCAGCTCTGAGGGTTGTAAATTCTTAAGTGTTCCAAGCATTGGTGTGGTTTGCTGGTTTGGCTTTTTTGGGATCTAGTGAGCAATAATGTAAATGGCATTAGTCAGGGTAGTGGAGTAGTGTCCTACTGGGAACTCCGGGTCTGTTGTCTCCAGAAGGACTGGATTAAGGGTGTTGAGGAAAGGGGAAATCTTTTCTTTGGTGAGTTTACGAGAACTATGGCCAGGGTGGGGGGGGTTTGAGCTGGTGGATGGTGGGCCTGCAGGGAGTGAGAAGGTCATAACATGATGATCTGACCATGGACAGGGTGAATTAGCTTTGATGGAGAACTGGCAGTTGGTATCAGCCAGCCAGTCTAGCATGGGTCTTTTCATGTGAGTGGGATTGCAGAGGCATTGGGCACAGCCAAGAGAAGTAAGGGCATTAGCTAGTGAGATAGCTGGTAAATCAAGGGGGTCATTAAGGCCTAAGTTGACATTGCCTAGAAGAAGTACTTGGGAGGAGGGCTTGATGGGTGTTTCTTAGGATGAGGAGTAGGCCGTCTTCGAATGTGAGGGTAGGGCCTGGCGATCGATAGACAAGGTGAATATTGATTGTGTTGGTTGGGGAGGTGGACCATTTGAGAGAGAGGATGTCACAGTTGTTGTTGAGAGCAGAGGCTGTTTGTCTGATGAGAAGGCGGTCCTTAGTAATAAGGGACACTCACACCTCCTCTTAGTGTGGTCTGACTTCTATAGATGGGATAGCCTGTGGGCAGGGCAAGAGATAACATTCGTCCGGAACGCTGGGGGCAGCCAAGTTTCAGTAATGGCTAAGGCATCTCGGTTATTCATGGTAAGGAGGTTGTGGGTATCTACGGCATGTGCAGTCAGTGAGCGGGCATTGATTAGAGCTAGGTGGAGGTAATGATTGGTGGTAGAAAAGGAGTTTGTTGTGGTATTGAGGGTAGTCATGTTAGGGAGGTCGAGCCTCAGGTTGGATGTGTGGGCATTGTTACATTTTGGCATGGAAACATTACTCAGCTTTGGCATGGAAACATTGCTCAGTTTTGTCATGGAAACATTATTCAGCTTTTGCATGGAAACATTACTCAGCTTTGGCATGGAACCATTGCTCAGCTTTGGCATCAAAACATTGCTCAGTTTTGGCATGAAAAAATTACTCAGTTTTGGCATCGAAACATCACACAGTTTTGGCATGGAAACATTGCTCATTTTTGGCATGGAAACATTGCTCAGTTGTGGCATGGAAACATTACTCAGTTTTGGCATGAAAAAATTACTCAGTTTTGGCATGGAAACATCACACAGTTTTGGCATGGAAACATTGCTCATTTTTGGCATGGAAACATTGCTCAGTTGTGGCATGGAAACATTACTCAGTTTTGGCATGAAAACATTACTCAGTTTTAGCATGGAAACATTACACAGTTTTGGCATGGAAACATTGCTCAGTTTTGGCATGGAAATATTGCTCAGTTGTGGCATGGAAACATTACTCAGTTTTGGCATGGAAACTTTACTCAGTTTTGGCATGGAAACATTACTCAGTTTTGGCATACAGGCTTGTTTGGGTTTTAGTACACAACATTTCTTACAGGTGAGGGCAGGTGGAAAGAATGTGGCTGACTGAAAGCGACAGGCAGGGAGAAAGTAAATTGTTGTGGAGGGTCTTGTGCTAGACTTGGAACCCTTGAGGTTTAAAAGCCTGCAGGGGATGTGGTTGAAGCAAGCGTAAGCAGGGCAGTGCTGTGGAAACACATGCTTGCAGATAGTCATTGTGGAACTAATATGCTTGTTTCTGGCAGTTATTGGAATCTAATTCACACAGTGATAGAGACTGAGCATATTATGGCTTAAGAGGTGTGCGTTACAAAAGGGGTGTAGCAGGGTGCCACGGTCAAGGAATGTGACCAGTTTTGAGCAAGCATTAAGAGTAACAGGGGAGGACCTGGTGTTGTTTTGTATTGCATTTGGTAGAAAGAGAGAGGGAGGGGTGGAATGACTGGCAGGTGAGACAGCAGGTACCGATAACAGGATCAAAATCACAGGAATCTGTAGGTACTGTGAGTCAGGGACAGCCAACATTACCTGGCAGAATCCGGACTGGGCCCGACAGAGAATGTTGGAGGCCTTAAGTGTGGGCCTTCGGTGGGGGCTGGCGAAGCCTGCTGGCTACCAGGAAGTTGGTCCATAATATACATAGCTAGCCAACCGGTACATCACAGAGGCGGGCAGGCCAGGGAGCTTGCAGCTCTGTTGGATGCAGGCACCGCAACAGTGGCCATATTTGCCAGTAGTGGATCTTTATGCCCATTAAGCCCGGCAGGTCTTTTCTTCTGCTGGGGCTTAGTGTCACGAAGGAGGGGAGGAGTGCTCCTGTGCTACCTGCTGTAGAGTGGACCAGACAGGGAACATCCCACCATCGTAACATTATTTTGAGTGCAAATCTTTTTAAACTCTATTCATATCATGAGTTCAAATAATAGGTAGAAAATAAAAACCTCTGTGTGTGTAAATGTATTAACGCTTACTAGAAGCTGCATTAAGAATATAACACATGTCATTTTGATACTTCTTGTGAAATCTGTTTGCATCCTTGGTTTGGCCGCATACACACATAAATAGTTAATAATGACATTTCATATTATACACATCTTGCCTCATTACGGGTCTGGCAGTAACTGATGGGTTGCCTCCGGACCAGTAAAAATGACCGGCGCCTGACTGCTATTCGGAGTTCGGTGGCCGGGAAGTCAGTCACCAGTAATTGTGTTAGTCTACATCACCATGGAGCACCGGCACCGTTAACAACAGTGCCAGTGCTCCCATGAGAACTCTGCAAGTGAGTGTTATTCAGTCTGGCAGGTCTGACCATCGCGGGCTGGATGGCACCCGCCTACAGTTTTATAGTGTGCTGGTTCGGAAACAACAGTGCTGGTAGGCTTGACAGAACCGTTGTTTCCGTACTGGCACAATTGTAATGAGGCCCATCATCTTTGAAATATTTTAAAAATGGGAATTGTCATTTAAAACTAATATTTGCACAGATAAATGTGTGCAGTGTGGAATACTTTTTTAATGAAATCAAAGTACATTTTAAAATATAACAATTACCTATGTATTGTCATTAGAATACTTCTTTTCAAATTGGTATGTGCCCTTTTTTTGGCCCCCTTCACACATAATAGGCTTATGACAATTTTCTGTAAACTACTGCAAAAAAGCCCACAGTGTAATGATAGAACATATTGCACCTGGATGTGAGAGGTGCCATCCACTGACTACTGTGGTGTCCATGAACGCCGTAACACAGGGGTAGCCCTTCTACCCTTTCCACTTCCATGTTCTCAACACTCCCTCATTGGCTGCTTTCAAAGAGTCACACATCACTCCACCAATCACATACAACACCTCTACACCTAACCTTGCCATCTTACTTCAACACTTCAGATGTACACTTGAACTTGCAGAGTAAATATTTCCTGTTAATGAAAGGCATCTGCATCAAAAACTACTGTGCAACTGGCCAAGATTTCTATTTCCAGATTCAGCAAGATCTGCCTCTAACAAAACATAGTACAGGTATGCTTATATTTAAAATGAATGTGTTCTTCAACTGGTTCACAAATATATATTCGAGCCATCAGAAACACTGATTCTAACTATCCGATGGCTTTGCACTTTCAGTCCCAACATGATAGCAAACTCGAGGGTTTTTCCTTCTTTGGGATTCTTACAGTAAGTCACCAAGAGGAGGCAATTGGGAATTATTGCTGAGGCAACTGGAGACTAAATCTATTTTGGACCTCGAGACCAAGAAACCCAGGGGGTCACAATCTAGATGAAGAATTATATACTTTTTTGGGAACCTAATAGTACACATTTTTATATAATTTTCGTATGTATTATTGCTGCATTTCTGGGTTCCCTGACATCAAAGTCTTCACTTTCCTGATGTTAATATTTTTATTCTATCCTGGCTTGGACATTTCTTTGATACTTTTTTGATACTTTTTTGATGGTGGTTTTTTCATAAATTATGTTGGCCTGCTTTACATTAGCATCTGGTTTTAACTTGTATTTTAGTAGGGAGTATATTTATCTTGTTAGATTGATAATCATGATTTATACTGTTCTTCACACAGTGCTCTTTGGACTCTTTTAGAAGCAGTCTACTCGTGTTGCATTTGTCTCGTATTTTTAAATCATTAACTATATTTTTATGGTACTATGAACTTTTATGTATATTGCATTTTCATTTTCTTTTCTGTTCATTTCTCATATGTGGATTTTTTTATTTATGAGTCAACGGGCCTTTATTACATGTATGCATTATTCAGGTGAAATTTAAGGAATATCAGGAAGGGTGTTTGCCCCTTAAATTCAGGCATTTTATGGTTTATGCACTTTGCACTTTACTGTGGATCCATATTTTTATCATTCTCTAGCTGTCCATGGCTGCACGCCCTTTTGCCATCCTCCTTGTATTTTTATGGGAGTTAAGGCTGGTTTTCAAATCTCGTGATTACACGATCAGTGCACCCATGGACGTAGAGCACTGTGCGTATTATCTTTGCTATAAAGAATGACATTTTGATCCCCATGCATTTTTCCTTCCCTCCCCTCCCTCCTTTCCCTGTACTCTGTTTACCTCTACCCTCTGTACCATTGCTGCTATGTATTTTGCACTTTGCACTTTGTTCTTGGCACTTTGCACTTTACACTACTGTGCATGCACTAAGCACTGTATCCCTTTCCTAATATTGCTACATGTGTTTGATTCGACCCGTTTTGTACCCTATCTTATACACGATGTTCACTCAATGTATAGGTTAGATTGAGATTACTAATGATTTAGGCGTTCACATTGATGTCATTTTATTAGCGCATGTGTACACCTTATTTAGAGGGCCCTTAGATGAGAGACGGCAATATACCTATGCGCCTGCCCCATTGTGTTTATGTTTTTTTATGTTTTTTTGGGGCAGGTTTCATTATATCTTTGATTATGGAAGGCATGTTATTGATATGGTACCAGACCTTTTTTAGCACACTACATATTCATGCTTTATACATTATAGTAAGGTGCTATGCAGCCCGCCGTTGCTCTTTGTATTTTGCATTTGCAAGGCGTACCTTACTTCGTGCTAGTGATGTTCCTTCCCTCGGTTCAATGGGTATTCTTATTATTTTTTAATAATACTTTAACTTGCATTTTAACCACGTTAGGGTCTTGTGAGGTATTTGTCGTCTCTTTGATCTGTTACCTCTAAGGTGTACTTTGTGGCGTTAGCAGCAATAATCTAATCTACAAATTGCTGCCTTAAGCTCAGCATTCTATTTAATGTTTTCATTTGAGACCATTATGGTCGATATGAGGCAATACTTGGACACTACAATATGGCCGATTGTTTTTCTCCTTACATTTGAGTTACGTGCTTACGAGACATTCTACACATTGCAACTATAGAGTTTGAATTGTGTTCTTATGAGTCCATTCTCTGTGTTTACCCTACTATCGTGAACAAGTGGTCAGTTGATCGCGAAACGCGTCGTAACCTTCAGGTTCTCCTTTACTATGCACTTTTTATTAATAAAGAACATTTGGTGCTACCTGATTTTTGCCGTGCAGCCCTTTATTTGCTAAGGACTGGCTGCTCTTGGGAGTGCATTCCGCAGATTTGGCCCTCTTTTGTGCTCAATTTTCATTTGAACAAATATATATATATATATTCAGTGAAATAAATGTTGTTAAAGGGACATTCTGGTTAAGTTATACTAATAAAAACCCATCAAATTCAGTGAAAAAAGGGATGTTATGGTTAAGTTACACACAAAAAAACAAATTCAATGGATAACGTTGCTTAAAGGGATATTATGGTTACATTTACAATTAAAAAAAACAGAAATGTGCCAGTTATGGTGAGGTAAGCAACCATAACTCACACCACCACTGTGCACTGCTAAGACTAACACCCACGACATCAAAGATGACATGACAATTTTCATTGAAGACGTCAATCATCACCTCAGAAATCCGGGCCACTTGGTTTTGGTTACTAACTGTAGAAATTATTAAATGAAAAAGTTGCGGTAAATGCAGAAAACGTTAACCTTCTTGTATATTGTAGAAGTGTTTGGTGTCAGCCAGCTCATGGTGCACAGATATAAGCCGATAACCAAGCCATACACACACAATTCATAAAAGTACTTCTTAATGAACTGTAATGTTAATTACATTTTGTATTCATATTGTTTCTGTCTTCTGAGCTGTAGTATGCCAGTATATGCCTCTAATATATATGCATTTTGGGTCTTTATATCTATTGATTGTACTAAAACACATATGTACTAGGTCTTACCATGTTACCTATGTATTCCATGGTTAACATTACTAAAATACATAACGTCCATTTAAGAATGTTTTTTACTGAATTTGATAGGTTTTTCTTAGTGCAACCTAACCATAACCTCTCTTTAACAAAGTTTTTTCACTGGATATATATGTGTGTATATGTTAACAAATTCTATTCATATATATATATTTCATTTTCTACAAGTATCTCTATATGACAGCTTTAGTAAGAATCTTAATTGTATAAATTAGCATTATGTGAAAAGAAAGATTAAAAGAATAACACGTTCAAAGAGAAGGAGTATCTAGAGTGTATTATAGACAAAAGAAATTCTGCATGGTTACCTCAACTACACTAAAAATGTAGGTAACTACAAACTTGGTTTTGCATCAGCAAATTCTTAATAGAATTTCCCACAAGGACAATCATTTGTGAACCTGTACAGGTATTTCAGTACATTGTTTTTCACAAAATAATATAAATAAAAATATAAATAAAATAACCACAAACAATCAAGCTGTGTTTCAATTCTGTACAACCATTATTTAATGTTAAATTATGTCAAATTTGCAGAGTAATGTATGCAACCTTAACCAGGAAACAAAACATGTAACCTAACTATGGCCCTCATTACAACCCAGGCATTAAGGGGTTAACGGCGCCGTAAAAGGTGGCAGCGCCGTTAAACCCTTAACGCTTGATTACGAGGTCCCTTTTCGGGTGGCACTTTAACGCCTGCTTTTAGCAGGCATTAAAAAACCAACCCGCAAAGGGACCAGGGAGCTAATTACGGCACCGTAATTTACGGTGCCGTAATTAGCGCCTTCTCCAGTCCCATGGAGCCCTATGGGGCAAAAATGGGAATGGGGAAGGGCCATGGCGGCATGGGGAATTACCGCCCGCCAACCTCGAAATGGGGCGGTAATTCCCCATTCCGCCATGGTGGAGTCGGTAAGTTACCGACATGGACCATGGTGCTATTAGCACCATGGTCCAACGCCTGGGTCGTAATGAGGGCCTATGTCTTCAGTTTTACAAATTATTGTATGAAGGCTTGTATTTATTTATTTATTTTTGTAAGTGCTTATTTATTTTTACATTTGTAAAGTGCCCACATACCCAGAGGCATCAGGGTGCTTGAACCATTGGGCCCAAGGTAAGGCATAAGCATAGGTACAGTTGTGGAGCATACAGTACATTTAACCTATTGTTTTCTTCACTGCATGAAATGTCAGCTGTAATTTTAATCAAAGTTCATTATAAACAAACCTTCAATATTTTTCAAATGTGAAAAAGCTACATATGACATTCCTTCTTTGAACACTGTATGACCAATGTCAATAAGTCCTGCTTCTAAAGTCAACCCTTGAGATTTATGAATAGTAATTGCACGTGCAGAGCACAATGGAAATTGTACTCTTTTCACAAAAGTATCCTTAAAAAGCATGAAATGGGCAGAGGTCAGAGAAATCAAATGAGTTTCTTCTACACGATCAAACTTTTGATCAAACATAATTTCAATATGTTCAATGTTTGTGCTCTGAGGATAAGTGTGAAATGTAATCACTCTTCCCATAGCTCCATTGACTAGAACCATTTCTACATTCAATTTCCTCTTTAACATGACTTGTGCATTGATGCAGAGTTTTAAACTGCTTCTAGACCTGCTGTTTTAGAAATTGAATTCTCCAGCTGAGCTAATTGAGCTTTTGCTCTTGTATCCAACTCTAATAGCATAGCATGGACATCTAAAACATCACACAATGTTATCTCCACAAAAGTTTGCTTTTCAGAGAGCAGCATTGTAGAGTTTAATGTGTTACACTCTGCAAGTTTACACATCAAAGCAGCACAAGAAATGTCTTTCCTGAAGAGTCAACATGATATCAGATGCAGTGCATTCTGCATGAAACATGATAGAAATCAGTCTTCCCTTTAAGACAGCTTTCACATGCCCCTCAAGAATACCTACACAAATCTTATTAAGCATTTGTGCATACTCTAAGTCTGCAGATTGCTTCATATTAATGGTAAATTCATGGAATTCATAACAATTCCAAGGGTTAAATACTCCTTTTAGTTTTATGATTATCCTTAGATTGCAGAATCTTGAAAACTGGTTGACCTTTCACAGGAGTTAATTGTAACAAGCCTCCAAAAACAAGTATGTGTTTACCTCCAAACAAAATGTCATAGGACATGTGGTGGCAAAAGGACGTGTTGTGGCGAGAGGACGTGTTGTGGCGAGAGGACGTGTTGTGGCGAGAGGACGTGTGTGGCGTGAGGACGTGTGTGGCGAAACGACATGTGTAGCGAGAGGACGTGTGTGGCGAGAAGACGGGTGGAGGGCCGACGAATGTGCAGAACGGACGAATCGCTTAACTGCATGAAGTCCATATTATACCTAGAATGCATGGATCCTTTAAAAGATCATACCTCATATCACACCCCACGCTTACTCTCTCCTTACACCACCACCCAACTAGAACACAGAGATACTATGACACCATTCGGTATATCTGTTCTCATATCAACATCTGACGCCGCTCACTCCACATCACTCTATGTAATCACTGCTGGTCTCGCACCCCCAGCCAGGCGTTCTCCTCAGGCCTTACGCTGCCACTCTCGGTCTGGATAATTCCTGCCAGACTCGAACACATACTCCTGACCTCTCAGCCACCACACCTACCGCTATGAAGCAGCTTCCACAGGAATTTTCGCACCAGCTGCACACATACCAGATGCGCACTCGCACCTATTGGACCCTCTCTCCTCCCTCTACTGACAAGAACTTCGGTTCCCAAGGGCGTTCAACCTACCAGCGCCTTCAGACCATACCAATGGTATATAAGGCGCTATATAAGTGCAAAATAACATAACATAACATAACATAGTCAGTCTTCAAAACTCTTGCATTTGCATGTGAATGAAAGCTAGCATCAGGTACATTCATGCTTGTCGTAAACTATGTGAGAACCTATCTTTGATATTATAATCAATTTCTTTTGCTCTATATTTTGTTTACTAACTATTGTGTTATAATTTTCATCTGTAACTTTAGTTTGTTGCATTGCACTTTCTCCTTCTTCCATGGCAAGCTCAACATCATTTTGAATAGTTGGCTCACCAATCACATTTTGACTTCCTGGTGCAGAATCTTGACTGTCCTCGGGAGTCTCTTTTGCCAAATCAGCTGCCAAAAGTTCTTCTTGACATAGTTATTTTTCCAGTAACTCCAATTACTGCTCAAATTTGGATAACTAACTAAGCTTTTTTGTTACCAAAAAAGTATTGTTCAAAAGTTTGAAAACTTCCAAGCAAATCATTCATTGCATGCCATGGGAAGAACAACTGCAAAATATAAAAACAAAATAATTCATTTTTCTCTGCAATTTTGCAAGACAGTTTCAGGAGGTTGTTGAAACTTGCCTTCTCATGTCTGACTACACAACCAGTACATCCATGTACTTTAAACCGTTCCCTGCCACTGTTTGCTTCAGTAGTTCAATATGAGTTTGCATAATCTATGTACTGTCAGGTTCTGTTTCAGCTAACTGCTTTCTAGTAGCAGCTTGGCCAAGACAACCAACATATACTAATGTTACATCCATAAAGAGGAAACTAGTTAGCCAATCTGCAGCTTTGTATCTTCCACACTCTCGATGTTAGAGCATCTTCAGAACAAAGCTTAGAAGTTTCTGGCTACGACTTTTATCTGCTGATAAGTCTGCCAATACTTCAGCTGCATTTTTCTTTTAAGATTTAGTCATGTATGCTGTGATATAACAAGCAGAAGTTGTTGTATCATCAGCAGTATACTGTCACTATTTGCATTCCAAAGCTGAGCAATGATATTATTGTAATAATGAATGAATTGGCATTCCTTATATCTTTTTAAATGATAGGTGTGTCTCGGTGATTGACAAGTAACATGGTGTCAAACAGTTGATATCAAACTATTTGCTCGACCAACTGTTGTCACAGGCCTTGGAAAGTCAAATCTGCACTTAGTGTAGTACTTGCCTCTACTTTAGTATTTTCTCATGAGTGCCTTTGAAATCATCCTACCTTGCTCCATTGATCAGCATTCACATGCTGAGCAGGAATGGAACAAGTAACATATTTTCTGTAAACTCCATCACACAGCTATCACTTACTTTACCAAACTGAGGTGCGTCTTTAATCCACAACAGCATATGTATATCTGGAGCACCACGTGCCTGGTAGTCTTTCCTCCAAAAGAAATGTTCAATATTATGTATTACATTTAAAGTGAACATGGCTAAAAATATGTGATGAAAGAGCTGCAGTACATTTATAGGTTCTATGGAACACAATTCCCCTGGTGTCATGAGTTCTATGTCTTCTTTCTGTGGATTTGTTTCAAAAATTCACTGTGCAAAGATCATCCCAGCCATACTCAGCGCAACTTAAAGTCACAAACTAAGTTGAAGGGCCTCATTTTCTGATCGTGCATCTTACCTCTGAGTGCCTCATATACCAGAATGTATTGGTTCCTCTCATGGTGGCAAGAATATTGGTAACTTTATCATCTAAAACTTAATTTTTTACTTTCACCTGTTGCAGCATCTCACATGCAGAAAGATTTTTAAATCTAATTCCGGTCTGAAGTGTATGAGCAACAGCATAGCATAATATTGAAAATTCACTTTCATACAATAAGTGAAAAATGTTGGTTCGGAATCGGGAATCATCAGAATACATTCTTGTACAACGATATTCAGAAGAAGAAATTGGAACCTCATCCAATCTGCCTCATGTTCCAGTAGGAAAAAGTATAGGTACACAATGAGCTAACGTCTTTTCCCATTGGTGAAACTTTTGTTGCTTTCATTTGGTACAATTCTAAACTGTCGCCCATGACTTCACGTGAGTGTAGAGGATGAATAGTGTATTATTCATACAAAGTATTCCCTTCTGCAACAGATAGACGTTGGAACTGACCTTCACTGCTTTTGTTTGTTGACTCGTCATCAAGCATAGGCAAGTCTGGTACTGCCATTATATAAATCATTGTGCTACAATCGAAACACCAATGCATTTTCACCTTACCAATATCTATATCTGTTGCCAAATGTTCTTATCTTTTGTGGCATCACCATTTTGTAAAACAAACAAAGAATCTGCAATATCCTGCTTCATCCCTAGAGTGTTCACATTTTCTTGCAAATTGAGAGGTAAATACACAACTGTGTCTCTCACACCTGGCACTAATGATTTCTTAGGCAGATTTGACAGCTTTTTTTTGGCAATCTAGCCATCATTTGAAGAGGATTAACAATGTGGACTAGTTGCACTTGTGATTTATAAAAACTCTGTAGACAAGAAATGCAAACAATGTCAGGTGTTTCAGTAGAAGACAACTCAAACATTGCAATACTTTTTTAAAACTGTAGACGAATTTGATCCTTTAAAAGTATAGGATAATCATGTACCCTCCAGTAAGTGTTTCATCTACATACACACACTCATTTAAATGCATTATATTTATCATTTGCAGTGCAGAAACTAAACCTTCTACAGTTCCAGTCACAAGTGTTTAATTTAAAGGTGCAAGAGACATAACTGGTGTTTACACTCATATTGTTTAACTAGAATGTATCTAATTGTATTATTTGTATTTGTATTTGTATTTATTAGTCTTATATAGCACTTTATACTAAAGCACTGCACATTTACAAAAACAGGGTACATTTAACATAACAAAAAACAGTAACAACAGAAGCAAATTACAATCATGAATCAGTCACCAAAAAACATTATGTAGAGCACTTAGACAGAGGGGGAAGGGGAGAGGAGGGAGAGGACTAGGTGGAAGAGGGAGGGAGGGTAGGAGGAGGAGGGAAAGGAAGGGGTGGGGTGAGGATGGGTTGGGGGAAAGTGGGGGGAGAGGCTAAGGGGGGAAGAAGGAAAAGGGGTGCGAGAGGGGGAGTGAGAGGAGTGGGGTTTCATGGCAGGGAATGGAGAAGGAGAGTTTTAGGGGATGTGTGGAAAGAGGAAAAAGTAGAGCAGATAGAAAGAGGTAAGGAGTTCCAGTGGAGGGGGGCCAGGAGTTGGAAGGAGCGGAAACGGGAGGAGGCACAAGGGGAGTGAGGAACAGTGAGGAGGAAGTGGTCAGCGGAACCTAGGGGATGAGAGGGAGTGTAGAAAGAGAGAAGGGAAGAGAGATAAGGGGAAGCAACATCATGGAGAGATTTGAAGACCAGGTAGATGAAGTGAAATTTAAAGGGGAGCCAGCCAATGGAGGATAGGGAAGCAGAGATGGAGTCTCGGGGGGAGAGGAGACAGAGGGTACAGATTGCAGAGTGATAGATAGATTTGAGGGGGGCAAGATGTGAAGTGGGAAGACCAAATATACGGATGCAGCCAGCAGCCGTATATGATGAAACTGACTCTAACATCTACTTTTATCAAGACAAGCTAGTGAGTGACCAAGAAGTCATGTTTTTCATGAACCTTAGTCATCTATTCTCTGTAGCATCTTGATCTGTCTATGAACATTATTTGTGTGTCTCTTTAAGGCTTCACCCTAAAATGTATCAATATTGCACAAATATTTGCATGTCCATACCTCAGTTTGCTTTTTAGATTTAATTTGAGACTGACCTAAAATTTCTGTATTGAAAGACCTTAGGACTGCTTCATTTTTAGAAATCCCACTGTTTTGCACTTCATAGATATGTCCACTCTCACCAATAGCAAGGGGCACGCACTTTCCTTGAATGTAAATCTCCACATTAAAAATTCTTTCTGTATGAGATGTGTGTTTCCACTCTCCGCCAAACACATCACAAAAGTCATCATGTGTAAGTACAAAACTTTTTCTATATTTCTAGGAAATGGTGTAGTCATGTTAAGTAACTTTTTATTTTTGTATTTTTTTAAAGTGACTTGTAAATGGTTATACATAAAGACAACCTTTAGCCACATTGAAATTCAAGTCCAGAAAACAAATAATGATTAAAAAGAAAAGGAAAGAAAATCATACATGTAGTTAATGTTCAAAATGTACACGCAGAGACCTGTACCTCCCAAAGGAGTCCAATATCAACACGCTGTTGATTCATTTGTTACTCCACTACTCTAAAGTTCTCCTTGATAATGTCAAAGATTAGAATAAGAAATGTGACCAACGCCAGTGTTATGGCTACCTTTTCACCATCCAGAATAATCTGCCACCATTGGTCAGTTGATCTCAGACCATATTTGACAATTACTTCATTCATTAGTGTAGCTTGCTGTATGTATAAGGCCGGACACCTCATGGTAAGGTGCTTTAGTGTTTCCACCGAATCAGATACTTGGTATAATCTCATGTTACTAGTTTGTCTTTGCCTTTCTTTTTTTTTTCTTTTCTATTTGGGTTAGCTGATAAAATCAACCTTTGAGACATTATTTGTTGCATCAAATCAACATAATTCATACAATTCTTAAAACTCAAATCAAATTGCATCTTAAATATCTTAAGTATACACAAAGGCTACACATGTCAACCACATAGTTATAAATTGATAGACCACAGGAAAGAAAGAAATTCATAACTAACAGTCAAAGCAACATGGATCATGAGTTGCCTGTTTCCTTTAAGCTTATGGCATTGTTTGAAAGTAGTTACTTATTAGATTGTTCTCTTGATCTAGGCAGAGCCATATCTAAAAATTGTACTACAGCAATTCTCATGGCGAGTTTAGAGGATGTAAAAATGGCTTGCCATATCTGATCAGATTCCATCGGATAGAATAATACAATAAGATTTATGAAATATTTTTCTCGCAGCAAGGATAGATCAGGAAAATCAACAATAATGTGCTCTAATGTTTCTTTTTGATGTTTGTTCATACAAAATTGGCAGATGTTTTGATTGCTAGATATTAGTTGTCTTCTGGCCTGCACATCTTTAGTATGCCACAGATTAAATCTGAAATGCAGGTATTGGCTTCTAATGTATGGAGAGGGGCATTTTGTCAGATAATCATCCATTACATGATATTTTTTACTGCAAAAAAGATGTATATTAAAATCTTTGTATGTATTACAATTGGCTTGGTTACACATCCAGTCAAAATGAAACAGTTTTATCTTGGCTCGCCTGGATTCTGTATTAGCAGATCAAGTGTAATTGAGGCGTCAGCCAGAGCATTTGTTGTAAAGGTACTCCAATAGAGAGGGAAAGCATGATTAGAGGTAAGAAGATAAATTGCAGTCACACCCAGAATGTTATTCACATTTATGCCCAGCAAACATTTTCGCAGAAAAGAACTCATTTTGCAAAGAATTTGAGAGTATAATGATAGCAAGCCTAGTTCATGGCGTATACTCGGAATAGGAGTACACTTGGGAAGTCTTAAAATTTGTCTCCAGAATTTTGGTTCAAGAGTGTCCCACCATTTTCAATCTTTTGGAATTTTAGTCTCTGCTCAATAACTCAGGATCAGAAACACTTTCTGTTTATAGAACAGCATCACAAGGCTATAGGAACATTTTCCATATTTACACACTATGCACATTTGCCTTTCTTCTCCCATTGCACTTCTCTAGTCGGAAGCAGGTTTAATCGAAAAAGCAAAAATTGATTCCATGGCTATGCCTGAAAGCCAACAACTGTACCCAGTGCTCCATTAACTAAACCAAACTCCACGTCAAGGTTACGTTTCAGCATTAATCTACAGTTCAAACACAATGTTAACATTTTCTCCAAACCAGCTGTGTAGGAGATAGAGTTTTCTAAGCTATTTAGTTGTTCTATGGCTTGTTGACACATAGACAATGTCATACTGTGCACTTCCAGTTTGTCTGTGGAGTTAATTTGCACTATTGGTTGCATTTCTTTTTTTTAACATGGTTTCATTGAATTGTGAGACAGCTTGCTAGGGTTGGCATTAAGGACATATTTTTCACATTTTTGTGTACTAATTGTTCCATGACATCAGTGGCAGATGTGTTATGTCCATATAGCTCATGTATGAGTCTAATATGTAACATAGACTGTGTATCCCTAGAAAGGACACTGATCCAAATGTTTCTCAAAATGTTTGCATAGGTGAGGTCTGCAGACTGACACATGTTTTCGGTTAGTTGCCAGAGATTTACATTTCCTATGCTGGAAAATATGTTACGGCACAGTTTGTGTCCCAAGGTTTTAAAAATAGGTTCCCCTTTCACTAGTGTTAATTAAAGATCTCTGAAAACAATAGCAATTTTTCCTCCAAATAGTTCTGCGTAGCTAATTTTTAAGGACCTCTTGCAATCTGAGGTGAATCAACACCAACATTAGGTTGGAGAACATGCTCACCTCATCTATTAGGAGCATTTTCACTTGATTCAGAATTCTGCATAGCTCCATAGCAGCTTCTGCTGAAAGTTTGTAGTACACTAATTTGTTTTGGTGTTCTTCTGGAAGGATTAGCAATCGGTTTAAAGTAACAGCACCTATGCTGTAGGCAGCTAAACCTGCCGGGGCTGTTACAACAGCTACAAGCTTGTTGTTTGTTAATTTTTGAAGGAACTTGCTGAGGATTTTTATTAAGAATGATTTTCCTGAACCAGCTTCTCCACTTACATACAGGAGTACAGGTTTATGATTTTGACAGCTATAAGTTTTAGTTTTGTGCAGCACGCCATGTTACATTTCTTTAGTTACTTCCAGGAAAATGCTACGTTGCTCATCATTCAGTTGTGATTGCAGAAGAGCAACATTTTCTTCAGATTCCTCATACTGCCACATGGTGTTTTCTACTTCAATCATGGCTAATTCTTCTTCATTTACTGTAAGCCATTCTCCAAGTGGTGCTTGGCTTCCTGTAAGAGAAGGTTGTCTGCCCTCAGGAGTGTCTGAATTTAGTTGTGCTTAAACAACTTCTTCTTGTTGGTGTTTATTGTCCAACATATTTTTGTACTGTTTGAATTTCATATCTGTTATACTGCTTTCACTTGCATTGAAATCTTCTTCATAGGAGTCATGGGTATCCAATAAATCTTCTTTTCTCCATGGTTTGAAAAGTTGGAGTAGGGACATGTAATACAGTTCTCTATGTTGCAGAGTTTTAAATGATAGCTTCATATGATTAATGAGGCTGGGTTTGGTAAGTTTGACCAGGCTGACTTCACAACTTTTGACTATGTATTTATTTATTTTTTCCATCTGGTTTAATATTATTCTTTTACAAGAAATGTTGGGCTATGTCGTACATACACATGGTTTCCAAAACAGTACTACTGTTTGGGTAGTATGTGTCCGAATAAATTGTTTTCAATATGTCCTGGCTGTTGGGAGCATTTTTGGCTGTTGTGTCTATGTCTTGGCATGATTTGAGCCCTCTTTTTCTGGATGTCGCCAGACCAAGACTTAGTCAGACTATGTATTCAGATTTTCCATATAATGCTGTGTCTATTAAACGTTCTGCAGCTTCTTTGCAACAACATTCTCTGTGGGAGAGCATTTGTATGCCAAAGCTGTACAATTTTTGCAACAGTTTTTTGTCAGATGATATGTCACCCCAGAGGTCTTTCAGCTCTCTTCTCAGCTCTGGTTAAGTAGGCTGTGACATTTTGTGCAACAGCAGTGGAATTGTCTGCAATGTACTGCACATCTACGCTTGAATTCCCCAAGAGGGCAATGATTGCATTGTATTCATTGATGTACTTTGATGCTTCGCTTCTTTTAATGCAGTATGTGTTCTTAGGCAATTTGCCTTTCACACTGTGTCCAACAGGAGACATAAAGCTGTTTACTTGTCCTTTTGCGGAAACTGGTTGAGGGAAACCAAAGCGCCATTTGGTTTAGAATTTGCCTTTGTTTTTATGTCTGCATCAACAATACTTGCTGCATTTATGTCTTTGAAACCGCAGAATTTGTGCATGTCGGTCACTATGCATGCTTTCAAAAGGGATTTCACAAGTGACATATTTGTGAATGAACTGCAAAACAGTGTCATCACTGTCCTGGCCAAATTTAGGAGCATCTTTTATCCACAAAAGCATGTAGATGTGCAGTGGTAATCTGGATTGATATTCTTTTCTCCAAAAGAAGTGTTGCACTTCTACGAGGAGAGGAATTGTTTTATTACAGATGAGGTGCAGCATGGTAATAAAGTGCTGATTGAAGTACCTTGACATATTGACAGGGTCAAGAGAGTAGAGGTCTCATGGTGTTTTCATATGTAGCCCTGCTTTGTTTTCATTTGCTATTCGCAGGAATTCCTGCACGTCTTCCCATGCATAGTCTGCACAACTTAAAGTGACAAACCAGGTGGGTGAGCCAAGGTTGCGTAACATAAACCATACATCTGTGTGACATCAGAACCAGTATTCTTTTGTACCATGCATGTCTGCCAAGAGATTTGTGATACTTGACTGCAAAACATCATCTTTGTCTTGCACCTTTTGAAGCAGTTGTGTAGCAGACATGTTTAAAAATTGGAACTTGTTTTCAATGTGTGTGCAACTCCGTACCATAGAGTTGCTAGTTCACTTTCAAACAGGAGGTAGAATATGTATTCAACGTTTTGTCTGAATCTGGGATCTTCTGAATATATTAGTAAAAGAGCGGTATTCTGATGCTATTTGTGTGCATCTTTCACAATGCCTTGCCTTTTTTCCGGTAGAAAAGAGTAGAGGATAGCCCATGAAGGCATTTGGTTATTATCAAGCTTTGCAGAGCAGTATGTGCGAAGTATTGAGGGGTTAGTAATTTCATAGTTGTTTTCTGCTATAAGGTAGAGAGCTAATTGGAACCATTGGGATTCCTTATTGTCTTCTATGTTGTACCCTATCTCTAGAGTTGTGGTGCTCTTTGTATACAAAGTTCTGTGACAACACACACATCCCTTATTTGGTACTTCAGCAGATGTGCTTTTAAACTTTGCTATATCTTTTTAGTACGTGTGTATTAGAAGGTTGCCATCTGTGAGGTTGTTATTTCTTCCACGAGTTCTTTGACTGTGCCAGGTAGGAGAATGTAATTTAAATGCTCCAGTTCTGAAGCAGGACATTTTGCATAGTACAGTCTTTGGATGAGATGTTGTGTACAGTGGAATGGTGTGTTGCTAACATTTTGATGTGGTGGAAGGTGTTTTTGCAAGTAGGGAGGGTTATACTTTTTTTCATTGCTGGTTTGGTTGTGTAGTGAAGATGGCTGGTGTTGGAGAGAGGCAGAGACTTAGTGTATGGATAGTGGATGATTCCTTTGTGTATGATCTGGAGAGGTATGCGGAGGCAAGAGGTGTGTTTGGTGATCTTTGGTTTCCATGCCTGCAGGCTTTGTGGTACATTGTGCCTGGCTGCAATTTTCAGGCACTGCTTGCTCTTTGCAGAGACATGGGTACTTTTGGTAGTCCTGATGTTTTGGTGGTGCACTGTGGAGGAGAGCATTTGGGTTACATCAGTGCTCCATGTTTGGTTGCTGTACTGAAGTTGTTGGTGGAAGAACTGCTGCTGCTTTTCCCTACTGCAAAGGTGTTTTTTCCCGAAATACCACCTAGAGCACAATGGAATAACCCCAATGTCCTTAATCCCCAGGAAAATGCTGGAAGGTGCCACATTAACAGAGACATGGGTGTAGTTTAGCGACGTGCTGATATGTCTGTTTTCTCTAATGACAACATTGACTCCCTATGTGCACTATTTTCCCACAGATGGCGTTTCGGTGTCCATTCTTGGAAGTTTTCATTTTCTTTGCAATCTAAGAGATGCTTTGCAGATGTTGATGTAAGGCAGTAAGGAGGAAAAGAAGAGAAACCCCACCTCCCAAAAAATAGAAAACAAAAGGTGTTTCTTTAACAGGACACCTAAAAAAAACTCTTTTCTGAGCCACCTCAATAGAGGAAATTTCCTACCCTGGGTTAAATTTCTCTCCACACCCCCTTGATTTGGCTGATTTATTCGGTAGTTCGCAGATCGCACCTGCCACATCCGGGACTTGTAAGGATGGCAGGCATAGAAATGAGAATGTGAAGGCCAGGGGATCAGCCAATAAGTTTCCCTGAGTGTGGTATGCAAGGAGAGAGTGTGCTGAGAGGAGTGCAGATGGCTATGGCTATGGCTGTGTGTTTTAGGAAGCAGAGTGTCTGGATTTTGGGGGACTCTTGGATACATTGGTTGCAGGTGTATGCAGAGCACTGTGGAGTGGCTGCACATTTTGGATTGCCTTATATGTGGATATGTACTGGTACGGAGTCCGTGGCAAGAAGTGGCTGGATTTGGTTTCCCTTTGTGGCACTTTGGTGATGTAGCATCATCCAGCCATTATTATTGTTCATTGTGGAGGGAACAGTTTAGGCCACATTACTGGAATCTCTATGCAGTTTGAGATGAAGGTGGCCCAGAGACAGATGTGGCTGCACTCTTCTGCATTTGGTCCGCAAATGGAGAAAGCCAGGCGCATTGTCAACAAGGCTGTTTGCTAATTTTTGCAATATGTTTGCATGTCGTCCTTCCACAATGAAAACATTACATTCTGTAGCACCCGCATTTTTCCCAGAGATGCCGTCCATCTTACTGATGTTGGCAATTACCTTTTTTTTCAAAATATCCAAAATGCTTTGCAGCTGTTTTTGCAAGTATAGCAAGCATTTGTGCAGTAGGTGTTAGCCACTTCAAACCTCTTTTCAGAGCCATTACTGTCTCCTGGAAAAGAATGCAATACTTTTGATGGCACCATGTCCTACATCTTTTAAACGTCCTTAGATTACTGCGCTGTCCGCAGACTTCGCAGACTGCCCAGGTGACTGCATCATTTCAATGGCACTACTATTTTTAAACTCTGAAAGGTAGCTCTGAAAGAGATGTTTTTCTTTGTGTGTTTTCCTGTTTTATATATTTTTGGGATATTTTGTAACATGACACACAAGGAAGGGAAGGGAAGTGAGGGTAGGGAAGGGGCACCAACCACAGGGAGCAAGGGGCAGGTGGAGAGAGGAAGATGTTGGGTGGGCCTCATGGAGTTAGGGGCACTTTCCTTCATGCTCCTGGGCCGTAGTCTTGAAAGCGCTCCGGAATTGCTCACCCCTGCAGAGTACCGCGTTGCAGTGCATGCACAAAACAGTGACCTTTGAAAGGTAAGGGTCTGCTGAGTGCGTATGGCCTGCGAGGCTGGATCATAGATCTGCTGCCCCACAGGAGTGTCCCTTGTGGAGACAGTAGCAATTGCAGAGGATGCTGGAAAGGAAATCAACCTACTACCCTGTTCAAAGGGGCCGACCCTCTCGACCTCAGGTGTCGCTGCATGGAGGTGGTCCTGTAGCTGTGCAGCCCAGGTTTGACGCAACTGAGTACCATGCAGGACTCATTGCAGCAAACCTTGGCCGCACAAGCCTTGGGTATTCCCCCAACAGTGGTAAATAACATCCACACCCAAGACTCATATTGACAGCTAGTAGTGGGGACTTCTACTACCTCATCCTCTTCCTCTTCTTGTTCCCTCTCAACATCACCATGCCTGTTCCCCTCACCAGGCCCTCCAGAAGATGGTGGTGGTGGTAGTGGGGGTGATGATGAGGCAGCAGCAGAAGAAACAGCAGTGGATGCCATTATTCAGGATATTAGAGTGCAGCAAACCAGGAAACAGCAAGCAGCAGCAATCAGGCTCAATGCTCAGTCTTCGGTAACCAAAAACAGAATGAGGAGCAGCACTGGAGTTTGGCCTTTTATAGAGGGGCTGGCGAGCACTCTGTGAACAGTCACACACTTTGCGAACACTTAGAACCCCAATCTGGGCTCAAAAAGTTGCAAAAAGTCTCTAGATGGATGAGAGCATGGTCTAAGACCTCTGCAAGGGTGAGGTTTTAGCTCAAAACACCTTTGATTGTTCAGAAAAGCACTTTTTTTGGTATGATGGAGCCCAGACAGTGTTTTCGAATAAGGACCAATGCTCATCGTGGGTGCGGTCACATGGTGACATTGCGAATGTTCGCGAATGGGATGGCTGTCCGTTGGACATGTATTGCGCAGGACTGGGCGGGGATCCCCGAACTAATTAAAAATGCACCACGTGCAGCAGACAGATCTGGACAGGTGCGGTGTTCAGGGGCATAGGGGAGTAGAAGCGCATATGCTTGGTTGTCCACAGGACAGGGGCGGGACGCCCTGAATGAATTGAAAGTACGCCACAATTTTGGAGTCTTTAGGGACAGGCACGTGTTCGGAGGGCACAGGGGATCAGATATGCATGCGCCCAGTTATTTGCAGGATGGGGGGGGATCCCGAACTAATAAAACGAGATCATGGTTCTGTGTACATCTCCGGAAAGGGGTGTTGTCCGGAAGTTCACAGAGGAATAGACACGCACACGCCCAGGTGTCCGCAGGACAGGGGCAGGACCCCTAAACTAATTAAAAGTGCAACTCCACCTTACAGACTTTGCGGACAGGCATAGTGTTCGGAGGGTGCAGGGGATCGGATATCAATGCACCCAGGTATACGCAGGACAAGACCCGGACCCACAAACTATATAACGGTGTGTCATCATTTTGCAGACATGTCCGGACAGGCACGCTGTCTGCAGGACACCTCCATGTTGATTGCGACAACTCAGACAGGCCGGACAGTCGCGCGCTCTGCGGACTCCTAACAGGCCTTTAAAAAAAAAAATTACACACACAGCAACAATAAACACATATAATGTATTTAGACACATTAACACTATTCAATTAAGAAAGGGAAGGGGTAGCAGAATGGGAAACATACACAGGGGAAATTGGGTTTTCCACAGGCTGGTTATCAGGTGACAAAGGGAAGGAGATCTCATCATAGCGTCTCTGAGTGCAGGACATTTGTGGGGAGGGTTGGCTGGGACAGGGACAAGGGTTACAGGTGCAACTGGGGCAGTGGTACTTTACATTTCCCATTAAATTTCTCTCTACAAACACTTTTAAGTCGGCAAAACTGTTGTTCAAGTGGCCATTTTCTTCATTCGTACTTTGTACTGTGTAAACAAAAATATGTGCATCACTCATTACATCAAGAGGGAAATTCTCCTCAAGCCACTCCAGGGTGCTTGCCATTTCTGTGTTAAAAAAAAAAATGATTTTCACTAGGCATGTACACAGAACAAACTGCACAGTCACAGGAATACATATAGTGTACATACAACTTCCTAGTATGGTTCTGCTGTTGCTATGTTGCACTTCTTCCATTGGCAGTTGCTTCTCAGTGTGTATGCAAAGCAGCACTGAGGTAATGCTGTTGGATGCATAGGTCATTTTCCTGCTTGGTGCATTCCATTATGTTGCACACCCTATGTAATTGCTGTACAGACTTTGTAGACCTACTTAATTTTTCCCTGTAATACCCATATGTATTGCCCTTTAAACATCTTCAGTTTCTTTACTGCACACTACAACAATGTAAGACACACCCTGATCTTTTGGGCAGTGTGGATGCTGCCTGATGTCCGTGGACAGCCGTATAGTCCGCAGACTGTCGCTATCACGTTGGGCCAGGGGGGGTCAGTATGTTTTATGGTACATGTATACAAATTGAGGGTATCCTGGTAAAAACATGTGAAATTCAGTCAAAAAGCTTTCTTAAAGGGACGTTAAGTTAAGTTGCGCTAATAAAAACCTATCAAATTCAGTGAAAAAACATTCTTAGAGGGACATTATTGTTACATTGCCTAATAAAAACCTATCACAACCAGTTGAAAAAGTGTGTTAAAAGGATATTATGTTTACAAGTAAAATTGAAAAAACCCAGAAATTCGCCAGTTATGGTAAGCTAAGCAACCAAAAATCACACCACCGCCATGCACTGCTAAGCCTAACACCCATGACATCAAAGATGACATCACAAATGTAATTGATCACATCACTGATGACATCACATGTGCATTTACTTTTCATGAAAAGTCCCTACAAGGGGTTGTGAGCATAATGTTGGCAAAACACGGTCAGGTGTGATCAGGAGACGTATTGTGAAGTACATACTTCATTAAACAATGTACTGATATAAACAACATTCCATTGCTGTGTTCTTTCTTGTACAGGAACCTAATCATACAGAAACATAGGCATTGGCTGCAGCATGCCCCATTGAGGAGAAATATTTATAATCTTGCAATGTTGGATAGTAGAATAAGGAATGCTTCTGTTTCACACATTTGTGTACTGTGAAACATGTAATAACTAACTAATAATGCATCACTTACTACATACTTGTACTGCTACAAACAAAACATAAAGAGACCACACTGCATGCAAATCTGGGGCATATACAGGGAAAGTAAAGTAACGAAAAAAGAAGCAGTATCATCACAAACTGTTCATAACCTAAATGGTTATCTTCATGTACAAAAATGCTTGCTCTGTTTTAGGCCTGCTACTTCCCCTATGTATATGCATCACAAGATGCGAGTCAACCCTAAGAAAAGTCCTGTAAGAACATATGAGAATGGTAACGTCTGCAAATATAGTACCTTTTGCATTTTCCGTTTTTAAATGTCAGTGAAAAAACCCACCTGGCCTAGATATGTCAGTGAACAAAAAACAAGGGGACAGTTATGTGATGTCATCAGTGAGGTCATCAATAACATTTGTGATGTCATCTTTTATGTCATGGGTGTTAGGCTTAGAAGTGCATGGTGGTGGTGCGAGTTATGGTTGTTTAGCTTACCATAACTGGTGAATTTCTGGTGGTTTTCGATTTTACTTGTAACCATGATATCCTTTTAACACACTTTTTCCACTGGTTATGATAGGTTTTTATTAGTGCAATGTAACCATAACCTCCCTCTAAGAAAGTGTTTTCAATTAAATTGATAGGTTTTTATGAGAACAACTTAACCATAACTTCCCTTTAACACAGTTTCTACATTGAATATTAATATATTCAGTATTCCTTGTAACTTACATTTTTAAATATACAGACTGCAAAACATGATGGAACTATGGTGCACTAGCTATAATACATTCCATGACAACAGCATAACAAGGGTTCAATAACTTAAAGATAACCTGAATACAAATTGAAACAACACACATACAATGTATACAAAATACAGTTAGCCGGAATTAGGTAAACTCAGTAGATTGAATATTAGATATGGACTTTTAATACATAGGATAAGAAAAGTATAACATCTTCTCTTCTTTAATTTAACGTTGTTATATTTTTCCTCTAAGTATTTCCATTTTAAGTGGCAAACACCTTTTTGTATTGTGTTTTTACAGTTTTCTTTTTTCCTCCACAGTCTCAAATTTAAGTAAATCTGGAAACACACTTCCAGAATAGATACGAACCCAAATACCTACAATGTCACTGGCTATTGACTTTGGCCATGGCAGTGATTATTCACCCCAACATCACTATACCTGTACAAATATATAAAAAATAAATAAATAAAACATAAACCCCCCAAAATCTATAATCATGGGTACAGAGCTAAACATACCTGACCCTGGCTACCTGCCTGTAGTCCTGTAACCATGTTATCGGGAAAATATTGCACAAAATAAATCCCTCCTTGTCCCCCCAAGCCCAAACCATGTGTCCCCCCTACTCACTGCCCGCTCCCCAAACTACGTATATGGTTTTCTCACCTCCCCTACCCTCTCCCATTGCCCCCTTTACACATGCTGTTTCCATGACACAGTTTCATTTGAATGTCGGCTATTCGCAGGTCTAGCCGGGGGTACTGAAAGCTTTGTTTTGCAAACTCTGTCCCTGGACCTCCTCTAACTCCCAGATTTCACTTGCTGTCTTCCAGCCACCTCCCTGCCGCGCCTCTAGACTAATGTCATTTGCAAGTATGTTTACCTGCGAAGAGCTTTTTAACCACTTTTCATTTCTTGATATTCTCGGCTCCAGCCGCGGCTATATCGCGCATCGAGGAAAAAAAAGATGGTGGCCGTTTCATTCCTAAAAAACCCTGGTTCTAGTAAATTACCCCAAATATAGCTATCTATTTTTGAGAAGGGGGCACCCCCTTCTCCGTCAAATATTTTAGAAACTACTGCCCAGAATTACCCCAAACCACAAAAAAGGTTTCTTTTACACACATTTGGACTGATTCAAAGAGTGCTTTTCTATGGGATTGTGCCATTATAAAATGCTCCTGTGAATCAGGCCCCTTGTGCCAAAGTTGTTTCAGACCTAGTCTAAATCCATCCTGTGGTTTGGGCTGTGCAGTTTGGCAACAATTGACCTTGTTTCTCTAAGGGAAAACTAATGGGAAGTAGGCCACAACTTTTTTTGTTTTCTTAATAACTTTTTTTATTTTTTAACAAATCTTTATCAAACTCTGCAGTCTGGGGTCTGGTGGGAAGGGTGGGTGCACGATTCCCTCATCACTTTTGAAAACAGCCAAATCCGTTAATCGAATCAAAAGTCATTTTTTGAGGTTCCTATGGGAGACTGACTCTATCACCGCCCTATAATATATAACAGTTTCTTTTGATAGTCCAAGAAGCATACCTCATTACTGCATCAACATTTCAGCACACACGTTTTGGCAAGTGTTAGTAACTTTCAGGTCTATCATGAGTACTAATACTACAAATGTTTATTCCCTGCACTATCAAAAATGTACAGCACATTTAAAAGAACAAACACACAATATTATTACCATTAACATTGCATAATGTGCATAGTAGTGATTATAGTGATAGGTATTGTTTTTGGATTGACATTGTATAGGAGTAGAAGTAGCATTTATATGGTGGCGGCACATAAAGGGGGTGCGATGGGGTGGATGTGTAAATGTGGGAATGAGAATAACAATGGAAATGTATTCTACGGGTTTCTGAAGGATCATTTAGAGCACCAATAACGAGCACTGCTATAGGGCTACGCAGGAATTGGAGAGATGTGGGTACCAAAAGGAATTGTGACAAATACAGGGGTCTTGTTTTAGATGGAATGGAAGATGTGCACCATCCTGAATTTAGCAACATGTGGTACAACGACATTCGCTCAGTGGGGAAAGAGAGGTCAAATGGGAGCTCCAATGTCTGCTCCCTAGTCCCCCAGGCATCTGGGGTAATCAGGATGTTAGTACACCAGAAAGGTTGCCATTAGACACTCAGTGTTTAGTCCATCTAGAGCTATACACAGTGCAGAGCTTGTTGCAGGCACATGAGATACGACTCGAGTTGATGGACAGAGATAACGAAAGGTGTGCTAAGAATATCAAAGATCTGCAATGCACGTTGCGCCCCCACTGATGAAGATGGATGTGTATTGTTTGTATCGAACAAGTGGGAAGAAGCAGTGGTAAGCTGTATGACAGGAGGACATGTGGGTTCGACAAAGAAGTGATATGGGAAGTCAATATTTTGTGTCATAAAATCTGGATGGCACACGTATCCAAACCAATGTGGATTGAAGCAAAAGAGACCCGAGTAAAGGTGCAGATGCAAGAGGAATGCCAGATGTGTTTCCAAGGGGCTGGAATAGTTCCTGTAGAGATATCCATAAATGCAATAAGACTTTTTGCATTTCAGACCTGAAGAAAGGCACCACAGCACTCATGGACATGTATTGGGTGTGCGGTCAGCAAGAGTACCTGCACCTCCCACCATCATGGAGGGACACATGCTCGTTGACTACCCTGCATATAGCCATCTTTGTGGTTCCCAAACCAAATCTCATGATAACACCAAAAACAGGCACAATACAACCAGAACAACCCACACACCAGTCCCCACAAGTGAGAAGAAAGACGCTCTCACTCAGTAGACAGAATAGGCAGTCAAACTACCTGTTGGAAGACTCTTCCAAATTGCTGAAAGAAATTTCTGACAAATGTCACCTGGATAACAAAGCTGGGGTCTTCTTCTCGTCAATATTGTTACCAGGGGTCCAGGCTGCAGCAAATGCAAAGTGGTTGCAAATAGTGAGGTGGGAGGTGAACCAATTGGCCAATGACACAGAGCAAGGACTGAATGTGATCAAGAGTGAAATATGGGCCAGAAGGTTGATGACTCTTCAGATTCATTATGTTCTTGATCTGCTGACAGCCATGGAAGGGGGGTATGTAAAATAATAGGACTATCATGTTGCACTTACACACCCCTAAATTATGCAGAGAACAGGTAAACTGACGCTTATTATATTGGCCCTGCACAAGCTGAAGACAAACTTGGAAACTGAAGGTTTGCAACTGCCAAGGGGCGAGCCAAATTTAGGGGCCCAGTGATTTGTACGGTGAGGTGCTCTGGGTGAGAGTAACAAGATTAGTGTAGTGATGGAGCAGTATGGAGGGGGTGCTGTAGTGTTTGTGATCTAACAAGACTCCTTGCATTTCAGGAAGCTATCTTGACCTCCAGAATATACACTGAGATCATGTCTAATTACCAGGTGCACATCACATGGTTTATATGTGGGAAGAGTAGCCTTTCTAATTAATGAACCAATAGTGTTACAAGGGATCAAAGCCAGCAAGGCCAAAGACCACGTGGAAGAAGATAAAAAAAATGAACGAAGGACAATCACCTAGTGCGTGCTATGAGATAAACCATGTGTATATAGGCACCTACCAGCAAGAATGATGTGATAATACTGTATGTTGTTTGTTTCTTACAAGTGACACTGCTGCCCTTTAAAATGTCTTGTTTGCTTTGAACTAATTAGTGCACTCTGTGGCAGTAGGGTTTGAATGCCCCTGCTGGCATGCATTTATTTATGAGAATTAAACCTTTTTTATCCAATGCAAAAGGTGTATGGAGCTTTTTTCCCTGGATGATTGCAATGTATGTCGTCTGGTTGTCTGGAGGTCCGCCTAGAGGTGTCCTACATTGTTTACGTGTTAACTGACTTGGGGCCAGATTACATCAAGTGCACCACTGCAGGTCAATTTTGCACCACTAGGGAAGTTTTGCAACAACCGTTGCACTGAATGACCAGTGCAAAAAACAGACATTTGCATTGAATTACCAGTGACAAGACAACAGTTTTCATGAGTTGTCTGTGCAAATCGCATTGCCAAATTGTCCAAGACTCAGGCCCAATTTCGTGGCAACAGAGCATTTTGCATAGTTTGCCTCTTGCTGGACAGAATCTGGTGGATGGTTTTGATGTTTCTTTATGTATGGCAATAATGCAGTATTAAACAGAAAACAGTGTTTTCTATATCTGAAATGTCTGCAGATTTCATTATCTGAAACTCACTATCATGTTATGGGACAATGCAAACACTCAAACTCACTATCTTCATCGACCATTTTTCCTTGATCTGGAAATGAGTAACGCTGTGGCTGATTAGAGGAATAGTAAACCCACAACTTTCAATTGAAGCATCATCAGTACATTCCTCTGCACCATATAGGAATGTATTGTAAGTTTGTTTTGCAAGTAGCATCACTTACATCATGATGCGTGCATCACTGTGAACCACCCTTTTTCACCATAGCCATCTTGTGGTAATGAACAGTCACACATGGGCAGGCTAACAGCATCTGCTCTGATGGCATACATTGGAGGTAACGCCCCTTGTGTTGACGCCTGCGGCCATCGTAGTACAATGTACTATTGACATATATACTTAATCACTGGTCAAAACAGGAAGGTAGATGACACTTTCTTTCGTAACACATGTCAACATTGCCTTTCTCTGAATCTGTTATTTTTTCAATAATATCATTTGTAAAATGAAAGAAAGCAGTCACCACAACATGTAATTGTAATACATCCCTGATTTTGCACATGCAAAAACATCGTATCCCCTGTATACCATTCATTTTATTCTCCAACCATGTTGCTGTGAGTAGACCAGTCTAATGCAAAACGTCTGTGGTATGTTGGTGGCAATATCTCTGAATGAGTCAAAATGTGTTGCATTCCAGATGTCTGTCATCGTGGTTTGCTTCATGGCATTTTGAAGCAAGTTCAATATTAGGTTCTCCTGAAAACTGAGGGAAGAGAATGCATTTGCCTGCTTTAGTATGGCAACTCTGTTGACAAGGTGTCTTATATTTTCCAATTTTTGTCTTCTAATGATGACCGATTCTGAATATGTACTTTATAGCAGATTTAATATGCCACCACTGTAAGCAAAAGTAACAATGGCACCAGGATCTCAGGTGGCAGAACAGTGTCACGAAGTTGGTAGGAATCCTCTGGTAGCAGCGGTGGGTTACAGCCAACCTTGTAATGAGGCCCAATAGCTTAACAGCTGTTAGCCCATGAAACCTTGCCTTTCCCCCTCCCTCTTAACAAATCACACATTTGCCTCGTGACTATATAGTATCTGTACAAATTGCCCTGTGTCGTGCATGACACCTCGAAACAGATTTGCCATTGCATGCTGGGACTTGTGGACCCATACTTACAATGGAAAAATAAACATGTATGTGCCAAAATGCAATGGGGAAGACCAGGACTGGCTAAAGGTATCAAGCATGAGACTTGGCAACTTGGCAACTTGTTATGAGTGACACTCTGTTTCCTACCACATACTTTTCAAACTATCCTTATTTTCAAAAAGCCATTTGATGTCACCATTAAATGGAGCACAGCACACCTATATAGTGGTTATCAACTCCATGTTCTAAAGTTTCTCTCTGAATCCCGCTCTAATGCTTTTCGTTAATGAAATGAAATAAATATGTGTTCTTATTGTGACGCGTGTACCTAAAAATGTTGCATTGTGAATTTCCCTAGTTGTTAAATTTCTTATGTATCATCAAAACCTTCTATGCTCCCTCACAGCTTTCATTACAAGGAAATGACAGATAAAAAAAACTCCCCATTTTCTACAAGGTAACACATTTCTCAAAGCCACAAATGTCAACACCTGCTGTTGACCAGAGAGAGATTCGAAGAATACATAATAAGTTGCAACTTTTTGATTTTATCCTATTAAACCATGAAACTAATATTGTTTGATAAAAAATAAACCAAAGTAACGGCCGTGGGCATCAAGATCTGACAACACAATTACACTCCAACCAGCGTCATACACATAAATCAGTTGATTTCAGGCTGAATCAGCATGGCTTCAGCCCCATTAGTGACCCTAGTTGTAAGATTAAAACGTGAATGGACAAACGTGAGTCAGTCAGTCAAATTTCTTTATTCCGGCTGAAAGTCATAAAAGTGAATATAAGCAGCAGACATGAAATACAATGGAATCAAAACACAATAAAACTATTACAATACATATAAGCACTCAGAACGATACCTAAACATAATTTAAAATTGTTTCTTGTTTCCATAGTGTATGCAATCATGAAACACATAAAACACATTAAAACATATTGAAAAGTATGAAGTGCAAGTGCATTGACAGATGTGACACAAGTTAAACAAGCATAGCACGTTCAACTAAAACATGGAGAGAAAAAAGGCCTAGTTTTGAAGAAACAGAAATGCAAAAACACCCAGGTTCGACTTTCCTAAACAAGGGAAAAAAGGACTAGTTTTAACACAACAGAAATGCAAAAACACCCAGATTCGACTTTCCTAAATGGAGGGGAAAAGGCCTAGTTTTGATGAAACAGAAATTCAAAAACACCCAGGTTCGACTTTCCTAAACAGAGGGAAAGGGCCTAGTTTTAGCACAAGAGAAATACAAACAAAAACAGATTTGACTTTCCTAAATAGAGGTAAGAAATGCAAAAACACCCAGGTTTGACTTTACTAAAAGGAGGGAAAAAAGGCATAGTTTTCATACAACAGAAATCCAAAACACTCAAGTCCGACTTTCCTAAATGGAGGAAAAAAAGGCCTAGTTTTAACACAACAGAAATGCAAAAGCACCCAGATTTGACTTCATTAAAAGGAGTGAAAATAGGCCTAGTTTTAACACAACAGAAATGCAAAAACACCCATGTTTCGACTTTCCTAAACAGAGGGAAAAAAGGCCTAGTTTTAACACAACAGAAATGCAAAAAGCAACTTTCCTGGAGAGATGTGAGAGATGGCTAAACAATACAGGTCAATGAGATGCTTAAGTGTGGTGCGATATAAGAGCAATAAAGTAATTGGTGGGGTGGGTCAGTTTAGTGGGGTGCAGTGATTGCTGTCGGGACAGTTGCAGCAGATTTATGGCTGCAGGCTTCGTGCTTCCTAGAAGACACCATCTGGAGCTGCTTCTGTGGGAGCTATCCTTTGCCTCATGGTCCTTTGCCGGAAGGGGGCTGCAGCAGGCATTGGGGCTGCCCTAAGGGTAAAAGTAAAGTAGGGCCTAGTGCCCAATCAGGGTCAGTCGGGCAGAGGGAGCAAGAAGGAAGAGGATCAGGGGAGGGGAAGGAGAACCAACGCTGCGAGGCTGCGAGGCAGCAAAAGGAAACTTTCAAAATGAACTAAAGTCAGGCGGCAGATGGAAAAGAACACCAAACGCAAATGCCTAGAGCAGAACGCTCAGCCTCTTACCTTGTGCTTAGGTAGCAGGATGGAAAATGCTGAGCGGAGTATCACAGTGCAAAATCAACCGCAGCAGACAAAGGCCAGTGCCCAATCAGGATCGGGAGAGGGCAGAGGGAGGAAGAATGAGGAGGATCAGGGGAGGGGGAGGGGAACCAACTCTGCGAGGTGGCAAGAGGAAACTCGCAAAATTAACTAAAATCAGGCAGCACTTGGAAAAGAATACCAAAGGCAAATGCTTAGAGTAGAACGCTCTGCCTCTTACCTTGTGCCTGGGCAGCAGGATGAAAAATTCGGAGCCAAGCGTCACAGTGCAAAATCAACCACAGCAGACAAAGGCCAGTGCACAATCAGGATTGGGGACGGGCAGAGGAAGGGAGAAAGAGGAGGATCAGGGGAAGCAGAGGGGAAGAGGAACCATCTCAGCGAGGCTGCAAGGCAGTAAGAGGAAATTTGCAAAATAACTAAAATCAGGCGGCAGATGGAAAAGAATAGCCTCAGAGGATAGCCTAGGGGCAACATGCTTGCCTTGGAAGCAAGATGACACAGAGTATCACAGGTTTAATCCCCGTGTCTGCCCCTAGAAACCTGTGGGTATTAAGTGCGTTATAAATCACCTATTATATCTTATCATATCAGGGCACATGCCTAGAGCGGAATGCTCAGCCTCTTACCATGTGCTTGGGCAGAAGGATGGACACATCTTAACTTTTCTACACACAACAAACTTCTCAATTATGAGTGACAGCCTATAGGATACGTCCACGTACTTATTCCTCTCTAAACCCGGACTGCCCGTGCTTAATAAGGGCAAGACTTGATGCCCAGTTATTCAAATGGCCAAGAACCACTTTAGCAAACATTTCCCCCACTGAGTCCAGTAAGGAAATTGGTCAGTAGTTACACAGAGACTCAGTGCCAGTTTTTTCATAGAGGGAAATGATTTCCGCAGTCGACCATGATTTCATTAAAACTAGTTACTGCATTAAATAGTTGTTGTAATGCATTGTCATTTCAGTCCTTAATATGGCACCTCGGATTTTATCAAGCACCTGAGCTTTATTAGATTTGTGTGCCAAGATAGCTGCATATATCTTAATGGGAGTAAAGATCATGGGGTCATGTATTTCAGGATCATGATAAGGAGTTGTAGTAGCTGGGAAAAATTGTGTCTGTTTATAGAGGTTACCAAAATATTCACGCCAGAAGTTTTTGCTTATATTTCTTTGTGTAGCAGTTCTGGCTTCACTGTTTCTGCTGTCTAAGGGTGTAGAAGTCTGAGATCGGCACAAAGGTGGCATTTTGGTGGTTATAGACTTTTATTGTTTATAAGAAAAAGGAAAAAAGAAACCTAGCTATTCCCAACACTAAGAGGGGTTTCCCTGCCTTTGCCTTCCCTGCCTTTATCTGGGAATAAAGACGATGATGCACGGCTGATTAATGAAATCTTTGACGCGATCAGTGTCTTGATGCAGAGACAATTTGATATGTCTCAATGAGCAAAAAACAGAGATACTATTGTTTGCTAGCCCGGCCATGTCAGAAAAGATTGAACACACCTATGATTAACTATTATTGGGTACTCACCTCATCCAGATCTTAAGGAAAGCTAAATCATTAAAGAATTGGAGCAGCATATGCTGTGTGTAGTGTAGTACATATGTACTAACATTTAATATCGGGGACAACAAGGGGGGTGACATTAGGTACTAACAACTTGTATAGGGGTGAATTCAGTGGGCCAGATCTGTTAGGCCACAGGCTCTGAGTGTACTGTGTAGTGCAGCACGTGAATAATCATCGCTGACTGATCCTTTCTACTTTCAGGAAAATAATGCAAACATTGAGAGCTTCCAGCAGTGCTTTGCAAGGCAGAGTGTGCAGCGGGATGATCCTTGAGAATAAACGTGCATTGTCCTGAGCAGGAAGAGAGGAAGGAAGAATAAGCAACATTATGGAAAGGTGTTATGCCGAATACTGCTCAAAGGTCATTTAAGCCTGGGCTGGAAAGTTACATGAGCGTAATCAGAAGGGGGCAGGATAGGTGATTGAAGGTTCTGGCATGTGGTATGACAGAAGACAGCTGACGTCACAAAAGAGGATGGAAAATTATAAAGAAAACATATGAAAACATAGGCTAAAGGGAACTTCCAACTGAACGGCTTAAAAGAGGGAATAAGGAGGAAGGAGGGTTTTTTCTGACTTCTGCTGGTTCTTTATGGACTGCTGGCTGCCTGAAAGGAGGGGCAATCCTGCATAGCTGTCTGTGGAGACCAGTGTATATGCAGAAGGGAGTTCTGCATTTTGAGTCGGGGACAGTGTCCTGGCAGAGATGGGCCAATCATTCTGAAAAAGAAAAGGTCTTACTGTGAGTATATACATAGGTCCACAATCAATTAGGACACCCTTCTGCAGGGTATTGTAATTGGCAAAGTATCAGACTGGACACAGAAGGTAGATATTTTTTAATTCTTCTGGTACCAAAGGACTATCAAAGTAGCCAGAATCCAAAGTATTTGCTGGGGGTTCTTTCATTCACACAGAGGGGGTCACAATGGCTTAATCTTACAAACTCATAATCTTGCTCCTAACCCAACGTTAACGAAGGGTATTGGAGTAAATGAGAACCAACGCTGTAGTTATAGTGTTATTGCTTTCATAGCCAAAGTTCTATGATGATCCAATATAATGTTTATTGATGTAGTGTATGTTTTCCTGTTTTCCCACATGTGCTCAATATAATGATTTTTGATAGAGTGTGTTTTCTCTCATGTGTTCAATGTAATGATTGTTGATGCACAGTGTGTTTTTCTCTCTGATAAAAACTGAATATGCGTATAAAAGAGTCTAAGCGTGTGGTGGCAACTTTTTGTGTCTGGTTTGCCTGTGGGTTACACCTAGAGGTAAAAAGTGCAGATACAATAAAATGCACAGTACAAGGTCTGTAGATGTCTAGCTAAGTTGTTGTGGTAAAATTGTGACAGAAAGGGAAGTGACAGGATTTATCCTACAGGTCCCAGACTCACACATGCTTTCTTCTTGGTTCAGCCCACCTGATTCACTAGCCTACCAGGTACTGAGCCATTGATGATGGGTCAGGATGCTTTTACAGTTAATGAGGTTTTCTGCATCGGGGTCCCTAACCCTTGATTCCTGTTCTCCTCCTTGTTACCAACTTCTTCAGTACTGCCTTGGGGTCCCTGCAACTCCGCCCCACCCACGTACCTTTCTCCACAGTCTGTGGAGGTCTTAGGGCTCTCGGGATGCTTCTGGCCTGCCAAACTGCTTCCTTGCGGGTTAGCGTTTCCCTGCAGTGTGGAGCAGCTCTGCGAGGGAAACTCTTGTTTGAATGGCATGTTCTTCTCTCCACACACCTGTCGACTACAGGGAATGCCAGGAGCTTCTTTATTCATCTTCCTGGAGCGTGCTTTCCACACTGGCCCCCCCTTACAGTGTTGTGCTCCTGCCTCAGCTTTTGTCTTCTTTCTCTCTGCTTCCTTCTTTCGCAACCTCACGATTCCTCCTATGAGGGCCCCACACTAGGTTGAATCCTGCCTCCATTTTTTTTACAAACATCAGGTCCATGTCAACTTCTGCACCGTGCTCCTCATTCCTCCCCACCTCTTCTTCTTCTTCACAGTACTTCTAATGTTATACTTCTGTGGCCCTCATTACGACCCTTGCGGAAAGCGAAAAACGATGGCGGAAATGCAATACCGCCATCGAATAGCGCTCGGTGCGACTATGACCAGTCACCGTAAAGTACGATGCCATTAGCGACACCGTAGTGAACGCCAACGCTAACTGCACCAAGTACGCGCGCGCGCGCCATGCCAAACCGTAATTAGCACCATGGCGCAAGGGTACGCGAATTCCGACCCTAGCGGACATGTACTTAACGCCATCAAGCACGGCGGAAAGTACCATTCCGCCATGGTGAGAAGTACGGCATCGCGAATCAACCGTAAATGGCCCCACTGAGTGCCTGTACACCGCTCCCTGGCCACATAGTACAACTCCCCGTAGGTGCAACGAAGTCACAATGCAACCAGTGAAATGTACAAGTCACCCATGCATGCCAACGAACAAAAGAATCACAAGAGGGGCCAATGGGAGCTGCAGGGCACAGATGGCACGAACACAGAAGCTATTCCAATGGACATGACCTCAGACTCCCACCAAGAAACGCACGCAAACACAGGCACCTGTGACCAGCAATATTCCGATAATCACATCATTCCACCAATCCACCTGGCTGACCGGCATCTGTCACACAAAACCTAATCCCCCGCCCCTGAGCATGACATCATCCAAACAGTCATATTGGCAGCCCTCACCCCTGACCTCACTGGGCTTCGTAGGCAAACGCGCCCAGCACAGTACCACGCAACTATACTCCGAAGCTGGAACCCAATGCAGATCTCCTCACAATACATCGCTCCCCAAATAGGAATATGCCACATCACTTGCAAAGAAGAACGCTACACGGCCCATATCAGAATAGAAATTTAATGCACAACAAATTCACCAAGCCCATACAGCCATTAGGCCATGAACTCCAAAACACATTTCACCATTGTGGGCTGCATCCGCAAGAAATGACCAGCTACTTCTTGTGTGACGCCCTGTTCCTTCATGGTACACAGGGGCTACATTCCGTACGAAAAGGCAACATGGAAGCGCCTAGAACCGCAGGGCCGTCCCAATAGGGAGGCACTAGTCCAGCTGAAAGGCCGAAATGTTGCTCCGAGCCACTAGTACTGCGTAAGGGCATGTGGCCCATTGGCGATCGTCCCATAAGATCGTAATGCTGCTCCACTGATTAACACGAAGCAGCAGGTGTCGGGAGTAAAACCCATCTGCAGGAGTGGCATACAGATAGCAGTGGCAAAAGGGGAGGAGATACCTGTCAACCAAAAGAAAAGAAAAAGAAAAGAATGGCCATCAGAACTACATCCGAACAACTCACCTCAATGATCACACTAAATCCACAGCCATATGCATGCTAGCCCACTCCAAAGGATCATCACCACCCCAAAACCACTTGCGACTCATAACTATCCATATCGAGGTGAAAACACCATCACAAACGAGTGTACCTGTGCATGCGTCAGTGAAAACAGAATCCATCAGATGGGATTGGTAACGTGCATGGACACAAGTGTCTGAAGGCGCGTCGAGACAGGGAGGGCTCAACAAGGCCAGATAGACGATGGTCCCACTATGGCAGCCCTGCATCACATAGCGCAGGGGAGGCGGACAGATTCCAAGAAGCCCTGTACATGGCAAACACCGTATCAAATTATCTGCCCATGCATCCATTCATCATTCCCTCATCCCGTAATGAGAACGCCTGTTACCATACTCACATAACATGTGAGAATTCCATTGAGTCTGTGCGTTATGCAGCCTGCAAAATCCACTGTGCCCCAGCCCGTAATTCCAGTGTTGTGAAGTAACATGTATTTGGGAACGCCCGGCCTCATCATCCACTTCGCTATTGCGCATCCCAAACTATTCATATCAATCATTGCATCCTCGCCATGGCCCCTGTCCCAAGGACACTGAACAATAGAACGTTATATTTGCAGTCAGACCTGTGGGCATCTCCTCGCCGCTAGCTGAAGACCGAAAGCGCCGCCCTTCGAATTCCTCATTTGCAACATCACGTCGAAAAGGCATCTGTGGCCGCTTGAAATCACAAATTAATCCATCTAGTGCGGCTGTGTGTGAAAATGGCAACTGCCTTCACTCACAAATGGGAGGCCCCGCCCGTCGGTGAACCTCGGTACAGTGATGCATGAGGGTCCACCGTTACTCGAGTACTACGTTCCACTGACCCTTCACAAGTCTGTTCGCGACTGCAAAGAATGCATGTGAAACAATGGGACCATAGCCGAATGAACATATCAACCAATGTTACACGGCCATCGGGTACTAATACATGATTGTAATAGCAAGATGCCATTCCTCGAATTGCAGCGTTGTGTGCGGGACGTGCTCGCCCAAAGGGGAGAGCAGCTTGCACAGGTGGAATGAATCACCACAGGTGGAGGCCATACAGCCTGAAAACACATAAATGCACGCCCAGTCTCCTCCCACAACCACTCCGAAATGCTACCGGCAGGACTCGCGATGTTGGCCCTGGGGGACCTGATAGCACTGCAAGTACTCCAACTCCAAGAAGAAGACGAACACCAACTACAACCGGCCGCACGGAGGAGACGCAGGAGGAGGAGGAGGGCAAGGCAGGGCCAGCAAGGGCTGCCAGCACAGCCACTACCACCACGCAGGCAGCCCGTAATCCCACGCCTCCGAGCACATCCGTTCAACCTCACTGATGAGCAGATCCACACCCTCTACCGTTTGGACCGGGACACCATAGCCGCCATTGTGGACATGACACAGGCTGACCTTGTCAGCATGATAGATAGCCCAACCGCCATCCCACCCCTACTGAAGGTGGTGTCTGTACTCCACTTCCTGGCCACAGGCACCTACCAGCACACAGTCGGACAGTTGCATGGCATTTCTCAGCCACTGTTCTCACGGACACTATTGCAAGTGCTCGATGCCCTCCTGCAGCACGCAGACGACTACATCTCTCTACCACGCTCGGAGCAGGAGATTACCAACACAAAAGTGGGATTCCATGCACTTGGCGGCATACCGGGTTGCATTGGTGCCATCGACTGCACCCATGTGGAATTGGTCGTCCCACATGCCATGGAGGCCCAGTACCACAACCGAAAACAATTTCATTCACTGAATGTTCAAATGGTGTGTGACTCCAACAGGATCATTACACATTGTTGTGCCCGATTCCCTGGATCAACCCATGATTCTATGGTCTTGAGGAACTCTACAATACCACGCTACATGGAGCGACACGCAGGGAACAGATCCTGGCTACTCGGTGAGTCTCATTTCATGCATGATGATGTGGGGTATGTGATGCGGCAATGACCTGGCAGGAAGGGGGGGGGTGCGTACGTAGCAATGGCATTCCACATAATTCGTTTATCGTCCACATACAGGTGATGCCGGATATCCACTGAAGAGATGGCTCCTCACACCAGTCCGGAACCCACGGGACCAGCATGAGGAGGACTACAACCATGCCCACTCACGTACCCGTGTAGTCATTGAACAGGCATTCGGCCTACTGAAGACTCGTTTCCGGTGCCTCAGCAGGTCTGGAGGGGCACTCCTGTACCGCCATGAGAAGGTTGCAAAGATGGTGATGGCATGTGTCATGCTCCACAACATGTGCGTACGTAGAAATGTGCCCATGCCCCCTGACGCAGAACTGCAAGCACCTGAAGATGGTCATGATGAGGGTGGGGATGTGGCAGCACCTCAAGGAGTCTGCGAGGCACAGGAGGGCCGTGAAATTCGTCAGCATCTTATAGATGCATGCTTCTAGCACTCACGCCTGGTGGCTGATACATGGACACGGGACTCGTGGCACTGTGTGTGTCTGGTACATGCACGATATGGACTGTACGCCTATGATGGCCTAGTACACAAAGATCATTGTCCACACATCTCATTGTTTGATCGTGCATTGTTTATGGCATATGTGATATCATGTTGAACACCCTATCGACCCGCCACCCAAGTGAGCCCAACACACCCCCTCCACCCTCCTACCTCCCCCCCGAACACCAGTGTCCAAAGATGCTCATTGTCAGTGGGCAGTCGCTATTGCAAGCCCCCTCTGCGGGTATCAGGGGCACCCCTGCCTGTGGAGCGCAGGTTCCTCCCAGATCTACGTTGGGGGCTGCCCTGGACGGAACTTGCAACGGATGATGTCTCTGCCTGCTCACGTCCATGCATGTCCCTAAGGGTTTGTGAGAGCTCAGTGAGCACACGGCGCACTGCGGCAAGTTCGGCACATACGGCTTTGGACGTCGCATGCAGTTCCCCCCTGAGGCTCTCGGTGCTTCTCTCCATTTGGACTCTCAGGCTCTCGGTGCTACTTCCCATTTGGACTCTCAGGCTCTCGGTGCTACTCTCCATTTGGACTCTCAGGCTCTCGGTGCTACTCTCCATTTGTGCCCTAAGTGTCTCAGTTGATGTTTCTATGTCTGCCTTAGTGCCCCCACATCCATCGGCATGGTCCTTGAGGAGCGTGGCCAGTTGCTGCTGTTGCACGATTAACTGGTCGAGGGACTGTTGCCTCTGCTGGGCCATGGCCATTTGCGGTGGTGTCACAGAGGGGCTGTTCGCCTCATGTTGCCCTGCCACAGGGCTTGTGGGGGATGGCCAGTCGTCGTCTTGTGGGTGCCCCTGCGTGGTATCCTCATGGTGTTCGGGATGGAACAGACAGGGGGATTGGGACAGGTCATGGATGGATCTGACTTCGACATCCCCGTCTTCTGTGTCGGAGCATGCTGCCATTAATGGGGTGTCACCTATGGTGCTGCTGCCACCAGAGGCAGTACCTTCTGTGGCATCCATTGGGGGGACCTGTGGTGGTGCTGTTGTGGGCATGCTGGCTGCTGGGGTGCCTGTTGATGTTCCCTCCTGTGTGCTGCCACTTGATATGTGCTGCTGCCGTGTCTTGATGCGTGCAGCTGAGGTGGAGGGTCTTTGGCCGTCGGTCTTGGCCCTCTTTGCAGGTGTGCTGGTAGGGGTGTCCTGGAGCTCGTCGTTTGGATCGGACCCTGTGGTGGAGTAAAGGAGGGCGAGCGTTATTAATGGGTCTGTGGGAATTGGAATGGCAATGTATCACATGCATTGGGGTGGTACCTGAGGGTGATTTGGGTCGGGGCCTTGGAGGTGCTTTCATTTGTGTGTGGAGTGAGGGTGCAGTTGTTTTGCAGCCTGCAGTTAGGGTGTGCCTGCTGCACGTGTAGTGGGTGTTTTTGGGGTTTTTAATTATTTATGTATTTATTGTGGTTTTAAAGTGCGCTATCAGGCCAATGTGTGTGGACGTTCTCCTGGCCATGTGTTGCTGTTGCGCTATGTGGACACATGTGAGTCACATGATTGGACATTGTGGATTTGGCATGGTTTTATTTGGGCCACCTACCTGATTCTCCGGATGTCTGCACTCCTTTCTCCATCCCTCCGACTCCCTCTATGCTCTCCATTCCAATGGTGGAGGCACAGATTTCTTCCCAGGGGGTCAACTTGATGGGTGATTCCGACCCTCCCCCGGTGGCTGTGGCAATGTTGCGGTTGGCAGAAAGTATGCTACGGACGCGTATCCGCAGGTCGTCCCACCGCTTCCTGCATTGCTGTGGGTTGCGGGGTGCGGTCCCCACCGCACTTACCCGCTGTGCCACCAGGGCCCATGTGGCTTTCTTGTTCGCTAGTGCCGTCCTGGTCATTTGCGTGGAGAAGACGGCGGCGGCATTCTCCTGGAGGGTCTCTGTGAGTACGGTGAGTTCCTCACGGGAGAAGTGGACCTGCCGCTTGCGGTCGCACGCTTTCTTCGCTACTTTTCCCATTTTTCTTGGTTTCACTAGGGTGGATGACGGGTTGGGATGTGTCTCAGGGTGGTGTTTTTAGTGGTTGTGTGTATTTTGTGGTTTTATAGGTGTACGGGGTGTTGTTTCCCGTTCCGGGCCCATGTTTTTACTTCCGTTTCCGTATATTTACGGTCACCGTACTTTCCGGTTGGCGCTCACTGCGGTGTCCGCTATGATGGGTGGCGGTATTGCACCTAGGGCGCCGTACGGCGGCGGTGTGGGCCGTTTTGGGGTCATTTCCGCCATCGCGGACTTTGCACTTCCGCCATGGCGTGGTGCTCGTGCCCGATGGGTCGGAATGGGCCGCACTTTGCTCCATCGTGCAATGGCGGAAACGCTATTTACGCTGTGGCGGTCCGGTCAGTCGCTTTCCGCCAGGGTCGTAATGAGGGTGTGTGTTTTTCTGAATCTTCTACATCCCGGTTTGATAATAAGATTCATATGTATAGTCCCTGCTCTTCTTTGTATGGGTTAGTGCGTTCAAGTGTTCTACCTTACAGAGGTACATTGAGCTTTGGGAAGCTGTGGTTCCCTTCTGAGGGTGAGAGGGTGAGGGAGGTTGATAAGGCGGGTTGTGGGAAACTGTGTTCTCCATGGATGGTCCTCCCTTCACCTACCCCTGTGATCCCCCCACAGTGTACCAACCCCCAGGGGGACTATTGGACTGGGCCTGCACTTCACTGGCCCCATGGGAAAGGTCCTCCACTATGAGAGAAGGGACAACATCCAAGGATTCATCACAGCTGTCATAAGTTTCCAAAACGTACATGCATCTTTGTTTTTGGATCGTTTAATTGATTTGATCCCAGATTTTTGCTGCATGATTGTTTTTGTTCCCAGCTATAATTAGTTTGTAATTAAGTCTTGCTTCAGAAAACGTATTTCTCCCTACACTATTTATGTTTTTGGCACAACAATATAAGCTCCTTTTTGCATCCCTGCCCTGCCCATGATACCAGGGTTTTCTATATTGTTACCTCTATAGCCACTGCAGCAGGGATAGTCACATGACTTTTAATTAAATGAATTATTGTTGAAAAGGATTCTAGAATTTCAAAATCTGTTACTTCATGGTTATCTTAAACACGGTTAAGAGGTGCCATCAGGTCTTTGTGAAGACCTGGTAGTCTTTGCTCCAGCTCCAGTTTAGCACATTCTTTGCACACCATCTGGCATTCCACACTATGTCAATTGTGGCTTACTGATTAGAGTTGTTAATAGGGGACTGCTGGACGGCACCTGTTATTAAAGACATTACTAATGATCTGCGGTCACTTTCACACCTGGGCACCTCCTTGCATTTCTTAACCATGGCCCATGATTGCATGTTAAGCATAATATAATTGATGTGGGTTGCACAGCTATTTGCAACACAGGTGGGTTTGGCCAGGACATCACCCTTTGACCTACCATTATATGCACTAAGATTTAAACTAATCCATATGCATGCAATCTCCAGTGCGAGCTTATGCTGCCTCTTGGGAGACAAGACAAACCCCACAGAAGATCGCAAAGTATTAAACAAGACTATGTTAAAATGTTCTCTGCAACATCCAGTGGTAAAACCGAAATTGTGTCTCAAAGGTTTTGCTACAGTCTTGCATTTAGCCGCATAATTACATTTACATAGACACTTTTCAAGCTCTTTATGACAGTGAATACAAACCTACCTCCATTGTAACAAAAGAGCTCTCGACCTTCACCATACTGAAGTTGTTTTTCTTTCTAAAATGTGCTGCATATGTTGCAGGCAGTGTTGTACAGGGAACCAAAAGAGGGCCTGGAAATGTATTTCAAAGAAGCCCTATATACAACAACGTAACTGGATGATTACATCAGGCAGGGCCCACACTTTCCACATTGTCATCCAAGTTGTTCCTAACCTATAAATGTGTGCTTTAATATTGCTGCCACCTATATTAGGTCTATTTTGGTCAAGTACAAATAATCTTCTTGAGCACAATGGGTTACAAACTAGGATTTGGAATATGTATGTGTACCCAATACTTGGCCTTTTTGGACTACCAGGACAAATCCAAACCTAATACCATAATGGCCATTTCCCCTTGCCTAGAAATGCATCCCACATTAGAAAAGCATACAGTACACCTCAGTTGCATACAGTTCTCATTTTCTGTGAATCTTAGCTACTGTACGTTGTGCTTCTTCAATGCGCTTTTTAACAGAGGAAATGGTGTAGCAATATAGCATTACTACGGTGAAAACAGTAAATAATACAGGCTAAATGTTTGAGATCAAAATATATTTGTCAAAAGCCGATCACACAATCATCACTTTAAATTTGCAGTATGCAGAGTACTCACTCTCAATTCCCCAGCAGTAGCTCCACCCTATTGGGAGATGCCTAACACTGGTTGTAACTATTGCTCATCGAATCTGAATTTTGAACCCTGTCCTTACTGCAACCAGCTGCCCCCTGGCTGAAGCATTGTGTCTGTCCTGCATTTTTGTGCCACTGACACATTCCAGTACACTGTTCCCATGCTGCATGGCATGTGTCAGCCAACATTCTCTGTAGTGCTGGAACAGGTGCTCAATAGTCTACTGCAACATACACACCAGCAGGTCTCCCTGCAAACCAGCCCACCAGAGGTTAATGCACCAAGGGACAGTTATACAGTAAAGCATAGGATAGTCACAGAATAGAGGCTAAATACACTGAAAAGAAGGGAAAATGACTCCATAATTAAGTGGGAAGGCGGAGGGAATATGAAGAAAAACAGCCAGTGGTGTCTCCAGAGACATAAAGGTCTGGAGGCAAAAGATCTTTGGAGTCCTTGTCCCGCAGTGGGCTGTATTCAAGATGGTGACTGGAAAGTAGACAGAGCAGCATGGGACATGATGCTCCCTGATAGCAAATAGAGGGTTGGTTCTCAAGCGCTCCTTTCTAGTGGCCCAACCGGGCATACCAGGATTGCCAAGGCAGTACAAGGTGGGGCATGGCAGGTAATGGAAGACCCTCTGCAAGACAATTGGTGATCTGATGGCATGTGGGATGAGGCAGAGGGACGATTCCCGTGGCCCAGCCACATATAAGCAAGGTAAGGAGTTAAGAGAGGGACTGCAGTGATCGAACACACACTTCCTCTGCTTCGCCTTGTGCTGATTAACGCTGATGAGCAATTCATGTGTGAGGGCTGTGAAGAGATCTACAAGTGTGCTGCCAGAAGGTGGCACAGGAGAAATACAAAACGTATCAAAGAACCCAGGGGGGTCCTGCAAAAGATAAAAACAAAGACTCTTTGATCCCAGTGGGACCGGTGTATAAGCTCTGGTCTGTTGCCTTTTGTACTGGTTAAGTTCTGAAAAGGGGGACATGGCTGACCAAGGCAGGGTGCCAGACAGGAACATGGAGGAAAGGGGGGTGGCCTTCCCACAAAGGGCCAGACAGACAATGGCAAATGAGATTCAAGACGGTAAAACATCACTGGAACAGAAGATTGATGTGATCAGCGCTGATGTGGGACTTCTGAGGCAAGACCTTCAAAAGGTGTCAGCTAACCAAGAACCTGTTCCAAAAGGTGAAGGATGTGGAAGGCAGGGTTAGGTGCAGTAACCTACCTATAACAGGTGTTCTCAAAAAACAGAAAGACCATCGATGGAACTGTACCTGGAGGGGTAGAGAAATTTCTAGTTGGGCCCCCATTGCCAGTCCAATTTCTTTTCAGTTGAGACAGCCCATAGGGTCCCAGGCAGACATCTGCCCACAGGGAGCCCGCCAAGACCTATAATGGTTAAACAACTGAATTCAAATTCTAGAGACTGGGACGTCACCCTTCAAAAGGCCAGTGAAAATGGCACGGTACTGGTGAATAGAGCAAGAATTGGCTAGTTATCCAGACTTCACAAGAATGATGCAAAAGGCACAACAGTCGTTTGAGGTGGTGAAAAGAAAGCTGGGGAAAGAGAGTTCAATTATCAAGTCATGCATTTCCCATAACCTCTACAACACCCACACGAGCCCCTCTTCGACCCACTTGTTTCCCTGGGACTACCATACACAAACTTTGCACACAGTATGCAGATTGTGCTTCCAATATCAGGGAATGATGACCAGGACATCACATCAATTAATCACACCTAAAGCATCATTAGTTACTGGATGACTACCCATAACTTCAATGATGAGAAAACCGAACTGCCATTGGTAGGCTCCTCCTACAGTTTAAGAGCCTCCTACTCCTCCTTCCCTATTGACGGCATGTCCATCCAAGTTTCCAAGCATGTGAAGACGCTGGGGGTGTATCTAGACACTGAGCTAAACATGACCCCGCACATCAATGCTCTTGCTTCCTCCACCGCGCACAATTCTAAACTCATCATTTTGAGCAGAAAATGTAACTCCCCACATAATTACCTGATCTCTGTACGCACCACCATTGGCAGAAATTCGAACTACTGTAATGTTTTGTTCCCAGGTATGTCCACCAAGAACCTGGTCAAATGACAGCACCTTCAAAATAAGGCACTTAGAGCAGCATTAGGGATCAAGTTCTCGGACCACATATCTACCACAGGAAGAGACATTCACTGGTGTACTATCAAAGCTAGAATTGAATTCAAATCACCTAGAAACAGAGAAAAGAAAAGTCACGATACAAGCTGAAAGATGTGCAGACAAACTGATGGTGGACTGAGAGACAAGGCATCAAAGCGGCTATAATGAATGGACATAATCGGAACTGGTCAGAAAGGAGAATGCAAACCTAAGTGAGAGGCCCCCACAGAACGCTTACTTATGGTTGATTCTGAATGGTTTTCATAGTTTAGAGGAGACAGGTGCTTCATGTTGGGGAAAGTATAGGGTGGTGGAACTCAAAAAAAGGTAGTTGTGGCAGGCAGTGTATGTTGGAGGAAGTATGGTGATGGGGTGTTCAGGAACTGTTACATTTTTGGGTTTGTTGGATGGGGGCATCAACTGTACAGGGGGGTCGCACTAATTACTACAGTCTCGCATTTGTGAGACTTAGCTGATGTGAACTTCCTAAGAGGAACAGGGCACAACAAGGACGACCCTGGGTGACAACAGGAATGAATTGAAATGTCTCACTTGGAATGTAAATGGGTTGAATGCTAAGATTAAGACAGGGTTGGTTACCAGATTCCTCAACAGACAAAAAGCAGATCTTGGAAGAGCACACCCGATGGGCTTAGAGTGCAGATTTCTGAGCAGCAGACAGTATAAGGTAATGGAGCACGCGGGGTACAAAGGATCCAGGGGTGTGGCTATACTGATTAGTCGCACAATTCCAATCACAGTAAAATAAGTGAAGAGGGATGGGAATGGCAGCTATATTCTGGTTACTGGAGAACTGTATGGTTAGGAAAATATCATTGTCAGTGTACATTCACCACTTCCTGTACAAATGGAATTATGTCCGTGGTTCAGTCTCTACTGGTCACACACAGGGCATATTTGATTATAGTAGAAGGAGATTTTAATGATCTCATCCAGGGATACCTAGACAGGTGTTCACAGGGGCAGGACCATTGCAAAATGCACCCCACACCAAACTAGCGCAATCCCTGGATGTGACAGGTATAAGGTACGTCTGGAGGGGAATGCAGCCTGCAGAGAGCCACTTCTCCTCCTGCTCAGGGGGTCATCGGTCACTGTCCTGTCTGGATTACATTTTCGTACCATGCACCACAGCAGTCAGTGTTACAGAAGCACAATAAATGTCAAAGGTTTTATCGGACCAGACACCATTCATTGTATGTTAAGATTGCAGGGAAGGAGTTGAGTGGACAGGGGGACTGGCAACTGAATGTGTTCTATTTGAGCATTGATGAAATAAGGGAGGAACTGGAATTGGGAACAAAAGAATATTTTCAGTAAAATTTGGGGTCTGTGGACCGTCGAAGTTAAGCTGGAGATACTACAGATACAAATCAGTGATTGTGGACGATCAAAATCAAGCATTGTGGGCAGCAAAAGCCAAGGAGTACAATATAGGGGACAAGGAATGGAAAATGCTGGCGTGCTTGGAAAAAGGGGAGGAGGAATCCAGGTGGGTTAGGAAAATAAGGTTGAACGAGTGAGATTTGCACATGATGGGCAACTAAATTGCAAACAAGCTCGCCAAATTTTATTGGGGCGGTATGGAATAATGGCGGGCCCTGTTGAATGAGGCGTCCTGACTTATTTGGAGGGTTTCAGTTCTACGATAGGAGAACAAGATCAACAAGAGAAGGATAAGGACCTCATTGGGGAAGAGGTGAAAGGTGTGATTCAAATCAGGAAATGTCCCATGTCCAAATGGAATTCCCCTCAAATTCTGGAAGCGATTTGGGGGAACAGTGGTGAAACCAATGCTGGATATGTTTTTGGAAAGCAAAACAAATGTGCAACAGCCACAATAGTGGTTTTACAAAAAAATTGAAAGCCAACTGAAAAGTCTGCTTCAAACAGACCCATTTCGCAGTTGAACAGGGAGGCCGAAATTCTCATGAAATTTGTGGTGAATAGATTGATGAAGGTCATTAATGAACTGGTGCACTCAGACCAATATGTCTTTTTCCCATACACAGCCACAAAAATGAATATGAGGAGGGTACATAATGCATTGGCATTGTCCAAAAATCTCCTCATCCACCAAGCAATGTCTATAGACTTGCAAAAGGCATTTGATTCTGTAAGGTGGGAATTCTTATGGGCAGCTATGGGGAAAGCCAGTCTGGGGCCCAACTTCTTCTCATGGGTGAAGATGTTGTATACAAACCCACTGGCAAGGGTGCAGGTTAACGGATTCAAATTCAAAATCTTCCCACTTCAGAGGGGCTCCAGAAAGTGGTGCCTGCTTTCTCCATTGCTGTTCATCCTAGCAATGGAGCCATTGGCATAAAGGATCAGATCAGACCATATAATGAGGTATTTCCTGTGGCCAGTGGGAAGGGAGGACAACCTCTCCCTGTATGTTGTACCTTAGTTTATCTGGGGTATCCAAGAGAACAGGTCTCAAAGTTATGGAAATCCTGCGCAAATTTGGTATAGAATGTGGGCTCCGAATAAACTGGGGGAAATCAAACATTGTGTCGTGAAAGGTGGTCTGGAGGCGATGCTGGACAATTGCCCCCTACAGGATGCTAGAGGATAATTCGAATATCTCAAGGTGAGGTGTTCCTGGATGAGTCCTTGTTCATGGTTAAGAACATGGACCCGATAATAGGCAGGCTGCAAGATAATGCCAACCAATAAGCCACCCTAGCATTTACATTTGTAGGCAAGTTCCAATTTATTTAACATTTTGGCACTCCCCAGATGCTATACATATTGCAAAAAACCCTGGTGGAAATCTCCACAACATTTTTCATCAAAATAGAGCTAATAGTCACCATGGATAGCATTGATGACACTCACAAGGTTGGTCTGGGAAAGTTGGTCTCGGGCTTTGCAATTAGTGATGACAAATGAATGGTTGCTCAGTAGAGTGACTCAGTCACACACATCGTTGGAAGTAAATGAAATGAGTGGCAGATCCCCAATAGAAATTCCAAATGGTAGGTGGGGTGGTAAACTCTTGTCGTCAGCTGGGCAGAGGACAGTGCAAAGCTGGAGGGATGTCATGAATGCAATGGGATGGAAGGGGAATACCACCAGTTGCTCCCCACTGTGGGAGAACCCCGGCATCCATCAGGTTGGCAAGATGGGCAGTCAGTTATGGTGAACAGAAGATGGGATTCACAAATTGGGAGATATACTGAGAAATATGGGCTACACTAGAAAGATAGCTATATCTACATGAGACAAAACATGCAGTTTTGGCCCGATTCGGGTCCCAGGGCATTCCCCCGGTGGAGATAAACCCACTCACAGAATGACTGGAGGTGAAAGAAATCACGATCCTGTATCATGCGATAATTAACAACACTGTGTCACGCATGACCACATTCAAATCAGAGTGGGAAACTGGCTTGGTCCTGATACAAGAACTGGATTGGGTGGAGCCACAAATAGTCACCAGAGATGTAGAGATTTCAATATGTCATCCCGACTGAGGCTGATAAACCATAAAATTCTATACAGAGCATATTATTGTAGGGTGCGACTCGTCAGAATGGGAAGACTAGCTGGCGATACCTTTGAGTGTGTGAGAGTGTGGGAGGGAGGTGGGAACCTTAATTTATTTACTCTGGGAGTGCACCAAGGTCACCGGTTATTGGGTCATTGGGAAAATATATTGACCAAGCAATTCAGACTGATGGGATGCATAGTCCCTAAGCACCCCAAACTGCTACTACTTTACATACTGGGAGACTTTAAAGGAAAAGAAATTGATTGTCACTGCATTCATGGTCGCCAAGAGGGACTTGGCCACCAAGTAGTGAGCAGGGGACATACCCAAGGTGGGAATGTGAAAGGAAGGGATTGAGCACTATAGGGTAATGGGGGAAATAAGTTGTATTAATAGGGACTGCACAGCCAAATACCTAAAGATCTGGGGGAAATGGAAACAAGCAATGTGAGGGAAGGAACAGACATTTCACATCACACACAAAAGGACCCGCACTGGATGGGGAAAAGAAATGATGACCTACTACATGGTTAAACGATGTATGTTCTTTACGTTGAAGGTAAAAACCAATACAATTGTTTTCAAAAAGCATTTTTTTTTAAAAAAAACAGCCTTACCACAGTTTCAGAGCTGGTAGCCTCTGCACTGCCATGCTACTATTCATAGCATGTTATTTCTTGGCATGAAGATTTTATATGCTCATTCCATTGAAACAGGCAGCCATGTGACAGACTCTCCCAAGGTGTTTCTCCAGGAAATGTGCCACTTTTGACTCATGAGAACATTTCACCGCTTCACATCCTCAGAGTAATCTGCTCCAATATCTGTGAACTCATTTATTGTTAATGTGCATTAAAAGTGGCCCTAGTACATGAATAACATGTTCCCCAATGATATGAAAAAGAGTACACCATTTCCTATTGGTGAATGCACACACTTTGTTGTATACATTAAACACAGGAGGCATTAGGCATTAATGAACTAGGTGTTTCATGCAGATGACAACAGATTCACAATTTAAAGAAAAGTACACAACATGTTCATTTCAATAAGTTACTATTTGGGGACAATGGCAGACTTTTGAGGATATTGTCTATGTGCACTGTGCTTGGTCAATATTTCAACAGGGGTTGAAAATCGGGGTTTGAGGTCACAGCTCTTGATTGCCATGCTCAATAGTAACAGGTTTTACACTAACTCAATATTAATTTATTTTAATTAGTTTGGCTACCCACTCTTGATTTTTGGATAAGGCCAATCAAGCAGCAGTTCTAGCATGTTGCCTACCCACATGTTCATTATGTACCAATACTGCTAAGCCTGTCCCCACTTCCATGCCATCAGTACACAAATGCAATATTTTGGGACGGTATTTAGACACATGTTATGGAGCACCTCAAAATCCCTTGTGTGGCAAATATCTGTAAGAAACTTTAAATCTCTGCTCAGTTTCTTGTCAGAACCAATCTTCACAAGAGTTGTATGAGGAAGTGACCCATGCTCCAGCCGTTTCTTGCTCCTTACTCAGTAGCAGATGTGTGTAGGCATGATACACTTCTCACCACTAGTCTATACTGCTACTACCACGACTGCTCTACTACTTGTCTTCCTTTTTTTAAATTGTTTTATTGGTTAATCAAATTGTCAACCTTTAACAAACATTACATGTAGTAATCCTTTCCATTTCCAAGGAGAACAATACAGTAGAAAGTCTTTCTCAGAGTCCTTCAAAGTCCTACTTCTTCCTCCACTTCAAAGGTCAGGTCATCGTCTTTATCATCTTTCCTTATTTCTGTGTATATCCGTTCCACTAGAATCAGTACATCTAAAGTCTGGCCGATTTTATCGACCATCATTAAGCGTTCCCACCACTCCTCTTCTATACTGTGCTCCATTCGTGTGGGAACAGTCTTCAAATATTTCCTTCTAAGATTTTGTAATTTCGAACATGATAATGCCTAAAGTCTTGTTGATTCATCCTTTCCCCATTTTTACAGAAGCAACAGAAAATCTCTTGTTCACTTAGCTGTTTCCTTAGAAATTTCACTTCCTTTGATGGTAATAGGTTCAGTCGACATCGCATCAGCATATCTCTATAGAGAGGAGATGGAAATTTTATAATAAATGAGGGGAGTTGATTCAGGGCTTTCTTTTCCCATACAATATTCAGAGAGCATCTATTCTCTGCCTTTAATGTATCTGTTTCTAGCCAGTCTCTTTCTTTTAGACATCTCTTCGCCATTTCAGGGTTTGTTTTCAGCATTTCTAAATTGATGTTATTATGCTGGAGTTGGTCAAGACATTTTTGCTTCCATGCTCTAAGGAATTTATCCCCGTTAATATTCGGATGAGCTACCAAGATTTCAAACGGATTTGATGGATTTTCCAGGATGCATTTTCTGAATAGAGAGATTGTTTTTCAGAGTACTATCGAGGCCATGGACGGCAACCTCAATGTATGCCTGATTGTTGCCATTTTCAGACAATTCGGTAGTCTTAATATTTTCCTCCAGAAATACCCCTCGAGTTTTCCCCATGTTTCCCATGGTAGATTTAAGAGGGTCTCAGCTCCATGTGTAAGTATAGGTGTTACCTTTTGTTTCCAGAATTTTATGATCTGAATCATAGAGTAGACACCATATCTCCGATGCAATGCTCTCCCCAGGTTTGTTAGTTTAACAAGTCTTTCCTTAAGGAAATTCAGTTGAGCTTGTTCATTACGGTTTTTGTTTATCTTGACTCCCAGATAGATCGTGGTATCCACAATTTTTAGGGCCTGATTTTCAATTGTCCAGGTAAAAGGGATTTTCTTTCTAATACCCATTGTTCTTTGCATAATAAGAATCATGGATTTTTCGATGTTGATTTTCATTTTGTTTTCATCCAGGTATTTTTTAAATTCCATGATTCTCCTCTGGAGCCCTATTGCTGTCTGGTCGATAAAGACATAATCCGCATACAGGATCCATGAAAGTTCTGCTCCTTCCAATTTTGGTGGAAATGCTCTTATGTTTTCCTGTGAGGTTTGCATGTCCGCCATATATAGGACAAATAAAAAGGGGGCAGGCACAGCCCTGTTTGATGCCCTTTGTCGTTGAGATCTTTTCTGTGGGGTCTCCCCCTTTTGAGACAATTATTTGAATTGTAGTATTCGTATACAACTCTTGGATTGCTTCTAATAGGTCTTCCGGGCAATTCCAATTTTTTTGTTTTGTCCACAGCCGCTCTCTATTCACTGCATCAAATGCTTGCTCGAGGTCTATGAAGCCTAGGTACACATTCCCATTTCACTTCAAGACCCGGACTTTCAGTAGATTTAATAGGAACAGATTGAGGGAGGTGCCCACCCCCTTCATAAATGCCATCTGGCGTTTGTCCAATATGCCAGTATTCAGTGCCCAATTCTTTAGATCTCTTAACAGACTAGATGAAAACATTTTGCCAATCAAGTCCAGCAGATATATTGGCCTATAGTTCCTGGGTTTAGTATGGTCCCCTTTTTTAAAAATTGGAACTATCAGTGCTTCTTTCCAAGTTGACAGTATTACTCTCTCTCGCAAGATCTGTTGAAAAAGGATCAGGATGAAATCTGCCCACTTCCCCTTATTTTCTTTAAGCATCTTATTCGATATGCCATCCGGACCGGCTGCTCTTGAGGAGCTCAATTGAGTAAGTCTTGGTGATATGTACTCTCGGTCTATATCAATGGTTATTAGATGGTATTATAGTTGTCTCCTCCTTCAAGAGTACAGTATAGTGATTCACCCAATTTTCTTTAGATACTTGGTTACTAGTTGATGCAGGTTGTAAATCATCTCCCTTGTTTATTATTTCCCAAAGGGAACAAACATTAGCGGTTGTAATCGCAACCAGCATCTTTTCTGCATCACACTGTACTCTCCATATTTTTGTCGCTTTTAGCCAGTTCTTATCTCTTTGCTTTCTAACCCTAAGCAATTCTGTTTTGTCTGAAAGATTACTGTGGTTGATTCTGCGTACTTCTGCTCGATGTTCCCTTTTCTTTTTTGCCACCTCAATGTTATATGCATGTTTCCTTGTTAAGCTTGTAGATTTATGAATGTCTCTCTTCACCTCAAAATCTTTCAGCAACCATCTATACTCCACCGCGTTACCATTATGATTCTCCCTTATGTTTTTATCCGGTTTGGCAGCCAGGTGAGGGATATTGGCGGTTTTAAGCCGTATTATATTCCTACCCTATGTCAGTTCAGTTTGTTGCTTCATTGGATTTATCAATTCCTTAGAGAGCCATAGAAGTTCTACTTCTAACAGTGCGTGGTCACTCGCTCGTAGTTTTTTTCTTTGCATGCATTGATTTTATCCATTTAATTGTATTTTCAGCCACAAAACAATAGTTTAGGCAGGCACTCTTATTGCCACAGAACCACGTATTGGCACCTGGGATGTCTCCTGTGATCTGCCCATTTAGCATCATCATATCTTGTATATTCATTTCCCGAATCCATCTCAATTCCGATGTTCCTAGATGTTTTTTTTTTGTCTCAGCCTTCCCAAAGGGTCCAAAAGCTTTAGATTCAGGTCTCCACATATTAGAATCAATTGACTTGGCTCTTCATACATTGATTTGTTGATCATTTCCATAATCTGTTTTAAATACTGTTCTATTTCACAGTCATGGAGACTCCAATGTTTTTATTAGGAGCATTCTTTTTCCCCTTTTTCCTCTGTTTTTGACCAATTTTACCATTTGAATATATGGATTTGGATTTTGATGTTCGATGATCTCTAGGTCTGCGTCCTCTTTAATTAATATCAAGAGGCCGGCTCTTGGCCGTCCCATTAGACCTTTTAGGGCTGGATTCATGCACATTTGTTAGCCTTCAGATACGGGACTAGATCTTATCTTCCTTTTATCACTCTCTAGGCTACTCTTTACAGCCATTATTTCCGACTACTATGACTACCTCTCCCTTCCACTCCTAATACACTTCTCGCACTACCACTGCCATCACCTTCAGCCACTACTACTACCTAATCTTACTCATATTGTACTTCTACTACACTCACTGTCAGGCACAAACACTCCACAGACCCTTCGCTTCAGTAACCTCCACACCCCTTTTGCACTCTGCTCCTCTGGTCTTTTGGAAATCCTACTCCACCTCCTGTCCTCATCCAACTAACACACACCACCCTTTAAATATCCCACCCCTCCCAGGCTTGGCCCACTTACCCTGACCAATAATTTACCTGGCTTCCAAGGGGTGTGACAGGGGAAGGACTTAGGAGGACGTTACATTTCCAACACAGAGACAGCCGTGAATTGCAGGGGACTGTCTACCACTATTATTCGTCCCTTGTTGCAGTCTGTTCTGTAACAATGGGATCCCTGTTTGGCAAGTGAGGTGTGTTCAGGATAGGCCTTCTGCCAGGCACTTCTCCAAAAAAACATCCCTGGTGGGATTGTGGTTTCTTTACTGGTGCATAGGCTCCAGCAGACTGCCTCTGTTGGAGCTCAGTGTTGCTCCAGGCTGCAGCTTAGGCCTCCTAGCAATGATGGCCTTGCTGGTGCTGGCTCCGCCCCTTCCTCTCCTCCAGCTGAAGGAGTATATCCATCGATTTCCCAGGCAGCATCCGGTGGGTCCCACAGTGTTGCTGTTCCCGCGTTGCCTCTTTTGGCACAAGGGCCTGCTCCTTCTTCCCAAGGTCGTGCCATGGCTTCTTCAGTGGTCTTTTTTGGTGGCCTGCCACCTCTGCTTTGATCCCGGCTACTCCCTGCTCCACTCCACCATCAGAGAAAATAAGGATGGATTGGAAAGGGGCATGCCTGAATACACACAGGCACACACATGGGTGTTGGGGTGCAGACTCCGTCACACCCCTGCAAGGGCCTGGGTGAAGGCCCTTTCACAGTGCACATGTCCTAGAAATGGTGGATGCAATTTCTTGCACTAAATACAGAGCTGTCACACGGACCATCCCCATCCAACCAAAGACTGTTTCCTGTGAGATCAACATCCAGTGCTGGCTTCTCTTGTCACCCTACCGCAGGTATTTCATGGAGTAGGTATTTCCTCTGGCACTCAAAGTAGGATTTGTTTGACATAAACTGTGGTTCCATGAATTCACAAACGCATGAGATTTCAGTTAATGTCTAACCACTAAACAAACATGCTGATGTACTTAGCTGATTTCTTGCTGCAACATTGCAGAGGAGAGGGCAAGCGAAGCAATACAATCTGTAGTGTCCATCTTCCCAAGTACCTTAACTTGTCAAGTTGGTTGAAACTACATTTTAAAAAAAAATAATTACGGGTTACCATCAAGCCTTCAAAAACAATATTTTTGGGTTCCCACAGCAGGCCTTCATTCGGCAATTCACTCTCTTCTTCCTCAAACATGATAGTCCGTTCTGCTACACTAGACATACTGTGGTCTGGTCAAGTTGTGTATTATCTGTAATATTGTCAAGATGTTCAGAAGCTGTGATATTGGAAAATTGGTCAATGGTACATGCAAGTCAGGCTTACATGCTATTGACTGGGAAAGATATTGTTCTGCACTGAATTCTGCTACTTATTCTGTAAATAGCGAATGCTGAGGAGGTGGCATTGCAGAGTAGTAATGGTCCTTGATAACCTTCTATGACTGTGCACTGGTGATTCGTTTGATTTCCAACCACTGCACATAGACATATTATATTTCATGAGTACATTGGCTAATGGTGTTAATTGCTGCAACATACAAATCCTTTCATATCAATGCTGTCCCTTGTTTGAGGTCTGGTCTGTTTCTTTCGGTCTTTCTGATTTCTAGGCTAGTAATACAATAAAACATGTTTAAGAGAGTGTGATGCCTTGAAAATCCAAACAGATCCCTCAACAAAAACCGTTTTTCAGCAGAGTAATTCTACTTCCCAAAGAAAATGCTTAACAAATGACTTGCCAGTGTATGCTTGGCACACAGATCATCATTTCAGTGAGAAGTGTTAGCCTATTTTCTTGGTACTCACCATTGTTCTTTGATTATGGGTTATACAACAGAATGCCTGCCTTTGGCAGTCTCAGGCTAAAATAGTAAACATGCAAACATTTGAATTATGCACATAGCTGTAGGGTATAACTTGCTATGTATTTTTTTCAGATGCATCTTTACAGTAGGATGGTAGGTCTTCCAATAATGTGCCATTAACTGCAGACCTCGGTCGGATATTATGACTGAAGGCAATCCTTGTAGTTGGTACAACGTGTCATTAGTACAGTGGTGTAACACTGTTGGCATTCCTACACAGGAAATTAATTGCACCATCTTGGTAAATTAGTCCACAACTACGAAAATAGTGGTACATGTGTGACCTTTTGACATCTGATAATGCTCCACAGTTCTTAGAGCACTGATAATGGATTTATCAATCCTAGTGGTTTTACTGTGCTTGATATATATACCCTGTGCACACGTGGGACATGCCAATCCGTACTCTTTGGCATTTGCTATAAGTCCTGGCCACCAGCACCATCGCTGGAGGAAGAGAATTAGCTTGGCAATGCCAGGATGTCCTGCTGTTTAATGGTCATGACACAGATGCAAAGCTTTGTGGTGTATTCGCAGATAGGGTAGCACTAAATGCTCTGGAACAATTGGAAAACCCTGGTTAACCTGAATATTCATCCAGTGAGAATTGTGATGATGTTTTCTGGTCGATTCTCATAACTCACAGTGGTGTCTAGTAGAGGCAATAGAGAGACAGAAAACAGGATCAGGAAGGAGGATGAGTATAGGGTCATCTCTGTGGCCTGGGGTGACATTAGCATCTTGAGACATCCAAGATAAGGCATATGCTTTGCCATGTTTGGAACCAGGAAGGTATGTCAACACAAAGTCAAATGAAAAAATAACATTGACCTAACCGGACTGTGGTACATCGAATGTCATTTAGTGCAAGTACATTTTTATGATACAGATAAATCGTGGGCTGATGCTGTGTAACCGAAAAGCAAAAGGGGCCATTCATCTAAAGTAGCTTTAATTGCCTGGCTTTCCCATTCAGTATTGGTGTAAGTTTGCTCTGCGGGACTCAAATTCCTGGAATAGTAAGCAATCAGGTGTAGCCTGCTTGTGACTTTACACTGCAGGGTCAAGATCGCTCCAATGGCGAAGAATGATGCATCTGTCTCCAAAACATATGTGAGTTCAGGGTCTGCATGTTGTAAAACGGGAGCCGTAGTGAAATTCTGTTTTAGGGTCTCAAAATCTTTTCTTGCTTCAGGATTCCATTGGTATGGGCTGCCAGATCAGGTAATGGACGGACTATCTCTGAGAACCTCTGAATAAAACTGTAGTAGAAGTTAGCAAACCACAGGAAACATTGGAGGGCTTTCATACTGACAGGATGGGACCACCCTAATAAAGCGTTCACCTTCAAGTTATCTATTCATTCGCTCTTAGAAGACAGAATAAATCCAAGGAATTACACAGTCATCTGATGGAAATCACTTTTCTCTAGCTTAGCATACAAGTGCTGTTCTTGGAGTGTCTTTAATATCCAGGACACATGTCTTTCATGTTCTGGGAGAGGGAATAGACCAAGACGCCATCCAAATAAATGACTACAAATCTATCCAGGGCCTCTTGGAAGACATCCTGACAAAATGCTGAAATGTTGCTGGTGTGTTGCACAGCCCAGGCAGCATTACTTGATATTCAAACAACCCATATCGGGTTTGAAAAGTTGTTATCAACTCATCCCTTGCTCAAATATGAACCATATTGTAAGCACCGTGCAGATACAATTTCCGTGCAGATACAATTTCGTATAAACATGCACACTTCCCAACTGCTCTAAGAGAACAGGGATGAGTATTGTTTTTGTTTCACTGCAATACTTTTGAGAGCCCTGAAGTTGATGCATGGTCTCAGTTCCTCTGCGTCTTTCTTTGAAAAGAAGAGTAAAGGGAATACTGCTGGGGACGTGGCATGACAGATGAAAACTTTCTTTAGACATTCACCTAAATACTGCCTTAAATATGCATCCTCTTTCTCAGAGAGAGTATAAATTCGACCATGCGGTATCTTGACCCCAGGTATCAAATTGTTAGGCTGAATCATATGCAGTACCCTTTGGGAACACCACACACAATTAAGACTACAAGTGCGAGTACAAATTCACCTTTGGCACAAGCCTGTTCTACACAGTAAAGTGGTAGCGAGAGCAGCCAGACTTATGTCAAGAGTTAAGTGAGCAGTATTAAAAGTTACACAAAGGACAGCAATCACTATAGTTCCAACAAACACTGACATTTATTTACACCATCATTTGTTAAACAGTTCACTAATATAAAGTAGCAGAAAATCACAATCTTAATATACTACACAACACCCAATCAATTCTGGACAAGTTAAGCTCAAAATTAAGTGTGAGCAAAATGCCACTCCAGCAATTTAAAAAGGAAGGGAAAGACAAGGTTATACAAAATCAAACAGCACCAACAAGTAAGTAGGCAGGGCAATCTAGAAAAGGCTTACTACAACTAGAATATAAAACAATAGGCCTGGGCCAATGTTCACGGTTAAGTCTTTGCCAAGAATTCAAAATGAAGTTGGTCAAAGGAAAAGTTATTTAAAAGAGTAGAGAAGGACAAGCCCTCGTATTGGCAAAAGATGTAAAACAGTTTCACCGTGGTCGGATGAAATGAACAACCAGGTTTGAACAGTACCGAAGAAGAAGAATGCTGTAGCTGAGGCAGAAGTTCCTGGCAGATCCTGCAGGGTCACAGTTCCTGAAGCGACTGTCGGACTGACACAAAGGAGGATGACTGGAGGGTCCTGCACTGCCCAGGGAAGAAATCAACAGCAGAGCAAAGCAACAAATAAAAGGTGCACTCCTTAAAACCCAAACAGGGTCTGGTCCTCCTTGCTATATGGTTCACTGCAGTGGTGCACAGCAAATTCGACCAGGGGAGGGAAGCCTTGCTTGGCGTTTGGTGACTGGTTGGTCATAACAGCTCAAGGGAAGACGATTTCTTGCAGATCTTCTCTGTCGTCGAAGTTTAGGAGATTCAGACCCGCAGCAGGGCTTCACCGTGAGGTTCAGTAGTTGCAGCAGTCCTCTTCCTTCAGCTTCTCTTCGGTTCTCTCGATCCAGTGGTGACTCTGCCTTTTAAGTCCCAGAGACCTACTTGTTATGCAGTTTTCCCCCATTCACACAGCCTGGCTGTCAATCACACAGCAGGGTAGCTGTCCTGTCAGGACAGTCACCTAGCCAATCAAACAAGAGTGTGACTTGGGTCTCCAAGGAGACCCTGTGCAGGGGGCCTAAAACCCCTCCCTCACATCCTGTCTACCTAGACTCTCAGGCACCTAAGGAGGGCTTCTGTGCAGAATCCCACCAAAAGACGGCGAACAAAGGAACCAAACCTGGTTTGGTGTGCAGAGTAAAACACTAAAAAGACCTTCACAAAAAGAAATGGCGAATAAACCCAGCCGGAACAAAAATAAAGTAAATGGGGTCCAGCGAATTTAAGTTTGAGGCTTCTAACATAGCCTAAAACAGTAGACAAAAAGGGATAACTATTAATCCTTTCCAGTACTCTATAAAAGATAGTTTGTACTGGGTCTGTGAATGTAAAAGACTAATAAAGTCAATGGCAACTTTACATGTTCTGGGAGACAGTCCCAGAAAATTGAGTTTAAAGTGGGAAGTCTGAAAAAGACAACCCTGTGTCACTGCACTAAAGGTGCTGTGTGACACACAGTAAAAAGATGATGCTTATGGAGTAGGTGAGGCTCCACAGTCTATGAACACAAACATGTAAAACACACAGCAAAACACATGTAAGAGTGGGAAAAAAACCTCACACCATTACCAGGTGAAAAAAATAAACACTAGAAATCCAGAAAATCTGCTGAGGGACTCAGTAGGTAAGGGAAATTAGCCATTCTGGAGAATTCTCCCGAAAACAAATCTATGGGGCAATCATATTACCTTTTTGGAGGCAATACAGTGGTTTCCTTTTAGCTGAATGGTTGTGTTTCGGTAGATAACAAGGAGGAATCCTGGGCTTAAACACTTCTGTATAAGGTGTGATGCTGCAATGACTGGGGACACCTCTGATTCTTCACCAGCAGAATCCTGTTTTACTTCTATGCCACCGGTATGGATTCCCATACAGCTAGCCTCAAAAGAGATGGTTCTACGGAACCACTCTATAGTACGATTGTGGAACACAACTCATGGTGTTCTGAGAATCACTGTGAAAAGAGGTGCATCTATGAGATCAAACACAATGGTCTCTGCATGGTCCCCGTACATGACATATGAAAGTCTATGGTATGTTCTACAACATGACCTGAGGACAGTGATGTGCTGTCAACTGATTGAATGAGTTCTGGTGCTTCTTTTTGCATTGTGGGTACATTTAAGGTTCTTGCATAAGAGATATCCATGTAGTTTCCTGTTGGACCTGCATCAATGATTGCAGCAGTATCTACAGGAGGTGTGCCTGACCAGAATAGTGTGATTTGTAGGTTCACATGTGGAATGGTGACTTGAAGAGTATTAACAATGAATTGGAAACACTAACAAGATGCACTCACTCCACTGGTTCCCCAGTGTGTGTGTTTTCTGCCTTTTTTTGATCGCTCAACATGACCTGAGGACAGTGATGTGCTGTCAACTGATTGAATGAGTTCTGGTGCTTCTTTTTGCATTGTGGGGGCATACTCAAGTGGATCTTTTTGCCTCCTGGGACAACAGGAGGTGCCAGCAGTTCGTCTTCCTTGGCAACGCATTCCAGATACAGTGGAACGTCATGACAGCGTACTCAAGTGGATCTTTTTGCCCAATTTGGAATCCGCTAATCAAAGTATCCCTATCCTTTCATCGATCACTAATACTCTGGAGAAGTAGCATAACAATATTACTCCTGAGGAGATTATTTGTATTGAATAGTTTGTCCGTCACACAACTTCTATCTAAACTAGAAATGTATCCATCAAAACCTATGGGTTGGGAAAGTGACCTTAACATTAATGGGACTAATGGGACTAATAGAATTAATAGATCTTGTTTGCTAGACCTCTTTAAACAAATTACTGCATTAAGATCTTTAAATTATGCGGACATAGATTGGATTACTTTACCGCAGACAAACAACAATCGAATGATCTGTGAATTTCACTCAATAATAATATCAAAGCTTATATGGGAACAACGCCATGATCTATTGACTCTGTGGCACAAACCCCACTCAATGAACTCAATGGAAGAAGCTATTACATTTGTAGGGCTCCATGCAAAATTCCCTGACAAAGAAGGCAGTCCACAATCAACTGAAACTAAGGTCATAGGTACAAATGACATTATTAAAACCATTTTTCCAACTTCGCCAAGAATGGCCATGACTAGTTGTGGGTAGAGCCAGCAATAAAAACATTAATGACCCTACAGCAAGGGATATGCAGCCCTAGCATTCAATCTAATAATCTAATGTCATGGAACTTATGTGGCCTAAAAAATTTGAATTCATGGTTCTATGATCCAGCGCTTTCCATTAAACCAACAATTATGTTTTTCAGGAGACTATGTTGTAAAGGAATTCCATATTAATGGCTATTAAACTTTTACATGTCCAGCAAAGAGAGCACACGCAGGTCGTCATATTGGGGGACTAGCTATTGCAATTGATAAGGGTATAAAAAGTAAGTCACCAATAATTCATTTATCTGAAGATTTGTTGGCAGTCGAATTGAATTTGTCGGACGAAGCATAAACCACCCTTCTAATAGTGAACTTGTATTGGAATCCGCCAAAGTTTAAGTTATCAGATTTCTTATCCAAAATGAACTTACTCCTTGAGGAATGGGTCATTAACCAGTCTCATGCCACTATAATTATAGGGGGCGGATTTCGATTTAAATTGTTTAGAGGGTTCTTGGCTATCTGGAATGCACAAAATGGCACCTGCAAGTGACCCTAGGGGGAGTTAGTTTGATCTAGTCTTTTCAAAATGGGACGTATGGCAGTTGGAGGCAGCGAAGGAGACTCTGACATACACTTGATCTAGAGGCAGCACGAAGTCCAGGATTGATCATTTGTATGTCTCTGCATCTATTAGAGTTAAGTTTGGGAGTGTAGAAATGATCAATCCTGGGCTAGGAGACCATATGAACCTGCAATTCAAATTGCTTAATAAAATGCCAGTTATGGAGATCTCTCCTGCAATAGCATTTGTAGACGTAGAATGTTCTGCTCTGTCACTCAGATGGAACAATAGTTCTAGTAATATGTTTATGAATCTGTTGAGAAGGAATCTCCAAAATGCAAATGTATTGAATTTCCGATAATACAACTGGTAAGGGCAAGGCGGACACGATCACTGAAATTATTATTAAATGCCTCAAAACTTGTGTTGCTCACGCTAAACATAAAATCACTAGACCTCAGAGACATGCCTATAATTAATTAGTGGCCGAGTCTAAACGACTCAAAAATAGCAAAATTAGAGGCCTTGAAGCTCAAACCTGTTGAAATGCACAATATGTAGAGGAAAAAAGATGCATTTTCCAAACCCAAAGTCACCACAGATTGCTCTTTTACTGAGAAAGTGTGGGTCACATTTTTCACCAGTAAATATGAATTGCCATTATCATTTTAGGCAATTAGTAATCCTTGCAAGGGAATTTATTTAATGGGACCATGTCCCTGGAACAAAGAGGACATCATCTGGGCAATAAACAAATGACATCCCTCAAGAGTGGCAGGCCCAGATGGCATTCCAGCTTGGTTATTAAAAAGAGACCCTAAACTGTCATCCAGTATTCTTAAAATCAAATTCAAGACAATATTTTTTACTAACAGTATTCCAGGTACTTGATCACAGGCCCTTATAGTGCCTATTTAAAAAAAAAGGTGACCCTCTTGATGCTTCAAACTGTAGGCCGATAGTTTTAACAGATGCCTCCTCAAAGATCTTTTCTATCCTAATTTTGAAAGATCTATAGAGAGCATTATTCAACACTGCCCTACATTATGATTTTTTCAAGTGGGAATTTGTAAGAAGATGGGGACCTCACTGAATGCCACGATATTGGTCCATTAATTAGATACAGTCAAGAATAGTTCAAAAGAATCAATTTTCATAGCACAGTTGGAGTCCATTTTACAATTGGAGACCTCATATTGAATTTGTATTAATCAAGAGGGAGCTGTAACTCGTCCGATAAGAACATATACATGGGTGTAATGTGGCTGCCACCCTGTTTAACCTCTAGTTGTCTGATATGGATGAAATTTGGAAAGGTCAAAAAATAACGCCTGTGAAATTGGGCACTTTGAGACTCAATTGGTTAGCCTTTGCTGATGATCTGATCTTCTTTGACAGAACGCAAATTGGATTACAAGCCAAACTTAATTTGTTTATGCAATATGCCGAAGTAAACAACCTAAAGGATAATGCACAAAAATACAAAATTGTGGTATTCTCAGGATCCAAATGACAACAACTTTGATTTGGGCCATGGGATCAGAACAAATTGAACGTGTTATGAACATGCATAATTTGTGGTACAGCCTGTGCAATTAGGCTTCTATCAAAATGTGGAAAGAGTCTCTCGTCAGCAAGGTGCGACCTTTGGTGTTGCGGAGGAAGTGCCTCTATAGCAAGCTCTTTAAATTCTCCATGGTACCAGCCATTTAGTAGTATGTCTCCAAAGTAGAACATATTTTACTATATGGGCTAGACATGTGCCTTCGTGACTTGGGGGACTACCTGAATAGACTGCAGGGCCGATTGTGGAAAGAAGTGTTTTGGTTTTCGTGTTTGTTACCTAATGCCATTATTAGGCATGAGCTGGGACTAGTATCTCTTTCATCTCGACTTTGCTGGAGACTTCTACTTAACTATTCTAAATTTCTATAACTGCCTCTTAACTCTTTATATGAGGGCTTAAATAAAAGGATGAAGAAGAGAATTCTCAAGTCAATATGGAAGTACAGGTCGAGAATGCAATTCCTGCTGTTTTATATTGAAGCCACAGAGGAACTTACTGGTCACCCAGGAAGCGTTAAAAGAAAGCTTTACAATCATGATTGGCCCATTACCATAGACTCATTGAATGGCTACAATCTTCATAATGAGTATGTCTGTTTTATCCACAAAAAGGGCAACACTTGAGCCCTTATTTAATGTGGTTCCCTTGTAATCATGCACTAGCACTTTACATGCAATTTAAATTTAACAATTTCGCAACTAGAGAACGTACAAAACAGTGGGCCAGACCAAACGTTCAAGGAGACACTCTTTGTTGTCGATTTTGTCATAGTTCTTATCATTTGGAAACTCTAAGACACCTGGTAACCAGTTGTCCCCACTTTGAACCCACTAGGCTCTTAACATTCGGGTGTGACAACCTTGGAGAATCTGTGTTTTCCAGACATGTTTTTGGGTTGCAACTCATGTGGGTGAAAATTAAGTTTTGATTATAGCCCTCACTCAATTTTTAGCTATTATCAATGTGCAACTGCAATCGTTTTCTGTCAAAACAATTTCTAGGAATTGAGTAATGAATTATGTAAAGTTTATGTAAAGCTTATTCTTACTTTTTGTATTTGTGATTTTTTTGTATCTTGTGTGCATCTATTGTATTAACATTTAAGATGCTTTGTAAAGGTTTTGAATAAACCAAATGCAAATAGAAAAATGTAAAACAAAAGGAGTTAGGTTGTAGTGGACAGTGAGCTAGAATGCAGGGTAGGTGCAATGAATAATAGAGGTGGTTTGGTTGGGCTGGGATCATGGTTGAGCCTTCTGCCGTAGGCAATTGAATGATGATTTGTATCCCCAGCATGCGCTGCTGATAACGAGAGACAAAAGTATATGTTGCAAAATATATGTTTCTTAAAGGAGGTTTATAGTTCATTCATTATATATGAAAAGAGGAATTATTAATAACTCAAATACAGTGATTTAACACTATGACACATTTTCACTTATAAAAACCTATTCAATTGAGAGAACAAAAATGTGTTAAAGGGATGTTATGGTTAAGATGCATCCCACTCTTGGGACTCCTCTGCTTCAGTAGTTAGCCAGTGGGGTCCCACCTTGGCATTTACCTCCTGGGTTCTCATGAGCACTTGCCAATCCGTACTGCCCCTTCTTATTATGCACTTCTCTCACTGCACAATGCTGTGCATGTATGAGAGCACTATGTACAATTTGTTTGTATAAGTAAGGGAAATGCATATGCAAACGATTTGTAGAAGATTGTTTAGTGGCAGTTGATGTGTGGAAGCTTAATATGGTCATAGGTTTATATGGACAGTGTTTGGAAGTGATTGATGGATGGATGTATGACTGTTTGAAAGCAGGAGTGTTACAAATATAAATTTAAAAAGGGTAGTAGGGCTGCCCTGTGCAATGGTGGCTGGGTCTTTTAATGATCCATGGCCTGGAAAGGGGACTGTGGAGACCACTGATACTAATAAAGGTCCATCGATTATGGTCCTCATTGTATGCTAGAGAAACATATTTGGGACAGAAAATTGTTTCTGTCGTTTTACATTTTTCTCTAGTATACAATTGTCCGTTATTTCCATTAGCGTAACACAACATGCTAATGGAAATGTTGGCTGATCTTATTGAGTCTAACTACTTTACTGAGAATTGTTAAGTAGATGGAGTCTATAAGATTATTTTTTGTAGTTCTATGTTTTAACTGTGAAATGTGTTTTGCAAAGGAACCTTTTTTTGGGGTGTTTTTGATTTCTTTTTTTTGCAGTGGAGTTCAGAAAGCAAAGTGGGGAGAGAAAGGATGGAAGAGGCACCAACCACAAATATGGAGGCATAGGTGGACAGGGGAAGTGGTTACATCTAAGGTAGGGGGCAATGTTTCTCATGCTCCTTGATTACAGCTTCAAACTAACTTTGAAATTGCTCTCCCCTGCAGAGTGGTGTGTTCTAGTGTATACAGAGTACTGTTGTCTTTGAAAGCTATGGATCAACAGCCTCTTTCATCTCTAGTAATGTAGCTGGTGGGATTTTGTGCCCCACAGAAGTAGGCTGTGTGGTTACAGCATTGGTCGAGGAAGATGAGGTGGAGGAAGACAGCCTACTGCTTGCTAAGAAAGGAATAATCTTTCTGAGTGCATTGTGGTGGTTGGATTTGGTGTGGCGGCGCATGGAGGTGGTCCCGTTGGTGTACTGCCTGGTAGTCCACGACTGAGTACAATGTTGCACTCACTTTGGTAGCATTAGCCTTTGGTACATTCCCAACAGTGGTAAAGAACTGCCACACACATGATTCTATCTGGGTGCTAGAGGTAGACACTTCCTCTACTTCATCATCTTGGTCCTGTTCATTGTCTTTTGAAGTACTGGACATTTTTTTGTAAGTCCTCCAGCTGGTGGTGGTGTTGGTTGCTCTTGGGGAGGAGGGATGGCAATAGATGATGCAATTTTTAAGATAAACAGCAATTTTGATATTCTTCCAGTTATGTGCTCTTTGTTAGATTGATAATGGATAATGAGTAAGAATAGGTGCAGGAGCTGTGCAAGGGTAAATTTTGAGCTTGAAAGTTCCTAGATCAGCAGAAAATGCAGTTCCAAACTGATTGTGAAGCACAGACCCCTTCCCGAAGTGCGAACACAAAAACAGTGGAAAAAGTTGCAAAAAGTGTATAGAAGTGTTCAAAAATTATGCTAACAGCTATTTAAGGTGAAACTTTGTAAATTGGACAAACATTTTGCTATATTGGGGTAAGTATGATAGTAAATTGTAGGAAATTAAGGGTGCACCGGTAAAAACCCATGATATTCACGTTGTTAAATGGAGGTTATGGTTAAGTTGCACTAATAACAACCTATGTAATTCACTGAAAAAAACTTTGCTTAAGGGTTGTCATGGTTAAGTTACACTAATAGAAACCTATGAAATTCAATCAAAACACTTTGTTAAAGGGACGTTATGGTTACAAAACCAAAGATCCACAGAAATGTGCAAGTATGGTAAGCTAAACAACCATAACTCTAGCCTAATCATGTCAGTAAAAAGAACAAGTGGTCCAGATATGTGATATCATCAGTGATGTCATCAATGCCATTTGTGATGTCATATTTCATGTCCTAGGTATTAGTCTTAGTGCACAATGGTGGCTTATTGGCAAATATCTGAGTTTATTTTCTTTTACTTGTAACCATAATGTCCCTTTAACAATGTTTTTTCATTGAATATTTACATATATATATAGAGAGAGAGAGAGATATGTAGAGAGATAGATGGATGGATAGATAGATATAAATTAGAACACCATATGTGCCCTATTCAATCCTATTAGTATAACTAAAAACATAGTTGTGTAATATAGAATCTAAATCTGTGCCCAACAACCTTTCGGTGAAACTCTGATTTAGAAATAACTAACAGCATAGCTATGTAATGTAGAATCTAAAACAGTGACTAATAATCTAACTATAAAGCTGATTTAGATCCATGCCTAATACCCTCCTTGTATAAAGGTGAATTGAAAGAAGTCCACCACTACTGTGCCCTATTCAATCCCAACAGTATAACTAACAGTATATCTGTGTAATATAGAATCTAAAACTGTGACTAATAATCTAATACCCCCTCTAAGCAAATTGAATCTAGAGGCTGACCGAATATCTTCTCTGTGTACAGGTGAACTTAGAAGTGTACCCAATAAACTAAAATCACCTCTGTTTACAATTCTATCTAGAAAACCACCAATAGTCTAGTATCATCTTCAAGCAATTGAACCTTGAGGTGTGCCTAAAAGCGTGTCACCACCACCGCGCCTCAGAACTACAATCAGAAAGCCCTCCTAAATCAACCTAAAAGCTCGCACCAATCATGAGTGCACCCACTCCTCAAGAGTCAGTCAGAAACGAACCCCGTGGACCACCCCCACTCTCCGATCTGCCTTCCCTCCCGCCCCCCCTCCCAAATCTCTCCAACTTCCTTCGCACTCCCTGCCTTTCCCCTCTCCAAACACCAAGCCAGGGGGGCACGATGGCGAGCCACTCACCCCAAGACCACTCATCCCCTGAACCCCACCCCCACCCCACCAGCATTACCCATACCCGCAACCCTCACTATAATTCCTGGCACACCCCACCCTGCATTCTCCCAACTCCCACCCTCCCCTCATACCCCTGCCACCCTCCTCCCCCGACCACACCCTTTCCCCTCCCTAAAAACTGCATGCCTAGCCCTAGCAAGAACCGAAGCTGCATCCCTCTCCCCCTCTGACCCCCCTACTCTCTCCCACACACCAGTCGCAGCAAAGAAACTAAAGAGGAAACGTTCCTTGTCCCTTTCAATCTCTCAGCACTCCTCACCTCCCTTGTCTCGACCCATCACCTCTATCCTGCAATCTCCTCCTTCCCCCATGGCTTCTCCCTGCCTGAAACCCCTCTCCCTCGACTTCACATCACCTGCAACTGAAACTCCTAACCGCCAACACCCCTCCTTCAAATCCCCCAACCCAAACCCGATCATCCTATCACACGCAGCCTTCCAACCCCACCCAAAGCCTGCCAATCTCTCTGCTCGCCCACTATTCCCATCTATCATCACCCACCCTACCCCCCCCGTCAACCCGCTCCTCCACCGCCCCATCCCGCTCCAGCACCAAGACCATCCTTGGCTGCCGATGTGAACTGCATCCTATTTAACGCCCGATCTGTGGCAAAAAACAGACATTGCATCTTTGATCTCCTCGTCTCAGTCAAACCAGACCTAGTTTTCATCACTGAAACCTGGTTCTCTGACGACTTCGGCCCAATCGCTAATGAAGCCTTTCCGCCTGACTACTCCCTCATCCCACTGAACCGTCCGTCCAGGGGAGGGGGGATAGCATTCGTCTTCAAATCTCTCTTCCGCGCCTCAATCATCGACAACCAACCCTCCATTCCATCCTGCGAATCTCTCCTCGTTAAACTATCCCTCTCCCCGTCGCTCTCACACAGCTTCCTAATAATCTACAGGCCCCCTGGCTACGATAGACACTTCGCAAACAACCTTTGCGATTCTATTGCCACCCTCCAACTAAACCATCCCAACCTCATCCTTCTTGGAGACTTCAACATAGGGCTCGACATCCCCACCAACCCCATGACATACTCCCTGGTTGACGGTTTAGATGCAATTAATCTCCAACCCCACATAAACGGCCCGACTCACTATAAAGGACACACCCTTGATGCCATCTTTAGCTCCAACTCCCTGACCCATCTAATGCCACCCACCCCTGTCATCTGCTCCGATCACTTCATTCTCTCGTTCGCCATCCACTCACCCGAACCCCTTCCCGTACTCACATCTGAACCGCCAAACATACGCAAATGCTGGAAGAAACTAATAATCATCCCGGACCTAGCCGAGGCACTCCTCCAGTCTCCACCACCTACCTGCTATCTCAACAACCAACTAACCCCTGAGGCCTTTGATTCATGGCTCAACGCATCTAATGCGGCTCACCCCCTCGTGCAAACCATCAACCCGCCGTGGCCTTTTCCCCAGATGGTTCACCCCTGAGCTGAAGACCACTAAACGACAATACAAATACCTAGAACGCAAATGGCAGAAAGAGAAAACCCATGAGAGCAAGACCTCCTTAGCCCGACACCTGTATCGGTACAAAGCCGAAATCCGGAAAGCAAAAAAGGCCCACTACAACTCCCGAATCCTAAACTGCAAAAACCAAAGCAAAGAACTTCACAAAATTATCTCCGAATTCACCAATCCGGCTTGTAACACAACCATCCCGATTGCGTCACAATCACTGTGTGACTCTCTCTCTCCCTCCACTTTTACTCCACGGCTATCGAAAGGACAAAAACTCTAACCACCAAACTGGCTCTCTTACAGCCACCTGGCAATCCTCCGCCCGTACCGGCCAGCCCATCAGCTGCGACCTCTACGCAACCAACGTTCGAATCCTTCAGTCCAATATCACCAGAACAATTTCTCAAACTCCTATCCGCCCGCAAACCATCTGGATCACCATTGGACCCCTGCCCAGCCACAACCCTAAAAGAAATCTTTGCCTCCACCTGCGCAGGAGAACACGCAAGATCTATCATAAATGCCTCCCTTTCCGCCGGTATCTTTCCAGACGCATTCAAATTGGTGCACGTCAAACCTCTAATTAAAAAACCTTTGCTCGACCCTCTCGAGCCCAAAAACGTCCGCCCCATCTCAAACACCAAGTTCCTTGCCAAACTCATTGACCGAACCGCCTACTCCCAACTAAATGCCTTTGTTGAAGCCAACAATCTCCTGGACCCCGCCCAATCAGGATTCAGAACCTGTCATGGAACTGAAACCACCCTAACCTCGATCTGGGATGACCTTAAAATGACAGCTGACTCCGCGGGATGCGCCGCACTAATCCTTCTCGACCTATCGGCCGCTTTTGACACGATCAACCACTCAATCCTCCTGGACCGCCTCCACTCCCTAGGGATACGTGGAACCGCCCTTAAATGGATAGCTTCGTTCCTCAAAGACAGGCACCAAATAACGACACTCTCCGACTTTACCTCCCAAGCCCGACCAGTCGACACAGGAGTCCCACAAGGAGCATGTCTATCCACCCTCCTGTTCAATCTCTACCTGATCACCCTCCCACCAATAATTCGTTCACACAACATCCTGTGTTACAATTACGCCGACGACACTCAACTAATTCTAAAAATCCTGAACGCAAAACCCAACTCCCGACCTGATATTGCATCCTGCCTCCTGAACATAGAACGCTGGATGACCCAAAGCCACTACTTGTTAAACCCATCCAAAACAGAAATCATGGTTTGCGGCAACTCTGATCTTCTACCGCACCCACTACCCTGGCCACCCGCCATGGGCAACTCACCGACACCCTCCAACACAGTGAAAAATCTTGGATGCACCCTTGACTCCGACCTAACACTCTCGCGCCAAGTCAACAATGTCTCAAAGTCCTGCCACTACCACCTCAAAAACCTTAGGCGCATCTTTCCATATCTCTCATTTCCCAACAGAGTTTCCGCGGTCCAATCAATCGTCATATCAAGACTGGACTACGGAAACCCCCTATACCTCGGAATTCATGCCTACCAACTGAATAAACTCCAAAGAGCACAAAACGCGGCGGCCAAAGTGCTACTCGCGCTCGGTCCAAGAGACCACGTATCCCCAGCCCTCAAGACACTGCACTGGCTTCCAGTAGCCCATAGAGTGGCCTTCAAAATCTTATGCCTCACCCATCGAGCACTACATAAAACTGGACTGCAATATCTTCAAGAAAAGTTAATACCTTATCACCCCACTCGCACCCTTAGATCAAGCTCAGCCGGCCTCCTAGTAATTCCCAAGACAAACTCAGTCAGGTTAGGCGGAGCATCATTCTCAGCCCTGGCCCCAACCCTATGGAACTCGCTCCCTCCCCACATCCGCCTAACTAAGGACTTAATGGCATTCCGCAAACTACTAAAAACCTGGCTCTTTCCCTAAAACCAACCGGTTCCAAACCAGCAACATCAATCATCACAATAACACCGACCCAGCAAACCACAAAATAAATAAATAAATAAAGTACAGCTAAACTAACCAGACTGTAACCTACAATGACAAACCGAACTAAAACGAGTAATGTAGATCTAAAACAGTGAAGTGTGCAATAGGAATAAATCACTGGGAATGTAGAAAGTGCAGAGAGCGGATGAACGTGGAGACCGGACGAGCGAGGAGAGCAGAAGAGTGTGGATGGCGTGATTGGACGAGTGGGGAGTACGAATGACTGTGATGAGTATAGATGAGTGTGGATGAGTGTGGAGGATGAATGCTGTTGGCGGATGAGTGTGGAGGGCAGTTGAGTGTGTAGGACGGTTGGGTGTAAAGAGCGGACGAATATGAAGAGCAAATGAATGTGGAAGACGGATGAATGTGGAGAGCTCATGAATGTACAGAGCGGAGGAGCGTGGAGAGCGGAGGAGCGTGGAGAGCGGAGGAGCGTGGAGAGCGGATGAGCGTGGAGACCCGATGACTGTGGAGAGCGGATGAGTGTGGAGGACGTGAGCGGATGAGTGGGGAGAGCGAATGAGTAAGGATGAGTGTGGATAAGTATAGATGAGTTGTGGATGAGTGTTAGAGGATGAATACTATTGGCGGAGGAGTGTGGAGAGCGGATGAATTTGAAGAGCAAATGAATGTGGAGGACGGAAGAGTGTGGAGAGCCGTCGAGTGTAGAGAGCAGTCGAGTGTGGAGAGCGGCTATGTGCAGAGAGCGGAGGCACGTGGAGAACGGAAGAGCGTGCTGAGCGGAGGAACGTGCAGAGTGAAGGAGCGTAGATAGCGGAGGCGCATGGAGAGCAGAGAAGCATGAGAGCGACTGAATGGGGGGAGCGACTGAGTGGGGGGAGCGACTGAGTGGGGGGAGCGACTGAGTGGGGGGAGCGGATGAGTGTCGAGGGCGGATGAGTGTCGAGGGCAGATGAGTGTCGAGGGCGGAAGAATGAGGAGGGCGAGAGCTGAATAGGAGACCAAATGAATATAGATGAGTGTAGATGAGCGTGGAGGAGGAGCGCTGCTGGCGGACGAATGTGGAGCACGGATGAGTGTGGAGGTTGGTTGAGAGTAAAGAGCGGACGAATATGAAGAGCAAATGAATGTGGAAGACAGATGAATGTGGAGAGCACATGAGTGTAGAGAGAGGTTGAGTGTAGAGAGAGGTTGAGTGTAGAGAGAGGTTGAGTGCAGAGAGAGGTTGAGTGCAGAGAGGGGAGGAGCGTGAAGAGCGTCCAGAACAGAGGACCGTGCAGAGCGGAGGACCGTGCAGAGCGGAGGACCGTGCAGAGCGGAGGACCGTGCAGAGCGGAGGACCGTGCAGAGCGGCTGAGAGTGGAGTGAGCGGCTGAGAGTGGAGTGAGCGGCTGAGAGTGGAGTGAGCGGCTGAGAGTGGAGTGAGCGGCTGAGAGTGGAGTGAGCGGCTGAGTGTGCGGAGAGCGGCTGAGTGTGCGGCTGAGTGTGCGGAGAGCGGCTGAGGGTGCGGAGAGCGGCTGAGGGTGCGGCGAGCGGCTGAGGGTGCGGAGAGTGAACGAGTGTGTGGAGAGTGAACAAGTGTATGGAACGAACGAACGTTGTGGAGCGGACGAACGCATGGAACAAATGAGTGTATGGGTGAATAGTGCATAGAGCGGATGTGAACCAAAACACATAGAACGGACCTGACTGCTCAGAATTGCGCGACGTGCATATTTTGTTTTGGAATGCAAGGAATCTTTGAAAGAGCATACTGCATATCACACCCCACGCTTACTCTCTCCTTACACCACCATTCAACTAGAACACAGAGATACTATGACACCATTCGGTATAACTGTTCTCATATCAACATCTGCCGCTCACCCCCCATCACTCTAAGTAAACATGGCTGGTCTCACACCCCCAGCCAGGCGTTTCTCCTCAGGCCTAACGCCGCCACACTCGGTCTGGATAATTCCAGCCAGACCGAACACATATCCCTGATCTCTCAACCACCACACCTACCGCTAAGAAGCAGCTACCACATGAATTCCGCACCAGCTGCACACATACCGGTGCGCACACGCACCTTTGGACTCTCTCTAATCTTTCCACTGACCCGAACTTCGGTTCCCAAGGGCGTTCAACCTACTAGCGCCTTCAGACCATACCAATGGTATATAAGGCGCTATACAAATGCAAAATAACAATAACAATAACAATAACAATATGGATTGAATGGGGGATGGGAAGATCATGAAGACCAGGCCTCCTACATTGCACAATTCATTCAAAACACCAGGGTAGTATGAACCTTGTCAGTGATTTCATGCAACAGAACATGAAACACATCCAGGATTAACAGAAACAAAAGGCAAGATTACAAAGTTTCAGTCAGAAGATCACATTCATGGTGACATTACACACCACTGATAATATGTTCCTGCACCAGTGGCATGGCTCATATATTATCACTAAGGTCTTAAGAGATAATCTTTAGTGTACATCAGCCTGATGACCTTCAAATAAAAAAGATCTGTCATGTTCAACTGGTTGAAGTCATGGAAGGAAAATAGTAACCCCACTGATATGGCTTCCATGAAAGTGTATCACCACCAGGCACCTTACCATATATAATATATGCCGTGATATTTAAGGCTTAACCCACTCATCAGCAAATCCAGAAAAAAGTCATGGTGCTGATGCCGTTTCTGAGTTGCTAAACGGGCAGAGGATTTTTTCCACCATGTTTTTACTCCCCCAGTGAATTTAGTTTATCTTAGAGTCTACAGCATACCAGAGGCCTGTAAACCAACAGTTAGGGAGGTGGTCAGAAAATGTCATACCAACAAATCACTGAACAATTGCATAGTCGATATCACTCCAAATGTCATGACATTTCCCAGTTTGATGCTGTTTGATTCAGGAAGTCTGTAGTTCCACTATCTAATCCACAACAGATATTACAAAAGGCGAATGGCAAGTTACGTTGCCTCAAAGCAATAAAAAGGAAACTGATGTTTTCTCCCTTGGAGAATTCTTTGTATTCTATATTTGGAATGCAAGGCACCATTGCAACTTTCCAGTGGCTCATGGATTTGGTTATGACACCCTCCAAGGAATTTGTAAGGAGCCCATAGATATCATCATCATTCATTACACTATCTGGGACTAGCACATGAAGCATCACTATCTGGTGGGTATGGCATTGTGCAATGCAGGTTTTGCAGACAATTCTGTGAAATGCCATCCTTTCCAGTCCACTGTGATTTAGTGCAGTCTCATGTGGAGCAAAGTGACTGCCATTCACAAAGTACCCCATGTAAGCACCAAAAAGGAAATGCATGTCTTTATATTTTACGTGGGATACTATAAAAGGTGTATCCCTTATTAGTCCACACGGCAGGGCCCCTAACTCAACCTTTAAAAACCTTACTAGACCTCTTGTTTGTGTTGGAGTGAGTATGATGTAGAATATGTTAAGTATTTGAAGAAAATATTATGCAGCTTCCCCACCCCCTTTGATGATATTAATTGTGCAATCATTTTGAAATCTAATGCCTGAAAGGAGGTGCTGGCAGTGCTATTATGCCAAGGGAAACTAGATGTGCAGCAGCACAGTCTGTATATTAGCCACGATTTACATCCCTGTGGGAAGAGCTCTCTGTCATTGAGTTAGAGGTTTTCGCTGTTAAGCGGGCTACAGAAGCTTTACAATAATATCTAACTGGCAGGAATTTGCACCTGATCACCAATTACAAGGAGCAAACATGTTTATGTTTGCAATTGGGTTTTGTCAAGCACATAGCACAGAAATGGCAAGTTACATATTTATTTCAATGTATTATGTAGAAGTTCAGTATCCCTCTCTGACAACCCTTGTTTTGCAGACAGAAGAGGGTGAGGTGTTTAATGGATTTACCATTGTAGAGACAGTAGAAGAGGCTCAGAAATCCTGGAGGCCAGGAATTCTGGAAAGTCAGTTCATATGGGTTGCCTCAGTGAGCCCACAGTCACCATCATGTGTAATACAGTCATTTCTTCTCACACATGCCCATAGTACACCTTAAAAGGACATGTATCCCATGAGGAGAAAGGACAATGTTCCATGCTATTTCAGTCTGTGGGGATCAATGCTGTGGGGACAAACACCAGTTCAAAAGCAGAGCAAAACTCTGCAATGCACATATCAGGTGCACAAGCTGAGAAGTAGATCACAGAATAGAGCCTAAAAAGATGTGGGTGCCAGCGAGAAAGGTACACACCTAGCATATAACACTGTGGCAGACAAGCTATTTGAACCCATGGGCGTCAAGAGTGAGTAGCCAAATTGCATTATTTGAGAGATCAAAATACCGAAACAATATTGAGATAAAGGGACACACATATCGTGAGAAGGAGTAACCCATTTTACCCGAACAATTACATGACCCTGGTCTAATGGTGGAAATGAACCACCAAACCCAATAGTCATTGGAACAACAACTATAAAATGTGGAATAAATATGAAAGAGGAGTGGTTGTATTGGAAGGTCTTTAGGGAGTTGGTCTTATGAAAGGAGTAAGAGAAGTGGAAGCGCCTGTAGTCAATTCAAATAGGCAACATTGTAGGAGAATTGACAAACAGTCTGTTTGCAAAGCCACACTTTGGCACCTTCTCTTCAAGGTTAGGTGCCCGTTTAAAGCCTTTCATACAAGCTCAAATCCTACCAGAATGTAACCTTCTGAGGGTTCAAGCTCAGATACTGGAGGTAGCTGCAAAGGCAGCAGGACCTACTAAACAGGATTTGCAACTCTCAATAATCTTTTGAAGCTTAGCTTGGGTTGCCTCAAACCCAAGAACAAGATATTTCTGAGTAAGACCATTAGGACACCCTAGAGGAAGGTAGGCCCGTACAAGGTGTTGCCCTGGTTGGAGTGTATCACAAGGCTAGAGGATTCTGGAAGATTTCACACTGTGGGAATCATTCATCAAAAAAGATAAACACTTTGACACTTAAAAGTAACTCCAGGAGACTGTTGATGTTGATAGGACACTTTCTTTGGTGCCTACAGGCCACAACTGTTTTGATTTGAATAAATATTGGCCATTAGACTAAAGACACTAGGTTCTCCCTAGGTTAAGCTCTTCTGACATTTTATTTAACCCTTAATCCTAATGTTGCCTGAGATCCTCCATTTTCAATAGGTTTCTGTTTGAACTGGTACTCCTCTAACCCCATCCTATTGAAACCAACTAATGATGTTGATACGCCAGTGTGTGCTTCATGCTCTGTTGTATCTACCCTGTGACAGCTAAAATAGTAATTCTCTCAGTGCTGTTATCTGTTATCATCCTTTAGGTTATGTGGGGAAGTTCATTAAACTCACCTGAAGTATATGTAGTCCGAACTGTATCAGTTAAGGGTCATGCATATATTCATTGACATTATTTTCCAGGTGAATGAACATGGGAATTTCATCTTTTCTTCATGTGCAGTTGCAGGTGCTGTGTTTCGGGGCTGTGTTAGGCTCTTGTGGAGCATTGTACCTACAGTTTCTACATCTGTTATCACAAGCCCACTAAGCCCTGCCCTACAACTATTTTTGTTGCTCTCATTGGGTACCAGTCCACTATGTCGCACATGTTTTCTCAGCATTAAAAAGGCGAAGAGACCAAATCACCCCAACCTTAACTACACTGGTTCCCTTTCGCTTCCTGGACTATATTTAAAACTCTCTTCAAATTTCACTCTGCCTACTGGGGGTATGTGCCCAATTGCCTTCAGCAAAAGTTGAAATAGTACTGCCCCACAATTTGCTAAAGTCCTTCACCTCTTGGACATTCTCCATGAGCTGGAAAAGGAAATGGAACTTTGGGGGCAGAACAGAGGGGATTGCTGTAACAGCCCCGTGAAACAGCTACATTATTGCCCACAGGGTAGAAGAAAATACTCTACTGTTCAGAAAAAGTCTCAAAATATTTATTTTCCACAAAGGTTTTTTGACATGTTACCAATGATGTTTGATCTCTACTAGTCTTCAGTTGTATTGTTTTCAGGGGAAAACAGTATTCCTGTATTTACCTGGAATTATCGCTTACGCTTATACATGATATGTTTTCTTGCTGGCACTTACTTTCTGGCTCGCTCCTTCTGGCACTTCTGCTTCTCTACTCACTCCCACACTTATATTTTTCAAGTCTGTGAAGATCAAAAACCCACCTCTCTGCTTGACTTCTGCCTGCTGTGAAGTGACGGTGCTCACAGCTAGCACTACAGAAAACATTAATAAATAACATAAATGCATAATGGCATTGCAAGGAAGGGCGCAAGTCTTACGTTGATTCCCCAAAAATAAATAGTGCAATGTAGTTTTAAGGTTTACATGGGGGGTGCCACGAAAAGACAAGGCCTGTGTAGCAAAGCCTCTGCCTCCTGCTCTTCCTATTCTAGATTTTATTGGTTTTAGAAGGTAAGTGGACTGTTCGTGGAGGGGGTCTTTAAGATGATAACATTGAAATATTTCACTGTGACTCACCCATACATTTGGGTCACATGCAGTAGTTGTGCATTTGGCGAGAAGAATGGATTGGCTAAGAGTACAAAAGCAAATTGCGTTCCAGGCAGACAGTTCAGGCGGTTATTGGATGATTCTTAAGGATGGTCCAGGTGAGCATCTGAGCAGCTGCATCCTGTAATCTCTGCAGGCGGATAGTCAGATATGCCAGGTAACCAAAATGAAAGACACGTACACAGTCTGCATGGGATAGTACTGAAGACCTCAGTCCATGGATAGTATGTTTGAGCTTCTGGGAGAGCAAGATGTCCTGGAGGAGTATAATGGAATGAATGTCAGAAGTATTCAAAGCAGCAACCTGAGGTTCTAGTGATATGTTAAGTCCAGAATAACTGGAGTACTTGTGTTACAGGAGTGGGATAAAGGTCCAATGTGTGTGGCCAGAGCTACTTTAACGGCCAGTCTGAAAGTACATCTCACTTTGCTATGAATTCATTGATCCGAGGTGAAAGGGGTTAATAGCAGGTGCCAGTCAGCAAAGGTTTACAGGGGCTAGATAAAAAGGGTGGCACATGCAAAGTTGCAGTAGAGATGGGCAAGAATTCGACATTCTAGAGCATTTTTCCATTCCCTCTGAAAATGAAAACTGCAATTTTTTGTCAAATCTGTGAGCTGTTTTTCATGTTAATTTCATGGTAAAATGGTTGTAAAAATACGAGAGAACTAAGGGAGGCTACCCAAAATCTCTTTTCAAATTGTGCGCTAAAACACCAACTGAAACACCAAGTGGGTCATTTTTTTGTGTAAATGTTTATAATTATAAGCAGGGGGTGGATGAAACAGAAAATACTAATGTTTGTGGTCAACTGCATGCAATTAACGTTTTTTGGAAGACTTTAAAAGTGAAGAGTACAACTGGGCGAAATTGGTTTTACACATTTCCTTTTCCCTCTGCATTATTTCAAAAACGGAAATACTATCTGCAAATAAAGCTTTGCAGACAGCAGGTAGAATGGATACCTGTGGAATCTGTACGCTTTAATCAGATGAAACAAACAGGCAGACTCCATAGCAATCCGTGGGTTTACATATGCATGAACATTTCATATATACTTCATAAAACATTTCATCTGTATTTCATAAACCACTCTTGATGTACTTGATTATCTGGGTGTCTCCTATATCAACTATGCTGACGACACCCAGATACTCATCCCCATCACAGGTGACTACCTAGTTGACACCAAGGCCTTGTATGGCGTTTATCTAGTCATCCAGGCTTGGATGGCCCAACACGAATTATGCCTCAACGCCGATGAGACGGACCTCCTCATCTTGGGCTTCTCGTAACGTCTAGAAAACTAGATCCCTCCTACCAATCATTTAGCATTGATGGAAACAACATTAAAGTCTCCAAAGACACAAAAACACTAGGTTTTTACCTTGATGCCACCCTATCCTTGTCGCGTCAAATAAAGCAGTCAGATCAGCCTCTGCTTACACCTGTAAACGTATTGCAGCTTGTAGACCGTTTCAGACTACCCCGAACTGCATCACCTTAGCCAGAACACTCATTATGTCTAAAATTGACTATTGCAGTGCCCTCTATTTAGGGACTAGCCAAGGGAATCTGAATAAACTACAAATTACCCAGAATAATGCCATAAGGTCAGCCCTTAACATTCCTAGAAACCACCACTTCTCTGAATCCAGATCCAATTTACACTGGTTACCTGTCAAGCAGAGAATCTCACTAAAAACACTCGCCCTTATGCATAAATGCCTAGCCAACAAGGCACCCCCTACCTTTCAACGGCTCTCCTTTCACTCTTCCACCCGACCTCAAAGAACTGCCTAGGCCCATAGCCTGTCCATTCCAAGGTTCAAACTCCAAAAAGCGGGGGGGGGGGGGCTGAGCTTCCCTGTCCTTGCTTCTAAGCTGTGGAATTCCCTCCCTGTCACCATCAGATCTGAGGACTCATTTAACACCTTCAAGCTGAAAACAAAATCATTGCTCTTTGATCAAAAGTGAGGCACTCCCTCACCTGCATTATACGCTATAGCTTCACAGTCGCATGTTCATGCCCTGTCATTGACTACTCTGCTATTCGGCGAAACACCTCTAGTTCACTATGCCTATCGCTCCTCTCTACCCACTTATCTCTGTGCGTTGTACATTTTCTGTCTTCATGCCAATGTTAACTATCATTGTAACTCATGTATATCTCTATGTTTACGTATTACCCATGTACATAACTATGCATGTATGTATATAAGTGATGTATGTATATAAACTCAAGTTGCGCCCTGATGCCCCCGGGCCGGATGGTGCGCATTACAAATAAACAAAATACAAATATATGACGTCCATGGCCGGTAGGTTCGGAAAATTATATATCGATATAATAGATGAAGGCCAAGGCCAGGTGGCCTCTGTCTTTTATAGTAATTGCTGCACCATGGCCAGGGGGCCCGGGAGAAACTATAGCATAACTGTATTTATTTATTTATTTATTGTGTTTCAGTATAAACTTTACACAAAAACGTTAAAAGAAAACATTCAACAACATACAGAATATAATATTTTTTAAAAGTTGGAAATATACTGCATATCATATAAATCTTCTGTATAATCATATACAGACCAGAACATACATAAAACCACTTAAATAATATCGCTAAAATCACAAAAGAAGAGGAAACGGAAGAATCACAAGAGATATTAAACATCACTTCTTTGGAAGAATGCAGCTACCATTCCTGTTACTCAAGTGCGATTACACCATTTAGCTACAAAGCTCAATGTATCCATTAATACTTGTACTCAACATTCCCGTCTAATCCATATAGCTATTTCACCTATATTAGAGAGCAACTGCTCTGTTAGCATAACAAAACTCTTGAAATGCAGTGAACAACATTTTGTTAAGAGAGAATTAATATGATCTGAATCATCAAAACAGAAACTTTGAAATTAGGTTGTGTGGTTAGTGACCACCAGAGTCCTCTCAGTTGCTCAGTCCATAAGCACATACATGGGATCACAGCAGGGTTCAGCAAGGGCACAGAAATTAACATAATGGGTGAAATGTATGGGTGGACATTGAGTTAAGATGGTCGTCACTTCGCAAACCCAGCAAATTTCATTGGTCTTTCTGCAAGGATGCAGGTCATCTTAACTCTCCAATCCAACCCACCAAATTTCATTGGTCTCTCTTCAAGGATTCAGGTCATCTTAACTCTCCAATCCCAAATTAAGCTAGGACATGGAATTTTGAGTTCTTTCTAAGCACTGTTGCTACTCATCACTGAGAGAGATGGAATCATGTCAACTGGCAGATGAAGAACACAAATGAGTTCTGCACATGCTCTGTGAGATCCCATGTTACAAACTGATGGAAATGCAAGTGGGAGTTTACAAAGAGATTTTACATAATCAGCTGGGGTGATGGAGCTCCAGGAGAATGCTTTGGCGTTCAGAGATGGAAAAAGTACATGAGGTGAAGGGATGGAATTAAGTGTATTGTGGATAGTGTGGACACTTATTATGGTATTGAGGTGGGTTTATAGAAAAGATATCATAAAATAGGTGGTGTTTTTCTGTTCAACTATGACAGATTATAAACTTGTTTACATGATTTTTTTGTGTGGTAGCAGTTGTGTCTTCATGCTAAAATGGATTTAGTTAATATCATCAATGACTCTTTTCAGAGTGGCGTTTTCCCTTCCTTATTCCTATCTAATGAACATATCAAAACATCTCCTAGACAGTGTTCAATACAGTTTTCAACCTTTACATATCAGGTAGCCCTCAATACTTTTCATCTGGGAAAAACTGTTTGAGATTAGAAATAGGGGGGAGTCAGCAGCCCTTATCCTTTTGGATCTGTCGGCTAAGTTCAACACTGTCGACCATGTTATTTTGATTCAAAGTATGTGTCCAAAAATCTTTTTGATGTCTACATGTTCCATTGGTGCAGATTGTAAAGGAATCAGGTTTTAAATGCCATCTATATGTGGATGACACTCAAATCCATGGGAAGATGAACGCTGTGTAGTGGAAACATGTCTAGGAGTGGAACAAAGATGTATGCAAGATAACTGCTTGCACTTAAATGGGAATCCAATTTAAATAATATTGTGTGCTTGCTCTATGGCCTACTAATGTTGGTATCCAGCTTTCTCATATTGAGTTAATCAGAAATGAAGTAGTCTAATTTGAGAATCAACTTTCTTTTAGCCCACAAGTAGATGCAGTTGTGATAAGTGTGCATTTTCCCCTGTTTAAAATGAACCACTGCAAGCATCTCCTGGACCATTTAAATATTTTAGTTCACGCAGTTGTGCTATCGAGAATACGGTACTATCTGTCATTTGGGGGATTTTATGAAAGGACTGGCTAAGCTCCAAGAAGTAAAAAATTGAAGACCAGGTGCTATGCATGACCGGTTGACTTTTGGTTGGCTGGTGATAGAGGACCAAATTCATGCTCATGCTTTCACACTCATTTAGGAGACAGTGAATGGTCTTGCTTCAATATAGTTGTCCTGTTTAGCTCAGCCATGCACGCCATCTACATCACTTAGATCTAATGCTAAGGGACCATTGCAGTTAGGTAGCATTCCACCGTTCAAAACAAAGGTAGATCATTTTCCACCTTGAAACACCATTTTTGGAATCATCTTCCAGTTTATGTTAGAAACACTGCTACTCTGCAACGTTTCAAATTGTGGATTAAACAACAATATTCTTTCCATGTGACTTAGAACAGATGATGTAGTACCTCTCTGGGATGGTTCCCTATTTGGAAGCTAATTTATAGGGCTTTATTTAATTACTGTGTTTATCATATAATCATTTATTGAATTTTAATTGTATTATTTGTTTTGTATGTCCTACTGTATGTTCTATCACCTTGACAATGGCTTTGTACTGGGGATAAATTCTGCAGTTAGAAAATAAAATATTACGACTTCCACTAACAGTATATTGTTCACTATTTGACGATCAAGAGACTAGGGGATGAAGTGACCTATGAAATCCTTACTCATTTAATGCTGGCAGCACAGTCCTAAAGAGAATTATAATTTGCCTTTTGTGCCCATTCCTGAGGGATCAGAAAGATTACCAAAAAGAAATTCTGTTAGTTAATGATGTAAAGTCACTATTTTACTTAGGCAGGAATGTGAGGATTAGGCCATCTCTTTACATTCTTTCACACAGCAGTGAGAGTACCATACTTACTTTGGTTTATGAAAATATCTGTCTATATAATTAAAATGCTTAGGTATGTTTCCCTACTCAGCTGATGCAATTTATCAGTGTTAGGTTGCCCTCTGCTGCCCAAATGGCAAAGTGCACCCACTTCAACAGCAACTATTGTTTCAACATACAGAGGTAATTTATCAGTGTTAGGTTGTACTTGCTGGCCAAATGCTGAAGTGCATTGACTTCAGCAACAGCTACCATTTCAAAAAACAGAATGAGCACAGTTCTGCTTGGTCACCTTCACCTTCCACTATCGCAAACATTCAGAAGTTACTTCTTTCCAGCCCCACCTCTCTTCACACAGGGCACAGAGGTTCCAGTGTCAATGAAGAGTTAACAACTGGCTCAACATCACAAGCTAAAACTGAAAGTAGGTGCGGTAATGACAGGGGCTCTGCAATGGAACAAGGTTGACAATTACGCATCTACAAAGACACACATCATAGAGGCCTGAGTGATTGATTGAAGTTACATACTGTTCTTATACCACGCATACCTCTCATACCATCTGATATGTTTAGCCTTTTCTAGAAGTGATCAGTGCTAATTCTGATATTGAAGAAGGGTGACTGAAGTGACCCTATGAATTACCGACTGATATTGACATTTAAGATATGCTAGAATGGCGCATATTATTCTGGGAACAGCTAGTTGATCTATAAATCCCCAAATTCCATTATAATCTCCCTTGGGTAGAGCTGTCTCTGCTGTCCATCTTCAATTGATAACTGTCCCTCAGGAGCTTCATCTTTCCTTGTCTGATGTAGATTGTCAGAGTAGCTTGCTGCATCAGTTTCAGAACCAACACCCCCAGTATGCTGAGCCACCTGCACTTGAAGCTGAATGAAGAGTTTGGAAAATGTCAGGGTGGGTTTGGAGCAACAGAATACATCAGGGTCGGCAAATCCTCTACTCCGTGCTTTACTAAAATCTTGACGTTAGGTCATGAGAAAACAAAAACATGTCTTTATGTCAGGAATGGAGCATTTGTATTATTTCCTTTCAAAGCTTTTAAATAACCACAGATGAAACACATTCAACTAGTTTACATTGAAAGGTAATACATATATTTTTCTTGGGCCAGTCCATTGGCCTGAGTATATCTTCCAGTAGATATTCTGACCAAAACACCTGGAAAGCCATTGTATCACTAGCATAAGGTGCACCTGTGTGCACCATGGTGTCCATCGTTGCCTGGGACATTACCCAACAAACAGACCTAGCCAAAATTGGTGATGAAACAGGAAGAAAAAGATGTCCTAATGTAATAATTATTTGAGAGGAAGAATATGTGAGGTCCTTGGTGCAATCCACATGGGACTTGAAGAACTACATACAACTTTGGATGTTCTTGAAAAGACGCATTCTCTACAAACCTGGAAAGACATCAGGAAGTAAACACCATTGGTGAAATAGGACTGGCCTTTCAAGTCCAATTTAGTGATGTCTGACACGCTCCTAAACAAAGTCACAGAAACTAGGATCTTTGACTTTGCAAAGAGCTTGCAAAAAGTAATCCTTCATTATCCCGCCAACCCAAGAACATAGACAAGACTTAGTTCACATCTTGTATAGCAAAGTAGCAAGATCTAGGTGGGTATTTTACTCAAACCCCCTGCAAATGGCACCTAAACAAGGGATGGTCACCTACAGTGTTGCCATCAAGCAAATTATACTGTGCAGAAATTGCTGCTCTATACACATTCAATGATCTATGATCTGGAGACAACACCATGATTCCAAAGAAATTAACTAACTTTACAATAAGGGCCACATCATGATCCAGAAAACCTGCCATTCACCAACATACACAGACATTCCTTTTGAAACTAGTCCTTGCTAGTTCTTGGGGAGGCTTGTGGCTCTTGTAAGAAGTCATCAGCAATGTTATGTTTACCGTGTATTGCTGCCATTTTCATGGTCGTCAGGTGCTCCAGCAGACCTGAAAAGTAAGGGCTGGATGGGTGCTGCAAGGGTTTAGTTAGTGGGATCGATAGGGAAAAATAAAAGAGAGGTTTGATGTGCTGTTGGTAGTTTCAGTTCAGAAAAAAATGTCTGGTTTGTTTTTATTTGGCAGACGTTATTTGGTGTTTAGGGCATGACTGTGTGTGGGTGATTTGTGTGTGATTGATTTAATTTCTTGAAGTGTGTTGTGGGGTGTCTGTGGTTTGCAGTGTTGTTTTATTGTTTTATTTTCACTGAATATAGGTATGTGTGTGATTTGTTCAGTGTTTGAGGATGAGTATGCAGAGTGTTAGAATGATTTTAGCGTGGTTAAAGGTGGGGTTCTCAGAGTCCTTTGTCCAAGGTTATGTTGATCCATTGAGTTATTATTATTCTGTGTTGATTTGTGGTAGAATGCTTTATTTCTTTGGGTGGCCCTATTTTGGCTAATCAGGTATCTGTTTTTGTTGGTGTTCTATTGTGATGTGTTGGCAGTGTCCCTTCAATGGTGTTTCCTATTTAGGCTGGTGAGTTGAAAATCCATGTTTTTAGCAATTTTCTGAACTTTCGGTGGTCTTTTGTTATTCATATTTCCTTTGGGAGAGAGTTGCAAAGTCTTGCTGCAATGCAATAGAACAATGTCCCCCTCCACCAAATATTTGCTTTTAGTAATGTTACGGTCCGAGGCGAATGTCGTTGCTGGACCTTAATGTTCATTTTGGTTTGTAGTTGGACATTTTTCCCTGTATGAATTTTGCTCCTTGGACGCAGATTGCTTTGTGTGTTACGCAGAGCGTTCAGAAGAAAATTCATTTTTTGACTGGTAGTTATTGCAGTATTCTGAATGCTGGCGTGATGTGTTCTCTCTTAGTGAGTCTGAGGATTAGTCTTGCTGTTGCATTTTATTTTCATTGTAGTTTTTTGATAATGTATTCTGGCATTCTAAGACAGATGTTGTTGATGTAATCTATTGTTGACATGACGAGAGCAATGACGGCAAGTGTTCTACGTGGGAAGGTGAAGAAGGGAAGCATCTTCTTGATTGTGTGTAGGTGGAAGAAGCATTTTTTTTACTACTGCATTGACTTGCGGTTTGAGTGTTAAGTCATTGTCCATTAATATTCTGAGGTGTTGACCATTTTGGATAAGTCTTGTGGGTTTCCCAAATCAGTAAGCCATGGAATGTGATGCTGTTTCAACAGGTCATTGGGCGTGATCATGATTTATGTTTTGTCTGTGTTGAGTTTAAGGCTTTTGGTACTCATCCAGTGGTTTATTCTTCTCTTTCTAACTCATGTTTCCCTGCTACCTTTAAGCATGCTCTTATTCTCCCGATTGACCCTTCCATTCCTGCTTATTTTCATCCAATTTCACTTCTTCACGTTCTTTCTAATATTCATGACCGGGCTGCATATGCTTAGATTGCTAGATTCCTAAATCTTAATTCAATTCTACCAGCTCTTCAATATGGATTTCTTCCTTCTCATTCTACTGAGACAGCTCTTTTGCATGTCTCTAACTCTCTTCTCTCTGTTCATCATTCTAAGCTCTGCTCTATACTTATTCTTCTTGGTGTATGCGCAGAATTCGATACTGTTGATCACACTCTTCTTATTTCCTCACTTTCGTCTTTGGGTGTTGCTGGATTACTGGGTCTGTCCTTCAATGGTTCCGCTCATATTTTTCTCAGTGGTCCTATTCTGTCACTTGGTCCAGGCACACCTCTTCCTTACTTCCTCTTCTCTACGGTTGTTAAGATGGATTTCTGAACTCTGTCATGTTCAGAAGGCCAGCCTAGTTTCTTGGAACAGGGTAACCTCTGGACAAGCCAGACCAATCAGGGTAGCGATGGCGGCGGTCAACACTGGGTCTCAAGAGGGGTGAGGGTGACTGAAAGCCCGCAATGAGCACACAAAGCAAGGACGCTTACAAATTATTCCAAGCAGGTGTTATATTAAAAATATAGACACATTTATTACAAGGCCTTTGTAACATTGACCATAGTAATGAATCACGGTAAAACTCAAGTAAACCAACACATCACAATCAAATACAATACATATACAACTACCGAAGGGTCTAAAGAGTTCTAAGCATGAAATATGCAGACCACCTAGATGGGGAGGAAAACAGGCAATGCAAGTAATCGTTAGACCCAGTTCACCTTCAGAGCCCACCTAACTAGAAGGAAGTCTGAGCCCTACGAAGAGTGGAGCCTTGTGCTCAAAAGTACCTGCACACGCTGGTGCCAACGACCCAAGGGGATTCTCTTCACGGAAATCAGGCAGTTCAGAGCAGTGAACAAAGGAGGGCGAACAGATATCAGCTACTCAAGTGCAGCCTCCACTTGCGGGCAGAAGCAGAGTGTGAGTGCGAAAAAGGTGTGCTGTTTAACACAGGGAGGAAAAGCTACAGGCTACTGCAGGAGGGCGACCGGTTCCTAGCGTTGCTACTCACCGGTCCCCGATGCAGGCAGACCCAGGCTTCTCCATGTCAGTTTCAGTGCTGGCAGGTTCAGATACGAGCAGGGGACGTCTCGGCGTCATGTAGATTCCGCGGCAGCAGAAGTTAGAGTTGAGGATGTCCCAAACGCAGTGAACCCACACAGATTGTTACCACAGCAGGGCAACGAAGCGGCTGTGTGTATTTCAGCCCAATGTACACTTCTCACTTCAGACCTGGGAATGTCAAGTGTACGAATCGTGTGAGAGTGTCAAGGACTCGGAATAGAGCAGCAACCTGATGGCGGTGACAGAGCAAGACTCCTGGGTAAGCTGGTCAGTCCACTGGATGGCCCAGAGACGCTTCTGGAGGCTTACGTGCTGGAGATGATGAAGATGCTGAGAATAGTTGTTCCCACTATTCCAAAGGGTCGAAGTACCAGTACAGGCCTTCTCGTTCAATCAGAGGCAGAATAGTTTCACAGGGCAACAGCAGTGCAGAGGAGCAGTCCTTCAGCGGGTCACCAGCGATTCCTCGGTTCAGCCTCTTAGTTGCAGGATACTTGGCTCCTGTATCCGTCGTTCGTGAGAACTCAGGAGATCGACATGGTCGTGGTGTTTCCAGCCTCCTCTTATCCAGAGTTCCCTTCGCACCAAAATGGAGAGGACCCAATAGGAGATCTGCTCACAAAACACTCACACCATACGTGGACATATCACGGACCACGGTGGTCCCAGGCATTCGAAACACACTAGACTCTCTGGCACCCAGGATGTGTATAGGGACCAGACATCCCAGCCCACATTCTGGAGGCACACACAAGGCATGCAGAAGCCCGCGAAAGCATCTGTGTTTCGCGAGAAAGTAAATGCCCAAATAAGGATGGTCCCGGGTCGGCTCGACCTGGGGAAAGGTGAAGGGGCAAGACGGTCAACGGACAGGACAAAGAGCCTTGTGGTCTGGCCATTTTGGAAGCCAGGCCACCTATTTGGGCTAAGCGCGAGAAACGCGCTTAAACAGCCAAAGGGAGCTAAAAACACCAAGAAACAATTGCTGCCACCAGTCCCGTCCGTGACATACTTGCACAGTTCTTTATAAATCCATCGAGAGTTACTAGGGCCTGTAGAATGACTAGAGACCCAAGAGCACGGTAATGTAAATTACAGTGCACTCTTGTGCCATGTTGCGCGAAAGCTGCAACATGAGAAAAGAACTATGGAAAACATTGTTCACCGGTACTGACTGTCTTAAGGGCATGTCAGTTTCCCCGTAAGAATGGAGCGAAAGCCCAGAGGAGTGCGGCGGAAGGCTGCGCTTCTCTGGCAAAGTCTAGATCAGGGTGTAAAACAACAGCAAAAAGTTTGGGGGTTGCCACATGGAAGGAAAATTACCTATAATATGAAATCTTTCCTAACAGGTGTTAATCAAGGTTCTGTACTTGGTCCTCTCCTTTTCTCTCTTTACACTGCCCCTTTCTCTGCTCTTAGTTCTTCATTTCATCTTTCCTTTTATCTGTACGCAGATGATACACAAATCATTGGGCCTCATTACGACCCAGGCGCTAATGAGTTAACGGCGCCGTAAAAGGCTGCGGCGCCGTTAACCTATTAGCGCCTAATTACGAGGTCCCTTTGCGGGACCCAACCTTAATGGCTGGTGTAGACCAGCCGTTAAAGTAGGGACCCGCAAAGGGACCTTGGTGCTAATTACTTCCGCCAGGGTCGTAATGAGGCCCATTCTCCCCTTTTCTTTCTGTGACTCTATTTTGCACTCCACTTTATCAACTTGCCTTCTTGCTGTCCAAAATTGGACGCTTCCCATTTTCTACACCACAATCCTTCCTTGTGTGTGGGTTGAGTGGAAGGGTTTTAGCTAAGTTGTTTTTGTTCTTTCATTAAGGATTTTAGCCAGAGTAACACTGTGTTGCCAATTCCTCTATCTTTGGGTCTTTTGATGAGTGTTTTATGGTGGACTGTGTCAAAGGCTGCTGATAGATCAAATAGTATTAGTCCTGATTTGACATTGGAGCCTGCATTGATTTTTGGATCATCCCATATCTATATTAATGCTATTTCCGTTCCTCTCATGGGTTTGAAGCTGACTTGTGCCTTGTCTAGTGTTCAATTGTTGTCTACATGTTCCAGGATTTGTTTGTAGCCATAGCTTTCTAGAGGATTTGCCATGAATGTCTGGAATGCCCTGGGTTGTCCATGCAGAATTTGAATCAGTCAGTAATATAGTTTGTTTCAAACCTATAACAAGAGATAGACATATACATTTAAACATCCAGTATACAAATTGATCCTATAAAGCAGTTTTCTGACAATTAGAACATATTACCTTTCCATACTTCATCAACCATAAAAAAATACCATTAAAATGGTATAGTCATCTGTTATGTGTAACACATTTATAGTTAATACACAATTACATCTTATTTTCAGGTTTATATTTCAGACTGTCCTTGTGTCTTTGACCACTTAAACTACACTTTGCATATAGCCATTGCTTCAGAATGTGAATGGATTAGAGTAGCTAGCAGGAACACATTAATATGTTGGTTCCAAAGACTCTCATACCTTGTTAATTTGAAAAGCTAATGGTTTCTCTGTGCTCAATCTTGCATCATTGGGCAAATGGAGGAACAATTCAATTGAGGTAGTCCTCATAACTGATTGATATTTTCACAACCCAATATACATGCCCTAAAAAGACTTCACACAAGACTACACATGTTTTTCTTTCACTTTTGAGCAATACAGCATTAATTTTGCTCCAGAGTTGATTTATTCTGGACTACTCCACAAATCCACGTAACCCAGGTGAAGAAGTATGTTCTTAATGTGTTTGCTCCAGAGGAGTGAGGTTGTGTCCCATGTCAATGTAAAATTCCTTGAATTTTACATTGACATGAAGACCAGACAGACCCAATACAATACTGGCTTAAAATCAACTGCTGCAACACTTTTACTCAAGTCTCTGAATGCAGCAGGAATTACCCTTTCCTGGTCTCAGAAGTGATTTTAAGAATGCATTTTATATTACAGCAAATCTACCCTTTTTCTGAAAACCCCATGCTACAGACGTATAAAGGGCAGCTGCCAAAGCCTGCATTATGCACCTCTCCATAGAGTGAGCTAAGGCCCCATTACATTGAGCATTGCTTTTACTCATTCTTTCGAGAATTAAAACATGTTTTTTCCTTTTGGTCCGCCAATGTGCAGTTGTTTGCAAATCATATCCCCAAATAGTCAAATGTTATGACCTGCTCCAGGGTTTTTTCCATCCACACATATTGTTTGGCTTTTATGTATGAAAAACCGTTGCTTTTTTTCCAGGTTTATTTCCAAGCCACTGCTTTTGCACTGCTCATTAAAAAGATATAGCTGTTTTCTTAGAACCATGGGTTTTGTGGTGATGAATGGGGAGACCGGAGGGTAATGTACCTGATTGTCATGGCCCCTCTCTCTGTACAGCTACACAATCTCAGATTTCGTCAATGAGCGGGGGCAACATAAAATTAGATGGACCAGCAATGAAAAAAGCAAAACAGAATTGGTGCCCAGATTTCTAGATCTTTTTTACAAGTACCATTTCTGGGCTTGTGGCAGCCACCCTTTTGGCTCCAAATTGCATTGCAGACTTCATCCACAGGAAAATGTGTTATTTAAAGAATACAGAGTCCGGAGATACTCACGCAATCAGATCTACTTTATCCTGTGGGAAGAAACCCTGATTCTCTTCATAAAGGTGTCATAGGGCCTCATTAGGGGTCCGGCAGTAACCATGCCGGTGATACCGGCGGGTTGCCGCCCGGACCAGTAGAAAGTTACCAGCGCCTGACTTCCGGTGCCACCGGCTCATTTCGAGTCCGTCGTGCGGGAAGTCAGGCGACAGTAAATTTGTTATTCCCCATTCCCGTAGAGTCCCACGGGAGTAGGGACACAGAATTAGCACTAGAGCAAGCATTGCCCTGGTACAAAAATGTAGTGAAAATGCATCTTTTTTGCAATGGTGCAATATTTGTGGGGTCACCACTCTAAAACCCAGCCTGCCTATTTCTCAACAAAAGAAAAATCCAGAGAAACTTGCTAAAATTGACTGTATGGCTGGCTTGAGGTTGAACAATCGGATTTGCACCTTTAAGGGCTGCTGCCATGGAAATAAGAATAATTAGAGTAGGGCTGTGTCAGGTGCTATGGGAGATCATTTGGGAATTGTGGATAATGATAATAAAATGCTCCCCCAATACACATTCTTTCTGATTGTATCTATTGTTGGGGCTGTAGCATTCGGGTTACCTTAGCTGAATCAACAATTCACAATTCATTGTGCTCCAAGCAGCAGTGGTTCTCAGATGTCGGAATTCAAATTTTCTTCATCAGTGGAGCCTTGCAGTGCCACTTCCATGAGCACCGATATCTTCCTAAATCTGTCGAGCATTTGAAGAAAGGCTGCCTTCCGTGAAATGGCGGTAACACGAGTGTTGCCTTGGCCACTTCAAACATTATGGATTTAAATCCAAGTATTCGGGAAAGATGTGTATTGAACGCCGCCAGGTCAGGATTATCATCTCAGGCCAAAGATCCTATTTATAAATCTACAAGCCATCTTCAAAAGCTGGCACATGTGGAGTGAGTGCTCCTGGGCTGGTTCAGTGTTCTAATTTTATCCTGGAATATCGCTGGCTTGGAAAGACAAGTACGTCACTCAGGTTGTGATGTTTGTGTTCCTGTTTGACATTATCATGCTACAAGAAACTTGGGCAATAATGTCTCTGGCTTTAGATGGTTTTTGGACCTTTTATTCTGCTACAAAAAAGAAAAGCCAGAAAAGAAGAAACTGTGGCGGCTTGGTGACTTTGATGTCAGAACGTCTTCCACCTTTCTGTTCTCTTCTTTTATCTACCAGTGCTATTCTGGCTGTTTCTTTAGAAATTCCTAAATCTGACACTTTTCCTACTTTTAATGTTTATAACTCATGTCACATTCATGGTTTAGGGGAGATGTAATGGAATTTCAAAATGTAATATTTAGATAGTGATCAGCCACCTGGTTTTAATTATTCAGTCCTTATTGAGGCTGTGGGAGTGATCAGGATTATACTCGGCATTTGAGGAAGAAGGCCTAGCCTATAATATATGACAACCCATGCTGAAAGATCCCAGGAAGTCTAGATCTGGCAAGCTTCTACTACCTTTCTTATCTGAACTATGTCTACAGACCTCCTGGGGCGCTACGCCTTCCGGAATAACAGGTTTGCATCAATAATGATTTTATGCTTCTGGTGCATGATTGGCATGCCATCTGGAAATTGACCACCGTCTCATAATTTTGACACTTCATGCTAGGCTGGGTGGTACAGATTATGCCAAGAGGTAGTTATGTAATGGGCAGATTAACAGAATAGGATACTACTATTGGAGGGCGTCTATCTGTCAGGCTGATCTCTGCGCCTTATTTGTAATTGAAGGTTGTCTTATTTCTGACAATCCACATGATGATGCATTAGCATTATTTGGTATAACAATGACGACGGTGAGGTCTGTCTCAACGAGTAGCTCTCAATAAAGCACTCAGAGAGAACGTGTGGTCAGCTGGTACACACAAAGAATGCAGGATGCTGAAGGATATCGTGATCAGAACAGTCAAAAAGTGCCCCAAAGATGCATGTGCGGTTAGAACTGTTAATTTCACGATCAGGGTTCCAGTATTCACTAAGCTCTTTAATGCATTTAGCAGAAACCATCTCTTGCCACCAAGCTGGAAGCAGGATATCATCCTACCATTTTTCAAGAAGGGCACAGGGCAGACACTTGCTGCTATTGCCCTGTCTCTCTGATTTATTCCTCAGCAAAATGGTTGGGGCGATACATTTTTAACTTATTACATGAGTGGGTTAAGTCCACTAGAATCTGGGCCGAGAAGTACGGCTTTCGTAGGGGAGTCTGGACTATTGAACAGGTATTAATTTAAGGTCAATTTTGGACAAATATATGGTAGGGTATGGTACCCTACTATATTTGGGTTTTATGGACCTTAGCTCAGCTTTCAACAATGATAATCGGGGGAAGCTATGGGAATTTCTCTTACTTTCCATCTACGTGTTAATGCATGAAAATGTGACCACTGAGGTGTGTATATCTCACTCTGGTGAGCTGTTGCTGGCTTTTCAATCCAGGCAGGTTTGTGTGTACAACGTTGTATTAATTGGCGGCACACAGAAAGCATTGCAACATATGGTTTCCGGTTTTGTGGTGTTGAGTCTAAATACTGCTTAATCAAAGGTGATGTACATCGTCACAAGGGCACACTAACAGATTTATTCTGCTAATTGGAGACTGACATGGGTGAGAGAATTCTCCTATTTGGGGATCATTATTAAGAACAACCTGGATTTGGGCTCCCAGGTGTCTAATTGCACCACAACTTTGCTCAAGTGAATGGTGCTGTTTTGCGATTTAGTAAGAAGTAGGGCGGTTGCTCTTTGGAGACTAGTTGCCCCATGTATAATTCTACAGCTGTGCCAACTACTAGCTACTGGGCCAACATATGGGACACTCACTTATAACTCTCTCATAACCCCAATACAACAAAAAGAAAATAATGTCCTGCATTGTTTCCTTGGATTAACAACCGGTGCTCCTAGATATTTCCTGCACTTGCAAGCCAGCTGGGAATATTTCTGATACCTTAAATCTGAAACCACTGACATTATGGGCAAGATTGTGGCTCAATAGGGAATGTGATTATCACCTTACACATCGGATCATAAAGGATCTACTAACATCAGAGGTGGGTGGTCGCAGCCCATAGCTGCATTACATAACTAGGTTTTGTCCTCGATGGGATTTCATAACACAGCAATTAGGCCCTTTGAAGAAAGGGCATTTGATATCCCAAAATGTATTTAAAGGTGTTTTTTTTAGGAAAAGATCCAACTTGGCAAAGCCATGAGTTTGAAAAGCCCATGTTTGCAGCATAGTCTGCAGCTGAGTCGGGATAACTATACCAGCATGTTTTCTAACCCATGTAAGCAGGGCATTTTAAATATCCTATCACTGGCGTCTGCCATGGAAAATGGGTCCACTAGTAAGACACAGACCATAGCCCCTTTTTGCGGATGTAATGGAATCACACTATAATATCGATTTAATGTTTTATTATTTTGTCCTATTTTGAATATCTCTGGAAAAAAGTTCCTTCTTCCTAATTTTAGACTGTATAATGTTTGTACATTAGCCGAGGCCAAGATGTTTGCGTTTTCCATTCTCTGTAAGAATGTGGGCCATTTGATGTATGATTTTATAGAAAAAAAGATTTTATCTGATCAGTACTTTTGTGATATGGAAATTTCAAAATAAAGTTTGATTGATTGATTGTACAGCCAATCTCTGTCTCAGCAATGAAAGAGGGTATCCACTGCTACAGAGCCTTTAACTTGCCTACAAGTGAAGAATCTTGTACGATGGAAATTTAGCCTAGAGTTAAACAGGTTCATGACAAAGTAATTGTATTTATTGTATTTATTTATGTGTAACGCGTCGAAGCCCGCGGGCATCAGGGCGCAAACACAGACTAAAGACAAAAACATGAAACACAGGACAATGCAGAAGGCAATGCTGTGAAATGTAGATGTTTATGGAAGCAAGAGGGTCTTCAAGCATTTACGGAATTGGGGTAAGTAAAGTTCCTGCCGAACAGTCAGAGTATTCCTTGATTTCCGTATCCAATGTGACAAAGTTTGCCCAAAACACGTCTGGCTTTTGGACACACAAGCAGCCAAGTACCAGTGTATCTTAAGGTTCTGTGTGGTTCATATCTAACCAATCCATCTGAAAGGTAGATAGGTGCAGCACTGTGAATACTTTTGTGAGCCAGGGTAAGTATCTTACATTGTAACAGGGTTGAAACAGGTAACCAGTGCTGTTCCTTTTGCACTTCATAAATATGAACATTACGAGGTAGATTTTTTGCAATGTGAATAGCATCATTTTGTATGACCAGTAATTTTGAATGCAGGTCTTACTTGGCCTCCCACCCCTTTGCAGAACATTGCAATAATCTATTATTGGAAGAATAGTAGCTCGGGCAAGTGAGATACACTATTTTCTGAGAGAAAAGGTCTTATTTGTCTCAGCAGTTTAAGGTAATAGTGTGATTTTTTTTTAAATATGTGGTTCACCTGACCATCAGCACTTAGCGATGCATCTAAAAAGACACCCACAGTTTTGGCTTTATCGACAACCGGAATCACACAATTCTCTATCGTGAAGCTAGAGTAGCTTGCAAGAAGTTTTGAGCTGAATTGATGGGAGCCGAATATTAACAGCTCTGTTTTATTGCTATTGGGGCACATCCAGTTAGTTGACATCCATTCCTTAATAATGCAATAAATGGACTGTAAGTTAACCTGGTCTATTTTGGGTGTACCCTCAAGCACACGCAGTATCTGAGTATCATTGCTGTAGTTCGTAAAAAGCACACCTATGTCAGCCGGTGAGTCCCAAAGTAGGTGTTAAATAGCAGACGTGACAAACTCACACCCAGAAGGACACCATGATATATTGGAGCTGAAGCCAGGAGACATGTCCCCATTAGACAGAAGACCTCCTGTTGCTCAAAAACACTGGACCCAGCAGGTGGCATTGGGGATTGACCATTGTGGAACTACGGCTTCTAACTCCCTGTTCAATGGTGGATGCTCACAGTATGGCTACGAGCGGCCATCGCCTTCTGTATTTTTATTGATCTGTGTTGCGGCTTAATTACTGCACCTTTTTATTTCGTTTTAGGCTCCAGGACACTCCCAGGCCGCGGATTGTGACTGAGCGCCTCTTACCTGCACATTAATTATTTTTAGAATAATTTATTTTAGTTACTTATTTAAATTATTTGACTCATTTCATTGTACATCGCTTTGGCTGTTGGAGGGTGCCTGGCCTACAGAAGGCTCGGCTCGGTCATTGCCGCATTGCTGGTCGGCAGTCTTCTCTTGAGCTCTATTGCTGCCGAGTGGGGATTGGCTAAGGTAATTTAGGTGCCGGATACATTTTAACGTGAGCAGACAGCGCAACGGTCATGCGCAGTGTGCGTGCATTCAGCATGCTGAAGTCATGCCAATGTTAAGCCCATCTGGGCCTGTCTGGTTACCAGCTGGGCCCGCAGGCTTTCCATGTTCCTCTGAGCTTCATTACTCACGCAACGCTCTTTTGAAACTGGCAAATGCATGTACGGTTTTACTTCTGTGTTTTGACGTGAATGGCCCCTCCCCTTTGCCTAAATGCAAGCATGTTAATAGGTCTCTAAATGTCCTGCTGCACAACTGCGGCTCCACAGTGGCACACGCTGCTGATGTCATTGATTTACTTTGGGACCATTGCCCTGATTTACACTGTATTACCGAAACATGGCTGTCAGATACCTCAGTGCCTATTTCCACCAATTCTTGCCTGAAGGTTATACAATTCTGCACTTAGATCATGCTGCTGCCCATCCTGGTGGTGGGAGAGAATTTATATTCAGGAGTGCGCTCCTGATAATCCCCCTACCTTTTACTCACGAGCTGCAGATGGGGGCTATGCTAGTGTGATTAGTCCTGTCCGCTTCTGAATTCTTTCATTTTGTATTCGTTTATCGTCCTCGTGGCGCTTATACGCACTTCCTCCAGCCTTTTCTGGAGCTTATATCCTCACTGCACCTGACTCAAGCTAATTTGATGATTCTAGTTGATTTTAATATGAGGCTGAACCTGCCTCCAACACCGATTTTTGGCTAATTCTGTGAGACAGTTCTAGATATCGGTTTGACGCAACACGTGGCTGTTCCCACCCAACTTTGTGGTGGAATTTTGCATCTCATATTTTTTCTATCCCTGATTTGAAAATTCTGCCCCATCCTCCTATTCCCTGGTCTGATCATTTTTTGGTCCGAGTCCTGGTTCCCTTGAAATCCCCTCTTCCCATAACAACTTTACAGTCAGTAGTGAAGAGAAACTGGAAGAATGTGAGCACATCTCATCTGCTATCCATGGACAGGACTAACTGTCCAGCCAAAGGACCCACAGATCTCACTGTCCTGTGCCAGGCATTTCTGAAGGCTGCTGATCAACTGGCACCTCTTACATTGGTACAGATATGCAATCATACCTCCCAACCCTGGTTCTCTGCCAAACTTAGAGTGGCTAAACTAGGGCTGCCCCAGGCCGAACACAAATGGCGCTCAGCCTATTGCCCGGAGGCTAAATAGCTTTTGGTGTCCCAATAAAAAAGCTATCATCTGGCTATTAAAATGGCCAAGCAATGGTTTTTCACCGCCCAGATAGAAACCGCTTTTCATCAATCTAAGGAACTCTTCTTAGTGGTTAAGTCATTCTCATCCACTGCTCACTTTCTACCTGTGGTGTCTGTTTCGCAGCTGAAGTGTGACGCTTTAGCCACCTTCTTCCACTCTAAATTGAAAACATTCATCATCAGATACAGCTTTGTCAGGCTGATGCAGTATCATAGACCAATGCCACCCTTGTGCCTGTCACTCCAGGCTGGTCTGCCTTTCCGGTCTTTACTGAGGAGGATGTTCTGACCACCACTTCTTGCTTACAATCTGCTGCACCATCATATCCTATCCCTCTATTTGTTCTAAAGGATCTTATACCTGAAACCGCCCCTCTGGTTACACAGGCTATCCATCTCTCGTGTAGCTCGGGAGTTAGCCCAATGGAACTTAAGCAGGTCATTGTGATTTATCTCTTGAAGAAGCCATGACTGGATGCTTCCATTCTCTCTAACTTTCAGCCTATTTCACTGCTACCTTTCCTCATGAAATTACTTGAATCTCTTATCTCACCTCTTCTATCTGCCTTCCTTGAGCATTCCTCTGTACTTGACCCCATCCAGTCTGGCTTACGTCCCTGGAGGGGAACCAAGAGTGTTCTAGTCTCTGTGATGGATGACATAGTGAGGGTGTAAGGTCCCTGATTCTGCTTGATGTGTCAGCGGCCTTCGACATCGTGGATCACCCCATGCTTCTCACCTGCCTGGCTTCATCGGCCTCCCGGGTCCAGTCCTAGCATGGTTCACCTCTTTCTTGACTGGCAGGGGCCAATATCTCTCCTTTCTCCGTTTCACTCCACTCTTTACTTTCTTTCACGTGGGGGCCGCCAGGGCTCTGCCTTGTCCGTGATGTTATTTAACATCTACATTCAGCCACAGATTGGACTCATCTGCTCCCTCGGTTTCAGGTGCTACTCATACGCCAATGACACCCGGATCCTGGTCAGATTAGATTTTGACCGGGGAGGGGTGTTGTCCCGTTTGCGAGACTGCCTGTTGGCATTGGGGGATTGGATGAGTGCCAACTGGCTGAAGCTGAACGGGGACAAGACGGACGTTCTGATGGTTGGTACCTTCTCTAAATCTAGTTCTTGGTCTCCTGACTTTTGGACTTCCTCACTGCGTGAGTCTCTGGTTCCAGTGACAGTGGTTAAGAACCTGGGTAATTATCTCTCGACATCTCTATCCATGGCACCGCAAGTCAGTGCAGTTTGCCAAACTGTGCACTTTTTATTGAGGGTTCTCCAGAGGTTCTGCCCTTTCTTCCCCCCTCATCCAGTCGGCATTGCCTCTCTTATCTCCAGTAGGCTAAATTACTGTAACATTCTCTATCTGGCCCAACCAGTTGGCCTAATCCATCAGCTTCAGCTGCTTAAAAATCTGGCAGCTCGGGTAGCCACAGACACACTATATGGCTATCTCATCAGCCCTGTATTACATTGAATGCATTGGCTACCAGTGAAACAGAGAATTGCTTTCAAGTCCCTTTGTCTCGTTCATCGGGCCTATCACCAAGTTGGGACTGATTTGCTTTGGGACACATTTCAACCCTACATTCCTTGTCGACCATTGAGCTCTGCCAATGGTCACCTGCTTCAGGTTCCCAATATTCTCCTTCAGCGAATGGGTGGCCAGGCTTTTCCTGTAGCTGCTAGTAAACTATGGAACAGTCTGGCCCTTCAACTCAGAATGACTGAGAACCATCTGCTCTTTGGCCGTCTGCTAAAAACTGAACTTTTTGTTCAGTCTTGAGGGCTGCTTCCACTGTTCCATGGACATCCTTGTGCCAAGATGCCCTCAGGTGAATGTGTGCGTTACAAGTGGTTATAACATAACATAAAATAACATAACATAACATGGCATTCTCTAAGCTGTGACCCACAATGTATAAGGTGTTTAAAAGGCAGTCATGATGCAGGAAGTCAAAAGCCGCAGAGAGATCCAGTAAAACCAATAAGCCTGATTTCCGTCTGTCCATGATGTTAAGAATGTTGGACTGTAGATGTTTATTGTTTGTTTGTTTGTTTCTAACAGTGCACTCTCTGTCCCGTGTAGTGTGTTGAGGCCAGACTGCTTAGGATGTAGAAAAGTAGCTTCTTCCAGGTATTTCTGAAGTTGTGTACAAGCAACCTTGAATTATTTTAAGTAGAAAGTGTGAGTTTAGAATCACCTTAGGTTGGCAGAGTCCCTTGGACTAAGTCTTGGTTTCTTCACCAAGGGGGTCACTGTGATTTCCTTGATGTCATCAGGTTCACTGGCATGTGAGAATGATGAATTGACAAATTATATTGTGAGAAATAGGGAGAATATTATAATGTTATACAGGACCCATTTTGTTGGGATAACATCTCCTAAACACTAATAAATGGTCTGACCATAGACATGGTCTGGTGTTGGTAATGACAATATCTAAGTTACTGGATGCAACCCAGTCCAGTATCTTACCTTTAGAGTGGGTCGCATTTGTATTGTGGACAATCAATTCAATATTATTCAAGTTGGATTCTAATTACAGGGCTTCCCCATCTGCTATGTCTCCTCGCCATTCGATTTAAATCAGCCAGTAAGATTGTTAGACAGTTATTCTTATTTAACGGGCTCAAAATCTGTATACTATCAACATTGAAAGAAGACAAATCATCAGGAGGACGATAACACGCAAATTAAGTTTAAACAAGTATTGTGATTCAGAGTACATTTAAGATGCATGATTTCACAGCCATTACATGAAAGTCCTTCCTAGCTAAAACTGCAATTTTCCCCCTCACATTACCCTGAGGCCGATTCTTGGAAAGGAAGACATACTCTGGGGGCTCATGGGGTGACAAGATCAATCGAGGTACCATTGAAAACACAAAGTATGTCCATATTCTTTTCTATTATATAATGGTGAATATCCAGGGCAAGTTTTTTCATAGACCGTGGGCCTCATTACGAGGTTGCCGGTCTGGATACAACGGTACTGGTAAGCTTGCCGGTGCCATTGTATCCGGAACAGCAATCTCCGAGTTTTGCTCGAGGATGCCTTTAATTCCGTCAGTTCTGACCTGGCGGAATGAAAGGCACCCGCGAGCAAAGCATGCCTGTAGCACCGGCACCGTTATGAACCGTGCCGGTGCTACAGGCATCCCCATTCCCATTGAGCCCAGGGAATGGTGATCACCCGATTCCGGCACCCGCCAAGGGCAATTACAGGTTCTGGCGGGGCCAGAATACCCTGGTAATTGTCCATTCGTGAGTGGCGGGCTTTCTTCCACGTCTGGAGGTAGCATTGCCAGTTTTACCAGCAAGGCTACCTCCAACCTTGAATTGAGGCCCCTTGTGTTTTTTAAGGAGGGTGGTAGGCAATTTACATGCATGACAGGGGTCAGTAGACATTAAAGTGATTCCACCCTCCATTGAGTTGTTTATCTATGAGGGAATTGGAAATGGTGTATTAACCATCACACAAGTGGGCACAGCTAAATCAGAAGGAAGGGTTGGAAACTTCTAAGCCCAAGATTTCACTATTGTTATTATCCTGAGAGTAGTAGGTCGAGAAATCAGGGCCGTTTAAAGTAGTAGGACTGGGGTCTATGTGTTTATTTGCATCACTGATGCCCATTAACCGCCATTGACATTGCCATCTGAGTGCGAGCTATGAGAGCAGACACACCGTGATTTTTTGCATTGCTGGAGCACTGCGAAGAAGCAGCTGTGTTTTGAATTTGCCCAGTTTGGGGAATTATTTAAAGTGACAAACACACGCATCATGTGCATGTTACGAGTGCAGACATGGCAGACACGCTGTGATTTTCTCATTGCCGGAGCACTGTGAAGGACCAGCTGTGTTTTGAATTTCCTACGTTTGGGAAATTATTTAAAGTTACCCACATGTGAATCACGTTTGCATCTGAGTGCAAGCTACGAGTGCAAACATGGCTCACACGCCATTATTCTTTGCATTGCTGGCTGCGCTTTGACGAGGCAACTGTGTTTTGAATTTCCCGCGTTTGCGGAATTATTTAAAGTGACCAACACGTGAATCTCACAGACACAGCAGACAGGCTGCAGGTTCCGGCAAAGGCAAGGCAGAAGTAAATGCTTGTCAGCGAGTGGTAAGTTTGGTGTGTGACCCTCCCAAGTGTGTTGCCCCTTTAAGGAAATGAGTCCCTCCCCTGTGTATTGCCCTTTTAACATGGGCCATGACAAAGGAGCCTCTGCAGACACGTGCACCAGAATGGCTGCCGACTCCCAAAGAGGAACTACTGAGTCCGTCTCACATTCATTCATGTAGGCCTGCAGGCCCACACCGTGTGAGCACGGTACTGCAGGCCATGATTCCGTGGGTCCCTCATGCCAGGGCGGTGGCAGAGGTCCGCAGGGGCATGGGCATGGCTCGCCCTGCCCGTACTCCAGATGGTGCTGATGCCCCATAGCACCCTTGGGCCTGCTGGATGTCCATAGCAGTCCCCAACCCCCAGATGCACTGGGTCTCAATGGTGCTGATGCCTGCAGTATCATGGGGGCCTGCTAGATGCCCCTAGCAGGCACCTCTCCAACATTGGCCATGAAGAGGAGAAGGAGCCCCACAGTGTGGTTGCCTGCCCGAGAGGGAAAGGAAGATACAGCAACCATTGCTGTAGAAAATGAAGATGCAGCATCCACCACATCATCTGGTGGAGAAAGTCGATTGCCCCACTGGGGAAAGAATTGCAGCCTCAGCCACAGTGAAAGCCAGTCCCATGTGCAATGTAGGAGAGAGGGTCTGCTGGCAGCTCCCGCGGCATCCTCCTGCCATGAAGAAAGAAAGGGAGCGGGCGGCTGCAGCCGTGGAGGAAGAGAGGGAACTCCCGCTGGGGGGCGAATGCTGCATCCGTCCCTGGTGGGACGGCAGGGAAAGATAGTAAGGGAGCCCTGCCGGTGATCCCCTCCCTCGGCCCGGGCCCTCTGTGAAAAGGGTGCTCATGTGGTCGGGGTGGGAGTTTGCCCGCAGCGCCACCAAAGGAGGATATTTAATATGTGCTCTGGTGCAGAGCCAAATCAGTAGAGTGCCCACCCCCACCCCTCCAGAAGCCGCTTTGCCTGCACAGGCTGTCCGCACCCTCACATATGGCACCTGCCCCAAGGAAAATGGTGGGGAATGCTTCCCCCACCCCAGCAAGAAGCAGAGGCCCCGCCGGCAGTAGGGAGGTGGCAGGGACAGCCCAATCGCACCTCCCGCTTCGGTGGAATGAAGCGGCCGCAGCCACAAGAACAAAGGACCTCTCACCTGGAGAAGGAGGAGGGAAGGTGAGTGCCCCCCCATGCGCGCAGGGTCAGCCTGGTTGTCCCCAAGCCATGGGGGCACCCACAGTACACCCAAGCCAACTGGCAGTGAACAGCAATGAGCTCCATCTCGGAAAAAAATAGAAGATCTAAAAGTGCTCCTTAGGTGCCCAGGCCGCTGAGTGGTGAGGAATACATGCTCCGGCTCAGAGCAAATGAAGAGAGCGCCCGCCCCCGACACAACCAGAGGCAGCATTGACTGCACGGCCTTTTGCGCCCTCACATGAAGCAGGCGCTGCAAGGAAAATGAAGCGGAGTTCCCAATGGCCCCAACAAGGAAGAAATGTGAATGCACAGGGGAGGCCTAGGACTCAAAGGGCAGTACTCCAGGTTTGCTCTGGTGTTGGGGCTCTGACCACAATAGCCCCAGAAATAACAGGGGCCACCCGGTGGTGGGAATAATAAACAGACTGCCCGTCCTCACCAAGTATATGGGCAGCACTCTGCTGTGCTGGCACCCATGGCTGCAGTAAGACCAGGCCTATGTGGTGGTGAAAATTGAAGCACGACATGTCGGCACCATGAGAAGGAAAAAAGAAGACATGGAGTGTAAAGACTGTTGGGGGGTATCTGTACTCCTGCTCGCTCTATGGCAGAGTCGAAGCACAGAGCACCCCAGCCAAGAGTCTCTATTGCGGTAGCTATGAACAAGCAATCAAGGCTAGTTTAGTCCCCAACCACCCACAAAGGAATGTCCACACACTATGTTAGTGAAAACACAGTCTTTATATAAATAAGGTTCCAGGTTATATACACAATCAAAATAACACAGTTTGGATGCTGGTAATATTATAATGACAAATATATACAGGTCTATGTGGTACCACACTTTCTATCGATTCCTTTAAAATGTGTCCATGGTAATGGCCCAACATGCATATGAATCAGATTATAAGATGAATCAACGATAGACACAGAAAGAAAGCAAGTTAAATCAATCAATGGCAGAACAGGCCCCTGTCTACCTAGAGACAGTTCTGTGCGAGGATCCCCCCACCTGGGCAACCTGTAAATAAAGCGTATTGACAAGCCCAGTCCAATTATACTTAATATAGTCTTTAATCCTTCTAAATGTTCTACGAACCCAAAGTACCTGGTTTCATGGAGTTCTTTGGTGAGTCGTCAAAGGCCCTTCTTGAGTGCACTCCCTTTAAGGCATTGAGTGTCGGTGAAGAAACAGGGTGAACACTGTCTCTGCTGCAGCAGCTTCGGTTTTTGCTGTGCTCATTGACAACCGGTCGAAAACATCCTGCAAGCTGAGACGTGCGGTGCACCTCGACGACGAGTGTTCGACAGTGATCCAAGTATATGAAAAGAAGTAGTGGAACTATGTTCCCTACTGGCCTGCACCGCTTCCCACAAACCCCATCGCCATGCACCATTGCACGCACAATACAAATCCCAAAACACATGCTTCTGCTGTTTAGGGGAACGTTCAGTGCACTGCACTGAAAGTGCACATTTCAACTTCTTCCTGCACTTTTATTTTAAAACAAAACCATTCCAGAACGGTTTCTTTTTAAAATAAAAGTATAGGAACCATAAAACTTAATTAAAAAGTAGAGGAGCACTTCTCGCGACCACTCCCGCCCACTTCGACCACTGGTGTTCGATACTGCAAAGAGTCTATGAAGAACTTTGGCACAGCAAGGGCATAGGGTCATCGACGTCTCTGTGGTTTTCGGGTGGCGGTAAACCTACCGGCAGATTCTCCTCAGTCATTGTCAGCCTTGACTTTCTCTGGCAGTACTAAACCCGTCAATGGTGATGCGCAAAGGAGTCTTTGGATCAAATGTCTTAGGCAAAGGAGCACTGCGGCTCCGGTTGGCAAAGGCGGTCATCGGCATTGATGGACTTCAATGTCCGGGCGCTTCGCTTTGTGATTCCGCAGCGGTCCCCTTCTCTGGTCAGCTGCCTTTTGAGGGTCTGACATCCAGGGAGCTTTGTCAAAGATCAGTTGGTGCACGATGGTCCCTCGTAGCTCCGGAAGAGGTCTCCTAGCCAGGTCCTCTCTTGGATCAGTTCCTTGACAGTCATGCAGCTTTCAGATTAGCGAAGAACAGCAGCAGCAATCCTTCTTCTTACAGAGGGCTTCGATGTTAAGCATCAAGTATCAGCTTCAGCTTCTGAACGATTTACATCAGTGAGAGCCTTTTTGGGCCTCACTGGGTATTATCGCAACTTCATGGCATACTATGGAACCATAGCTGCCCCTCTGACAGTTCTGACTCTGCCCAAACAACCAAAGAAGGTTAATTAGACTGAAGGCTGTCAGAGGACCTTTGTTGGCTTGAAAGAAAGTATAGTTAAAGGTTAAGCATCAAGTATCAACTTCAGCTTCTGAACGATTTCCATCAGTGAGAGGCCCCCACATATACTGTTGATCTTCCATTCATTCTGCTGGGTCACACTCAGGCAACCAATCATTCAGAAGGGCATTCAGGCAGGCAGGCAGCCAATCAGGCTCACAGTGCATTCAGGCCATTCTTCTCCATCCAGACACTCACAACACGGAATGTGGATTCAGGCAAGCACCCATCCATTCAGCACTCCACAATGCATTCATCCCAGTTTCTGGCAGGGCAGTCTCAGTCATTGGGCCTCATTAGGACCCAGGCGGAGTGGGTTTCCGCCAGCGCTAATCGCGGCGGACCCGTCCGCCGTACTACGAGTTCCCTTAGCGCCATGGAGGTTTTCTCCGCCTGGTTTTACCAGGCGGAGAAAACCATGGCGCTACGGGACCTCGTTGTTAATTACGCCACCGTATTTTACGGTGGCGTAATTAACTCCTTCCCCACTCCCATTATACCCTATGGGGCAAGAATGGGAATGGGGAAGGGCAGAATGGGGATTGGGGATTTACCGCTCCGCCGAGGTCGGAATGGGGCGGTAAATCCGCCAACCCCCATGGCGCTATCGACGGCTTTCCGCCGTGCTTCGCGGTGCATTTAGCACCGCGAAATCCGCCTGGGTCCTAATGAGGCCCATTGTGTCAAACACGAGATACTAGACACCCATAACATGAAATGCATATTCATCACACACTCCCTTCACCCAGGTCCCACCCCACGGGCGTACCCTCAACATACACACATTGGGAAGGCTCCAGTCAGTATGGCCTGGACTTCCCCACACTACCATATATGGAACTTCCACCCAACAGCCAGTCAGGGGGAAGGGACAGAGTCAGGGCTTCCCAGGACTTCGGGAATACAAGGTAACAGGCAATAGAAAATCAAGAGGCCACGGGGGCCATCTTGTTTCCTAACTGATTCCAATGGCAGGGCCTGGGTATCCCAAAATGGAGGATACTCAGAGCACCTGCCAAATTCAGCATGGAGCTGTCACCAGGCCATACCCTGCTCTGTGGGCCACACACAGGTGCCCAAAAACATACACTATGAGTACAGAGTCATACTCCCACCCATGGGCGCCATAAGGGTATCCCAAGGGTCTGTTCACCAAACAAAAAGGAGGAAGAGTCGCACCACCAGGATTCCCACTTGAACTCCTGCACGGAAAACAAGACAGAACACACATGATAAAGCAATAACGGACAAGGATGCAGAGGCCCTGTCCCTCCGATGCATTTCCAGCATCACAGTTGCCCCACCCCAAAACTGAGGTTAGGGCGTCTAATCTCCCACGAGATTGACACCCTCATCCAGATGGTAAACATCCCTTCTGAAAAGGCCATATGCATTATCGTGACTCTTCCCTGGTCTATGCTCTATGGTGAAGTCTAGCCCTTGCAGGCTAATGGGCCACCTGAGCAGTTTTGGGTTTTCATCCTTCATCTGCATAAGCCACTTCAAGGGCTTATGGTGTGTTTGGACCTTGAAGGTAGACTCCGTAAGGTAGGGCTTAAAACGCCTAAGGCTCCAAACTATACTAAACCATTAATTTTCAACAGTACCCCACCTAAGTTGTCTATCCTTGAGTTGTCTACTGATGAATATGATCAGATGTTCCCTCTGTTGATCATCTAAATGGGACAAGACAACTCCAATTCCAGTGTTGCAGGCATCCGTCTGGACGATATAGGGCTTGCTGTAATCAGGCGCACACAACACAGGTGCCCTATACATACTTTCTTTAAAGCCAACAAAGGTCCTCTGACAGAGTTCAGTCTAATTAACCTTCCTCGGTTGTTTGGGCAGAGTCAGAGCTGTCAGAGGGGCAGCTATGGTTCCATAGTACGCCATGAAGTTGTGATAATACCAAGTGAGGCCCAAAAAGGCTCTCACCTGGGTTTGAGTAGTGGGAGTCTCTCAGTCATGTACATCCTGTACTTTACTGGGGGGAGGTTGGATTTGACCCCCTCCTACCTCATGACCAAGATAAGTAACTTTCGCTGAGCTATCTGGCACTTGGTGGCCTTGATAGTGAGGTTAGCCCTTTTCCATGACTGCAACACCTTATTCAAGAGGGTCAAATGCACTTCCCAGGTGGAACTGTAGACAGCAATATCGTCTACGTAGGCAACACATAAGGCCTCAAGCCCACTGAGTGCATGACTGACTAATCTCTGGAAGGGTGCAGGTGCATTTTTCAACCCAACAGGCATGACTCTAAACTGGTAGAGCCTTTTTCTTGGCATGGCCTTTCAGAGCTATTTGCCAATAGCCTGAGGTAAGGTCAAAGGTGCTCACAAATTTGGCAACACCTATGGTGTCCACAAGCTCATCAGCCCTGGAAAATGGGTGTGCGTCAGATTTGGTGATGGCATTGACTCCTCGGTAGACCACACAGAACCGCCAATCCTTGGTGCCTTTCTGGGAACTTGCCTTGGGGACAAGGACTGCTGGACTGGACCAGGGACAAGTTGAGGGTTCAATTACACCCAGATCCAACATCTTGGCTACCTCAATCTGGATGTGGTTCTTCACAGTGTCTGACATCCTGTAGCATCTGCCTTTGACAGGTACGCTGTCACCAGTGTCAATTTCATGCCTGCACCCTGGTGTGAGGCCTGGTGTCAGCGAGAACAGAGGCACATACTGCTGGAGCAAAGCCCTGCAGGCCCCCTGCTGCTCTGGAGTCAGATCTGCAGAGAGGTGCACTCCCTCCACTGAGCCATCCTGAGAGTTGCTATGCAGCAAATCAAGAAGGGGCTCACTCTCATCCTCTTCTTGCTCTGAAGCCAGCAAGAGACAAGAGACTTCTGCTCGCCTATTGAAAGGCTTGATCCTGTTGACATGTAATATCTGAGGGGCTACCCCAGGGACTCCCATGTCAACCAGACAATTGACTTTGCCCATCTTGGAGATTACCCTGAAGGGTCCAGTCCACTTATCTGCCAAAGCTCGAGGCTTGGTAGGCTCCACCACAAGGATCTCCTGTCCTGGAGTCCAATCCACTTGTGATGCTTTAAGGTCATACCAGTACCAGTATTCATTCAATTCATGGCTGGCCTAAAGATTTGCTGTTGCTTGACCCATCATCTGTGTCATTCTCCATCTGAGGTCTAACATAGTCCCCCACTTGCTTTGCAGGACCTGTAGGGGTGGCTTCCAAACCTTCTCTGATCAAGGCAAGGGGCCCCTTGACTGGATGGCCAAAGAGCAACTCAAAGGGGCTGAAACCAACACCCTCTTGAGGTACCTCTCTGTAAGCGAACAGCAGGCATGGCAGGAGGAGAGTCCATTTCCTCCTTAGGGCTCTTCGAAAGCACCTAGCATGCCCTTGAGAGTTTTATTAAATCTCTCAACCAGACCATTGGTCTGGGGGTGGTAAGAGGTGGAGAACTTGTAGGTTTACCCACACGCTTTCCATATGGTTTTCATGCAACTCGACATGAAGTTGGATCCTCTGTCTGAGACAACCTCTTTAGAGAATCCAACACAGGTAAAAATGCCCATGAGCGCCCTGGCAACCACCATGGCAGTGACAGTCCGAAGGAGTATAGCCTCAGAGTACCTGATGGCATAATCTACCAAGACCAGGATGAACCGATGTCCACCTGAAGTGGGAGGGTCAGAGGGACCGACAATGTTGATGCCTACCCACTCAAATGGTGTGCCAACCACTGGCAATGGCTGCAGTGGGGCAATGACACTGCATCAATTCTTGCTAGACAACTGACAAGTTGGGCAGGTCCTGCAATGGGACTCCACTTCTACTCCCATCCGAGGCCAGTAGAAATGGGCAGAGAGCATTTGCTTTGTCTTCTTGGTCCCAAGATGACCAGCCAAAGGTACCTCATGTGCCAACTGCAGTAGGAAGAGCCTGTAAACCTGGGGTACGACTAACCTCTTGAGGGCACCAGGTTCAGGCTTAGTGGACTCACTAACAAGCAGCTCAGCCTGCCAATACATCCAGAATGACGTAGGCACTTCTCCTTGTGCCTGGGCCAGGCCCTGTTTTCTAAGACCCTCAAGAGAGTGGCACTAGCTCGCTGTCCCTTACAAAAGGCGCCCCTAGCGGTCCCCCCTTCATCCAGCAGGCATTGAAGTTTGGGGTGGTCCTCCAGGTTGAGCACCTCACCCGCAGGAGGGTCTTCTGCCTTGTCTCCCTCAGGAGTGAGTTTGGGTTTACCACTGGACCCAGCCTGTTCAGAGCATGTATCCCAGTGGTTGTTGCTGAAGCAGCAGGAAGAGAAGGTTGAGTGCCTACAATTAGTGCATCTGCATATGCATGGAAAGCTGCCTCTGAAGAATTATCCTATTTCAGGAAAACAGGTGGTCTGGAATACATGAAGAGCCAGTATGCTGCTGCCCTTGCGCATGCAGAGCCTGACTGATTGTGTCCCTTGCTGGCAGAATAACCCCTCCTGTGACACCTACTTTGAAAAAAAAAAACCTTAGGATAAAATATATGATGCATGGTTGCCTGGAAACTGTCCACAGAGGAAAATGTGGATACATAATGGCTGGTATACCTCTTGTACTCATTTCCAAATAGGAATCCCCTGTTTTGTCAAATGCTTGTCCTTAATGCCTCTCAATTCAGTATTTATCTTAAGCATTCCTTGTCTTCTCTATGGGTGAAGGCCTAATGCTGAACCCCAACCGCTCATGGGTAACTAATTAAGGTGAAATGGGAAAGAGTTGGTAGGGGGTGGTGCAGTACAGGGGTTGTGGGTGATAGAGTGCTAGTAGACTTATGGGACTAATAAAGGGGCTACTGGCACAGGACCCCTTGAAATGAAGAGAACTGGGAGGATATTGCCAGAGATGAAAAGGACATAAAGGGAGGTGTAGGGATGTGTTTTGGGAGAGAGTGAGCAGTTCCATATGTTGAGCACCTGAGGTCAATCAATATGCAACTGGTCATAGAGATTAATTGGGAGAAGTAGTTGGGGTTGAGCAAAAGAGTTTTAGACATGCGTCTTTTCTGTGGCATTTCCCAAATAACATCTGGCTTGCTGTGTACAACCACTCTGAAATTCGACATTGTTGACAGCGTCCTCCAAACTAGCGTTTTTCTGTTAATTTCAAATCGTTGCAACCTATTGAATTCAGGTACTTATCTTGACAACTCTGCCATACCTTGTTCACCCCCTTACTAAGATAAATTACATATTTTGTTAATGAACATCCCTACCCCGTTGGCAAAACTGGGAATGGTGTAGGCTTTACCTGGGAGGAAAGGCCCAGTGCACTCAGACTTCATACTATTCCTGCAGTATATCAGTAGCATCAATATGTTGGACTACATTATGAAGATGGGTCAATTATTCATTTGATTTAGGGTGTTTGATAGAGGCTGGTTCAACCAAAGATACCCTACTTTATTGTGGTTTGGAAATATTTTTGGTTTTCATCTTTGTAGACCCTTTTCCCTTTTTTGCCAGTTGAACAAATACCAGGCCAATTTACTTTGGTTATGTACTGGCTTTTGAGACTTTACTCCTTTTGCAACCAAGTTGTTAGAGATGTACAATTTGGTGAACTAGCATGTCATCTTTTAAAAGTGTGTGAAACCAGAGATATTGTAAGGAGAAGCCTGGTTTGTTATCAGTAGAGAATCATTACCCATTTAGGGATTAGTCATCCATTATTCTGATTAGTAGTGATATTAGTTATCCACATATTATGTAGCCATTTGCATTTGCTATAGAGTGAGGCCTGTTATATTTGAAGTGCCATGTAGAGAAAATGTAATATTTGTAGAGACATATAGAGACTTGTCGAGATATGTTGTTATGTATTATGTATGCATTGTAGAGACACGCATGAGTGTGCACTTAGAGTATGCATTGAGCTTTGAGTATAGTGCTTGGTATGAACGAATGCGCTAGGCACTACATTCGAGAATAGAAAGCATGAGGCCTATGGCATTCTGAAGCCATCCTGAATGAGACAGATAGAAGAGAAGAGCCACAAGGTTCTGTGCAAAGTTGTAATGGTAAACTGTGAAAGATTGGAATGCGTAAACAGTTTGCTTGTTCAGACAGAGATAACGTGACTCTTGTCCGAGTGGAGAATGAGAAGGGCTGGCTTATTAGGCCTGCCTGGCTGGTGTTCGGGGACAGAGATGGTGGGGGCCATGCAGGGAGTGCTTTGCCTCACGGAAAGACATGCAGAAGAGAGGGATTTCAGTGTAGTGAATAGAGGACTATGGAATAGGATGGAGTTTTGTAACGCAGACAGGAGAAGGCCATGGTATAGATATGATGTACAAATGTCACAATGACAAGAACATGCATTAATTGAGAAGTACACACAGTGCATCACAGACTTTCAGGCACTGCTCAGATTTAGAAATGCTGACAGAGGTATGAGTGAATGCTTAATGTAACCATATAATGTATGTACATCATTGGACACTATAACTGAGCAGTAGGAGTGTATGCTGTCTCTGAGAGATTGAGAGATTGAGGGAGCTGCTCTCTGAGAGATCGAGAGATGTTTGGATGACTCTAAGATCGAGGGAGCTTTAGATGGAGATGACTCTGAGAGGGGAAGCATTCTGATGAGAGTTGATGCAGATCGATTTGGCAGGAGGACTGGCAGAGAGAGAGTTGGCAGGAAGAACAGACCACTGAGAGGAGAGGCCCTGACTGACTGGCTGTTTGCAGAGTGGGAAGCTTGCGCATGGCAAGATGGGAGTATTGATCTGAATATGACACGTGCATGGGAAATTAGGACAGACAATCACACAGAGCTTTGGCTGACATGATAGATGGGGTAATCAGACAGGGATTGTCTTAGAGAGAGAGTGTGAAGTGTGGTGTGGATTGGAGAGGAATGGTGTGGATTGGAGTTGTTATTAGATTGCTTGCATTAGAAGCCTGTAAGGCTTATAGTTATTGCTTTGCATTGTAGATTTGCACCAAAAGCATAAAAGGTGCACATTTGAGATTTGCATTATAGTAGTGTTTGCATTATGCATTGCTGTGAATTAACTGTGAAACTGACTTGTGTGTTTTCATTTTGTGTCCATTGTGCATTTTATTTAGTTTTGTGTCTATTCTTATGGTTATGGTATTAGCTTATGTTTGTGTGTCGATAGCATAGTAACTTAGGAGTAACACAGTGCACAGTTGCCCTGAGATAGAAGAGCAGGGGGGGCATAGTGATCCCCCCCAAGGTAGATTTGTAGAACTAACAAGATCTCAAATGTAAGCACTTAATATTCAACTTTGGCCTTTCCACCTTTTGTTGGCTCTCCACCACCCCCGTTGAGGCCGTTATCTGTACCACCATCTGTTTTGGATTTTATGTTAAATGTTTTTATACCACACACTGTCACCACTGCCTGGCCCCTTGGTGCTCTGGTGTATCTTGTGTACTTGTTCAGTGGAAGCGCAATGAGTGTTGCTCCTTTTGTTGCTCTTTTCGGGCCTCTTCCAACAACTTTTGCAGGCCCCCAGGCCCTTTGCTGCCCCTCTTGCTGTTCCGCTCCCACCCCGCACCCTCTTCCTCATTCCCGACCCACCCAACCCCACTCTGTCTCCGGACCGTGTTACCCAAGCCATTACTGACCTTCCTAGGGCAGTCCTCTGCCGGTGCAACCCTTCGGCTAAGGACCCTGAGGCCAAGGGTGGCTCTTCCAGAGGTGGCTCCAGAAGTGTCTGCAGGGGTCCGCAGGAGACGCGAGAAGCGAGTAGCCTGCCATCAACCAGCACCAACCAACATAGTAAGTGTGGCACGGACGGGGACTGAAGCAATCACTTCACTCAAGAAAGCCCTGACACTCCTAATTAAAAGTTTTACTCTGTTGAATTTTGCAATTACATGCTATGGTCAGGCGATATTGAATGTGCCTTAAAGTTTAATTGTGTTGAATTTTGCATCTAGACAGTGCAACCAAACTACCTTGAGTGCGCCCTAAAGCTTAACTGTGTTGAATTTTGCATCTAGATAGTGCAACCAAACTACCTTGAGTTCGCCCTTAAGCTTAACTGTGTTGGATTTTGTATCTAGATAGTGCAACCAAACTAACTTGAGTGTGCCCTAAAGTTTAACTGTGTTGAAATTTGCATCTAGGTAGTGTGACCAAACTACCTTGAGTACACCTTAAAGCTTAACTGTATTTAATTTTGCATCTAGATAATGCGACCAAACTACCTTGTGTGTGCCCTAAAGTTTAACTGTGTTGAATTTTGCATCTAGATAGTGCGACCAAACTACCTTGAGTGCACCCTAATAGTATAATTGTGTTGAATTTTGCATCTAGATAGTGTGACCAAAATACCTTCAGTGTGCCCTAATCGTTTAACTGTGTTAAATTTGCATCTAGATAATGTGACCAATCTACCTACCTTGAGTGCGCCCTAAAATTCTACTGTGGTGAATTTTGCATCTAGATAGTGTGACCGAGCTACCTTGAGTGCGCCCTAAAATTCTACTGTGGTGAATTATACATTTTTGGATAGATTGGCTGGGCAACACTGAGCTCGCCCTTGAGTTTCACTGTGTTGAATTCTGCAAATGGACACTGTGGGAAAGCGGCATTGAGTGTGCCCTAAACTTTACTGTTAAGTTCCCCCTCTAGATAGTATCACCAAATTACTCGGGGAGTGCTCTAAAGTTTCACTGTGTTGAATTTGACATCTAGATATCATGATCAAGCCATAATTCCCACTGCCCCACGCCATGACTCCATCCCTCCCATCTAAATGCAAAATGAGAGCATCACTCTGGCGCACCTCACACCTCCCTCTCCATATATCCACCCCCTCCTCCCACCCCAAACAATCCAACTGCTCCCAACCCACCCTCCAAGCACCATCATGAACTCACCAGTAACCCTAGCCATAGTTAGAACTATGAACATTAGCCTGTGCCAGACCCAGACAGGATTGTGAAATGCTAGCAATTCCACACTCGGTTAGAATCATGAACACTAGCCTGCATCGCATCTAGATAGGATTGTTAATGTTAGCAATGCTGCACTTGGTTAGAATTCTGAACATAGCCCTGCGCCAGACCCAAACAAGATTGTAAATGTTAGCAATACTGCACTTAGTTAGAGATGTGATGAGCCTACGCCAGACCCAGACAGGCTGTGAATGTTGGCAATTAAAAAGTTTCACTGTGTTGAATTCTGCACCTGGATAGTGTGTCCAAACAACATTGAGCAGGTCCTGGAGTTTTGCTATGCTGAATTGTGCATCTAGATATTGTGGTCAAGCGATATTGAGTACACCCTAAAAGATTACTGTGTTGAACTCTGCATCTAGATATTGTGGTCAGGCAATATTGAGTGCACCCTAGATGTTTTATTATGTTGAACTCCGCATCCAGATATTATGGTCGGGCGATCTTGAGTGCAGCCTAAAAGTTTCACTGTGTTGAATTCTGCATCTGGATGGTGTGTTCAGGTGATATTGAGTGCATCCGAAGGTTTCACTATGTTGAGCTCTGCATCTAGATAGTGTGTCCAAACAACATTGAGCGTGTCCTAAAAGTTTCACTGTGTTGAATTCTGCACCTAGATAGTGTGTCCACGCAACATTGAGTGTGCCCTACAAGTTTTACTGTGCCGAATTCTGCATCTAGATAGTGGGTCCAAACAACATTGAGTGTCCCCAAACATTTTCACTGTGTTTAACGCTGCATCTAGATAGTGTGGCCAAATCATTGAGTGTGCCCTCGAAGTTTTACTGTGCTGTATTCTGCATCTAGATAGTGTGTCCAAACAACATTGAGTGTACCCAAACATTTCACTGTGTTTAACGCTGCATCTAGATAGTGTGTCCAAACAACATTGAACATACCAAAAGTTTCACTGTGTTGAATTCTGCACCTAGATAGTGTGCCCAAACAACATTGAGCGTGCCCTAAAAGTCTCACTGTGTTGAATTCTGCATCTAGACATTATGGTCAGGCGATGTTGAATGTGCCCAAAGTCTCACTGTGTTGAAATCCGCATTTAGATAGTGTGGCAAAACAACATTGAGTGTACCCAAACATTTCACTGGGCCTCATTACGACCCTGGCGGAACGGGTTAAACGGCGCCGTAAAAGGCTGCGGCGCTGTTCAACCCGTTCCGCCACATTACGAGGTCCCCTCGCGGGACACGTTAAGCACGCCTGGGAAAACCAGGCATGCATACCGGGTGCACGAGGGGAAGAGGGAACAAACTACGGGCCATCTCGTAATGGCCCGTTGTTTGCTCCCTCTCCCATTCCCATTCAGCCCTATGGGGGCTGAAATGGGAATGGGGATGAACCGTGTCCGTGTCCTCGAGTGAGGAATTACCGGGCCATCCGAACTCGTAATGGTCCGGTAAGTCCTCATTCCGAGGACACGGATGCGGTTTTGCCGGCAGCCATGCGGCCAATAGCGGCATGGCTACCGGCATACCTCGTAATGAGGCCCACTGTGTTTAACGCTACATCTAAATAGTGTGCCCAAACAACATTGAGTGTGCCCGAAAAGTTTTACTCTATGGAATTCTGCATCTAGACATTATGCTCTGACAATTTATCCCCTACATATGCTATCTATCTGTATCCCCACATATATCTGTTTTCCATATATACCTGTCGCTATATATCTGTATGTCGCTATGTATGTCCCCACCATCCTGCTCACATGCCTGGTCTCAGGCGCCTTTACTGATAACCACCATATCACACCACTATGCTTACTCTCTACTATACACCACCATTCAACTAGAACACAGCTATACCCCTGATCATTCGGCATAGCTGTTCACATATGAATACGACCCCATGAACACCTCATCACCCTAATAAAACACAGCTAGCTGAGCACAATCCGGCCTGCTGTTCACATAGGCGTTCTGAAGGCCTAATGCAGCCAGAACCCAGTCTGGGTGTCCACCCACCAGATTGAACACATCCAACTGATATCCTCAGCACCACACCTTTCGCTAGGAAGCAGCTATCATCCAACAACTACACCAGCTGCACACATTTCCGGTTCAACCATGCACCATCTGAAACAAACAAACACTCTCTCTCTCCCCTGAACTGAACTATGGTTCCTGAGGGTGTTCAACCTACCAGCGCTTTAAGGTCATACCAATGATATATAAGGCATTATATAAATGCCAAGTAACATGACATAACATAACATGACTAGGACCGTGCAAAGGTGTAGCATCAGAAACCTGGATTGAATATGAAAGCGGGAAGGAGTCCAACACATCATAGTATATATGGTTTGCATCCCCTGGGTCCACAGGCATGTCAAACAAAGCTGGATTAACCATTTCTCTTTTGGATGACAGTGAACATTATTGGCCATAGAGTACAACGGGGATGTTACCCTAGCTACACTAACTGTGTCTTTGCCCCAAGACAAGAGGGCCAAGATGTCATTACCCCCACACTCATCCCCAGATCCCCATTAGGATGGTGTTTAATTGTGTGTGCATCGTAAGAGGGCCAGGGTAAGTATCCCTCATCTCCTGCATCAGTCAGATGACCCTGAAAACCTTGACTCTGGGGAAGTGGAGGGGCTATTGTCTTATAATTGGCTCACCCTATCTCTGTCTGCAATCCTGAACGAGATCTATTTAGTGTTAATTCTATGGATTCAGATGTAGCAGCATCCAAAAAAAGCAAGAATGTTTTTTATCTAGGGTGGATATTTCAAAACCACCACAACTTCCCCAACCACCTCATAATCTTCGGGGATCTATACTCCTTGAACCATACATGGTAACACTAAACTGCTGTGGCCGCCATATTTGACTGCAAGTATTTACATATACTTGGTCTGGGCTACAAACAACATCCTGCCTTATCAAGAAGAAAACATGTGCTAGGTTATCATTAGCTTTTTATGTTTATATGTTTATCTATTGCATGTATGGTCCTTGGTCTTATATGAGATTTAGGAATTGAAACTTAAACAAATTAAAAAGAAGCGAACATATGCATTGGAAAACTTACTGAGCAACTTTACAGAGCAAGGACTTCTGCATCCCCGCAGTGAGTAAACCTTTCAATGATCTTATCTTCTCCCCATGGGCCTCATCACGGGTTGGGCGGAGTGATAAAAATGCTATTACTGCTCCGCCCAATCCCAAGTTTGGGCGGACCTCGGAGCATTCACCTCCAGCTTTTAGCTGGAAGTGAATGCACTGCCATTGTGCCCATTTTCAGCGCAATTACAGAGGCACAATTAGTACTGCGTAATTGTGATGAAAAAGCCCCCTAGAGTCCTATGGACTCAAAATGAATGAGGATTTACTGCGGTACCACAACTTGGGATCTGGCTAAATAGCACCAGAACAAGTTGAGGTAATGCTAATTGCATTGGATCGGTATCCCGGAAAATTTACTGCCAGGATACCGCCCAACTTGTGGTGAGGTCCACTCAGTGCACACCCAGGAGCCCTGCCACACATATAGAGATGATCTGCGGGCCTGAACTGGGATCTGAATTTGCTGTAGCATGAAAAGAGGGAGACAGTTATCCTTTAAAGATGGACAATGGTAGTGGAGCTAACTAGAGTCTATATGAGATGATATTGCAATTATGTGACTTGTAGTTCTGTGTTTTCATGTGCCAGAACATTGTTACTGGTGATGCTATGTGAAATAGAGTGATGGGGCAGCATAATACAAGGTCTCCGTGCCAGATATAAAACGCTGCCAGCCAGCAAATGTCCTAAATTCACACGACCTCTTCATCTTGACCCACTTCCAGAAATGTGGCTCTTTGACTACACACTCAATGGGAGTCATTTCACTTAGAGTGAAAATGACATTCATAGAACGGACAAGGTTGCCAATTATCTGCTTTTGGGCCCAATGTATGCAATTTTCAACTTAAAACTGATGTGTAAGAACACGCTTAATTACCTTTACGCTTCACTTTTTCTTGTACACGATGTAAATGCCACCTGCAAATAACCCTTTACAGATGGTATTTACGAAAGATTCCTATGTAACCCGCCTGTTTTTAGCAGGAGAATCCTACTGGGATGAAAATCTCATCCAGGTGTACTGCAAAGTGGTTTTGCAGGAGTTGCGTGAAGAACGAGGAGGACACGGATTTCCTTTTTACTCCCTTACTACATTTGCAGACCACATTCAAAATGACGTAGAGCAGTAAACAAGTAACAGGACTGGCATACGCATTTCACGCCTGCGCTGGGCTTTTTAAAATGTACCGTGTGTGAATCAAGTAGGCCAGATGTGTGATGTGACTAGTACGAATATGTCTCTATTCACTGTACTGCATCTGGGTTGCTGATCATGAAAGAGTTTTCAGTGGAGAACATGAAAGACATGTCAGTGTGAGACGGAACTGAACATCTGTTGACGGCAACATGTCGAGACCTCACTAGCTCTTAAGTGAAGTTATTAGATGCAGATAGCTCAGTTGTTCTGCCTGTTGTTTGCTTTGTTTCTAAAGCAATGTGTCTGTCTTTCTTGCTTTGCAATTTGGTTGGAACCTGTGACAGCAAACCCTTAAATCCTGTGAGCACAATTACGATCTTCAACACAATTTACACCTGCGCATTAGAATATCCTACATTGTATAGTCAGGCTTATTGGCTTTGTACATCTGCATATTAAACTCCAGTGGAAATTGTGCTGTACAAACGGGATGAGCAGTACTTGCCTTTTGGAAACCCTATTAACAGTGGTACTTACCTACCACCACTTATTTCTCGTAAGATTACGCACACTGTTAGGTAGTGGCAACCTGATATTAGCATAACGGAAGTGGTTTACAGGACTTTCCATATTTAAAGTGAGATTATAGAGAATCAGAAACATACCGTAGCTCTACGAAGGAGCGTTTTCAGCATTCAGGATAACAAGGTTTGTGATATAGGTCTACTTATTATTTCACGACAAACATGCTATGTTGCTATTCTGTTTAGCCTTTTTTGAATGGTATTGGATGTGATGCATGTTGTTCCTCATAACATATTCTTTTTATACTACACCAATATTCCTAGATTTGCTTTATTCCATGGTCAATGTATAATGGAATATGCGATCTGATTATGTGCACTTTGAGATGTGTATTTCTTTTTAGCATTAACGGAATGGAACGTGCTGCATTTAGCACTTCACCAATTATTACATTTAAAACCCATGTTTTAATTCAAAAATAATCATAGCTCTCTTTGACCGCACAATGTTACTGTGTTTCTCCACTAACTATGGCTAATGACCTTAAAATCGATCGCTTTCCTTCTCTCTCTTATTATATTTAGACATGTAGCGCTTATAGATAAAAATGAAAACAAATATTTGGAAAGTGCCAATGCATGCATTTCCATGCATAGTTACCGACTGGTCTATTCTACCCTGCTTTCCTGTATCTAGTACAAACGCTTTTCTTTGCAACCTATACTATGGCCCAAGGACACTGTAAAAGGGTATTCAAACACATCATTTGAAGCATTGATTTCCGGGGATGTATTTGGATGGAATGACTGCTGTGGATTTAGCAACAGAATAGTTGCTATGGAGAACATGCCCTAGGATACTCTTCCTTTTATTTAAACAGGGTCAGTATTTTCCAGCGTCTCAAATAGCAAGTGAGGCGTATTGTTTACAGGCAACATGACACCTTGTATTTCCCATGCATAAACATCTTTGCATGGAGTAATGCAATGAATTATGTTATAAATAATATTAAAACCCATCCATATTTTTCTTATGACTAATGAGATAACTTGATGTGGAAACGTATATGTTTTCATTGTATTTGGTTTAAAAACACATTTTCAAACCTTTCCAATCTATATAAAACACATTTTGCCATCTTAAATGAAACATATCAAATCCATCTAATACATACAATACACATATAGAAGATCACATAAACCCTTTATCAACGGAGTTTACTAAATTTAAAGAATTGTTTCACTGCCATCATCATAGAAACTGTAGTCCCATTTAGCATTTAACATCTCCACATCAACTCTGTACAGACTATGCACACATTTACCAAATATTATAATTCATTGGCCAAGCAGAACAGGGCAATGTACTAGCACGCGTTTTAGATTCTCTGTACAGCAAGGCCCTACAAAATAGACGGCAAGACGTCTAAGGAGTTCATTGATTCCTGATACACAGCACTTTATTTGCAGCTAGTAGTTTAAATCGGAATCTCATGGATTCAGGCCCGTACTTAGTACCCGGAAATCTGTAGATATAAGCTTCAGCGCTTCCAGCTTTTTTGGAAATTTGGGTTAGGTGACCATATAGACAATACTTGCTCAAACGTTCCTCAGTTTTAATCCAATCTTTCAGGTCGAACCCCTAGTTTAACCCTATCAGGATTTAACCGCAGTGTTTCCAATGATAGATCCACAATTTCAAGCTGATCATTGCTGGGAAACGAAACAGGCTTTTTTATAAATCAAGGAATTAAAGTTGTCACCTACCTATCAATGCTGACAAAGCCACCAACAATAGGTCACATAGATACAGGCAGGTTGTATACAGAAAGGAAAAAACAACCTGCCTAGTGTTGTCTTAGTAATGTTTTCAATCCAATTTACACAAAAATCCATACATAGAAAAAGAAATACAAACGACTATTCTAGGCAATAGAATAAAATACTATGCAATGTAGACATACATATTGGTAGTCGTTATTTGATTCAAAAAGGCAAATATTTTCTTTGAATACATTTTTTTTAACCAAACAATTCACTTAGTTACTTGGTTATCTCTACAACCATTCACAAATATTAGCATCAAAGTAAAATATTTGCTGTAACAAATGGTTCTCTGATTCGTCAGCTAGTTCCAATCTAAGATGTTGGGCAAAACCTATGAAAAACTATTGGTTCATAGCTTGGTGTGACAAGGCCAGTGATTTGGCCTTGCCCAGAGGGCATGGTAAACTCTCTCAGACAGGGGTGGGAAGCCTACCAGGAAAAGATGCAGACGCAGTCCTATTCCTGAGGTAGATGGTGGCAGCACAGAGTGCCCCAGTTGCTGTACTTCACTCCTAGTGCCAGCATGTTTGCTTGCAGACCCTTATCTCCAGCCTTACCTTGTAAAATAGATGCTTGCCAGTGTCTTTCTATTATCTTCGAAAACCCGAAGAAGCCCCAACAGAAAAAAAAAAAATCAGCGTAGTTGACACTTGGTGCAGAAGCAAGGTGTGACCTATATTGTGCCTTATATTTCCAGCAAGAGGATGTTGACCCACGCAGGGATTAAAACCCATAGAACATGCCCCACAACATGCACCACACATTCCAGAAAACAACTACATTGTAACTCCTGCAGGCAGAATACAATGGCCGAATTGACTGCTTCAAAACACTCTTTCCCAAAGTCCTTTCAAATACCGTGTACTTAACAGTATGCTGGAGTCCCTGAGACCGTTCCAATACTACTGGTCAGTTTGTTCTAGGAAGCACACTAAAGAAAGAGACGTTTGCTAGAAGATGACTCTTGCACGACCTGCTCCTGGGGATACACAGTTGGACCCCCATAGACACACAAGTGAAAGTATACAGTGTTGGTTCGACATCTGAAAACGGCAGGTTTTTGGAACAGCTCACATTAGCACAAGCAATTCAGAAGCTTTAATGTCTATGGTTGCCAACTACAAACACCCACAGTGCAACATTACCACTGGTGAACCCAACGCTGCAGGTCTAGCCAGCAGTGATGGCAGCACAGAATCAAAGGCCAACACAGTGGCCAGACAAGATAAGGGCATTATCAGCAGGAGTACTTGTAATGGCCAAAACAAATCAGAGACAGATATAACACTACATGTAAACTTTGTTAACCAACCCCCATGCTTGGTACCAACCACAAAGGAGCTGAGGTCATCAAGTACGGGCCTGCCAGTGGCCCCATGTGAGAAAGAAATATCACAGGGAGCAACAGATTATGCAGCAGTTTGCTTTTGGAGGTTGGGCTGGTGTGGCGTGGAGATGGCCAGATGGCCGGAGCAGGGTGAGATGAAAGGTCGCAAGCAAAACGAGACAGCTGAAGTGGTAGAACAGAATGAGAGGCAATATAAGCAAAACATGAAAGCAATAAGGAGGTTGTAAAAGATCAGGAGGTGGTGTCGCAAAACAATGAGGGAGGTAGAGAGTTAGGAGAGAGCAAGAGAGAAATAAAGAACGCAAAGGTTGGGAAAGATCTAGAGGTGTTGAAGCAGAGAGAAAAGGAGAACTTCAAAAAGATTGGGAAATGCCAGCAGGAGCAACAAGAGGAGAAGAAGGATTTGGAGGACAGAGAGAAAGTGGAGGAAGAGGAAAATAGATAGAAAACAGTTTATCAGAAGATGTGGAGAACAACAGGAGAAAGGAGGCAATTGAAAAGACTGGGGTGGAAACTACAATAAGTTAAAGCAATGGAAATTAAAGAAGTGAGGAGAAGGGGGCTAATCCGTGTGGGGCATTCAGGCAGAGGTTCAGTGATTAAGAAAACTAAAGAGGAGGGGAAAGTGCTGAAGACCCACGGCACCTGATTGGTACATCACCTACCACCCCGTTGCTAGCATACAAAGAGACCCCGTCTGCTAAGAGTTACAATATGTTTAAGTGTGCAATTCATGGACTCTTAGAACTCTGGACCATCATCATAAAGCTCTGGAGACATGGCCCATGAGCCAGGGGTCCACAAACCCAAGGAGATGCAACGTGCTACAATGGGAGAGCAACATCCTGACAGGTGCAATAAAGGAGCAACCAGCAAGCCAAGCCAAAGTAGAAGTGTTGTGCACAGAAAATCCCAATGACTCTGGGTGATATTTTTGATAGCCAACAGCCAGAGCCAAATGGGACAGAGGGAAGGACTGACCGACTAATGTCATTAAGCAAGTTGAAATTGCTCAGCACAGTTTTATTTGCATTCCCTATAAAGTTTTCACCCTACTTTAGACCCTTTGCATATGAACTTCATAATTAAACTTCTGGGCTACTAGTGGTCCATCGATCCTCAGGTTTTAATACCTAACCACAACGGATCATAGGTCATTTCATTCCCCTGTACAGTTCAGTTCGTGTTTCACTGAAATGTCATTGTCACTTCTAAGTTTGACAGACCAGTTCCACAAAATAGACTACTACTGCATGCCAAGCTCCAAATTCCATGTGTGTGCATAGGGGGTGGGGGGTCTCGTTTAAAGTGCAAATAATGTATCATGTACAATTATGGATATATTTATGGGAAGGGTCTGAATTAACATGTCAAAATCTTGCAAGACTGCCTGAAAATGAAAAACTTCTGCAATTGCATTTGCTCTCCACTCTTGCTTCTCCACTCTTTTTGACTGCTTACTCTCTGTTCTCTCCTCCTTTCCCTTCTCCCTTTTCCTATCTCCTCCCCTTACTTTCTTCTATGCACTTACTATATCAGAATTGCCCCTGGACCTAATATGATAGCAACCTCGTCTGTTTCCTCCACCCTCCCATTACTGTTTTTTTCCTCCCCACGCCCCCTCCAGCACTATCTGAAATGTTGTCAGGCCTAGTATCATAGTCGCTTGTTTTGTTCCTCCCCTCCCTTTCCGCACCCCTCTCCCTCACCTTTTGTTTTTCTCCGGCTACCAGAAATGTCGTCAGGCCTAGTACGGTAGTCGCCTGTCTGTTTCCATTTCCTTCCCACTCTCTCTCTCCCTTCCTTCCTTATCTATGTCTTAGCTCTTGCACTATCTGAAACGTCGTCAGGCCAAGTACGATAGTTAATTTCACATCCTTACTGTTCATGGCCTGTAAGAACGTCATTGTATTTTCCCTTGTTCCCTCCCTTGCCTTGAAGCTCTTTGAAACACATTGTGTATAGGCGCTATATAAATAAACTATCATATCATATCATAACAAAATCGTCCACATGTTATGCCTGTTATTTGCTGGGTTGGATAGAGATGTAAGCGGATAGAGATTTAAGCAGAACCTTAAATATTGTTGGCTGATTATGGGACAAGGAAAAATTTGCAGATATTTTGGCATACATAAATAAAGAACAGGATAGCCTGGCTTCCTGACCATTGCATAGAGCCTATTTCCTAGTTTACACAAGTAGGTTTATAATAAAAAAGTGTGGGGAAGCTTAATATAGAAAAAGCTAAGCAAGGAACAAACAGGACACAGGTATATCTCACAGATCACTATTACCCTATATACAAACAACATGTGGCTTCAATTGCCAAGTACATGGTGAGGAGGACTTTATGTTCTAACTTGTATTTTCCCACAGGGAAACTGCAATTCGTCACAATGACGAAATATTCCTGCCTATGGGGGATTGCCTGGAACTAAAATCCTGTCAAGTTATTCTCATTTTTAAGGAAGGACTTGTAAGCAAGAGAAGCAACCCACCAATCTTGCCATCAGTGCTGACAAAGCGCTCAGACATTAGAAGTGTGTTAATTGGGTGTAGATTAATTTAAAACTCTTTGTACGATGCGTTGGCGCTGAACATGCCCACGCTGGTGGAGCGCTGTACACCCACCCAGTGAGATAAGGGACCTTCACTGCACCTATTAAAAGACATGCCCTGCGTGCATAGGTGAGGAGTAGGTGACATAGTATTTTTTTATTTTTTTTGTATGTTTTATTGGTTAAACGGATAAACCTTTAACATTTCACCGTCTTCACTACTGTCACATCTCGGAGATGTCCATTGTTAATAGGTAAGTGAAAGTCTATTCCTGTGCTGGTTTAAAGCTCGAGGGTACTATATGCCCACAGGGTCTTCATTCTCCTGAAGTTCTTCTTCGTCTATTTCCAATTTCCAGGATTCGACAAATTTTAGGGCATCTAATGTTTTGCCAACTTTTTTGACTGTCAGTAATCTCTCCCAATACTCCTCCTCCGACTCCTCGGAGATACAGTGTAACTTCCCATAGCTGACTGGCAATTAGATGTCAGGGCTGGACAGGCTAACATCACATGTCTGATTGTTTCCAAATGGTCTTTGTTTTTACAAAACCTACAGTAAGCTTTTGATTTTTCCATAAGCGTTCTTCTCCATTTCATCTCTCTGAAGTTCCAGATATTAAGTCTACATCTCAACAGGAGGTCTCTATAGTGGCTTGATGGAAATTTTGCCAGGAAAGGGGGGAGCAGATTTAAGCGTTTTCGCTCCCATATAATGTTATGGCACTGATTCTTGGACAGTCTGATTGCCTGAGTTTCCTCCCAATCCTTTTCGTGGATGGTTCTTTTTGCCTTGTCTGGAATGGATTTCAGGGTATCGTCAGAGATTCTGAACTGTTCCAAAATGATCTTACAATTCTTTTTTCAACATTGGAGTATCATATCTCCAGTTAAGGGCCCCGACCGTGCTAGGATATCATATGGTTTAGGTGGCTTATCCAGGATGCATTTTCTGTAGAGTGATAGAGTTTTCCACAGCACAGTTGATACCAAGGATTGGAGCCTTCGTTCAGTTCTTATAAGATCTAATGACAGCGAATTTGGGAGGCATAGAATTTTCCTCCAAAAGTAGGACTCACACAAGTTCCAGGCTTCCCACCATAGGGCTAGCAGGGCCTCGGCCCCATAAGTGATTACGGCCACAACTTTTTGTTTATAGAAGGTTATTATGGGCATCATGGAAAACGTTCCATACCTTCGGTGTATAACTAGCCCTTGATTGGTCAGAGTTGTTAGCTTTTCCCGGATCACGGCGTAGTGCCCTTCTTCATTGCAGTTTTTATGTATTCTTACCCCAAGGTATAAAGTTATGTCCACCACCTTCAGTTTTTCCTTCTCCAGCGACCAAGCAAAATGTTTCCCTGCCGTTTTTTTCCCAAGACAGGATTTCATTATTAGGACCATTGACTTCATGATGTTGATTTTCATGTCGGTTTTCAACAAGGTACTTGTTGAAAGCCACTATTCGACGCTGGAGTCCTATGGGCGTTTGGTCAACCAGTACGGCATCATCCGCGTACAGCATCCACGGCACTTCAGTCCCATTTATCTTTGTAGGGAAGGCATGGACTAGATCTTGTGAGGTCTTCATATCTGCCATATACATGACAAATAGAAAGGGGGCTAAGGCGCATCCCTGTTTGATTCCACGGGGAGCTTCAATCTTTCTTGTCAGCCCTCCATTAGCTTTCGTTTGAATCTGTATAGTAGTGCCGGTGTACAAGGTTTGGATCGCTTCTAGAAGATCTGGTGGGCATCCCCAGTTTATCATTTTGATATACAGACGCTCCCGATTTACCCCATCGAAAGCCTGTTCGAGGTCAATAATAGCTAAATAGGTAGTTTTCTTTCCTTCCAAGGCTTTGGCTTTCAACAGGTTGATCAGGAAGAGGTTTAGACCAGTTCCTACTCCTCTGATGAAGGCTGTTTGTCGCTCATCCATGATGTTCGCCTGGATCGCCCATTTTTTTAGCTCTCTTAGAAGGTGAGAAGCAAATAGCTTGCCAATAGAGTCCAACAGCGCTATTGGCCTATAATTTCTTGGGCTGCTTCGATCTCCTTTTTTATAGATTGGGACAATATATGCCTCTGTCCAAGAGGAGGGGATTTGCCTAGCTTGTTTTATTTGTTGGAACAGTGCATATATTAGATCCGGCCAATCTTCACAACTGTCTTTCAGTATCTTATTCGAGATGGCATCGGGGCCAGTTGCCCTAGAGGCGCTGAGTTTTTTTATTAGGATTACGATGTCATCTCTATCGAATTCAAGGGCCCAAGGAGTTTATTCGTGGATGTTCTCTGTAGGCATTTTCTTGGTTTTCCCTTCATACAACCGGGTGTAGCGGTTAAGCCAATTCTCCTCCGAAACTTGATTGACACCTAATGCTGATTGATTGCGATCTCTGTTATTCAATAAGTCCCACAAGTTTTGTGTATTATTTGTTGAGACCGCAGCTAGCATTTTCTCTGCATCCCTTTGTGTTCTTAGGTATCGGGTAGAGCGTAGCCAGTTTTTATACGGTTGCTGACACTTCTTCCAGAGATCATACTTCTCGACACAGTTTGCCTTTTGAATCCGTGTCAGTTCCGCTCTGTACTGTTTTCTTCTGGCTACTAGAGTTTCATCGTAAGCGTGTTTCTTCTCGATTGTTTTTACTCTGTTCGGGTCAAATTTAACTTCAAATGCTTCAAGCAACCATTTATATTCAACCACCTCTTTATCCTTCCCAATGGCCTTGTTATAGTCTTGTACCAACTTTGGTATTGCCTGTTCTTTGAGCTTTAGACAATTTCGACCCCATGACACCTCAGTTTCCATCAGACCTTTTTTCCTTGGAATTGAACTTATTTTCCAGGCTAGTTCCATTTCCAACAGGCTATGGTCGCTATTTGTTTGCCTTTTTATTGTGAACGAATTTACCCATGCAAGCGTGTTTCCTCATACGAAGCAGTAGTCCAGATAGGCTCCCGATTTGCCGCTATGCCATGTATTCGCTCCGTCCAGGTCACCTCTCGTCTGGCCATTTAGCAACCTCATGTCTCGAATATGCATTTCCTCCATCCATTTTTTTTCTTTCCCAACTAGATGTTCTGTCTTTTTAATTTTACCCTTAATGTCATGCAACTTGATATTTAGGTCCCCACTGAGAAGGATCAACTGGTCTTTTTCCTCCGTCAATGATTTATCGATGGCATTCATGATGGCTTTTAGATACCCAACCAAATTCTGCATATTTTCGCTCCAATAGGTGTTAATTAGTAGCAGACTTGACAGGCCATCGGTCTTCTTCGATTTGACTGCTATCTTTACTATTTGCACGTAGGGGTTCAGGGTGGTGTGCTCCAGAACTTGTAGGGCACTATCTAATTTTTTAGGAGCATGAGGCCCGCAAAGGGTCTCCCTTTTGGCCCCTTTCTGGCTGGCTTTATGTATACTTCGTATCCCTCACACACTGGTGGTTCACACAGCCAAGATTCCTGGATAGAGATGAGGTCGTATTTGCCCAAGACTCTACTGTTTTTAGAGAACAGATGCTTAAAGCCTCTGGTGTTCCATGAGGCGCAGTAGACCGATCTTTGGGACTCCTCATCAATCTATTGTTTCTTCTTTGTGTTTAGAGTGTTTGCCATCCACGTCCAGTCATTGGACTTCTTATCCCCTTTATTAGGGTTTATTTTCCCCTTCCTCAGGTTCCCAGAGTTGGCCACAGTAAACCTCAAGGGCCTCAGTTTTTCTATACTGTTCTTCATTATGGGTAGTATTCCCCTTTTTGTTTTTATGTCTTCGTTCGTGTTTTGGCTTGAGGTCTTCTTTATTTCATCCACTGGGAGTGATCTGGTTTTTGCACTAGTCTCCATCTCGGTGTCTTTCTTTGTATTGTATACATTCCTCACTCCTCTACGGTCCTTTTCTTCCTTCGTTGTTTCTTTTATACTGGCAGTCTTGTGATTTTCTTCCAGAGTTTCTAGTCTGAAACCCTTTCTTATGAGAGTGTCACTGGCCTCCAACAATTTCTGTTTGATCCTATTTGAGGTTAAGTGGAGAATTACTTGGTCCATCTGCTTTTCTTTGGAAATTCAACTATTTTTATATTGTCTGTTGATAGCATGCGCAGTGCTAAAATTTCATTGCAGATCATTACGTAGCTTCCATTTAACACCACCCTTTTAGGGCCTTTGGATGTTGTTTCTAATTTTAAGTAGTGTCCTTTCGGGGTCTTGTATTCTTTGGGCTTCGCTGAGGAGAGGCACACATTGGCGTATCTTCGGAATGTACCCCTTCTTTTTTATTCCTTTTTGGAGTTGGATGGAACACTTCTTGATGTTTCCTTTCTGACTTATTTTTGATGTCATCCTCCTTCCTTTTTTGTTGCAGTGTTTTGAAATGAATGGCAACACTTTGATCGTCACAGGGGCCTCTATGTGCGGAATCTGCCTTATTCCCAAGAATCTTGGTCATATTTGTCGGTTTCTCTCTTTTGGGCTTTGGCGTCTTAACACTTTTTGGTTGCATTCCCGGGTCAACCGTTTCCCAGTTATCTAGGGTTTGCCAGTCAGATGCACTCTTATTGCTCCTCTTCAGTGTTTTTGTCCATCATTTCAATTAAGTCACTTAGATCCGTGGTTTGCTCCGTCTCGTCCCATTCTTCATCCCCTATTGCCCCCTGTTTTTTGGCTTCCGTTTCCCTGTCGTCCATCAACGTCTCCGACACTGTCATAATCAGTTCTCTTCTAGGTTTCTTTGCGCACTGTGAACTTTCTCTTTTGGGTGGCGTTCTTAGATTCCTCAGGAAGGCTCTCGAGCCATTTACTTTCCGTGTTAGGGTTTCATTCTTTGATTTTTTTCCATTTTCTTGCTTTTTCTGGGGTGCCCCCCTTCCATTCAGCAAGTCCTGGCTGTTTGAATTGCCGCCAGGAAAAATGGCAAAGTTTGATTGCTCCAGTTTCGATGCGGGAGCACTTCTTTCCTCAATTATCTCTCGAGGGGAGATCAGAATTACCTCTTCCAGTGGGTTACCTTTGTGTTTGGGGTGTCTTTTATCCCCTTGAATCAATTTAATTTGCCCAGTTCCTCCCTTTACATTCTCTCCTCTGGGGTCCAGGTTATTTTTCTGTTTATAAACAGACCTCATCCATTTGCAATCCTTAAGGACTGCCTCCATTAGTAATGATTTATCAGTTGCGTCTCTTCTCGCTAAGTCACTGAGGCGATTTTGCCAGAGTTGTGATTGCTCCCCTTCCTTATTTATTCGGGTGTCCAAGCTCTGTAAGGAGGTTTCCAGTTTCAGATTTGCCACTTTGATTTGTGTATTAGTGCTGGCAACTTCTTGGAGAAAGTCCTTTATCACCTCGTAGAGCTTTAGAAATGGAGCAAGCGTGATGTTCAATGACACCATAATTTCTTTTTGAATATGGTCGGTATCCAGTTTTCTTTCAGTTTTCCAGACTTCATTGACTATTTGGGTCAATTGCTCTTTAATCGGCTCAGCTTGGGACAGGCTATTATCATCGCAAGCTGATGTTTGGGTCATTTTAGTTGAGGATTTTTTGCCTTGGGGTATAATGGGAGTCATGACTGGGTCCTCATTGGAAGATGTCCCTTTCACATGGTCTTTGTCTAGGCCAGCCATTTTTTCATTTATGAAGGAGAAGCTTTTCCTTTTCTCTCTTTCAATTTTCCCCGTTAAAATCGTTATGTCTTCCACGATTTTATTCGCCAGACTAGAGTTGCTCTGGGTAGTTCCTACCGAGTTAGGGTACACATTATTTTGTAAACCTCCTGGCAATCTCGTTCTCTCAACGGGTGTCTGTACTTGATCGTGACTCCAACCAAAATCGGGTATTTCCGTTGTCAATTCCTGGATGGGGCAGAAGCTATGACTTCCCTCCCCGCCTAGATTTTCATTAGTCTTAGGCATTACATCGTGCTGTTTGCTCACTTGATAGCTTCTACCTCTGTTTTCTTGATTTTGGTGGTGTTCCTTGAATGGCAGAAAAATGTCAAACCCCGTTGGATCAGTTCCTGTTGGGGTTATTTGGTGCGACATTTTCCCCTTGGTGGTCTTAAGGCCCTGGAGGGCTTTGTCCAGGTTGCCAAGCTCGGTCGGGTCCCAAGGGTCGGCATTTTCCCATAAGGCCTCTGCAGATGCAGAAGCCCATGGGATATGATTGGATGGTATCTTTGTTCTATCGGAATCCAGACTGAGTGTCGCAAATTCTGCCCCTAGCTTACTTCCAATCGTATTTCTCAAAGGAAATTAATTCGGTGCCTTAACAGGCGAAGGCGACACTTCCCGGGTCGGGGGAGTCAAATCAACAACCGTTACAGATTTCACATTCTGACCTGTCGCTTGAGCCCCAAAACTCTTGTTGGAGGATTGGAGGTCTACCCGGGGGGAATCATTTGGGCAACCAGCCTTGGTTGTTCTGGATTTTTCAAAAAGGTCTGAGTTCAGATTCTCTTTATCCGGCCTTGACCTGTTTGACAGGTTCTCGGGGGTCTCACAGAGTTCCGGTCTTATTGACCCAAGCAGGTATCATGCTCAGTTGGGAGAATAATACAATCCGTCTGGCCTTTTTCCCTCACATGACTTGCCTGAAGCTCTCCGATGCTCCCCACGAGCGGACATGCCTAGCCGCTTGGGTACTGTCAGGGTCCGAGGCCGGAAGACTAGTACTCGCCACTGACATTGGAGTAAGGCAGTCATTATGGAGATGAGCGAGTTGAGCGGCAGAGGCTGAGGTGCCCTCTACTTCCAGAGGAACCAATGAGCTCTTTTAAGTTGACACATCGGCCCCCACTTAGAGGCTCTTTCTCTTCTTTGTACTATAGGGTAAACTGTCTGTTTAAGCATAGGCAGATCCTTTTGCATCATTCTAGGAGAATGAACAGGGTTGCCCTCACCTTCCGGGAGTGAAGTGAAACATTGTCTTACCTGAAGACGAGTTCTTAGAGTCGTGATTGAGGCCTCCACGGGAACAGACTTCATTTTGTTGTGCAGCTCCTCTATCAGCTTCCCTCCTGGTAGTGACCAGCTGTCTTAAGATGTCAGGTTAGGTGGCTGGCAAAGCCACAGCAAGCAGCCAAACAACACAACAGCAGGTACTCCTGAGGACGCCCTTTGCACGCACGGGCTTAGCGCTGCAAGGGTGCCTGGGAAGATCTTTTCTAGGCCCACTTCCTGCCAGGCAGAGCTCGGGGCAAAGAGGGGGTGGGGCTTAAAGGGGCGGGGCTTAATAGCGCAGCGGCGCTTATTTTTTCACAGTCAATTTCACTTGCTTTCTGAGGAACATCTGATGTATACATTCTCCCATGCAGCCACAGCACAACAGCAGGTACTCCTGAGGACGCCCTTTGCACGCACAGGCTTAGTGCTGTAAAGGTGCCTGGGAACATCTTTTCTAGGCCCACTTCCTGCCAGGCAGAGCTCGGGGCAAAAAGGGGGCAGGGCTTAAAGGGGGAGGGTCTTAATAGCGCGATTGGGCTTCTTCTTTCACAGTCAATTGCACTCGCTTTCTGAGGAACAGCTGATGTATAAATTCTCCCACGCAGCCACAGCACAACAGCAGGTACTCCTGAGGACACCCTTTGCACGCACAGGCTTAGTAATGGATACTGTGCCACCCATCATTGCTGCTCTCCCATGGCCCAGAGTGAGCACCAGCATGCTGCACCCCACTGAATCCAGGGCCCCTCAGTGCCACTTACCAGTGCTGATGAGCTTGGCCAAGCACACAAATAACTTCTCACAGCTGGCCTCTGCTAACACCTTCAGGAGCCTACCTGAGTGTCTCATAGCAACTGGGGATGAAGGTGAGAGCAGGGACACTGCTGGTGAGGGTATACCCATCACTCCCTTGCCTATGCCCAGAGCCATCAACCACCATGCCCCTCCATGCAACCCTCATTTTAGAATGATGGCATTTTAGGTGCACCATCAGCCTTAAGTCCCAAATGGGCACTCTGAGTTCAGCGTCTGGAGGTTTATATACTTCCTGACCGCTTCCAGACATTGTGGCTACTGTGGGGATAGAGTACCACATGTCGACCACTGTCCAGACAGGAGAACCGAATGCTCTAGGTGTGGACGATTTAAGTATGTACTTATTTCCATCAAGGTCTCGATGGTCGGCAAGACAAGGGGTACATCAAATGGAGGCCAACTCAGAATCTGACAAGAATGATTCTTATGAGGACCATGCTGTCTTACTAATATCTTAATTAGGTCACTGTGCAAACAAGTAGTGTTCTGACAGCCCAGGTGCAGGACACTTATCTAGGGGACCCCCATTTCTGCCCAAGCTGGCAATGAAGCCCACGAAACACCAAATCTGTGCATGGCGGCGGGCACTCCCATCCTTCCCAAAGGTGGACGTCTCTGTGGAAAGTCACTTTATGTCACACCCACTGACACAGTGATGCTTCTAGCTGTAACACGTCAGAAGTTCTCAAACGTGTCCATTTCGCATTCAGAATGCCTGAAGTTGAAATAGAGGCCCTCATAAGAATGTGTCGACCTGCTCGATCGATTGGCTGACTTTCATTGATGAACTTGCCTAGCAGTGATATGATTCAACCAGTAGTGTTAAAGCACATAAGTGTGCCCTTTCACCTAGTTTAGTTTAGTTTATTACATTCATAAAGCGCACCAGACCCAGGAGTAGCAGGGCGCAGATGGATATGCGAAGCTTACAAAGGTTACATAATGTACAGGCAATATACGAATATTCACATTACACAAGAAGATAATACAACATACAATATACAAATCAGGTTGCGCAGAAAGGCAGAGTTATATACATCTTCGTATGTAGGGATGTACAAGATTTACAATTAATCAGCAGGTCATCCTGACGTGCCAAAGTTTCACAGGAAACTAATTCTCAGTCAGATTGAGGTGAGTGATGAGGTTCTTTCTGAAGAAATAGTAGGGCAGGTCCGCTCTCTAATGAGGCAGGGAGTTCCAAAGTTTAGCGGCCTTCACAGGGAAGCTATTACCGCTAATCTTGGAATATTTGAATCTTGGTTACTACCAGACAATTTGGGCCTCATTACGACCCTGGCGGTAAGTACCGAACATTACCGCCATGGCGTAATTAACGTTTACGCCATGGCCCGATGCCGTAAAAAGCGGTTCATTCCGACCCATCGCGCACGAGCATTACGCCATGGCGGTAATGTCAAGAACGCGATGGCGTAAAAGACCCCAAAACGGCCCCTACCGGCATCGTACGCTGCGCAAGGTGCCCTACCGCCACCCATCTTAGCGGTCACCGCTATTAGCGGTGACCACAAATAGCGGTCCCCGTAAATAAGCGGAAGCGGAAGTAGCGTCATCGCGGCGGAACGGGAAAGAGCACGGCGGCCATCTTCAAAAGCAAAATCCATTGCCATCCTCCCCAACCATACCACATTTGACCCTGAGACCCATCCAAACCCATCACACACCCAAATACCTACCTAAAAATGCCCAAAGTCGTGAAGAAGGCATGCGATCGGCAGCGCCAAGAACGCTTCTCCCGTGAGGAACTAAGCATGCTGGCGAAGACACTCCAGGACAATGCGGCGGTGGTGTTCTCCACCGAAATGACCAGGGCGGCGATTGCAAAAAAGAAAGCCATATGGGCCCTGGTGGCACAGCGGGTCAGCGCGGTGGGGACCGTACCCCGCAACCCACAGCAGTGCAGGAAGCGGTGGGATGACCTGAGGCTCCACGTCCGAAGCATCATCTCCGCCAATCTCAACCTGGCCCAGGCTACCGGGGGAGGATCTGACTCCCCAATAAAACTCCAACCACGGGAGGAAATATGTGCCAGCACAATAGGCATGGAAAGCATCGAAGGTGTAGGAGGGATGGAAAGAGGAGCGCCGACATCAGGAGATGAAGGTAGGTGCCCCAAATCAAGACATGCTATAGTCACTGATGTCCATTAATGTGTAGCACAATGTTGCCCTAGAGTGTAAATGCAACACATCAGCTGGACACTGCCCACAGCCACATGCGAACTCCACCCTGTACACATGTAGCATGCACACCCTAACTGCAGACACCCACATACCACCATCCGTCATCCACACAGAAAGGAGACAACCTGCATGCCCCTGCCTCAAATGTGCTTCATCTAGTAACCAAAATCTGGTGAATCATTGCCATTTCAATGTCTGCGGACCCATCAATAACGCTATCCCTCCTTTGCCCCACCACAGGCTCCGAATCCAACCACGAGGATGAGGACACCCCTGCCACAAAAGCAGCCAAGAGGGCCAGGACCACCATGCATAGAACCTCCACCTCAGCTGCAGTGAGGAAGACATCGCAGCAGGCAGAATCATCTGCCAGCACACAGGACAGGCCACCGACAGGCACCCCAGCAGGCAGCATGCCAGCACCTGCAGCACCACACGTCCCCACAATCTTGGCCACTGAAGGCACCGTTTCTGCAGGAAGCAGCAGCATAGGGGAAACTGCTGCCATTGCAGCATGCTCAGACACTGACACTGATGAGCCCGATGTAGGACGCCCCACTGAGCAGCTTCATTCCCCCTGTCTGTCCCGGGGCAGCTCCCATGAGGATCCCACACAGGGGCATCCAGGAGAAGAGGACTGGCCTCCCACCCCATGCCCTGCAGAAAGTCTGCAGCAGGTGAGCAGCCCCTTCGCGACACCATCTGGAATGGGCATGGCCCAGCAAGTGAACTTTCCCTTGAGGAGATTGTTTTACGTCAGCAACAACTGTCCACGCTCCTCAATGAGCATGCTGTGGAATGTGGGGGGGCTAGGGCAGCCATAGAACAATCTACGGAGACCCTAAGGGCCGAAATAGAGCGGAGTACGGAGACCCTGAGGGCTGCAATGGAGTCCACCTCAAGGGACATTTGCGGGGAACTTGCCGCCATGCGCCGTGTGCTCACAGAGCTGTTCCACACACTTCAGGACATGTGTGCCCGTGAGCAGCCAGGGACATCCTCCGCTGCAAGTTCTGCCCAGAGCAGCCCTGTCCGACGATCAGGACGGAACCTGCGCTCCACAGGCAGGGGTGCCCCGGGGGCCGGGAGAGGGGGCATGCAATAGCGTGTGCCCACTGTCACAGGCATCTTTAGCCACTCACAGGGTGTGTGTTGGGGTGTTCAGGGGGGAAGGGGGAGGGGGGAAGGGGTGTGTTGGGGTGTTCAGGGGGGAGGGGGGAGGGGATGTGTTGGGGTGTTCAGGGGGGAGGGGGGAGGGGGTGTGTTGGGGTGTTCAGGGGGACGGGGGAGGGGGGAGGGGTGTGTTGAGGTCTTCAGGGGGGAGGGGGTGTGTTGGGGTGTTCAGGGGGGAGGGGGGAGGGGGTGTTGCACAACAATTTACAATTGAAATACACATTTTCCTTTTTCCCAAATCAAATGTGTGGACATTTTCATTGCATATGTGTGCTTTATTGGTGTACAGTCCACAGTGTTCATGTCCCAGAGACACACAGTGCCCCAAGTGCCGTCTCCATGTGATACACACCAGCCGTGTGTGCTAGAAGCATTGGTTGATGATATCTTGACGCATTTCACGCCCCTCCTGTGCATCGCCTCCTCCATGAGGTGCGGCCCCATCTGCACCCTCCTCATCCTCATCGTCAGGTGGTTGCATTTCTGCATCAGGGGGCAGGGGCACATTTCGTCTTACGCACATATTGTGTAGCATGACACATGCCATGACCATCTTTGCCACCTTCTCATGGCGGTACAGGAGTGCACCACTAGACCTGCTGAGGCAGCGAAACCGTGCCTTCAATAGGCCGAATGCCTGCTCAATGACCACACGGGTACGTGTATGTGCACGGTTGAAGTCCTCCTCGTGCTGGTTCTGTGGGTTCCGGACTGGTGTAAGGAGCCACCTCTTCAGGGGATAGCCTGCATCACCTGTATGTGGGCGAGAATGTATGTGTCAGTCATGACGTCTAATTCAGAACATGATGTGCTACCATGACTTGCATCCAAATATTACTTTGAACCACTTCTAAATGCACTAATTGATTCACACTATGCGACCCGTATATGCTCATGGCTCTCATGGCCTGTTTTGCATGCCATCAACCAATGTATGCAGAGGGCTCGCTCGAGTGCCTTGTGAGTGCCCATCCTCTGTGTTCGTTCATGCCGTTTGTTTTGGTGGCCTGGCACGTGTCCTGTGATGTCAATGCTCACATCATTGCAACATTGCTGTCGGCCTCATCATGACCCCAGTGAGCAATACTGATGTTGATAGGGACATTTTGGGCGCCCTGCTGTGTGTGTAATGGTGCGTTGATGTTTCTGTCCGTCATGTGCCTCCTTCGTGCGCAGTTATGGGGGACAGGCCTTTCGGTTGATGGTGTTTGTTGACGTGCATGTAGGTGCATTTCGTTGAAGTCAATGTGGTCTGAATTGGTACAATGCACTTGCAGATGGTTGTGTCATGGTTGGGACACAACCTCATTCACATGGTATTGCTGCATACATCAGTTATTGGGTTTACTGGTGTTGGGTGTAGTTTGGGTTGCTTTAGGGTATGATCTGGCTCTGTTGTCTCTGCTACTCACAGCCAGGTGGAGTATGCATCATTCCCCCCCCTTTCAGCCAGGTGGAGTATGCATCATTCCCCCCCCTTTCAGCCAGGTGGAGTATGCACCATTCCCCCCCTTTCAGCCAGGTGGAGTATGCACCATCCCCCCCTTTCAGCCAGGTGGAGTATGCATCATCCCCCCCCCCTTTCAGCCAGGTGGAGTATGCATCATTCCCCCCCCCCTTTCAGCCAGGTGGAGTATGCATCATCCCCCCCCTTTCAGCCAGGTGGAGTATGCACCATTCCCCCCCCTTTCAGCCAGGTGGAGTATGCATCATTCCCCCCCCTTTCAGCCAGGTGGAGTATGCATCATCCCCCCCCCTTTCAGCCAGGTGGAGTATGCATCATTCCCCCCCTTTCAGCCAGGTGGAGTATGCATCATTCCCCCCCCTTTCAGCCAGGTGGAGTATGCATCATCCCCCCCCTTTCAGCCAGGTGGAGTATGCACCATTCCCCCCCCTTTCAGCCAGGTGGAGTATGCATCATTCCCCCCCCTTTCAGCCAGGTGGAGTATGCATCATCCCCCCCCCTTTCAGCCAGGTGGAGTATGCATCACCCCCCCTTTTTCAGCCAGGTGGAGCATGCATCATTCCCCCCCCTTTTAGCCAGGTGGAGTATGCATCATCCCCCCCTTTCAGCGAGGTGGAGTATGCATTGGTACGTCATTCACCTACCCACTTCACATTTCCATGGTCATGACATTAGACTCACCGAGTAGCCAGGATCGTGGGCCTGCATGTTGCTCCATATAGCGTGGTATTGTGGAGTTCCTCAGGACCATTGAATCATGGGTTGCTCTGGGGAATCGGGCACAACAATGTGTGATGATCTTGTTGGAGTCCCAGACCATTTGCACGTTGATTGAGTGGAATTGTTTCCGGTTGCGGTACGGTACCTCCATGGCACGTGGAACCACCAATTCAACATGGGTGCAGTCGATGGCACCAATGCAACCAGGTATGCCGGCTAGTGCATGGAAACCCACTTTGGTGTTTGCAATCTCCTGGGCAGTCCGTGGTAATGAGATGTGGTCGTCTGTGTGCTTGAGGAGGGCATCGAGCACTTGGATAAGCGTACGTGAGAATAATGGTTGTGAAATGCCATGCAAGTGCCCCACTGTGTGCTGGTAGGTGCCTGTGGCCAGGAAGTGGAGTACAGACACTACCTTCAGTATGGGTGGGATGGCGGTTGGTGTTTCTATCATGCTGATGATGTTGTTGTGTGTCATGTCTACTATGGCGGTGATGGTGTCCCGGTCCAAACGGTACAGGGTGTGGATCTGCTCAGCAGTGAGGTTGAATGGACTGGCTCTGATGCGTGGGATTGGGGGCTGGCTGCGTGGTGGCACTGGCTGTGCTTGTGGGGCTTGCTGGCCCTGCCTTGCCCTCTTTCTCCTCCTGCGTCTCCTCTGTGCTGCCTGTTGTTGTTGTTGTAGCACTTGCATTGCTATCAGGTCCTCCAGCCCCAACATTGCTAGTCCTATTGGTATCATTGTGGAGTGTGACTGGGTGTGGGAAGGGGTGGGGTGTGCTCTTTTTGTACTTCCTGAGTCTGTATTGCCTCCACCTGTGCTGTTCCTGTGCACCTGTGGCAGCTGGATTCACTTTACATGGCCATTTACGGTTGGTTCGCGATGGCGTAATTAGCACCATGGCGGTAAGGAACTTAACAGGCTGGGTGATGGCGTTAGGTGCATGCCCGCTTGGGTCGGCATTCGCGTGCCTTTCCGCCATGCCGGTAATTACGGTGTGGGAGGTCGCGTGCGCGCTTCCTTGGAGCAGTTAGCGGCAGCGTTAACTACGATGCCGCTAATGGCATCGTAGTTAACGGTCACGGGTCAGAATCAGACCTGGCGGAAAACGATGGCGGTAATCATTTACCGCCATCGTTTTTAACTTAGCGCCAGGGTCGTAATGAGGCCCTTAGTATTGACGGTTCTAGAGTGTCTACTGGAAATTCTTCTGACTATTCTGTCAATTAGGTAGCTCGGTGCGGCATTGTGTAGTGCTTTATGTGTCAGGGAGGCGATTTTTAATTGTATTTTGTTGTGGGTAGATAATCATTTGTGATGGCGTATGATTGCAGAGATGTGGACTCTTTTGTTGATGCCTAGTGCAGCTCTGATGGCATTGTTCTGTAGTATTTGGAGTTTTTGGATAATAGTTTTATTGGCACTGCTATAGAGGGTACTGCAGTAGTCTAGCCTTGATAGAATTAATGCTCTAGCCAGTATAAGGCAACAGTCATTAGAAAGGAATGGCATACCTGCTCTAATCATCTTATATGTGTAGGTTGTGGTAGAAGCCAGACAATTTAGTTGTTTATTGAAGGACATTGTTGCGTCAAGGTAGAAACCAAGTGTTTTTACCTCTTTGGAGACAATGATGTTGTTACCGTCAATGACGAAGGAAGCATATTCATGACTTAGTTTGGAAACGTTGGAGGGGGAGCCGAGGATTATCAGCTCTGTCTTGTCATCATTCAGGCATAGGCCGTGAGTGGCCATCCATGCCTGAATGATGAGATAGATTCTATTCACCAACGCCAAGTCCTTGCAATGATCCCCTGAAAGAAAGAGGAGAAACTGAGTGTCATTGGCGTAATTAATGTAGGTGACACACAGAAGGTCCAAATTATCGAACAGTGGCTTGGTGAATATGTTGTAGAGAGTGGGGGACACACAGGAGCCCTGAGGGACCCCGCACAAGATAGGGGTGGGATCAGCAGCTGCATAGGGTGAGAATACTCTGCTAGTTCTGTCACTCAAGAATGATTCTATCCACTTAACAGCGCCTGTGGAGTAATGGGCTGATGTCTCAAGGTGCCTACAGAGGACCTTATGATCGACCAGGTTGAATGCAGCTGAGAGATCAAGTAGCAACAATAATGCTGTTTTCCTTTGGTCTCTCAACTCATCGATCTGAGTCTTCAGATCTATCAGGGCAGTTTCCGTCCCGTGTAATGGTCGGAATCCTGATTGTCGGACCCCTAGGAGTTTGTGCTGTTCGAGGTGTTTTTAGATCTATAACTATGCAATATCTAGGATTTTAAGTAAAAATTGTACCGTTGTGATAGGGCGGTAATTGGTCGCGATAAGTGGGTCTAAGGTTTGCTTCTTGAGAAGCGGGAGCACCCATGCTTGTTTGAGATTAGCTGGGACTGTGCCGGAGGCAAAGGAAGCATTAATCAGTTTGGATATGAAAGGGGAGAGGTCTCTCGCAGCCTCTTTTATGATATGGGCTGGGCATATATCTCCTTTACAGTTAGACAGTTTGAGAGAAAGGATAGTTTTTTCCACTTCAAGGATCGTTGTTTTAGTGAAGCAGAATGTTGTGTTTAGATCTTTATTTTAGTTTGGAGAGTGTTGTTTTTGTCGGTTAGTGCTTGTTGTATCCCTGAGCACCAATTCTTATCTTTAATACAGATATCGGGTGGAGAGATAAGGGACTCTAGTTCTTTTAGGATTGTGAATAATTCTTTCATACTAGAGTTGGAGTTGGCTATGCATTCATTGTAGGAGTTTCTTTTTGCCTGGCAGATTTCTTTTTTGTAGTGTGAAGCAGTGGACGCTACCTTCTTTTTGTTCTCCTGGGAGGGGCAAAGTCGCCAGTCAGTTTCACATTTTCTTTTTAATAGTCGCAGGTCCTTTAGTTGTGGAGTGAACCACTTATTAAGGTGTAGTTTAGCTTTACTGGCTCTCAGTTTGAGAGGGCCGACTTTGTCCAAAGTGGAGAGCATGATTGTTATACTCTTGCACCAGTGTACTTGGGTCCAGGCTGTCTGGCAGAGAATTTAGGGTGGGTAGAATATTAGGGATCACACTATCCACTGTTATATTCTTTTTTAGCCTGGTTGGACAGGGTGGCGCTACTTGGGGAGCTATGTGTCTCTGTTTGGTAGTGGAAAGTGTCAAGGACACGAGGTAGTGGTCGGTCCAGGATAGGGGAGAGATAGAAGTAATATTAGATATGCTGTTGTGATCGGCTACCCAGTCCAGGGTTCTAACCTTGTTATGGGTGGGAGCGCTCACCTTTTGGGTTAATCCTAATGCATTGAGGGAGTTTACTATTTGCAAGGCCTGTTTGTCTGAAGGATCATTCAGGCCTAAATTAAAATCACCAAGCAACAGTACTTGGGAGGTGGGTTTGGAATTACTAGCAATTAAGTTATGCAGGTCCTCTTGAAAAGAACCAATAGGCCCAGGGGGTCTGTAGACTAAATGCATGGTCAGTGATTGGGAGTTCTTTAGTGGTAGCTTGATGGAGAGGAATTTTTATGATTGCAGGACGTGTGGGGCTACTAATCTCATAGATAGCCACTCTCTAGATATGATAGCTATTCCACCGCCTCGGGAGCCATCTCTGTCCTGTCTGAAAATTGTATATCCTTCTGGGATGGCTAGCAAAAGTGCAGGTCGTGCGGCACTATGTAACCATGATTCGGTTATGGCTAGGAAATCTAGGCTGTCTCCTGTGATTAGGTCAGCTATGTCGATAGCATGAGCCACCAGGGACCTTATGTTAAGGAGAGCTCCTTTGAGGGGTTGATTGTCTTCTTTGATTGGAATAAGGCTGGAGGTAGATCTATTAGGGGCCAATGCCTTGGTAGTGAGTATGGGAGTCTGAGTGTCAGATATACTGCAAATTGGTGGGGTTGCTAGGCCGTTTGACACTGGCAGGTGTCACGATATGGTAACAATTGGTTTTCTTATTGGAGGGTGGTAACGATCTTGTAAGAGGCTCATAGATTTTGGGAAGTCTACTACGTAGTTTAAGATTTCTGGTGTACGTGGTACAGGGGATCGAGATATATTTTCCTGGAGACTGGTAGGTAGAATAAGCAAGACTAATAGGCTTGGGTGCCATGCTGGGGGTGTTAGGAAGGGGTGATTTCTTCTGAACTCGGAGGGTAGCGTTAGGGTGGGCTACTAGACTGGTGAGCAGTTGAAGAGTGATGCAGTGACCTTGCATAATGGTAGTGAGAGGTGGGTCGCAGTGGCCAGTTCAACTTTATCTGAGTGGGCCTAAGACACAGTAAGCACAGTATGCAGAATGCTCTAAGGCAGATCGCAATAGGCAGATTCGACTTTTACTAGGAAGACCTGGATCTCAGTATGCAGGTACACAGAAGCTCTGGAGCAGATCACACTAGGCAGGGTCAACTTTAGCTAAGTGGGCCTGAGGCACAGTATGCACAGTATACAAAGTGCTCTAAAGCAGACGACAATGGGCAGATTCAAATTTAACTAGGAGGGCCTGAATCACAGTATGCAAAGTACACAAGAGCTCTCATACAGATCATAATCGGCAGATTCGAATTTAACTAGGAAGGCTTGAACCACAGTATGCAAGATACACAGGAGGGCCTGAAACACAGTATGCACAGTACGCGGAGTACTTTAAAACGAGCCAAGTAGTGGCAGGGCAGCATCAACATAGGCTCTCAGAGCTAGGCAGGGCAGTTCAGAGGCATACTAGGAGGGCCAACTATGAACGGCAGTAACTATAGATAATAGGCAGGGGCCTAGGGGTCTACAAGAGTGTATGGACCATACTAGATGCAGTGACACAAAGGCAGTTTTAGACGTAGTTACTATGGCAGTGAAAATGCAACAGCTGAATACTGGTCGCGCAATGCAACATACGCTCGATACAATAGCAGGTTTAGAGCCGGCTGGAGACAGGATAAAGTATAAACCTGAAAGCACAAGCATGCTGAATCAAATAGGTAATGACCATGAGCAAGCAATAATAGGGCGATGCACTACTCGGAGCAGCCTGGTGCGGCTCAGTAGTGCATTGAACAGAATGCAATGGGATCATAGCACAGTTCAAACTCAATGTCAGTAAAGGCACAGATGCACCTTGCATGTCCGCTAAAGTTATAGGGTCGGTGTGGGCAACGGTTACGATCTTTGGCAGAATGTCACAGGCAACAGCATCAGAAGAGGCTTACCCAGGGGGTACCGGAAGGGGCAGGGTCCGTAGCCCAGGTCTCGGATGCTTCCAGACAGGGTGAGATCCTTGTGGAGAGGATCCTTCGGGAGAGGGCCGGCCTTCACCTGCCGGTGCGCGATTGGCCTTGTGAGGCGGAGGCTGGCCAGTAGGGGCATGCGCTTCGGTCAGGTGGACACCGGTGAGGCAGGGAAGATGCCGGCGACCATCTTGGAACTGGAACACCTCGTGCATTCCAATGGTGGCCAGTAAAGAATATGGAAAATATGGCTATTGGGCTCAGATCGAAGCCATTAAGGATTTTATCCTTATTTGCCAAAAAATATGCAGCGCAAATACAGCGGTCTCCGTGTAGGGGCAAATAATGAAGTTGGGGTCAGGATTTAAGGCCGGGTGCCTATCTTGACCAGCTGATAGCAACAAGGATGGTGGCACTACTGCTCCTGCAGTGGTGGGTGCTCCTGAATCTCCATTATCCTGGATGCTCTGTACTACGGACTCCAGACAGGGTGAGATCCTTGTGGAGAAGATCCTTTGGGAGAGGGCCGGCATTCGCCTGCCGGAATTGCTTAGCCTTGTGAGGCGGAGGCTGGCCAATAGGGGCATGCGCTTCGGTCGGGTGGATGCCGGTGAGGCAGGGAAGGTGCCGGTGGCCATCCTGGAACTGGAACACCTTGTGTATTCCAATGGTGGCCAGTAAAGTATACGGAAATATGGCTATTGGGCTCAGATCGAAGCCAGAAAGGATTTTATCCTTATTTGCCACAAAATATGCAGCGCAAATACGGCGGTCTCTGTGTAGGGGCGAATAACGAAGTTGGGGTCAGGATTTAAGGCAGGGTGCCTACCTTGACCAGCTGATAGCAACAAGGATGCTGGCACCACTGCTCCTGCAGTGGTGGGTGCTCCTGAACCTCTGGGGTCCTGGACACTCTGTACTACGGGCTCCAGACAGGGTGAGATCCTTGTGGAGAGTATCCTTTGGCAGATGGCCGGCGTTCACCTGCCGGCGCGTGATTGGCCTTGTGAGGTGGAGGCTGGCCAATAGGGGCATGCGCTTCGGTCAGGTGGATGCCGGTGAGGAAGGGAAGGTGCCAGCGGCCATCTTGGAACTGGAACACCTCGTGCATTCCAATGGTGGCCAGTAAAGAATATGGAAATATGGCTATTGGGCTCAGATCGAAGCCAGAAAGGATTTTATCCTTATTTACCTACATGCATCGGTGAAAGATGAACTAGGGATAATGCAAGAGGCCAGTTCCCCACCACCCTAGGTGCCACCCATTGTACTGCCAAGGAAACCAAAAAGGCCAGAACAAGTGTGCATCTGCGTAGACATGCATCTACTCAATTGTGCCGTCAGAATAGGGAGGGAGGGAGGGATGGAAGGAGGGAAGAAGGAAGGAAGGAAGGAAGGAAGGGACGGAGGGAGGGAGGGAGGGAGGGAGGGAGGAAGGAAGGAAGGAAGGAAGGAAGGAAGGAAGGAAGGAAGGAAGGAAGGAAGGAAGGAAGGAAGGAAGGAAGGAAGGAAGGAAGGAAGGAAGGAAGGAAGGAAGGAAGGAAGGAAGGAAGGAAGGAAGGAAGGAAGGAAGGAAGGAAGGAAGGAAGGAAGGAAGGAAGGAAGGAAGGAAGGAAGGAAGGAAGGAAGGAAGGAAGGAATCTTTGCAGTGCAATAGTATAGCAGTAACTTGACACTGATCAATAGCTTAAAGTGATCATACTGTGCTGTTGCCAGAAGGGTTTTCTCCAACTTAACTGACCAGAGTATGTCGATTTTTCATCGTGGCCTAGAAGAAAGCTCTGTCAGACCTCACTTTTGAGGTGATTCTGCTGGGGACAGGAAGGGATGTGCTGGTCCGCCTAACGTCAGGACAGGCGATAGCTTTGGTACACAACCAGTAGTACTCGGAGAGGTTCCTTGTCTTTATTTCCTAGTAAAACATGTGCTTACCATTCTCAGTAATTCCCAAATACTGTGTTGTGTGAACACAAACTGATGCATGAGCTGCCCTGTTTACAGGCAGCACGTGCAGCCACTGCATAGACTTAACAGAACCTCTATGATATGTAAACAAAATGCAACAGAAAGTAAGTATTCTCGTCTAACATCGCATTTAGTGAATACCTTTCAGTTTAAAAATAAAGGGTCGGTAATATTCCAATTATCTCAAGACTCGAGGCGGTGTATAAACAGAGTTAATGGATGACGTTCTGCTTGAGGCCAAATTACAGAATCTTTGCACTGGCGCAAGTGCAATTGCCACAAGGGGAAATATGTGCTTAGAGCATACAATATATTCTTTTGATCTATGTTTCAACCAAAGCAAATGTCGAGACAAACACTGCCCTGTGGCGGAAATCCATTGAAAACATGTGTTTTTTTGCACTAGCGCCCTTTCTGCCCTACTGCAATTGCACTTACACTGGTGCAACGTTTCTGCAATGCACCCCATATGCTTTAAATGCATTTTTACATCTGGGCAATACCCGATGCTGTGCTATGCCCTGGTGGGAAAATGCATTGAAACAATATGTTTTTATTCCAAAAGAGCAGTTTTTGGCATCATGCTATTTGCATTTGCACATGTGCAGGATTTCTGCACTATGGCCCATTAATGACGGAATGGAGAAAGAAAAACATTTCGGTTTTGAACGACGAGTTCAACGCAGGCTTTAGCTGCTTTAGAGCAACACAACCAAAATATAATGCAAAAAAAAAGCCTTGAACAGTTTTCGCCAAATTTACTTTTATGTGTATATGGGACCAATTAGCATAGAATCTAATAAAAAGAACTTTTGAAAAGGAAACCGTGATGCATTCCTCTTTAATCTATATTTCATATAACATACAAGTGAACTACTTGCAATATTGTTTGCTCGTTAACAATTTATCCAACTGATTTAAACTAGTTTCCATGCATACAGCTTTGTGCATTTTTTTTTTCTGGTTACAAACCTTTAGAATATCTCAGAAATAATTATGTCTGTTTTTATGTGTCCTCTTATCAGCCTTGATGTTCTCATTTCAAGTTTCACCCTAGCCTCCTAATAATGCAATATTCAAGCCATTCAGACACTAATTATCCTTCCATGGCTTGCTTCAAATGACTAAATCAGCATCAATTCTATAATTATCATTAGCAAGTTTTGTATCAGTGTTTTATAGCAAATGGAAATCTTAGCTTAAATGAAGGATGAATACATGCATTTATAATATAGACGGTTGGAAATGCTGATGACGATTTATTTCATGGCCATTGTCGGTACCAGATCTGAGGCCATTGCATCACTAGGTACAGTCCAGTTTTGCTCAGCATAATCAAATATCTTTTTGAATAAGGCAACTGCACGTAGGAACAGCAAATCTGCATTTATTAGGGTTATTTTCGAGAAAATATCACCCGAGGGATACGTCTTCTCAAAAAATCTGTAGCTATGTATGCATATGATATGGCTGTGACATAACATAGCACGCGTCACTTCAAGTCTGTCTTTGACCACTCTTAGTCAGTTTCCTGGCACAGATGTCCCATTAGATGGATGTTTGCTTTCTCGGGTTTTTTTAAAAGGTGGGAAAATAGGTTCTAAAAGGTTGACGTTAATAATTTATTGGATCAAAAAAAAATGTCAAGCTGTCAATTACCTTGGGTGTTTTAACCAGTGGGTTTTAGGGGTGTTTGTATGGGAAAGACCTATGCTGCCTCAGATGAAGAAGCATTTGGCCCTTTAGTAAAATGGGGCCACACTTTGCGGGTGCAGGGTCAACTAGTCACTGACCGGTATCCCGTTTGTGAGTGGTACCTTATGTGGCTGCCTAGATATTGCTTTCTGAAAAGTCCAGTGTAGATCTGCATAGTTAGTTGAACGTCTTTCTGAAAGTATGTATCTGTACATGTGTCAATTAATGCTCAAAATGGCCTCAGTTATTTTTATTCTATAAAATGCAGCTTAATCCCAGGGATGGTACCTCTCCAGGACTGAAATCTCTGCACTGGCTCTCAGTGGCTGTGAGGATTAAGTTCAAAACCCTCTGCATTGTCCACAAGGCCTTCTGGGGACAGGGGCCTCAATACCTTCAACTCTCTCTTCCTAAATATCTTCCTTCTCAAGCTCTTCATTCATCTGCCTCGGGGTCAGTCGCTTCTCCAAGCAACAAGTTGGTTGTAGATCTCTTTATTCGGCTGGGCCTCCTTCTGGAACGGCCTCCCTGCCTCTCTGAAAATTGTGGAGAACATCTCCGGTTCCGGAAGTACCTCAAGACCTTCCTCTTTGCTTCTGCTTTCTCTCCTAGTCTCCCCTGCTGAACTCCTGGCTCAAACAGAAACTGCACTGATCACCTGGCTACCCTCTGTTCTCGAGCCCAGGTCCCCTCCCCGCCAGTGCACATCTGCAGTGCCCCCCTGGCAACCCTTGCACTTGGGTTTGTTTCTGTGTCCCGACAGCCCCCTACCAGCACTTGACACCTGATGTCTGCACTTACCCCTGCATCTGCCAGCAGCTGGCCTCACTTCTTATTATTGTTCCTATTTATTGTTTTTAAGTATTTACTGTTATCCTATGTACTGCACTTCCCCCTCCCCCTTTCCCCTCCCACTTTTCCCCTCCGCTCCGCTGCACTTGCACAATCTCAATATCACCTGGCCTAGTAAGATCGTTGTCTGTCTTCCCTCTGTTCCCCTCCCTTGCCTTGTCACGCCATGAAACACTTGTGTATAGGCGCGTTATAAATACCATATCATATCATATCATATCAAACAGAGAGACATGGCACTCTAGCAGTATATAACATATATGCTTGAGACTGTTAACATAGGCACAGGCAAGGGCCTACGGTAAAGAGACACAAGGATGTGGTCAAAAGCCGTTCCTTTCATTGGGCAATGCCCCAAAAGTATGCCTTGGTTGTTTTGTGTTTTTTTCTTTTGAGTATTAGGGAAAAAAACAAGGTTAGAATAGGATTCGGGGGAGAGGATTTTATTTATTATTAGCCATCCTGACAAGCACCCTTTTGACTTTTTGTTGTATAGAAGGCTTAATACCTATCGGTGAGAGAAAGATGATATATTTTTACTTTGAAGAGAGACTACAACTGGTACCTCCTTGACCCTCTCCTGATTCTGACATACCACAATAGACACAAGCAAGCCTGCTTGAAGAGGTCCAATCCATGTCTTTGTGACAAGTTGTTAGGCAGAATTATATGCAGTGCCCTTTGAGAACACCACACACAATTAAGACTACATGTAACAGTACAAATTCACCTTTGGTACAAGCCTGTACTACACAGTTAAGTGGTAGCAATGGCTGAGCAGCCAGACTTATCTCAAGAGCAAGTGAGCAGTATCAATAGTTACACAAAGGACAGCAATTACTATGATTCAAACAAACACTGACTCAAGGTTTCTGAGTAAAAGAATATGCATTTATTTACACATCAGTTGTAAAACATTTTACAAAAGTAAAGCAGTTTAGAAATCACACTCTTAATACACCACACCACTCCCAATATATTCTGGACAAGTTAAGCTTAAAAAACTAAGTGTGAGCAAAATGGCACTCCAATAATTTAAAAGGTAGGGAAAGACAAAGTTAGACAAAAATTGAGCAGCACCAACAGGTAAGTAAGCAGGGCAATCTAGAAAGAGGAACTACAGTGATGGACTCAAATTAAAAAGGCTTAGGGCCAAAGCCAATAGGACAAAAGTCTTTTGCTCAAGATCGCACAGTTCAGGGTTGTTCGCAGTAAAGTCTTTGCCAAGAGTTCCGGACGAGGTTGGACGGCAGAAAAGATAGTTTAAAGAGTAGAGAAGGACAAGCCCTCAGATTGGCAAAAAGTTTCACACATCTTCACCACGGCTGGACGAAACGAACAACCGGATTTGAACAGTACCTTAAAATGGAGAATCAGCTGTAGCTGAGGCGGACGTTCCTGGCAGGTCCTGCAGGCTCACGGTTCCTGAAACGACTGTCAGACTGACACGAAGTAGGAAGACTGGAGGGTCCTGCACTCCCCAGGGAAGAAACCAGCAGCAGAGCAAAGCAACAAAGAAAAAGGTGCGCTCCTTAGAACTCAAGCACGGTCCGCCCTTCCTGGCTATCCGGTTCACTGTAGCTCTGCACAGCAAATTCCACCAGAGGAGGGAGGTCTGGCTTTGAGTTTGGGTGAACTGGTTGGTCCCACCAGCTCAAGGGGAAACGATGCCTTGCAGATCTTCCCTGTCGCTGTAGCCTGAAGATTCAGACCTGCAGCAGGGCTTCACTGGGTGGTTCAGTCGTTGTAGGGGTCCTCTTCTGTCAGCTCCTCTTCGGTACTTTCGTTCCAGTGGCGACTCTGCCTTTCCAGCCCCAGAGACCTGCTTTTTATGCAGTTTTCCCCCATTCACACAGCCTGGCTGTCAATCACACAGCAGGGTGGCTGTCCCACCGGGACAGTCACCACAACAAATCAGATCAGAGTGCGACATGGGCATCCATGGAGACCCTGCGCAGGGAGTCCTCAACCCCTCTCTCACATCCTGTCCCCCCAGACATACAGGCGCCTAAGGAGGGTTTCTGTGTAGAAGCCAGCAAAAGGACGGGGAACAAAGGAACCAAACCTGGTTTGGCGCACAGAGAAAAACACGAGAAAGACATTTTCAAAAAGAAATGGTGAATAAACCCAGCCAGAACCGTTTAAACACGTATATGGTCTAGCGGGTTTAAGTTTGAGGCTACCAAGATAGCCTAAAACAATACCAAGGTTATTTGAGATAACCGCGGTAGAAAAAATAGGGTAGTTACCACTGCCACCAGCCAAGTCTTAATGAAAAGGGAACAAAACAATGATCCAAGAGAAACAGACAAAAAAAGGATAAGTATTAACCCTTTCCAGTACTCTATGTAAGATAGTTTGTACTGGGTCTGTGGATTTTAAAGAGACTAATAAAGTCAATGGCAACTTTACATGTTCTGGGAGACAGTAGTCAGAACCAGAAAATGGAGGCTGAGTTGGGAAGTCTAAAAGACAACCCTGCGTCACTGCACTGAAGGTGCTGTTTAACACACAGTAAAAAGATGATGCCTGTGGAGTAGGTGAGGCTACACAGTCTATGAACACAAGAAAATGTTAGACACACACAGCAAAACTGTCATGATGCCTACCCCCGGGGAACCAGACCAGGTCCAGCAACCCCGGAAGCAGGCATCACGTTATTGTGAGCAAGCCCAAAAACCCCTGCTAGGGGCTGTTTGGGTGCGGTCCTGGTGCCTACGGCGCCATGCTCATATGGAGAGTCAGTCCTGGCGCCTATGGCGCCAGGCTCATAGAGTGGAACTTACCTGATGCAGACCATGCTGCAAGCTCACCTGATGCAGACCATGCTGCAGAGCTCCAAGCCAAATGAGGCTTGGAAGGGACTATTTTACCTAGGGACTATTTTTTACTCAGGTGGGGCTAGGGAGGAATACTTACCTGGGACTACTTTGGAGGCTATTTAAACCACACCCGAAGAGCAGCACACGCTTCGCGTTATTCTGCATCCATCAGCGTAACGCTCACCGTGTCTGCAAGCCTGCATCCCGTCTTCTGCCACGCCCATCTCGAGTCTGCAGCTCCTAGAAAAAGGAAGGAACAGAAGGAGAAAAGGTTAGAATAAGAGCAAAACCTTCGATCCTTACCTGAATTCTGAATCCGCCGCACCTTGAGCTGGAGGAAAGAAGCATGTTACGCGCGCCGCCTCGCCTGCTGCAGCGCCACGCTGAACTCACCGGCCTTCGCAGCATCCTCATGATCCACCGCATCCTTCTGCACGTTCCCGCCGCACTCTGGCACCTAAGGGGAACACAAGAACAGCAAAGGTGACCCAAGGGAATAAACAGAGGCAATAGTAACTACCCCCATAGACTTACCTGATTACCGCAGGTGGTACTATTCCTCTTCACGGGTCGGCGCAGTCTCCATTGCATCCTCGCCGTACCCCGGCCCTCTAAGGGGGACATAAGGACAACAAGGTGAGACAAAGGGGCAAACAAGGGGAACTCTTCTCACCGCAATAGACTTACCTAATTTTACCGCCGGAGGCATTATTCCCCGAACTTCATATTTTCTCTCCACACCTGAATAAAGGAGCAAGCAACAGGTTACATTCTGGCCTTATTTTACTGAACTGTGTAGGATAAGCCAAATCCTTACCTGAACTTCGTCAGCTACCACGAGGAACTCTTCGCTGGGGTCAAGCTGCAAATTGCAAGGAAGTAATCGGACAAGAGTGAAAGTCAGACATGTGAACTCTTACAAACTACATACTTTTCGAAGTCAATATTGTTCTGGAACTCACCAATTCCTTCGAGCCAGTGAAGCAACTGGTTATCAATGCACCCCTGCACTTAATACAGGATGGAGAGTTCGTCTTTTCAAACCATCAGGTGAGACTATAAGAGGGGACATCAAAGGTGATCTGTGGAGTGAACAGCGGGGGTGGAGGGATTTACGCTAAACTCCACGGGTGGTTAATTCCCTTTCTCCATTTGCAGAAGAATATTCCTAAGGGCCAAGCAAACGAAGCTAGGTGGGCCAGTCGGGTCCGTCATCTCGGCCTTACGCGTCACATTGGTGGAGACCGCAGCTGTCCAGTTCAGATTGACGCCTCTGTGGGAGCCAGGTGAGCGTAACAAAAACACATGTAAGAGTGGGAAAACAGGCTCATACTCTTGCCAGGTCAGAAAAATAAATCCTAGAAATCCAGCAAAGCTGCTGAGGGACTCAGTAGGTAAGGGGAATTAGCCACTCTGGTCACTCGCCCCCCCAAGACTAACGAACAGGAGGATTTTATCCACTCCAGGATGAATCTCTACCTCTAGTTGGTTAGAAACATCCTTGAGAGACCGTCAGGATTTTGGTGGTGACATCCTGCTCTGTGCTCAATGGTGAAATCAAACCCTTGCAGGTGGATTGACGATTTCAGAAGTTTTGGGTTCTCCCCTTTCATTTGCATTAACCATCTCAAGGTTTGGTGGTCTGTCTGAGTCACAAAAGTAGATCCATACAAGTATGGTCTAAACTTCTTCAGAGGCCATACAATGGCAAAACATTGACGCTCAATGGTTGCCCACTTTGTTTCTGGTTCCTTCAATTTCCTACTGATGAAGCAAATGGGGTGCTCCCTACCTTTCTAATCCAGTTGACTAAGGATTGCACCTATACCTGTATTGGAGGCATCTGTCTGCGCAATGAAGGGTTGGTGATAATCAGGAGCTCTTAGGACTGGAGCTTGACAAAGGGCTTTCTTCAGGTTTTCAAAGGCTTGAGTGCTCTCCTCAATCCAACTAACCTTTTTAGGGAATTTTGGAGAGGAGATCACATTCAAGGGAGAAGCTATGGCCCATAGTTCTCTATGGAATTCCTGTAGTATCCAGTGAGATCTAGGAAAGCTCTTACTTGGGTTTTAATAGTAGGGGTGTCCCAGTTTAGTACAGCTTGTACTTTGCTAGGCAGTGGCCTTATTTTACCTCCTTCTACCTTATGACCAAGGTAGACCACTTTGCTCTGACCAATTTGACATTTGCTTGCCTTTATGGTCAGATGGGCCTGCTCAAGAGCCTGCAAAACATGTCCTAAGTGATCAATATGTTCTATACATGTAGGGCTGAACACTACAATGTCATCCAAATATGCCATGCAGAAGTCCTCCATCCCATTCAGAACTTGATTGACCATCCTTTGGAATGTATCAGGTGCATTCTGTTGTCCAAAAGGCATAACCTTAAACTGGTAGAGGCCTGCTGCGGTTGAGAATGCAGTTTTCTCCTTGGCATGGTCTGTCAGGGCTGTTTGACAATAGCCTGAGTTTAGATCAAATGTACTGAGGTACTTGGCTGAACCAAGTATATCCACCAGCTCATCTGTCCTTGGCAAAGGATGGGCATCAGTCTTAGAGACAGCATTTAGAGCTCTATAGTCCACACAGAATCTCAACTCCTTGGATTCTGCCTTTGGTACTAGAACAACTGGATTAGACCATGGACTTTTAGAGGGTTCAATAACCCAGAAATCAAGCATCTTGTTGACCTCTCCTTTGATGTGGGATCTCACATGTTCTGACATTCTATAACCTCTGCTTTTCACAGATAGACAGTCACCAGAGAGAATATCATGCTGGCCCTAAGGGGTCAAGCATGGTGATAGTGAAAACATGGAGGCAAACTGATATAACAGAACTTTGCACTCCTCCTGTTGTTCAGAAGTCATTTGAGAAGAGAGATTGGCTCCTTCTATTTTCTCATCCAAAGGTTGGCCTCTGAGGAGGTCAGTTAGAGGCTCACTCTCCTCTTCCTCTTGAGCTGAAGCTAGAAGAAAAGCTCCCACTTCTGGTCTCGAGACATATGCCTTCAAACGGTTGGTGTGAAATACTCTTGGAGCCTCCTTAGGTCTGCCTACGTCCACCAGATAGTTCACCTCTCCAAGTTGGTTCACAACCTTGAAGGGTCCTATCTATTTGTCCTGCAAGACCCTCTGCCTTGCTGGCACCATAACTAATACAAACTGGTCTTGAGTAAAATCAACCATGCCGGACTTCTAGTCATACCAATGTTTGACCAGAGCCTGACCTGCTTTTAAGTTATCACTAGCTTCTGTCATCATGTGTGACATTCTCCTCCGGAGACCTATCACATAGTCAGTCACTCTGACTGGCTTGGGGGAAGGACCCTCTCCAACCCCTCCTTAATTAGGACCCCTTTAGAGAAGTTTAAAATGCCTGGATCCAACTCCCTCCTGAGGGACTTCTTTATAAGCAAAGAGAAGGCATGGCAGAAGAAGGTCCCACTTTCTCTTAAGGGGTTCATATAAAGCACATATCATGCTCTTCATAGTACTATTAAACCTCTCTACCAGTCCATTTGTTTGTGGATGGTAGGTTGTAGAGAACTTGTAAGTGACACCACAGTTTTTCCACATGGCTTGCATGCAGTGGGACATAAAATTGGATCCCCTGTCGGATATCACTTCCTTAGGAAATCCTACTCTGGTAAAAATACCAAGTAGAGCCTTAGCCACAGCCTGAGCCATAACAGCCCTCATAGGTATTGCTTCTGGGTATCTTGTAGCATGTTCTACTACAACCAGGATAAACCTGTTCCCTGAAGATGTGGGAGGGTCGAGGGGACAGACAATGTTGATGCCCACCTTCTCAAAAGAAACTCCCACCACTGGGAGAGGCACCAGGGAGGTTTGGCAAGTGTGACAGCTCCTACAGAATTTGTCAACTTCTGAACCCATTTTAGGCCAGTAGAAGTATAAGGAGAGCCTTTCCTTAGTCTTTTTGAAGCTCAAAGGACCAGCCAAAGGCACCTCATGGGCCAACTGTAGGACCTGGAGTCTGTTGGCAAGGGGTACTACAATTCTGTTGCAGTTCCCAGGGATAGACTCAGTTGGTTCACTGTAGAAGAGGCCATCCTCCCAGCGTAACCTATGCTTTCCAACTTCTTGCCCGTCAAGTTGGTTAGCAGCCTGTTGTCATAGACCCTCGAGAGTAGGAAACTCTCTTTATCCTCTGCTAAAATCTGCCCTGTTGGGTCCACCTCCTGCCAGTAAAGACTGCAGCTCAGGATGGTCAACAGGGTCAAGATCTCCAACCAAAACAGTGTCTTCTTCCAGATCTGGCTCTTCAGAAACTGGCTCAACCACACATGGTTGGACCTCACACTCTGCCTCAGCAGGTGGAGGGGACACAGGTGTGACATTGGACAATCTTGGGGATGTCCTTGTTAGAAGCACAGGGGACTTTTCTTTGAGGTCTTGTGTTTCCCCTTTGCCTCTTTCTTTCCAGAAATAGCAGTTAGCAACTCCTGTGGAGTGGAAGTGATGGTTTCTTCTATCAACTCCTCATGAGAGCCTATTAAGGCCCTCGCCCTGCCAGGCCTAGTGAGCTCCTGTCTCCTCTTACTGTGAGGCCTGGGGGTACTTGAAACAACTGCAAGAGTTTTCAGGTCATTACCCAACAGGACTCTCCCAGGCACTTCAGTCTGCACACTAACAGGTATTTTGACAGTCATATCATTACACTGGATGAGAGCTGGTAACTGGGGAAACATTTGCACAGGGCCTCCAGCTAACTTGGTGAGGCATTTGGGTGCCTTAGCAACATCCTCCACCTTGAAAAATGATTCATCCACCACAGTTATGCTGTCTTCAGTGTCTCAGATGGAAGGAGTCTCCTGGCCATTCACAAGAACACTATCTTTACAATACTCTTTAGTATTATCTGGTATGGAATTATAGACATCTAAATTCTGTTGTTCCCACAAGCCCAGGGACACTAAAGAAACACTACCTGAGACTCTCATGGGTTCATCAGCCAGTAGGTGAAAGATTCCACTTGCCATAGGTACTTCTTCCTCTGGAGAGAAGGCTAAGGTGACAGTGTGGACCCCTGAAGGTTTACCCTTACATCTGGGATCCCCTTTCACGTGGTCAGTTGACCCACAAACATAACATTTCACAAATGTCTTGATGAATGTTTTTTTTTTCTGACCTCCATCTGGTTTGGGTCCGGATGGTATACTAGCCTGATTTGGTTTCCCTTGTGGTTTACCCTTATGTTGTTGTTTGTGGCCCTCTTTTGGATGGGAGGTATTAGAATTCTCCTTGTTATATTTCTTTGGCTGCTTTCCCTCATCCTTCTTCTGCGTTGTCCCAGAATCCCTGTGAGTAGCCCTGTTGGCAACCCACAAGTCTTCAGCCTTAGCTAACTTCTTTGGATCTATATCCATAGAATCAGCCAAGCGCTGTCTGAGCTCAGGAGAGCAGGCATCATGAATTGACTCCAAAATAACAGGATTCCTCATACCTTCATAAGTGTTCACTCTGTAACCCTCAACCCAACCATCTACGTTTTTCAAACATTCACATACCGAGGTAGCCCAAAGGGTACCATCATTCTTTTTGAGGGTCCTAAACCTCTTAAGGTACTGGGAAGGGGTCTTCCTAAATCTAGCAATTAAAGCTAGCTTCACACACTCATAATCCATCCTATCCACCTCCCCCCAACTCCATCACAACATCAGATGCAACAGTGGGTTGACTAGAGAAGATCCAGGGAAGCAACTGATTCCTTGTAACACCTTGAATCCCATGGTTATATTCAATCATTGCCAACCAATCCAAAACATCAAGCTTAACATCATACAAACCCAGAATTTATTTAGGCATACAGGGCCTCGTAGGACTGGAAGACCTAGAATACTCTGGGAGAGAAGCATTCTCAAGAGATTTCTTTTTTTCATTTCTAGTTCATGATTCAACTCCATTTCTCTGAGCTTAAGTTCTTGATGCTTTTGTTCAGTTTGAGCATGTAAACGTTTAAATTCCAATTCAAGTCTCATCTCTTCCAGAGCAATGACTTCAGGACTCCCAATAAATTCTGGACAAGTTAAGCTCAAAAAACGAAGTGTGAGTAAAATGGCACTCCCATAATTTAAAAGACACAGTTAGACAAAAATTGAGCAGCACCAACAGGTAAGTACGCAGGGCAAACTAGAAAGAGGAACTACAGTGATGGAATCAAATCAAAAAGGCTAAGGGCCAAAGTCAATATGACAAATGTTTTGCACAGACTTGTCAAGATTGCACAGTTCAGGGTAGTTTGCGGTTAAGTCTTTGCCAAAAGTTCCGGATGAGGTTGGTTGGCAGAAAAGTTAGTTTAAACAGTTGAGAATGACAAGCTCTCGGATTGGCAAAATGTTTCACACACCTTCACCGCGGCTGGACAAAATGAACAGCCAGATTCGAACAGTACCTTAAAATGGAGAAGCAGCTGTAGCTGAGGCGGACGTTCCTGGCAGGTCCTGCAGGCTCACGGTTCCTGACTTTTTTAGTATTGTCTCCAGGATAATAACTCACATAAATGCATCCTCTGTGATGAAGTTAGTCAGCTGTCAGAACAGCTGTCAAACAGGGCACCTTTGAAATCAGAACCTGCTTGGTGCCAGTGGAGCATAGAAGCTGATGCACCAGGGCACATATGTATGTTATGCTTTTGGCATGGAGCTTAAGAAAGGGGAGTCTTATTAGCAGGCCACACTTCCTGAGATGAAATTGCCCACATCATTGTATTAATTGATAAACATAAGAATTCAGGGCTTCAATATTTATGCCAGGTGGCAATTCCTCACCTATATGATGATGTGTTCACTCCCATTTATGCTTCTTCGTGCTTCACCGACATATTGTTGTTAATGATGGGGGTAGAAAATTCTCCTCTGATGATCAAAACTCATGGGAGCTCGGTTTGACTTTAAGGTCCTCCAAAGCGCTCTTAAATTGGCTTTTTTAAAAGTGATGTATCTCTTTTGTTGTCAAATTTGCAAAAGTAAAAAAAAAAACAGAATAAAACATGTGTATGGTAGATGATCACTGCTTATGCACACTTGGAGAAGAAATTAGCCTTGCAGTTTGACTATCTGAGGGATTCTCTGCACTCCATTGAGATCTGGAGGCAGTCCTCCCATCTTTCAAATTGCACAGGACAAGCTAATATGATCCCTGCAGGGATCACATACTGTAGCACAAGATCAACATCACTTGAGAGCCAGTGTCTTTTATGTTTTACGAAATGATAATAATCAACTGAATTGAAACCCAGCAGCTGGGCCAGTTGTTCTCCACAAACAATTTTGGTCAGTTGTTTTTCTTGTCCTTCATGTAAAGTTTTGGTTGTGCAAGGTTTTGTCCAAGCAGTGTACTTGGTGATGCATGATGGTGGGTTATGAAATGAATCTGAGGATGTTGTTCCTTCTCCACGAAGGGGAGACCTTTCCCATGGGGCCAGGGGGATGTGCATCCATAGTATTCTAGATTTACTACTGGTGGTGGTGCATCGGTGTAGGATCACACGCAAAAGGAATCTTTGAATGGAATTAGGGACAATCATTCCCGGAGGGAATGGTATACCACTGTCTTAGTAGACCCCCCTGCTTCCCCAAATCATGTTCTCCCTCATTTTCCCCAGGAAGTGCTAATATCTGTTATTGTAAGGATAAACCACTTAATATGATAGAGCTGACTAACACACCTGGATGCTACCCATGTAGCTCTACCCTGACTACTGTGACGCAGAAGAGGATCAGGAGTATGATGATTACTCCAGAGAACTGGAATGGACAGTCTAATATTTCACCATATTTGATTGACCCAGAGAAATACAGAAAGGTAGAGGGGAAAACAAGATGGAAAAATCAGTCCCCGAGCAAGGAAGCTGGGCCGAAACGAGATACTGGGAACTGAAGCAGGAGACGTTTTACACGGAGATGAGTGGGAGTAATGAAGCAGACAGAGGAGGAGAAGCTCCTTTATTTGCCGCCCGAATGAACCTATGGCATCTCCAAACCTTGTATGCCACCAGGAAGGGAAACCCTGTCCCGTGAAGGCAGAAGGGACTGGTTGAGTGGCCACCATCGAGAAACCAAAGGGAAACAGATTGATGGGGATGCCACAGACTGAAGCAAGCAACCAAACGCTGCTGGAGCCCCAGAAGGAAGCACCACTCCATTGAAGATGCACACCAGAGGGACAGGTATGCGGGTAGAGCAGAAGGCGCTGAAAGTCTGGGAGGTTTTGGGGAGCAATAGGAACAAGATAGTGAGAGGGTCTGGGACCCTGAGAGAAGCTAAGAGAGTGCAGAAGAGAGCACATGCTTGGCAGGAGAGTAAATCAAGCTATTACAGCCATAGAGGGCAAATCTGGGACACACACCCTTATGAAGACAAGCAAGGGTCTCCGACCCTGAGAGAGGATGGGAAAGTACAGAAAGGAACACATGCTTGGCAGGAGAGTAAATCAAGTCATTGCAACAGGGCATTGCGAGTCTGGGACCAACACCCATGTGAAAGCTGAAGAATAATATGGTCCGGGACCCTGAGAGATACAAAGATAGTCTATGAGAGGTCATGCGCCTGACAGGATAGTGAACCAAGCTCAACATATACTTGGCAGGAGAGTGACCTAAGATATCACATTCATCCATTGCGAGTCTGGGACTAGCACCCAAAAGCATGTCTGAGAATAAGAGATTTGAGGTACAAGAGAGACTGTTTAGTTGAAACACCCATGCTTGGTAGGGAACTACACCAAGACGGTATTATAAAGAATTACAAGTCTGAGACTCACACTCTTATGAATGTATACAATAGAGTGACATTTACCTGAGAAGATACAGGGTCTTTAGGATCCAAAGAAAAGGAAAGTAGAACCAGAAGGAATCCAGAGGAAAGAAGCAAACCCCTTAAACCTAGGACTTTTACCTGGTAGAACATTTCTTTTGTCTTTTGGACCAACCAAGACATTGGGAACTTTTCTGTTGGCAAGACTTATCATGAGCACTTTACTTTCGAGGAGACCATCCATACACAGTTGATTTAGGCAATTAGTGTTAGGACAGAAGTAGGGTTTTGGGACACGACGGTAACAGATTTTTCGTATTGACATTATGACATATTCCTTAGTTTCTATTGAGGCAGGCTACATTCCTAGCATTTAGGGATAGAAAGGCATTTTCCTAACCAAATTTGTTAATCAGAGCTTATAGCCAAAAATATGCCACTTTTGTGTCTGAGCCTTCCTTCTGTACCCTTACAGTTAACACGTATCTACTTTTCTTTGGATTTCATATTCAGGAATTTTTATCACCTTGATGGCGAGATGTCATTTGAGCTGGGTTCAACTTTCACATCATTCAATACCTTTATATTGCCTTGTTTATTTTATTTAGTTGTATTGTGTTGCTTTTGTAACAATAGGCAATATGTGTTTACTAATTAAACCAAAATAAGTATAAACAGAAACAGGCAAACCCGGAGTGACAATGAGATTTGTATAATACAGTTTTATGTGATTGTCACCTAGGAAATCCAGGCTTGGTTAATGAGGATATATAATTTTGTATTCTGCTTTTGCAGTCTCTGCAACATTTTCCAAATAGGGCACTGTGCAGCATCATCCGGGATGTCCCACGTCCAGACGTGATGCCGATGATAGTACAAATAACACGTACTGTGCCCATTGCCTCAGTTTCTAGTTTTTCCCTCTTTCTGCTCAGCTGTCTTGAGGAATAGATAACCCTCATGTGTGTTGAAGCAGAGAATTAATAGAAAATTCACCCTTAGTCAGAGGGGAAATCTGGGAGGGTGATGAGGAATATGTGGGAAAAACATCCATCAGAAAGTACGTTACTAGGAGTAGGTAATTTGTTCTTATAATGGGTTCCTCATCTTAAATAGACTCCCATAGCAATTTTGAAGATGGAGTTGGGAGAAGTGAATCTTTGTACATATTGATTAGCATGTAATATTGTGCAGAACTGCTCTTCCAAAGCTAGCTTCATGATCTGCCAGGGTCTAAGCAGTAATGATTTGAGAAAGTATGGAGTGAGGACCACATTGCGGCATTTCAAATGTCCTGCTCTGCTTTGTAGAGCCAAAGTGGTTGCCACTCTCCTGGTGGACGGTGCTCTTAAATTTTCAGGGTCACCTTTTGCATCAATGGAGTAACACTCTGAAATACATAGGATGATCCAATGTGATGAGTTTGTTTGATCTTGGCTTGGCCTAACTCATGGCCGGTATAACCAATAAATAGTTGGTCATAATGTCTGACATTTGCCATTCTCGAAATGTAGAGGCTAAGATCCCTTTTCGGGTCAAATCTGTGTAACCTCACTAACTCCCTAGAAGGGTGAGGAGGTGGATAACAAGCTGGTAATGTTATTGGGCCTCATTACAACTCAGGCGGTAAGGGGTTTACGGCGGCGTAAACAGCGCCGACCCTTACCATCTGAGTACGAGGTCCCTTAGCGCCATGGAGGTTTTAACACCTGCTTTTAGCAGGTGTTAAAATCCATGGCGCTAAGGGACCATGGAGTTAATTACGCCACCGTAATTTACGGTGGCGTAATTAACGCCTTCCCCACTCCCATTATGCCCTATGGGGCAAAATGGGAATGGGGAAGGGAAAATGGGAAAATGGGGATTTACCGCCCCACCAAGGTTGGAATGGGGCGGTAAATCCGCCAACCACCATGGCGTAAACGTAGTTTACGCCATGGTGGTAAAGTCACGGCCCAGGCGGTAACTTACCGCCTGGGTCGTAATGAGGCCCATTGTCTGTGTCATATGAAGTCCATACACCACCCTGGGAAGGAAAGAGAGATGAATCCACAGATCTAGTTACTTCGTGGAGGCTATAGTCAATGGTGCTTTGCATGACAAGTCTTGTAGCTAACTCACTCTGCGAGGAGAAGTGTTGGCTACTAGAAATGATGGTTCACATTCTTGTGGCCTCTTTTGTAAATCCATTTGAACTTTGGATTGCATAGCGGTTGGGGGAACGTGCCCCTCTCATATTGAGATATTATCCTCTTGCATGAGGGCAAATAACACTTCTGACCACTTGCAAGTCGTTAGCTCCTTTCACATAGCTAATTTATATCTAACTGGGTTGAACAATATCAATAAGTCCTGATTAACATGCCACGCGTTGCTGGTTGTTCTTAAAACAATATCATATAAAGCAATCAAACTCCATGCTGTTGTATGCATTGTATAACCCTCCTTATACTGTCATTCCACATTTTATGGACATTGATTTGAGGATGATGATATAGTTGTTCATTGTGCATTCCAACTTGTGAGACATTTCACCTGCTGTACCTGCAACACAGGTTTTACCTACATGCCTAAAACCATCCATTAGAGAAGGGTGCCAATCTAAGAGACCTTCTTGGCACTAGACCATTCTGTTACAGAAATCCAGCAATGGTCCATAGTTTACTACCACACCAGTAGGAAAGCACACCCCTAGAAGCTCCTGAGGATGGTAAATGAAGAACATTATCATGTACTGCATTAGGTGGGGGTTCTATGGGGTGTTTACCTGTAGGAGGTTAGGGTATACATGCCGAACAACCAATGTGCACTCTAATTATTTCTGATATTTCTACATGATCAGAATGTTCATGTGTGCTCTTTATTTATTTATTTATTCATTTGCACAACCAAGTGATGCATTGATTAACTATTTAAGCACCCACCATGATGTGCAGTGTAGGTGTCCACCAAAGTTATTTGTTAAAACTAGTGAAAATTGTTGCCTTTTTAATTCTTAATTTTTTTTAATTTGCTTGAGTTAAAAACATACCTTTCAGGTGTAAGTGTGGATATCTCATCTCCTGAAATGTCTGATTATTGCCAAGAGCAGGGGCTGGAGAGATTGGGTTGATTCGCAATTCCTTGTTCACAAACCTCCCTCCCTAATTGCTAAATATAGGGACTAGAAATGAATTGCTTTCCAATGGTGGCAAAGTGCAATCTAAAAAAAAGTTATTGCATTGATGACTAAATCATGCATTTGGTTAAATATTATTAAGTCATGTAATATCAGACTGCCCCACAAAGGTCAGGTTTTTGAGAACATATTCTAGAAATGTTTTCGATGTGACAAATTGCATCATATATTTTACAGAAAATCTTGTAAGCATAGAAGGGTTTCATCAAGAGGCAAAGTTCCAAAGCACACATAGCAATCCTTCAGAACCATCAAGCCTTCACTATAAATAACAATGTAATATATTGGGGAAGGTACATTGATGATATTAGTATAATATGGAAATTCAATGTTTTCTCACTTAATAACTATAATAGAGACCAAATTGTCTTCATATACATGTTGCAAGGAGTTCAAGACAATCACCCCCATTCAGCAATGTACAGAAAACCCATATATGGCAATCCTATATTGCATGTTAAAAGTAGCCACTATAAAAAATTATCCTCAGAAGAATTAGTGTGTGCTAAGAGAACTTATAGCAATCCCATCAAATATGAAAAGCATTCGCAAAAATTAATCAACATCCAGTACAGAAACAGGATGTAACAAAAGAAAATGCAAAACAGCCTATGTATAAGCACAAAAGGTAAATGAATAACTCCATTGAAACTTAAGATTCAAAAAAGTATTAGAAAAAGACAAAATAAGATTTCCTACAGCACATTCCACCAGTAGGTATGCATCAAAGAGAAGGAGGAGGAATACTCGGGTGTACTGTCCCCAATGCCCTTCGAAGCCAGCCCTCTGCCAACAGCCTTGCTTTGTTTTGTATCATACAAAGAAAAAATATTGGGAGATCGAGTGATTATTACTTTTCATTTTTTAATGTCTTTTTGCATACCATTTTAAAACATGGAGAGCGTTCGGCCACTTCTTGGGGAATTCAACGATATGGGAGTTTTCACAGGAGTTTGTCCACTGTCAAAACCACACAGCAGACACATTTGTGTATGGGCATCTGGTTAGGTCCCTTGACCCTTCTCTCTGCTCATAGGTTCGAATACCGCCAATTCTGCAGGTATGTCTCCCCACCTGTAATATAAAACGAATGAGTTTCCTTTGAAAAATAAGTGTCTCTATCGTTAATATTTTTCCTTTCAACCCAACCCTTTAAACCCCATTAATGTGTTACCTTTAAACATTCCTTCCTGATAAACAACCTCCATTAGATTTTTTGAACATCCCTGCCTCCTAAAACAAAACTTTATCACATCATTTGGTTATTTTTATGCAAAAGCGACTTTTGCGTACCCATTTACTTTTTTATTACTGTATGTTGTCTAATACCGGGACCTCGTGTGTTTTCAATAAACACATTCACCTGTGTGTAATTTCTAGGCAATAAATACATTTGCCTGTCTCATTTTTTGGCCTTATGTTTTATGGGCTTCTTTACAAATGATTTGTCCCTTTAGAGGACTTGCTCTTTTTCTAAGGTCGACACTTTCAGACCAAGGTGACAGAAAATAATAAACAACAATAGAAACAAATATAACAAAATGAGATGACTTCTTCTGTCTTCTAGGCGCATCCATAGGAGAAGAGGACATTGCTGGCAGGGATCCCTGTTCTCTGTAGAAAATCGAAATAGAGACAAAAGTCATTCAGGTACTGGCAAGGAGGTCATGTTTCTTCCTAACCTAAACCCTTTCTCCTTGCTGATAATAAAAAATGTTTAGTAGAATAGTTTCTGGCTTTTCTTCAGCCCGTTTAACTTGTAGGCTTTTCCTGACTCGTTGGTGCACATAAGAATCAAAATAATTTTCTTTGGTCCTGTACAAAATTTAAACCTGTTCTTGGTTTTTTCGTCTGCTTTACTGCAAATGCTTCATCTGCTTTGCTGCATGTACCACACTTAGATGGAATTCTCAATTTAGCCTGCAATGCATCTAGATAGCAATATGAATGTTAGCATGTACCACACTTAGATAGAATTCTCAATCTTTGCTTGCGTCACATCTATACAGGTTTGTGAATGGTAGCATGTACCATACTCAGATGGAATTCTCAATCTTAGCCGGCGTCACATCTAGACAGGATTATGAATGTTAGCATGTACCACACTTAGAATGAAATCTCAATTTTTGCTTGCGTCACATCTATACAGGTTTGTGAATGGTAGCATGTACCACACTTAGCTGGATTTCTCAATTTAGCCTGTGCCGCATCTAGATAAAAATGTGAATATTAGTATGTACTACACTTAGATTGAATTCTCAATTTTAGCTTGCATCATATCTAGACAGGATTATCAATGTTAGTACATGCCACACTTAGATGAAACCGTAATGATGACAAGGGCAACACCCGGATGGAATCATGATCACTAGCCTCCTCACATATAGACAGAACTTTGAATTAGCAAGCACCAAACACTCAGATGGAATAATGAATGACAGCAAGCATCACGCCTAGACATAGCTGCAAGGACAGAAAGGACAACTAACCAATCCACTAACAATTTCACCCCTCTGCTTACACAGCTCAAACTCTAACCAAACACAACCACAAGCCCAAAACGCAGCAATTCGCACAAACTTCACTACACTACAACAACAAAACAAACCGCATGTAGACTTGCACAACAGCACATGATGACTACCGATCATAAAACACCCCAAGCCCAGCCAACAGTCCCACCGGCTGAGGCTGCCAACAGCAAATCACTGCTCTCTTGCACTTTTCCAACCTATTCCCACTAACTCAACCCCTACCCCCCTCCCTCTTTCAGAGCCGCCAGAGCATCAGGGGACCACTCCGGTGGTGACAGTGCGCGGTACAAATATCCTTTAACATTAACATAAGATTAACATCTGTACAGTGCACATCATAAGGACAATGGTTAGCCCATGTTTTCCCAAACCAGATAGAGTAATCAACAGAAATGCTGACAATCCAGGGGATAATTGGTTACATCAGAAACTTTTGGGATGGTGCAAGGGTGGATCCTGCATCATCGTCCACACATTTGTCATAAAACCAAAGAATTCAGCAAACTAAACAGGCAGAAATATAAAATCAAACGCTTCATCAGTGACAACATCACACACATGAGTTATGGAATTGGATGCATTTGCCAAAAACTCCCGTCTCGGGAGGATAGCTCAGTGGCAACATGCTCCCCTTGGAAGCAAGACGGCACAGAGCCACACAGGTTCGATCCCCGGGTCCGAGCTTAGAAACCTCTGGGTATTAAGCGCGTTATAAATAACCTATCATATCATATCATATAAAGAGGCACAGTCAGGAACATGAAACAATGGGGGTCATTCCGAGTGAGGCGGTAAGGGGTTAACGGCGCCGGTAACGGTGCCGGAGCCATCAACCCCTTACTGCCTCATTACGAGTTTTTCCAGGCACCCTTAGCGAGTCCCGCGAGCAGACCAGGATGATAACAACGGGCATGTTATTAATGGGCCCGTTGTTAGCACCCTCCCCATTCCCATTGAACCCTATGGGGGCTCGAATGGGGTTGTACCGCGTCCGGGTTCCTCGAATGAGGAATTACCGGGCCCTCCAAGGTTGGAATGGCCCGGTAATTCCTCATTCAAGGAACCCGGATCGGGTACCCGGTAAGGGGGTAGCTATGTCGCTATTAGCGGCATGGTTACCTCCTACCGTTTATTGACCCCCAATGTATTTAAGAACATATGAGAGCAATTAGGAAACAAGATCAAAAATACCCTCTGGAATCACATTGGATCAATTAACATTGAGTTTCCAACAATAAGGACATTCCAAACCTCATTCCGAGTGTAATGCTAGTCCGGCAGCAAATCCATCAAATGACTGCCAAAATCAGTTACCGTACCATAACTGCGCCCTGTGGATTTACCACAAGATTTTAAGTGGTGGTATGACCGTGTTAGTCCCCATTTTTGGAGCCCATAGAAATCTATGGGAATTTTGTCAGATTTACTCAATTTCAATGGCAAATGTTGCAGTTAGACAGTACTGTAAACATGGCATTAATTCCGTTGCTGCCAAAAAAGGTGGTGACGAAATTACCACCACTTGTTTACCGCATGACCAAACTTGTAATGAGGCCCATTTGTCTTGGGAGGATAGCTCAGGGGCAACATGCTCACCTTGGAAGAAAGATAGCACGGAGCAACACAGGTTCGATCCCTGGCTCCGCGCTTAGAAACCTCTGGGTATTAAGCGCGTTATAAATAACCAATCATATCATATCATATGATTGAGTGTATTGGGCTTGAACAAGTGCAGCTTCCACTGAGAGGATGGGACCTGGAACAAATACTTGGAAACAGAGCAGCATTTTGGTAAACTGTATTGACACATTTCATGAAGTATTAAATAAAGACGATGACATGTTTTATTCAGGTACATTTTTATATCAATGTGGTGATCTATATACAACTTGACATGAAAAATTGTCAACATATTGTTATGTCGTGTCTCTTGCAGGGTGCATATCCTAGTTTCACATGTGTAAGAATGGGATGTGTGTGATGTTGTGTCTCTTTCAGGGTGCATATGTTATTTTCAAATGTGTAAGAATGGGAGGTGTGATATGTCGTGTCCTCTTGCTTGGGTGTATCTGGTGATGTCATGGTCAGAATATTCCCTGAGTGCTTGGAGTGTAGGAGTTCCAGCCCAGGCAGTTAGGACCATATAGCCTGGGTGGTGGGAGCCAATGGGCTCAGCTCCAGCTATTCATGATCCTGTCCTATCTTATGTCATCTTAATAAAAGGCCCTGTGTCAACCTTACCTGCTGCCTCTAGAAACATGCTTTCTAATACATATACTTTCAGGTTTGTCTTTTAAACTGACTGTAATAAACACATGTTATGATGCTGCCATAATGTGTAGATTGCCGACTTTACCTATGAATGTAGTTCTACTGAACATAAATCAGAATGCCATATGATTGTGTGTTTTCAAAAATATTGCTGCAATGTATTTTTCCAAAAGTGTTTATTATGCTGCTATCATTTGTGTAGATAATCAACCTGATGCAAATGTCGGTCAATGAATATCATAAGGCTAGGCAAATGTACACTTGAGCAAGGAATACCTGACCATTATATTTTAATGTATTGTTAGTCACTTATTTCTTGATACAGAGTCTATTGCTCTTCCCGTCCATGTTGTACTCAAAGAGTCGCATACTAGTTAGATAACACTCTGCATAGTTTTTAAATTTCAATAAATCAAAGTGCAGCTTTAGTAAAGTGTACTTTCTAGTATTGTCTTAAGTATAAATGGTGCCCATTATTTGATTAGTACAACAAATGTTTACTTAAATAAACGAGTCAAGCACATTCTCCTATCTCATATGGTGAGCCCTGAGAACCAGAGCCAGTTAAACGAAATGTGTTATGCCAACACGCCACGTGTGGGCATAACGTGTACATTCATGACTTCTTGACATCAGACATTGTGAATGTGTGTTTTGATGTTTTTAATGCATCTGAAATCGACAATATGTTCTTTAGGAAAGGCACAAGGAGCACATAATGGTGGAGTATCCTGCTTATGGCCTCACACAAGTGGATGGTAGGACAGGAAATGTTCATAAAAATGTGTAAAATGGAATTAAAGCAATATTCAGAGCTCAAGTCGAGGGTACACGTGGATGGACGGAGTTCATTCACTATTTTCAGAGGTTGGACTCAGTTCCCCCAGTTAAAATGAGAAACTTTGAATGTCTGCTTTGAATCTATGAATTAAAGCCGACCTCGGGGATCGAACCACAGCCATCAGGTTTGCTGGCCGGACACTTCACCACTGCACGGTATAACCTGATGAAAAATAACAAACTAAAGGTAAAATGTTAATTTCGGCACAGAAAGTTGTCAAATGATGCCAAATGTGTTGTCAGTGAAGATTTAAAATTTAAAATATATGATCTTTAGGTGGGTTGGGTATTTGAGATGGGGTAATGCTGTTTTTGAAATATATTGTAAGGAACATCTGCAAATGGGTGTATTCATGTGAGTATGGTGTAGTGAATCGGTCTGTATGTTTAAGCAGAATTGCAAGTACGAGACTTTGAAAGGCAGCTTTTATATGTGATTTTTAGTAAGGCAGTTTTTCTATTCTGAATATGTACATACTATTTCTGTTGGTGGAAGCAAAGAACAGAGGATATGAAAGTGTAAATGACCTCATTGTAGGTATAAAATACACTGTGCACATATTTTCTGTGCTCCGTTTTTGCATGTGTGTTTTATTATATTCAGGGCCATCGAATAGTGGGTCTCTTTATGTTTTGAAGTAGTTAGACACTCATTGGCATATTCTATCTGTAATATACTGGAGAAAACTGTGACAGGGTGGCCTACCACAAAGAACCACAGCAACTCTGATGACAAGTACAGGGGTATTTAGTTTTGATTTACAGACTGGTTTGTTGTTCAAGGAGAACATTCTCTATGGTTTTCAGGGCTTGGGATTTTCAGCGCTGAGCCACCCCTCTCTCACTCAACTTCCCCCGGTACTTCCTCCTCCCTATCCCAGTTATCCTTATCAGGGTTCTTAGTACTTGCCAACGGTAACACCTGGTTGTCTGTTTTCTTTCTAAGACTGGTGGTGACAGCCCTAATATGATGACTAACTGACTCCCTAGGGATCTTCTAAATGTCCCTCATCTATACCACTTAGTAATCTCGGGGAGTAATCTGGTGCCTTCTTCTGCGCAGCATTATGCTCACTCCTTTGAGATCCTCTCGCACCTGACCCTTCACTATACCTGTCTCGTAAGTTATTGCCCTCCCACCAGATCACTGTCCTTCCAACCTCTCTCTCTGCCTTTCCACATCCACCCTTTGATCTTGCTTCCCCTCTTACTCTTGTTCTTACTAAAATGTGTTCCTCCAACTACCCCTCTGTTTCTGTTATCAACTTTTCCCTCCTTCCACTCCCTCTATAACAAAAGCCACACCCTTTCCTCCACTCACTGTCACTCTACCTGCTGTCTGTCTACTACTGCTCCTATTCTGCTGCTAGCAATCTTACTTACTGCCCTTACTCCTCTAACACACCCACAGATATGGTGACCTGCTCACTTCTCTACTACCAATTACCACTCTACCTCTTATCTCCTTCCCTCACAACTCCCAGAGTTTACTTTACTTCTTCCCAACTACTACTTTAAGCCCTGCCCCCTTTTCTATATAGCGTGGCAGCATTAGGAAGTTTCTCTTGGTGAGCTGGCTCGTCTACTTTGCTGGTCTGAGGTCTTTCTTGCGAAGATATTCCGTAGGGCGACGATAGGTGCTGCCATGGTACCATCCTGGCAGTTAAGGAGATGACGGAGGAAGCCTATCTACACTTTTTCCGGCAATTAGGGTTGTTGGGGTCAGACTCCCTCGCACCCTTGACAGGGCTTGATCAAGAACCCTGTGGCAATATATTTGAGGTATAGATTAATGGTTACATTTGGGATGAATGGACATCAAGTAAGCATTCCGTAGGTTTGCAGGTAATCAACTTCTTGTGTGTTTTAAATCTGATGTGTTGTGGCACCTATGTGGTCTAGTATGCCTACTGAGGTGAATGTTTTTCCACCAAGAGACACGTATGTGAAGTTGGTGATGTTACAGTTGTTTTTGCTTCATCTGCTCTCTATTATAGAAATATTAGTATAGCATATTGGAAATGTACAATCTGGTATAGATACATACACAAGTTGTTTAATGGGAATACAGTCTTGTAAAATATGGTTGCAGAGGCTGCATGTATGTTTCCAAGTGCATCTAATCTGTTAGATTTCTCTCTCTAGACATTCTAGTAGGTGCATGGGGAATTCCTGGGGACCCCCTCGTATATTTATGGTGAATGTAACAATGTCTGCACACTGATCCACTTACCTGTCTTACACCTGACAGTGTACAGATTGTGTCAGGATTGTTTGTGCTATTTCTGTCCACGAGTAAGGAGTTGTACACATTGCTGTTCTGAGTCATGCAAGTAAGAATCGTTCACACGTGGTGAAACTTGGAACAACAGATATATTCCTACATGTGCATAGCAATTGACTCCAATGATGTTCTGAAATTGAACAAGAGGATGTGAAATATGATGGGCTTGAGGTTTGTGAAATAGTTTATTCTTCTTTTCATGGGGACAGGTACAGGTTACATATTCAAGTATAGCGTATACAATAGTGTTATAGGATTGGGTACTCCCAGTTTTTTGTTATCGGGGGGGCGGCACTATCTATGGGAGACTTATACGTAAACAGCAAGAATTGATAGGTCGCCTACCCCTACCTCGGGACCCTGAGTCGCGCACGGCTATGTCCAAAGAAACCTCATATAGTTTTAAGGTTACCGAAACAACAACATCCCTCATTCATATATGTAAATTATTTAACAGTTTACAATTTATTTTTCAAAAGATTCATATAAAAAACATAGGTATGAAAAACAACGCCTAAGACAATATAAAAACAAACTGTGCTATTCACTTACAATCTGGCTAGTGAAAATGCACCAGGCCTTTCAAAGAGGTCAAACAATCATCTCGAAAGGTAACGGGAAGCAAACAGTATAACTTACTGTCAAAGTGTACATGTGTACTTACAAGGGAGAGTCAACTTGTAGTGTGGTCTCCCAACTGTTGATGTATACCTCCAGGGTTTATAACCTGAGTGAATGGTCTAATATTGTGTGTTTTGATTTATTGATCACTCTGTTTGGAATAGCTTATATAAATATAGGGTAGCTAGGGGGTATTTTATACACACCAGCTATCCTATTATAAATAGTTCAATCTGAGAGATAGGAATCGGCTAATACACACGTTCCTAATAACACGTCGACATATGTTTCGGCCTATGTACTCATACGGGACTCTCTCTGGTGCCGTTGGTCATGGTGTGGATAGTGGCCGTCTTCAGGACAGGAGCGGATTGATTTTTTCGTAGTGAATACTTTCCCATTAGAAAAACATCTGAATTGGGATAAATAAAAGGGATACAAAAAGGGTTGTTATATAACTTGAGACGCATTAATGACCAATTCTTAAAAGAGGGTGTGAACTGCCCATCTGGTGCTGCAGTGACTGGGACTAACCTGTGAGAGACTCAATTTCTTGAGGTCCGGTGGTAAATATCGATGAAATTAGATCAATTCAAGTGGGTTCCTACAGGAATACCATCCCTTTCATATAATATAGGGTGTCTGTAAAACATACGGACGGTAATTGATTAGATGCCTATTTTGGCTATTCATTGTTTATTATATATTAATTAATAGGTCCCAGTAGTTTATAAAAGTTACCTTTCATGATACGGTCTTGATAAGCTGATAGGCTAAAGAGGGCTTCACTTGGCTCGATTTAGCAGAAATGATGATATTCTTCCATTTATTGATGTAGCGCTCAAGCTGTAGAAATCTAGCAACAACAATTAGGGCTTGCTAGTATGTAACAGATCAGAACCTAATACTAACGATTGATATATCTGTGCCTAATACACATATGTGTCCCGGACAGACTACAATTATTGGCCTTAAAGCCCAAATTATTTACACTGTGCCGCCATTGTTAGTCATTGTAAATAATATGCAATACTGAGGCGAGCAGCTGATGCAGTCTTGTATATTTAAGAGAAACCGGTATATTCTAAACTCCGGAAACCCTTGGCCACTAATGCCCGTATTTCCACGATCAGCGCGAGGCGGATAATGCGGCAGGCATCATACTTTCGGCGTCATAGATCTGGTCTCTAAACTCACCTTCCACAAGAGCCAAAAACATGTCCGTTCCGGAATAGGGTCTTGTTAATACGCCTTGTGACAAAAGGTATCGGCTAAGTCCGTGCTTTAAAGGGAACGTCAAAGGCACGTAAGAAATATCACGTGTGTATACGCATCACAATTTTATACTTCTCAATGTTTGCATGCGATTTCTTTGCACATAGTCTAATCTTTTTTTATTAAAGAGAGACGGTCTATGAACATTCTTGAGTCTGTCCTAAGTAAAGACACCTAATGCCGACTTTAATGTTAGTCCGGCAGGGTGCATCTGTGTAGTGCATACTGGGAAAAATAGTACACAAGACTGATCTGTGTACTTAATAACGGCAGATAAGGCGGGTGGACCACATCATGTCGAGCAATAGTATGCAATGCAAGAGAGTGGATCTGATTGCCGGTTGGACCAACCCACTTCTATTGTTCGAGTTGAGTGCATGCAAAGTAACAGTAATGAACTATAACCAGGCCTTAGGGGTCGTGTGTTATATATTAACACGCGAAGTGCAGAAAAATATAACAGGGACAGTATAAGAACATTCTCAGAATTTCGTGAGTTAGAAACGCGTACGGACGACTTTGGTGTTGGTACGAGCAGGGTGCACCTGTGTAGTGCATTCTGGGAAATGTAGTGCACAAGTCCGGTCTATATGTAAATACCGCCAAATACAGCGGATTAAACAACATCATGCATAACAAATATGTTATACACAGCAAAAGGGTGGATGTAATTGACAAGACCGACCCACTTATATAGTTAATGTTCGATACATGCAGAATGACAGAGACAACATATTATTTCAAAACAGCTTCTCCTAACAGATAATATATGCGTGGTGTAATGTGTCCCAGATATTTAAACATGATAGTAACTTTTGAGTATACATCTTTAGTTATCGCAAAACACTCAGCTGTATGGATAAGGCATGTATTCGATCATTTACAAAAATTTGTTCCATTCAACAGTAATATTTAAACCATTCTTTACAGAGTTAGTTTCATAGATCCAACGTTGTTCGCACTTGATAAGAGTCAAATTGCGGTCACCACCTCTTATCGCTTGTTTCACAGTTTGTAAGACGCACCACAGCATCTCTGTTGGTTTATGCTGTTTTTGCACATAGTGTGCTACCAACGGTTTATTTTCTATACGGTTTTTTATGCATGACTTATGTTCGCAAATGCGCTGTCTCACTTGTCTTTTTGTTTTTCCAATGTATGCTAAATTACAGGGGCAGAGAATGACATATACTGCCCAAGTAGTGGCACAGTTAGTAAACTCACGTAGTGGAATAACTCGGGTGCCTAAGGTGATATTCTTCATGTTTTTAGTTTGTGGGCAGACTGAACATTTGCCACACTTGAAATGTCCTATAACTGGGGAAAGACCCCATAGTGTGTTCTGGGTAGATTGTGATATTTGTAAGCCTGGGTAGGTATGTACCAGGCTATCTTTCAAATTTTTTTGTCTTTTAAAAGCAAAACGAGGTTTTTCTGGGTTAAAATCTTCTGTTTTTAGCATATCCCAGTGTTTCAAAATGGTTTTCCTCAAGCGTGCGCTTATAGGACTGTAGGTGCTCACACAGGTGATTTTGTTTAATGTGGTTTTCTGTACTGGGTTAAGGCAATTTTCTCTATTCATATGTTGTGCTCTCTTATAGGCTCTTTGAATAGTTTGTTTAGGATAGCCTCGATCTCTAAGTCTGATTTTGAGAGCTTGTCCATGTGTTTTGTAATCTGATATTTGCGAGCAGTTTCTGCGGATACGTAGAAATTGCCCGAAAGGGAGACCCTCTTTTAGACTTTTAGGATGGAAGCTTGAGTATTTCAGGAGGGTATTTCTATCCGTCGGTTTTTTATAAAGGACAGTTTCTAGTGTCCCTTCATCTGTCTTAATAATCTCTAGATCTAAGAAAGAGACTTTAGAGTTGTTATGTTCAACCGTGAACTGGATGCACTGGTTTTGGAGGTTGAGCCAGGCATGAAAGTCTGTCAGGGATGGTACAGTCCCTCGCCATAACATAAACACATCGTCAATGTATCTGTACCATGCGATAATGTTCGATTGGAACGGATTACTGCAATTATAGATGAATTTAGTTTCAAAATCGTCCATATATAGGTTCGCAAGGTCGGGCGCAAAAGTAGCGCCCATACTAGTTCCTTGTAGCTGGTTATAGAAAGTAGTTTCATACAGGAAGTAGTTTTCTCTCAGTGCCAAGCGTATACATTCTAATATGAAAGCTGTAGGAACTTTCGTCAGGGTAGTTGTACGTAGATTCAAATATTTTTGCATTACTGTAAGGCAGTCTTGTTGGGGTATGCTCGTGTAAAGAGCTACCACATCTAGAGTGACCAGTATATCATCTTGGGTGGTTTGAATGTCTGCAATGGTTTTTATCATGCTCGTGGTATCTTTTATGTATGATTGCATCTTATTCACGAAAGGTCGCAAAAACCAATCTGCATACATCGAAAGAGGTTCTAAAATGGAGTTAATTGCTGCTACAATGGGGCGACCTGGCGGCTTAAGTAGATTTTTATGTACTTTAGGCAGAATGTAGAAAGCCGGCGTGGTTGGATTTTGGTTAATCAGGAATGACTGCCCAAAGTCGTCCGTACGCGTTTCTAACTCACGAAATTCTGAGAATGTTCTTATACTGTCCCTGTTATATTTTTCTGCACTTCGCGTGTTAATATATAACACACGACCCCTAAGGCCTGGTTATAGTTCATTACTGTTACTTTGCATGCACTCAACTCGAACAATAGAAGTGGGTTGGTCCAACCGGCAATCAGATCCACTCTCTTGCATTGCATACTATTGCTCGACATGATGTGGTCCACCCGCCTTATCTGCCGTTATTAAGTACACAGATCAGTCTTGTGTACTATTTTTCCCAGTATGCACTACACAGATGCACCCTGCCGGACTAACATTAAAGTCGGCATTAGGTGTCTTTACTTAGGACAGACTCAAGAATGTTCATAGACCGTCTCTCTTTAATAAAAAAAGATTAGACTATGTGCAAAGAAATCGCATGCAAACATTGAGAAGTATAAAATTGTGATGCGTATACACACGTGATATTTCTTACGTGCCTTTGACGTTCCCTTTAAAGCACGGACTTAGCCGATACCTTTTGTCACAAGGCGTATTAACAAGACCCTATTCCGGAACGGACATGTTTTTGGCTCTTGTGGAAGGTGAGTTTAGAGACCAGATCTATGACGCCGAAAGTATGATGCCTGCCGCATTATCCGCCTCGCGCTGATCGTGGAAATACGGGCATTAGTGGCCAAGGGTTTCCGGAGTTTAGAATATACCGGTTTCTCTTAAATATACAAGACTGCATCAGCTGCTCGCCTCAGTATTGCATATTATTTACAATGACTAACAATGGCGGCACAGTGTAAATAATTTGGGCTTTAAGGCCAATAATTGTAGTCTGTCCGGGACACATATGTGTATTAGGCACAGATATATCAATCGTTAGTATTAGGTTCTGATCTGTTACATACTAGCAAGCCCTAATTGTTGTTGCTAGATTTCTACAGCTTGAGCGCTACATCAATAAATGGAAGAATATCATCATTTCTGCTAAATCGAGCCAAGTGAAGCCCTCTTTAGCCTATCAGCTTATCAAGACCGTATCATGAAAGGTAACTTTTATAAACTACTGGGACCTATTAATTAATATATAATAAACAATGAATAGCCAAAATAGGCATCTAATCAATTACTGTCCGTATTTTTTACAGACACCCTATATTATATGAAAGGGATGGTATTCCTGTAGGAACCCACTTGAATTGATCTAATTTCATCGATATTTACCACCGGACCTCAAGAAATTGAGTCTCTCACAGGTTAGTCCCAGTCACTGCAGCACCAGATGGGCAGTTCACACCCTCTTTTAAGAATTGGTCATTAATGCGTCTCAAGTTATATAACAACCCTTTTTGTATCCCTTTTATTTATCCCAATTCAGATGTTTTTCTAATGGGAAAGTATTCACTACGAAAAAATCAATCCGCTCCTGTCCTGAAGACGGCCACTATCCACACCATGACCAACGGCACCAGAGAGAGTCCCGTATGAGTCACATAGGCCGAAACATATGTCGACGTGTTATTAGGAACGTGTGTATTAGCCGATTCCTATCTCTCAGATTGAACTATTTATAATAGGATAGCTGGTGTGTATAAAATACCCCCTAGCTACCCTATATTTATATAAGCTATTCCAAACAGAGTGATCAATAAATCAAAACACACAATATTAGACCATTCACTCAGGTTATAAACCCTGGAGGTATACATCAACAGTTGGGAGACCACAATACAAGTTGACTCTCCCTTGTAAGTACACATGTACACTTTGACAGTAAGTTATACTGTTTGCTTCCCGTTACCTTTCGAGATGATTGTTTGACCTCTTTGAAAGGCCTGGTGCATTTTCACTAGCCAGATTGTAAGTGAATAGCACAGTTTGTTTTTATATTGTCTTAGGCGTTGTTTTTCATACCTATGTTTTTTATATGAATCTTTTGAAAAATAAATTGTAAACTGTTAAATAATTTACATATATGAATGAGGGATGTTGTTGTTTCGGTAACCTTAAAACTATATGAGGTTTCTTTGGACATAGCCGTGCGCGACTCAGGGTCCCGAGGTAGGGGTAGGCGACCTATCAATTCTTGCTGTTAGCGTATACAATATACATTGTCTGTTATATTCAAGAATGCAGAGGATGTATTCTTTGGCTTTCCATGGAAATTCAGTAAAAATAGACCTGTGAGTGTAAGAACATGTGAGAGTGTTTCATAAAGCATTGCTCTTTTGAAAACATTACTGGCAATGTCTACAAGTGCATGTTTCAAGGTTAGACCTTGTGACTTGTAAATTGTAACGCAAAGCATGATGTCAGAACCTGTATCCATTTTTGCCATGTGTATTTGCCAAGATATCAAGATACTCAAAGGGCATCATTCCAAGTACGACGGTGTGTTGGAAAAAAATGTGGTAATAAAGTGGTAACTCTGTCACCACTGCATTACCCCTGCATTACGGCACCACCGTACTACAACTTTGGTGGTAAGGTTGAGGATTTTCCTCCAGCAAAATGCTGTAGGGCAATCCTCGACTTAACTGCCAAATAACGGCGAAATCAGCCGAATCACCTTCAGTGGTAATTTCGCGAAATCCCCATAGAGTCCTATGGACTCCAGAAAATGGGAATTTACACTGCCTATCACTACTGCTAATACAATGGGACCAAGGGGTGGTAACATTAATTCATTTTGGCAGTATTTTGGCAGATTTACTACCAAAATACTGCCAACATCTGGGGTTGACATGTGAGCCAAATAGCAGTGTCTATCACCAACCATTAACATCTAATGGTGGGGAGCTGTCCTGTGAAATTTGCATAACCATGGTACCAAAATGAATTTCGAGCTTGAGAGCGTATGAAGATTCTCTGTTTAATAAGTTCGCCATATTGTCTGCATAATATCAATGGCCATCTGTCCATTATTCATTCTGACATTATTCAGATCACTTTGTACATCATTCACTTGGGCTGGGCTACTGTCATTGCTTATCGCACCTGCCTGCCAAATAGCTCCAACATTTAACAGTGGAAACTGAATCATATAGATACCCAACCCAATGTAGGCCCTGCAATCTCTAACAGCCCAACTGTAAGGACCAAATTATGCCAACAAGGCTCATATCACCTGATTGCAGGAGACCAGGAGACCTGGAAAAACTTACCTGAGACTATATTCAAGGATATATTACTCTTCTTTGCCCTGCCACCAACGGTCTGAAAGGAAGACGGATGGAAGGGTTGCAGGGTTCTTAATGTGGAATCTCTGCTGCTAAAGTCACTAGGCACAAGACAATGGGCCTCATTACACGGTAGGCGGTAAACCATGGTGCTATTAGCACCATGGTTGCCGCCGGTACCATACCGGTACCACCATGGAGAAAAGGGGAATTACCACCCTATTTCAAGATTGGCGGGGCGGTAATTCCCCTTCATCCATGGCCCTTCCCCATTCCCATTTTTGCCCCATAGGGCTCAATGGGAATGGGGAAGGGGCTAATTACGGTACCGCAAAATGCGGTACCTTAATTAGCACCAAGGTCCCTTTGCGGGTCCCAACTTTAACGGCTGGTCTATACCAGCCGTTAAGGTCGGGTCCTGCAAAGGGACCTCGTAGTAAGGCGGTAAGGGTTTACTGGTACCGGTGCCCTTACCGGTACCAGTAAACCCTTACCGCCTAACGTGTAATGAGGCCCAATATATACCTGATCAGTTGATCTGTTGGTGACAACCATAACATTGAACAGAGGACATTTGATACATTTACATTTACTCAATGTGTATCTTAGACCACTGTTTGATGTCACACTTACTCTTGAGTCCACTCTTCAAAAACTATTTGAGGTAAGGAACATTACCAATGCTGGCTGTTAGGAAAGATTTCATGATTTTAGGTAATTTTCCTTCCATGTGGCAACCCCCAAACTTTTTGCTGTCGTTTTACACCCTGATCTAGACTTTGCGGAGAAGCGCAGCCTTCCGCCGCACTCCTCTGGGCTTTCACTCCATTCTTACGGGATAAATGACATGCCCTTAAGACAGTCAGTACCAGGGCAGTTTGTTTCCCTTAGTCCTTTCCTCATGTTGCAGCTTTTGAGCAACATGAAACAAGAGTGCACCGTAACTTACATTACCGCGCTCTTGGGTCTCTAGTCATTCCAATGGCCCTAGAAACTCTCGCTGGACTTATCATGAAATGTGCAAGTGTGTCACGGACGGGACTGGTGGCAGCTATCGTTTCTTTGTGTTTTGAAGCCCTTTTTGCCATGTTAACCACGCTTCCCCTGTTTGGCCCAAATGGGTGGCCTGGCCTCCAAAATGGCCATGCCACGAGGTTCTTTGTCCTGTCCGCTGACCGTCTTGCCCCTTCACCTTCCCCCAGGTCGAGCCAACCCGGGGAAGTCCTTATTTGGTCATGCACTTTCCCGCGAAACACAACGCTTTCGTGGGCTTCTGCATGCCTTGTGTGTGCCTCCAGGATGCGGGCTGGGATGTCTGTTCCCAATACACATCCTGGGTGCCAGAGAGTCTAGAGTGTCTTGAATGCCTGGGACCAACGTGGTCCGTGATAGGTCCACGTATGGTGTGAGTGTTTTGTGAGCAGATCTCCCATTGGGTCCTCTTCGTTTTGGCGCAAAGGGAACTCTGGATAAGAGGAGGCTGAAAACACCACTACCATGTCGATCTCCTGAGTTCTCACGAACAAAGGATAAGGAGCCAAGTATCCTGCAACTAAGAAGATGAGTCGAGTAATCGCTGGTGACCCGCTGAAGGTTTGGCACCCTGCACTGCTGTCGTCCTGTGAGACCCCTCTGCCTCTGATCGAACGAGAAGGCCTCTACTGGCGCTTCGACCCTTTAGAATAGTGGGAACAACTATTCTCGGCATCTTCACCAAATCCTGTACGTAAGCCTTCGGAAGCGTCCCTGGGCCATCCAGCGGACTGACCAGCCTACACAGGAACCTTTCTCTGTCACCGCCGTCTGGCTTACTGCTAATCCCGTGTCCTCAGCACTCTCACACGATTCGTACACTTGGCATTCCCAGGTCTGAAGTGAGACGTGTGCTTTGGGACCGGAATACATGCGGTTGCCGAGTTGCCCTGCTGTGGTAACAAACCTGAGCGTGTTTGCTGCATTTGGGAAACCCTCGACCCTGACTCCTGCTGTTGCGGAATCTACACGGCGTCGAGACATCCTGCTGATCGCATCTGAACCTGCCAGTACCGAAACGGAACCGGAGAAGCCTGGGTCTGCCTGTATCGGGGACCAGTGAGTAGTCAATACCCTAACCGGTCGACCCCCACGAAGGAGCCTGTGGCTCTCCACCGCTTTCGTAAACAGCAACCCTTTTCCACACTCGCGCCCTGCTTCTGCCCCCAAGTGGAGGCCGCACTTGAGTAGCGGGGAACTGTTCATCATCGTTTTGTTCACCTCTCTGAACTGCCTAATCTCCCTGAAGAGACTCTCCTTTGCCCGTTGGCACCTGCGTGTGCCGGTACTTTTGAGCACAAGGCTCCATTCTTCGTAGGGCTTGGACTTCCTTCTAGTTAGGTGGCCTCTGATGTCGAACTGGGTCTAACGATTACTTGCACTGCCTGTTTTCCTCCCCATCTAGGTGGTCTGCATATTTCGTGCTTCTAACTCTTTAGACCCCTTGGTCTTGTATATATATTGTATTGCTTGTGATGTGTTGGTTTATTGGAGTTTTGCCGTGATTCTTTACTATGTTCGATGTTACAAAGGCCTTGTAATAAATGTGTCTATATTTTTAATATAACACCTGTCTGGAGTAATTTGTAAGCGTCCTTGCTTTGTGTGCTCAATGCGGGCTTTCAGTCACCCTCACCCCTCTTGAGACCTAGTCTTCACCGCCGCCATCGCTACCCTGATTGGTCTGGCTTGGTGTACAGCGGTGGGATACGACTGAAGGTATCGAGTGTTGCGCACGAGCGAGGGCATTTCAAGTTATTCCTAACAGGACGTTAGTGAATTGTCGTAGTATAACTCTTTAAAGGCCATAGTCCTATCAAACAGTATGGAAACAGGTACCTTGTTAACTTTAAATGCTTCTAAATCCGAAACATTGAAAAAGATGTGTTCTGAAAGAGGTGTCTCCTCGCAAGGCACAAAAATGGAAATGATCCAAAGAATCATGGCGTGGCAAGAAGCTCAGCTTGACGCTATAGCTTCCGGGTACAGTGCAGAAGGAGGTGAGGCTGCTCTCACTGGTAGAACTGACAGTTCTGCCTCTGCACTAGTCCACCACGGCCATGAGGACAGGGAGGATGAAATGTCCAATGTTTCCTCTGCCAGTGCTGATGGGGAGGCCATGCTTGAATTCAAGAAGCAAGAGCTGCTGTTTAGGCAGAAGGAGCTTGAGATCAATATGGCCAAACTCCAGGAAGAGCTTGAGTTCAATAGGGCCAAGCTAAAAATCGAACAGGCAGAAAAACAGAAAGACAGGGACCACCAGTTGGAACTGGCCAAGCTTCAAGTTGCCAATGGATCCAAGGGTCCTGGACACAGGTCTGGGGCCTCCTCTCATCCACGGTTTCCAAAAGATCTGCTCAGTGTGTATGAGGAAAAGAATGACATTATGGACTGGCTGAGTACATTTGAGTATGCATGTGAAGTTCAACAAGTTGACAATGCTGATAAAATTGCCTGGTTACTCAGCAGACTGCCCCATTCTGGATGCAGTGCCATTATGGAAATGTCGAAGGCTGAGCAAGCAGATTTTGCAATGTTGAAGCAAACTCTCATTTTAAAGTTTGGAAAGACTCCTGCCCAATATTTAAAACGATTCCGAGAGTATAAGAAAAAAGAAGGTGGTACTTGGGTATCTTATGTAACCGAATCCTTAAAAAACTTGACTGGCTGTGTCGAAGGTTATAAGGTTTCCACCTTGGAAGGTATGATATGTCTTGTCATGCTGGAACATATTTTTGCAACTTCTTCCCCTGAGCTTAAGCAGCATTTGGCAGATTCTAAGGAGATAGATCCAAAGAAGCTTGCCATTGCAGCAGATTTGTGGGTGTCACATCGAGTGTCCCATAAGGACAAGACGCAGCCTGGTAAGCAGGAGGAAGGGGAAAAGTCCAAAGATAAGGAGGGTGGGGAAACTGATAAATCTTCTTCTCAAAAGGGCCACAAAAACAAAAATAAGGGTAAGACACAAGATAACTCACAGGGTAGTGGAGGTCAGCCTCCGAAACAGAACTCTGGTTATAATAAGCCTCCCTATGTAAACAGACCCAATGAATCGTGTTTTGCTTGTGGAGCAACTGACCACGTGAAGGGGGATCCCAGGTGCAAGGTTAAACCTTTGGCAGTCCATTCTGCTAATCTGGCCTTCTCCTCCTACGAGGAAGAAGAGATTACAGGAGCATCCTTCTCCTCCGACTCCTTCCCCAGTGGGATAGAAGCTGAGGTAGTTTTAGTTTCCCTGGATTCCTGGGAGCCTAAAGTCGCAGAGGCTTATGCTAGGATTCCAGATAATACCAAACACTACTTTAAAGACAGTGTGCTGATCAATGGAGTAGATACTCCAGCTCTTAGGGATAGTGGGTGCAGTCGAACTGTAGTGGATTCTACCTTGGTAGACTCAGAGGAAGTTGCCAGAGCTACTCTGATGCCCACTAAGTTGGCTGACGGCCCACCTCGCATGTTTCCAGTAATACCTGTAAATCTTACTATCAATGGTACAGCAGTCAGGATTCCAATGAGCATTCAGAGGAACGTCCCAGGAAAGGTCTTGTTGGGCAACGATCTCTGAGCGTTAGGGCTCGTGGGAGACACTGCCGACAGACCCTGCACAAGGTCTCAAACCAGGGCAGCACTGACCAATATCAGTGAGCTGCCCCAGCCAAAGGGGAAACCCAAGGCTAAAGGAGTCAGAAAACCAAAATGAGGGAAAGAAAATAATCCCCCGAACTCACCTACCACTGCGGTGGAGGAAGTTGGTCAATAGCCCAGACCTGACGAGGAGGCGGCGATACCTGAAGTATTTGACCCTAATGACCATCCTGAACTAAACGACTTGTTAGTAGAAGGTGGTCCTGACAGGGAAGAATTCAGTAAAGGCCAATGTGAGTGCCCATCTCTGGAAGGCCTAAGGAGACAGGCCTGCGCCCAGCTTGAGGGTGAACCTCCTGGGAAGCATCGGATTTATTGGGAAGTTGGACTCCTGAATAGTGAGCCCACCGAGTCTACAGAAGGAGACCTTAGGAGGTTGCTGGTTCCCCTTGTTGTAAGACCCTTCCTCCTGCAGTTGGCGCATGAAGTGCCCCTTGCTGGTCACCTTGGTATTAAGAGGACCAAGCAAAGGTTATCCATGCACTTCTACTGGCCCAAGATGGGGGTGCAAGTAGAAAGACACTGCAGGAGTTGTGCCTCCTGCCAGTTATCTGGTAAGAGTGGCTCAACAATCCAAACTCCATTGGTACCACTCCCAGTTGTGGGAATACCAATCGAAAGGGTAGGGATCGACATTGTTGGTTCCCTTGACCCGCAAACATCCTCAGGCAATAGGTTTATCCTGGTGCTGGTCGACCATGATACCAGGTATCCTGAGGCCATCCCATTAAAAAGTGTAACTGCCAAGTCAGTTGCAAAAGCGTTACTTGGCATCTTTACTAGGGTTGGCTTCCCTAAAGAAGTTGTGTCTGACCGAGGCAGCAACTTTATGTTGAAGTATATGCAGGCTATGTGGAAAGAATGTGGGGTCACCTACAAGTTCTCTTCCGCATACCAACCCCAGACCAATGGTCTGGTGGAACAGCTCAATAGAACGTTAAAGAGTATGATTGGGGCTCTGGAAGAACCTCAAAGAAGAAAATGGGATCTTCTTTTACCATGCTTACTGTTTGCCTACCGAGAGGTAACACATGAGGGTGTTGGCTTCAGCCCCTTCGAACTTCTGTTTGGTCACCCTGTGCGGGCACCCTTAGCCATAGTCAAGGAGGGATGGGAGATGCCCACTCCCCCTATTACTACCAACGTAGTAGACTATGTATTAGGGCTCAGAAAACGGATGGTACTTCTGATGGGTCTGGCTAGTGACAAGTTGAAGGCAGGACAAGCGCTGGTGAAACATTGATATGACCAGAAAGCTTCCCTCATCAACTTTACACCTGGTCAGCAAGTCCTGACAATGAATCCCATAAGGCCTAGAGCTTTACAGGACAAATGGTCAGGCCCTTACACAGTGGTGGAGCCCCTGGGTGAGGTCAACTATTTAGTGGACCTTGGAAGGCCTGGACAGGTTCCAAAAGTGTTGTACGTAAATAGGCTGAAGGCTTTTGTCCCAAGAGTCAAAATTGCAGCACTGCTACTGGCTTCAGATGTTGAAGAAGAGCAGTCTGAACCTCTCCCCAACCTATTCCAAAGCAGTCCTTCAGATAGCTCCTTTGAGGGTGTCCGAGTGGCCCCTCACCTGACTTCTGATCAGCAGGCTGAGGTGAAAAGTTTGCTTAGGCAATTTTCCCCCTTGTTTTCGCAGTCCCCTGGTTTGACACCTTGGCGCAAACATAACTTAGACACAGGAGGCAGCGTACCTACCAAAAGTAGAGGATACATAATGTCAGACAAAGTACGGTCTTACATTAAGACAGAGGTCAACAAAATGTTAGATCTTGGGGTGATTGAACCCTCTAGTAGTCTTTGGTCCAGCCCTGTGGTTTTGGTTCCAAAGGGAGGTACTTCTAAATTGAGGTTCTGCGTGGATTACAGGGCTCTGAATTCTGTCACCAAGACAGATGCACACCCCTTGCCTCGAACTGATGAGCTGGTGGATACCTTGGGTGCCTCCAAGTATCTCAGCACGATTGACCTCACTGCAGGCTATTGGCAAATAGCCCTAGCAGAACATGCCAAGGAGAAGACAGCGTTCTCAACTCCAGACGATCTTTACCAGTTCAGGGTAATGCTGTTTGGGTTGAAGAATGCACCTGCCACTTTTCAGAGGCTTGTGAATCATGTGTTAAACGAGTTGGATAAATTCTGTCTTGCATATCTGGATGATATAGCAGTTTTCAGCGCCACCTGGGAAGACCATGTGAAACACCTCGGAATTGTGCTACAGGCTCTTCAGAAAGCACACTTGACCATAAAGGCTAGTAAATGCCAGATTGGACAAGGCTCCGTGGTTTACCTTGGACATGAAGTAGGTGGAGGGAGGATACAGCCTCTACCCAGTAAAGTACAAGCAGTACACGACTGGCCTACCCCCACTACAAAGACCCAAGTGAGAGCCTTCTTAGGACTCATGGGGTATTACTGCAACTTCATGGCGGCAGACTATGGTACCATAGCTGCCCCTCTGACTGCTCTCACCACTTCGAAGAAACCCAAGAAGGTAACTTGGACCGACAAGTGTGAGAATGCCTTCAATGGCTTAAAAGACTCCTTGTGCCAGGCCTCTGTTCTCAGGGCCCCTGATTACCAAAGACCTTTTATTGTGCAGACAGATGCCTCAGACACTGGGATAGGAGCTGTACTATCGCAAGTAGATGAGAAGGGTAAGGAACACCCTATTGGTTTCATTAGTCGCCAGTTTAAGGACAGAGAGCTCAGATGGTCCACAGTAGAGAAAGAATGTTTCTCTGTTGTGTGGGCCCTACGGAAGCTGAGGCCCTAGCTCTATGGGACCCACTTCACTGTGCAAACTGACCATAAGCCCTTAAAGTGGCTAATGAACATGAAGGGAGAGAATCCAAAGTCGCTTAGGTGGTCCATAAGTCTGCAAGTCTTTGACTTCACTATTGAGCATAGGCCCGGTGTCCAACATAGCAATGCTGATGGGTTGCCCAGAATGTTTAACCGACCTGAACAAGAAACTCATCCATGGGTGGATTAGTTCCCCCTGTCCTTAGTCTGGGAGGGGCGAGTGTTGGGAAAGATTTCATGATTGTAGGTAATTTTCCTTCCATGTGGCAACCCCCAAACTTTTTGCTGCTGTTTTACACCCTGATCTAGACTTTGCCAGAGAAGCGCAGCCATCCGCCGCACTCCTCTGGGCGTTCGCTCCATTCTTACGGGGAAACTGACATGCCCTTAAGACAGTCAGTACGGGGAGACTTTGTTTCCCTTAGTCCTTTCCTCATGTTGCAGCTTTTGAGCAACATGAAACAAGAGTGCACCGTAACTTACATTACCGCGCTCTTGGGTCTCTAGTCATTCCAATGGCCCTGAAACTCTCGCTGGACTTATCATGAAATGTGCAAGTGTGTCACGGACGGGACTGGTGGCAGCTATCGTTTCTTTGTGTTTTGAACCCCTTTTTGCCATGTTAACCGCGCTTCCCGCGTTTGGCCCAAATGGGTGGCCTGGCCTCCAAAATGGCCATGCCACGAGGCTTTTTGTCCTGTCCGCTGACCGTCTTGCCCCTTCACCTTCCCCCAGGTCGAGCCGACCCAGGGCAGTCCTTATTTGGTCATGCACTTTCCCGCGAAACACAATGCTTTCGTGGGCTTCTGCATGCCTTGTGTGTGCCTCCAGGATGTGGGCTGGGATGTCTGTTCCCAATACACATCCTGGGTGCCAGAGAGTCTAGAGTGTCTTGAATGCCTGGGTCCACCATGGTCCGTGATAGGTCCACGTATGGTGTGAGTGTTTTGTGAGCAGATTTCCCATTGGGTCCTCTCCGTTTGGAGCGAAGGGAACTCTGGATAAGAGGAGGCTGGAAACACCACTACCATGTCGATCTCCTGAGTTCTCACGAACAAAGGATAAGGAGCCAAGTATCCTGCAACTAAGAAGCTGAGTCGAGGAATCGCTGATGACCCGCTGAAGGTTTGGCACCCTGCACTGCTGTTATCCTGTGAGACCCCTCTGCCTCTGATCGAACGAGAAGGCCTGTACTGGCGCTCCGACCCTTTAGAATAGTGGGAACAACTATTCTCGGCATCTTCACCAAATCCTGTACGTAAGCCTTCGGAAGCATCCCTGGGCCATCCAGTGGACTGAACAGCCTACACAGGAACCTTGCTCTGTCACCGCCGTCTGGCTTACTGCTAATCCCGTGTCCTCGGCACTCTCACACGATTCGTACACTTGGCATTCCCAGGTCTGAAGTGAGACGTGTGCTTTGGGACCGGAATACATGCGGTTTCCGAGTTGCCCTGCTGTGGTAACAAACCTGTGCGTGTTCGCTGCATTTGGGAAACCCTCAACCCTGACTCCTGCTGTTGCGGAATCTACACAGCGTCGAGACATCCTGCTGATCGCATCTGAACCTGCCAGTACCGAAACGGAACCAGAGAAGCCTGGGCCTGCCTGCATCGGGGACCAGTGAGTAGTCAATACCCTAACCGGTAGCCCTCCCGCAGGAGCCTGTGGCTCTCCACCGCTTTCGTAAACAGCAACCCTTTTCTGCACTCCCGCCCTGCTTCTGCCCCCAAGTGGAGGCCGCGCTTGAGTAGCGGGGAACTGTTCATCATCGTTTTGTTCACCTCTCTGAACTGCCTGATCTCCCTGAAGAGACTCTCCTTTGCCCGTTGGCACCCGCGTGTGCAGGTACTTTTGAGCTCAAGGCTCCACTCTTCGTAGGGCTTGGACTAGTTAGGTGGCCTCTGATGTTGAACTGGGTCTAACGATTACTTGCACTGCCTGTTTTCCTCCCCATCTAGGTGGTCTGCATAGTTCGGGCTTCTAACTCTTTAGACCCCTTGGTCTTGTATATATATTGTATTGCTTGTGATGTGTTGGTTTATTGGAGTTTTGCCGTGATTCTTTACTATGGTCGATGTTACAAAGGCCATGTAATAAATGTGTCTATATTTTTAATATAACACCTGTCTGGAGTAATTTGTAAGTGTCCTTGCTTTGTGTGCTCATTGCGGGCTTTCAGTCACCCTCACCCCTCTTGAGACCTAGTCTTGACCGCTGCCATCGCTACCCTGATTGGTCTGGCTTGTCCAGAGGTTACCCTGTTCCAAGAAACTAGGCTGGCCTTCTGAACCTCTGCCCCTCCAGGACAGAGTTCAGAAATCCATCTTAACACTGGCCATGTTATATTGCCTGTGATTTTAATTACGAATTTGCACCCTATGAGCCCTACCCAGATTTTCTGATAATAGAAAATGAAATATGGGAAATTCATTAGTTACATGTTGAAGATTACACTAGTCTCCACTGCCATTCCAATAGGATAGAAAATATTAGCATTTGCCATGGGCATAGAGCATGTAACGGCCACATCAGTGGCAATCGCTCTCCCACAAAATAAACTGTACTGTCACATACCTATATTGATTACAATTTGAGGGCTTGGACTGGAAATTAATCAATGTATTTCTTTATTTTAAAGTCTAAAAGAAAAAACCTGCTTGAGCTAACTCGTCATTTTTCGGGGTATGCAATTCTGGCAATTCCGAATACTTATCTTCGCACAATTGTCAATTTGATGTAAATTCATACACTAAGAAACGGGCTATTATTATTAGACTATTACAACTTCCTCGAATGTGTGCCATATCTTTGCCAGTCCTAACAGATTCTCAAATATTAACTTTAACTTTTTATTACAAAACATTTTCTACTTTCAAACACTGGGACTGATCACGAGTTGGGCAGTAGACCGTAAATGCAGCATTAACGGTATTAGCTCCTGGAATACTGCTCCACCCGATCACGACCCTGCAAAATTAGCGCCGGATCCAAAAGGGACCAGGGTTAATACAGCCAGTGTTATTACATCCAGCGCAATTACAGTTGTCAGTAATACCGCCGTATACACAGACCGCTATTACAGACCTATCACAACTCCATATCCAGCGGTTTTACTGTCCAGAATCAAGCACTAATACAGCTGGAATTACCACCAGCATCCAGCTGGCGGTAAATAAACCCAGGTGTTGGGAATCAAGCCACAGGTGCAAACAATGCACACCAGAGGGCTACATAAGACCCACCAAGGCCCCAAACACACTTTCCAACACCATGCTGCCATTCTCTGCTGGAAGGTGTGACATGCAGTTGCTCCTGTTGCACCTGGAGCAACAGATGATGGATTACCAGGCCAGGGCACAAGGTGTGGGGAATTAGGAGGAGGAGACAAGCCCCAGCAAGGCGTGCACCCATCCCCAGAGCCAGGCTATCACCCTGGGCCATCAGTGACACCCAGTTGGTAAATGTATACTGCCTGGACAGGGCCACAATCCCTGAGCTGCTGGCTACAATCTAAGATGAAATTGGGAGCAAGATAAACATCTGCAGAGCCGTGCCCCCACTGTTCAACCTGGTGTCAGTCCTGCAGTTCCTGGGGCTGGCCCTTTCCAGTACTCCATGGCCATGATGCACGGCATGGCCCAGTCAACATTCTGCACAGTCCTGGGCCAGGTGCTGGATGCCCTGCTGCGCCATGTCAACCAGGACATTGCACTTCCCACCACCCAGGCTCAGGTGAATGATATGAGGGCACGCTTCTATGCCACTGCACAACTGCCCAACATCATAGCAGCCATTGGCTGCATCCATGTTGCGTTGGTGGTGCCTCAGGCCCATGAGGCAGTCTACAGGAACCGCAAACACTATCACTCCATGAACGTGCAGATGACTCAACAGCACTCTGCCACGACGCATGGAGAGGCACAGAGGACAACAGACCTGAATAGTGGGTAAATACAAACCCTGCCACAAATGCATGTTGAAGCATAAGTAAAAAAAAGCGGGATAGCCATATGAAGCATTGCATGTCTATAGTAGGCAATGGCAGAACCCATGCAGCACCTGCACCATTGACAGGGGCATCCAAGGGAGAATGCACTCGTCCACCACACCAGGACCCACACATGGTGAAGGACACACATTGCTGCAAACACAGTAACACATCAGACTACATTAACCACAATGCACCTTGAATATGCTGCAGCACAGATCCACACTGCAACACCCAACAACACACCCACCAAGGGCTCCAGATAGGAATTACAAGTGAGAGTATGTCACTCCCTATTTCACGATATGTGAGTCAAATGATATCAAAGGGAGTAAAAATCTAAATTAAATTCCCAGTGTGAGCATCCAATAAGCGCGTAAAAAAAATTAAAAACTTGAAAAATAAAATGTTGAGGTGAGGTAAAAATATTTTTTTGCACCTACTTATTCATGCACATCAAAAGTTAAAGGCCACTTCTACTGATCGTGTAGTCATAATAGAAGCTTCCTAATGTAGTACTAGGAGCACCACTGGTCTAAACATATTCATGGGGTAGTGCAGGTGCAAGTCAGGCCACAAGGTTCCAGGTGTGCGTTTCCCAATTTATGTTGGGAGTATTCTTACTCCCTATTTCAATTTAATGGGGGTATTTGCCTATTAATAATGAGTAAAAATGGCCAATACAACCCTTATCTGAAGGGCTGTGTCCACTCGTGCCACAGCTCTCTTCCCATGTGCAGTCAACCGTTAGCCACCACAGGACAGCCACCACAACAACACAGGGTACATGTACAGGACAAGTAATGCATGGCACGATGTACAATGGATGCACACCCCCACACATAAACATTGCAAGGCCCTGATGCACACTTGAATGGCCACGAGTCATATTGGACAAATGATTGATTCTGCAGACCCAGGCATGATACAAATGACTGATGTTGCTATTACACCCCGTGCAGGTGACTCAGGATACCTGCAACTCAAATGGTTGATGACCCCTGTGTGTGTTCAATGAACATCACACGACCACACCTACAACCATGCCCGCAACCATGACACGCATCTGCATAGAACGGACATTTGGACTTTTGAAGGCATGATTCCTGTGCCTAGATCGCGCTGGAGAGGCCATGATGTATGCCCCAGACAAAGTTGGCAAAATTGGATTGATATGCAATGCTGCACAACATTTGCCTCAGGCAGAAGGTGTCCCTACCCCCCAACGCTGACAGACAACAGCCAGGCGATGATGATGAAGATGACCATGTGGTCGAAGCCATAGGTGACACAGACAGGGATGAGGTGAGGGAATGGAGACTGGCCCCAAAAGCGCTGATACACAATTACTTTTAGCACAGTGACCTGACCCACGACACAACCTGTGCATTTTGAATAAAGAGCACAAATACACAATCATGAATGTCATTGTATTTGTTTTGCGTCAAACAGGCTTTAATGTATATTATTCTAACCCCATACTCCCTCCCCCAACCCCCATCAACACCCCAGCACACAGTCCCACCTCCCGCCAACTCTGACCCCCAGCAACACCCCCAGCACATAGTCCCCCCTCCCACCATCAACACCCGAGCACACAGTTCCCCCTCCCCCACTCAACAATGTGTCCAAGTGATGGCCCCTCAGGCCAACAGTGAACAGTCCATTCAGGATGCCCTCTTCCCACGAGTGCAGGCACCTGGTGAGCACTGGCACAGCTGGCGTGGTGACCTCCCCCTTGGTGTTCCCTGTTGGGACTCCTCCGTGGGGGTGGTGGAGGACCATGGTACAGAGGCAGCCAGTTGCAGCTGCTGACGGAGGAGGGTGTTTGTGTCACACATTTGCTTTGCAATGGCAGAGAGCCCCTCACACAGTTCCTGCACCCTCTGCACAAACCCAGTCAGGGATGCAGTACAGGCCTCCACCACCTTACCTTACTTGTACGGGCATTGTCCCTCGCCATTGTCTTGGTGGCCCCCCCGATCGCATGGCTGATGACCTTTACGTGTCTGTTGTGTGCAGTTTCGAAGCCCTTGATTTTGTGTTGGCATGACTCTATTATGTCTATACGTGACATCACGGCACCAAGGGGATCAGGAGAGGGTGTTGGGTGGTGGGTAGGCTTGGGTACGCTGCCTGGCACGGGTGCTCTGCATGATGGGGGTGCTTGCTGGTGAACCATTTGATGGTGTGTCCTCATCAGCCACTTGGGTGTGGGCGCGATGGCGGTCAGGGCTCCCCAGTGGGGTGCTCAATTGCTGGTCCAGGCTTTCTTCATGTGTCAGACCGCAGCAGCTAGCTGGTTGTTGCTGCTTGCCCCTCCCTCCTCCTGGGTGGTAGTCATTGGGCTGTGCCCACAGCCTCCTCCAGGTCAGCCATGGTGGGTTGGGCCCTTGCTGTGAGTGTGGCACTGGTGCAGTGGGGAGTCGTGGGGTGGGTCCTCTGCCTCGGTGTGCCCTGACAGCCTCTTTGCGGGGGTGAGGTGCTGGTGGAGGTGTGGGAGGGCACACAATTGGAATGCCTCGCTTCATCATCCTCCCCAGAAGGCTGTGGTGATGCCTGCAGGCATGTATGGGACATAGCGGATGGCATTGGGACCGATTTTCTCACGTCTTTTGGCATGTTTGGCTGTAGTTACAGGGGAAGGTGTTGAATGGGGTGGTTGTACTCATGCACAGGACTAGCATGCTTGCATTTTGTGGTGGGTTGGTATATACAGGGCCTGGTGCAGGAGGGGGAATGCACTTGGGAATGTGGGTTTCCTGTGGTGGCATGGCAGGGGTATACTGGTGGCCTAGACATTTATTGTCTGGCATGCATCTGATACACAGGACCAGCTGAACGGTTGCACTTGGTGATGGGGGGGCTGGTGCTTCACATGGCTAGCTGGCTGTGGGTCACTGTTGTGACCCTGCCATGGCTCTGTGGTGCTTGGCGCTTGGTTGTGTCCCTTGCCTGCACTCCCCACTGATGTGGCTCACAGGGGTGCCTGGGTGCACTGTAACATGGGTGCTGTCGTGGGTGCCTATGTTGGCTCCCACACAATGCCCGGCGTATGAGTAATCACACTGGGGGATGGTGTGGTGGGAAGTTGGCATTACATTTGGTTTTGGGGGTTGGGAGTACACTCACCTTCGGCCTCTTGGGTGCTAGCACCTGCCTCCGCTACTCTGACTCCCTTTATCCCTGCAATGTCTATGATGCTGCTGCAGTGCTCCTCTCATGGCATGAGCTCCGGTGATGGTGTAGGTGATCATATTCTGGTTGCCATGCAGCCTGTCCAGTGCTGGGCTAGGATGCCCAAGACCCGGAACAACAAGTCGGTGATCTGCTTCCTACTGCCTTCCCCAACCCTGGGGACACGCCCAACTGCAGACACCTTCTGGCTGATGGTGCCCCAGATGTTGGTGTGGTGCTGTGCAGTTGTCTTTGTTTTTCAGGCCATTTACAGCTCATCATGATGGCCTATCATCTTCTCCACAAGGACGTTGAGGTCTGACTTTTGGCTTACAGAGCCAATCCTGGGCTGCTTTCCCCTTGCACGCTCCGATTTTTAATGGATTGTTATTTCCAAAATGGCTGCTGCAGCATTTCCCGTTCCGGTAGTGACGTGTTTGCAGAGGGCTCTATTGGCACATGCTAATAGCATGCAATGTTGCCTGCCGGTGGCAGAAGCGCTCTTTGCTCTGGAATTTCGGGCAGTAGCCCGCTTCCCAGCGTAATAAGTGTCGAGCGGTATCAGCATTAATGCTGGGGCCGTGTGCCCATGCCCGCCAACTCGTGATTCAGCAGTATTTGTGTGACGACTCCCAGCATTAATGCTAATACTGCTTGACACAAATTATGCCCAAATACTGCCCAACTCGTGATCAGGCTTATGTGAGATCATACTTATGTGAGTCTAGGTTAAAACCTACACTTACATGTTTTTATGAAGATTGTAGACAAGCTAAGAAAGCATTTCTTGTTGACATAAAGCCAAACAAGGGAAAGGTCCAATCCCAGCTAGCATTTCAATGAAAGGAATACAAAGATTTGCTAGCAAGCAAGAAAGAGGCACATTTTATCAAACAATGGGAAACTCTTAAGGATGCAGTCATAAATAAAAAACAGAAGAAATAGAGAATAGTATCTCTAGGTAATCCGTCAAATACATCAGGGGTTGGGATCAATAAAACAAAGTGGTTTCCAATCCTGTTATTCTACTAATGCCAGAGAAATGATAAATACAGAATTGCCCAATACTAATATTATAGTGAATACCTTAAGATATATTGAAATACATATATCAGACTGTGAATCTATGTTATTTACGTAAATACAATTTACAGTCCGCACTTAACTTGCTGGAAGCTAACACTGCAGTTGTAGTGGATTCCCTGCCTATAGACATATTTAAAGAAAACCAAGTTATCTGGGTCCTTTTTGTTAGTAAGGTTTTTAATGATTTAGGAATTGTTAAAATGGTATCTCGCAGCTGGCAGGGTAGTATTATTGTCCCTATGTATTAAAAGGGCAATCAATATGAACGATCCAGCTATAACCCCATATCGCTGTTAGACTCTATGTCAAAACTATATGCTAGAGTAATATTGGGAATGTTGGAAGAATTGTCTCACAATATTCTAACACCAGCAGAAGCAGGATTTAGAAAGTCTCTATATACTGTAGTCCAAGTATTGTGACAAATGATGTTCAAACATGTATTACTGCAGAGGGTCCCTTTGTTTGTGGTTTTTATTGACTTAAAAATGGCTATTGACATACCAAAAGATCAACTTTGGATTATACTAGCTGATCTAGCTGTTCAGTGCTGCTTATTTGATTCCATATGTACCTTGTATTCTAACAATGTTGCTGTTGTTCATTGGGGCCTATGAATAGAGTGTACCGATTCATTCAGCATTAGAAGAGGGCCTAGGCATGGGTGAATTGTGGACCCTTTGCTGTTTTCATTATATATCAATCGTATTCAAGCAAAAATAAAAAAAACAGCAAAATGGACATGTCCGCCTTGGAGGGAGTTGGGCTCCTTCTATTTGCAGATTATGCAATTTTAATTTCCAAGACTGCTGCTGGTTTACAGCGGCAGTGAACGTCGCTGACCTTTTCTTTAAGCAAGCTACCCAGATGTTATCAAACCTCTTATATTATTAACAATACTGTTATTGAGCAGATAGACAGCTATGGCTATCTAGGGATTTGCTTGTCTATATCACTAAGCTCATTAGATCAAATTGCTGTAAGTACAACTACCCTAACAAGAAGAGGAATGGTTGTGGTACATTTTTCCAAGCACTGTTTTGGACGTACACTCTCACCTACTATAGAAGTATACAGGATGCAAGCATTCTCTACAGCTGTTTATGGTAGTGAACGTTGGGGACACTCAACTACGACAACACTTGAAAAAGGAAGAGAATAACATCTTCAAAACTTTGCTGGGATTACCCCAACTATTCTAATCAAACTAGAATTAGGTATACTTGGCATAACCTATGTACTCAAACTAAAGCCTTAATTGCATTGGCTAACGCTATGTAATGTTCCTGTGCTGAGCCTATACCACAAAGCTATATGTGACCCACTATTAGTACATAACATTATATAAATTCCGTGGCTTAATTATATTAGGAGAATGATGGTTAATCTAGGGTTGACTAGTCTTTATAACAATCCACGCATGTATGGCTTGCACTATACGATTGTGGTACTCAAAGCTTATAAGGAATGATATTTGAAGAGGATTTGTAGTGCTTGTATTGTAAACACATTTCACTGCAGTAAATCTCAGTATCAAACTGGCACTAGGTTTTGAGATCTACTTGTACCTACCATGTAAGAGGAATACAAACATTTTGATGACTAAAATGAGATTGGGTATTTTACCTTTGCGATCCTTTGCAAATGGCTTGACTAAGTAACCCGGGAAATGTCCATTACATGAGCACAGGGAGGAAGATATCAGTGACTCTTTATTCACTTGCCCATTGTATGGGCATGCTAAAGGGCAGTATCTCAGGGCGTTATTGAACTCAAATAATGTTAGGAGTACTATTGCCACACTACACTTTGCAAAAACAAATTCGGAACTGGCTGGGCTGGTATCCATGTTGAAAATTTTAGAGAAGACCATTATTTGTTTGTATTCTTTTTACAAATATTAATGCTAACTAATTGTATTACCTTTGGTTATGGAATAATAAAGGGAAACTATGAAATGTGTTACCTGTCCCAGTTTTTGCATTGATTTGAAGCTTTTATTTTCCTTATATGACATGTGTGCATGAGTGTATTTAATGTTGTCTTAATTGGCTATTTGATATTTGTGGATGGATTGTTTTTATTCCAATTTTTAAATTGTGTTGCTTTTATGGCATACAGCCAAAAAAGTATGACATTTTGATTTGGACTAAATGAGGGTCCATGTGGGATCTGTTGAAGTCTGAACCATCCAAATCCAAGAATGATGTTTTGACAACCTGATTTGAGCCAAGAACCAGGAAGGACCTGTTGATACCCTGAATGTGAAACATGGTCTAGGAGGGAACTGATGAGAATCCTAATCCTGACAAGGGCTGTCGTCTAGGAGTGACCTGGATAGATTCTGTGCAAAGCCACTATATTAAATCCAGGGAGATATCTTGAAGGTGCAAATGTACAACAGAGAGGCTAGAGAAACCAGTGACTTAGAACACTGTTAGAGATTTTAGAACTGGATTGGATTTAAAAGACCAGCTTTTGTGAACATTTGTTTGGACCAATCCTTTGGATATTTCTGCTTTTAGATTAGTGTAGTGGCTAGGGAGTTATTAAGAATAGGGTTTGGAGCTTTTGTTGGCCATCTGTTTTAAAAAAAACTTTGCTTTGTAGAATAGTGTGTCGCAGGATGGACTCATTCTTCTAAGGTTGGGCACCTCACCTTATGTTGTCCTTACTATTGCACAGTTTCACAGTTTGGTAGGCTTTGGAGGCTTTGGAGTATGTTTTCACTTGTTACTGGGAGCTGGAGGAGTGACCAGCTTTAGCTGCTGAAGCCTCAAACACAGCACAGAGCGGAAAGCCGTTTGGCAGGCATTGGTGGACCGGGCTTTGGAGGCTTTGGAGTTTGTTTTCAGTTGCTACTGGGAGTTGGAGGAGTGACCAGCTTGAGCTGCTTAGGCCTCAAACACAGCAGGGAGCATGCACAGTGTGTTCAGTGTGTGGAAATCAGTTTGGCAGCTCAGCTGGAGAGGCGCCACATGATCTAACTGTACTACTTCAGAAAGAAAATACTGTAATCTGCCGGGAGTTTTGATGGACCGTCTGGACCGTTCAAAATTGCCTTTCGGGTGAGTGTTTGTTGCGCCATAATCATTGTGGCTGCCGTTTGCTTATGTACAAGTTAAGAAGCACGGCCAAGTTGGTTGAAATTCCCCAGGACTCAGCAGCCATATTTCAAATGGCACTTGACCTACCATTGCCACTATCTACGGGTGAGGGCACATCATGTGGGTTGGGCTCTTGTATTGGAGGTGCAATTAAGCTCACACCCAATCCAGAAAGTAGTCAACAATTACTTCTTCAACCCTGTCGCCCATCTGTTGCCTCAAGCTGAAATCACAGTTGGACTGGTTAAATCAACTAACCTATCCATCACACCCAATTTGGTATTTAATCATAGCCCAACTATTCCTGATGAAGTTCTGCTGAATATCCTGACTATACAGATGTAGTGGATGGAATGAGATATGATGACTCTTTTGAAATACCTATGGACTTATTAGAAGTGACCTCACTTTCTTTCTACGCTTCGACTCCAGCTTCTGTTCCACGTAGGAAATTGTTTGCAATATTGAAACACATGTACAATAATATGGTTGAGGGTGTTGGGCACGGTCACAATGGTCTTGTACAAAACCAACCAGGTGTTTTGTGCATTGGTCACTTTATACGAGCTACTAAAAGTAGAATCCAAGATTCATTCATCTTTACTGCAGTCTCTGCTTTTTAAGTTTGAAAATATTGGAATGCAACACAAACTCAAAGAATTCTTGACTCTGCATCGGTCACCAGAAGACCTTCTATAGCATCACGCTCAAATTGTATTTCTGACAGTTTTTCACTAAATGACAGCACAAGAGTCAACTGTGATAATGAGCCTCTGTACGTGAATAATTCCTGTCAGCAGAACTCCTTAATAAGTAGCAAGTCTTTTGAAGAGGTCTGCATGAATGATGTTGCAATTTGGGGGCATTCTTTGAATTAATATCTTATTTCTTATTCTTATTAATATCTTATTTCAGATTACCCCGTTAATAATGAGGTGATAATTGTTGACGGTAATGGCAGAGCCCCCCATTCGATCAAGTCTGCAACTGAGCAAGCAGCAGTCATTCTTCCTACCGATATGATCATGGTACCTAGAAACAAGGCAAGAAAGACCAGGGGTAAAGCCAAAGGCAACAAGCTTGAGGAAATGAAAGCCACCAATAAACCTATGCACAATCACTCTAATCAATCATCAAGAAAATATTTGCAAACTCTCACAAGACAACAAACTGTGTTTGCCACTTTCAGAAAAGTACCAGATGTTTTGGACACCATTTGTTGAAATCAGAGGAAGGGAAACAGCAAATCTTTAAATAGCAAAGCCTTGGTTGCAACTTCTCAAGTGTGTCCTTTAATTGTTTCCTTGGGCAAACAGTGTGTTTGACACTGTGTACGGACAGATGTATTTTTGATTCCCGCCCCTACGCCTCTATCTGTACCACATGAGGTTACTCCGCCCAGAAGGGTAAATGCTTTTCAAGACAGAGAAATACCAATATACAGCTACGCTTTACTCTCTAGATCAACCCGTTTGGATACAAGTATGTCAAATAATACACTGCAGGGGTGTAATGTTCTTTTGATGAATTTGTGTGTCGGAGAGCACAGAAAAAGGCCAAAATCAAGTTTAACACATTCTTAAAATCTCAAAAGGGCCTGACAATAATAATGGCCATCAAGTATTGCATTTTCCTAAAGGCCCCTGGCAGGCAGAAGAGCCTGATAGAGATCTTTGCAGTATTGGCCCATCCTCAAGTTCACTACATACAGTCCTGTTGGATTGCCTCCTAGCTAAACACAGAGACCTAAAATTAACTTTTGAGTGATGACCCACCTTGAGGACGATATCCTTTAAGGACATTTACAGGGTGGATTTCATCAACCTGTACAGGACTGACTGAGCCGTTTTGTACATTAGTTTGAAAATGTTGTTCAACGCTGTAATGAAAGATCTGCAATCTCTGAGACCAATGGGATTTGACCTAATACCCTACTCCTGTAATGATCAAAACTCCAATTATAGAGGTTGTGGTCTCCTTGTTTTGCCATTATCTATAGAAATTAAAATCTCAGTAGATCCCTTAACCAGGAAGATTCAGTTGGTCACTACTAAATCTGAATGTGAATACACCAAACAAGATTGGTCATGGCTATCTGGGGCACCTAATCGGTCAGGCAATGGAAAATGGCAGCAACCAACTCAATATCTTTAGTCCCTGTGTCGATCTTTCATTTCTGTCACGAAATACACGGGCCATACTCATTTGTTTAGTAATCGTTTTTCGGGTCTCATTTTAAAAACACATTATTTTATATTATTACAAGAGACCTGGCTACTCAAGTGTCCATCATTGGATAGCTATCTCACAGTACACCAGCCCGCTTCAAATGTCTGCTGGTCCACCCATCTGGCGGACTACTGACATTGGTTAAATCAGGCATACGTTTTGAAGTCTTGCGTGTAAATGATATTTGCGTGGCTATCTAAGCCACACATGTTAAAATTAGAGATGGGGGACACAACATTAACCTATTGTTGTTAAATGTGTATTGGCATATGGGAATTTGCCATCACGATCATGCTTTGGAGCTTTAATTATTGTTTGTTAATGATTGGTGCAATTTGGTAAATGGTGGTCACTTATTGGAAGCATGAGATCTGAATTCTCCTTGCACTGAAGCTGATAGGACCAAAGACATGCCGCCCTTCACCAAATATGTGAACCCTAAATGCTTCTTTGGGTGGAGTTGGCTAAAATGTCTGCAAGTACAGAGTCTTACAATGTGGAATGGAGCCATTCAGGAAGACACCCAAGAATCACACTTGGCGGACTGGTATGCCAAAGTCATCCATTGATAATATTTCTGTGGGAGATTGGTTTTTCAGTAGATGCAACTCCTTTAAGGTCAAAGAAACATCATGGAGTGACCACTGTATGTTAATTAGTGAGTAAGATCTGACGGTATCCATAGGCAAATTAAATGACTTTAGAGTTCTTATAGTTAACCCTGCTGGTTGTAGAGTTAAGTGGAATCCACTCCATTAAATGAGTGAATGACGCTCTTGCTGTCCGCCTTACAGGAACAACACTGGATTAAAAATAAAATATAATACGTTTAGTGTGGGTGATTTTGAACCATTTATGGACAGGTTCTTGAAATCCTCCTTGAGCATCTCAGGGAAAACACACACTAAATGATTAAACAACCATCTACATGTTTACGATCCTTGTGTTGAAGCGAAGAAAAAGTATATGAGATCTCAGATAAAAAGTTAAAAATTTGATTTGAGTATCAATGCCTTGACTTTATGCGGAGACATCAAGAGGGTTAAACTTAAATACAAAAATTGGTTGAGAGGTAACAGAGCTTTTAGGCTTCAGAGGGATTCTGAAGAATGGCTCATTGCATTACCTAATAAAAACGCTTTAGATTTCTGGAAATTGATTAACGAAGTTGGTGCCCCTCACCCGAATGTCCAGATCAATGCAGTGTCTCAATCTGATTGCTCTAAGTATTATGAAGAAGGTGTTCTCTTCACAGAATCTACCTGTTAACCCACTGCCTCTCGTCCGGTTAGAACCTGATGTTACCTAGCAACTTAATGTGGACCATTGGTATTGCGCTCCTGGTCCTAATATGCTCGCTAACATCCTATTTAAAAGTCATCCAGTGATCTCGGCTACCATTTTGACAAATCTATTAATGTGGGTGGCCGATTCTCATTCCTTTCCTGAGTCATGGAGAACAGCACATATAGTTCCCATTTATAAAAAAAAAGGTCCAAGCTCAGAACCATAAAACTACAGGCCTCTAGCAATACTAGATGTTGACAGCAAGGGTTTTGCATCCTTGCTGTTCGTACATTTGGAAACATGGGTAAGTGACTCAGGAAGGTTACAAAAGTGGCAGACCAGTTTCAGGGCGCACTTGGGCACCTCACTCAATGGTTTAATAAAAAAATGTGTGCAATCATTGGCTTGATCAAGGAAATATGAATCCGTTTTGCTAGTTGCAATCGATCTTTCAGGCGCTTTTGATGCTGTGCACAAGAATCTCTTGTGGGCCACATTGGAAAGATGGGGAATCTGCCTGGAGCTTTTACACCTAATTATTGGTCTTCACGACCGTTCTGTTGTGTAAGTTAGGCTGAAAAAGGGGCACTCTCTCGGAAAATTGTGCTGCACAAGGAAGTGCGAAAGGGATGCATCTTGGCTCCTTGTCAGTTTAGTGTGTACGTATCAGACATTTGTGAATATTTACTACCTGCCGTGTTCTCCTCCTCCAAACTTTGTCAGCTTAAACTAACCTGGCTGATTTATGCAGACAATTTTTGGATTTTGTTTTGACTGCACAAACATCGGTCTCCAGCGTCTTCTTAATGCTTTTGGATAATATGTGAAACATTATCCTTTACAGATAAACTGAGCCGAAACAAAAGTGATGGACTGCACTTTGAAAACGAAATTCACCACCTTTCAATGTTGTGTTGCAATTGAAGTTCTTGAACGGGTGGACAATTGTATCTATTTAGGATTTCTGTTTCTCTCAAAACCCCATAGGTCCCAGGTCAGAGAATGGCTGGAGAATCGAATTGCACTACCGCCCTCTCGAGCAAAATCAGTGATGTAACAGGGTCCCCCGCAGCCCTGTGGTGCTGGGGGTCCCCACACAGTTACCAAGGATGGTCCTTAAAGGACCTAGGCACCGAGGGGGGCAATATGGTCGCTCCACAGCAACATCGCTGCTCAGAGACAGTGCCTCCCTCGCAGCAGCACCGTAATAATAACCCAGACTGTGGAGGGGCCCTGAAACTGAATTACGGATGGTGCCGTTGGGTCAGTCAGGTGCCATTGGGCTGGCACTGCCTTGGTAAACTGTCACCACTACTGTCCGGCAGGCAGTCAGTTTGCATGTTGTTGCGAAAGCGATGCACGCTGCATGGTGCATGCACGCACAGCAATGACAGCCTGCCCCAGTCACACGAGCCTTCAGCAGCATAGCCGCATCCTGACTCCACAGTCTACCGGCACAAGGCAGTCCTTCATTGGATCGAGACGACTTGGAAAGTAAGTTATGTTGAATGAATCATTATTTCGCTTTAAATTAGTGTTTTGCGTTGTGTAACCGCTCTTACACCACTCCACTGTGTGCATATCTTTAAGTGGGATGACCGGAGGTTGGACATCATGCTGATGAAATAAAGGGGGTACAGGACATGCTGGACCAACATTATCAGGTGTGTTTGTGTAAAATGGCACAGACATACAACTGCACCGTAACCCTCCACCTGCCATCAGGCAGAACATAATACCGAAACAGGTCAGTTGTCATTTCACCATTCATTTCCACCCAGTGGGCTGAATGCCATATGTAGAAGATAAACATCTTAAACAGAGCCCAATTATGTGATGATCGGCGGCTTCTAATCTGCAAGCATGAAGCGTGCATCGGTGTTCCCCGGATCCAAAATTAATCTGTTGATGCAGAGGCAACCAGTGTACCCATGTTTTGCATGGGTTTCCTTCATGCCCGTCTCCGCAGCCATTAGGATGAAGCTGTGCATTCCTTTGTTATTGTCCTTCAGTGGCACAGCACCATTGAGCTGACTGCCTTTAGACCCCACCACTGAAATTATGGGCTATGTTGACTCGACCTGGCTGACCTACAGCCGTGAACAGAACAGGACACATATGTTAAGAGCCTGGGCTTTGTTGTTAACAAATACTCATCACTTACTAACGCAGAACTTACTATCGTAAGGATTTTTCATTGTTAGAACCTGCATTCATATGCATACATTTTTAGGTGTTGTGGGGTTAATACTTGCATACCAGGTAAGTAATTGGAATGGTAGATAGGGGACAGGAGGTCGCTCATTCTCACAGAAGTCCTTAAATTGGTGCTTTCAGATTTAAAGGAGAGAGTTAACTGCTCGTAACATTGCAGCTGCACTAGAATAGTGTCATTAGAATGCAAAGAGAAGTTAGCTGCCCCCCACACAAATTATTTTCCCCCTTCACACTGTATCTGAAATTAGCACTTCTCCCGAAATTTAAAGGGTTAGCCTCCCCTCTCCACCACACCCCCAAATCTAGGCATTGTTGCGCCCTTGCTGTCCTTTACCTCCATACATCAAAGATGCTGTGACTTGTGAAATCACACCTCTGGAGATGTATATTTACCCATGGGCCAGGAGCACCCTAAGTGCACAAAGAATATCCCAAACCCCGATCAGCTTTAATAATTGTTGGGACAATGGGACTCGTCACTGGTGTTCTTTATTCAAGCATTGATTGCTCTCAAAGCTCTCTAACCATGGGACAGCACTTGTGGGGGGAGGGCTGGCATGTGCAGCCAATGCACACTACTCAGACTTTAGCGGCATGCAGCAGCACTGTGCCAAGATGGAGAAAAGCAAGGCATGTCTCTACCATGCAACTATCCAGGACTGGGCCAGGAGAGAGGAAGGCCTGTCTGGACAGTGTAGCAGCACATCATGTCACAGCCATGTAGGACTGGGCCAGGAAGGAGGCAGGTCTGTTCAACCAGTGCAGTACCAGTGCATGAGATCATAGCCATGTAGGAGTAGGACTTGGCCAGGAGGGAGGCAGGCCTGTCCAGCCAGTGTATCAGCACATTATGTCACAGCCATGTAGGTGTGTGACTGGGCTGGGAGGGAGGAAGACCTGTCCAGCCAGTGGACCAGCGCATGAGTCAATACCATGCAGGGCTAACGCTGGGCCAATTGGAAAGCAGGCGTGTCCAGCCAGTTTAGCAGCGTGTGTAGCAGCCATATAGGAGTGGTACTGGGCACAGTGGGCAGGAGGAAGCAAGCTTATCCAGCCAGTACTCTACCATATGATTATACAGGAAGGGGCCAGGAGGGAGGAAAGCCTCTCCAGCCAGTGTACCAGTGCATAAGCCATTTCCATGTAGGACTGGGCCAGGAGGGAAGCAGGTCTATCCAGCCACTGTACTCGTGCAGAAATTCACTATCATGAAGTACTGCGATTGGATGGGAGAACAGGCCTGCACAGCCCCTGCACCAGCACACAATGTCAATGTAGGACTGGGCCAGGATGAAGACTAGGCCTGTCCAGTGAAAGTACCATTAGGACATCAATGTCATGAAGGAATGCCACAAGAGGGAGGGAAAGCTTGTCCAGCTGTTATACCTGTGCTGGACGTGTATGGGAGGACAGGTCTTTAGGACCCCCCTCCCCCACATTCCTCCCTTATGTGAGGCTTATGACTCGTCAGCAGCCACCTATGCGCCTAGGCCCGGGATGCAGGATGGCTGTGGATCGACACGTGAGGCTGCACGGCGTACCTTGCAGCATAACATAAACTCCATTCGGTAATATACTTAGACTCCATTTTGAGTATACTGAACCCAGGCCCTGTGGAGCAGGCCGTCTGCAGAAGCTGCAGCTCACCCCCACTTGATCGCGCACTGCAAGCCTGGACTTCCCCCAGCCTCCTCACCATGGCAGCTCCGCTGAAGGCCCGTTCTCACGAGCAACTAGATGTGAACAAGTAACAAAACAAACACAGTATCGTTTACCTTCCGCAGTACATCATTGCCCTGGCGGTGACCTGACTTTTAGTTGGGGTCTGGAAAAGAAAAAAGCTGTCCCTGTGAAAGATACCTTGACCCCCCACAGACCCCCACGTTCACGATGTATGGTGTTCACGACCACCCAACCCTGTCTCCCTGATTGAAATGTTAAACCTGAATGTTAAATCCCAGTGCCTCCCAGTCTTATCTATGTTGCTAAGCCATTTGTGAAAAGGTTTAAAACCCATACTGCCAATTGCCCATATTAAAATGGTACAATTCTTGCCCACCCCAAGACATCTCAATGTAAAGGTGTCAACCATATGTACACTCGGATCTGCCATTTACTGACCCATGGTTGCTGCTATCGTAAAATGGTTAAAAAGCAATTCATAAAATGTCCGTGTATGATTTGATTGTAAGTGACACATGTGAACCATTTAAAGTATTGAGCCACACCTGCTGTTGACTGGAATGTTAGTTGAACTTGCTACCGGATCAGAAGCATAATGTTGTAATTTGTCACTGAGATCGATGCAGCCACCAACCTGGTTCTACCTCACGTTTTATGCTCATTCCCCTCATGGGCTCCAAGCTACAGAATGAAGAAACGTTGTATGTTGTAAATGATAACTTCTCTCCATTGATCCTGTAAACATGAGCACACGCAAGTTGAAGAGATATGCAACTTACACAATGCCCCAAATCTAAACAGCCTGTCTCAATAATAGTGTTCATGCCATTCAGTAAAGAGGGACCCGCGAAAATGTACAAGGCCATCTCCCCCTCCGTCTGGAGAGCTACACATCCAACTCCCATCCTCCCCCCAAGGCCCGGCCGAGCTTGAAGGTCCCTAGTTTTCTGTTGCTGGAACGTTACAGCTACACCTCCCCGCATTACTGTTGGGCCCGCGCCAAGTATTTACCTCCCCCTATGCCTCTGACATCAGATGCCATCATAAAATCACTGTGTACCGCCATGACCGGGCCAAGAAGAATTATGAGCCACCCGGTCCCGGATCCCACCACCTTTGAGGGGCCAGCTATGTGCCTCCACTGACCTAATAGTATTTTAGTTCACCCTAAGCCAAATGGGCCATGGAGACAGTTATTCACCCCTGTGCTAACATACCGTAAAACTATCACTCACTACATCAGAATTTGAATGATAAAGCTAGCCTAACCTGTGCCCCCTGATAAGACACCTGGACTCACAAGACTGGGTCCTTTGTTAATGGCAACTTTATGGTGATGTATTAAGGAGGCCTCGTATTATATACTGCTTTTCTGTGTTTCCCCCCTCTGGTAGTATATTAACATGTTGTAGGATTTATATGGCAACCTGACATAGCAGTTTGTAATGGATGTGTACGAATGGCCACAAGGGCAAATTGTTAGTATTGTAGAAATGTATCCACATGGATAGGTCACACCCTGACTCTCCAGGAGCCCAGCTAACCCAAGCACTCTGTGATGTTACCACGTGGATCTCCGCTAGTCATGGAGCACGGCACCTACATTATACATAGTAGCTAGTCATCGCCATCCAATGCCCATGACTATGTGCCCCCTATAGCTTATCTCGCATATGGCGTGTTCTTGTAATAAATATGACTGTCTTTGCTATTGTCAGACAGAGAGCTCTCGGAGTTTGCAGAGTCCTTTGCATGCCCTATATTGATTTAGATAAAAACTTTTTGCATCTCACCCACACTTGGTTTTGGTTTCATTCCATGCTGGGGTGTGTCCATTATTGCCTCTTACTGAAGGGGGTTAACTGCCTTAGTGGGGACTGCTCACCTTCAGATGTCAATGTCAGGAGGGAGGGTAGGCCAGTCTAGTTAGGGTACCAGCACAAGACGTCATTAGCATGTCGGACTGTCCAGCAGGGAGGCAGGCCTGTGCCAGTGTACCAGCCCAAAACGATAATGTCATTTTAAGCCAGGCAGGAGGGAGGGCAGAAAGGAAACATGATGTGAGACCTGTGAATATTAAAGCTAAGAAATTATATTCTTCTCAGGATAACTTGTAAAAGAAAATACAAGTAATAAACAAGCAATGATAACAACAACTGTTTTTGTGAGAAAACTGAAGTAATCACCCTACTAAAAATACACTAGCTGGTGCGCAAGAAAGGATACTAATTGGTAGCAATGTTTACGAAATAAAAGTGACAACGTTGCTCTTGAGTGCAGATGCTCGTCAATGTATGAGTGGGACGAATGGCTATGAGTGGAGCATAAATATATGAGTGGAGCATATTTGTATCAGCAGGGAATATGGTGGTGAATGTGGTCTAAATTGGTGGGTGTGGCATACCTATTTTGAGGCAGAGTTTAGGGGGGCCCCATTGGGAAGTCTTGTGGGGGGGCCCCACATTTTGTGTTACGCCACTGAGCAAAATGAGTCAGTGGATGCTAAATATGGTACATTTTCATAATCCCAGCCCTAAAATTCTACAAAGGTAAAATAAGGCCAAAACTTCTATATGGTATAGAGGTAAAGTCTTTGTGGGTGTTGGATATTTTGCCATTTTTAGAAGGAATTTTATGTGAAAGTCTGTTGAAACTTCATAACTCTGTTCCAATGCCTGCTATCTGATACCAGCTTGGCATACATTCTCTTACTTACAGGGTTAATTGGAGACTCATTGTTTTCCCGTAAAATTGTATCTCTTTATATTGTAACCTGAATGATATTATGCAATCAAATGGGGTTGTGTTTGTGAGAGATTTTGTTGTATTTTGCACTAATATGCAACATCGACTAGAGATGCCGGTAATTGACCCTGTGAACAATCCTCCCAAAGTGAAACTGATTGTATATAATTATAATCGTGATTGGATGGTTTCCATAGTTATGATTCAATGAGCCATCTTACTACTGAAAATAAAAAGTGTGGGGTACCATTCTATCTCTCCGAAATAGATGTATACAAACGCTGTTTTTAAACTCAGGTGGAACCTGCATCTCATGAAAGTAATTCTGGTTAGGTATGCATTCATTTCAGTAGAGGCATCCTATTTCAGATTTTTCAAAACTCTTAAACACATTGGGCCTCATTACGAGTTTGGAGCACCATGGCTACCCTCCAAAATCGTGTCCGGGTTCCTTGAATGAGGAATTATCGGGTCATTTCAACCATGGAGGACCCTGTAATTCCTCATTCAAAAAACCCATCCCCATTCCCTTTCAGGCCCCTAATTAGCTCCCTGGTCCCCTTGCGGGACCCCCAAAGGATGTCTGGTCTGACCAGACGTTCTGAGCAGGTCCTGCAAGGGAAACTCGTAATAGGGCGGAATGGGTTTACCGGCACCGGCACCATTACCGGTGCCATTAAACCCATTCTGCCCACCTCGTAATGAGGCCCATACTGTTTTTTATACCGCACTGCTTAGGAAATATAGGTCCTTTTTTTTTGCAAACATACAATACTTGGGCAGTTGTGATGCTTTTTGGAACGAATGTCTGGTAGGAAGCACCACTTCTTTAGTGTTGGCTCTGCTCATGTTTTTGAAAAGCTTACAATTGGAGGTGAGAGAATGAGTTATTGAAGACATCTTGGCCCATGTTACTTATGTTTGTAATTTGTATAATTAAGTAATGGATCATGTTTTATTGTTTTACTCTTTTAAAATATATGTGATTTCTTTTTTAACTTTTTTAAATGTGGTTTTTGATACATATTTTATTAATTTGTTGTGATTTGTTAAAGATTATTTGTTTAACCAAACAACAACAAAATACATTTTAAAACACTTGTGAAGACTCCTTCCTACCGACTGCCACAACCCCCCTCTCAAACAGATGAACTGGTGAGAGCAAGCAAAGAGGCATTGTTAATAGATGAGTGGTGGGATTTAATGAGACTGTCAAGAAAGGGATGAGGCCTCTGGAGGAAAAGAACAATGGTACCCTAAAGGCCAAGAACATCCCAGTGTTAGTTACTTCATAGTTTTGTGTGCCACTGTCCTGTTACTTCCTGTAAACAATTGCATATCGCATTTGTCATTTTAATACTTAATTGATGTATGAGTACAGCACAATGTGCTCTGTTTTGTTCTTCCCATTTGTGAGGGTGCCCTTCATTATCTATTGGTATTGAAAAGGGTTGCTATTGTATGGGGATACAGTAATCTGTCTTGTGTTCTGCACAATTGCAAGGGCATATGAACGTAACATGCTGTATGGCAACAACTCAGCAGTCTAGAAGGAGGAATTACCACTGCATAACAGCATTAACTGGGAGAATGGTCAGGGTCCAGACCAATATAGATTCTTAGCAAGGAAGTTCACATGAAGCGGGTGGATGACATGATGGGGGAGGTAAAGGAGCAGAGGTCAGAAATGATTGATGATCTTGGTGATGAGGTGAAGTTCAGGAAGTGCAGGTAATTCCTCATATGAAGAAGAAGGACTTTCAGGTGCTTGCAAAAATTCCCAGCACCTTCAGGACTGGCCAACCAAAGGCACTCCAGAACGCACTGAATTGTGTATTCAGAAGCCACATTTACACCTTTCAAGGAACAATATTCACTTGTTAAGAAAAGTGCCACAAACAAAAGGAGCATGGGCATATGGCTGCAGAGGTTTAGCTACAAATGTGGTTCTGTCCACTATTGATATACAGTATATCATTGAGTAACAATCCCAGCATGAAGACTTCATCACCATGACTAGTTGCATATCATTCGATGACTAGCATCCCAGCACTATCAAATGTCCATGCCAGCGCTCTTCTGACTGCCATCTTCTCATGCTTTTAACAATCCCCACAGGGCACCACCCTTTCCCGGACATTCTACCAACCCAACATGACCTTTTCTTCCCATAATACTAATTCTATTAGGAGTTTTGATTGTCACAATTCCCACACACACCTCTGCTCCCCACTGTACTGGAAATTTGCACTCCAGTAACCATGATAACTCCTGGCAAACCCTTGAACAAGTTTATGCACATGGTGTTGTAGATCCCTAATCCCCCAATGCATGGCTCTATGGATGAAGAGTACAAGAACCCAAATGGCCAACCAGTCATTGAAAACCATTACCTAGTGGATGAGCAGACCATTGCTAACATCAACAAACACTCACCAGGTGAGATCTAGCACAGTGTGTTTAAACAGTTGGTCATCTTTGAACAGTATTAATAAAATAAAGTTGATGTGTCATGCCTCTCAATTTGAAGACCTTCATTCTGTTCCTTGTCCCTGCAAGATTCAAAGGGTACCTTCACGCCTAGAAACACTTGTGTAATGGCACATTATAAATGACATATGTCACATCATAGTACCCAGAACATTAAAGACATATTTTAATTTGAGTATGCCCCTAAAGTATACAAGTCCACCAGGGTTCTTACATTCACCTGTGTCAGCATCCCTCCCTCATTATTAGGGCAAGACTTCCTCCGATTCACAGCAGAAAACACCAACATTCTTTGAAACTCCATTACCTTGACAGGACAAACCTGCAACACTACCCCTGACAGGAAAAGCCCCATCAATGAATGTACTTATTAATGTATGTTTAATTTAAATCCTGTTGGATCAATATCCACTGGTACATGTATAGATGTACTGTACATCACCCTACTGCTTTTGGGTATGGCTACTGTGGGTTGTCAGACCTACAGGAAATCACAAAAGGCACGTGCATTGACATTACTCAATACTAGAGGTACACTAGAAACTTGCAGCATTCCAGATGATTTGGATAGCAAATGCCATTATTCCTCCTTGTTTTCTGAGGTTGCCATGGCTGATTGGAGTTGCAATCCAAAAGATTTAGCAAGCATATGTTTAAACATGGACACAACCGTTTTGTAAGGTATTCCATTACATATTGTGCTGTATTACTAGGTTTTTCACAGTTAGACTTACACGATGGATAGGGACAGTAGGATGCAGTTGATTGCTAAAATATCATTGTTGAAGTGTGAGGTGAATCTTTTTCACTTTACCTCTGTCAGTATCTTACAGCACTTCATCTGTGAAGTTTCGATAAATCATCATAGAATGTATCTACTTGCAAATACCAGAACTTCACTTTCCATTGCATAGGGTCATATTTAATGAGTGAACATGGCAGAAAATTGTGACGTTTTATAGTTTTATCAACATGGCAAGGCCAATGTTTTGCTTTACTATAATTTGGGCCTGGGCTGCAGCCATATCATCAATGCAGTTACTGTGCATTACTTGTGACAGATGCCCCCACATAATGAATGCTGTGAATAGAATTGGGTTGGGAGGTTTTAGTGGATCCAGTCCTCATGAGTTGTACTCAATAGTCAGCCTATGCCAAACCATTAACCTGAATAACCTGACTTTGTAATGCATTTTTGATCTACCAAACTCCTCAAGCTTTTTAAAGATTGTGCTGATTTAGTGTGGGACCGATTCACCTGGATATAGAGCAAAGAGCCTGCTGCAGCTCTTTCGCAGTGAACTGCTTCCTTTTACTGTTTGAGATCTGCACATGTTTACCATCTTTTCTCTTGCATGTAAACCATTTAGTATATATACAGGGTTAGCCAGAATGAAGAAAAAAAATAAAGTAAGCACTGGGTGCTTGTTGCCAGTCGAGGGGTGGAGCATTTTACTTTTATATTATTGCAATTTGTTTTATAGAGAGAGATTGTGAAGCATGATTTTAGGAAGTGCTCAACAGAATATACATTTATTTTTAATTTTTTTTATTTTGCAAACAACATTTTAAAGCAATCTGCATTTCACAAAAAGGCAGGCTAGCCTTTGGATTTTATTTTGTGACATTTCACTTTCTCTATCAGGCGCCTAAGCAATTTACTTTTATACAGTGGCAGCTTGATTGAACACATGCTCACAGACAAGCAGATTCATTGAATTTATTTGCCACAACTCTGGGGGTAAAGAAAAGTATGTGGGATGCTGGGAACATTGTGGGAGATGGTGATCCAAGATGGCGGGCAAAAGTGGCAGGCTAAATGCCTCTGTGTCGCAATACACCACCATGTGCTTGGGCACTGAGCGGTAACAAGGGGCGGAATGTGTACCTGGCCTGCTTAATTCAATGGGTGCACTGAAAAAAGCAGGTGATTTGATTTAGGGAAACAGAAATGCTTTTGGAGGTGCCTACAAAAATTATTGGAAATGGTCATCACATGTGGTGGGCATTAGTCCCAGGTTGATTGGCTGTGTGGCACAACACACCAACACCTGCTTATAAACAATACTAATCAAGAGGACCTTCATTGACATTTCAGCAGTTGAAGTGAGGTAAATTGTAAGCGCATACATGCAGCACTAAATCCTTTTGAAAATAGCTCTATCAGGCCTTCTGGTGACTGTGGTGTGTGAGGAAAAATACAACTCCAATGAAGTTGTCCTAAGAGCCATGTCAATATATAGAAGGAGACAGCACTGCAGAAATGGTTCACATTTCATTTCAGAAACACCAGCTGCCCAAATTGCTAGGGATGCATGATTCCTGGGTTGTTTGTATCTCCAATCAATTAACACAATTTACCACTGCTAAGATGAGTACAGCAAGCATTTAAACTCCAGTCATTGTTATGGATACTAGTGTTTCTAATGTCTTTTCTGGTTTAGCTGTTTCCACCACTTCACTGTAGCCAGTCAAAACCTAAAATTCTCAAGTCAGAGTCTGGCACAAGTGGGCATGTATCATGTGCTTTCTAGTTGCAACAGATTAGTGTACATATCCATGTTCTGCATTGGTGTGTTGAGGTGTTAGCTTCAGTGACTGCCACTGAATCTCTGGCAGAAAGAGGAGATGTAGGAGGAGATAGATTTTCCTGAGGGGGTTTCAATTTGAACAACATTGGCTACACCCCATCTTCTTATAAGAGAACAATGGGAGAGGTTTGTATCACTGCAAGCACTGATACTCTGTCCAACTCCAGAAATGAGCTATAGGGGGTTTGAGGGCTACACACATAGCCTAAAAGGACATCTACTAACACCACAACATCCGCACAAATTCAGGGCTTAGAAGCACCATCACAAATAACTTTTTCTGTTTTAATTCTCTTTTGGATACCTGAGATACAGAGGTGTATGTCAGTCATTGACAGTGCTGACCAGACCATCACAGTAGCCACTACCACCTCTTGCAACTGTTTACCTTGCAGAACACCATGTTCTCACTTCTTCTGCCTTGACAGCTAATGCCAACTTCTGCACATCCACAGCTTATAGCTTAGATGTGGAATTTCTTTGTACAAAGTTAAGACTAGCATCTTGCCACCTGCACTCTATGCAGAAAAGTTGTGTCCCATGGGAATCCAAGGAGAAAACTGGCTGTGTCATCATTGATGAGCCATATGCAGGTACACTGTTCACATCATATTACACTGCATAACCCCAGGAGGCAGCACACTCTCAGTAGCATGCTGGCACTCCACCACAAAGTGAACTCAAAAACATTCAGATTGGAAAGACCTTTCCAGTTATGAATATGATGGTCATTTCTCATTCTTAGTGACTTCGTGCCATTTTCAATTATGACAAGAAACTCATTCTATTTATGTGTTTGATTATTTTTGCATTTCTATAAGACAGGACAAAGTTCAGGTAAGTTGGTTTTTGTACAATTTGTAATTTGAATTGCAAATTTTCATGAGACAATCTGCACATGTTATGATTGTTTGAAGATATTTCCCTGATACAGGATGTACACAGACATGCTTTGGATATGTATTATTGCCATTTGGATCCAATGTATGCACTTTACATTATATCCATAAATATTGATTAAGTCAGAACAGTGACACTTTCACAATGGTTCACTCGGCTTCTGATAAGGTTTTGCTAGATTAATCTTGCGATCTTTCAGAATGACCCATATATGAAAAACATGAAAGAAAACATGGAGTATCTTTTTGCATTATTCTTTGTCCCTGTTTCAACATTAACGTGGATATGTTCAAGGTTGTGGGCAGTAGGACAACACATACAGAAATCCTAGTATGAATAAGCAAGACCGTACTCAAGAAATATTTTCAAGATCACTCTCTTGCAGAGCAGAGGCTTTAAAGACCAGACACAACTACAACAGCCATTTAGATGTGTGTGTTCATCTGGTAGCACCCACTTCACTGGAATTGTGTGAGGTTCAGGGGCACCCCATTTAGGTTGTGCATCTCTTAAACATACACCCTGTGGGACCCACTTCCAGATTCAGCATTCTTCAACATATATATACTTGGGAGAACACAGGTAGCGGTAATGGGCCGCTAGATACGCAGGTGATGAATGTGTACTTGAGTGACATAGTAAGCAAAGATAAATGTCCCAACAGGAAAAGGATTCAAGGTATGCCGGTCAAAACTATTAACTGCATCCTATCTCTCTGTATGAGCAAATCCCTCCAGGCACTCTCCTAAATAGAGAGGTGGTATCAATTGTAGTTTTAATTACTAGACCATGGGAGGATTCAATTCAGCACTACAGCCAAGTCAACGCCTAGTCTAGAATATTGAATGAAAACCCTTATTGATATATCTTTATGTCCAGTTCATGCGTTCTGGATGACTACCCCTATATAACACCCCTCTCTTGGAATCCTCCTGACCCAACTGAGCCAAGAAGTAGTTCTGTTTTGCAAGTTAAAAGGTTTATTTGATAATTTAAACAATAGATATATATATCACACTTTATAATAAATTAATAATTGAATATCACACTTAATCTGAGATGATAAAGATTAACAACGGAGAATCTGGCACTAGCACACTTCTTTATAATCAATGATGAGTGGTTATAGGATGGATAAGATAGCAACAATACTTTTATGGTTTCAAATTGATGCAATGTGGAATGAAATGCAGTAAAGAAAATAACTTGATAGGATTTCAGCAAAGACAATGTAATCACTTTCTTGTACAATTCACCCCCCCCTTTATGCAATGCAAGGAAATGGAAGGAAGGCACACAGTTCTCAGAAATGCAATCAAATGTGATTCAGTTCACCCCAGCAAGCTTAGACTACAGATCGGAGTTTTAAACACAGGCCCAAAATGCTTTTATATGTGCTGGCAATGAAGTGAAAAATATGCTAAAATGCTTTTAATTCCCTCTAGCGGTTCAGGGTGAGTGGTATCAAGTTAATATTAGTCCAGGCTCACTTGAGCAAGGATCTAGGGTGTAGCTAGCAGGTTAAACACATTTTTGGCAACTGAAAGCAAGAAAACTGCTGTTTTCACACGTTGAGAAATTTGCAAATTGTGGTAAATTCGCGAGTGCGTTTTTCACGATTGCGGCAAAACTCTAGGGGGTGCGGTTCTAGGTTCTTAGAAAAGCCACGATTCTCAGCTTTCAGGGGAAAGTTACTGCAAGTCTCTATCACAAACGGTCACGGAGATATGAGCGATTAAATAAAGGTCGTTTTTCAGATTTGAAATTTTAAAGTTCAAAAAGACAAGTGCAGCTTGCAACTAGAAAATGACAAGTGACAGCTTTACAAATGACAGGTGACAGTTAGGAGACAGTTCTACTTAGATTAAAATAGCTTGGATTATATTATTTTAACTAAGAGATTGGTTCTGCACAGTTCTGCTGGGTACTCACAATATCTTTTAAAATATGCCTCGCCACGGATCTGGGTCTCTGCACTTCACAGTGATCTGGGTCAGCTCTGCTCTCTCTCTGGTTCTGGAAATTTGATAGATTTGAAGTCTCTATGTCTGCTCTCTGAAGGTTGAGGCAGGTAAAGTATGGATTTTCCCGGCAGAGCTTCCAGCTGCAAATGGATTTGAAGATCCCTATCTGTCCTGTCTGTCTGCTTTTATCTGTTTTTAAAATGTGTGTGTGTGTGCAGCATCACTAGGCTCTACCCCTCCCCACTTATCATTGGCCAAGCTTTCATTTCTCCCCTGATTGGGGGAGCTAAGTTGTGTCAAAGTGATGTCATTTTACAGCCTGCAGAAAGCCCACTCCTCCTGTCAACTTGCACACAAATCTAGATTTGAACCAAATACATATTTGCAGAGGTACATATTGTTTTAAAATTACACGCACCCCTCACATATCACAGGAGGTATCCCCTGTTCAAACTCTGCTCTTCCTGGGGGCTTGCATTCAGAAATGGCACATATTTCACTTTTTAACTGATTTTGCAATATCGGACATTAACCCAAATTTACACACATGTGCGCAAGGAGTATGGACATTAGTTGATGAAGTGTCAGATTTTTCACATGCACACATTTTGAGTAATATCCTCTTTTCCGCTAAAACCCCCCTGAACATACCACCGGGTCCTAACACGTCTTAAAATGTGGGCAGAAAAATCACAAGAATTATGGTGTCATTTAAATAATTTTCACAAGTCCGTACTATGAGTTATTCATCTTTTTAGAGTTATGTTCTGGCCCCAAAGGGGTGTGGTTTCCCCCCAGCACAAGGTTGAATTTCTGGTTTTTCCAGTTCTGCCAAGCCAGCTTGCTCTCACAGGCAGTGCCCCTCCCCTTCCCTTCCAGGAGGAAGCTACATTTACGACATCTGCAATAAACCATCTGCCTGGGTGAAGGGGGTTGCATTGTTCAGAGCTCCTGTATTCTGTGGGGGCTCCCCTTAATTCAATTATCAGAGAGATGGCATATCCTTAGTGTGGCCAGCAAAAGGCAGATAGGCCTGGGAACACAGCTGTGACTCAAGTTTCACTCCTGATGGGGGGTAGTTGCCAGGCAAAATTGGAATCTCTTTAAGCCAGTTTTTAGCTACATGTCATTTCTGTTCCCCAGTCTTCTGCATTCAAATAAAACTGAACATTTTTACATATGCAGCTAGAATGCTGATTCTAAGTTTAAAACTATGACATTTAAACAATTGCAGCCTATGTGACACTCAAAAGTAGGTCACTCATTTCTTTTAAACATTTAGATTTTTAGTGTCTTTCAGTCCAAATTTACTTAAACTGCTGAAATCCACAGCTCAGCCAGTCTTGTTATAAACCTTCAAGTCACTTCAGAATATAACTTTACATTGGATCCACCTCTCAGTAAGTCTTTCTTTGGCTTGCTTTGGGTTCATTTATTCAGTTTTATACAAAAAGTAAAATCTGGTGTTGTTTTAAAACGCCGGCTTTTGGATAGTGGTGAGTACTGGTACTGCACCCCTTTTTGGGATTTAAGAAAATGAATTCCCAACAGTTATGGGTTTGCTTTTGGCAATCAGCATTGCCATTCCCAATGGTTTCAGACTACTGTGTGGGTAGTCCAATGGTGGTTTTAGGCAGTGTCCTTCTGTGCCCACAACATCGGCAAAAAATGAGTGGCAGCCTATTCTTCATGCATTTCCCTGTGCATTTTCTGGGAAGCTCTGGCCATCATGATGTTTTCCATGTCAGTACTGCACAGTTTTGAGGTAGGGCTTGGATGTGTGGATAAAAACATCCCACAGAGCAGTGATCCGTCCAAGTTTCTAAAACTATCTTCCACTTTGTACTTCTAACAAAAAACGTGCACAAATGTATACAGTGTGCTACCTAAAGAAACATGACAACACAATCATCTGAAAAAGGATCTGCATCACAATTTATTAGCACAAATCAACAAATATATGAACAAAGAAAATTAAGGTTCTTTCTGAGATAAAGAAGAGCTAATGATCCCAGGTTGTACTTCAACATAAACTAAACATGCTCAAATGAACAAAGCAAGAAAAACATTTAAATTAATAGCATGAAATCATTTAACATGCACATATTCATTTGGTACGATTGGGTTGTTATTTTATCCTTCATAACAAAGCCATATTCAAAATAACAGACAAACCATCCGGATGGTTACATTTGTTGCCAGATGGTGCAATTTATTCAGACTCAAAAAAGAAGCAAACCTACAGGATTATACTTGATAATCTGTGAATCTACTCGGGGTCTATGTGAGGTGGCTGTCAGAGTTTTGGCGTAGATGTATGTATGTAACGCCTTCCTCAGGAACAGAGTTAGATGCACTAAACGGTGACCCCTGAGCAAAAAATGAAAATTAAAAATTACAAAATAAAAAATATATGGTGTGTGTGTAATTAAAAATTAGGAGAACACGGGAAATGCTAGCTTTAATGGGTAGCATGACGTGAAGCGCTCAGTCTGTTCTCAAGCCAATGCTCACCCAAAAGCCACTTGTGGTGTCGACTCTAGTTCGCCCTAAAAAAGCCAGAGTATTCTAGCCTCACAGTCAATGTAAAAACACTCATAGATAGGTGCGTTTTAGGACAGAAACAGTCCCAAAAGGTGAAAAGAGAAAATATAGAAAAGAAAAGGATAATCTGACTGTAACCACACAGGGTGGCTACATCCTTCAAGGGTGGAGGATAAAATTCCCCAACATGCATTTAGAAACACCAGAACAGAGAGTGATATCTGTGTGCAGCCACAGCATAGAAACCCAAAATCCAATAATTGGAATGGGTAACACGTATTGCACAGATTGCCCCAAATGTGCCTAATAGACCTGAGACAGATATCACCGAAATAAACAATAAATGGTGAAAAATAACGGACCCAGAATCAAACATGGGAATATAAACAGATGCAGCAGTAACTGACTCACAACCTGTAGTTACGCCAAGCCCTATAATAGAGTAAGGTTGGTCTTGGTTGCCTGTGTCTCAATTGAGACTCACAACTAGGTGAGTAAAGAAAGTGGACCCGAAGTCCCTAGCTGCAGGCAGGAGCACGGAAAGCTCTGTATCCTGTTGAGAGATTAAACAAAATGCACAAAACTGAGTGCTAGTGCCTACAGATGGATAACATAACAAAGGCTGCACAGCCTGTATGGAGAGAGACACAGAACCTCGTCACCCATAACGTACCTCACGTCTGTGTTCAGCCAGCAGCAAAAATGTAAACAATTGCGCTGTAGAGGCAGATTGCTGCCATACTGGTGGTTTTGAAAGTGTGGGCGCTTCATCCCAAACCGTCGGCGTTAGTCAAGGTAATGCGGTCCCAGCTGTGGGCTGTATAAAGGAACAGAAAATCAATCAATCTGTCCCTATCCAGAGGAACACCCAGAGCACTCCGGGGCACAGGCAGGGCACTCACCAATCCTTCAAGTAGTGGTCTCTAATCCGTGGGTCTCGGCTGGCAAAAATCCTTCCAGAGAGCAACGAATACCAGAAAGGCCAGTGCAGCCCTGTTGTCCACATTTAAAGAACAGCGACCCAGCGATTGAGTGGACAGAGGCAGTATTGCAAACTTAAGTCTCACTCAGCTCATATAGTTCTGTCCATTCGGCATGAAGAGTCCAAAATGTAAATATAGGGAGAAAAAAGACAATATTCACAATAAATCATGGAAGGCAGCTAAAGAGTCAACCTCGCAGGGGTAAGAGGAATAAAATCCTAAATGTGGTAATATGAATAGTGTGGTGACAGAAAGGTAGGAGTGTCCTCATTGAGCCCCCTTGTCCTATCCAATGACTGTAAGTGGAAAATCCATCTGGATTCCTTGTTGAGTAATGACTGTTGCATATTGAGGCTGTTTTTACCACATCCAGCACCCACCACTTCATATCATCCGAAGAGTGGGAAAATGCCACAAAGTGTGACACTAATGGAGCAGAATGATTTTTACATCGTATTTTTGAGTTCGTTGATTCTTACATGGACCGGCCTGCTGGTCTGACCCACATATCTCAGGCCACACGGGCACTGGATACAGTAAACCACATTACTGGTTTTGCAATTTGATAAAAATCGAATTTCCCATGTTCTATTCTCAATGGGAAAGTTTGTTATTTTTTTAGTGAACTGACAAGCTCGACAGTTCCCACAGGGAAAGGGGCCCAGCAGTGGGCGCAACACTCTCTGGCTCACATTCAGTTTGCCTAGTGTGGAGGAATGTACCAGTTGGTCCTTGAGGTTTCTTGATCTCTTGAAGGCAAACTATGGCTTTCCTGGGGACGGTAAACACAGAGACCATGGGCCAGTATTTTAGTACTGCTTTTTTAATGGCAAATGACTGTGAGCTGTAAGTGGTTACACATGCAATCCTTTGTTGTGACAAGCTTCTCACTTGAGGTACAAGGAGATTTTCCCTTGGCTTGAACCTGGCTCTTTTCAGAGCATGTGACACCAACTTCTTGGGCTAACCTCTAACCCTAAGATCACTGGCCAATTTATCGGCATGTTGATGGTAGTCGGATATTTCTGTACAATTGTGCCTCAGCCTCAAAAACTGACTGTAGGGCACATTTTCCTTAAGGGACCTGGGGTGGAAACTGGTGAAGTGGAGAGTGTTATTCTTATCAGTATCTTTCTTGTATAGTGTACAGTGTAAGTGGCCCAATTGTCCCTTAAATTCCAAGTCCAAAAAATGAATGGATGTGTTGTCATGCTCCACAGTGAACTTGATGGTGGGGTGTTGGTTGTTAAGATAAGTGAAGAAGGCATTAAGGGAATCCAGTTCGCCCTTCCAAATAAAAAGCACGTAGTCAATATAACAAAACCATTTCCTGATTTGTGGTCTAAATTGGTTATTGGCTGAAAGAACCCACTGCTCCTCAAAGGCCGCCATGAACAGAATGGCTAGGCTTGGTGCAAAAGCCGCCCCCATAGCCGTACCTCTTGTCTGCAGATAGTACTGTCCTGCATACACAAAAAAAATCCTTTGTAGAGCAATTGTCATAAGTTCAATAATGAACCCTGCTGGGACCCTCTATTGTGTCCCCTGCCGTAATATGAACCCATGCATGACCTCTAGGGCCTCCTCTTGTGGTATGTTGGTGTACAATGATTTTATATCCATTGTGACCAAGAGATCTTTTTCGATGTCAAATGGTTCCCCTTCAAAGATGTTAATCGTGGCCATAATATCTTTTAAGTAAGTCACAGTTTTCTGATTTATAGGTTGCAGAAATAGGTCTATGAACTTACAAAGAGGTTCCAGTAGCGAGCCGCAGCCCGATACTATAGGTCTTCCCGGGGGGTTGGATTCATGTTTATGAATTTTGGGGAGGGCATAAAAGGAGGGAGTCCTCCCGTCGGAATGAGTCAAATATTCCATTTCCTCCAGTGTGATCCAAGAGTGGTCTGCTGCAAATTGGGTGATTTCCCTAATCTCCTCTTTGATTTCCAAGGATGGATCCTTGCATAGAGGTCAGTAACTCCCCTGATCCTCCAGAAGGTCCATTACCTTTTTATGATATTTAGTTTGGGAGAACACCACTATTCCTCCCCCTTTATCGGCGGCTTTGATTACTAGGCCAGTATTGGCTGTGAGTTCTTCCATTGCCTGTTTTTCAGCATTAGACAAATTATGTCTGGTTTTCTGTATGTTCTTCTGTAGTCTCTTGAGGTCTGACATCACACATTTCTCAAAGAGAATAATTTCTTGGGCTACCTGATTGTCATTAATTCTATTGATTATGAATATAAAAATGATGTCTGTTTGATGGGGACCAGTCATGAATTCCTTCTCCCCACAGGTTTTTAGCATGATTATTTTGTCTTTTAAGCTTTTGGATGTATGTCACGGTATGTTGAGTTGGGTTTGAATGAGTTCAAATTGATTTGTTTCTCTGGACAATCTTTTTCTGTTGTTCTATGCAATTGTAATACTCTGGTCCAGAGGCTAGAGTTTCCCTGCCCTTTTCAAATTTTTTGTACTGGATTAATTGACCATAGATGTTCTAATAATTGATCAGACTCAGTCATTCACACAGTGAATCCTCACTTATCTTCTGTCTCGCAGGGGTGTGGGTACAAAGTGAGTTTTTAGTCTCTCCTGCAACATACTTCAAATGTTTCCTTCTCTATTCTCTTGAAGGGTGGCGGCATACACTGGATTTTTTACATCTCTCCTGTGTCTCAAGGGTGGGGGCACACACATAAATGATTACATTTCTCCTATCTCACTGGCTGGGGGAACCCATTGACATGTTTACATCTCTCCTGTATTTTGGGTTGGCGCACCGTTTTGCAAAGCAGTGTTTTGCCAAGGGTTGTCTGTGGCTATCTTGTGCGAGGTTGAAGGAGTTGTGGTGACAAGGGTTAGTAGAAATTCAATTGTTTTTTTATCATAACAAAGTTGTCTGTTTGTATTTTTAAACCTTCCACTTTCATATTTCTGTTGATTGGCTACTTCATGTAGCTCTACTGTTATCCTCTCATTATGTCGTTTCTGCATGTTTAAAAGCATGTGAATTGTACTCATTGCTGATAACCGAAAGGTTTATTAATTGAATATCTTTAATTGCAGTTACTTTCCTGATTGTCTTGTAATATTCTGCATATTGTGTTCTTGGGAAGCATACACGTTCTGTATAAAAGTTTGTATGGTGTTTAGGTTCCTGTTCTTTCTATTTGGTAACAATCACCCATTAAAATGGACGCAGTTGAATTGTAATACTCTAATCAACGGACATCAACCTATTATATATTGTGGAAAAATATCTTGAATTCAACTTGTACTATATCTACAAAACCGTATTCTCTTAAATCTGGTGTGCCTGGAATGGTTGATGGTGCTAATCCTAACTTAATGACGACTCTGATTCAATAAAACATTGGCATTCAAGTGTTTGATAAAAAAAATTGTGCTAAAAGTGATCCGTCGCACTAAATACACAGGGGCTGACAACTCACAAATTAATGAGGAGACCTCTGCTTTAAAGAACTCCCGGCCCGTATCCAATCCAACCTCAGACAATGGAACCGGGATCTCTGATATAACAATTGAAGCTGCCTTTCTTCATTGTGACCCTGTTTCCATGTTAGATCCTTCCCCCCAGGTTGCTAATAGAAAGAAAACAAAATTATGCACTGTAGCCTCTCAACATGCATTAAGGGAAGCTTACCAAGCCTTAAGGGTAATAGGGCAAGTAGATGATGAAGCTTTAGATTTCATGGATCTAAGTAATAACTCATGTGGAGACTCTGACGAGGTTTCTTAATACAAATGGAGGAAGTCTCTCCAATTAAAGTACCTTTTGAATTGACAACCTTGGTAATAGTGAAAAATGGCATTTTTTAGACAACACCTCGAATAATCATTCTAAGTTTCAATCACATAATTCATCTAGTTATTCAGTCCATCACTCCATGACATGTCGATCCTTTATGGAGTACACAGAAAATAACCCAAAGAGTTGAAGACCCAAAAATAAATCAAGGTGCTTTTGCGAACACAGCTGCAGTAAATCATACACTGACAGCAATGACTACATCCTTGTTTACCCTAGCTAGATTGTGTGAAACAATGGATCAGAAAATTAACCATCAGTCAACCATCATTTTCAATCAACTAGCAGAGTAAAGGAACACAAAGGACAATCAAAACAATATTAATGCTCCAACAAAAATGTATGAAATCTTTAGGCATTGTGAGTTGATCAATGCAGGCACACAAACTAATGATGATAAGTTTTCATCTGCTATACATACTAATATCACCACTATAGCCATCATAAGTACAATCAACAAAACTATATTAAATCAGCTGTCAAATAAATCACAAGCAGACACTGCCGAAACAAGTTGGAAATACAGTTAAGATCTTTGATTTGGGTCGCAGTTTCAAATGCCACCACATCTTTCCTTTCTCCTCCGATCCACTTGGATAAGCAAGAAAAACTGTCTGTGCCATGCTCATTTGACATTTTCTCAAAAGAGAACATTCTTCAAACTGTGACAAACAATAAAAAAGATACATATGAATCCTCTAAACTAAAAAGAAATATAGGCCCAACACAAAAAAATACCAAAGCTAAAACAAAACCAAGGTGATTCATTAAAATATTATCCACGCCCTGCAAACAAAGATCACTAACGAGAATACATCAATCTGCAGTGATTAAATATCCTACTTTCAAGCAGGATATTATACCTATAGTAACATCTCAAGTTCCAATTAAACACAAGCCATTAGATGACCTAATTGCTGCCTCAATCCAATTAGAAGCTTCTGAAAATAACAGTCAATCTAGCCTGACTGTTTCACATATGAAATCAATAGCTTCAGATAAATCCATCACTCCAGTTAAATCAGGAGACGCAAATCTAACTAATGATGAAATACGAGAAGAAATACGGAGATCTGTTACCTGTTAAATCTCAAATGGCCAAGATAATCCACCTGTATCCGAGGGTTTTCATCCAATTTTGATGGCAGATCCATTTTACCAACCAATATTAACAGGTCCGAGAAGTGTGAACCCCACGGTGGCAGTCCCCTATATTCAAAATCCATCTATGGAACAGAATGTATTCCTGCAAAAGCCTTATCCTCTAGCATGGAACACAGTAAACAAGAACAAATCACTATCTAATAAAAAACAACTCTATAAGAATTGTCATTGACTAGTAATCAAATGTTGTGAACATCGCTACTCTAAATTTGATCTCAATTGATCAAGTATATTGAATATATGCAGGGATACTCCAAAGATAAAAAAAAATCATGTCAACTGACATAGATGCGATAGAGTTTATAGATGATTGTGATCTCTCTAATGCACATTTATTCATTCGTTCCAGAGCAATAGTAAATATTATCTGCGAAGAAAGATCATCCTTGTATGAAATGGGCTTTATATTAAATCAAGAGCTTCAATGTTCAGATATTAATGAGACACAAACACTCTTAAAAAAAACCTCTGAAAATCTATGGCTCAGAGCAATCGAAACTTGTGTCTTCTCATCCTGAACAGTGCAACGTTAATCATTGGAATGATTCAAATATACATTACCAGGCATAACAATGCATAATGCAGGAAACTGTTCACCTTGTCTCCTGGAATACCCGTGGCTTAAGACATTTCATCAATTCAAATGAATCTGACTGTGGCTTATATGATATAGTTTTTTTGCAGGAGACGTGGTTAACAGATTTACCCATCTGGGATGCATTTAATGTAGTTATTACTCCAGCTATAACACAATCCAGAGGCCGCCCTATGGTGGGCTTACTTATCGCCACTAAGAACTCTAAAAACTTTAATATTCAAATATGCAAATCCTCCACTCCATTCATTCAAATGGTAAAAATCGAGAAAGATGTATATACATTAGTTATTGTAAACATCTATTGGGGCAGAGCTCACTTGCAACCCAATATTTTTTTAACACGTCTCTCTTATCCTTGATAACATAATGGGCCTCATTACGACCCTGGCGCTAAGGGGTCTGCGCCAGCGTTAGCTGCGCCAACCCCTTACCGCCAACTACGAGTTCCCATAGCGCCATGGTCATTTTTCCGCCCGCTTTTTGCGGGCGTAAAAATCCATGGCGCTATGGGACCTTGGTGTTAATTACGCCACCGTAATTTACGGTGGCGTAATTAACTCCTTCCCCACTCCCATTGAGCCCTATGGGGCCGAAATGGGAATGGGGAAGGGTAAATGGGTCAATGGGGACTTACCGCCCCGCCGACCTCGGAATGGGGCGGTAAGTCCGCCATCCGCCATGGCGTAAAGGGACTTTGCGCCATGGCGGAAAAGTCCGCCGATGGCGGAAAAAATCCGCCAGGGTCGTAATGAGGGCCAATGACAGAAAAAAACATCAATCTTGTCCTGATTGCTGGAGATTTCAATCTTCACTTATTACCTATAGGGAATGAGATGTGGAGAGAAGAAGAGGACACATGGTCGAAAATGATGCAAGAAAGGCAGTACATAATGCTCAATGGAGCCATTAATGGTGATTCTCCGGCCAATTAAACATGGCGTAGAGACTCCACAAGAGCGATAATTGATTACATTTATACTAACCGAGAATTTCTAGACATAATAAATTCCTTAGTTATTAAACCAACAGAACTAAGTGATCATAATCAATTATGACTAACATGGACGTGGAAGTTGTTCAATGCGCAAAAACCGAATGACCACTACAGAGGAATTATCACAGCAAACAACACCAGAAATCGCCTCAAGTGGTCTGAAGCAACCTTAATGGAATTTAACAACCTCCTAACAGTTCAAAAAGGAGCGTGTTAAATAACATCCATGCAGAAATGTATGCAAACTAAAACAAACATACAAAACAATCTTACAAACACATACATGTTTTTGATGGTACACTGAAAGGCAGGAAAGCAACCCTAAGACGATCCATTAGAAATCTAAAACATCATCCACTTTTGGCAAGATGAATTGAAACAAAACGTCTAAAATTGACATATAAGAACTGGATACGCAGAAGTAAAGCTTTGCAATACCAACAAGACGGTGAACAGATGTTGTCACGCATGGCATCAAAATCAACAGCTAACATATGGGTGTTACTGAATTAAGCATCTTTTAAATCTCAAGCCTCAGTTCAAATTAGCCCTATTTCAGAGACTTCATTGAACAATTATTTTTAAGAGGTATATGAGTCCCCACTACCTAATTGCCAACTCAATATAGGAGAGCAAAATTGGAATCAAAGGATCCTTTTTGATCATAATGATCTTCTACACTATATATCAAAACTTAGTATATCAAGAGCCCCTGGACCAGATGGTCTGAATAATAGCACGTTAAAAAAAATCCAGCTTTCTGGGCCTCTATCTTGGAACACATCTTTAATGAAATCAAGGTCAGAGGCATGCTCCTACAATCATGAAAAAAATCAATAATAATTCCATCGTTCAAAAAAGGAGACAGGATGGACCCTGGGTCCTATAGACCAATAGCCCTCCTTGACTGCGCAGGGAAAATCTTTGCCCGTATGGTACTTAAGGAATTCAATCAATGGTTGGTCAATGAAAAATTACAAGATCCTTATCAAACCACGTTTTATTCCAGGTCTTGGAACTAGCATCAACCTGTTTACTTTAAATTCTCTTATATCTGATAATCATCAGAAGAAGCAGCCTCTAGATGTAGCTTTCGTAGATTTTAGTACAGCATTTGATTCAGTGCCAAGGGAATTATTATTTAAAAAACGAATAGACCGCGGGTGCCCCTGGAACATCTTAAAGTGGCTAATTGAATTTTATGACAATACATTGATACAAATTAGATTGAGTCAAGATGGTATGTTATCCACTCCCATATCCACATCAAGAGGGCTGAAGCAAGGATGTATACTTGCTTCAGCCCTATTTAATTTTTTTATATCAGATGTGGGTATCGGTTTGGTTGACACCATCTCTGACTCAACAAAATTGGGAAATCATGTGATAAAATGGCTCCTTTACACTGATGACCTCGTTCTGATTGAAAAAACACCTAGAGGTCTCTGCAAAATGTTAAAAGTCTTGGAAAGATATGCATATAATAAGATGATCATGATAAATACTAAAAAGACACAAACCATTCAATTTGGAATTCAGAAACAATGGGTTGCAATAAACAACTGGAAATTAGATAACACAACATTACAAATAGTCTCAAATTATATCTATTTAGGTATGAATATAAATAATCATCCTGCTGACTTACCTTACAATATAAGTTTAAAAATGAAACTCTTCACAACAGTGGGGGTCTTTACGAGTTTGGAGGCAGCCATGGCGCTATTAGCGGCATGGCTGCCTCCAAACCCGGGTCTGGGTCCGGTAGGGTTGAATGGGGACTTACCGGGACATTCCGACCTGTGCGGACCCGTAAGTCCCCATTCAACCAACCATTCCCCATTCCCATTTGAGCCCCCATAGGGCTCAATGGGAATGGGGAAGGCGCTAATTACGGGCCCGTAAATTACGGACCCGTTATTAGTGCAGTGGTACCTTAGCGCGAATTGGGCGGTAAGGGTTTACCGGCACCGGGTTCCTTACCGGTGACCATTAACCTGAAGTGGGAGAATGGAAGACCAGGCTCCCGTCCTTCACCTCTCGCGCTTGGCCTAGAGGGTCACGGCCCAGACACCCGCCGCAAGAAGAGTTTGTCCATTTACCAGACGACCAGGTACCCTGGTACAGGAACATACGGATGTGTCCACCTGCCTGCCCAGCAGCCCGCACTGGCCATGCCGACACCCGCGGCTCGGATCAGCTAGACTAAAAACCACACGTCGTTAGAGATGCCATGACGACCTAGACAACGGGAAGCACATCTGTACAAATATACACACTTAACATTTCCACACCAATCTACACGAAGAACATACTCAGTGCTCTGACGTAGGCGACAGGCATATTCACGGACGTGCATCTTTATTATTTTTACATAGGCTTTCAGAATGCAGAAACGCAAGACGCATCATGAACTCATCTATAACGCTTGCTCACGCTTCTCTTGAAACCCGTTACCACCATGAGAGGTATAATGGAAACACGATACTGGTCATGGAAATATATGCTACTATAACCTAAAGCACCTATGCACCAAACAGACTACTTAAGCACCAGGCCCGAGTAGGCCTCAAACAAGAGCTCCCGTGGACATTAACAAAGCAAGAGTCAGGTTGCTGATCCTGCAGAAAGAACCCGGTGGAGCAACCAGCCAAGGTCGCAATGTTGCAAACCCACATCCAAGAACTAATCATCAAAGGCACGATGTTGCAACCTCGCACTCCGCGCCTCAACGATAAAGGCACGCCGACAAATTAAACCAGACGCGCAGTAGGAAAAACAATATTAATTGTGCAGAATTCTGCCTCTTTCACGGTCCCTCCCCACGTGACCAAGCCGAACCTGACGAGACGCCAAAACCCAGGAGAGAAAAGGCGGCTGGGTCCCTCACTACGAGACACAGGCCGATACACTTGAAAGGCTCAATGGACATCTGCTACAGTGGGAGCGGTCAGCCTTCCACCTATGAATAAATCCTCACATTGTCTGCACGTACCCATATTGAAACATTGTTGCAAACATAGGTACACCGAGAGCTGGGAACAACGGTGGTCCCAGGCTGGGAAGCTCACGGATGCACCAATCAGAACATGGGGCTCTTATCTCAGACGTCAGTAATACTAGCCAATCCTCAGGAGTCTTCATGTAACAATTCTTATGTATCTAATTGTAGGGACAACCCAGATATACCACCTGACTACACCTTGTCCACTAATATCATTCTCTATATGTGTACTATACTAACCCTACCACTCGAGCAACCAATTAAGAGTGGCGATAGGTTTTTTGTTAACTTTCTGAAGTGACGCAAGTAGCGCGTCATAATGCAGTAAAAAGGGCCTGCGAGCCCCACGATTGTGTGTGTGTCAGGACGGACGCGTACGATCCTTGACCCATCCCTGCCGTTTTGCCTAAATAAACAGCAGAGTCACCTTGCTCCTTGTGTGTGTCTCATACTCTATCTCGCCTGGGATATACGGGAGGAGTTGGGGCCTCCCTACCCGGAGGTCTACGGACGGCCCGGCCGACCCCGGCAGAATTTCCCCCCGACAAGTTGGAGGCACTGCTGAGATCTGTTTAAGATCAACTTTTATTTTTAGTTTTTCCAGGCACTCCCGTTGCGAGGAGGCCCGGCGGCGCGGCCCCCTCTGCCGTTGCCCCCTTCTGAGGACTACAGGACCATCACGGAGCTGCGAGAAGACCGGACAGCGCAATCCGGATATTGGCCCTCGGGAGCCGGTTGAGAAGTATCCCGCCCGCGGTCGGCGAGTGTCCAGACGTGGTCCAGACGAGGGGAGGTGGCGAGCCGCTTGGAGGGGTGCACGCAGTCGAGCGGCCCTGCATCGAGAGAACTTGGTGAGCATGACACGCACAACAAGCAATGCGAAATTGTGAGGGAGGGGGAGGAAGTAAATAAGGGAGGAGGGAGGTATTGTACAGATGTGCGGCGAAGGTTTAACTGAGTGTTGCCAATGGAATGAATGGTAGCGAAACGAGTGCGAGAACAGTCGACTAACGTTACGCAACAGAGGGGGGCGGGGCACGAAAACATCACGTGCAGCCGCTCGTAAGACACTGATGGCCTAAATTGCGACTACGTGTGAGGGTGGGTGTGTGTGGTTTCCTACGACTTGACATTTATTGATCAATGAGTAGATGAGGTTTCCTATTGTTCGAGTAAGAAACTCGATAGGTAGATGACGTTTCCCTGTGGGCGGTAGCTAGTTACATAGTTGCCCAAAACGGAAGATAATTGGCTGGTTAAGCCCTCCTGTTGAGGGGCGTATCACACGCGAGGCGACGCAGCGTGCGCAGTCCGGTTATATTATTGATGAGATTACCTTGTTCCAGGAGAGACAGGAAGACAGCTGTAGGGTTAGCGGGGTAGATTGCAAGTGTATTTTGAACTTAAAGAACATAACAAGAATATACCAGTAGCTCGAAGAAATCGGTGACGTCACCAATAGGGTTTTAATAGGATATCGCGTGCATAAGGAACTTTGGGTTGAGAGTGGGGAGGAAGAGAAAGATGATAAGGGAGCAGACACGGAGATAACGGATAGTCTAGAGGATCGGAAAAGGAGAAGGGGAAAGGGGCGTGGCTGCGCACGGAGAACGCCGGCCACGGCAAGTGTAAAAGAGGGAGAGAACGGAGAAACAGGACGACTGTATAAGATCGTCGTAAGGGGTACGCAGCCGCAGGGGGCTGCGTGCGCTTCGGCCGCAGGGGGCCGTAGGGGAAGGAATATAATATAACATCATATTTATTATTATTGCATAATCTGTCAAGGGATTGTCGTAAGTCCCCACACTTGCGGGGCAAGGTAAGCAATACGAGGTTGTATATTGTAAACTGCTGGTAAAGAGAAGGGTAACAAGGGGAGGGCCACTATGTCATACGGGAGAGGGTCGGGAGGGTGGGGGAACACCCTCACTACCCCATTACAACACATATGCACCACACTGCCACCACATAGGGAGAAATTAATTAAGTACAGCATAGAGTGGACCCAGGGGACGGACAACAAAATGTTAACACCATGGCCGCCTAATGGTAGTTTCGATCCATATGCCCAACATTCACTACTAAACCATCTGCACAATACATACAAGGGGAAGAAGTTGGCAAACCATGTGGAGGTGTTTAACTTATGGAGGATGTTCCAGGGGTCCCGACCAGGACCAAATGGAATGTTCACTATGGGGGAAGCACCGGAAGAAAAGGAGATTAAGAAAGAAGGAACGGATGGGGAAAAGGGGTGCGAAAGCACAAAGAATACGGGGAACGGAGGACAGGGAGGAGAAAAGATTGATAAATCAAACGACATAAAAAAGGAACGGAACAATGAGACACCCATAACACCGGGAGTGAAAACAGAGGGAGGAGGGTTGTACCCTTTAAGAGAATTAGGAGAAATAGAAGGACAGTTCAGGGCGGCTGAAGGATACTCGAACCCGGCATACAGCCCTCCACCATATGTGGCTCATAGGAAGATACCAATGGGGGGAGAAAGGATTGGAGAAGAGCAGACTGTAGAGATAGGAAACGATGAGTGGGTAGCTGCACAGATATTATTGAAATTACGAGGTTCACTAACTGGAGAAGAAAGGGAGGCGGTAAGGAGAACAGACGAGGATAGTGCCAGAGAGAGTGAAATGAGGGGAGAGGAGCTACTATGGCAGAAGGAAGAGATTTTGGAGGAAAAATTAGCAAAACTAAGGGATGAGCAGAATGAATTGATCAAACAACTTGAGAGGGAGGAAAGAGAGAGAGTGAGGAAAAGGAAAGAAGGTAAGAACGAATTGGAAAAATTAAGAGAACGAAATGAGGAGCAAAAGAGAGAAGCTGAAAGGGTAAAAGCAGCAGCAGATAGGGTATCAAGAGTAGTGCTGAGGGAGAAGAAGAAGGAAGAAGAAGAAAAGGAAAAGGAAATGGAAATATGGAGAAGGAGGGTACTATCAGAGACAGCTAAGAAATATGAAGAGGGGAAGGTAATAGAGAGCATAGTAGAAAGAGAAAGGGTGAAATGGGAAAGGAAGAAAGAGGATGAAAGAATATTGGAACAGATGAGCAACGAAGTAATGGAGGAATTGAAAAGAAAAAGGGAGGAAAATAGTAGGGAAATGGAGGAGAGAAGTGAAGGGGGAAGAGAAGGGAGGAGTAGGGAGAGTGAAAGATGGGGAGATGTATATAAAAGTAGAGAGGTAGCAACAACATCAGCACTAGGGGGAACAGTTGGTAACAACGAAAGGGGAGAAAGAGACTTAATAGACTTAAAAACAGTAACAATAAAAGGAAAAAAGGCAGAGTGGGGGGTGCCATTTATGAATGACTTTTGCAGTGAGGAGGAAGAAGGAGTGGAGAAGGATGGAAGAAAGAGTGAAAGGGAAAGCTTAGATAAGCTATACCTCACTAGGACAAACATAGATTCGCCCTGGATGAGTAGAAGATGGGAGGAGCTGGAGAGAAGTAAGGAGGGAGTGAAAAGAATAGGGGAAACACAAACCCATGAAACCACGCCACCCACATCTCCATCACGCCCTCCCACGTCACACCATACATGTTCAACTACCGCACGCTCACTGCACAGAATAAAGCTCGCGCCCTTCATGAACGAAATTACACCTTATGCATGTCGGCTTAGGGACCTCCCTAGTCGCAGGCAAGACAGACAAATAGACATACCCATATTGAACACAGGAACTGACGAAAAAAAGGGAAAGGCAGAAGAGGGAGGTAGGAGCAGAGGTAGTAAGGATGAATTTGAAGTAGTAAAGGAAACGAGGGAAGAGGAGGGGTGTGAAGACTCAATATGGAGCGTAAAGGGTGACACGAGACAGAATTTAATGCCACTGTTGGAGAGAGGAGGGGTTAGACCACAGTATGTACCTTGGAAACATACGGATAAAGAAAATATAAAATGTAGGCTCCCATCACTAAGTGGAGGTGCGGGTAAGTGGATATATGAAATGGAAAAACACACCACAGGACAGAAACTAGCAGTAGGAGATGTGAAGGGCCTGTTAATATCAATATTAGGGGATAGAGCGGATGACATTTGGAAAAGAGCGGGATTCCATGGGGTAACAATAACGAACACATCGCATGATGGGGCACCATTTGCAAACTGTAGACATGCGCTATGGCAGGCACTGAGAGTGCAGTACCCAGACACATCAGACATAGGAGCCATTACTTCCCGTAAAATGGGTGAAAATGAGGACCCTGTTGATTATATCCAGGATATTCAAGAGAAGTGGCGCATGGAAACTAGAGAACAATGGGACAAAACACCAGCCATATTTTATCATATACTAGTACAAGGGCTCCCAGAAGGGGTTCAGAAACAGCTAAAGAAAGTAGTGGGGATGGAAGCAAAACCATGGCCAGAAATACAACTGACTATAGTACATCACTGCAGGACATGGCAAGGAAAAATGAAACAAAAGGAAGAGGATAGGAAAACAGAAGAGGCCAAACTAGTACAGAAAAAACTTACTAAATACACAATGGAAGGGGCACTAATAACTACGCCCACACCAATGGCCCAAAGCCCAACGCAAGTAGTGGCTGCACAAGATCCCGCCCAAATAGCGCCTCCACAAGGTGTAATACAGCAAGTACCGCCTCTGCAATTACACGCACCAAACATGGGAGGAGGGTACCCAATGCAAGGAACTGGGTATTATAGTTATAACAGAGGGAGAGGAGGGTTTATGAGGGGGAGAGGATACGGATATAATACCCAACAACAGGCTGGGGGACTTAGAAATTACTACCCCACAGGGCAACCCGTATACCAGGACAACACAGGGAGCTTCCCATGGCAAAGCAGGGAACCACCCGTGTGTTGGAGCTGCGGACTATTAGGACACATGTCACGTACATGTAGGGCCAGGCCAGGAACACCAGCATGGAATGAACAAGCACAACCTAGGACCTCACAAGAACAGCAGGGCATACAACAACAGCAGATGTCACAAAAAGGGAGTGACCCACAACAACAAACAACACAACAGCCACAAACCTATTCACTGCCACAACAACAAATAACACAGCAACTGCCACCGCCACAACAACAAGTAGCGTTAATACAACCACCACCCCAAGCTCAACAAACGCAATTGGGTAGGGTGACGGTGTTGGGACACAACCCTTACACAGGGAATGGCCAATCATTGTACCCCCAATAGGCCAGCCCACAGACGGCCTTGGTGTGTCCCATCCTGTCAGTAACACCTAATAGTGCGGAGGAACCACGCATAGAGGTAACGATAGGTGACAAAAAATTATCATTTCTTGTTGACACCGGGGCAACCCGGTCTTGCATAAGGGAAGGTAAATTTAAGATGTCAGGCGAAGCCATGAACACCCAAGGATTTTCTGGGGCTAAAGGGTTGGTTCCATTTACTGATAACGTTCCCTTATCTATTGGAGATTATGATCTGTCAGTTCCACTTTTGTATTATAGTGCCTCACCAGTAAATATACTGGGGAGAGACATAATGAACAGGTTGAATATGACGATCTCCTTTACAGAGGATGGCATAATTTGCTCTACTCCAGGGATTAACATGCTCGCAGCACGACAGATTTTACAAGCATACTGTGGACAGACAGCGATTAGGGCGGAGCCAGTAGATGGCGAGCTATTCCAGTATGGCACAGACATGGCATTTGCATGGATGCCAGGGATAGAAGGGAAAATATGGAGGAGGCCAGCAGCCTATCTGTTCCGACCAGAAACACCAGTTAATGAACTGGAAGGGAAGGTGTTTGTAATGGACATTGAGAGCATCATTGCAACAGCTGATTATGTTGCTGTGCACGCCCAAGATAAAGAAGGGAGAGCATGGAGGGCGGTGATAGCACTAGCAGAAGGATGTAGGCTGACCCAGGTGTCAGATGAAGAGCTGTTCTCAGAAGAAAAGGAAGAAGATGAAATGGTGTTCATGATGAGTGTAGAAATATGGCTAAGAGTGGCTCACAAACAAGTAGCACAGAAAATTGCAATGGCACTTGAGGCACCCGCAGGCACCCCAGTCCCGTTTTTTAAGGAGGATATGTCAAAGGTGCCCAAATCATTATGGACTATTAGCCCTTATGACGTGGGATGCATAAAAAGCATAGGGGGTGTAAGGATAAAATTGAAAAAAGGTGCCATACTACCAAGAGTGAAACAGTACCCATTGTCAAAAGAGGCAGATGAAGGCATATATGAAACCATAACGGCCCTTATAAACAATGGCATATTGGTCCCCTCAGAATCACCATGTAACACAGCTGTGTACCCGGTGCGCAAGGCTAAAGGGGGGTCTTGGCGCTTCATACAGGACCTCAGACCCTTGAACAACATAGTAGAAGCAGAGTATCCAGTAACAGCAAACCCGGCCACAATATTGTGTGGCATTCCAGCAGAAGCATCACGATTTACAGTGATTGACCTTAAAAATGCTTTTTTCTCAATACCATTACACCCAGACTCACAAGATTTGACAAGCTTCACTTACCGAAATACAAAGTGGAAACATACCAGATTACCACAGGGGTATTGTGAATCACCCTCAATTTTCAATAGAGTAATACAGATGGATTTGGGTAACGTTGAGGTGGAAAGCACAGTGTTACAGTATGTGGATGACATAATAATTTGCAGTACAAACGAAAGTAAATGTAGAGAGGACTCCTTAAAGATGTTGACAATATTGGCTGAAAAGGGGTACAAGGTAGACATGGAAAAGATACAATACTGTCAGGAACAGGTACTTTACATTGGCCAACTGATATCCCAACATGGAAGAAGGATTGCACCACAAAGAGCACAGGCCATCTCAAGCACTCCCGTGCCACAGACTGTGAGAGAACTGCAGCAATTTCTGGGGCTGTGCAACTACTGTAGAGCATGGGTATTTGATTACAGCTCATACATAGGACCCCTGCTTGAGGGTTTGAAGGAAGCAAATAAAGGGGAGAAAAAGTTGGGATGGACTATGGAAATGAGGGAGGCATTTGACGAATTGAAAGACGCGATATCAACTGCTCCAGTACTGGCATCCCCAGACTATGAGCGACGCTTTTTTATATTTTCACATTGCGACTCAGCAGTGATGAAGGCAGTATTGGCACAAAAAACGAGCATGGGATATAAACCAGTAGCATTTTACAGCGGACACTTAGACCCTGTGATGTTAGGCCACTTCCCTTGTGAACAAGGTCTCGCTGCAGCCGCCTTTGCAGTAGAAAAAGCATCAGCAATAACTATGGGGTGTCCAACTACACTGTTTGTGGAACATGCATTATTTGCAATATTGAATAAACCCAAGTCCACACTAACGACACAAAGGGCATCAGGTTATGAGATCATTTTGTCTAGGGCTGAACTAGCGATTGTTAGATGTAGCACTGTTAACCCTGCAAGGTTCCTAGCAGAAGTAATTGAAGAGGGAGATTACGCCCACGACTGCACCCAAATAACTAAAATGTACTCATGTACTAGAAAAGTTGAAGAAAACGCACTAGAGGGAGGTGAGCTTTTGTTTATTGATGGGTCATCAACTATTGATCAAGGAGATGGGATACGAAGGACTGGGGCAGCAGTGGTAAAAATGATGGAGGCTCCGGTGTGTGTGGCTATGAAATGTGTACAGTTACCACAGCATTACTCTGCTCAAGCCGCTGAACTAGTTGCACTAATATTGGCACTGAAAGAAAGTTTTAACAAACGTGTAACAATATATTCCGACAGTGCATATGTTACATCCACTGTCCACTCAGGGCTAACAAAATGGAGGAGAAGAGGGTTTAGGAGAGCTGACGGCACTCCAGTGCAACATGCCCTCTTGTTGGCTGAATTAATTGAGGTAATAAACGACCCCCAAGAGCTAGCCCTAGTAAAATGCACCGCACACACCAATGGTGAAGACCATGTCTCAAAAGGGAATGCAGCAGCAGACGCACATGCGAAATATGCTGCATACTTTGGTGAGATATGGAACCCCACAGACTCACAGAGAGGGAGAGGGAGGGGAATAGCTAGGGAGATGTTAATAAAAGAAGGGTACACCCATCTCCCAGCCACACAGATTATGGAACTACAAGCGGCTGCACCAATGGCCGAAAAAGAAGTATGGGTAAAAAGAGGATGTACAATGTCCCCAACCGACGCACTATGGCGCCAGGGTGGCACGGGGAAAGTTGTAATACCGTTGGCACTGTTAAATACCGCCCTGAGCCAATTACATCACCCTGCCCATACAGGCAAGGAAATAATCGCAGCACGAATTAGAGAAGATTGGTTTTGTCCTGAGTTAAACTCTCATGTGTCAAATTTTATCAGAAATTGCCTCACATGTCAACAGTTTACGGCCGGTCATACTTTAAAAGTGATAAGAGGTACCATACCCCGGCCAGAAGGACCTTTTCGGCACCTTCACATTGACTATGTTGATATGATCAACATATGTCAAGGTAATAGGTATATGATTGTAGTAGTATGCCCATTTTCTAGGTGGATTGAAGCAGGGCCCTGTTCACACCCTGATGCGTTTAGAGCAGCCAAATTCATAGTAAGGGAGGTCTTCCCCAGGTGGGGAGTGTGCGAGGTGTTAAGATCAGACAACGGCCCACATTTCGCAAACGAAATGTTCCAACATATCACATCCCTGCTGAACATTAAACACAAATTTGCATGTGCATACCACCCACAGGCTAATGGCGTATGTGAACGCCTGAATGGCTTATTGAAGGAGGCAATTGCAAAAATACAACAAACAACAAAGAAAAGTTGGTTGTATTGCCTTCCGTTAGCTTTATTTGAACTTAGAAATAGGCCAGGGTCCGACCACCACCTCACCCCCCACGAAGTGGTTACTGGACGTCAAATGCGCCTTCCCTTAACCCCAACGTCAAGGGCATTCACCGACCACGAAAGTTCAGCGAGTGTGTTAGGTGATGAAATGTATCAATATGTGTCTTCTTTGATTACTAGTGTCGTATTTGTGTCTCAACAGCTCGAGCGCACACGGGGCGGGTCTACCAGCAATCAAGAAAAAGGCGCAAGTACAGAATTGGGAAAGGAGAACTTGTGCAAACTTGCCAAAGGTGACCGCGTGCTACTTCGCAATTTCAATAGAAAGTGGAACGAGAAGAGTTTCACTGGCCCCCATCTGGTAGAGGACGTATCAACAAGAGCAGTAAAACTAAAGGATAAGCGTGCCTGGAACCACCTACATGACGTAAAGATCTACAAACTGCAGACCCGCCCCAGCGCCAACGACAGGTCCATTGGAAGAACAGCAACAACATCCCCGACAGCGGAAGAAAGTTCCACCACAGACAACGACCCAATTGTTCCCTCGGAGACGATAACTGACGAAGAAGGGGGTGATCCCCATACTGCCCACCCCATGGTCACACGCTCAAAGAGTAAAAATACTTCCGCCATCTGAGCGCAAACCCCCCCCATTGACTGCTAAGTACAGTTGTAACTAAAACTGAAGGACATTGCTTGCACCAATACACATGTAAACACGTGAATGTTCTCTTTTTTCTCTCGTACATACAGGAACTGCGTAATATTGTATTGTTAAGAAAAAGCTAATTAACAAGTTCAGTGTACAGGCGTAGATGGTACTCCCAGACGATAACTACCCAGAAGAATTGTCACACCAATTTGTATACGAAATAACAAGGCCAACATACCTAAAAAGGAGAAGGGTACGTGTCTACTACACAGCCTTCCTCCTGGCCATAGAATATTCCATGCCCCACCTCCGCCCGTACTTGCCGGTCCTAAGAGACCGATCACTTAGAGTAGCGTGGGCGCAGCTCTTCGCCTGGGCACTGAATGACTACTTGATAGGGAGAGCTTAAAGGAAACAAAACTAACATTTAATAACGAGCACTTTTGAGAATTTTTAGGCGGGCAACTTTAACGTCGCAAGAATACGCTGCCAGGACTGCAGCAAGGTAAGAGCAAAATGCCGGTGAGATTAGCATATGTAATAAAAATAATAGGGATTTTTATGATCACCGGGTTCTTGGCTGCCTCTGTCTGGCAGTACAGCTATGCTATTGATTTTATTGCTGCACCCAAACCTAATATACCCCCGTTCCCTGCTGCAACAGGTGTTACGTCAGGTGGTAATAGTAATTTTGCACCCAAGCAAAATAGAGTTAAACGCAGCACATACTCAGACAATAAAGGTATTGATAATTATGTACAAGATTCAGCACACGTCACAAACAACATATGGTACCAGCACATGACCCGCATTGGTAAGCAGACAACTGAGGATAGCTGTTACGTTTGCTCATTAATACCATACGCCATGAGCGCTTCACGAACATTTGTTGCCACAGAAATAGATGAAAAAACAGCACAGTGCATAATATATTTGGCCCTGTTCCAAACGAAAGGAAGATTTCAAGGAACAGTAGTGCACATGACATGGAAAACAAGAGACTCATACCCATATGAAAACAACTTCCTCAAGACCTATCTGAGTTATCATAAGACCAGTTTACATGCTGAAGCATTCAGGTACATAACAAGTGGCCCTGCAAAAGGAGAAACAAAGAAGGTAACACTGCAGTATCTACCATGTGATTGGTACGCCACTGAAGTTCCGGGTAAACAAGGATGCTGGGAGAGGCCGCTACTGACGATAACAGGAAAGGTGTATCTGGGCAACAGCTGGGAGATAGGAGTGATTGGCAGCAACATGGTAACAAAAGAAACTATCTCAACTATCGAGACACACAATCATCGATGTTGGACGACGTGGATCAAGTATGTACCAATGCTCACGTGGGTAGAAGAAGATGAAGACCCAATAACTATATTACCATTGACTGCGCCCAAAATATGCTACCAGCATAAAGGAGAGGTGGACGTAGGATATAACACCAATTGTGCAAGCGTGATGGAGTTACCTGAGGGGGGAGCGGGAACAGCAGTAATAATGGACCATTATTGGGCCTGTGGAGAAAAGGCATATCATACACTGCCTCCCCTGTGGAATGGTGTGTGCACAATGGTACACGTCAATGTACCATCACTAGTGGTACCTAAGAAGCATGTCGATGTGGCGAAATTTCCTAAAATGGATGAAGGGGATAGGAGAAGAAAGAGATCTGCACCACTTCAGAAGGAGCAAGAGAACAGGACCAACAGCAATGATACTGTCCTAAATAGGAGAAAAAGACAAGGAGAGCCACTGACAGGAAATTACCTGTGGGGAAGGTCGGAAACGGAACTAACATCAATACCGCCAGAACACAGACTATTCAGCAGAGCAGCAATGTTCTTCTCCTCAATAATACATCCGGGACTGCAGGCATACGCAAACGCAAAATGGCTCCAAATAACCAGATGGGAACTAATGATGACCATCAATTCAACAGTAAATGGGTTCAACGCAATTAAAGAGGAGCTGCGAGCTGTAAGGATGGTAGCACTCCAGAACAGATATGTATTGGACCTTCTCATAGCAATGGAAGGAGGAGTTTGTGCAAAGATAGGACAATCTTGCTGCACGTTCATACCTGCCAACGATGCTGACAATGGTACACTGACAGAAGCAGTTTCACAATTGGCCCAGATGCACTCCAAAATGATGGACGAAAGTAACGGTGTAGACAAGGATAAGAGCTGGTTTTCACTATTATGGTCATGGATGCCATCTTGGCTGTCAGATGGACTGAAAATAATAGTGGGGTGTACTATTTTGGCTGGAGCTACCCTGATCATAATTAGATTTTGGAAGGCCCGGAAGGCACGCACGACTGACGAGTTGCTGGAAATGGTGGGAATGCACCCCTTAATGCCAGCAGATGACGGCCAGCATACAGGTGTGATAATACAAGAAAGGGAGAAGTTGCGCACCCAAATCATCACCAATCATCTAGACCCACCATCAGTGAAGATCGAGAACCCAAGGAACCCCAGGAGCTACATAGGAAGATGGGTATACTGTACTCCTGGAGGAACATGTGAATACATGTATTGGTCATTTGAAGATCATGTAAACCATTATGGACATCTCAGAGGGATAACTAAGATATGGAGGGTAAGAGGAGATAACGAGAAGGATATGTTTGTGGTCGACAAGTCGACCAGAGGGGGGACTGAAGTGGGAGAATGGAAGACCAGGCTCCCGTCCTTCACCTCTCGCGCTTGGCCTAGAGGGTCACGGCCCAGACACCCGCCGCGAGAAGAGTTTGTCCATTTACCAGACGACCAGGTACCCTGGTACAGGAACATACGGATGTGTCCACCTGCCTGCCCAGCAGCCCGCACTGGCCATGCCGACACCCGCGGCTCGGATCAGCTAGACTAAAAACCACACGTCGTTAGAGATGCCATGACGACCTAGACAACGGGAAGCACATCTGTACAAATATACACACTTAACATTTCCACACCAATCTACACGAAGAACATACTCAGTGCTCTGACGTAGGCGACAGGCATATTCACGGACGTGCATCTTTATTATTTTTACATAGGCTTTCAGAATGCAGAAACGCAAGACGCATCATGAACTCATCTATAACGCTTGCTCACGCTTCTCTTGAAACCCGTTACCACCATGAGAGGTATAATGGAAACACGATACTGGTCATGGAAATATATGCTACTATAACCTAAAGCACCTATGCACCAAACAGACTACTTAAGCACCAGGCCCGAGTAGGCCTCAAACAAGAGCTCCCGTGGACATTAACAAAGCAAGAGTCAGGTTGCTGATCCTGCAGAAAGAACCCGGTGGAGCAACCAGCCAAGGTCGCAATGTTGCAAACCCACATCCAAGAACAAATCATCAAAGGCACGATGTTGCAACCTCGCACTCCGCGCCTCAACGATAAAGGCACGCCGACAAATTAAACCAGACGCGCAGTAGGAAAAACAATATTAATTGTGCAGAATTCTGCCTCTTTCACGGTCCCTCCCCACGTGACCAAGCCGAACCTGACGAGACGCCAAAACCCAGGAGAGAAAAGGCGGCTGGGTCCCTCACTACGAGACACAGGCCGATACACTTGAAAGGCTCAATGGACATCTGCTACAGTGGGAGCGGTCAGCCTTCCACCTATGAATAAATCCTCACATTGTCTGCACGTACCCATATTGAAACATTGTTGCAAACATAGGTACACCGAGAGCTGGGAACAACGGTGGTCCCAGGCTGGGAAGCTCACGGATGCACCAATCAGAACATGGGGCTCTTATCTCAGACGTCAGTAATACTAGCCAATCCTCAGGAGTCTTCATGTAACAATTCTTATGTATCTAATTGTAGGGACAACCCAGATATACCACCTGACTACACCTTGTCCACTAATATCATTCTCTATATGTGTACTATACTAACCCTACCACTCGAGCAACCAATTAAGAGTGGCGATAGGTTTTTTGTTAACTTTCTGAAGTGACGCAAGTAGCGCGTCATAATGCAGTAAAAAGGGCCTGCGAGCCCCACGATTGTGTGTGTGTCAGGACGGACGCGTACGATCCTTGACCCATCCCTGCCGTTTTGCCTAAATAAACAGCAGAGTCACCTTGCTCCTTGTGTGTGTCTCATACTCTATCTCGCCTGGGATATACGGGAGGAGTTGGGGCCTCCCTGCCCGGAGGTCTGCGGACGGCCCGGCCGACCCCGGCAGAATTTCCCCCCGACAAACCCTTACCACCCAACTCGGAATGAGGCCCAGTGTCTCAAGCACGTATTATCAATAATAGATATTGCAAATTCCCAATTTCTCCAATTGTAATTTATTATAAACAGAAAGTCATGCGCATACTCTTAAACAGATCTAAGACTTAATGTTGGAAAACTAAGCTTTATTGGGATAGAATTAAAAGCAAATAGTGTCAAACCTTGCTCAATCTACGATCCTCTGCACCTATATCCATAATTAGATATGAGATGGGTTTAATTTCAATGTATGCGCATTATAAGAGGAAATTGTGCACCTTATATCGGACATGTTTGGATGAAACAATTGGCAATTCTATCTGATTATGTCAGGACCTCTCAAAATACTTTTATTAGATCTTGGAAATCTAAAGTATAAGAGTATGTGCACTATGCAGACGTTTCCAATGAATTACTTCTTACTAATCCCACTAAGGCTAAAACTACATTTTGGGAATCTGATTGGATTAGTACCAGGAACCAAAGTTTGACATACCAAGACTTTAAGAGAGATCCCTTCGCTTTAAACAATATGGAGTCATTGCACCCTACTTAGAAAAATCTCCAAATCGTCAGCATCGTGCTGGTCACCTACGCTTCAGATTGAATTTATGGTGAACTAGGGAAATTTTAACAAGATGGTATCCACTTACACAACTAACTGTACTGTGTCAATCTTGTCAAAAATCAACTGAAACTTTACAAGACATATGGTTCAATGCCCCAATCTGTTATCAATTAGAATTATACACTTCAGAAAGTTTTTGAGGCATATGAAGCTGTAGATGAGCAAATGTTGTGGAATTATCTTTTTCATATACAGTCAAGGATCCTAGGTTATGCAATTATGAACTACTTGAAAGTGTTAAAACTGGAAAACAGTGATGAGACAATTGAAGAACGGAATATTAACTGATTGAAATTGTGATATTGACATGTTGAATATGAAAGCATGAAAGTACGAAAGTGTTTTAATTTTTTTATAATTCATTGAATTATTGTGTTTCATGAGTATGAAAATTGTTACATTTTTATTTTGTTAAATGAACTTGCTTGAATTGTTTATATTTTTTTGTAATTGTATATTGAAAGGTTGATATTTTCAGCCGAATCAATAAATAATAAAAAATTATAATAATAATAATGTTTACATCTCTCTTATCTCACGAGGTTGAGGGCACACTGAATTATTATATCTTTCTTTTTTCTCAGTAGTGGCCAAGCACACACTGCATTTTACCTCCTTCCTCTGATTGAGGGGTCAGGGCACACTGGGTTTGTACATCTTACCTGTCTTTCAGTGTTACAAACTTGACAAGGAATGTAAAATGGCCTTGTCAAAAAAGGGTGGAAGGCCTACCAGAGAGAAATTCTGTACTAACAAACTTAGCTCATGATGAAGGGATGTATGTCCCAAAACGCGTGGAGCTCATCTTTTGATTTGTTTCCTTGTCTATTCGATTCTTATTTGTTCACCAATGCATTATGTTATGAATTGATATATTGTCATTAAATAAAATGCTGACCAAGTTCAGTATAATCAAGAAATAATCTCTGCATTTAACTAATGTAATATGATCTGTAAACTACACTATCTTATCTAAAATAACATGTTGACTAAGGTTATCCACAGTTTGAGAAAAGAGGCATGTCTTGAGCTACTATTTAACAGTTGTGCTGCTTGTAACATCTTCCCAAGGCAAATGTCCCAATGGTAGGAGGAGGGGGGACATAAAAACGGAACAGGAAGGAAAGGATGGTTGTAGTCAGGTCAGATGAGGATGGTGTGGCAAATAAAGAGGCCAACAGGAGGAGGAAAAGAGAAGCAGAGTGTGGAGATGATTTCTGGAGCATGTGAGGTATTGTTAGCAAATGCAAGTGGCACTGTATTGTGAGTGTGCATGCACGGGTAATGCATGTGGCTAGAAGAGAAAATAAAAGGAGTGTATGAGAAGTGGTTTTATGAGTGGAAAGTGGGTGTATCAATAGAAAGGTGGGCAAAGCAGTAGTAGTGTGGAGGAGGTAATTGTTGTATGGGGAAGTTATAGTATGGAGGAGGGAGTTGCACTGAGGAGGATGCAGTTTTAGTGTGGAAGGGGGAGTTAGAGTACAGATGAGTTAGTTACATTGCAGAGGAGGGAATTGTAATGTGGAGGGGAAAATTGTAGGGTCGAAAAGGGAGTTGTACAACAAATGATGGAATTGTCAGATGGAGGATGACTTCAGGAAGGTAGTAGTGACATCAAAGGGTGAAGTGGAGGCAAAGAGACTAGGGGGGCTGTACAAATTATAACTGAGAGTCATATGATTCCATTCCTATCCAAAATAATTTCATCAAGATTCCAAAAGTAGGACAACTGCTATTCAAATGTCTGCTCCCAGTTGAATGTGTATTCTTCCACACCCCAAGCATTACACCAAACCTGATTGAACAATGCCTTCCAACGTTGATATTTTGTGATATTTGTGTTAATTGTGTGTAAGAGAGGACAGGTGAAAACAAAACTGCACCCCCTCGAGAAACAAAACAAAAATAATGTACAATGTTCCCTCCATGCCACGTTACCACATGAAAGCTCTCAGCATTTACAAATGCGTTCTGGTTTGGCGTTTATCAAAGTGATGATGTGTAATTGCCATTATCGCCTGATATACCAAATCTCCCTGGCTAAAAACGTACCTGCACATTGGACACACGTTTCCAAGCTTCCAGGAAATGCACTCCATGGCCCGGCCCTCCAGGACATTGACACTCTTTCCCAAACACTAAGGAATGGCAGTGGTATTGGCATGGCTATTTTGTGTATAGGTACCAGCTACTCCCTCAATAGACAGGTCTGCACTTATGATGATCGTATCGCCATTTTCCTGTGCCTTCCTTGGGATTGGTCTGTCCTTATCATGATCACAGTTATGAGTTTGTATGTGCATTTGTATTTTTTTACAATATACTTATAGCAAAACTCGGCTTTGTATATACAGTACACATACCATACATTAAAATGTATGAAACATCAGTTACAGCAATGTAAGTTCCCTACAGATAGTTCACGATAGTTCACATAACATTTCCATGATCACAATACAAATCTTTACCATATAGTACAAATAATCAATATCATTACCGTTCAGTAAAACCTTCCATAAAACATTAGGTTCATAAAAACTCATTGAACCTCATTACAAGTTTGGAGGTTGCCATGCCGTCAACAGGCCCATTGTTAGCATCCTGGACTGCAAGCAGGTCCCACTCTGCACGTCTGGTCTGGCCAGGTGTACAGAGCGGGACCAGCAGCAGAACTCGTAAAGTGGTGGCACGGAATGAACGGTGCCTTACCGGCACCGTTCATTCCGTGGCTGCCATAGTGGCTGCTATAGTCGGAATGAGGCCCATTGTATTTTTATGCTATTTCCCATGCTTACTTCTAATATAATAAGGGCTAACATATGTAAACATTCGATGTTCTGGAGATTCAATAACCGCCTCCCTGCACAATCTACAAATACGCTCCTGCTGAGGTTTCCATGACACCAGTTTCTGCCATAAAGCCTTGTCTCATAACAGTGTCAAACGCTGCACTGACGTCAATGGAAGCAGTATACACAGGTAAGTGACGTCTCTGCCAGGCTTATTTCACAACCGGCACCAAAGAAATCAAATTATTAACCATGCTGGTTTGCCCCCAAAACCCTCTCTGAGTAGGCGGCAGAATTATATTAGTATCAATCTATTATTTTAACTCATCCAATAGCACCCTAGTGAAAAGTTTGGCCGGTATATCTAACAACGTTAACAGTCAATAATCCCCAGTGTCCTTCCAGCAGCCTTTTCTATAAACTAGCACAAGATAACTCTCTTTCCAAGAGTAAGATACCAGCGCAATTTTACTGATAACCACAAATAAAATGAGCAGCACAAGCACCCATTCCCATGGTTTCTGTTTCATTAGGGCATTACAAGTCCCATCCGGGCCCACAGCCCGGGATGAGTTCAACTTTCCAATTAGTTTTGCAATGTCAGCTACTCTACTTTTGCAAATCCAAACATCCACCTTATTAGGCTTATATAAATCTTCTAATGAATCAGATCCATATGTATTCCCTATATATACTATCCAATAATCATCACATACACTATAAATGGGCAACGCCTTTTTCCCCAAACCATTTATTACTGACCATATACCTCCATTATCATTCTGCCTAGCATAGTGTGATTCCGTAGCCATACACGGTAGTCGCCTTTAAAAGTTTTAATCTCCTCGAATTTCTTGACTGGTCAAATATTATTCTCATGCAGTAAAGCAGTAGGTGGATCATAAATGTTAACAATCGTTAACTCCCTACTATACATTTGTTCACATATTTATTCCTGCTAACACAGTAGATGTACTCCCATTGATTTCCTGAATGGACCATGGGTGGTGCACTGAGATAACAAGCCGTCCCTTGAATTTACCTTTTGGACCCTTCACCACCAGCACCTATATTGATTTCCTTCCCTCAATTTTTAAGGATTTAACCATCCATGTCTCTTGTAGTAGTGATATATGAAGCACATGTATATTATCTATCAAAGCATCTTCATCAGATAAGTTTGCAAAGCCCCTGGTATTCCATGAACACAGTATACTGTTATCATCAGGACGTATTCAAAAAATGGGCCTGAAAACCTTTGGGAGCCATTGCCAATATCCTTCAACTCTTTGATTTGCAGAATTTGCCCCATCACTTTCCTTATGATGTTGTGTCTGGATTGGTGCTGATAGACCTCTTATCTGAAGAATGGTTTGGCTCCAATAATTTATGAACATTCCCCAGTACAATTTTATTGTGCATTTGCTGTTAACTCTCAGAATTGTTACTTCTATTTTGTGTAGAATGTGGGTTACAATACTTACTTAACACTAAGTTTACTAATGTACAGCGATAGCCTTGTTTAAATATGAGATCTTCATACTGCAGTATAAAATCAAGAAAACCAACATTAGATGTAGGCCTTGAAACATCTTCTCTCTGATCTACAATTCTTATATCATCAGAAGTGATTTCTCCAAGTGGCACTATATTATGGAGGATACAACAAATGGAGCCTCTATTCAAGGGAGGGTGTTTATCAATAGAGGAGACTTCCTCTAATTGCAAGGTTCTTGTCACCATCGTATTATTCTACCTCATTGCCAACTAATCTACTCTCTGCCACACGTTCACTTGCTTGATATGTTCTTGTATTTGTTTGAGTCAGAGTGGCTTCCTGGGTCTGAGACATATCATCTTTTAGCTAGCTGTGTACTTGTGGGTTCTACCAAACCTTGGAACAAGCTCCCCAGGTCTTCTAACACAGCATTCTGTATACCAAGTCTTGACATCTGTTTCATTATCCTACGAGTTATTCTCTTTGCCTCACCCAATTGATACCCTTGAGTAGCTCGTCATGTTGCCGCTCTATCATGTGTAATCGTATATAATTATTTTGTTTCTCACTCAGGCATTGTTGTTCATTTTGTATCTTTTCTAAGTCATTTACCTCAATCACCCTATCATTGGCTCCTTCCATGTAACCAGACTTCTGTTTACCTCTTGTCTTTCGCAGACTTTAAATAGTTGGTGCCCTTTCGTTGTTATGTAGCATGCTAGTACCACCCAAGTCACACTCTAATAAATTCACAATGTTAGCTTCAGATATAAGTGATTTGCTCCTATCATTCACGTTTTTTCTCTTTCCATACATCACTGCTTGTGATATTGTCCTCTTTTTACTTTTCCTAGTAGCCTTTTCAACTGGACTTGTTACTTGCCTGCTTTGGTGTAGATTTACTATTTCACCCGCTAAGTTCACCACTAAAACAATTTCCACTCCCACATCATTAGGTTTGTACCTACATTTAAAATATAGCTACAATTCCTTTCAGTTTGTATACTACAACAGTCCCAATCATTCTTGTCCCACTCCACATTACTGGTCATTACGTTTGAATTAGTATATTTGTCTTTAAGTACTTTTATACCCAAAAACATAGCCATAGAAGAAATACTCACCATGCTCTGTTATTCAGATCTTCCTCACATTCATCATACTGTTCCTGACAGTTTGCTCCAAACAACATTGGAGTCGATGTTAAATCATGGGGATCTGTTGGCTTAGTGTGTAGGTCAATAGATGTAACCACTATTTTTGTAAGTTCACATTTTCAATATTGAGCCCCACCATATTCTCCTTTTTCCCTACGCTTACACTTGAGGGGCACTCCACACTACCATTAGTAGACACCACTTGCATAACACTATTTGACAGTTCCTCCCATATGCAAAACCTGATCATCCTGTAAGATCACATTTGTTGATTCCCTCGTAACATCCTCTCAATTAATTTTGACCCTAGGCATTGTGAGGAAGTATTACATTCAGTGGCCAAGTCATGCAAAATATTTTCTTCTTCAATCACACTAAGCTCCTCCCATCTCTGAAAAAATTCTGTAATCTTTGAGGCTTGTTTCACTTTAACATTAACTGTGGGTACACATATCATTTTAGGTTGACAGGTTCTAGGGTATCTCAGTTGATATGTGCAGCTAGGCATCTCCATTCTAACTGCAGCTTCCAGCATTTCTTCGTCTGCTATGTCCCCTTCATCTTGTGTACGCTCTGTCTTCAAGGATTGAGAATCTAAAACGTCCACAGTGTCTGTAATGTTTGCTATGCCACCTGATGACGTGATGCCGATGTTCTCTGTGCACCACTTATGCATCCCACAAGGATTTAAATAACCCGGCAGGCGGTTCAAAGGGCAAATGCCCCACAGCCACTGCAACTCCGGTCTCCTAGGAGTTGCAGTCTGCGTAGACAGCCGGTAGGTTCAGACACAATGAACACATAGATTCAGCAGCATTCAAAGCAGAAGTCAAATAAATAAAAGATTGCTTGTGGTATCGTGAATTTGTTGGGCACATCCCGGTGCCAGCACTGCAGGTGATTCAAGAAGACATTGGTACCCAGTGAATTCTCACTCCTGATAATCTTAGATCCTGGGCACAAGATGCACTCCACAGATTCACCTTCTGCACCTAATCCCCATTGAGCACCTTAATGTAATCCCAGGACCAAGAGGATGATGGCATAGCAGGCTTTCTTCCTAGCTACTCTTTACTTTTAGAGGAACTCCTGCACCTTACTTCAATGATTATTGGGATTTGTGCCTCCAGACCCCAGCTCTACTTGCTCTTTGCATCATGAACCCAGGGTACTGGCTGTGTAACCAGCTCAGGCTCATGCTGCACCTTTGTGCCACCTGCATTCCCTCCCTCATCCTCAACATCCTCTGAATCATCAGCACCAATCCTGCAAAGACATCAGCAGCATCCACACAAAAACATGTTTTTGCCGTCAAAAAAGGAACACAAATGTGAAGGTTTTTAAACTAAAATATGAAAGGTTTCACAAACAAACAAAACTGGATTCCAAAATACACAGGCTTCAAAAGTAAGAAAACAATGATGATATCCCCAACTTAAGTAACATAAGTTTCAATTGAAATCACTACACAAAAGTAAAGATTTCCCAAACAAAACAGATTCCCAAATCCTGCCTGATTGCTGGTTCCTTAAAATAAGAAACAAAAGTAAAGGTTTCCGAGCTAAAAAAAAAAAAAAAAAGTTTTCAAATCCTAAATATCATACACATTCCCCCAAGGAAATAAATACTGCCCAAACTATCACACATTTATTTTTCTCCACCTCTTGATGTGGGACCGCCCTGTCTCGTCTTCCTGTAGCCAAACCCAAGCACAAGGGAAGCAGGAAGTTGTTGTACTTTATATAGGCTTCCAAACTAGTTTTCTGCCTAAGAACCTGCCAAATCGATGAAAGAATACCCAAATCCAACATCACTATGATGCTCTCTTCTGAATCAGTGCTAGATGCGCGAATACGTGTACAGGCTTCCCCATCTCGTACACATCTGTGAGAGAAATGTGGGTGTCACAGATCCTCCACAGACACACAGGGATTCAGCTAAATAGGGTGATTGAAAACATGTGAAATCATAGGGGATTTGGGTAGATTCGCCAAGGCTTTCTCCAAGGTTGGCATGCAAAAACAGCCACATAAGCCGTGTGCACTAATAATAAGGTAATATGTCCCAACATTCAATGTAGATAGAAATTGTCAATTGTAAAGCTGCTAATTCACATGTTTGCAAAAGAAAAGAGGTAAGAGGGAACCATATCTTAATGCAGCACCAGGCATTTTGCAGAAGGTTAACATATGCCATATCCCCCCCCCACCCCCCTGCCATTATTAGAATAAAAGTCAAGCATGACACCACAGCAGGGACACCAAGACGTTATCAACACAGACACTAACCCATCATGCATGTCTCATGACCTCGTCTGGCCTTATGAAACATAAGCAGGGGTCTGGCAGAATGGGATGCACTCACGCCCATGACCAAAAGAAGGCAATGATATACTGTTGATGGCCATTCTTGCAACCCCCTTTTAGCACCTCTTAGTGATCAACACATGTTTGTATACTGTATCTCTGTTTTACAATAACACAGATTTCAATCAATCACTTTACTTCGGTCATAGGCTTTATCATTTGTAGACAGAAGTAACAAAATCAACAAAATAAAAAAATAAAAAATTGGGATGTGGCGTCTTTTTTAGGTCAATTAAATAAATGAATTGGGCAGGTGAGATTTGAACCGTGAAACACAGTAGTCCCCGTTTCATAGACAAGCATTCAAACCACTCCACTCCACTTCCAAAGCTAGGGCTTTGAAGCACGCAGAAGGGACACATGCTTAGCCTCAGCTTGGCACGTCATCATGCACAAACAGCACAAACAGCATTCACTCATTCTAATAACCAGTGTGTGTTAATAGAACTAATAGAAAAGCTAATCATACACCTATTCCAGTTAGTAATTAATACGTTTGTATAAACTGCAACCTTTTAGCCAGTAATACAAAGGTACAGAATATCCATTTAAACTGGGCTCCTAGGATGCTTCCATTTTTCGCTCAGATACACACACGTGCCTTGATGTGCTTGCAAAGTTGCATAGGGAAAGAGAAGAACAGAGTTTCACTATGAGCTCTCACCAGGGACAGAGTGGAAAATTACAGTAGCAGTCCCATTCTAGGCCTATCAGTGATTGGTGGCGGGGGGCGAAAGTGGTAGAGCATGCTCAACATGACCAAGATACTTGTATCACATGAAAGGTTCATCACATTTGGCCAACATTACAAATGTTGTGAAAAGTACTTAAAGTAAGGTAAGGAAGAACAGAAAACAGAAGGCAGAGTGGCAGGATTACTTTTCAAATGCATCTCGACCGTTTGAATCATAACGTGTCTTTAGCATTGAGAAAGAAACATGTTGACAATAAACTAAACGATGTGAGATAATAATGAGTTATCCTGAACTCTTGCCCCCCCCTTTTCAAATGCTTGCATCTCCTTCTATAACGTCGACAACATATATATTTTCTTCTGTTCTTATAAAATACAATAGCAATGACTTCATACACAGACTGTGACCATCTGCTCTCTGATTTAATGTCTCATCTGTCACCACCAAAAGTACTTCATAAATGATGTTGTAAGGATTATATTCTTAGACATTCTGCAGGTTGTGTTTCTATTGAAGAAGGACAACTGTTATTCATTTCTACTAAATCTTTAGTGATGAAACTGGCCCTTTTGAACCAAAAATGTTGTAAAGGATTTGGACCAAGTGCGTAATATATTTGAAAACATTACTTGTCCATTTAGTCAATGTCAAAATGACGGTTACTGTGCGGTTCACTTGCAAAGGTTCGGATTATATATGCATCTGTATCTCTGGTCGTTGTTTGGGCTAAATGTGTTTTACAGTAGACTGAACCACATGTCACCTACAGATCAGATACTTCAGACATGGATTGACAAAAGCTTCTTGCCTCTAAGTCTTCGTTATTCGCATGAACCGTTCCAGGAGTTCAAGCATGTCATGCTTTGCTGTCCCATGAGCAAGTTATACTTAAAAAGATGATAGCGCAGAAGAAATAAAAGAGCTGATTTAACTCCAAGAAAACAAAGTACACATTTGAAAGGTATTTCTAGAAATGATAGAATGATAGTTTGCCGTAGTTAATAGGGGTGTTCAAACCTTTTAAAAACAGCCCTCTGTCTCCGATGGTCGAAAATTGGTTGAGATTTCGGCAGTGGGTTTCGAGCCCCATAGATGAATTAGCAGGTTCCAAACTCAAAAAGGGACATTGTCCATCCAATCTGGGGATTCACACAATCAAACGAAAATGTGGGTGCCTTTATAAACCCAGCTCACATTTTCTTCTCTGGGGTTTTGGGGCTTTTATCCTTGGTCGCAAACGAGTGGAAGGAGGTGGTATTTGGCATGGAGAGTTTGTAGCTGCCATGGCAAAGTAGAAGGAATGATGTAGTAGCTAGCACTGAACCCCAAGGGTGCATGCTGAATTTACAAAAGAAAGTAGCCATTGAAGATGCAGAGAAAGTGGTGTTGATCCGCATCAGGGAGAGGTAGCTACACCGGTGCAGGTTTGGGTTTGCGATGAGTAGGGGGAAACGTTTGAGGTTGTTGTGCAGGCGACTGAAGAGCATCAGGAATGAACCAGTGTTGGTGCACGAGTAAATATCTCAGGAGGAGGCCAGCACCACTGCACCGTTGCTGGAGATGCTGTTGGGGCAAGGCAGGCTCCAGCTTTCTTTGTACAGTATCAGGGTTCATCCCTATTCACAAGAGTGGCCATCTGGTTCTGTGTCTGGGACTACACCAGCATGCCAAAGAGAAAGTTTGCAAGAGGCGAGGCATGTATGATAATAGGCTACCTCTGCCAAAAGACAGTTAAGCATTGTAACACAGCTGAGTGTCTTAGGCACCACAGTCACACACAAACACTTTTACATGTGTCATAAGAATGTCTAGTGAATATCACCTGTCTCTGACTCCAATACTTCAGCAGCCTCCCCGAGTGCAGGTGACATAGAAGTGCCAAGTAACATAACAATGTGTAACAGGAGATGCTGCTGGCCATGACCCTCAACCGCCGACCACCTACACACTCTGGGCCAGCTTAACTATATTAACCATCTATGCCTGGCCAAGCTCATCCTGAACCAGTGGCACCACCCACCAGCAGGGCCACTTAGCCACACTATCACTGCACCATTCTGTTGGTAATAGGGGAGTTGTGGATCTCACACCATTTTTGCAGGCGATGCCAGATCCAAAAAGATGAATGTGTCCACAGAGCCCAAATGACCTCCAGTTTCCGAGTGTTTTACTAAGAGAAGCTTAGTGGCTCCAGTGGTTAGTAGAGCCAATACCATTGAGAATGATGATCACAATACATGGGTCATGTCTTTATGCTCCCACCCACTAGTGTCAAAGTCATAACTACCTTTCCCGTTGACCCTCCATCCTCGAGATTGAAGCGGGTTGCATGTAAACATACATCTCCTGAATCAGTTGAGTGCCTTGATGGGGCTGGGGTTTAATACTGCCACAGTATTCATTAATATGATGGTTTGATAATTTGTATGAAAGAAAACTAATATGACTATGTCATTGAGGCCTCTCTTATAGCCTGAAACAAAACCCTCAGCAACTCCAAATACTTGTTCACACTGCACTACTGCTGGTGGCAGATTTGGATTCAACTGCTGATTGAACAATTACAGGTGGCCACATTAACCATTTTCGAGTCCAGGATTGCAGTGGAGCATCACTCAGGCGGCATATGTTGGGGACACAGCATCTACCATCTGATCTGCTGGCGCTCTCAATTCCTATGGGAATCCTAGTGCATATAGCAATCCAGACTAGCAGAACAGTTTGTCCCACAGCCTTTTAAATGTTTCTTTTTTTGGAAAACTCATCATCATTGTATGTTAACTTGTATCAGAAATTGAGGAGAATCAGTGTGCACAATCCAATTACCTACTGCAATGGTTGAGCCCAACACTGGGTCGATGCGTGTCAGGCTATGGCGTGTTATAAATAAATAATTACTATCTTACTAATAATAGTCTTTTAGTTCAAACCAGACGTTGATGTATTTATTTAATGCACCATTACCCATTGATAACATGCCCTCTTGCAAATGACAGCCCACTGTTCTCCTCTTCCTCCCACATACACAAGCTGTTTAAAAGTTGCCACCTTAACTTTAAACCATGGGAGAAGAAAATATGCCATGTTCTCCCTCATTGCAGCAATACAGGGATCCTCTTAAAGCTGTCATGGCCGGTTTCCTTGTTTCTGCAACAGCAGGCATGTCATGCTCATTTATTATGTTGGGTACTTCTAATTAAAACAGATGCAACAATGGCAGCACCTCACTGAGTGACATAGCATGCATGCTTATCCACTGTAAGTGACTCTGCATGCAAAGGTTGCAGCAAAGAGCAAACGTATACACATGTGTCACAGCGTTGCTGTTAGGTAGGCATCCTACAGTTGCACATTATTACTGTTGCGATAGGTGGTCATTCAGTTGCACTGGTCTCGAGGATGCGCCAGCATATTTACGGTCGATTGATACCAAGGTAGCATTGCATGGTTCAACACATTTTAGAGAGTTTGAGGAGTGACTGTATGTTCTGTGACATGTTTCAGACACTGCAGTGTTGAGTAGAAAATGGGTGCACATTTTCTAGCCCACACATTCCTCCTCATGACGTTTGGGTACTGGCTTAAGAAGTGACTTATCACAAGAGAGAGGAGAAGGGTAAAGGAGAGCAGGAACATGCTTTCACCTATCATGAAGGCAGATGCAATACTAGAGCAAATGACAGTTGCCACAACGCCCTTTTATAAACCATCGTGTGGGGGCCAATTTTCTACAACCTCATTTCATTACTTCCAGGGCTCAGCCCATTCTGAAACTTTCTGTCAAACACATCCCTAGGCAAACTGTTCTGCTGTTACCCTAGGGATGCTCTCCTGGACTTTGATGACAAGAAATGTGGAGTGAGGTGACCCAATGTTCATTAATGGCCATGACATCTGTGCCGTGAGCAGTTAACATTCCCACTCTCACATTGGCCCATACAATTACCACTGCCTTAATAATGGGATTAATGTGTAAAGGAGTGCCGATTCAGAATTATTTAGTGGGGATAAATGAGGTCCAGGATCCACCTGATGCCATATTTTACATGGAAGGAATAGGGCAATAAATCGACAACCAGACATATGCCAATGTTGCTATTAAACAATATTTCATGGACTCCGCAAGACTTCTCAATAAATCACACACAACTCCACATATCTTTACGTGGAAAGCCCCCGCCCAAAAAAAAGGGGTTCTCCTACTTTAAAATCCAATGGCTGCATAAAGACGCATGCAAGCAATGTGGTCGTTCATGGGCCCGTTGTCTACAGGGCCATAAAACGTGAGAGAAACAGACATATACTCAAACAAAAGCGGTGCCTATCACAAGTGTAGGGAATTAACAATTTAAGGAGGTTCACGTTATTCACCTAATGGTGTAATGTGCCCAAAAAGTTAAGCACAATTAGTCTAGTAAGTGTGCTAAAGCAGGGATGCTATTGTAACCAATTTCCAAAATGTAAATCTCAAATTGACAGAGTTAAAGAATTATATGCTTTTCACACATTCCCTGCACAGACTAAAATGTTTTACACATACAGCCAGTGGGCTTTCATTTGTAGTCTTTCAACCTGATTTCTTTTTCCAAGTACAATGTGATCTAGCATTTTCCGGGCAGCCGCATCCTAATAATTGCCAGCTGTGAATGTAATGCCTGATCGGACTATGAATAGGACCTTACACCAGTGTGTTTAGAATAAAACATTGTCATAGGCTATTACATGTATTTTGCAGCCTCCATGCTGTGCTAATGGCATACAGTAGGTCATTCAGAGTTACTTATGGCGACTTGTATGCATATGCTTGAAGCAAAACAGAAGTATTCCATAAGATTCCAAGGTGCAATGTCTAATTGCATCCTAGTTGTGCCTCATGTTTGAACGTTCCTTACAAATTGAGAAATACAAAAATACGTCACCACTATTAGAATTATGAAAATTCCACTGTGTGTACATCTTGTTCGATAACGGACAGCAATCATTTGTGCTCAAACAAGCAAAGTCAGCATATATACTGTCTGTATGCTTACTCATTCAGGATTCTGAAGCATTGTGTCCAACAAGTCAATGTGTGAGGTGGTAATGGCAGGTCGTCTTCTGGCTCCGACTGATCATGCTTTTGCCTTGAACAACTCAGGATCAAAGTAGGCCATAGTGTATCACGAATCATGTATCTATGTTCACACCAATATTTTTAAGGTTGAAGATCTTCAAGTACTTGAGCTCCCACTTGCTACTTTGTGTAGTATTCAAGAGGCTACCTGTAATTTCCATCACTGACAAGTCCTGTAGTGTGTGCCCATCTTGAGTGAAGTGTTGACCAACTGGTGTTTCTGGTTTGCAATTCAAGATGGTGTATCTATGTAGGTTCATTATTTCACGTATCCCCTGGTAATCTCGCCAACATACTTTCTTTGTGGGCATTTTTGCATTGAATGACATATACCACATCTGTGGTTTTTCCTTCTATGTAAAAGATATGTCCAGCTTTGCATGTGATTCTCCTCCATTGCTCATTTACCGTGGGACCAACACCTGATGAACAAGTCTCTGGAACCTTATAAGCGTACACATCTACCACTTACCTCAGGTTACTTTCAGTTAGTCCAATACAATTTATCAAAACTTTTGATTGATTTGAAAAATGTATTTATATGGCACCAAAGATTTTCTCTGCACATGGTTTTTGTGATATTTTGAAGCTTGCTTAAAAGCCTCCGGAAAGGTTGGTTCCATCATTAAGGGGATATATGTTGTCTGCACATTGTGGTATCTATAGGCAAACATGGTGCTCCAATAGGGCTTGATAACTGTGAATCTGCAAGACTCTCTGATAAAATGGCATGGAATAGTGGTGCAAATGATTCCTTTTACCACTGACAGGCATGTTGATGATGCCATATAATAGGGGACCATAGGGAAGAGGTGCACATATTGAATTCCATCTCTCCAGACAGAGCAGTGTCACTTATATACAGGTGTAAAGATAGGCTTATTGTTTTTCTTCTGTAAAACCACTGTGTACACCTGATTTGTTTATAGGGCCACAATAGACCCTAAAATTTCCTCCATCTTGTAGTAGTATGATTACTGTACTTTGAAGTAGATGCTGTTGATAGAGGTGACATATGTGTTGGTGTGACTGACTGCAAACTTGTACTACCACTAGCTTGTGTTTCTTTAGAGTGCTTTGGAAAAGTCTGACACATGGGGAATTTCTGACTCTTGGTTCCTGTGTACCGTGCTTACACTTGGCAATTTCATTGGTTCATCAATGCCTGTAGGATTCCTCCATCGAGTACACAATACACATGTGGGTCTCAGGGTTGTGGCATCCTCTCCCAAATAAAGAATGATTAACACTGCTTTGGAATTCTCCCTCCCCACCAACAAATTGCATGGTGAGTTGTTACTGCATTGGTGTTTTACCTCTCAGCCTACAAAATCCATTTGGGATTACCACTGCTGTTGCCGTTTTATTCCCTTAAAACACACACTGCTTCAGCTTTCCTCACCCCCTACAACACATATGTTGGTTTCTCATAGCGTTTGCCTTCTCTGACTACAAAATCGAAATGTGCCTAACACTGATTTGATATTCTCTTCTGGCCACAAAGAGCATTTGGTGTTCACATGTCTTTGGCTTCCTCCTTTTCTTACAAATCTCACATGTGTCTAATACTAGTATCCATCTAAATAATGCATGCTGCGATCCCCCTGCTTTGGAGTTCTTCTCTACCTATAAAACCCATTTGTGGCTAGCTTTGCTTTGGCCTTCTCATTCCGCTACAAATCACTTGTGGGCCTAACACTTGATTGGCATTCGATTCCACCTACAATATGCGTGTTGGATCTCACTGCTTTAATCTTCTCCACCATTTTCAAAATTCATAGCTTTGGTTTTCCCCTCCACCTTGAAAATGTACATGCACCTCGCACTGTGTTGCCATTCTCCTCTACCTACAAAATGAACTTTGGGTTCTCAGTGTTTTGTCATTCTCATCTACCTACAAAATTCACCTGATTCAAACACTGCTTTGGCATTCTAACAACCTACAGAATGTGCATTGGTTTCGGCTGTTTTGGCATTCTCCCACACAGCTGACAAAATGCACATCTCCCCAACATGCACATTTTACAAGGGGTCCTCGCTGTTTTGTCATTTTATCACTACAAACACGTGTGACTAACACTGCTTTAAAATACTCCTCTTCTTACAAAATGCATGTGTGTCAAACAGTATTTTTGCATTCTCTTCTGCCAACAAAACAAGCATATACCTTACAGTGTTTTGGCTTTCTTCACTGATGAAAACATGCACATATTCCTAACATTGCTTTATCGTTCTCTCCACTTACAAAATGCATTCGGGGATCTAATTTCTAAAACTTTTTCTCCACCTACAAATTGCACGTCTGCCTAACACTATGTTGGCCTGCTCCTCTTACTACAAAGCACAGTATGCCTAACACTGCTTTGGCATCCTCCTCCATCTATAAAATACAGTGGGGTTCTTAATGTGTCCGCGTTCTGCCACATCTGTAAAATGCATGTGTTCCAAACACTTCTTTGGACTTCTCCTAACTACAAAACACATGTGGGGTTCTGACTTCATTGCGGTTCTCCCTCCCGCCTCCAAAATCCACATGGGGTACTCCCTGCTTTGGAATTGTCCTGTGACTACAAAATGCATGTGCTGTTCTGATTTGGATTCTACTACGCCTAAAATATTCATTTGGGGTTCTCACTGATTTGCCTTTTTCCCCTGCCTATACAGTGCCTAACACTGCTTTGGCTTTGTCATCTGTCTACAAAATGCACGTGTGCCTAATACTGTTCTGGCTACCTCCTCTGCCTACAAAACGCAAGGTGGCCTAACACTGCTTTGGCATCCAAAGTCCTACAAAGCATATGTATGTCTAGCAGCTTGTCTCTCTGCTTGCACTCCTCTCCACTCACACACATGGTACAGCTAACCACCCCCACAAGTCTACCCTAAATCCCTAACTCTACCAAGACCATATAGTCTTTTCAATTCTACTCTAAACTACACTACTGCTAAACCTAACCTTTTGCCTAACTACAATTTCCTTTCATAAATAGCAAGATCCACTCATGCCTCTTGAGACGCCAGCCACTCTGCGTTCCGGATTTCTACTCACATACACATTCAAGAGGTTCAGGTTTTCCTTGACTGTTTCACCCCGCCTGATAGTGAGTTACATGGGTAGTAAAAATAACATTAATATGTGGCAACAATTCCACCCAGGTGTCCCAATTGCCATGTGTCGAATGTCATTCTATTAGTATTGAACGGCAGGTCCATCTCTCAAATCCAGTGCAGCGCACACAATCCTCTGTATTAAATACTGGCTTCTCGTCTGGAGCAGAAAAAGAACCAGGCTTTCACGTACACCATACCTGGCCAGATATTGGATAAACATGTATTAGAAATGAAATACTTACCCTAACTCAATTCAGTGAATTGAGTTTTTTTTTACGAGAGATGCCCTCAGTATTTCCTCCTCTTTCTCGTTAAAGTTTGAGGTGGCATGACTGTCTGAATATTGACAATATGATGATAAAGATATCAGATTCCAGGACCTGAAATGAAAACCTCTTCGATAAAGTGGGCCCAGTGGCCTGATATTCTCACGGTCATTTGGGGACATAGATCTCGCATTTAGCAATGCCGCATTTCACAAGCTAAGCTCCTAAGCAGGCTGCATTTATGCATTTCCTGATCTATTTCCATCGAGCACAAGGCCCTGTTTTGTATTTGAATGCAGTGCCAGACAGTAGCATTTTATGACCTATATGATTATCCTCTAGGCAGTGAGATAATGGTGCCAAAGTAATTATGGTTTTGTCTAATTTTAAAGTAGAGGTCTACGAAGATTAACAGTGCGTCTATTAATTCCAATTTACAATGGCCCAACAAACAAAAATATGTTTTGCAATATTAGAGACCCTAATACAGGGTTTGAGGAAACCGGATGCAATATCGCACACAACGTATGATTTTGCATCAAGTACATATGTTTTAAATGTTATCAAGCTGTGCTGCTTGCAATTTTATTTTTTGTTTTCTGAAATAACGGTGTTTTTTGTTCATTCACCTTCTACTTCTTGCGAGGTTGAGACACAGCATACAGCAATTTGATATGTGGTTGTTGGTACTTTTTAGTTTACGCTGAGGGATGGTGCTTGTCTCTCGTTATTGGCCACACTGATGAGGTTTCGTTCGTGTAAGGAGACAACAGTCCCCCTTGCTGTTTCCTTCTGTTAATGCAGTCATGCATTTGAAGAATGGGCCTAGGTAATTGAACAAGATAAGGTGGTGCTAACCTGTCAAACTCCAGGAGATAAGCTACCAATGATCTAACCAAATCATTCTTCCAGGAAGTGATGACAAATCTTTGCAAAGGTATGCATGAAGTGAATATAACATCACAATGCCAAAGGATTTATAACGGTGGTGCCTCCACTTGACATGTAAGTCATCCTTCAGGAAACTATTTCAGAATGTATACATAAATCTGTTTTTAAAAAGGAGAAACATTTCTTGAGGATACAGCACGAACTGCTGGATGAATTTGCACAATACCTGTGCAGGCGGCCAGGCCTGGGCCCTTTTACAAGTTTGGTGTTAATCTATCTAGCAGTTATTTTTTTTAAAATAGGTAAATAAATGAGTGATAACTCTGTGCAGCACGGAGATTCACTTCCTGGTCTGGTGTCTATGGAAGCCTATAGATTGATCATGGGGCCGCGTAGCATCCACTGTCATGAAACAAGGAAGCCATTTGGTCAATCGAAGAGTGTGAGCTGCATCTAAATATTATGAGAAGACTGCCATGTTGACTCTGCAATTCTGCGCCGATTGTTCGAAGATGCTGAGGTATAAAAAAGTGTGCAAAAACACATTTGTGATTGTGTAGAGGATCAAACAGTGACTGAGGAGGGCATGGGAGGGACACCATTTTATTAATTGTTTTGGCAGTGTGTGACATACCTTCGTGATTTATTTAATGTATGGTGGTAGTGTATGTTTGCTTGGGTTTTTATTGTTATAGATAGTGCCAAGTGAGTGTAGGTTATAGTTTATACTGGCCACTTGCTATGGACACAAGGGATGATATTACGACTTTGATGGTGGCAGCCATTTGCTATCGGCGCAAGTGATCATCTGTGTGTTTGTTTGTTGGATGTTGGTGGCAATTGGCAATGGGCACAAGGAATGATATATGTGACTGAGGTTGGCAGTGTGTTGGCACTGGCTATGGCCAAAAGGGGAAATATGTGTGTTTGTTTGTCTGCAGGGTACTGGTCTATGTCATCAATAACTTTATTTTCGTCATGAAGCCATAAAAGAACTTCACAACAAATATAAAACATCACAAATAGTTTAACCATAGACCATTTCATTCATATTGGTATTATATTAAGTTAAATGGAGTATCCCTGGGGCCCAATTCTGTCCCAGAAGAGCCTCAATTCATTACATGGGCTTCTCAAAATGGATTAGGAGAGATCACTAGGGCGTCAATGCACCATTTGCTGCAAAGTTTTGGGTCAAAGGGGATCACTCAGTGTCCTTTCCACCAGGGGGACATCATTTGCTCCCGAGAGCAGAGGCCACTGCAACATATTTTCATAGGGGGGTAACAGTCTTGCCCAGAGGTGGGCACTGAATTTAGTTGCACCATTCACTGGGGGGTGGGAGGAGGTGGCATCTCTTGCCAGAACTCACTATACCTATGGCCAAACGTGGCTCCCTAAGAACAAATGTAACAGATTCAAAGTCATTTCCCCCTTGTTGGCTATTCCTAGTGCAACTTGCAGTTGGCTCCTGGGTTACACATAAACAGCCCCTTACTGCCTGAATCCAATGTGTACATGTGTTTAAAATTGCATCTCTTGGTTCGTGATGGTTTGGGGCCAGTTCAGAAACCTTGGGCCTCATTACAACTGAGGTGGTAAGTGGTTAACGGCCCCGGTAAAGGTGCCGGCGCCGTTAACCCTGTTCCGCCTCATTACGAGGGTCCCTCGTGGGACCCGTTCTGGACGTCGTGTAGATATAATGATTCCCGGAAACAAGGGTGCCAGTGAGCCCCCTGGACCAGCGGGACACCCACACCCTGAACCGCGCAGATTTCACACTGGTGGGCCTGGTCCCAGGTGTTGTGATGCAGGGGGGCATGGCCAACATCAACGATCTCCTTATGGTGGGCCCCTAGGCCAAAAGCAAAAGAGGGACATACACGGCTTTAACCCCAGGGGCTTACTGGCATATTTACTTGCAGGCATTTTTGTTCGAGGCCCATTTACTCTTATTTATTTTTACACATTTTGCTGCAAAAATAGATGAGGGTGGTTAGGTTTAGATATGTATTAAGATGGGGGATTGCAAGGGAAATTGCTTTTTTGGGTTGATATGTGTAAAACAAATTCAAGCCAATGGGACTCAAACACAAACAAATATTCTTGGGCAAACATTGTGGAACCATCTGCAGGGCTTGGCAATTTAAAAGTGTTAGGAGAATCAACCTGGATACCTATGTAATGAGGGTTCTGGAGTGTGGGTATGGCAGTAGTCAGAGTAAGCATAGTTTTGGCAATAGCCAGTGGCCAGAATGTTCTGGCATGTCGACAGCCATGATTATTATGAAAATGGATATGTCGTATTGGCATTAGCAAGCAGTGCACATGGTCACAAGGTTGTGTGTTTGTCTGCAAATAAGAGGACATATAGTTAGTTGTAGAATATGATACGGGCAGTATACATACTTAAACCTTCATACATGCTTTAACATGTTTTGACCCTTATAAGTAGCACATTCAATGTACAATATTTTTTACAACATTTATGTGCGCTACACTAAAACCCATGTTTTACATTTGCTGATTGCAAAATACCATTTTAGTTTAACTTTTTCTCAATTTTTTCAGTCTGAGATGTTTGTGGAAAGAAAATAGATTGTGGATAGTGAATTTTGGGATTCTGTAAATTTCTTCTATTTGTTTTGAAAGTGATTGTGAAATTGTAGAGGAGAAACTGTCTGAGTAGAACGTATTATAATGGCAATATGTATGAATACATTGCATAGCTACCTGATGGCGCATTCTAAGTGTCATTTAGTTAATGCATTTTATTTTTATTTATTTATTTATTTATTACATTTATTACTCTCCCAGACCCACGGGTATGACAGCGAGATTAAAGACATGTTATCACTTATTTTACAGTGTTACAGTTGGATTCAAGTGTTCATACAAGACATTTTTTTTTATACAGAGGAGCGGTTACATTCAAACAATAACTTTCGTATACTACATTACAGTCAGTCAAAGGGGTGGGAATGGGATTAGCAATGGTTGTTTAATATTTATTGAATAACCAGGTTTTCAACGCTTTTTTTAAAACCTGATAAGGTAACCTCGTTTTTAAGACTAAGAGGTAGTGTGTTCCAATGCAACGGGGCTAGTACTATGAAACTGCTTTCTCCTGCTCTGCTATATTTGTATTGTGGTACTTCCAAGAGGGCCAGGTTATTCGATCTGAGTGACCTACAGGAGATTTTTTTCTTGATGGTCTTGTTGAGGTAGATGGGCGCTTTGTTTGAGATGCATTTAAAGACTACACTAAGTGTTTTGAAGATAATTCTTGCTTCAATTGGCAGCCAGTGGTTTTCTCTCCTGATGTTGGATATATGATCGGATATCTTTATACCTAGAGCCGCTCTAAGAGCTTTGTTCTGAAGTAATTGAATTTTATTTATGTTAGATTTGGACGTTCCTAGAAATAGGATGTTGCAATAGTCCAGTTTCGTTAAAATCAGCGCCCTAGCCAATGTAATGCAGTTTGTAGGCGTAAGGAATTGGCGGCTGAGAGCAATACGTTTAGCTGTGTAAGCTGTAGAAGAGGAGAGGGCTGATATTGTTTATGCATAGTGAGGTTGGCATCAATGTACACCCCAAGAGTTTTGACCTGTTTGAGTACTGGGATCTGAGTGCCGTCGATGTTGATATGTGTGTAGTCAGGGTGGAGGGCACTTAATCTTTTTTGGGAGCCCACGATGAGAACCTCCGTTTTCTCGTCATTTAGGCAGAGGCTGTTTAGGGACATCCAATTTTGAATTATAGCATATACTCTGTTGATGGTATAAGTGTCATGGGTGTAATCCTCTGTAATGGGGATGAGGATCTGGGTGCCATCTGTGAAGTTAGTGTAGATGACACCCATATCGTCAAGTGCTGAGAATAGGATCTTAGTATATGCATTATAAAGGGTGGGGGAGAGGCAGGATCCCTGGGGGACTCCTATGGGAACTGCAATAGGGTCAGTTGCATATTTCCCGATGGCAACTCTGGAAGAGCGGTAAAAAAGATTTGATCCAGAGGGTGGCGTTATTTGAAAAATTAAAGTCTTTTTTTAGTGTGTTGCATAGTTTGTCATGGTCAACCAAGTCAAATGCTGCTGATAGGTCTAGCAGCATAGGGAAGCTAATTTTCCTGAGTCTCTGATGGTATCTAGTTGAATTTTCAGGTCCAAGAGGGCCGTCTCAGTACTATGGTTGGGCCTAAAGCCGGATTGTCTAGTCCTAGTAGGTTATTTTGTTCAAGGTGGGTTTGTAGTTGATTGTAAGCTATCTTGTCAATGATTTTTAGTAAGAACGGGACTGTCATTATGGAGCGGTAATTTGTAGTGGCTAGTGGATCTAACGTCGTTTTTTTAGTAGTGGGATGACCCACGCCTCTTTGATGCTGACTGGGACCAGATTGAAATTGAATGAGGCATTCACAAAATTAGTGATTATCGACGTAAGAGTGGGGGCGCATAGTTTAACTAGGTGTGCTGGGAAGTTATCTCCTTTGCAGTTAGATGCTTTAAGTTTGGTTATGGTATTATGTACTATCCCGTGGGAGACTGGGGTGAAATTGAAGGGAGGAGTAGAGCCTTCTATGTGATTGGTGATTTGGTTGGATGTGATGTATTTGTCAGACAGGAGATTTCTTTTGGAGATAATTTTGTTTTGTAGTAGTTTAATTTTTGTAGCAAGAGCATCTTGGATGGTGGTGCACCATTCTTTGCTTGGTTGGACTGGGTTAATAATAGGGATTGGATTCTCCAATTCCTTGAGTATAGTGAATAGCTCATTAGTATCAGAGGAGGCATGTGTAATTCTGATATTAAAGGCATCTGCTTTGTGGGTGATGATGGCTGCTTTGTATGTTTTATTTGCGGTGTTGAATGCTGCTATAGCTTCTGGTGAGCGGGTTTTGTTTAGCCGGTGTTCAAGCGATCGTTTGATCCGTCTAAGAGAGACTAGTTCCTCGTTAAACCAGAATGAGGATTTTTTGTCATTGCGTTTGGTTTTGTTAGCACAAGGTGCTAGGGTATCAATTGTGGTAGTAAGTCTTTCATGATAAATGTCAGCCAATATTGAAACTTTTGTCATTAAGGGTGCTTGCTAACAGCGGGCTGAGGCTTTCTACTGAGAGTTTACGGATGTTTCTAGTTACGTAGGATTCTGCTATGATGAATTTAGGTGGGTCTGGTTCATTGCACAGGATGGAGAAATTTATACTATGATGGTCTGACCAGGGTACTATATCAATGGAGTCTATGGATACTATAGTATTGAGTGGTAGTATCCAGTCTACTGTTCTCCCTTTTGTGTGGGTAGGGATATTCATAAGTTGTGTGAATGCAATGTCTTTGAGTGCACTGTGTAATGCTTCTGCTTTACGGTATTGGGTATCATTACATCCGGGATTCAGATCACCAAGGACTATACATTTTGTGTTGGGTTTAATGAGTGGCGTTAGTAGTAATGGTATGTCTAATTCTGGCTCAGATTTGGTATTCGGTGCTCAATAGATAGTTATTATATTTATAGTGGTCTTGTAGTTGGTGGCTAGTTTAGCTAGCAGGACTTCGTAACCGTCTGGGTTCTCTATGGGGCAAGTTCTTATTTTGAGATGGTTTTTAGCTATAATAGCTACTCCCCCACCTACCGATTTCATTCTGTCCGTCCTAAGGATAGTGTAGTCTGGAGGAATGGCAATAGAAAGAGATGGTCCGGAGGCTTGGTGGAGCCAGGTTTCAGTTACAATAAGTAGGTCAAGATGTTGCTCAGTAATGTAGTCGCGTATCTCTGTGGCATGAGCAGGTATGGAGCGTGCATTAATGAGGGCTGCTTTGAGGTTTTTAGGAAGTGGCGGAGCTAGGACTAGAGGACTGTGGCATGTGTTCGTGGTCTCTGTGGTAGTGGTTTGTTGCTTGGCTGTGGTATTCCTCTTGGGGGATTTGGTTTGTGTCGCTAGTGGAGGTGCTCTCCCTAAGGTGGCAGAATCGTGTGTACTAGGGCAGTTTATGAATCGGGATCCGAGTCTTTGGGTTCTTGTGAGGCCTAGTAGTGGGATTTGTATTATTTGTTTAACTTTGGTGAGGTCCTTAATCGGGCACCAACGAGTGGTATGGGTCCGCGATATAAGTCTAGAGCGTCTGAGTGCACTGAGGACTGGAGTAGTCATTTTATGCCATTTATTCGTAATGGGTAAGTGAGGTTTGCTGGCATTAAGAGGCTTTTGCGTTGCTATATGGTCTGTTTGAGTGTTGATCAGGTGGTGATACTGAGGAAAAGGATTGGTAGATGGTAGAAAGGGCATAGGGCAGGGGATGGGGTGGTGCCGGGGGCATGCTTCTCTAGCTAGGCCATTATCATAGGTAATAAGATGGGAATCTGTACAGGGTAGGTCGTATGGAACAATGCAGTAAGGAAACATCATGAGCAATAACCAACCTGTCATATTTAATGAATGTTTAGAAGGAAAGGCACCTACTATCCTACTAACTGAGGGTGGCTCGAGTGCAACACTATAGCAAAGGTCTTGGCCAATGATGAAGCAAGTAGACTATTGCGTACTAGGGAGGGTTGTGGGTACGGATCTAGGCAGTGGCAGGGCAATAGTATTTATATTCGTACATGCATTGCTTGGCGACTGAGCAGCTATAGGCTGATATGGGTGGCAGGGCTTAGTACATTTTCGGGCAATCTAGATGTGAATCAGCCACTGTAGACTAATATAGGTTGGCAGGTGCAATGGGCTAATACATTATCAGGCAATCTAGATACAGCGGAGCAGCTAGTAGATTAATATGGGTTAGCATAGGCAATAGTCTTGGCACATTTCCTACAGTCTAGAAGCAATTATACAGTGCTATGCTAAGATGGCTATACAGTGGCAGACTGTTAAACATAGCAATGCAGGGTATGTAAAGCTGTTAGGAGAAAGTGGGTTGTTGGCCATTATGTAATCGTGCTGTTAAGCAGATCAAAGCGTGGCGTGGAGCACAATGGGAAACCAGAGGGATGAGAGGCCCTTGTGTTAGTTATGACTGCACGTAAGAAATGTTCTTAGGGCAAGGCTTACTACACAGACGGTGCAGATAAGAAGACAACAGCTTGTTATGAGGCAGAGTGTCTTGTAGTTGTACTCACAGTGCTGTTTGGAAGATGGTGCAGCAGGGCTGGTCGACGGCCGATGTTCTGCCGCGGACAGCCGCAGACAGGCCCTTTGGCTTGCCCTTCGGCTCACACCTGTCGGTGGAGTCGGGGGGCGGGTGTAGAGGCGAGTGGCCAATCCGGGGCCGATGCTGCTGCTAGGTGGTAGCTGGGACTTCGGCAGGATCAGGAAGCACGGCCATTGACCATGCTGGTCATAATGGCGGACCAAGGCATGAGCTGCTGTAAAACAGGGCTGCGGGCCTCGTTTCCAAGAAATAGCAATTTTGTGGTGCTAATGAGCACAATACAGGAATTGTGACGGCAGAATCCTGACAAAAATCGATGGTGCCCCACCTTGGTTGCTGTGGGCTTGGAGGCTGCGGCAAGCTCCTCCAGCACTCAGGTGCTGTTGGAAAGGGGAGAGAAGGCATCATTTATTTACACTTTTTTTAATGTATTCTGTTATGTTTTTATAGCCAACACATACCCATTGGCATATTATAACTATATTTTATTGTAAATATGAATTTAAAGTATACAAATTACTACATTTTGGTTAAAGGAATATTAAGTGAGCAATTTTCTGATTTGGGGTCACAATGTCACAAATAGGAGTGTATGACACCCGGTCGGCAACTCTCAAATTAGCACTTCTAAATATGAGGTCCCTCCCTAAACATGTTATTGATGTGCATGATTATAGTGTAGAAACCAATGTTTCCATTATGTGCCTCACAGAGACGTGGCTCTCGGGCTCACATGGTCCTATAGTAGAGCAGGTGACTCCTGCATGATTTGTCTTTTTTGGTAACAATTGGCTGCATGGACATGGGGGAGGTGTTGTCATCTTGGTATGTATGAGGTCAAAGTGGATTGTGATAGATGTGAGATCCGACATATTAAGGTCACAACAATATTCATTGTATCTTGATCGATAGACCCCTGGTAAGATTCCTTTTTCCAGAAAACATTACTCACTTGCTATCCACCCTGCAGAAAACAAACTGTTCCACAATTTTCCTGGGTGACCTAAATCTATGGAAAGGGGACCCAAGAGACAAGAGGGCCATGTACTTAGAACAATCACTAAATAATATGAATGTCTATGCACATAACTTTGACCCATCACAAATAAAGGGCAACATCTTAGATTGGTTCGCCTTTGGAATTATCGAAGTGATAGATGTGGTTACGTCTTCTTGTGTATGGTCGCATCACTCTTTCCTTACAGGCCTAGTAGAGCTTACACTATCATTACAAACACAAGGTACCTCGTAAGGTTCTCACAGTCAAAACCGCAGACTTAGCTGGATGCCTAAGTGACTTGATGTCCCAGACTATGGATCTAGACTCTCCTAACCTTTTAGTGAAGAGTTATAACAAGCATTTAGAATTGCTGCTACATAGAATTGCCTCTCTTAAACTTAGAACAGTCAGGGAATGTCCTAATCATCAGAAATGGTTCACCCCAGAACTTACCTTGATTAAACAGAGGAAAAGGCAAGCCGGACATAACGGGCTCAAAGAAAAAGTACAGACAAATAAAGATGACTGGAAACTTAGGGAGAGGGAATATATACTCAAGATTATGGAGGCCAAACAAAATTACTAGAACGAACAAAGTAGAAAAGCAGAAAACTAAACTAAACTAAAGAGCTCTTTCAATTATTCAAGGCTCGGGAAAAACCCAATGCCTTAAATCAGACTATTAAATACAGATAAAGTCGATTGCGCTAGGGTGCAAAAAGCATTTGCAGACAAAACCACATCTGCGCGTGGTAGAATATGCAAGGACCAGGATCACTTAAATCTGCGGGTACTTACTGACACTGTTGGGGTAAAAAAAAGCCCAATACCCACTATTCCTGTTTAATTTTTCTGCTGTAGCGGACAAGAGGTAGCTGAAATATTCAGTGCTATGCACCATACATGCTCTCCAGGTGATCTCTACCCTCTAAACTTATTCTTGAGCATAGGGACTTATTTTTTGCCATTCCTTCTAAGATTTATTAATGCTTCTTTTGCACAAAGCTTGGTCCCTGTGGTTATATAAGGATGTGGTGGTTACCCCCCCTCCTGAAGAAACAAGGGCTTGATCCCAAGGACTATTCTAATCTCAGGCCAGTAACTAATACTCCTTTTCCAAAAATTGATAAAGTGGCTAATACCCAAATGCAATCTCATGTGGAGGCCATTGGCCTCCTCCATAAGAAGCAATCCATTTTCCGATGTGCCCATGAAAACGAGAGTGCTCTGCTTGATCTCCATACCCGTATGCTCTCGGCCTTAAAAAGGAGTGGCTCGGGACTGCTGATTTTGACCTCCTTGATCATAAAAGACTGCTGCATAGGCTGACCAACATTGGTTGTTTCTTGGTGAAAGCCACAGCATGGATGGAATCCTTCCTCTGTAGCCAAAACTCCAGAATCTGTTGGGAAGATGTTTCATCTGACCTTGAGCCAATCCTGTGTGGCATTCCGCAACATCCCCATGCATTTTTAACATTTACGTCAAACCACTGTGTGATGAAATAATGAGACTGGGGGTATTTTTCACCAATTATGCAGATGACTTCCATCTCTCTATGGAACTAAGTGGGGATTATGCAATTAACCAGGAAAAGCTAAATACATGTTCATTAAAGGTTGGATGTCCTCTAACTGGCTTTGTCTAAATGCTGCTAAAACTGAGCACATGTTGTACGGGTCAATTATGCCTGTGACAGTGTAAATAGGGAATATAAGAGCTTATGCATTGACAGAAGCTGTATTCCTGTCACAAGTAATGTCAAAACTCTTGGCACTTTCATGGAGGCCTCCCTCAATGTGCACTCTTACGTTAACTAGATAGTCAAAAACTCCAACTACTATTTAAGAGTCCTGAGACAGATCTGCCCTCTGGTCACTAAGACAAATCGTGAAAAGTCGGTTCGAGCTATTTTTCTACTGTGGCTCAATTACTGCAACTTACTGCTTGGAGAGAGCAAGGAATGTATGAACAATCTTCAAAAGCTTCAAAATGATGCTGTACGCATAGTGTACAACATTGCACATAGAGACCCGGTACCTACTGTCCACAGGGAACTTTATTGGTTCCCTGTGGTAGCCAGAGTACAGTTTAAGATACTCATGCTAGGCCATAAGTGTCTGTTTGGGACTGCACTGTGCTACCTGAAAGAGAAACCTGAATTTGATAAGCCAGTTAGAAGCCTGAGGCCTCTGGTGCACACAGCCTAAATGTCCACTGGTCAAGAGAACTCAGGAAAATGGGCAGTGCTTTCCAACTCCAATTGCACAGGCCTGGAATGGGGTCCCAGAGCATCTGCAGAAAGAAAAAAATCATCTCACCTTTAGGAATCTTCTGAAAACTAGACTATTTGCTTAGGAGGGCCTTCGTATTGTTCTGTTTGTCTTGTTTTCTTCTGTGCTTGTTTTTCATTCAATGTAGCAAATGGATGCCTAAGGGCTTTGGTGCTCTAGAAATACATAGAAATAGAAAAAATGTGCTTGTAACCTTTGTTTTTGAGTAACTGAAGTCTTGTTACATTCAAATCAAGCACTTTTTTGCTAGACTTCTGCAGCTGTACTTATGTGCTGTGGTGCACTCATCTGCAGGGGGGAGAAATTCCACAGTGTTCAGGAGAAGAATTGCCCCCTACCTTAGTTTGAATACACAGTGCCCAACTTCTTCCCTTGTCCACCTCTCCCTCCCTTATAGTGATATAGTGATAAATGCCCATCCTCTCCCCCTCCATCCTCCCATCCTTTTTGGCCAGAAAATGAAAGAAATCTAAAAAAACAAACACAAAAAATAGATGCCACAGGGAACCACATTTCAAAGTTTTAAAATAGAATATTTCAGAAATCTGCATTCCTCATAGACTCCATCTACTTTATATGCATGGATAAAGCAGGTGGACTCCAGAAGAATCTCCAGCCTTTACATCTGCATTAAAGGGCATGCCGGCATAAATACTGGAGCATTATTACAGCACAGAGGTAAAAAAGCGACAGAAATAAGGTTCTGTTCCACCCCTCTACTCTGCCATACAAACAATTACAAATACAGTGTGATGTGAACAGAAGGTGTTAAATCCATTCTCAAGGCCTTTCAGTTATATTACACCACCCAACACCACAAGCTCCCTTGCTGCGTTTCTTCACCCTTGATGTCCGCAGATGGGAGAACATGTCCAATCACTAGACAGTCAAAAAATGGAGACTCAAAGCTGTATGAATTTTACTCCTTCTATTTGTAATCTTTAAAGTTAGCTCTTAGAAGATCCTTTTTGTTCTTGTAAGACTGTGATCTTAATATGTCTATATACAATGTGTACTACTAATACATTTTTTTCAATACACAGTCTTCTTCTTCCAATTTAATTTCTTTCACAAAAACTTTTTGGCTTCATTCCAAATATTGGAAAGAAAATGGTCATTTTCAACAATTGTGATATGTACTCCATCTTTTTGGAAAATGTTAACTCCATCATGTTGTATATTATCCTTCCAAAATCTTGCAGAAATGCAGATACAGCTTTATTGACATTCTGCCTTGCTTTTTCTATTGGTATACAAAACAATTTTGATTTTTTCCAAACTTGTCTCTAATTTGTGAAAAAATAAACATTGTTTGTGGAAAAAGTTTCATTAGTCTTTTGAAATTATCTTTCATGGCGAACTGCACAGATACACCTGTTAAATACCCTAAACTATTACCTCCATAAGGTACTACAATAATTTCTGGATGTTTCAAAAGCACCATTTGTTCACACATGGGTAATAATTGACTCCATTTCATTCAACAACCCCCACACTTTACCACCTCCAATTTTTCTAAGCGAAGATTATGTGAGATGACAGGTTGTTCTGCATATATCTGCAGCCAAATTAACACACAAATATCCTATAATCCAAACAGTATTCTTGCTCAGATCCATGCTTACAACAATTTAAACAAGAAATGAAGCACTTGTTTCCCTGTCCTCCTCTGCAGTTCATCTCCTCCTCCACAAAGCATGCCTGGTTGACCCTGCAGACGTCTGCGGACATCCATGTTGTCTACGGTCTCTGTGGTCTCCATAGTTCTCTTTCTCTGAAGGGCTTGGTATAAGAGCCCAGATGGCATGGGTAAACTGTATGCGATCAGTCATGTATGTCCGTGGACATCAGTGCACTGGGCAGGCCTTCTTCCCTTTTTACCCTTAACTCTGCAACACTCCCTGATTGGCTGCATACAGTCAGAGACCTGTCCACTAATCACATCCAAAAACCCTACTTATAACCCACCCAATTTTACTGTTTAGTTATATATTGCAGGTTTAAGAGGGCACTTTTCCTTTGATTCATAGCCTACTTGGTCACACCATACTTTACAAAGCTTTACATATTTCTGTTATGGAACCTACATGATCTACAATCCAAATCCTACAACTAATAAAGATACTACCGGCTTGCTTTCAATGTCAAAAGTAATATTCTAAACCACATTTATATGATCAAACTTGACGTCTGCATGGGAACTTACTTCACGGTAAAACCTATCCCAATAGTTCATTAGTGTTTTTAAAAGTGCTTCCATAGTAACTGCTACATGTGCTTCTAATTATAGTAGTTCACAATTCCATAATTAAAAATACCACAATTATCAATCTAAGGTACACAAAAAAGTGAATTATTTAAAGATAATGACTTCCCTTCTGTCAAAACTATAGCAGACCTTCATATTACACTGTGTTATACAACCTTTCCTTTTACTTCACTTCAACTATAAGTGGTGTTCTGTGCTACAAACACGCTTCACTGCAGCACCTGTTGGGTGTCTTGACCCACGTTCAAGTTATTAGGCTACAACATTTGTGCTGTGGGTTTAGGAAATCCAAGAGGGCAGAAAAGCCCCCATTTGTGCTAGAATCCTGGAGAACCGTGCAGTTTTGCGCACAGCAAAATGGTCCCCTGACCTGCCACCCATCAGTGCTAAGGAATCTGGTGCTGTTCAAAATCTGTTGTCATTAATGTCAAAAATGGATGCAATACTGGTGCTCACCACTACCAGAAAGCCGGCGTTTTAAAACCACCAGACACTTGTGTAAAACTGAACAAATGAACCAAACCAGGCCAAAGAAAGACTTACTAAGAGGTGGATACAATGTAAAACTATATGCTGAAATGACTTGAAGGAAGTAATTGTCTAATGTATGTATTGAAAATTGCTGGGGATGTCAGCAGCTTAAGTGAATTTGGGTTTAAAGCCACTAAAATCAAAAAGTTTAGAATAAATGAGTGACCTACTTTTGAGTGTCACATAGGTTGAAATTGTTTAACTGTCATAGTTTTGAACTTAGAATCAGTGTTCTAGCTACATGTGTAAATATTGCAAGTTTGGTTTGAATGTAGAAAACTGGGAACCAAAGTGACATTTAGCTGAAGCCTGGCTTAAAGAGAGTGAATTCTGCCTGACAACTACCCCCGACAGGAGTTAAAACTTGATCAGCAGCTGTGTTCCCAGGCCTGGCTGCATTCTGCTGCCCCTGCCAAAAGGAGATGACACCTCTCTGATTGAATTAGGGGAGTGGCACATGGGGTCTGCAGGAAACTAAACAATGAGCCTTCCTTGGCCTATCCAAATGTTAAATTAGGGGGGTCGTAAATGGCTTCCTCTTGGAAGGAAATGGGGAGGGTCACTGCATCTGTGAGCAAGCTGAGCTTGGGGAAAGTGGACAAACCAGAAATTCCACCATGTGCTTTGGGAAACCACACCCCTTTGGGGCCAGAGCATAATTTTAAAAAGATGGATAATTCATAGTGCGGACTTGTAAAAATTATATAAATAATATCATCATTCTTGTGATTTTTCTGTGCACATTTTAAGAGGTGTCAGGACTCTGTGGTATGTTCTGGGAAGTAGTAGCGGAACATAAGGTTGTTACTCCAAATGTATGCATGTTAAAAATCTGACACTTTATCATCTGAAACCCATATCCCTTGTGCACATTTGTGTAAAATCTGGAAAAGTTTAGAGGTTGTGCTCTTGATGAAAAGGGCAGAATTCTGTCATAAGTGGACACTACATCTTACAAAGACAGGGATCGGATGGTTTGGTGCTACAGAAAATATGTTAACTGGACATATAATATTAGAAAAATGGTACATAAAAAAATGGGTATTTGGATCAGAAATAGATTTCTGTGCAATTTGACAAGGGGAGGGTCCTCTGACCATAAACCTACCTCATCACTCTGACTCACTGTGCCCTTCTCAAATCAGGTCAAAGAGAAATCCTTGACCTATCAAATCGTGAGTGGGTTGGGCAAAGAAAGTTAGCATCCACACCCATTTTCAAAAGACATAAAAAGAGCCACTGGAAGCCAGGCAGGGACAGTCACTTTCCACTTTCTTGCGGGACGCTTTGCAGGGAGACTCCAGACTTCAAATCCATCAATCTCCAGAGACCAGAGATCCAGAGAGATGAGAGATCCAGAGAGACCAGATCGCTGTGCAGTGCTGAGAGCTGACCCAGATCGCTGTGCGCAGAACCAGTACCGGAGTCCAGCCAATCCTGACCCAATCCGTGACGAAGTTGCATTCCTGTCCAAAATATAGTGTGAGTACTCAGCCAGAACTGTGCAAAACCAATCTCTTAGTTTAAAATAATCTAATTCAAACTATTTTAACCTATTGAGAACTGCATCATAGAAATTGTGTCCCTTCTTTTGATTCAAAGCTGCAAAACTGTCATCTGTCATTCTGAAACTTTAAAATTTCATTTCTGAAAAACTACCTTCACAAAATCGTCCGTATCTCTTGAACCATTTGTGATAGAAGCGTGATTTAACTTTTATATTAAAGCTGAGATTCTGAGCTTTATAGTCTATATACATCCATTCCCCATAATCAGGGGATTGAGGCACTTGAATGGTTTCTTTTGATCCACCACAACATCCTGATCCAAAAAGTATTTGCCATAGAGTTGATAAACATTATCCTCTATAACAACTACTTCCGATATGAAGACAAATATTACCTACAAACATCAGGGACATCTATGGGGTCAGCAGTAGCCCCTGCTTACGTAAACATTTTAAACAACGTAAGGCCTCCATCTCTCCCAGTCCTTGGACTCTGCCACCCCCATGTCCCCTGGCGCACATGAGCACAGGGCTACAGGGAGGGCAGATTACTATCCGGCCAAAAGTATGAGGTTCATAGGCCAGTACCTCACAGGAATGGATGGGCGGGCATTCGGGTATGTGAACCCAAGCACAGTGCAATTTAGTGGGGAACCCCAGGAAAGTGGACCCACTAAGGGCATCCTAAAAACCTCTGCCCAGTTAGGTCAGTGGGGGGGTACCCATCAAATCCTGGCGGCAAGGAGGGATCTGAAGACTCCTCTGAGCGGCCCAGGACACAGGAGACCAGGTCCCCACATTCTGCCAGCCATTCCCAGGCTTGCAGAATCCGGGAGAGCCTGGAAGATCAGACGGGCACCTCTGGGAGCAGTGCTTCTGAGTCAGTGGAGGATTGGACCAGGGTTACCCGAACCAAAAAGGCCAATAAGGCAAAAAGGGCCTTGCTTAAGGACCCCTTAAAGCAGATCAAGGCAATAAGGAGTGTCATCACCCCTTATCACAAGAACTCCAAGTATTCTGTTTGGGAACACTTGGAGCTCTTTGAGCAAATGATGGATACTTTCCATTTGAAGGACAGCAGTAGCTGCATTCAGTATGTCAAATGGACATTCTCCCCAGAATACTCCAGTTTCTTTGCGGGGCTGGAGGACCAAAACCATTCAAGATGGTCCACATACAGGGCGGCCATCTTGAAACATTTTTCTGTTCACCGGAATCCCCAAGAGGCTCGCAAGGCAGCCTACAATTTGCAATCTGGGGAGGATCAGGCCCCACAAGAATTTGTGCAAGAATTGAAGCGTGCCTTTGGGCAGATCACCAGAAGGGTGCGCACAGACAGCAGAGAATTCATCAACACATTTTTCCATGCTCTCCCCAAATACATAATGACCCAGCTCGTGAGAGATTTTCACGAGAAAAGATCTTTAGACTGGGTCATTGAGCAAGCCACCCGCATCTATGAGGTGCAGGAACCGGTGGAAAATAAGAATCAGCCCAAAAACCCTAAAACCAACAGCACCCCTGCTGCTGCCAAGGTGGCAGAGGTAAAGGTTGCCCCCGTTTTAGATTTGGAGATGGGGGGGCCTAAAAACCTGCCTGCACCGAGCAATTCACAGCCTAGAAGGCCCTCTGGCCAGTCACAGACAGGGAGTCAAGGAGGTAATCCCACAAATGGGGTCCCTCGCTCCCCTGAATATGTAAGTCCCCGCTACAAGGGAAACAGACCAATCCTGGGTTATGTGTGGACTCCTCCAGCCCAAGGGGGGGATCCAGCCAAGCACCTGACCCAGGGAACTTCCCTCCTAACTTCCCACAGGAGGGCAGAAATTCCCCAAGCACTGGACATAACTTTTTTCCCAGGTATCCACCCAATTTCCAACCCCAAAATCATCCATCCTTCTTTTCCCACTTTCCTGAGCCCAGACAACCTAATCCGGGAGAGGGGAGGCCAAGGGTGGAGGGGTACCCAAATCTTCCCAACCCGGGGCACTACCAGAGAAGGGATAGCTTCCCTTCCTGGGATCAGCCCAGGGGAGAAAACAGAACCCTGTATCAGCCTGAGCGGGTTTCCCAACTTGAGCGCCAGGTCCAAAATAGGGCACGGGATCTGGGTCACATACTGAGGGCTCAACAGAACCCTCAGATGAGTATGCCACCACAGAATGCCCCAAACTCCGGACCTGGTGCTCCAGAACAATGACGGGGACAGCACCCCGATAACCCACCGGTTCCCAGGGAGGAGGCACAAGTGGAAGGGGGGTGTAAAGCCTTGGAGGAAGCTTCCTTCCCAACTTGTAAACAGCCCCTGGAAAACCAGGAACCGGAAACAAAATCTCCTACTCATGGAAGTCTGCCACCCAAGGAGCAAAGAGGAGGTAGGAGAAACAAAGGACCCAAACAGACTCATTTTGTGGAGAAGGTACAGGTCTTCCAATTTGAGGGAGAGGGATCCTCAGAGGATCCTGGGAAAAGGATCTTCTCCTTCACAGATGGGGGAACTCCTCCCAAGGAAAAATGGGTCCTAAGGGATTCCAACCCAGACTGGGTAGATGTGGGGATTGAGCTATCGCCGCCCATCATTCTATCCCAGAACCAACAAGACCGAAAGCCTCTGGTTCAAACCCATCCTGGTGACTGCCTCCAAAAAGGGGGGGGTGGCCCAGAACCGGAACCAGGGGAACCTAAAACCGAGTCAATAGGCTGGGTAGATGTGGGGATTGAGCTGTCGCCACCCATCATTCTATCCCAGAACCAACAATACCAAAATCCCATGGGTCAAACCCATCCTGATGACTGCCTCCAAAAAGGGGGGGGTGACCCAGAACCGGAACCAGGGGAACCCAAAACCATTTCCAGTTGCCAACTTTTTCTTTCAGATTCCCAAGGCTATCCACAGAATTCTGCCCATATTTCTTCTCTCTCAATGTCCAAAACCAGAAAGTTAGCCCACCAGTTGTCCAAAAATGTGCTTTATCTGTGCCCCCTTGAGGAGAAGGAGGGAAGATATTATGCCCCGGAACAAGTACAGGGGCAGGGTACAATTTTGGCGCTGGTGGACACTGGATCTCAAGCTACCCTTCTGCCCAGAAGGGCCTTTGATGAACTGAATTCAGGTAGGGGGGAGAAGTACCAAATTCCCCTCACCTCTCTTCCTGGACAGCTTCAGAACTTTGACGGGAAGGAAATTCCCGTCGAGGGGACTACAGATTTGGACATCAAAATTGGGCGACACAAGGTGAAACACCCGGTCATAGTAGTGACTCCAGAGGGCACCCCTTGTTTACTAGGGAATGACCTCCTGAGAAGGTTGTCACCCCTAATAGATTGCGTAAACAAGGTCCTCTGGACCCAGACTATCCGACCAATAAAATTAAAACAGAGTGTCAACCATGTTAGTTTAAACGGCACCTGCCACATGGTTGAACAAAAATCTGACCAAGTAGAATTTCACTTCCAGAACAACCAAATTCCAGATGTGACAGTAATAGCTGTAGGACAACAGACTGGTGATGGGGGGGTCCTCTCTATTTCTGAAAATCAACCTTCCTTCGTGTTTAAGGTGGTATTCCACACTGGAAGGACATACTCTGAAATTCTTTACTAATCCACAATCAGACACTCCCACTCCTATAGTCCAGAAAGATGTAAAATCAGCTCAGAGCCTGGCTGATATTCAGCAAATTGGAGAGCAGTTGTTCATCCCTGTTCAGTTAAATGATGGGAAGGACTCTGTTCTTGCTCGAGTGTGAGTGAACAACGGTAAGAGCTTCATCAGCGAAGCCATGTTCCGCCAACTCCCAAAAGATCCAGCCATTCCTGCATTCAAACTGGTATAGACAAATGGGAGATGGACCTGGAAGCACCTAATTCCAAACATCTCCTGCCAAGCAGGTGTATGCTCAAAATCTCCATTGGCAACAAGAGCATAGTCCATAATTGTTGGGTCGTGCGAGACGTCACTGCCGCCTTTTACTTAGGCAGTGACATTCTCAATCGCTTTGCCATTAGTTTGGACCTAATAAACTTCAAAGCTTGGTCCCGATTAGCGGATGATCCCATGGGCTTTGATGATCCAGAAAAAAGCATTTAGGTCAGCTCAATTGCTACCTTATGCAGTTGAAATTCAGGTTAAAGAGGAAGTCACCATCCCAGAAGGACCCGACAATTCTCCCTGGAAGTGAAAGTTAAAAGAGGACAAACATTGAAAAACCCTGATGCTTATATTCATCTAAATGCTTCTCTCCAACAGCAAGGGTTGGGGGTAAACCCAACACCATTAGTCAACATAGAACATGACACCATTCCAATAGAGGTGGATAATAGCGACTTACAAAGTATTACTCTAGCCGCAGGCACCATTATTGGAATGGCAGTTGATGACCGACATTTCTCCATTGATTTAGGAAATGAACTGTTAGGACGAGTCCCCAAGGACTGTTTTGACAGCGACAGTGATGACAATACAACACCAGAGAGGATCTTTACCCGGCATGGGGGGAACTTCCTGGTGTACACTTCTTGCCCTTATGGTAAGGAAGATGTGACTTGTGACTTCAGAGGGGATGAGGTGGTTTTCCAGGTCCATGAGGGCTGCCTTTCCCAGCTGAAGCCTCCGGTCCAAATCAGCACTCTGACCAGGGACTGATCCACCCAGCTGGAGGAGGCCGCTGAGATAGCAAAACCAGAAGTCTTTCCAGCCTTCAGGCAGATGGTGGAAGAGAGAGTCAACCTAGCTGATGCTTGCGTGACTCTGGAACAGAAGCAAAAGTTGAAACAAGTTTTCTTGGATTTCCAAGATCTCTTTGCGGTAGACTCATATGACTGTGGTCGCACTGACATCCACACGACAACAGTTCCCACGGACCCTGGCATGACTCCAGTGTTTGTGGAGCAATATCGCTTGCCTCTCACATCCATCGACTCCCTTACTGAAATAATTAAGAACCTTGAGTCCCGGGGAATAATCCGTCCAGTACACAGCACCTTCAATAATCCGGTGCTGGGAATATTAAAGCCAAACGGTCAGTGGAGACTCTGCGCCGACCTTAGGGAACTCATTAAACGGGTCCATACTTCCCGATGGCCTCTGCCCTACATTGACCAAGGGCTGGCCCAGATTCAGGGGTCACAGGTATTCACTGCAATAGACCTGACCAATGGATACTGGACCGTGCCTGTCAGTAGGGAGGACCAATACAAACTGGCTTTTACCTTTGGGGGACAGCAGTACACATGGACCCGGACTCCCTTCGGATACCTCAACTCCGGCAATGAATTCAACATTTTCCTACACAAGACCATGCCCGACCTCGGTGCGAGGGGTAACCTGGCTTATGTAGATGATGTCCTCATCAAAAGTTCATCTGTGGAGGAACATATAGCGGAGATCCGTTATGTTCTGACACAGTTGAGGGCCGCCGGAGCAAAACTTTCCTTTCAGAAAGCACAGTGGTGTAGAACCCGTGTTAATTTCTTGGGGCATGAGATTACTCCTCGGGGTCTCTGTCCCCAAGAAAAGAAAGTGGAAGCACTTCAGAAACTGAAGGATCCCACAACTCTGCGGGAACTAAGGAGCCTCCTTGGACTGACTAATTACAGCAGAAAGTTCATTGAGGGCTACGCAGAGATCACCAGACCCCTGATTCATCTCTTGAAGGGGGGGGTCAAGTGGGAATGGGGTCCAGAACAATCCGAGGCAGTAAGACAACTCAAAAGAAGCCTCTCACAAGCGCCCTTGCCTAGCTTACCCTGTCAGAAACAAGGAGTTCTTCTTGGAAACAGGGTTCTCTAATACGTGCTTGATGGCAGTATTATACCAAAAGCATGACAAGGTCAATAAAGTAATCTCCTATGCGAGGAAAACTTTATCCTCTGTGGAGGAAAAATTCAACGATTGTGAGAAGGCACTCCTGGCAACGGTGTGGGCATTGAAGAATTACTGCCTGTTCATCCAGGGGGAACACATCATAGTGGAGACTCCACACCAGCCTCTGCAATATCTCCAAAGTGACAGAATCCGGGCCAGAAATGTGAGTAATTCCCGAATTACTTCCTGGATTCTGTCAATGCAAGGCTTTCCTGTGGAGGTCAGATATGGCCAAAACAAGAAGAGTCCCCTAGCGCAAGGTCTGGCTGACTTGCATGATTGTGCCAGAGAAAACTGTCTCGAGGACGAAAGTCTAAAAATCAAGGACAACATGGAGGCATACCTTAATACCCCACACAAAGTCTTTGAAGAAGACACGTGTGAGGGAATGCCCACTGTCTATGTGGATGGATGCTCTTACCATGTTGACAACAACGGGGAAAAAGAAATGGTGGCCGGCGTAGGGAATGCATTGGTCAATGAGTCCCCAGAACCCTCTGCTGGGTACAAAATTGGTCCCCGAAGTAGTCAGGTAGCAGAGTTGATGGCTGTGCATCAAGCCATCCTCACTGCTGTCCAAAATCAACTCCACGAACTGGTCATAATCACGGATTCGGATTATGTACGGAACGGGTTCGTGGAGCACCTGGTTAATTGGAAAACCAGAGGCATGTTATGTGCTAATAACAAACCCCTGAAACATGGGAAGTTAATCCAAAATATTGATGATCTGGTCACATCGAATGGGATGACCATCTACTGGAAGAAGATCAAGGGTCATTCCAAAGTAGAGGGACCAGACAAAACTGGAAATGACTTAGCTCATCAGCTGGCCAAAACCCGGGCCATCCAAGGGGATCTAATAGAAATAGAGCCCCTGTTGGGGGAAATCCAGGTCACGGCTATCACTAGGTCCCAGACAAATGCTCACAATGATCTTTCAACTGCACAATGGAGTAAGGGGACCCCTGATGCTGATTTAATTACAGCTCAGAAGGGGGATCCAATAATTGGTAAGTTTTACCAACACACTGAGGACCCTGAGAACTTTTCCCTGACGGATACCGATTACATTGGGAAGGAGGACCTTAGAGTGTTGATGAAATGTCCAAAGATGTTCCAAATCCAAGACAGTTGGTTGGTAAGGAAATCCCAAGCTGGCCATGATCAGTGGGTGGTTCCTACCTCATTCCGAAGCACGATGTTAAGCACGCCCATGATGCAGCCACAACCGTTCATAGGGGGTTTCACACAACACTGGAGATCTTAAGATAGGTTGCATACTGGCCACGCATGGGGCAGGACCTCGACCAATACTTGAAGGGGTGTCTTGTGTGTGCACAATTTCAGCCATCATCCCTCACACACTGTGCGCCTCTCCAAAAGAGGGGGATGACACTGCCATGGTCAGATTTGCAAATCGACTTCGTAGACCCTGTGATTCGCTCATCTAGAGGAAACAAGTACATGTTGATGGTCACATGCTTGTTTACCAAGTGGGTGGAATGTCTCCCGGCCCCAAACTGCAAGGCAGAAACAGCAGCTGCCCTGATGATTAACCACATCTTTTCCCGTTTTGGTCTACCTCAAAGGATTGAGTCAGACAGAGGTAGCCATTTCACCAGCGAGGTAATGACAAAGATGTGGGAGATACTGGGGGTCAAAAGGAAGCTACATATTGCTTACTGGCCAGCTTCTGCTGGGGCAGTAGAATGCTACAACCGGACCATTGTGAGCAACCTAAAAAGGTTTGTGGCAGATTCTGGGCCAAGTTGGGATATCCGATTACCTCTGGCCCTAATGGCCATCAGATCTACCCCTTCATCTGCAACCAAAATGTCACCATTTGAGCTGATGACTGGACGCAAGATGGTGCTTCCCCAGCATTTGCGCTATAGGACCCAAGAGCAGACGTTGAACAATGCCTCCACAACTCATGAGTATGTGGAGAATTTGAGGAAACACCTCCAACATGCTTTTGCCTATGCTTAGCGGAATCTAGAAAGATCAGCTGATAGCATGAAGACCCATTACGATTTGAAAACGTCCAGGAAAGTATATAATGTGGGCGACCGGGTCTATCTATACAATTTCCAAAGAAACCAGGCCAAACAGCGAAAATGTTTGCCTACATGGAAGGGACCGTTTGAAATTATAGACAAGATCTCCCCAGTAGCTTATAAGATCTGCATCCCCAAAGGTAGTCTGGCGGAAGGGGAAGACAAGTGGGTACATATAAATCAGCTAAAGTGTTGCCATCCCAGGCACACTCTGCAGCAACTGGAGGAATCCTCTGGAATCCCAGAGGGGGCCGCTCCAGAGTAATTCAATTCCAACCCTAAAATATCCCACATATAGGCTCTAAAATATCATGTTTCTGGTATGAAAATGTTTCCTGTTATATCTTGTTTTTTTAAAAATATCACTGCAAAATGTAACCGGATGTATAAAATGTATATGTTCGCCACACCATTAATAGTGGTGGAAAAATGTCTAGGAATGTGTATTGCCGCTTTGCTTTATCATCCTAGGAGAGATGAAACCATGGAGACTGACCAAGGAAAACGACCCGGGGACCGGGAGCAAAGATCTGAGGGGCCCGGGGTACCGCCCAATATTCCCATCAGGACAGGCGAGGAGAACCGATCGATCAAACCGGATGGAGGAAAAGATGCTGAACTGTGCCATCTGTGGAATTGGAAGAAGAGGATGCAGACATACCAGCGCGTGGATCAAAACATCCTTTGCACCCGACTCCCCCTCGACTCAAAATCAAAGCGCAGTCGGGCGGGGGGGCTTGTTGGCTGTCTTAACCCACGTTTAAGTTATTAGGCTACAACATTTGTGCTGTGGGCTTAGGAAATCCAAGAGGGTGGAAAAGCCCACATTTGTGCCAGAATCCTGGAGCACCGTGCAGTTTTGTGTACAGCAAAATGGTCCCCTGACCTGCCACCCATCAGTGCTAAGGAATCTGGTGCTGTTCAAAATCTGTTGTTATTAATGTCAAAAATGGATGCAATACTGGTGCTCACCACTACCAGAAAGCCGGTGTTTTAAAACCACCAGACACTTGTGTAAAACTGAACAAATGAACCAAACCAGGCCAAAGAAAGACTTACTAAGAGGTGGATACAATGTAAAACTATATGCTGAAATGACTTGAAGGAAGTCATTGTCTAATGTATGTATTGAAAATAGCTGGGGATGTCAGCAGCTTAAGTGAATTCGGGTTTAAAGCCACTAAAATCGAAATGTTTAGAATAAATGAGTGACCTACTTTTGAGTGTCACATAGGTTGAAATTGTTTAAATGTCATAGTTTTGAACTTAGAATCAGTGTTCTAGCTGCATGTGTAAAAATTGCAAGTTTGGTTTGAATGTAGAAAATTGGGAACCAAAGTGACATTTAGCTGAAGCCTGGCTTAAAGAGAGTGAATTCTGCCGGACAACTACCCCCGACAGGAGTTGAAACTTGATCAGCAGCTGTGTTCCCAGGCATGGCTGCATTCTGCTGCCCCTCCCAAAAGGAGGTGACACCTCTCTGATTGAATGAGGGGAGTGGCACCTGGGGACTGCAGGAAACTAAACAATGAGCCTTCCTTGGACAAGTCAAATGTTAAATTAGGGCGGTCGTAAATGGCTTCCTCTTGGAAGGAAATGGGGAGGGGCACTGCATCTGTGAGCAAGCTGAGCTTGGGGGAAGTGGACAAACCAGAAATTCCACCATGTGCTTTGGGAAACCACACCCCTTTGGGGCCAGAGCATAATTTTAAAAAGATGGATAATTCATAGTGCGGATTATATGAATAATATCATCATTCTTGTGATTTTTCTGTGCACATTTTAAGAGGTGTCAGGACTCTGTGGTATGTTCTGGGAGGCAGTAGCGGAAAATAAGGTTGTTACTCCAAATGTATGCATGTTAAAAATCTGACACTTTATCATCTGAAACCCATATCCCTTGTGCACATTTGTGTAAAATCTGGAAAAGTTTAGAGGTTGTGTTCTTGATGAAAAGGGCAGAATTCTGTCATAAGTGGACACGACATCTTACAAAGACAGGGATCGGATGGTTTGGTGCTACAGAAAATATGTTAACTGGACATATAATATTAGAAAAATGGTACATAAAAAAATGGGTATTTGGATCAGAAATAGATTTGTGTGCAATTTGACAAGGGGAGGATCCTCTGACCATAAACCTACCTCATCACTCTGACTCACTGTGCCCTTCTCAAATCAGGTCAAAGAGAAATCCTTGACCTATCAAATCGTGAGTGGGTTGGGCAAAGAAAGTTAGCATCCACACCCATTTTCAAAAGACATAAAAAGAGCCACTGGAAGCCAGGCAGGGACAGTCACTTTCCACTTTCTTGCGGGACGCTTTGGCAGGAGACTCCAGACTTCAAATCCATCAATCTCCAGAGACCAGAGATCCAGAGAGACCAGAGATCCAGTGAGACCAGATCGCTGTGCAGTGCTGAGTGCTGACCCAGATCGCTGTGCGCAGAACCAGTCCTGGAGACCAGCCAATCCTGACCCGATCCGTGATGAAGTCGCATTCCTGTCCAAAATATAATGTGAGTACTCAGCCAGAACTGTGCAAAACCAATCTCTTAGTTTAAAATAATCTAATTCAAACTATTTTAACCTATTGAGAACTGCATCATAGAAAATGTTGTCCTTTCTTTTGATTCAAAGGTGCAAAACTGTCCTTGCTACTCCTTATACTTCCTCCGTAATAGCGCTCGACGCACACGACTAAATTGCTGCGATTTGACATTTTTCTTCATTTCAGCCATTACGGAATTCCGTTTTCAACCTGGTAACCATCCCTGAATCATTGATAGGGCTGGCCTGAACTGATTTAAAGTATCTCTCACTCACCCTGAAACTCTAGAGGGAATTAAAATAATTTTAGCATATTTTTCCCTTCTTTGCATACCGCCTTTAAAGTACTTTGCCTGTGTTTAAAATCACCCCTGTTTCTCTAAGCTTGCTAGAGGGGAACTGAATTCATACTGTACTGTGATTGTATTCCTGAGAACTGTGTGCCCTTCCTTACATCTTCTATTGCATAGGGGGGGGTGAGTTGCCAAAAGGGGAAAAGTGATTATATTACCTTTTGCTGAAATCATATCAAGTTTATTCCTGTGTTGCTTCTTTTCCACCTTGCATTTCCTTGTACCATATAAAGCATTCTCAGCTACCTTATCCTCTATACTACTCCTAAGTAATTAAACCTGTGTGCTAGTATAACATCATCCATTGTTGATCACTCACTGTCATATGTCTAAGTGTGATATCAAATATTAATTTATTATAAAAGTGTGATATATATATATATATTGTTTAATTATTCAATAAATCTTTTAAATTGCAAAACAAACCTACTTCTTGGCTCAGTGAGGTCAGGGGAATTCAAAGAGAGGGGCGTTATACAAGGGTTCATCATCCAGATTATAACTTGTCATAAAAATATATAAATAAGGGCTTCCCTTGAGCAATCCCAGACAAGGCACTGACTTAGTGGGAATGTTTATTGGAGTCATTAACACACCCATCACAATACTTTATTAAGGGCATTTTGAAAGTGCTTCTATTTGCCTCCTAAATGCCATGTGGTGCTATTCATAGCAGTGCACACTATTCAGTTGCCAACATTCTCTCTTTTATATTTCCAGAAAAAAGAACATCACCAAAGAAATCTACTCTGGACGATCATTGTGAACCAATAATTATATTCCTACCCACATTAGTTACAATTTCAAAAGGTTTAACAAAATGTACATGTTATTAACAGCAAATATATGAAATGTTTTTTTTTTCCAATCCACCTTGGATATGTTCCCATAGCCCAATGATTACAAAATGTTAATATAACAACAGTGTATCACACACAAATATTGTAGAAAGTATATACAATGAAATGGCAATCATTCATACTAAAATACATTAATCTAACCTACTATATTAAAAATATGTGAGATATGTGTGCACATGACAAGGGAAAACAGAGAAAAATAAAATACAATTCTTCCTCATCCACACAAATATGTTGTAACGGAGGGCTAGTTGACTGATAGAAGGGTTTAACATTAAAATAAATGAAACATTATATTAACCATAAAAACCATGAAATTAATTATTAAATATGAGCAAAGCACACAACATGTTACAAAGACTTATGGCTTCACCCTACACAGATTTTCTAAAGCATCCTCTGTTAGCTCATTCCAAAAAGAATATGGAGGAAGCCTGTTATTCTTTGAAACTGGGCCCAAGTTACCTTAGGAGCAAACAGAAATTTGGATTCAAAGGGTACCTTGATCTTATTGATTCTGCATTTGCTCTGTGCCTCAACTTTAGGATGGGGACGCTCATGCTGGCTTCATTTACCAAATTCTGGTGTAAAACAGTCATGGGCACTTGCAGTTCTGACGAGGATACTATTATATTTTTTTATTTTTTTGCCCTCCGCTTACAGCATTGAGATGCCTTTATTTAGAGCCTATGTTAAGGGCTGCAGGTATTCAAACCATCCCAGAAGCAATGGCATTCTGCAGACGGAGACGGTAGTCATTAACCCCTCAGCCCCCCTTTCTAACAGGTATTCCCCTCGATGTAACCAGGGGGCCCTATGCACTTAGGGAGAAGTGTGATGGCAAGACTAAGATGGCTCCATCTAAAGGGGGCACATTAAATGCAGCTCACAAAAAGTAATTGAAGATGTTGTTTGGGGAATAACAAACCCCCCGCCAGTGCTTGCCAACTGGAGGCTACCCTACATGAACATGTGGAACTTATCAATCTGCTTGAAGATCTCCAGCCTGCTGGTGTCATACAAGAACTGTTGAGTGAAATTGAATCTCTGAATTGCAGGATTCAATTGCTCACATCTGAATTAAATCAGCAGGGAGATATTAGTCTTGCCAGAACTAATAATACTGCAGGAGGAGTAGAGGTGCTCACATCAGATATGGCCAAGAGTGCTAGCCTATTAGTAGGGGTGGGCAGAACGATCTTCCATCCCTAGCTGTACGGGGCAATTCCAGTTTACTGGACTTAAGAAGAGACCCCCTCCGCCACCCATAAAGGCTTTAGACCTATTCTTGATGTTATTAACTCACATGTGGCCTGACATTCTAGCAATATCTTTAGAGCGCAGATATTTACTACTTGCACTAGGGGCCGAGGAGAAGTGTGGGGCATTTCAAAGAAAAGCATAGGGCCAAATAGGGTTTTATCTCCATCTGTGACAATGTATGGTGTTCCTAGGCTGCTTTCTGATGTTTTTGAGAGTCAAACCATCCTGATAAACAGTGAGAATATAGTAAGATTTGTGCTCATGAGGATGCCCAAATGCCCAACAGTGGGCACAATAGTATCCAAATCTTTTAGTCAATCAGAAATGGGTGGGTGGACTATTGGCCATTGATTATCAGACCTAACACCCCTACTCCAGGGAACTTTAATAAGTTTAAGAGCATCTGTACCGCAACATGACCCGTTGATGGGTCTTAGAGGGAAAGGCATAGGTGTGGTGGGAAAACCAGAAGGAGATTTCTTCACCACGCCCCTGACTCCCAAAATGGCTAGTGATCCAAGAAGTGGTCATCTGATCACCATGGACAAGGGTCTTGAGGGAGTAGATTGACATAGTTCGGATGGTAGAGTGGATGTTCCGGCCACATCATGTAAACTACTCTCCTGGAACATTGAAGGTATTGCAAAGAATGTCGTAACTCTGAGTTTGGTGCTACCTTATTAGGGAGTTTTGGATAATTCTCTTCCAGGAATCTTGGGCGGGATTGGAATTGAGAAACACCCTTATAGTAGTTGCTGGGGACCTTAACCTGGAGATGTAAACTTTTAGTGATTCATCCATCAGCAATAGATGCCAATGTTTGCCAAAGGTCTTGTAGATGAATGAACTGTTGTTCTATTCTGTAATCAACCTCACTTGGTTGGTATAGAGTGGGTTTAGCTGAATAGTTTTACTGTTATCTGCTATCAGATGGTCTCTTGTTATTAGCTGTTCAGTTGCTTGGATACATGTGTGTTTGTAATCTCTATTAAGAAATCTCTTTTTTACCTTTTCGAATTCATCAAGAAAACAGTTTCCTCACTGCAGTTTCATTGTGACCAAATAATTTCCGTATGTAATTGGTAACATGTCTTTGGTGACCACTTTTATGGTGCAAGGTAGAGTTCTCTTAATTTGTCTTCGTGAATGTTCATTTGTTTATCACATGAACCTTAATATAAATATGAAGATCTAGAAAATCTGTTTCACAGCCATCAATATGGCCAACCATTTCCAACGCAAAATTGTTGTCATTATTTATTCGATTTCTTAGTAGAATACAATGACAACAGTTCATGCATCTACAAGACCTTCACCAAACATTGGCATCTCTCCCTGATGGATGAACAGCTAAAAGATTATGTTGGTAATAAACCACATATCCATTTCAATGGGGCAACTAAGAAATAGGCTGTGTCCCAGTCAAATGAATCCCATAGAGGTGAGCCTTTGGTGAACTGGTTAACAGAAAGTTGCATTAAAGGTTTTCACAAATGTGGATATTGTTCATTCTGCACATGTGCACTAGATAAGAAGTCTAACTTTACAACCAGGTGGCGTGATGTCAATAATGATACATTCCAATAGTGTCTAAATAAATTTGTGGTATACAACATAATATGTGTTTGCAAGAAACTGTACGTGGGGAGTACGATTCAGGACGTTCGCTTCCTAATAAGCGAGCATCGGAATTCCATCAACAACCAAGATCTCAGATTTCCGTTGCCCAACACAGGGCAAAAATGCATGCACCAGAAGATAAGAATAAACTGCGATTCATCCTGATTGACAATATGAAGCCTCTCATTCGAGGAGGAGACAGGGAACACAAACTCAGAAAGCTTAAAGCTAAATACATTTGCAAACTTAGGTCTACTGTGCATGGTTTAAACTTACCTACAGAAATGCAACATTTCCTATAAAGAGATTAAATGCTTTCTCGATTAAATGTGGGGTAACGTCAGCATGGCTAGCAAAGTGACATCATTCATTTTAATACGAGACCGGGTTAACTACAAACACGATGCATCTTGGTTAAAGTGATAGCAAATGCCATTCTAGTGGATACTTTGTTTAATGAGGCAGTACATTATCTGCTAAATTGTGCATGTTTTGGACAAATTGCAGTTAGATTACTAGGATCCGGACCTGTGCCTTACCTATGGTGAACTGGCACTGATGTCAATCATGGCAATTGTATTCCTATCTGACCTGCAACAAATGTGCTTTAGCTAATGCAGCTAACAAAGACCCATTTAAGTGTTTTGGACCTTCAATAAGCGTGTACATACCAGTTAGTTCTGCAACTATTGCGTATACATCCATCTGTGCAGTGATTTAGAGCAGGAGTTTCTAAAAGACGGTGTGCAAGGTCAAGTGGTATAATAGTTGCCACGTGACAGAACTCTTCATAATCACAATTTACTTATGGCCTATAGTATGGAAGTGCTACAGTTGGTATAGCTATTCCACTCACGTATTATTATACTTGTTTTGCAACTAGAGTGTACATACCAACAAGTGCTACAGTCAAAGCAAATGAAATATTCTGAATAGATTGGGAGATATACAATCTATGGACGCTGTGCATTATCATGTGGTATAGAAGTTGCCATGTGACAACACACTCTGGTTACACAGTATGCATATAATTCATAGTAAGGCAGTAAACCACTCCAGCTTTTCATGTTCACAATGCTGGAACGGGTGTGTGTGGAGCAACCAAATTAACACATACCATTCACCACTCACTGAACGTAAAGTCCCGTGACTTTCTGAACGTGTGCATAAATAAAACAAAATGGGCATCAGATGCATATTTCTGAATATGAAATGGCAAATGAACTTGCTGTACTTTAGGAAAGAAGGGGAAATAGTTCCCAATCTAGATCTCTACATGAGGGAGCATTTTTCTAATGAATAGGACTGTCAGAACCAAATGAATAATCATTGGGTTGTGTTTCTTGTAGGCTTGATAAGACACGGTTCATTCATAAGGTGCATTTGGAATGACGAGACAGTGAATGATACACAATAATCAGACAACATAGAGGTAGAAACCAACATTTTATTTCAGATTGCTAAAATAGAATATTCAAATCATACAGTCTATAAACACATGGTATAGTGCTAAACAGTGATTATTCAGTGACTACTCTCAGGCCCAGTCCCTCGCATATAAAAGAAGGCGACTTGTTTTTAATAACGTATCGCTCATCAGCAGCTACAATAACCATTCAGAAATACTAACGAACTAATGACAAGACCCAACTAAGGTTATTACTAAATTGAGTTCCCTTGCTATCATTTCTTGACGTGTGCTCCAGCTCCAATAGTGACTTACTACCCAATTATTGTTTATTTTTATTTCTCTTTGTTGACACTCTGTTTTGTACCTACCTTCATGGTTTGCTTCTTGATTATTTTATTTATGTACAATTGAACGGATGTTCACAACATGTGTAATGTCCTACGATGGGATGTTATTTGATTGATCTAGTGTTTCTTTCTTTTCCTCCCAATGCCTCTTATCTTGCTTATATTTAAAGAAAGAAAGGGGGAACAAGCACCGTAAAAAACATAGAATAATATAGATATGCCTTGACAAAGCCCAGAGGGTGAAACTGTTGCCCAAATAATTCTGAATATCGAACCTAGAACGAATAGACACAAATTCTCATTTACAAACATTGTTCACTTTCATCACATTGTTACTAATTCACAAACCAAAAAAACTGCATGCTCAAATGTTTGGTTTTGAATGCAATATTTTATCAATTGCATTTCTTTTTGGAATTTAATTCAATTAGGAATCAGTTGCATCTAGGGATACTTTTCTCAGACTTGCTTATGTTTGTGCTCTAGGTTGTGGGCCCATTCCCTAATGTAGCAGCACCAATACCTGGTAAATCATTCAAGTGGTGCAGTCTTAATTGCTCTGACAGCCAACCTATCTTTGATTGCTAGTTTGGTAACGGGTCCGCTGGTATACAAACTGCTTTTGCATTCCAGCAGAGCTACTTATAAAAGAACAACTAAAAGTAAAAAATAGGCATTTTCTAAACTAGAATTGGAGCACCTTGGAAAACCCCCGCAACAATGGTGATTGCATAATTTTTTGGACTTTTATCACTGCTGCTGAAGTAAACTGGAATGCGAACATTCAATGTAGTGTGAGAAACTTGATGGTGTTCTCCCACCTACTTCCCCAGGATATTCCATTCAGTTGGCCAGGAAAGGGAGATAGCTTTTGCATCCCAACGTTGGGCATGGACAAGTGAGGGAGGATCACCTGAGTGGTGGTTCGTGGGGGATTGGGATGAGAATACCCAAGGGCAAGACATGGTATTCCTAATTGCCCACCAACCCACTCTCCCTCAGTCTTCATGGGGTATTTTCACTCTCATCCCATCTCCTCCTCCCCATTTCCAATAAGTACAGGGACAAGAAAGAGGTGATTGGGAGCAATGAAGATTACCCATAGAAACAACTTAGAGATACCAAGTAGGTCTACCATCTAACACCTTTGAATTGTCCCACTAATAGAGTCAGACAAGGTCAGGCACATTTACCCAACTGTGCACACCTGACTCCAATTGACTCACGCCTGCAGTATAAAAAGGGTGGTTCTGCCAGATACAGGGAGCAAGCTAGGGATGCCGACTGGACCAGGGGAGGCAAGAAGCAGAACGCTGCAGGAAGAGGAACCCAGAATGACCTGTGAGAGTGGGACACCGAGATACTGGCCCAGTGTGTTGCAGCATGATGAGGGAGCTATGTCTCCAGGAAGCCAGAGCAGGACGGACGGTAGTCTATTGGCCTTGTTCAGACCGGTGTTCATTCCCATGTGATGTGCACCGGTCCCAGGGCTTTCCAAGGAGCAGGTGGTGATACCCTGATCTCGAACCAAGAACCCTTTGACCTACTAGGCTACTGGGCTACTACTATTGGTGAGTTTTGTGAGCCAGAAAGAAACTCAGTAGCGTGCTGGTGGCTGGAGCAGGGGCATTGAGGAAAGTAAACAGCCTGGTGAGCGAAAGCATGAAAAAGCAAAGTGAAGCAACCGATAGATGGAAAGCAGGAAGAAAGTAAAATGGAGTAACAGAAAAGGTCTCCTCTAGAGGGGCAGAAATAAAGAGAGACAGAGCAAGTCTGCTGGCGGCGCAGAGACAGCCAAGAGTGCGTGCCAGTGACCCGAAAGTGAGGAAAAGGGTGCAAGCAACCCAAAACTGGGAAGGACATCAAAGAGAGAGAGAAGGAAAACGGACAGCCAAGAGAGGTTGCAAGCAACCTAAAAGTGAGACAGAGGGTGCAAGCAGCCCAAAATAAGTGCTAGAGGCATGTAAATGGGAACATTAAGGTGCAAGAGAGAATGGTGAGAAAATGAAGGTGCAAGAGAGCACAGTGAGCAATGAGAAGTGTTCAAGAGACACAGAAAGGTGAAAATTAAGGAGAAGTGTGCAAGAGGCACAGAAAGATGGAAATAAAGTGCAAGTGTGCACCTTAGAAAAATAAGATGTGTAGAAAGCACAGTAAAGAGGAAACGGACAGAGTGAAAGAGTCACAGAAGAATAAAAGGTGCGAGAGAATAAGGAAAAGGGTTAGAGGTCAGAGTGGCCACACCTGGGAGCATCAAAGAACCGAGCATTCTCGAAAGTCTCTGATACTACCCCCATGAAAGTACTGTACAATGAAAGGTATATCCTGACAAGAGGAACATCTTTGTTTATTTGTTGAACTGCGTAAAGAGGGGCCTAGGCTTGGGGGAGGGAACCCTATGAGGTACATTAAAGACATTGTTGAACTTTTTGAAAAGAGACCTAAAGTTGGGGGAGGGAACCCTGAGAATCCTAACAGGAACTGTGTCTTTTTTTGTTTGGAACAGGAAGGATCAAAGCTTGGGGAAGGGAAGCCCAAGCGACCCATACACATTGTGAACTCTATTGACTGCTACAAGAGCCTTACATGGAAGGTTCCAAGGGCAACCTTGTTTAGTTGAACCACTTTGAACTGGCAGAACTACACCTAATCGTAAGACTACCTGAAACCAGCTGTGGTTTACATTTCCTTTGGAATCACCATTTTTCTTTTAAGAGTATCCCAATTACATTTGGTTTAGGAGTGAAGGCAAGCACACGTTTGGACACAGATGAACTTTGGTTTTGGACTTGACAGCCCTTAGAATCATCAGTTGAGGGAACAATCCTCTTAGAGTTAGGGCCAGGTAGGCATTACATGACCCCCACAAAGTTTGTTAGTAAAGGTTTTCAAACTGGTATTTTTGAGTCTTTGTCTCTCTTGATACCATGCCTATCTCACATTAGTATAACCTCGGATGCATGGCAAAACCATTTCACTGGCCTATATGGTGGTGGGGGTGGGGTGGTTTCTGGCCCTTCCAACTTTTTTCATTTACATGCTACAATGGAAGAAAGTGAGCTGATTTTTGGAATGAAATACATTGCTATTGATAATGGGGTAAGGCATAAGGGTCAGATAGGATATATTTAAAGATGAAGTTTCTGGTTTTGTAGAAACTTTTCACTGCATGCATCAATATGAACACAGTGGCAGATTTTTTCTGTCATGGCTACATTGTACCCATTCATAAAAATGGGGGATGGAACAACCGGCCAATTACCAAATAATTTAGATAGCTCAGGAAAGATCTTTGCTAAAGTGATTTCAAGGCACATAAAGCCATGGGTTGATGAGAACATGATTTTTGGTACCCATTAGGCAGGATTTCAAAAGGGCAATGGAACAATCAATCTAGGTTTCTGCCTGCTCATGCTTGTTTAGAGATACACCATCTTGAAAATGATTAATTTATATGCTATCTTTGTTGACCTTAGGACGGCATGTGATGGTGTACCTCAGGATCTTCTTTGGCAGCTGTTAGCCAAAAGGAACATGCCTCACTGCCTCATTTCAACTGTCCATTATTTATATAGCAACAACATGGCATTGGTCCATTTTGGGGTTAGCAGGCCAGGACACACCCAAAATCAAGATCACAAAAGGAGTGAGACAGAGTTGTGTCCTCGCTCCCCTTTTATTTTGTACCTTCATTGAAGAAATTATTTCAGCATTGCTCTGGGAGTGCTTGGACATTCCCAAACTGGACTTAGATAAATACCCTGCATTTCCTTTCGCAGATGACACTGTTGTATTGCCCAACTAACCTCGGAGGATTAGAGCTACTATAGCATCATTCATGAAGAAGTGTGGGGAGTTAAAATTGCTGATAAAACTGAGACCATGGTCTTCAAGCCCAAGTTTGATAAACAAAAGACCATTGATATTAGGATAGCAAGCCATATACTTGACCAAGTCAAGTTGTATGGTTATGTAGGGATTCATTTTCATGAGAATGGGCTTTGGACAGCTCAACTATACAAAGCTTTGTTACCTTAGAAAAGTTTAGCGGTGCTGCTCTGGACTTTTTTAATCGGCACGGAAGAGAGACAGTAAGACCTGTTCACAAGCTGTACAGGAAGCAAGCTGTTACTTCTGCCCTGTATAGGGCAGAATTCTGGGGGTATGAAAAAGCTTCTGGTTTGGTTATTGTTGAAAATAAATTCCTGAATAAGCTTCTCATGCTATCTCAGGGAGCACCCAATACATTAATTCACATGGAAAATGACCTGGGCTCCATGAGTAATGTGGTTTCCTTGAAGCCAGTCATGTACTGGCTACAGTTATGGTAAACCCCGGGCCTAGTAAAATAGTGTGATGCATTGACCCATTGTATGAATATGCAAGGGGGCATGAGTATACCATGGGTAGCACATGTTAAAAGGTTTCTTTATGATCTGGAAAACAAGGCTTATGGATGTGCCCTAAGCATATTACTAACGTATCCTCCATTCAAGTAAAATAATTGTTTTTAGCTCATTCCAGAAAGAATATAGATGAAGATTGTTACTCTTTGAAACTGGGCCCGAATTACCTCAGGAGCAAACCAGAATTTGGAATTGAATTGTACTTGTATTTTGTTGATCCTCCATTTGCTTGTGCTCTGTACCTCAACTTTCGAATGGGGACTCTCAAGCTGTCTTCTTTTATCAAAATCACGGGTAGGACAGGTATGGGCACTTGCCCTCTTTGCAGCTCTGACAAGGAGACTATTATACATTGTTAATTTGTATGCCCTCAGCGTAGGACATTGAGAGGCCTTTGTTAAGGATTGCAGGCATTCAAACCATCCCCGAAGCACTGGCTTTCTGCAGACCAACGGAGAAGTGGGATACTGTTTGCTGTGTAGCCACATTTATACACAATACTTGGCTATTAAGATCTCAGTAGTAGCTGAGACCATGTCCGTATGCTCACTGGCTTGTGTCTTAGTGGCACTTGGGCCTTTGCTCATCTTGCGCTTGAGGATCTTTCCTGGTCTCAATTCACTTTACTGAGGGTTGCGAGCTCTCTCTCCCATCATGTTGTATGCTCGATTCATTATACATACAATGTACAACTTATGACAATCAAAAAAAGGAAATGTATGTGGAAAAACCATAGATATGTTTATCTTTCATATACATATCACAAATGTGTTTAAGTGCTTTGAGTGCAGTTTGCAGCAGGGAAGGCCCCATGAACTGAACGTGCTTGGATCAACATTCTATCACTGTGGATTCTATTCACCTTCGGAACTCGCATTGGAGTATTACTTCTTTTTTACTTATTCCGATTTCCAAACCACGCCCCCTCTGACCTCACTACTTAAGCACGGGGCATGCACCAATAATCCTTTTTATAAATATTGTGTTTCATTTGGTTGCTGCAATAATTCATGACTTGTAAGCATTGTTCATTCTAATTATGACTCACTTGTATACCTTCAAAACGCATATACCAAAATCTGCTCAAATAAATGCAGGAAAGTCAGAAATAGTTAAAAGACTGTTAACAAATGGTGGCACCAAGTTGTCAGCTTCTCGATCAATTGCTCTTATGAGTAAGCAACCAAAGCTCAAAATTGCAGACATTTGCGACTTTTGCAAATTGACTATAAGCACAGAGACACCCCGAATGTGGAGACTCTAGGTGAAAATGTCTCAGCTGACAAATTGTCTACGATTGACATTCCAGACACTCTTTTAATAGAATACTCGGACTCAATAACAATAGACGCCACGCTAGGATTCCAGCCCAACGCGTGCACTACGTTATTAAGTCCTGCGCGAGACTCCTTCTCTAAAACTGTTAAAAACGTTATGGTTACAAATAGGATTACCCCAGGAAAAGTATCCCGACCTCCTCCTCCTATGCCTGGTCTAGAATTCTTACCTGCTCATGCAGTTACTGTGCCGACTTCTAGCACCAAACAGACAGCAAACTTAATGAGTTCAATTAACACCAACAATCTAGACGAACCGGCTGGCAGTGAGGTTCAAATACATAATACAATTTAGCATGGTGCATATGAGTATAACACATGTGTATTTGCCCCAACCCTAACTTCTATTGTCAAAGCTCCCAATGGACAGAATTCAGCAACGGACCAAGGTCAAACAGGAGTCAGCCAAAGGGTAACAACTGACACAAATGATTTGGCATACATAAAGAGGAAACAATCTGAAGATGTAGCTTTCCCACATGTGGCAGAGCTGCAGAACTTAACCCCTGCCCCCAAATCAGTCAACCCTACCCGAGTGAATTGTGATGATACTTCCATTAACGTATCTCACCATATACGGTCTCCTTTCTCTATGACTCACTATTCTGAGATTCCTGAATGTGTTCCTCAACGTATGGTGTTGCATTCTGCCCTGTCGCAGTTAACAATAATGTTCACCTCTTCTTCTTCATCATCTTCACCCTCACACATTCCCTTTGCTAATCCGACCCAACGCCGTCTGTCCTTTCCTAAACATACAGCCCATCCTCTCTTGGAGGTAACATTGGGGGCAATGAATCCTGCCCTAACCTCGTTGACAAAGTTTTATGAAACACTACAGGAGCAAATGACTAAAAATAATAACATGCTAGTCACATCAGTCAATGCAGACTCATGTAATAGTGTTGCAAACATACTTTCTCACGAGAATGTTTTGAGACAAATCGAAATAAACAGTGTCCTACTAATAGACTCTGATGATCAACCAGAAGTTCTCCCGAATACTTTAGTGCCTGCTACTTTGCAGACTGAAAATACTGCCCCCAATGGTGCTTTCACAACAAGTTAAATCCTTAATGCAAACCTGAGGGGATCACCTCTGGACAATAATGATGGTAACTTACCTAAGCTGCCACAAGAGAAATGCAATAACCCTCAGACAATCGTGCACAATGCAAACACGAAGACATCTGGGCCTTCATGTTTGCATTACAATATCTTCACTGGTATGAAGAACACCAAACAGTCTGCTCCATTAATACAAAAAACCCAAAAATCAAAAGGCTTTGCCTAAATCCTCACAAGTAAGCTCACAAAAATGTATTCAATCTCTTACAATGCCTAATCAGCACATTCATAAAACATCAAAACTAATATCCAGAAAATAGGCCAAAATGGCAAATGCATGAAAAATAGCAGAAACAGATAACTTTAGAGACCCTTCCCTTCTTACGGCTACTTCAATCTTGAATTATGAACCACTTAATGCGTTAGTATCAGAGGCTAGCAAATTAATAATAATATTAGTTGCTCAGAAGAACCAGCCACATCAAAACTCGCCTCACTACCCCCACTACATTGAGAAAAAACATGCCAATAGTGAGTTAATTCATCCTCCTTTGGAACATGATTATACATTTCTTACACAAAAAAGGTATGACCTCGAGAATGTGGCAATTCCAAACCTGGGTTCCATATGTCCTAGATCTACATCCATCGCAGGTACCTCTATAAGGCAACCCTCTAAGGATTGACCTCTGAACAGACCTACAAATAATAGTGTTGCTATGCCACCTATTTCAAATATCATCACTGGAATAACTAGAACTATGAATGGCAACAATCAGAAATGTCCTCCCCATACCAGCCTGAATAATCATTCTTTAAATTTACAATGCAGAGTTGGGGAGTTTTTTCCATATACACTTTAAATAGATCTAGCATCTTGGCCATCTTTGGTGACATTGAATCTTTAGATGATCTCTGCTCCTCAGATATATCTTTAGTTGAATTCTTACAGGAGTCAGATCTAACGCAAGTTAGAATATGGATCCCATCAGGCATTGTGCTAAATAGTTTATGGAAAGCAAAAAGGACATTGTTCCATATGGGCTTCCATTTGTTCCAAGATCATTTTCGCAAAGACAAAACTCTCTTAACTCAAGATAATTATACCCATACTGCCACTAATACTGACTTGACGCTAAGAATTACATGTGTGAAAGGTGTCTTTGACACATGGTGGGAGGTGACCATGGAGCCCATGAATGCTCAACATGACCTATGGTATCCAAATAAGTCACTTCTAAACACAGGCCCCACTCATGTATACCAAACCTGGGAACCTCAATCATCCTTGATATAACTAGCATTGTGGAATACAAAAGGATTTAAACATCTTCTCTCGGGCGAACACAACTCCCTCTCTGATTTTGACATCATTCGTTTACAAGAAACTTGGCTTAGTGACTTAACAGTGTGACATGGACACTCATTGTCCTTGATACCCACTTTAACTCATGCTCGCGGCAGACCCTTGGCTGGAAAGATGACTGCTGTTAGCATGAAATCTCACTTTGCACTTGAACCCTGAGTATCCCCAAATGCATATATACAACTGGTAAAGATAAATATCTATAGCCCCACACGTCAGATCACCCGTGGACGAAACAGATTTCGATGGTCAGCATCTCTGGTGGCAGATTGGAACAATACCTTCATGAGGCCCCATTCCATCTGAATTCAGAACCAATAAAAGAGGAAGTTTTTTGTAGCAGCCATGTGCATATTTAAAGTACAACTATCACTAAATCAAAGGCCAGCCTATCATCATAAATATCCTTTTGACCAGGAAATGAAAACTAAAAAAAACTGCCTTGCGAACACTAAAAACCAAATTTAAGAATTGGGTTAAATCACAACACATCCATATCTATCAGAAGCAATCTGAGCAGATGTTTATGATCATAGCATTGAAAAATAGTGCCCAAATTTCGAAAAGACTTAATACAGCATGTCAGGCAGGACAAATAACTTATCAGATCAAGTCTGTTCCAGAGGAAAGTTGGGTTCAACACTATCAGAAACTCTATGCCAATTGCATCTATGAGTTAGTCCGCTGTTCATCCTGTTGGATTTCTCATGATAATATACAGTTGGATCAGGGTGACATATTGCAGCAAAATAAAAAAACTGAGCACTTTGCATGCACCTGGCCCTGATGGCTTGACCAACCAAATGCTTAAAACCTATCCGAATGAATGGGCTTGGGTTTTACATGCCATCTTGTCAAGAGTAATCACTTGAAAGCAGATTCCTTGGAAGAGATCCATTATCGTGCCTATTTTAAAAAAAGGAAATCGTGAGTGCCCTATTCATTATCGTCCAATTACCTTATTGGATAAACTGGGCAAAATATTTGTGAGACTACTAATGAGGGATTTCTCAGCATGGGTCAAAGAAACCAATATTTTTGATAAATATCAAATAGGATTCATTCCTGGCATGGCGACCTCTGTTAATCTCTAAACTAGGGTTTCTCAAAAGTCAGGATGCACATAGGAAACAACAATGTACATGGCCTTTGTAGACTTTCACGCTGCTCTTAATTCTGTATAAGAAGCAGACTTTTTGTAAAATTTAAAACAGTGAAATGTCTGCACTACATTTGATCCCTTATTTGCCAGTTCCATACAGATACAACAGTACAAATTCGACTATCTCCTGATGGTAGTTTATCTAAGGCCATACCTACTGTTCATGGACTAAAGCAAGGATGCATCTTAGCATCCTCCTTGTTTCATTTCTGGGGTGGGGGCTTCCATTAACAGTGGTAGTGCAGCAAGGGGGATATACACAAGCACCATATGACCCACAATGGGGAGTACAACAGATTCAAGAGCAGCCCAAATATATACATTCATAGCAGCATGGTTTGCAGATGCAGGGGGAGTAAACCAGTACATGGGACAATATCAGACAGGAATGAGATTTTGGGTATAGGGGTATGGGTCCCCAGTTTGGGGGACAGTGTTTTGTTTGCATACATTTTGGTCAATATGCCCTGAACATGCCCTTTAATTCAACAAAAAGGACAACCAGGGGGAGTGCAGCCACAGCAGCAATACATGCCGACATCCATGCAACCTCAACAAATGCAAATGATACTACAGCAACAGATGCAACTGCAACCTATACCGACACAGTTTGTTCCAACACAGGGACACAAATCAGCCCAAGGGGGAATGATAACTGGGTTGCAGGGTGCCGTAAGCGTACTGCAGGCATCACCACAGACACACACACACACACACGCACACACACACACACACAAGAAGGTGACAATATTGGGACAAAATGAGATGCCCCATTAGACCAGGGTCTCAGTGGTGGGTGGAAATCCATTCACATCTTCGATCAATACATTTTCCCAATAGGGGTGCCCACGGGAATAGGAGCGTGTCCTGTCCTAGCAGTAACTGAAGACCCCGAAGAGGAGCCTGAGGTAGAAGTTCAAATAGGACAGAGGCACTTTTTCTTTCTAACAGATATTGGAGCTACTAGATCCTGTATGAAAAAGGTAGGTTACCATTATCTTACAAGAAATTGGGCATGCAAGGCGTTTCAGGGACCATCCAAGTGGTTCCTCTAACAAAGGATTTACCACTGACTATAGGAATGCAACAAATTGTATTGCCATTATTGTATTCAAAAGACAGACCAATTAACCTACTAGGAAGAGATTTGTTAAGAAAATTGAAGGCAACTGTTTCATTTTCAGAGAAAGGGATGGTGTGCACCACACCTGGAATGTACCCAGCCAGGGTGGCAGTGATGATACAAGCATACTGTGCACACAACACATTGAGCGGGATACCCACGCACACAGAGATGTTCTTGTTTGGAGTGCAAATACTGCCAGGATGGGTCCCAGGGATAGAGGGAAATGTCTTTCGACTTTATTTTCAGAACACAGTGCCCCTCAACCATCACACGAGGCATACACACACTGCTATACCTAGAGGATGTAATAGTGAGAAAAGATATGGTTATACTGGTTGAAACAGATGACAATAGCATGGAGTGATGATTGATACTGTGCATAGATCCCACATTAACACTAACAGGAGTAACAGACACAGAGTTAGTTTGCTACAAAAAGATGAAGAGGAGGGGAAGATAGTCTTTCAGTTGAGCATACCCTGACCAGTACATATAAAGAAAAGAGCAGTGCCCCAGATGAAGCGAAAAAGAGACAAATTGCATGCAGGAGGATTTGGAAAAGGTTCCAAAGAATCTATGGGCCAACGGAAACCATGACGTGGGAATATTGAAGGGGCGGGAGCAGTGCACATTAAGATGAAGGAAGGAGCACTGATCCCATCAGTACAACAACACACCCTCTCACAAGAAGCAGATGATGGCATTTATAAGACACTGCATGCCTTGTGGCAAACAAGGTATCATACAGGAATGTATATCACTGTGCAATACAGCAATCTATCCAATAAAAAAATGAGGATGGGGTGTGGAGATTCATACAAGATTTCCGCCCTCTTAACAATGTCATGGAAGCAGAATCTCCACTAGTTCCAAACCATGCAGCAATTTTCTGCGGCATCCCAGCAGAGGCACACTATTTCACAGTAGTGGATTTGAATAATGGTTTCTTCTCCATTGCCTTCCATCCAGACTCCAGGTATCTCACCATGTTTATGTATAGTGAGAACACATGAGAATGCCCCAGGGGGTACTCTGACAGACCCAGAATATTTAACAGAGTAATACAAATGGAGTTGAGCCATTTGCGAGTAGTAAATAGAGTGATTCAATACGTGGATGACTTTTTAGTGTGTAGCACAACAGACGATGAGTGCAGGGAGGATTCAGTGACACTACTAATGTTGCTGTTTGACAAGAGGTACAAAGTGGACAAAGAAAAACTGCAGTATTGTCAAACAGAAGTGGTTTGCTTAGGGCACATTGTATCAGCAGATGGGAGAAAAAAAACACCAGAAAGGGTTGAAGCAATACATAAAACACCCCGACCTAAGACAGTGAAAGAAATGCAACAGTTCCTGGATCTATGGAATGACTGCAGAACATGGCTCATCGATTACTGCACATACACAGGCCACTCATGCAGGCACATAAGGAATCTCAGTAAAACAAAAGCACCATAAAAAGGACAGCTCAGATGAATGAACAAAGAGAAGTTTATTTTTTTTCTCACTCAGACAGTAATGTAATGAAAGCAGTACTGACACAAATAAAGGGGCAGGGACTTAAGCCACTAGCATATTACAGTAGATCACTCGACCCAGGGATGCAGGGACACTCTCCTTGTGAGCAGGTATGTGATGCAGCTGCATTTGCAATTGAAAAGACATCAAGAATAATAATGGGATGCCCAGTCATTTTTTACATGGAACATGCATTGTCTGAAGTACTAGAAAGGTCCAAATCAACATTGACAAATCAAAGAGCATCATGTTATAAAAATATACTGACAACCCCTGCAATAGAAATTGTAAGATGCGGAATGGTAAATCTAGCATAATTCATTGGAGAATCACTACTATTGTCAAGAACAGCGTGCAGATACCCCTGGGTTGGATGCGCTATACAAATACAATAGAGGAAGGAGATTATATACATAATTGCATGTCATGCATAGACAGGAACAAAGGTGAAAGAAGAAGTAAATGATGGGGGGCATGATCTTTATTGATGGGTCTTCAAGTATTTATTTATTTATTTAGAATTTGTATGAAGCACCTTATGCCCAAGGCCTCAAAGCGCTAACAAACCACAAAAAAAAATACATAAAAAAAGAGCAATGGAAGTGGAAGGTAAAATCAATCTTTGATTCCAATTGCCACCGAATGTGGACAATATTTACTTACATGGCTAAGAACAGCTTTGTTTACAAACCATAACCCTGCACAGAAATGCCACTAACAATGCTGACACTATAAGAAAGGAATTGGACCACTCTGCAAGAATTTTTTTAATTTACCATAAACACACAGGAAGGGACACAAGAATTCCTATTTAACTTAATAGAATTACTAGAGACAGAAAATATTGCTTTACATGAAATCCTACACATTGTATACAATTGATAAATACATGCAGTGTCTTAAAACATGCTTCTCAAGACCAGGAGCTTAAAAAACTATTTGTGTATATATCTATGCCAAATTGTAATGCATTTCCATTTCAATAACTTCTCCAAAACATAATTCAGGGCATTTTATCTAATTTTGCAATGTAGACAATCTTTCAAACATACAAATACATCCACATGCCCAGTACGCAATATTAATGCTTTTATGATATAATGCAGATGGCACTTAACATAACTGTAAACTCACTGACTTTACACACGTCCAAATATCTCTTGATAGGAAACATTAAAAACAGTAGGCATAATACACCACACTGGTGGCACAGCCACATCAGGACACTTACACTGCATATGTGAAAAAAAGTGATTGGTTTGAAGGTAACAACACTTCTGTTACTGAAAAACAAAGGTTACTATCAAATCTAACAAATGCCTATTTAATTTTCCTATATCCCACATTAGTCATTAAATTACACTTTAAATTTACATTTAAATAATATACAGTTAGGAAAGACCAATCGGTATCTAACTACAACATAAACAAACACACAAAACAAATATGCCTTAAATACATTAGACTTAAACCTATCAAATTATGTAATACATACATGTTACCACTATACTACTTTCTACACACACGTGTCTCCTTTTCATAAACATCATAGTCTGAAAAAATGTGAGAACAATTTGAATACGTTGTATACTTTATTTACAGTAAATATACAACCATTTTCTTTCAATCTACCTTAAAATTTGTCCCCATGACCCAATAATTGCAACATGTTAATCCAACAACAGGGTATGAGTTCAAAACAATTAAATGTATTTGTTCCATACCATGTTACACAGCTAACTATATTTTCTTTTCTTTGCAGAGAAAGAAACACAGATGTTCCCTTGTTACCACATACACTACTTTTCAACATCAACCAATCCACTATTTGCCACATGTACTGAGACTATTAGTATAACCACACTCCAAAACTCCCATTTTGGCTGTGTCATGACCAAATGTCACATTCTCCAAACTACATAACTACTAAATGCAAAACTAGCACACCATTCTGGCCATGGCCAGTATCCACATTGTGGTGGGCATTAAACCCAATGTAAACATACTGTTGTGGCCATTGCAACAGCAATATGTACTGTTTCTCCTACTACTCCAGCCACACTCCATGCAGCCATGCCCTGAACAATCTGCCCACTTGCCATGGCCACAATAATTTGTACTGCAACTTCCACTACTAATATACCCACGCTATAAAAATACTACTCTGCCTCTAAGTAGAAAAGAGGAACGGAGGATGGCACAGGGGCAATATGCTGGTCTTGGAAGCAAGACCAGGCAGAACTACAGAGGTTTGAATCCCGGATCCATGCTTAGAAACCAAACTCAGGTATTAAGCGTGTAATAAAACTATTAAACCAAAAGTAGCAGTACTATTCCTACCATAGCCAGTAGCAGATTGTTTGAGTCATTAAACCCAAAGTATGCATACAGTGCATCCTGTAATATGTACGGTGACTACTACTACTACTAAAATACCCATACCCACACGCCACATTGTCCAAACTGCATAGCTAGTAGACCAAAGGAAAGCTAACTATTCTCACCATATTAAACCTAAAGGAAATGTACTCTTGTAACCATGCTCTAAACAATTTGGCTATAGCCACAGTGACACTTACTAGTTCCATTACATAAGTATTAAACCCAAATGAATCATTGTCGTACCATATGACATAACACCACCATTCTCAATGGATGTCCGTGGACACTTATTGCTGTCCGTGTTGGCCACGAACATTAAGAATGACTGTAAACACAATGACAACTCTACAACCATGTGTTTTACACTTTGTTTTGTCTGCCACCTGACTAAGCCACTTTATCATCCTCAAAATAACCAGAAATATATTTTTCAGAGCGTTTTTAAACCACAATGTCTGCGGACTACACATGCAGTTCGCAAATCCAACATGGTGTCTTTTTCAAAACGCTTAATGTTCCTCACATTTCTCAATTGACAAATCAGTGTCTTTTTACGATGTCCATGAATATCACATGGCTCTCTTATTAGTTCACAGGCATCCATGGACATCAAATCAGGAAGTGAGTCTGAGGACCAGACTGAGATATCACACATTTTATTAGCCCTACAATTTGAGCATTTAGAAAATCAATCTACTGAACATATTTACAAAATCATGCTTTCAGGGCCACGCCGCTGCTCATCACATAGGTTTGGTGCAAATCTGTCTAGCTGTTTGGCCTTAGCCATGAGCACAAATGTTTTCAATTCATGTGTGTCCGGATTTCCCAAGTTTTCAAAATGTTTTGGACCCTCTTACAACTTTGACCGCCCATCCAATGAAAGAACTGCACCAAACTTTGAAAAAAGAATTTCCGAGTTGGGATTTATACTATTTGTGCAAGGTTTTGTGTAAATTCATCCTAGAGCACCAAAGTTATTAGGTGCCCAAATTCTTATGGGAAGTGCAACTTAACCCTAACTACAGGGTTATTACCGAAAGTCCTGCAAATATAAATATTGAAGCATTCTTTTATGGAGAAAACTCATCTGATCCAACACGCTTCACTAGAACCTTACCAATGCAAAATTCATAGAAATAAAAAGGCTATTTTTAACCCAAATATGCTTTATTTAAAACCCAAAATAATTAACAACTGTCCCTTCACTTTGAACACTTGGAAGTCCTCTAAGACATTCCATAAAAATACAAGAAACATGATGTACTGGTATTCTGTTACTAGTCTTGTGAACTCCTCATTGCCAAACTCCAACTCTCATGTAACCGTACTCTCACCATCTATGTGATCTACAGACCTCCCGGACCACTAGGAACTTTCGACGACAACCTAACTAGTATCCTGACTAACAATACAAAAGACCATGCGCAAATCCTACTATTAGGAGACTTCAACCTTGGCTTCAATGACTTTAATGACAAACATGCCACATCTGTCGCCACACTACTGCATGATTATGGATTAACGCAAAAAGCTACTACCCCTACACACTCTAAAAGTAGGACTCTAGATTGGGTTGCTGACTTGAACTGCAACATCAGTATCACCAGTATAACTCCTCAAATATGGCCAGACCACCATTTAATCTCATTCTCTGCCTCACTTGACCTTACCCACCCTTAACCTATAATTATGGCCCGCCACTCCCCACTAGAAGTAAAAAAGATGCCACAGTAGAACAACTCCTTCCACACCTCCTCCCCACCCTTAACAATGTAGATAATATCACAGACCCAACCTTACTTGTGGAAACCTATAATAGCACCATGACCAAGGCACTAGATCTGATCGCCCCTACCAAAATCCGTAAAGGCAAACAACTTTCACACCAGAATAACTGGTTCACACCTCAACTGAAAGACCTTAGAACTCAAAAAAGAAAACTGCAATCAATCTGGCGACACTCGCCTACTGCGGAGAACAAAATTAAGTTAGCCACCCATGCCAAACGGTACAAAAAGGAAATCATTAGCACAAAAGAAAAACACTTACAATGACAGAATAGCTAAAGCCAAATCTGACACTAAGGAATTATTCTCCATCCTCCGTAAAATGGAATCACCCATACTGCAAACTGATAATACTCCCAAAAATAAGCTTGGGTGCACTAATATACAAAATGCCCTTGCAGGAAAAATTAGCTCTCTTCAAACCAAAATTGCAATCAAAAAAGCTGCCTTGCTATTGCCAGTGGAGCCTACTCCTAAGGTACAGCCTTCCCTAACCAGCCCAATAACACTTCTCACCCCTTTAGCTTCAAACAAATAACCATACTAGAGACAGAAAAAATTATACTCTCCCTAAAGCCTTCTAATTGTAAAGGAGATAATTGCCTTGCTCACATTATAAAAGATGCAGCGAGAGACCTAGCTCCCTTTATCTCAAAACTGATCAACACCTCCTTTAAGATTAACCTAGTGCCCAATAACCTTAAACAGTCTTGGGTCCTACCTTTGCTAAAAAAACAAGCTCTCGACCCTTCCATCCCGACAAATTACAGACCGATCACCACCGTCCCATTCCTACTCAAAATCATCGACAGAGTAGCCTACCTGCAAATTCAGGACTACCTTGAAACTAACAACCTTCTAGGCTCACGACAATCCAGCTTCCGCCCCCTTCACGGCACTGAAACAGCCTTGATTGATCATAAGACTCAAATTGACGAGTTGAAGGATAATGGAAAATCAGCTATGCTACTCCTCCGTGACCTTTCGGCAGCCTTTGACCTGGTAGATCATGCAATCACCTCGGCTCCGCTGCCCATTTTTCAAGCGATGCCATAACCTGGGTACAATCCTTCCTTGCTAACCGGACAATGAGAGTCTTCTCCCCCCTAGCAGCTGCTGATCCCATACAAGTCTCCTGCGGTGTCCCCCAGGGATCATGTGTGTCTCCTACTATGTACAACATTTTTACCAAACCTTTGTTTGACAAGTTGGATAGACTGGGTGTCATCTACACTAAATATGCAGATGACACTCAGATCCTCATCCCCCTTTCGGGTAACTTCTTGGAAGACTCAGCTTTGGTAAACAAGATATATCTCCTCATTCAGGCATGGATGGCATCCCATGGCCTCTGTCTGAATTATGACAAAACAGAGATTCTGATCCTCGGCACAGAGACAGCGATTAAAAAACTTGACCCGAACTATGCCTTGTTTAACATTGACAACAATGTCATCAAAGTGATGCCTGCAGTCAAAACCCTTGGGGTCTATCTGGACTCAGCACTCACTTTTAAGAAACAAATTAACTCCCTAGCTTCCTCCACAGCCTATACTTGTAAACTGATCCAAGCATGTAGATCATTCCTAACAGAGGCTAGCTGTATTACCATAGCTAATGCACTTATCATATCCAGATTGGACTATTTTAATGCCCTATATTCGGGATCTAACAAGTATATCCTTAACAAACTCCAAACACTCCAAAATAATGCTCTTAGAGTAGCCTTAAACATTCCTAACAGAGCCCATGTCTCTACCTCCACAAGGTATATCTACTGGCTAAGAATTGATGACAGGATCACCCTCAAAACTCTTTCTCTCATGTCCAAATGCCTCAACAATATAGCTCCTCCCTATCTAGCGAATAGAATCAACAAGAGAATCTCAAACCGCCCCACAAGAATGACTAACGCTTATACCTTGATGGTGCCTAGATATAAAAAGAGTACAGCTGGCAGCACTAGCTTTCCAGTCATAGCTGCCCAAACCTGGAACAAACTCCCCTTAGAACTTAGAAAGGACCAACCCTACCTAAGTTTCAGGCGCAAGGTTCTTTCATGCATACGATCTAATGACATCTAATGTGATCACCCTCTTTTACTAGAACCACTCGTCCTGAGTGACACCTCCCGACTATGCCCTTTGTTAACTTGACCCCCCATAGGGACCTCCGACTACCACTGCTAGTATCTAGGAATTTCACTGGACCCTACCGGGACTACAAAACTGTGGTTGATTGTTACTTAGCTCTTTATGCTTCTGACAACTGCCATTAACTGTATAAGTATATTCAGACTCTAACGCTGCTGAACTGTCCTACTGCCTATTTTGCTTGTCACTGTAACTAAGTTCTCAAGTATCCTTGTCATGTTTGCGCCTGGCTACCTGCGGGTTTGGTTTCGCGCTATATTAAACAAACAAACAAACAATATTTTAAATTCACAATACACAATGATATGTTTACATTTTTAAAAAAATCTGAACAACTATTCTAGACAAAATATGCAACTTAACCATAACTACAGGGTTACTACCGAAAAGCCCAGCAAATATCAATTTTGAAGTGTGCTTTTATGGAGAAAGCTCATCTGATCTAACACCCTCCAACACGACAATACCACCCCAAATTTCCGAGAAATAAACAGGCAATTTTTAACCCAAATATGCTTTATTAAAAAAAATAATAATAATAACGGTTGTCTCTTCACTGAATGCTAGGAAGTCCTATAAAACATTCCATTCAAATACAAGAGACATGATGTGCCTGTTATTCTCTTACTAATATTTTTAATTCATAATACACAATGACATTAATGTTTATATTTAAAAAGTCACAACAACTATTCTAGACAAAATATGCAATCTTCTCCAATTTGAAATTTCAAGTTATCACTGCTTGTCAACATCATATTTGAAAGAATATCATTTTAATAAACAATATATAATTAACTTAATTTTATCAGATGTCAAGTGTTTTCTTCAGAAATAAATCACCCTGCTCTAGATGTAGGGCTTGATTGGAAATACTGGGTATGGTATTTTTGGCTACTTTGTCTACAGGCTTGCGTATTTCATACACACTTTTATTTTGGAGAACACAATAGTTAGATTCATTTAGATGGTCACACACGCATGGAAGAATAAACTTGAGCTAGAAAAAGAATCAATAATTCCTTTTAATTACCATTAGCAGTTTCACTTAAGGCAAAGTCCTTTTTTCTTTTCAGTGTTATTTAGAAAAAATACATTTGTTATTTAATTTGAAATTGTTTTCTAGGGAATACATGGGATAAGAAACCCTTCTTCCTGTTCCACTTTAAGGATATAAATCTCTATTCAAGATTTCTCTTTTTATGTAAACTGTTTTTCAGATTTCAAGTCTATCAATTCAGGCAAATCTTGAAATCACATTGTACACCATTGCAAATCTAGATATACATCCTCCGTGTGAAAATTCACGGAATAGTTAACATATGACTCCTATAACATAATAATATGCCCTGTGCAATCAAAACTCCGGTGGAATTCTAGGATTTCAAGAATTCCGTTAGACTGAAAGTATTCAACTTAATTGTGCTTTAACTAAAGATTGGTCACTGAAAATACATGTATATACTTCACATATACTATTATGACATGGCTTATATGTAATCCTTTTACGATAGTGTATTATTTTATTTTATTTTATTTATTTGTTTATATGCATAGCCGAATAGCTTTGTATATACATAAAAATATAAGACAATACAATCAAGTAATAAAAAGGGGATTAAAATAAAACAGTGCACATGACATTAAAAACATACATAACAACAACATCCACATAGTCAATTAAAACATTCAGGACATTCATCTGCTTAAATAGATTCTTGACCAGTAGCATTAGGGGAAGATTGCTGTTAACATCATCATCACAATATATAGTGCATTATGTATGTTTTACTATACATAAGCCTCATCAATGAACTTTAGACATTTTTCAAACATTTATCTGAAGTTCATTGTTGAAAAGTCAACCGAAATTCAAGTGATTCACATTTGTTGTGGGAACATTTGTCCAGGCCTAATCAAAGGCCTCTCTGAATCCCGGCTGATCCTATAAAATCAGTTGAGTGTATCTCTCCCACAAGCTTCTCATGATCTTTCTACATTGTGCATCCCAAAAGCATGTGTCTCATCACTCACTTTAAGTGTCTGACATTGACTGACTGACCAGCAACATAAGGTTACTATATATCTCCCAAAAGATGCCCTCAGGGACGTAGTCCTCTTTCTCCTCCTCCCAAGTGTCTGCTGATGTCACGCATCTCACCCACTTGCTTCAGGAGTCTAGCACTGACTGGGGTGTCACCCTGCTTCCTTCCAACAATATCAGACAACCATGTGTTTCCCAAAAGCTGCTCCCAGAGAGTCAATGTTCCTCTATGGTGTCACTCAATCGCATGTGTCTTGTTCACTTGCTTCAAGACACAGGCACTGATTGGTGTGTCACCCACCTTCATGAATCAATGCTCCTCCCGCCTAGCAAGATACATTGAGTCTGACTTTTCCCACAAACTTGCCTAAAGTATTACCTGCTCCTGCCAGGTGTCACTCTATGGTATGTGTCTCGCCCACTCACTTCAAGAGACAGATATTGACTGCCGTGTCAACCACCTCTCTAAATCTCTTCTCCTCACTCTCAACAAAACCATGTGAATATGTCTTTCTGATAGGCTGCTATCAAGGATTCCCTTCACTTCTTTCTCATCCTCCCAGATGTCAAACAATGGCAGGTGTCTCATTTCACTGACTGCTGTGTCACCTTCCTTCCCAAATCTCTGAAGATCCCTCCCAACAAAATAGGAACGTGTGCCTTTCGAACAAGCTGCCTTCAGGTATTCACTGCTCTTCCCACTACATCTCATAAATATCACTGGATGGCACATGTCTTGTCCACACACTTTAAGAGACACACAACGACTGATGTGACACATGACTTCGAGATTCCCTTCAGCTTTCTCCCAGAAGAATTACACGATCTTCACTCTCGAACAAGCTGCCCTCATGGATTCAAAGCTACTCCTGGTCGTCTTCTCAGTTGTCACCTGATGGTATGTGTCTCATCCACTTGCCTTGGCTGAAAAGGAGATCCAGCCATGTGCTCGAACTTCAGACACATCTTTCAAAACGTGTGTCTGAATTTTGACCTGATACAGTCACCTGAAATTTGGATGATTCGTTTTGTTTAAGAATGTCCATCCAGTCATAGTCAAAAACACTTTACTAAAGATGAAATTCTAGCCACAACGCTAAAAGCCTTTAGAAATGACTGAACACATAGCGAACTGTGCAGTATGCCTCCGATGTAACTGTGGCTTCATTATAAACAGCTTGAAACAAAAATACAAATCACAAGCATTCATTTCACAATCAAAGCAATTTTCAAGAATGTAAATAATTGCTTTAAGCATAATTTGTTTTCTGAGTACCGCAAACGCTGCTTTATTGAACACAACTTCACTTAGAACTGTGTCATACACACAATTCAATATAAAAGGCATTTGCTTTATTTAGGATACCTGCACAACAGCCAGTGTACGTTAATTGGAAGCAAATGATTTCCTGACCATTTATACATGTTCTTTAAACATTTGCAACAGCAGCAATTGCTGAAGAAAAGATTTAAAATGTATCACACGTTACAGAGTTAATGACATGCAGTTTCTATTGAAATGAGACATATTTTAATGCATAATTTGAAGTCATGTCACATAAAATATGCATCTTGCTAAATAACATGTAAAGCGATTGAAATTAAGCATCACACACCGCCGTTAACACATTGCAGATTTTATAATCTAATAGGAATCTAGGGACTGCATTTGTTTAATATACATTGTTCATAGCATTAGTAGATTGAAGCACATCGAAAAATCAAACGTCGGTTTTTAACAGTTACTTCTATATATAGTGTTCATATGAGGAATTGTGGCTTTGGCTCATTTGTGAAAAAGAAAATTCACACAAAGTCCAGTTTCCTTGTTTAGAAATCATATTGTATTAGACTTTCCATTAACGTGCTGCAAAGGCTTACCTGGCGTTAACCATGGCGCTATTAGCGCCATGATTGACGCCAGTAAATTACCAACTCCGACATGGTGAATGGCGGAATTACCGACCCATTCCAAGGTTGGCGGGCGGTAATTCCCCATTCACCATGGGCCCTTCCCCATTTTTGCCCCCATAGGGGTCAATGGGAATGGGGAAGGCGCTAATTACGGCACCATAAATTACCGTGCCGTAATTAGCTCCTAGGTCCCTTTGCGGGTTGGTTTTTTAACGCCTGCTAAAAGCAGGCTAAAAGCAGGCGTTAAAGTGCAACCTGCAAAGGGACCTCGTAATCATGCGTTAAGGGTTTAACGGCGCCGACACCTTTTACGGCGCCGTTAACCCCTTAACGCCTGGGTTGTAATGAGGCACATTGTGGCAAATTCTAACAGCGTTAAGTACCACAGTTTCACTGGCATCTTTAAACACCCTCTCTGCCAGCATTATAATGCACAATTCTTGGTTTTTGTTGCTCCCTTCCTTCATCTCGAAGTTGCCCTGTCAAATATTAGCACACGGAGATATTGCCATAGGAAGAACGATTCTTGTTTGGGACATATATCTCATTGATAAAATAAAATTCTAACCTTAATTATTCAATTCACATTTTCACCTCATGACAACATCCCATAACGCACTGTCTAGACATTGAAACAAGACCTTAATGTCTACTGTACACCATCAAGCACATTCTATAAAATAGAATTAGAGCTATGAGCCGTTTTTCTGTTTCTGTTTTAACATTATGCAACTAGTATTTGTTATGTATGTGTATAGAGCAAGAACATGTGATGTAATAAAAACAGTTGAATATAGTAATGGTTAACCTACTGTAATAAATGCATCACTAAATGTCATTTATGAATGGACATTATGGTTGCAAGGCAAACGATAGACATTCAACAGTTGTGATTCTTAAAGTAACTATAACTTGGCCACCACCATGCACTGCTCATGATGTCACGTGCTTTGCTATTTAACATGGAAATCACCCTCTTCAGTATAAGGTTTACAGTCTGTATACACTTACAGGGTAATTCAAAGAATTTCGCACACAAGTGGCGCACGCGGCTGGCGCACAGTGTGCGCGTGCGAATGTCTGCGCCAGCCGCATGCGCTAAAATCGATTTCCGCGCACAGCGTATTCATGGATTTAAGCCTCCAAAACCAGCCGTGGCGCAGAGTGGCGCACCGACCCTGCAGCAGCGCCAGTTGCGCTCCCAAGAGCGCCCTCACGCACGGAAAAGCCATCAAAATTCCCAATTCAGCGCCAAAGGCTGCGCTAACCCTGGACCAGTATACAGGGCTGCCAAACAGCAAATGCCAAGTGGGGAACGTGTATTACTGGGGTGCGCGGGAAGTTCCACACGCGATTTCAGCAGGGTACGTGTATTTGTAGGGTGCAGGGAAGTTTAACACGCAATTTCAGCAGGGTACGTGTATTACTGGGGTGCGCGGGAAGTTCCACACGCGATTTCCACAGGGTACGTGTATTTCTGGGGTGCGGGGAAGTTTAACACGCAATTTCAGCAGGGTACATGTATTACTGGGATGCGCGGGAAGTTCCACACGCGATGTCAGCAGGGTACGGGTATTTCTGGGGTGCGGGGAAGTTTAACACGCAATTTCAGCAGGGTACGTGTATTACTGGGTTGCGCGGGAAGTTCCATGCGCGATTTCAGCAGAGTACGTGTATTTCTGGGGTGCGGGGAAGTTTAACATGCAATTTCAGCAGGGTACGTGTATTACTGGGGTGCGCGGGAAGTTCCACACGCGATTTCAGCAGGGTACATGTATTTCTGGGGTGCGGGGAAGTTTAACACACGATTTCAGCAGGGTACGTGTATTACTGGGGTGTGCGGGAAGTTCCACACGCGATTTCAGCAGGGTACGTGTATTTCTGGGGAGCGGGGAAGTTTAACACACGATTTCGGCAGGGTACGTGTATTACTGGGGTGCGCGGGAAGTTCCACACGCGATTTCAGCAGGGTACGTGTATTTCTGGGGAGCAGGGAAGTTTAACACGCGATTTCAGCAGGGTACATGTATTACTGGGGTGCGTGGGAAGTTCCACACGCGATTTCAGCAGGGTACGTGTATTTCTGGGGAGTTGGGAAGTTTAACACGCGATTTCAGCAGGGTACGTGTATTTCTGGTGTGCGCGGGAAGTTCCAAACGCAATTTCAGCAGGGTACGTGTATTTCTGGGGTGCAGGGGAGTCTTACGCATGAATTGCCAGTGTGGGTCCTCCCAGGTGTTCCTTCCATACCCTCCACGGCCCCTGCAGGCAGCCCACACCACAGGGGACTACCCTGCACCCCTGGTCATGTCCTGCAGGCAGCCCATCCACCATGGGCATGCCACCCAGCCAAGCCACATGTCACCTTGCACTAGTGATCACCAACGCATTACCCCCTTGCACCCCCACCCCCCAGCAGTGCAGAGCACCTGCCAGCAGGCCCCCACTCATGCCCCACTCATGTCCCCTTGCACCCCCACCCCCCAAGCAGTGCAGGGCACCTGCCAGCAGGCCCCCACTCATGTCCCCCAGCAACCCCACCCCCCAGCAGTGCAGGGCACCTGCCAGCAGGTCCCCACTCATGTCCCCTTGCACCCCCACCCCCAGCAGTGTAGGGCACCTGCCAGCAGGCCCCCACTCATGTCCCATTCATGCCCCTTGCACCCCCACTCCCAAGCAGTGCAGGGCACCTTGAGTGATTTGGCACGTGAAAATCTTGCACGTCAGCGTGTAATTCGAGGAAAGGCCCTTAGCGCGTAACCGCGTCAGCACACGTACGCAATATCATTGGACCAAAGGTCCTTAGCGCGTAAGCGCGTCTGTGACGTATTGTGCATGGGCATTGCCCTTTCGCGTGCACCCCTGAAATTCACGTACTCCCTCGAACAGGGCCCTTTCGCGGGTGAAACTTCACGCAAACCCCAGGAATACACGTACCCTGCTGAAATCGTGGGTGAAACTTCACGCGAACCCCGTAATACACGTACCCTGCTGAAATTGCGGGTGAAACTTCACGTGAACCCCAGGAATACACGTACCCTGCTGAAATTGCGGGTGACACTTCACGCGAACCCCAGGAATACACATACTCCGCTCAACAAGGCCCTTTCGCGTGTAAAACTTCACGCTGTACCCCAGAACTACACGTGCCCCGCTCGCTCGCACAGGGCCAATATTCCTGGGGTTCACGTGAAGTTTCAAATGCGATAGGCCCTGTGCGAGTGGGGTACGTGTATTACTGGGGTTCGCAGGAAGTTTCACACGCGATAGGCCCTGTGTGAGTGGGGTACGTGTATAACTGGGGTTCGCGGGAAGTTTCACACGCAATTTCAGCAGGGTACGTGTATTTCTGGGGTGCAGGGGAGTCTTACGCATGAATTGCCAGTGTGGGTCCTCCCAGGTGTTCCTTCCATACCCTCCACGGCCCCTGCAGGCAGCCCACACCACAGGGGACTACCCTGCACCCCTGGTCATGTCCTGCAGGCAGCCCATCCACCATGGGCATGCCACCCAGCCAAGCCACATGTCACCTTGCACTAGTGATCACCAACGCATTACCCCCTTGCACCCCCACCCCCCAGCAGTGCAGAGCACCTGCCAGCAGACCCCCACTCATGCCCCACTCATGTCCCCTTGCACCCCCACCCCCCAAGCAGTGCAGGGCACCTGCCAGCAGGCCCCCACTCATGTCCCCCAGCAACCCCACCCCCCAGCAGTGCAGGGCACCTGCCAGCAGGCCCCCACTCATGCCCCACTCATGTCCCCTTGCACCCCCACCCCCCAAGCAGTGCAGGGCACCTGCCAGCAGGCCCCCACTCATGTCCCCCAGCAACCCCACCCCCCAGCAGTGTAGGGCACCTGCCAGCAGGCCCCCACTCATGTCCCATTCATGCCCCTTGCACCCCCACTCCCAAGCAGTGCAGGGCACCTTGAGTGATTTGGCACGTGAAAATCTTGCACGTCAGCGTGTAATTCGAGGAAAGGCCCTTAGCGCGTAACCGCGTCAGCACACGTACGCAATATCATTGGACCAAAGGTCCTTAGCGCGTAAGCGCGTCTGTGACGTATTGTGCATGGGCATTGCCCTTTCGCGTGCACCCCTGAAATTCACGTACTCCCTCGAACAGGGCCCTTTCGCGGGTGAAACTTCACGCAAACCCCAGGAATACACGTACCCTGCTGAAATCGTGGGTGAAACTTCACGCGAACCCCGTAATACACGTACCCTGCTGAAATTGCGGGTGAAACTTCACGTGAACCCCAGGAATACACGTACCCTGCTGAAATTGCGGGTGACACTTCACGCGAACCCCAGGAATACACATACTCCGCTCAACAAGGCCCTTTCGCGTGTAAAACTTCACGCTGTACCCCAGAACTACACGTGCCCCGCTCGCTCGCACAGGGCCAATATTCCTGGGGTTCACGTGAAGTTTCAAATGCGATAGGCCCTGTGCGAGTGGGGTACGTGTATTACTGGGGTTCGCAGGAAGTTTCACACGCGATAGGCCCTGTGTGAGTGGGGTACGTGTATAACTGGGGTTCGCGGGAAGTTTCACATGCGATAGGCCCTGTGCGAGTGGGGTACGTGTATTTCAGGGGTTCGTGGGAAGTTTCACACGCGATTTAGCTGTCAGAGCGGGGTACATGAATTTCAGGGGTGCGCAGGGAGTCCTACACGTGAATTGGCAGTGTGGGTCCTCCCAGGTGTTCCCTCTACACCCTCCACAGCCCCTGCAGGCAGACCACACCACAGGGGACTACCCCGCACCCCTGGTCATGTCCCGCAGGCAGCCCATCCACCAGGGGCATGCACCCCAGCCAAGCCACCTGTCTGCTTGCACCACTGATCACCAATACATGTCCCCCTGCACCCCCAACCCCCAAGCAGTGCAGGGCACCTGCCAGCAGGCCCCCACTCATGTCCCTTTGCACCCCCACCCCCAAGCAGTGTGGGGCACCTGCCAGCAGGCCCCCACTCATGTCCCCTTGCACCCCACCCCCCAGCAGTGTGGGGCACCTGCCAGCAGGCCTCCACTCATGTCCCCTTGCACACCCACCCCCCAGCAGTGCGGGGCACCTGCCAGCAGTCCCCCACTCATGTCCCCTTGCACACCCACCCCCCAGCAGTGCAGGGCACCTGCCAGCAGGCCTCCACTCATGTCCCACTCATGTCACCTTGCACCCCCACCCCCCAGCAGTGCAGGGCACGTGCCAGCAGGCCCCCACTCATGTCCCCTTGCACACCCACCCCCTAGCAGTGCGGGGCACCTGCCAGCAGGCTCCCACTCATGTCCCACTCATGTCCCCTTGCACCTCCACCCCCCAGCAGTGCAGGACACCTGCCAGCAGGCCCCCACTCATGTCCCACTCATGTCCCCTTGCACCCCCACCCCCCAAGCAGTGCAGGGCACCTGCCAGCAGGCCCCCACTCATGTCCCCTTGCACACCCACCCCCTAGCAGTGCGGCCCACCTGCCAGCAGGCTCCCACTCATGCCCCACTCATGTCCCCTTGCACCTCCACCCCCCAGCAGTGCAGGACACCTGCCAGCAGGCCCCCACTCATGTCCCACTCATGTCCCCTTGCACCCCCACCCCCCAAGCAGTGCAGGGCACCTGCCAGCAGGCCCCCACTCATGTCCCCTTGCACACCCACCCCCCAGCAGTGTGGGGCACCTGCCAGCAGGCCCCCACTCATGTCCCACTCATGTCCCCTTGGACCCCCACCCCCCGGCAGTGCAGGGCACCTGCCAGCAGGCCCCCACTCATGTCCCCTTGCACACCCACCCCCCAGCAGTGCGGGGCACCTGCCAGCAGGCCCCCACTCATGTCCCTTGCACCCCCACCCCCCAGCACTGAGGGGCACCTGCCAACAGGCCCCCACTCATGTCCCCTTGCACACCCACCCCCCAGCAGTCCAGGGCACCTGCCAGCAGGACCCACTCATGTCCCACTCATGTCCCCTTGCACCCCCACCCCCCAAGCAGTGCAGGGCACCTGCCAGCAGGCCCCCACTCATGTCCCTTTGCACACCCACCCCCCAGCAGTGTGGGGCACCTGCCAGCAGGCCCCCACTCATGTCCCACTCATGTCCCCTTGCACCCCTACCCCCCAGCACTGAGGGGCACCTGCCAACAGGCCCCCACTCATGTCCTCTTGCACACCTACCCCCCAGCAGTGCGGGGCACCTGCCAGCAGGCCCCCACTCATGTCCCCTTGCACCCCCAACCCCCAGCAGTGTGGGGCACCTGCCAGCAGGCCCCCACTCATGTCCCCTTGCACACCCACCCCCCAGCATTGCAGGGCACCTGACAACAGGCCCCCACTCATGTCCCACTCATGTCCCCTTGCACCCCCACCCCCCAGCAGTGCAGGGCACCTGTGTGCAGGCCCCCACTCATGTCCCACTCATGTCCCCTTGCACCCCCACCCCCAAGCAGTGCAGGGCACCTGCCAGCAGGCCCCCACTCATGTCCCCTTGCACCCCCACCCGCCAAGCAGTGCAGGGCACCTGCCAGCAGGCCCCCACTCATGTCCCCTTGCACCCCCACCCCCCAGCAGTGCAGGGCACCTGCCAGCAGGCCCCGACACATGTCCCCCAGCCAACACGTCATCACAATCTAGATCCCTGGCCCTTATGGCCAGCCTCCACATGCCAAAGACCCACCCAAGTATTGCATCCACCCACATAGAAATGCCAATTACATGATACAACCCCAATGGCAAGTATGTAAATGAACACATGTCCATCACACACACACAATGGGTGCAAGTGAATGTCAAAACCCAAATCATGACATACATGAAACTAATGAGATAATACCACAAATGGAAGTATAAAAAAATATATATTAAAGATAACATTTACGTAAATGAAATTAAACACACAACAATGGGAATAACAAAAGAAATGGTCCATGTACGATAAATAATGAAAATCAAGAAAACATAAGCAAAAGAAATCCGAAAAGAAATGTTGTCCAAAGTCACAGTCCAAAAAATCAAATCCAAGGGAAAATAAAAAGTAAAAACCATTGCTCCATGGTGAACACAAAAAGAATATTAAAAAAGATTAATCCAATGTAGAACTATGTACAATTGAAGAATCCACTTGAAACACTTGTGTATAGGCGCGTTATAAATGCCATATCATATCATATCCAGGGTCCATGAGGCCAACTTAAGAAATGAAACCTACCAAAAACTACTACCTAATAAAAAAAAAAACTATATACAAAAATGTGGTGCATTGTCCAAGAGTTCCAAAATAAAGAAAAAACAAAAGGAAAACTAATACTAACTAACTATTTACAAGGGCAGCGGGCAAGTCCAACGGCTCACTTGTTGATGTCCCGGGCCAGGGCATCATCGAACTCCTGCTCGATGTCACGGAAGCGGTCCTCTTCCATGGCCCCGAGGGTTCGCAGGGACGATGACATCTGGATCTTCAGGTCACTGTGAATAGCATTGAGGCACTCGGCCCGCCTCATGGCCCTACGCATGGAGTTCTCCGCCCTGACCATCGTGAGCCGTGCCTCTTCCGCCCGCTGCCACTCCGCATCTATCAGATTGGCCTTACCGCTGCCACACGGAAGACACTTCCCGTCCTGGGTCCTCCTGCCCTCCGGCCAATGCCTGCCCCTCCGATGATGAAGGCCCCGAGCCATCATGGCTCCCACCTTGTTGCTGCTGCTGCTGTGCCGCTGCCTGTGCCCTGGCTCCTGCTGCCTGCACATCCTCCTCCAGCTAGGGTGCAGTTGTTGAGGTGGCCACCCCTGCTGGACGTCCGACTCCCGACTGTGCAGGGATGTGTCCTCCACCAGCCTGGCCGCAGGGTCAGAGACAGCTCCATAGGGCACCCAGGTGACACATGGGTGGGAAGATGGCACGGATGACGACTGGTGCATAGGGGGTTCAGTTGAGGAGGGGGTCGGAACAAGGTCCTGAAAACGGAGGAATCCGGCCCTGGTGAGCTGTCCCAGTGGGTCAACGCGGTCAACGAGCCATGCGAGAAGAAGTGCAGTCTCCTCACGAAAAGACTGCAGGTCAGCTCGCATGGAACGTTGACGCAACGCCACCCCACCCAGAACAGGCTCAACCCGTTGCCGGATAGCCACATCCGCAGGGAGAGGAAGGCCAGTTGGTGTAAGCCGATCCCCTCCCTGAGAACGGGTCTGGACGTAGGTATCCCTGCTGGTGCAAGATGATGCAGTCACAGGATCGGGGACAGGATAACACACAGGCACCTCCGCGGCGGCCTGTGCTGCCTCCTGTTCCTGCCCCTGCACTGCACCACTAGCACCAGTGCAATCCCCACCTCCAGACCCTGTCTCTGTCCCTTGCACGGCCTCCTCCTCCACCAAACCCCCCACCAACCTGGATGACTCTGTGCCATCTTCCTCCGTCGGGCCCTTTGGGGTCTCAGCTGCCCCTTCGGCTGCCGAGGAGTCCAACTCCAACCTCTGCCTCGTGGACCTCCCCTCGGCAGCTGCGACTTGGGACGCGTCACAAGACTCCTCACTTCCCAACTAGATGACAACCTGGGAGGGGAGCCGGGCCTTGCGTCTCCGGCTGGCGGTGCGATCCCTGCCGCTGTGCTCCACAGCACCCTCTCCGCCCGCTTCATCAGTCGACGCTGCAGACAGGGAGAGATAGGACACAGGTATCAGGACACTGTACAATGGACTCATACACACATGAAAGTTGCACACGAGTGTCATTGTCAAACTTCAGACATGGCATCACAATCCCCAACACAAATGTCATTTCAAATCACACACATGAGCTAATCCACAGCCATATCGCAACAGCCAGCACCATCCATACACATACAACAGCATGAGCAGGCAAAGGTGAGCCAGACATCACATGAGACACAGGGAGTGCACTAGACATGCACACATGCCACCACATTTACATGCATGTGTACACCTCCACCAAGTGTCGCAGTGATGAGATCGGCATCCATGTCACATCTGGCAATCAGTTTTCTACATATCAGTCTCACATGCATCCATGTTGCATGACAGTTGCACACTTGTCAGATACACATAGATGCACATGTACACAGTGCAGATACATGCAGCTGGAACCAACATCCATGTGTGACACCACAACCTTGACAACTGACATACACAGTCATTCAAACATGTGTGCTCACACATCTGCATTTGGCCTGCATGCTTACCCACAAATACACCATCCATGTGTCTCACACATGAAAGGACTTGCATGTGTCAGCCTCACAGCCCTGTACATACACATCCATACATGGCCATACAAAACCACATGTGCAACCTGCACACTACTGGCACACCACCACACGGACAGCTTCCAATCAGTATGCATGTACACTTACCGCTCGACTCCAGACGGGTCTGCCTCTCAGGGACCTGGACGTGGAGCGCTGGGCATACGCGTTCCAGGACCCTCATTTGGTCTTCCGACAGGTGGTCCCGGCGCCCTTTAGCATCCGCTGCCTTCAAGAGGCGCCAGGCCTTGTTCAGGGTCCTGGACCTGAAGACCTCCCAACGCTTCTTGACATGATGGAATTTGCGGATTGCCACCCCCTCCGCGTTGATGGCAGTCACAATGTTCGTCCAGATCCTGGTCCATCCTTCCTTGTCGGCGCGCGACCTTCCGAAGAGAGCATCATACTGCCCCAGGACTTTCTCCACCAGGACAGCAACTTCGGTGGCAGTGAAGCTGGTGGCCCTCTGCCTCTCTGGCTGGGGGTTGCCAGTGGTCTCAGATGATGGTGTGGCCGACATGGCAACCCCAGAGGCAGGAGTGGGTTGGCAACTGGGTCCTGGGGCTGGGCTGTGGAGCGATGGAATCCCAGTCGGGAGTCTTCTGTTCCAGCAGGGGTGATCACAGCAACAGCACCCCTGGCTGACGTGCAGGCAGCAAATGGCGCACGTGGGCAGCAGGCAATCAGGCAGCAGCAGATGGCAGGTGGGAGCGTGCTCGGGGCTCTGGGGGGCAGTAATATGGCCTTCTGGGCAGGAGCGTGGTCTTCCATGTGTGAACGTGTGGCCAGCTTGATACGGAGTGATTTGGCACGTGAAAATCTTGCACGTCAGCGTGTAATTCGAGGAAAGGCCCTTAGCGCGTAAGAGCGTCAGCGCACGTACGCGAGTTCATTGGACCAAAGGCCCTTACCGTGTAAGCGCGTCTGTGATGTGACACGTGGGGGTGTTTCCCTCATAGCACGTGATGACAGAGCACACGTGGAAAAGCTTCACGTCCGAGTGTCAGCGCGTGTAATTGGAGGAAAGGGCGCGTACATGCCTAAGTGACGTGTACGTTTGGGCCGGTTTAAAAGGTACATGTAGGACACCATTTCCTTGTACGTGCTTTTTGTGGAGAGCGAGTGGGTGGATTCTGTACTTCTTGTCGGTTCACACGCGATTACTTCACAGCGTTTCAAGTTCGTACTCCCTGTTACCTCTGACAGCTTTCATTTTTCTACTTTTTTTGGGCCTGTTTCCTCAAACAGTGTTCACTTCTCCTTTTGTCCTGTCTCCTCAGACAGCGTACAATTCTTCTTTTGGCGGGGGTGTTGCCAACGCGCTGACGCGAGTATTTTTCACGTTCTTTTTCCAGGCAGACGGTGAGTTCCGCACATACTTAGCAACTGTGCTTGCCCCGTGTGTCGCGTACCCCTTCAGAGGTCATTGTAGGCTGCGTGTATCACGCGTATGCTTATTTTTGTGTTTCTGGGTGCCACAGCGTAGTACGGGTTTCATTTTTCCACACACGTGGTCTACGAGGGGTTGCGTGCACAGTTATTTTTGTTTTTGGGCTGCCTGTGCATTGCGTGACCCATCATCTTCCCCCAGGGGTCACAGACAGCCTTGTTAGAGCACTAGGGAACGAATTCCATCTAGTACCCTACCCCTTTGACCCCCAATTGCCCAGGACAATAGTTTACTGCTCCTCCCATACGCACAAGAACATCAGTGCCATGGTTGGGAGGCGACCAAGCGGTAAGGGATGCTAAGGTGGCCGACCTTCAAAAGGTGGACGTGGTGGGCGCGGTAGGTTGAGGGAAACGTGGCTGAGACCATCCCAGCTCAGCCCCTGTTGGACCAGCCCATTGTGGCACCTGACTTGGCACAGGATGACTCCCTGGCTGACTTCCAGGTCAGCAAGTCTAGGCCACGTGTGGCGGTGCAAGTTGTCACCAAGGCATGTGGATCTGGGGCAGCTATGTCATCTACTGCCCCAAGTATGCAGGTTGGTGAGGCTGCAGGGGCAGCTGCAGCTCCATCCGCATCAGCTCTGACTCTCCCAGCCAGGACAGTGTCGGTCCTGGTCCATCATACTGATGTTCCCCCTGCCAACATCACACTTCAGACAATGCCTGCACCAAGTCCTATGGTCAATGTGCATTCGCACACTCCAACAACCCAGTCCACCGGTGATTCGCCGCTCTGGCTCCGCTCCACCTTCTAAAAAGAGGAAGAAGGGTGCTCTGGCACTACAGGCTGAGATCCCAGGCATGTCTACACACTCCGGCACGTCAAAGAAGCCTTGCTTTAATGATGCGGAGCTTAATGCACTTGTGAGCTATGTGTTACAACATAGCCACAAAATGGTGGTGACTGCAGGGTCCAAGACCACACCTGGTCAACGTAAGGCACACTGGCAGGCCATCGCCAACCACATAAGTGCCTTTGGATTTGTGAGGCGCTCAGCTGATGATTGCTACAAGCGGTGGAACGACCTGAAACGCAGAGCAAAGGACAAGCTGGCCTCAAGTCATGCCGCTACTCTGGTGACTGGCGGTGGGTCTCCACAAGAGGACAACAAACTCACTGAACATGAGTCTGTTGCTGGGACCTTTGTCACAGAGGAACAGATCCGAGGTGTGAGAGAACTACCCGATCATGACACATTGTCTGGTGAGTGCCAATGCGTGTGTGTGTAATGCATGTGTATGTTGTTTGGGTGACGGGTTCTGATTGAGTGCCAAGTGAGGGTGTGTGTGACTGAGTAGTATGGGTCACCCATGTGCTTCATCCAAAACATTCTGCTGCCTTGAATTTGGGTGTGATACTATCCCTTCTGCCCACAGTAGTAATTTAGTGCAACACTACGGCAGTTGCCCTTGAGGTGGCATCATGCAACACCATTGTTTGTATTTTTCAGTGTTCTTTCAGGCTGATTGTTTCAATTCTCTCACTTTTGCAACAAATTCCTCAGCCCTATTGTGACATATGTGACATGCTTCTGTCAGTGAAGAACCCCACATAGGCCCACATGTGTCACCTTGGTAGTTGAAAGATTTGGCCATTCAGGCTGAATGAGTATTGTCCTGATCACATGATGTTTTTGGGCCTGTTTGAATGTGGAACATGCTAGTTGCTTCCTGTCATTTTGAAGTGCACAACCATTGATGTGTACATGGCCCTGCAATCACTGTATTTTTGTACACTGGATGTGTTGCAGTGTGTGGCACATGGCGTATCTTTTCACACTATGTGGCATTTTTCATCTCTTCATGTCCATCTCACATGGATGGTTGACAGTACTCATTCACTGACATATGGATGCACTTGTGGAATGTACCATGGCTATGGTACATGCCGTCTGTGTGATGGCATGTGTCATTTATGTGTATAGGACATGCCACTCACAGGCCAATGTGTGATGGCAGTACTACCCAGCATGCAGCAAATGTGTTGCTCTTCCATCTTGGTGTCATCAGTGTCAGACTTTTGCCTCCCCTTCCAACTCTGTGACAGTGCATGCATGGGAGGTTATAGTCATGTGGGAAATCATGTACTGGTTCTGTAGCTTGTCAGGCCTATTTGTGTGCTATGGTGCTCATGCCTGTTTCCATTTTTTGTCTTTCATGTTTTTGCAGGGGATGACGCACTTGATGCTGGTGAGGTTGAGGAGATGGTGCAGACCCAGGAGGAACCTGAGGCACAACCGGCCACCAGTGGGGGACGTGGTGTGGTGGTGGGTGAGAACCCACTCTTGCTGCAGACGAGACTGTCAAGGGGTGTATCTGGGTGCACCTCCCCAGACCTCTATTCAGGTGTTGATTCGGATGATGAGACCTATGTGGCGTCGCAGGTAAGGGTTTCTGGAAGGGGTTCTGTTCTGTCCAACCCACCTGCACCAGGTGTAGAACCCTCTATGGGGATGTCAGTCTTGGTTAGTCAGCCTTTGGCGTTTACGGGTGCAGGGTCACACTCCACAACATCTGATCCTGTTCCTGGGCCAGCAGATCAGAGGGGGAATGCAGTCCTGCAGCCTCAGGCAGTGCCGGCACAGCAAGGCGCAGATCGCCTTGCCCCAAACAGGTGTGGTGCCCGCCGACACGGTGGCCGTACGCCACCAGGCAATACCTCATGGGAACAATCCATTTACGGTGTGGCAACCCAACAGGCAGCATCAGTTGAGATTATGGCTCAAGCAATGGAAATGGTGGCCACTTCCATTGTCCCCCCTGAAAGGAAGATGGAGCTACTACAGCAGGCAACAGACTCCATTTGCCAATCACACAGGGAGGACATGTTGGCATCCAACAGGGACAGACGGGCGGCACTGGAGACTCTACGCCAATTGATATCAATAGAGTCCCAGGGCCACAATGAAGCCCTGAGGGTAGAACTCCATCACCTCAGGGAGACTCTTGTTGACCTTGAGACTTCCACTAACTTGAGGACAGAACAGCAGCTGGAGCGGCTCACACGTTCGGTCTCAGCTAAGATGCAGGCAACTCGGGAGGAGATCCGGGCATCACGTCAGGTGCTGCATGGGGATCTCTGCACTATAATCCTCCAGAACGAGACCTTCCACACCCGCATGCTTGCTGCCATGGAGGACCATACCAGGACTTTGCGTGGGTTGCCTCCCATAGCACCACCACCTCCTGTGGCAGCAGCAGATGGTGTTCAGATCGACAGCAGCAGTTCTCCCACATTGGCATAGCCGTGCAGGCCATGAACCCATGGAGGTGTTTTTTTTCCCAACATCCACACAGGCGGCTGTTGGTGCGCACCCTGTCCTCAGACCTCCTGGTTGAACCCCCCCCCGGCCCCCACATGGCCATTTTTGATTTTTGATTTTTGATTATTTTTTTAACAGTGTGTTCCCTTGTGTGGCTCCCGTGAGCATCCACTGTATTCCAGCTGGGCACATGCAGGCTTGTCCTGACTTAGGGTTCGAGGCTTGGGTTCGTGAGACACGCACCCCTCCTGCTTCCCATTTCCATGGCCTTGCAAAGGGTGTGACCAAGTGACAGTGATGTACACAGTGATGTTGGGCTCCCATGAGCTGTGTGGGCAGTCTGTAGTCAATACTGTGTAGACATTCCTTGTGTATATTGTTGTGGTATTGTACACTGCATGTTGGAATTATGTATGCTTCTGCTACCATGTCTCCCTCTGAATTTGCAGGTTCATTCCTCATGTCTTCACAAGGCCGTCTACTTTGGAGATGGAGTTCATGTTGTATGCAGTACACAGACAAGTTTTGAAGCCAGCAAGACTACAGTTGGAAGGGGGCGATGTGGTGGCATATTCAGGTTGTAAGACTACGACTACTTTAACTTAGTACTGTCATGTTTTAGTTGTGTTTGAGCTTGTGTAGCTGCATTGTATTGTTGGTAAGTATTTGGTCATGTGTGTTGTTAGTTCAACATTACTGGGAGCATATTGTTTGTGGCCAGTTTCCATTAGGGACACTGTACTGTGTGACACTTGTGTCAGGTTTTCGGGATTGCTTTGTTTGCTCTCACATAGCATGACATGCCATGGTGTGTTGGGTGGTGCTGGGGAGGGGTTGGGTGACATGGCACTGTTCTCATGTTGTATTTCACAAGGGGGTAATGCATTTAGCAGCATATGTGTCTTTTGATGACACAGCATTGGTGGTGTTTCTGTAGGTAGGGATGCACACATTGTGACACTTCCAGGTGACCAATCTCAGGCTGGTATGGTTGTGACAGTTCACTGTCCCTTGTGTCATCATCGATTGTCAGCTGGTATGTGGCAGGGCTGTGTGCACTCCACAGGGGTGTGATTCTAAGTGAAGTAATTAGCCACCAGCTGCGTTCGGGCTGCCTCACCCCGTGCCCTTTCCCCTCCCATGCGCATCGGGCGTGCATGTGGTTGGGGATGTGGGGGCACCACCATGTCCACCGGCAGGCCCTGGCGTGTTGCAACGTTTTGTAGTACACATGCTGCCACTACTGGGGGAGCTTATAACAGCTGCCCGCCAGAACGGTCAAGGGAGCGAAAGCATGACTTGAACACTCCGAATGTGCGCTCCACTATGCCCGGGTTGCAATATGGGCTGTGTTGTATCTTACCTCGGGTGGCGTGGTGGGGTTCCAAATTGGCGTCATCATGTGGGTGCTCAGAGGGTAGGCACTGTCCCCTGGGGAGGTGGTGATGGGTATCATTAGTAGGGTTGTGACATTACTCAGTATCTGGCATGCATGCATGTGCTGTGGCATTTATACTCACCGAGCAGCCATGTATCGCCATGCCGCCCAGTTTCTAGGTCCCGGTTTAGGGTTGACATTCTGTAAATGAAACTGTCGTGGGTGGAGCCTGGATAGTTGGCATATACTGAGGTGATGATTCCCTTGGCATCACATACTACCTGGACGTTGATGTAATGCCAGTGCTTGCGGTTTCTATAGATATGCTCTGATGCCCTGGGGGGACGTAGAGCCACATGGGTGCAATCAATGGCACCTAGGACTTTGCGAATTGTGCCACCCCGTAGAAATCCTGGACGGCAGCCTGCCTTTCTGCACGTGTTCTGGGCAGTTATATGTGCCTGCAGACTGATGGGCGTGCAGTCATGATGGCCAAGACCTGGTGTAGGCAGCGTGACTGCGTGGCCTGTGACACCCCCCCACTATAGCACTTGTCCGCTGAAATGATCCAGTGGCCAAAAAGTGCAGTACATTGAGGACCTTCTCCAGGGGGCTGAGTGCTTGGGAGCAGAGGGTGGGTGATGTGAGGTCATCCTCCCACTTACTGACCAGGTCGAGTATTATGTGAGGTGTAAACCTGTACCTCCCATACACCTGGTCATCAGGCATGCCAAAAAGGCTGGTTCTGGGTGTGAAACTTCTTGGCCTGACTATCCTCCTCCTCCTCCTGCGGTATCCCACGACCACTACTGCTAGGAACGGTATTTTCATCCTGGCATCTGAGCTTGCTTGTTGTTTGCGTGCACTTTTATGCTGCGCGGGTCCACGTACGCCTGCTTCCTGCTGGCGTACGTGTTTCCGGATTAGCGCGTCTTTTTTGGCGCTTGCGTGTGGGCGTTCCGCGCATTTGCCTCCTGTACTTCCCCGCCCACCCCAGTAATGCACGTACCCCGCTCGCCCAGGCCCAATCGCGAGTAAAACTTCACGCGAGCCCCTGAAGTACATGTACCCCACTCAACCAGACACAATCGCGTGCAAAATTTCCTGTGAGCCCCTGAAGTACACGTACCCCGCTCACCCAGGCACAATCACGTGTAAAACTTCCCGCAAGCCCCTGAAGTACACGTACCCCGCTCACCCAGGCACAATCGCGTGTGAAACTTCCCGCGCACCCCCGCAATAGACTCTATTTTTGACACAGCGGGTGTCTGTGTTTGTCGCGTACCCCTTTGCACGTCATTTGTCCTAGAGGGCCACAGAATGGGACATTCATCAGAGCTGTATATATGGGCTTTATGTTAGCGCAGGGACGCTACCGCCTGCCTTCGTGTGGCGGACATGTGTTGATGTACATAGTTGACTTTTGGTTTGTGTCATGAGATCGCCATTTCACTGCTGGGGGTGGGGGTGCAATGGGACATGAGTGGGGGCCTGCTGGCAGGTGCCCCTCAGTGCTGGGGGGTGGGGGTGCAAGGGGACATGAGTGGGGCCTGTTGGCAGGTGCCCCTCAGTGCTGGGGGTGGGGGTGTAAGGGGACATGAGTGGGGGCCTGCTGGCAGGTGCCCTGCACTGCTTGGGGGTGCGTGTGCAAGGGGACATGAGTGGGACATGAGTGGGGGCCTGCTGGAAGGTGCCCTGCACTGCTGGGGGTGGGGGTGCAAGGGGACATGAGTGGGGGCCTGCTGGCAGGTGCCCTGCACTGCTGGGGGGTGGGGTGCAAGGGGACATGAGTGGGACATGAGTGGGGGCCTGCTGGCAGGTGCCCCTCAGTGCTGTGGGGTGGGGTGCAATGGGACATGAGTGGGGGCCTGCTGGCAGGTGCCCTGCACTGCTGGGGGTTGGGGGTGCAAGGGGACATGAGTGGGGGCCTGCTGGCAGGTGCCCCTCAGTGCTGGGGGGTGGGGGTGCAAGGGGACATGAGTGGGGGCCTGTTGGCAGGTGCCCCTCAGTGCTGGGGGTGGGGGTGTAAGGGGACATGAGTGGGGGCCTGCTGGCAGGTGCCCTGCACTGCTTGGGGGTGCGTGTGCAAGGGGACATGAGTGGGACATGATTGGGGGCCTGCTGGAAGGTGCCCTGCACTGCTGGGGGTGGGGGTGCAAGGGGACATGAGTGGGGGCCTGCTGGCAGGTGCCCTGCACTGCTGGGGGGTGGGGTGCAAGGGGACATGAGTGGGACATGAGTGGGGGCCTGCTGGCAGGTGCCCCTCAGTGCTGTGGGGTGGGGTGCAATGGGACATGAGTGGGGGCCTGCTGGCAGGTGCCCTGCACTGCTGGGGGTTGGGGGTGCAAGGGGACATGAGTGGGGGCCTGCTGGCAGGTGCACTGCACTGCTGGGGGTGGGGGTGCAAGGGGACATGAGTGGGGGCCTGCTGGCAGGTGCCCCTCAGTGCTGGGGGTGGGGGTGCAAGGGGACATGAGTGGGGGCCTGCTGGCAGGTGCCCCTCAGTGCTGGGGGGTGGGGGTGCAAGGGGACATGAGTGGGGGCCTGCTGGCAGGTGCCCTGCACTGCTGGGGGTGGGGGTGCAAGGGGACATGAGTGGGACATGAGTGGGGGCCTGCTGACAGGTGCCCCTCAGTGCTGGGGGGTGGGGTTGCAATGGGACATGAGTGGGGGCCTGCTGGCAGGTGCCATGCACTGCTGGGGGGTGGGGGTGCAAGGGGACATGAGTGGGGGCCTGTGGGCAGGTGCCCCTCAGTGCTGGGGGGTGGGTGTGCAAGGGGATAGGAGTGGGGGCCTGCTGGCAGGTGCCCCTCAGTGCTGGGGGGTGGGGGTGCAAGGGGACATGAGTGGGACATGAGTGGGGGCCTGCTGGCAGGTGCCCCTCAGTGTTGGGGGTTGGGAGTACAAGGGGACATGAGTGGGACATGAGTGGGGGCCTGCTGGCAGGTGTCCTGGACTGCTGGAGGGTGGGGGTGCAATGGGACATGAGCGCGACATGAGTGGGGGCCTGCTGGCAGGTTCCCTGCACTGCTGGGGGGCAAGGGGACATGAATGGGGGCCTGCTGGCAGGTGCCCCTCAGTGTTGGGGGGTGGAGGTGCAAGGGGACATGAGTGGGACATGAGTGGGGGCCTGCTGGCAGGTGCCATGCACTGCTGGGGGGTGGGGGGCAAGGGGACATCGTTAGGCGGAAACCTGTGCAGTTCCCTCTGGGACCACTGCAAAAGATTTAGGACTACAGGTGTTTGGCAGTAAACCCACTTGGTAGCAGTCTGTACCACACAGATTCACTTGGTAGCTGTGGCTGAGCAGTCAGACTTCCCTCAAGAAGAGTTAGGCAGTATGTGGAGTATACAATATAGGGCAATCTACACAGTAGAACAAGCAAACACGGAACAAGGCTTCGGTGTAAAGATATAAAGGTATTTATTTATAACAACACATCTATGGAAAACCATCTGGCACTAATACGGCAAACAACTTCAATCACAATTACTATACGAAGAAAAAGATCAATCCCCCTAACAATAGTTTGACAAGTCTAGGTTCACCGGCATCACTTATTTGCAGACAGAGGTGTATGCTTTAACCTAGATGGTACTCTAGTATTCGTTAGGACGGGAGAGAAAAATAAGGCAGGTTATGAAGTAAACTCGGTATCAATACTTTTCGGACAAATGCAAGGCACGTAAGGCAGGGTCTACTGCAGATCACAAAGTTCAGAGGCCAGGCCCACTCGGAGAGAGGCAAGGCGATATGTCCCAAAAAGTGTCTCAGTGGAAATGCGCTTCGAGTCTTTATCGCAAAATTCTTATGGAAAGATTGGACCAGTTCAGAACAACACGTTAAAGAAAGCTTGGAGGCGACCCAATGGAAAGGCGAGGATTAAGACACCTCACTCGATCTGGCAGAAAGGGAAGCCAGGCAGACACGGTACCTTGTTTGTGGAGAGACAGCTCCGGCGGGGGCAGTTGTTCCTGGTGGTGGATGCACGTCGGGTCTTTGCCAAGAGTAGAGATGATCTCGTTGTCGAAGAAAAGTGAAGTCCGGTGCACCACCAGGGAAGAGACCAGCCGTGGAGTGCTCCGTCACAAGGCACCACCTTTTGGTCGCGGTACAGGGGTAGTGGCTATCCGGTTGCCGAGGTGCTCTGCATGGGCAATTCAACCACTGCGTCCTGGAGCGAAGAAAAAGCAAAGAGGACTGGTTGTTCCCACCAGTCAGGGGAAGAGACTCTCCGGCAGGGAGATCTCCTCTGTCGTCGGGAAGTGGTGAGTCGGTTCCGTAGGGCTCCACCAGAGGTGTCGTCATTGCAGGTCGGCTCAGCTTTACCCTCGTCGGATTCTTAGGTCCTGTGGCGACTTCTGAAGATCCAGGCCCAAAAGCCCTGCTTTTATGCAGAAAACCCCCATTCATTCAGCCTAGCTGTCAATCAAAACACGCTAAGTGGTGAGCGGGGTGGCTCACCACTTGGGCCAATCACACCAGAGTGCCACTGGAGTTGGCAAGGCAACTCAGTCCAGGGTGCCTAAACTCCCTACCACACCCCTGTGGTAACCCAGACAGAATGGCACCACTTTGGAGGGTCTCTGTACAGAAGCCCACCAAAAGTTTAACAAAGGGCTCAACCTTTGGTTTAGGAGTCACAGAGACGAACACAGACGCCATTTTAGAAACCGAGTTCTGGCAGAAAATACCATCCGATAGACTTATTTAAGATAAGTAAACCGGTGGTATGTTAGAGATTAACGAGGAAAAAGTGTCAATCTCCAACAATGGGAAGAATCCCATAGGGTTATATTCGGGGTCGAACATAACAAGCAGTTTCCACTGCCACCAGCCAAAACTCGACGAGGGGGGACGGGACAGTGCCCCCTCGAATAACAGACCCAGGAGTAATCGAAGTACCCCTACTAGTACGTCCACAATATGATAGTTTTTACTAGTTCTGTTAGTAAATTTAGGTTTAGTAAAGCCAATGGTGACTTTACATGCCCGGGGAGACAGTAGTCAGTCCCCTGGTATGGAGTCTATGATGGAGGTCCGCTAGGACGCCCCAGTGCTACGGCACGGAGGGTGCAGTGTAACACACATAGCAAAACATATGAGTCCCTATGGAGTAAAAGACCCCATAGCCCATAGAACACATTGACATTCAAAGGAATTACACACACTCATGTCCAAGAGTGGGAGAAAAAGAGTCTCACTCTTGGCAGGATGGAAAAAAACAAACTCCAGAAATCCAGCAAAGCTGCTGGGGGACTCACTAGGTTAGGAAATTCAGACTAAACAGAGAATTCTCACTAACAGACATGAGTTGGGGCCTGTTGGCAGGTGCCCCTCAGTGCTGGGGGGTGGGTGTGCAAGGGGACATGAGTGGGGGCCTGCTGGCAGGTGCCCCTCAGTGCTGGGGGGTGGGGGTGCAAGGGGACATGAGTGGGACATGAGTGGGGGCCTGCTGGCAGGTGTCCCTCAGTGCTGGGGGTTGGGAGTGCAAGGGACATGAGTGGGACATGAGTGGGGGCCTGCTGGCAGGTGTCCTGCACTGCTGGGGGGTGAGGGGTGCAATGGGATATGAGTGGGACATGAGTGGGGCCTGCTGGCAGGTGCCCTGCACTGCAGGGCGGTGGGGGGGGGCAAGGGGACATGAATGGGGGCCTGCTGGCAGGAGCCCCTCAGTGCTGGGGGCTGGGGTGCAAGGGGACATGAGTGGGGACCTGTTGGCAGGTACCCCTCAGTGCTGGGGTGGGGATGCAAGGGGACATGAGTGGGGGCCTGCTGGCAGGTGCCATGCACTGCTTGGGGGTGGGTGTGCAAGGGGACATGAGTGGGGGCCTGCTGGCAGGTGCCCTGCACTGCTGGGGGTGGTGGTGCAAGGGGACATGAGTGGGGACCTGCTGGCAGGCGCCCTGCACTGCTGGGGGGTGGGGGTGCAAGGGGACATGAGTGGGACATGAGTGGGGGCCTGCTGACAGGTGCCCCTCAGTGCTGGGGGTTGGGGGTGCAATGGGACATGAGTGGGGGCCTGCTGGCAGGTGCCCTGCACTGCTGGGGGGTGGGGGTGTAAGGGGACATGAGTGGGGCCTGCTGGCAGGTGCCCTTCACTGCTGGGGGGTGGGGGTGCAAGGGGAAATGAATGGGGGCCTGCTGGCAGGTGCCCCTCAGTGCTGGGGGTGGGGGTGCAAGGGGACATGAGTGGGGGCCTGCTGGCAGGTGCCCTGCACTGCTGGGGGGTGTACGGGGACATGAGTGGGATAGGAGTGGAGGCCTGCTGGCAGGTGCCCCTCAGTGCTGGGGGGTGGGGGTGCAATGGGACATGAGTGGGGGCCTGCTGGCAGGTGCCCTGCACTGCCGGGGGGTGGGGGTGCAAGGGGACATGAGTGGGGGCCTGCTGGCAGGTGCCCTGCACTGCTTGGGGGTGGGGGTGCAATGGGACATGAATGGGGGCCTGCTGGCAGGTGCCCCTCGGTGCTGGGGGGTGGGGGTGCAAGAGGACATGAGTGGGGGCCTGCTGGCAGGTGCCCTGCACTGCTGGGGAGTGGGGGTGCAAGGGGACATGAGTGGGACATGAGTGGGGGCCTGCTGGCAGGTACCCCTCAGTGCTGGGGGTTGGGAGTGCAAGGGGGCATGAGTGGGACATGAGTGGGGGCCTGCTGGCAGGTGTCCTGCACTGCTGGGGGGTGGGGGTGTAATGGGACATGGGTGGGACATGAGTGGGGGCCTGCTGGCAGGTGCCCTGCACTGCTGGGGGGCGGGGGTACAGGGGGACATGAATGGGGGCCTGCTGGCAAGTGCCCCTCAGTGCTGGGGGGGTGGGGTTGCAAGGGGAGATGAGTGGGGGCCTGCTGGTAGGTGCCCTGTCCTGCTGGGGGGTGGGGGTGTAAGGGGACATGAGTGGGGGTCTGCTGGCAGGTGCCCCTCAGTGCTGGGGGGTGGGGGTGCAAGGGGACATGAGTGGGACATGAGTGGCAGCCTGCTGGCAGTGCCCCTCAGTGCTGGGGGGTGGGGGTGCAAGGGGACATGAGTGGGGGCCTGCCGGCAGGTGCCCTGCACTACTGGGGGTGGGGGTGCAAGGGGACATGAATGGGGGCCTGCTGGCAGGTGCCCCTCAGTGCTGGGGGGTGGGGGTGCAAGGGGACATGAGTGGGACATGAGTAGGGGCCTGCTGGCAGGTGCCCCTCAGTGCTGGGGGGTGGGGGTGCAATGGGACATGAGTGGAAGCCTGTTGGCAGGTGCCATGCACTGCTGGGGGGTGGGGGTGCAAGGGGACATGAGTGGGGACTGTTGGCAGGTGCCCCTCAGTGCTGAGGGGTGGGTGTGCAAGGGGACATGAGTGGGGGCCTGCTGGCAGGTGCCCTGCACTGCTGGGGGGTGGGGGTGCAAAGGGACATGAGTGGGACATGAGTGGGGGCCTGTTGGCAGGTGCCCCTCAGTGCTGGGGGGTGGGGGTGCAATGGGACATGAGTGGGGGCCTGTTGGCAGGTGCCCTGCACTGCTGGGGGGTGGGGGTTAAAGGGGACATGAGTGGGGGCCTGCTGGCAGGTGCCCCTCAGTGCTGGGGGGTGGGGGTAAAGGGGACATGAGTGGGACATGAGTGGGGGCCTGCTGGCAGGTGCCCTGCACTGCTGAGGGGTGGGGGTTAAAGGGGACATGAGTGGGGGCCTGCTGGCATGTCCCTGCACTGCTGGGGGGTGGGGGTGCAGGGGGACATGAGTGGGGGCCTGCTGGCAGGTGCCCTGCACTGCTGGGGGGGTGGGGGTGCAAGGGGAAATGAGTGGGGGCCTGCTGGCAGGTGCCACTCAGTGCTGGGGGTTGGGGGTGCAAGGGGACATGAGTGGGGGCCTGCTGGATGGTGCCCTGCACTGCTGGGGGGTGGGGGTGCAAGGGGACATGAGTGGGGGCCTGCTGGTAGGTGCCCCTCAGTGCTGGGGGGTGGGGGTGCAAGGGGACATGAGTGGGACATGAGTGGGGGCCTGCTGGCAGGTGCCCCTCAATGCTGGGGGGTGGAGATGCAAGGGGACATGCGTGGGACATGAGTGGGGGCCTGCTGGCAGGTGCCCTGCACTGCTGGGGTGTAGGGGTGCAATCGGACATGAGTGGGACATGAGTGGGGGCCTGCTGGTAGGTGCCCTGTACTGCTGGGGGGTGGGGGTGCAAGGGGACATGAGTGGGGGCCTGCTGGCAGGTGCCCTGCACTGCTGGGGGGTGGGGGTGCAATGGGACATGAGTGGGGGCCTGCTGGCAGGTGCCCTGCACTGCTGGGGGGTGGGGGTGCAAGGGGACATGAGTGGGGGCATGCCGGTAGGTGCCCTGCACTGCTGGGGGGTGAGGGTGCAAGGGGACATGAGTGGGGGCCTGCTGGCAGGTGCCCTGCACTGCTGGGGGGTGGGGGTGCAAGGGGACCTGAGTGGGGTCATGCTGGCAGGTGCCCTGCACTGCTGGGGGGTGAGGGTGCAAGGGGACATGAGTGGGGGCCTGCTGGCAGGTGCCCTGCACTGCTGGGGGGTGGGGGTGCAAGGGGACATGAGTGGGGGCATGCCGGTAGGTGCCCTGCACTGCTGGGGGGTGAGGGTGCAAGGGGACATGAGTGGGGGCCTGCTGGCAGGTGCCCTGCACTGCTGGGGGGTGGGGGTGCAAGGGGACCTGAGTGGGGGCCTGCTGGCAGGTGCCCTGCACTGCTTAGTGGTGGGTGTGTAAGGGTACATGAGTGGGACATGAGTGGGGGCCTGCTGGCAGGTGTCCTGCACTGCTGGGGGATGGGGGTGCAAGGGGAAATGAGTGTGGGCCTTATAGCAGGTGCCCCTCAGTGCTGGGGGCTGGGTGTGCAAGGGGACATGAGTGGGTGCCTGCTGGCAGGTGCCCCTCAGTGCTGGGGGTGCAATGGGACATGAGTGGGACATGAGTGGGGGCCTGCTGGCAGGTTCCCTGCACTTCTGGGGGTGCAAGGGAACATGAGTGGGACATGAGTGGGGGCCTGCTGGCAGGTGCCCTGCACTGCTGGGGGTGGGGGTGCAATGGGACATGAGTGGGACATGAGTGGGAGCCTGCTGGCAGGTGCCCTGTACTGCTGGGGGGTGGGGTTGCAAGGGGACATGAGTGGGACATGAGTGGGGGCCTGCTGGCAGGTGCCCCTCAGTGCTGGGGTGTGGGGTTGCAATGGGACATGAGTGGGGGCCAGATGGCAGGTGCCCTGCACTGCTGTGGGGTGGGGTGCAAGGGGACATGAGTGGGGGCCTGCTGGCAGGTTCCCTGCAAAGCTGCTGGGTGGGGGTTCAAGGGGACATGATTGGGGGCCTGCTGGCAGGTGCCCCTCAGTGCTGGGGGGTGAGGGTGCAAGTGGACATGAGTGGGGGCCTGCTGGCAGGTGCCCTGCACTGCTAGGGGGTGGGGGTGCAAGGGGACATAAGTGGGACATGAGTGGGGGCCTGCTGGCAGGTGCCCCTCAGTGCTGGGGTGTGGGGTTGCAATGGGACATGAGTGGGGGCCAGATGGCAGGTGCCCTGCACTGCTGTGGGGTGGGGTGCAAGGGGACATGAGTGGGGGCCTGCTGGCAGGTTCCCTGCAAAGCTGCTGGGTGGGGGTTCAAGGGGACATGATTGGGGGCCTGCTGGCAGGTGCCCCTCAGTGCTGGGGGGTGGGGGTGCAAGGGGACATGATTGGGGGCCTGCTGGCAGGTGCCCCTCAGTGCTGGGGGTGAGGGTGCAAGTGGACATGAGTGGGGGCCTGCTGGCAGGTGCCCTGCACTGCTAGGGGGTGGGGGTGCAAGGGGACATAAGTGGGACATGAGTGGGGGCCTGCTGGCAGGTGCCCCTCAGTGCTGGGGTGTGGGGTTGCAATGGGACATGAGTGGGGGCCAGATGGCAGGTGCCCTGCACTGCTGTGGGGTGGGGTGCAAGGGGACATGAGTGGGGGCCTGCTGGCAGGTTCCCTGCAAAGCTGCTGGGTGGGGGTTCAAGGGGACATGATTGGGGGCCTGCTGGCAGGTGCCCCTCAGTGCTGGGGGGTGGGGGTGCAAGGGGACATGAGTGGGGGGCTGCTGGCAGGTGCCCTGCACTGCTGGGGGGTGGGGGTACAAGGGGAAATGAGTGGGGGCCTGCTGGCAGGGGCCCCTCAGTGCTGTGGGGTGGGGTTGCAAGCGGACATGAGTGGCGGCCTGCTGCCAGGTGCCCCTCAGTGCTGTGGGGTGGGGGAGCAAGGGGACATGAGTGGGGGCCTGCTGGCAGGTGACCCTCAGTGCTGGGGGGTGGGGGTGCAAGGGGACATGAGTGGGGGCCTGCTGGCAGGTGCCCTGCACTGCTGGGGGGTACAAGGGGACATGAGTGGGGGCCTGCTTGCAGGTGCCCTGCACTGCTGGGGGTGGGGGTGGAGGTTGACATGAGTGAGGGGCCTGCTGGCAGGTGCCCCTCAGTGCTGGGGGGTGGGGGTGCAAGGGGACATTAGTGGGACATGAGTGGGGGCCTGCTGGCAGGTGCCCCTCAGTGCTGGGGGGTGGGAGTGCAAGGGGACATGAGTGGGACATGAGTGGGGGCCTGCTGGCAGGTGCCCTGCACTGCTGGGGGTAGGGTGCAATGGGACATGAGTGGGACATGAGTGGGGGCCTGCTGGCAGGTGCCCCTCAGTGTGTGCTGGGGGATGGGGGTGTAAGGGGACATGAGTGGGGGCCTGCTGGCAGGTGCCCTGCACTGCTGGGGGGTGGGGGTGCAATGGGACATGAGTGGGACATGAGTGGGGGCCTGCTGGCAGGCACCCCTCAGTGCAGGGGGGTGGGGTGCAATGGGACATGAGTGGGGGCCTGCTGGCAAGTGCCCTGCACTGCTGGGGGGTGGGGGTGCAATGGGACATGAGTGGGACATGAGTGGGGGCCTACTGGCAGGTGCCCTGCACTGCTGGGAGGTGAGGGTGCAAGGGGACATGAGTGAGACATGAGTGGGGGCCTGCTGGCAGGTGCCCCTCAGTGCTGGGGTGTGGGGGTGCAAGGGGGCATGAGTGGGGGCCTGCTGGCAGGTGCCCTGCACTGCTGGGGGTGGGGGTGCAAGGGGACATGAGTGGGACATGAGTGGGAGCCTGCTGGCAGGTGCCCTGCACTGCTGGGTGGTGGAGGTGCAAGGGGACATGAGTGGGACATGAGTGGGGGCCTGCTGGCAGGTGCCCCTCAGTGCTGGGTGGTGGGGGTGCAAGGGGACATGAGTGGGGGCCTGCTGGAAGATGCCCTGCACTGCTGGGGGGTGGGGGTGCAAGGGGACATGAGTGGGACATGAGTGGGGGCCTTCTGGCAGGTGCCCCTCAGTGCTGGGTGATGGGGGTGCAATGGGACATGTGTGGGGGCCTGCTGGCAGGTGCCTGTTAGGCAGAAACCTGTGCAGTTCCCTCTGGGACCACTGCAAAAAGTTTAAGACTACAGGAGTTAGCAGTAAACCCAATTGGTAGCAGTCTGTACCACCCAGATTTACCTGATAGCTGTGGCTGAGCAGTCAGACTTCTCTCAAGACGGGTTAGGCAGTATTTAGAGTATACAAAATAGGGCAATTTACACAGTAGAACAAGCAGACACTGATCAGAGCTTGGGTGTAAAGATATATAATTATTTATTTAAAAACACATCTATGAAAAACACACTGGCACTAATATGGCAAACAACTTCAATCACAGTTACTATAAGTATATGTCAATCCCATAACAATATTTCGACAAGTCTAGGTTCAACGGCACCGCTTATTTGCAGACAGAGGTGAGTGCTTTAACCTAGAGGGCACTCTAGTATTCGTTAGAAAGGGAGAGAAAAGGGCAGGGTATGAAACCAACTCAGTACCAACTCTTTTACGAAGCAAATGCAAGGCAAGGAAGGCAGTGTCTACTGTAGATCACAAAGTTCAGAGGCCAGGCCCACTCGCAGAGAGGCAAGGCGGTATGTACAAAAATACCACAGAGGAAATGCACTTCAAGTCTTTGTAGCAAAATGTCACAGAAAGGTTGGACCATTTTTAGAACAAAAGTTAAGACGGTCTGGAGGCGACCCAGTGGAAAGGTAAGGATTTAAGACACCTCACGCTAACCGTGACAAGGGAAGCCAGGCGGACACAGTACCCTGAAAGTGGAGAGACAGCTCCGGCGGGGCAGTTGTTCCTGGTGGTGGATACAAGTCGGGACTTTGCCAGAAGAAGAGATGATCTCGTGGTAGAGGAAAGTTGAAGATCATTGCATCACCAGGGAAGAGACCAGCCGCGGAGTGCTCCGTCACAAGGCACCACCTTTTGGTCCCGGTACAGTGGTTAGTGGTTATCCGGTTGCCGGGGTGCTCAGCACGGGCAATTCGACCACTAGATGTCCTGGAAGCGAAGAAAAAGCAAGGGACTGGTTGTTCCCACCAGTCTAAGCGTAGAAGACTCTCCGGCAGGGAGATCTCCTCTGTCGTTGGGAAGTGGGAGTCGGTTCAGCAGGGCTCCACCGATGAGTCGTCGTTGCAGGTCGGCTCAGCTTCTCCCTCATCGGATTCTTAGGTCCTGTGGCGACTTCTGAAGATCCAGTCCCCAAAGCCCTGCTTTTATGCAGAAAACCCCCATTCATTCAGCCTAGCTGTCAATCAAACATGCTAAGTGGTGAGCGGGGCGGCTCACCACTTGGGCCAAACACACCAGAGTGTGACTTGAGTTGGCAAGGCAACTCAGTACAGGGTGCCTAAACCCCTTCCCACACCCCCTGTGGAACCCAGACAGAATGGCACCACTCTCGAGGGCTTCTGTGCAGAAGCCCGCCAAAAGTGGAGCAAAGGGCTCAACCTTTGGTTTGGAGTTACAGAGGCGAACACATACGCCATTTAAAAACCGAGTTCTGGCAGAAAATACCAACCGGGGAATTTATATTAATTTAATTAACCGGCGGTATGACTGAGGCTATATAGAAAACGTATTAGCCTCGAACAATGGGAAAATCCCATAGAGAAATATTTGCGGTCGAATATAAAAAGTAGTATCCACTGCCACCAGCCAAAACTCGACGAGGGGGGACGGGACAGTGCCCCCTCGAACAACAGACCCAGGGGTAATCGAATTACCCCTACCAGTAAATCCACAATAGGATGGTTTGTACTGGTTCTGTTAGTAAATTTAGGTCTAGTAAAGCCAATGGTGACTTTACATGCCCTGGGAGAACGTAGTCAGTCCCAGGGTATGGAGTCTATGGTGGGGGTCACCTAGGACACCCCAGTGTTACGGCACGGAGGGTGCTGTGCAACACACATAGCAAAACATATGAGACCCTATGGAGTAAAAGACCCCATAGCCCATAGAACACATTAACATTCAAAGAAATATCACAAATCATGTCCAAGAGTGGGAGAAAAAGAGTCTCACTCTTGGCAGGATGAAAAAAAAACTCCAGAAATCCAGCAAAGCTGCTGGGGGACTCACTAGGTTAGGAAATTCAGCCTAAACAGAGAATTCTCCCTAACAGTGCCCATTAGTGCTGGGGTGTGGGGGTACAAGGGGACATGAGTGGGGGCCTGCTGGCAGGTGCCCTGCACTGCTGGGGGGTGGGGGTGCAAGGGGAAATGATTGGGGGCCTGCTGGCAGGTGCCCCTCAGTGCTGAGGGTGGGGGTGCAAGGGGACATGAGTGGGGGCCTGTTGGCAGGTGCCCCTCAGTGCTGGGGGTGGGGGTGCAAGGGGACATGAGTGGGGGCCTGCTGGCAGGTGCACTGGACTGCTGGGGGGTGGGGGTGCAAGGGTACATGAGTGGGACATGAGTGAGGGCCTGTACTGCTGGGCGGTGTGGGTGGAGGGGGTCATGCGTTGGTGATCAGTAGTGTTAGGTGGAAACCTGTGCTGTTCCCTCTGGGACCACTGCAAAAGATTTAGGACTACAGATGTTTGGCAGTAAACCCACTTGGTAGCAGTCTGTACCACACAGATTCACTTGGTAGCTGTGGCTTAGCAGTCAGACTTCCTTCAAGAAGAGTTAGGCAGTATGTGGAGTATACAAAATAGGGCAATCTACACAGTAAGACAAGCAAACACTCAACAAGGCTTTGGTGTAAAGATATATAGTTGTTTATTTATAAGAACACATCTATAGAAAACACTCTGGCACTCAATACGGCAAACAATTTCAATCACAATTACTATACGGAAAATAGCAATCCCCCTAACAATAGTTCGACAAGTCTACGTTCAATGCCATCACTTATTCGCAGACAGAGGTGTATGCTTTAACTTAGACGGCACTCTAGTATTAGTTAGGACGGGAGAGAAAAGGTGGGTTAATAAATCAACTTGATACCAATACTTTTAAGCACAAATGCAAGGCAAGAAGACAGGAACCACTGTAGATTCCAAAGTTCAGAGGCCAGGCCCACTCGGAGAGAGGCAAGGCGATATGTCCCAAAAAGTGTCTCAGTGGAAATGCGCTTCGAGTCTTTATCACAAATTGTTATGGAAAGATTGGACCAGTTCAGAACAAAACGCTAAAGAAAGCTTGGAGGCGACACAATGGAAAGGTGAGGATTAAGACACCTCACTCTATCTGGCAGAAAGGGAAGCCAGGTGGACACGGTACCTTGTTTGTGGAGAGACAGCTCCGGCGGGGGCAGTTGTTCCTGGTGGTGGATGCACGTCGGGTCTTTGCCAAGAGTAGAGATGATCTCGTCATCGAAGAAAAGTGAAGTCCGGTGCACCACCAGGGAAGAGACCAGCCGCGGAGTGCTCCGTCACAAGGCACCACCTTTTGGTCGCGGTACAGGGGTAGTGGCTATCCGGTTGCCGAGGTGCTCTGCACGGGCAATTCGACCACTGCGTCCTGGAGCGAAGAAAAAGCAAAGGGGACTGGTTGTTCCCACCAGTCAGGGGAAGAGATTCTCTGGCAGGGAGATCTCCTCTGTCGTCGGGAAGTGGTGAGTCGGTTCCGCAGGGCTCCACCGGAGGTGTCGTAATTGCAAGTCGGCTCAGCTTTACCCTCGTCGGATTCTTAGGTCCTGTGGAGACTTCTGAAGATCCAGTCCCAAAAGCCCTGCTTTTATGCAGAAAACCCCCATTCATTCAGCCTAGCTGTCAATCAAAACACGCGAAGTGGTGAGCGGGGTGGCTCACCACTTGGGCCAATCACACTAGAGTGCGACCGGAGTTGGCAAGGCAACTCGGTCCAGGGTGCCTAAACCCCCTCCCACACCCCTGTGGTAACCCAGACAGAATGGCACCACTTTGGAGGGTCTCTGTACCGAAGCCTGCCAAAAGTGGAACAAAGGGTTCAACCTTTGGTTTAGGAGTCACAGAGACGAACACAGACGCCATTTTAAAAACCGAGTTCTGGCAGAAAATACCATCCGATAGACTTATTTAAGATAAGTAAATAGGTGGTATGTTAGAGATTAACGAGGAAAAGTATCAATCTCCAGCAATGGGAAGAATACCATAGGGTTATATTCGGGGTCGAATATAACAAGTAGTTTCCACTGCCACCAGCCAAAACTCGACGAGGGGGGACGGGACAGTGCCCCCTCGAATAACAGACCTAGGAGTAATCGAATTACCCCTACTAATACGTCCACAATAAGATGGTGTGTACTAGTTCTGTTAGTATATTTAGGTCTAGTAAAGCCATTGGTGACTTTACATGCCCGGGGAGACAGTAGTCAGTCCGGGTATGGAGACTATGATAGAGGTCCGCTAGGACGCCCCAGTGCTACGGCACGGAATGTGCGGTGTAACACACATAGCAAAAATATGAGACCCTATGCAGTAAAAGACCCCATAGCCCATAGAACACATTGACATTCCAAGGAATTACACACATTCATGTCCAATAGTGGGAGAAAAAGAGTCTCACTTTTGGCAGGATGGAAAAAACAAACTCCAGAAATCCAGCAAAGCTGCTGGGGGACTCACTAGGTTAGGAAATTCAGCCTAAACAGAGAATTCTCCCTAACACTCGCCCCCCCCAGACTAAGGGACAGGAGGATTTAATCCACTCCTGGATGAATCTCATACCTCTAGTCGATGACATACATCCTAGAGAGACCATCAGCATTTTGGTGGTGACACCCTGACCTGTGCTCAATGGTGAAATGAAACCCTTGCAGGCAGATCGACCATCTCAATAGTTTCAGGTTTTCCCCTTTCATTTGCATTAACCATCTCAAGGGTTGGTGGTCAGTCTGAATGACAAAAGTAGAACCATACAAGTACAGCCTAAACTTCTTCAGAGCCCACACGATAGCAAAGCACTCTCTTTAGATTGTTGCCCACCTTGTTTCAGGATCCTTCAGCTTGCGGCTGATGAAGCAAACGGGGTGCTCCCTACCTTTCCCATCCAGTTGACTGAGTACGGCACCTATTCCTACATTTGAAGCATCTGTCTGCACAATGAAGTGTTGGCGGTAATCAGGAGCTCTGAGTACTGGGGCTTGGCAAAGAGCCTTTTTCAGGTTTTCAAAAGCCTGATTGCACTCCTCGTTCCATCTAACCTTTTTAGGAAATTTGGGCGAGGAGATGACATTCAGTGGAGAAGCTATGGTCCCATAGTTCTCGATGAAATTCCTGTAATACCCAGTGAGGCCTAAGAAGGCTCTCACTTGGGTTTGAGTAGTAGGTGTTGGCCAATTTTGCACAGCGTCAATCTTACTGAGCAAAGGCCTTATTTCTCCACCTCCTACCTCATGTCCAAGATAGACTACCTTACTCTGTCCAATTTGGCATTTACTCGCCTTTATGGTCAGATTGGCTCGCCCAAGAGCCTGCAAAACATCTCTCAGGTGGGTTACATGTTCTTCCCAGGAATTGCTGAACACTGCTATGTCATCCAAGTATGCCATGCAGAAGTCCTCCATCCCGTTCAGAACCTGATTTACCATCCGTTGAAACATAGCAGGTGCATTCTTCAATCCGAAAGGCATTACCTTAAACTGGTATAAGCCAACGGGGGTAGAAAATGCAGTTTTCTCCTTGGCATGGTCTGTCAGCGCTATTTGCCAATAGCCTGACGTCAAGTCAAATGTGCTGAGAAACTTGGCGGCGCCAAGTTTATCCACCAACTCATCTGTTCTTGGCAAAGGGTGGGCATCAGTCTTGGTGACTGCATTAAGAGCTCTATAATCCACGCAGAATCTAAGCTCTTTAGATCCGGCCTTTGGTACTAACACAACTGGGCTAGACCATGGACTAGTAGAGGGCTCTATTACCCCGAGATCAAGCATCTTGCTGAGCTCACCTTTGATGTGGGTTCGTACGTTTTCTGACATTCGGTATCCTCTGCTTTTGACTGGCAGACAGTCACCAGTGAGTCACCAGTCACCAGGCTTGACCTCCAAGGGGTCAAGCCTGGTGAAAGCGAGAACAGAGAGGCAAACTGATTCAACATGGATTTGCACTCTTCTTGTTGCTCGGGTGTCAGATTGGAAGAGAGATTTACTCCTTCAATTTTTTCGTCCAAAGGCAAGCCTCTGAGGAGATCTGGAAGAGCTTCACTCTCTTCTTCTTCCTCGGATGATGCTAGAAGCAAAGCTCCTACATCAGGTTGTGAGACATACGTTTTGAGTCGGTTGGTGTGGAAGACGGTCGGAGCCTCCTTGGGATTGCCCAAGTCCACCAGATAGTTGACCTCTCAGAGTTTACCCACAACTCTGAAGGGTCCCATCCATTTGTCTTGCAAGGCCCTCTGCCTTGTGGGGATCATAACGAGAACGAGCAGGTCTTGAGCGAACTCAACCATGTTAGCCTTTTGATCGTGCCAGTGCTTGACCAATGCTTGTCCAGCTTTCAAGTTATCGCTAGCTTCTGTCATCATGTGCGACATTCTCCTCCGGAGACCTATCACGTAATCAGTCACTCTGACTGGCTTGGGGGAAGGAGCACTCTCCTTCCCCTCCTTAATCAGGGCCAATGGATCTCTGACGGGATGACCATAGAGAAGTTCGAATGGAGAATAACCTACTCCCGCCTGAGGGACTTCTCTATAAGCAAAGAGAAGGCATGGCAGTAGAAGGTCCCACTTACGCTTAAGGGGTTCCTCTAAAGCACCTATCATGCTCTTCATGGTTCGGTTGAACCGTTCTACCAACCCATTGGTTTGTGGGTGGTAAGCTGTTGAGAACTTGTAAGTAACTCTGCAGGTTTTCCACATGGCTTTCATGTAGTGGGACATAAAGTTTGACCCCCTGTCAGAGATTACTTCCTTAGGAAACCCGACCCTGGTAAAAATACCAAGGAGGGCCTTAGCCACAGCCGGAGCTGTAACAGTCCTCATAGGAATTGCCTCAGGATATCTAGTAGCATGGTCTACTACAACAAGTATAAACCTGTTGCCTGAGGAGGTTGGAGGATCAAGGGGACCAACAATGTCAATCCCTACTCTCTCAAACGGGACACCCACAACTGGGAGAGGCACTAAAGGTGCCACATTCTTGGAGCCAACCTTAGCAGAGGTCTGGCAGGTGTGGCAGCTCCTGCAGTGTTTTTCTACTTCGGCCCCCATCTTTGGCCAATAGAAGTAGAGAGAGAGCCTTTCCTTAGTCTTCTTGAAACTCAAGTGACCAGCCAAAGGAATCTCGTGGGCTAACTGCAAGAACTGTGGTCTGTTCTCTTGGGGTACTACAAGCCGCTTGTAGTCTCCAGGTGCAGACTCGGTCGGTTCACTGTAGAAGAGGCCATCTTCCCAGTGCAACCTATATTTCCCAGGCTCTTGCCCTTCAGCCTGAGCTTCGGCCTGGTGGCGAAGACCTTCCAGAGTTGGACATTCTCTCTGTCCCTTACTGAAGTCTTCCCTGCTGGATCCACCTTCTGCCAGTAAAGACTGCAGCTCAGGATGGTCAACAGGATCCAGATCTCCAATGAGTTCCTGGCCTTCCATTAGCTCTTGGTCAGAGTCTAATTCTACCACAAAGGGTTGTACCTCCCTCTCAGCCTAGGCTGGAGGTGAAGTTACGGGTGTATTTTTGGACAACCGTGGGGAAGTCCTGGTTGGCTGCACGGAAATGCTGACTGCTGGTTTCGGGTTAGAAGTCTTAGGTTTCCCTTTGGCTCCTGGTTTCTTCGAGACAGCGGCCGACAATTCCAGTGGAGCAGGAGTGATTTCTTTCTTCACCATCTCCGGGAGAGTACCGCGCATGGTCCTCTCTCTTGCAGGTCTGGTTAGCTCCTGTAACCGTTTACTAGGAGGTCTGGGAGTATGCGATACAACTCCGAGAGTTTTCAAATCGTTACCCAACAGTACGCGTCCTAGTACCTCACTCTGTATGCTGACAGGTATCGTCACAGTCATGTCGTTACACTGGATGAGAACTGGTAATTGGGGAAGCATCTGCACAGGCCCTCCAGCTAACTTGGTGAGGCGTTTGGGTGCCTTAGCAACATCCTCAGCCTGAAAAATCGATTTATCGACCACAGTTATGCTGGCCCCAGTGTCCCTAATGGCAGGAGTCTCCTGACCATTCACCTGGACACTGTCCTTATAATACTCTTTAGTATTATCGGGGATAGAATGATAGACGTCTAAATTCTGTTATTCCCACAACCCCAGAGATACTAAAGAAAGGCTGGCTGAGACTCCAATGGGTTCATCAGCTAGCAGTAGAAAGTTTCCACTTGCCATTTGGACTTCCTCCTCTGGAGCGAAGGCTAAGGAGACAAGCTGGACCCCTGAAGGTTTACCCTTACATCTGGGATCTCCTTTCACGTGGTCAGTCGAGCCACAAACAAAGCATTTACCGAATGCTTTTTGGAATGGTGGCTTGTTCTGGCCTCCTTCCGGTTTGGCACCAGAAGACACACTATTCTGCTGCGGTTTTCCTTGTGGCTTACCCTTCAGGTTTTGTTTGGGGCCCTCTTTGGAATTTGAGTTATTCGAATTCTCTTTTGAGTCTTTTTTAGGCTGTTTTCCCTCATCCTTTTTCTGAGTTGCCCCAGAATACTTATGAGTAGCCCTTTTGGCAAGCCATAAATCAGCAGCCTTAGCCAGCTTCCGGGAATCCAACTCCTTCGATTCAGCCAAGTGCTGTCTGAGCTCGGGAGAACATGCATCATAAATCGACTCCAACATATAAAGATTCTTCATACCCTCATAAGTGTTCACTTTGTAACCCTTAATCCATCCCTCTAAGTTTTTCAACCCTTCACTCACCCAGGTAGCCCAAGGGGTACCGTCATGCTTTTTGAGGGTTCTAAACCTCTTAAGATACTGGGAAGGGGTCTTCCCAAATCTAGCTATCAAAGCTAGTTTCACACTTTCGTGATCCGTCTTATCCGCCTCCCCCAACTCCATTACCACATCAGTCGCAACAGGGGGGAGCCTAGAGAACAACCAGGGAAGTAAATCATTGCCGGTGATGTCCTGGAGCCCATGATTGTACTCAAACAGTTTTAACCAATCCAATACATCCAATCTCGGTTCATGCATACCCATTAATTCCTTCGGCATCCAGGGTCTTTTGGGACTGGAGCTTCTAGAGGAACCAGAGGAGAGAGAAGCATTTTCCACAGACAACTTTTTCATCTCTAACTCGTGATTAAGTTCTATTTCCCTGAGCCTTAACTCAGCTTGCTTCTGCTCAGCCTGGGCATTTATCTGTCTGAACTCGAGCTCTTGGTTTCTTTTAGATTGAGCCAAGAACCGTTTGTATTCTAATTCGAGCTTCATTTATTCAAGTTCAAAATAAGCAGGGTTACATGTGGGACCTGGTATGGGCCCCCTAGGTACAGCTGGTAAGGCAGGTAGAGGAGCAGGGGAGACAGTTTCGTTAGCCTCTCCTTCCTCTTCAGCCTCTTCATCACTATCGTCAGAATTACGATTTAGATCAACACCATCATCGTTATCTACATCTGCTGGAGAAGTTGGTTCCTCTGAACCAGTACCCAGACTTTGGTTTTCCAGCAATCTCGCTATCAGTTCTAACTTCTTGACTCTTACAGAAAGATTCTCTTGCCTACAGAGAGCTCGTAAACTTTCAGTATTTTCACCTGACAAGGATTCTTGACTGTAAGCTTCCATAGTAGACATGTTTTTGAAAGTTGCTTTTTAGTGCTAAGCTTTGTGGTTAGTTATCCTAAAGTGTCGAAAAGCACTCTAAACTGTATACTCGATACAAATCCCACCGCTGTACACCAGTGTTAGGCGGAAACCTGTGCAGTTCCCTCTGGGACCACTGCAAAAGATTTAGGACTACAGGTGTTTGGCAGTAAACACACTTGGTAGCAGTCTGTACCACACAGATTGACTTGGTAGCTGTGGCTGAGCAGTCAGACTTCCCTCAAGAAGAATTAGGCAGTATGTGGAGTATACAAAATAGGGCAATCTACACATTAAGACAAGCAAACACGCAACAAGGCTTCGGTGTAAAGATATATAGTTATTTATTTATAAGAACACATCTATAGAAAACACTCTGGCACTCAATACGGCAAACGATTTCAATCACAATTACTATACGGAAAATATCAATCCCCCTAACAATAGTTCGACAAGTCTAGGTTCAACGGCATCACTTATTTGCAGACAGAGATGCTTTAACCTAGATGGCACTCTAGTATTCGTTAGGACGGGAGAGAAAAGGTGGGTTAAGAACTCAACTTGATACCAATACTTTTAAGCACAAATGCAAGGCAAGAATACAGGAACCACTGTAGATTCCAAAGTTCAGAGGCCAGGCCCACTCGGAGAGAGGCAAGGCGATATGTCCCAAAAAGTGTCTCAGTGGAAATGCGCTTTGAGTCTTTATCGCAAATTGTTATGGAAAGATTGGACCAGTTCAGAACAACACGCTAAAGAAAGCTTGGAGGTGACCCAATGGAAAGGCGAGGATTAAGACACCTCACTCTATCCGGCAGAAAGGGAAGCCAGGCGGACACGGTACCTTGTTTGTGGAGAGACAGCTCCGGCGGGGGCAGTTGTTCCTGGTGGTGGATGCACGTCAGGTCTTTGCCAAGAGTAGAGATGATCTCGTCGTCGAAGAAAAGTGAAGTCCGGTGCACCACCAGGGAAGAGACCAGCCGCGGAGTGCTCCGTCACAAGGCACCACCTTTTGGTCGCGGTACAGGGGTAGTGGCTATCCTGTTGCCGAGGTGCTCTGCACGGGCAATTCAACCACTGCGTCCTGGAGCGAAGAAAAAGCAAAGGGGACTGGTTGTTCCCACCAGTCAGGGGAAGAGACTCTCCGGCAGGGAGATCTCCTCTGTCGTCGGGAAGTGGTGAGTCGGTTCCGCAGGGCTCCACTGGAGGTGTCGTCGTTGCAGGTCGGCTCAGCTTTACCCTCGTCGGATTCTTAGGTCCTGTGGCGACTTCTGAAGATCCAGTCCCAAAAGCCCTGCTTTTATGCAGAAAACCCCCATTCATTCAGCCTAGCTGTCAATCAAAACACGCTAAGTGGTGAGCGGGGTGGCTCACCACTTGGGCCAATCACACTAGAGTGCGACCGGAGTTGGCTAGGCAACTCGGTCCAGGGTGCCTAAACCCCCTCCCACACCCCTGTGGTAACCCAGACAGAATGGCACCACTTTGGAGGGTCTCTGTACCGAAGCCCGCCAAAAGTGGAACAAAGGGCTCAACCTTTGGTTTAGGTGTCACAGAGACGAACACAGATGCCATTTTAAAAAGCGAGTTCTGGCAGAAAATACCATCCGATAGACTTATTTAAGATAAGTAAATAGGTGGTATGTTAGAGATTAACGAGGAAAAGTATCAATCTCCAACAATGGGAAGAATCCCATAGGGTTATATTCGGGGTCGAATATAACAAGTAGTTTCCACTGCCACCAGCCAAAACTCGACGAGGGGGGACGGGACAGTGCCCCCTCGAATAACAGACCTAGGAGTAATCGAATTACCCCTACTAGTACGTCCACAATAAGATGGTGTGTACTAGTTCTGTTAGTAAATTTAGGTCTAGTAAAGCCAATGGTGACTTTACATGCCCGGGAAGACAGTAGTCAGTTCCCGGGTATGGAGTCTATGATGGAGGTCCGCTAGGATGCCCCAGTGCTACGGCACGGAAGGTGCGGTGTAACACACATAGCAAAACATATGAGACCCTATGGAGTAAAAGACCCCATAGCCCATAGAACACATTGACATTCCAAGGAATTACACACATTCATGTCCAAGAGTGGGAGAAAAAGAGTCTCACTCTTGGCAGGATGGAAAAAACAAACTCCAGAAATCCAGCAAAGCTGCCGAGGGACTCACTAGGTTAGGAAATTCAGCCTAAACAGAGAATTCTCCCTAACAAGTAGTGCAAGGTGACATGTGGCTTGGCTGGGGGTCATGCCCATGGTGGATGGGCTGCCTGCGGGACATGACCAGGGGTGCAGGGTAGTCCCCTGTGGTTTGGGCTGCCTGCACAGGGCCTATCGCGTGTGAAACTTCCCGCAACCCCAGATTTACACGCACCCTGCTCGCCCAAGGCCAATTGCGTGTGAAACTTCCTGCGCATCCCCGAAATACAAGCACACGCTATTTTTGACACAGCGGGTGTTCGTGTTTGTCACGTACCCCTTTGCACGTCATTTGTCCTAGAGGGCCACCGTATGGGACAATCATCAGAGCTGTATATACGTGTTTTTTGTTAGCGCACTTTTTGGCGCACATTTTTTTTATGCGCAGGGGCGCTTCCGCCTGCCTTCGTGTGGCGTACGTGTTTAGGCCTGTGCGCGTCTTCGCCGGTGCGCTGGTTTGCCCTATTCGATACCATGAATACGTGTTGTGGGCGAGCGTGTGGGCGTTCCGCGCACTTGCCTCCTGTACTTCCCCCGTGACGCCCACATTTTCACGCGTTGTTCCCCATTCCGCATGTCACGCCCCATGTTACGCCTACTTTTGTTATGTGCGCCACGCTATGTGCGCTTTCGCTGTGGCCGTAGCGCACGCCGTTAGATGACCTGTGCGCTGGCATGCGCCACGCAGATTTTCAGCGCACATCCCACATTTTACTCACGCACGGACTTCCATGAATCGATGTGCACGGGTTTTGCAGCGATTTTCGCACTTGCACTGCGATTCGCACGGTTTCGCAAGCTAACACAGGAATTTTCAGCGCACATTAATTCCATGAATTGGCCTTTTAGTTGTGTGTTAGTACTCAACATTTTTCAGGACCACTAGGGCATCATCCCACAAGTGCAATCACACCCAAACTGTTAGCACCACACCAGCAGGAAAGCATGAGGCAGGTAAATGTACATGCACATGCCCCCCCAGTGGGCCCTGGTGCTCTGGTATGACCTGTGCTTGGCAAGGGATTGAGCACCATCTTGAAGTACATTTTGGAAAACAATTAAGGACTTGCTTGCTGAAAAGCAAGCAGAAAAGTCCAGTTCCCAGCATGTTGTGCCGATAGCCACCCTGGGGTGGGACTTGTATCGAATTGGATTCTGCCTTGGAGTAGTACAAGGATGAATAGGGGCAAAATGGTCTACTCAGCCCTCAAACATTGACATACCAAAAAATGCAATCATAAAGGTAAAACAGGGACAATGAAGAGACATACCTCCTTCACCTTGTGTGGTAATGCTGGCTAAGGGGAGGCTATACTCTCAAGAGGGGTGGCAAGCTGAACCAGTAGTGACCTAAAGAACAAAGTATCACAGTTAAAAATAAAGGAAATGTGCAGTCAAGGTTCTATACAAATAAAAACACATTAAAAAAACACACCCTCTGCAAGTAGAACAAAAAGAGATTATTATACAAAACCCCAATCCAAAGCAAAGAACAGAGAAGATGCAGCAGACCGGAGAAAGTAGCACTACGATCGTAGTTCCAGGTGTGGTAGGTAAGGTATTACCCTAACTTTCTGATACATGCTACAGATGTTTGTGTTGTTTTTTGGCAGACACAATGGACAATGCTGATACAAGTCACGGAATCCGCTCACACTTTAGCGTGTCCAAAAATGTCTGCAAGATATGTGGGCTTGTTGAGCTAGAAGCAGGGGGTTCACTGTGGGACATTTTCTTCAAAACATTTAGAACGTGTTTGTTTTGTAATTTGACACGTGTATAATAATGGTAACTGGCACACCTACATTTTTGGTCTCATTCTCCAGGTTGTGACACACACGCATACAGTCGTGGGTTTGGTACCACGGGTCAAAATTTTGCAAAATAGTATCTGGTCCTGAAGAAGATAACAACATAACATATGTCATTGAAACCGGTTGACTGTTGTCCTTGTGGATATCCCTTCAGTTATTTTGGGATATATAGCTCTTTATTTCCTTTTAGATAGCGGACACATCACTGTGATCCTCGGGAAAGCCTGCTCTACAGAGGGACATGGTGTGCTTCCACTTAGGGAGAGTAGTAGGTTTTATCTTTAATTCTATTGATGAGGCATCTCTAGTAAAGTCATTTTTTTCTCCATATACCCCTTTGTGATAAGTATTTGTGATGATTTTAGTATTGGAGAATATAATATCTTATGACCTTGGAATCATTTATTCAGTTGTTATTTATTTAGAATTCCCAGTCCATACATGCATGCCTGTATGTATGTATTTATATGTATTTAAGCACAGTAAAGAAACCTGACCCGAAGGCATCTGGGTGCTAGAGGAGAAAAAGAAACCGGAAGGAAGCAGCTAGAGAGGAAAAACAAAGAAAACCTAAAAAAGGAACGTTTTCAGAGTTTTATGAAAACACTGATGATCAGGTGTCTCATGTAGAGAGAGTGGCAGGAGTTCCATAAAGAAGGAGCCAGAGCAGAGAAAGAACATCCTCCCAATCTGGCTCTACGGAACCGTGAACCACCAGAAGCGATTTACCTGAAGAATGAAGCCTACGCGCAGGTATATAGGTAGTGAGTTTAGAGCAAAGGAAGGTCGGACCTATGCCTTGAATTGCCGGGTGCACAATGCACAGAATCTTAAACTTGATCTGGCTTCTGACAGGGAGCCAATGAAGCTTGGCCAGTAATGGACTGGTGTGGGAAAATTTAGGCACCCCCAAAGCCAGATGTGCTGCCGCATTTTGCAAAGTCTGGAGTCTCTGTAACAGAAAATCAGGCTGGCCCAGATAAATGCCATTACAATCACCAAAAGCTGCCATGATGGATGCAGTAACCTGGGTGGTTGGCAGAAAGGGCAACACCTTTCACAGTATTTTCAGCTTCAGGAAACCAGCTCTGCAGACTGAGAAAATTTGAGTCTCACGTGAACCAGATGAAAGAAGCTTTATTCCAAAGCTTTTCACACAACTGCTCGGGACTGGACATGGACCCAGAGTGTCAGGCCAAAAATCAAAATTACAATAGGCCAGAAGATCATCAAGGCCATCTACCAAGACTTCATTTTTTTTCCCATTTAATTTCAGCCAATTCTTTGCTATCCATTGAAGGCACCTGGTCCCAACACAATACAAAAAGAAGCCAAAATAAAGAACACACCCCGCTAGAGAATGAGACCAGGAGATGGAATGCAAGTTGAACAAAGTTTTATATGAGATAAAGTTGTGTATTCAGAGGACTTTGCTGCCCTGAGAGCGCTCTGCCAATTATTACATGAACAGTACATTATAAGTTCTGGAAACGTAACTACTGACGTTTCCCTATAGGTGCATCATATTACAGCAGGATTGGCGGAATACTTGGATAAATTATAGGAACATACTGGTCAGCTCCACAGGATTGGCTGGTATCTTGGAAGTTCAGCAGGCAGCACGTGGGTCAGCTGGGCTCCTCTCTGCTCTGTGAAGGTCAGGCGCACAAGATGCAACATTTCTGACTATTTATCTATCTTAGAACAAGGGAGACTAAAGACATGAGACAAATGGCTATCATAAAACGTTGACATTTTAAGGGGATGCTATCAAGTACATTTGACAAATATATGGGTTGGTGGCCCTTTACGGCCAGAGGTTCATAAAACACAGTGCCCCGACCAAGGTGCCCGCCTTGGGCGTTTGGGGTGGCACAAAATGGAGTCTGTATGTCTTACCAAATATTTATGTTTACCATCCTATTTGTGGTTAATACTTGGTTCAAATCATGAAAGAAAACAAACAAACACAGGGACGTCTCCCACCATGGTAAACATGAGATTCATTTCACACGGGAATGTCGAGGGGGGTCTGAAAAGACCTTCCCTCCCCAACACCATGCAGCAGTGTCCACCAGACAGTCCCTCTATTTAGAGGGAGGGTCTGTGGCCTTGGCACCCAGGCGAAAGACCAGCTGCATGTCATTGGCGTATGTATAAAAATGGATGCCGTGAGATGAAACCAAGTTGGCGAGGAGGCACACATATCAATTAAACAGTAGCAGGGATAGGGAGGAGACTGGAGCACCCTGCATGGAATGGAAGAGGCAGTAAAGAGAAACGGGAACAGGGATACAGTCTGTTGGCACTCAGCAAGAAAATAAATGAAACCATGCTAAAGGTATACCTGTCATCCCAGTCTGTTGGAGATGCTGGAGAACGGCAAGGCTTTATTTTATTTATTTATTTATGTGTTTATATAGCGCTGCAACCCGCAGGCATCAGAGCGCTTATAATAAAATGTGGGACTTAGTGACAGGATGACGGAGATGAAGGTTACCGTTTGAGGCCTACACTAAGAGTTTTGGCCTCATTACACGTAGTGCGGTAAGGGTTTACTGGTACCGGTAAGGGCATCTGTACCAGTAAACCCTTACCGCCTTACTACGAGGTCCCTTTGCGGGTTGGTACTTTAACACCTGCTGTTTAGCAGGCGTTAAAAACCAACCTGCAAGGGGACCAGGGTGCTAATTACGGTACCGCAATTTGCGGCACTGTAATTAGCGCCTTCCCCATTCCCATAGAGCCCTATGGGGCAAAAATGGGAATGGGGAAGGGCAATGGGGGAAGGGGGAATTACCGCCCGCCAACCTTGGAATAGGGCGGTAATTCCCCTTTCCTCCAAGGCGGTACCAGTATTTTACCAGCATGGACCAAGGTGCTAATAGCACCTTGGTCCACCGCCTACGGTGTAATGAGGCCCATTGAGTTTTATTTGAAGAGTTGTGTCTTGAGTTTCTTTCGAAAGGCCAGGTAATTTGTTTCGGGTTTTAAATTCAGGGGCAATTTGTTCCATTTGGTGGTAGCCTTAATAGTAAAGTATCTACCTAAGCTATTTGCTCTTTTAGTGGAATGAACATAGTAGACATACTTCCATAGTAGACAAGGGCAAGACAGGGATCCTTATGCTTCTGCTGCCTTTCACCTCGTTGACCATACACGGTTACAACAAGTTCTGGAGAAAACAGCGGGATTCTCCAAGCCAGCCCTGACATGGTTAGCAACTTTTCTCACAGACCGTGTAGCCAGAGTACATTGGGAAGAGAAGTTTTCAAAATCTACCCCTATGAGTGCAGGTGTACCACAGGGTGCTAGTATCTCCCCTCTTCTTTTCAACCTATTTATGAAATATCTATGTGTACTCCTAGAATCCATTGGCATTCGTTTTACTAACTATGCCAATGATATACAGTTAGTGTTTGAGCTGCAGGGTGTATATCAACTAGATAAGGAAAAGATTACAACCAGCTACAATCTGATAGACAAATGGATGGAAGACAATTTGAAGTGCTTGAATAGCAAAAAAAAGCTGAGGTAAAGAATTCGAAGCGTTTACTATTAAAAATTCATGCATCAAGGAGGTCTCCCATGTTAAAACACTTGGAAAGATGCTGGAGGCGTCCCTGGGATCAGAATCCCAAACAAACTATCTTTACACAAATACTGCATATTATAGCAGGCTATTGAGAGCCATACTCCCTCTTCTAACAGAAGATAATGTGGCTACAATAGCCATGGCCATTATACTGGCGCGCCTTCACTCTGGCAACTCACTGTTGCTGGGAGCTTCCAAAAAATGCATCAGTAAATGCCAGATAATGGAGAACAATGCAGTCTGGGTCATAAAAGGGATCAACAGAGGAAGCCATGTGACAGAGGCTAGAAGATCTCTTCACTGCCTTAGAGTTGAGGAGAGAATCCTCTTTAAATCTAGTACACAGATGTTTGTATGGAGTGGCCCATCTTATCTTAGATCCAAGTTCACACGATACATCCCTAATAGGGCCCTAAGATCCCAAACATAAGGCAAGTTACAGATACCCCAGGCATCCCGAACTATGGGTGCCAGGAAATCTTTACCGGTTCGGACAGCTCAGCAGTGGAACAACCTTCCAGTAACCCTGAGAGCAGAGCCAAATCTTTCTATCTTTAGGAAAAATCTGAAGACCCATCTCTTCAAATAATGTGCCACCCCATAGCCTTCTACTCTCCGTTCGCCTAACATGAATTTGTCTCTCTGCGCCCTGATGCCTGCTGGCTACCGACGCATCACAAACAAATAAATAAAATAAAATAAATAAAATAAAACACATATGTGTCCTTTGTTACTGGATCTCAAGTTGTGGTTTGGCTCATACCAGGAGAATTGCTTTTTTAGATATTCAGGTGCCTTTCCGTAGAGACAGCGGCGGACCAGATTTAAGGATTTGAATAGTATTCGGTCCTCTATGGCAAGCTAGTGGAGATCCCTCCGCTCGCCTGAACTGTGCTCTCTTCTGGCTTTGCCCATTATTGTTCGTATGACATTGTTATGAATTGTCTGGCATTGTTTATGTTCTTAGTGCTGGCTCTGAGTAGGAGGGCATTTCCATAATCGAGTCTGGAGAGGATGGTGGCCCTGGCAATTGTTGTACTATTTTGTTTGTTGAGCAGTAGTCTGATGTTTCGGAGTAGTCTTTGATGGTCCTGACAGTTTCTTTTGACGTAGGCAACTTGGGCCTCTGCCCCCAGTGATGCCTGTAGGTAGATGCCCAATGTCTTTACTTTTTCAGAGACTTTGATTACTGTCTCTTTGATTTTAAATGAGGAATAAGGGGTATCAAGCTTTTTTCTGGCGCTGGTGGACCCAAGATCGTGAACTCGGTCTTGGTGCCGTTTAGGCACATCCAATTCACCTTTATCCATGTTTCTATGAAGTTGTATAGGGTAGATAGTTTTTCACTGTCTTGACTATAGTTCCCGCTGAGTTTCAATATCAGTTGCGTGTCGTCTGCGAAGTTGGTGAAAAATATGCCTAGTTGTGTTAACAATGTGCATAAATAACGCAAGTATAGGTTGAAGAGCAGCGGGGGGGGAGCTTGCCCTCTGTGGGATGGCGCAGTTTCAGGCCTAGTTGAAGATGCATGTTTGCCCCATATAATCTTGGATTGTCTTTCTTGAAGAAAGGAAGACACCCAATCAATAGCCTCGTAGGAGCAGTTCCCTGATAGTTCCAGGGCCTCCCTGAGCTTCCGGTGATCTAACAAATCGAAAGGTGCCGAGGGGCCCAGAAGTATTAATATGCCCGACTTGACTTTGTCCAGTATGGGCATCATTTCAGTTTGGAGATCCAACAGAGCAGATTCTGTACTGTGGGCTCCTATGAAGCCTGACTGCTGTGGGTGGAGAAGGTTGTTTCTATCCACATAGCTCTGCAATTGTCCAGTAGCGATCTTATCCAGAACTTTCAAAAGGAAGTTGCAATTCGTAATTGGTTTAAGATTAGAAGGGTCCTGTTGGTTTAATTCATGGTTTTTTGGGAGCGGTGTTACTGTAACTGTCTTTATGATAGCCAGTACATTGTGATCTCTGAAGGAGGCATTGTCCATCCTTCTGAGAAAAGGGATGAACACCTGCATGTTGTCAAATATTAATTTGGGAGGTATCACATTTTCAGGACAGAAAGTACAGTTCATGCTAGTCAATGTTTTTTCAATGTCTTCTATGGATATTGGGATGAATTGGAATTTTGGGTTAGATGGTTTTGCAAGTTCCTCTTGTAAGGCGCCGGAGGAGGGGGACTCAAATTTTTACAGTTTGTTATGTTTTCTTGAACTTTAGAAATGTTATTAAAGAAGGCCGTTTGGACTTTTTCACAGTCTTCAACTGAAGGGTGGAATAGTGGGGAGAGGGATTTCGGTTTTTCAATTGATTTTAGTATTTGGAATAATTTCCCTGTGGAGTTTGCACCATAGCAATCTGCTCATTTTACATATGTAGTTGAGTGGGAATCATGTGTTCCTGCCTTGCTTTTTATTCCGTCCTTAGCTCACATTCAGGGTAGTGTGTATGCCCTCCTGTGATGACCCATACCTCCCATGGATGTTTATAGCTAGTGACGTATTTACGTGATTTGTATATTTATAGTTTGATACGAGGAAACATATGAGTCAAGATTTTGTTTTAATATTTTGTTAATGTATGACTTTATTTGCAAAAGAACCCTCCAATATGAAACCACATCTGTTCCTATTAGCCGTTAGTTATATGTAGAATTATTGATGGGTAGCTATCAACTATGGTGATATATTTCACTGATGGATTCTGTATGGTATCTAGTAGACAAGTGTGAATGTCATGTTGTATCTGATGTCGCTCAGGACCCCATGGGTGCAATACACCCCATAGGTGAAAGCTACCAATTTCGAATAGTATAGGTTGCGTGCCCCCCTGTGCATATTCTCCAGCACCTAGGCTTTTGTAACGGGGTAGCATTGCCGTCGGTGAAGATTGAAGGCCTGAGGGGGGGAACTGCAGATTAATGGGGTTAGGGGTGCTGCACTTTCTCTACTTTTTCTGGTCTTAGAAGACCTGAGCGAGAAGGGAAAATGCCATTTGCCCCGGCTGTGATACCACAGCAGTTGTTTATGAACTCCATAGTCCTCTGCTGTGAGATCACGGCAGGAGGATATGACATTATAAAAATCAAATAACTGCTGACGACTTGTGATGGAAGTCATGCACAGCATGCTAGTGCTGTAACCACACTACTTATAGATAGTGGAAGGGAGTAGCAGCCAGTGGTGTACATGTAAAAGTCATCTGCAAAGCTTCCATTTCGGAAAATGAGACTGTTATCAAGCTAATGAACATCGGAATCAATGTGTACTTGCCGAAGAGATGAAATTCAGTCAGTGTTAAAAATGTTTCAACTCCAGGCCGCCACACCTAAAAAAAGAAAGTTATCTATACTGCATCCACCGAATAGAATGTAGTTGGCTCACATGCAATAAGGTTATTGAAATTGGCTCCACGTTTACATGTTCACATTGATATGTGCTAATGAGAGGTGCCATTAAGATGTGATAGTTACAATTGTTTGGACCTATATTTTTTAAAGCATGTTGAAACTAAAGTTAGTTGTGTTAGAGCACACAATGGTTAGATTTGTATCGAAAACACATTGCTCAAATGTGTCTTTAGTGTAGGATGTTAAAGAAGAGAGAGGCTTTCCAAGTGAATGCATCATGTTCATCCATAATGTGTAAGCTCGCATATAGCTCAAATGTACCATTATTATATTTTGCTGTCATTTTTGTTTCTGTAGGTATTTCTACTGCTGAGAGCTGTTCACGTGCAGACTTTGAGTTCTCAGTGTCAAGAGGCCCTAACATGACACTGAGTATTGCCTTTTCCCATATGTTTCAAAACACAAAAAATGGCAATAGAAAGTGCTAGGTATAAAGTGCAATGGATTGTTGCTCGTTATCTGTACGATGAGGCAGAAATGTTTCCATTGGCTCTGCTAATGATGGTATGTGGTGGCTCCTTTCCTCAATAAAGCCAATGAACACGTAGTACAGGTATTGCCAAGAATGAAAAGACACCCTCTGAGCAATGCTTACTAAGAGCGTCCCAGTACTAAAACACTATTATCCCATGTTCTTCTTCTCTATCCTTATACTTATTTATTGGGCCGCCCACCACAAAGAAGCATTTCTTTAAACACCTACCTGGTAGAATGAAAGGGTATAACTTCTTACCTGCACCGCAATTCTCATTCGTGTTCCTGTCGTTTGGCCAGGTTCTAGGGGACCTGCTGGATATGTCGTACTATGGAGCAGATGGCGCCATCGAAGGGTCTGCAGTATAAATAATGATCACAGAGACAGGAGGTATGTGAGATAGTATTGGTAAGCCTTGGAGCTGGCCTGCCTGCCGGGCATTAGGGCAGATGAGGCGGAGCAATTTATTAGCAATACATGGTGGCTGCAGGGCAGGAGTGCACAGGTACTACGGGTTTCTGGCGATGAAGGGTGCCGTGCCTATAGTAAGATCTTTCACTGTCAGTGTCCTACGGTACTTGTAGGAAAGACATGCTCGGCAGCTGAGCATGCACACAGTAGGTAAGATTAGTACATGAGGGTTAACTTATTATTCTTCCTACTGATCGTATGCCCCTGAAGAAAAGTCCACCTCTTTTCAGTCTCCATGAATAAAGAAATGAGGCAGCTTTTAAAGAAGAAAATTAGGGAATGATGGGTAAAAAGAGTAGGCATTGCAAGACAAGAATCCTTAAATATTCAACTTCACTAAACCAAGACTCCTTATCTTCAGAGAGTAATTAGAACATAGCTCCTAGCACTGGTGTAATGGGGGCCCACCACTACATGTCCTGGGAGGGGCATCCCCTTGGACTTTAAAAAAAAACAAATACATTAAAAACTAAAAACATAACTGTTCATTTCTGTAACATACATATTTCTTTTTGAAGTTTGAGGGCTTCCCCTACCCCATGACATGGAAGCCTCTAGGCTGGAGGCCTCCATGCCATGGTGTGGGCGGAACTCTTTCACTATGTAAATAGTTTCTTTTTGAAGTCACTCTGCCTTCATAAAGAAATTATATCCATTATGGTTCGGTCCTTAATAGAAATCATGTATTTATGGAGTCGGAGTGATTTAAAAAAAACCCTTTTCTTTTTTAAGTAAAATGGCTCCCCTCAGCCCCATGACATGTACAATTAAATGTATGGGTGGCTGGGTGTGCGTGTTGAGTGTATGGTGGCTGCCTTGGTGTCACTTTTTGGTGAAAGAGTGAACATGTAAATGTATAGGTGGTTGCCTGTGTGAGTGTATGTGCAAGGGTACACACTTAAATTTGTGGGTGGCTGCTTGAGTGTGCCTTAATGATGAAAGGGTGCACACTTAAACATATAGGTGGCTGCATGTGTGAGTCTATGGTGAATGGGTGCACACTTAAATGTTTGGTTGGGTGCCTGGGTGTGTGTGCCTGTATGGTGAAAGGGTGCACACTTAAATCTATGGGTGGTTGCTTGGTTGTGTCTATTTGGTGAGAGGGTGCACTCACAAATGTATGGGTGTCTTGATGTACATGTGTGTTGAGTGAATGGTGTATGTGCTTGTGTTCAGGGGCTCCACAAAACCTACATTTCAGAGTGTGGGGTGCTAACCCTTCACATTTTGGAAGAGGTGCTAACTTCATGGGAGATGGGGGAGGGGAAAACATATTTTCGTGGGGGCATTTAACTTCTTTATGCATTCTAATGAGACGATTGTAGTGCAGCTTCAATGTTACGAGCAGTTAACTCTCTCCTTGAAGTCTGAAAGCACCCACTTATGGATTGCTGTGAGGTTCTCCTGTCCCCTCTCTACTCTTCCATTCACTTCCTCGGCATGCAAGTACTAAACCGACATCAAGATTTCAATTGCCTAAAAATTAATGCATTTGAATGCAAGTACTAACAGTGAAATACTTTACGTTAGTAATTGCCGGTCCTTTGTTAACAGCGAAACCGAGGTGCTGTTTAACATCTGTGTCCTGTTTTGCATGGCAATGGCTCTGTAGGTCAGCCATGTCGAGTCAACATAGCCCAGAATTTGCGGGGGGGCGGGGAGAGGGGGACTGAACCTCAGTCAGCTCAATGGTGTTGCGCCACTACTTGTGTTTAATACCTTGGTTGCTTATTGGTAATCAACATTACTCATAGCCCTATTCTTCTTCATCCCAGTACTTGTGTATGAGGCACCTTGCCTCATACACAAGAACTGGGATGGGGTAGAGGGACCTGGAGGTAATGCCCGGCTTAGTTACCTGTATTCTTCATTACTCATACTCCTACTCTTCCTCATCCGAATACTTACATATGAGGCAGGGAAACTCATATGTAAGCACTGGGACAAGGAAAAGGGACGTGGAGGTAATTATGGGGCGAGATGCTGATTTCGGGGTTCCGGAAGGGGGTGGGAGGGAGAGGGGATGAGTGGGAGGGTGGAGTGGAATAAGGATTGTGAGATAAATCGGAATGGTCATCCATGTTAAGGCTAAGTAGGCATGTTATGCAGTATTAGTGGCTAGAGAGGTATTTTGGTGCAGCCAGTCTAGTCATTTATTAGTTTCAATGTACCTTTTTTTAATTGGGCATCTCTGAAAAAGTACGACTTCTAAGTGTAATTACCTGGCTAGACTGGCATTTGCATGCTGCCAGTCTAGCCATTTCTTACTGCGGCATTGCATATTTTTCTGGGCATCTGTGATAAAATAACCATGATAAGTGTTATTGCTTCGACTGGCATTTTGGTGCAAACTGTCTAGGTTTGTCTAAATGTGGCCTGTCATGCTTTACTTTAATACGTTATTACGTGTCTAGACTGGTGTACATTGTGCAGCCATTTGCATATGTTTTCATTGTGGAATGGCATTTTTAATAGCAAAGAATTATATTAAATAAAACATTAATGTCCCTGTTGGTGACTTGCTTGTATTGGATGTTTGGTTTTGTGTTACCCTACAAAACAATTACAAACGTTCTGGCCATTTAGCCAATTTCTCTCAGAAAGTGTGCCCAGAGTGTGGCACAATCCGTGATTTGTTGTCAAGTTCCAAGGCTTGCTGGGGGACCCCAAAATGTCGTGTTACGCCATGGCTCCTCGAGGGAAGAATCTTTCAAAGGAGAAGCTACTTAAGATTGTGTTAAATGAATCTGTTAAGATAAGGATACCTGATACAGAGGACCCAGTTCCATTGGGTGAATTTAACATTAGCCAATACAGAAAGCATATATTCATGCAGAATTGGAATACAGGGCCTGCACAAATGGACACATCTCTCAATATCTCATTGTATGCAACCAAGCTATTTGGGGACAAACTGAAGAAAAAGTCCATCACATATTCTAAAACACACTAGTATCACATTATACAAGTAATTTACCATCAGTTGGACATCCCTAAAGTTCAATTCATGATATACGCTCATATTCAGACATGCACAGCCAGAGATTGGAGGAAAGGCTAATACCCAGCAAAATTCTAAAACTCAGTGACCCTTACTATGCAAGAAAGGTTGCTGGCTGGCCAAGGCTGCCTTACACTATTTCTGGCAGCACTGGAAGAAGTGTATCCGCAATACAGATGTGACAAGGATTGTCCCTCACCGATATACAATGAAGTTTTCTGTCTATTCTCCTACTGTATATCCTTGATGACTCAGAAACCATGGAGGCTGATCTGCAGAGGATCAGCTAAATGGAAGTGAAGGTGGAAATTCAGGAAGTTTCACAAGATGAGATGTGGAAGGGGGACTACTCAATCAACTTAATGTTACAGCCGTCTCCAGGGTGATGGGAAGATGGGAACTCATTACCACTTGAACACACATATATTGATTTATATTTTACATTAAACCATTTACTCTTGCAACATTTCATTGATTTCATTTACAATTCATTTACATTTTTCATCCAAACTACACGATTTTTCTATAAAATGCAAACTGTAGAGTGGATATAACTAAAACTATGTTCTAGCTGGTATGCTCCAAAATCTCATTACAGAAATCTCTTGTGAAATGTGCTGCCCAACCATCAATCTGTTCCAAAAATGTAATTCTGTAAAACATTTGCATTATTTACAAATCACCCAAAACATACAATTATGAATTAATGTAACATGCTATATACAGATGACGTAAGTTTTCAATGCTATTACAATTACATATATGTCAAATTCTTGCATAAAGATACAATTGTTTCAGTAATAGCAAGTTGAATCAAAACCTCAGAAAGATTCTTGCATGCTTGCATTTGGGAAATTTAACTCAATACTGTTGAATCTATGACAAGGAAACACCCTATATATTCCTTCAAAGAATATATATTTTAAAGTGTTCATTTCTTCTTACATCTCAGAAATCTACCTTTGGTACACTATTTTCCTAAAGTCAGAAATGTTACTGATGACACCCTCTTTCTCATCAATAGTGTTTGAAACTTCACCACAATTCAAAACAAACCAACTAATTACTAGTGAGGTCTTTTTAAAATGTTTAAAATATTAATGGTTTTCATTTAAGATATTGCCTCATATTTGATTTTTTAACAGAATTTCAGCCGCTTTTACACAATTTGGGCTAACAATGAATTTAGGGTGAGTTTATTTTTTGTATTACATTGTTATACTAGGGTGTTCACAGAGCACACACTTGGCATTCGTATGTGGCCACCGATGAACAAGAAATGACTCACCTTGGGGAGATATGGTTGTATCTTCTCGTTGGGGGAAAGGGTAGCAGGGTAAACCACCCTGAACAGCATGGGGACCTAGAAAATGGTAGCAGTTTAAACGACACTGAACAGCATGAGGGCCCAGAAAAAACTGAAGTCAATTCAGGGCACTCCCGGCCAGTGGGGGAGTGCAACTAATGGAGACACTCAGGAGCAGAAGTTGTTCCAGGTCCAACAGCAATACCAATACACAGACTTTGGGAATGGGTCCTAAGCAAGTCTGATTGATAGGTTAAGGCATCCTAACAACAAGGCTATAATATCGGCAGTACAGAGCTGTACAGAGCACTGTAGGAATTCCAAATAAATGTCAAATGTCAAATAAAATGTCAAATCCAAGGAGGATCTGACTAGTTGGTACAAAGTAGACCACAGAGTAAAGGTCAGAGTCAAGGAGGAATTTGGTAGCAGGGTCGAGGTGCGGGTCGATATGGTGCATGTTAGGAAGCAGAAGAACATCAGGGCCAAGGATAGTCCAGTAGCAGGGTCGAGGAACAGGCTGGTATGGTAAACAGTAATAAACAGATGAAACAATAGCAAGGAACAACATGGCACACAAGGCTCACCGGAGATTTCTCGAACGTAGTCTCCTTCCTATGCAGTCTAGTTGTGCTCTGTCTTCTGGCATCTCTTGGTGTAACAGAGCGACATGTTGTGACGGCAATGAGCCATAACCTCTAGTGATGCTCTGTTGCCCAAAGCCTCTTGATAGGCATTGGGGACTTGGAGTCCTAACTGCCATGTCAGCCTCTACTCCTTGCAATATCTGCTGAATCGTGACATTGTCAGGCGGTGGTGGCAACTGTATTTCAAGACATACTCGTACTGGAACACAAGAGGGTAACCCCAGTAATATCATAAAATAAAACCTTAAAGTTTATTAAGCTATTCTCTGTCAATCACAGTTTCAGCTGCATGACTGTAACTGGCCATTGAACAATGTTTTTAATGTATTTGCTGACATTAACAGGGCCCAATGAAAATGTTCCATATTCGTTATCCATTCTCCATATCTATGCCAATAAGGGACGTATTTTATTCATTATCCTGTCCTACAACATTTATTTAGATATCTTGCTAAAGCTACTGGAGCCCAGGTATCTGAAGTTTTAAAAAAAGCTCTATTGGTGTACCCAGTAGTGACCATGTGAACCCCCTGTTCTACTTGTATTATTTCCCATTTGCATTTCTTTGATCATATCAGATTTTCTGTTGCATGTACCTGCTTATGGCCTTCAAACTGTGTTGAAGACCAAACAGCATTTCGTCTAATAAAATGCCATCTGTATAAGCTAGGTATGGTCCCAATTGTTGGTATAAAAGTATTATCCTTTTCAAACCCTTTTCTTTGTCTGATAAATATAGGTTAAAGTTCCTCTTCCCAGGGGTATACCAGTTGAGAAATCCCCCTGATCATTTAACCTCACCTGCCTGTGTGCGTCAGCATGCATGTAATAACATTAATAATTTCAACAAGGCCTGCAGGATATTTCTACCATAATGTGTGTGCCATAATCGATCATGGTCAACCATAAAAAAAATGTACATTTGTAATCTAAGAAAGAAACATATAGACACATCTTTTCGCAGTACATACAGATTGATATACACAACTTAAAATAAACCCACACATCTGATTACCTATATATTTTGGAATCCTATGTTTACAATGTTTACAAGTCAACATTTGTTGTTCATTTGATCATTCCAAAACCCTACTTGATACAAACATGATACACATTTTTTTCTTGGTATGTCAAAGAGGGCAATGGGATGTAATTTATTAGCATTTCACAATACACACATTTTTGTACCTAGCTCAATCAAAGATGACATCGAAAACACTCTTTATTGAGACCATTATGGGGCCTAAGGCCTTCCTTCTCAATCTATCACCTTGCCATGGCCCTCTTCTCTAACCCAAGCATCAGTAACCCTGGTTAGTGTTATCGATTGTTGACCCTTCTGTCTATGTTCTTGCTTAGACTAATGATGTTTTCCCAAACTTCAGGCTCACTGACTTCCTCAAGGACCTCTTAGCTTACCTAGTCACACCAAATGTAAGTGTTTTAATAATAGGGATAGGGGTGATGCATTGCAATTGCTCTGTAGGATTCTGCTGGTTTCACTCAAGCCCAGTGTCACCTTACTCGACCAATTTCTCTCTTTTTACTCCTCCCCAACGGCCTTCTGTCCCTCTGATGTTTTCCTCCTACTGCGTACACCCTTTGATGTTAACGTTCCTCCCACTTCTACTCTTCCCACACTACTACTATACACTACCCACACATTACTTGCCTCTTTCCACTACTAATCTGCTGTCACTACTACTCTCCTCCTACCACTATAACTCTAATTCCACCAATACTACTCTCCTCCTGCCACCATGGCACTCATACGTCCATACTGTACCCTCCTATCTACACAAACATACTTCTTTTACTCTATGTAACAGTCAATTAACTGTCACTCCGTTCACTACCCTCATCTACTCACTCACCAGGCAAACACACACACACCAAATGCAGCACAATGTTTTACTCCTCAGCCAATAGCTCAACTGCTCAAAAAATGTCCTCCACAAACCACTGATTCTTCCTTCCTTCCTCCTGCTGGTCTCCTGGTTCACCTCCCCCTCCATTGCTAACCTCACCCAAATAACCCTCACTTCCTTCTCCCTCAGGCTTTTATGATCCCTTGTTGCTTGGGATTGATCTTCTGCTCCAGTCTGACTCTAGCCCGTCTTGTGTCCCTGGAAAGTATGCGTTAGGGACAAGGCATACATAGAGGGCTGAGCCCCACACAATTCCTCTGCGTGGGGCAACCATACTGGGTGCATGAAGATGGCCTTCACCAAAGAAAGTGTTTCCTCATAGGGGAGTCAAGGCCCTTTGCATGAGTCTCTGGTGGTGCTGTTCACATGGCTCTCATTTCTGCAAAGCAATGGACCGCAGGCTTCCCCTCTCACTGTGCTCCGCTCAGCTTGTGTTTCACTGCCACTTATGGCGGTTCTTCTCTGATGAAGACGTGTAAATCTCTGATGCGTCTCTCGTGGGACACGGTATGTTTTTCTTACTTTGTCGGTTCACATGTTGGGAGATTGAAGATAAGGCAGAGAAACTCTGGTGAGCATGTTAGTTTTGAGGCAAGTATGGAGACAATGGTCTGCAAAGACATATACTGGCCCAAGTGGGCAGGAATTGTAGTCTTCACAACAAAATCAGAGTTGGAGCTAACTTTGGCTTTCTCCATACACATCACCATCCCTTTTTGATGGTACCCTGGCCTTGTCACAAATAATGAGCAAGTTTGTCCATTAAGTTGGTATCTTGGACTAACCTGATACAATTCCTAAATCATTTACACAAAATGCTCACCCAAAGTAAACAGGATGCATTCTAAATATTCCACATATAAAATGGCTAGTTTATGCTGCCTTATATTTCTCGAATTGTGTTATAACTACCAATACATGCTCATTTTTAAATTGGCCTTACCATGATTCCACATTTTACATTTGAACACCATTATTTCCATTATATCTGTTCTTATATTTCTACAAGTAGACAACCCAAATAGTCTGAGCAATGGGGATGATCTGGGAAGCTCTAGTATGCTTCATCTCCTTCGATACATTCTGCTGATATTGCTGTGTGTCTTTGCTCGCAATGATATTTAGCATTGTTATAAATTGTGCATCAAATTTAGACTTCTCCTGTGCAATTAACCACTAATTATATTTCTGGTGCAAGCAACATTATATTGAACTTTTCTTGAGGCACCATTTGGGATATTCTGTGGCCAGTGCTCTGATGTGCAAAATTCACTTTCTGTCCCTGATACATGGATTAGAACGTGTATTTAATTTCTCACATTGCTACCAGTAAATTTAAGTGGAGCTAGCACATTATTCACGATACATTTCATTTACTCAGTAAATGTAGTTTGGCAAACTACTGGGGGAAAACCATGCTGTGAAATTCACTTGAAATGTGTCTTTACATCATGTTGTTAAAAGTATAAATATTCGAATGAAACCATTTAAATATATTCTTTGCAGTGTTCACATCTACGTTGTTCATGGAAAATTACAGCATTACTATTAAAACTATATTTCAATTATATTGCACAAGCATATAGTTAAGGTTAAGACAAAGGCCCTCATTCCGAGCTTGGTGGTAGTCATGGCGCTATTTACGCCATGACTGCCACCAATAACGGGTCCAGCACCGGTATAGTTCAATGGGGATTTACTGGTGTATTCCGACCTTTGCGGGACCGTTAAATCCCCATCGAAAATGCTATTCCCCATTCCCATTTCAGCCCCCATAGGGCTCAATGGGAATGGGGAGGGCGCAAATAACGGGCTCGCGAATGGCAAGCCCTTTATTTGTGCCCTGGTCCCTTAACGTGTCCCGTCCACAATGGCTGGTCAGACCAGCCGTTACTGGTGGGACCCGCTAAGTACTGCCCACCTTGGAATGACCCCCAAAGTCTCTCTGGTGTTTCAGAAAAGGACTTTTCTTCCTAACTTTTGGACTCTTCCAGAGTAATATTTCGAGGCAGCCACCTGTGCATAAACAATATGATATTCCTTCATTAAGGACTTCATAGTTTACATTTCTTTTACTTTGATCATATTTTGAACAACTTTTAAGATGGGTTTTTCCCATAGAAAAACAACTATAATGTTGTGGGCCAAATAGCTCTAAATGGACTGCTTCAATGTTCCTAATGTATTGCATGCACCTAGATTTTAGCTTGAATTGATGAACTGACAACATTTTGGGAAAATCGACAGGGCCAATTTTGAGATATTAAGGATTGAAAATGTAGCTATATCTGACACATGCACAGAATGAATCAACATATTTAATACAAACTACACTGAGTATATGAGTGTTACAGTTCATACATTATGCAATAAACAGTTTGTACATTACACAATTAACAGCTAAAAACACACATCAAAGTCAAGTCTCAGTTGGCTTGGATGTCGATTTTAAGATGATGCAATAAATGTAAATGTTTCTTTTGAAATACACATGGAGCATAAGAGTTTTGCATTTCATACATCGCACAGTAAACATCTAAACATGTAGCTGAAAGGCAAGTGACAGCTGACGTTGATGTCAGTTTTAAAATGATAGAATAAATGGACACTTTTCATATGAACTGTACACCAAGTGTATGAGTGTTAAAGTCTATAGATTACACAATACATATTTAAGAACTCACATCTATTGCAAGTGACAGATGAATTTGATGTCAGTTTTATGGTGATGGAATACATGTAAAACTTGCAATACAAAAATATACACTTTTCATACAAATATGTACATTTTAGAAGGCATACAATGCACAAGCAGAATGGAGACGTTTTGCATATTAAAACCCTAAATGTACATCTGTGACATTAACATTGTGTAAATAAACACTAATAACATGCTCCTATGACACACACTTACTACCCATAACCCTGCAATGACAGTGCAAGCTGCACGGCTGACTGACTGAGTCCGAAACGGCTCTTGGGGCCATTCCTACTTGACAAACATCCAAAGGACTGTACTCCCAGGACGTCCCCTTTCCACCACCTGTGGCATTTGATGATCTCTTAAAAGGATCATGTACAATCACGGACACCATATATTCACTGGGCAACCTTCATTATACTTTCGCCTTGAAAATGACTCAGGAGGGCCGAAACACATGTCTGCTTAAATAAATATAGGTTGCACATCCTCAACCGTTAATTGTTTGAATATTATTGGAGACATTTTGCTCTCATACTAACTGCATGTGCTGAGGATTTCAAACCCAAAAATTGCCAAAACCTAGTCAAGGACAGGAGGGCACCATCCCAAGCAAACCCTGTCACACAAAGCAGGACAATAGCATCATCACCTGATCAAGTACAGTGTCCAGCCTTTTCTAGTGCCACCTTTTACTCTTGACTACACATAACATGTAGATATACAAAAAGTGCTTCACATGCACCTAGGACACATGCACTGTGTCCATACACTTGCTCCTACCATGCACTCTTACCACACACACTCTAATGGCAAACACTCTTACAACACATGCTGCTATAAGATGCACTCCTACAACACATACTCCTATAATACATGTCCGATGACAAGCACACATCCTACACATGTGCCTACTACTCACAATTGGTGGATGTACAACACATGCTCTTACGCCATATGTTCATCCACACACACTCTTACAACACAGACTGTAAAATGTACCCCTACAACAGGTGTTCCTATGTACCTTGCCACTACTATACACACTTTTATGACACATCCTCTGACAAAATGCGCTCCTACAGCATGCACATCGACAACATGCACTCCTACAACACATGGTCCTACAACACACGTTCTTACAACACATACTACTACCACACAGATGCTAACAACATGCGCTGCAATCACATACATAGAGTGTATGAGCTTTACAGTTGGTAGATTACAAAATTAACATCTCCTGAACACTCACATCAAAGGCAAGTCATACAAACTGTAGACAGAGCGTATGAGTTTAACAGTGTTTACATTACACATCAAAGCAAGTGACAGCTGATATTCGTGTCTGTTTTAAAGTGATGGAATAAATGTGCAGTTTGTGTCAAATGATTTACACTGTAGGAGGCATACAATGCATGAGCAGAATGGAGGAACTTTATATATTAAAACCCTACATGTACATTTGTGATATTAACAATGTGTATATGAACACTAATAACTTGCATCAAACAACAAGAGTAACAGGGGATACCAGGGATATCTCAATACTGTGACCTGACCTGGATAGAACACAAGAATACTTAACAAAGAAGGTCAGAGTACTCTCTGTGTTTATATAGTGAGCATCAATGCAACCTATCCGTCTCTAAGCGCCCATTAAATCATGGCAAGAAGATACAGTATACAGCAACGTGTCTTATTACAAACATTATGTTGGATAGAAACAAATTGAATTCAATCCAGTCGACACACCAACACTATTAAATATAATTTATTAACATTTCTTGAAATAATTATTATCATAAAAAACACACATCGTCAAAAATGTTAATATTATTCAAAGTGTAAACCAGTCCCCTCAATTCATCCATGGGCTGGTACAATATAACATTCCCATCTTAAAACCACAAGACAACACACATCAACCATACCACATTCACTCTCAAACCATTCATAAATTCATACACATTTTACAAATAATTTTCATTATAAAAAATGATTGTACTAAAAAACAAGTTTAGCAATATAAGTCCAATATTAAATATGGATCATACACACTCACTAATGAGTCAGACTTAAATACTACAATCTGGTCCGACTCTAACTAGTTATACTTGAAACTGTTTATAATTAACAGTATATTCCCCAACCCGACATGTTTCTTTCTGTATAGGTCTAAGTAAACAGAAATTCTTCAGGGGTATTATGGTCCCGTATGGTCAGGTGGATAGTAGATGGAGAACAATAGAACGGATAGACTGCACCGGAACTACTCACCTAAATACAAACACAGAATAAACAACATCAATCTGGCGCAATTGCTCAATTTATAATGAAAATTATTTGTAAAATGTGTATGAATTTATGAATGGTTTGAGAGTGAATGTGGTATGGTTGATGTGTGTTGTCTTGTGGTTTTAAGATGGGAATGTTATATTGTACCAGCCCATGGATGAATTGAGGGGACTGGTTTACACTTTGAATAATATTAACATTTTTGACGATGTGTGTTTTTTATGATAATAATTTTTTCAAGAAATGTTAATAAATTATATTTAATAGTGTTGGTGTGTCGACTGGATTGAATTCAATTTGTTTCTATCCAACATAATGTTTGTAATAAGACACGTTGCTGTATACTGTATCTTCTTGCCATGATTTAATGGGCGCTTAGAGACGGATAGGTTGCATTGATGCTCACTATATAAACACAGAGAGTACTCTGACCTTCTTTGTTAAGTACACTAATAACTTGCTCCTATGAAATGAGCACCTAATGCACATGCGCTTAATACACATAACATGCAGACTAATGGCACATGCTTTCACATGCACCTACGACATGTGCATCTACAACACATGCCGTATGTCACATGCTCCTACAACACATACTCCTATGACACACACTCATACCACTCACACTCTTATGACACATACTTACCATACGCTCTTATGACACACACTCAAATGATACACACTCCTATGACATGTAGGGCAATAATATGCCCTCCTACAACACCCATTGCTAAAATGCATGTTCTGATAATCACATCTACTGAACATATGTGTACTGCACATAACATGTGGATGTATGACATGTGCCACCCACACTCTTACGATGCACTCTTACCACACATTCTTATGACACCCACTCCTACAATGTGCACTCCTACAAGACATGCTCCTATAACTTGTGCAGCTACTACAAGTGCTCCTGCTAAACACACACAACACTCTTATAACATACACTGTTATGACACACACTCCTATAACACAGCACATCTTACAACAAATGCTCCTTAAAAACATGCTCCTTCAACACATGCACCTAATACACATATAACACACAATGGTACGACACACCGTTTTACAACACAGAAACCTTCAACACGTTTATAAAACATACACATAATATTATATTCTTTTAAGGGTAAGGGTGAGTTAAGGTTATCATGATATTTGATGTTAATGTCATATTCTTTTTAAATGTATTAATAATGTGTTTTATGTTGTTACCTTAATGTTATTATTGCTGATGTTTGTAGATGTTATGTTTTTTGTTGGATTAACCTTAACTCTTTTGTAAAACATATATACAAGGGAAGTTTTTTATTTGCATACATGTTAAGATGACCACTTAACAGGGCGTTGGTAATCGTGGGATGTGGTAGACGGGTGTCTGCTCGGCTCCCGCGGCCGCACTACAATATCCTGTAAAAAGCCTTATTTTTGCACACTACGCAAGCTGGAAACATCTCCATGCCCGAGAGAACACCCTTGGGCACTCTCGGACCGAAGATCGGGGGAAACCGCAGTGCGATCTGCTGCAGACGTCCGAGTGAAACTTACTGGTGTGCGGAGCCCGGCCTGTCTCTAAAATGGCCGCGGGCAGGCTCGACTGTACGCGCTGAGCGTATGAAAGGAGGCCGTGCTGAGGAGAAATCCAGGAATCCAGTCCGCGGAAGACCTGCTATTAGGAGAGTGCAAACCAAGCCGGGCGCCCGGAATCCCGTTCGGCGACGGTGCATCTCGCATACTGGCACAGACGGAGGCGTTACGAAGGAGTCCATCGGAGGGCGGAGTCCGGATCTCCCTACGCCTAAACCTACCTCCTGGGTACCCCGGAGGGAACAGAGATCCGGAACGAGGCTGGCTGGGAAGCCAGGAGGGCTGACCAAGGTGAGGTAGGCTGAGCCCCCCCCGCGCGGGCCCAGACCCCTGACAACAACGGCGGCTAGCGAGGCGGCCCAGAGAGAGGCCGGGGCCGAGGAGGGGCTACCCCTGACAACAACGGCGGCTGGCGAGGCGGCCTAGAGAAAAGCGGGGGCCGAAGAGGAACTACTCCGGACAACACGGCTCTCCCCTGTCCTGCCCCGCCGGTGCCGCTTACGCAGCAACACACACGCGGACCCGCGGGCGGGAGCAGGAGCTTGTATCCCTGCTGCGGAGGTGCACAGGAGCGAACCGCGGCCCAGCAGCAGGTGGCTGAAGGGCACGGAAGAAGGCCGCCTGGAGACCTGGGCCCAAAGCACTCGTGGAGGGGTGACGCCAAGCCAAACACAACAGCGCACGCAGCGCAAATGACTTTTTGAATGAGATAGCGCCTAACATCGGCAGAATTAGTGGCGGCCTCAGTGGGTCAGGACACCGCACTTATCTGCAGGACCCCCCCCGACATTCGGGCACGCTGGCCTGCCCTTGAGGGACAGATTGAACCTGGTGCCTGTTATGTCAAAACCTACAACAGCAACTCCCCCGCGTGTGAATTCGTAGTGCAACATCTATCACAGGGGGGACAACGCAACGAAACGCTAAATACCCAACGTGGCACTATGGGAAAGGAGAAACCGAGGAGGCTTCCTACACAGAGCAGAATGGACCAATACACCAATACACCATTCCCCCTCCCCAGCCCACTGAACACCACCTGCTAGCACCGGAGGAGATGGAAACGGACCAGGGAATCTCGCTGAAAGACATCATGGCCGCCATAGCGGATTCTCGCTCGTCCATGGAGCAAAAAATGGACGGTATAAGTATGAATGTTTCCCTCCTCCGGCATGACCTGCAAAAACTAACGGCACGCACGGGAGAGGCGGAGCAGCGCCTATCCACCACAGAGGACATGGTGAACAGCATGCAACAACAGCTCCATAATGTGACAGCCAAGCTGAAGGTGTTGGAGGACAGAGTGGAAGAGGGAGAGGGTAGATCCAGACGCAACAATGTGCGCATCCTCGGTATACCCGAAAAGGCAGAGGGCTCCTGCATGGAACTATTTCTAGAACAATGGCTCTCTGACCGATACGAACCCGACGCCTTCTCCAAATTCTTCTCCATAGAGAGGGCGCACAGAGTACCCACGAACAGGCCACCACCTGGGGCCCCCCCAAGAACTGTAATAGCGAGATTCTTAAACTACAGAGACCGCGACACCCTACTGCAACATGCACGTGCCAAAGGAACCGTCACGTTCAATGGCTCCAAAATCGCCTTCTTCCCAGATTATACACGGGAAGTCCAAAGAGCAAGACAACTCTTCGATCCCCTGAAAAGACAATTGCACACGATGGGAGTTAAGTACGGATTGCTCTTCCCCGCACAACTCAAGATATACCACAATGGGACAACAGTCCATTTCAGTGACCCCGGAGAAGCGTGGCGCTGGGCCGAGCAGAATATAGATGGAGACTGGTCGACCCCCCGCGAAAACAGGGGGAGAAGCCGTAGACCTCAGCCAGTCCAACAGCGAGGACCCCGACGACGACCAGCGCAGGACCTGCCGGAAGACCTGGGGGGATGAAAACCCCCTCAGCCCCCATACAATGCCTGCCAATACTCCCTGCCCACACTACGATACCCAAAGCAGGCAGTAGATCCCACCTACAGCACACACATACATGTAACAATAGGCAGCATACACCCACCTGTAGCGGCCGCGGGGAGCCCCGAGCCCTACAGTAGAAGGAAAGTGCAATAAACCTCAGGTGTTGCACACTGGTAACTCCCCGCGGGGTCCACCTTTAGAGAAGTAACGCCCTCCCTTTAGGCCCCACCCACCCAGGGGACGATTACTTTCACCTGACATTTAGTTTAGTGCATGTTAAGTGTCCGGTTGACACCATAGTTATGTTGTTTGGGCGACCAATGCTTCTAGTTGGGAGGAGTATGGGGTGGGGGGTTAAGGGTTTGTTAAGGACAGCTTCAACAGGGACCAATCGAACTTATAGGGGCATGTGGCTGGACTGGATGTTAGGACCCCATGGGCATGGCTCCAACAGGCGTATATCGCCACCGGAGGCTATGAGGGCCAATACCAATACATGCTCACATGGCAGATGATAATAGTAAGGCGGACGCCTTCAGAACACTAAAACTCATGTCTTGGAACGTAAATGGCCTGGGCAATGCCATCAAGCGATTCTTGGTGCGCCAATTCCTGAATAGACAGGGGGCAGATATAGTGTTCCTATCGGAGACACACCTTGCAGGCACAGAATGTACCCTATTCAGAGGTACGAATTACAAGCTAGCATTCCACTCGGGCTTCACGATGGGCTCAAGAGGCGTCATGATCCTGGTGCACAAAACTCTGTCCTTCCATCTCTACAAGGTGACTCATGATACAGGCGGCAGGTACATATATGTGACGGGTGAGTTGTGGGGACAATACGTGGCACTAATAGCAATCTATGCACCACCAACCCTCCTAGAGCCACTACTCACCGACATTACCCCACTAATCGCTAATGATACCTCTAACTGCATGATACTAGGTGGCGATTTTAATGAAGTCATAAATGTTACCCTGGACAGATCACACATACGTAACAGGAATCCCAACATCCCCACCAGACTGGCCACGTTCGCCAACGCACTCGGCCTTTGCGACGTGTGGAGAGAACTCCACCCAGACACTAGAGCGTACTCCTTCCATTCAAGGGCACATACCTCACTCTCCAGATTGGATTACTTCTTCACCCCCGCAACCGACCTTTACAGAGCACGAGAGATAAACATACTGCCTAGAGGCATCTCTTATCACTCTCCGATTGAAATGTTACTCACGACATCCCGGAAGATGCCTCCGCCGTGTTGGCGCCTAAACAGCTATCATTTGGGGGACCCTGAGCTGGTTGATAAACTACAGGAAACTACTAACAATTATTTCGAGCAGAACACACAGGCAGGAACAAACCCTGAATGGCTGTGGGAAGCCTATAAAACGGTCCTAAGAGGCGAGCTAATATCGTGGACAGCGGCCCAAAAGAGGCAGCACGTGAGCAAGACCCTTGAAGCAGAGACTCAAGTCAAACAGGCAGAAGAGGACCACATAAATGAAAATACACCAGCCACTAACCGGGCATTGCTGCTAGCACAAAAACGATTGCAAAGCATCGCGATGGATAATGCCAGACAGGCACACACTGCGATGAAAGCAAGGATCTACGACACAGGCGATAAGGCAGGCAAGATGCTGGCGTGGCTGGAAAGGAAGGAGCGGGGACGCAGCCATGTCCAGAGGCTCGAATCAAAAGGATTGAATACAGGAGCAACGGATCAGGAACTATCCCAAGGCTTTGCGGAATACTATGCTGAGTTATATAGTGAACCCACAACTCTGATGGACGCCACGGTCATGGATCACATCGACACCCCGGCCTTAAATGAGGCGCAACGGCAGCTACTGGAGCGGGAGATCACAGAGGATGAGATCCTGGATGCCATCTCTGGTCTACAATCCGGCAAGACACCTGGCCCAAATGGCTTCCCGGTGGAGATATGGCGTAAGGTAGGCACTAATGTGGTAGCGCCCTGACTGCGGCAAATGTACCTCCATGCACGAGAAAAGGGCATCCTCCCTCCAGATCTGCGAGAAGCAACAATAGTAGTGATACCCAAACCAGACAAGCCCCCAGAGAGATGCAGTTCGTACAGGCCCATTTCACTCATTAACTCTGAGACCAAAATACTTGCAAAACTATTAGCAGACCGATTACAAAAGGTAATTCCCACCCTGATACACCCAGACCAATGCGGCTTCATGCCACAAAGATCAACCCGCATGAACCTCCGCAGGCTATTTTCAGCGCTGGAAAGGGCCAACAGCTTACAGGGGCCACTAGCCCTGTTAGCAATTGATTTTGAAAAGGCCTTCGACACGGTGAGATGGGAAGCCGTCTGGACCATAATGCGCCACATGGGCTTTGGCGAAACCTTCATGAGCTGGGTGCGACTGCTGTATGAAGCACCGATTGCTAGGACCAGGGTCAATGGTTGGCGATCGGAACCCTTCAGGCTCGGAAGAGGAACAAGGCAGGGCTGCCCACTATCGGCTATGATCTTCGCCATTGCCATCGAACCCCTGGCGATCCTGCTGCGAAACACTCAAACCTGGGAGGGCTTCCGATGGTCCGAGAGCTGGGAAGACAGAATATCTCTTTACGCGGATGACCTACTCATCTACTTGAAGGACCCGAACGCATCGTGCCCCAAGGTTGTTCAATTACTGAGGCAATACGAGGTATTTTGCGGATTACGCGTGAACTGGTCCAAATCCATTCTTTTTCCTATAGGGGGCACCCCGGTGGAGGATCTAGCGCCGGGGCCCCTACCAGATCGAGAAGGAGCAGTTCAAATACTTGGGGATACGTGTCACGACACATCTCACGGAGTACACAACACTGAACCTCTCTCCCTTGATAACAAGATTCGCGGATGACACTCGCCACTGGATCTCCCTGCCGCTGACGCTGCTGTGAAGGGCGGCACTGTTCAAAATGATTGCCCTACCCAAGTTCCTATACATCCTGCAAAACGCACCTTTGTACATTCACTACCAGGACTTCCACAAAATTGAGTGCAACCTCCGAAAATTGCTCTGGAAGGGTGGACACCCGAGCATCGCGCTTGCCACTCTTCAGAGGTCCATCTGGGAAGGGGGGATTGGGCTGCCCAGACTGCAATCATACTATTGGGCCGGCCAAATGGAAGTGGTGAATGATATGCTTCATGGCGACAGGGGCCTACCACACATCAGGGGACTCCACTGTAACACCACGATGAAACCAATAGAGCTCCTCTACAGGGACCTGGACCGACCTCCGAAACCGGACATGGCGTCCCACATAATGAGAGTCTGGAAGGAAGCACTTCGATACTTGGGCTGGGGAGGGAAAATAACTATGGCCCATCCGTTGTGGAACAACTGCGACCTCCCTGAAGTGTGAAAGCTGCCAAGATGGCCCGAGTGGACCCAACGCGGTGTCTCCAATGTCGGAGATGTCGTGCATGAGGACAACCTAGCGACGTTCGAGACATTGCAAGAAAAATTCTCCCTGCCGGACCCAGAAAGGTTCCACCATATGCAACTGAGCCATGCTTGGACGGCTCATCGCCAGACCATACAAGATCTGCCGGAAAGCTCCCCTCTAGAACGCAACATAGTCCTAGATCGGGTAGAGCGGAAGGTTACCTCCACAATGTACAATGTAATAACCTCATTCGCGACATCGGTACTTTCCAGTCTAAAAGCAAAGTGGGAACGCGATGTAGGCCAGCTTCTGCCAGAGGACTGGGTGGAGGCCATGATGTACCCGCGAGAAACAACTATCTCCTCAAAGCTCCGATTGGTCCAGCTGAAGATCCTGCACCGTACATACTACCCGAGAGTGGCCCTCTTCCGTTGGGGGAGGGCTTTGGATGCAAGATGCCTGCACTGCAAGTGAGAGGAAGGTACCTTTTTTCATATACTATGGAAATGTGGCAATATCCAGCAGCTCTGGCAGAAATGCTGTGACAAACTATCCAGAGTCTTGGGTAAACCGATACAGAAGTGCCCGAAGCAATTGCTATTAGGGATCTCCGGTGAATCTGACCTCTCCCGCTATGAGAAGCTGCTATGGTCCATGGCGATGGCGATCCTCAGGTGGAACATTGCACAATTGTGGGGCTCGGAACGAACACCCAGTTACGAACAATGGGTTACAGATGTGGACATATGTGCCCTGATGGAGCACCGTGTGTACAAAGCAAGAGGTTGCCCGAAAAAAGCAGAGAAAATATGGAAAAGGTGGGAGGAAGATGACTGAGAGTCATGAGCAAGTACTGTAGTCGATAAGACTGTCGGAGGCCCACTAAAGGGGAAATACTGAACCTACTAAGTGCACCCTATATCACAAGGACATCCGATGTCAACTCTGACGTAATGTTGTACCATGGTCCCTGAAGCTGAAATTGTTAATGTTATTAATTTTTCTTGTCTGCCGTGCTCCTCCCCTGCCATCCCCCCTCCTCTCCTCCCCCCCACCCCCCCTCCCATTTTTCCTTTTTTCCCTCCCATGTCCCATACCTGGAGCGTAGAGAGATAAATGTAATGTTGTTTAAATTTGAAAATCAATAAAATCTTTGATTAAAAAAAAAAAAGATGACCACTTAACGAAACAAAACGCCTGAAATTCAGATAAAGCCACCTTAACTTTGTGCCCCCTGGTGCACAGCCTATGACCACAATAATGACATCACAGATCACTTCACTGATGAAATCAGCAATTACATTACACCAGTAACCAGCATTAAGGATGGCCTTCAGTCATGGACACTGGTGACAGTCTTCACCCATATGCAATGTATATTTTAAAACACTAAGTCATAATGTTCAGTACAAGTAAACATAATTTATTGTCAACAATTATGTTTCTTACAATGTGAAAACGATTTCATAAAATGAAAAACATTAATAAATAAGTACATTGTAAATATTTTAAAACACTAACAGTCCACCAACTGTAGACTTTGGCCTTGACTAGTGGCTACAGCTTTCAGCTATGTCCATTGTATATCATATACACTAATCAGCAACTATCTATGGGCTTGAGCACAATACTGGCCAGTGTCCACAATCTTTGGCTGTGCCCACTATATATTCTAATATATAAATGGGCCACTAGCCATGGCCTTTGATGATGAGCAGTTTGTATATTTGAAAACACTAGCATGCCATATCAATAGACTTCGCCTGTGCCCACTGTATATTATATACATTAACCAGACACTAGCCATGGTCTTCAACACAATACTAGGCAGTGGCCATGGCCTTTGGCCATGCTGACAGTATATTCTAACATATTAATGGGCACTAGCTATGGACTTTAGCTATGGCCACTGACTACAGCTTTCAGCGTGACCCGCTGTATATTTTAAAACAGTGACGGGCCAATAGGAATTGCTTTTAACCATGCACCTTGGTATTTTGCATTACTAACCAACCACTAGCCATGGTGTTTAGTCATGGCCAATGACCCAATCTTTTGTCATGGCATTGTTATTAAGGTAATCAAAGTTTTCATGAGCTAACATAAATTATGTTATGTCTAATTCCATTATTGTAATCAGTTATATACAATGGAATTAGTCTTGTCACCAGTGATGGTATAAGTGATGTGATCTGTAATGCCATCTTTGTTCTCATACAACATGTAATTAGTGATGTGATCTGTGATGTCATAATTGCGGTCATAGGCTGCACAACAGGGTGGTGGGAAGTTAAGGTGGATTTATATGAATTTCAGGGGTTTTGTCGAGTTATTTTCTCACCTTAACATTCATGCAACTAACATTTTTACCTTGAATTTCAAATGTGTTGTTACAATGTATTGCCCATCTTAACATCCCTGCAACTAAAATGTTTTCCTTGATTTTCTATTTTTTAATTATATACATAATTTACATTCATAATTCAGACAATTGGGCTAAGGAAAACGATGTATCATGTGCAGGAAGTAAAATAAAAATAAATTTTGCAACCACATTCCTCCAAATAACCCTGTTCTTAAAAAGCATTGTTTGCATATTTATTTAACTTTGAAAAGTGTTTACATTTATATGTACTATTCATAAATAGAACGTTATTAAAGTCTTACAGTAACTGTGTACAACCACTACACTCACTATTTTTTAAACTAAATCTTTATGACTACTGCCCATAGTAGTGGCCGTGTAGTTATGGTCAAGTTGCTGTTTCCATAGGAAGAGCTCCTTTTTGCCGGCTTATTACTCCGCTCCCCCTTGAGGAATCCTAACAAAACTTTGCAAAAAAAGTATATGGCCCACTCTGAATTTTATTTGCAAAGTTTGATGAGGTTTGGTCGAGGGGGGGAAGAGTTACAGGGGGGTCCCAAAACATCTTTTTTTCCCATAAACTGAATGGGAGAAAAACTGTGTGCACGCCTACAGCCCAAACCGCTGGACGGATTGCCACCACATATGCGGCAGGAGCAGCGGCTTGGTCCCAAAAGCGTGCTTTTGTGAATTTGATGAAAATCCGTCCAGTAGTTATCTTTAAAACAACCAAAATGTAGGTCTAAAAAAATTAGTGATATCTATGTCCGCTCCACGGACACACTTCCCTGTTTGCTCCACGGACAGGAAATCGATTGGGTACTCGGCTTGCATCAAGTCCGCGGACATGTTACGCGTACCCTCATTGGATGGTGAAAAGCGTGAAGTGCGTCAGATTGTTCCGATGCACCCACCAACTTTCAACCGTGTTTTGGTGTCCGCGCACATCTCCAAAAAAACATGCAACAATACACCACATTGCACTTGTTAACCTTATCAAATACTGTTTTGAAAGGTGAGGGTTGATGAGGATGCGATGGGTTGTGGCAGCTAGAAGCAAATAAATTGTGTTTTTTTTTCCACGAAAGTCATACGGTACATTTGCAGGTGTTCCTTATTACAATGTGCGTAAATTACAGGCAAAGGACTAATGTGTCTGTTTTACAATGTATCTAAAATAATAATCAAGTCAGACTGGTGCCCCCTAGAGTCTGGCATCTGAAGCAGCCACCTGCAGTGTTTGATGGAAACAGCGGCACTGCACGTTTATGCGACTACAAGTTCTCATAAATGCATTGAGCCATGTTGTTGCACAGTGAGAATGTATTTAGATTCTGAGTGAAGGACACCAGCTTTGATTTTTTGGTTGGGAGCTAAGGAGGCCCACGAATGGGCCAGAAACTATAAGGGTCAATTGTTTTTTGACATTCAGAGAAAGGGACTATTTTGTGAGAAATGCAGTGATAGGAGGTTTGTATTAATGAACATTTGATAAGGTTATGCATTCCAAAAGTGTGTATGCAACATGTAAAATCAGTTCAGAAAGGATCTTTGGTCCGAGCAAATTGAGCTTCACGGTCTGAGTTACGCGAAAAGAATGGAGACGGTGAATTTCTTGTAAGTTTGCTTTTGACGACTGTACACCAGAACAAGCATTAACTTATTATTAGCTGAACATTTATTTTGGCAATGTAACTCACGTACTATCTTTATGTGTGGTTGTTTTTTTTTATGTAGCTATGGGGAGTGCAGAATGTAGGTGTATGTAGACTATCACTACATTTACCCAGGTTGAACGCTAATATTTCTTTAAAATGTCATGTATGACCATATCCAATTGTGTATCAGTTTCCATGTTCTTTTTGTCTTTTTTGAGATTGTTTGATGTGTATGATAATCATTACTTTAAACTATATGCCGAATTAAGAAATCAATACATATAATGTGATAAAGGTCAGGTATTGATACTTATTTTCTGTTATGTTTTCAAAATAGCTACATCCTGACTTGCTGCGATTGCCACGGATTTCAGATGCCAACTGATGGATTTTTCATTCGCCAGGTGGACCTCGTCGTCAACGGCTGGCTCACTGTGACTGTTTTGTGGGATGATCGCGCAGGACCCATGTGCCCATACGCTGCACTAGCAAATAGGAGTAACATAACATCTTTTATGGTACTCTAGGCCCAAGTTGATGCAGACGCCCTGGAATTCACTGTGCGACACAAGCGGTTGCTTTATTGAAAATGAACACTTTGTGTATGCAAAACGAACACCGTTTGCATCACGATTACCATTTTCGACCACGAGCAAAGAAACAATTTTGCAATTTGATTGCATATGAGAATAGTCGGATGTTCTCAGAGACTTCATTGTGAAATAAAAGTAAATTACAAATTGTACAGTCTTATTGATTTCTTTTAAAGACTGGTTTAATAATTCCAATTCTGACAAGGTATGTTGTTACTCGATGTGTGTTGCTTTTCGAGTTCAGCATCACGTCACGTAGGTGATTATGGGCGCATTTGCCTACACTGAAGAGGAACTTCACAGAGAAAAGTGTTGAATATCAGTAGGGTTGGTTATGTGAGGGTCAGGGGCGGAACATATGATTTAGTAATGTTGCAGCAGTTTGCCTTAGGCAGATGCAGCAATAGATCAGAATAGCACAAGATGGATGCACCCTGCTGCCAGATTTACTGGTCGATTCATGAAATTAATGTGCGCAGTAAATCCCCGTGCAGTGGTGCCACAACGTGCGATTCGCAGTAAAAGTGCAAAAATCACAGTGCAACTGCGAAAATCGCAGGGAAACCAGCGCACATCGATTCATGGAAGTCCGTGCGCCAGAAAAACATTGGATGTGCGCTGAAAAAGGGCGTGGTGCACGCCGGTGCACAGGTCATCCAACGGCGTGCGCCACGGCCACTGCGAAATCGGACATAGCGCGGCGCACATCACAAAAGTAGGCGGAACACGGGGCGTAACACTCGGAATGGGGAACAACGCGTGAAAATATGGGTGTCACGGGGGAAGCACAGGAGGCAAGTGCGTGGAACGACCACACGCTCGCCTACAACACGTATTCATGGAATCTAATAGCGCAAACCAGCGCACGGTGAAAGACGCGCACAGGGCCAAACAAGTACACCGCAAGAAAGCAGGCGGTAGAGTCCCTGCGCCTGAAATAAATGTGCGCCAAAATGTGCGCTAACAAAAAGCACCCATATACAGCTATGATGAATGGTCCATACAGTGGGCCTCTAGGAAAAATGAGGTGCAAAGGGGTACCGACAAACACGGACACCCGCTGTGTGAAAAATAGCGTGTGCGTGTATTACGGGGTTTGCGGGAAGTTCCACACGCGATTGGCCTGGGCATGTGCATTCCGGGGTGCGCAGGAAGTTTCAGACGCGAATTTGCAGGGTACGTGTATTACGGGGTTTGCGGGAAGTTCCACACGCGATTGCCCTGGGTCCGTGTATTTCGGGGTGCGTGGGAAGTTTCACACTGGAATTAGCAGGGTACGTGTATTTCGGTGTGCGGGGGAAGTTTCACACACGAATTAGCAGGGTATGTGTATTTCGGTGTGCGCGTGATGTTCCACACGCAATTTCAGCAGGGTACGTGTACTCCGGGAGAGCGGCAAATTCCACACGCAAATCCAGCAGCCTACGTGTATTTCTGGGGTGCCGGGGAGTCCCACACGTGAATTGGCCGTGTGGGTCCTCCCAGCTGTTCCCTCTACACTCTCGACGGCCCCTGCAGGCGGCCCACACCACAGGGGACTACCCTGCACCCCTGCACATGTCCCGCAGGCAGCCCATCCACCATGGCCATGCCCCCCAGCCAACCCACATGTCACCTTGCACTACTGCCCACCAACGCATGTCTCCCAGCACCCCCACCCCCCTGCATCCAGGGGCACCCTCCACCAGGCCCCCACTCATGGCTCCCAGCACCCCCAAACCCCACCAGTCAGGGGCACCCTCCACCAGGCCCCCACTCATGTCTCCCAGCACCCCCAACCCCCACCAGTCAGGGGCACCCTCCAACAGGCCCCCACTCATGTCCAACTCATGTCTCCCTGCGCCCCCACCCCCCTGCATCCAAGGGCACCCTCCACCAGGCCCCCACTCATGTTTCCCTGCACCCCCACCCCCCTGCATCCAGGGGCACCCTCCACCAGGCCCCCACTCATATCTCCCAGCACCCCCAACCCCCACTAGTCAGTGGCACCCTCCACCAGGCCCCCACTCATGTCTCCCAGCACCCCCAACCCCCACCAGTCAGGGGCACCCTCCACCAGGCCCCCACTCATGTCCAACTCATGTCTCCTTGCACCCCCACCCCCCTGCATCCAGGGGCACCCTCCACCAGGTCCCCACTCATGTCTCCCTGCACCCCCACCCCCGTGCATCCAGGGGCACCCTCCACCAGGCCCCCACTCATGTCTCCCTGCACCCCCACCCCCACCAGTCAGGGGCACCCTCCACCAGGCCCCCACTCATGTCTCCCTGCACCCCCACCCCCCACCAGTCAGGGGCCCCCTCCACCAGGCCCCCACTCATGTCTCCCAGCACCCCCACCCCCCTGCATCCAGGGGCACCCTTCACCAAGCCCCCACTCATGTCTCCCTGCACCCCCACCCCCCAGCATCCAGGGGCACCCTCCACCAGGCCCCCACTCATGTCTCCGTGCACCCCCACCCCCCACCAGTCAGGGGCACCCTCCACCAGGCCCCCACTCATGTCTCCCTGCACCCCCACCCCCCACCAGTCAGGGGCACACTCCACCAGGTCCCCACTCATGTCTCCCTGCACCCCCACCCCCACCAGTCAGGGGCACCCTCCACCAGGCCGCCACTCATGTCTCCCTGCACCCCCACCCCCCACCAGTCAGGGGCACCCTCCACCAGGCCCCCACTCATGTCTCCCATCACCCCCACCCCCCTGCATCCAGGGGCACCCTCCACCAGGCCCCCACTCATGTCTCCCAGCACCCCCACCCCCCTGCATCCAGGGGCACCCTCCACCAGGCCCCCACTCATGGCTCCCTGCACCCCCACCCCCACCAGTCAGGGGCACCCTCCACCAGGCCCACACTCATGTCCAACTCATGTCTCCTTGCACCCCCACCCCCTGCATCCAGGGGCACTCTCCACCAGGCCCCACTCATGTCTCCCAGCACCCCCACCCCCCTGTATGCAGGGGCACCCTCCACCAGGCCCTCACTCATGTCTCCCAGCACCCCACCCCCCTGCATCCAGGGGCACCCTCGCCCCAGGCCCTCACTCATGACTCCCTGCACCCCCACCCCCCACCAGTCAGGGGCACCCTCCACCAGGCCCCCACTCATGTCCAACTCATGTCTCCTTGCACCCCGACCCCCCTGCATCCAGGGGCACCCTCCACCAGGCCCCCACTCATGTCTCCCAGCACCCCCACCCCCCTGCATCCAGGGGCACCCTCCAACAGGCCCCCACTCATGCCTCCCTGCACCCCCACCCCCACCAGTCAGGAGCACCCTCCACCAGGCCCCCACTCATGGCCAACCATGTCTCCCAGCACCCCCACCCCCCTGCATCCAGGGCACCCTCCACCAGGCCCCCACTCATGTCTCCCTGCACCGCCACCAGTCAGTGGCACCCTCCACCAGGCCCCCACTCATGTCTCCCAGCACCCCCAACCCCCACCAGTCAGGGGCACCCTCCACCAGGCCCCGACTCATGTCCAACTCATGTCTCCCAGCACCCCCACCCCCCTGCATCCAGGTGCACCCTCCACCAGGGCCCCACTCATGTCTCCCAGCACCCCCAACCCCCACCAGTCAGGGGCACCCTCCACCAGGCCCCCACTCATGTCTCCCAGCACCCCCAACCCCCACCAGTCAGGGGCTCCCTCCACCAGGCCTCCACTCATGCCAAACACATGTCTCCCAGCACCCCCAGCCCCCTGCATCCAGGGGCACCCTCCACCAAGTCCCACTCCTGTCTCCCAGCACCCCCACCCCCCTGCATCCAGGGGTACCCTCCACCAGGCCCCCACTCATGCCTCCCTGCACCCCCACCCCCCACCAGTCAGGAGCACCCTCCACCAGGCCCCCACTCATGTCTCCCTGCACCCCCACCCCCCAGCAGTCAGGGGCACCCTCCACCAGGCCCCCACTCATGTCTCCCTGCACCCCCACCCCTCACCAGTCAGGGGCACCCTCCACCAGGCCCCCACTCATGTCTCCCTGCACCCCCACCCCCCACCAGTCAGGGGCAACCTCCACCAGGCCCCCACTCATGTCCAACTCATGTCTCCTTGCAACCCCACCCCCCTGCATCCAGGGGCACCCTCCACCTGGCCCCCACTCATGTCTCCCAGCAACCCCACCCCCCTGCATCCAGGGGCACCCTCCACCAGGCCCCCACTCATGCCTCCCTGCACCCCCACCCCCCACCAGCAAGGGGCACCCTCCACCAGGCCCCCACTCATGTCCAACTCATGTCTCCTTGCACCCTCACCCCCCTGCATCCAGGGGCACCCTCCACCAGGCCCCCACTCATGTCTCCCAGAAGCCCCACCCCAATGCATCCATGGGCACCCTCCACCAGGTCCCCACTCATGTCCAACTCATGTCTCCCAGCACCCTCACCCCCCACCAGTCAGGGGCACCCTCCACCAGGCCCCCACTCATGTCTCCCAGCACCCCAAACCCCCACCAGTCAGGAGCACCCTCCACCAGGCCCCCACTCATGTCTCCCAGCACCCCCACCCCCCTGCATCCAGGGGCACCCTCCACCAGGCCCCACTCATGCCTCCCTGCACCCCCACCCCCCACCAGTCAGGAGCATCCTCCACCAGGCCCCCACTCATGTCTCCCAGCACCCCCACCCCCTGCATCCAGGGGCACCCTCCACCAGGCCCCCACTCATGCCTCCCTGCACCCCCACCCCCCACCAGTCAGGGGCACCCTCCACCAGGCCCCCACTCATGTGCAACTCATGTCTCCTTGCACCCCCACCCCCCACCAGGCAGAGGCACCCTCCACCAGGCCCCCACTCATGTCCAACTCATGTCTCCCTGCACCCCCATCCCCTGCATCCAGGGGCACCCTCCACCAGGCCCCCACTCATGTCTCCCTGCACCCCCACCCCCCACCAGTCAGGGGCACCCTCCACCAGGCCCCCACTCATGTCCAACATATGTCTCCCTGCACCCCCACCCCCCTGCATCCAGGGGCACCCTCCACCAGGCCCCCACCAGGCCACCACTCATGCCTCCCTGCACCCCCACCCCCCACCAGTCAGGAGCACCCTCCACCAGGCCCCCACTCATGTCCAGCTCATGTCTCCCTGCACCCCCACCCCCCTGCATCCACGGGCACCCTCCACCAGGCCCCCACTCATGTCTCCCTGCACCCCCATCCCCCACCAGTCAGGGGCACGCTCCACCAGGCCCCCACTCATGTCTCCCTGCACCCCCAACCCCCACCAGTCAGGGGCACCCTCCACCAGGCCCCCACTCATGTCTCCCTGCACCCCCACCCCTCACCAGTCAGGGGCACCCTCCACCAGGCCACCACTCATGTCCAGGGGCATCCAGGGGCACCCTCCACCAGGCCCCCACTCCTTCCTACCACCCCCGACCCCCAGCAGTGCGATTCACCTCTGTACGTGTATATCAGGGTTGCGCATGTAGTCTGACACGCGATATCAGCAGGGTACGTGTATTACGGGGTTCGCGGGAAGTTCCACACGCGATTTCAGCAGGGTACGTGTATTTCGGGGTGCGCGTAAAGTTTCACACGCAAATGTGCAGGGTACGTGTATTTTGGTGTGTGCGCGTGAAGTTACACACGCGACTGTGCCTATGAGAGTGGGGTACGCATATTCCAGGGGTGGGCGTGATTATTTATTTGCGACTGATTCTGGGAGAGCTTGTTACGTCTATTCCTGGGGTGGGCGGGAAGATTTACACGCTCGCCTACAACGCGCCAAAAAATAAAAGGACCAATCCTGAAACACGTACGCCAGCATGAAGCAGGCGCACGTCCCGCGCAGCATAAAAGAGTGCACAAACAACAAACAAGCTCTGACGCCAGGATGAATATACCGTTCCTAGCAGCAGTGGCCGTGGGATACCGCAGGAGGAGGAGAAGGATAGTCAGGGCCAGAATCTTCACACCCAGAACCAGCCTATTTGGTATGCCAGATGACCAGGTGTATGGGAGGTACAGGTTTCCACCACACATAATACTCGACTTGGTCAGTGAGTGGGAGGATGACCTCACATCACCCACCCTGTGCTCCCAAGCACTCAGCCCCCTGGAGAAGGTCCTCAATGTACTGCACTTCTTGGCTACCGGATCATTTTAGCGGACAAGTGCCATAGTGCGGGGGGGGGTGTCACAGGCCACGCAGTAACGGTGCCTACACCAGGTGTTGTCCATCATCACTGCACGCCCATCAGTCCGCAGGCACATATACCTGCCCAGAACACCTGCAGAAAGGCAGGCTGTCAGCCAGGATTTCTACAGGGTGGCACAATTTCCCAAAGTGCTAGGTGCCATTGATTGCACCCATGTGACTCTACATCCCCCCAGGGCATCTGAGCACATCTATAGAAACCGCATGCACTGGCATTCCATCAACCTCCAGGTAGTATGTGATGCCAAGGGAATCATCACCTCAGTATATGCCAACTATCCAGGGTCCACCCACGACAGCTTCATTTACAGGATGTCAACCCTAAACCGGGACATGGAAGCTGGGCGGCATGGCAATGCATGGCTGCTTGGTGAGTAGAAATGCCACAGCACACGCATGCATGACAGATACAGAGTAATGCCAATACCCCACTAATGATCCCCATCACCACCTCCCCAGGGGACAGTGCCTACATTCTGAGCACACACATGATGACGCCAATTCGGAACCCCATCACGCCTCCCCAGGTAAGATACAAAGATACAACACAGCCCATATTGCAACACAGGGCATAGTGGAGCGCACATTCGCTTTCGCTCCCTTGACCGTTCTGGCGGGCAGCTGTTATACGCTGCCCCATTAGTGTGCAGGATCATAGTGGCAGCATGTGTCCTGCACAATGTTGCAACACGCCGGGGCCTGGCTGTGGACATCGTGGTGTCCCCACATCCCCAACCACATGCACGCCTGCTGCGCATGGGAGGGGAAAGGGCACTGGGTGAGGCAGCCCGTTCTCAGCTGGTGGCTAATTACTTCACATAGAAAGCACACCCCTGTGGACTGCACACAGCCTTGGCACATACCATCTGACAATCAATGATGACTCAATCTGACAATTATGATGAACAAAGGGACAGTCAACTGTCAGAACCATAGCAGCCTGAGATTGATCATCTGGAAGTGTCACAATGTGTGCATCCCTACCTACACAAACACCACCAATGCAGTGTCATCAAAAGACACACTTCCATGCAGCAAAAATTAATACCCACTTGCAAAATACAACATGAGAACAGTGGCATGGCACCCAACCCCTCCCCGGCACGGCCACACGACACACCATGGCATGTCATGCAATGTGAGAGCAAACAAATTAATCCCCACAACATGCCCCAAGTGTCACCAACTACAGTGTCCCTAATGGAAACTGGCCACACAAGAAATGCTCACAGTAATGCAGGACCAACAACACACATTACCAAATACTTACCAAGAATACCAATCACCTACACAACCTCCAACCTACCATAAACATGACAGTACGGACTTAAAAAATTGGTAGCCTCACTATCTGATAATGGCAGCACTTCGAACACTTCCAAGTATACAGTGTTAGCGCCACGCAACAGTGTAGGTGCACTGCTTACAACATGAACTCCAGTCCCAAAGTAGACCGCCTTGTGAAGACATGAGAAATGGACCTGTAAATTAGGAGGATGAGATGGATACAGAGGCACATATCAATACACCATGCAGTGTACAATACAACAACAATATGCACTAGGAATGTATACACAGTATTGACTACAGACTGCCCACACATCAAATGGGAGTCCAACGTCACCGTGTAAGTCAATGTCACTTGGGCACACCCTTTGCAAGCCCATGGAAACGGGAAGCTGGAGGGATGTGTGTCACACAAACCCAAGCATCTGACCCAAATTCAGGACAAGCCTGCATGTGCCCAGCCACAATACAGCGTATGCCCACGGGAGCCACACAAGGCAACACACTATCCAAAAAATCAAAAATCAAAAATCAAAAAAAAAAAATATATCAAAAATGGCCATTAATGGGCCCAGGGGGGTGGGGGAGGCCAACCAGGAGGTCCGAGGACAGAGTGCACACCAAAACCCATCTTGCGGAAAAAAACACCTCCATAGGCTCATGGCCTGCACGGCTACCCTATTGTGGTAGACTCGCTGCTGTCGCTCTCCTCACCCTCTGCAGCTGCATCAGGAGGTGGTGGCACTATGGGAGGCAGCCCACGCAAAGCCCTAGTCTGGTCCTCCATGGCAGCAAGCATGCGGGTGTGGAAGGTCTGGGTCTGGAGGATAATTGTGCAGAGGTCCCCATGCAACAACTCACGGTATGCCCAGACCTCCGCCCTAGTTGCCTGCATCTCAGCTGAGAGCGTACGTGTGAGCCACTCCAGCTGCTGTTCTGTCCTCGTGTTAGCTGAAGCCTGAAGCTCAACCAGAGTTGCCCTGAGCTGACGGAGTTACACCCTCAGGGCTTCCCTGTGGCCCTGGGACTCAATGGAAATGGCTTCCCGCAGAGTCTCCAGTGCCACCCGCCTGTCCCTGTTGGACGCCAACATGTCCTCCCTGTGTGACTGGCTAATGGAGTCTGTTGCCTGCTGTAGTTGTTCAATTAGCCTTTCTTGGGGGACAATGGAAGTGGCCACCCTATCCATGGCCTGATCCATCATCTCAGTTGATGCTGCCTGTTGGTTTGCCATACCGTATATGGATTACTCCCATGCGGTATTGCCTGGTGGTGTACGGCCACCGCATCGGCGGGCACCACACCTGTCTGGGGCAAGGCGAACTGCGCCTTGCTGTGCCGGCACTGCCTGAGGCTGCAGGACTGCATTCCCCCTCTGATCTGCTGCCCAGGAACAGGATCAGATGTAGCGGAGTGTGACCCTGCATCCGTAACCACCAAAGGCTGACCTACCAACACTGACATCCCCATTGAGGGTTCTACCCCTGGTGCAGGTGGGTTGGACAGTACAGAATCCCTCCCAGAGACACTTACCTACGACGGCACATAGGTCTCATCATCCGAATCGACACCTGAATAGAGCTCGGGGAAGGTGCACCCAGAGACACCCCTTGAGATGACGGCCTGCAGCAAGTGTGGGTTCTCACCCACCACCACACCACGTCCCTCACTGGTGCCCGGTCGGGCCTGACACCCCCCCTGGGTCTGCACCATCTCCACAACCCCAGCAGTATCAAGTGTGTCATCCCCTGCAAAGACATGAAAGAAAAGAAATGGGAACAGGCATTAGCAACATGGAACACAATTAGGGCTGAGAAGCAACAGAAACAGTACTTCATTGACACATGTCCCACATGACTATAACCCTCCCATGCATGCACTGTCACTGCATATGAAGGGGAGGCAAATGGCACACATTGATGACACCAAGATGGAAGACCAACAAATTTGCTGCATGCTGCCTAGCAGTGCCATCACACATTGGCCTGTGATTGGCATGTCCAATACACATACATGACACATGCCATCACACAGATGGCATGTACCCTAGCCATGTCACACATGTGACAATAGGACTGAGAAATGCCTAGTGAAAGTGGTGGAATGCAGACAATCAGCCTGAATGAACACAGAATAACATGCAACTATGTTGTTGCAAGATGACAATTCAAGGGCAACTGGCGTGAGGTTGGGCTGAATGTCTACTGTTGCCAGAAGGGATACTGCAACACCCAAATCCTGGTGCGCAGAATGTTTTGGATGAAGCACATGGGTGACCCAAACCACTCAGGCACACACCTCCTCACCTGGCACTCAATCAGAAGCACTCACACACACGCCATGCACATGGATGACACACACATGCATGTGCACTCACCGGACAATGCCTCGTAATCGGGCAGGTCTCCCACGCCTTGGATCTGTTCCTCCGTGACGTAGGTCCCAGCAACATACTCATGTGGAGTGAGTTCTATGTCCTCTGCCGGAGACCCACCTCCAGTCACTAGAGTTACGGCATGACTTGAGGCCAGCTTTTTCTTTGCCCTGCGCTTAAGGTCATTCCAGCGCTTGTAGCAATCATTAGCTGTGCGCCTCACGAATCCAAGGGCACTTATGAGTTCTGCAATGGTCTGCCAGTGTGCCTGACGTTGTGCAGGTGTGGTCTTGCATCCTGCAGTAAACACCAATTCGCTGTCATGTGCGGACACATACTCCACAAGTGCATCAAGTTTGACCCGATTGAAGCAGGGCTTCCTTGCTGGACCGGACTGTGTAGCCATGTCTGGGGCATCAGCCTGTACTGGACGAGCACTCTTCCTCTTCCGCTTGGAAGGTGGTGGTGATACTGAGTGTCCTACGCCGCTCTGGACACTAGGGGCAGGAGTGTGGGAATGAACACTCACCATGGGAGTTGGTGCAGGCATTAGCTGAAGTGTGATGTGGTCAGGGGGAACATCAGCAGGATGGACTAGGACCGACACTCTCCTGGCTGAGACACTCAGAGCTGGGGGTGGTTGGAGCCGCAGCTGAACCTGCAGCCTCCCCACCCTGACTACTCGGGGCAGCAGATGACATAGCTGCCCCTGCTCCACGTGGGCTGGTGACACCCACGTGCACCGCCACACGTGGCCTAGACCTGCTGACCTGGAAGTCAGCCATGGAGTCACCCTGTGCCAGGTCTGGTGCCACAATGGGCTGGTCCAACAAGGGCTGAACAGGGATGGTGTCATCCACGTTACCCTCAACCGGGGGGGGGCATGGGTGTCCCTGACTGGTCACCCACACATGGGGGGCTAGGGGCACCCTGCAAATCCTGGCCACGTCCCCTACCGTATCCACCACGGCCACCTCTTGTGGCTCACCCACCTTTGCCACCATTACCGCGTGCTCGCCTCCCAACCATGGCACTGATTTTGTTGTGCGTATGGGAGTTGCAGCAAACTATTGTCCTGGGCAATTGGGGGTCAAAGGGGTGTTAGGCGGAAACCTGTGCAGTTCCCTCTGGGACCACTGCAAAAGATTTAGGACTACAGGCATTGGCGGTGAACCCACTTGGTAGCAGTCTGCACCACACAGATTCACGTGGTAGCTGTGGCTGAGCAGTCAGACTTCTCTCAAAAAAAGTTGAGCAGTATGTGGAGTATACAAAATAGGGCAATTCTTCACAGCAAGACAAGCAAACATGCAACGAGGCTTAGTGTAAAGATATTAAGGCATTTATTTATAACAGAAAATCTATGAAAAACACTAAGGCAAATCACGGCAAACAAATCAAACACAATTACTCTACGGAGTCGAAAACGATCAATCCCCCTAGCAATATTTCGACAACTCTAGGTTCTACCGTTATCACTTATTTTCAGACAGAGGTGTCTACCTCAACCCAGATGACACTCGAATATTAGTTAGGACAGGAGAGAAAAAGATAGGCAGGTTATGAAATCAACAGTTCAACATCTATGAAAAACACTAAGGCAAATCACGGCAAACAAATCAAACACAATTACTCTACGGAGTCGAAAACGATCAATCCCCCTAGCAATATTTCGACAACTCTAGGTTCTACCGGTAGGAGTCACAGAAACGAACACAGACGCCATTTTACAAACCGAGTTCTGGCAGAAAATACCATCCGATAAACTTATTTACGATAAGTAGATCGGTGGTACGTTAGAGATTAACGAGAAAAAGTATCAATCTCCAACAATGGGACGAATCCCATAGGGTTATGCTCGGGGTCGAACATAACAAGTAGTTTCCACTGCCACCAGCCAAAACTCGACGAGGGGGGACGGGACAGTGCCCCCTCGAGTAACAGGTCTAGGAGTAATCGAATTACCCCTACTAGTACGTCCACAATAAGATGGTTTGTACTAGTCCTGTTAGTAAATTTAGGTCTAGTAAAGCCAATGGTGACTTTACATGCCCGGGGAGACAGTAGTCAGTCCCCGGGTATGGAGTCTATGGTGGGGGTCCGGTAGGACGCCCCAGTGTTACGGCACGTAGGGTGCGGTGTAACACACATAGAAAAACATATGAGACCTTATGGAGTAAAAGACCCCATAGCCCATCGAACACATGGACATTTCCAAGGAATTACCCACACATACATGTCCAAGAGTGGGAGAAAAGAGTCTCACTCTTGGCAGGATGGAAAAAACAAACTCCAGAAATCCAGCAAAGCTGCTGGGGGACTCACTAGGTTAGGAAATTCAGCCTAAACAGAGAATTCTCCCTAACACTCGCCCCCCCAGACTAAGGGACAGGAGGATTTAATCCACTCCTGGATGAATCTCATACCTCTAGTCGATGACATACATCCTAGAGAGACCATCAGCATTTTGGTGGTGAAACCTTGGCCTATGTTCCATGGGTTCCCAGGTTTTCCTTCGTAAGCTATATGACCTACAAACCTTGCTAGGAACATCAGTCTTTTTAAATTTATAGGGGATCTGGTTGACCAGTCCCTCTGAAGTTGATACAACTACTGAACCTGTGTTAGGCTTTTTCAAGGGGTCCTTATAAAGAAACTCCTTAGATCTAGAGGGGCCTCCAGAGGTCTTCCCTACCTCTCTGTTGAGAGAAGGTGGGGTTTTAGGCCTCTTGGTTGGAGGGGACGGAGATAAGCAAGGAACATGCTTCTCCCTCCTCTGAGCTCTTACCTTACCTACTTTAGGAGTTTCCCCCTTAAGTCTAGGATTTGAGTTGGAGTCTTCTGGGGAAGGTCCAACAGTCGGAAGGTTTTTGGCCTTAGACTTTTCTTTTCTGGTTTTCCACCAGCACTGAGAATCACCAGTTCTCTTGGGCCTAGTTAGGGTTCCAGTAGGTCTATCCACCTCTTCCTCAGAAGCAGGGGGAGTCACAGACTCTATAACTGGGGCAACAATGATGGAGCTTGGTGGGGGCTCCCATTTCCCTAACATGTTAGCCTGAAATTTGCCTGGGTCAGAGGTCAACTTACCAAACCCAGGGCTTGTAGTGGGGTCTCAGTAGAGGTTCCCACAGGTTTAGAGTGGTTCCTTAAGGTGGCCTCTCTAGCCAATTTGGTTTGGTTCTGGGTCTCCATACTGGGAGGCCTGGTGGTACTGGATACTACTCCTAGAGTTTTTAGATCATTCCCCAACAGGACTCTCCCAGGCACCTCAGTCTGAACACTGACAGGAATCAACACTGTCATGTCATTACACTGAATGAGGGCTGGTAGAATTGGAACCATTTGGATAGGGCCTCCAGACATCGTAGTGGGACCTTTGGGTGCCTTAGCAACATCTTCAGGTCTGAAAAAGCTTTCGTTCACTACTGTTCTGCTCGCCCCAGAGTCTCGCCTGGCAGGAGTATCCTGGCCATTGACAAGAACACTGTCCACATAATAACATTTAGAGTTTTCTGGTATAGAGTCATACACATTCCTATTCTGATTACTAACCAGATCCATTGACTCTATGGATACACTTGCTTGAAGAACCCAAGGTTCTTCAGCAAAGACTTCAAAGTGAGCACTAGTCATTTGGACTTCCTCCTCAGGAGTGAAGGCTAAGGAGACTGTGCTGATCCCAGTAGGTTTACCCTTACATTTTGGATCTCCTTTGATATGGTCAGTTGCCCCACAGAGATAGCATGTTCCAAATGCTCTCTGGAATGGTGGCTTGTTCTGACCTCCTTATTGTTTGTGGCCAGAAGGTACACTATTCGGTTGTGGTTTTCCCTGGGGTTTACCCTGGTTATTCTGTTTGGGGCCCTCTGGGGAATGTGAGTCATTAGAATTCTCTTTTGAGTCTTTTTTAGGCTGTTTCCCCTCATCCTTTTTCTGAGTTGCCCCAGAATTCTTATGAGTAGCCCTGTTGGCAACCCACAAGTCAGCAGCCTTAGCTAGCTCCCTGGAATCCAATTCCTTCAAATCAGCCAAGTGCTGTCTGAGCTCAGGAGAACAGGCATCATAAATAGACTCCAACATAAAAAGATTTCTCATACCCTCATAAGTGTTCACTTTGTAACCCTTAATCCATCCCTCTAAGTTTTTCAACCCTTCACTCACCCAGGTAGCCCAAGGTGTACCATCATGCTTTTTGAGGGTTCTAAACCTCTTAAGATACTGGGAAGGGGTCTTCCCGAATCTAGCTATTAAAGCTAGTTTCACACTTTCGTAATCCGTCTTATCCGCCTCCCCCAACTCCATTACCACATCAGTCGCAACCGGAGGGAGCCTAGAGAACATCCAGGGAAGCAAAGCATTCCTGGTGATGTCCTGGAGCCCATGATTGTATTCAAACAGTTTCAACCAATCCAACACATCCAATCTCGGTTCATACATACCCACTAATTCCTTCGGCATACGGGGTCTTTTGGGACTGGAGCTCCTAGAGGAACCAGAGGAGAGAGAAGCATTTTCCATAGACAACTTTTTCATCTCTAACTCGTGATTAAGTTCTATTTCCCTGAGTCTTAACTCAGCTTGCTTCTGCTCAGCCTGGGCATTCATCCGTCTGAACTCGAGCTCTTGGTTTCGTTCAGATTGAGCCAAGAACCGTTTGTATTCTAGTTCGAGCTTCATTTTTTCAAGTTCAAAATAAGCAGGGTTACTTGTGGGACCTGGTATGGGCCCTGTAGGCACAGCTGGTAAGGCAGGTAGAGGAGCAGGGGAGACAGTTTCGTTAGCCTCTCCGTCCTCGTCAGCCTCTTCATCGCTATCATCAGAATTACGATTCAGATCAACACCATCACGGTTATCTACAGTTGCTGGGGAGATTGGTTCTAACTTCTTGCCTCTTACAGGATGATTCTCTTGCCTACAGAGAGCTCGCAAACTCTCAGTATTTTCACCTGACAAAGACTCTTGACTGTACGTTTCCATCGTAGACATGTTTTTGAAAGTTGCTTTTTGTACAAAGTTTTGTGGTTAGTTATCCTACAGTGTCGAAAAGCACTCTAAACTGTATACTCGATACAAATCCCACCGCTGTACACCAGTGTTAGGCGGAAACCTGTGCAGTTCCCTCTGGGACCACTGCAAAAGATTTAGGACTACAGGCGTTGGCGGTGAACCCACTTGGTAGCAGTCTGCACCACACAGATTCACGTGGTAGCTGTGGCTGAGCAGTCAGACTTCTCTCAGGAAAAGTTGAGCAGTATGTGGAGTATACAAAATAGGGCAATTCTTCACAGCAAGACAAGCAAACATGCAACGAGGCTTAGTGTAAAGATATTAAGGCATTTATTTATAACAGAACATCTATGAAAAACACTAAGGCAAATCACGGCAAACAAATCAAACACAATTACTCTACGGAGTCGAAAACGATCAATCCCCCTAGCAATATTTCGACAACTCTAGGTTCTACCGGTATCACTTATTTTCAGACAGAGGTGTCTACCTCAACCCAGATGACACTCGAATATTAGTTAGGACAGGAGAGAAAAAGATAGGCAGGTTATGAAATCAACACAGTTCAATCCTACGCGGATAAAATGCAAGGCAAGAAGGCAAGAATCACAATAGATCGTAAAGTTCAGAGACCAGGCCCACTCGGAGAGAGGCAAGGCGCGATGTCCCAAAAAGTCTCTAGTGGAGATGCATTCAAGACTGTATAGCAAATTGTTATAGGCAGGTTGAACCAGTTCAGAACAAAGGATGAGAAAAGCTTGGAGGCGACCCAACGGAACGGAGAGGATTAAGACACCTCACTCGAACCGATCGAAAGGGAAGCCAGGCGGACACGGTACCTTGTCGTGGAGGGCAGCTCCGGCGGGGGCAGTTGTTCCTGGTGGTGGATGCACGGCGGGTCTTTGCCAAGAGTAGAGATGATCTCGTCGTTGAAGAAAATGAAGTCCGGTGCACCACCAGGGAAGAGGCCAGCCGCGGAGTGCTCCGTCACAAGGCACCACCTTTTGGTCGCGGTTCAGGGGTAGTGGCTATCCGGTTGCCGGGGTGCTCTGCACGGGCAATTCGACCACTGCGTCCTGAGGCGAATAAAAAGCAAAGGGGACTGGTTGTTCCCACCAGCCAGTGGAAGAGACTCTCCGGCAGGGATTCTTAGGTCCTGTGGCGACTTCTGAAGATCCAGTCCCAAAAGCCCTGCTTTTATGCAGAAAACCCCCATTCATTCAGCCTAGCTGTCAATCAACACATGCTAAGTGGTGAGCGGGAACACTCACCACTTGGGCCAATCACTCCAGAGTGCGACCGGAGTTGGCAAGGCAACTCGGTCCAGGGTGCCTAAACCCCCCCCCACACCCCTGTGGTAACCCAGACAGAATGGCACCACTTTGGAAGGTCTCTGTACAGTGGCCCGCCAAAAGTGGAACAAAGGGCTCAACCTTTGGTTTAGGAGTCACAGAGTCGAACACAGACGCCATTTTACAAACCGAGTTCTGGCAGAAAATTCCATCCGATAAACTTATTTACGATAAGTAGATCGGTGGTACGTTAGAAATTAACGAGAAAAAGTATCAATCTCCAACAATGGGAAGAATCCCATAGAGTTATGCTCGGAGACGAACATAACAAGTAGTTTCCACTGCCACCAGCCAAAACTCGACGAGGGGGGACGGGACAGTGCCCCCTCGAGTAACAGGTCTAGGAGTAATCGAATTAACCCTACTAGTACGTCCACAATAAGATGGTTTGTACTAGTCCTGTTAGTAAATTTAGGTCTAGTAAAGCCAATGGTGACTTTACATGCCCGGGGAGACAGTAGTCAGTCCCCGGGTATGGAGTCTATGGTGGGGGTCCGCTAAGACGCCCCAGTGTTACGGCATGTAGGGTGCAGTGTAACACACATAGAAAAACATATGAGACCTTATGGAGTAAAAGACCCCATAGCTCATCGAACACATGGACATTTCCACGGAATTACCCACACATACATGTCCAAGAGTGGGAGAAAAGAGTCTCACTCTTGGCAGGATGGAAAAAACAAACTCCAGAAATCCAGCAAAGCTGCTGGGGGACTCACTAGGTTAGGAAATTCAGCCTAAACAGAGAATTCTCCCTAACAAGGGGTATGGTACTAGATGGAATTCGTACCCTAGTGCTCTAGAAAGGCTGTATGTGACCCCTGGGGGAAGATGACGGGTCACGCAACGCACAGGCACCCCGAAAAAGGTAGATAATGTGAACGCAACCCCTCCTAGACCACGTGCGTGGAAAAAAAAACCTGCACTACGCTGCGGCACCCAGAAAAACAAAAACGAACGTATGCGTGTCACACGCAGCCTAGAATGACCTCTGAAGGGGTAGGCAACACACAGGGCAAGCACAGATGTCAAATACGTGTGCGACTCACCATCTGCCAGGTAAAATTGCGTGTAACACCCCCACCAAAAGAAGAATTGTACGCTGTCTGAGGAGACAGGACAACAGGAGAAGTGAACGCTGTTTTAGGAAACAGGCCCAGGAAAAAGACAAGAAGAGAAAAAGCTGTCAGAGGTAACAGGGAGTACGAACTTGGAACGCTGTGAAGTAAATCGCGTGTGAACCGACAAGAAGTACAGATTTCACCCACTCGCTCTCCACGAAAAGCACGTACAAGGAAATGGCGTTCTACGCGTACCTTTTAAACATGCCCACACGTCCAGTGTCACTTCCGCGTGTACGCGCTAAGGCCCCATCCTCCAATTACATGCGCTGACACTCTGACGTGCAGTCATTGGACGTGTAACATGCACCGAGTACAGGGAAACGCCTGCGCACGCACCTCACAGACGCGCATACGCGCTGTTGGCCTTTGGGCCAATGAATTCGCGTACATGTGCTGACGCGCTTACGCGCTAAGGCCCTTTCCTCGAATTACATGCAGACATGCTGGATTTTCACGTGCCAAATCACTCCGTATCAAGCTGGCCACACGTAAGCACACGGAAGACCACGCTCCTGCCCAGAAGGCCAAATTACTGCCCCGCAGAGCCCCGAGCACGCTCACACCTGCCATCTGCTGCTGCCTGATTGCCTGCTGCCCACGTGCCCTGCCATTTGCTGCCTGCACATCAGCCAGGGGTGCTGTTGCTGTGACCACCCCTGCTGGAACCGAAGACTCCCGACTGGGATTCCATCACTCCACAGCCCAGCCCCAGGACCCAGTTGCCCACCCACTCCTGCCTCTTGGGTTGTCATGTCGGCACTGCAACATCTGGCACCACTGACAACCCCCGGCCAGAGAGGCAGAGGGGCACCAGCTTCACTGCCACCGAAGTTGGTGTCCTGGTGGAGCAAGTCCTGGGGCAGTATGATGCCCTTTTCGGAAGTTTGCGCGCCAACAAGGAAGGACGGACTCGGATCTGGACGGACATCGTGACTGTCATCAAAGCGGAGGGGGTGAAAGTCCGCGACTTCCAACATGTCAAGAAGCGCTGGGTGGACTTCAGGTCCAGGACCCTCAACAAGGCCCGGCGCCTCTTGAAGGCAGCGGATGCTAAGGGGCGCCGGGGCCACTTTTCGGAAGATCATATGAGGGTCCTGGAACGCATATCCCCAGCGCTCCACGTCCAGGTCCTTGAGAGGCAGACCTGTCTGGAGTCGAGCGGTAAGTGTACATGCATCATGATTGTAAGCTGTGCGTATGGTGATGTGCCATTAGTGTGCAGGTTGCACATCTGTTTGTATGGGGCCGAGTATAGGTGGGGGTGAACAGGGCCGTGAGGCTAACACATGCGAGGGCTGTCATGTGTGAGACATGGATGGTGCTTGTGTGTGCAGGCTTGCATGCCAAATGCAGTTGTGTGGGCACACATGTTTGGATGAATGTGTGTGTAAGTAGGCATGTTCGTGATGTCACACATGTATGTTGTTTTCAGCTGCATGTATCAGCACTGTGTACATGTGTATGTGTGTGTATTTGACAAGGGTGCAACAGTGATGCAACATGGATGCATGTGACAGCGGGATGTGGAAGCCTGATTGGCAGATGTGACATGGATGCCCATCTGAACACTGCGACAGTTGGCAGAGGTGTACACATGCATGCAAGTGTGGTGGTGTGTGTGCATGTGTAGTGCACTCCCTGTGTTGCATGTGATGTCTGGCTCAGCTTTGCCTGCTCATGCTGTTGTATGTGTATGGATGGTGCTGGCAGTTGCGATATGGCTGTGGTATGGCTCATGTGTGCAAGTTGAAATGACATGTGTGTTGGCGATTGTGATGCCATGTCTGAGGTTTGCCAATGCCACTCATGTACAACTGTCATGTGTGTATGTGTCCATTGTACAGTGCCCTGATGCCTGTGTTTTATTTCTCCCTGTCTGCAGCGTCAAATGATGAAGAGGGCGGAGAAGGAGCTGTGGAGCACAGTGGCGGGGATCGCACCGCCAGCCGGAGACGCAAGGCCCGGCTCCCCTCCCAGGTTGTGATCTCGTCGGGGAGTGAGGAGTCCCGTGCTGCATCCCAGGCCGCAGCTTCCGGGGGGAGGTCCAAGAGGCGGAGGTCGGAGTTGGACTCCTCGCCAGCAGAAGGGGCAGCTGGGACCCCACAGGGCCCAACGGGGGAAGATGGCACAGAGTCATTCGGGTTGGTGGGGGTTTTGGTGGAGGAGGAGGCCGTGCAAGCAACAGAGACGGGGTCTGGAGGTGGGGATTCCACTGGTGCTAGTGGTGCAGTGCAGGACCAGGGACAGGAGGCAGCACAGGCTGCCGCGGAGGTGCCTGTGTGCAATCCTGTCCCTGATCCTGTCACTGCATCATCATGCACCAGCAGGGATGCCTACGTCCAGACCCGTTTTCAGGCAGGGGATGAGCTCACAACAACTGGCCTTCCTCTGCCTGCGGACGTGGCTATCCGGGTCCGGGTTGAGCCTGTCTTGACTGGTGTGGCGTTGCATCAACGGGCCATGCAAGGTGACCTGCAGTCTTTTCATGAGGAGACTGCACGTCACCTCGAATGGCTCGTTGACTGCGTCGGCCTACTGGGACAGGTCACCCAGGCTGGATTCCTCCGTTTGATGGGGCTTGCTCAGACCCCCTCCTCAACTGAACCCCCTATGCGCCAGTCGTCCTCCGTGCCATCTTCCCACCCATTAGTCACCTGGGTGCCCTGTGGAGTTGCCTCTGACGGTGCGGCCAGGCTGGTGGAGGAGGCATCCCTGCCACAGTCGGGAGTCGGACGTCCAGCAGGGGTGGCCACATCAACGACTGCACCCCAGTCAGTGGAGGATGTGCAGGCAGCAGGAGGCAGTGCACGGGCAGAGGCACAGCAGCAGCAGCAATGAGCTGGGAGCCATGATGGCTCAGGGCCTTCGACATCGGAGGGGCAGGCATCGGCTGGAGGGCAGGAGGACCCAGGACGGGAAGTGTCTTCCGTGTGGCAGCGGTTGGGCCACGCCATAGATGCGGAGTGGCAGCAGGCGGAAGAGGCACGGCTCACGATGGTCAGGCGTGGAGAATTCCATGCGGAGGGCCTTGAGGCGGGCCGAGTGCCTCGAGGCAATCCGCAGGGAGTTGGAGGTAAACATGTCGACGGCCCTGCGGACCCTCGGGGCCATGGAGGAGGACCGCCTCCGGGACATTGAGCAGGAGTTTCATGATGCCCTGGCCCGGAACATCCCGAAGTGAGCCGTCTGACTAGCCCGCTGCCCTTGTAAATAGTTCTGTAGTTAGTGTTAGGTTTCTTTTGGTTTTGCATTTTTTTTGGACCTTTTGGACAATGGGCCACATTTTTGTATATAGTTTTTTTTATTAGGTAGTGTTATTAGATAGGTTTCATTTCTTCTGTTGGGATCATGGACCCTGGATTGTTTATCTGTATATAGTTGACTGTTGGATTTTCATTTTTTTTAATGATTTACCCATGGAGCAATGGTTTTCGATTTTAATTTTCCATTGGATTTACTTTTGTGGACTGTGACTTTGGACACCTTTCCTTTGGATTATGATTTGTGGTTTTGCATTATTTCACGGACATGCTGTCTTATTTTTTTAAATTCCCATTTTTGTTTGTTTATTTTTGATTCAATTTATGTTGCTTTTAATACATATTTTTTCTTCAAAGTTTAATGTGTAGTATCATCTCATTGGTTTCATGCATATCATGATATGGGTTTTGACATTCACTGACACCCATTGGGTGTATGTGAGGGACATGAGTTCATTTCCAAACTTGCAATTGGGGTTCTATCATGTTATTGCCATTTCTAAGTGGGGGGATGCAATACTGTTAAACAAGTCTTCACGAGATCGTTGGTTACCTTTTCTTCCTGTAGACCGTGGAGTTGAGGTTGCCAGTATGTCGGTGTATCTATAGCCGATGAATGGGTAGCGCGAGAAATTAGCCCAATCCCCTCCTGACGATATAAGACAGGACGGCACTGAACCAACTCCCAACGCCACGGGTGGCACTTCTCAGAATTTGCGTGACGTCGGGACAGTGTTTCCACTGGCTGAGAAGGCTTGATGAAGACACCGATGATAGCGGAGCTGAACACAGGAACTTCCAAGAAGGCAGTAAGGCACGGGTACCGGCAGGGCACAAGACAGGCAAAGGAGAACAGACCGCAAGGAAAAGCAATACAGACAGGGGAATCCCCACTTCCTAGCAGATAAGAAGATTCTAGGAACCCAGACAGGACCTCCCCTACACTAAACCAGGAGGCAGGCAAGGACCCAGCAAAACACCCTAAACCAGAAGGTAGGCCAGGGACCAGCAAAACAGGGAAGCAAGGGTTAGGAGGACCCAGGAGCAAGAAGGGGATAAGGAGATGAGGCAGGGCTAGGCAGAATAAGGCAGAGCAGGGAACTGGAGGGCTGGGGCACGAGCGCCAGGACTCCAGCAGCGCATACACAGTAACAACCGCGTTGAGACACGTTGTCCCTGCGTAGGCGGTGCCCATTTAAGGCCCGGGGTCAAAGCGAGGCTTGGAACGCATGTTCCGACACTGCGCATGCGCGGGACGTCGAATACTGACAATCCGCGCATGCGCAGATCCTCGCAAGATGGCGGCGTCCACGGAGCCCATCCGGACCGCGGGTCGGCGTGAGGAGAGACGCCACCGCGGGTACAGCCTCCATGAAGGAGGAGACCGCTGCGGGCGTGGACCAGGGACCCCAGGAAAGGTAAGTGACGCCCGCGAGTGCGCGGCGTGACACCATACCCCCTCCCAGACAACCCCGGAGCACCGGGTTTCCAAGGATAGCGGAGATGGAAGTCCCAAACCAGGCGCGGTGCATGCACGAAGGAGCGTGGTTCCCAAGTGCGGTCACAAGCAGGATAACCCTTCCAGCTGACCAGGAGCTGCAGAGCACCCCTCCAAATCCGTGAATCACATATCTCCTGTACCTCAAATTCAGGAACCCCCCGAACCAAAACCGGGGCAGGACGGGAACAGGTACGACCCATAACATCGGGCACATAGGGCTTCAAAAGGGATACGTGAAAGACAGGATGGACCCTCCAAGAACGAGGCAGAGACAAACGAAAGGCAACAGACGAAATACGCCCAATGATGCGAAAGGGACCAAAAAAGCGGGGAGCTAGTTTCACAGGTAAGTTGCGTACCGGTAGATTCTTGGAGGACAGCCATACCCTGTCCCCAACATGAAGAACAGGCTCAGGGCTCCGTCTCTTGTCAGCCCGCTCCTTCATATGTGCTTGTGCCACTGCCAAGGTACCGGCCGCCAGACGATGTTGATCGCGGATCAGGGACACCAGGGCATCTGCAGATGGTACGGCACTGGAAGATGTAGAATGAACTGGGAGCAGTCTGGGATGAAGACCAGAGGAGCAGAAAAAGGGGCTGAGTCCGGTAGCGGAATGAACAGCGTTGTTGTAAACTGCTTCCGCAGTGTCCAACCATTCCGACCAGTTGTCTTGGGTAGCATTGGCATAACAACGTAGGTATTGCTCAAGGGTCTGATTGGTGCGTTCCGTCTGCCCATTAGTCTGCGGATGATAGCCGGAACTCGGCTCGCTGAATGTCCAAATGCCGACACAGTTGGTCCCAAAAGGAAGAGATGTATTGAGACCCCCAGTCTGATAGAATCTTCTCCGGAAGACCATGAAGACGATACACCTTGTGTAGAAAACGTCGTGCCATCTGGGAGGCAGTGGGCAGCTTAGAAAAGGGCAAGAAATGAGCAGTCTTGGTGAAACAGTCCACCACCACCATTATACACGTGAAACCACCAGACAGGGGCAGGTCAACGATGAAATCCGTGGCGATGGTATGCCAAGGGTACGGAGGCGTAAGCGTGGGTTTCAGGAGACCAATGGGCCTTTTGCGAGGAATCTTGGTCTGGGCACATACAGGGCAGGAGTCCACGTAGTGCTTTACCAGAGTGGCCCATCCAGGCCACCAGTACTGCTGTGCAACCAGTTCTTGTGTTGTGCGGACTCCACGGTGACCACAAACGACGAATCATGGCAATTCTGTAGAACGATTTTATGGAGTTCCAAGGTGGGAACGTACAGACGGTCCTTGAAGAACAACAAGCCGTCACGTTCTCTGATGTCAGCGCGTTGCAGTATCTGTGATTTTGAGGGATCCGTACGTGTGGCCTCTATCAACTGTTGGAGCTGGGGAGTCACCATCGATAGAAAATGTTTTGACGCTATCAGAGGCTCCGGTTCCTTGGCACCTTCAACGTTCTTTTCCAGAGACCGAGACAGGGCATCAGCCTTAGTGTTCTGGGAACAAGGAATGTACGTGACGGTGAAATCAAACTGCAAAAAGAAAAAGGCCCAACGAGCATGACGGGAGGTTCTGCATTGCAAAGAGCGCAGGAACTGTAGATTACGGTGATCTGTACGAACCACCACCGGGTACCTCCCATCCAACAAGTGATGTCACCACTCCTCGAAAGCAGCCTTTATCGCTAGTAATTCCTTTTCTATCACCGCATAGTTTCTCTCGCTCACTGACAATTTCCTTGAGTAGTAAGCCACCGGGTGCTCTGTTCCTGTGATTGCATCTTGCTGTAGTAAGACCGCACCAATTGCGTAGTTCGAAGCGTCTGTTTCAACCACAAATGGCTTTTCCTCATCTGGATGTCTAAGAACAGGAGCCGACATGAAAGATCTTTTCAATCCCAGAAATGCCTCCTCGGCCTGCGTGTCCCAGAGAAACGGCACCTTGGTACTGGTCAGGCGGGTTAGGCTGTTGGCCAGTTGAGAAAAGCGTGGAATGAAGCGTCGATAAAAGTTGGCGAAGCCCAAGAACCTTTGAAGCGACTTCACGCCATGTGGCGGTTTCCATTCTCGTATAGCTTGCAGTTTTGCGGGATCCATCTGCACTCCTGTGTTGCTGATCACATAGTCCAGAAATTCCATGCTTTCCCTATGAAATTGGCATTTTTCTATTTTGGCATACAGGCCGTTGTCTGTTAGTCTACGGAGAACTTCCTGAACATGCGCAACGTGTGCAGTACGAGTGTCAGAAAAAAACAGAATGTCATCAAGGTATACCCATACAGATATTCCAATAAGGTCCGAAAAGACATCGTCCATGAACCGCTGGAAGACGGCCGGGGCGTTGCAGAGTCCAAACGGCATCACCCTGTACTCGAAGTGAGCAATAGGTGTTTTGAAGGCCGTCTTCCACTCATCTCCCTTCTTAATCCGCACCAGGTGATAGGCCCCTCTTAGATCCAGCTTGGTGAAGATTTGTGCGGATTTCAGGGATTCGATGATGTCCCGGATGAGTGGTAATGGGTACCTGTCTTTCCTCGTGATCTCATTTAGATGACGGTAGTCGATACAAGGGCGCAAAGTGCCCTCTTTCTTCTTGACGAAGAATAACGGGAATCCTGCGGGGGACTTGGACGGCACTATGTAGCCCTTGTTGAGGCAATCCGTAATGTACTCCTGTAGGACGCCTTTCTCGAGTTGAGTCAACGAATAGATCTTGCCGTGGGGAATGACCGCACCAGGCAGGACGTCAATGGAACAATCAAAGTGCCGATGGGGTGGTAATGGTATGTCCTCAGGCTTGGAGAACGCCTTGTGGTATCCAGCATATTCTTGAGGTACCGATTGAGTGGCACATAAACGGGCAGATACGTCAGCAGGATTGAGGGACTCCAAAATTGCAGGAAAGGTTTCGTGAAGTACACAGTCCTGAGGACAACGTGTCGAAGAGAACACAAGGGAACGAGCGGTCCAGTCGACCTGAGGATTGTGATATAACAGCCATGGTAAACCCAGCACCACCGGAAATGAGGGAGACTTGATGACGTCCAATGAGATTCGTTCGAGATGCCCTTCCACAGAGAGCCACAAGGGATCGGATTGTTGGCAAACCGGACCAGAAGACAAAGTAGAACCATCGATCACCTCGACCACTGTTGGTCGTTCCTTGTAATGTAAACGGATCCCATTGGCAATCGCGAACGAGGCATCGATGTAGTTGCCGGATGCTCCGCAATCCAGAAGGGCCCAGGTTTTCATACACTTCCCTAGCCAGGCAACAACGACTTTCAGGATCAACAAGGGTACCGGGTTCATGGGAGGAAGGTCAGATTCAGAAAGGCGGCCCGCTGCTGCCTTCGCCTCAAACAACGGGCCTGTTAGTTTTCCTGTTTCTTCAGAGGGCGTAGCGGACAGGTGCCTAGAAAATGGCCAGAACCACCGCAATACAAGCACAAGCTTTTCTGTCGTCTTCTTTTCTTTTTGGTCTCGGACAACGGGCCTCGGATGGCACCCAACTGCATGGGTTCTGGACCCACATCGGTAGGAACAGCCGGTCCGGGGTTCTGTACTGGAAGGACCGGTTGATACCTGTCAAATCTGCGACGTTCACTCCGTCGTTCGGTTAACCTGTGGTCAATGCGTAAGACTTGTTCCACCAATGCAGGCAACGTTTCTGGCTCCGGAATGTGCAGCAATTCGTCTTTGTACTCTTCTCGTAGTCCCCTACGAAACAAGGTTTTTTGAGTGATTTCGGGCCATTGTGAATCGGTTGCTAATTGTCGAAACCGACTGATGTAGTGGATTATGTCACCTGACCCTTGTTTGATCTCCATTAATTGATTCTGGGCCATGGCTGCCAAATTGGGCGGTTTAAAGACGTCCAAAAAGGCTTTCTCGAAGGCAGCGAAATCACCCAACAGAGGACTGTTGGTAGAGACCAAAGGCGCGGCCCAAGCAAGTGCATTGCCGGTTAGGTTTCCAAGGATATACCCGATCTTGGCCTCGTCTTGACCAAAATGAGTTGACCTGAACTGGAAATGGATCCGACAGTGTGTACAGAACTCTGCCACTCGACGCGGGTCACCATCATACTTCATCGGAGTAGTGTAAGCCATGGGGTTCTCAGGCGGTGTAGCAGGTTGTGCGCGATTAGCCAAACACCGGTCCAACGCTTGTCTGAGGGTGTTGTTCTCCTGGCGGAGGGTGGTCATTTCAAGACTCATGGCACGCATTTCTTCACGGAGTTCCTGCATGTCGTCCATGTCGAGACTGGGGGAGAGGCGTCTCAATCTGTTAAACGAGTCTTCACAAGATCGTTGGTTACCTTTTCTTCCTGTAGACCGTGGAGTTGAGGTTGCCAGTATGTCGGTATATCTATAGCCGATGAATGGGTAGCGCGAGAAATTAGCCCAATCCCCTCCTGACGATATAAGACAGGACGGCACTGAACCAACTCCCAACGCCACGGGTGGCACTTCTCAGAATTTGCGTGACGTCGGGACAGTGTTTCCACTGGCTGAGAAGGCTTGATGAAGACACCGATGATAGCGGAGCTGAACACAGGAACTTCCAAGAAGGCAGTAAGGCACGGGTACCGGCAGGGCACAAGACAGGCAAAGGAGAACAGACCGCAAGGAAAAGCAATACAGACAGGGGAATCCCCACTTCCTAGCAGATAAGAAGATTCTAGGAACCCAGACAGGACCTCCCCTACCCTAAACCAGGAGGCAGGCAAGGACCCAGCAAAACACCCTAAACCAGAAGGCAGGCCAGGGACCAGCAAAACAGGGAAGCAAGGGTTAGGAGGACCCAGGAGCAAGAAGGGGATAAGGAGATGAGGCAGGGCTAGACAGAATAAGGCAGAGCAGGGAACTGGAGGGCTGGGGCACGAGCGCCAGGACTCCAGCAGCGCATACACAGTAACAACCGCGTTGAGACGCGTTGTCCCTGCGTATGCGGTGCCCATTTAAGGCCCGGGGTCAAAGCGAGGCTTGGAACGCATGTTCCGACACTGCGCATGCGCGGGACGTCGAATACTGACGATCCGCGCATGCGCAGATCCTCGCAAGATGGCGGCGTCCACGGAGCCCATCCGGACCGCGGGTCGGCGTGAGGAGAGACGCCACCGCGGGTACAGCCTCCATGAAGGAGGAGACCGCTGCGGCCGTGGGCAAGGGACCCCAAGAAAGGTAAGTGACGCCCGCGAGCGAGCGCGCGGCATGACAAATACTCGGGTGGGTGTTTGGCATTTGGAGCCTGATTATAGGGGCCAGGGATCTAGATTGTCATGACATGTTGGCTGGGGGACATGTGTGGGGGCCTGGTGGAGGGTGCCCCTGACTGGTGGGGGGTGGGGGTGCAGGGGGACATGAGTGGGGGCATGGTGGAAGGTGCCCCTGACTGTTGGGGGGTGGGGGTGCAGGGAGACAGGAGTGGGGGCCTGGTGGAGGGTGCCCCTGGATGCAGGGGGGTGGGGGTGCTGGGAGACATGAGTGGGGGCCTGGTGGAGGGTGCCCCTGACTGGTGGGGGGTGGGAGTGCAGGGGGACATGAGTAGGGGCCTGGTGCAGGGTGCCCCTGGATGCAGGGGGGTGGGGTGCTGGGAGACATAAGTGGGGGCCTGGTGGAGGGTGCCCCACAGTGCTGGCGTGTGGGGGTGCAGGGGGACATGATTTGGTCATGTGTGGGGGCCTGCTAGCAGGTGCCCCACAGTGCTGGGGGGGTGGGGGTGCTGGGGGACATGCGTTGGTGGGCAGTAGTGCAAGGTGACATGTGGGTTGGCTGGGGGGCATGGGCATGGTGGATGGGCTGCCTGCGGGACATGTGCAGGGTAGTCCCCTGTGGTGTGGGCCGCCTGCAGGGGCCGTGGAGGGAGTTGGTTGAACAGCTGGGAGGACCCACATGGCGGATTCACTTGTAGGACTGGCCGGCACCCCCGGAATCCACATAGGCTGCTGGATTCACGTGTGGAATTTCACTTGCACCTTGGAATACACGTACCCTGCTGAAATCGCGTGTGGATCTTCCCGCGCACCTTAGAATACACACACCCTGCTGAAATTGCATGTGGAACTTCCCGCGCACCTTGGAATACACGTACCCTGCTGAAATCGCATGTGGAACTTCCCGCGCACCCCGAAATACACGTACCCAGGGCAATCGCGTGTGGAACTTCCTGTGAACCCCGTAATACACGTACCCTGCTGATATCGCGTGTCAGACTACATGCGCAGCCCTGATATACACGTACACAGGCGAATCGCACTGCTGGGGGGTGGTGGGGTGGTAGGAAGGAGTGGGGGCCTGGTGGAGGGTGCCCCTGGATGCAGGGGGGTAGGGGTGCAAGGAGACATGAGTTGGACATGAGTGGGGGCCTGGTGGAGGGTGCCCCTGGATGCAGGGGGGTGGGGGTGCTGGGAGACATGAGTGGGGGACAGGTGGAGGGTGCCCCTGGATGCAGGGGGGTGGGGGTGCAGGGAGACATGAGTTGGACATGAATGGGGGCCTGGTGGAGGGTGCCCCTGACTGGTGGGGGGTGGGGGTGCAGGGAGACATGAGTGGGGGCCTGGTGGAGGGTGCCCCTGGATGCAGGGGGGTGGGGGTGCAGGGAGACATGAGTTGGACATGAGTGGGGGCCTGGTGGAGGGTGCCTCTGACTGGTGGGGGGTGGGGGTGCAAGGAGACATGAGTTGCACATGAGTGGGGGCCTGGTGGAGGGTGCCCCTGACTGGTGGGGGGTGGGGGTGCAGGGAGGCATGAGTGGGGGCCTGGTGGAGGGTGCCCCTGGATGCAGGGGGGTGGGGGTGCTGGGAGACATGAGTGGGGGCCTGGTGGAGGGTGCCCCTGGATGCATGGGGGTGGGGGTGCAGGGAGACATGAGTTTGACATGAGTGGGGGCCTGGTGGAGGGTGCCCCTGACTGGTGGGGGGTGGGGGTGCAGGGAGGCATGAGTGGGGGCCTGGTGGAGGGTGCCCCTGGATGCAGGGGGGTGGGGGTGCTGGGAGACATGAGTTGGACATGAGTGGTGGCCTGGTGGAGGGTGCCCCTGAGTGGTGGGGTTGGGGGTGCTGGGAGACATGAGTGGGGGCCTGGTGGAGGGTGCCCCTGACTGGTGGGGGGTGGGGGTGCTGGGAGACATGAGTGGGGGCCTGGTGGAGGATACCCCTGACTGGTGGGGGGTGGGAGTGCAGGGGGACATGAGTGGGGGCCTGGTGGAGGGTGCCCCTGTATGCAGGGGGTGGGGGTGCTGGGAGACATGAGTGGGGGCCTGGTGGAGGGTGCCCCACAGTGCTGGGGTGTGGGGCTGCAGGGGGACATGAGTTGGACATGTGTGGGGGCCTGCTGGCAGGTGCCCCACAGTGCTGGGGGGTGGGGGTGCTGGGAGACATGCGTTGGTGGGCAGTAGTGCAAGGTGACATGAGGGTTGGCTGGGGGGCATGGGCATGGTGGATGGGCTGCCTGCGGGACATGTGCAGGGTAGTCCCCTGTGGTGTGGGCCGCCTGCAGGGGCCGTGGAGGGAGTTGGTTGAACAGCTGGGAGGACCCACATGGCGGATTCACTTGTAGGACTGGCCGGCACCCCCGGAATACACGTAGGCTTCTGGATTCGCGTGTGGAATTTCACTTGCACGTTGGAATACACGTACCCTGCTGAAATCATGTGTGGAACTTCCCGCGCACCTTGGAATACACGTACCCTGCTGAAATCACTTGAGGAACGTCCCGCGAACCTTGGAATACACGTACCCTGCTGAAATCGCATGTGAAACTTCCCGCGCACCCCGAAATAACGTACCCAGGGCAATCGCATGTGGAACTTCCCGCGAACCCCGTAATACACGTACCCTGCTGATATCGCGTGTCAGACTACACGCGCAACCCTGATATACACGTACACAGGCGAATCGCACTGCTGGGGGGTGGGAGGGTGGTAGGAAGGAGTGGGGGCCTGGTGGAGGGTGCCCCTGGATGCAGGGGGGTGGGGGTGGTGGGAGACATGAGTGGGGGCCTGGTGGAGGGTGCCCCTGGATGCATGGGGGTGGCGGTGCAGGGAGACATGAGTTGGACATGAGTGGGGGCCTGGTGGAGGGTGCCCCTGACTGGTGGGGGGTGGGGGTGCAGGGAGGCATGAGTGGGGGCCTGGTGGAGGGTGCCCCTGGATGCAGGGGGGTGGGGGTGCTGGGAGACATGAGTTGGACATGAGTGGTGGCCTGGTGGAGGGTGCCCCTGAGTGGTGGGGTTGGGGGTGCTGGGAGACATGAGTGGGGGCCTGGTGGAGGGTGCCCCTGACTGGTGGGGGGTGGGGGTGCTGGGAGACATGAGCGGGGGCCTGGTGGAGGATACCCCTGACTGGTGGGGTGGGAGTGCAGGGGGACATGAGTGGGGGCCTGGTGGAGGGTGCCCCTGTATGCAGGGGGTGGGGGTGCTGGGAGACATGAGTGGGGGCCTGGTGGAGGGTGCCCCACAGTGCTGGGGTGTGGGGCTGCAGGGGGACATGAGTTGGACATGTGTGGGGGCCTGCTGGCAGGTGCCCCACAGTGCTGGGGGGTGGGGGTGCTGGGAGACATGCGTTGGTGGGCAGTAGTGCAAGGTGACATGTGGGTTGGCTGGGGGGCATGGGCATGGTGGATGGGCTGCCTGCGGGACATGTGCAGGGTAGTCCCCTGTGGTGTGGGCCGCCTGCAGGGGCCGTGGAGGGAGTTGGTTGAACAGCTGGGAGGACCCACATGGCGGATTCACTTGTAGGACTGGCCGGCACCCCCGGAATACACGTAGGCTTCTGGATTCGCGTGTGGAATTTCACTTGCCCGTTGGAATACACGTACCCTGCTGAAATCATGTGTGGAACTTCCCGCGCACCTTGGAATACACGTACCCTGCTGAAATCACTTGTGGAACGTCCCGCGAACCTTGGAATACACGTACCCTGCTGAAATCGCATGTGTAACTTCCCGCGCACCCCGAAATACACGTACCCAGGGCAATCGCATGTGGAACTTCCCGCGAACCCCGTAATACACGTACCCTGCTGATATCGCGTGTCAGACTACACGCGCAACCCTGATATACACGTACACAGGCGAATCGCACTGCTGGGGGGTGGGAGGGTGGTAGGAAGGAGTGGGGGCCTGGTGGAGGGTGCCCCTGGATGCAGGGGGGTGGGGGTGGTGGGAGACATGAGTGGGGGCCTAGTGGAGGGTGCCCCTGGATGCAGAGGGGTGGGGGTGCTGGGAGACATGAGTGGGGGCCTGGTGGAGGGTACCCCTGGATGCAGGGGGGTGGGGGTGCAGGGGGACATGAGTTGGACATGAGTGGGGGCCTGGTGGAGTGTGCACCACAGTGCTGGGGGGTGGGGGCGCTGGGGGACATGAGTTGGACATGAGTGGGGGCCTGCTGGCAGGTGCCCCACAGTGCTGGGGGGTGGGGGTGCTGGGAGACATGAGTGGGGGCCTGGTGGAGGGTGCCCCTGGATGCTGGAGGGTGGGGGTGCAGGGGGACATGAGTGGGGGCCTGGTGGAGGGTGCCCCTGGCTGCTGGGGGATGGGGGTGCAGGGGGACATGAGTGGGGGCCTGGTGGAGGGTGCACCAAAGTGCTGGGTGGTGGGGGCGCAGGGGGACATGAGTGGGACATGAGTGGGGGCCTGGTGGAGGGTGCACCACAGTGCTGGGGGGTGGGGGTGCTGGGGGACATGAGTTGGACATGAGTGGGGGCCTGCTGGCAGGTGCCCCACAGTGCTGGGGGGTGGGGGTGCAGGGGGACATGAGTGGGACATGAGTGGGGGCCTGGTGGAGGGTGCCCCACAGTGCTGGGGGGTGGGGGTGCTGGGGGACATGAGTTGAACATGAGTGGGGGCCTGCTGGCAGGTGCCCCACAGTGCTGGGGGTGGGGGTGCAAGGGGAGATGAGTGAGGGCCTGGTGGAGGGTGCCACTGACTGTTGGGGGTTGGGGGTGCCGGGGGAGATGAGTGGGGGCCTGGTGGAGGGTGCCCCTGACTGGTGGGGGGTGGAGGTGCTGGGAGACATGAGTGGGGGCCTGGTGGAGGGGGCACCAAAGTGCTGGGTGGTGGGGGTGCAGGGGGACATGATTGGGACATGAGTGGGGACCTGGTGGAGGGTCCCCCACAGTGCTGGGGGTGGGGGTGCTGGGGGACATGAGTTGGACATGAGTGGGGGCCTGCTGGCAGGTGCCCCACAGTGCTGGGGGGTGGGGGTGCAGGGCGACATGAGTGTGACATGAGTGGGGGCCTGGTGGAGGGTGCCCCACAGTGCTGGGGGGTGGGGGTGCTGGGGGACATGGGTTGAACATGAGTGGGGGCCTGCTGGCAGATGCCCCACAGTGCTGGGGGGTGGGGGTGCAAGGGGAGATGAGTGGGGGCCTGGTGGAGGGTGCCCCTGACTGTTGGGGGTTAGGGGTGCCGGGGGAGATGAGTGGGGGCCTGGTGGAGGGTGCCCCTGACTGGTGCGGGTGGAGGTGTTGGGAGACATGAGTGGGGGCCTGGTGGAGGGGGCACCAAAGTGCTGGGTGGTGGGGGTGCAGGGGGACATGAGTGGGAAATGAGTGGGGGCCTGGTGGAGGGTCCCCCATAGTGCTGGGGGGTGGGGGTGCTGGGGGACATGAGTTGGACATGAGTGGGGGCCTGCTGGCAGGTGCCCCACAGTGCTGGGGGGTGGGGGTGCAGGGGGACATGAGTGGGACATGAGTGGGGGCCTGGTGGAGGGTGCCCCACAGTGCTGGGGGGTGGGGGTGCTGGGGGACATGAGTTGGACATGAGTGGGGGCCTGCTGGCAGGTGCCCCCCAGTGCTGGGGGGTGGGGGTGCAGGGGGACATGAGTGGGGGCCTGGTGGAGGGTGCCCCACAGTGCTGGGGGGTGGGGGTGCTGGGGGACATGAGTTGAACATGAGTGGGGGCCTGCTGGCAGGTGCCCCACATTGCTGGGGGTGGGGGTGCAAGGGGAGATGAGTGGGGGCCTGGTGGAGGGTGCCACTGACTGTTGGGGGTTGGGGGTGCTGGGGGAGATGAGTGGGGGCCCGGTGGAGGGTGCCCCTGACTGGTGGGGGGTGGAGGTGCTGGGAGACATGAGTGGGGGCCTGGTGGAGGGGGCACCAAAGTGCTTGGTGGTGGGGGTGCAGGGGGACATGAGTGGGACATGAGTGGGGACCTGGTGGAGGGTCCCCCACAGTGCTGGGGGTGGGGGTGCTGGGGACATGAGTTGGACATGAGTGGGGGCCTGCTGGCAGGTGCCCCACAGTGCTAGGGGGTGGGGGTTCAGGGAGACATGAGTGTGACATGAGTGGGGACCTGGTGGAGGGTCCCCCATAGTGCTGGGGGGTGGGGGTGCTGGGGGACATGAGTTGGACATGAGTGGGGGCCCGCTGGCAGGTGCCCCACAGTGCTGGGGGGTGGGGGTGCAGGGGGACATGAGTGGGGGCCTGGTGGAGGGTGCCCCACAGTGCTGGGGGGTGGGGGTGCTGGGGGACATGAGTTGGACATGAGTGGGGGCCTGCTGGCAGGTGCCCCACAGTGCTGGGGGTGGGGGTGCAGGGGTGTTAGGGAGAATTCTCTGTTTAGGCTGAATTTTCTAACCTAGTGAGTCCCCCAGCATCTTTGCTGGATTTCTGGAGTTTGTTTTTTTCCATCCTGCCAAGAGTGAGACTCTTTTTCTCCCACTCTTGGACATGAATGTGTGTAATTCCTTTGAATATCAATGTGTTCTATGGGCTATGGGGTCTTTTACTCCATAGGGTCTCATATGTTGTGCTATGTGTGTTACACCGCACCCTCTGTGCCGTAGCACTGGGGTGTCCTAGCGGACCTCCACCATAGACTTCATACCCGGGGACTGACTACTGTATCCCCGGGCATGTAAAGTCACCATTGGCTTTACTAGACCTAAATTTACTAACAGAACTAGTACAAACCATCCTATTGTGGACGTACTAGTAGGGGTAATTCGATTACTCCTGGGTCTGTTATTCGAGGGGGCACTGTCCCGTCCCCCCTCATCGAGTTTTGGCTGGTGGCAGTGGAAACTACTTGTTATATTCAACACCGAATATAACCTAATGGGATTCTTCCCATTTTCGGACATTAATACTTTTTCTCGTTAATCTCTAACATACCCCCGGTTTACTTATCTTAAATAAGTCTACCGGATTGTATTTTCTGCCAGAACTCGGTTTTTAAAATGGCGTCTGTGTTCGTCTCTGTGACTCCTAAACCAAAGGTTGAGCCCTTTGTTCCACTTTTGGCGGGCTTCTGTACAGAGACCCTCCAAAGTGGTGCCATTCTGTCTGGGTTACCACAGGGGTGTGGGAGGGGGTTTAGGCACCCTGAACTGAGTTGCCTTGCCAACTCCAGTCGCACTCTGGTGTGATTGGCCCAAGTGGTGAGCCACCCCGCTCACCACTTAGCGTGTTTTGATTGACAGCTAGGCTGAATGAATGGGGGTTTTCTGCATAAAAGCAGGGCTTTTGGGACTGGATCTTCAGAAGTCGCCACAGGACCTAAGAATCCGACGAGGGTAAAGCTGAGCCGACCTGCAACGACGACACCTCCGGTGGAGCCCTGCGGAACTGACTCACCACTTCCCAACGACAGGGGAGATCTCCCTGCCGGAGAGTCTCTTCCCCTGACTGGTGGGAACAACCAGTCCCCTTTGCTTTTTCTTCGCTCCAGGACGCAGTGGTCGAATTGCCCGTGCAGAGCACCCCGGCAACCGGATAGCCACTACCCCTGTACCGTGACCAAAAGGTGGTGCCTTGTGACGGAGCACTCCGCGGCTGGTCTCTTACCTGGTGGTGCACCGGACTTCATTTTCTTCGACGACAAGATCATCTCTTCTCTTGGCAAAGACCCGACGTGCATCCACCACCAGGAACAACTGCCCCCGCCGGAGCTGTCTCTCCACAAACAAGTTACCGTGTCCGCCTGGCTTCCCTTTCTGCCGGATAGAGTGAGGTGTCTTAATCCTCGCCCTTCCATTGGGTCGCCTCAAAGCTTTCTTTAACTTGCTGTTCTGAACTAGTCCAATCTTTCCATAACAATTTGCGATAAAGACTCGAAGCGCATTTTCACTGAGACACTTTTTGGGACATATCGCCTTGCCTCTCTCCGAGTGGGCCTGGCCTCTGAACTTTGTGATCTGCAGTAGACCCTGCCTTACTTGCCTTGCATTTGTCCGTAAAGTATTGGTACTGAGTTGATTTCATAACCTGCCTATTTTTCTCTCCCGTCCTAACGAATACTAGAGTGCCATCTAGGTTAAAGCATACACCTCTGTCTGCAAATAAGTGATGCCGGTGAACATAGACTTGTCGAACTATTGTTAGGGGGATTGATCTTTTTCTTCATATAAGTAATTGTGATTGAGGTTGTTTGCCGTATTAGTGCCAGAGTGTTTTCCATAGATGTGTTGTTATAAATAAATACCTTTATATCTTTACACCGAAGCCTTGTTCCGTGTTTGCTTGTTCTACTGTGTAGATTGCACTATTGTGTATACTCCACATATTGCCTAACTCTTCTTGAGGGAAGTCTGACTGCTCAGCCACAGCTACCAAGTGAATCTGTGTGGTACGGACTGCTACCAAGTGGGTTTACTGCCAAACACCTGTAGTCCTAAACCTTTTGCAGTGGTCCCAGAGGGAACTGCACAGGTTCCCGCCTAACACTGGTGTACAGCGGTCGGATTTGTATCGAGTATACAGTTTAGAGTGCTTTTCGACACTTTAGGATAACTAACCACAAAGCTTAGCACTAAAAAGCAATTTTCAAAAACATGTCTACTATGGAAGTTTACAGTCAAGAATCCTTGTCAGGTGAAAATACTGAGAGTTTACGAGCTCTCTGTAGGCAAGAGAATCTTTCTGTAAGAGGCAAGAAGTTAGAACTAATAGAGAGATTGCTGGCGAACCAAAGTCTGGGTACTGGTTCAGAGGAACCAATTTCTCCAGCAAATGTAGATGACAGTAATGGTGTTGATCTAAATCGCAATTCTGACGATAGTGATGAAGAGGCTGAAGAGGAAGGAGAGGCTAACGAAACGGTCCCCCCTGCTCCTCTACCTGACTTACCAGCTGTACCTACGGGGCCCATACCAGGTCCCACATGTAACCCTGCTTATTTTGAACTTGAAAAAATGAAGCTCGAATTAGAATACAAACGGTTCTTGGCTCAATCTGAACGAAATCAAGAGCTCGGGTTCAGACAGATGAATGCCCAGGCTGAGCAGAAGCAAGCTGAGTTAAGGCTCAGGGAAAAAGAACTTAATCACGAATTAGAGATGAAAAAGTTGTTTGTGGAAAATGCTTCTCTCTCCTCTGGTTCCTCTAGGAGCTCCAGTCCCAAAAGACCCCGGATGCCAAAGGAATTAGTGGGTATGTATGAACGGAGATTGGATGTGTTGGATTGGTTAAAACTGTTTGAGTACAATCATGGGCCCCAGGACATCACCGGGTACGATTTACTTCCCTGGATGTTCTCTAGGCTCCCTCCGGTTGCGACTGATGTGGTAATGGAGTTGGGGGAGGCGGATAAGACGGATTACGAAAGTGTGAAACTAGCTTTAATAGCTAGATTCGGGAAGACCCCTTCCCAGTATCTTAAGAGGTTTAGAACCCTCAAAAAGCATGATGGTACCCCTTGGGCTACCTGGGTGAGTGAAGGGTTGAAAAACTTAGAGGGATGGATTAAGGGTTACAAAGTGAACACTTATGAGGGTATGAGGAATCTTTTTATGTTGGAGTCTATTTACGATGCCTGTTCTCCTGAGCTCAGACAGCACTTGGCTGATTCGAAGGAATTAGATTCCCGGAAACTGGCGAAGGCTGCTGACTTGTGGGTTGCCAACAGGGCTACTCATAAGGATTCTGGGGCAACTCAGAAAAAGGATGAGGGAAAACAGCCTAAAAAAGACTCAAAAGAGAATTTGAATAAATCAAATTCCAAAGAGGGCCCCAAAGCAAACCAAAAGGTTAAGCCACAAGGAAAACCATGGCAGAATAGTGTGTCTTCTGTTGCCAAACCGGAAGGAGGCCAGAACAAGCCACCATTCCAAAGAGCGTTCAGTAAATGCTTTGTTTGCGGCTCGACTGACCACGTGAAAGGAGATCCCAGATGTAAGGGTAAACCTTCAGGGGTCCAGCTTGTCTCAGCCTTCGCTCCAGAGGGGGAAGTCCAAATGGCAAGTGGAAACTTTCTACTGCTAGCTGATGAACCCATTGGAGTCTCAGCCAGCGTTTCTTTAGTATCTCGGGGTTGTGGGAACAACAGAATTTAGATGTCTATAATTCTATCCCCGATAATACTAAAGAGTATTATAAGGACAGTGTCCATGTGAATGGTCAGGAGACTCCTGCCATTAGGGACACTGGGGCCAGCATAACTGTGGTGGATAAATCGTTTTTTCAGGCTGGGGATGTTGCTAAGGCACCCAAACGCCTCACCAAGTTAGCTGGAGGGCCTGTGCAGATGCTTCCCCAATTACCAGTTCTCATCCAGTGTAACGACATGACTGTAAAGATACCTGTCAGCATATAGAGTGAGGTACCAGGACGTGTACTGTTGGGTAACGATTTGAAAACTCTCGGAGTTGTATCGCATACTCCCAGACCTCCTAGTAAACGGTTACAGGAGCTAACCAGGCCCGCAAGAGAGAGGACCATGCGCGGTACTCTCAAGGAGATGATGAAGAAAGAGATCACTCCTGCTCCACTGTAATTGTCGGCAGCTGTCTCGAAGAAATCAGATGCGAAAGGGAAACCTAAGACTTCCACCCCGAAACCAGCAGCCAGCATTTCAGTGCAGCCAACACGGACTTCCCCGCGGTTGTCCAAAGTTACACCCGTAACTCCACCTCCAGCTTAGGCTGAGAGGGAGGTACAACCCTGTGTGGTAGAATTAGACTCTGACGAAGAGCTAATGGAAGGCCAGGAACTCATTGGAGATCTGGATCCTGTTGACCATCCTGAGCTGCAGTCTTTACTGGCAGAAGGTGGACCCAGCAGGGTAGACTTCAGTAAGGGACAGAGAGAATGTCCAACTCTGGAAGGTCTTCGCCACCAGGCAGAAGCTCAGGCTGAAAGGCAAGAGCCTGGGAAATACAGGTTGCACTGGGAAGATGGCCTCTTCTACAGTAAACCGACCGAGTCTGCACCTGTAGACTACAAGCGGCTTGTAGTACCCCAAGAGAACAGACCACAGTTCTTGCAGTTAGCCCACGAGATTCCTTTGGCTGGTCACTTGAGTTTCAAGAAGACTAAGGAAAGGCTCTCTCTCTACTTCTATTGGCCAAAGATGGGGGCCGAAGTAGAAAAACACTGCAGGAGCTGCCACACCTGCCAGACCTCTGGTAAGGTTGGCTCCAAGAATGTGGCACCTTTAGTGCCTCTCCCAGTTGTGGGAGTCCCATTTGAGAGAGTAGGGATTGACATTGTTGGTCCCTTTGATCCTCCAACCTCCTCAGGCAACAGGTTTATAATACTTGTTGTAGGAGACCATGCTACTAGGTATCCTGAGGCAATTCCTATGAGGACTGTTACAGCGCCGGCTGTGGCTAAGGACCTCCTTGGTATTTTTACCAGGGTTGGGTTTCCTAAGGAAGTAATCTCTGACAGGGGGTCAAACTTTATGTCCCACTACATGAAAGTCTTGTGGAAAACCTGTGGAGTTGCTTACAAGTTCTCAACAGCTTACCACCCACAAACCAATGGGTTGGTAGAACGGTTCAACCGAACCATGAAGAGCATGATAGGTGCATTAGAGGAACCCCTTAAGCGTAAGTGGGACCTTCTACTGCCATGCCTTCTCTTTGCCTATAGAGAAGTCCCTCAGGAGGGAGTAGGTTATTCTCCCTTCGGACTTCTCTATGGTCATCCCGTCAGAGGTCCATTGGCCCTGATTAAGGAGGGGATGGAGAGTGCTGCTTCCCCCAAGCCAGTCAGAGTGACTGACTACGTGATAGGTCTCCGGGGGAGAATGTCACACATGATGACAGAAGCAAGCCATAACTTGAAAGCTGGACAAGCATTGGTCAAGCACTGGCACGATCAAAAGGCTAACATGGTTGAGTTCGCTCAAGACCAGCTCGTTCTCGTTATGATCCCAACAAGGCAGAGGGCCTTGCAAGACCAATGGATGGGACCCTTCAGAGTTGTGGGTAAACTCGGAGAGGTCAACTATCTGGTGGACTTGGGCAATCCCAAGGATGCTCCGACCGTCTTCCACACCAACCGACTCAAAGCGTATGTCTCCCGACCTGATGTAGGAGCGTTGCTTCTAGCATCATCCAAGGAAGAAGAAGAGAGTGAAGCTCTTCCGGATCTCCTCAGAGGCTTACCTTTAGACAAAAAAGTTGAAGGAGTAAATCTCTCTTCAAGTCTGACACCCGAGCAACAAGAAGAGTGCAAATCTATGTTGAATCAGTTTGCCTCTCTGTTCTCGCTCTCACCAGGCATGACCCCTTGTGGCCAGCATGACATACTCACTGGTGACTGTTTGCCAGTCAAAAGCAGAGGATACCGAATGTCAGAAAACGTACAAACCCACATCAAAGGTGAGGTCAGCAAAATGCTTGATCTCGGGTTAATAGAGCCCTCTACTAGTCCATGGTCTAGCCCAGTTGTGTTAGTACCAAAGGCCGGATCTAAAGAGCTTAGATTTTGCGTGGAGTAGAGAGCTCTCAATGCAGTCACCAAGACTGATGCCCACCCTTTGCCAAGAACAGATGAGTTGGTGGATAAACTTGGCGCCGCCAAGTTCCTCAGCACATTTGACTTGACGTCAGGCTATTGGCAAATAGCCCTGACAGACCATGCCAAGGAGAAAACTGCATTTTCTACCCCCGTTGGCTTACACCAGTTTAAGGTAATGCCTTTCGGATTGAAGAATGCACCTGCTACGTTTCAACGGATGGTAAACCAGGTTCTGAATGGGATGGAGGACTTCTGCATGGCATACTTGGATGACATAGCAGTGCTCAGCAATTCCTGGGAACAACATGTAACCCACCTGAGAGATGTTTTGCAGGCTCTTGGATGAGCCAATCTGACCATCAAGGCGAGTAAATGCCAAATTGGACAGAGTAAGGTTGTCTATCTTGGACATGAGGTAGGAGGTGGAGAAATAAGGCCTTTGCTCAGTAAGATAGAAGCTGTGCAAAATTGGACAACACCTACTACTCAAACCCAAGTGAGAGCTTTCCTAGGCCTCACTGGGTATTACAGGTATTTCATCGAGAACTATGGGACCATAGCTTCTCCACTGAATGTCATTTCCTCGCCCAAATTTCCTAAAAAGGTTAGATGGAACGAGGAGTGCAATCAGGCTTTTGAAAACCTGAAAAAGGCTCTTTGCCAAGCCCCAGTACTCAGAGCTCCTGATTACCTCCAACACTTCATTGTGCAGACATATGCTTCGAATGTAGGAATAGGTGCCGTACTCAGTCAACTGGATGGGAAAGGTAGGGAGCACCCCGTTTGCTTCATCAGCCGCAAGCTGAAGGATCCTGAAACAAGGTGGGCAACAATCGAAAGAGAGTGGTTTGGTATCGTGTGGGCTCTGAAGAAATATAGGCCGTACTTGTATGGTTCTACCTTCGTCATTCAGACTGACCACCAACCCTTGAGATGGTTAATGCAAATGAAAGGGGAAAACCCAAAACTATTGAGATGGTCGATCTGCCTGCAAGGGTTTGATTTCACCATTGAGCACAGGTCAGGGTGTCACCACCAAAATGCTGATGGTCTCTCTAGGATGTATGTCATCGACTAGAGGTATGAGATTCATCCAGGAGTGGATTAAATCCTCCTGTCACTTAGTCTGGGGGGGTCGAGTGTTAGGGAGAATTCTCTGTTTAGGCTGAATTTCCTAACCTAGTGAGTCCCCCAGCAGCTTTGCTGGGTTTCTGGAGTTTGTTTTTTTCCATCCTGCCAAGAGTGAGACTCTTTTTCTCCCACTCTTGGACATGAATGTGTGTAATTCCTTTGAATGTCAATGTATTCTATGGGCTATGGGGTCTTTTACTCCTTAGGGTCTCATATGTTTTGCTATGTGTGTTACACCGCACCCTCCGTGCCGTAGCACGGGGGCGTCCTAGCGGACCTCCATCATAGATTCCATACCCGGGGACTGACTACTGTATCCCCGGGCATGTAAAGTCACCATTGGCTTTACTAGACCTAAATTTACTAACAGAACTAGTACAAACCATCCTATTGTGGACGTACTAGTAGGGGTAATTCGATTACTCCTGTGTCTGTTATTCGAGGGGGCACTGTCCCGTCCCCCCTCGTCGAGTTTTGGCTGGTGGCAGTGGAAACTACTTGTTATATTCAACACCGAATATAACCCAATGGGATTCTTCCCATTGTTGGAGATTAATACTTTTTCTCGTTAATCTCTAACATACCCCCGGTTAACTTATCTTAAATAAGTCTATCGGATGGTATTTTCTGCCAGAACTCGGTTTTTAAAATGGCGTCTGTGTTCGTCTCTGTGACTCCTAAACCAAAGGTTGAGCCCTTTGTTCCACTTTTGGCGGGCTTCTGTACAGAGACCCTCCAAAGTGGTGCCATTCTGTCTGGGTTACCACAGGGGTGTGGGAGGGGGTTTAGGCACCCTGGACTGAGTTGGCTTGCCAACTCCAGTCGCACTCTGGTGTGATTGGCCCAAGTGGTGAGCCACCCCGCTCACCACTTAGCGTGTTTTGATTGACAGCTAGGGTGAATGAATGGGGATTTTCTGCATAAAAGCAGGGCTTTTGGGACTGGATCTTCAGAAGTCGCCACTGGACCTAAGAATCCGACGAGGGTAAAGCTGAGCCGACCTGCAACGACGACACCTCCGGTGGAGCCCTGCGGAACCGACTCACCACTTCCCGATGACAGAGGAGATCTCCCTGCCGGAGAGTCTCTTCCCTTGACTGGTGGGAACAACCAGTCCCCTTTGCTTTTTCTTCGCTCCAGGACGCAGTGGTGGAATTGCCCGTGCAGAGCACCCCGGCAACCGGATAGCCACTACCCCTGTACTGCGACCAAAAGGTGGTGCCTTGTGACGGAACACTCCGCGGCTGGTCTCTTCCCTGGTGGTGCACAGGACTTCATTTTTCTTCGACGACAAGATCATCTCTTCTCTTGGCAAAGACCCGACGTGCATCCACCACCAGGAACAACTGCCCCCGCCGGAGCTGTCTCTCCACAAACAAGGTACCGTGTCCGCCTGGCTTCCCTTTCTGCCGGATAGAGTGAGGTGTCTTAATCCTCACCTTTCCAATGGGTCGCCTCCAAGCTTTCTTTAACTTGCTGTTCTGAACTGGTCCAATCTTTCCATAACAATTTGCGATAAAGACTCGAAGCGCATTTCCACTGAGACACTTTTTGGGACATATCGCCTTGCCTCTCTCTGAGTGGGCCTGGCCTCTGAACTTTGTGATCTGCAGTAGACCCTGTCTTACTTGCCTTGCATTTGTCCGTAAAGTATTGGTACTGAGTTGATTTCATAACCTGCCTATTTTTCTCTCCCGTCCTAAAGAATACTAGAGTGCCATCTAGGTTAAAGCATACAACTCTGTCTGCAAATAAGTGATGCCAGTGAACCTAGACTTGTCGAACTATAGTTAGGGGGATTGATCTTTTTCTTCATATAATTGTGATTGAGGTTGTTTGTCGTATTAGTGCCAGAGTGTTTTCCATAGATGTGTTGTTATAAATAAATACCTTTATATCTTTACACCGAAGCCTTGTTCCGTGTTTGCTTGTTCTACTGTGTAGATTGCCCTATTTTGTATACTCCACATACTGCCTAACTCTTCTTGAGGGAAGTCTGACTGCTCAGCCACAGCTACCAAGTGAATCTGTGTGGTACAGACTGCTACCAAGTGGGTTTACTGCCAAACACCTGTAGTCCTAAACCTTTTGCAGTGGTCCCAGAGGGAACTGCACAGGTTTCCGCCTAACACTGGTGTACAGAAGTCGGATTTGTATCGAGTATACAGTTTAGAGTGCTTTTCGACACTTTAGGATAACTAACCACAAAGCTTAGCACTAAAAAACAACTTTCAAAAACATGTCTACTATGGAAGTTTACAGTCAAGAATCTTTGTCAGGTGAAAATACTGAGAGTTTACGAGCTCTCTGTAGGCAAGAGAATCTTTATGTAAGAGGCAAGAAGTTAGAACTAATAGAGAGATTGCTGGCGAACCAAAGTCTGGGTACTGGTTCAGAGGAACCAATTTCTCTGGCAAATGTAGATGACAGTAATGGTGTTGATCTAAATCGTAATTCTGACGATAGTGATGAAGAGGCTGAAGAGGAAGGAGAGGCTAATGAAACGGTCCCCCCTGCTCCTCTACCTGCCTTACCAGCTGTACCTACGGGGCCCATACCAGGTCCCACATGTAACCCTGCTTATTTTGAACTTGAAAAAATGAAGCTCGAATTAGAATACAAACGGTTCTTGGCTCAATCTGAACGAAACCAAGAGCTCGAGTTCAGACGGATGAATGCCCAGGCTGAGCAGAAGCAAGCTGAGTTAAGGCTCAGGGAAATAGAACTTAATCACGAATTAGAGATGAAAAAGTTGTCTGTGGAAAATGCTTCTCTCTCCTCTGGTTCCTCTAGGAGCTCCAGTCCCAAAAGACCCCAGATGCCGAAGGAATTAGTGGGTATGTATGAACCGAGATTGGATGTGTTGGATTGGTTAAAACTGTTTGAGTACAATCATGGGCTCCAGGACATCACCGGGAACGATTTACTTCCCTAGTTGTTCTCTAGGCTCCCTCGTGTTGCGACGGATGTGATAATGGAGTTGGGGGAGGCGGATAAGACGGATTACGAAAGTGTGAAACTAGCTTTGATAGCTAGATTCGGGAAGACCCCTTCCCAGTATCTTAAGAGGTTTAGAACCCTCAAAAAGCATGATGGTACCCTGTGGGCTACCTGGGTGAGTGAAGGGTTGAAAAACTTAGGGGGATGGATTAAGGGTTACAAAGTGAACACTTATGAGGGTATGAGGAATCTTTTTATGTTGGAGTCTATTTATGATGCCTGTTCTCCTGAGCTCAGACAGCACTTGGCTGATTCGAAGGAATTAGATTGCCGGAAACTGGCGAATGCTGCTGATTTGTGGGTTGCCAACAGGGCTACTCATAAGGATTCTGGGGCAACTCAGAAAAAGGATGAGGGAAAATAGCCTAAAAAAGACTCAAAAGAGAATTCGAATAACTCAAATTCCAATGAGGGCCCCAAACCAAACCAAAAGGGTAAGCCACAAGGAAAACCATGGCAGAATAGTGTGTCTTCTGGTGCCAAACCGGAAGGAGGCCAGAACAAGCCACCATTCCAAAAAGCGTTTGGTAAATGCTTTGTTTGCGGCTCGACTGACCATGTGAAAAGAGATCCCAGATGTAAGGGTAAACCTTCAGGGGTCCAGCTTGTCTCCTTAGCCTTCGCTCCAGAGGGGGAAGTCCAAATGGCAAGTGGAAACTTTCTACTGCTAGCTGATGAACCCATTGGAGTCTCAGCCAGTGTTTCTTTAGTATCTCTGGGGTTGTGGGAACAACAGAATTTAGATGTCTAGAATTCTATCCCCGATAATACTAAAGAGTATTATAAGGACAGTGTCCAGGTGAATGGTCAGGAGACTCCTGCCATTAGGGACACTGGGGCCAGCATAACTGTGGTGGATAAATCGTTTTTTCAGGCTGAGGATGTTGCTAAGGCACTCAAACGCCTCACCAAGTTAGCTGGAGGGCCTGTGCAGATGCTTCCCCAATTACCAGTGTTAGGCGGAAACCTGTGCAGTTCCCTCTGGGACCACTGCAAAAGATTTAGGACTACAGGTGTTTGGCAGTAAACCCACTTGGTAGCAGTCTGTACCACACATATTCACTTGGTAGCTGTGGCTGAGCAGTCAGACTTCTCTCAAGAAGAGTTAAGCAGTATGTGGAGTATACAATATAGGACAATTCTTCACAGTAAGATAAGCAAACACGCAACAAGGCTTCAGTGTAAAGATATTAAGGTATTTATTCATAACGGAACATCTATAGAAAACACTATGGCACTATCACAGCAAACAATTCAATCACAATTACTCTACAAAGAAGAAACGATCAATCCCCCTAACAATATTTCGACAAGTCTAGGTTCTACCGGTATCACTTATTTTCAGACAGAGGTGTATACCTCAACCTAGATGGCACTCTAATATTAGTTAGGACGGGAGAGAAAAATAAGCAGGTTACGAAATCAACACAGTTCAATACTTTACAGGAAAAATGCAAGGCAAGAAGACAAGAACCACAATAGATCATAAAGTTCAGAGGCCAGGCCCACTCGGAGAGAGGCAAGGCGATTTGTCCCAAAAAGTCTCTTTGTGGAAATGCGCTCGAGCCTGTGTAGCAAATTGTTATCGGCAGATTGAACCAGTTCAGAACAATACGTGAGACAAAGCTTGGAGGCGACCCAACGGAAAGGAGAGGATTAAGACACCTCACTCGAACCGATCGAAAGGGATGCCAGGCGGACACGGTACCTTGTTTGTGGAGGCAGCTCCGGCGGGGGCAGTTGTTCCTGGTGGTGGATGCACGTCGGGTCTTTGCCAAGAGTAGAGGTGATCTCGTCGTCGAAGAAAAGTGAAGTCCGATGCACCACCAGGGAAGAGACCAGCCGCGGAGTGCTCCGTCACAAGGCACCACCTTTTGGTCGCGGTACAGGGGTAGTGGCTATCCGGTTGCCGAGGTGCTCTGCACGGGCAATTTGACGACTGCGTCCTGAGGCGAACAAAAAGCAAAGGGGACTGGTTGTTCCCACTAATCAGGGGAAGAGACCCTCCGGCAGGGAGATCTCCTCTGTCGTCGGGAAGTGGTGAGTCCGTTCCACAGGGCTCCACCGGAGGTGTCGTCGTGCAGGTCGGCTCAGCATTACCCTCGTCGGATTCTTAAGTCCTGTGGCGACTTCTGAAGATCCAGTCCCAAAAGCCCTGCTTTTATGCAGAAAACCCCCATTCATTCAGCCTAGCTGTCAATCAACACTCGCTAAGTGGTGAGCGGGGAGGATCACCACTTGGGCCAATCACACCAGAGTGCGACCGAGTTGGCAAGGCAACTCGGTCCAGGGTGCCTAAACCGCCTCCCACACCCTTGTGGTAACCCAGACAGAATGGCACCACTTTGGAGGGTCTCTGTACAGAGGCCCGCCAAAAGTGGAACAAAGGGCTCGGCCTTTGGTTTAGGAGTCACAGAGACGAACACAGACGCCATTTTAAAAACCGAGTTCTGGCAGAAAATAGCATCCGATAAACTTATTTAAGATAAGTAGATCGGTGGTACATTAGAGATTAACGAGGAAAAGTATCAATCTCCAACAATGGGACAAATCCCATAGGGTTATGTTCGGGGTCGAACATAACAAGTAGTTTCCACTGCCACCAGCCAAAACTCGACGAGGGGGGACAGGACAGTGCCCCCTCGAATAACAGATCAAGTAGTAGTCGAATTACCCCTACTAGTACGTCCACAATAAGATGGTTTATACTAGTTCTGTTAGTAAATTTAGGTCTAGTAAAGTCAATGGTGACTTTACATACCCGGGGAGACAGTAGTCCGTCCCCGGGTATGGAGTCTATGGTGGAGGTCTGCTAGGACGCCCCAGTGTTACGGCACGTAGGGTGCGGTGTAACACACATAGAAAAACATATGAGACCCTATGGAGTAAAAGACTCCATAGCCCACAGAACACATTGACATTAAAAGGAATTACACACATTCATGTCCAAGAGTGGGAGGAAAAGAGTCTCACTCTTGGCAGGATGGAAAAAAACAAACTCCAGAAATCCAGCAAAGCTGCTGGGGGACTCACTAGGTTAGGAAATTCAGCCTAAACAGAGAATTCTCCCTAACACTCGCCCCCCCCAGACTAAGGGACAGGAGGATTTAATCCACTCCTGGATGAATCTCACACCTCTAGTCGATGACATACATCCTAGAGAGACCATCAGCATTTTGGTGGTGACATCCTGACCTGTGCTCAATGGTGAAATCAAACCCTTGCAGGCAGATCGACCATCTCAATAGTTTTGGGTTTTCCCCTTTCATTTGCATTAACCATCTCAAGGGTTGGTGGTCAGTCTGAATGACAAAAGTAGAACCATACAAGTACGGCCTAAACTTCTTCAGAGCCCACACGATAGCAAAGCACTCTCTTTCGATTGTTGCCCACTCTGTTTCAGGATCCTTCAGCTTGCGGCTGATGAAGCAAACGGGGTGCTCCCTACCTTTCCCATCCAGTTGACTGAGTGCAGCACCTATCCCAACATTCGAAGCATCTGTCTGCACAATGAAGTGTTGGCGGTAATCAGGAGCTCTGAGTACTGGGGCTTGGCAAAGAGACTTTTTCAGGTTTTCAAACGCCTGATTGCACTCCTCGTTCCATTTAATCTTTTTAGGAAATTTGGGCGAGGAGATGACATTCAGTGGAGAAGCTATGGTCCCATAGTTCTCTATGAAATTCCTGTAGTACCCAGTGAGGCCTAGGAAGGCTCTCACTTGGGTTTGAGTAGTAGGTGTTGTCCAATTTTGCACAGCTTCAATCTTACTGAGCAAAGGCCTTGTTTCTCCACCTCCTACCTCATGTCCAAGATAGACTACCTTACTCTGTCCAATTTGGCATTTACTCACCTTTATGGTCAGATTGGCTCCTCCAAGAGCCTGCAAAACATCTCTCACGTGGTTTACATGTTCTTCCCAGGAATTGCTGAACACTGCGATGTCATCCAAGTATGCCATGCAGAAGTCCTCCATCCCATTCAGAACTTGGTTTACCATCCGTTGAAACGTAGCAGGTGCATTCTTCAATCCGAAAGGCATTACCTTAAACTGGTATAAGCCAACAGGGGTAGAAAATGCAGTTTTCTCCTTAGCATGGTCTGTCAGGGCTATTTGCCAATAGCCTGACGTCAAGTCAAATGTGTTGAGGAAATTGGCGGCGCCAAGTTTATCCACCAACTCATCTGTTCTTGGCAAAGGGTGGGCATCAGTCTTGGTGACTGCATTTAGAGCTCTATAATCCACGCAGAATCTAAGCTCTTTAGATCCGGCCTTTGGTACTAACACAACTGGGCTAGACCATGAACTAGTAGAGGGCTCTATTACCCCGAGATCAAGCATCTTGCTGACCTCACCTTTGATGTGGGTTCGTACGTTTTCTGACATTCGGTATCCTCTGCTTTTGACTGGCAGACAGTCACCAGTGAGTATGTCATGCTGGCCCCAAGGGGTCAAGCCTGGTGAAAGCGAAAACAGAGAGGCAAACTGATTCAACATAGATTTGCACTCTTCTTATTGCTCAGGTGTCAGATTGGAGGAGAGATTTACTCCTTCAATTTTTTCGTCCAAAGGTAGGCCTCGGAGGAGATCGGGAAGAGCTTCACTCTCTTCTTCTTCCTCGGATGATGCTAGAAGCAACGCTCCTACATCAGGTCTTGAGACATATGCTTTGAGGCGGTTGGTGTGAAAGACTGTCGGAGCCTCCTTGGGATTGCCCAAGTCCACCAGATAGTTAACCTCTCCGAGTTTACCCACAACTCTGAAGGGTCCCATCCATTTATCTTGCAAGGCCCTCTGCCTTGTTGGGATCATAACGAGAACGAGCTGGTCTTGAGCAAACTCAACCATGTTAGCCTTTTGATCGTGCCAGTGCTTGACCAATGCTTGTCCAGCTTTCAAGTTATCGTTTGCTTCCGTCATCATGTGCGACATTCTCCTCCGGAGACCTATCACGTAGTCAGTCACTCTGACTGGCTTGGGGGAAGGAGCACTCTCCAACCCCTCCTTAATCAGGGCCAAGGGACCTCTGACGGGATGACCATAGAGTAGTTCGAAGGGAGAGTAACCTACTCCCTCCTGAGGGACTTCTCTATAAGCAAAGAGAAGGCATGGCAGTAGAAGGTCCCACTTACGCTTAAGGGGTTCTTAAAAAGCACCTAGCATGCTCTTCATGGTTCGGTTGAACCGTTCTACCAACCCATTGGGTTGTGGGTGGTAAGCTGTTGAGAACTTGTAAGTAACTCCACAGGTTTTCCACATGGCTTTCATGTAGTGGGACATAAAGTTTGACCACCTGTCAGAGATTACTTCCTTAGGAAACCCGACCCTAGTAAAAATACCAAGGAGGGCCTTAGCCACAGCCGGAGCTGTAACAGTCCTCATAGGAATTGCCTCAGGATACCTAGTAGCATGGTCTACTACAACAAGTATAAACCTGTTGCCTGAGGAGGTTGGAGGATCAAGGGGACCAACAATGTCAATCCCTACTCTCTCAAATGGGACTCCCACAACTGGGAGAGGCACTAAAGGTGCCACATTCTTGGAGCCAACCTTACCAGAGGTCTGGCAGGTGTGGCAGCTCCTGCAGTGTTTTTCTACTTCGGCCCCCATCTTTGGCCAATAGAAGTAGAGAGAGAGCCTTTCCTTAGTCTTCTTGAAACTCAAGTGACCAGCCAAAGGAATCTCGTGGGCTAACTGCAAGAACTGTGGTCTGTTCTCTTGGGGTACTACAAGTCGTTTGTAGTCTCCAGGTGCAGACTCGTCGGTTCACTGTAGAAGAGGCCATCTTCCCAGTGCAACCTGTATTTCCCAGGCTCTTGCCCTTCAGCCTGAGCTTCTGCCTGGTGGCGAAGACCTTCCAGAGTTGGACATTCTCTCTGTCCCTTACTGAAGTCTTCCCTGCTGGGTCCACCTTCTGCCAGTAAAGACTGCAGCTCAGGATGGTCAACAGGATCCAGATCTCCAATGAGTTCCTGGCCTTCCATTAGCTCTTCCTCAGAGTCTAATTCTACCACACAGGGTTGTACCTCCCTCTCAGCCTCAGCTGGAGGTGGAGTTGCGGGTGTAACTTTGGACAACCGCGGGGAAGTCTTTGTTGGCTGTACTGTAATGCCGGTTACTGGTTTCGGAGCAGAAGTCTTAAGTTTCCCTTTCGCTTCTGGTTTCTTCGAGACAGCTGCTGACAATTCCAGTGGAGTAGGAGTGATTTCCTTCTTCATCATCTCCTGGAGAGTACCGCGCATGGTCCTCTCTCTTGCGGGTCTGGTTAGCTCCTGTAACCGTTTACTAGGAGGTCTGGGAGTATGCGATACAACTCCGAGAGTTTTCAAATCGTTACCCAACAGTACGCGTCCTGGTACCTCACTCTGTATGCTGACAGGTATCTTCACAGTCATGTCGTTACACTGGATGAGAACTGGTAATTGGAGAAGCATCTGCACAGGCCCTCCAGCTAACTTGGTGAGGCGTTTGGGTGCCTTAGCAACATCCTCAGCCTGAAAAAACGATTTATCCACCACAGTTCTGCTGGCCCCAGTGTCCCTAATGGCAGGTGTCTCCTGACCATTCACCTGGACACTGTCCTTATAATACTCTTTAGTATTATCGGGGATAGAATTATAGACATCTAAATTCTGTTGTTCCCACAACCCCAGAGATACTAAAGAAACGCTGGCTGAGACTCCAATGGATTCGTCAGCTAGTAGTAGAAAATTTCCACTTTCCATTTGGATTTCCTCCTCTGGAGCGAAGGCTAAGGAGACAAGCTGGACCCCTGAAGGTTTACCCTTACATCTGGGATCTCCTTTCACGTGGTCAGTCGAGCCACAAACAAAGCATTTACCGAATGCTTTTTGAAATGGTGGCCTGTTCTGACCTCCTTCCGGTTTGGCACCAGAAGACACACTATTCTGCTGTGGTTTTCCCGGTGGCTTACCCTTCTGGTTTTGTTTGGGGTCCTCTTTGGAATTTGAGTTATTCGAATTCTCTTTTGAGTCTTTTTTAGGCTGTTTTCCCTCATCCTTTTTCTGAGTTGCCCCAGAATCCTTATGAGTAGCCCTGTTGGCAACCCACAAGTCAGCAGCCTTAGCTAGCTTCCGGGAATCCAATTCCTTCGAATCAGCCATGTGCTGTCTGAGCTCAGGAGAACAGGCATCATAAATAGACTCCAACATAAAAAGATTCTTCATACCCTCATAAGTGTTCACTTTGTAACCCTTAATCCATCCCTCTAAATATTTCAACCCTTCACTCACCCAGGTAGCCCAAGGGGTACCATCATACTTTTTGAGGGTTCTAAACCTCTTAAGATACTGGGAAGGGGTCTTCCCAAATCTAGCTATCAAAGCTAGTTTCACACTTTCGTAATCCGTCTTATCCGCCTCCCCCAACTCCATTACCACATCAGTCGCAACAGGAGGGAGTCTAGAGAACAACCAGGGAAGTAAATCATTCCCGGTGATGTCCTGGAGCCCATGTTTGTACTCAAACAGTTTTAACCAATCCAACACATCCAATCTCGGTTCATACATACCCACTAATTCCTTCGGCATCCGGGGTCTTTTGGGACTGGAGCTCCTAGAGGAACCAGAGGAGAGAGAAGCATTTTCTATAGACAACTTTTTCATCTCTAACTCGTGATTAAGTTCTATTTCTCTGAGTCTTAACTCAGCTTGCTTCTGCTCAGCCTGGGCATTCATCCGTCTGAACTCGAGCTCTTGGTTTCGTTCAGATTGGGCCAAGAACCGTTTGTATTCTAATACGAGCTTCATTTTTTCAAGTTCAAAATAAGCAGGGTTACATGTGGGACCTGGTATGGGCCCCGTAGGCACAGCTGGTAAGGCAGGTAGAGGAGCAGGGGAGACAGTTTCGTTAGCCTCTACGTCCTCGTCAGCCTCTTCATCGCTATCATCAGAATTACGATTCAGATCAACACCATCACTGTTACCTACAGTTGCTGGAGAAATTGGCTCCTCTGAACCAGTACTCAGACTTTGGTTCGCCAGCAATCTCTCTATTAGTTCTAACTTCTTGCCTCTTACAGGAAGATTCTCTTGCCTACAGAGAGCTCGCAAACTCTCAGTATTTTCACTTGACAAGGATTCTTGACTGTAAGTTTCCATCGTAGACATGTTTTTGAAAGTTGCTTTTTTAGTGCTAAGCTTCGTGGTTAGTTATCCTAAAGTGTCGAAAAGCACTCTAAACTGTATACTCGATACAAATCCCACCGCTGTACACCAGTGTTAGGCGGAAACATGTGCAGTTCCCTCTGGGACCACTGCAAAAGATTTAGGACTACAGGTGTTTGGCAGTAAACCCACTTGGTAGCAGTCTGTACCACACAGATTCACTTGGTAGCTGTGGCTGAGCAGTCAGACTTCTCTCAAGAAGAGTTAAGCAGTATGTGGAGTATACAATATAGGGCAATTCTTCACAGTAAGACAAGCAAACACGCAACGAGGCTTCAGTGTAAAGATATTAAGGTATTTATTTATAACAGAACATCTATAGAAAACACTATGGCTCTATCACGGCAAACAATTCAATCACAATTACTCTACAAAGAAGAAACGATCAATCCCCCTAACAATATTTCGACAAGTCTAGGTTCTACTGGTATCACTTATTTTCAGACAGAGGTGTATACCTCAACCTCGATGGCACTCTAATATCAGTTAGGATGGGAGAGAAAAATAGGCAGGTTACGAAGTCAACACAGTTCAATACTTTACGGGAAAAATGCAAGGCAAGAAGACAAGAACCACAATAGATCATAAAGTTCAAAGGCCAGGCCCACTCGGATAGAGGCAAGGCGATTTGTCCCAAAAAGTCTCTTTGTGGAAATGCGCTCGAGCCTGTGTAGCAAATTGTTATCGGCAGATTGAACCAGTTCAGAACAATACGTGAGACAAAGCTTGGAGGCGACCCAATGGAAAGGAGAGGATTAAGACACCTCCCTCAAACCGATCGAAAGGGACGCCAGGCAGACACGGTACCTTGTTTGTGGAGGCAGCTCCGGCGGGGGCAGTTGTTCCTGGTGGTGGATGCACGTCGGGTCTTTGCCAAGAGTAGAGGTTATCTCGTCGTCAAAGAAAAGTGAAGTCCGGTGTACCACCAGAGAAGAGACCAGCCGCGGAGTGCTCTGTCACAAGGCACCACCTTTTGGTCGTGGTACAGGGGTAGTGGCTATCCGGTTGCCGAGGTGCTCTGCACGGGCAATTCGACCACTGCGTCCTGAGGCGAAGAAAAAGCAAAGGGGACTGGTTGTTCGCACCAGTCAGGGGAAGAGACTCTCTGGGAGGGAGATCTCCTCTGTCGTCAGGAAGTGGTGAGTCGGTTCCGCAGGGCTCCACCGGAGGTGTCGTCGTGCAGGTCGGCTCAGCGTTACCCTCGTTGGATTCTTAGGTCCTGTGGCGACTTCTGAAGATCCAGTCCCAAAAGCCCTGCTTTTATGCAGAAAACCCCCATTCATTCAGCCTAGCTGTCAATCAACACACGCTAAGTGGTGAGCGGGGAGGCTCACCACTTGGACCAATCACTCCAGAGTGCAACCGGAGTTGGCAAGGCAACTCGGTCCAGGGTGCCTAAACCCCCTCCCACAGCCCTGTGGTAACCCAGACAGAATGGCACCACTTTGGAGGGTCTCTGTACAGAGGCCCGCCAAAAGTAGAACAAAGGGCTCGACCTTTGGTTTAGGAGTCACAGAGACGAACACAGACGCCATTTTAAAAACCGAGTTCTGGCAGAAAATACCTTCCGATAAACTTATTTAAGATAAGTAGACCGGTGGTACTTTAGAGATTAACGAGGAAAAGTATCAATCTCCAACAATGGGACGAATCCCATAGGGTTATGTTCGGGGTCGAACATAACAAGTAGTTTCCACTGCCACCAGCCAAAACTCGACGAGGGGGGACGGGACAGTGCCCCCTCGAATAACAGATCCAGGAGTAATCAAATTACCCCTACTAGTACGTCCACAATAAGATGGTTTGTACTAGTTCTGTTAGTAAATTTAGGTTTAGTAAACCCAATGGTGACTTTACATGCCCGGGGAGACAGTAGTCCGTCCCTGGGTATGGAGTCTATGGTGGAGGTCCGCTAGGACGCCCCAGTGTTACGGCACGTAGGGTGCGGTGTAACACACATAGAAAAACATATGAGACCCTATGGAGTAAAAGACCCTATTACCCATAGAACACATTGACATTAAAAGGAATTACACACATTCATGTCCAAGAGTGGGAGGAAAAGAGTCTCACTCTTGGCAGGATGGAAAAAAACAAACTCCAGAAATCCAGCAAAGCTGCTGGGGGACTCACTAGGTTAGGAAATTCAGCCTAAACAGAGAATTCTCCCTAACAGTGGTGAGCCACCCCGCTCACCACTTTGCGTTTTTGATTGACAGCTAGGCTGAATGAATGGGGGTTTTCTGCATAAAAGCAGGGCTTTTGGGACTGGATCTTCAGAAGTCGCCACAGGACCTAAGAATCTGACGAGGGTAACGCTGAGCCGACCTGCAAGGACGACACCTCCAGTGGAGCCCTGCGGAACCGACTCACCACTTCCCGACGACAGAGGAGATCTCCCTGCCGGAGGGTCTCTTCCCCTGACTGGTGGGAACAACCAGTCCCCTTTGCTTTTTCTTCGCTCCAGGACGCAGTGGTCGAATTGCCCGTGCAGAGCACCCCGGCAACCAGATAGCCACTACCCCTGTACCGCGACCAAAAGGTGGTGCCTTGTGACTGAGCACTCCGCAGCTGTTCTCTTCCCTGGTGGTGCACCGAACTTCATTTTTCTTCGACGACGAGATCATCTCTTCTCTTGGCAAACACCCGACGTGCATCCACCACCAGGAACAACTGCCCCCGCCGGAGCTGTCTCTCCACAAACAAGGTACCATGTCCGCCTGGCTTCTCTTTCTGCCGGATAGATTGAGGTGTCTTAATCCTCGCCTTTCCATTGGGTCGCCTCCAAGCTTTCTTTAACTTGCTGTTCTGAACTGGTCCAATCTTTCCATAACAATTTGCGATAAAGACTGAGACACTTTTTGGGACATATCGCCTTGCCTCTCTCCGAGTGGGCCTGGCCTCTGAACTTTGTGATCTGCAGTAGACCCTGCCTTACTTGCCTTGCATTTGTCCGTAAAGTATTGGTACTGAGTTGATTTCATAACCTGCCTATTTTTCTCTCCCGTCCTAACGAATACTAGAGTGCCATCTAGGTTAAAGCATACACCTCTGTCTGCAAATAAGTGATGCCGGTGAACCTAGACTTGTCGAACTATTGTTAGGGGGATTGATCTTTTTCTTTGTATAAGTAATTGTGATTGAGGTTGTTTGCCGTATTAGTGCCAGAGTGTTTTCCATAGATGTGTTGTTATAAATAAATACCTTTATATCTTTACACCGAAGCCTTGTTCCATGTTTGCTTGTTCTACTGTGTAGATTACCCAATTTTGTATACTCCACATACTGCCTATCTCTTCTTGAGGGAAGTCTGACTGCTCAGCCACAGCTACCAAGTGAATCTGTGTGATACAGACTGCTACCAAGTGGGTTTACTGCCAAACACCTGTAGTCCTAAACCTTTTGCAGTGGTCCCAGAGGGAACTGCACATGTTTCCGCCTAACAAGGGGGAGATGAGTGGGGGCCTTGTGGAGGGTGCCCTGCACTGCGGGGTGGTGGGGGTGCAGGGGGACATGAGTGGGGGCCTGGTGGAGGGTGCCCCTGACTGTTGGGGGGTGGGGGTGCAGGGGGCGATGAGTGGGGGCCTGGTGGAGGGTGCCCCTGACAGGTGGGGGGTGGGGGTGCTGGGAGACATGAGTGAGGGCCTGGTGGAGGGTGCACCAAAGTGCTGGGTGGTGGGGGTGCAGGGGGACATGAGTGGGACATGAGTGGGGGCCTGGTTGAGGGTGCCCCACAGTGCTGGGGGTTGGGGGTGCAGCGGGAGATGAGTGGGGGCCTGGTGGAGGGTGCCCTGCACTGCTGGGTGGTGGGCGTGCAGCGGGACATGAGTGGGGGCCTGGTGGAGGGTGCCCCTGGATGCAGGGGGGTGGGGGTGCAGGGGGACATGAGTGGGGGCCTGGTGGAGGATGCCCCACAGTGCTGGGGTGTGGGGGTGCAGGGGGACATGAGTGGGGGCCTGGTGGAGGGTGCCCCTGACTGTTGGGGGGTGGGGGTGCAGGGGGAGATGAGTGGGGGCCTGGTGGAGGGTGCCCCACAGTGTTGGGGATGGGGGTGCAGGGGGACATGAGTGGGGGCCTGGTGGAGGGTGCCCCTGACTGTTGGGGGTGGGGGTGCTGGGAGACATGAGTGGGGGCCTGGTGGAGGGTGCCGCACAGTGCTGGGGGGTGGGGGTGCAGGGGGACATGAGTGGGGGCCTGGTGGAGGGTGCCCCACAGTGCTGGGGGGTCGGGGTGCAGGAGGACATGAGTGGGACATGAGTGGGGGCCTGGTGGAGGGTGCCCCACAGTGCTGGGGGGTGGGGGTGCTGAGGGACATGAGTTGGACATGAGTGGGGTCCTGCTGGCAGGTGCCCCACAGTGCTGGGGGGTGGGGGTGCAGGGGGAGATGAGTGGGGGCCTGGTGGAGGGTGCCCTGCACTGCTGGGTGGTGGGGGTGCAGGGGGACATGAGTGGGGGCCTGGTGGAGGGTGCCCCTGACTGTTGGGGGGTGGGGGTGCAGGGGGAGATGAGTGGGGGCCTGGTGGAGGGTGCCCCTGAGTGGTGGGGGTGCTGGGAGACATGAGCGGGGGCCTAGTGGAGGGTGCACCAAAGTGCTGGGTGGTGGGGGTGCAGGGGGACATGAGTGGGACATGAGTGGGCGCCTGGTGGAGGGTGCCCCACAGTGCTGGGGGGTGGTGGTGCAGGGGGAGATGAGTGGGGGCCTGGTGGAGGGTGCCCTGCACTGCTGGGTGGTGGGTGTGCAGGGGGACATGAGTGGGGGCCTGGTGGAGGGTGCCCCTGACTGTTGGGGGGTGGGGGTGCAGGGGGACATGAGTGGGGGCCTGGTGGAGGGTGCCCCTGGATGCAGGGGGGTGGGGGTGTGGGGGGACATGAGTGGGGGCCTGGTGGAGGGTGCCCCTGACTGTTGGGGGGTGGGAGTGCTGGGAGACATGAGTGGGGGGCCTGGTGAAGGGTGCCCCACAGTGCTGGAGGGTGGGGGTGCAGGGGGACATGATTGGGGGCCTTGTGGAGGGTGCCCCACAGTGCTGGGGGGTGGGGGTGCAGGGGGACATGAGTGGGGGCCTGGTGGAGGGTGCCCCTGGATGCAGGGGGGTGGAGGTGCTGGGAGACATGAGTGGGGGCCTGGTGGAGGGTGCCCCTGGATGCTGGGGGGTGGGGGTGCAGGGGGACATGAGTGGGGGCCTGGTGGAGGGTGCACCATAGTGCTGGGGGGTGCGGGTACAGGGGGACATTCCTTGGTGGGCAGTAGTGCAAGGTGACATGTGGGTTGGCTGGGGGGCATGGTGGTTGGGCTGCCTGCGGGACATGTGCAGGGTAGTCCCCTGTGGTGTGGGCCGCCTGCAGGGGCCGTGGAGGGTGTAGAGGGAACACCTGGGAGGACCCATACGGGCAATTCACGTGTAGTGGTCCCCGCGCACCCCTGAAATACACGTGCCCTGATGGAATCGCGTGTGATACTTCCCGCGCACCCCTGAAATACACATACCCTGCTGCTTTTGCGTGTGATACTTCCCGCGCACCCCTGGAATACACGTACCCTGATGGAATTGCGTGTGATACTTCCCGCGCACCCCTGAAATGCACGTACCCTGCTGATTTTGCGTGTGATACTTCCCGCGCACCACTGAAATACACATACCCTGATGGAATCGTGTGTGATACTTCCCGTTCACCCCTGAAATACACGTACCCTGCTGCTTTTGCGTGTGGTACTTCCCGCGCACCCCTGGAATACACATACCCTGATGGAATCGCGTGTGATACTTCCTGCGCACCTCTGAAATGCACGTACCCTGATGGAAACGCGTGTGTTACTTCCCGCGCACCCCTGATGTACACGTACCCAGGACAATCGCGTTTGAAACTTCCCGCGAACCACTGAAATACACATTCCCCGCTTGGCGTTTGCTGTTTGGCAGCCCTGTGAACTGGTCCAGGGTTAGCGCAGCCCTTTGCGATGATTTGGGAATTTTGAAGGCTTTTCCTTGCGCGAGGGCGTTCTTGGGGGCGTAACTAGCGCTGCTGCAGGGTCGCTGCGCAACTCTGCGCCACGGCTGGTTTTTGAGGCTAAAATCCATGAATACGCTGTGCGATGAAAAGGATGTTATCGCACGCAGCTGGCGCAGTGTATCGCACAGGGACACTGTGCGCCAGCCGCGTGCGCCACTTTTGTGCGAAATTCTATGAATTACCCTGTTAATATGTTTCCAAAAGAGGCGACGTGAGGTAAAGGGATTTGGAAATGTTTCAGATAGATCAACGTATGTATTACATGGTCAAACCCTCGTGGCAAATTTATATTTTCTTAACATTGCACTTGGGAAACTTATGAAAAAATGTTTGGGGAGGTCAGGGGTGATGATGATGGGTGGAATATTTGTGCCTTGCTTTCGAATGATTGCACAAAGTTTATTGAGATTTTGTGCAGAGCTTATATGACGGTTGTATGTGCATTCATTTCACAGTTTTGAAAAAATAACACTTGGGTGGATTTCCAGCAAATTTGTGTTAGGCACATTGGCAAGGATCGAAAAGCATGGTTTTGCAAATGTGGAAGTGTTTTCTTATTTGATAAGTGTCATAATGTAGTTAAAAATAAAATAGCAATATAGCTTTGGTGACTGAGGGGTAGGCTGTAGCAATGGGCAGTCGCCAGAATGTCGGGGTCATGGTATCAGGTCATGATGCGGACGATGTGGCTACTGCCCATGACCACAAGGGACAACTCATAGGATTAAAGTGGCCATGTGCACCTGGGAATGACTTTGATGGTAACATTATTAGAAATTAGCATACATTTGAAAGGAAAGTAAACATGTGTTTGTGGTAATATGGCCATAGGGTCTTCTTTTTCCCTTCTGCAGGCTGCCATGGCAAGCGATGAGGGGCTCTGTATGGAACCCTCACTTTCCCTTTCCTTGGTGGCCATCTTGGAAAAGGATTTTCCTTCCTACACCGGAACGCAGCAGGTCTCCTGGTGTAGGAGGAAAAATCTTTTTTTTCAGTACCCTGGGTTGCTGGTTTGGGAACCTAGGGTGCTAATGTCCTTCATCCCCCATTACAGGGGTCGGAATGGGGGTATAATGGTTCAGAGATCTCGTTATCCACCCTTACTTCGCTTGGGCTAAAAACTAAGCTGCCGGGCTGGTATCATGCCATTCCAGTCCCTCGGACACGTAATCATGCCACACACCAGCCTATGGTCATCTGGCACTGTCCGGAAGGACCACAATGAAGTCAGATGTTCGTAGACGTCCACGGATGCAAAACTAGTTCAAATAGTTGCAAAAAATGTATAGAAGTGTTAAAAATGATTCTAGAAGGTGGGAAATGGCAGAGTTTTAAGGTGTCACTTTGTAAGTTTCACACAAATATTGCTAAATTGGGTAAGTATGATATTAGTACGTTGTAGGGAAATAGCACGAACTGGTAAAAACCCATGAAAAACAATGAAAAAACTTTGTTCAAGGGACGTTACGGTTAAGTTGCACTCATAAAAAGCTATGAAATTCAATGAAAAAACGTTGTTAAGGGGACGTTATGGTTCAGTTGGACTAATAAAAAGCTTTTGAAATTCACTGAACAAACTTTGTTAACGGGATGTTATGGTTAAGTTGGACTAATAAAAACCTATGAAATTCAATGAAAAAACTTTGTCAAGGGGACGTTATGGTTAAGTTGGACTAATAAAAACCTATCAATTTCAATGAAAACACGTTGTTAAAGGGACCTTATGGTTAAGTTGCACTAATAAAAACCTATGAAATTCTAAGAAAAAACGTTGTTAAAGGGACGTTATGGTTACAAGTAAAATGAAAAACCCCTGAAATTTGCCAGTTATGGTAAGCTAAGCAACCATAACTCGCGCCACCACCGTGCACTGCTAAGACTAACACCCAGGACATCAAAGATGACATCACAAATGTCATTGATGACATCACTGATGACATCACATGTCTGGCTCGCTCTTTTTTCTTTTGCTGACATGTCTAGGCCACATGGTTTTCTTCAGTAACAGTCAGAAACTAAAAATGTTATTTTATTTGTAGACGTATCCTTCAAGTAGGTTCTTACAGTAATTCCCTTAGAGTCCAGTCACATCATATGAAACATATACATACGGGAAGACACAAGCTTGAAAGACAGCAATCCTTTTTGTGCATAAAGATAATCAATAGACTAATGAGCACTTTCTGATAGTTCTGTTGTTTTTTTTATGGCTTTATTTTCCCTGTATATGATCATATTTGTATACATTGTACTCACACTACTTTCCTTAGGGTCAAATCACATCAAGTGATACATATACATAGGGTAAATAGCAGCTTTGAAACAGAGCAATAATTTATTTGCATGAAAATAATCAGTAAAGTTATGAATTGTTTCTGTTACTACTTGTGCTTTTTTGATAAGTTCACTTTCCCTGTATATTCCCATATTGGTATGTGATCTTGTGTCTTTGTGTTTTGTGTATAGTAATGCAATTATGTAATACATGTGTTTTATTAGCTACTTATTATATATTTCACAGTACACAAACATCTATTAAGAAAACAATTATCATTTCATTGTTGAACATATTAACACTACGAATATTATACCTTCATCTTGTACGCTGCACACAATGTTATGTTTCTGTATGAGTAGCTTAGTATACTAGATAGAACCCCATAATAGAATGCTATTTATATCAATGCATTGTTCAATGCACTAATTAGGGTATGATATTTATTGCAATGATCCTTGACACTTGTTTTGCAACATTATAATAAGAATCCCTTGCACACATATTTCATGAAAAGTACATACACATGTGATGTCATCAGTGATGTCATCAATGACATTTGTGATGTCATCTTTGATGTCCTGGGTGTTAGTCTTAGCAGTGCACGGTGGTGGCGCGAGATATGGTTGCTTAGCTTACCATAACTGGCGAATTTCAAGGGTTTTTCGGTTTTACTTGGAACCATAACGTCCCTTTCACAAACTTTTTCACTGAATTTCATAGGTTTTTAGTAGCGCAACTTAACCATAACGTCCCTTTAACAAAGTTTTTTCACTGAATTTCATAGGTTTTTAGTAGCGCAACTTAACCATAACGTCCCTTTAACAAATCTTTTCATTGAATTTCGTAGGTTTTCAGTAGTGCAACTTAACAATAATGACTTTCACTTTATATACATATCATATGGAACTGACTGAATCCCTTCTACTGTACTTGAAGTCCGCAAACTCATTTAATGTTCGTGGACATGTTCGAAGAACAGTACCACTACCTAAAAAACTCTGGGGGGGGTATGGTTGATTGTTATATCATAACATAGGAACATTTAACACATTTTAAAAAAATCACACAAACACATTATATGTACTAATACATAATAAATGTAACCCATATATACAACACACTAACCATTCATTTAAATGCACTATATTCTAAAATGGAATATACCACAAGAAAATAAATTGGCTTCCAACATAATTACCTCACAAACACAACATAACTGAGAACAAGAGCAGACCCACTGAGTACATAGGACATATCTTACCTGAAATAGTAAGTGTACTTAATTTTATTCATATATTTATAAACTTTCTGTATTAGATAAAAACATATATATTTTTTTTTTTCTCTCACAGAAATGTCTAGTACTCTGGAATGGCTAGAGGAACATTTCCCACATGAAGAAATGTCACAAGATAGTGAAACTAATGGTAAATACTTTATAATATAAACCATTTAATTATTATTATTTTGTATACATTTAACATATATATATATTTTTTGTACACAGCATAACAAAATAGAAACTACCTCTGAAGAAGCTGTTATGGAAAACACGCTTGACAACATAAAAGAAAAAAATTATTTATTGTTGACCAATTTTAATAATTTGAAAACTTTTGTTGAAGATCATTTTAAAACAAAAACGTCATACCATTGCCCCACATTTACTTGTCCCCCCTCACCATATCCCAGTCAATTATCCCCAAACCCTCTCCATAACCCAAAACGTTTTGATGAGACTTCCATCCCTTCTTCACCTAATAACAATCATGATGAAACCCCTAATTCTCCTGTTTTTGTTTCTGTTTCTGCCTCACCTTCTCTGTCATAAATTATTAATATATGTTAAATAAAGTTTAATTTTTATATTGTGTTGTAAGTAGTTTCGTTTTTTTTTAAAAAAAAACAATGTAGGTGTCCGCGGACAGTGCAGGTGTTCTAAAATGTTCGTAAATAAACGAAAATGGAGGTGTACTGAAGAACACTATACCTGTTCGTACTGTTCGCTAGCAAGATGAAACTATTCTAAGAACACACGCGGTGTCCTGAAATGTTCGTAAAAAAAAAAAATTAAAGTGTCCTAAAGAACACTATATCTGTCCGTAGTGTTCACTAGCAAGTTCAAACTGTTCTAAGAACACACGCAGTGTCCTGAAATGTTCGTTTCACGTGTGACGCAATTTTAATTAGTTCAGGACCCGAACAGTGTCCGTAGAACATCAACGCGCATGCGCTAGCCAATCTCTGTGCATTTGGTGTCCTGCGGACATGCGCTTCCTTCGCGGACTTGTTCGCGAACGGATCATATGACCGCGCCCACGCTGATCGCGTGTTCTGAATGAGGACACTGTTCGGGTCCCCGAACAAATTAAAAGTACATTTTCAATTAATCCATAATATTTTTCAATAAAATCTCACCATGGCACAAGTCCCACATAGTAATCCTGAGTTTCTACATACCTTTTGAAACTATTCATACTTTTTTTTGTGTTCGATCTGTCTGCGAACCGCGCACAAGCACCCCTATAAAAGACCACGCCCTAGAGCTTATTCTCATTGTGTTTCTGGCTATTCTTCAGAGCACAGCTATTTCTCCAGCAACTTGCTGATTACACCATCAGTTGGCATCCCTGGCTGCAGAACTGCCACCTGGTGCTGCACCTGCTTCAGCACCACACCCACCCCTCCACCACCACCACCTCCCCAAGGGCCTGAAGAGGGGAACAGGAGTGAGGATGCAGAGGAGGAAGAAGAGGATGATGAGAATGAGGTAGAGGAAAACCCTACTACCCGCACCAGGTGTGAGTCTTGGGTGTGGCGGTTATTTACCATTCATGGTAATGTTCCTAAGGCTCGTGCAAACCTTGTTACATTGTTACCTGCAATGAGTGCAAAATGATACTCAGTCGTGGGAAGCACGGTAAGTACAGCTTTGGGACCACTACTATGAAGCGACACCTGAGGTCATTTCACTCTGGGGCTATTCGCAGGGTTGTACAGTACTCTGCAGGGGGGAGCGACTTCGTAGTGCTTTTGAGACTATCGTCTCAGAGCACGAGAAGATCTGCTCACTACCCAAATAAAACACACTCTACATCTTCCTCTCTCAGCTCGCCCTTTCTTATCCCTGTGGTTGGGGTCCCCCCTTTACCTTCCTTTCCCCTCCTCTCCTAGTGTGTTGTGTATAAAAAACCAAAAAAAATACAAAATATCAAAAATAAAAAAAAAAGGCTCTTTTCAGAGCCGTCTTTCACAGTTAAAAAATAGAAGTGAAAATAAATGAAGCAGGGCCCTTTGTGTTTTTTAGAAGTCCGCGGACAGTTCGCGAACATTTAGAAAATTGGGTTGCTACCCCATCACAAACATTGCAATTTTCTCTGGGAAGAAGTGGTGGCTTTGAGTGGTGTTTGTAAGTCAAAAATTATAAATGCTTAACACCTACTTCAAAATGGTTGTTGTAATTCCAAAAAAGGTCGCAATGCATTTTGTACATTTCTCAGAAAAATCTGATTGCCAGCATAAGCAAGATGGACTCCATCTCTGCGAAAAATGTATGTACTACGAAACATAATATTTTCATTGTGAAAAGAGGACATGCCAAAATCTCTTAGAAAAGCACAAACAGCCTTATTAACATTGCGCCTTGCTTTTTCCATTTGTGGACCAAATGAAGAAGAACGAAGCCACATTTGTCTCTGCGCAATCCGTGAAAAAATCACTTGAGAATTAGGAAACATGTCCATAACCTTCCCAAGTCCTTCTTTCATAGCAAATTGCAAAAGAATTCCAGTCACATGTCCTGAACTGTTCCCTCCACAATGAATTACAATTATGTCTGGATGTTGCTCTGTCTCCAAAGTAGCACAGAGAGATAGCAAGTCCAACCACTTCATTCCACGTACTCCATGCCAGTGTACTTCCACATGTGGGAATCCAAGATCTACAGCTACTCCACAGCTTTCTGCATGCACCTTCAACCAATGTATCCACGAATCTCCCAAAATCCAAACAATCTGTTTTCTGAAACACACAGCCATAGCTATCTTTTGTTCTCTCAGCAAAAAGAGTATCTGAGAAACTCTCTCCTGGCACAACACACCCACTAAACTTTCCTGACCAATCCCTTTCAGTGCTTATTCTCATTTGCATGACTTCTGAACCCAAAAATCCCCGGATGTAACTCCCGATGTCCGCGAACTACCGCCATGTCCGTGGACATATCGTAACATGAACAGCCCTTCTACCATTTCCACTTCACTCTCTCTGCCATTCCCTCATTGGATGTAGCTAAAAAATCACATGACCATGCACCAATCACATTCAAGACCTCTAGTTCTAACTGCATCTTCATAGATCAGCACTGTAAATGTACTGTGAATCTCTCTGAGTACAAGTGTCATATCATTGGCAAGCACCATCTACCAGAAATACTGTACAAGTCTCCATGATTTCTACTTGCAGCTCCATGCATATCCATATACATGAACACAAACTTCAGGTATGCATATTTTCTGTACAGTAGATGAACACATTTTCAAACAGACGTTTAGCTTGTGTAATCTGTAAAATAAATGTACTGTATTTTTTTCAATATCCTAAAATCAACTATCACTTATAAACCTTTATACTATTTACTTTCTTTATACACACACACTCAAATCATGTTAAACTAACATTTTTTAAATGAAATATATAGACTACATATATTCAAACAAAATTGCATGCAAGCACAATCTATGTTTAAATCTTTAAAAAATACTTATACAATTTCATATTTTTTTGTTTTTATTTATTTATTTACTTAATTACTTTAATTTAGACATGACATTGAGGCGCTATTACCTAGAACAGCTTACTTACAGAAATAATAGTATTCACTGGTATATTATACATTTCACAAGACATAGTAAAGATAATTTTGCTACAGTTTGTCATTCAATACAATTTGTTCATTAAGAACATATCATATATACTGAACTGATGCAATGTATCTTATGTAAATAAATTAGTTTAATGGTTTTAAAGAAGGCACTGAGGATTTCAATAAAAAAATCAATATCTAAATTAAAAACAGCGCTATATACAAACAAAGTTACTAATTTGAAGCTTTTATAATTGCAGTGAAGACCAGTCTACTGAAAAGATGCAGCCGAATTCGAAGAACAAAGAACTAAGAAGTTACCTGTTAATTTAAGAAAAAAGTAAGTAGAATATCACCATAATATTTGTATTATTAATCAAACATACTATAACATTAATACAAGATATTTTGGTGCCTAAAAATAGAGATTGTGTACCATTTTGTCCAAAAATCTCCATGTCTTAAACAGCGATTTACAGCCAGAATGGCCCACAAATTCTTATTTTTGGACACACAAATTACCCAACTGAACCGCTACAATTTTCATATTATAGAACAAACAACTGTTTTAATTGTATACATTAGATTTACTATTTGTACTTTTCCACACCACTAGCTTACTTTTTTTTGTCATCTGAACGCCAGTTTAGTAACACATAAATTCAAGAATACCTATCCCTACTAGTTGTAGTTCCCAATGCACAATCACACACCATTACATACATCTTTATCATCTTACTCAAACACTCATGCACACAGCACACATACATTCCAGAACACCCCAACCCATATCTTCTTTATTTTTTCAACAGACCCTAAAGAATGCCTACCAAAAGTCAAGTCCGTAGAAAGCAACGCAAAAGTAGAGCAAATGAAAATAAATGTGTCCAACATAAGCATCCATCTCTAGCAGAATTTGTAAAAAAAAGTTGATACAAAACAGCTAATACAGTCATTTAGTGAAACACAAGAAGTTTCAAGCACAAAAACTTTGCCTCCTCTATCAAAATGTAAAACAAACCAAAAAACAATTAACAGAAAATCAGCTATCACTACAGATAAAACTACTTCTTCAAATTTTAATATAGTGCAAAGTAAGCATACCAAGAAAAGTATTTTAGCCAAAATGTACCGTCACAAAGTCCTTCAAAATCTTATAAAAACAGGAGAGAAATCAGGTTCAATGCTTAAAACCTATCGTAGGAAATTAATCTTAGAAGCGTTGATGGACAGTGCAATTCTTCTGAAAAGAAAGTTATTTATTTTACTGTTAAACAAAATGAAACCACTAACAAAACTAATAAATACATTACAAAAAAGACTTCTCAATAAGCGAAATGTCAACAGAAAGAACTTCTTAAGTATCTGCGGAGGCGAATGGAATCACACTACGAGCACAGAACCATATTTTAATGAAGAAGCGTTCAAACAAAAGCAAACAAAAACAATTGCCATACATAGCAGTGGTCGAGGTTATGAAAAAGTGAATAATACCATAATGGAACAAGAAGTACTCCTTACAAAAATATGCATGAAAACTTAGAGTTAGCCCTCCCTTCAACTGAATCAGAACATCTAGTGTACAAATGGCCATGCACGTCAATGTGTAACATTCCCAAACAATGTTTCAAATCTTTATGCCAATTCCTCAATAAATATGTAAAAAGCAAAGACAAAATCAAAATTAAATTACTGCAAAATTTGGATACCTGTCCAGTGCGCAAGTACACAGGACTACAAGGACATTCATTGGCCTGCATTACAGGACCTACTTGTAAAACCACTTTCCATGATATCAAAAGGATATTAACACATCATTCAACTATAAGAAATCTAGTCTATAAACTGTACTATGTTAAAAGTCCTGCTTTAGCCCTAGCAAAGTTAAATAACATCCTTCTACATGGTACAGCAAAAGACCTACTTGAAGAAATTCACTATATCCAGAAAAAATATTTTGGAAGTGAAAGCCATTTACAGAATGAAATAGCTTTAAACAAATTAAGCAACAATTCTACAAATGGCAACTTTTTGCTAAACACATACAAAAAAGAAATACTAAAATTTTAAAGTACATCAGCTGAAGTACCAAACCATGTATGTGTATGTTGCCGTAGAACTTTTTATAAAAGTAACACAAAAACTGTAGACTTATCATACAAAATAGAAGACAATGAAGATTCTAAATGGTTTGAATTAGCTCTCTACCTTGTAGCAGAAAACAAATACGAAATAACTGAGTCCTTAATACTTTGCAGTTACTGCACTACAAAACTTGACAACAACCAAACTCCTTCACGTGCTATCACAAATAATTTGGAATTATACCCAGTACCAAAACCCCTACAACAACTTAATTTATATGAGAGCATCCCAATTCAAACAGTACACCCATTTCAAGCAATAATACGCCTTCAACCAAAAACAGCAAAATTACCTCCTTCTGAATTGGTAAAAGGCATTCGTGGAAAAGTAGTTTATTTACCATTAGATCTAAAAGAAAATGTGCATACTCTAGGAGTGCAACGTCCAATGCAGCAATCTTTAATTATCTTAGTAAATGGAGTACCTACAAAAGACAAAAAAATATGGCTACAGCTGGTAGATTTATATAAAGTTAGACAAGCCTTCCAATATCTTAAAGAGAATAATGAATATTACAAAGAAATTAATATTGAAGAAAACTTGAAAGATACAACTGAAATAATTCAAGAAACACAAGAAGCTGGTAAATTTGAGCTACTAGATCCTGCTACAATATCAAATACTTTAGACCATTATACAATTCATCCTTTGCACTGTTATGACACCGTAGAAGTTGCACTGGAAACTTACCAAATGCGTCAAACAAAAGGATCGCCAAACAGCATATGCGAAAAAAGTATAGAAGCACATGCTTTTACTCTACTCTTTCCTACTGGCAAAGGAGGAAGGTATGATGATAGACCTATTCAAATATCAGCTTCAGAATACCGCTCATTACGGATGTATTCTGAAGATCCCAAATTTAGACAAAATGTGGAATACATATTCCACCTACTCTTTGAAAGTGAACTAGCAACTTTATGTTACGGAGTTGCACACATATTAAAATCAGGATCACACTTTCAAAATATGACAGCTACACAATTATTAGAAAAAGTGCAACAAAAGGATGAGGTTTTACAATCAAATATTACAAATCTATTAGCAAATATGAATGGTACTAAAGAGTACTGGTTTCGACGTCATGGAGATGTACGTCGTATGATCAGAAACCTTGGCCCACCCACTTGGTTTGTTACATTAAGTTGTGCAGAATATGCATGAGAAGATTTACATGATTTCCTACGCATATCAAATAAAAACAAAACAAACATAGATATACTAACACCTGGAGAACTTTTTTCTTTGGATCCTGTTAATGTTTCAAGATATTTTCACCATCGCTTCATTGCTATGCTACATTTTATTTGTAATAAAACTGTGCCTCCCCTTGGTGAAGTGCAACGTTTCTTTTGGAGAAAAGAATACCAAGCCAGAGGAGCACCACATATCCACATGCTTTTATGGATTAAAGATGCTCCTAAATTTGGTCAAGACAGTGATGCCACTGTTTTACAGTTTATTGAAAAATATGTCACTCGTGAAATTCCATCAGAAGCCACATATAGTGATCTTCATGCACAAATTTTACAATTTGAAAGACACAAATGTTGAAAATATTGTCATCGCAAATACAAAAACAAAGGGAAATACTTCACCCTAGACCAGTTACAAATGCAGGTCAAGTGAACAACCTCATGTCTTCAGTTAGACATAGTGTTAAAGGTAAGTCACCTAAAAATACATATTACACAAAAAGAAAAGAAGAAGAAAAATATATCAATGATTATAATGCAATCATTGCCCACTTGTGGAATGCAAACATAGATGTGCAGTACATTGCAGACAATTCTACTGCAGTTGCACGATATGTCACAGCATACTTAACTAAAGCAGAAAAGACAGAGCTCCAAGACCTCTGGAATGACCTGTCATCAGATAAAACAGTATCTCAGAAATTATACAGCTTGGGCTTAAAAATGCTCACCCATAGAGAATGTGGATCATATGAAGCAGCTGATCGTTTAACTGGTACTGCATTGTATGGTAAATCTCAAAATATAGTATGGCTAAGTCTTGGTCCAGCTGAATCTAGAAAAAGAGTTCTAAAATCATATGAAGATATAGAAACAATAGCCAAACATGATCCCAACAGCCAAGACATTTTAAAAAACAATGTATTGGACACATACTACCCAAACAGAAGTAATACTTTGGAAAACATGTGTCTATACCACATAGCCCAAAACTACACATACAAAAATAATATGAAACCTGATGAAAAAAAGGTAAATATAGAGTAACAAACTGTGAAGGCAGCTTAGTTAAACTCACTAAACCAAATGTAAATAATCATATCAAATTGTCATTAAAGACTCCTCAACATAAAGAAGTATATTACATGTCCCTGCTACAACTCTTCAAACCATGGAGAAAAGAAGAACAATTACTAGATAACTATGACTCATATGAGGATGCTTTCAAAGCAAATGAAAGCACTATAACTGATGTAAACCTTACACAGTACAAAACAATGTTGCACAATGAACAGCAACACGGAGAAGAACTCCAAGCCCAACTAGATAAGGACACTCCTGACAGTAGTCAACCTTCTGTAACAGGAAGCCAAGAACCACTGGGAGAACCACTAATAATAAATGAGGCAGAATTAGCTATGATAGAAGTAGAAAACACCATGTGTCAGTATGAAGATAAGGAAGACTTAACTATACTACCATCAAAACTAAACAATGAGCAAAGTAGCATTTTTCAAGAAGTAACAAAACAAATTGCACATGGTGTAAAACATGAAAATAAAGAATGTTCCTGCCATAATTATAAACCTATACTACTGTTCGTCAGTGGTGAAGGTGGCTCTGGCAAAACATTCCTAATCAAAATCATTAGTAAGTTCCTTCAACAATTGACAAACAACAAACTGTCAGCTGTTGTCACTGCCCCCACAGGTTTAGCTGCCTACAACATAGGTGGTGTTACATTACACTGATTACTACTATTACCAGTAGAACACCAGAACAAATTAGACTATTACAAACTTCCTGCAGAAGCTGCAATGGAATTACGCAGAGTATGGAAACAAATGAAAATGCTACTAATAGATGAAGTGAGCATGGTCTCCAACCTAATGTTAGCTTTGATTCACCTCAGATTACAAGAAGTACTCAAAACAGACTATGAAGAGCTCTTTGCAGGAAAACACATTATTGTTTTTGGAGATCTGCTTCAATTAACACCAGTAAAAGGTGAGCCTATTTTTAAAACATTAGGACACAAACTCTGCCGTAAAACTGTTGGCAGCATTGGAAATGTCAACCTTTGGTAACATTTCCAATACAGAGAATTAACAGAAAACATGCAGCAATCTGCAGATCTCACTTATGCCAACATTTTAAAAAGTATCAGAGTGGGTATACTTTCTAAAGAAGCGGAAGGAATATTGAAAACCCGGCAGATTAATGCACTTTATGGTGATAATGCATGTGCTACAGATGTTATGGAACAATTAGCCCACAAAATTGTCAATTGTATGGCCTTAATGCCAACTCTTGCAAGCTGTTTCAAATTCATTGAAATCATGCTAATTAAAGAAATGCAACCAATCATGGAAATTAGCGCCACAGACAAACTAGATGTACATGGTATGACACTACTCATGTGTGACCAAGCCACAACAAGAATAAATAGTTTAGAAAAATCAATCTCAAACACAGCAGGCTTAGAAAAGATATTAAAATTATCCTTAAATTGCAGAGTAATGCTTAAACGTAACCTTGACGTGGACCAAGGACTGGTTAATGGAGCACTGGGTACAGTTGTTGGCTTTCAAACATACCCACGCAACAACAAAATTCAGTTTGTCGATATACTCTTTGACAAACTTTCAGAAGTAAAAAGGATAGGACGCTCAACAGCTAGATTCCTTCTCTTCAAAGATATGTATGTACGCAGAGAACAATTTTCTCTAACTCTTGCATACGCAGTCACGATTCAAAAATCAAAAGGTCTTACCCTAGACAAAGCAATGATAGACATTGGTAACACAGTCTTTAAAGAAGGCATGAGCTATGTAGCACTATCACGCTTACGTACACTTAACCGTCTATTTCTAATCAACTTTGATGCAAGTAAAATAAACGCTGATATTCCTTGCATTTTAGAATACAATAGACTTCGCTCACTATACACCCCCCACCTAAACACATATTCTGTTCCACAAAAAGTAAAACGTTATAAAAGAAAAATATATCAAACAGAAATGCAACAGGATGTCACTGCAAATCCTCCAAAGAGAGTAAAAGAAACTAATACTTCATCAAGTACCACAAGCAAAAAAGAATCAATTAGGGAAAGTAAACCAATTACTTCTTTAAAGAAGGGAGACAAACTCCAAAAAAAGCAGTTAAATACAGAACTACCTGGACCATTTAAATTCTCAAATATAGTTGGTGTAAGTTGCTACACAAATGTAGCAATGAATATTCTATTTCAATTACCACCAATTGTTGACAGCATTTACTTACACAGTACATACCCATTGTGTTTGCAAATGTTAGTACTTCACAGAAATGCAGCAAACAATCCTGACAACACGTATAGTGTTTTTGGAATAAGACAACAATTGGACTACTGTGCTGGAATGGTGAAATTCACTATAAATTCACAGGAAGATCCACAAGAATTTCTAATGTACTTACTACAAGTACTGGAAAACAAAAACATACCTATAAATGAAATCTTTCAGATTTCATACATGTGGAAACATACATGCACTCTCTGCAACAACGTGACACAAGAAGAAATCCCCAATGAACGCTTCATATATATATCAATACCAAATTTTGAATCCATTCCATTTCAGCCACTTGTACAAAATGCAAACCATGGTAGATTATGCTCTACCTGCAATTCAGATAATCGCTCCACGTTAGTAATACAAACACATAGTAAATACATAACACTAATGCTTCTACGTTACAATGCAGATGGTACCAAAAACAACTGCAAGCTGACTGGATTCACACATGGTCAAATATCACTTGGTAAGAAAACCTTCACAACAATAGGTATAATCTACCACGCAGGAGCCACAACCAATTCAGGGCACTACTCTGCATATATAAAAAAGAAATGTGGATGGTTTGAATGTAATGATAGTACCATTATTCTAAAGCAGAGATTACCAGGAAATCTTACAAACGCTTATTTGATGTTCTTAAAACCAAAATCTCTCGCAGTACGGTCTTGCGTATGCTGTGTTTGACTCGAGGTGCGGCTTGACACTTCCTGGCTCGCGTACACACGTTCGTCCCACGCCGCAGGGTCCTTTCCTCTAACGAAGCGTGGAGCGGCTGAGGAGTGAGGAGTGACCGGCCCAATACGGATGCGACACGGATGCCGACGAGTTACTACGTGGCCCTCGGTCGCCCGGTCCCCCGACGCCCACGGGAACTGCTGCACAGAAGGAGAGTCAGAGCAGTGAAAGGACGGGGAGCGGGACTACGTGTCCTGTTGGGGAGTCACGGAGTGGAAGAAGGAAGACGGACATCGTGCCTTCTCCCGGTGGCTCCCATACTCAAGGAAAACAAGGGTTTTCTGTACATTTCAGAGGTGAGTGGGAAGCTATGTAGCATATCCCTGGGGCTGCACCTAACGCTCTCCGCATTGGATCCGTATAGAGCCAGCATTGAGACCCATTGGTTGACATACGTGAACTTGAATCAGGCAGTACAATAGAACCAGAGGGCCAGCTGGGACAGGAATATAACTGGGCGGAGAGCTTTTGCGCCCTAATAACCTCCAGTGGAGTGCATACCCTCAACCCACCCTGATCAGTGGGGCCTTTTGCAGAAGCTTTGGTTGATCCAACACTTCTACCTTGTGCCTATCTTCTCCTAGAAGTGAGTAGTGGGGCCAGTGTTACCCAACTTACGAAATCGGGCTTTAAGGTCATACGCACAGGAGACTGCGGGCTTAGGCCTTTGATCCTGGACGTTATAAAGCCCGGAGGGCGCTAAATTGCGAAAACCCGTATGCCTCCTAAGAAGAGATCCATACAGTCAAAGTACAACCTTAGAGGAACCAAGGGAATGAAGACAACTAAGAATCCCACAAACAACACTACTGGGTGGGCTAAACCCAAAAATAAAGCTAAGAACGACGTACCTGCGGATCAGGGAGTGATCACTGAGTTTTTTCCGCAAAACCCACTTCCTGAAACTAATTCGACCACAATTGAGGAAGAACTGGTTCTTGTGCCTTCCAACGTAGGATCTATATGTGCCTCTAATTACGACGACATTGACAATAATTCTTTATTGGAACTATGTCTTAATATTCAGAGGAAAATGACTCCTGCCCCATGCTCGCTACCTATTAGCGTGGACTGTGCTAATCCAAACAAGCAGGGAAACACTCGATTTGCATCCCCGACTTCAGTTGAAGCCATGGGAAGACTATCAGCATCACCAAATCTAGTGATGGCCTCTATGGAAGACAGTCCTACAGCTGAAAGTGTATGCCTGGCTGATACTTATCCGGGAGCTACAGAGATTGCGGAGATTCAGTCCTCAGTTGCATCGTTGCAATTCGCCCTTAAGGTTTTACTGAAAATGACGGGGAAAATCCTGGACAACTCAAATGTCCTAACCTTAGAGGTGGCTGTGAGAGAGAAAGAAGAGGGTACTGCTGAAGTCGACCAATCAGCAGAGTCCAATCTCTCGGAAGCCATAAAACTGGCGGACGTAAGTGAAGAACACCATTCTGACGAGATTCACAGCCCGGGGTTGGCGACAGACAAAGAAAGCGAAGAACCATTCTTCTTGCGTAAGCAACGCAGAATGGCCAGGAGGGCAGCAAGGATCAATAGAGCTAAAGAAATGGCCATCCTCAAGTCGGTCAAGGAATCCGCAGGGCACCCCTCAAAGAAAGCCAAAAAACGGGCAGCCAGAGCAAAGAAAAGGAAGAACAGTGGTGAGGGATGCCTGACCAGTTGGCTAATAACCGACAGGGAAAAAATGATTGAGCCTGAGGAGATGGAGGATATACGTGAGGAGGAAAACCCGAGTGAAGGACCAGAGACTGTGGTCAAGGACAACTCCGAGAGTCCATTAGAGCTATCAGCAACATCTACTATAACTCGTCCCACCGAATCTACATCTACCATGGAAGGAAATCGTATATGTCTTATAAAGAATTCGTACCTAAGTAAAAACCCAAAATGGCTCTCTCGCTCAGAATTACTACTTAGACTGAGCTATGTACCACAACTGAGGGTCCTCAAATCAGACGATTTCCAATTCGTGGAACCACTAAATGGCCCTAATCCTCAGGTTTCAGCATTGCATTGTAAGTTTTTATCCACAGCGACATTGCTAAGGAACTATAAGACCGAACTGAAAGCAGTCGATGTGGAGGTTGATGTAGATATCAATGAACCAGACCCACGTCAACCGCCCACTAAGGTAGACCTGATACCTGAAACTAACCCTCGCCCCAATTTCCCGGAAGGTAAAAATGTGGGCATTTTAGACATACAACAAGCATTAAAATGGCTCGCGGATTCGCTACCAGAAGTACTGCTAAAGCAATGAGATATGTCTATTCTCTCCTTGAACTGTAGGGGTTTTGCTCATTTGTTGTCAACTGAGGGCTCCATTAAGATCTTAGATAAACACAGTTGTTTTTGCCTTCAAGAAACTTGGGCAATGGAGCCATTGATCCTGGATGGTTTTGCTATCTATTAAATGGTAGCTAATAAAGGTACAAAAGGAAGACCCTATGGCGGATTTATCATAGGGGTGGCTAACATGTTTGGCTCTAAATTAGTGAAAACTGATTGTTCCAGTAACTTGATGGCAGTTGAGGTCGATTATAATAACCAGTCAGGAATGGAGCATTTACTATTAGTTAGTCTCTATAACCCCCCGGGTGCACTAATAAGAGAACAACTCCAGGAGGCCTTACATAATCTATTGGCTACATGGTTGCTAAAATCTGGGAATACTGGGGTAATAGTGGTGGGAGACTTCAACTGCCACATGAGCGGTAACATAGAGAAGTCCTACAACCCTAATTTAAAAACTAAAAATTATATGCTACACTCCAAAAAAAATGATCCTGAGGGCCAAGGATGGAAACATTTGTTTGATCTATGGGACATTGAAATGCTTAATGGTAAAACAGTGAGCGACTCACCAGGTAACTATACCTGGTCCAATGGCATTACGAGAAGTACCATAGACTACATTTTTGTCTCCCCTAGCCTTTACGAGATAGTGGAGGACATGCAAATAACCCCCAATGAGTGGAGTGATCATGCCACACTCATATGCAAATTGAATATCGGGACAAAAGCCCCTATTAGTATCAACATGGGTAATATCGTACCAAATAAAACCGGCACTAGGATCAGCTGGTCAGACAAAAACGTCGCTCTTGCTGTGGCAGCTTTGGCCAATATTGATCCAAATTCACTACCGGACTTCCAGGAGATGTCGAGTGAAGCCATTGAATACTGGATCTGCAACTTTGCTAAGAAACATGCAGTCTGTCGAATGGGGCCCATGATTAGCTGCGGTAGGGAAATGCCACCCTTTGACATAGCTATAAGAAACTTGAAAAGAGAGCGTAGAGCTGAACTCCGGTTGGCCAAGAGACAAGCTCACCCCCCAGACGTTTATTTTCTGAGGGTTAGGAGCATTAAAAACAAATATAGAGCCATGATCAAGGCCAAACGGAAACTAGATAAAATCAAGGCCTGGCAAAGATTAGTTAATACGATCTGTACAGGCAAAACGCGGAACATCTGGAAACTGCTAGGTGATGCGCGAGGCACTACACAAGGTACAATAGCTAACCCTATTAATGCTGAAACATGGATAGCCTTCCTCGAAAATAGGAATTCCAAAGCAGACTCAGAGGAACCTCATACATTGATTTATAGGCCATCTAACCCCCCTTTTAATGTGACATATCAAATGGTCCTGAATACAATCTCTGAACTAAAGTCTTCCCGCACCCCGGGCCCGAATGGTCTAGCAAATATTGTGATGAATGCGCATCCTGAATTCTGGGCATCCCTGTTAGCTATAATGTTTAAAAAGATCTTAAAAGAAGGGAGAATTCCCCGATCCTGGCAAACAGCGGTACTCATACCAGTCTTTAAGAAGGGTAATCGAACGGATCCTAGCAACTATAGGCTACTCTCAATGCTGGATGTCACGGGCAAAATATTTGCCTCTCTCCTTCTAAAGGAGCTGCAGCTCTGGATAGAGCAATCAGACATACTTTGTAAATTTCAGAGTGGCTTTAGGAAAGGATACTCGACGGCACACAACATCATGGTGCTGGATCTTCTGAGAACACGGGCCAGATCAAGTGGGCAACCACCACTATATGCCCTCTATGTAGATTTCTCGGCGGCATTTGACTCTATACCAAGAGAGGCCCTCTGGAGGAAGTTAAAAGCAATGGGTTGCCCGGATGGCCTGACCTATTATCTTAGATTACTCCATCATAACACATCTGCTAAAGTAAAGTTAGATCAGGAAGGACACACCACTAGAAGTGTGCTCCAAAATAGGGGGGTTAAACAAGGATGTGTCACGGCCCCACTGATCTATAATATGTATGTACATGACATCCCGGAGGCCATTAGGGCAGCAACAATTGCCCTCCGAAAATAGGAGATTCCACCTGCCCTGTCCTGGCCTATGCGGACGACCTGGTTATTTTGGACCACACAATTGGTGGGCTACGAAGGTCGGCCATTGCCTTATGGGAATATGCTGAGAGAAACGGCCTCAAAATTAATCTGGATAAAACTAAGGCAATGAGATTCACCATCAAGAACACCACACGTGTACAGCTTAGAGTTGGTACAGATACCATTGCCTATTCTCCTCATTACCGCTACCTTGGGATAGAATTTGAGAGTATCGGCGACTATGTACTCTGCAAGCAGTCACGCAATGCAAAGGCATTCCAACTGACTGCACTGTTCCACAGATTCACAGTGAAACAGGGGGGATTTACTATCTGGGGAACGAGACAACTGTACGTGCAGGTATTATCACCGATGATCACCTATGGTCTAGAAGCCCTCCTCAACTCTGACCTGAAATGGTTGCAGGTGATTGAGGGGAAATGTTGGCGTTCTATCCTGGGCCTTCCACCGGGAATCCCAATGGCAATACTAAGACTAGAATTGGGGCTGACCTCATTGAAAGCGATTGTATTAAAAAAGCGAGCCCTACTATATCTGAAAATGAGGGAGGAGACTAAGAATGGGCTACTTAAGGCGGTCTACTTAGAGATCTCGAAAGACCAACCCGCGTGCCCCTTGAAGGAACAAATGTCTAAATTTCTGAAGTCCATTGGGTGGCAAATTAGGGAAGGCAGTGTTACTATAGAAACGCAAAGGGCCCTGGATAAACGCATAGAGCTCTGGGACTGGCTGGAGAATTACGCTCATCTCCAGAAGCTGAAAAGCTATCAGTTCGTCCAGTATAGACTGTATAACTATAAAAATCTGCAGAGATATCTCAATCTATGCCCAGATAGGAGACTTAGACGTTTTATATTACTACTAAGACTAGAACAACTGCCAACCTTAATGACAACAGGTAGAAGAGATATGATCCCCCTAGAATTACGGCTTTGCCGGCTATGTAAAGAAGTGAATCGGATAGAAACGGCCAGACACGTACTGACCGAATGTTGCAAAATGTCACGTACCATAAACCTTGGTTTGGGGCCGTTTGTGCATAACCAAGGTTATATCTATGAGGAACTATTTTGGCATCACTGTATTAATTCAAACAGTATAAGGCTCCTGATGGCATTGTACAATATCTGGCTGAAAGTGGAAATAAAACTTAAGATAACCATATAGGTGGACATAAGGAAGAGTCGATGTATAGTTAAAGATGGAAACCATGAAGGATTGCTGGCCAACATTGGCATTTATCTGTATAGGATCCGTAACATTACGGTATTTAGACTGATATCCCATCTGAAACTCTCAGTAGAGATCATATGGCAGTATGTGGTAAGCCATGGCTCCAGAACTATTGTAAATGTAAATGCGAATCTAAAATTGAAGCTGTTTTATAAGGTTTTAGGAAATGTATATCTAGAGAATATAAAATATATCAAAAAATAGACAGTTAGAATACGCCAATTGGTATCTAACTGCTCAAAATTTTATAATATCAAAACAAATAAATAATATGTTACTGCTCCAAAAAAATACAACAAGCCAAAGTATTAAGCATTAGCCAGAAACAACAAGTGAACACTGAAAACAAACAAACAAATAAACTGTAGAATAACAGAAAAAGTTTTTTTTTTAATCCAACATGGATTTTTTTTTCTCCCACAGACCCAAATTTTAGCAACAAATACAGAAACTGAGCAAATTGCACAGTACTCTGATTTGTAATCTACTAAATATGAGGGTCCAAAAAAAAAAGTATATTGATTATACAATGTAATAAGTCATTTCAAAATACTAAAACTAACATGCTATTTTCTTTTATCACAGAAATTAACAAGAAAAACATGGACTCCCATTACTAGACCAAACAGTAAGTATACAATAATAAGGAGAACCATAGCAGCATATCACATCCATTTTATCTAATACCTTTGTTCCTTATACATTTGTTTTTCACCCAAAGTTATAAGCAAATATGAATGTGATATGCTGCGGTGGTTGTTGTGAGGGCCTACAGTCTTGGGTGCATGGCCAAATGGCCATGCACCCAAGACTCTATGTCCTGGCAACAATCATCGCAGCATATCACATCCATAGAGACAAACATTTCAACTATGGTCTATGGAAACTTTTAATGTCCGCGGACATTATGAGTGTTCTTAGAACACTTTCAACTTGCCAGCAAACAATACGGACAGCGTTTTCAGGACACCCCTTACGAACATTTCAGAACAACGCGATAGTTCTTAGAACACTTTCAACTTGACAACGACAGTGTCCTCAGGACACCCCCATTTTGTTTATTTGCGAACATTTCAGGACACCGCTAGTGTTCTTAGAACACATTCAACTTGACAGAGAACAATACGGACAGCGTCCTCAGGACACCCCCATTTTGTTTATTTGCGAACATTTCAGGACACCGCAAGTGTTCTTAGAACACATTCAACTTGTCAGCCACAACCCCATTCATATTTGCGAACATTTCAGGACACAGCGAGTGTTCGACAACGTCTTCAGAACACCCCCATTTTGTGTATTTGCTAAGAATTCAGGACACTGCGAGTGTTCTTAGAACATATTCAACTTGACAACGAACAATACGGACAGCATCCTCAGGACACCCCCATTTTGTTTATTTGCGAACATTTCAGGACACTGCGAATGTTCTTAGAACAGTTTCAGTTTGCTTGCGAACAAAACGTACACATATTGAGTCCTCAGAACACCCCCCATTCAGTTTATTTAGAACATTTCAGAACACCCGTGATGTCTGCAGACAAATCGAACACAAAAAGAACGTCTAACACATAAAAAACACAACTTTCATCCTATCTCATACACTCCCACCCTCCCCAAACACTCCTACACACCAACACACTCTACTAAATACAAATTTTGAACAAAGTTTCACCGCGCTGTCCGCGGATGACCGCGAATCCAAGATGGCGGGCGCTACAGAAAATCTGACAAGCTTCACGCCGTCCAATCAGCGAACACGTTGCATGTCCGCGAACATCACGCAAGCCGATTGGCCAATCAGGACACTGTCCGCGGAGCGAACAGGGAAGTCCGTCCGCGGACCGAACACAGATATCACTAATTTTTTTTACCTACTTTTTGGTCATTTTAAAAAAAACTACTGGACGGATTTTCAACAAATTTGGTGAAAACCCGTCCTGCGGTTGGGGCTGTAGACGCGAGCAACATTTTTTTCCCATTCAGTCTATGGGAAAAAAAAAAGTTTTGGGACCCCCCTATAACTTTGCCCCCCCTGGACGAATCCTCACCAAACTTTGCAAAAAGATTCAGAGTGACCCAAATACTTTTTTTTCCAAAGTTTGGTGAGGATCCGTCCAGGGAGAGCGAAGTTATAAGCCACCCAAAAAGTACTCTTCCTATGGAAACACCAACTTAACCATAACTACCGTGGCCATGTAATACATATATATATGTAGATATGATTGTTTTTATCGGTTTTACAGCCGTGTTTATCAAAATGCATTCAGGGCTAAATGGGTCAATGACTAGGGTGTCTACTCACGGCTCCCACATAGGAGAACAGCAGCTATAATTAAATACATAAGGAATGTCGTTTTTTTTTAAATACGCACTGCATTGAAAGGACCAATTAAAGGTCTTTGATCCATATTTACAGTATGTGTATAGTTTATTTTTTATAACTGAATAGTTCTTCCAGAAAAGGACCGTTTTGGGAATAAGGAAAAACGAGGAAGGAACTGGGATGGGAAACTTAACAGATTGATACATATAACAAAAGGTAAAATTAATTATTTTTTGTTCTCAAATTTTATAGTTTGTACATTTTTTGGTGTTTTATTTTCTAAACAATGGTGTAAAATAATGGAAACTTAAAAATATACCTGTCATCGTGTGATATGAAAGAGCCTTGCCCCAAGTGTCTAGGGTTCCATCTCCCACCTTGATCAAGCTGTGACAGGTTTTGCACATCACAATAACATTAGAAAGATCAGGTGCAGGCAGGATGGACTGAGATTCGGTGTTAGTTGGTGGAAAATGTCTGTGGCACAAATGTCAAATACTGCTGTGCTCATCTTGCTCCATGTACTTTGACCTTATGTTTCACATGAGCCTTCATATTGGATTCATCCGCTTCATCCCAATGAACACGGACAGGATGTTTAATTAACGTGGATGTCCGTAAACTTTGCGATGGCTTATGCGAAGGTCCCCTCCACAAAACCTTACCACAGAAATTACACATGACCTCCTCGATCTACTTTTTGCTGTGGTGATTCTATATGCAGAAATATTGCCACCTATCAGCTACGTTTTATTGTGCACATTGCTTCTTCTGTGGCGGTAAAGCTGAATCCACCCACACCACCTCATCATCATTGCTGGTCATAGTCATTTTGAAATGCAGGACCATGGAAGAAAAATAAAAACTGTAAAATACAGCACAAAAAGGACTCTGCCACTGAATGTCAAAAAACATTAAAAAGACAGAACAAGCTAAAATAACACAAACGGACCAACTACAAAGCACAACACAGAGGACAAAGGTATAGGAAGAAGAAAGGTACACAAATAATGGATACATCAAGGTACTGCATTTAAACATTCCTGAAAGCTCACAATGAAGTTCACCCACCAAGAGACAAAAAGCAATGACAGAAAACATGAAAAAGGTGTTGGGGAGGAGTATAATCATGGTTACGCGATATAATGTGTTTTCTGTATGCGTGGTAAGGCGCTCAAGCGCAATGACGTGCTTGTGCCTAAATTATTGACCAATCACATGGCCCAATGAGTTGTCGCGCCTGCACATAGCAGTAGCCGAGTCAATGGAAGGAGCAATCAATACAAAAAGTGTGTTGGCGCGCCAACGCAGCTTAGCGCCAGGTTTTATAAGCCCACCGGATCATGGACTGCGGTACCCTTCTAGCCGCATCAACGAATGCGCCAATGACACACTGCAGTGTATTGACGTGACTACACCCATGTCATTTGTTGAAATATGCGTGTGCAAAATGACCCAATATGATATCGAGCTCCTTCAACATGGCCACGCAGCTTTGCTCCAGATGTGCCAGCCAATCATATCATGCAGTGTGGCTCTGCACATGCACGTGACTCCCATCTGCATCAATAAATGGTCTAATCACACATTGCAATATATTTTCACGGTATAGCCCATTCCATTTGATGAAGTCTGCATGTGCAAAATTACCCAATAGGGCATCGAGCTCCTTCAACGTTGCTACGCATCTGCGCTACTTATGCGGCAGCCAATCATATCACGCGCTGTGGCTCCATGCCTACACATGACTCCTATCCACTTCAACCAGGGGAGTTGCTAGGTCTGGAAAAGACCCGGGGCTAAGCTGATGTCGGAACTGTTGGAACTGGGGGCTAGCTAGTCTTTTGGCTGTAGCTCCTGAGATTCTATCCGGGGCTACAACCAAAAGATCAGGGGCTATAGCCCCCTTAGCCCCCCCTAGCAACGCCCATGACTTCAACAAATGGTCCAATCACACATTGAGATCTATTTATGCTGCTACGCCCCTGCCATATGAGGATATCCGCGAGTATGAAAGTTTCCAGTCAGGGAGCGCAGCAGTGTGTAGCCACAAACAATCACCCCACCCACAAAAAATAAGATTATATTGATCACTCCTATCAGTGCTTCTTAGAGAAAGGTTATCCAAGTAACTGCGAGAACTTTTGGCACTTTAGCCCTCTAAATGTTCTTCCTGTTTACCGATGTTTCACATAATCATCTTTGCCTGTGTCATGTGATTTGTCCAGTTTGGCTATTTTTCTATTTTTATCTTTTTAATAAACCTTTTTATTTTTTGTGGCATTGTCTTTTTGCTGATGTTATTTTGTTGTTTTACATTTTCCTCCCCAGTTGGACATTCCTACATGTCCAATGAAGATAGAAGCAGCAGCGATGATGATGTCATCTGGGTCCCCAATCTGTCGCCACCCAGGAAGAAAGCAACTGGAATGAAGACCACTGCAGACAGTTGGCAATACATCAAGTTGAAAGAACGCTGTTCTAAAAAAGAGGCAGAGGACATACTATGCACATTGTGCAAGAAAACACTAAGACGTGGCCCTTCTAATGTTGCATAACAAAGCCTGGGATCATCAATCATGATAAATCATCTGTTGCAAGTACACTGGAATGATGTGGATGATGTGGATGATGTGTACCGGAAATCGCAGCAGCACCACAAAAAAAATGCATGGGGCTCATGCATTACATGCTCGGAAATCAGCATAACCTCCAGCACCTGCATTCACCAGTGGGACATCACCAACACTGCCTGAAGCCTCAACCTCTGCAGCAGTGTCAACTGTTCGAATTTTACTGGCTCCCAATATCTCATGTGTGAACTATGCCACCAATGGTTAGCCATGGGAGGTGCCCCAACGAAGGAAAGGGTTACAATATTAACAGTGGGGGCATGTTGCCATGGATAATTTCACTCCAGTCATTGCTTATTTTAGCCACCCCTGCATATACCCGCATTTCATTGGCTTGTGCTGTAGCCGCGGCTATAAATAATATTTTTAAAAAATACAAATCTGTGTGTATACATATGTGCATTGTACTTATATATCATATTTATGAAATGTCTTACCTAATACCTTTATATGTGTCATTTTCTTTCTTGTATATTAGTAATTCTGAAACAAAACTAAATGTATTTCATGATAAAATAAAAACAAGAATATTGATGTTTTTTTTCATAATGCTACTAAGTGAATACTGAGGGCCCGATTCACAACTTAGTGCAATGAACGTGCTAAAGAGCACAATTCACGGTGGCAAATCAGGACGCCCAGGTACCACCAGTATTTTCATGTGGGCCTGGGGGTCCTCGTTGGGCATGACAGTGCACCTTCAGGATTGAGCCTGTTTTAGTTATAACGGGCACACTCCTGAAATCTTGGCAACATTTTTGTAAAATAACAACAGTATTCTCAAGTGGGCCTGGGCGTCCTCGTAGTGCACGACAATGCACTTTCAGGATTGAGCCTGTTTTAGTTATAACGGGCGCACTCCTGAAATCCTGGCAGCATTGTTGCAAAATAACAACATATTTGTTATTTTACAAAAATGCTGCCGAGAACACAAGTGTATAAGATCACTTTCATATACACCAAAGTAAGTAGCTTCAACGTTGAAGCTGCTTTCTTTGGTGTATAGGAAAGTGTTCATATTCACCAGTGTAAATGAAAGTGTTCATTCATTTACACCAAAGTAAGCAGCTTCAAGAATGCAGAGCAGACTACAACATTGAAGTTGCTTGCTTTGGTGTAAATGAAAGTGTTCATATACACCTGTGGGGTGTATATGAACACGTTGGTGTAAATGAAAGTGTTCATTCATTTACACCAAAGTAAGCAGCTTCTACGTTGCAGACTACAACATTGAAGCTGCTTGCTTTGGTGTAAATGAAAGTGTTCATATACACCCGTGTGTTGTACATGAACACTTTCATATACACCAAAGTAAGCAGCTTCAACGTTGCTGAATGCAGAATGCAACGTTGAAGCTGTGTTCTTATACACCCATATACAACCATATGGGTGTATATGAACACTTTCAGATACACCAAATAGTATAACAGCACCAAAATGGTACCGTATATGTGAGCAGTTTTAGCACACATATAAAACTGGAGGAGTGCCACAAGAATACCCATCTAAAAAGCCAGGTAACGAATGTGGCGGTTGCTAGGTTAGTTTGCAACCCATCCTAGCACCTGCCACATGTATTCCGAAAGTGGCACATTCCTACCAACTTTGGAAGAATGCACCACCTTCAGAATAGGTCTTAAGTACCGAAAAGTTTGTTACCCTTTTAACAAGCTTTTCGGTACTTAAGAATAGGTTGAGAATCAGGCCCTAAATGTCTTCCCAGTACACAACCAATAAAAGGTTATAATCAGTAATCATGCTACAAAGGAAAACAAATTCTTGTTTGGGAGAAAAAAAACTCTATTCACTTCTTTAAAATATTTAACAATAAATTACAGGGCCTGTGGTAGCGGCACTGTAGTTATGGTTAACTTGATCAAACAATAGGAAGAGCACTTTTTGGGCAGCTTATAACTTTGCCCCCCCTTTATAAATCCTTACCAAACTTTGCAAAAAAGTATAGGGTCCCATAAGAATGTTTCTTGGAAGTTTGGTGAGGTTTTGTCTAGGGGGGACAAAGTTGTAGGGGGGTCCCAAAATTTCAGTTTTTTCCATAAACGCAATGGAAAAAAAATGTTGCTCACGTCTACAGCCCAAACCGCTGGATGGAATTTCACCTAATTTGCGGCAGGAGCGACTGCTTGGTACCGAAAGCGTGCTTTTGTAAATTTGGTGTAAATCCATGTAGTCGTTTTTTTTTAAACTGCCCAAAAGTAGGTAAAAAAAGAATTAATGATATCTTGGTTCGGTCCATGCACTCACTTCCCTGCTCAGTCCCCGGACGGGCCTCCATTTCGCCATGAGGGCGACTTGATGTTTGCGGACAACGGACGCGCCCACTGATTGGATGTTGAAAAGCATGAAGTGCGTCAGATTTTTGGAAACGCCCACCATGTTGGATTCGCAGAACATCCCCGGTGTCTGCGAACATCGCCGTAAAAACCTATTTAAAAACACAACATTTCACTTGTCAAACTCATCAAACAATCTCTGGGGAGATGGCGGGTGATGAGTATGAATGGGATATGGCCAGCAGTAAGAAGCCAAAAAACGTGTGTTTTTCATCCCTGAAGTCCGTGATCAGTCCCGATGTTCGGGTACAGTCCTCTGACTGTAAACACTTCAGATATTCGGGGACATCTATGCCTATTTCTGTATTACTGGGTCGGTGAAAATCAGTTTTGAATGGCTTATAACTTTGGTGCCACTCAATGAAACCGCATGAAATTTGGGGATTTTATTCTACCCCTGATTCTCAATGGTTGTAGAAAGTGTGGAGCTGTTTTGTCAAGAGAGAACACAATTAGAGGGGGGTCTGACAATATTCTAAAGGCTTATAAATGTGGTTCCATTTGACAAATCTGCACAAACGTTTGCAAAGTGGTTGTAGATCTAGATATAAATGTTTTTGCAAAGTTTGGTGGGATTCTGTCAAGAGGGGACAAAGTTTGAGGGACGTCCCAAAATATTGTAAAGGCTTATAAATGTGTTGGCAGTTGACGAATCGACACAAAAGTTTGCAAACATTTTTTATATCTAGATATACATGTATTTATAAAGTTTAGTCGGATTTTGTCAAGGGGCTAAATTAGAGGGGGGTCTCAACATTTGTAGATGGCTTATAGCTTTGTTGCCATTTGAGGAATGTGGACAAAAGTTTTCAGAAAGATTATAGACCCAACCTTGAATGTTTGTGTAAAGTCTGAATGGATTTTGTCAAGTGGGGGCTGGGTTATATGACTATTGTATGTCTTTGCCCAGCACCGCACCTTTGACTCCTAGCCAAGACATCCTGCTTAAATGTGCTCTAGTCAATGTACGCTCCTTGCCAGCGCACACACTGGATGTACATGACCTCATCACCCAGGACAATCTTGATTTGCTCTTTCCTTCTGATACATGGCTCAAATAATCCTCTGCTCCCCCCCTACAAGTACAACAGAAAAAGCTAAGCAACCATAACTCACGCCACCACCGTGCACTGCTTAGACTAACACCCAGGACATCAAAGGTGACATCACAAATGTCATTGATGATCTCACTGATGACATCACACATCACATATCTGGGGCACTTGGTTTTGTTCAATGACATATCTAGGCCAGGTGGTTTTGTTCACTTACAGTCAGAATATTAAAATTCAAAAGGTGCTATATATCTAGAGGTTAACTGTGTTAATGTTCTTAAAGTACTTTCCTTAGGGTTTGGTCTCAGCTCATGGTGCACATGCATGGAGAAATAAGCAGGCCTCAAAGACACAATTCATTTTTTATACATGAAGATACACTTTAATGTTATTAAAATGTTCTGATGATGCTGTTTCTTCCTTACTTACATTAGCTACCCTGTAAGTGCCTTTGATTGTATGCATTGTGTGTCTTCATATTTATTGTTTGTACTAGCACAATTGTGTAGTAATTCCAGAATTGTTAGCTAGTTATTACATGTTTAAGATTACTCAAAACTCTGATGAGGTAACATTTATTATTCTACTATCCAAAATTACAAGATTATACATATTGTACATCTATGGTGCATGCTGCAGCCATTGTCTATGTTTATGTATGATTAGGTTGCTATATTAACAAAATCACTCCAATATAATGTTTTATTTAGATTAGTTCATACTTTAATAGATTAAGTAGTTCAGGATAGGTCTCCCTATCACCCCTGATATCTTGTTGCCAACATTATAAACACAACCCTGTGTAGGGACTTTTCATCAAAATTAATTTCTCATGTGATATCATCTTCATGTCATCAATGACATTCATGATGGCACCTTTGATGTCCCAGGTGTTAGCAGTGCACGGTCGTGGCACGAGTTATGGTTGCTTAGCTTACCATAACTGCTGAATTTCTGAGGTTTTTTAGTTTTACTTGTAACCATAACATCCCTTTAACAAAGTTTGTTCAATTAATATCATAGGTTTTTATTAATGCAACTTAACCATAATGTCCCTTTAACAAAGGTTTTTCAGTGACTATATTTGTCTATAAACCATGTACAATCTCACGTTCTAAAAGTATATCTATATGACAGGTTAAATAACATTTTTAACAATTGCATAAAATAAACATTGTGATGAAAAAACCTTAAAAGAATAACACTTTCAAAGAAGGGGGTTGCCTACATTGTAATATGGGCAAAATAAATGTTGTATGATTACCTCAATTACACTAACCATTTAAGTAACTACAAACTTGGTGTTGCAACAGCACATTCTAAATAGAATTGCCCGCAATGTCAATAGTTTGTGCATCATTGATCATCACAGGCTTTTGCAATGTCTTCAGTAAGTTGGTATCTCTGGTACCCCTCTGAAATGGCTATCGTCTATTCTTTCTAACCGGGCCCACACTGTCTCTCTTCCCCATGTAAGTCTTCCCCTATCACACTTCACTGTGGGGTCCCGCAGGGATCAGCTCTTTCACCTCTTCTGTATACATGCTGGCCCTTGCAAAACTGATTTCTAGTCATGGTATTCATTTCTTTTCCTATGCTGATGACTCTCAAATTCTCTTCTGTCTTAATGCTCCTTCTACTGACCACGCTTATAAAATAAAGAACTGCCTTTCTGCAGTCACTGACTGGATGTCCATGAATTGGCTGAAGCTCCATTGTGACAAAACCGATATACTGCTGATTGGCTACACCTGCTGTAACTCTTCCTGGACATCTGACTATTAACCTCCTCACCTTGGTCTCTGCCCTGAGACCTGCCTCTGCTGTTAAGATCTTGGGCATAAAAATCATGTCCTCTGGATCCAGATCAGCCCAAGTATCGGTAACCTGTCAAGCCAGTTTCACAAAACGTAAACATTTTGAAAAAGTTATCCCTTTCCTTCCGGCTCACTCTAGATCTAAAATTGTCACAGCCTCTATAATGGGTTCCATTGATTACTGCAATTGAATCTATCTCGGCCAGCCTGAATTCCTCCTTCAATGTCTGCAGATAGTTCAGAATTCAGCTGCCATCTTGCTTTGAATGCTCCCAGACTGTCACATTCTCGAGAGTTCTTCCATCAACTTCTCGGGCTTCCCGTGAAAAGTCGTATCCAGTTCAAGGCTCTCTGCTTGGTGCACCTAGCTACCCACAACGGTGGGGCTGAGTTTCTACAATCAAAATTGATACCATACACCCCTGGCAGAACTCTCTGTCCAATCTTTCCTTGGTTCGTATCTCCAGAGTCTCTCGTACACCTCGCTGGAGGCCGCTCTTTCTCTATACTTGGCCCTACTCTATGGAATGCTGTTGCGTCTGAGATTCATAACATTCCTCACTTTCTCTCATTTCGCAAACGTTTGAAAACTTTTCTATATTAGTTCCATTTAACGTTCCTCGTCTCTCGCTTGTCTCAGTGCCTTGATGCCTTTCGGGTTTTTTTTGCGCTTTATCAAGTTCTAATACAATACAATACACCTATTAAGCCATTTCACTACAATGAAGATATGTTTCAGTCCTGTACAAACATTATTTAATATTAAATGATGACACATTTGAAGATTAATTTATGCAACCTTAACCAGGATCCGAGACATATAACCTAACTATGTCTTCAGTATTGCAAATAAATGTTTGAAGACATGCCAGCATTGTAACATTATTTTGAGTAAAAATCTTTTTAAAGTATAGTCATACAAATATTTCAAATACTAGGTAGACAATAAACGCTTTTGTGTGTGTAAATGTATTAACACTAAGCAAACGCTGCATTAAGAGCCTAACAAATGTTATTTCCATACTGGCCACGCATGCATGACAGGTTATTAAGGACATTTCAAAATGTGCACATCATATTTAAAATTTTTAAAAACTGGGAATTGTTATTTAAACATCTATTTGCACAGATAGTTCTGTGTAGTGTGGAATACCTTTTTTATGAAATCAAACTTCATTTTGAAATATAATAATTATGTTTACATTGCCATTACAATACTGCTCTGCATATTGTGTGCATAATTTTTTTGGCCACCTAAACACTTAAGCAGCAAATTAAAATGTTGTATAAACAACTATAAAAAAGATGTTCACGGTGTAAAAAATACCCTGTACAATATTTATGAAAACGTACACACTGCAAATAGAACATCTTTAAACATTGAATAAACTAACACTTAAGCTGTTTTTATGTTTTTATTGAATTGGAATTATTTTTCTAAATGTTGTGTACGTCCTTATTTTGGCCACCTGCACACATGACAAGTAAACCTAGTATATCTAAATCCTTCCCTAAAACTCTTATTAGTAGTTAGATGTCATTTATTTTGCAAACATTGTAAATATTGTTTTTGTATCTACATCCTACTGTTTACTTCTTTCACATGTAAACAGCCATGCCCTTCTACACTTCCTAACAAGCAAAATAATGTATATGGAAGCATTTATGTAACCTATCATATATAGGGAACACTTTTACATATTAAAATATGCACTGTTTTACACAATACAACAGACGTAGAAGATTGCAGAATGCAGTTTTCTCTTCTAATGTATGTAATCTTCAGAATATTATCTCTACATTTATTTTGCACTAATTGTAAAATACATCCTAGTAACAATCAATCTTCTACTTTACATAAAACACGCATTACCCTATTATTCCATTTCAAATTTTTATTTTACATGTTTATATTCACAAAGAATATAAAACATATATGTTAAAACGTTGGTTCTAACAACATTAAATAAGCATATTTAAACCCTTTGGCAATCTTGCTTGGTGTGTGAGTAAAGAGTCATTGCAAACAAGCCAATCTACTTCAGTACACACCCATGTTGTGAAATGTCCACAGTGAATGGATGCCCCCTCATGAAAAATAATTGTACATGTCTTATTTTCATGAATACCCTGAGTAGTGTAATGATTCTTACATTGTGGACACACATGATTCCACTCGTACATATCTAACCACATCAACAGTGTCCTGCAATAATAAATCAAAGACAGTCATTGCAAATTATTGACTATCTTCTTGTGTATTTTCAGAAAATTGTTGATTTCCACTTGCAACAGCTACAACATTTTGTATTGGCATTGCCAAATGTGTACTATGTGGATTTTAACCTACAGATATTTTAAGTAATAAAAGTTCCACACATAGCTGCTTGTCTGCTGTGGAAGCTATTTCTTGCATCAATGGTGTCATTTGAAACAACATGCACAAAGCTGCATTAGAATAGCATTCAACTCCTGTTTCATGACTAAATCTCCAATTATAGTATGTCATAGTCGAGCAACTCTCCAACTCTGGTAGATTCTGTTGTTTGTTAGTCTTAAGAGGAATTATTTTATGTGAATGTAGTTTCACTGACTCCTTATGTTTCCTGGCTAAGTGCTGAGCATGTCCAGGTATAAGGTTCAGGTGAGGAGCATACAGTGCATGTAACCTATTATATTCTTCAATGCAAGAAATGTCAGCTGTCACTTTTCATTCATCAAAGTTTATTAAATATAAACATTCAATGTTTTTCACACATGACTGAGATACATATGATATTCCTTCTTTAAACACGGTATGACCAATGTCAATAAGTGCTGTGGCTAAAGTCAGCCTTTGTGATTTATGAATCTTAATTTCGTATGCAGAGCACAATGGAAATTGTTCTCTTTTCACAAAGGTATCCTTAAAAAGACTGAAATGTGCAGAGGTCTGAAAAATTAAATGAGTTTCTTCAACAGAATCAAACTTTACTTCAACATGTTCAATATTTGTACTGTGAGGAAAAGTGTGAAATGCAATCACTCTACCAATCGCTCCATTGACTAGACCAATTACTACATTCAAGTTCCTCTTTAACATTACTTGTGCATTGATAACAGTTTTAAAACAGCTTCTAGACCTGCTGTTTTAGAAATTGAATTCTCTAGTTGAACTAATCAAGCTTTTGCTCTCTTATCCAACTATAATGGCATAACATGACCATCTAAAACATCACATGATTTTATCTACCCAATATTTTGCTTCTCTAACAGTAGCATTGTAGAGTTAAACTTGTTATACTCTGCAAGTGTGCACATCAAAGCAACACAATAAATGTTTCTTTCCTGAAGAGCCAACATAACATCAGACAGACTACAAACATGCTAGAAATCAGTCTTCGTTTAATACTGCTTCAACATTCTCCTCAAGAACACTAATGCACATTTTATTAAGCATTTCTGTATACAATACATCTGCAGATTCCCTCATATTAATGGTAAGTTCCTGGAATTCATAACAATTCCAAAGGTTATCATGACCAATACTTTCTATACTTTTTTGACTATCCTTAGATTGCAGCATTTTTAAAACTGGTTGACCTTTGCCAGGAGTTAATTGTGACAAGTCTCCAAAAACAAGTACATGTTGACCTCCAAACAAAAATTTGTAGTCAGTCTTCAAAACCTCTTGCATTTGCAAGTGAATGAAAGCTAGCATCAGGTTAGACACCAGTATAACTTCATCTACAATCAGGGTATTTAATTTTCGAACAACATTTCCTACTTCCTACTCCTTGTGCTGCACTTGAGACATGTTTTCGATACTCTAGTTTGTTGTCATTCTCCACTGGCAGCATCAACAATCAATGTAAAGTAACTCCACATACAATGAATGCTTCTAAACCTGTTGGAGCCGTTACAATACATGACAAAGAACAATCAGTTACAGTTTGGATCATATCTCTTATTGCATGACATACAAAACATGTACCTGTTCCTGCTTGTCCACTGACATGCAAAAATACATATTTATATTGGACACAAGAACATTCATGCTTGTCATCATGTAAAAACATATATTTAATTTGATTACAAAAGTCTTATTGCTCTATATTAAGTTTGTTAAGTATTGCATCATACTTTGCATCTGCAACTTTAGTTTGTTGCATTGCACTTTCTACTTCTTCCATGGCAAGCTCAACTACAGTTTGCATAATTGGCTCACCAAATACTGTTTGACTTCCCTCAGCAGTCTCTTTTGCCAATTCAGCTGTCAAAAGTTGTTCTTGGTGTAGTTTGTTCTCAAGTATCTCCAAGTACTGGTCACATTTTGGATATGTAATTAAGCTTTTCTTAAGAACAAATGATTCTTCAAAAGTTTCAAATCTTCCAAGCAAATCACTCTCTGCACATCATGGGAAGAACAACTGCAAAAGACAGAAATTAAATATTTCCTTTTTCTATGCGGTTTGGCAAGACACTTTCATGTGGTTGATGAGACTTGCCTACCCATGTCTCACTGGACAACCAGTACATCCTTGTACTCTAACCCATTCTCTGTCACTATTTAGATATGAGTAGAGTTCTGTTACTTCATATGAACAAATATCCTCCAAATCTACGTATCAATTTGGATAATTTGTATCAATCAAGTTGGTTTTCAGAATCTCTGTACTGTCAGATACTGTTGAAACAAACTGCTGATTTTAACTCGAGGCTTCAGTACATGATTTCTAGTACAAGCTGGGTCAAGACTTAACCAACGTACATTAATGCTACGTCCATACAGAGGCAAACTAGTTAGCCAATCTACAGCTTCGTAGCTACCACACTCTCTTTGTGAGAGCATCTTTAGACCAAAGCTTAGAGGTTTCTGACTAAGGGCCTCATTACACGGTAGGCGGTAAGGGTTTACCGGTACCGGTATTTTACCGGTATTTTACCAGTACCGGTAAACCCTTGCCGCCTTACTACGAGGTCCCTTTGCGGGTTGGGAATTTAACGGCTGCTTTTTGCAGGCGTTAAAAGCCAACCCACAAAGGGACCAGGGAGCTAATTATGGTACCGCAATTTGCGGTACCGTAATTAGCGCCTTCCCCATTCCCATTATGCCCTATGGGGCAAAAATGGGAATGGGGAAGGGCAATGGGGGAAGGGGGAATTACCGCCCCACCAACCTTGGAATAGGACGGTAATTCCCCTTTCCACCAAGGCGGTGCCGGTATTTTACCGGCATGGACCAAGGTGCTAATAGCACCTTGGTCCACCGCCATCCGTGTAATGAGGCCCTAAGACTTTTATATGCTGATAAATCTGCCGATACCTTAGCTGCATTTCTTTTCAGCCTTTGTCATTTATGCTGTAACATAACGAGCAACAGCTGCTGTATCATCAACAATATACTGTATATCAATATTTGCATTCCAAAGCTAAGCAATGACAGGATTGTAATCATTAATGCATTGGCATTCCTTATCTCTTTTTAAATGATAGGTCTTTCTTGGTGACTTGCCAGTAACATTGTGTGAAACAGATGACATCAACCTGTTCACTCGACCAACTGGTGTGACAGGCCTTGGAAAGCCAAATTTGCACTGAGTGTAGTACTTGTCTTTACTTTGGCATTTTCTCTGACAGTACTTGCCACATGAGTGCCTTTGAAATCTTTCCACCTTCTTCAGTGGATCAGCATTCACATGTTGAGCAGGAATGGAACAAGTTGTCAAAAACACCATAGGGGAGGAAAGTGTCGACACTCTCCCCCGAACCACAGAAGCCGAATGAAGTCGACCGTTCACCCGTGGTTGGCACAGATACCTGATATTCAAAACACAGGATACCACGGCAGCCAATGGGGAGAAGAGGGTTAGGGAGAGGTTGTGGACGGGGATGGGGAGGTTAAGGAAAACCGGATAGAGGGTTAGGAATAACCTACAGGGGATAGGATGGGGGAATAAACAGGGAAAAACCCTACACTGTCTAATATGGTAAATCATGAAACATAACACACACATAGATCACATATATTCCCCCTTAATACAGGCTGAATAAGGACCTTAGATAGTGTAGTTGTTCTCTCTAATAGCCTCTTGATACAGGCAAATGTAGTTATTACTAGGACATGGAATACATGTAAGCAAGCGTGAATGAAACAAACTCATGGGCTATGATTGCTCAAAATGAAGAACATGACACATGGCCCTTTTGGGCAAGCAAAAGCAACATAAACACTCATAAAACATGTAGGACCAAAGGTGTGATTTTCAACACCCACATAGAATGAATTCCAACACACATATATAATGAGTGAGCAGCCCCCTAATGATAAACTGTATGTTGTACAGCGTGACCGCTGATTGCCTCCTTAGTATCAAACATTCAGTAATTCCAAGGGTTCGACACATATGATATGCTCAAAAAAGTCCTGCAAACATTGCCCCACATTAATTCACGAAAAGCAACAAAAGCATTGAGCACTTATCTGTACGTCTGGGAGACTCGCAAGCCGTCCCAGACGAGGAATGATGAGGCCTTGATGGGAATGAGCGCGACCCTGCTCGCAGTGTCAGCGCCGGGATAAGAGCGGAGCTTTAAAGAAGCAGCGTGAGTCTTCTTGCTTCCTGTGCTTAGCTGCGCATACTTTCTAGGTCCGCATAGTTCTCCGTGTGCTGCCAAGATTCCTGGATCCTGCTGTAAGCGTGCGCTGGACCGCACGAACCTCCGGCATGGATTCGCCTCGTGAAAACAATAAGCCATACCTGCTGTGCGCCGTTGGCCCGTGATAAGCTGTTGTTAATTACAGACAGCTGGCCAACGCGCACGGCAAGGACTACGATATGACAAAGGGCTGCTGGGAAATGTAGTTTATACAGCCCATGTACCAATACTAAGCTCTTTTCAGCTTTAAACACCTCTTTCGCCTCCACCACCCCATATTCCTGACATTACCTCCTCTCTCAGGGCCCTTCCAAGGGCTCGGTCTACCAGGATGTTGCCGATGAAATTGTCTGACCAATTTTGGAGCATGTACCTCAGCTGCGGGTTCCCAAGAACAATCTTCTGGTTCATACCCTTTCCACTGAATGAGGTACCAAAATTGTTGATTCCTTTTTTTAACGTCCAGAATACTCTGCACTTCATATTCTTCTTGACCATCTTTCATGATTGCTGGGGGTCGTTTCGTAGTCATGCCTGGAGCTGCAGGTTTAAGTAGAGAGACATGGAACACTGGGTGGATATGTAAATATGCAGGCAAACGCAATTTCATGGCAATTGCACATATACATTTGCAAATGTCATACGGCCCAATGAATCAAGGCAGAAATTTTCATGATCCTATTAAAGACAAATTGCGAGTAGATAACCAAACTCTGTCTCCCACTTTATATTGAGGACCTTCCTGTCGATACTCATCAGCCTGTCTTTTGTATTGTCTCTTGGCTCTCTCCAGATTTTCTCATGCCTTCCGTCTGGCCTCAAGAAGCAACTGTTTGCGCTCCTGTAACACTGGCATATTTCCTATTTCCGGCAATTCTTCTGGTATCATATTTTGTTCTTGACCATATAAGCATTTGTTAGGTGCCATGCCCAAGGAAGTATGATAGGTATTGTTGTAAGTAAATTCCGCTAACCATAAAGCTTGCATCCAAGAGTTCCAACCATCACTCAAATAGCCCCGTAAATATTGTTCAAGTGTTTGATTCACTCTCTATGTTTGCCCATCAGACAGGGGGTGATAACTGGTGGAAAGAGCACAGTTAATAAAATGAGCAAAGTAGAGTTCACTGGGTGGGCACTGAGTTTGTCGGGTAGTGATATATCTGTGATTGGCACAGTACATTTTTTGGATAATAAGCCTGAGTGAAAGGTGAGCTAATCTTATACGCCACAGTAGCCACTTCTTACATAACCTAACAATCGATTATAAAACATACACATATAAAGTGAAAGATATACAAAAACCATATGATTTGCAAGGTCATAACTATATAAAAAGTCAAACACATTTGATGGATTAGTGCAGAAAAGCTGAAATGCAAACTATGAGACCTTAGCCACTATGAATTTGGATTCTTTGATTTGCTTCATAATTTCTCAGAAACCATTTACCTGGTATATTTTGCCTGAAACACCAAACGACTTTGCTAATACCTAGTATACTGTAGCCGTAACTTCGAAGTACAATTCCCAAACCACTTCTCAAGAGAAGACATGTTCACTGCAAATTTCCCAGTTGAAATTAACTTTCCCTGTAAGATGGCAGAATCCACAAATACGCAAAATAACATTGGCGAACATCATAACCAAGTTAGCATTCATCAGGGTCACCGCCTCATAAGACTTCTTAAAACACCTTGATATCCATCTACAAAGCACATACAAAGCTGCAATATGGTTATGCTACTTGGTTGACAGTTGGGTTTCTTATGCAAACCCTTTTGTTTCACATCGTCCAATGTCAGTGAGAAACAGCCTTTTATTGGAAATATATTTTTCTCGCACATAACCATAGCATAACATGTGATACTGCTTGATCACTTTTCTGGAAACAATGAATCAAAATATAGAAAATCCTACTCTCCAATAAACATACTTTTTTTACCTTATGTAAACAACAATTGATGTTTTACATGACATACAGAAAAACACACAATCTCTCACCTTCAACTGTTTCAAATAATGAATACATCTTCACAATAGCCAAACACAGAACATGTGCACATACTGAGTTCTGGAATCTGAATGTCAAATGTTCACAAAATGTCACTTTCATAGCTTTCAGAAATCAATAACAGAACACGAGGACTGTATAAAAGAAACAAGTAAAATGGACAGCACATTTTTATTATAACCTATAACAGCCAATAAACCCCATAACAATCCTTTGTGGAACTTGTAGAAACAAAATTAAATGAAACCATTTTAAAAATAAATTTGACAAATTACTTAACTGCAGCGTTTAACCCCAGAAACAGAGAGGACCTTCCCATAGCCGTGGGTGCAGATACATTTTTCAAATGCACTGAAAAAACACATATTGCAAAGGTTTTACATTTAAATCACACATGCCTTCAGGTGAGAACATCCAAACAGAAAGACATGTACAAATCTGTGCTAAAACATCCAATAATCTGATCACTGCACCAAAATAGCTATAACGTCAGGTACAATTAGAGGGTTCATACCTGTGGCTACCAAAAGTCTGACACAAAGTATGACCTCTAATTGGAGCATGGGTATCCATGGGTCTGGTCCACCAACCGTAGCAGCGGCTAACCATAACATTTTTCAAGATTCACAAAGACATAATAACAAGGTGTGAAAATTCAAAGATCACAAAGGTATACATGAGAGCATAGAATCAAAAACACATGTAGAATTGTGTTCTGTAAATTCCATGTAATACCATCAAAGAATTGTTACTGTTGTACCTGCAGCTAAGGCAATTAGTTATAGCCATGGCTGCAACTGCCAAATATACTCGACGTCCAATTGGCTCAGTGCGCAGCATTTCATTGGCTGCTGATGTAACTGAAGCAATTTTAAAAGTCATCTGGGGTATTTTCCTTTTCCAATATACTTATAATGTTCTCTGTGTGTCTCTTAAAAGAACCTTTTGGGTTATTTTACCAATATATAACCAACACATATATTTTCAATCAAAAGAATACTCTTCATCTCTATTACAATTAAAATAATCTTGTAACATTTATCTGTGCTCTTTCTTTAGATGATTAATTCATTTTCTTTTCCTGAAGAGTAAAAAAACAAATGTGCTCCTTGTCAAAAATATTTCTCCACAATTGCAGCATAAACCTCTAATTTCAAACACTCTGTTTAAAATAATAGTATAGAACCAAAACAACTATGTAAGCCAATGCTTTGACAACACATCACCTATGTCCCGTAGGGAGAGGGGGGCTCTGAATTTTAACTCAGGCTCCACTTTTAGCAGGGATGAAAATGTACCCCACTTGTCAACAAAGGTGTCAGACTCAAGAGTCTGAGGCACTGGACTTAATTTGGCGTGAATCAGTATTGTGGGTGTATTTCAAAAACGCATTATAGAGGAGGGTAAACAGAGTGTTGAATTTGCTACCAGAAGAGCTGGTACTTCATTTGAACACTACACCACGGTTCATTATGAACTGAGTTCCAATGAAATATAAACTAACAATGTACTTACTCACTAACATATCCATATCACTAATGGTTAATGCTGTTTCCATAGGAAGAGCACTTTTTTGGCGGCTTATTACTTCGCTCCCACTGGACGAATCCACACCAAACTTAGCAAAAAAAGTATATAGCCCACTCTGATTTTTTTTTAAAGTTTGGTGAGGATTCGTCCAGGGGGGCAAAGTTATAGGGGGGGTCCCAAAACTTTTTTTTCCCCCATAGACTGAATGGGGAAAAAAACTTGCTCGCGCCTACAGCCCAAACCGCTGGAAGGATTTTCACCAAATTTAGACCAGGAGTAGCGGCTTGTTCCCGAAAGCGTGCTTTTGCATATTTGGTGAAAATCCGTCCAGTAGTTTTTTTTAAAAGGACCAAAAAGTAGGTCATAAAAAATTAGTGATATCTGTGTAAGGTCAGCGGACAACCTTCCCAGTTCGCTCCGCGGACACTGTCCTGATTGGCCAACTGGCTTGCGTGATGTCTGCAGACATGCAACGTGTTCGCTGATTGGACGGCGTGGAGCGTGAAGCGTGTCAGATTTTCGGTAGCACCCGCCATCTTGGATTCGCGGACGTCCGCGGACAGCGTGGTGAAACTTGGTTTAAAATTTGTATTTAGTAGAGTGTGTTGGTGTGTAAGAGTGTTTGGGGAGGGTGGGAGAGTATGAGATAGGTTAAATGTTGTGTTTTTTTATGTGGTAGACGCTCTTGTTGTGTTCAATTTGTCTGCGGACAACACGGCTGTTCTCAAATGTTCTAAATAAACTAAATGGGGGGGTGTTCTGAGGACGCAATATGTGTCCGTTCTGTTCGCAAGCAAGCTGAAACTGTTCTAAGAACACTCGCAGTGTCCTGAAATGTTTGTAAATAAACAAAATGGGGGTGTCCTGAGGACGCTGTCCGTATTGTTCGATGGCAAGTTGAATGTGTTCTAAGAACACTCGCGGTGTCCTGAACTGTTCACAAATAAACAAAATGGGGGTGTTCTGAGGACGCTGTCCATATTGTTTGTTGTCAAGTTGAAAGTGTTCTAAGAACACTTGCGGTGTCCTGAAATGTTCGTAGGGGGTGTCATGAAGACACTGTCCGTATTGTTCTCTGGCAAGTTGAATGTGTTCTAAGAACACTCGTGGTGTCCTGAAATGTTCATAAATAAACAAAATGGGGGTGTCCTGAGGACGCTGTCCGTATTGTTCGATGGGAAGCTGAATGTGTTCTAAGAACACTCGCGGTGTTCTGAAATGTTCGTAAATAAACAAAATGGGGGTGTCCTGAGGATGCTGTCCGTATTGTTCTCTGGCAAGCTGAATGTGTTCTAAGAACACTCGCGGTGTCCTGAAATGTTGGCAAATAAACAAAATGGGGGTGTCCTGAGGACGCTGTCCGTATTGTTCGATGGCAAGTTGAATGTGTTCTAAGAACACTCGCGGTGTCCTGAAATGTTCACAAATAAACAAAATGGGGGTGTTCTGAAGACGCTGTCCGTATTGTTCGTTGTCAAGTTGAAAGTGTTCTTAGAACACTTGCGGTTTCCTGAAATGTTCGTAAGGGGTGTCCTGAAGACGCTGTCTGTATTGTTCTCTGGCAAGTTGTAGGTGTTCTAAGAACACGCGTGGTGTCCTGAAATGTTCATAAATAAACAAAATGGGGGTGTCCTGAGAACGCTGTCCGTATTGTTCGATGGGAAGTTGAATGTGTTCTAAGAACACTCGCGGTGTCCTGAAATGTTCGCAAATAAAAAAATGGGGTGTTGTGAGGAAGCTGTCCGTATTGTTCTCTGGCAAGATGAATGTGTTCTAAGAACACTCGTGGTGTCCTGAAATGTTCGTAAATAAACAAAATGGGGGTATCCTGAGGACGTTGTCCGTATTGTTCAATGGGAAGTTGAATGTGTTCTAAGAACACTTGCGGTGTCCTGAAAAGTTCGCAAATAAACAAAATGGGGGTGTTCTGAGGACGCTGTCCGTATTGTTCGTTGTCAAGTTGAAAGTGTTCGAAGAACACTCGAGGTGTCCTGAAATGTTCGTAAATAAACAAAATGGGGGTGTCCTGATGACGCTGTCCGTATTGTTCGATGGCAAGTTGAATGTGTTCTAAGAACACTCGCGGTGTTCTGAAATGTTCGTAAATAAACAAAATGGGGGTGCCCTGAGGATGCTGTCCGTATTGTTCAATGGGAAGTTGAAAGTGTTCTAAGAACACTCGCGGTGTCCTGAAATGTTCGCAAATAAAAAAATGGGGTGTTCTGAGGAAGCTGTCCGTATTGTTCGATGGCAAGTTGAATGTGTTCTAAGAACACTTGCGGTGTCCTGAAATGTTCGCAAATAAACAAAATGGGGGTGTTCTGAGGACGCTGTCAGTATTGTTCGTTGTCTAGTTGAAAGTGTTCTAAGAACACTTGCGGTGTTCTGAAATGTTCGTAGGGGGTGTCCTTAAGACGCTGCCCATGTTGTTCCCTGGCAAGTTGAATGTGTTCTAAGAACACTCGTGGTGTCCTGAAATGTTCGTAAATAAACAAAATGGGGGCGTCCTGAGGATGCTGTCCATGTTGTTTGATGGTAAGTTGAATGTGTTCTAAGAACACTCGCAGTGTTCTGAAATGTTCGTAAATAAACAAAATGGGGGTGTCCTGAGGACGCTGTCCGTACTGTTCTCTGGCAAGTTGAATGTGTTCTAAGAACACTCGTGGTGTCCTCAAATGTTCGTAAATAAACAAAATGGGGGTGTCCTGAGGATGCTGTCCGTATTTTTCGTTTGGCAAGTTGAATGTGTTCTAAGAACACTCGCGGTGTCCTGAAATGTTCGCAAATAAACAAAATGGGGGTGTTCTGAGGACGCTGTCCGTATTGTTCGTTGTCAAGTTGAAAGTGTTCTAAGAACACTCGCGGTGTCCTGAAATGTTCGTAGGGGGTGTCCTGAAGACGCTGTCCATATTGTTCGCTGGCAAGTTGAATGTGTTCTGAGAACACTTGCGGTGTCTTGAAATGTTCGCAAATAAAAAAATGGGGGTGTTCTGAGGACGCTGTCCATATTGTTCTCTGGCAAGTTGAATGTGTTCTAAGAACACTCGTGGTGTCCTGAAATGTTCGTAAATAAACAAAATGGGGGTGTCCTGAGGATGCTGTTCGTATTGTTCGATGGGAAGTTGAATGTGTTCTAAGAACACTCGCAGTGTCCTGAAATGTTCGTAAATAAACAAAATGGGGGTGTTCTGAGGACGCTGTCCGTATTGTTCATTGTCAAGTTGAAAGTGTTCTAAGAACACTCGCGGTGTCCTGAAATGTTCGTAGGGGGTGTTCTGAAGACGCTGTCCATATTGTTCGCTGGCAAGTTGAATGTGTTCTGAGAACACTCGCGGTGTCTTGAAATGTTCGCAAATAAAAAATGGGGGTGTTCTGAGGAGGCTGTCCATATTGTTCTCTGGCAAGTTGAATGTGTTCTAAGAACACTCGTGGTGTCCTGAAATGTTCGTAAATAAACAAAATGGGGGTGTCCTGAGGATGCTGTTCGTATTGTTCGATGGGAAGTTGAATGTGTTCTAAGAACACTCGCAGTGTCCTGAAATGTTCGTAAATAAACAAAATGGGGGTGTTCTGAAGACGATGTCCATATTGTTCGATGGCAAGTTGAATGTGTTCTAATAACACTCACGGTGTCCTGAAATGTTTGCAAATACACAAAATGGGGGTGTTCTGAGGACGCTGTCCGTATTGTTCATTGTCAAGTTGAAAGTGTTCTAAGAACACTCACGGTGTCCTAAAATGTTTGTAGGGGGTGTCCTGAAGACGCTGTCCATATTGTTCTCTGGAAAGTTGAATGTGTTCTAAGAACACTCGAGGTGTCCTAAAATGTTCGCAAAAAAACAAAATGGGGGTGTTCTGAGGACGATGTCTGTATTGTTCGTTGTCAAGTTGAAAGTGTTCTAAGAACACTCGCGGTGTCCTGAAATGTTCGCAAATAAAAAAATGGGGTGTTCTGAGGAAGCTGTCCGTATTGTTCGATGGCAAGTTGAATGTGTTCTAAGAACACTTGCGGTGTCCTGAAATGTTCGCAAATAAACAAAATGGGGGTGTTCTGAGGACGCTGTCAGTATTGTTCGTTGTCTAGTTGAAAGTGTTCTAAGAACACTTGCGGTGTCCTGAAATGTTCGTAGGGGGTGTCCTTAAGACGCTGCCCATGTTGTTCCCTGGCAAGTTGAATGTGTTCTAAGAACACTCGTGGTGTCCTGAAATGTTCGTAAATAAACAGTGGGGGTGTCCTGAGGATGCTGTCCATGTTGTTTGATGGTAAGTTGAATGTGTTCTAAGAACACTCGCAGTGTTCTGAAATGTTCGTAAATAAACAAAATGGGGGTGTCCTGAGGACGCTGTCCGTACTGTTCTCTGGCAAGTTGAATGTGTTCTAAGAACACTCGTGGTGTCCTAAAATGTTCGTAAATAAACAAAATGGGGGTGTCCTAAGGATGCTGTCCGTATTTTTCGTTTGGCAAGTTGAATGTGTTCTAAGAACACTCGCGGTGTCCTGAAATGTTCGTAGGGGGTGTCCTGAGGACGCTGTCCGTATTGTTCGTTGTCAAGTTGAAAGTGTTCGAAGAACACTCGAGGAGTCCTGAAATGTTCGTAAATAAACAAAATGGGGGTGTCCTGATGACGCTGTCCGTATTGTTCGATGGCAAGTTGAATGTGTTCTAAGAACACTTGCGGTTTCCTGAAATGTTCGTAAGGGGTGTCCTGAGGATGCTGTTCGTATTGTTCGATGGGAAGTTGAATGTGTTCTAAGAACACTCACAGTGTCCTGAAATGTTTGTAAATAAACAAAATGGGGGTGTCCTGAGGACGATGTCCATATTGTTCGATGGCAAGTTGAATGTGTTCTAAGAACACTCGCGGTGTCCTGAAATGTTTGCAAATAAACAAAATGGGGGTGTTCTCAGGACGCTGTCCGTATTGTTCATTGTCAAGTTGAAAGTGTTCTAAGAACACTCGCAGTGTCCTGAAATGTTTGTAGGGGGTGTCCCAAAGACGCTGTCCGTATTGTTCTCTGGAAAGTTGAATGTGTTCTAAGAACACTTGCGGTGTCCTGAAATGTTCGCAAATAAACAAAATGGGGGTGTTCTGAGGACGCTGTCTGTATTGTTCGATGGCAAGTTGAATGTGTTCTAAGAACACTCGCGGTGTCCTGAAATGTTCGCAAATAAACAAAATGGGGGTGTTCTCAGGACGCTGTCCGTATTGTTCATTGTCAAGTTGAAAGTGTTCTAAGAACACTCGCAGTGTCCTGAAATGTTTGTAGGGGGTGTCCCGAAGACGCTGTCCGTATTCTTCTCTGGAAAGTTGAATGTGTTCTAAGAACACTCGTGGTGTCCTAAAATGTTCGTAAATAAACAAAATGGGGGTGTCATGAGGATGCTGTCCGTATTGTTCGATGGCAAGTTGAATGTGTTCTAAGAACACTTGCGGTGTCCTGAAATGTTCGCAAATAAACAAAATGGGGGTGTTCTGAGGACGCTGTCTGTATTGTTCGATGGCAAGTTGAATGTGTTCTAAGAACACTCGCGGTGTCCTGAAATGTTCGCAAATAAACAAAATGGGGGTGTTCTCAGGACGCTGTCCGTATTGTTCATTGTCAAGTTGAAAGTGTTCTAAGAACACTCGCAGTGTCCTGAAATGTTTGTAGGCGGTGTCCCGAAGACGCTGTCCGTATTCTTCTCTGGAAAGTTGAATGTGTTCTAAGAACACTCGTGGTGTCCTAAAATGTTCGTAAATAAACAAAATGGGGGTGTCATGAGGATGCTGTCCGTATTGTTCGATGGCAAGTTGAATGTGTTCTAAGAACACTTGCGGTGTCCTGAAATGTTCGCAAATAAACAAAATGGGGGTGTTCTGAGGACGCTGTCTGTATTGTTCGATGGCAAGTTGAATGTGTTCTAAGAACACTCGCGGTGTCCTGAAATGTTCGCAAATAAACAAAATGGGGTGTTCTGAGGAAGCTGTCCGTATTGTTAGATGGCAAGTTGAATGTGTTCTATGAACACTTGCGGTGTCCTGAAATGTTCGCAAATAAACAAAATGGGGGTGTCCTGAGGACGCTGTCAGTATTGTTCGTTGTCAAGTTGAAAGTGTTCTAAGAACACTCGCGGTATCCTGAAATGTTCGTAGGGGGTGTCCTTAAGACGCTGCCCATATTGTTCGCTGGCAAGTTGAATGTGTTCTAAGAACACTCGTGGTGTCCTGAAATGTTCGTAAATAAACAAAATGGGGGTGTCCTGAGGACGCTGTCCGTACTGTTCTCTGGCAAGTTGAAAATGTTCTAAGAACACTCGTGGTGTCCTAAAATGTTCGTAAATAAACAAAATGGGGGTGTCCTGAGGATGCTGTCCGTATTGTTCGATGGCAAGTTGAATGTGTTCTAAGAACACTTGCGGTGTCCTTAAATGTTCGCAAATAAACAAAATGGGGGTGTTCTGAGGACGCTGTCCGTATTGTTAGTTGTCAAGTTGAAAGTGTTCTAAGAACACTCGCGGTGTCCTGAAATGTTCGTAGGGGGTGTCCTGAAGACGCTGTCCATATTGTTCGCTGGCAAGTTGAATGTGTTCTGAGAACACTCGCGGTGTCTTGAAATGTTTGCAAATAAAAAAATGGAGGTGTTCTGAGGACGCTGTCCATATTGTTCTCTGGCAAGTTGAATGTGTTCTAAGAACACTCGTGGTGTCCTGAAATGTTCGTAAATAAACAAAATGGGGGTGTCCTGAGGATGCTGTTCGTATTGTTCGATGGGAAGTTGAATGTTTTCTAAGAACACTCGCAGTGTCCTGAAATGTTCGTAAATAAACAAAATGGGGGTGTCCTGAGGACGATGTCCATATTGTTCGATGGCAAGTTGAATGTGTTCTAAGAACACTTGCGGTGTCATGAAATGTTTGCAAATAAACAAAATGGGGGTGTTCTCAGGACGCTGTCCGTATTGTTCATTGCCAAGTTGAAAGTGTTCTAAGAACACTCGCGGTGTCCTGAAATGTTCGCAAATAAACAAAATGGGGGTGTTCTGAGGACGCTGTCGTATTGTTCGTTGTCAAGTTGAAAGTGTTCTAAGAACACTTGCGGTGTTCTGAAATGTTCGTAAATAAACAAAATGGGGGTGTCCTGAGGACGCTGTCCGTACTGTTCTCTGGCAAGTTGAATGTGTTCTAAGAACACTCGTGGTGTCCTAAATCCTAAAATGTTCGTAAATAAACAAAAGGGGGGTGTCCTGAGGATGCTGTCCGTATTGTTTGATGGCAAGTTGAATGTGCTCTAAGAACACTCGTGGTGTCCTGAAATGTTCGTAAATAAACAAAATGGGGGTGTCCTGAGGATGCTGTTCGTATTGTTCGATGGGAAGTTGAATGTGTTCTAAGAACACTCACAGTGTCCTGAAATGTTTGTAAATAAACAAAATGGGGGTGTCCTAAGGACGATGTCCATATTGTTCGATGGCAAGTTGAATGTGTTCTAAGAACACTCGCGGTGTCCTGAAATGTTTGCAAATAAACGAAATGGGGGTGTTCTCAGGACGCTGTCCGTATTGTTCATTGTCAAGTTGAAAGTGTTCTAAGAACACTCGCAGTGTCCTGAAATGTTTGTAGGGGGTGTCCCGAAGACGCTGTCCGTATTGTTCTCTGGAAAGTTGAATGTGTTCTAAGAACACTCGTGGTGTCCTAAAATGTTCGTAAATAAACAAAATGGGGGTGTCATGAGGATGCTGTCCGTATTGTTCGATGGCAAGTTGAATGTATTCTAAGAACACTTGCGGTGTCCTGAAATGTTGGCAAATAAACAAAATGGGGGTGTTCTGAGGACGCTGTCTGTATTGTTCGATGGCAAGTTGAATGTGTTCTAAGAACACTCGCGGTGTCCTGAAACGTTCGCAAATAAACAAAATGGGGGTGTTCTGAGGACGCTGTCCGTATTGTTCGTTGTCAAGTTGAAAGTGTTCTAAGAACACTCGCGGTGTCCTGAAATGTTCGTAGGGGGTGTTCTGAGGACGCTGTCCATATTGTTCTCTGGCAAGTTGAATGTGTTCTAAGAACACTCGTGGTGTCCTGAAATGTTCGTAAATAAACAAAATGGGGGTGTCCTGAGGATGCTGTTCGTATTGTTCGATGGGAAGTTGAATGTGTTCTAAGAACACTCGCTGTGTCCTGAAATGTTCGTAAATAAACAAAATGGGGGTGTCCTGAGGACGATGTCCATATTGTTCGATGGCAAGTTGAATGTGTTCTAAGAACACTCGCGGTGTCCTGAAATGTTTGCAAATAAACAAAATAGGGGTGTTCTGAGGACGCTGTCGTATTGTTCGTTGTCAAGTTGAAAGTGTTCTAAGAACACTTGCGGTGTTCTGAAATGTTCGTAAATTAACAAAATGGGAGTGTCCTGAGGACGCTGTCCGTACTGTTCTCTGGCAAGTTGAATGTGTTCTAAGAACACTCGTTGTGTCCTAAATCCTAAAATGTTCGTAAATAAACAAAAGGGGGGTGTCCTGAGGATGCTGTCAGTATTGTTTGATGGCAAGTTGAATGTGCTCTAAGAACACTCGTGGTGTCCTGAAATGTTCGTAAATAAACAAAATGGGGGTGTCCTGAGGATGCTGTTCGTATTGTTCGATGGGAAGTTGAATGTGTTCTAAGAACACTCACAGTGTCCTGAAATGTTTGTAAATAAACAAAATGGGGGTGTCCTGAGGACGATGTCCATATTGTTCGATGGCAAGTTGAATGTGTTCTAAGAACACTCGCGGTGTCCTGAAATGTTTGCAAATAAACAAAATGGGGGTGTTCTCAGGACGCTGTCCGTATTGTTCATTGTCAAGTTGAAAGTGTTCTAAGAACACTCGCAGTGTCCTGAAATGTTTGTAGGGGGTGTCCCAAAGACGCTGTCCGTATTGTTCTCTAGAAAGTTGAATGTGTTCTAAGAACACTTGCGGTGTCCTGAAATGTTCGCAAATAAACAAAATGGGGGTGTTCTGAGGACGCTGTCTGTATTGTTCGATGGCAAGTTGAATGTGTTCTAAGAACACTCGCGGTGTCCTGAAATGTTCGCAAATAAACAAAATGGGGGTGTTCTCAGGACGCTGTCCGTATTGTTCATTGTCAAGTTGAAAGTGTTCTAAGAACACTCGCAGTGTCCTGAAATGTTTGTAGGGGGTGTCCCGAAGACGCTGTCCGTATTCTTCTCTGGAAAGTTGAATGTGTTCTAAGAACACTCGTGGTGTCCTAAAATGTTCGTAAATAAACAAAATGGGGGTGTCATGAGGATGCTGTCCGTATTGTTCGATGGCAAGTTGAATGTGTTCTAAGAACACTTGCGGTGTCCTGAAATGTTCGCAAATAAACAAAATGGGGGTGTTCTGAGGACGCTGTCTGTATTGTTCGATGGCAAGTTGAATGTGTTCTAAGAACACTCGCGGTGTCCTGAAATGTTCGCAAATAAACAAAATGGGGGTGTTCTCAGGACGCTGTCCGTATTGTTCATTGTCAAGTTGAAAGTGTTCTAAGAACACTCGCAGTGTCCTGAAATGTTTGTAGGGGGTGTCCCGAAGACGCTGTCCGTATTCTTCTCTGGAAAGTTGAATGTGTTCTAAGAACACTCGTGGTGTCCTAAAATGTTCGTAAATAAACAAAATGGGGGTGTCATGAGGATGCTGTCCGTATTGTTCGATGGCAAGTTGAATGTGTTCTAAGAACACTTGCGGTGTCCTGAAATGTTCGCAAATAAACAAAATGGGGGTGTTCTGAGGACGCTGTCTGTATTGTTCGATGGCAAGTTGAATGTGTTCTAAGAACACTCGCGGTGTCCTGAAATGTTCGCAAATAAACAAAATGGGGGTGTTCTGAGGACGCTGTCCGTATTGTTCGTTGTCAAGTTGAAAGTGTTCTAAGAACACTTGCGGTGTCCTGAAATGTTCGTAGGGGATGTTCTGAGGACGCTGTCCATATTGTTCTCTGGCAAGTTGAATGTGTTCTAAGAACACTCGTGGTGTCCTGAAATGTTCGTAAATAAACAAAATGGGGGTGTCCTGAGGATGCTGTTCGTATTGTTCGATGGGAAGTTGAATGTGTTCTAAGAACACTCGCTGTGTCCTGAAATGTTCGTAAATAAACAAAATGGGGGTGTCCTGAGGACGATGTCCATATTGTTCGATGGCAAGTTGAATGTGTTCTAAGAACACTCGCGGTGTCCTGAAATGTTTGCAAATAAACAAAATAGGGGTGTCTGAGGACGCTGTCGTATTGTTCGTTGTCAAGTTGAAAGTGTTCTAAGAACACTTGCGGTGTTCTGAAATGTTCGTAAATAAACAAAATGGGAGTGTCCTGAGGACGCTGTCCGTACTGTTCTCTGGCAAGTTGAATGTGTTCTAAGAACACTCGTTGTGTCCTAAATCCTAAAATGTTCGTAAATAAACAAAAGGGGGGTGTCCTGAGGATGCTGTCAGTATTGTTTGATGGCAAGTTGAATGTGCTCTAAGAACACTCGTGGTGTCCTGAAATGTTCGTAAATAAACAAAATGGGGGTGTCCTGAGGATGCTGTTCGTATTGTTCGATGGGAAGTTGAATGTGTTCTAAGAACACTCACAGTGTCCTGAAATGTTTGTAAATAAACAAAATGGGGGTGTCCTGAGGACGATGTCCATATTGTTCGATGGCAAGTTGAATGTGTTCTAAGAACACTCGCGGTGTCCTGAAATGTTTGCAAATAAACAAAATGGGGGTGTTCTCAGGACGCTGTCCGTATTGTTCATTGTCAAGTTGAAAGTGTTCTAAGAACACTCGCAGTGTCCTGAAATGTTTGTAGGGGGTGTCCCAAAGACGCTGTCCGTATTGTTCTCTGGAAAGTTGAATGTGTTCTAAGAACACTCGTGGTGTCCTAAAATGTTCGTAAATAAACAAAATGGGGGTGTCATGAGGATGCTGTCCGTATTGTTCGATGGCAAGTTGAATGTGTTCTAAGAACACTTGCGGTGTCCTGAAATGTTCGCAAATAAACAAAATGGGGGTGTTCTGAGGACACTGTCTGTATTGTTCGATGGCAAGTTGAATGTGTTCTAAGAACACTCGCGGTGTCCTGAAATGTTCGCAAATAAACAAAATGGGGGTGTTCTGAGGATGCTGTCCGTATTGTTCGTTGTCAAGTTGAAAGTGTTCTAAGAACACTCGCGGTGTCCTGAAATGTTCGTAGGGGGTGTTCTGAGGACGCTGTCCATATTGTTCTCTGGCAAGTTGAATGTGTTCTAAGAACACTCGTGGTGTCCTGAAATGTTCGTAAATAAACAAAATGGGGGTGTCCTGAGGATGCTGTTCGTATTGTTCGATGGGAAGTTGAATGTGTTCTAAGAACACTCGCGGTGTCCTGAAATGTTCGTAAATAAACAAAAGGGGGGTGTCCTGAGGACGATGTCCATATTGTTCGATGGCAAGTTGAATGTGTTCTAAGAACACTCGCGGTGTCCTGAAATGTTTGCAAATAAACAAAATGGGGGTGTTCTCAGGACGCCGTCCGTATTGTTCATTGTCAAGTTGAAAGTGTTCTAAGAACACTCGCGGTGTCCTGAAATGTTCGCAAATAAACAAAATGGGGGTGTTCTGAGGACGCTGTCCGTATTGTTCGTTGTCAAGTTGAAAGTGTTCTAAGAACACTTGCGGTGTTCTGAAATGTTCGGAAATAAACAAAATGGGGGTGTCCTGAGGACGCTGTCCGTACTGTTCTCTGGCAAGTTGAATGTGTTCTAAGAACACTCGTGGTGTCCTAAATCCTAAAATGTTCGTAAATAAACAAAAGGGGGATGTCCTGAGGATGCTGTCCGTATTGTTTGATGGCAAGTTGAATGTGCTCTAAGAACACTCGTGGTGTCCTGAAATGTTCGTAAATAAACAAAATGGGGGTGTCCTGAGGATGCTGTTCGTATTGTTCGATGGGAAGTTGAATGTGTTCTAAGAACACTCACAGTGTCCTGAAATGTTCGTAAATAAACAAAATGGGGGTGTCCTGAGGACGATGTCCATATTGTTCGATGGCAAGTTGAATGTGTTCTAAGAACACTCGCGGTGTCCTGAAATGTTTGCAAATAAACAAAATGGGGGTGTTCTCAGGACGCTGTCCGTATTGTTCATTGTCAAGTTGAAAGTGTTCTAAGAACACTCGCAGTGTCCTGAAATGTTTGTAGGGGGTGTACCGAAGACGCTGTCCGTATTGTTCTCTGGAAAGTTGAATGTGTTCTAAGAACACTCGTGGTGTCCTAAAATGTTCGTAAATAAACAAAATGGGGGTGTCATGAGGATGCTGTCCGTATTGTTCGATGGCAAGTTGAATGTGTTCTAAGAACACTTGCGGTGTTTTGAAATGTTCGTAAATAAACAAAATGGGGGTGTCCTGAGGACACTGTCCGTACTGTTCTCTGGCAAGTTGAATGTGTTCTAAGAACACTCGTGGTGTCCTAAATCCTAAAATGTTCGTAAATAAACAAAAGGGGGGTGTCCTGAGGATGCTGTCCTTATTGTTTGATGGCAAGTTGAATGTGTTCTAAGAACACTCGCGGTGTCCTGAAATGTTCACAAATAAACAAAATGGGGGTGTTCTGAGGACGCTGTCTGTATTGTTCGTTGTCAAGTTGAAAGTGTTCTAAGAACACTCGCGGTGTCCTGAAATGTTCATAGGGGGTGTCCTGAAGACGTTGTCCGTATTGCTCATTGTCAAGTTGAAAGTGTTCTAAGAACACTCGCGGTGTCCTGAAATGTTCGTAAATAAACAAAATGGGGGTGTCCTGAGGACGCTGTCCGTACTGTTCTCTGGCAAGTTGAATGTGTTCTAAGAACACTCGTGGTGTCCTAAATCCTAAAATGTTCGTAAATAAACAAAAGGGGGGTGTCATGAGGATGCTGTCCGTATTGTCCGATGGCAAGTTGAATGTGTTCTAAGAACACATGCGGTGTTTTGAAATGTTCGTAAATAAACAAAATGGGGGTGTCCTGAGGACACTGTCCGTACTGTTCTCTGGCAAGTTGAATGTGTTCTAAGAACACTCGTGGTGTCCTAAATCCTAAAATGTTCGTAAATAAACAAAAGGGGGGTGTCCTGAGGATGCTGTCCGTATTGTTTGATGGCAAGTTGAATGTGTTCTAAGAACACTCGCGGTGTCCTGAAATGTTCACAAATAAACAAAATGGGGGTGTTCTGAGGACGCTGTCTGTATTGTTCGTTGTCAAGTTGAAAGTGTTCTAAGAACACTCGCGGTGTCCTGAAATGTTCATAGGGGGGGTCCTGAAGACGCTGTCCGTATTGTTCATTGTCAAGTTGAAAGTGTTCTAAGAACACTCGTGGTGTCCTGAAATGTTCGTAAATAAACAAAATGGGGGTGTCCTGAGGATGCTGTTCGTATTGTTCGATGGGAAGTTGAATGTGTTCTAAGAACACTCGCGGTGTACTGAAATGTTCGTAAATAAACAAAATGGGGGTGTCCTGAGGACGCTGTCCGTACTGTTCTCTGGCAAGTTGAATGTGTTCTAAGAACACTCGTGGTGTCCTAAATCCTAAAATGTTCGTAAATAAACAAAATGGGGGTGTTCTGAGGACGCTGCCCTTATTGTTCTCTGGAAAGTTGAATGTGTTCTAAGAACACTTGTCGTGTCATGAAATGTTTGTAAATAAACAAAATGGGGGTGTCCTGAGGACGCTGTCCGTACTGTTCGATGGGAAGTTGAATGTGTTCTAAGAACACTTGTCGTGTCATGAAATGTTTGTAAATAAACAAAATGGGGGTGTCCTGAGGACGCTGTCCGTACTGTTCGATGGGAAGTTGAATGTGTTCTAAGAACACTTGCGGTGTCCTGAAATGTTTGCAAATAAACAAAATGGGGGTGTTCTGAGGACGCTGCCCGTATTGTTCATTGTCAAGTTGAAAGTGTTCTAAGAACACTCGCAGTGTCCTGAAATGTTTGTAGGGGGTGTCCTGAAGACGCTGCCCTTATTGTTCTCTGGAAAGTTGAATGTGTTCTAAGAACACTTGTCGTGTCATGAAATGTTTGTAAATAAACAAAATGGGGGTGTCCTGAGGACGCTGTCCGTACTGTTCGATGGGAAGTTGAATGTGTTCTAAGAACACTTGCGGTGTTATGAAATATTCGCAAATAAACAAAATGGGGGAGTTCTGAGGACTCTGTCCGTATTGTTTGCTGGCAAGTTGAAAGTGTTCTGAGAACACTCATTGGCCCTCATTACGACCCTGGCGGAATCCGGAAAACGATGGCGGAAATGCAATACCGCCATCGAATAGCGCTCGGTGCGACTATGACCCGTCACCGCAAAGTACGATGCCATTAGCGACACCGTAGTGAACGCCAACGCCAACTGCACCAAGCACGCGCGCGCGCGCCATGCCAAACCGTAAACACCACCATGGCGCAAGGGTACGCCAATTCCGACCCTAGCGGACATGTACCTAACGCCATCAAGCATGGCGGAAAGCACCATTCCGCCATGGTGAGAAGTACGGCATCGCGAATCAACCGTAAACGGCCCCACTGAGTGCCTGTACACCGCTCCCTGGCCACAAAGCACAACTCCCCGTAGGTGCAATGAAGTCACAATGCAACCATTGAAATGTACAAGTCACCCATGCATGCCAACGAACAAAAGAAACACAACAGGGGCCAATGGGAGCTGCAGGGCACAGATGGCACGAATACAGAAGCCATCCCAATGGACATGACCACAGTCCCCCACCAAGAAACGCACGCAAACACAGGCACCTGTGACCAGCAATATTCCGAAAATCACATCATTCCACCAGTCCACCTGGCTGACCGGCATCTGGCACACAAAACCCAATCCCCCGCCCCTGAGCATGACAACATTGGGCAGCCCCCATCCCTGACCTCACGGGCTTCGTAGGCAAACGCGCCCAGTACAGTACCACGCAACTAAACTCCGAAGCTGGAACCCAGTGCAGATCTCCTCACAATACATCGCCCCCCAAATAGGCATATGCCACATCACTTGCAAAGAAGAACGCTACACGGGCCAAATCAGAATAGAAATTTAATGCACATCAAAATCACCAAGCCCATACAGCCATCAGGCCATGAACTCCAATACACATTTCACCATTGTGGGCTGCATCCGCAAGAAATGACCAGCCACTACTCGTGTGACGCCCTGTTCCCTCATGGTACACAGAGCCACATTCACGTACGAAAAGGCAACATGGAAGCGCACAGAACCGCAGGGCCGTCCCAATGGGGAGGCACTAGTCCAGCTGAAAGGCCGAAATGTTGCTCCGAGCCACCAGTACTGCGTAAGGGCATGTGGCCCATTGGCGATCGTCCCATAAGATCGTAATGCTGCTCCACTGATTAACACGAAGCAGCAGGTGTCGGGAGTAAAACCCATCTGCAGGAGTGGCATACAGATGGCAGTGGCAAAAGGGGAAGAGATACCTGTCAACCAAAAGAAAAGAAAAAGAACAGAATGGCCATCAGTACTACATTCCAACAACTCACTGCAATGATCACACTAAATCCACAGCCATATGCATGCTAGCCCACTCCAAAGGATCATCACCACCCCAAAACCACTTGCGACTCATAACTATCTATATCGAGGTGTAAACACCATCACAAACGAGTGTACCTGTGCATGCGTCTGTGAAAACAGAATCCATCTGATGGGATTGTTAACGTGCATGGACACAAGTGTCTGAAGGCGCGTCGAGACAGGGAGGGCTCAACAAGGCCAGATAGACGATGGTCCCACTATGGCAGCCCTGCATCACATAGCGCAGGGGAGGCGGACAGATTCCAAGAAGCCCTGTGCATGGCAAACTCTGTATCAAATCATCTGCCCATGCATCCATTCATCATTCCCTCATCCCGGTATAAAAACGCCTGAATATTTACTCACATAACATTAGAAATATCCATTGAGTCTGTGCGTTATGCAGCCTGCAAAATCCACAGTGCCCCAGCCCGTAATTCCAGTGTAGTGAAGTAACATGTATTTGGGAACGTCCGGCCTCATCGCCCACGTCGCTATTGCGCATCCCAAACCATTCATATCAATCATTGCATTCTCGCCATGGCCCCTGTCTCAAGGACATTGTACAATAGTACGTTATATTTGCAGTCAGACCTGTGGGCATTTCCTCGCCGCTAGCTGAAAACCGAAAGCGCCGCCCTCCGAATTCCTCATTTGCAACATCACGTCGAAAAGGCATCTGTGGCCGCTTGAAATCACAAATTAATCCATCTAGTGCGGCTGTGTGTGAAAATGGCAACTGCCTTCACTCACAAATGGCACGCCCCGGCCGTCGGTGAACCTCGGTACAGTGATGCATGAGGGTCCACCGTTACTCGAGTACTACGTTCCACTGACCCTTCACAACTCTGTTCGCGACTGCACAGATAGTATGTGAAACAATGGGACCACAGCAGAATGAACATATCAACCAATGTTACACGGCCATCGGGTACAAATACATGATTGCAATAGCAAGATGCCATTCCACGAATTGCAGCGTTGTGCGCGGGACGTGCTCGGCCAAAGGGGAGAGCAGTTTGCACAGGTGGAATGAATCACCACAGGTGGAGGCCATTCAGCCTGAAAACACATAAATTGCACAGCCAGTCTCCTCCCACAACCACACCGAAATGCTACCGGCAGGACTCGCGATGTTGGCCCTGGGGGACCTGATAGCACTGCAAGTACTCCAACTCCAAGAAGAAGACGAACACCAACTACAACCGGCCGCACGGAGGAGACGCAGGAGGAGGAGGAGGCCAAGGCAGGGCCAGCAAGGGCCGCCAGCACAGCCACTACCACCACGCAGGCAGCCCGCAATCCCACGCCTCCGAGCACATCCGTTCAACCTCACTGATGAGCAGATCCACACCCTCTACCGTCTGGACCGGGACACCATAGCCGCCATTGTGGACATGACACAGGCTGACCTTGTCAGCATGATAGACAGCCCAACCGCCATCCCACCCCTACTGAAGGTGGTGTCTGTACTCCACTTCCTGGCCACAGGCACCTACCAGCACACAGTCGGACAGTTGCATGGCATTTCTCAGCCACTGTTCTCACGGACACTATTGCAAGTGCTCGATGCCCTCCTGCAGCACGCAGACGACTACATCTCCCTACCACGCTCGGAGCAGGAAATTACCAACACAAAAGTGGGATTCCATGCACTTGCCGGCATACCTGGTTGCATTGGTGCCATCGACTGCACCCATGTGGAATTGGTCGTCCCACATGCCATGGAGGCCCAGTACCGCAACCGAAAACAATTTCATTCTCTGAATGTACAAATGGTGTGTGACTCCAACAGGATCATTACACATTGTTGTGCCCGATTCCCTGGATCAACCCATGATTCTATGGTCTTGAGGAACTCTACAATACCACGCTACATGGAGCGACACGCAGGGAACAGATCCTGGCTACTCGGTGAGTCTCATTACATGCATGATAATGTGGGGTATGTGATTCGGCAATGACCTGGCAGGAAGGGGGGGGGGTGTGCGTACGTAGCAATGGCATTCCACATCATACGTTTCTCGTCCACATACAGGTGATGCTGGATATCCACTGAAGAGATGGCTCCTCACACCAGTCCGGAACCCACGGGACCAGCATGAGGAGGACTACAACCATGCCCACTCACGTACCCGTGTAGTCATTGAACAGGCATTCGGCCTACTGAAGGGTCGTTTCCGCTGCCTCAGCAGGTCTGGCGGGGCACTCCTGTACCGCCATGAGAAGGTTGCAAAGATGGTGATGGCATGTGTCATGCTCCACAACATGTGCGTACGTAGAAATGTGCCCATGCCCCCTGACGCAGAACTGCAAGCACCTGATGATGGTCATGATGAGGGTGGGGATGTGGCAGCACCTCAAGGAGTCCGCGAGGCACAGGAGGGCCGTGACATTCGTCAGCATCTCATTGATGCATGCTTCTAGCACTCACGCCTGGTGGCTGATACATGGACACGGGACTCTTGTGTGTCTGGGACATGCACAATATGGACTGTACGCCTATGATGGCCTAGTACACAAAGATCAATGTCCACACATCTCATTGGTTGATCGTGCACTTTTTATGGCATATGTGATATCATGTGGAACACCCTATCGACCCGCCACCCAAGTGAGCCCAACACACCCCCTCCACCCTCCCACCTCCCCCCCGAACACCAGTGTCCAAAGATGCTCATTGTCAGTGGGCAGTCGCTATTGCAAGCCCCCTCTGCGGGTATCAGGGGCACCCCTGCCTGTGGAGCGCAGGTTCCTCCCAGATCTACGTTGGGGGCTGCCCTGGACGGAACTTGCAACGGATGATGTCTCTGCCTGCTCACGTCCATGCATGTCCCTAAGGGTTTGCGAGAGCTCAGTGAGCACACAGCGCACTGCGGCAAGTTCGGCACATACGTCCTTGGACGTCGCATGCAGTTCCCCCCTCAGGCTCTCGGTGCTTCTCTCCATTTGGACTCTCAAGCTCTCGGTGCTACTCTCCATTTGTGTCCTTAGTGTCTCTGTACTCCTCTCCATTTCTGCCCTAAGTGTCTCAGTTGATGTTTCTATGTCTGCCTTAGTGCCCCCACATTCATCGGCATGGTCCTTGAGGAGCGTGGCCAGTTGCTGCTGTTGCACGATTAACTGGTCGAGGGACTGTTGCCTCTGCTGGGCCATGGCCATTTGCGGGGGTGTCACAGAGGGGCTGTTGTCCTCATGTTGCCCTGCCACAGGGCTTGTGGGGGATGGCCAGTCGTCGTCTTGTGGGTGCCCCTGCATGGTATCCTCATGTTGTACGGGATGGGACAGACAGGGGGATTGGGACAGGTCATGGATGGATCTGACTTCGACATCCCCGTCTTCTGTGTCGGAGCATGCTGCCATCATTGGGGTGTCACCTATGGTGCTGCTGCCACTGGAGGCAGTGCCTTCTGTGGCATCCGTTGGGGGGACCTGTGGTGGTGGTGTTGTGGGCATGCTGGCTGCTGGGGTGCCTGTTGATGTTCCCTCCTCTGTGCTGCCACCTGATTTGTGCTGCTGCCGTGTCTTGATGCGTGCAGCTGAGGTGGAGGGTCTTTGGCCGTTGGTCTTGGCCCTCTTTGCAGGTGTGCTGGTAGGGGTGTCCTGAAGCTCGTCGTTTGGATCGGACCCTGTGGTGGAGTAAAGGAGGGCGAGGGTTATTGATGGGTCTGTGGGAATTGGAATGGCATTGTATCACATGCATTGGGGTGGTACCTGAGGGTGATTTGGGTCGGGGCCTTGGAGGTGCTTTCATTTGTGTGTGGAGTGAGGGTGCAGTTGTTTGGCAGCCTGCAGTTAGGGTGTGCCTGCTTCACGTGTAGTGCGTGTTTTAGGGGTTTTTAATTATTTATGTATTTATTGTGGGTTTTAACGTGCGCTATCAGGCCGATGTGTGTGGACGTTCTCCTGGACATGTGTTTCTGTTGCACTATGTGGACGCATGGTACTTCACATGGATGGACTTTGTGGATTTGTCATTGTTTTATTTGGGCCACCTACCTGAATCTTCGGATGTCTGCACTCCTTTCTCCATCCCTCCGACTCCCTCTATGCTCTCCATTCCGATGGTGGAGGCACAGATTTCTTCCCAGGGGGTCAGCTTGATGGGTGATTCAGGACCTCCCCCGGTGGCTGTGGCAATGTTGCGGTTGGCAGAGAGTATGCTGCGGACGCGTATCCGCAGGTCGTCCCATCGCTTACGGCATTGCTGTGGGGTGCGGGGTGCGGTCCCCACCGCACTTACCCGCTGTGCCACCAGAGCCCATATGGCCTTCTTGTTTGCAAGTGCCGTCCTGGTCATTTGCGTGCAGAAGACGACGGCAGCATTCTCCTGGAGGGTCTCTGTTAGCACGGTGAGTTCCTCACGGGAGAAGTGGACCTGCCGCTTGCGGTCGCACGCTTTCTTCGCTACTTTTCCCATTTTTCTTGGTTTCGCTAGGGTGGATGACGGGTTGGGGTGTGTCTCAGGGTAGTGATTTTAGTGGTTGTGTGGTTTTAGTGGTTTTATAGGTGTACGGCGGGATGTTTCCCGTTCCGGGCCCATGTTTTAACTTCCGTTTCCGTATATTTCCGGTCACCGTACTTTCCGGTAGGCGCACACTGCGGTGTCCGCTGTGATGGGTGGCGGTATTGCACCTAGGGCGCCCTACGGCGGCGGTGTGGGCCGTTTTGGGGTCATTTCCGCCATCGCGGACTTTGCACTTCCGCCATGCCGTGGTGCTCGTGCCCGATGGGTCGGAATGGGCCGCACTTTGCTCCTTCGTGCAATGGCGGAAACGCTATTTACGCTGTGGCGGTCCGGTCAGTCACTTTCCGCCAGGGTCGTAATGAGGGCCATTATGTCCGCCACCATTAAAAGTTTCCACAGGCCATAGTTGAAATGTTTGACTCTATGGGTGTGATTTGCTGCGGTGGTTGTGGCCAGGGCATAGAGTCTTGGGTGCATGGCCATTTGTAAAATTTTGGAGCAGTTAGATACCAGTAGGTGTATTCTAACTGTCTATTTTTTTATATATTTTAGTGGTATTGATTTATCTGTTTGGATATTGTTAAATTTTGGGACAGTTAGATAGCAATTGGCATATTCTGTCTATTTTTTGCTCTAATTTAGTGGTATTCATTTATCTGATTATTTGTTGTAGAATCTTTGGGCAGCTAGATAGCTTTTTTAATATTCTAACAGTTTATATTTTTTTACTACAAGTTTACTTAAATTTAAGAACAGTTTAGTTATCAAATTTTGGTTTTAAGAACATTAAATAATTGTTGTAAGATTTGCTGGTAATCTCTGCTTTAGAGTAATGGTACTATCATTACATTCAAACCATCCACATTTCTTTTTTCTATATGCAGTGTAGTGCCCTGAATTGGTTGTGGCTCCTGCGTGGTAGATTATACCTATTGTTGTGAAGGTTTTCTTACCAAGTGATATTTGACCATGTGTGAATCCAGTCAGCTTGCAGTTGTTTTTGGTACCATCTGCATTGCAACGTAGAAGCAGTAGTATTACGTATTTACCATGTGATTGTATTACTAACATTATCCGAATTGCAGGTAGTACATAATCTACCATGGTTTGCATTTTGTACAAGTTGCTGAAATGGAATGGATTCACAATTAGGTATTGACATATATATGAAGCGTTCATTGGGGATTTCTTCTTGTGTCACATTGTTGCAGATAGTGCATGTATGTTTCCACATGTATGAAATCTGGAAGATTTAATTTATTAGTATATTTCTGTTTTCCAGTACTTGTAGTAAGTACATTAGAAATTCTTGTGGGTCTTCCTGTGAATTTATAGTGAATTTAACCATTCCAGCACAGTAGTCCAATTGTTGTCTTATTCCATAAACACTATACGTGTTGTCAGGATTGTTTGTTGCGTTTCTGTGAATTACTAACATTTGAAAACACAATTGGTCTGTACTGTGTAAGTAAATGTTGTCAACAATTGGTGGCAATTGAAATAGAATATTCATTGCTACATTTGCGTAGCAACTTACTCCAACTATATTTGAGTGTTTAAATGGACCTGGTAGTTCTGTATCTGATTGATTTTTTTTTTTAGTTTGTCTTCCTTCTTTGATGAAGTACCTGGTTTACTTCCCCTAATGGGTTCTTTTATGTTTGTGGTACTTGATGAAGTTTTAGTTTCTTTTACTCTCTTTGGAGGATTTGCAGTGACATCCTGTTGCATTTCTGTTTGATTTAGTTTTCTTTTACAACGTTTTACTTTTTGTGGTACAGAATATGTGTTTAGATGGGGGTGTATAGTAAGCAAAGTTTATTGTATTCTAAAATGCAAGGAATATCAGCGTTTACTTTACTTGCATCAAAGTTGATTAGAAATAGACCGTCAAGTGTACGTAAGCGTGATAGTGCTACGTAGCTCATGCCTTCTTTAAAGACTGTGTTACCAATGTCTATCATTGCTTTGTCTAGGGTAAGACCTTGTGATTTATGAATGGTGACTGCGTATGCAAAAGTTAGAGAAAATTGTTCTCTTCGTACATACATGTCTTTGAAGAGAAGGAATCGAGCTGTTGAGCATCCTATCCTTTTTACTTTTGAAAGTTTGTCAAAGAGAATATTGACAAACTGAATTTTGTTGTCACGTGGGTATGTTTGAAAGCCAACAACTGTACCCAGTGCTTCATTAACTAGTCCTTGGTCCACGTCAAGGTTACGTTTAAGCATTACTCTGCAATTTAAAGATCATTTTAATATCTTTTCCAAGCCTGCTGTGTTTGAGATTGATTTAATTAAACTATTTAGTCTTGTTGTGGCTTGGTCACACATGGGTAGTGTCATACCATGTACATCTAGTTTGTCTGTGGGGCTAATTTCCATTATTGGTTGTATTTCTTTACTTAAAGTGCATGAATGTGCCAGGTTTTCAATATTGCTTCTGCTTCTTTAGAAAGTATACCAACTCTGATACTTTTTAAGATGTTGGCATAAGTGAGATCTGCAGATTGCCGCATGTTTTCTGTTAATTCTCTGTATTGAAAATGTTGCCAAAGGTTGACATTTCCAAAGCTGCCAACCGTTTTATGGCAGAGTTTGTGTCCTAATGTTTTAAAAATAGGCTAACTTTTACTGGTGTCAATTGAAGAAGATCTCTGAAAAAAATAATGTGTTTTCCTGCAAAGAGCTCTTCATAGTTTGTTTTGAGTACTTCTTGTAATCTGAGGTGAATCAAAGACAACATTAGGTTGGACACCATGCTCACTTCATCTATTAGTAGCATTTTCATTTGTTTCAATACTCTGCGTAGTTCCATTTCAGCTTCTGTAGATAGTTTGTAATAGTCTAATTGGTTTTCGTGTTCTACTGGTAGGAGTAGTAATAGGTGTAAAGTGACATCACCTATGTTGTAGGCAGCTAAACCTGTGGGGCAGTGACAACAGCTGACAGTTTGTTGTTTGTCAATTGTTGAAGGAACTTACTGATGATTTTGATTAGGAATGTTTTGCCAGAACCAGCTTCAACACTGTTGTACAATAGTATAGGTTTATAATTTTGGCAGGTGCATTCTTTGTTTTCATGTTGTACACCATGTGCAATTTCTTTTGTTACTTCTTGAAAAATGCTACGTTGCTCATTGTTTAGTTTTGATTGTAGTATAGTTAAGTCTTCTTTATCTTCATATTGACACATGGTGTTTTCTACGTCTATCATAGCTAATTCTGCCTCATTTGTTATTAGTGGTTCTCCCAGTGGTTCTTGGCTTCCTGTTACAGAAGGTTGACTACTGTCAGGAGTGTCCTCATCTAGTTGGGCCTGGAGTTCGTCTTCGTGTTGCTGTTCATTGTGCAACATTGCTTTGTACTGTGTAAAGTTTACGTTACAGTTATAGTGCTTTCATTTGCTTTGAAAGCATCTTCATATGAGTCATAGTTATCTAGTATTTCTTCTTCTTTTCTCCATGGTTTAAAGAGTTGTAGCAGTGACATGTAATATACTTCTTTATGTTGAGGAGTCTTTAATGACAATTTGATATGATTAATTAAATTTGGTTTGGTGAGTTTTACTGAGCTGTCTTCACAGTTTGTCACTCTGTATTTATCGTTTTTTTTCAACAGGTTTTATATTATTTTTGTATGTGTAGTTTTGGGCTATGTGGTATAGACACATGGTTGCCAAAGTGGTACTCCTGTTTGGGTAGAATGTGTCCAATAAATAGTTTTTAAAAATGTCTTGGCTGTTGGGATCATGTTTGGCTATTGTTTCTGTATCTTCGTATGATTTTAGAACTCTTTTTCTAGATTTAGCTGGACCAAGACTTAGCCATACTATATTTTCAGATTTACCATACAATGCAGTACCAGTTAAACGATCACCTGCTTCATAGGATCCACATTCTCTGTGGGACAGCATTTTTATGCCCAAGCTGTATCATTTCTGAGACACTGTTTTATCTGATGACAGGTCATTCCAGAGGTCTTGCGGCTCTGTCTTTTCTGCTTTGGTTAAGTATGCTGTGACAAATCGCGCAACTGCAGTAGAATTGTCTGCAATGTACTGCACATCTATGTTCGCATTCCATAAGTGGGCAATGATTGCATTGTAATCATTGATATATTTTTCTTCTTCTTTTCTTTTTATGTAATATGTATTTTTAGGTGACTTACCTTTAACACTATGTCTAACTGAAGACATGAGGTTGTTCACTTGACCTATATTTGTAACTGGTCTAGGGAAACCAAATCGGCATTTGGTGAAGAATTTCCCTTTGTTTTTGTATTTGCGACGACAATATTTGCCACATTTGTGTCTTTGAAATTGTACAATGTGTGCATGAAGATCACTATTTGTGGATTCTGATGGAATTTCAAAAGTGGCATATTTTTCAAAAAACTGTAAAACAGTGGCATCACTGTCTTGACCAAATTTAGGAGCATCTTTAATCCATAAAAGCATGTGGATATGTGGTGCTCCTCTGGTTCTGTATTCTTTTCTCCAAAAGAAGTGTTGCACTTCTCCAAGGGAGGAACAGTTTTATTACAAAGAAAATGTAGAATAGCAATGAAGCGACGGTGAAAATATCTTGAAACATTAACAGGATCCAGAGAACAAAGTTCTCCAGGTGTTAGTATATCTATGTTTGTTTTGTTTTTGTTTGATATGCGTAGGAAATCATGTAAATCTTCCCATGCATATTCTGCACAACTTAATTTAACAAACCAAGTGGGTGGGCCAAGGTTTCTGATCATTCAACGTACATCTCCCTGACGTCGAAACCAGTACTCTTTAGTACCACACATATTTGCTAATAGATTTGTAATATTTGATTGTAAAACCTCATCTTTTTGTTGAACTTTTTGTAATAATTGTGTAGCTGTCATATTTTGAAAGGGTGATCCTTATTTTAATATGTGTGCAACTCTGTAACATAAAGTTGCTAGTTCACTTTCAAAGAGTAGGTGGAATATGTATTCCACATTTTGTCTAAATCTGGGATCTTCAGAATACATCCGTAATGAGCGGTATTCTGATTCTATTATTTGAATAGGTCTATCATCGTACCTTCCTCCTTTGCCAGTAGGAAAGAGTAGAGGAAAAGCACGTGCTTCTATACCTTTTTCCCATATGCTGATTGGTGATCCTTTTGTTTGACGCATTTGGTACGTTTCCAGTGCATCTTCTATGGTGTCATTAGAGTGCAGTGGTTGAATTGTATAATGGTCTAAAGTGTTTGATATTGTAGCGGGATCTAGGAGCTCAAATAGACCAGCTTCTTCTGTCTCTTGAATTATTTCAGTTGTATCCTTCAAGTTTTCTTCAATATTAATTTATTTGTAATATTCATTATTCTCTTTAAGATAATGCAACGCTTCTCTAACTTTATAATAATAAATACCTTATTGTGGTATAATCCAAGAAAAGGATTTTACACAACACATATTTAAACACATATTCATAAATAAATAAATATCTATATGTATATATAGGTACATATATTCAGAATACAGAATATAAAGGTATAAAATATATAACATATAATACAACATAAACATAGTATCTAGTACAGCAATAAAATAAAATAAAAGGGTGTAGTCTGGTTCTACTAATATTAGTCCCAATATTGCTATGATACCTGAGGTAGTGGCGTAATTTGTATCCATACTCTGAAGAGTGCAAGCTGCAAGCCAAAAGATTCAGTATTCAGACACATGTACCAGAATTCATCCTCCTTAATTGCCTCATAATTATGGACCCATTTTTCATATGCATTGATATATATAGGGCCCATTTTTGGGCAAAGGGTTAGTACTTGTCTAGAGGTTTCCAATGCTCCTGCCCCCTGGCAAATACGGCATAACCTGGCCTCCCGAGAGATCTTCAATTGAAGGCCTATGATAGTGAGAACCGATAACTGGTTAGTTCTCAGTTTTAATAGGAAATGTCTTACCTCAGGGGCCGGGCTTAGTAGCAGGTAAGGCTGTGGTTTTAAATATCTATGTGAGACATACCAGACCGCCTCATATCCCTTCAATTTGGACAAGTGGTCTGATTTAGCACACCAGTCCCACTTGTTCAACTTGTCCTCAAATGCCTTTTTTGATGGATATATGGTAGTGATTCATTCAGGTCTTTATAGTTCAAACCGCGTGGGTGATTTTCCATCTCATAGTTTTTTCCTGCCAGACTCAATAATTTACAGCTGGGCTCTGCACGAGATTTTAGATAAAAGGCAACCCGAGCCCGAAGTGCCCTACCTCTCAGGGAAATGAGGCCCAATTCTAGCCGGAGGTATTGTATCGAACAGGAAGGTCCCAAACCAAGCACCATACGCCAATAATGACCTTCTAGTATGTTTAGCCAAGTAAGATCTTGCATAGCTAGAGCCTCCAAACCATACAATACTGCAGGTACAAAGCATTGATGGTAGAGTTTCAATATGCCAACCATACTGAAACCTGCAGCTCCCTTTGCAAATTTGCAGGCCTGGAGGGTAAGTAATTTTGCTCTCTGTGTCTTATATCTTTTTATGGCGTCATAATCAGTAGGTGCTCTAACTTGATGTAAATCTACCAGCTGTTGCCAAATTTTTTTGTCTTTTGTAGGTACTTCATTTACCAAGATAATTAAAGATTGTTGCATTGGACGTTGCACTCCTAGAGTGTGCACATTTTCTTTTAGATCTAATGGTAAATACACTACTTTTCCACAAATACCTTTCACTAATTCAGAGGGAGGTCATTTTGCAGTTTTTGGTTGAAGGCGTATTATTGCTTGAAATGGGTGCACTGTTTGAATTATGATGCTCTCATATAAATTAAGTTGTTGAAGGGGTTTTGGTAGTGGATATAATTCCAAATTGTTTGTGATAGAACATGAAGGAGTTTGGTTGTTGTCAAGTTTTGTAATGCAGTAACTGCAAAATATAACAGGGTCAGTTATTTCGTATTTGTTTTCTGCTATAAGGTAGAGAGCTAATTCAAACCATTTAGAATCTTCATTGTCTTCTATTTTGTATGATACTTCTACAGTTTTTGTGTTACTTTTATAAAAAGTTCTGCGGCAACATACACACACATGGTTTGATACTTCAGCTGATGTACTTTTAAATTTTAGTATTTCTTTTTTGTATGTGTGTAGTAAAAGGTTTCCATATGTAGAATTGTTACTAATTTGGTTTACAGCTATTTCATTCTGTAAGTGGGTTTCACTTCCAAAATATTTTTTCTGGATAAAGTCGATTTATTCTAGTAGGTCTTTTGCTGTACCATGTAAAAGAATGTTATTTAAATTGGCTAGTGCTAAAGCAGGACATTTAGCATAGTACAGTTTATAAACTAGATTTCTTATAGTTGAATGATATGTTGATATCCTTTTGATATCATGGAAGGTGGTTTTGCAAGTAGGTCCTGTAATGCAGGCCAATGAATGTCCTTGTAGTCCTGTGTACTTGCGTACTGGACAGGTATCCATATTTTGCAGTAGTTTAATTTTGATTTTGTCTTTGCTTTTCACATATTGATTGAGGAATTGGCATAAAGACTTGAAAAATTGTTTGGGAATGTTACACATTGACGTGCATGGCCATTTGTACACTAGACGTTCTGATTCAGTTGAATGGAGGGGTAATTCTATGTTTTCAGGGCATATTTTTCTATGGAGTACTTCTTGTTCCATTATGGTATTATTAATTTTTCATAACCTCGACCACTGCTATGTATGGCAATTGTATTTGTTTGCTTTTGTTTGTACGCTTCTTCATTAAAGTATGGTTCTGTGCTCGTAGTGTGACACCATTCACCTCTGCAGATACTTGAGAAGTTCTTTCTGTTGACATTTCGTTTATTGAGAAGTTTTTTTTGTAATTTAGTTATTAGTTTTGTTAGTGGTTTCATTTTGTTTAACACTATAATAAATAACTTTCTTTTGAGAAGAATTGCACTGTCTATCAACGCTTCTAAGATTAATTTCCTACAATAGGTTTTAAGCATTGAACATGGTTTCTCTCCTGTTTTTATAAGATTTTGAAGGACTTTGTGACGGAACATTTTGGCTAAAATACTTTTCTTGGTATGCTTACTTTGCACTATCTCAAGATTTAAAGAAGCAGTTTTATCTGTAGTGATAGCTGATTTTCTGTTAATTGTTTTTTGGTTTGTTTTACATTTTGATGAAGGAGGCAAAGTTTTTGTACTTGAACCTTATTTTGTTTCACTAAATGACTGTATTAGCTGTTTTGTTTCAACTTTTTTTTACAAAATCTGCTAGAGATGGATGCTTATGTTGGACACTTTTATTTTCATTTGCTCTACTTCTGCGTTGCTTTCTACGGACTTGATTTTTGGTAAGCATTCTTTAGGGTCTGTTGAAAAAAATAAAGAAGGTATGGGTTGGGGTGTTCTGGAATGTATGTGTGCTGTGTGCATGAGTGTTTTAGTAAGATGATAAAGATGTATGTAATGGTGTGTGATTGTGCATTGGGAACTACAACTAGTAGGGATGGGGGTTCTTGAATTAATGGGTTACTAAACTGGGGTTCAGATGACAGAAAAAAGTAAGCTAGTGGTGTGGAGAAGTATAAATAGTATATCTAATGCTCTCTCAATTAAAACAGTTGTTTGTTCTATAACATCTAAATTCTAGCGGCTGAGTTGGGTAATTTGTGTGTCGAAAAATAGGAATTGGTGGGCCATTCTGGCTGTAAATCGCTGTTTAAGACATGGGGATTTTTGGACAGAATGGTGCAGAATCTCTATTTTTAGGCACAGAAATAGCATGAATTAACCTTACAGTGTGTTTGAGTAATAATACAAATATTATGGTGATATTCTACTTACTTTTTTTCTAAAATGAGCAGGTTACTTCTTAGTTATTCTTTGTACTTCAAATTTGGCTGCTTCTTTTCAGGAGAATGGTCTTCACTGCAATTGTAAAAGAAACACATGAGTAATTGTGTTTGTATATAGCACTGTTTTTAATTTAGACATTGATTTTTTTTATTGAAATCCTCAGCATCTTCCTCAAAACCATTAAAACTATATTGTTTACATAAGATACGTCACACCAGTTGAATACATATCATATGTTCTTAATGAATAAATTGTATTGTAATGACTAACTGTAGCAAACAAAATATCTTTACTGTGCCTTGTGAAATTCATAATGTACCACTGAATACCATATTCTTGTTACTAAGCTCTTCCAAGTAATAATGCCTCAATGTCATGGGCTGCTTGTCCTATATAAATGTAAGTAATTAAATAAATAAAGACATTTTAAAAAATTATGTAATTGTACAAGTATTATTGTTTGAGATTTGAACATAGAGTATGCATGCAATTTTGTCTGACTATATGTAGTCTCCATATATTTTATTTCAAAAATGTTAGTTTAACATGATTTGAGTGTGTGTGTGTATAAAGAAATTAAATAGTATAAAGGTTTTAAGAGACAGTTGATTTTAGGAGATTGAAGAAAAGACAGTAGATTCATTTTACAGATTACACAAGCTAAAAGTCAGTTACAAAATGTGTTCATGTACTGTAAAGAAAATATGCATACCTGTAGTTTGTGTTCATGCATGTGGATATGCATGGAGCTGCAAGTAGAAATCTTGGAGACTTGTACAGTATTTCTTGTAGATGGTGCTTGCCAATGATATGACACTTGTACTCAGAGAGATTCACAGTACATTTGCTGATCTATGATGATGCAGTTAGATGTAAAGGTCTTGAATGTGATTGGTGGATGGTCATGTGACTTCTTAGCTACATCCAATGAGGGAATGGCACAGAGAGTGAAATGGAAATGGTAGAAGGGCTGTCCATGTTACGATATGTCCGCGGACATGGTGGTAGTTCGCGGACATCGGGTGTTACAACCGGGGATTTTTGGGTTGGAAAGTCATGCCAATTGCGGATGAGCACACAAAGGGATTGGTTAGGAAAGTTTAGTGGGTGTGTTGTGCCAGGAAAGAGTTTCTCAGATACTCTCTTTGCTGAGAAGAACGGATAGGTATGGCTGTGTGTTTCAGAAAACAGATTGTTTGGATTTTGGGAGACTCGTGGATACATTGGTTGAAGGTGCATGCAGAAACCTGTGGAGTAGTTGTAGATCTTGGATTCCCACATGTGGAAGTACACTGGCATGGAGTACGTGGAATGAAGTGGTTGGACTTGTTACCAATCTATGCTACTTTGGAGACAGAGCAACATCCAGATATAATTATAATTCATTGTGGAGGGAACAGTTTAGGACATGTGTCTGGAATTTCTTTGCAATTTGCAATGAAAGAAGGACTTGGGAAGGTCATGGACATGTTTCCAAATTCTCAAGTAATTTTTTCACAGATTGTGCAGAGACAAATGTGGCTTCGTTCTTCTTCATTTGGTCCACAAATGGAGAAAGCAAGGCGCAATGTCAATAAGGCTGTTTGTGCCTTTCTAAGAGATTTTGGCATGTCCTCTTTTCACAATGAAAATATTATGTTTCGTAGTACATACATTTTTCGCAGAGATGGAGTACATCTAACTTATGCTGGCAATCAGATTTTTCTAAGAAACATACAAAATGCATTGCAACCTTTTTTAGAATTACAGCATCCATGTTGAGGTAGGTGTTGAGTATTTATAATTTTTGAAACACAAACACTCCTCAAAGGCTCTTTTCAGAGCCACCACTTCCTCCCAGAGAAAATTGCAATGGTTATGATAGGGTAGCACCCCAAAATTTTAGATGTCTGCGGACTGTCCACGGACCTCTAAAAAATGCAAAGGGCCCTGCTTCATTTATTTTCACTTCTATTTTTTAACTGTGAAAGGCGGCTCTGAAAAGAGCCCTATTTTATTTGATTTTTGTTATTTTATATTTTTGTTTGGTTTTTTATACACGACACACTAGGAGAGGAGGGGAAAGGAGGGTAAAGGGGGGAACACCAACCACAGGGATAAGAAAGGGTGAGCTAAGAGAGGAAGATGTAGAGTGGGTTTTATATGGGTAGTGAGCAGGTCTTCTCGTGCTCTGAGACGATAGTCTCAAAAGCACTGCGAAGTCGCTCCCCCCTGCAGAGTACTGCGTCGCAGTACATACACACAACTGTGACCCTCAAAATGAAAGAAGGACTTGGGAAGGTCATGGACATGTTTCCAAATTCTCAAGTAATTTTCTCACAGATTGCGCAGAGACAAATGTGGCTTTGTTCTTCTTCATTTGGTCCACAAATGGAGAAAGTAAGGCGCAATGTCAATAAGGCTGTTTCTGCCTTTGTAAGAGATTTTGGCATGTCCTCTTTTCACAATGAAAATATTATGTTTCGTAGTACATACATTTTTCGCAGAGATGGAGTACATCTAACTTATGCTGACAATCAGATTTTTCTAAGAAACATACAAAATGCATTGCAACCTTTTTTAGAATTACAGCATACATTTTGAGGTAGGTGTTGACTATTTATAATTTTTGAAAACAAAATCCTCCCAAAGGCTCTTTTCAGAGCCACCACTTCCTCCCAGAGAAAATTGCAATGGTTATGATAGGGTAGCACCCCAAAATTTTAGATGTCCGGGGACTTCTAAAAAATACAAAGGGCCCTGCTTAATTTATTTTCACTTCTATTTTTTAACTGTGAAAGGCAGCTCTGAAAAGAGCCCTATTTTTTTTTTATTTTTGTTATTTTATATATTTTTTGGGTTTTTTATACACGACACACTAGGAGAGGAGGGGAAAGGAGGGTAAAGGGGGGACACCAACCACAGGGATAAGAAAGGGCGAGCTGAGAGAGGAAGATGTAGAGTGGGTTTTATATGGGTAGTGAGCAGGTCTTCTCTGGCTCTGAGACGATAGTCTAAAAAGCACTGCGAAGTCGCTCCCCCCTGCAGAGTACTGCGTCGCAGGACATACACACAACTGTGTCCCTCGAAAGGTAAGGGTCATCAGCATTGTGTATGGCCTGTGAGGCAGCTTGAGGAAGACGCTGTCCCACAGGAGTGTTATTTGTGGTGACAGGATCAGAAACGGAGGATGAAGTAGAGGAAATCAACCTACTACACTCCTCGCAAGGTACAACCTTGCGAACGGCCCCAGTGTGGAATGACTTGAGGTGTCGCTTCATGGTAGTGGTCCCAAAGCTATATGAACCATGCCTCCTGCGACTGAGTACCATTTTGCACTCATTGCAGGTGACTCGGTTCGCACGAACCTTAGGACCATTCTCAGGAATGGTAAATAACCGCTACACCCAAGACTCACGCCGAGTGCGGGTAGTAGGGATTTCCACTACCTCATTCTCGTCATCCTCTTCTTCCTCCTCTGCATCCTCACTCCTGTTCCCCTCTTCAGGACCTTGGGGAGGTGTTTGTGGAGGGGGTGGGGGTGGTGCTGAAGCAGGTGCAGCACCAAGTGGCAGTAGTGCAGCCATGGATCACATCTCGATGATGGTATAATCTGCAAGTTGCAGGAAAAATAGCTGTGCTCCGAAGAATAGCCAGAAACACAATGAGAATAAGCTCTAGGGCGTGGTCTTTTATAGGGGTGCTTGTACGCGGTTCGCAGACATGCACGCTGTCCGCTGACAGATCGGACACAAAAAAAGGTTGAAAAAGTTTCAAAAAGTATGTAGAAACTCAGGATTAGTATGTGGGACTTGTGCTATGGTGAGTTTTTATTGAGAAATATTGTGGATTACTTGAAAATGTACTTTTAAATTGTTCAGGGATACGAACAGTGTCCACATTCAGAACACGCGATCAGCGTGGGCGCGGTCATATGATCGCTTCGCGAACATGTTCGCAAAGAAAGCGGCTGTCCGCAGGACACCAAATGCACGGACATTGGTTTGCGCATGCGCGTTGATGTTCTACGGACACTGTTCAGGTCCTGAACTAATTAAAAGTGCGTCACATGTCAAACGAACAGTTACGGACAGCCGTTTCTTCTTAGAACAGTTTAACTTCCTTGCGAACAATACGAACAGACATTGCGTCCTCAGGACACCTCCATTTTCGTTTATTTACGAACATTTCAGAACACCGCGTGTGTTCTTAGAAGAGTTTCAACTTGATAGCGAACATTATGGACAGGTATAGTGTTCTTCAGGACACCTCCATTTTTGTTTATTTACGAACATTTCAGGACACCACTTGTGTTCTTAGAGCAGTTTCAACGTGCTAGCGAACACTACAGACAGGTATAGTGTTCTTCCGGATACTTCCATTTTTGTTTCTTTACGAACATTTCAGGACACCGCGTGTGTTCTAGAACAGTTTCAACTTGCTAGCGAAAAGTACGGACAGGTATAGTGTTCTTCAGGACACCTCCATTTTCGTTTATTTACGAACATTTCAGAACAACCGTGCTGTCTGCGGACACCTAAATTGTTTAAAAAAAAAAAACTGAAACTAATTACAACAAAATATAAAAATGTAACTTTATTTAACATATATTAACTATTTATAACAGAGAAGGTGAGGCAGAAACGGAAACAAAAACAGGAGAATTAGGGGTTTCAACATGATTAGTATCAGGTGAAGAAGGGATGGAAGTCTCATCAAAACGTTTTGGGTTATGGAGAGGGTTTGGGGATAATTGACTGGGATATGGTGAAGGGGGACAAGTGCATGTGGGGCAATGGTATGAGGTTTTTGTTTTAAAATGATCCTCAACAAAAGTTTTCAAATTATTAAAATTGGTCAACAATAAATACATGTTTTATTTTATGCTGTCAAGAGTGTTATCCGTAACACTTTCTTCAGAGGTATTTTCTATTTTGGTATGCTCTGTACAAAAAAGAAATATATATGTTAAATGTATATAAAATAATAATAATAAAATGGTTTGTATTATAAAGTGTCTACCATTAGTTTCACTATCTTCTGACATTTCCTCATGTGGGAAATGCTCCTCTAGCCATTCCAGAGTACTAGACATTTCTGTGAGAAAAAAAAAGATAATATATATTTTTTTTATCTAATACAGAAAGTTTATAAATATATCAGTAAAATGAAGAATACTTACTATTTCAGGTAAGATATATTCTGAGTACTCTGTAAGTCTGGTCTTGCTTTTAGTTGTGGAGTGTTTGTGAGGTAATTATGTTGGAAGCCAATTTATCTTCTTTTGGTATATTCCATTTTAGAACATATTGGCCCTCATTACGACCCTGGCGGTAAGTATCAGCCATTACCGGCATGGCGCAAATAACGTGTCCGTGCTGGCCAGAGACCACTAAAACCGGCACATTACGAGTTCTCGGGCATTAGCATTGTGCCATGCCGGTAATGGAATCACTGCCATGCCGCTAAAGGGCGTAAAATCCCACTTACCGGCATCATATGCCGTGCAAATAGCACCTCCGCCACCCTAGCCATTGACATTAGCGGTCACCGCTAATAGCGATAACCGCAATTAGCTAGAACCGCTATTAGCGGTGACCGTAAAAACAAAGCGGATCCGGAAGTAGCATCACTGCACAGGAACGGGAAAAAGCACGGCGGCCATCTTTAAAAACACAATCCATTGCCATCCTCTGTTACTAGTAGACACCTGACCCCCACAACTTCCACAAACCTCCTACACCACCCCTTTGACATCACAATGTCTAAAGTTTTGAAAAAGACCGGAGATCGGCTGCGCCAGGAGCGCTTTTCAAAGGAGGAGCTAACAATGTTAGCCGAAACACTCTAAGAGCATGCTGATGTTGTGTTCGCCAGGGAGAAGATCAGACCGGCGCTGCAGAGAAAAAAGGCAATATGGGCCATGGTAGTCCAGAGGGTCAGTGCCGTTGGCACAACACCCCGCACTGCCAAACAATGCCGCAAGCGGTGGGGCGATCTACGTCTCCGCATCAGAAGCATACTGGCGGCAAATCGGAATCTCGGCATGGCGACTGGTGGAGGTGCTGAGTCGCCCCTTAAACTACAGCCGTGGGAGGAGATATGTGCCGCCATCATAGGCACAGAGAGTATTGAGGGAGTTGGGGACATGGAGAGAGGAGCCCCGACATCAGGCGATGCAAGTAGGTGCCTCAAGTCCAACTATGCCAATCTCACCACGATGATGTCCAGATGACTGGGAAGTGCAATGATGCATACCAGGGTCCACCAGACACATTAGCACAAGACTGCCTAAAGACAGTGCTGACCCCCACCTTGTACACATGCATAATGATCCCCGTTCCTGTAGCTACCCACATGCCTCCATGCATCAACCACCTAAGAGTGAGACTACATGTATGTCACTGCCTCCAATGTGAACCATCCAGCAATCAAAATGAATGCAGCCATAACAATGCCTGCTCAATGCCCGTAAACCCATCACTAACCCTCTCCCTCCTTTGGTCCACCACAGGCTCACATTCGGACAGCGTCAAGGATGACACAGGTGCAACCACTGCCAAGAGGGCCAGGGCCGAAGAGGCACAACACCGTCCCTCCACCTCAGGGGGAACAAGGAAACCCCAACAACAGGAAAAGTCTCACAGCACAGCACAGGGCACGGCACTGATAGCTACCAAGTCCACCACTTCAGCGACACCGGCATCAACCATCTACCCAGTGTTGTCCACCGAAGGCACTGGGTCTGCAGAAAGCAGCACCATCAGTGAAACTGCTGCCACCGCAGCGATCTCCGACAACGAGGAAGGGGATGTTGATAATGTTGTGAGTTCCCCCACTGCCCCCCTGCATTCCCCCTACCTGTCCCCGTGCAGCCAGCATGACGACATCATACAGGGGCTATATCCTGGAAACTCTTTGCCGGTTACTCCCAGCCCAACCGCACATGTGCAGGAGGGCAGCAGTATAATGGACACCCCACAACCATCAGCCACAGGCCACAACACCCAATAGGCAATGCAGGAAATCATTACGCGCCAACAGCAACTTACAGCCCTGTTGACACAGCATGTCACAGAATGCACCAGCACTAGGGATGAAATGCGTGATTGTGCTGCTACTCTTAGGTCTGCTATCGAGTCCAGTTCTAAGGACATTTGTACTGAACTGGCCGCGGTGCGGCACATACTTTCTGAGTTAGTACAAACAATGCGGGACATGCGTCCAAGTGAGCAACCCAGTTCTTCCTCGGCTGCCAGTTCAACCAGAACCAACCCTGTGCGCAGATCGGGCAGGAACCTGCAGTGTTCCGACAGGGGTGCACCGGGTGCTGGGAGCGGGAGATGCCAATAGGCGCAGTCTTGTGAACTGGTGCCACATGATGCACAGTCATCCATACCATGTTTTGGGGAGTAGAGGGGGAGGGGGGAGTGGGTGTGTTGGGGAGTAGAGGGGGGAGGGGGGAGTGGGTGTGTTGGGGAGTAGAGGGGGTGGGTGTGTTGGGGAGTAGAGGGGGGAGGGGGGAGTGGGTGTGTTGGGGAGTAGAGGGGGGAGTGGGTGTGTGGGGTGGCGGGTGTGTTTACTTAGATTTACCTTTTCAATACACCTTTTGGTTATGCAGAAATCACATATGTGAACATTGCTTATTGCGTACGTGTGTTTTATTGGTTAACAGTCTACAGTGGCCATATCCCTGACACACCCAGTGCCCCAAGTACCATCTCCATGTGACACCCCCCATCCATGTGTGCTAGAAGATTTGGTTGATCAGAGTCTGACGCATGTCACGTCCCTCCTGTGCATCGCTTCCTCCCTGAGGTGCTGCCCCATCCCCACCCTTGTCATCCTCTTCATCAGGTGGTTGCTGTTCTGCATCAGGGGGCAGGGGCACATTCCGTCTGATGCACATATTGTGTAGCATGACACATGCCATGACGATCTTTGCCACCTTCTCATGGCGGTACAGGAGTGCCCCACCATACCTCCTGAGGCAGCGAAACCGTGCCTTGAAGAGGCCAAGTGTCTGCTCAATCACCACACGGGTTCGTGTATGGTCACGATTATAGTCCTCCTCATGCCTGTTCTGTGGGTTCCGGACTGGGGTAAGGAGCCACCGCTTCAAGGGATAGCCTGCATCACCTGCATGTGGGCAACAATGTATGTGTAAGTCAACTCATCATGTTTGACCTCATTAAGTGACACCAATGCATGCATTTATTTCTTCATCTCAACCCATTTCCATGCATAAATGGAGTCACACGATGTGACTGCTATGTGTGTATTCCATTAATGGACTGTTTTGCATGTCAATGATTAGTGTGCGCTGGGGGGTCCAGTAGCTTGTGAGTGCACATGCACTGTGTCAGTCCACGACCGTTGTTTCTGTGATCTTGCAGATGTCCAGTTATTTGTATGCTTTCATCCTGGCAATGTTGATGTCAGCCTCATGATGCACTCACTGCGCACAACAAATGGTGGCATGCAATTTCATTGGGCCTCTGTGTCAGTGTGGTGGTGTATTGATGTATTTGACCATCATGTGACTCCTTTGTACGCAGTAATGGGGGACTGGCCTTTCAGTTCATGGTGTTTTGTGCTGTGTATTGGCTATAGTCGTTGCTTGTAGCTGCTTTTTGTTGAGGGGAATGCGGTCTGATTTGGTACAGTGCACATACAGATGTCTGTGGGATGGTTGGGACACTGCTTCATTCACATGGTAGGGCTGCTTACATCTTGCATTATGTGGTCAGGTGTCAGGTACAGTCTGGGCTGCTTTTGGGGTATGAGCTTGCTCCATTCCCTCTGGAACTCGCAGCTAGTTATGTATGCATACCCCCCTATCTCAGCCAGGTGAAGTATGCATCTCTCCCCCCCATCTCAGCCAGGTGAAGTATGCATCTCTCCCCCCATTTCAGCCAGGTCAAGTATGCATCTCCCCCCCCATCTCAGCCAGGTGAAGTATGCATCTCTCCCCCCACCACATCTCAGCCAGGTGAAGTATGCATCTATGACTCAATCACCTACCCACATCACATTTCCATGAGCCTAACATGCGACTCACCGAGAAGCCAGGATCTCTGCCTTGCATGTCGCTCCATGTAGCGTGGAATCGTGGAGTTCCACAGGACCATTGAATAATGGGTTGATCCGGGGTATCGAGCACAACAATGTGTGATGATCTTGTTTGAGTCACATACCATTTGCACGTTGATTGAGTGGTATAGCTTACAGTTACGGTACGCTACTTCCATGGCATGTGGGACCACCAATTCCATATGGGTGCAGTCGATGGTGTCAATGCAACCAGGTATGCCGGCCAGTGAATAGAAAACCACTTTGGTGTTTGAGATCTCCTGGGCAGTCCGTGGTAAGGAAATGTGTTCGTCTGTGTGGTTGAGGAGGGCATCAAGCACTTGGTTCAACGTACGTGACAATAATGGTTGTGAAATGCCATGCAGTTGCCCCACTGTGTGTTGGTAGGTGCCTGTGGCCAGGAAGTGGAGCACAGACACTACCTTCAGTAGGGGTGCGATGGCAGTGCGTGTTTCAATGGCCCTCATTACAACCCAGGCGTTAAGGGGTTAACGGCGCCGTAAAAGGTGGCGGTGCCGTTAAAGCCTTAACGCCTGATTACGAGGTCCCTTTGCGGGTTGGAGACTTTAACGCCTGCTTTTTGCAGGCGTTAAAAACCAACCTGCAAAGGGACCTTGGTGCTAAGTACGGTGCCGCAATTTGCGGCACCGTACTTAGCGCCTTCCCAATTCCCATTGAGCCCTATGGGGCAAAAATGGGAATGGGGAAGGGCCATGGCGGCATGGGGAATTACCGCCCCGCCAACCTCGGAATGGGGCCGTAATTCCCCATTCTGCCATGGCGGAGTCGGTAAGTTACCGGCATGGACCATGGTGCTACTAGCACCATGGTCCAACGCCAGGGTCGTAATGAGGGCCAATGAGGCTGACAATGTCGTCATGTATCATGTCCACAATGGTGGTGATGGTGTTCCGGTCAGGCAGTACAGGGTGTGGATCTGCTCAGCGGTTAGGTTGAATGGACTGGCTTTGATGCGTGGGATTGGGGGCTGCCTGCGTGGTGGCACTGGCTGTGCTGGGGGGGCATGCTGGCCCTGCCTTGCCCTCCTTCTCCTCCTGCGTCTCCTCAGTGCTGCCTGTTGTTGTTCTTCTTGTAGTTGTTGTTGTAGCACTTCCACTGCAATCAGGTCCTCCAGCCCCAGCATTGCTAGTAGTATTGCATTCATTGTGGAGTGTGACTGGGTGTGGGAAGGGGTGGGGTGGGGTGTGCTCCTTTTGTGCTTGCCCAGTCTTTATTGCCTCCACCTGTGCTGATTGAGAGCACCTGTGGCAGCTGGGAACACTGCACATGGCCATTTACGGTTGGTTCGCGATGGTGGTATTAGCACCATGGCGGTAAGGTACTTTACGGCCTTCACAAAGGCGTTATTTGCATGTCCGCGTGACTTGTAATGTTCCCCACTCAGCGATATGGCGGTATTTACGGCATGGGGGTCGCGTGCTTGCGCCCTTGCCGCTTTTACCGGCACCGTTGATTACGGTGCCACTATTAGCGCTATCTCAGGTCATAATCGGCCAGGGTCGTAATGAGGGCCATTGTATTTAAATGAAAGGTTAGTGTGTTACATATATGGGTTACATTTCTTATGTATTACTACATATACAGGGTGATTCATAGAATTTCGCACAAAACTGGCGCACGCAGCTGGCGCACAGTGTGCACGTGCGAATGTCTGCGCCAGCCACGTGCGCTAAAATCAATCTCCGCGCACAGCTTATTCATGGATTTTAGCCTCCAAAACCAGCCGTGGCGCAGAGTGGCAGCAGCACCAGTTACGCCCCCAAGAACGCCCTTGCGCAAGGAAAAGCCATCAAAATCCCCAATTCAGCGCAAAGGGCCACGCTAACCCTGGACCAGTTTACAGGGCTGCCAAACAGCGGGAAGTCTCACACGCCATTTCAGCAGGGTATGTGTATAACTGGGGTTTGCAGGAAGTTTGAGACGCGAAAGAGCCCTGTGCGAGTGGGGTACGTCTATTATGGGGTTCGCGGGAAGTCTCACACGCCATTTCAGCAGGGTACGTGTATAACTGGGGTAGCGGGAAGTTTTACATGCAAAAGGGCCCTGTGCGAGTGGGGTATGTGTATTCCTGGGGTTCGCGGGAGGTTTTACACGCGAAAGGGGCCTGTGCGAGTGGGGTACCTGTATTCCTGGGGTTTGCGTGAAGTTTTACACGCCAAAGGTCCCTGTGCGAGTGGGGTACGTGTATTTCTGGGGTTTACGTGAAGTTTGACACGCAAAAGGGCAACGCCCGTGTGTGACACGTCACAGACACGGTTACGCGCAAAGGGTCAGGTCCAATGAAATTGCGTACGTGTGCTGGCCCGCTTACGCGCTAAGGGCCTTTCCTCGAATCACACGCTGATGTGCACATTTTTCACGTGCCAAATCACTCCGTATCAAGCTGGCCACGCATACACACACGAAAGACCACGCTCCTGCCCTGAAGGCCATTTTCCTGCCCCCCAGAGCCCCGAGCACGCTCCCACCTGCCATCTGCTGCTGCCTGGCTGTCTGCTGCCCACGTGCCCTGCTATTTGGTGCCTGCACATCAGCCATCTGCAGGGGTCCAGTTGCTCTGTCCACCCCTGCTGGAACAGAAGACTCCCGACTGGGATACTATTGCTCCACAGCCCAGCCCCAGGACCCAGTTGCCCACCCACTCCTGCCTCTGGGGTTGCCACGTCGGGAACATCTCCATCTGGCACCACTGGCAACCCCCAGCCAGAGAGGCAGAGGGCCACCAGCTTCACTGCCACCGAAGTTGGTGTCCTGGTGGAGCATGTCCTGGGGCATTATGATGCCCTCTTCGGAACATCAGGCGCCAACAAGGAAGGACGGGAGAGGATCTGGGACGACGTAGTGGTTGCCATCAGTGAGCATGAGTGGGGGCCTGCTGGCAGGAACTTTTACAAGCAATTGGCCTGGGTACGTGTATTTCAGGGGTGCGCGGGAACTTTTACACGCAATTGGCCTGAGTACGTATATTTCAGGGGTGCGTGGGAAGTTTTACACGCAATTGGGCTGGGTACGTGTATTTCAGGGGTGCGCAGGAAGTTTCACATGCGATTGGCCTGGGTACGTGTATTTCAGGGGTGCGTGGGAAGTTTCACACGCGATTGGGCTGGGTACGTGTATTTCAGGGGTGCACGGGAAGTTTCACACGCGATTGGCCTGGGTACGTGTACTTCAGGGGTGCGCTGGAAGTTTCACACGTGATTGGACTGGGTACGTGTATTTCAGGGGTGCGCGGGAAGTTTCACATGCGATTGGGCTGGGTATGTGTATTTCAGGGGTGCGCGGGAAGTTTCACACGCGATTGGGCTGGGTACGTGTATTTCAGGGGTGCGCGCGAAGTTTCACACGCGATTGGTCTGGCTACATGTATTTCAGGGGTGCGCGGGAAGTTTTGCACGCAATTTTGCTTTCAGAGCGGGGAACTCATATTTCGGGGGTGCGCGGGGAGTCCTACACGTGAATTGGCAGTGTAGGTCCTCCCAGGTGTCCCCTCTACCCCCTCCATGGCCCCTGAAGGCAGCCCACACTTCAGGGGACTACCCTGCACCCCTGGTCATGTCCCGCAGGCAGTCCATCCACCATGGGCATGCCCCCCAGCCGCCACATGTCACGTTGCAATATGATCACCAACTCATGTCTCCCAGCACCCCCAGCCCCCCTCATTGACAAGCACCTGCCAGCAGGCCCCCACTCATTTCCCACTCATGTCCCCTTGCACACCCACCCCCCAGCAGTGCAGGGCACCTGCCAGCAGGCCCCCACTCATGTCCCACTCATGTCCCCTTGCACCCCTACCCCCCAGCAGTCAGGGGCACCTGCCAGCAGGCCCCCACTCATGTCCCACACATGTCCCTCAGCACCCCTACCCCCCAGCAGTCAGGGGCACCTGCCAGCAGGCCCCCACTCATGTCCCCCAGCACCCCCACCCCCCAGCAGTCAGGGGCACCTGGCAGCAGGCCCCCACTCATGTCCCACTCATGTCCCCCAGCAGCCCCACCCCCCAGCAGTCAGGGGCACCTGCCAGCAGGTCCCCACTCATGTCCCACTCATGTCCCCTTCCACCCCCACCCCCCAGCAGTCAAGGGCACCTGCCAGCAGGCCCCCACTTATGTCCCACCATGTCCCCTTGCACCCCCAACCCCCAGCAGTCAGGGGCACCTGCCAGCAGGCCCCCACTCATGTCCCACTCATGTCCCCCAGCACCCCCACCCCCCCATCATTGACAGGCACCTGCCAGCAGGCCCCGACACATGTCCCCCAGCACCCCCACCCCCATAATTGACAGGCACCAGCCAGCAGGCTCCGACACATGTCCCCCAGCACCCCCACCCCCCAGCAGTCAGGGGCACCTGCCAGCAGGCCCCGACATGTCCCCCAGCACCCCCACCCCGCCATCATTGACAGGCACCTGCCAGCAGGCCCCGACACATGTCCCCCAGCCAACACTTCATCACAATCCAGATCCCTGGCTCTTATGGCCACCCAAATCCCACCCCAAGCCGCCCCAGTCCAAACACCCAACCAAGCTTTACATCCACTCCAAACTGAAATCCCCATTACATGATAGATCACAAATAAGCAGTATGCGCATGAGTACAAGTCGGTCAGACCCACACAATGGCAACATATGACTGAGAAAACCCACATTGTGACATGCATGAAACCAATGAGAGAAGACCACACATTGAAGTAAGAAACAAAAATGTATTCAAGTCAAAATGAAGGGAATTAAATCAAAACACACAATAATGCCAATAATAATCAAAATGCAGCATGTCCCAAAAAATGAAAAATAAATAAAATGAGAATCCAAATTAATCCAAATGAAAATGTGTCCAAAGTCACTGTCAAACAAAGCAAATCCAAAGGGAAAGATAAGCGTAATATCCATTGCTCCATGATGAGAAAATAAAAGATGAAGGAGAAAAATCCACTGTAAAACCATGTACAAATTGCAAATCCAGGGTCCATGAGCCCAACGACATAAATGAAACCTACCTAATTACTAACTAGATACAAAAATGTGGGGCATAGTCCATGCGCCCCAAAAGAAAGAAAAAAGAAATGAAACTTAACACTAATGAACTATATACAATGGCGTCGGGCAAGTCCAACAGCTCACTTGTTGATGTCATGGGCCAGGGCATCATTGAACTCCTGTTCAATGTCTTGGAGGTGGGCCTGTTCTCTGGCCCTGAGGTATCGCAGGGATAACGCCATGTCCACCTCCAACTCCCTGCGAATTCCCTCGAGGCACTGAGCCAGCCTCAGCGCCCTGCGCATGGAGTTCTCTGCCCTGACCATTGTGAGCCGTGCCTTCTCCGCCTGCCGCCGCTCCGCACCTATCTGCTGGCCCAACTGCTGCCACACGGAAGACACTCCCATTCCAGGGTCCTCCTGCCCTCCGGCCAATGCCTGCCCCTCTGATGTAGATGGCCCCGAGCCATGATGCCTCCCACGTTGAGCCTGCCGCTGCCTCTGATGCAACTGCCTCTGCCAGCACGACGGCATCCAGGCTGAGGGAATCCCCCGACGCCATTGTGCGCATGCCCTGCCCGATGATGCTAGCACATCCTCCATCTGCTGGGGTTCAGTTGCTGGGGTGTCCACCCCTGCTGGACCTCCGACTCCTGACTGTGGCAGGGATGGGATCCCCAACGAGCTGGCTGCGTTGGTCAGGGCAGGTCCACAGGGGGCCCTTGTGGCATCTGGGCCGGAAGACAGCATGGAGAACGACTGGCGCATAGTCTCCACAGAGGAGGAGAGGGCCGCCAGAGTGGCCGACACATGTACGAAACCCCCGACCATGGACACTCCCAACTGGGCCACGTTGGCACGCTGCTCTTCGTGATGACGTGCGTGCTCCCCACGGGAAGCACGCACGTCATCACGAATGTCACGTGTGCGCGACGCAACACCAATCAGGACCTTCTCCATACGGCCAGGGGTCCCCTCGTCCACAGGTAGAGGAGTGTCAGATGACATGGACATCCCCCCTACCTGCGGACGGGCCTGGGATGGGGCATCCCTGCTGGTGCATGGTGGTGCAGTCACAGTGTCAGGGACAGTGACAGGCCCCTCCACGGCGACCTGTGCTGCCTCCTGCCCCTGCCACTGGACTGCACCACTTGCACCAGTGGTACCACCCCCACCAGGCCCCATGTGCGGCTCAGTAGCGGCCTCCTCCTCCTCTGTGGAAACCACCAAACTGGATGGCTCCACACCATCTTCTGCCATTGGAAGCCCCTGTGGGGGCTCACCCACCCCTTCCACTGCAGCCACAGTGGCAGACGCAGCACCAGTCCCCTCACTCCTGGACGATGGTAATTTATGGGAGGGTGACTGGGTCTTACGTCGCCGGCCGGTGGGGGCATCCCCGCCGCTTTGCTCCACAGCGCCAACTCCGCCCTCTACATCACTTGCCGCTGTGTAGAGGGAGACATAGAACACAAGCATCAGGGTACTGTACAATGGTCCCCTAGACAGGAAGCAATAGCAGATGAGTGACACTGTCAAACATCACTTCCATCATGTCCCTCCACAACACATGGGTCAGTGGAGGCAAAACACATGCAGTAACAGGCATGGCGCATGCTATGAACATTAGCATACATGTCCAAGGGACTCTTGAAACATACAATGCTGGTTTGAAACTCACATGCATCATGGGTCATGCCTATCACATGCACACACTTCACCGTAGTTTCATCCATCTGGCCTCGTACACCCCAGACACAGTAGATACAAGGATGAGTAGGCTGCATCAGTGAATCTGAACATTGTCACAGACATGTGTCATGCATCCATGGCATTTACAAGTCACAGACACGCAAGTCAGACACACAGACATGGACACCATACATGTCCATGACAGCAGCACCCATCTCTCACACCCCATCCATGTCCAATAACAGAGACGGGCATGCATTAATGTGTGATTCTGCCCCTACTGACCAGAGCAGCGTAAGCCACTCTGGCTCTGCTCCACCTTTAAAGAAGAGGAAGAAGGGTGCTCTGGCACGACAGGCTGAGACCCCAGACACGGCTACACACTCCGGTACCTCAAGGAAGCCTTGCTTCAATGATCCGGAACTTGATGCACTTGTGGGCAATGTGTCGGCACATAGCCACGAAATGGTGGTGACTGCAGGGTGCAAGACCACACCTGGTCAACGTAAGGCACACTGGCAGACCATCGCCGGATTGCTACAAGCGGTGGAATTACCTGAAACGCAGAGCAAAGAACAAGCTGGCCTCAAATCATGCCGCTACTCTGGTGACTGGCGGGGGGTCTCCACAAGAGGACAACAAACTCACTGAACATGAGTCTGTTGCTGGGGCCTTCGTCACAGAGGAACAGATCCAAGGTGTGGGAGAACTACCTGATTATGATGCATTGTCCGGTGAGTGCACATGCATGTGTGTGTAATGCATGTGTATGTTGTTTGGGTGACGGGTTCTGATTGAGTGCCAGGTGAGGGTGTGTGTGCCTGAGTGGTATGGGTCACCCATGTGCTTCATCCAAAACATTCAGCGGCCTTGGATTTGGGTGTGACAGTATCCCTTCTGCCCACATTAGTAATTTGGCTCATTACAGCAGTTGCCCTTGAAGTGGCATCTTGCAACAACATTGTTTGTATTTTTCAGTGTTCGTTCAGGCTGATTGTTTCAATTCTCCCACTTTCGTAACGCATTCCTCAGCCCTATTGTCACATTTGTGACATGCTTCTGTCATTGATGAACCCCACATTGGACCACATGTGTTACCTGGTTAGATGAATGATTTGACCATTCAGGCTAATTGAGTATTGGCCTGAAAACAGGAATTTCTGGGGCCTGTTTGAATGTGGAACATGATAGTTGTTTCCTGTCATGTTGAAGTGACAAATCATTGATGTGTACATCACCTGCAATCACTGTATTTTCGTAAACTGGATGTGTTGCAGTGTGTGGCACATCCCTATTTTGTCACACTATGTAGCATTTTTCATCTCATCATGTCCATCTCACATGGATGGCTGACAGTATTCATTCACTGACATATGTATGTACTTGTGGAATGTACCATGGCTATGGTACATGCCATCTGTGTGATGGCATGTGTCATGTATGTGTATTGGACATGCCACTCACAGGCCAATGTGTGATGGCAGTGCTACCCAGCATGCTGCAAATGTGTTGCTCTTCCATGTTGGTGTCATCAGTGTCTGCCTTTTGCCTCCCCTTCCAACTCAGTGACAGTGCATTCATGGGAGGGTTATAGTCATGTGGGACATGTGTAAACCATGTACTGGTTCTGTAGCTTGTCAGGCCTATTTGTGTGCTATGGTGCTAATGCCTGTTTCCATTTGTTGTCTTTCATGTTTTTGCAGGGGATGACGCACTTGATGCTGTTGAGGTTGAGGAGATGGTGCAGACCCAGGAGGAATCTCAGGCACGACCGGGCACCAGTGGGGGACGTGGTGTGGTGGTGGGTGAGAACCCAATCTTGCTGCAGAACATTCTTTCGAGGGGTGCCTCTGGGTGCACCTCCACAGACCTCTATTCAGGTGCTGATTCGGATGATGAGACCTATGTGGCATCGCAGGTAAGTGTTCTTGGCAGGGATTCTGTTGTGTCCAACCGACCTGTACCAGGGGTAGAACCCTCTATGGGGATGTCAGTGTTGGTAAGTCTGCCTTTGGCGGTTACGGATGCAGGGTCACACTCCACAACATCTGATCCTGTTCCTGGGCCAGCAGATCAGAGGGGGAAAGCAGTCCTGCAGCCTCAGGCAGTGCCGGCACAGCAAGGCGCAGATCGCCTTGCCCCAAACAGGTGTGGTGCCCGCCGACGCGGTGGCCGTCCGCCACCAGGCAATACTGCATGGGAACAATCCATTTACGGTATGGCAACCCAACAGGCAGCATCAGTTGAGATGATGGCTCAAGCAATGGAGAGGGTGGCCACTTCCATTGTCCCCCCTGAAAGGCAGATGGAGCTACTACAGCAGGCAACAGACTCCATTTGCCAATCACACAGGGAGGACATGTTGGCGTCCAACAGGGACAGACGGGCGGCACTGGAGACTCTACACCAATCGATATCAATAGAGTCCCAGGGCCACAGGGAAGCCCTGAGGGTAGAACTCCATCACCTCAGGGACACTCTTGTTGACCTTGAGGCTTCCACTAACTTGAGGACAGAACAGCAGCTGCAGCGGCTCACACGTTCGCTCTCAGCTGAGATGCAGGCAACTCGTGAGGAGATCCGGGCATCACATCAGTTTCTGCATGGGGATCTCGCCACTATAATACTCCAGAACGAGACCTTCCACACCTGCATGCTTGCTGCCATGGAGGACCATACCAGGGCTTTGCGTGGGCTGCCTCCCATAGCACCACCACCTCCTGTGGCAGCAGCACCTCCTGTGGCAGCAGCAGAGGGTGATGAGAGTGACAGCAGCAGTTCTCCCACATTGGCATAGCAGTGCAGGCCATGAGCCCATGGAGGTGTTTTTTTTTTCCCAACATCCACACAGGTGGGTGTTGGTGTGCACCCTATCCTCGGACCTCCTGGGTGGCCTCCCCCCCCCCCGGCCCTCACATGGCCATTTTTGATTTTTGATCTTTTTTGTTGTTGTTTTTTTGCAGTGTGCTGCCTTGTGTGGCTCCCGTGGGCATCCACTGTATTCCGGCTGGGCAAATGCAGGCTTGTCCTGAGTTTGGGTTAGATGCTTGGGTTCGTGAGACACACACCCCTCCTGCTTTCCGTTTCCATTGGCTTGCAAAGGGTGTGCTCAAGTGACATTGACTTACACGGTGACGTAGGACTCCCATGAGCTGTGTGGGCAGTCTGTAGTCAATACTGTGTATACATTCCTAGTGGATATTGTGTTTGAATGTACACTGCATTGTGTATTGCTATGTGCTTGTGCATCCATGTCTTTCGCCGACTTTGCCGGTTAATTCCTCATGTCTTCACAAGGCCGTCTACTTTGGAGATGGAGTTCATGTTTTAAGCAGTGCACTTGGACATTTGTGTGGCAGCAGCACTGTACAGTTGGAAGTGGCTGATGTGCTGGCATGATCAGGTTTTAAGACTACCACTACTTTAACTTAGTACTGTCATGTTTATGCTATGTTTGAGGTTGTGTAGCTGCATTGTATTGTTGGTAAGTATTTGGTCATGTGTGTTGTTAGTTCTACATTACTGGGAGCCTATTGTGTGTGGGCAGTTTCCATTAAGGACACTGTACTCTGACACTTGTGTCATTTTTTGGGGATTGCTTTGTTTGCTCTCACATAGCATGACATGCCATGGTGTGTTGGGTGGCGGTGCTGGGTAGGGGTTGGGTGACATGGCACTGTTGTCATGTTGTATTTTGCAAGGGGGTAATGATTTTTGCAGCATAGAAGTGTGTCTTTTGATGACACAGCATTGGTGGTGTTTGTGTAGGTAGGGATGCACACAATGTAACACTTCCAGGTGACCAATCTCAGGCTGGTATGGTTGTGACAGTTGACTGTCCCTTATGTCATCATCATTGATTGTCAGCTGGTATGTGCCAGGGCTGTGTGCACTCCACAGGGGTGTGATTTTAGGTGAAGTAATTAGCCACCAGCTGCGTCCGGGCTGCCTCACCCCGTGCCGTTTCCCCTCCCATGCGCAGTGGGCGTGCATGTGGTTGGGGATGTGAGGGCACCACCATGTCCACGGGCAGGCCCTGGCGTGTTGCAACGTTGTGCAGGACACATGCTGCCACTATGATCCTGCACACTACTGGGGGAGGGTATAACAGCTGCCCGCCAGAACGGTCAAGGGAGCGAAAGCGTAACTTGAGCACTCCGAATGTGCGCTCCACTGTGCCCCGGGTTGCAATGTGGGCTGTGTTGTATCTTACCTCGGGTGGCGTGGTTGGGTTCCGAATTGGCATCATCATGTGGCTGCTCAGAGGGTAGGCCCTGTCCCTTGAGGAGGTGGTGTTGGGTATCATTAGTGGGGTTGTGACATTGCTCAGTATCTGACATGCATGCATGTGCTGTGGCATTTATACTCACCGAGCAGCCATGTATCGCCATGCCGCCCAGCTTCTAGGTCCCGGTTTAGGGTTGACATTCTGTAAATAAAACTGTCGTGGGTGGACCCTGGATAGTTGCCATATACTGAGGTGATCATTCCCTTGGCATCACATGCTACCTGGACGTTGATGGAATGCCAGTGCTTGCGGTTTCTATAGATGTGCTCTGATGCCCTGGGGGGACATAGAGCCACATGGGTGCAGTCAATGGCACCTAGCACTTTGGGCAAGTGTGCCACCCCGTAAAAATCCTGGACGACAGCCTGCCTTTCTGCAGGTGTTCTGGGCAGGTATATGTGCCTGCGGACTGATGGGCCTTGCAGTCATGATGGCGAAGACCTGGTGTAGGCAGCGTGACTGCGTGGCCTGTGACACCCCCCCACTATAGCAGTTGTCCGTTGAAATGATCCAGTGGCCAAGAAGTGCAGTACATTGAGGACCTTATGCAGGGGGCTGAGTGCTTGGGAGTACAGGGTGGGTGATGTGAGGTCATCTTCCCACTCACTGACAAGGTCGAGTATTATGTGAGGTGGAAACCTGTACCTCCCATACACCTGGTCATCAGGCATCCCACAAAGGCTGGTTCTGGGTGTAAAAATTCTGGGCCTGACTATCCTCCTCCTTCTCCTGCGGTATCCCACGACCACTGCTGCTAGGAATGGTATATTCATCCTGGCTCTGTGCTTGTTTGTTGTTTGCGCGCACTTTTATGCTGCGCGGGTCCACATACGCCTGCTTCCTGCTGGAGTACGTGTTTCCTGATTAGTGCGTCTTTTTTGGCGCACGCCTTAGCCCCGTTTGATTCCATGAATATTTGTTTTGAAAGTGCGTGTGGGCGTTCCGCGCACTTGCCTAATGTACTTCCCCCGTGACACCCACATTTTCACGAGTTGTTCCCCATTCCGCGTGTCACGCCCCCTGTTCCTCCTACTTTTGTTGTGTGCGCTGATTGTAGACGTGTGCGCCAGCGTGCGCCATGCAGAATTTTGGCGCACATCCTGGGATTTCCACGCTCACGGACTTCCATGAATCACTGTGCGCGGGTTTCGCTGCGATTTTCGCACTGGTACTGCGATTCGCACGCTTTTGCACGCTTGCGCTGAAACTTTCAGCGCACATTAATTCCATGAATCTGCCTCATAATGAGTATGTGTGTTGCTTTGTGAGTTTGTTAAATGTTCCTATGTTATGCTATAACAATTAAACATACCCCCCAGAGTTTTTAGGTAGTGGTACTGTTGTCCGAACATGTCCACAGACATCAAAAATATTTGCGGACATCAAATTCAGTAGAAGGGGTTCAGTATGTTCCATATTACATGTACATAAAGTCAAACTTTTTATTGTTAAGTTGTGCTCCTACAAACCTATGAAATTCAGTGATAAAACTTTGTTAAAGAGACGTTATGGTTAAGTTGCGCTACTAAAAACCTATGAAATTCAGTGAAAAAACATTGTTAAAGGGACGTTATGGTTCCAAGTAAAACCGAAAAACCCCTGAAATTTGGCAGTTATGGTAAGCTGAGCAACCATAACTCGCGCCACCACCGTGCACTGCTAAGACTAACACCCAGGACATCAAAGATGACATCACAAATGTCATTGATGACATCACTGATGACATCACATGTGCATTTACTTTTCATGACATGTCTGTACAAGTGATTCTTATTATAATGTTGAGAAAAAAGTGTCAAGGATCATTGGAATAAATATCATGAGCTAATTAGTGCATTAAGCAATGCATTGATATAAATAGCATTTTATTATGAAGTTCTATCCAGTATACTAAGCTACTCATGCAGAAACATAGGCATTGTGTGCAGCATACATGATGAAGATACAATATTCATAATGTTGATATGTTGAATAATGAAATGATAACTGCTTTCTTATTAGAGTTTTGCGTATTGTGAAATATGTAATAAGTAGCTAATAAAACCCACGCATTACATAATTGCATTATTACAGACAAAACACAAAGAGACAAGAACACATACAAATATGGGTATATACAGGGAAAGTGAAGTAATCAAAAAAGCAGAGGTAGTAGCAGAAACAATTCATAACCTAACTGATTATCTTTATGCAAATAAATGATTGCTCTGTTTCAAAGCTGCTATTTACCCTATGTATCACATGATGTGACTGGACCCTAAGGAAAGTAGTGTGAGTACAATGTATACAAATATGAGCATAAACAGGGAAAGTACAGTAATACAAAAACAACAGATCTATCACAAGGTGCTGATAACTCTACTGATTATCTTCATGCACAGAAAGGATTGCTGTCTTTCAAGCTTGTGTCTTCCCCTATGTATATGTTTCATATGATATGACTGGACCCTAAGGGAATTACTGTAAGAACATACTTGAAGAATAATTCTACAAATATAGTATGTGTACAATTTTTAGTTCCTGACTGTTACTGAAGAAAACCATGTGGCCTAGATATGTCAGTAAAGGAAAAAAGAGGGAGCCAAACATGTGATGTCATCAGTGATGTCATCAATGACATTTGTGATGTCATCTTTGATGTCCTGGGTGTTAGTCTTAGCAGTGCACGGTGGTGGCGCAAGTTATGGTTGCTTAGCTCACCATAACTGGCGAATTTCATGGGTTGTTCGGTTTTACTTGGAACTATAACGTCCCTTTAACAAAGTTTTTTCACTGAATTTCATAGGTTTTTAGTAGCGCAACTTAACCATAACGTCTCTTTAACAAAGTTTTTTCACTGAATCCCACACTAATGTTAAAGGCAAATCAGTTTGTAGCCCTGTGATGCAAAATATTGATGACAAGCCGGCTTATGTTAAAAGAGAATTAAACATGCAGAATAAAACGTGCAGAATGAAAATTGCTTTACAGTGAGGACTGCAAGCTGGGGATTGCAGAGCCTGTTTCACTCAAAGTGAGCGTGTTGTCTAAAAAGGAAAATAGCTTGGAGAAGTATAAGTAATCTGCATCCATTGCATGCTTGAATCTCTGTGCAGAGGTGGCAAGATAATCATGTGCTCTGTACATTTCTGGAGGGTGGTTGATTGAAAGGGAGGTGGTTCTGATGGAGAAATACATCACCGAGAAATGCAGGCACTTTTACATTGTATATAAATAAAATCTATATCTGTGGTCACTCTCTGGGAGAGGGCTGAAAAGGCTTGTAGGGAGGGCTCACTCTCTTGGGCTGGTGCATGTGTCTCAGAAGAGTCTGGCAGTCTTGGGCACTATTAATATTTTGCTGACCATGGGGACATGTGGCAGTCACTGACACACAGAAAGGCTGGGAAGGGACTTGTGGGCTGCTTCCAGGCTGACACAGGGAGTGAACGAGATAAAGAATTCCCCTGTCTCGGCAGCTAGACTGAAGCTGTTTGCAGTTTGGGGAACACACACAATTAAACATAATTTTATTTGGTAAGATTCATTTCGTTGAGGAGAGTGTATTTGTGTAAATGCACATAGTACAATTGTGTTGTGGGCAGTTGCAGGCTGGCGATACTTTACACTTACAAATAGAGACAGCAATTTTCCATGTGTTTTATTCATCGTCCAAATAGCAAGTTTCAGTTTTAGTGGGAGCGTTAAGCTGCCAAGATAGCAGTTAGGTCTCAAGGTTAGAAATCTCCGCGTACTGGCCAACTATTGCAAGAAGCTATTTAAAGTTCAATGTGAAAAAGCAAATTTATCGTGGGGAAATAATTAATAACAAATATGTTCATGGTCATGTTTTAACCTGAAAAATAGAATTTGCTATCATTGCAAAAGATAAACATAGTTGGAAATGTGCAGTTTTATATCACCAAGAATGTCATAACAATCACAATGCATATGTTGCTGTATATCTGTCATGAATCTCAAATGCCTATACAGTACAAGGAGTTTCTCAACAAGAGGTTTGGCCTACTTATTGTTTACCCTGATTACTTGTGTTGGCTTGTAGAAGAAGAGCACAGGACTAAGTAGGTATTTGCAATACTTCTTATGGTAAAACATGAAATATCATACAATTCTGTGATCTGGGTGCAGAAACATGTCGGCCTTGCTACTTATTATGTGTCTTGGTTCCTTGTTTTATCATGCAGACTGACATAAAGCAAATGGTATACTCATTTTACCACAGACAGTCATTCCCTTAATTAAATGTGGTCAAATGCAAAACCATGTTCAACAGTTCAATAGCATCTGAGGTACTTGACATCCTATTGGCAGCTGCCCACTACACACACAATGAACAACCAATTAGAAAGTAAATACAAGAAATTCCACCTTCTCTCTGCATGTTCTGTTCCTCCATTGCTTGTTATAATATCTGAAGTGACAAGCAGTATTTCTTTCTAACAAAATTAAATGGAAAACTGCACGGAATGGCTCAAAGAAAATTGCCCTACAGAGCAAGAAATTCAAAAAGAGGCTAAAGAAAAGGAACCAGAAGAATATATGCGACATTCAGTTCATTCTTTATATTTGTGTAAAATGAGACTAACAATAATATTTTAAGGAACACATATCAGTCACCAAACAGATATAGTTCATCTCATGACTATGAAATGTTTATGCAACCAACAGAAATATTTTTAAAGTGTATTATATCTTCAATTGTTTAAACATATTTCAAATATTTTCAAACAGGTGAAGAAGTCATTCAAGTATCACGAAAGACTTAAACAAGAAGTACCACAAGAACTACCCACAAAACTAATCATGGATTTATTAACAGAATTAAAACAACTATTAATTAATGCTCAAAAAGGACATTGAAAACAAATGTAAGACAAATTAAGGTCAGTATGAATCCAGATAATTGGGCTAAAGAAGAAGATGTAGCATTTGTTAAAACTAAAAGAAAAAGAAAACCTGCAACCACATCCCCCAAAATAAACCTGTTTTCAACAAACTTGACAATTTATCTACCTTTTTCAAGTATGTACACTTATATGTATTATTAAACATGTTAGAATAACTGTTTACAAATACTACACTCAATACATCTTAAAAATAACTTTCCAAGGTGACTATTTATCACGTGAAAAACAATGTTCAATACATTTGTATAGCCGTGGCTACACAATACACAAGGAACCAGTGGCTGTTTCCTTCCCGTGGCTGCACGGTATACCCACTGGTAACAACCCAGCACACGGGGTAGGCTTGGGATAGCCACAAAGAAACACCCGCAGTCGCTGCTAATCCGAGACGTGACCATGCATACACTGATGACGCCCTATGTGTGTAGCCTGGGATATAGGATTGTGTTTTTTTAGAAGCTGAGAATAGAATATAAATGACCAAAGAGACAGTAATGATACAACGGTAGTTAAAAAGTGTTATGTAAAGTAAATGACATTAAAAGAGAAGATTACTTATCATATATAAATATACAAATAAAATAAAATAACATCCATCACATATAAATACACAAATGCAATGAAATAATAAACACACACATTTTCTAAAATAACTCATCAGTAATAACCATGGCTAGAGTTCATTGACTTTTTTTATAGCCGCGGTTACAATATGAACCTTTGGGCGGGTAAGTCACATAGATTTGTATACATATATATGTAATGGATAATTCTTAGAAAGGACGATTTTGGGTACAAACTACAAACAACATACTTTTGTTTCACCTTTAGGCCTATAGCCGTGTGTATAAACCTACAACCCCGCGGCTACAACCCTCCCCAGGCACTGCTGCTGTTAACCATGCCTCTAACGTTCAACACCCGATTCAGTGATAACGTAGCCGTTGGTTTTCATCTATGTTTAACAAAATATATGTATATCCTTCTGTCTGTAAAAAAAAGAACACATAATTAGTTAAAGAACACACACATTTTAAGAAACACAATTTAATCCACAGGTTTGTATGACCCACATATCCTGTATGCACTATTTAAGATACAACATTTTAGCATACAACACTATTGGGACATTGTGAAAAGAAGCCAACTTGGATTTAAAAAAAAAAAACAGACAATAATATCAACAAGTATTAAAGCTGTCACTAAAATAAATAAACATATATATATAAACTGGGTAAGGAAAAATTATACCAGGTAGTTGCAATAGAACAGATGAGGTAGGTTAGGTAAACTTAGACAGCAAAAGAATATAGGATGGGATAAGTTAACTTGAAGACTGAGATGCTGTGAGTAGCCTCAGCTTTACTGCAATAAAAATAAATAAGGTACACAAAACACACTTGCTGTCAGTTGACAATAATAGTGGGTGAAGGACCAACACAGCAAAAAGAGCAAGAAACGGATGTAAAAATTATGTGGAAAGGTTTTAAAGAGAAGTCCTCTCAAACAAACCGTCATGCAGTTTGGGCACCTCAACATTCATTCAATAGCTTGTCTGCATACATTGGAATAAAAACTGCCACTACAATAAGCAAACAGGCATATATAAACTGTGTGACAATAAAGAAAGGGTGTTTTACTGGGTGATTGCAGGGCAGAGGATGGGGGGGTACATTAAACTTGGAGAACAAGAGAGAATGTAGTCCGTCATCGGTTAGGTGTACTCTGTCATGTCTATAGAAATTGGCCATGTAGAACTGTATGTTGATGTTTGAAATCCATAATTGATGGTGGTCTCTCCTGAATGCTGACAATAATTATAAATGAGATAGAGCTAGGAGTGACAGGTTATGCTTTCTAAGATGACAATTAGCAACAAACCTTTATAAAAAACAACAATTTTATTAAGTGTAAACAATTGGCAAAAAACATATTAAATCACTGTACATTCAATTGCATCTGTGTGCTAATAACAAGGTAAAAGAAAATATATAGGAATACATCAAAACCAATGAATGAATCTTGTTTCAGAAAAGAATGGATATTGCAGAACATATTATCCATGAATACATTCGTCACTTAATTGACATATATAGTTAATTTGAGTCTCAGTTGAAATCCAGAGAGTCAAAATCTCGACATGTTTCTGTTCTAAGGAATTAAATAATAAAAATTGATGAGGAGGGTGAGTGTATATCAGATTCCTATTTCGGTAAGTCCAAGTTGGTAATATGGAAGAAAGAAGAGAACATTTATAAAGGTATATGATAAGACAGTTGATAAATATCATGTATATATGTGTAATGTACACATGTATAGACACAGAGTTCTATATTTTTTAAATAATATTATCTGTAGCTACGGCTACAGTATCATACAATGAGTGGCAGGATTCTGCTTGCCCCGCTAATGCGAGCAATGACTGAAGTACTTTTATTCGTAGCTAAACAACTCCCCTGTTAAGAATGTAACCACGGTAATAGACAAACAATTGGGGATAATGAGTATTCAAACTGTATAAAATAAATTACAATAGATATCGTGATATGTTTTTGCAGCCTGTGTTCAATTTTATCTATTTTTGTAACTTAAAGGATGGCCCCTAAACGGGCCATTTTGGGCGATGGAAAGAGGGGGTGCAATAGGGGAGGAAACACATAAAGATGAAACATATAACAAAGGGAATTAAAATAAAAAGAAACATATTTTTTTTAAAGGGGGAAAAAAACTAAGAATGACAGTTAATCTGGTGTTGAGCGATTAACCTCATCCATTCCTTAATTGTGGCACCTTTCATGGTTGCCCAAATCGAGGAATCATCAACACAAGACTTTTATCACCGAGAGATCCGGAGCCAGTAAAAGTGTAAAGTGTGCAGTTGACACTGCTGCTGAAGTTGAGGCTTCATTTGCTGTTGGTGATATTGTTGCACTGGTGGATAGAGGTGCTGCAGGTGGTGCTTATCTCCGTCTATGTAAGGAATGGGACCCAAGCATTTTTATTTTGTGGTGTTTGTGCAATTTCCAATAGTCATCCTCAATGTCATCCCAGTGGATTCGCACTAGATGATTGATCATGATAGATGTTCCTAGGCTTTGTGCCGGAAAATTCGAAGGGCCATGTAATAGAATTTTGTTGCATAATTTGCAAAGTACCTCCTCCACATTTTTTCTAGAACAGTGTTCTTTCACTTTGAAGTAGTACCAACTGTCTGCAGTGGTCTTTTTCATAGTTGCTTTCTTCCTGGGTGGCGATGGATTGGGGACCCAAATGACAAGTGCTGCTACTCTCGTGGTCAGACATGTTGAAATGTCCAACTATGGAGGAATATGTAAAACAATACAAATGACAAATTAAAAAAGACAATGCCTCAAAAAATGAAAACGTTTTTTAAAAAAAGAGAAAAAAAGTAAAACAAAAAATTGAGAAACTGAACAAATCACAAGACAAAGGAATAGATTAGGGGAAAAGTAGGTAAAAAGGATAAAGAATTTAGGTGCCGAAAGTTCTTGTAGTTACTGAGATAACTTTTCACTAGCAAGCACAGATAGCAATGATAAATGTAAACTTCTTTTCTGTGGGTGTGGTGATTATTTGCAGCTACAGGCTGATTGGAGTGTGCTGTATGTGTGGATATCATCATATGGTGTGGGCGTAGTCACGTTATTACATCTGAACTTGTGATTGGGTGGTCCATAGATGTGGATAACAATGACACGTAAGTGTGAATCCGCAGGGCATGACATGATTGGCTGGGTAATGAGGCACAGGGATGAGTAGGCACATCAATGTAATTTGACGTGCTACTGGATGATTTTGCACGCATGGATGTTGTCGAAAGGCATGGGCGTAGTCCCGTCAATCCATCCCGTTGTGCCATTGGCTTGTTCATTGACACGGCTAGAATGATAGGACCCCAGAATGTGATTGGCCGGCCAAAAAACCTCATAGCCGTGTCAACAGAAATTTTTGAACTGATTGGGCCTTATATTGACACGGATGCTGCCATGTGCATTGTCGCGGGTAAACCACTTCTGCTGTTGCTATATTTAGCTGTGCATGCATCTTTGGTAGATACAGCTATAAAACCATAATACAATAAATATATGTACATATATTTATGGGCAGTAGTCTTGTAAAGATTTATTTTAAGATATATTGTGTGTAATCTATGTGCACAGTGTAATACTTTAATAACCTTCTATTCATCAACAGTACACAAAAATGTTAACACTTTTAAAAGTTAAATAAATATGGAAACAAAGCTTTTTAAGAACAAGGTTATTTGGGGGAATGTGGTTGAACAATTACTTTATATTTGATTAGCACAACTGTCTGTATTATTAATGTCAAATATGTATGGAATAACAAAACCCTAAAAATTCAAGAAAAAAAACTTCAGTTGCAGGGACGCTAAGGTGAGCAATACAGTGTAGCAAAAACTGTAATAGTCAAGGAAAAAATCTTTGTTACAGAGATGTTAGGTGAGAAATTAACGCAATGAAACCACGGAAATTCAGCTAAAGCCACCTTAACTTCACCCTCCCCTGTTGCGCAGCCTATGACCACAATGATGACATCACAGATCACATCACTGATGACATTACTAATCACATATTTTATGAGAAAAATGATGACATATCTCTCCTAGGTAAGCTGTGTGTTAACTGTTGTATTGTCATTCTATTATTTGCTGACTTACCGTCCGACGGCCTTTTTGTCTGCACTGCAATCTGTCAATCTGCAATTTGTCATTCTTTGCATGGTTTCTGTGCGTTGTGCTTACCATTGATATCTAGTATATCATTGTGTATTACAGTATCTGATACCCGTAAAACAGTAGTACCTATAGTGTGTGTGACTATGTGACTGTGTGGCAGAGAGGAAAAGCACTCTCGTGTGAACATGCAGTCTGGTCACTAAGACTACATTTGCCAAGTTCCTTTGGGTATGTATTCATTGTCCAGGTACTTCAGCACCAGCGCTTCTCCATCGTGCCGGTGCACGCCGCGCATCACTGTCGCTGCCTGGAACTCTTGTATTTTTCTGTAAGTTTGTCAGTTGAGGGGTGCATTGGTGTGTCTGATTAAGTGAGCTAGGCATTCAACACTGCTTTGCTTTGACTGTGTCTTTTCGGCGTTCCCTGCAACATGTGTCCCATAGCCCGGCTGGTGTGGTCAGATGGTCCATGTATTTCCAATGACACAGAGTCTACTACGGATCAACACAACCACGAGACTTGTGATCAACGCAAGAAAAACAATTTACTCACCTATTGTTTAACACTCAGCCTGCTCAATATCAGGCTGATCCTTAAGCATGGTAGTCAGGTAGCCAACCAGCTGTTGGAAAGAGAGCTTGATTTGTTTGGCCTCACTGAAACATGGCTAAATCATACTATCCCCAACAATGCCACTCTATCCTCTCCTTCCAAATACACTATCTTTCATGCTTACCATGAAGGGAGCAAAGGGGGAGGGGTGGCCCTTATATGCAAGGAGCACCTTCATTGTTATGTCATTCCACATGACAGTCCAGATGGTTGTGAATCTCTATGGGTGAAAATCAAAACCTCTGAGAACTCCTCACTAAATGTATTTGTCCTATACAGACCCCCTAAAATCATGCCTCACTTTGAGGAACAAATCATGAAGTTCACCACCCATATTACCAAATCCAGAAACATGTTCATCATTCTGGGTGATCTTAATTACTGGGCCAATTACATCTTGGACAAACAGTCCCTGGCCCTCTCTGATTCATTTTCCTCATTAGGCCTTACCAATGGGCGGATGATGCAACTCATTGGGGAGAGCAAACCCTGGATTGGTTGATTTCCCAAAATCTCCCAATCTCTCATCTACAGGTATTACTCTGCGCATGGTCCTCCATTCTCTGATTCAAGCTTCACTTAATCTCCCAAAACCTAAAGCCAAAAAAGAAAGCTTTACCCCGGATCACCAAGCTGATTCGTAACTTTAAGCATTTTACACATTCAATTGGTCTTGGATCTTAAATCTTTGTCTAGTTGCTCCCAGTTCTCCTCGCTTGTGGACCACCTCACCTCCTCCTTAAAACAAGCCATATCTGATCTATCCCTGTTGAAACAGAAAAATTATCAAACCTGAGGTATACCACAATACTTGGTTTTCTGACCACATTGTCTTTGCTATACAAGCAAAAAGGGGGGCCAAAAGGGCCTGCTGAAAAAGACCAAACTTGTTACTTTAGTATAAATTGCCTGTTAAGAAATTTAAGACCGAAATTATTTCCTCCAAGTCATTTTATTATAATAATCGGAATAATAATGCTCAATCTGATGTTAGTGAGCTTTTTCAAGTGTTGAAGGACTTCAGGATCCACCCCTTCTAATGATGTTACCAAGGATGCCACATGGTGTCAGACAATCCATGATGGCTTTTTGCAAAGATCACTACCCATAGAGAGACCATTAATAATCTTGCCACCATCTAGAACTCTACTACCCTATAGGCTCCCCCTCCTGAAATTAGCAATATTCCATGTTTCCATTTTTCACATTACACTGAAGAAGAAGTCACAAACATTATTCTGGATCTAAAACCTACCACCTGCCCAGCAGACATCTGCCCTGTGGATGTCGTCAAAGACTATATTGAGGTTCTTGTTCCCTGGATGACCAGACTCATTATTCTTTCGTTTGATGAAGGTGTGGTTGCCTCCTCCCTTAAGGAGGCCCGGATCACGCAGCTGCTGAAAAAACCCAGTCTTGATTCTCAAGTTCCATACAATGATCAGCCCATCACAAATGTGCCTTTTATCCTTAAGATCATGGATAAGCTGGCATACCTGCAGCTGCAAAAACATATTGAAGACCATGGGATTCTCGGCACACACTAATTGGTGTTCAGGGCTCAGCATGGGACAGAAACCGCCATGCTGGACCTCAAATCCACCTTGCCGGCATGGTGGATAATGGTTATCCCACCCTGCTGATACCTTTGGACCTCTCTGCAGCCTTTGATTTGGTTGATCAGTTGCTCCTGGTGACACGCTTGAGGGGGGTTGTCCACTGCTCCCAACTCGCCTCTGAGTGGATCTCATAATTTCTTGATCCCCGTATTGTCCATGTGGCTGTTGGGGAGGAGAGTTTAGATCCCATCTCTCAACCCTGTGGTGTCCCACAGGGATCCTGTCTTTCCCCAACATTGTTTAACATATACATTCACCCACTTCTTAACATGTTGGACGCACTGGGGGAGTGGTATACTAACTACGCTGGTGATACCCAGGTCGTCCTCCAGCTGAGTGGGAATTACGAGCAGGACTTGGCTGCCATTAATACCATCTATAAAGCCATCCAGGCCTGGATGGCCGTCAACTCACTCTTCCCTTAATTGCAGGAAGACTGAGCTCCTAATTGTGGCATCAATAGTCTGTTTGAGTTTACTTCAAATATTATCCCTGTATTTAAGAAAGGAAAGACGTTGGGGGTCATCCTTGATGATGAGCTATCTATGCGTCTGCATGTCACCTTCATCTGATCATACTGCAGCCTTATCGCAAAGCAAATTAATTATATTTGCCCCTTTGTTTCTACCAACAACTGTGCCTTGCTTGCCACTTCAGTAATGAACTCTAGGATTGAAGCCTATTCTCAGGCCCTGCAGGTCGCATACAACTTCAGGGTCCAAGGCATACATGGACTTCCAAAATGTGCCCACATCTCAGAGGCTAGAAGGTCACTTCACTGGTTACCTGTTAGTCACAGGATTACCTATAATATTATGACCCTGTCCTTTAAATGCCATAAAAAAGTGTGTCCTACTTATCTTATTCACAGAATTAGACCCAAGGAGGGAGGTAGGGAGCTTTGCTCCTCTGCCTGTATAAACAGGTTCATTTTGGGGGTACCACCTTTAATGTCCAAGCTTCCTTGCTATGGAATCCCCTTCCAGGACATATATGTCTGATTGAAAGCCTGGCCCTCTTTAAAAAAAGGAATAAAAACACTTATCTTCAACCAGAACCCTGACTGAATTTTAGTACCTGCATCATCCTGGTTACCCCCTTCTGACTCTTGAGATCCTACCTGTTCTGTTTTTCTTGTCTGTTTGTTCGTCCATGTTTCTTCATGCACTATGAGGTCCACGGGCATGCAGGACATTATAAAAATTGAAATAAATAAATAAAATAAATAATTAAAACATATTACAAATCATATCAACTATGCCATCACTGGTGACAACACTAATTACATTGTATATAACTGATTACATCAATAATGGAATTAGACATAACATCCTGTATAAGTTAGCTCATGAAAACATGTATTACCTTAATAACAATTTAGGCCATGACAAAGGCTGGGACAACTGGTCAGCACCAAAGGCAATAACTATTGGCCGGTTAGTGTTAATAAATACCAATGTGCATGGTTAAAAGCTATCCCTATTAACCTATCAATGTTTTCAAATATACAGTGGCCAACATTGAAAGCTGTAGCCAGTGGCCATGGCTAAAGGCCATAGCTAGTGCCCAATAATATGTTACAATATACAGTCGGCACAGCCAAAGGCTGTGGCCACTGGCTAGTATTCTGTTGAAGACCATGGCTATTGGCTTGTTAGTGCATACAGTATACAGTGGGCATGGTCGAAGACCATAGCTAGTGGCATAATACACAGTGGGCGTGGCCAAAGGCTATCGCTTATTGCATTTTATTTTTTTTAAATATACAGTGGACATAGACAAAAGATGTACAAACTGCTCAATGTCAAAGGCCTTGGCTACTGGCCCATTCATATGTTTGAAGATATAGGGGGTGTTTGTGCCCTCCCCGTCTTACACGTGCAAAAGAATAAAACAGACACACCGCGGACGGGGAATAAGGCAAAGAGAGCAGGCTGCGAGAGTTCAAGGCAAGGTTTATCTAATGAATGGCATTCACAAGATCTCTGAGAGCGCTCTGACCAAATAAACGTTACAATACATTTTTTATAAGTGAAGTGACGCAACTAACATAGGATACTACGTTGGTCCCGGATTGGTTAGTTCGTGTGGTGCTTTAGGTGTGGGTGGCATCTCTTCCTCTGGGTTGGTTGCTTGGTTGGCGGGAGGATGGACGTCAGACATCTGTGCTCCGTATGGGTGAAGGTCAGGTCGCTGTGAAGCAGGGTGGTCACTATCTAAACTAACATAATGGCCCTCATTACAACCTTGGCGGAGGACCATGGTGCTATTAGCACCATGGTCCATGCCGCTAAGGTTGCAATTCCACCATGGTGGATGGCGGAATTACCGCCCCATTCCAAGGTGAGTGGGGCGGTAATTCCCCATTCACCAATGGTCCCTTCCCCATTCCCATTTTTGCCCCATAGGGCATAAGGGGAATGGGGAAAGGCGATAATTACGGCACCGTAAATTACGGTGCCGTAATTATCGCCAAGGTCCCTTTGCGGCATGGCTTTTAACGCCTGCAAAAAGCAGGCGTTAAACAGCCATGCCGCAAAGGGAACCTTGTAATCAGGCGTTAAGGGTCGGCGCCGTTTACGGCGCCGTAAACCCCTTAACGCCTGAGTCGGAATGAGGCCCAATATATTCTCAAAAATGCAGGCATTAAATAACAATTGTACAAATTCTTTCAGTACTTTATCATGTCTCTATAAAAGTCACACGTATATCTATACTATCAATAACAGTGGATTCTACAGGTCTTAGGTTAAGGGTCTTCACCACTATAATACACTGGTTGAAGTGTCGGTCTGTGCTCGCAAGAATCTCTGGTATGTGGCATTTGTTAGTGGTAGGCAATGATATACTGCAGCAGGGGTCTAATGTTAGTTGGGGATCTGTTGGGTGGGCATCATGGCTTGGTCAGCGATCTGGCACATTAAAGGAATACCCTGCAGGGGCACAGGGTCACAATAGCAGTAAGTTTCCACTGGCGAGGGTGCGGGTTCAAGGACACGTTTGTGGAGATGGACGAGCTATGTGTTTAGCTCATGCTGGTTCACATGCAGGACAGTGATCTCAGAGGAAGAGTGATGTGTTACAATTATTATTTGTTGCAAGCACCTCCGGCTTCAGCGTAACAATGGAGCCGCAGAGTTTTTCAGTCAGAGTGGGAACGATGGTGGGCGCTATGTGCTCTCTGTGTAACTCGCCATTGCGACAAAGGGACGAGGAGTATTTTTGTACTATCGCAGTGAGGCCTAGTCACCAAGATGGAGTCGCAAGGGGGTACAAAAATGGATGCCCTGTGTCCTGCGTAGTGGTCCCATCTACGCAAATGTTAACCGAAGTCGACATTGCATAAGGGCGAGGGGCGAACCCATCACTGGAGGCACTTGGTTCGAGTTTTGTACTGAGAAGTAAAGGTCACGAGGGGCTTAATGGCCCCTCGCTCCCACGCATTCCCCCCTTTCGTTACATCTAAAGTAACGAATTATGCCACTTTATTCCTTTCATTCTCCCTTCGGTAGTACTCGGCTTCAGCAACTGTTTCTTCCCAGGCTGGGGTACACTTCTCAAGCTATTTCCTCTTCTTGCATATTCATCTGGAGTGCATGTTAAGTATATCCCACCATCCCCACCCAGGTCTACCCATACCTCGATATACCATTGCAATTCTGTTGGTTCCTTGATTGTGGTGTGGTATAAATTATCAACCCTGTCCCCATATTGCCTATAGATGGCAGTCATCCTGTACTTTGGAGTGTTATGTTCCCCTGTTTGTATTTGTGCATCTATCATAGTTGCTACCGTTGTCAGTCGGCCCATTGTCACCATCATCATTGTTTGAAGTAGGCATGCTTTTTGCACAACACCGGAGTCCTCCCTCCTCTCTTTCTACTCTCCCTCTCGTTCCCTTCGGTCTGCGGACCATTTCCTTCTCACTGTTCCCCCTGCCCCCTGTGCCTCCTCCCGTTTCCGCTCCTTCCAACTCCTAGCCCCCCTGCACTGGAACTCCCTTCCTTTCGCAATCCGCCTGACCACCACCTTTTCCTCATTCCGCACCTCCCTTAAATCTCTCCGTCTCCACTCTCCCCCTTGAAACTCCTTCCCTTTCCTGCCTCCCCTTCCTCCTTTTCCTTCCCCCTTGACCATCTCCCTTCCCTCCCTTACCTCCCTACTCTCATCTTCCGCTTCCCTCCTCCTTCTTCCCTTCAAACCTGCCCCCCACCCTGCCCTATTTCACTACTCTCCCTATTCCCCTCAGTTAACTGCTCTTCTTGCTGTTTTGTTGATTGATTCATATTGTTGTTTGCTTCTACCGTTACTGTTTATGTGTATGTACTAAGTTGTTCAATTGTACAGCGTTTTGGTGTAAAGCGCTTCATAAACCAATAAATACAAATACAAATACACATGCAGAAGAATAGTAACACAAAGACGATGATAGGGACCAGTATTTTCATCATCAAAATTACCCATGATGGTATCCAGCTGAACAAGTTGTCAAACCATGTGCTTTCTTCTGCTCCGCCGTGAGAAGATCTAGAACATACCGGTTTTGCACTGTCATTAGGCGCAAGGCGCGGAGCTCTATTTTTATAACGTTGAATCCTTCTTCAGTGTCGTTGGCCAGTTGGATTAGCTCCCAGCGCACTATTTGTAACCATTTGCCATTCGCTCGTGCTTGGAGCCCTGGAGTTAGGAGCGATGCAAAGAATTTCTCTGCAGATGAGAAAAGCTTGTACTTTTGCGGGATCTCAGCAAGCAGTTTTGAAGATTCGGATGAAATATAGTTGGATGATCTTTTGCTTTGTGACAACTTTGTTTTCAACTCATATTCTGACAACAGTTCATAAGCTGGAAGTTCTGTGTTTACTTGTTGGGGCGCTGTCGATGGATCAGCCAATTGCCCTTCTGCCGATTTGCCAGCCGGACCTCCTGCTGCCGATCTGCCAGCCGATTCTCCTTCCGCTCCTTGGATATGGCTTTCTGGTATTACCATCAGGGCTGTATGGAGAGTGGCCAAGGCCAAGTACCTTTCCAGGATGCAGGTAGGCTTGTTTGCCACAAACCCAGTACATGTCCATGAGGGCTGTGGTGCCTTTCTTCATGTCAGATATTATTTCGGTCTTGTTGCACCTCCTTGCTTCCCCATGTTCACATTTCCTTCCCCACGGAAGCACAGTTTGTGTTGTATTTCTCTTTGTGCTTTTATAGGCTTTTCCAGTGCTGTAATCCATGTTAGCTTAGTGACCTGCTGTGACCAGATGGGGGTGCACACTCCCTTTATCCATTGGAAGGCATCCTCAGCTAGTCCCCGGAGTGCTTCTGCTTTTCATTCAATAGTTTCATCGTGCCATTTGTTTTCTGCATACCTCGTCCCTTTTATGACAAGAAATGGCTCTCTGAGGCAGATTACTCCTTGATGCCGGCTCGTGCATGTTCTCTCACTCTCCAGTCTTTCTAGGCTGATGGTGTGTGCATGGAAGGTGCTTTCTATCCTACATTGAACTAAATGAATTAAACATTGGGCCTCCGACAAGGGCACTTCCTGGGGTACCAACATTTTCGGTGTCCCTGATGCATGTGGTATGAGTGAACAGACATAGCAGCTTTCATTTGTTGCTTGCTTTGCCGTGGCACTCATGTCTGAATACCATTTGTTGGATTTATCAGGGTGGCGGGGGTCTTCTATTTCATCTAACCCCAGGTCATGATAAATGTCGTATCTTTTCCCTCCCGCCCCCCTTTTCCTTCTCCTTCTCCCTCCTTCCTTGTAGCTTCTCACTTTTTGGTAATGTATTGGGAACATTCCAGCCCAGGCAGTGTCATTGCTGTTGAATATGGCATGTGTATACTCATTAATAGCAGCAGCATCATGTGAGGTAGGTTATATGGCTGTCTGTGCATGCGTACTTGTGTTGGCTAGGTTGCTCGGCCAATAAAAGTCGCCATCATATTCATTCGATTCATAATCATTACTCATATTTATGCCAGGATGTGACAAGGAGACAATTGTTGGACCTGCAGCGGCGTGTTCTGAAGGTTGCGTTACGTTTGTACCGGTAATACCACTGTTATATGTTTCTCCCCACATTGTCTTTACTCCAGTCCATCTTAGGTTAGAACCTTCTCGTATCAGATTAGCCCCGCTCCCGCCTTTGTGCATAAGAGAGTATAGTACCAGGCCATGAAAAACAACATCACTGAAAACAAAACTGCAGCACATTTCAAAACGCATTCAACATTGCTAAACCTTTCAGCCCTAATGGCGTCCCTATTACTATCTAACATTAATGTATTCTCCGTGATTGTGCTGCGTTGGGCCATTTGTCACCTGGAGGGGCGACACAAATTAGTTAAGTCACCAGAATATGTACATACATGTATATTTACATTTCATGTTTACTCGTTGTTAGGCAGAAACCTGTGCAGTTCCCTTAGGGACCACTGCAAAAGATTTAAGACTACAGGTGTTGGCAGTAAACTCACTTGGTAGCAGTCTGTACCACCCAGATTTACCTGGTAGCTGTGGCTGAGCAGTCAGACTTCCCTCAAGAAGAGTTAGGCAGTATGCAAAGTGTACACAATAGGCACTCAGATACAACAATACAAGCAAACACTGACCAGAGCTTTGGTATCAAAGTATATAATTATGTATTTAAACACACACTGTTGAAAATACTCCAGCACTCTTATTGTAAAATATTCTAAACACAGTTACTATTATAATATATGCACCCCTTTTTCCTTATCAGATAAGTCACTGTAAAACACCACTTATTTTCATACAGAGGTGAGCGCTTAACTATATGGCACTCCAATAGGTTTGTGAGAAAGGGAGGCAAAAAGACAGAATATGGAAAGGTACACCACTCTAAGATTCAGGAACACTGTTAGCAAGGCAGAAGAGCAAAAGTCACTGGTGAGCCAAAGTCCAAAGGCTGGGCCCACTCTTAGAGAGAGCAGAGCACAAATGCGCCCAAGATCACACAGTTACACTAGGCTTAGAATGTCTTGCAGAGGGTTCAAAAAGAGTGTAGAGAGGCTTAGGAAAGTTTAGCCAGGGTGTCCCAGGCTAACCCAGGTTCGAAAGCCGGGGGCTAAATCTACCCCGTACAGTCGGTAGCAAGGGAAGCCAGGCGGGACACAGTACCTTAAGTGGGAAGGATCCTCCAGCGGTGGCAGTTGTTCCTAGTACTGGGTGCAAGTTGCGTCGTCGTCCAGGGGAAGAGAAGATCTTGACTTGGAGGAAAGATGAAGGTCATTGCACTACCAGGGCAGAAACCAGCCGCGGAGTTTTCCGGTTAAAGATGGTACCTTTGTTTCGCGGTCGTGGTAAAACGTGGTATCCCGGTTCCCGGGGTGCTTGGCACAGGCAAGGCGGCCACGAGGTACGTCGGGAAGGCGAAAAGACGGTGAAACTGGTTATGCCCACCAGTCAAAGGAAGAAGACTCTCCGGCAGGAGATCTCCTCTGTCGTTGGGAAAAAGTGGTGAGACGGTCCAGCAGGGCTCCACCGGTAGTGGTGTCATGGCAGGTCGGCTCAGCTTCTCCCTCGTCAGATTCTTAGGTCCTGTGGCGACTTCTGAAGTTCCAGTCCCCAAAGCCCTGCTTTTATGCAGCAAATCCCCATTCACTCAGCCTAGCTGTCACTCAAACATGCTAAGTGGTGAGCCGGCCGGCTCACCACTTGGGCCAATCAGGATGGAGTGCGACTTGAGTTGCCTAGGCAACTCAGTCCAGGGTGCCTAAATTCCCCTCCACCCCTCCTAAGTACCCCAGACAGAGTGGCACCACCTTGGAGGGTTTCTGTGGAGAAGCCTGCCAAAAAGTGGATCAAAGGGCTCGACTTGGGTTGGAGTCACAGAAGAGAACACACAAGCCATTTTAGAATCAAGTTTTGGCAAAAAATACCAACCGGAGAATTAATATTAATTAAATAAACCGGCGGTATGTTCGAGGCTACCGTAAATAATTAAATAAAGATAGTAGCCTAAAACAATGGGAAATCCCAAAGGAAAATATTCGCGGTTGAATATAAAAAGTAGTATCCACTGCCACCAGCCAAAACTCGATCAGGGGGGACGGAGACGTTGCCCCAGCCAGTACGTCCACAATATGATGGTTTGTACTGGTTCTGTTCAGAATTTAAGACTAGTAAAGTCAATGGTGACTTTACATGCCCTGGGAGACAGTAGTCAATTCCAGGGTATGGAGTCTATACTGGGGGGTCACTATGACACCCCTGTGTCACTGCACTGAGGGTGCTGTGTAACACACATCACAAAAACACATGAAGCCCTATGGAGTAAAAGACCCCATAGCCCATTAAACACTTCTAGATTCAAAGGAACACACTCAAATCATGTCCAAGAGGGAGGGTAAAAGAGTCTCACTCTTGGCAGGAAAAAAAAATAAACCCCAAAAATCCAGCAAAGCTGCTGGGAGACTCACTAGGTTAGGAAATTCAGCCTAAACAGAGAATTCTCCCTAACACTCGTTATTTCCGTTTACTATTGCTTGTTTTTTGTTATACAATCGTTTCAGTTATGTCCACTGTTTTAGGCATTTTATAGCAGGAGAGAGAGAGATATAGTGATGAAAAGAGAATGAAAGGAAGAAGGATACGGACATAGGGCATGGCAAATCAGAGTGCTCATCATTACTTTCGCCTTTACAGTTTTTTTTTCTTTACATTAAATCACATTGTCATTGTTTCTCAGCCTCATTTGTAGTACCACTTGCACATTCCTGTTCGCTCTGAGGGACTGCACTATCACGTGCCCTCCTCACATTTGAGAGGTGCGCCCAATATTTCAGTCCCTTAACTTTCACTGCAGTGGGTGTGCTATAGATGACTTTGTAGCGGCCATGAAACCTCGGTGAATTCCATCTCCTCACAAAACTTCTCACGTATATCTGTGCTCCTGGCATCAGTGGTCCACTTGGGCTGTCTGCAGCCAGTGTGGTAGTGTCAGTTGCCACATTTTCAGTAAAAGGCGGTGCTATTTGACGCGCTATGCTGCGTACTGTGCGCGTCAGCTGAGTTAAGCATTCCTTAAATTCTTCCCCCAGCACTGTGGCATCCCTGCGTGCGTCCGATGCTCTCCTTATCAGGGAGAGCGGTGTGTGCATTCGCCTTCCAGTCACAATTTCATGGGGGCTCAGATGGTGGTCCTTGCATGGTTGCGTTCTGAGTTGGAACAGTGCTAAGGGCAGGCAATATACCCAGTTTTTCTTTAATGTATTACACAACTTTGATAATTTACTCTTGAGCAGGCCGTTGATCTTTTCTACCACCCCATTAGCCATCGGATGATAAATGGAACACAGTTTGTGCTTTACCCTCAAGAGTGACGTCACTTCCTTGAAGAGGTCATTCACAAAGTGTATGCCGTTGTCTGACCGTATCACATCACATATTCCCCACCGGGAAAACACTTCTCGCACTAGAAATTTCGCCGCACACTTCGCGTCTGGGTGGGGACATGGACCCGCCTCCACCCACCTTGAAAAAGGACATACCCCCACAATTAGATACCTTGTTCCGTTACATCTCTCTCCCATTTCGGCGTAGTCTATGTGGAGATCCCTGAATGGATCTGCTGGTCGTGGCAAAGTGCCTCGCAATGTCCTCAATGTCATCCCTGAATTGTATGTTTGACATGTTGTACACTCTATGACAAATTTTGACAAGTGTTCCTGTAAGTTGGGGACAAACCAATGTTCCTGGATGTCTGCGGCGATGTGTTGTTTCGCTACATGGGCTGGGAAGTGCAGCTGTTGGAATGCTATTTCTAGTAATTCTACTGGCATCCCTACCTTTCCCGTTGTCTTCTGTCTCCAAATGAGGTCTGTGGCTGTTTGTTTGCACCCCCACTTGCTCCACAACTCTTGCTCCTCCGGTGGTGCTCTCCTCTGTAGCTCTATTAGCTGTGCTATGGGTGTGTTACTATAAGCTTCTTCTAGTGGCTCTGCAGTGGCTGCCTTTACAATGCATTCAGATGCTGGTGTTATATTGAAATACAAGGCCTCCTTCGCTGCCGTGTCGGCTGCCGTGTTTCCCAATGAGATCGCATCTGTGTTGTTGGTATGGGCTTGGCATTTCACCTTTGCCACTACAGATGGCTCCGCTAATGCATCTATCAATTAATTCAATAGTGCAGCGTGCTGTACTGGGGAGCCATCTGCTCTTCTGAACCCCCTTCTACGCCAGCGGGATAGTCCTGAATGGACTGTGGTAGTTGCATACGCTGAATCTGAATATATAGTCACTGTGCATCCTTTGGCTGTGTGTAATGCTTCAATCAATGCAGTTAGTTCAGCCGCTTGTGCCGAGTAATGGGATGGCATGCGCTTTTGGACAATTGTTTCATAGCTATCTTCCTCCATACGTACTACTGCCATCCCTACATGCTTCTCCCCTGTTTCTGGGTTTATTGATGTTGAACCATCTATGAAATATATTTCTCCTTCCTTCAGGGCGTTTACACTCGCTTTGGGAATATCATCACCCTCCCCCTCATAGGTTGCACAGTCATGTTCTTGCATGTCCTCCATTGTACATGGCTCTGTAATGAATGTTGCTGGGTTTACTGTTTTACACCTGACCACATGCATGTTGGGACTTGAAATTATTATCTCATATGTGGTTGCTCTCTGTGTTGTCAGTGTTGATTTTGACCGCTCAAGAATAGGGAACAATGAATGTTCTGCATACAATGTTACTGAACATCCCATTACAATCGTGGCACTTTTTTCAATGGCGAAGGCCGCAGCTGCGAGGGCCTGTTCGCACGCGAAGTGACCTTGCATCACTGCATCTAGTGTTCCGCTGTAATAGGCCAATGGTTTGTGGCCTAAGGATGTTTTTTGTGTCAGCATTGCTGTCATCAGTGTTCCAGTGCAGTGCGAGAACAAGAAAAATTCCCTCTCATAATCTGGGTTCGCGAGGACTGAGGCATCTGCAATAAGGTCATTTAGTCTGAAATACTGAGTCATCATGTCATGTGTCCATTTTATTGGGGCTCTACTCTTCTGTGCTTCTTTTAATGCTTGCAGTAATGGGCATGTGTATGCTGCGTAATCAAGGATCCATGCTCGGCAATAGTTACATATGCCAAGAAATGTTGGCATGTCCTTCACTGTTTTTGGTATGATTATGTTACGTATAGCAGCTGCCCTGTCTGGGAGTATTTGTTTTCCATCTTTTGATATTAACTGTCCGAGGTATACAACTTCAGCAAGGCAGTATTGTAGTTTCCCTTTATCCACCGTGTACCCCTTGCTAGCTAACACGTTTAATATCGTTAAGGAGTCTTCTCTGCACTTTTCTTCTGTTTTGCTGCAGACAAGTAAATCATCTACGTATTGCATAATGGTGCTCTCTACGTCTATATTTCCAATATCTTCATGTAATACTCTGTTAAAAATATATCTGTTATTTCCCAGTGTGAATGCTGTGAGATACTGCGATCCTGGATCAAGTGGTATGGAGAAGAAAGCATTTTTCAAGTCAACCACAGTAAAACATGTAGATTCTTTGGGTATGCTGCACAGTATTGATGCCGGGTTAGGCACTAACGGGAACTCCTTTTGAATGACGTCATTGAGTGGGCGGAGATCTTGGATCATCCTCCACGCCCCTCCTTTTGCTTTTTTGATCGGGAAGATAGCAGTTTGATGGCACTATGATACCTTAGTTCAGGAGTGCATTTATTGTCTCCCTAATCCCTTCCTCTGCTTCTCTGGATATCGGGTATTGTTTCACTCTTGGCGGTGTGGCACCTGGTTTGAGTTTTATCTTTATTGGTGTCACTTCATGTAGTAACCCTACATCATGGGGGCCTGTAGTCCAAATTTCTGGTGCTACTTTTGCCATGTCTTGCTCAAATATTGTCGGTGGGGCATTAACACTAGCCATAAGTGGGTTGTGGACCTCCCTGTACTGGATCATGATGTCACACGGTATGCTTATTTCCATTATTATCTCTCCATCGTCTTTGTTATCAGTGAATAATTCTTCGTCAGTTATGGCTCTTAGCATTATATTCAGATCTATGCATAACACACATCTCCACACGCACCCATGCGTGTCCAAGCCTATGGCCACAATATGTTTACTCGATACCTGAACTGCCTCGATGTCTATGGACATTTTCGTGCCTGGCACGACATCTATGTTTGCAATTGGGCGGAATATAAAGTCTGATGGTGTCCTCCATTCTTTTCTCGTTATCACAGGTACTGCTCGGGCTAACACTTTGATGCCATAGATAAACATGTCTATGTCAATGGGTATCCCTCGCACTACAACTTCATTCATCATTGTACTAATCATCAACATTGCTCGTACTGGGCATACTCCTGGGGTGGAACACACTATCCCCCGCTCTGTAAATGAAATGGTCATGTTCAACTTACTTAGCAAATCTCTACCCAGCAAGTTGATTGGCGCGTCTTTGTGGTACAGTAAGGGTGTGTGCACTGTTTTTCCCCCTACCGTTATATCAAGATCTTTGGTGTAGGGAACTTTTAAAATTGCCCCAGAGAACCCCTGCATTTCCAAATTCCTGCCTGAGAGCGGAAACCGCCCTTCCATAAGACATGATTTTTCCGCTCCTGAGTCTACCATAAAGATAAACTGCTTGTTTCCTATCTCTGCCCCCACTAGTGGTTCCCCTTCTGCACATAGGGTGGTGGATAGGACTGGACACGCAAGTGCTCCCTGTGGGCTGTCCTAATCTGCGTACCTTTCTTGTCCTGGCACTGAAAAGACATTATCTCCAACTACTGTTACGCCATGGAATGGTACAGGTGCACCATTTGCAGCTGTTGCAAAACTGTTATTGCTGGCGCTCCCTACAGTGTTTTGTCTTGCCATGGGCTGTGATGCACTGTGATGTGGTTGTGGGGGTGGCTGTCTTTGTTGCATTTGGGGTTCATTATAGCACTGGTCCTGTGGTCTTCCCCCTCCCATTGGGAATCCATAGGGGCTACCTGGGTGTGGGCATCCCCATACCTGTTATTTGTCCATGGGTGGCTGCCCTTGAAAATACTTCTGAAGGCCGCATGCTGCAATCTCTTGAATAATGTCCCCATCTCCCGCAATTCCAACATGACCCTTGCTGTCCCCCTCTCATCCCTTGCCCACCAAATCCTCTATTCCCCATACCTCCGAACCCCCCTCTCTGGCCACGGTACCCATCCCTTCCTCTCGCCAGTCTTTCTTGCCACTGTGGTCCTCTGTGTGGTTCTTCTCCATTCCACAGTCCTTGTTCTCCTGCTGCCCACAGCGCTGCTATCCCAACTGGTCTGTTTCTCGCACTTTCATCCCCCTCATTCTCTCTATCAGCGGTTACGCTGGCGTTTATGGCAGCGACCTTCACTAATTTGTTCTGCACCAGTTTCGCTTTGTCTGCCAACCTTTTTTGTGCTATCTCCTTTTCTCTCTCTTTGATCCTGCTACAGTGGTGCACAATTATACTCTGAATTTCAGGCCAACCCTTGGCTTCTATCCCAGCTATTTTGTCCAAGGCCTTCTGTACCTCCTTCGGGAGCCCTTTCTTGATGATAAAATAGAACAAAGCAGTGGATTGGTTCCACGCCATACCAGTTTCACTTCTCCACAAGTCTTGCACCCGCAGTATGAATTGCGTAGGATCCTCGTTCTCCTCCATCGTACATTGCATTACTAAATGTAAATCTGGAATGTCTGGAAATGTGTGCCGCAATGCGTCCCATACTTGTGCTCGAACATTGTTAAAGGGCGATCCATTGTGGCGGTCACAACTCATTGTCACTGCTGGTAACCCTGCCTTCTCCCACACTGCGTCTGCCGATCGTCAACAGCGGACACTAGCAAGCTTTTTACATCACTTATCGCTAACGGTACTCCTGCCGTGTTCTTCTCGAAAGCATGTATCCATTTTCCCCGCCCCTCCTGAAAGTGGGAGGAGGATTTTCAACAAGTTGTTTTTATCCATCTGGGCCCATGGAATATAGTGTGGCCTACCTGCTCCCTTATGTATCAATGGCATCTGCAACTTGTGTTTCTTTCCTGTTTTACTTACCGTCCCTTTCTTTATCTTACTCACCAACATATTCCCTACTCATTCCCTTAATCTACCCTGCCATCGTGGGGTTGATCGTGGATCCATGTCATCGAAATGATGTGGCAGTGGGGATCCTACAGTTGCCACTCCTTCCTCATATTCGTCTAGATCGCTCCACACCTCCTCTACTTCCTCTTCTTGCTCGCCATTCTCCTCTTGTCCTTCTCCGCGCTGGCTTTCTGGGGTGGCTGGGCGTATAATTCTCACTGGTTTATCATTCACATGGAACAGGAACTCTCCTGATCGCCATTCTTTTTCTCGCCCTTGTGATGTAGGTGTTCCCTGAGAAAGTACGGACTGTGCTGGCTCTGGCGTCGCTGGGGCTAATTCCCCTGTTGCACTTAGCGGGGGTGTGAAATCTGCTACGGACAACGGTGGTACTTCCCCTCCCCTGGTAGCATCTGGCCTCGGTCGCACAGTGCCCTCAGCCATGTTATTTCCATTTGTGCATGCGCTAGCTGGCGGTCTAAATCTCCGGTTAATCGCGCAAAATGTATAGGGGGTGCACTTGTTGGGCCATAAAGGCCTCCTTTAGCGTATGGCGGTGGCGCTGTGGCTATTGCTCCGTTTCAGGGAGTGGGGGTGGTGCATGCCGGTATGTACAGAGGCTTGCTGTATCCTACTGCTGGTCTTGTCATTAAGGGGTATATTTTGGTTGTGTCATTCTCAGCTGTGGTCGTTGTGCACACACCCTTTGGCGTTCCGCTTACCTCTTCCTGTGTTTTCTGTTTTTCTATTGTTTTTTCTGTACTTACCTCTGCTGTGGGGGTAATTTCCTCGAACATTCGCCACAGGTCCAATATTTCCCTTCTGTTCTGCAACTGTGTCCCCTTATATCTCGCCAATAAGTGCGTGGAAACTCAATCTAACACCCTTTTGTCAAACGACCCTCCCTCTGGCCAAATTGGTGTCACGCTGTCCCCTTTTATCTCCGTCACCCACTGATCGTGGTATTTTTGTATCCTATCACTATATAGTGGGAGGTGCTGGTAAATATGAGCTAACAGTGTTATTCCCCCATGACGATGTTTCTCCCTTCACTTGTATGTGCGCTTGCACCTGAGGCTCCCACTAATCACACCCTCCAACCACCTGTCCCCTTGTATAGATCAACACTATGTCAAGCGTTTCTCAATTATTGGCAATTATTGTGTATCAATGTTCAAAGTTACCTTTGTAATTATTGCATTTCCAATTACAACAGTTTCGCATGTATACCCCTTACCAACAGATTACTTACAATATTTTGACATACACAACAATGATGGACAAAAAAGAAAAAGACATATAACACATAACATGCACATGCACTACCTGCATGCTTTTATCTCCCCCTTGTTCCCGTTACCGAACACTTTTTACCCTTCCCCGTTTTACCTGCTCTTCTCATTCACTCCCCACCTCTTACACCCTCTTACTCTTTCCCAAGGACTCTTGCTTGCACAGAAAAAGAATATTCTAAATAACTATTCTGAGTCTTACTCAATATATGAGACTCCTACTATTTTCTCTTTATCTTCACTTATTTATCTGCACTGGATGAGACAATGCTACACAGCGCCACCTTCTATCCCGTTCGGGCTAGGATACCTCTTCTCTTCTTCTTCTCACTTTTCACAAAACCTAATGGACATATAAAGGACAGATCAGAAAAGCCTCAGCATCACTCGCACAGTCCCTACTCCTGGCTTTAACCCACTATCACCTGTTCCCTTGTTCCCTTATTTTCCCCCTTACCTTTCCTTGGGAACCTTCGCAACCGGCACTCACGTGTTCAGTCAGGTAATCTGAGGGTCACTGTTCATGGTCTGACCCCAGTCAGGTGCGCACCCCAACCAAGCCGTGGCCCGTCTCGGCGAGCAGCTTTTCAGTCGGGTATTCGTCAAACGAAACCCTTGACCCTTTCTTGTAGTGCGCACAGGCTGGTCAGCCGCGGAGGCAATGGTTTTGCTCGGGGGCGTCCCGGATCTTGCTGCACGGTGCGGGCCTCGAGGCACCTCTCCAAATCATGTCGGGGTCACCAAATGTTTGTGCCCTCCCCATCTTACACGTGCAAAAGAATAAAACAGACACACCCTGAATGGGGAATAAGGCAAAGAGAGAATCTAATGCATGGCATTCAAAAGATCTCTGAGAGTGCTCTGACCAAATTAACGTTACAATACATTTTTATAAGTGAAGTGACGCAACTAACATAGGATACTACGTTGGTCCCGGATTGGTTAGTTCGTCTGGTGCCTTAGGTGTGGGTGACATCTCTTCCTCTGGGTTGGTTGCTTGGTTGGTGGGAGGATGGACGTCAGACATCTGTGCTCTGAATGGGTGAAGGTCAGGTCGCTGTGAAGCAGGGTGGTCACTATCTAAGCTAACATAATATATTCTCAAAAATGCATGTACTAAATAACAATTGTTCAAAGCCTTTCAGTAGTTTATCACGTCTCTATAAAAGTCACACGTATATCTATACTATCAATAACAGTGGACTCTATAGGTCTTAGGTTAAGGGTTTTGACCACTATAATACACTGGTTGAAGTGTGGGTCTGTGCTCGCAAGAATCTCTGGTATGTGGCATTTGTTAGTGGTAGGCAACGATATACTGCAGAAGGGGTCTAATGTTCGTTGGGGATCTATTGGGTGACCATCATGGCTTGGTCAGTGATCTGGCACATGAAAGGAATACCCTGCAGGGGCTCAGGGTCACAATAGCAGTAAGTTTCCACTGGTGAGGGTGCGGGGGCAAGGACACGTTTGTGGAGATGGACGAGCTATGTGCTTAGCTCATGCTGGTTCACATGCAGGACAGTGATCTCAGAGGAAGAGTGATGTGTTACATTTATTATTTGTTGCAAGCACCTCCGGCTTCAGCGTGAGAATGGAGCCGCAGAGTTTTCCAGTCAGAGTGGGAACGATGGTGGGGGCCATGTGCTCTGTGTGTCTGGCCATTGCGAGAAAGGGAAGAGAAGCGTTTTTGTACTATCGCAGTGAGGCCTAGTCACCAAGATGGAGTCGCAAGGGGGTACAATAATGGATGCCCTGTGTCCAGCACAGTGGTCCCATCTACGCAAATATTAACTGAAGTCGACATCGCATAAGGGCGAAGGGCGAACCCATCACTGGAGGCACTTGGTTTGAGTTTTGTACTGAGAAGTCAAGGACACGAGGGGCCTGATTGCCCCTCGCTCCCTCACAGGGGGCATAGCCAAAAATGGCGGTGACTGGCCAGTATTGTGCGAAAGTCCATGGATAGTGCCTGATCAGTGTATATAATATACAATGGACACTGTTGAAAGCTGTAGCCACCAGTAAATGCCAAAATCTATGGTTGGTAGCCTGTTACTGTTTTTAAATATTCAGTGCACATAGGTGAAGGTTGTGACCACTGTCTATAACTGAAGGCCATGACTAGGACCCATACATGTGTTCAAATATATTTGGCTGTGCACATTGACTATTGCTGAAGTCCAAGCTTAATGCCAGTTACTGTTGTAATGTAATTAGTGATGTCCTCAATGATGCGATCTGTGATGCCATCATTGTAGTCAAAGGCTGCGCAACAGGGTGTGCAAAGTTAAGGTTGCTTTAGCTGTATTACAGGGGTTTTGTTACAATAAGTTCTCATGTCCCTGCAACTAAAGATTTTCCTTGAATTTTAATGGTTTTGTCACAGTGTATTGCTCACCTTAACATCCCTGCAACTAAAGTGTTTTACTTGAATATATATATATCTATATCTATATATATATATATATCTATATATATATATATAGATATAGATATATATATAGATATACATATATTCAAATTAGGAGGGACGAGGGGCACACTCGGGTTCCTAGCTTAGTATAACTTCCACAGTCCAGTTTATCTTCCCCAATCGCTTTCATGCCTCTTGCACTCATAAGGGAGGCAATCTGTTCGGGTGTTGTTTGTTAATATCAAATATGGCCTCATGTGATTCTGTTTGCTGTAGTAAATGCAGGTAGCCAGGAATCAACTCTCCGCATTGTAAATCCCACCACGCGGTGAGGGGGGAAAATCAGCAGTGTGGCTCTCCATAGAGTGTCGTCATGTGTCGTCCCAGTGCTGCCCCTCTGGAGTCCGGAACGCCCAAAAGAAATGTCAAACTAGGGGGGCTGAGGTGCCTACTCTGGGTCCCAGCTGAGTATACCTTCCACATTCGAGTTGATTTTCTCCTGCAATCGCTTTCATGCCTTTTTCAATCATCAGGCAGGCAGTCTGTTCAGGTGTTGCTTGTTAATATAAAATATGACCTCAGGGGATCCTGGTTGCTGCAGTCAACGCATTTATATATACATATATATATATATATATATATATATATATATATATATATATATATATATATACATATATATATATATATATATATATATTCACTGAAAAACCAAAGTTAAGGTGCAGTTAAGTTGTGCAGATTTAACGCAACAAAACCCTTGAAATTCAGTGGCTGTGGGAAGTCTAGCTTAACTTAGCATGTTCCTATTTATGTCCCCATAATGCCATTCTGTATGTCATTGTGCATACCTTCTCTTATAATATGTATGTGCTCATGGGTTTTTCAATGGGAACACGCTGAGTTAAGATGGTCATGACTTCCCAAATCTGCAGAATTTCAAGGGGTTTGTTGCATTAAATCTGTGCAACTTAACTTCACCGTAGCTATGTTTTTTTCAGTGAATTTCAGGGGTTTTGATACATCATCGTTTTTGTTTGGGCTAGTAGGCATCGCCTTCAGACACGTCCAATGTACCTGTTCACCCAGTGGATACACTAGATGGTGACAACCTATAGCTGTGGCCACTGTACATGACTTTCATTCCCACTAGCCAGGGCCTTTGGCGATTCCCACTCTATACTTTAAAATGCTGCCAGACCACTATGCATGGCCTTTGCCCGTTAATTGAGGTGAAATGCATGTTAGAAGGGGGGTGGCCTTCTCCCTCTGGTAATGTACTAACATTGTTTGATGTGCACAACCTAGTTAGTTCAGTAGGTTTGTGGTTCATGTCACACATCTCCACTTTCATATCGGTCAACAATGTTTGCAATAAAATCACTTCTTGCCCAACTATCTGTCAGTTTGAGCACAACCAATGCAGGCCACCATTAACCAAACCAGTTAACACTATTGATGTTCTAGTGGCGTGCATGTGCCCATGACTTTCCCATTTGCCTCACAGTCCCTACTTATTTCAATGATTCTATGTTAAAATGTCCACTCAGAAAAAATTGCCAAGTAGGCAACTTCTTTTCCCTGTACCCCTAAAAGAACTTCCCCCACACGTTCAAGGAAATATTTTATTTACTATTCTAACTCCAGTCCTGGAATATTTGGGGATAGTGCTGGATATTTGTGGAAGTGCATTTTGGGGCAATGTTATCCTCTGGCAATCATTGTGGGGTGCATTAAAAGGCCCCAAACCAAAATGTCCCTTTCACAGGAAAAACAAGGATTTTTAAACACTGTCACAAAAAAATGGCTAGTCATATATATTTGCAGTTTAAATGTTAAAATTGTACCACGTCTAACTGAAAAAATGTCAGGGAAAAAGACATGGGGCCTCATTACAAGCGAGGCGGAACGGGTTAACGGGACCTGCTAAAGTAGGTGGATCCGTTAAACCCGTTCCGCCTCATTACAAGCTCCCCTCGCGGGACCCGGTAAGTAACGCCTGGTCAAACCAGGCGTGCTTACCGGGTACCGCGAGGGGAAGAGGGGGCAAACAACGGGCCGCTCGTAATCGCCCCATTGTTTGCTCCCTCCCCCATTCCCATCCAGCCCTATGGGAATGGGGAAGGTCCAGGCTTGGTTTCCTGGAGGGAGGAATTACCGGCTCTCCGAACTCGGAATGGCCCAGTAATTCCCCATTCTGGGAACCCAGACCCGATTTTGGCGGCAAAATCGTAATGAGGCCCATGGTGTGTGTTGACAAAAGGTATTATATATTATGTGTTGCATATACAATACCAGTGACATTTGAATAACCACTTTGTTTTCCATGGAAAAAGTTCTGGAGGCCAGCGGCAAACCCTTTTGTTGGCTGTTGGTCACATGTCAGCAGGAACTTCAACACTGGTTGGAAGGCTGGCAAACTAGTGTTTACAACTGAAATAAAATGTGGCTTGCTCTGGAAGGTGTTGAAAGCCAAGTGTTCTTTAGACTGGCTTTCTCTGCAGGGCCATTTCGCCTGGCTGATGCATGACCACAATGTAGACAGTAGGTATGAAGAGAGGAGCCTGAAACTCCAACAAACAGTAACCCACTTCAAAGTGACTGATAAAGAAAAAACTCTGGTTACAGGCGAGTCCAGTGAGACCATATTGCCCGAAGGCAGGATAATTGCCATTTGTCCCACATGGAAATGTACTATTATTATCCCAGCAACCATAAGGTGGATTTTTTTCATTTATGTACCAATTCTTAGGTAATTGTCAGGTGATTTCGGAGATATAAAATCAATGCACCTACGAGTTAGGGAACTGTAATGACCAGCGAAACTAGGTTTCTGGATGATCGGAAAATGTTCTGAATGTAAGAGTTGGCGAACTGGTGGAGGATAAAATTAGGAATATGGGAAATAAATGAAATATTCATAACTGTTATGCTTTTTACGGAAATGGTAGAAAATTGCCACATTGCCATGCAAAATGGTGTGGACCTGGCTGTCCTCTTATTTAATTCCCCATGATTAACTGAAAAGGAAAATATATATGTTATGGCAGTTGCTAGAAAAATTATCAAGTTTTGCCACATAACTACTTTTTGCAAAAATTTGACATGAGGATAAATGGAGCTTGTAAAGTAAGCTGCCATATGTCTACTCCAGACACCTAACATAATCCTGGCTGGGAGGCTGGGTTTGGGAGGAGAGAGAATGGTAACTGACCAATCCTACTTTGTGTGACCTCTTGCAGGGTACTTCCTCAAGATTGTAAAATTGGCGGTGTCATCGCTGCTATATAATGTGGACTGCACTAGTAGGAAAGGACAGAGCTTCTGAAATTTACCATCAAAAGAGTGTTGCTGCAACAGACTGCTGCAAGGAAACACCAGAGGAGATTGCTGAGAGTGCATCTGGGTGGAGCTGTCTATTGCTAGGAAGGCTGACATACTGACTGGGTCCTATGGTGGAGAGCGGCAGGCCATCCTATCTTTCCAGAGGGTCCTGACATGCAGCTGGCTGTCCTGAACTTTAAACAGAGGCGTTCTATGTAAGTAGAACTGTAGAACTGAGCCGTAGTAAAGCAAAAGGTTGGGGAGTCTGCTTGCTCTGAATCCTTTCCCTTTATAGTTGTGGGGTTGCGGGTGGCTGTGTAGATGCTTAGTCTACATAACTAAAAAGATTACATTAATGAATTCCCCATTTGGTGGAAAACTGCGGGGTGATTTTTGATAAAATTCTAAATGAACAAAGCTCACTTCCCAGTGTGCGCTGAAAAATGATAGCCTATAATTTGGTAACACTTTTTGTCCTGTTGACCCTGACTTCTTTAAGGAAGTGGTGTGTCTTTGTTCTTAAATCAGTCCAATCTTTTTGTCCAACTTTCTGCTAACACAGGCCTTTCAGTGGAGGGAGCCTGAAATCCAAAATTCCCCAAATCATTACAATTATTCTTTCCGACTTCTCCAACACAGACCAAAGTAGGGGGCAGTATGAAAAACAAACCGCTAAATCACCACTTGTACATTTTAAACCAAAAGTGTGGGTGCAATCATAATTGCCATATGCATTTTTACCAATCTTGAAATCCTACTGCTATCCCTTTAAGCCCATTTAAGCCTGAAGGAAAATTGCACATATAATTGTTTCAGTTATTGATCAGTTTAATTATTTCTTGAAGTGAAATGTGTAGAAAGTAAAGAATTGTGATTTGTGTTTTTTTCTTAACTAATTTGTTTAATTGATTTGTGTAACAAAAATGTAATTGTGAGCCACAAGAAGGTGGCGTATGTAGTTGTGCAACTTATATTACATATTACTTTTAATTTAAATGAATCCAAATATATTTCCTGTACACCGGCCTGATTCTTGCCTCATTGTTAACTCTGGGAAGGGATCCAGGGGGCATGATATGCGTTTGAAGTAGCGTTGAATAAAAGAATCTGTTAAACCGTTTGTTGCGTGACACCTTGAGTGGGGAGGGAAGGAACTCCCTGTGTTGATGGTGGCCTCTCAATAAGCCGTTACAGCTTTTCCCAGGCAACTTTATTACTAGATAGCACTTCAACCAGATAATGGGAAACTGTCACCCTCTCATTATTAACTAGCCCCGCATTCACCAAGTCTAATCGAGGAAAAAAGCGGTTTGCTGTAGGAATAGCTTCATTTATAACACATGGGGTAGGGGAGAGATTCTAACCCTGTCTGGGAGGTGAACTGCTATTGTCCTTAACATGCTGTTGTAAAGGGGGTACACTGCCTTCACTGTATGTATTACCATGCTGTTCAACCGGAACGCTGTAATTACAAGCGGCCCTCCAACGTGGTCGTCTAGGTGGGGGCTAGATATAGGATTACAATTAGAAAAAAAAAATTCTCCATGATAGCAATACTCTGTTCAAGTTTCGAGGAAGGTAATTTAGTAAGATGTAATTTTGCCGCTTTCACAACCTTATTCCAGATAGCCTCCTCACCAGGGATCTTTTGCTTACCCTCCCTCGGGGACTTCCTCTTCTTCCCTCTTCCTGGTGAATAATGTCATCCAACAGTGCCTCTATTTCATTGATCAGAATATTGACTTCCTGAGTTGGGGCAATCAGACAGACGGCAGTTCTTTTTGAACGCTGGGCAGGAGAGATTTGGAACGTCGCTTTACATTTCGATTCATACAGGTGCTCAGAATTGTTGAGCTTGCATGCTGTACATCCTCCATAGGTTCACAGTAGGGGCATGATGACTGGTTTGTGGGGCTGCCTTAGCCTGTCTCCCCTGCTGTGCCTAGTCCTTTAAGATGTGCAAGTGTGCAACAATAAAACATAAAAGGATGAATACAAAATCCCTAACGACCCATTAATTGATAGGGACGATGTTTCCTTTGGATCCTGGGGACTTCAAACCCTATTAACAAAAATAATTAAATATATGAGCTCTTAATCAGCCTTCCAGGTAACACATAGTTCTGTATTAGGGTAAGTGCTGGTGCAGAAAATGTAATATTAAAATCTAAAATGATGTGTCCAATTAAAAACTATGCAAAGGAATACATACAAGATGTGCAAAAAGTGCAGAGAACAGATCTCTTTGACTAGAAAGAGGGTCTGCAGGAGAGAGAGGGCTAACTGTTTGAACAATGACGGCCCTCCTTGCAGCTCTGTGCTGGTCCAGTCTGAATAATAATGAATGGTAGTGAGCCATCAGTGGAACGCCGGAGTCCATCTCCCCCCACTTGGTGAAAATCCAGGAGTGACATCCACCCGCTGGATGGAGTCGCTAGGGTCTGCAATTAGCAGACCGATGAACAACTCGGGTTACATCCTACCACACTTCCTCGTCCATGACACAAGGATTAGCACAGCCTCTCCAAGCTCCAAACTTTAGAATAACAAGGGGTTTTTAGGCACCTGATGTAGGTCACATGTCTCTATACCTTCCCCCTACCTCGTCTCAGAAAAGTCAAGGTTGAAGAGAAAATCCAGGTAGCCACGTTATCAAAATGTTCAAGGGACATACATACATATGTATCCCCTTGTTTTGGGCTAATTTACTGATATCTTAGAAGTCGCTCTCTACACTAGCGCCACTCACAACTAACAACTCAAACAGTGCAACTTGAATGCCAACTTTGGTATGTCAGGAAAGCCCTATTGAGGTCCAGGCAGTGGCAGAGATCAAAAGGGGACGTTGTCTTGGTCTCCCATCGGCCGGCAGCACTGGATCCTACACACAGCGCGACTTGAGGGCTAACGCTCCAGGAAAGCCCTTTTGTAAGCCGGGCTCGGCACTGATCAACAGGAGGTGGTTTTAGGCTCCAAATGGCCAGTGGCTCTAGCTCCTACACACAGCCCAAACAGCGCAACTTGAATGCTGACTTTGTTGCAGAACTGGCATGCTAGGAAGGCCCTTATGCAATACGATGATCTGGAGGGTTTTCCAGAGCTGTGCCCATGTTTCAGATTAATTCTAAACCTTCCAGCCAACACCTTTTAGTTTTACTGCTGTTATATGCCTAGTTACTCACACCATGTTGCACATTCTACCAAAAATGGCAGTTAATACCACCAAGCCAGTACCTGGAAAATGCCATCACCGTGCCTACACAAAAAAGGCAAAACTGTTGGCGTTACCATTGCATTTTGGACTTACAACCGTCCCCTCAAATGCCCAAAATAGTTGACATTTCACTGTGACCTTGACCACCCAAAAATGTGGGTGGTTTGGGTTATCCCCAAACTTGCTAGCCCAGCAGCTAGGCATCACAAATGATATCTCGATAAAATAATTACATTTTGGGCATTTTCAAAATCATTACAACATGACTAATAGTTTGACGTGCATATTATGTCTAGAAAGGAGCACAATGCAATATGTATATGTTTTATGGCATATACTCTTTCTCATTCGTTTTAGTATGTATCATGAAAAGTTATAGTGCTGATTGATTGGTTGATAACGTGAACAATCATATATATAACTCCACTGTGTACGCGTCATGCCATTTTTGTATATATAATTATGATTTGTTCAATATTAATATGGTAAAAAACATTAGTACCCGGCGAGAGACAATCTGAATGCAACAAGCATTCTGATTGGCTCTCGCCAGGTCCCTACCCGGCCGGGAATCCCTCTGTCGGGATTCCACAGCCTTTGTCCCCGGCGGGGGGAGTGGCAACCCCTCAGCCAATGAGGAGGCTCGAAGCGGGGCCATCCCCGCTCCGAGCCTCCCCGTGGCTGAGAGGCTGCCTCTACCCACCGACAGGGACTCGGGTAAGTTTTTTTTTTTTTTATTCCCTTCCCTCACTCCCACCCGCCCCCCCAATTTACCTTCTTGGTCCTGCGTCCACAGCGGTGGACGAGGGAAGCCTCCAGCCGTGTGGAGACTCGGAGCAGGGCCATCCCCGCTCTGGCCTCCACACGGCTGGGGGCTTCCCTCGTCCCCCGCCGGGGTCGCAGGTACATTTTTTTTTCTTCCCCCTCTCCCACAGTCCCACTCCCGCCCTCCTAACCCCACTTACCTTCTTTTTGATCCTTTTTCGGGAGCGGGTGCGCTGGGAACACTTTGACTGCTCAGCATGCATCCTAATTGTGTTTGAACATCACCCCATCCGTGCCCCCTTGTGACTGTCTTTTTTTAATATAATGGCTTTGTAGCTTGTGTTCCCAGTGCGTCCGCTCCCGATGGTTCCCATGGAAAGGGAAAATGGACTCCAATTTCCCTTTCCATGGCGGTGGCCATTTTCTTTTTTTTCTTTTTTTTCCCGAAACACTGCAGCGTATCGGGACCAAAAAAAAGCTTTTAATGCCCCGGTCACGCAATTTTTGCGGGCCGGGGTACTAATAGCAATAGAACCCTCGCGTTGAGGGCATTACAGACTCTGGTAATGCCCCGACGCTCGGGTTCTATTGCTTAAATAATACACCATGCTGTTACTTTCGAATACCATTACCGCAAAGGCCATCAAGGCTTAGTTTCTTTAATATGGCCTCAATAGGACCCTGCATGCTACATGTTTTTCATGTTCAGCACTTTACAAGGTCATTAAGGCAATAATAGGTCCTTTGTGAAGCCACCTACTGACCATCAGGCCTCGGTGAATGAAAATTAAAGACCACCCTACGACGCCGGCCAAAATATTTAGTTTTCGCAGTGGTTCCCTTTTTACAGAGAGCACTACCATTGCAGGGATAAATTGCTCTATCACATAAAAAAAGTAGACTAAATATATGTTAGAGATTTAAATATAAGGGGCTGGGAAAGGGTCAGCCGCACATGGACATGTACATGCTGCTTTAGGGTCCAGCAAGCTATTGACATTAATGAGATCAGTGCAGGGAAACGAGAGTAAGTGCTGCGCTTCCTGGGCACAAATCTACCAGGCAAAAATATAGCACTAAAAGCAAAAAAAAGCGCAGCCTGTTTTAATCAAAGCAGTCTGGCAAGAAATAATCAATTAAAGAACAGTCTGATTTTGTGTGACATCAAAGTAGGAAAATCTGTTCGACGCCAGATTGTGTCTCAGGACACATATGATGAACGGAGGGAAATGACCTACTAATGGCTTTTACGGGTAATAAATGCATCATGTTATTGGTAATTCTGCAGATGGTAAATCAAGCTAATATCCAAGCCGAAACAAGCAACGTGTTAAATATAGTTCAAAAACACCACTCGCCTTCTCATTCATTAACGGCATCACACAGCAGCAGCGAATCCTTATTTTTCTCTCCACATTATAAATTAAGGAGCGTTCACAACATTTAAGACTTTTCATTTACAAATGTAGAATTTTCATTTACAAAACTCCGTTGAAATAGATTCCTGCCAGGAAGTAGCGCGTTTATGATCAAATTAGCCATCATATTTACCAACCGAGCATGCGGATTAGGCTGCTATGTATGCCTCTCTATGCGTTTTCGTACAGTTGCTGCGCAGTCATTTGTTAACGTCTAAACTTCTCACGTCTAAGGCCCTAATGCTTTGTATTTTTGTCATAAACACAAAATCCGAAAACACTGAGCGGAGATTGGTCCTAAGTGCTGCTGTCATCTGATTCCGGCTTGATCTACATTATGCTCCAAATGGCTGCGACTCCCTGAGGACGCTGGAGGTCCAGTGCAATATATTTCTGAACAATGTTATTTTTAGCTGAGGCTGCGAGCTTAGAACACTCGGTCTATGAGTTAGGCGCTAATGGAAACGTCCTGGTGGACGAAAAGGTGTAACCTTCACGTTTGCTATTGCAATATCCCAATTGAAACTAATGTGAATCTGTGGCTTATTTTTCTTATTTGTTTTGACGACGCAGCCTGTGTAAAATCGAAGGATTAGTAGCGACGGGTAAGTTGTTAAACAGGTGACTTCACTTATTTGTGAATGAAACCACAACAGTAAAAATAAGACACAGCTCAGTCAATTGTGCATATTTTTGATTGTGCATAGTCATTTAGGAAGGCAGTTCGGAGCCTATTATTGACACAGAGGCAAGTGTTATACATTTCCCTGTATTTCATTATTTTCAGTATCAGTAAAAAAACGGTCACAAACAAAACATAGAACTCCTTCTACTACAAGTCCCACAATCCAATCTGCATCCTTCCTGTGAATCACAGTCACTGTCCACCAATCTCTGAGGGCGTTTCGCCATTTAATTTGTTCGACCACTTCCGTCATTCTCTTTTGTGAAAGTGCGTTCATTGAAATAACTCTCGTAGAAGGTCAAAAAGGCCATCACTCCATTCTGTCACCTCCAACCATTTAGTCCTACCGGGATTCCAATTAAAAGAGCTGCGGCCTGTTTACAATCTCTGCAGCTGTAACAGGAATATAAAGTAAGTAGATAATGTCCCCAGGGTGGGATACAACTCACATGTTTCTTAGTCTACTCACACATCTAGGTGAAATGTATTGCTTAGCCTACTCCCCCATCTAGGCAACGTGTATTTCTTAGCCTTTTCTCACATCTAGGAGAATTGTATTGCTTAGCCTTTTCTCACTTCTAGTTGAATTATATTGCTTAGCCATTTCTCACATCTAGAAACAACCACTGAAAGGAACCTAACTCCAATCCATAGAGCAAAACAATCACAGATCAGACAGAACACAAAATAACTTAGGAAGGCAATCGCTCCTGCAACCCCCGCATACACCAAACACGAGAAGCGATCCGCAACTGTGAGGCAAACAAAAACGAACCATGGGAAGTCACATACACCTGTGAGGCAAGCAAACAACCACCAACCACGGGTAGCCATTCACAATCGTGAGGCAAACAACCACTAAATTACGGAAAGCCACTCGCAACATCAGCCAATCTGATCGATACCTGAAGAACAAACAATGCCACACCAAAGAACCGCCAGACTCAAGAGAAAGCATGATGAAGCGACAACTGCAAGGGAACCACAACAGACATCCATGCTACCGAACTACAGAGAACCAACAAAACACACACCCATAAACAGCACTAGAATAAGAGCAGCACCCAAAAAAAGACTAAAATCACTCTACCTTACAACCTAACTCGCACCAGATAGTCCAGCAGAACAAACAACCATACACGCAGTGGGATATCGGTACCTCAAAAAAACATTATGAAATGACTAGAAGTTTGGGGAATCACACCTGCCCCCGTACATTACCAAACACCAAGGGAACCTCCACCAAAACTGTCCAGAATCTGAGGAAGAACCAGAGCAGGCCATAAATCCAATAAGAAACCCAACTGATCTGTTCAACGACAACACTAGAACAATTGAGCTCGCGCAATAACCCACATATGACAGGGAGAACCTGCAACAAAACCACCCAAAGACACACGCCATAACAAAACAAATGACCTTAAAGAGGAAACTACACTGTAACCAAATACATGCAAAATCAGTGTCCAAACATGCAACCAATATCTACAACCTACTCTGCAGTGGGGGAATTGACATCCTATTGATTACAGAAATCTGGCTAGCCGAAAACTACAAAGTGATCCTTCACAGTTGCCTACCCAACAAGTTCAAATGCAAACAAGCAAAAAGGAAAGGGAAAAGAGGAGGAGGACTCATGGTAGCCTAAAAAGAACACCTAATAATAAACACATCCGAGTCCTTAATAATCGCTAAGTGCAAGTCCCTCTTTCTTCAATTCACCACAGACCGACAATCAAACCTCACATTCATTCTAATCTATAGGCCACCAACCTACGATGCAACCTTTACAGACACCTTCATAGAAGCAGTCACAAATACAGCCATACAGCTTGAGCATGTGATTTTCTAGGTGACTTCAACATATGGTTCGACGATGAGAACCCCAACTCACAGAAGATGTTAATCAAGCAATTCAAGACCATGAACCTCTGACAGATGGTGAAAGGAGTGACACAGACAGCACGGCACACCCTGGACACAATATTTGCCAATCAAAATCTGGTCAATATGTTACCACCCATCTTAATACTATGGAGCAACCTATTAATACCCCTTTTGTGATCCAAATACCCTCAAAGCCACCTAAACAAAAAAAGAAAAAGACCCACCAATTTGGAAAAGAAACTGTAGAACCATCAAGAACAGCAACTTGGAGGAGCAACTAGAAAACTCAGAGCCAGCAACCACATCATTGTATGTAACAGACATAGAGGAAAAAGCAAACCTAATCCAGAAATGGATTGCAGAAACAATAGATGCCATCTGCCCGGAAAAACATATCGTCCCATCGAGAAAGAAAGCAGTGTCAAAATGGTACAATCCCCACCTAAAAGTGATGAAAAGAATTAACAGAAAACTAGAACAAGAATGGAGGAACAAATGTGACCAGGAAAATAAAATAAAATGCCTACTACAAATCCAAGCATACAAATCTGAAATTCTAAAAGCAAAAAATAAATACTATAACGAGCAGATTGAAAAAACCACCAACCCTCAACAAGAATTATTCAACATCATAAATGAGAAGAGAAACCCACCGGGATCCAACAACACACCAACACCTTCCCAAAAGCTAAGCGATTTTCTTGCAGAGCATTTTAAGAACAAAATCACCAGCATACAACGAATTATATAAAGCAGATCAATATACCACCTACAAGAAAGCCCACCAGCTACCACCAACCCCGGGACCAGTTTATAAAATTGACTGCTTCCAGCAGATGTCAAGAGAAAAACCACTAGGTTTGGTGGAAAAGAGCAACACGGCAGGTTCTCTGATGGACCACCAGAGGAATACTACCTAAACCTCTACAATCAATTCCTTTCAATAGGGAAAGTACTATTAGCTTTCAAAATGGCCTACATCAAACCTCTACTGAAGGACACAATGGGTTACGTGGAAGACCTCTCAAACTACAGACCAATCTCTAACATCCCTTACCCAGCAAAATACTAGAGACCTATGACTACGAACACATACTGAAGCAGGTTGAAAATAACCAACTACTGTATCAGGCACAGGAAGGATTCAGACCCCTGAGAGGAACTGAAACAGCACTAGTCTCAATGTGTTATGTTATGGTATAGCTATTTATATAGCGCACGGTCACCCAGAGGCATCCTGGCACTGAAGAGGTAAAGAGCCACTAAAACATGGATGCACAAACATACGCAAAGATGGTGGATCAGAAGAGATGGGTCTTCAAAGCTTTTCGGAAGGCATGATGATTGGACAATAGTTTCATAGCAGATGGAAGACTGTTCCATAACTGTGCCGCTTTGATAGAAAAAGCACAGCCCCCCAGCCGGAAGTGTTGGAAGGAGTGCACGCACAGCAGGCCAGCAGATGCTGACCGCAATAGGCGGTTAGGAACATAGTGCTCAAAATTGTCACACATGTACTCTGCACCTTGACCATGCAGAGCCCGGGGCATGATACAGAGTGCCTTAAACTGAATACGCTGTGCCACAGGAAGACAGTGGAGGGAGCGCAATACATGGGATATATGAGATTGATAAGGGGTGCCCATTGCCACCCTAGCTGCCAGATTCTGAAGGCGCTGTAGCCTGCCTACCAGTCCCTTGGGTTGCGCCAGGTACAAGGAGTTACAGTAATCCAGCCTACTCAGAATCATAGCTGCTAAAACAGGTGGACGCAGTATTGCTGGGATCAAATGGAGCACTTTCCTTAAGATTTTGAAGTGAAAGTGCCCCTTCTGGCATACCAAGGACACTTGGGCCATCAAGGAGAGATCAGCCGACATAATCACTCTAAAATGTTTAACCTTCATGGAAGGTACCGGAAGAGGACCCAGAGAGGAAGGCCAATAAGAGGAAATCCAGAGTGAGAGGTCAGGGGGGGAACCCACCACCAGCACCTCAGTTTTGTCCCCATTCAATTTCAGCCAGTTGTGACCCATCCACTCTGCAAAGGCAGTCAGGCACTTGCGCAGGCATGCAGACACTTTAGCCTGATCCAGCTCTAAAAGAATCAGCAACTGGGTATCATCTGCATACGAGTAGCACCTGATGCATAAGGATTGGATGAGGAGAACCAGCCAAAAGATATAGATGTTAAAAAGATTCATGGACAAAGCAGCACCCTGGGGAACACCACAGCTAAGACGTGAAGATTTAGAAAAGAAAGGTGGCAAGGAAAGAGTTTGAGATCTGTCAGCCAGAAAGGAGCCAAACCAGGAGAGAATCTGACCTGAAATATCAATCTGGCCCATGCAGGCCAGTAGGGTAACATTATCCATGGTGTTCAATGCCGCTGAGAGATCTAAAAGAATCAGGGTGTCAAAAACCCCCATATCAACCAGCCTGGCCATGCCGTCCTGCACGGACACAAGGACACTGTCTGTCCCCATGCGTGGATGAAAACCCAACTGGTGGTCAAGCATCCCGGAAGGCTCCACGAAGGAAGACAGTAAATGAGAAATGGGATGACCTAAAGATGAATGCAGATTCCAGAACCAAATCAGCCCTGATATTACTCGATCCCTTAGCTGCCTTTGGCACAGCCAACTCCAATATACTAATAAAAAGAATCTTTGAAATAGGGCTCACTGACACAGCACTGCTCTGGATCAAATCATTTCTCACGGAAAGGACATAAATGATCAGGCTAAAGCCTTTCAAATCCATGCCACAGGACTCCTCCTCTGGAATACCACAAGGCTCCTCACTACCCCGCTTCTCAAACTCATCAAAAGGCACAGACTAACATGCTACAACTACGCAGACCATGCACAAATCATCTTCAAATTTGGGGACATACAAGAAGAGAACGCACCCCTAGGAGAGTGTCTCAAGGAGCTCTACCAATGGATGAACACTAACACACTCAAAATAAATCCTGACAACACTGAAACCATGATTACAACGGAAGGCAGAGGGAACGATCAGCACATACCATGGCCAATGGAGCTGGGAAACAAACCAATGCCATCCAAAGCTGTAAAAAACCTTGGAAACCTCATGGACAGCGAGATAACACTTGAACCCCAAGTGAATGCCATAATCTGGAAATGCTTCTTCCTGCTACAAATGATAAAAGACATCCTATCATTCCTCCCCTTCATGCACAAAACACTGGCCAACGTATCGCTCATTATGTCCAGAACTGATTATGCTAACAGCATATACCTTGGAATGCCTGAATGCCTAATGATGAAACTACAATGAATAAAACACGTGGCACCCAGACTCCTCCTCAAACTCAGCAGAAGAGATCACACCAGCGCTCAGGGTGCTACTTTGCCTCCCGGTCAAAAAGAGAATCTCCTCCAAAGCCCTGTGCATAATGCACAAAGCAATACACGACCAGGGAGCACACTTTATCCAAAAGAAATTCTCCATTTACAAACCAGCTAGAACTCTGAGATCCTGCAATGACATCCTGCAACAAGACATAGCGCACAAAACCTCACACAAAACCACATTACGTCTGCCTCCCGAATCTTGCACCCAAGCTCAGTGAACTGTACATCCGAACTGAAGCTGCCAACAGCACATCACAGCTCCCTTGCTCTTTCTCCCGCTCCTCCCACTAAACTACCCACTCTTCTTTTTTTTAACAGAACCACCAGAGCACTGAGAGACCATGCATGTAGAACCTGTGCACGGTATACAAATCTTTAACATTAACATTAACATATGTGCTATTAATAGGATCCTGATTCTCCTTATCCAGTTACTAAGTACAATTAACATTCAGTGGCATGACACAGAGGATTTCTCCTATGCAACTTCAAAGCATAAACATCAAAACAGAGGTAGAATGTCCAATAGGTTTGAATACAATCTCTGAAAATCTTGTCCTTGAGATCAATCAGTAAATCTGAAAATGACCTGCAAACCCAGGCCCACACTGAGAATCAGTAACATTTGGAACCTCTCTAGCCAGATGTGCCCTAGACACCAACACAGCAAACCTACCCAAAGACATATCTCATCTAGCAAGCTATGGTATTTATGGAATGAGATAAACAACTGATCATAGGGCATTCTCAAGGTAGCCATATAATCATTATATGACTTCAAACACAGGACCAATCAAAGAGAAAGAAAGTCATGGAAACAATAAAGTACAATTATTGCAGAATCCATGAACAACTAAAAGCAGCAAACATTGATGACCGCATCACCATGCACATCCTAAATGCAATCTCTATCACATGGACATGGATCCTCCCCAACTCCCCATGCATCCTAAATGGCTACATACCCACAAGATACAGAATCCAACAGAAAGACCACAAAGAGACGGCTGGTGGTTGACTCACACTAATCCAAATGTCTCATGGCCATTCACCCTTCAGGAGCACAGTACATTGGAATCCATGGATTCCCTCACCTGCCACATCCAACTCATCATGAGTCAAACAAACACTTTTCAAATTATCCCCCAACTACCACAAATCAGTAAGGCCTTTCCTGATGAAATTGGAGACCACATCACAACTTCATCCGTCAGCAACACAACTAACGTCTTCCTCATTGACTTGATCCTGCCTGGAATCTAAGCCACTAAGGATCACCAATGAGACTCTCCTCCACCTGGTTAACACAATGGACATCAATCAACCAATATAAAAAAATCAACATTCTCTGCCTGTCATTCATCACCTCTCAAGCCATTGAATGTCTACCCTGCCTACCTTTGTACTGGATAGATCACACAGCCATACTCATCCTGCTTGACCACCAACATCTCACTACAGCATTTAATACAAAACAACTAAAATGGTACACCGCTCCATCAAGAACTTCCTCATGGACACACTAGAAGAAAACCTCATCAACTTGGCCTCCACATCCAACCACTCATTAACTGTCACGCTAAGCGGGAACTTTGAGACTCATGCACCACAGAAATCTCAGCTCAGAAGCCAAAAAAACCTTGGTACATTCAGAATTTCATCACCAGTAAGAGCACCACCTGCAGACAAGACATATTATGGAGACAATCTCACAACAAGAATAGCTCATCACCATGAGGACACACTCTTTAGCATGCATGACACTCATCACCACAGCCAATGCAAAGTACTAAACAGCAAGAATATCTACATCAGTTATCACAGATAGGCTTTCATATTCTGGTGGTCATCTCTATTGAATCATGTGGTCCAGTACAAAGGCATGTAGGGTAGACATGCAATGGCTTGAGAGGAGATGAATGACAGGCAGAGAATGTTTATTTTTTATATTGTTGACTGATGTCCAATGTCAACAAGACAATAAGTTGCTCAGAAGCCTACTGGATTGACTTCTGGTCAATCTGTTGTGTACCCACTGATTTCTTTGTTTTTCTTCTCAACTAGTTGTGTGATTTCTGCAATCTGCAGATTTTAAATATTCACATGGTTTGAACTTTGTGATCCCTTCGTTAGTTTTATCATGGGTTCACAGTCTATTATTATTTGTGCATCATTCTCTTTACAGTTATTTTTTGGAATTCTTAAATGTTTATATTTTCATTTTTCCATTGTTACCATCTCTGTATTCTGTTCATTATGATTTACTCTCGTCTCTTCGATTTATTTGCATCTTTTTGTTCATGGCCATAGGCTATTTAGGGACATATGACTACTTTTCTCCACATTTTTGTTATTTATCACATTTAACATGATGATGTCACTTTGCCCATGTATACATCAGTTCTGGTGGTTTTCTGAGCATTTCAGGGAAGCAATAGTATTTCACTGTGATCTAGATGGTGCTTTATTGCTGTACCTTTTTGGTTGAGCTACTGATTTCTCAGTTGGCGAGTTATCTGTTTTTTTTGAAAAACTCCATCTCTTTGTACATAAGGAAAGATTTTCACTTGTTTGTATCTCTCACTTGTTTTGTATCATTCCTGTACAATAGGTTTGCTAAAACCCATATATCTGAGTACATTTTATTTCTCTCATAACTTATGCTTTCACAGTGTGGTGGAAGGTTTTGACATTTTGACTTTCACATTTGGTTTTCAGAATTGTATAGTTTTGGATGCATTTTGTGTACATAGATGCAGAGGCATAGACAGGGTAGGGAGTGAGCAGGCAATGCCCATACACAATCTGTAAATGCCCACTCTACAGTGCTGAGTGGGCATTTACAGAGGTTAATCCAGATGCACTGGGCGCAACTACATTAGCTTCAAGCTCCACTTGTTAGACCATGCTGGCTACGCCTCTGCATAGATGCAACCTTTTCTAAGTTGAACAGGTATGATATAATTCACATGGTTTGAGCTTGACTCATGATCACTATATTTCTCTACCTTTCTGGGGGTTCGAACTAGATCATGTTTTATCAGTTTGTCCCTTTATATATTCCGGTTTGGCCCTGAGTAAAAATGTTTTTCCGAAATGCATTGCCCAGATTTTACTTGTTTGCTTCTGTGTCACAGTGTATGCTACCTCTAAAAATGTATTTAATTGAAGAACAAGAATTGCCCTGCATTATAATTTTAGAGTATTAACCATAATTGGGTTGGTCATTTGACCTTTAGAGTGAGCATGCAGCACTGAATGTGTTTACTTTGGTCCTTTCTTAAAAGTACCTACCATCTACCATCATAGAAGCATCCAACTAGAGCGTAGCAATTTTCCAAGGTGTAAAACACTTCATCCAGGCCCTGATAGACCAAATAATCTTTGCATACACCCACAAATGCAAGGCCATCAACATCGTATTCACAGAAAACATAAAGCAAAACATTAGCATCACCAAACACACCACAGACATCCTGTGCATTGCACTGGCAACATAGCAAGATGGACCAAATTGAAAAGAATACTCTAGAAGATGAAACAAACATCATTGCAGCAGTCAAACTCACCACCTACACATACAACAACACCCCTACCCCATGGTTAAGATCATTATAAGTGGAGGACTTTGAATGACTTCTTATCAGCATCAATGCATTTCTCCACAAGGCAACTTCATAGATGCACTAAAATAGGACAGATCTTTCCGCTGCTTACAAAAATCCACACTTGAACTGGATAAACTACAATTATCTTCCCATCACACATCTCCCCTACCTTGGTAAAATGATTGCGTTGCCCTTCAGTTTCACAAAAAGATCACTGAGCAAAATGACCTACAGGACTACTAGAATTGTTTCTCAGCAGAATGCTGCACAGGGAACACCAACAGTCAAGTTATCAATTATGCTCTCCACATCCTTCACAAAAGGAGGATCATTGTATACTCATCCTACTCATCCTACTCAATATCTATAACTCGTCAACTGTTGTTAGCTTTGTATTTCCTCAACATTGATACCATGTTAATGGGTTTCGATGGAACAGTCCTGCAATGGCTTACATACTACCTCTCCAACTAAGTCCAGCTCTTCCAGAAAAGCCCCAATAGACTAAGGTACCACACTTAACCTGTAATGTTCTACAAGACTTAATTGTGTCCCTTGTCATGTTCAAGCACTATTGACCTCCTCGGCAGCTACGCCACTAATGTCCTCTACGCAGCCAGACCCCTCCGCACTAAAAATAACTGCCTCACCATTGCCTGGGCCATCATTGGCTCTAAGATCAACTATTGTAACGTCTTATTTACAGGCACCTCGTTTGGACACATTACAAAACTTCAAGTTATGCAAAAGAACGCTTTCAGAGCAGTCCTCAACATTCCAAAACGAGAACACATCTCCATAGCTAGGAGAGAAGCTCATTGGTTGTCTGTCCAGGAGTGGATCACCTTTAAAGCTGTCTCCATTGCCCACAACTGCCTCTCCAATACAGTTCCCCCTTGCCTCACACATAGAATCACCAAAGCCCATTCATCAAGGCCCACTAGGACCCCATACATGCATAAACCTCTTGTGCCCAAAGTAAGGAGGTTCCAACTTCCCCTATCGCGCTACCAATCTATAGAATGACCTCCTACCCTCCCTGAGGGTTGAGAAATCCTACTGGATCTTTCATAAAGCTCTCAAAACTCAGCTCTTTTCCTAGCCCCCCACACACCCTGCCTATCATGTCAGCTATATAATCATATTATACCACCTTAAAGTATGTACAGTATGACCAATATGTATGAGAACACTTTATCTCTTTGCAATTGTAATATTACCTTTGCTGATTTGTGTCTACGCAACAAACACTCTACTGTACGACTAAACTTGCCTCCTTGAATTGTCCCTGCAACAGAGCCTCAATGGCTCTCGGTTGTATGTACGCTTTACAAAAGAAAGAAATAATGTTGTTTTGCACCGATACAATTTAACAAGAAGGTATCTCATTTTGCTATGATGTACAACCAGCATGGGTATATGCTGAAACTGACTCTTAGGTCTGCTTTTATCAAGACAAGCTAGAGAGTGATCCAGAAGTTCTGATTTTTCACAAACTTCACAGTCATCTATTCTCTCCAACATCTTGGTTTGTCTTTGAACATTATCATTTGTGTGCAACACTTAAGAAAATCTCTTTAAGACTTTTGCCAAAAAACATGTCAATATTGCACAAAGAATTACACATCCATACCTAAGTTTCTTTTGTTGCTTTTATCACATACTGCCCTAATGTTTCTACTTCACTAGTGACTGTCTTTCAGATTTCTTCTTTTCCAGAACTCACAACATTTTGTACTTCATAGCTACGTCCACTCTCACCAATAGCAAGGGTTACATTCCATTGTTGAATGTAGCTCTCTTCATTAAACAATATTCAATCTTTCTGTATGAGAAGTGTATTTGCACTGTCCAACAAAGACTTCACAAAAGTTGTGTCATGTACGTACACAGAGTTTTCATAACTTTGTGTAGAATGGCTTTGTGATCTTAATTAATTTATTATGTTTTTTCAACACGAAAATCAACAATTTTCTTTTAATAATAATATAGAAACCTTTCTGATTATTCCTTCTATTTTTTTAGAGAAAAGGCTTCACCACATGCCTAGATTTTAATTTCACTCTTCTGAGAAGATTTGTAAATACCCGAGAGTGGAACATTTTTAAATTAATACTTGTATTCATCTGACTAACACCTATATAATTTCTAGTTTCTCTTTTCTTAAAACGTTGTTTTTTCTGTGTGCTAATGCTATTGATACATGTTCTGTATTAATAGTGTGTCTTGAAAAGTGCTTGGTTCCCTTCGCTTCATTAGTTGACATGTCTACTATCTGAATTTGGACGTTTTCAAAAATGTTATATCTAAATTTCCATTAGAACACGTTTGTACAAAACATTGAAACATCAGACCACACGTCCTTTATGGGTCCCGCTAAGGGACCTCGGAATTGAGTGGTAAGGGATTACCGGCACCGTTCTCCTTATCGGCCTGGTATCCCTTACCGCCCACCTCGGAATGAGGCCCAATGGGGTAGGAGGTAATCTTTTAATGGAAAACACCTATCCCACATTTATAAATGTACACAGGGTTCTTTTTATTAGGCAGTTACAAATGAAAATGATCAAGAATTAGAAACATGACATTATCGGGATGATCAAATGGTTAGACAATTTTCCAGGGGAACTTTGTTCATTAGGAGCAAAAAAGCAACTTCTTGTTATGACTGTTACTTATTAGGTAAGAGTTAGATTTCAGAATCAGGGTCTACATTGAGATGCATGCTACAGAAAGCCTGATTCTCCTAAAGCCAAGAGTCAAAATCTGTAAATGCGCACACAGTGATACTGTGCATCCATTTTTAGGTATAAATTCATCAGTGAGAGAAAAGTACATTTGCTAGAAACCACAGTTTACAGAGATTTCAAGTTGCTGCTCTGCCCTAGTATAGAGTGTGAACAGAAGATGATGTTTTACTGGACAACACTCACTCATGTTCTGCGTTTTCGCACCTCTGCCAAGGTGCACCTATGAATACCTTACATATTCTCCAAATCTAAATAAGTTGGCATACTCAGTTTGTCTTTCTTTCTAACACAGATCCCTTTTTCTGAGTCCCAGACACAGAATGTGACTCTCATATACTAATGGCAGTTTTGTGATTCCAGAACTTTATCAGCAATCCCCAGACATGTTCATGATTGTTACGCCATTGATCTGCCTTTGCCATAAACACTTTGAGTGGGAAAGGAAAACAACTGCACCAAAAAGGATGAGTTTGCATGTGGTGCAAAACGACTTTTCCTAAATGTAAAGAATGTAATGCTTTACTGCACAAACCAACCCTACATGTATTAATATACACAGAGGAGTGCTGTTTGCACATTACACAGCTTTATAATTCTCAATATTTTGTGCTCTGAAACACTTGTGTACGAGCACGATATAAACAAAATGTCATTTCATTTCCTTTCATTTAGGAAGCATTACTATATAATGAAGCTCAACTGGTAGCAGAAAAGTAGGTTTTGAACAGCTGGAAATATTTATAAGAAAGAAACAAGCTTTCCTAGGAAACACAGGAATTAAATACAATTTAGTTGACCTAAAAGAAAAAAAACAGTACATAAGTAACTGGTATATCACATTTAGGATTGGAAAAGCAGGGCCTAAATGGACATGAATGCTGCAGAAAGCCTTACTATGAGTGGACCACTCAACATCTATAAGTTCCCATAGAGCAGTACATAGGGGCATATATAGGTATTCATTTCATTGAGCAGGGAAAAAACTACACTTACTGGATACCATACTATTGAGCTTAAGATGTACTGTACAGTGTGAAAAACAAAGAAAGAAACCAAAAATGCAGACTTTGTGTAAGAGGCAAAATAAGCATTGCAAAATATAAAGAAGGCAATCCGTTACTGTGAAACACTTATCCCACATTTGTAAATGGAGACAGGGCTGCTTTGATCATGTATTTACAAATATAAATGATTCAGAATTAGACACAGAACTTTATCATGAGGCTCAATGGGGATATGCTCATAATTTGTTACTCCAGCTATCTGACTTTGCCATAAAGCACTTTCATTCAGAAGGGAAAACAGCTGTACCAAAAAGCTTGAATGTGCATGTGATTCAACATTATATTTCCTAAATGCATTTCTACTGCTCTGTGAATATGTACAGATTTTAATTGGACCTAGAACACCCAGTCTTTTTGCAGTTTAAATCTGAATATACATCCTGTCTGTCCAAACCTAAAGAGTTTTCTTTTTCAAAAACAAAGACCACCACCACTTGTTTTTTCTCCCTTGCTATAATTACTAAATATGCAGTGGTATATCTGGATATCTAAACATGTATGGCAACATTTGCAAGAGGAGTTTAAAATAAAACACCAAAATCATATCAAGACCATATTAACAGATATAGGATATACCAAAATGGTAAATGCAATCAGTTCTCTTTCTTAAATAGCCAAACCATAACATATATTCTGCATAGTAAAAAAAGTGATTCCTTCAAATAAAGTAATCATGTAGCACAACATACATAATCTTCATTAAAAATCTAATTTGTAATCTTCAGCAACTAAAACATCAATTACTTAATACAGCATACACATACCACACTGCAAATAAACCTTTAAATAGGTAAATATGTATTGAAACTTACTTTCAAATCATCCAAAAGATCCAGATTTTCACATCAGCCACAGAGTCAGCATGTGCACAGTGTGAGCTATGGAATGGCAAAAGCCTACAAAACGGTGTCTATGATATTATTAAAAAATCAATGCCACAAAAAACAGGACTGAAGTAAACAAAGTACTAAAATGGCAGACACACTTCCACTCCAACCTATCACAGGCAATGTACACAATTGCAACAGTAACACTAACCAATTGTAAACACCAAAACCCAGACATTATGCATGCCCCACTCCTAATATTAGTAAAAATTCAAACTAAGAATCAATTTCCTAGAAACTGAGGAGAACATATATCATGGCTGGTTGTACAACTGTGTGGCTGACTGGAGACAGTTATTTTCATTAATGATTTTTTGAGAGAAACCGCACCTTAGCCTGAACCTTGTTTGACTGATTTTTGAGTAAAATGGTTAGGATTGGGAGGAAAACGATGGTCCCAGATTTTTCCAAAATGGTTGCGTCTGAGAAAGACAGGGCAGCCGGATATAATACTAATTCATTGTGGTGGCAAGTATCTGGGTAATGTACGAGGCATGTTCCTTGCTTTAATGATGAGATAAGATTTAGAAAAGTTGATGGAACTTTTTCCTCACACCACCTTTTTCTTTTCCAATCTGACTCAGAGGCAATCGAAGTGGACCACCAGATTTAATTCCAAAATCGAAAAATCGCAGAGAAATGTTAATAAGGTATAACAGCCCTCGAAAGAGCACGACATTCCATTGGCTGGTTTTTAGCCACAAGTAACAATCCCTTTGTAGCTGTGGGTATACATACAATGGACATCAAAGAATCCAGGAACGTTTTCTATAAGTATTTTTTTCTGCAAAAGAAAGCCCTCTCGTCAAAGATGAATCCCTCACTGTACAGATGAGCAGCCAAATACATATTTAATTGGAATGTTATAACATGCTAAGTTACCCTGGAAACTCTATAACAAGTTGACTTTGCATTTACCAAGAGATTAGCAACAAGACAAACAAAACATGCAGGGACATGGCAACATACAAACAATGTTTACGGATGTTGTTTATTTATATATCTATTTATTTGTCATTAGTTCATATATATATACTTTTACAAAATCAATACATTCACACCAGTTCATACTATCAATATTACAATTTATATCATATATCAATCATACCAAGATAGGACCAGTTCAATATATTTAAAGTATATTAGTACCTGGCGAGGGCGCAATCAGAATGACAGAGCCATTCTGATTGGCCCTCGCCGAGTCGGTACCTCCATCGGGATTCCACGGCCTCTGTCCCCGGCGGGGGTGTGGCAGCCCCTCAGCCAATGAGGAGGCTCGAAGCATGGCAATCCCCGCTCCGAGCCTCCACACGGCTGGAGACTTCCATCGTCCCCCGCCGGGGACCCAGGTATATTTCTTTTTCTTTTTTTTTTCCCTTTCCCCTCCCTTCTGCCCTCCCAACCCCACTTACCTTCTTTTTTTTTGGGAGCGGGCGCGCTGGAAACGCTTCTGTTTCCAGCCCGTCCGCTCCCGATGGCCGCCATGGAAAGGGAAAACGGACTCCGTTTGCCCTTTCCATGGCGGCCATTTTCTTTGACGTCTTTTTTTTCCGGAAAGCTGCAGCGTTTCGGGAACAAAATACAGCTTTTAGTGCCCCGGTCACGCAGTTTTTGCGGGCCGGGGTTCTAATAGCTATATGCCCCTCGCGGCGGGGGCATTACCGACTCAGGTAATGCCCCAGGGCATCATTAAGGCCCTTGCTTCGCTCGGGGCCTATAACAATGGGCACAGGGCATTACCTGAGTCAGTAATGCCCCCGCCGCTCTGGGCATATTGCTTAAATATGCGTTGCTTCACATTCCGTGTTCAAGCACTTCAACCAGAATTCAATTGTTTTTTTCATGTTATAATCATGAGTCAGATGACCCAAAATGGTCATATAAATATGTCCCAATTTGGGGCATTCTGTCAACAGATGCCTGGCCGTTTCTTTGTTTCCAGGGATTTCACGAATTCTACAAAATCTTTCCACTCTGGCTATTTACCATTGTCTGCCCTGAATAACTCTAATTGTAAGTTAATTAGTACAAAATAAAAATAAAAATCTTTGTACTTCTGGGTCAGGACAAGAGAAGATAGCATTGGGGTTTCATAAACCTATGGCTAATTAATGCAGCTTGACTGTAGCTCCGTAATGTCTGCAAGTGATCAACATTTTTTACCCAATCCCACTTATTTAGGCGACGGCTGAAAGGTTTTTCCAATATTTTGATGTTTGAGCAACGCTGAAAGTTAAGTACCCAGTTAAGATCATAATAGGTTTCTTATCAACTCCATAAACCCACATTAATTTCTTTAACCATGGGTCAAGCAATAGTTGAGGCCCAACTTACCCAATATCGGGTAAGTAGGCAATATTTTAGATTTCAAAAATAACTCTACTCTATGTTTTAACACCATGGTACTCAATGATAATAATCCCAATTCTAAACACACATATTGGATAGATGTGGAGGGGGGAGTCATAAAACATGGCGCCCGAAGTACCCCTGCAGTACATTTGGGCACTCATTATCGCAGTTTGAGTGCCTTGATTCCATATAAAACCACCGGACAGAACCATTGTCTGTAGAGCTCGAGGATACTACCGAATGAGAATCCAGCATGGTGATATACAAATCTACGACCCATGTGTGTAATATGCTCAGCTTTTTATGTCCTGAAAATGATCAACTCTTGGTATCCCGTGGTTTCAGATAATTCAACCCTGAGATACCGATAGCGCTGAATATATTCAATGTGTCCCACCCATATCAGAATTCAAAGATAATTTTTGGATATGTCGGTCATTTACCAGCATTGATTAACTTTTGTTTAGATTAATGGTCAAACCATGTTCCTCTGCATAGCATGCAGGGACATATAACATAGCTTTCATTCCCAATAGTATCTGCTCACATAATACAAGATCATCTGCATAGAGCATGGCTGGACCTACCCATTGGCCAATTTTAGGAGGGCATTTAGCCAATGTTGTCATCTTTGATGGGAGTTCTGCTATATAAATATTGAACAACAGGGCCGCCAAAATGCATTCCTGTTTAATCCCTGTTATTTTCCGTTACCCAGGCCTGCAAATGAACCAACAAACCCAGCAAACCGCTTTCCCGTAGTATTGAGGAGGGACAGAAAACGGTAATTTTCCAGCAATAACCGATCTCCATTTTTGAATACTGGAATATATATGTCCTTCTTCCATGAATCAGGTATGCAACTTTGCCAACATATTTTTTTGAACAAGTCACATAATACTATGGCCCATATTTCTTTATTGCCCTTAAGTGTCACAGTGGAAAGACCATTCGGCCCTACAGCTTGGGGGTTATTTAACTTAGTTAAGTGACTAATCATAGCTGGGAGTTCAAAATTCATTGGCCACTTCACATTTTGAGTCTGGAAAGGCAAATCTGTGCAATCTCCATTCTTCCTTTTAGTCATAATTTAGGAGTTCCAAACAGTTTCGGCAATTGGATTGACCATTGATCTTTTAGTCAGGGGTCTGGACACGTTAAGAATACTCCACAACATTTTTGTATTTTTATTATTAAGGGCACTTATCATCTTTTGCCAGTTAGTTGTCAAATGTAGGTGTTTTCTTTGTTTTAACCAATTTTTATATTGGTTCTTCAAACAATGTATTTTAGTGTGGGATTCAATACTAGGCACATCCTCATTCTTTAACTTAAGACTGTCAATTCTCAGCAGTCTCTTTCGTCTCTAGATTTCATTACTGAATGAATGCGCATGAACTTTAAGGGCTACCACCTGGGTACCTTTCAGTACTTTCACAGAGCAATTTGGTCAGCCAAAATTCTATCTTATTTCCAGTTTGTAAACACAGGCAATCATTGACCGCAATTATACATTTTGTACATATCTTATTAACATTACAATCAGACCAGACCACTCGGTTACCTCCCTGAATGGGCTCCAAATTTCTAGTGGTATATTGTCGATTCTCTAAAAAATTGAATTCTAAACACAGACACAAGGTGGTATGGTCACTAAATATATTCTTTTGATGCATAGACTTTTAATTATATTAATCAATTGTGAATGATCACATAAGTAGTCTGTGCTAGCCTACTTTTGTCCGCATTTCCACATTGTTTCTCCTGGGCTATCACCTGGAGTATGTCTGTTCAAAACCGTCATATTCCACATTTTTTAAAAACAGAGCCACTGCTTCGCTTCCCCTTGGAATTTGTAATGTTTTGCAATAACACATTATCCTGGCCAATGGTAACTTAAGTTTCTTTTGTGGAATGTTCCCCACGTCTTGTGTTAAGATCACCTCCCAGTAATATCATGTCCGAGTCAATGTCATTATACCAATTAGAAATAACTTAATCGATTGACTCTAAAATGATATCAGTTAATAATGTACCAGGGGGATCAAACACATTGATGACAAGCATATGTTGGTCATTAACGCTGTTATTAAAAGTCAATTCAACTGCCAACACATAGTCGTTAGCATTTGGATGTTGGATTATGACAGAGTCCTCCAAATGGGTGACCTTGTACACCTTTTTTTGCTGGGGATTGGTGTATAACAAATCCATCTATCAGGAACTGATCCATTAACCAAGTCTCCTGAAGCATAAATACAGGTGACTGGTTTAACATGACAAATGAGATAGATTTTTGTACAAAATGCTCAATCCCAGGTATCAATTTTTTCAGCCATTGCCAATCTCTTTTATCGTTGAAATCATCATTAGATATTTTACCAATGACAGTTACAGGAGACTTAGTTGTAGACAATGTTTTACAGTGATCACAGCATAGATTAGTCAGGATATAGTGTTTATCAAGTTTGCATCCCAAAAACTCCAGTGATTCAGATTGATTTCTTATAGGGGCTGCAGTCATGGGTAACACACAATGCACACTCATAATGCCCGCACTCCCCTTTCATTCAGGTGCAATAAAATCAAAGTCACAAGATTTCAAAATTCAGAGAGAGGGTATTTTTGCAAAGATATTCAGCAAATTAGGTCTTTTAATGTGTTTCTTTTTAACAGCTTCAGATTTGTAATTTACTGTCAAAATACGAGCATCTAAAATTGTTCCCTCAGTTGGTAAATTGTTTACTACAGGTTGGCTTGCAATTTGCCCAGAAATACCCCCTCCACTCCCTGTATCGCTAGATGCACACAACTTAGGGGGATGTGTCACAATCACACTAACAGGATCAACTATTAGCACTTCAGCATATTTTGGTGTCATTAGTTATAGACATTTGTCTTGTTTTCTTGAAGTAACCAACTAGTGAGAACACCTGCACTTTCTTGGTGGTGTTTTGTCCTCATTTGCACCTTTTTCTTAGCTTTTTTTGTCATTTGACTCTGGGTGATCACTGTTACAATGGTCGAATGTAATGGCTCAGTATCTTCTGACTCCACTGGTTCAGGGGCAGGAGTCAACTCACTGCTTTTACTAACTATTTTCTTTACCTCTTATTTCTACATATTTGTTTAGGAGAAGTATAGCTAAGTGGTGAATCCACGGCTTCATTTAAAATAGAGACGCCTTCCGTATTGATAGGTTTAACATGCTAGCGTCAGTGACATGATCATTCAATAAGTTTACATCCTTCATACATTTTGCCTATTCAGCATCATTTGCTCCAATGTTATGCCATGCTTTTTTACATCCTTGTGCATGCAGACACATAATTTCAGCAAGATTTTTATGGTAAAATTAAGCACCCCCCATGCCAGATCATCACTTAGTTGATTGCATCCATTTGAAGATTCAACACATGAACGAGTATTAGATACATCACTTTGGATGTCCGCTGCAACTTGTAATATACTCTAATTTTCTGTACAGTTTGACATAAACATCTTGGGGGATGCAGACAGCCTTGAATTTGTACCAATCTCACAATTAGTCTGTGTACTTGAGTCCGTTAAGGTGTTGCTGCTGGCATCATAATGTACAAGCACAGGGCAAGTGTTAGCTTGAGACATGGAGTAGCACAATTCAATGAGTTATTATCTATGTTATCAACTTCCTCACAGGAAACATTCATATTGGGACAATACTTACTGGTTACTGAATGACTCTTTTTGCAACCTGAGCACGACTCACCTACCCATCACTACTATCTTGATTGCTACTATTATCCAACTCTAGTGGATGAGCTGGAGGGTTAAGAGTGGTCGCTGTCAGTTCACACAAAACCTTTATTTACTCTTTCACCTTGTATATTTAACTTAGGAGTGGACACGAGCGCACAGTACCTATATATCGAATCCACAATCTTCAAATCTCTTCAGGATACAAAGTACTTTGTGCTTTTCCAATAAGATTTTCAAATGTCAAAACACATGCAATTGTCTGAATTGTTACACTTCGGAGCAAACACAGGAAACATTAACAAGCAGAGCAGAAAACAAATAACTGGTTCCATCTGTGCCGTCTAACACCGGCAGATGGCAGCACACACTCAGATTAATAAAGGGTAAATGTGAATCCCAACAACCTCCCTCGCCGTTCACTTCCACTCATGGGGGTGCTAGCTAGACACCATGGGCCTCATTACGAGAATGGAGGTAATGAAAAAACGAAGGCGGAATGGTAATAGCGGCATCGTTAACGAGTCTGGGTCATTATGACCCAACAACCCGCCAATACAGGCACCGCCCGTACCGTGCCCCCTTAGACCGGCATGGGTGCGTACACGCGCCCCTTACAGGAGTAAATACCGGGATGCCGGTAATAGGAGGACATCACAACTCACGCAGGCATGCAATTACGGGCATCCCGAAGACGGTAGTTAGAGCCTGCACGGTGGCGGCCATACAGGCATCATGGACCATCCGTAAACAGCAATCAGCAATCAAGAAAACTGCTACAGGTGCACACAATCACCACAGGTGGAGTCAATGGAGCCTGTTCTTGCATAAAAGGAGTACACCCACACACCACACCCCTTCCTACACCAAAATGATACCACTAGCTGTTGCAATCATGGGGCTGGAGGACATGCCCATACTGCTACAACTACAGCAACAACAACAACTACAGCAGCAACAACAGGCAGCACAGAGGAGACGCAGGAGGAGAAGGAGGGTGAGACAGGCCAGGCAATCACCACCAGTGCAGCCAGTAGTACCTCGTAGGCAGCCACCAATCCCTCGCATCAGACCCAGTCCATTCAACCTAACCCCTGAGCAGATCCACACTCTGTACCGGTTGGACCGGGACACCATTACCACCATGGTGGACATGATAAACAACAACATCGTCAGCCTCATAGAAATACGCACTGCCATCCCCCCGCTACTAGAGGTGGTGTCTGTGCTCCACTCCTGGCCACAGGCACCTACCAGCACACAGTGGGCCGGCTGCATGGCATTTCACAACCACTATTTTCATGCATGCTGACCCAAGTGCTGGATGCCCTCCTGAAGCACGCAAGCACCCACATATCCCTACCACGGACTGCCCAGGAGATAGCCGACACCAAAGTAGACTTCCATGCACTGGCAGGCATGCCCAATTGTGTTGGTGCCCTCGACTGCACCCATGTAGAATTGGCAGTCCCTCATGCCGCGGAGGCGGTGTACCGCAATCGCAAGCAATAACACTCCATCAATGTGCAGATGGTATGTGACTCCAGCAAGATCATCACACATTGCTGCGCCCGATATCCCGGATCCACACATGATGCCATGGTGCTGCGTAACTCCACGCTACCCGTCACATGGAGCGACATGCTGGACCACGTGCCTGGCTGCTTGGTGAGTTGCCTGACTGGCCCATGGCAGTGCATCGGGGTAGTGATGTGTTGGGATGCATACTCCACCTGGGTGGGAATGGGGTGGGGATTCATACTCCACCTGGGTGGGATAGGGGGGGATGTATACTCCACCTGGGTGGGAATGGGGGGGATGCATACTCCACCTGGGTGGCAATGGGGGGATTCATACTCCACCTGGGTGGGGATGGGGGGGTATTCATACTCCACCTGGGTGGGAATGGGGGGGATTCATACCCCACCTGGGTGGGAATGTACAGTGAGTGGAGAATGAATGCAGAGCCAAACACTCCTGACCTGAACCTCCCAACCCCAACACAACACATCACTGGCACACATTGGACCAATTACGTATATCAATGACAACATGTAAGATGCACAACCTGGCCACCATGTGTATGTCTAGCAAAGCATCACTAAACATGATAGCAACTGTGCCAGTGTGGCAAATGTGACCATGCACTGTTTAGTATACACAGCAAAAATGGGAGGCCAAACATCGTCCTGCAACCACAGTACACCCGCACTAGCATGCAAGAATTCACCCTGCATCATCTTTACAACGCCATCCAGACTACCACACATTATAGCAGTATCGAATACATCTAAATAATATTTGTGCATACGTACAGGGACATGTGCATGTCCACAGCAAATAGCTGCGGCCATGACTGTGAATCCTGAAGGTGGCAGCTCAGAGTGACACACACCTATTTGTATTTGCTTGCAGCTGATGGAGGTGTCCCTTGAAGCCGTGGCTACTTACCCCTGTGCAGAACCCACGAAACAGCCATGAAGAGGAGTACAATCGGGTTCACACCCGTACCTGTTTTTTGATTGAGCAGACCTTTGGCCTGTTGAAGGCGTGGTTCCGCTGCCTAAGCAGGTCTGGTGGAGCACTCCTTTATAGGCCTGAGAAGGTGGCAAAGATCACCATGGCCTGTGTCATGCTGCACAACATGTGCGTCCGGAGGAATGTACCACTGCCACCTGACATTGACTTGCATGCACCGGGTGAGGATTATGAGGATGGAGATGGCGGTGAAGCAGCACCCCTGCCAGTACGTGATGCACAGGATGGCAGTGCAGTACACCAATCACTGATTCACGAATACTTCTGAACCACATCGACTTTGATAGATATGTGTCAGTGACACACTGGGTCCATGTGGACATGCACACAGGGAATGTTGGGAGTTGTTCACTGAACACTGTCATACATTAAATGGATACACACAAAATGAAAAATGTCCAGGCATTGAATGTTTTTTCACACAACGGGTGTATTGATTCAAACTGCAAAAATGTGACAACCCCCCACCCCCAAACCCTGAGTGAACTCCAAAAACCCCCCAGTGAACTACGAAAACCCCCCAGTGAACTCCAAAAAAACCCCAGTAAACTCCCCCTAATGCTCCCACTCACCCCCAACATCATCTGAGCCACTCCCATAGTTCTCCCACACTATTTGCGGGACTACTTGCTGTCCAGGGGCAGCATTTCAGTGTGCCTAGCACTCCTTCTTGTAGGGCGCACAGGGCTGGAGGGTCCAGAGGAAGTGGGGACAGAGGAAGCAGGTGTGGTGGATAGTGAGGAGTCGGTGGGGATTTCCACGCCTGCTGCAAGTCGTGGCCGCTGCATGTGCAGCAGGATGGATGTCAGGACCTGTGTGATGGCCCCCAGACAGTCTCTCACCAGCAATGCTGAGGCATTGACTGCGGCTGTGTTGGCCGTTATGGCGGCTGTGGTCCGCAGTATGGCTGTGTCCTCACCATCCGCGATATATTGGCGCATCAGGTCCAACATTGACTCTTGTCTGGCCTCCACCTTCGCCATCCGTACCTCAAGGCTGTTGGTGGGAGCAGCAGTGGTCAAGGATGCTGTCAGGGTGCCTGCATTATCACTGCTGTCCTTGGGGATGGGGCTCAGGTCGGAATCGTGCAGGGATCGGCACTGCTGTAGGTGGGTGAGGGCTGAGTTGGGGTGGGGGGTGGACACAGGGCTTGGGGAGTGTGGACATGTCACATGTGTCACTCCTTCCTGGTCCACATACTCCTCAACGTCATCTTCGGTGGTGGCCAGTGGTTCTAGGGCCTCGCATTCCACTGGTGTAGGTGTTGGCAGCTGGGTGTCCACAGTGTCAGGTGCACTGGGTGTAGTTGTTGGCAGCTGGGTGTCTACAGTGTAAGGCACACTGGGTGTAGGTGTTGGCAGCCGGGTGTCCACAGTGTCAGGTGTAGGTGTGGGCTGCGAGATTGCCCCGGAGGTGGTGGTGTCGGTTGCTGTTTTCTGTGGCCGGGATGTGGATGCCCTTGTGGTGGTATCCTGGCTGGCATCTTCTCCATCAGTGCCTGGGGGGGTAGAAGAGATGCAGGGCATCAGTGATGGTGTTACATGCCAGATGCATTCTATGGTGCTGTGGAGTATTTCATTAATCATGCATTCATGCCTTACAGGTAGTATGAGGGGGCATTTTGGCATTTGCTGCATGGCAGGTGGCATGCCGTTGTATTGGGGTTTGTGTGATGTATTACATGGGCACGGTCCACGTGTGTTGGCTGTGTGTTGGTAATGGGATTGGCACTCAGCATGCATTTCAGTGTGGCAGGGATTGGCCCTCCATCTGGACAATAATATGTTCATGTGTGTGTTGGGACATGCATTGCCTTTCCTAGACTCTCTTCCACATCACTTGTGCTACGTCATGGTTTCCCCTACAGGGATCTGCAGGCTCACTCACCTCCAACTGCTGATGTTGCCGCACCCATCTCCATCTCCCCAAATCCCTCGATGGACTCAAGATTGATGAACGTGCTTGCCGTCTCCTCCCAGGTGGTCAGCTTGCCAGGAGAGTGGGGACCCCCGCCTGTAGCCATGGCCTCCCTCCTTTGCTTGATAGGATATTACGGACCCTGAGGCAGAGGTCACCCCACCTCTTCTTGCAATCCCTCACTGTCCGTGGGGTGGTTCCAACAGCAGAGACCTTGCGGGCTACCTCCTGCCAGATCTCCTTCTTGCGCTGCTGCACCTCACGCTTCAGGTTCTGATCTGTTATCACATCAGCATGTGCGGCAAGGGTGTCCACAAGCATGTTCAATTCTGCATCAGAAAATCGCTTTTTCCGCAGGCAGAGGGTAGTCTTCCGAGTTGCCTTCGACATGGTGTAAGTATTGCCACTGGTCTCTCCTGTAAACAACTGGTGGTTTGGGAGGATTGCAATGGACTGTGTTTTTAAAGATGGCCGCCGGAGCATTTCCCGTTCCGACGCAATGACGTTACGTCTGGGTCTGGGATTACGCGCCCGGTATTAGCATGTTGTTATTACCGGGTCGGTATTAAGGGGTTCCTCCTAGGTGGAGGCGGTATCGGCGGGTCCCGTGATGGCGCTATCGGGGGGTTGAAGGGCCTTTAGCGGCATGCCGGTATGGCCATTACCGGCATGGGGGTTCGCGCGTGCTTGCGCACTCGTAATCACCCGCTATTCGCGGCGTCATATGAGCACGGACTCGCTCGTATCTCCATGCCGGTAATGACCCCGTTTTTAAAGCGCTCCTCCTAGAGAGGCCCCATATATTTTACTGCACATCAATCACCGTTAAAGGCAGATGGTGTACTCCGCAGCAGGAATGGTTCACAGTGCAACGGAATGCTTCAATCACTTAAGTCACGCAGTCAAACAGGTCTACGCATTGCTTTAACTTGTGAAGGCAGACGGTGCACACCACAGCAGGAGCAACAGTAATGGTTCACAGTGCAACGGAATGCAGAGAAATCACTAAAGTTAGGTAGTCAAACAGGTCTACACATTGCTGTACCTTGTGAATGATCCCTCGACCATTCGGCCGACACGGACTGCACAGACTGCAGTAACACTCACAGTAACACTCCGCGGTCCACAGGAAATGGAAATGATATGCTTGTAGGTTCTAGTCCTCAAGTTAAGATCCTCCTCACTGACAATAAAAACCACAGAAAGACTGGATATAGACTGCTCAGAATGCAGCATACATGCCAACATTCTGTGACCAAAAATCTGTAGGAATCTTAAAGTTTCAAAAATAGTCAGGCGAGGAGGTAATGATAGGAATAGGGCACGTCAGCAGCCCATTGTCATTGAATGAGTCCGCCACCGCGGGTGCATTCAATGACAATGAGGCGCCTGCCATGCCTTCTGCCACCACGCCAGCTCGGGAAAGCCCTTGAAAGACTTGCCCGAGTTGGCATGGTGGGGGGCTAATGGCGCCTTTTGTGAAAGGCACCTGCGGTGGAGGGGCGCCCTTAGCCCACTGCCGTTGGTGCCTTTTCCATCAAAAGCCTGCATGCTGCGCCTTCTCCCGCTACGCCAGCTCGGGGAAGCCCTTGAAAGACTCTCCCAAGCTGGCGTGGTGGGGGGGGCTAATGGCGCCGTTTGTCATAGGCACCCGCAGCAGAGGGGCGCATTTAGCCCACCGCCGTGGGCGCCTTAAACATCAAAAGCCTGCATGCCGTGCCTTCTCCCACTACGCCAGCTCGGGGGAGCACTTGAAAGACTCCCCCGAGCTGGCGTGGGCAAAAAAAAAAATGTAAAAAAAAAAGTAATCGGTATTTGGTGCCAATAAATCGGTAGGTGGTAGGACTGCTTAAAAAGCAGGATCCTACCGCCTAAATCGGTAGGGTTGGAAAGTATGTTGCAGTAACAATTGCAGTCACACTTTGTATGTTGTTCTAACTGCCTAATCATATTTGTATTTATTGCGGTTGCTATGCTTGTTTATTACAGTTGACAAAGCATGTTTATGTGTTACAGTTGGTATCCTACCTGACCGCACATCATTTTATAAACACATATATAAATTAATAATTTACAGATATATTGAACAATTGTGTTATCAGTGTATGTCTGACTATATAACACACCCAAGGCTATACTTCCTTTGTTCCATTTGTGTCCATCACTCATGACAGCATTATCCAATACTTCATTTAGCCTTAGAGGGCCTAGGAATTTGATCTCACCTTTCAATACTTCTGTTTGTCTGCGGACCCAGACCGTATCACCTATTGTTAGACGGGATATCATATTGTGCCTCCTTTTATTGTATATATTGACCTAAGTCCAGCCGCTCTACGAAGAAATCTGCGTTGCAAGGTCCTGACATTAGATTGATTAAGTCGCCATTTTAGGTTCATATGCCATTTTGATTCTTACTCCAAAGTCACCCTGTGTTCTAAAATGGTGGAGTGTTCTTCTGTTTGTAACATGGCCGTCTTGACCTCTACATGAAGTTAATGCTTAAACTACCCGTAGGCCAAATGTTAGGGTCATGTAAGGAGACCTTGTCCTTCATTGACCTGTAGACCGAGGATTACCTGTACCAATGATACTAATCCACGAGCATATGTTAAGCACAATGCTGTTTAAATACTGAATGTGAACACTTGTTTGACTATATTGTATAAAATATGTACTAAGGCTTATGTTAAATCCGAGAATATATTGTTGCCATTGTGATTTGTTGAACATGTAAACTGAAGGTGATCCATATGCATATAGCTGGGCGAGTCAGAGGTGAACTCGCACGAACCCAAGATTGGGAACTATTAATGTACAGAGGGGCTGGACATTAGGTTAGAAACTGTATAAAAGAGCAAATGTTCTGATGTACAGCCCCACTCACTTCTCACACCGAACGGGCTGGTATTTGTTGTGATGTACTGAGGGCCAGATAGCTATCTGATACTTTGTTCCTTTGAAAACTGTTCAGTTACTTTGAATAAAGATCTGTGTATCTTTGTGAACCCGCATTTGGTGTATTTCCTTTTGGGATACTCAGCCTCGATATTCTCTTTTTGCATTTACAGATGGCGCCCGAATAGGGACACTCAAGATTGATGCCAGCTCATTGAAGGTTGACACGGCTAGCACGTGGTCCGAGTCGGCATCTTGATGAGGGTCCATATATCGAGGCGGGCAGATTTGCCGAAATCACCAAACACGAGGAAATCTTTGTTAGAAAATGTGAAAATGTGTAATCCGATCGGACCTCCTTAGGATTTGATCAGGTGAGTCGTGACCCGATTCTTAAGTATCCTGATAATTTGTTTTGGCGTATTGTTTCTTGCAAGTACAATTATTGACCAGGTAACACCAGGAATCTTATATGCCTGGGAAATTGTCTGCCTGCTTAAGGGCATTATTCCGCAAGGACAGACAATCTTTGGAATTTGGCCGACCGGCACTAATGCAGGGGTTGCCGGCGTGTACTATGAACTGTAAGCACAGCATTGGTAGTATAGTATTTAATGATATTTGGCACAGACAAACTAGACATGCTTCCGAACTTCAGCGGCCAAACAATGGTAGTTTTGAAATCCCTAGTATTGAATACTTAGAATCTATATTATTGAAGAAAAAGGCTAGACCTGCAGCATTCGATGTATTACAGAATTGGAAGAAAGAAGCTTTGCAGCAGCTTAAAAGTAGAGAAAAGCATGCGTGCCGCCATATGAGAAACGCCGAAAAAGCGTTGTTGTATGACCAAAATAAACAGTCTGAGTCAGTTAGGAATATGGATAGGGTTTTTTCACTTGGTATCCAGAAAATGTACCCTTCTAAAGACTTTCATGTTTCTGATGAATTTATCGATAAACTATTAAATGAACGAAGGCCTGGTGCCACTGCACCAACTCCGTATGTTCCTCTACCTGCTGCTTTGCCTCACCCTGCTATTATTCCTCCTCTCATAATTCCTCCTGCTCCACCTATCGTTCCTCCTATTGTTCCTCCTGCTGTTCCTTTTCCTCCAGTCGTTGTGCCTCCTCTTGTCGTTGCTCCCCCACCCGTTCTTCCACCTTTGCCTGCTGTACCAGTAATAGCACCTCTGTTCTCTGATTTTCAAAACTTGCGTACTCTCCCTCTTCCAAGTGGTTACACCACTTGTAGTAGATCAGGGAGCGGGATCAAGGGTTGTTACTCGTAATACTGTCTCTCCAGAGAAAAAACCTGAGTTAACTGCGTGGGCTAAGCATTGCATGGAGAAGGGTGAACAAGCTAATATTTTCGTCACACTTTCTAATATAGACAATCTTCCTGAGAAAAATGTTTTTAAAGAAGGATTAGCAATTCATTTATGTGTAATGTGGAACAGGCTAAATAATACAGATCTCCCACAAGGGTTGAGGGATCTGAATACTTTGGCATTTTCTAGAGATACAGCGGAGAAAGTGCAAGAGCATGTTGAGAGGATTCCTGAGTATAGAAGGGAGCTGGAAAGGTTACGGTATGATGATGAGGATCGTGATAGTTTGGACGTTATGTTCGTGCAGAAACGGTTCCTTCCTTGTCATAAATTGATAAGTGAGGAAACGCGAATTTGCACGAAAGAAGCGATTAGATGGATCTCAGACACGTTGATAACTCCCGTAGAAGTATATGACACGTATAGTCAGTATACACCAGAAATGCATAGGAAAGTGATACAGGTAATGGTAGAGTACCTACAAGATGCGTGTGTAAAAAGAAAGATTTGTTATCACGCTGAATTATTGAGTATTTATAATAGGGCTTTTTCGTTGGACACTTCTTCAGCTGCTTTAGCACTCGATTTGGCTCTGTTGCTTAGTAAGTGTTCAGAGTTTGCTACTTCTCAGTTGCCTATGAGAGAGGTTCCTCCGACATTTGTCCCAAAAGTTGAGGTTCCAGCTGATGCTAGAACGGGTGCTGCAGCCTATGAATTTCCTGACATTATGTGTCACAGTTTGTTCATGTTCCATTCTCAAGACAGGAAGTGAACGCCAATCTATTCCCGACATTAGGAAGTATCCAACAGGGTTCTACAAAGAAATAGTCTGTTTTGCAATCATCGGTATTCACCTTAAGTGATATCGATTTGTTATTTCCTGTACTCCTGCCTGTCAATTTGTGGAAACAAATTAGAACTGTAGATGATGTGCCAGGGTTAGGAGATACATGGACTAACATGATAAGACTCAATGGAGAAAGGCCAGCTGATGAAAGACCGTCTCAGGTAATACTAACTTTGCCTGACAGGATAGTTACGAAATTGAAAACTATAATTCCCGAAAAGAGAATTATTTGGGACAAGCTTACTGCCTGTGTCCAAGGGAAGTCTGAGGGTGCTACCGAGTTCTTTAATCAGTTCAAACAGGTATTTTCAGATTTCAGTGGACAAATTTTTGCGTGGATTGCTGCCTACCATCCAGTCGCAAATTATGTCCTCCGAAAGTGCTTGGCAAGCGAAGTCTCAGTCAGAAGTATTGCACATGGCTCAGTACTACGAGAATCGTGTCAATAATGAAAAAGAAAGAGTCGAGAAGAGAAAAGGTGACTTAAAGAGGAATGTATTATTACAGCAAATTATTAGAGGCCCTAGAGGGGGTAATTCGCAATTTAGAGGTCAGTACGTTCCACAAGGAAATGCACCCTTGGGTCCTGTAAACATTAACCAGTGTGCCTATTGCAGACAAGAGGTTCCTTGGCGTGCATAATGCCCGGTCCTCCAACAGAGGTCAAATAACACATTTGGGAATATGGGTAGACGATCCAGAGGTCGCCCAGATGTAGGGGGTCCTGATAGAGGTTGGTTTTCACAGGATTCACAGCAACCTTTTTCACAGGACAATCAGACACCTAGAGTGGATAATAGCAACATTGTTGATCATCCTTCTGCTGCTAACCTCTCTGAAGAAATTCCTTTTGACGACATTCTGTTTCGCTAGGATTGCCCGAAACAGGGTTTGGAACCAAAGCCTATTCCCATTAATCAGAAAGGTCCCTACGTTGAAATGTTAGTGGGAAATAGGAAACATCTATTCTTGATAGATACAGGGGCACAGAAGTGTTCCATTGATCATTCACGGGCTCCAAACATTCCACTGTCAGGGCAAACCAATGTTTCTGTAGGGTTTTCTGGCACACCAGTTGTCTGTCTGGTTTCTTCGCCGGTACCTATTTCTTTGGTTCCCTTTACGGACCATTGTCCATTCCATTTGACTACAAATTGTGGAGAGAATTTGTTGGGGTTGAATCTGTTGAAGGAATTAAATGCAGCAATTCATTGTTCTTCTGATGGAGCGCGTTTGACGATTTCACCACAGCAACTTTCTGTCTCCCAATTCTTGACTAGACCTTTGCCGCCGGAATTCAGTGATGTTCCGGAGTGTTTGTGTGCTATTGATGATAATGATGTCGGTGTTTTGCAAATTGAACCTGTTAAAATTGTCTTGAAACATGGAGTAAAGCTGCCACGTATTCCACAGTATAAGATTTCGATCGATGGTGAGCAAGCTTTGAAATGCATCGTCTCCGATTTTGTGCATTGACAGGTGATTGAGGAAATTGCAGGTAGTTTGTGCAATAGTCCGATTTTACCCGTGTACAAGAAAGGCAATAATGCCATTCCTTTTCGTTTCATAATTGATCTACGTGCCATCAATAAGATCATTGCTCCACAATTTCCAATTGTACCTGATGTGACGACGATATTAACTATGATCCCTTTTTCAGCTACTCATTTTAGTGTCATGGATCTAAAGAACGCTTTCTTTAGTATCCCTATACACAAAGACAGTAGATATCTGTTCGCGTTCACCTTAGGGGGACGTTTGTTTATCTTCACTCGTCCACCGCAAGGTTACACGGACAGTCCGAGCATTTATAGTAGGGCTTTGAAAAAGCAGCTCGATACCCTTGAGTTGCCCTCTACTTGTACACTGCTTCAATATGTTGATGACTTGCTTTTAGCTGCTGACTCAGAGAGCGCTTGTAAGGAGGGAACTGTGTTGTTGCTTATTCACTTGGCTAAACATTGACACAAATCTTCGCTTAAAAATGTTCAATATTGTTGTCAGCAGGTGGCCTATTTAGGCTGTCTCCTGTCAAAGGAGGGAAGAAGGTTGACGCCTGAATGGATAATATTCATTTCTAGCATTTCTGTCCCAAATACACAGAAGGAAGTTAGAGCTTTGATAGGAATGGCTTCTTACTGTAGGCAGTGGATCCCCAACTTCTCACTAGCGATTAAACCAATGTTGGTTTTGACGAAGAAGGGCATTTCTTCGCCATTACCATGGAACTTGGTACACCAGCATGCATTTGATGTGTGTAGCATGCGCTTTGCCAAGATGTTTGCGAGCTGTCCCTGCTGCTGCGTCTGTGAAACAGAGCGAGGGAATGGTCCTAGGCCATGCTTTACCCCTGATGGTACCTCACTCTGTAGATGTTCTATTAAACAGAACACAAACGCAACATTTCACCTCTGCATGATCAACGAGATATGAATTGATCTTGTTTGCACCGCATATACAAATTAAGAGGTGTTGTGTTCTTAATCCAGCTGAAATTTTACCTTTCCCGCAAGGTACTGCTTGCAGTGACAAAGAGTCACATGACTGCCTTTACACCACCGAACAAGAAACAAAGGGTAGAATCGATCTGAAGGATACTCCTTTGAATAATCCACAAGGGGAGCTGTTTTGCGATGGCTCCTGCTTCAAACTCCTGGATGGTACATCCACATCTGCTTATGCAATCACGACATTGAGCACAATCGTGGAAACTAAGATAATCAAGCATAACTCTGCACAGGCCGCAGAGATTATACCATTTACCTGAGCTAGTGAACTTTCCGAAGGGCTTACGGTAAACAGTCAGTACGCCTTTGGAGTGGTTCACAACTTCGGTAGACTTTGGGCAGAAAGAGGTTTCTTGACCTCACATGACACAAAATCCAACATGGCTCCTTGATAGTAGGCCTACTCTCGGCACTTGCACTCCCTACTCAGCTAGCTGTCATAAAATGTGCAGCGCATCAGAAGATTGTAGATCATGTAGTGAAAGGGAACGCTTTTGCTAACCAGATAGCCAAACAGACTGCCACTGATCTCTCTTCAGAAATGTATACTTCAAGGGAAGCCACAAATGCCTGCACTTTGGATGAGGGTAGTGATTCCGTAAGGGATATCCAAGCCGATGCCATATTAGAAGAGTCTAGGAAATGGGCTGAGGGCTTGGGAAAATTGGATGATGATGGGTGTTGGGTGGACAAAGTTGAAGGGAAATGGTTACTGCCTGACGCATATATTATGATGATGGTTGTTATGGCTCATGGTCCCACTCACTTATGTGCTTGTAAAATTACTGAAATGTTGCAAAAAGTATGGGTAAATGACAAAATCCCTAAAGTAGCTGAACGCTTCTTTCAGGGATGCATGATTTGTTTGCAGCATAATGTGGGAAAGCGCATCAACTCCTAGGGGTAGTTTTGGTCCACCTTCTGTCCCCTTTGAGGTAATTCATTTGATTTTATTGAGATGGAGTGTTGCAATAATTTCAAGTATGTATTAGTCGTCATAGGTACTTTTAGCAAATGGGTTGAGGCTTTTCCCGTCAAAGATGCCACAGCTACGACCACAGCAAAGACTATGTTAAAGGAATATTTTCCAAGATTTGGGTTACCGGAAGTCATCTGGTCAGACAATGGTCCACAATTTATCGCTGCTGTAATGCTGCAGATATGTGCAGGGTTACAGATCGATAAACGGTTCCATTCGGCTAGACACGCTCAGAGTGCTGGACTAGTGGAAAGACACAATGCCTTCATCAAGAACAAGCTCGCTAACACGTGTGCCGGCACCAAACTAAAATGGCCGGATGCCTTACCGATCGTGTTGTTATCTATGCGAACAACCCCTCAAACTAAGACTGGACTCTCTCCCTTTGATGTGGTTATGGGGAGGCCTGCTAATATTTGGGATGTTCCGAAGTCTCGTTCTTTACGAGACGTCGAAAATGTACTTCTCTCTGATTATTGTGGCCATTTAACTAAAAATCTGTATTAGATTTATCACCAGGTGCGAGAGGCTTTACCTGTATGGTACGAGGGTCCAGGTCAAAGCATACGACCGGGGGAGGGGATTCTCGTGAAAACGTTTGAGCGATCCTCTTGCCCGCGACCTCGTTGGTGGGGCCCCCTCCAAGTTTTGCTGGTCGCACAGACTGCGGTGTGGGTAGCAGGCCGGAAACACTGGATCCACGTGTCGCATACCAAGAGGATTCCACACCCAGTGCCACACGCTACAGAAGACACAGAACCCCTCACCAGTACTGCAACCAACGACTTCGAAGCAGTAAACAGCATTGAGAGTGCGTCAGATACTCTCCCTGAGCCCGTGGGGCCTGGGGAAACAGCCACCTTATTCCCACACTCTCCAACAGTTTTGTTGCCGGAAGCTGTTCCGGGTCTTGCATCCAATTTCGCTCTTGATTTGTCGCTTCCATCAGGGAGTGACGACACATTGTTCACAGATCACTCAGTACCAGGAACCACAAGGTACGATCTGCGTCCGAGGAAATAGACTTACTGCACGGTTCGGCTGTGCCATCGAGGGAAATCATGAAAGGGCTTACCTCTTTTGGCCCGATAATTTGTACAGAAGGGGATTCTGTTGGCTAGGGTTTGTGGAAGGACTTAGAAAACGCAAATAACACTGGTGCTTTCGTTTGAAGATTACAATGCCTGCAACCGCTTCCACTCGTACAGGACTGATAAGAGAACATGTGACCAGCTGCGAGAATGGACAATCCACTGTGAGGGCCCCGAAAACGTATTGCTGTCTTGTAATAATGTTAATTGGTTTCACAATAGTCATTGTTTTAGGTTTCTGGTATTTAGAAGAAGTACATCTATTTGAGAATCTGCTACCTACTGAACATGTACATACTGTTTCTACTCCTTTCGTGCATCTGCACGCTCTATCTCCTAGAGACTCTCGGCACAGACAGAATTATCACAACAACATACTTTTACTCATCATGAATGCTACACATGCCATTTTTAACAAATCCAATTGTTGAGTCTGTTCACATTTGACGCAACACGGGGATAAGGGGCTAGGTTGGTATATTCATCCTTTACCTTTGACTACTGCATGCTATGCTTCTCTTAGAGCACTATTCTTTGGCCGATGGAACGACAGCATCTTGGGGAATTTCGATGGGACTAACTTGAACAAGTTTGAAAAAAGTGTTCTGACGCCCCTGGGATGCTCGCTTTTTGCGAATAGGAGTAAGCTTAATGTTGCTTATATTAGGCCTTCTGATAGACTGTCCCGTCCTTTTCAATCGTTGATCTCTTTCAAGATGGCTCCTATAGGCAATAATGATGCCACGCCTCCTTCCTACACTGTTAACCATAGCCCCGATTCAGTTTCTTTCTACATACAAAGGAATGGTGCTCAGTTAATGGGTGATTTCAAAGGTTGCGCCAACATTGCGAATTTGACTAGCAAGATCAGACCTTTGTATGTAGGCAAACCTATCTACTTTATTTGCTGTAATGTCGCATTTCCATGGTTACCCAGGAATTGGCAGGGAACTTGTTATTTAGGGATCCTGTTACCCGGGGTATTCATTGCAAGTACTGTAGAAATTTCAAAGGCTCGTCCACGGCGGAACGAGAATGGTGACACTTCAGCACAAGTTTTGGGAGATGTAGCTAAATCCTTTGTGCCATTTTGGGGACAAATAATGAAGTCTGAAGATATCAGGAGACTAGCGAGAGTACTGGAGAGGACCATCAACCGGACCACTGACATACTCTATAATATGACTCTAAAAAAGAAAGTAATAAGGTTAGTGGCACTACAGAATTGGATGGCATTAGACGTCATCCTGGCTGAGTGTGGTGGAGTATGCAAATTAGTGGGGTCCGCTTCTTGCATTTTCGTACCGGATTCCGCCCCAACCATCTTTGAGGCTATACAAAATTTGCACGTCCTAAGTTCAGAAGTGCATGTTTCCGAGGGAAACTGGGATCTTAGCGCTTGGTTCTGTGACTTCTTGTGATCTTGGGGATGGAAATGACTTTCGGTCTTGTTGATTATTTTAGGTATCCTGTTGTTTCTTTGTTGTTCTATACAATGTCTTCCTGGTATGTGTTCGATGCTAGGGGGATGTTGCGCACACGTGATGGGTACATTAGGACACAAAGTATATGCCCCAGACAAGAACTCCAATGAATATGTGCTGAAAGAAATCTTAGTAACTGATTTTATGGCAATTTATATCTCCGATAGTGATTCAGGATGTATGGACATTGAGACGTGGAGTTACTCGTAAAGTGACTAGAAGTAGTTTAGCACTTGGCTTAGGCCAAAAGGAGGGTTTGTTAGATGGGATATCATATCATGCCTCCTTTTATTGTATATATTGGCCTAAGCCCAGCCGCTCTGCAAAGAAATCCACGTTGCAAGGTTCTGACCTTAGATTGATTAAGCTGCCATTTTAGGTTCATCCGCCATTTTGATTCTTACTCCAAAGTCACCCTGTGTTCTAAAATGGTGGACAGTGTTCTTCTGTTTATAACATGGCCGTCTTGAGCTCTACATGAAGTTAATGCTTAAACTACCCGTAGGTCAAATGTTAGGGTCATGTAAGGAGACCTTGTCCTTCGTTGACCTGTTGACCAAGGATTACCTGTGCCAACGATACTAATCCACAAGCATATGTTAAGCACAATGCTGTTTAAATACTGAATGTGAACACTTGTTTGACTATATTGTATAAAATATGTACATGTACAAAAAACAGGCGTTAAAATCTCCAACCCGCAAAGGGACCTCGTAATCAGGCGTTAAGGGGTTAACGGCGCCGCCACCTTTTACGCCGCCGTTAACCCCTTAACGCCAGGGTTGTAATGAGGGCCATTGTCCATAAATTGCACAACCGCCCTGGAATCAGTATCACTTACACATTTTATTTCAATTCAGTTGGAAAACTGGTCTACTAATACTATTACATATTTCTTTATTCCCTTGCTGGTCAATGTCCCCAAAATGTCAAGGGCTACATTTATCCAAAGGGGACTGTGGAAGATCTATTGGATCGAGTGGTTGAACATGTGCTTTGAGCACCTTATCATATGCTGCACATATGGTGCACAATTTGATCATCTCTTCTACATCTACATCTGTGACCAACCCTGGCCACCAATAGTCAGCACAGAGTCCACCTTTAGTTTTGGGAACTCATAAGTAACTAGTGTGTGCAAATTCTAGTAATCTATTCCTTATCTCTATTGGTGGCACAATGCAATATGCTCTTCCCACGTGATGACCTTCTATGCCAAGATCATCCCTTATCGTGTGAAATGAACTTAGACCCACCTCGAAAGTCCACCCTGCCCAATTGTGCAATACAAATATTTTAACCTTGGACAGTTCTTGGTCTTCATCTAGAGCTCTATACCATTCATCTTGCGCAATGGCGTCCTCACTAACAAAAGTGTCCTTTCTAGGCAAATCAGTGTCTTCCTCATTTGCATTGTCAAAATATCTAAATATTCTGCAATAACATTTTATTTGCCTGCAATATGTTTAATTTCAAAGTTGTGACCCTGCACTCATGTTACCCAATTAATAATTCTCCTCGATATACCTTCTAACCCTTCAGAGGGGAAAACTGCAACACAGGGCTTGTTATCAGTCAAGACAGGCAATGTTCTGTGCCATAAGAACAATTTAAGTTTTTTAACTGGCCAAACTACTGACAAAGCTTCTTTTTCAATGACAGAGTATCTGCATACACTATCTTTGAGGTATCTTGCAGCAAACGCCACAATGTGATTACCACGCTTATCTTTTTGCATAAGGACAGCACCCAGTCCAGCGCCATTGGTGTCTGTCATCACCATAGTTTCTTTGTAACTGTTAAAACTGTTAAAAGTCTCCAGAATCAGAGCTTTGCAAATTGCCTGGTTGATGTCCTGAAATTCATGTTCATGCTCATCTGGCCATACAAATGGCGTTTCCCATCTTGCAAAGTTACCTAATGTTGATACACTTGTCAGAATCTTTGTGAACTTGGAATACTACTCTACCTCCCCTAAACATGACATCATCTCATGTTTGTCTTTATTGATATTGATATTTTATTTCTATCACACTCGTACACAAGTGTTTCAGAGCGTGACAAGGCAAGGGAGGGGAACAGGGGAGAACAAAACTAGGCCCAGTGACATTGAGAACGTGCAAGTGCATGGGAGAGGGGGAGGGGAAAAGTGCATGGAAGGGTAGAGAAGTGGAAAGTGCGAAGCAGAGGAGAAACAGATAAAGAACAATAAATAAATAATAAAGTCAACAAACAGTGGTAGTGCATCAAGCAATTTGCAAGTGCTAGGTTTAAGGCAGCAGACAGGGTAGGTCTGATAAGTGCAGGAAGAAAAAGGGGGTGCTGTATGGGTACAGATACAGACCACAGTGCAAGGAGTGGCCCGGAGGCAGGGCAGGAGGGTGGCAGGGTGAGCAGGTACCTGGGCCCGGAGGACAGAGGGTGGCCAGGTGCACGGTGCCAAGAGAGAACAGATCAGCAGGGGAGAGGGGGAGCGAAGGCAGAAGAAAAGAGGAAGGTCTTGAGGTGCTTCTGGAACCGGAGATGGTTCTCCTCAAGTTTTAGAGTGGCATGGAGGCTTTTCCAGAGGGAGGCCCTAGCTGAAGACAGAGATCTACACCCAGCTTGTTTCTTTGAAAAACGACTGACCCTGAGGGAGTTGGAGGTAGAGGAGCGAAGAGCTTGAGAGGGGAGGTATTTTCGGAGGGATAGCTGAAGGTGTTTTAGACCCAGGCCCCAGAAAGTCTTGTGGACAATGCAGAGGGTTTTGAATTTAATCATTGCATCCACTGGGAGCCAAGTGAGAGATTTCAGAGCTGGAGAGATACGATCCCAGGGCTTGAGGCCAAGGACAAGTCTCACAGTCCTTTCGGAGGCAAGATTTGTATTATTGCTTTAACGCAGCCTTCTCTGGGTGTTTTACCTTCAGATGTCAAGCAGTGTCCCATATAACCAATCTCAGAAGTTCTGAAGCAGCATTTGGACTGTTGTAAAGTTAGCCCAGCTTAATTTACCCAGTATAGTACTTTTCTCAATTTGAAATCCTGATCCTACACGGAGGATCCCATGACCAGAATGTCATCCTGGTAATGAAATACCCCATTGATGTCACGAATTCTATCTCTCATCACTCTCGAAAGAAGGCGGCTGCTTGTATGAGGCCAAATAGCAGTCTCTTATGAAAGTACCTTCATGATTGATAAACGTGGTGAGATCTCTCGACTCCAGGTGACATTTTATCTGGTGATATTCAGATGCTAAATCGAGTGTAGAGAAAACTTAAGCACCAGCTGTGAGACATATCAATTTCCCTATGCTAGTTAAGGGGAATTGATCAACCACCAAATACCTGTTCAATGATCAAATGTTCCCACACAGATGAACACTACCATTTGGTTTTCGGACCACCATCACAGGGGAGCACCATTCAGCAGTCTTAACAGTCGCAATCATATGTTCTTCAATCAATCTCTACATTTAATTGGACACCTCCCCCCTCAATGGGAAAGTGGGACACTTGTTAATTTGGCATCCTTTTTTGAAATTTAATCTTGTGACACCTCCCTTTTAAGCATTCTAATGTCTCATTAAAAAATATTTGTTGTTATTTTATTTTTGTTGTGATGTAGCCAATTTCTTCAACTTTTCAAATTAAGTACAAATACTTATAATGTGTCTTACAATAAACCTCCCTCCAACAAAAGGAAGAATAACAGAAGATTAGAAGGAGAAAAAAAGAAAGAGAGACATGATAGAAATGAAAAGTTAATTAACAACCATACAGCGTTTTTCCTCTGATAAACCCCCCCAATGTTCTTAGCACCTCCAGTACTTATATGGTTAGCCCGCTTTCATGACCAGCTGAGAGCCTGTCCCAATAAGGAGTCAGTTGTTAACCAGTCACGTTTGTCCACAAATCAAGCCAAGAAACAACATCTCATATGAACAGTGCTCTTATAGTCTATCATAATGTGTTATAGAATTTGAAGAACCACTTCATTACACTGCTGTTAACTTTTCCCTGGATGCTCTTATTTCTCCTGTGGAAACCAAATTGAGGTACCGCCTCAGAAAGTCCATCCTTTGGTTTTTGTCTGGGAAATAAGTGTCTGATATCTTGGGAGATAGCCACTCGGTTTGTTGTATTGCAACAATGATTTTGCTAGAATTAAGCCACACATATGATTAATAGTTTCAATCCAGTCCAGGAGCAAGAGAGCTGATTTGATCCCCATCGGGTTTACTATCAGATCTTCATTTGTGCTACTACACTTGCACAATCATTTTATGACATCATTTTCTATCTGGGTCAAGACAGTACATGCGCATTTCTGCATCTAAAAGTTAATGTCCTCATACAGACAATTAACCTGTGGATTCACAATAAATCTGTACAAGGAAATTATCTTCCTGTCCATATATACTTTCATCAATTGGAGATCCAGTTTGTATCTCAGGCTCACTATTGGGAGGGACATAGGCAAACATAAGGTCTTATTCCAGATCTTTCCTTCTCTCTTTGCCAAATTAAGAGTCTGTGAATGCAAGCATGCCTCCAGGCCATATAACAATGAAGGAATAACCTTAATTTTATAGAATCCTATTATTTGAATTAGAGAAAACATGGGATATGCACTGTACAGTTTTTTTTCATATGTGCCACCACAGGGACCAGTTTCAGATGACTTGGCGTCTGGTTTGGACAAAATGTGAAGCCCAGATAGGAGACTTCTTTCACACATGGCACAGGTTCCTCCAGGAGTTGCCACTTAAGACATGGGGGAATCTTCTGGGGCCTTTTGAAAACCAAAATCTTTGAATTCTGGGGTCTTGCCAGGAGATCATTTTCCCTTGCATATTCACCAAATGCATTTAAGTCCGACTGGTGTGTATTCCAATATAACGATTTCATTTGCATAGGCAATTCAATTTATGGATTGGCCATCGATCTTGGGGCTAGCCAGGGAGTGGAGTATAGATTAAACAAGAGCAGGGCAACAATGCACCCCTGTCTGTCCACCCTTCGACATGAACTCCACTCGATAAGTCTCCATTAGTGTTCAATATTACTCTCAAGTTTATTTCTTCGTACATGCTTATTATTATAGCTAGTAATGATTTATGCAAGCCCCAAGAGTCTAGTTTCCACCATAATCATTCCCTGTTGATTGTATAAAAGGGCTTTGATAGATCCAGCCAAGCCCCGTACAGTATTGGTCCCTTCTTCTTCCATGAGTTATTGGATACAATCAATATTACCAGACAATTCAGTGACATGGACAAACCCTTCTTGAAACCTGTGTGGAATTTTGGAATTATCATATTCCTAATGGCCCACACCTCCATGGCTCTTAACAATGCACCAACAAAGTCCTTGCCATTGGCACCCAGCAGGGTGATTGGGAGATCGTTTGCAGGATCAGCCTGATTGCCCTTCTTAGTATTGCGTTCGTCAGACTATTGGGACCTGAGGCTCTGGAGGAAGAGGACATTTTAATTAGGTCTGCAATTATTTCTTTGTTCAGGGTTAGTTTCCAGTTTGCTTCTACCCTCACGTTATACCTTATTGTGTTCGCTGTTTTATACATGTTACCAAAGATCTCGCATCAGGCAGTGTCAGAGATGACGTTACTTTGTGCCTGATCTTGGGTACCATTCATATTATTGACTAAAACCCAGAAGCAGCGAGAGCTGTTAATGTGCAAAACATTCAACATCATCTCTGCATCTTGCTGTTGTCATAGGTGCCTGTTAGTGCACAACTACCCTCTGTAGTTGTTACGTAACCTTTTTACCTCCACCTTATAGTAAGGATGATCTGTGAAAATCTTTATGCAAATTTCATATGGAAGTCCTTAGCTCTCTGTTCCGCTGATGGGTCTCTTCATCAAACATGTGGGAATGAGTGGTTGATTTCAATTTAGATGGTTGACCTGGGGGATGAAGGTCCCAGAGATAATCCACAAAAGTAGAGGGGGAGAAAACACTCAGTAACTCCTCTTCTGATGAATTCTCAGTGACATCCACAAGTTTAGTATTCAGGCATACAGCATTGTGTCTGAATTTGACCACCCTTTTTCTAGATTGGTTCATTCCTATTTTTGTATTGTAAACTCCCTCACCTGGACCTTGCATGAGGGCAATGCTCACTATAAACAATGTTTGATCACTTCTACCCCTATTTCTCACACGGAAGTTGGAGCGCCTATCAAATAGGTCCCTCAACAGGAATAAGTAGTATATTGTTTATCCTGTGGTGTCTCGTGTCCAAGTGAAAGCAGGGGGAATGTCACCCTGTATATTGCCATTAATCATGTGTAAGTCTACAAAGGACAGCCATCTGTCACCAATTGCAGTTGATTCTTCATTTAAAGGATCTCTTCCAAGCCCTGTGGACCTAATGCACTGGGAGTTTAAGTCGGCAGATAATATGATTCCTACTGGGACGTGGAGAATTTTGATCCTTAACAACAATTCTGACTGGGATTCCAAAAAGTCAGCTAGACTGGAGGAGTCGGGGTTCCAATAAATATTTCTTACCATAATCCTACCTGGTGAATTTGAATTAGGGCCTCTTAACATCAGTAAAGCAGTAAGGAGACATTTATTGGAGTCGATATGAGCTCTACATTTGAGCTTATTGACGAGAAAAACCTTAGAGGCATTACTCTCACGGACAGATTACATGGATGCAACATTTCCCAGTATCCTGGGGTTAATTGTTAACCCCATGTCTCTTTGTTGGTTCCACCCAAGGATACATCTACGTTTGTCAGATACATACACTCAGGACTTCAAAGTCTTGCCCTTACAAGCTAGAGTAGCCAGCAAACACCCTATCATTGAGATTCTGGAACCACCATATGCACTAGTAGTAGTTTTGCTAGTACTGGCAAGGGAGTACACCAGGACAAAGGACCCTAGAGTAGAGACCCTAGAGAGCCTGTCCCAATAAGGAGTCAGTTGTTAACCAGTCACGTTTGTCCACAAATCAAGCCAAGAAACAACATCTCAGATGAACAGTGCTCTTATAGTGTATCATAATGTGTTATAGAATTTGAAGAACCACTTCATTACACTGCTGTTAACTTTTCCCTGGATGCTCTTATTTCTCCTGTGGAAACCAAATTGAGGTACGGCCTCAGAAAGTCCATCCTTTGGTTTTTGTCTGGGAAATAAGTGTCTGATATCTTGGGAGATAGCCACTCGGTTTGTTGTATTGCAACAATGATTTTGCTAGAATTAAGCCACACATATGATTAATGGTTTCAATCCAGTCCAGGAGCAAGAGAGCTGATTTGATCCCCATCGGGTTTACTATCAGATCTTCATTTGTGCTACTACACTTGCACAATCATTTTATGAAATAATTTTCTATCTGGGTCAAGACAGTACATGCGCATTTCTGCATCTAAAAATTAATGTCCTCATACAGACAATTAACCTGTGGATTCACAATAAATCTGTACAAGGAAATTATCTTCCTGTCCATATATACTTTCATCAATTGGAGATCCAGTTTGTATCTCAGGCTCACTATTGGGAGGGACATAGGCAAACATAAGGTCTTATTCCAGATCTTTCCTTCTCTCTTTGCCAAATTAAGAGTCTGTGAATGCAAGCATGCCTCCAGGCCATATAACAATGAAGGAATAACCTTAATTTTATAGAATCCTATTATTTGAATTAGAGAAAACATGGAATATGCACTGTACGGTTTTTTTTCATGTGTGCCACCACAGGGACCAGTTTCAGATGACTTGGCGTCTGGTTTGGACAAAATGTGAAGCCCAGATAGGAGACTTCTTTCACACATGGCACAGGTTCCTCCAGGAGTTGCCACTTAAGACATGAGGGAATCTTCTGGGGCCTTTTGAAAACCAAAATCTTTGAATTCTGGGGTCTTGCCAGGAGATCATTTTCCCTTGCATATTCACCAAATGCATTTAAGTCCGACTGGTGTGTATTCCAATATATTGATTTCATTTGCATAGGCAATTCAATTTATGGATTGGCCATCGATCTTGGGGCTAGCCAGGGAGTGGAGTATAGATTAAACAAGAGCAGGGCAACAATGCACCCCTGTCTGACCACCCTTCGACATGAACTCCACTCGATAAGTCTCCATTAGTGTTCAATATTACTCTCAAGTTTATTTCTTCGTACATGCTTATTATTATAGCTAGTAATGATTTAGGCAAGCCCCAAGAGTCTAGTTTCCACCATAATCATTCCCTGTTGATTGTATAAAAGGGCTTTGATAGATCCAGCCAAGCCCCGTACAGTATTGGTCCCTTCTTCTTCCATGAGTTATTGGATACAATCAATATTACCAGACAATTCAGTGACATGGACAAACCCTTCTTGAAACCTGTGTGGAATTTTGGAATTATCATATTCCTAATGGCCCACACCTCCATGGCTCTTAACAATGCACCAACAAAGTCCTTGCCATTGGCACCCAGCAGGGTGATTGGGAGATCGTTTGCAGGATCAGACGGATTGCCCTTCTTAGTATTGCGTTCGTCAGCCTATTGGGACCTGAGGCTCTGGAGGAAGAGGACATTTTAATTAGGTCTGCAATTATTTCTTTGTTCAGGGTTAGTTTCCAGTTTGCTTCTACCCTCACGTTATACCTTATTGTGTTCGCTGTTTTATACATGTTACCAAAGATCTCGCATCAGGCAGTGTCAGAGATGACGTTACTTTGTGCCTGATCTTGGGTACCATTCATATTATTGACTAAAACCCAGAAGCAGCGAGAGCTGTTAATGTGCAAAACATTCAACATCATCTCTGCATCTTGCTGTTGTCATAGGTGCCTGTTAGTGCACAACTACCCTCTGTAGTTGTTACGTAACCTTTTTACCTCCACCTTATAGTAAGGATGATCTGTGAAAATCTTTATGCAAATTTCATATGGAAGTCCTCAGCTCTCTGTTCCGCTGATGGGTCTCTTCATCAAACATATGGGAATGAGTGGTTGATTTCAATTTAGATGGTTGACCTGGGGGATGAAGGTCCCAGAGATAATCCACAAAAGTAGAGGGGGAGAAAACACTCAGTAACTCCTCTTCTGATGAATTCTCAGTGACATCCACAAGTTTAGTATTCAGGCATACAGCATTGTGTCTGAATTTGACCACCCTTTTTCTAGATTGGTTCATTCCTATTTTTGTATTGTAAACTCCCTCACCTGGACCTTGCATGAGGGCAATGCTCACTATAAACAATGTTTGATCACTTCTACCCCTATTTCTCACACGGAAGTTGGAGCGCCTATCAAATAGGTCCCTCAACAGGAATAAGTAGTATATTGTTTATCCTGTGGTGTCTCGTGTCCAAGTGAAAGCAGGGGGAATGTCACCCTGTATATTGCCATTAATCATGTGTAAGTCTTCAAAGGACAGCCATCTGTCACCAATTGCAGTTGATTCTTCATTTAAAGGATCTCTTCCAAGCCCTGTGGACCTAATGCACTGGGAGTTTAAGTCGGCAGATAATATGATTCCTACTGGGACGTGGAGAATTTTGATCCTTAACAACAATTCTGACTGGGATTCCAAAAAGTCAGCTAGACTGGAGGAGTCGGGGTTCCAATAAATATTTCTTACCATAATCCTACCTGGTGAATTTGAATTAGGGCCTCTTAACATCAGTAAAGCAGTAAGGAGACATTTATTGGAGTCGATATGAGCTCTAAATTTGAGCTTATTGACGAGAAAAACATTAGAGGCATTACTCTCACGGACAGATTACATGGATGCAACATTTCCCAGTATCCTGGGGTTAATTGTTAACCCCATGTCTCTTTGTTGGTTCCACCCAAGGATACATCTACGTTTGTCAGATACATACACTCAGGACTTCAAAGTCTTGCCCTTACAAGCTAGAGTAGCCAGCAAACACCCTATCATTGAGATTCTGGAACCACCATATGCACTAGTAGTAGTTTTGCTAGTACTGGCAAGGGAGTACACCAGGACAAAGGACCCTAGAGTATAGCCTGGCAGGTGAATAGACCAGTCAGATGTCGTCGAATTACTGTAGTGTGTTCAAATGTATTGAGAAGAAGTGGCAGAACCACTCAAATATGTTGTTGAACTGTTATTGAAGCATTCTGACTGTTGCAGAGTCATCTAACAGTGATGAACCAAAGGTTTTGTGAGCTGTTACGGAATTATCCTGACAAATACATTTTGGTTGATCCCAAGGAACTGTGAAAGTATTCTTAGTTGATGAGAATAATTTATTTTGAGTTTTTTGTCACAAGTGGAAGGAAGATAGCCTTGTTGGATAATCTGGAACTTTTTGTTGTCAAGTTGGAACTTTTGTTGGCAAACTGAAACCAAAAGAACTGACGTGTGACGTTGTTACAAGACAGGATTTCCTTATCCTTTTGGAACTGTTGAATAGAATCCTGCTGAAATCTAGGGAAGGGGAATTCACCAAGATTATAAGGAGATACTGTTATCAAGTTGCAAACCTTACTGATACAGTTGTCTTGTTGAACTTCCATATATTACCTTTTTGAGTTATTGGATGTACACGTGTGAGGGGCAGAATCCTTTTGTCAGAGTAATTCCTTTAGTTTGTTTCAGACAGGTACATCCTCGTCAGGGTAGGGATAGTGAGGTGTTTATTCAGCCTTTTCAGTTAATAAAATTACATCTTTTGAAAACTCTTCACAAAGTTGTCCCCCTCACACTCCCTCCCACCTCTAGACTATTGGCATGTGCATGTTCTATAACCTGCAAATTCGTTTTTCTGCATTTTATTTTCTAATATCCTTGGCTATTACCTGGGGTATAAATGTGGCTATCCCTTGCACTGAGGAAAAAACAAAGTTTACCCTAGATATAGCTATCTATTTGGGAAAACAGGGCACCCCCGTCTTCGTAAAATATTTTTAAAAAGTACTGGATGGAATAACCCCAAACCTCAAAAGGATTGTGAGTCAATGCTTTGTGTCAAAGTTGTTTCAGACCTGATCAGAAGCACAGAAACTGCTCTCCTGAACATCCATGAAGATCTGCTCTCCAACCTTGACTCTAACATTCCCTCTGTCCTCATCCTATTCAATCTCTCTTCTGCCTTCGACACGGTCAACCATACCATCCTGCTCAACTGTCTCTGTGATAACCTGGGTATCACTGATCAGGCTGTTGCCTGGCTGAACTTTTTCCTCTCTGATCGACCCTCCCAGGTCCAACTGGGGTCCTTCTTATCATCTATCTTCCTCTCTACCTGTGGTGTTCCCCAGGGGTCTAACCTCTCGCCCTGGCTTTTCAAGCAATACCTGGCAACTCTCACCCACTGCATTGCCATTTTCTGCTAAAATGTCCAGTTCTATGCTGACGACACTCAACTCATTTTCAGGCTGCCCTTGGCCACCTCCTCTCCCTCTCTCTTCTCTGATTGCCTAAATGCCATAGGCACACCTTCACCATCATTTCCCCTCTCTCTCTGGCTGGCCTCTCTTGACCCTCCTCCTACCACCATCTGCGAGGCTAAGAACCTCGGGGTCATCTTTGACTCCACACTTTTCTTATCTGCCCACATCTCTGAGGTCTCTAAAAAGTCAAACTTCCTACTGCACTCCTCAAAGATACTCTGCCTTTCCTCTCCTTCCCCCCAGAAGCTTACTGTCTCCCAAGCTCTGGTTATCTCTAGGTTGGACTATTATAACAGCCTCTTTCTAAATCTACCTGTCTCTACTCTTCACCCTCTGCAACTAATCTAGAACAGGACTGCAAGACTTGTCCTTGGACTCAAGCCCTGGGATCGTATCTCTCCAGCTCTGAAATCTCTCCATTGGCTCCCAGTGCATGCAAGGATTACATTTAAAACCCTCTGCATTGTTCACAAGGCTTTCTGAGGCCTGGGTCCAAATTAACTTCAGCTATCCCACCGCAAATACCTCCACTCTCGAGCTCTTTCCTCCTCTAACTCTAACTACCTCAGGGTCAGTCGTTTTTTTAAAGGAAACGAGCTGGGTGCAGATCTCTGTCTTCGCTAGGGCCTCCCTTTGGAACAGCCTCCCTGCCACTCTGAAACCTGAGGAGAACCATCTCCGGTTCGGAAGCACCTCAAGACCTTCCTCTTTGCTTCTGCCTTTGCTCCGCCTCTCCCCTGCTGGTCTGCTCTCTCTTGGCACTGTGCACCTGGCCACCCTCTGTCCCCTGGGCCCAGGTACCTACTCACCCTGCCACCCTCTTGCACTGGCTCCTGCCAACCCCTTGCACTGGGGACTGTATCTGTACCCATACAGTCCCCCACCACCCATTTTCTTATTTTTATGCACTTATCAGACTTTCCCAGTTCCGCTGCCGTAAACTTGCTGGCTGCACTATCACTGTTTATTGCCTCCATAATCTATTTATTTGTATTTATTGTTATGTACCTGTTCTCCACTTGCTGGCTGCACTATCACTGTTTATTGCCTCCATTATCTATTCATTTGTATTTATTGTTATGTACCTGTTCTCCTCTGCTCCGCACTTTTCACGCCCCCCCTTCCATGCACTTTTCCCCTTTCCTATTCCCATGCACTTGCATGTTCTCAATGCCACTGGGCCTAGTAAAATCAGTGTTGTGTTCTCCCCTGTGCCCCTCCCTTTCCTTGTCGTGCTCTGAAACACTTGTGCACAAGCGCAATGCAAATAAAATATCATATCATATCATCCAATTCTGTCCAGCGGTTTTGACTCTATGGCAAAAACAGATCTTTTTTGTCTATGGGAAAATGAATAAGGACTAGTTTTCTTAATAACTTTTTTATTTTTCAAAGAATCTTTCCAACACATTCCAGTCTGGGAGGTGGAAGGGACGAGGACAATCTTGTTTGGTGCAAACTTTCAGCAAACTCAGTCACAGGAGTCAAAGGTTATTAGCAATTCACTTCTTCGATTTCCTGTGTAACTCTGTTTTACCCTAATTATAGGGTGGTGGATAAATATATAACAGTTGTATTCTTCTGAAGGCCGGTAGACGCTGGTAATGGCAACATCTTCAAATTGTGATGCAACTGATGAGCAACAGGCTATATAAAAACAACAAACTACTATTAATATAACATGTGGGGTTGACTGTGCAGTCACCATTTAGACAATACGCTGTTCCCATGTATGAACAGTGGACCAAAGTAGTGTAGATCCATTATGCAGATATTGTGCTTTGCACATTTTTGCCTAGTGGTACTTTGTATGAAAATATGAATGTGTTAGATTCAGGGTCGAATGAAACGATAGAATCTCCACCTAGTAATAGGAAACAGAATTAGAAAATTAAATTGATTGTTAAAACCAGGTGAATTCAATAATAATTTGTAAAGTACATGGAACTCAAAAAGTAGAAATACCATTATCATCTGAAGTGCCAAGTCATTGGCGGTAAGCTGAACTCGGAAAGAATAAGACCATATGCTCCAGTATACACGCCGTCGCTTCTACCAAAGCAAAACAAATGATACATTCTGTATGTGTTTCTGACGCATCTAGGGACTGAATGTAAACAACAAGATACAACTCTGGAAACTGTCTTCATAAACTATCTGAGAGCGAACGAGAGGAGTAAAATGAAATAAAAGTGTCTTTCTATGTGATATCTCAGAGTTATGCAAGATTTATAGTACCTTAACCTTTAGAATCCCAAATATTACGCTATGTTTCTTATAGATAATAACTTGGTTGTCCCTCACTTACGTGTCTCTGATAAAAGCCTGCTGCCTCAGAATCCATGAATGCTGAAATACCCTTGCGGGCCTTTAGTAGTAAATCTTAAGGAATAGCTTATGGCCAATGTAATGGCCCACAGTAGCCTGCGAATATCATGAATTCTAATAATACTTGCATCAGTAGAAACATGAAGTAATGTCTCCATTGTAATTAAATGATGTATTTAGAGCAGTGCACTAAATGGTCCCCTAGTGTGCTGGTGATATATTCTAATAGTCTTCCCTTTACAGCTCCACACAGCAATATTCATGCTTTATTCTTGAGGGCTTTGCTTCTTACCGAACATCTGAATTGCAACATTAAGTGGCAAAGTGGATTACAGCAGACCTCAATGAATATGGATTCTGATTAAGAAACGAAGCGCCTAAAAAATAAAATGTTACCATTCAAATAGAATGCTTATCAAAACATTTTTCCACGGTGGCGTGCCTTTAATTTATAATTATTTTTATTTTTATATTCAACATGGAGCGTTTCTGGTGCTTTTTGCAATGAATGAACATAACGTTTCATGGGACTGCTAAACAAGCCATTAGATCAACAATAACTTTAATGCAATCGCCGAATTTAATTGTTGCTACCTGTGAATTGAGTTTGATAGTTCATTATTGTATCCCTGCTGCATTTCAATATCATTTATTATCACGCGTTTTGCTAAAGCAGTCAAAGCAAACAACAAACCGCCTGTACTATTAAACCGTAGGACTAAGCAATTTTGAGGACAATTAAAAAAATACACTCTCTTCATAGATTATTTGCAGCAAACGTCATTCTGTGGAATGACATGGAGTATTTCTAATATGAAACTTTTAGCGCCTAAAGGCCACAACAAAGGCAGGCTGGCAATACAACTGGGAGTGGGTCATGATTTTGAAGCTGCAGTACCATATAACATCTAACTTTGCCCCCATAATTGGGGAATTCAAAGGGGACTATGCAGTAGGACACAGGGTGGGCACAACACTGAGATGCCTACATTAGGGTGGCAAGAGCCCACCAAGAATTGAGAGAGGGAAGTCATTAGAGTGATCTAGAGACAGTTTTAAGCAAGGAAATTGGGTGGAAGATCAAAAGGATGAGATTCTTCAGTGGCTGCAGCTGTGGAGACCCTCAAAAGAGAGATCTTGGAGCTATGAGTAGAGTTGGAATTTCTAGAGCTAGAAACCAAACCAGAAGGATCAGAAGACTCCATAGAATTGGCCAGGTCTGAAGTTGCTCTGACCGAAGCAGATGACCCGGAGGTACCTACAATCCTGGCCCAGGAACCAAAGAACGCTCTGGTGGAAAAGATCTGGGAAGCCTAGGAAAAATCAAATCAGTTTAGGAACCATGGGAGTCGATTTGTCAGAGCCACTAGCCCTCCCGAATTCCAGTAGTGGATAGACTCCAGTATCCAGGAAAAGGTATAAGAAGATGCAGAGTCCCCTGTCAAGTTACAAGACGTGGACTCCAGAATAACCAAGTTAACCACTATCATCATGGAAGACCTATTAAAAACACTTTTATAGGGTCATTTGGCCAAGACCCGAAAACATCAGGAGATGTTAGCAGCCATTAGCAGCCTTACATTGAGCCATTGTGGAGATACAAAATCAGCCCAAAGTGCCCCATAAAGTTCCACAAAATCTAAGTAATCGAGAAGGCCTTTTTCTTAAACTTCAAATTAGTAGCAGAAACAGCCGTGTTACACAGCAACCGCTTCTCACGTTTGAGGCCGAACAAGCCTTCCAAGTTCGGAATCCTGATGGAACCTCCCCACATGAAGATCTGAAGCAGGGTATCTTGGAATAACTAGGCCAGGACTGGAATCATTTCAGAGTTCAACATATCTGATTACGGCATGAGAGACTCCCTAGCAGATGCCTTATTGGGTGATTGACTTACTGAATAATTGGCCATGAGGAGGCAAAAATATGCTGTTCTTAGAGAAATTATGGGAGCTCATTTGTGGTTGAGCGAGGAGGGTTCATTGTAGTTGAAGTTCCTCCGCCTGAACAGAGAAAACAAACAGGGACTTTGACCATTTCTAAAATAGAAACCCCAAAACCCTAGACTTCAGAGTCTGGGAGTTGTTGAATCAATCTGTGACAAGTGTATTACTAGCAAATGGAGAGATACATAGACATGGAACTATAATATGTACATGCTTAAAGGGTGTTAGCTGCTCCCAGGTGTGTCAAACAACTGAGAAGGTGGGGACCAGTTATTAGGATCAGGAAACCATCTCTATTTACCAGTAGTGTTGCATTATCTCCAAAGACATGTGGTATTCAGATACATTTTGTCTTGGAATTGAAGTTTTGATCATTTTTGATCATATTCACTCATAGACATTCTTTTTAGTGTTTTAGTTCTTCCCAGTACTAATGAAGATCAGGGGAGTGATCGAATAGAGTATGTTGCATGTGTCATTAGTCTCTACTAGTCTCTACTAAAGTAGCTTTTTCTAACAGAGAGCTAAATTATCAAGCCATGGCAAGCCTTCAAAGAACAGATGTGGACAAATGCTTCCTGGCTATCTTTCTGCAATTCAGGCTTAGTGCACTGCTAAGGATCACTGCCTTAATGCCAGTAAGACAGAGATCCTCTTCATTAGGACCACTGCTCCCTTCTTCCCACTAACTCTCTGGCTGCCCTCCATGGGCCCACTTCCCTCACCCTCTTGTGAGGCAAAACACCTTGTGTCATCTTTGACTCCTCTCTCTCTGTCTCTCCTCACCCACGGACCTTGCCAAGAAGGCTGACTTTCAGATGTACCTCCTCAGTGGCATTCACCCTTTCCTCACCTTCCCCAGAAACTAAATGTCTCCACAGCTCTGGTACTCTCCAGGCTGGACTACTGCAACAGCCTTTTCCTCAATATGCCTAACTCTCCCTTTTGCCTCTTTCAACTAATCCAGAACAGGACTGTTAGACTTATCCTTGGCCTCAAGCATAGGGACCGCATCTTTCAGCATTAACATCTCTCCACTGGCTCCTGGTTGCTGTGAGGATCAAGTTCAAGACCCTCTGCAGCATCCACAAGGCTTTCTGGGGCTTGGAACCTTGTTACATCCAACTCTCTCTCCCTAGGGGAGGAAGGATAGCTCAGGGGCAATGCGTTTGTTTTGGAAGCAAGACAACGCAGGGCAGCACAGATTAAAATACTGATTCCGTGCTTAGAAGCCACTCCTAGTATTAAGCATGTTATAAATAACCAATTATAATAAATGTCTTCCTGCTAGAGCCCTGCAGTCATATAGCTCTGACTCACTACAGATCAGATGCTTTTCCATGCAGAGGGTGGGGGTAGATTTCTCTCCTCTGGAATGGCCTGCCTAACCCTCTCAGACTTCACCTGGATCTCCTTAGATTCCGGAAACTTCTCAAGACCTTCCTTTTCTCTTCTTCCTTCCCTCTCCCTCTCCCCAGCTAATTTCCCCTTCCATCCCTGACTGACAGTCTACTCCTGCACTTGGTCCCCTCTTCCCCCACCACACCATGCACTTGCCCTCTGGGCCCCTCCCCTCACACTATCCTGGCTGGGCCTGCACCCTTCTATCCCTTCCAGCCCATTATCTCACATGTACCTTTTGGTCCATCCTTCCCCTGTCATCTCTGCCCTTCCCAGGCTCTCCCACCAGGCTCCCCATGACACTCACCTTCTCACAGCCCCCCTCTCCTCTCCCCTGCACATCTCGTTAGTGCACTTGCACAATCTCAATGTTATAAGGCCTAGTAGGATCATTACTGTAATTACTGTTTTTGTTCTTCCTGCCCCCCCATTTTTCTTGTTGCGCCTATAAACACTTGTTTATATAAATAAGAAATAAATACAAATAAAAAACATACGCTTTTAGAAATCCTTAATTTGTAAAGATAGCTGTATATGGATTCAAATTTTAGCCAGTAAAATAACTTTGGCACATCATGTTATACCTATAGATCTCGGACAAGAACCTTTTGTGGACACAGAGAGCCTATACCTTTGGCAGACTACATTTTATGCTTTACCAAAGCAGCAGAGATCCACCTTAGGATTGCCATGAGAATGACCACCTCAAGTGAATTCTGAGTGGGAACATCTGGCTCTTTGATTTGTTACAGAACACAGGGTCTACAGTTCTGCAGAAATCACCAAGCCTTACCATTTTGAAAAACTGGTAACGTGTTTGGAATCAAGTAATCTAATGTATGAATGAGGTCCTTACAGAAATATGCAGGAGCAACCAAATGTTCAAGTAAAGAAAGAAAACCTACCCTGCATTACCAAAAAATGTCCAAAACACTGAACATGTATATTTCAGCTTTGTCCAACTGTCTGCTGTATATGGTGTTATTTTTCCTGAGCTTGGTTTCTAGTTTTGTTTCTAGACATTATTTTGCACTTTCTTTTGTTGAATTTCTGTGTGTGGTTTCTTGAACCTATGTGTTAACAGTGGATGTGTTTCTATCTCTGGAGGAAGTAACAGTTCCAGTACCGTAGGGCCCATTCTGACTTTTCATTTTTATGAAATGGTGTCCATATGTGTGCCTTGGGGAGCCAACGCCAGTATCCATCAGTGTCAACTGTAATAGTAACAAGCACTAAAGACTAGAGTACTTTTGACACTGTAAGAAACATGGAGAGTAATTCAATGTAAACTTCTAGTCAGTCCCCAACAGGTCTGTATTAATTGCAGTCTTATTACCTGGTATATTATCTGCCTTATTTACTTCTTGTCTCAACTGTTTGCCAATCCTCTGGTTCCTGCATGACTATCTTTATCTCTCTACTGCCTAATATTTTCTTTCCAGCTTTTGAGTACTCCTTCCCGTAGCCTCTGAAAAAAGAAAACAGGTATTTCAGATGTTCCTAAAAAAACATACATGATGGTGGTGAGCTTGTGCACCTAAAATTCTGCACGCATGTTGCAATTTAGAGTAAGATATTAGGCACTAATTTCAAGTGGGGTATTGACAGGTTCTACTGCTAAGTATCAAGGAGAGTACTAGGACTCTGAAAGAGATGCGCTATAGGTACCTGTGGATCAAGGCATCAACAATAGAGAACAATTGACTTTCTTTTCCCCAATATTCTCTGTTCATATATGTTGTGTGGTTCTATGCACTTAAGTATCAAGGTCCGAATAACCCTGAAATTATGTGTATGTATATATTTGTATACTCAATGTGATTGTAGTATCTAGGAGGAATACCACGCTTGTATTATTTTGCACATTGTCAGTCCATTGGTGACTAGCACTTAGCACTTTGTTGAAGCACTGGTCACTTTGTAAACTTTTTTAGGTGTTTGTTTTTAACATTAAGTTTTTCCTTTATCTAAATTAAATTGTATTGATTTTAAATGAATAACCATAGAAGCCTGGTTGTATTTTCCATGGACTTCACTCTGACATTGCGTGAACTGGCTTGACAGTGTGATAAACTTTGAATTGTCCAGTGTACTGTGAATCCAAACCTCTGTAGGCAAAGGAGCCCCCTGTGTTTTTTGACTAATTTCAAGTCTGCCACATATTGAAGCACATTAAGCTGTCTCTTCAGGAGATGCAATGGTCTAGGGCACAGTTTCAGTACTAGGACATCAGATTATGGATAATGTTTTAAATGCCCAAAATCATACCAGTATGGGAAAGGTACACTGTTTGCTTGGGTCGGAAGGTTAGTGCCAGCTGATAATAGAGATCTATGCTGGGATTACCCAATTTCAAATATTGTAAACAGAGCAAGAGTAGGCAAAGTGCTGAGCACAAGGTGAAGCTAAAACGCAATTATAAATGATTTAGTCACATGTCTAGTTAGTACATAGTTTATCAGGTGCTTATTGAATAGAGTCCTGACAGGAAAAAGGAAACTAAGATACTGATTTGAATGTCGTATAGTGGGGATGCAAGTTCTGCATGGAGAAAAAGCGCGGCCTTATCAGCTGCAGGAGTAGCCCACTAAAAAGGGAGGGGGTTTAAGGCTTAAACTGCAGGTAAATATCTGGCACATAATATTAGATGCAGGCATTCGTAACAGGCCTGGGTGTTCACATTGACTAGAAAATAAATGTGCTCATTTATTAATTTTTCTAGCAGTGATAAAAAACTATGCATTCCCAGGCTATTGCGGAAATAAATAAACAGCTCTGAATACATTCGAGGTCAGGAAACAAAGCTCATGGATGCCAGGGGAATGCAGCAATTGTACAACCATTTTATAATTCAGCATTTTAGTTCTGGAAACTGGTCTACTGACAGTTTCAAAATACCCCATGGTGGTTTCAAATCGCCCCTCATACATCACAGCCTGGGGTGTGGCTCAAAGAGTTCCTAGGCTGCAACATTACGTCCATAACTTGTTAACAGTTCAAGGCTCATGTGGTGCCATGAACGATGCTCTCTCATGAGAAACGTGTGGAGATGTTGGCAGCAGATGAATAAAGTCCTGCTTGTCACATCTAATGTTTCAATGTTTTGGCGCTATGATGTGGGAACCGTGGGTTGGACTGTGAAGGCACAGAGGGGGACAAGGGTGGTGTGGTAAGACTTGCAGGACCCAATAATTTCAGGACATTGTATGTCTCGCCATAGGGGAATAACATATAATAATCACCAATAAACTTCAGTTGGGGAATCGACCTATTGTTGCAATGTGTTTTCATCTTGGGGTGTAACTTTCACAGCACTTTTCATGCAGTTCTGTTCCGCATTCTGTTTGAATTTCTCATTCCCAGCTGTAACTAAGCCCATAATACATTGCATTACTTCTTGTCTGGCATACATTCCTTTTGTTTTTTACATTTGTAATTTTTTATCTGTGAGTTTCAAGGCAACCCACAATACATTTTTTGGTGGCCCGTACTGGTAAGGTTTAGCTTCCCCAACCAGACGTGGGGATTCCAGCCGTACTCTCGGAGGGGTGCAGGACAGCGTGCCGACCAGTATTAATAGCTCAACACTGAGGAGGGCCAGAAGACGCAGAGTTTGCAAAGGTCTGTCTGATCCAAACACTGCCTGATGCTGGAAGTGGTTACTTGCCTTTAACGGGAGAATCTGGTATCGAGAAGACAAAAAACAAATCTCCAAAAAAGGCTATGTGAATGTACCCGAGCATGAACTTGAAGAGAAAGGGAGGGATTATATATGGTGTATAGGATGCACCTTCAAGAGGTGGAGGGAAATTGACCATAGTAGTCATAGATACTAGTCCCACTCACCCGATAGGGAATGAGTGAGCGTTGGCACATCTGTGTTAGAGCAGAGGGTTGCGTAGTAAGGTGGCAGACCTTTTTAGACAAGAGTTGCACATAGTGCAGGCAATTGGTATAGTTGTGTTATTTATTATTTTGTATGGGGGAACGAGTATTGAAGAATTGTGAAGAAAAAGAGAAAAAAGCATGAGCCAGGATGTTTTGTTAAAACGTCAACAGTTTGTTGTAGCAAAGCGAAGGTCACATGCCGTTCAGTTTATTTGTGGCTGTGGGCAAGGCAGAAGGGTTGTTCCAAAACAATGTGTAAATATTGAGGAGCTAGATAGCACGTGTAAGGGGCGTGGCTGAATGAGGAGAGGAGCAGCCAAACTGTGGCACACTAATATAGTGCATACTTGTTAAGGTGGTGGCCTGTGGAGAAGGCTGTTGAAGTATTAACTGAACTAACCAGTCAGGCCTGTGGAGAGGATCACTGTGTGTGTGGTGTGAAAGGACGGGGACTTAGGATAAGGCCAGTGTGGATGAAATAGGCTGTGCAAAGAAAAGGGTAAGTGTAAGAGTGAATGAGCAAGTACGAATAAGGGACGGGTGAAAGAATTTTGAGATGTAGTAGAGAATAAAAGGGCGGTAAAAAGAGTAATCTAGGTGGTTAAGAAAGGGGTGTGATAATGATTTCATATGTTATCGTTGTCTCACTTGATCATAGGTTTTAAAAGTTTCCCCATTATAGCGACAATATATTAAAATATAATTTTCAGTGGATAAATGATACAGTGGCAAAGTGTTTTCAGGAATGGCCCGGGGAGGGAACATTTCAGACAGATATAAGTACTCATACTTGTCAGCAACATTCAAAGGCACACAACTTAAAAAGAGACAGGATATCCTGTGTCTTTGGAAACTGTACGAAGAAAATAAAGTAGAAAAAAAGAAGGAAGAGGGGGAAGAAAATAAAGCAAGCAGACCACCCAGGATACACAAACCCTACGTGCATTATTAAAACCAGCCCCAGGATACACAAACCCTAAGCAAGTGTCCCCGGACAGGGAGAAAACAAAGAAAAATAAAACAGAGATACAGAAAATCATTCAGGGGATAAGGAAGAGAAGGGGAAAAAGATATACTTAGCAGACATTAAGAAAAACACATGGGAGCAACTTGACTCAATCTTTAGAGAAGCAGAAAGGTCATGAAAGAGAGATAGAGAGAAAAGAGAAAGGGCAGGGGAAGATAAACAGGGATGGGCAGCAAAGATGTATACAATTTAAAATTGATGATTGGGGTGAACATGGGAGAAGACGAACAAGACACAACAGAGTGCGATCATACTGTATCAGACTGGGAGGAAAGCAGTGATAATGACAGCAGGGATGACGAATTCAAAACATGCGAGCTACTGAGTGAGAGTAGAGGAAGGAGGAGAAAAGAGGGGAATGAAGAGGGAAGAGAGGAGCCACAGGGAACTGGGGAAATAACCTTTGGAGCATGAAAGCAAGGATGGTGATAGTAAAAAGACCACAACGGGGGGCTAGGCACCAAGCATGGAAACAGTTACCCCTTTGTCAAAAGGGGAAGTGAAATACATAGCCTGGCAGACAATAGATATGGACAATTTGGTGTACAGTTTATCTTTACTAATGGCAGGGGCTACCGAGTGGATGTACATATTTGAGAAGGAAACAGCAAGGATATTATTAGCAATAGGGGATATTAAGATCTTACTGGCAGTATTAGTAGGGGAGCAAAGTGACAACATTTGCCAGCAATCAGGATATGCGGGGGTGAAATTATGCTCCAACAAACATGACAGGGCACCTTTTATGAATTTGCGTACACATGTCTGGAAGGATCTGAGAGAGTTGTACCCAGACACATCAGATACATTAATATTAGCACAGAAAATGAAGCCAAATGAGTACCCTGCAGATTACATATGATCTATACAAGAGATGTGGACCCAAGAGAATAAACAATCATGGGATGATAAAATACCTTTATTCTATCACTCCCCACAGACTCCCTCCAAGCTTCATTAGCAAAGGTGGTTGGGATAGAAGCAAAGGGATGGCCTGAAATACAAGCGACTATTGTACATTATTGCAAAAGGAAACAAGAAAAAGACAGAGACAGAAAACAAAGCAGTAAGAGCAGAACATAAACTTGTGCAGAAAGAATTAGCAAAATAAGCACAGAAGGGCCAGTGCTCACAGGACCAGTACATGTTCCACCCGTCCAACAAGGGGGGCACCAAGTAGCAGTAGCAGTACCACACGGGGGTTACACACAAGTACCATACAATCAGCAGCGGGGGACGCAGCAGGTACAGCAGCAGTCTGGCTTCATAAAGACACAGCAGCCTGGGTTTGTGCATGCAGAGGGAGTAAACCCGCACATCGGACAATATGAGACGGGAAGAGGATACTACCCAAAGGTAAGGGATTTGGATATAGGGGAATGGGGCCCCAATTTGGAGGACAATGCTTAGTTTGTTCTGAATTTTGGTCAATTTGCACGAACATGCCCTCTCCTTCCACAAACACAACGACAGCAAGATGGATGCATCCACATCTGCAATATATTCAGATGTACATAAAACCTCAGCAAGCACAAATGGTGCCACAGCAACTGATGCAAGTGCAGCCTATGCTTACACAAGGGCTAGGGTTGACCCTAGGGGGAGTAGAAGCACAGGGTATGGCAAATATATAATAGGCACCAGCGCAGACTCTCACATAAGGGAAGGTGACAATATTTGGGCAGAATGAGGTTCCTCATTACACAGGAGTAGCAGTGATGCAAGGAAATCCCTTAACATCCTCAAACAATACTCTTTGCCAGTAGGGTTGACCAATAGAAGTATGAGTGTGTCATATCCCAGCAGGAACTGAAGACCTCAAAGATGACCCTGAGGTAGAAGTTCAAATTTAACAGAGGGATTATTTCCTTTCTAATAGACATGGGAGCTACTAGGTCCTGTATAAAGGAAGGAGAAGTTCCATTATCAAATAAGAAATTTGACACACAAGGCTTTTCAGGGACCATCCAAGAGGTTCCTCTGACAAAAGATTTACCATTGACAATAGGGATGCAGCATATATTAGTGCCATGATTGTATTCAAAAGGCACGCCATCAACATAATTGGGAGAGATTTGTTGAGCAAATGGAATGCCACCATTTAATTTTTAAAGAAAGGTATGGTGTACACCACACCTGGGATGTAACCAACCATAGTGGCAGTGCTGATCCAAGCCTACTACGTACATAGGCCATTGAGAGGGAAACCTACACACCCAGAGATGTCCATATATGGGGTACATGTGCTGCTAAAATGGATCAAATGAATTTTTATTCAGACCACAATTCCCCTCCAACATTACATCAGGCACACACACACATTACTATACTTGGAGGAGGTGGTAGTGAGAAAAGACATGATTATATTGGTTGCTACGATGACACCAACATGGAACGATGATCGATATTGTGCATCGATTCTACACTAACAGTGACTGACACAAAATTGTTCGGTACACTAGATGGGGAGGATGGAGAGCCGAACATACCCTGCCCAGTGCAGATAAAGGAAAGAGCATTGCCCTAGAGGACATCATTGGTGAAAAAAGAAACCAAATACATGCAGGAGGATTTGGAGAAAGCACCAAATAGTTTATGAACAGCAGGGCCTCATAACCTGGAAACACTAAAAGGAGAGGGGGCACTTCACATTAAGCTAAAGGAAGGAGTACTGTTACCACGAGTAAAGCAATACTCCCTTTCACAAGAAGCAGACAAAGGTATATATGAGACACTGCACGCCTTATGACAGCAAGTCATTATACAGGAGTCTACACACAGCAAATGATCCGATCAAAAAATCAAAAGGATGGCCGTGGCATTTTATACAGGATTTGCGGCCCCTTAATAACATTATAGAGGCAGAATATCCTCTGGTTTCAAACCCCACAACAGTTTCCTGTAACGTCCCAGCAGAGGCACACTACTATACAGTAGTGGATTTGAAATTGCCTTTGTCTCAATTGCTCTGCATAATGACTATAGGTATCTCACTGTGTTTTTGTATTGCAGGACGAGATTCAAACACACGACAAGGCCTCAGGGGTACTGTGTGGGACCCAACCTATTTAACAGATTATTACAAATGGAATTTTACAATTTACAATTTGCAAGTAGAGGGTACAGTGATACAATATGTGGTTGGCCTTTTGGTGTGCAGCATGACAGAAAGTGTAGAAAGGACTTGGTGAAATTACTGACATTACTGGCTGAAAAGGGGTATAAGGTGGACAAAAAAAACTGCAGTACTACCAAGATTAGGTGGTTTACTTGGGGCAGATATTATCAGCAGAAGGAAGAATGATAATAGCAGAAAGAGTGGAGGCAATACATAAAACACCCCGACCAAAAAATTGTGAAATACATTCAACAGTTCCTGGGCTTATGGAATTACTTCAGGGCATGGGTTTTTGACTACTCTACATGCAACAGGCCGCTTCCCCAAGAACTTAAGGAAACTCATAAAATGGACAGCAGAAATGAATGTGAATTTTGATGAACTCAAACATGAGTTAACATACGCACCAGTACTAGCTACTTCCAATTCTAAAGAGAAGTTTCACTTGTTTTCTCACTCAGATGGCAAAGTAATGTCTGCCATGCTGACACAAAATAAGGGACAGGGTCAAAAGCCACTGGCCTACTACAGCTGATCGCTTGACCCCTTGATGCAGGGACACTTTCCTTGTGAACAGACACTTGCTGCTGCTGCATTCACAATTGAGAGAGTGTCAATAATAACAATGGGGTGCCCAGTAATGTTGTAGTTGGAACATGCACTGTTCGCAATCAAATCAACATTGACAACTCAGAGAGCATCAGGGTGCGCAGTTATACTGACAAACCATGCAATAGTGGTGTAATGTGCGGGACAATAAACCCAGCAAAATCTATTACAGAAGCAACTGAGAAGGGAGATTACATACATGATTGTGTGGCATGCATAGACAGGAGTGAAGGAAACCCCTTGGTAAAGAAGAAGTGATTGAATAGGGGCAACTATCTTTATTGACAGGAGCTCAAGTAACTACTGAAATATGGGACAGAGGCACTCAGGGTCTGCAGTAGTGGGACACGGGCACAGCATTCACAAGGAGGGAGAATTGACAGTGGGTGATGGCTTCACCCCTGGGTCCCACCCTCTTCTGGGCGCTGACCCTTCAGAACACTTTTGGTTATGGCTTCACCTCTGGGCCCCCCTCTTCAGGGCACTGACCCTTCAGAACACTTTCAATTAATTAACAAGACAGTTCCTTCCTCAGCAAACTTTGGTTGGCAACTTTCCACCCCTAAATCTCCCTCATCCAGGCTCGTATCTCAAATGACCAGGGGGACACTTCGGTACAGAGGATTTTACAAGACCCCTGTATGACCACTTTGAGCTTTCTTTGTCTCTTACCATGGGCTTCTTGTTACAGTAATTTTTCCATTTGGGTAATCCTCCATAGTTTCCTGCTTGAGCACCTACGCTGGTTTCCCCTTCTTTTATCAATGTATCATTAAGCCTTTCAAAGTTCAATTTAGCATTTGCCTACTTTTGTTCAAGACAGTTTGGTTTCTTATCGATTCTCCCCTCGACTCACTGGCTGTGATGAACCAATTGCCTTTCTTTATCCTTTGAGTCAAGGTTGGTTCCACCGAGATCAAGGTCCTTCCCCGACTTGGTTATCAGTGGAGGAGGGTGGAATAGAGTAGACATCAGCTGCAACACACATTGGCGTTTGTTTGCTGTCTTCCATATGCAGAGGTTTCACAGGTCTGGGAAGAAATGGGCAAGGTCACTTCTCTCCTTGCCACCCTCTCTGCATTCACCGTCTTTCGCCTACTTTTGGACTGCTGTGCTGAGTTAGCTCTCATATCGTGCGGTCTGCCCTGATTGTCCTGTGCTTTTGCGCTCCACCTTTTATGCCTGTCTAGAAGGGAAAGGGCCATCAGGTGTGGGATTCTGGCCAATTACCTGACTTTGCCTGACCCTTTGTTTGGGACATGTCATGTACACAGTTGTGTTAGTCCATTGCTTTCTACGGTGTTTGAAAAGGGGGGGAGGTAGTGTTTCGGAGTTTCCTACGTGGTAGGAGGGGGGAAGAGGTGCTATAGGGGACTGTAACCCTCGTACTGGGGGGGTCGGTAGTGATCTCAAAAGGGTTGTTTTTGTTGGGTTTGCGGAGTGAACAAGAATAGCTGGGATCATGAAGTGAACAGAAGGGATTGTGGGAATGGTAGTTTTTTGTAAGGGTATATTGGGTGTTTGTGCATGAATTATCAGAGGGTCATGAAGGAGAATGATTGGGTGTATCTGCATAGAAGGCAGGATAGCAATGATTCTGGAGTTATTTTTTATTTATTTTTTATTTTTTTATCAAGCATTCACAGTAAATAAATGCAAACATTTGCTTTAAAAGAAAGAAAAAGAAAAGAGTTTCCCGGCCTCCATTACATGGCCACACCTGGATCACTGTCTTTCTCTTTATTCGAATGTCATTGTTTGTCCTTTATACTATGGTTTGGCAATGTACTACACATTTTACCAAAGCCAATTCTTTACAATGGATCATCTGATAAAACTCATTTTTTTCTTTTTTTCAGTATTTTTAGGATCCTTAGACAGTCTCTTTAGCATAATTTCCAGAAACATTTCAAGCGCTCTTGTTGTTTTTTGGTTTTGATCATCATAAACGTTGACCACCATAGATCACGATCCAGGTCACAAGCTGGCATTAGTGTGAGCTGTAGCAATTGGGCCCTTTCTGACCTCAACTCCCGGCAGAATAAAATCAAGTGCCTCGAAGATTCTCCGTCCTGCTTGCAGAGCCGACATATTTTGTCACTTGCTTGACCATATTTAATTAAATTCATTTTTGTTCTCGGGATGTTGAGTCTGAATCGTAGGATCATGTCTCGATGGTTAGGGTTTGCGCTTTTTTCAAGTATCCAGGGAGTTTTTTTCAGAAATGTAGTGATTTTTGTTGAAAGACTATGGGCCTCATCACGACTTGGGCGGTAACGGCAACGCCATTAGCGCGGGCGGTATTAGCCCTACCGCCGAACTCCCCGGCGCTAATAGCGCCGGATCACGAGTTCGGCAGTAATGTAAGTCCCCATTCCCCACTGAGCCCATTCGGGAATGCTCCATTCCCCATTGGGCTCAATGGGGAATCTTTGCGCTAATACCGCCGGCGGATTTCCCGCCGGCGGTAATAGCGCGAATTTTCAGCGGATTTCCCCCCAGCTCAGAGCTGGGGCGAAATCTGCCGAAGCCCTGATTCGGCAGACCCTTAAATCCGTCGGTAATAGCGCTACCGCCGGATTTAAGGGTTACCGCAGAAGTCGTTATGAGGCCCTATGTGATTTAGAAGCTACTCTCCAATCTACAGACAGAAGGAGAGTTTTAACCCTATTTGGATGATTGGATAGGGTATCTATCGAGACATTCAATTTCTGCAGGATCTCATTACATTTTTTCTTCCATTCAGTCAAAGGCCAGAATGGTGTTTTTTCATTTTCCACTTTTAGAATTATGTATTGGGGTGGGCAGTCTATTGAGACTATCTTTCTGAGAGTTGCTAGGGCTTTCCAAACTATTTGCACCTGCATGGTGGATAGTCCTAGTTCATGGCGTATTGTGCTCATTGGTACATAGGTTGTAATTCTCAATGCTTTCCTCCAGAACCTGGCTTCTAGCTTGTCCCCAGTAGCCCATGGCATTCTTAACTCTGTGTCACCTGCATATATTATTATTATACTCTACTATGGGTTGAATTGAGAATTTGAAAAATCTTCTTTTTAGAATCTGGGCTTGAGCTGTTAGTTGTTCAATTTTACTCTGTAAATGTGTGATTCAAGTTTGATCACCCCAATCAGCACTTGTTATTGCTCCCAAATACTGTGTGCTCTTTGTTAGTGGAATCGGTTTGTTATCTATGCACCACTTGAAAGATTTTTGACATGTTCTTGTTTTTTTTATTATTAGAATCTCCGATTTTTCAGAGTTTATCTTTTGTTTATTTTCTTTGATGTATGTATCAAGGGCCTCTAACTTCCTCTGCAGGCCTATAGGGGTCTTATCCAAGATAATTAGGTCATCGGCGTAAAGTAGATGGCCTATTGCAGTTTCTCCGAGTTTTGACAAACACGCTCTTGGAGGTCCAAGCCAGTCCTTTATGTCCAGAATGTAGAAGTTGTACAATACTGACGCCAGGGGGCACCCTTGTTTTAGACCGCTTTTTGTCAATATTGCCTGGGTTAGATTACCCTTGTGGTCAAGTCGTACTTGCATGGATGTGCCAGTATGGAGCGCTTTAACTTCTGCCACCGAGTCTACGGGGCATCCCTTTTGCTCCATCTTGGCCCACAATATATGACGATCAACTCTGTCGAAAGCAGCAGCCATATCTATGCAAGCAAGGTACAGCTTCTGGTTTTCATGGATCGTTTTTGCTTCCAGTAAATTTAATATTAGCAGATTTAGGCCGCAATCTACTTTTTCGACGAAGCCAGCTTGCCTGTTGTCATAGTTTCCTGATGTTATAATCCACTCCTTCAGCCTTATCAGGAGGATACCAGCAAAAACTTTACCTATCACATTTAGCAGTGATATAGGACGATAGTTCTCAGGTCGCGCTCTGTCCCCTTTTTTGTGTATAGAAATGGTTATTGCTTTTGTCCAAGATTCTGGCATTTGTTTTTTGTTGACAATTCTTGTGAAGAGCACATAGCACATGTCTGCCCACACTTCTGGGGCTTGTTTTAAAATTGCGTCTGACAGACCATCGGGCCCTGGGGCCCGAGATGTGCTGGTTTTGAGAATTAGCGATAGAATTTCGGACATCGTGAATTCTATATTCCAGGCTTACTCTGTGGGACTTCCTTGTATAAGTTTAGCCTCAATGGTTTGTTGTCTGTATATTTCTTGAAAATATTCAATCCATTTGGCTTCATGAATAGGATTGATTTGCTCCACTCCTTGTAGAACAGACTTTTGATTTAGTAACGCCCATAGAAATTTGGCGTTTTTGTTGAAGATAGCCATCAGCATCTGTTCCGAGTCTTCTTGAAAAAGTTGGGCTCTGTGTGATTTGGCCCAATTCCGATAAGATTCTTTTAGTGCTCTCTTTTTACTTATGGCACACTGAGCCTTCTGTTTGTTTAGTGCCCTCAACTCCTTTGCTAGTTGGTGTTTCTATTTTCGCTAGCTCAGAGTTAAATTTATGCAGCCTGTTTATTTTTGCCCTTGTGTTTGTACCCTTAGTTTCCCTAAAAACAGAAAGGCAAGCCTGGTATTCTACGCCTGTTCCTGTTGCTATCTGCCAGTTCTCTATTGATTTTTTAAGAGTGGGAATCATTCTTGTTGATAGTCTCAACCTGTTTAGGCCATTGTTCACTGTCACATTATGAGCCCACGTTTTTCGTTTTCTCGTATTTCCGTTAGATTGATTTGAGGGAACGGAACAGGTAAGAATGAGTATTCTGTGGTCAATTTTTGTTGTTGGTATTATCTTGAAAACATTCTGTTGAAGGTTTTACGGTCAGTGAAATAGTAATCCAGAGTTGCGCTTGCATTATACGATGACCACGTTGGGCCACCTTGCACATCTCCATTCACGTTTCCATTGACTTGAAGAAAGTCTCTGCTTTTCATCTCCGTTAACCATTTTTGCATTCGGGAATTTTTGTTGTTGTATTCGGCCATTTTATGTTTAAGTCACCACATATAATTATGGAGGAGTTTTGGTATTCCGCTCTTAAATCATCAATATTTTTAGTGACTGTGTCCACAAAGGCCTCCCCGTCTTTGGCCTTGACGTTCCAATAAAGATTCTTTTTTCTTTTATTTCCAGTAATCCGATTCTTTCTTCTTGGATTATTATTATTTGGATGAGAATAGAAGGTGCCAGTGATCACACCATATTTCCTTTAAAGTTATTTTTTATAATGGTTAAAAGGCCTGCGGATGGTTTTCCTTTTTGCCTTTGTGAGCCTTGTTCAATATGCATGTGGCCCCATTCATGTTAGGGGTCTCTTGCAGCCAACATTTCTGTATGCAGATGATGTCTGCCATCATCAGTTTGTCATTTATGTGTTCAAACAAGTGCTGGAAACCTCTTGTGTTCCACGAGGCAATCACAAGATTTTTTGGGGATTCTGGGCATTTGGTCTAGTGTTATTTTTTGGGGTCTAAGGTTTCAGCTAGCCAACCCCATGGTTTTTTATGTCAATTTTTGTCACCATTGTGGTCTCAGTACTCTTCTGTGCATTGTCCGTTTTTCAGCATAGCCTTTTATCCTCTTGTGCAGAGCAATTGGTCCTTTCAGGACTGTTGGTGAGAACCTTATTGGTTTAGAGTTTATGTCATCCATGGGGTTTTATTTACTGGGAGATCTAATTTTTTCAGCCCACTTGTTTGCCTTGCCCTGTTTTGTTTCTTGTTCCGGGGGTTGTGTTTCATTATACTTAAGGTTGAATCCAAAAGCTCTCAATTCATCCACGGCCGACCAAATGAGGTTCATAACAATTTTGGAGATTAGATGGATACAAATGCGGTCAGTTTCTTCTTCCTTAGGGAAAGCCACAATTGTAATGTCCTTGGGTTGCACAACTCATAGTTGTGGGATGTTGTGTAGCAGTTTCATGAGGTTTGATCTATTAAGAATTAGTCCACCATTTGCTTTCAATACTCTATCTAGAATAATCTATAAGCACTATATTTCTCATAAGTTTTTCCTTGTCCCGTAGACCCAGTATTGGTTTGATTTTGTTCACTTTGTTTTCGGGCTCCTTTTAACCGTATGTTCATAGCCGGTTCAGGCTTTGTTTTTTCACGATCTTGTTTAGGTTGGTCTAGCATTTCTTTGAGTAATTTTTGTTGTTTGATTTCTATCAAGTTTTTTGCTTCCAACTGGTCCCTTTTTTCTTGTAACATGGAAAATGGTGGGGAAGTTATGGCTATGCGTTTAGAGTCGTCGTTTCTTTCTTCCTCACTCATATGCTTCGCATTATCATCTTGAATGGGTTCCATGTCATTTCATCGTGGGATATCTTTTTGCTGGGTTTTTTACTGCAAATTTTTTATTGCAAAAAACCATTGAATAGTTTTTTTGGGGGGGTTCCCCCACTAACCCCCATTCCTTTTTTGTTTATATCTATTACCAAAAACCCACATCCCATATATTTAATTTTTGAACCCTCCCCCAAAAAATTCAATGGGTTTTCTCAGATAAAAAATATGCAGTAAAACAACTCTGCAAAAAAACATCCCGCGATGAAAGGACGTTGTACCCTTGATTGTCCATCTCCATTGAGCTGTCATTGTCATAGGTTGATGGAGCAACAAAGATTCTTGATCTTCACAGTCAATAGAGTCTCTTCTTTCTATATCTCCTGTGTCCCTCGCTGAGATGTATTCTCGCTCTTTCTCCTGTTGCCTTTTTGCTTCGTCACCCTTGCTTTTGTCCGCATTGGGCTTCTGCGCAACACTCTTTGGCAAATTTTCAAATGGTTTTAAATTTCGAATAAAATTGCATGATCCCTCACTAGGGGTGAGTCTTGGGTTGGGTAGGTTTTTTGACTTTTTATTTTGGTTCTCCCTTGCTGGTTTAGGCTTTTTATTTTGTTTTTCCACATGTTGTTTCGGTCTGACTCCCACATCTTTGTCTTTTGCTTTGGCTGTGTTCTCTGCATTGAATAGAGAAAACAGTTCTTTGTTTTGATTGGGGGTGGTTATTTTTTCAGCGTGACCTGTCACACTCTTTATTCTCAACAGGAGCGGCTCTTGTCTTTGTTCAGGGCCAGATGGCAGGGAAATCACTTCCTTTTTTTTTTACTTATGGTGTTCTGTGGTACGGTTTTGGAGCCGGATCCTGTTTTTTCCATTTCTTTGCCAACATCCACACATGTCCTGGCCATTTGGGTTGTTCTCCGTTAGCGTGCTTTTATCCGAAGTCAAGCCACTTTGTCTGTTAGGCTCAGATTTTAAGAGAGTTATAGTTTCACTAAAGCAATGTAGAAAAGCTCTTTTATCTTCATGTGCAGTTTCCATTAAATCAGTGAGGGTTTTGAAGATGACGTTTTCAGAGTCCTTCTCTTGGGGTCTCCTCTCTTTGGTTGCATCAATGTAAGCTTCTACATATATTAGTTTGGATTGAATTAAGGCCAATAGGGTGGACTGGTTTTTATAGTTTTCATGGAGAGCCTAGTATAACTTGAGGAACAGTGCCAAAGTTATTGTCAGCATTGATCCAACTGCCGCTTGCATGTTAGCGCAAGACTCAGCTTCCGCTTGAAGGATTTCCGAGGCAATAACATTTTGTTTAGTACCACAGGAATTCCTTTTTGTGTGGACCTTTTTTTGTAGGATCTCTTCTTCCTCCTCCCCACTCTCTGTAGATGATGAGTCTGCGCTTGAGTCCTCTCTTTGAAGTTTTTCTATGTTTCCTTGTGGTCGATTTATGGGGACACAGATATTTCTTCTTAGAGGAACTTCCTTGCTGTTCTGTTGCCCCTAGAGAGCATGTGGCATTGATTGTTGAGGGCTTAGATTTTTTTTTTCGGGAGCCATCTGTAGTGTGGATTTGATTAGTTCCACTTCCTCGATGGTTCCTTTGACTAGCTTGGGATGTTTTTGCTGGAAAGCTAAACTCCATCAAGGCATTTGCCTCTAGGTTCCATCTACTTGGGGATTGGGTTTGACTCTCATCCTGTACATCTGTTTTTTTGGCGGATCGATTTTACTTCTGGGTCTCACTTGGTCCCTTTCATCGATGACTCGACTGTGTGATTCATTGATCCTCTTAATTGAGGTCTTTTCTTCACCATCCCTTGGCCGGGTCTGATTGTGAGGGTTCTCAGACAGCTCACATCTCACTGAAGCTTGGAGTAGTTCAAGGTCAGACACCTCTTGCTCTACTCGCAGTGCCCCAAGTTCAATTGGGTGGGCTCCCATTTTAGCTCAGAGGTGGTTTTTGCTAATGGGACTGGCTCTTTCTTTTTGAAGTGCCATCTGATTGACTTTGTTTCTGTTAGGGAGTTTGCTCTTGGTTTATGTTTTTGACAAAGGCACTGTTTCTGTTGCGAACGGTCCCCATTGCACACATTTTTAATTGTTGTTAATTTGTCTTGAGCAATGGCATGTGCTGGCCTTTGCATAAAAGGGGGTTTAATTCCATTTGGGGGGACTTTCCCTGTCTCACATTTTGAAAATCTCTGGGTCAGATGCAACATGTGGTTTTGCAGCAGCTGTTTCCACACTTTCTTGATGTTTATTGTCATGTTGACTTGACAGTTGAGTTTTTTGAGGAGTCATTAGGTCTCCCCCTGCATCTTCATAGAGAGGGGAATCTATACTGTCTCGGGGCAGGCATGGGTTTTGAGCCTTTTGTGTATCTATGGCCTTTTGTGTGTCTTTTGATAGCTTTTCAGAAAAGTGAAAGAGTGCCTCTTCACCAGGCAAATAGAAGACGTTTCCAACCTCCTCACCCTACCCTGCACTCTCCACTCGGGCGTCCCACATGAGGGAAGGTGACCCGTCCACTCCCCCAATGTGCGGGCTCCCAGCTGACTCCAGTCTTTGCGCTGCCGGCTGCTCGCGCGCATGCCCGGCTCCGCTGGTTGCATTGCCAGCCCTCGGGAGTGGCGAGCAGCTGGCGCTGGTCGCATGGGAGATCGCCCTAGTCTGTTGCTCGCATTATACAGGTGAGGGGAGGTGCTGCAAGCTAAGGGGCGCAGTTGACACAATGATGTCGGCAGGATATGTGTAGATCTTGCACGTACCTTGTTCCTTTGATTTTTCAATTTCTCGGCACACAGGCATTCCAAAACATGGCCTGTGTAGGTGGCATTGGCCTGTGGGGCTTGCGCTGCAATCCATTCCACTGCCGATTCCCGGTGCAAGATGAACGCACGGTTGCTCACACAATGATTCACACGGTGGATCGAGGGCGGGCTCAGGTGCAACGACAAGTGGGACGGGCTGCTCGCCCTCTCTATGGGTGACACTTGGATCATGGGCCTCTGGTAATTTCCACACCCACTCCGCAAACACTCTGCTAACACTCTGCAGACGCTCCGCGTCTAGAGTGTAGCTTTTGTATGTTAGGTCTGCCTCTAGCAACAGCAAGGGAAGAGATACTGCATCTCCAGCAGGGTATCTCACAGGTTCAAACACTCTGCTAACACTCTGCGGACACTACGCGGATGCTCCACATCTAGATTGTAGCTTTTGTATGTTAGGTCCGCCTCCTGCAACAGCAAGGGAAGAGATACTGCAGCTCCAGCGTACCTCACAGGTTCACACGTCCAAACACTCTGCTAACAATCCACTAATGATTCTGGAGTTATGGATTTGGAGTGCAAAGGGGGTTGGGTTCCGAGGCTATCCATCAGATATAGAGAGGTTGTTGGATTTGGTAATTTCAGAGGTGTAGGGGTGATGGGATTCTAGTAAGGGAGCTGTATTGTGAAGAAGGGTGTCAGATGTACTACAACCTACAAAGGTCTTAGGGATCTCATCCTCAACTCCTTCTTCCCCGGTAGAATACCACATCTCATCTGGGGTTTTTCCCAGAGCATAACCCAGGGCTCCCCTACCCAGGTGATCCTCCCTCGCTCGTCCACCCCCAGTGTTGGGATCTGAGAGTGCCAGCCCTCCCCTGGCCACATGAATAAGGGTTCCCCAAGGTGTACTTGGGATAATATCCTCAGGTTTCTTACAGGACTGGAATACAATCATTTGGGATATCAACCATGAATACCACTGATAAGCCTCAAAGTTGAGGCTCATTGAAAATATGCATGGTACGCCTTCCATGAATAGTTTTGTGTTATTGGGCAGCTCAAATTAAATGTACACAATATTAAACAGTGTACTTTGAAAAATAGAAGAAATGGTATAGATGGGATTTGAATTGCTCATCTGAGTTTGGTTACTAATTACGTCCAATAATAAGTATAGTCTTTATTTTACAAACAGTAACATTAAATAAGTATTTTATTGTAGTTCTATTGTATTTGGGTATTTTTGTTTAAGAAAAATGGTGACAAAACAAAGAGCATTGAAATAAATTGGGTTTTCATAGTTATTTGTGTTGAAGTTACACAGGGGTATGGGGTAACAAAGTACAAAAGTTGGGTGCATTTTTTCAGCTAGACAATAATATATGTTAGTACCAGCATTCAGGTTTTCAACCGCTTCTATCGACTGGATAGCAAGACTTTCCTCATGGTAAGCCTTGACATCTCTGTGTGCTCCTGTGACATCTGTTGGACTCCAATAAGTAACTCTGGTTTTATCTATATATGCTGCTTGCCTTGCTCCTGACCCCACAACCAGGCCCACTCCTGGATGTCCGCCAGTGGCTCTGATCAATTTTGCCTGCAGCAGAGACTATACCTGTCATGTCTTCTGTAGAACTAGTCCTTTCTATTTTCTGCCAACAATGCTCTGAGTCAGTGATCCCCAACATGTAGCTCGGGAGCAACATGTTGCTCGTGGCACCCTAAATTGTTGATCACCAGTTGCTCTGGGCCATGGTGTGGATGCCTAGAAGGAGGTGATGAGTGGATGAGACCTCAGTGGCAATATAGCCAGGACAGATTCCTGGACAGTGCGAGAATCTTGGCCTTTGAGCCTGCTGTAGTTCCAGCTGGCTTATTTTTATACATGCAAGATTTGTGTTTGTTGCCACAAAGGCAAATTATTTTTCATTAAATGTCTTACCTATTATAGCAGTGTCGTTGTTAAGCCGAAACATGTCTGGGATTGCTTGTGGTCTCGTGCAGAAGGGATGTGACCAAGCAGTTAGGGCTGGACAGCTCCTTTTGTGGTGGGACCACGGCTGATTTGCATATGGACTTTACCCTTTCGTAATGGCTTGCAGGTGAAGAACGATGTTCTGGATGGTTGCCCAAAGCAATGCCAGAGGGTAAGATTATTTCTAAACCTTCCAGCCATCACCTCTTCTGTTTTTCTGTTGTTAAAACCCTGTCATCTTCAGATACTTTGCCCATCTGACAAAGGTATTAATGAGTAAAATAATTGAAGCATGATTTTGTCCTGGAGAAAATTGTCATATTGTGTTCCTTTGTACAGCTAGTAGGAGCATAATGGACAAAAAAGCGGCATGCATACCCACCTTTCCTTTATTAAATAATTTGCATGCATTATATTTATAGGAAAAATAAATGTAAGTGCCACCTTTATTTATTACTACATAGTGTTACATAGTGTTCTAGTAGAAAAGTGTTCATTGTTTGTTAGTCTGTGGATAATAGGCAGATAGGGTAAATGCATGCCACATTTTACATAGTTAGTTTGCCCTATATTCAAATGCAATTAAGTTACTGTTAATATGTTTAAATTAACAAGCCAATTAATTAATCCAAATACTTAACACCACAAACCACTATAATGTGGTTGTCAAATGCTCAAAGTTTTTACGGATGTTTGCAACTAAGTCTTGTGTAGAAAACACTTTGAGTAGAGAAAAGAGGCCTAAAATCTTTTAGAAAAGTAGTATTTTTATTCCTAACCAATTTTTCACCAATGTACCAGGCCTCAGGAATTTTGAAATGCATGATTTGCCATTAAATGTCAAAATAACTCTTAAGATGTAACCTGCAATGCCCCAGTGAAGTGATCTTCAAAGCCCTACAATCTAATGGCCACCATCACTCAATCAATATCTATTTAATCGTATTTCCCCCTTAAGTTAGCAACATTTAAAATCATGTAGCATATTTCATAAAATTCACATAGAACAAGCTCAGAATAAAAAAGCAGCTTTAACATATTCATACAAGCTATATCAAAAATCCTAATCATTACATGTAATTATATAAAACAGCTTAAATGGGTGTCCATGCTTATTCAAAATAGAGATACAACTAATTTACAGAAAATGAACCAAATCTTCATCAACTGCTATTTTGCAGGCACACTTTGTGCTTCCTCCTGAACACCTTAATTTAATGAGGGGTGGGTACATTTACACGTACCATTATTATCAGACTTCTGCATTCTGGGGATCTCGTTTCACATATTTCTCCTTGCCATCTTATATGTATACCTTAGTCTGTATACAAGGCTAAAGAGGTTAGGTTATGTATATTTTGGACATATGCCTCCCATCGGGCACGCTCTTGGTCTAAGAGCTATTTTGAGTGGACTTAATGGGCCAAATATATTCATAACCCACCCCTATCCAAATTCACATTGCCTTGCCACAAGTATTTCTCTTTACCATGGGAGGCTACAATAGCACCTAGATTGAAATTCACTGTATATTTATAATTAGCAGTAAATCCCAGATGTGCTTTAAGAAAAGAAGTACAAAATCTTAACTTAGCCAAAACCTTCAAACTGAACATCCCCAATTCAGATCATAAGGCGCTACCAGGTGTATCTGCAGGGAGACCTGCTATTTGCCACAATAATTTATTTTGCAGCTCCTCCAGTACATAACAGTTTGACTCACCCTAGATGTCACTGCCATAAAAATCATGGAACAGACCTTTGCCTTATGTACCTCCAAGCACTTGTCCAATCAAAAAGCCCCAAACATGAACTAAAAATGTAAAAAGCCCTTTCATCTTGAATGATGCCCTTTCAGCTGTCTTCTTAAAATGATTGACCCAAGCACCGCTCTTTCAGAATAGTAGGCTCAAATACAAATGTGACTGCCCCCTCATCTCTACCATCATTTAAAATCTAGCTATAAGGTTTCACCCTTTTACCAAACACCATAATTTTTTTTTTTGATCATATTTAATTTCAAACTATAGTTCCCAAAAATGTAATTTGTACATAGCAGGCCCTTTTGGAGACCTGCTGGGGTTAAGTCCAAAATAGCTGTGTCTTCGACATAAAGAAATATTCTATAAAATGTACCCTTCGGAGAGGGTGGATTAACTTTCCTAAGAGAAGTACTAGAATCAACGTCATAAAAAAATAAATTAGGGCCAACTGACATCCCTGCTTTTCACCTTTATTGGTGGGGAAAAACAATGTATAATTCCCCGATCTTGTTTAACAGAGAGACGCTAAGATGTCTGCATATCACAGTTGGATAAGATGCAATAAAGCTTTAGAAACCCCAGTAAAATGTACATTATACCACACTATGTTTCATTCACATCTGAAAAATGCCCAGAATAATCTCCCTCCCTTAACCTTACCGTATTTCTGCACGGTGGTGCTCATAGTGAAGCAGTGGTCCAATGTACTAAGCCCTCGCCTGAAACCTGTTTCAGAGTGCTTCAAGATATTGTTACTTTGAGTCCCATCCTCCAGTCTGAACAAGAAACATTTGGAGAATATCGTACTGGCAATGTCAAGTGAGGAAATTGGCCTATAACCGTGGGGGGCTGGTAGTCCAAAGACTACTTGTCCAAGGAGATGGCATAATGCTTGTCTTCACAACTGAACTGCATTAAACATATTTGGTGTCCTTTGAAAAAGCTTGCGCTATTTCTCAATAAATATTTTTTTCTTTTGTCTTTTGGCAATTTCTATATACCATTTTGAAACAATCAATCTGACCAGCCATGTGCACACCTATCATTAAATCATGGTTCATTTTTCTTTTAGAGATTCTACATTCTGCATCAAACTGTGGGGCCTACCTTTCTATAACCTGGACCTCCTGAACCTGGGGATGCTGTTTGCCTATAGCTCTGCTCCAGATAGTAAGAAACTAACACTTTTGTTTTCTGCCCTCTGAACTATTTAATGGTTTTAAGAAAATGTCTTAATTTCTCTTGATTTAGTCATTCTTTCCAATGCCTCCTTGTCGAGCATAGGCATCACCAACCAGCCTCTCTGGCCTTCCAGACATCTTCTCTATGGAGCCCACTCTGACCATTGGAAAATTAACTCAAGAGGATAGTGTTCACTCTTTGTTCTATTAGAAACGTAAAATGTCATAACATTCCTTTAGAAAAAACAATCCACAATACAGTAATCAGTGACTGCGGAACAATATTGCTGATCTTGTATGCTTATCAGTGCACCATTTGCCACTAAAGATCCCAGAAAATCCCCAGGCAGAATCCCTAAGTACACCTGACAATCAGTGCTCCATGTGTGACCAGTTTTACTGTCCAAACATTTGCACAACATTTCTTAAAAATATTTTGCTTGAGAACTTGAAATCCCTGGTAATGTTTACTTAGTTCTAACATAATTTTAAACAAATTGACCTGTCGTATGGGTCTAAAAATGTACTACTGACAACTCAATTTCGTCAACATTTTCTGTAAACTAGCACTTAATGTCAAATGAAGTTACAGGCCTTGCATATGTACTTTACTAGAATTGCACGTGGTCTAGATAACTATTAAGCACTACAAATTAAAATGTTCTATAAGCAGTCATAGGTTTATTACATTTCTAATTTCTGTTGCAAATTTTTGTCCCCCAACTGAGTGCCAATATGTTCTGTCGAAAAATGTATGCTGCTCACCATTTCATTTGATCTGCAAATTGTGCTCATTGCGCACATAGCGTTTATTGGTGGGGAAAGACAATGAGTGCACGCTCTGAACGTCTTCCACCGTATCTCCCATAGTTAGGACCACAAAACATCTCTGTAATATGCAAATATGCTCCTGGCTACTGAAAGCTATAACCCCTAATGTGCTGGATCTTACTAGCCTGCGACTTGGTTGGGCCTTTCCCAGATCTTTACCTGCATCCTTGGCCATAAAAATCTACTGAAGATCCCACCTCATAAGTTATTGCTTAAATAAAACAACTTACTCCCGCTCAAAACAAATGCTGAGGTTTTGCAAACTGCTGTTGTGCTTTCATTCAAAAGACAACGAAAGCTAATAAAGCTTCAGCATAGAAATACATGAGCAACTTTATATTAAAAGATCTTTATCACATTATTTCAGTCTATTCCGTTTGGTAAACCCCATCAGTAAGATATACTATGTTAGACAAATTTCTTAAAGGTGCTTTGAAGGAGACAGTGGGAGGTAGCATGAGCTCAGGATTAAAGAACTCTGAAGAAAAGGGAGTGTACTTTAAAGCTACATAACTATGCCAGTGTTAGTATGTTGGCAGGATAAGTGCACAAAATAAATGCAGAATGAAGGCTAAAAATACAAATTAGCTTTGCATGCATGTGCTTACTCTGCACAAAACAATGTTGGCGTTCTCTTGGTAGTTGAATGATGAAAAGCTACCACAAGTAGCAAGGCTGTATTTTAAATCTAGTTTTAAAATATACATTTCTAATATGTCAATTGTTATGCATCATTATGCAAGAGGGATTCTACTGGCTGATTGCTGTGTGTACACATGCCTGCATATGTATTGATGCACATCTGTTATTTTCCGTTTCTCATATTGCAAGACTCGTGCGTACATGATTTTCACTACAGCAGACACATATGTATTTCCTCTAGACAGCAAGAAGCATGCAAATATTAATTTATTTTTCTCATTGGTGCAGGTCTCTGGACACTGGCATCCTCTGATCACCAAGACGTTAAGATGAGTTAGGGTCTAATGGTAAAATGTCTTAGTATGCACCTCTTTTCCAGCATTCCTGAATTTTTTCTAAATGTGTCTGCATGGTTTAAATCGTATCTTTAAAATTCCCAATCCTTGGGGGTTCATGTCAAAGGCCCTAGATTCTAGGGTTTTGGGATACACCTTGTATCCTATTCTGACCTAGTAAGTCAATGCTGCACAGTTGGCTATCTAGAGCCCACATTGCTTGGTTGCAATATTCAAGAATGTTTTAATGTATTGCATGTGTTTTTCCTAATATTTCTTTACCAAATACCCCTTCTAAATTCTGGTGATAATACACCCACCATTGTTACTATGAACATAAAGAATGTAATACATAGGTTTTTATACATATTCAGCACAATAGCCATTGCCACACACGATGAAATAATGCATACGGAACAGTCATTGACAAACAAACATTCTCTTGGATATACCATGTATACCATCTTAAAAATATCATGGAGCCAACAACAAAAAATTAGACAATATCCCACCAAAATATGCTACACTGTTAAAAAGACTAGCAGAGGGCAGTCATGATTCCTGCCCCTCATGTCCCCAGCCCTCCAAGATGTCAGGCTGGAGCAAGGCCACGATCACCTACATGGCCCTCAAGGGCCTCTCCATCCCTCCAAAGACACACTTGGAGTCAGACTTGGCGCTTGTGACACCAGACTCACTCACCCCCATAGGATAACATTGGGGATTGGCCTTGTAGTGCATTGATGGGGACAAGATGGATGCCCCCACATATTTCGGTTCCCAGAACTGCATGTTCGGTCTAGTCTTTTGGGTGTGGTTCAGCCCAGAGACACCTGGGATACCCACAGACTATTTAAGCTGAGAAACATGCTTTGCGTTTTCTGCACCTGCAGCGTTACACTCACCGTGTTTGGATCGTTCTCCAGTAGGTCTGCATCTTTCTTCTGCGCTCAGCTCCTGCAAGAACAAGAACACTGTTAGGAACAGCCTTACCTTGCGGCGCTTCTGCCCATCATTCATCGCTCCTTCTGTTCTGCGGGCATCTTCGGCGGTGTCATTCCCATCCCGGCACGCCGCTTCCTAAGAAAAAGGGACAAGAACAGAAAAAAAGCTTTAGTAAGCATTCTGCAAATCTTTGCTTATTTTTCAATACTGTACGAGCTTCAAACGCTTACCTGAATCCCAGCCGCTCTGGGGGAACTCTGTCTCCGGAACTTCTCATCCATCTGCAAGAGGGAAAAGACACTCCATGTTAGCGTGGAAACATCCAGAGGCGCTGCATACCGCGCTTACCCACTGCATTTGTTCTTCATAACCGGCATCCACGCTGAAAACGTTGCAGCACCTAAAAGACACAAAAAGAACTCAGTTCAATGCAAATACGAAAGGGGTGCATCGCGCATCGCGCTCTCACTCACCTTCAGTGCTACTCATCTCAGCAGCATGCTGCCATCCCCGGACGCCGGCCATCATCTAAGGAAGGAAAGGAACGAAGTTAGAGAATTGTTCAAAAGACTCATTATGGTTACCTGTCGGACTCTTGCCAGTGAAGTAACTAGGCAGCAACGGGCCTGCATCATTCAACGCGCCCCTGCACTGAAAGCAGGACGGAGAGCACACTATCCAAGAAAACAAGGTAAGCTGTGGATCAAAGGGAAGGGTTCGACCCTGGGGAAGAAGGGGTTCAAGCACACAGAGTCAATAAGGAGTTAAACTCTACCAATCCTGTGTTTCAGGCCCAGTCTCCAGTCGAATAGCCTCCAGGGAAGGGTTTGAGGTCGTAAGAGGTTAGAACAGGCTGAGTGACATCCCCGTGGATACCAGGTGAGCATTACAGAACGCAAAGCCTCACATCAAAATCCACCTGGGCATCATGGAAACGCTGGAAACTGACCAGTTAGCCCACATGTTGGGGCAGCTACGTTCCGAAGTACATACAGCCAGGCAGGAGACAAACACCCTGAGGAGAGAGTGATAGTAACCAAAGAACGCAATGATGATTTAAGCCGGCAACTTCTCCAGTCACAAGCAGGGCATGCACCATTGCCGGGAAGCGTGCCCTCGATAACAGCGCCATCAGCCAATCCCTTTCAGATAACCCTTTCTGGGGCAGTTCCCTTGGCCCCGCTCGAACAATTTACGGGGGATCCCAAGAGGTTTGCAACATTCATGAACCAGTGCCGCCTGCACTTTCTTTGTAGGCCAAGGGCCTTTCCGAATGACCAATCATGGGTCGCTTTTGTGCTATCCTACCTGAGTAGTAGCGCCGCGGACTGGTCTGTACCCTTTGTGGCCCAAGATGATCCTTTGCTGCATGACTTCAGGGGCTTTCAGCAGGAGATGGAAAAGCTGTTCGCCCGTCGTACTCATGGTCAGGCATAAGACAATGAACTTCTGTCCCTACGTTAAGGGAATCAAGACCTATTAACATACATAGCCAGGTTCAATAGACTCATAGTTGAAGCAGAATGGCCAGTGGAGAAGAGAACCATGTTATTTCATCAGGGGTTGCGGGGGGAGCTCAAGGATGTTCTCGCACAAGAAGTGAACCCCCCAAAAGACTGCTCAGAATACATTACCTTGTTGTTCAACTGGATCATAGGTTACAGGACCGAAGAGCAGATCGAACCAGACCGGACCCTCGCCCTATGTATGTGCGTTCAAAGGACAATACTGCCCGAACAACGGAAGGTTCAGGAGAACCAATGCAAATCGGGGGGGTCAGATCCCCCTTGACTAAAGCGGAAAGGGATAAAAGGAGACAGCAGCAGTTATGTCTGTACTGTGGAAGGCCAGGTCATTTCCTTAAAGAGTGCCCTGTGAAGCCACTGAGGAGGACGGTAGGGGCCACGGACAAGGAAGATACCATCAAGGAATCAAAAAACTCCCCAGCCCCGCAAGTGTAGGGGTCCACTTGTCGAGCGAAGAAAGTCAACTACAGACCTCCCATTTTGCACTATCTGTGGTCTTGATGAATCACCAACAACCATCTTGGATGCACGCAGTAAGAGCGCACATAGACAGTGGAGCCATTGGGAATTACATCGACCAGGATCTTGCGGCAAAGATGGGGCTTCCGTTACACCCTAAATCAACCACCAACACTGTTACCACTGTCGGCAGCACAGAAATAGCTTCTGGTCCAGTATCCCAATGCACTGCAGCTTTAACCCTTCTGTGCCAGGATGGACACCAAGAATCTATCGTTTTCGACCTCATTAAGGCACCAAAGTTCCGGCTGATTTTGGGAATGCCATGGTTGGTAGCTCACAATCCTCGAATCAATTGGTGAGCAAAAGAATTGGCCTTTCCCGAGACTTGCGCCCACACATGTTATCACCAAGAGAAACAACAAATAGACACCAGAACCTCCACGCTTGCGACTGTGGCAATCGGCACCCTACCAAGTGAATACCAGGACTTTCAAGATGTCTTTCAGAAAGAACAGGCTAATACCCTGCCACCGCGTAGACCATACGATTGCCAAATCGACCTGATACCCGACACACAAGTCCCTTGTGGGCAAATTTACGCACTCACGGAACCAGAAAACCAGCACCTGAAGGCCTATCTTGACCAATACCTGGCCAACAGGTTCATCCATCCCTCGAAGTCTCCAGCAGCCAGTTCTCTATTCTTTGTACCGAAAAAGGAGGTGGACTTAAGAACGTGCATCGACTATCGCGCACTGAACCAGATTACTGTAAGAAAATCGCTACCCCCTGACACTGATCCCTGAATTGCTTGATCAAGTCAAAGATGCCCAAATCTACACAAAACTAGACCTGAGGGGGGCATATCACCTTGTTCGCGTAAAACAGGGGGACGAATGGAAAACCGTTTTTCGCACCAAATACGGCTTGTACGAATATCAAGTAATGCCCTTTGGCCTTTGCAACTCACCTGCTGCATTTCAATACTTCATGAACGATGTCCTACGGGAATTGATTGATGTCTGTGCTCCAGTGTACATCGACGATATCCTAATATAGTCCGCATCAAAGCAGGACCACGTTAAACACCTCCGATCCGTATTGGAGAAACTCCATCAACACCAACTCTACGCCAAGCTTGAACAGTGCTCATTCCACGTCTCCGAGTTGGAATTCCTGGGCTTTATTCTCAGCCCGAATGGAATCCGAATGGATGTACACAAGGTAGATGCTATCCTGAACTGGCCATCCCCAAATTCATTCAAGGGGGTTCAAAGTATGCTGGGTTTTGCAAACCTCTACCACCGGTTCATCCCAGGATTTTCGCAAATTGTGCATCCCATCACGTCATTACTAAGGAAAAGCAACAAAAAGTTCCGGTGGACAACAGAAGCCGAGGAGGTTTTCCAGGAACTCAAAGCAAGATTCACATCTGCCCCAATCTTATGCCACCCTCGCCCTGATCTCCCATACCTGGTGGAAACGGACACCTCAGGCATGGCTATGGGAGCCATCCTCTCACAAAAGGACTCCAAAACGGGCCAGTTACAGCCTGTTGCCTTCTGGTCGCGTAAATTCACACCCCCTGAACTCAATTACACTATCACAGACAAAGAACTCCTGGCCATTAAGTCAGCCTTTAAGGCATGGCGGCACTACCTCTTGGGCGCCAGGCACACAATCACCGCAATAACTGACCACCGGAACCTCCAGTACCTAAAAACAGCAAAGGCCCAATCCTCACGACAACTACGTTGGGCTCTTTATTTTGCTGAATATGACTACGTGATTACATTTCGACCAGGGGTGAAAAACGGGAAGGGCGATGCCCTTTCCCATATGGGGGTGGAAGAGCAAGGGTATCAGACCCCTGACCCAATAGCAATCATCCCGAGTGACAAGCTCCTAGGAATCACAGCAACCATAACTCAGAAAGAATTACATGAAGAAATCCAAAACCTGATGAGTCCAGAGCAATTACAAGCGTGGAGTGCACAAGGAGAACATTACATGATAAAAGATCAGTTGCCCTACTTCAGGAATCATTTATTCTTACCAAACCAAGAACTACGAGAACAAGTCATGTCTGGTTATCATGATTCCTTGATCGAGGGCCACCCCGGAATCGCTAAAACCCTAGCCAAGGTAAAACGAAATTATTGGTGGCCCACGTGGCATAAATACATTATCCAATTCATCCTATCTTGTGGAGTGTGTGCTCAAAACAAGTCATCCAAGCAGAAACCAGCTGGGCTATTCCAACCATTGGAAATCCAACTAGCACCCTGGCACACGTTGTTCCTCGATTTTATTACTGATTTACCACCCAGTCAAGGGTTTAACACTATTCTTGTGGTCGTGGACCTATTTTCAAAAATGGCACATTTCATTCCTCTTAAGGGGCTCCCAAATGCTTCCACTCTAGCAAAGGTATTTCTTGAAGGCATCGTACGGTTCCATGGGTTTCCTTCAGTTTTGGTCTCAGACTGAGGTTCTCAATTCGTATCTAACTTCTGGAGAAAATGCTGCTCTATGGCCCAGATCGACATCCGGCTATCCACCAGTCACCATCCCCAAACGGATGGTCAAACTGAGTGGACAAATCAGACGCTCGAGCAGTATCTGCGTTGCATGTTACACCAAGCTGAAGGAAGCTGGTTCGACCTATTATGGATAGCTGAATATGCTTATAATAATTCCCTACACACCAGCACTGGGCAGACACCCTTTTATACCATTTATGGCAGGCACCCACGTACTTCTGAGTTGGACGTTCCTACAACCCTGGAAATGCCAGCAGTCAAAACCTTGCACACAAACATTTCTCAAACCTTTAAAAGGGCAGCTGAACACCTATTTCAAGCTAAGAATCGCCAAAAGAATTTTGCTGATCAACACCGAGCAAAGGCCCCCAACTACCAAGTTGGAGACAAAGTCTGGCTGGCGTTTAAACACGTGTCCATTAAAGGAGCCCGAACTTTCCGTCCAAGATACCTGGGTCCATTCACCGTCACCTCTGTGATAAATCCTGTGGCGGTCAGAGTAGCTTTGCCGTCAAACATGCAGATTCATCCTGTTTTCCACGTGTCTCTCCTTAAACCTGTTCAACCTGAAACCCGGGTAGCAACACCACCGCAGCCAGTAGTAGTTGCCGGGGAGTCAGAATTCGAAGTCAAGGACATCCTAGATTCAAAGTACGTCATATCCAAATTATACTACTTAGTAGACTGCAAGGGGTATGGTCCACAAGACAGGACATGGGAGCCTTGTGAATACATCCATGCACCTCGCTTGCTTAGATGATTTCATCAAAACCATCCAACCAAACCAGGACCAGACAGAAGAGCCATCTTCAGAGGGGCTTGGGGGGAGTGCAGTCATGATTCCTGCCCCTCATGTCCCCAGCCCTCCAAGATGTCAGGCTAGAGCCACGCCACGATCACCTACATGGCCCTCAAGGGCCTCTCCATCCCTTCAAAGACCCACTTGGAGTCAGACTTGGCGCTTGTGTCACCAGACTCACTGTTAGGCAGAAACCTGTGCAGTTCCCTCTGGGACCACTGCAAAAGATGTAGGACTACAGGTGTTTGGCAGTAAACCCACTTGGTAGCAGTCTGTACCACACAGATTCACTTGGTAGCTGTGGCTGAGCAGTCAGACTTCCCTCAAGAAGAGTTAGGCAGTATACAGAGTATTCACAATAGGTCAAGAGAACACAGTAGAACAAGTAAACACTGACCAGGGCATGGTGTAAAAGAGATATAATTATTTATTTAAAACCACATCTAGAAAAACACACAGGCACTAATAGTAAGCAATTCAAAAACACGGTCACTAAAAGATATACACTCCCTTAAAAGAATATTAGACAAGTCTTAAGTAAAGCCCCACTTATTTTCAGACAGCGGTGAGCACTTAACGTACATGGCACTCTAATAGTTTGTTTTAAAAAAGGAGAGAAGAGCAGAGAACAAGTTGAAACTGATCCCAACACTTTTATCAGAACATAACAAGAGAGGAAGGCAAAGTAAAGCCGTGAAGTTAGAGTTCAAGAGGCCGGATCCACTTTCAGAGGATCCAAACGAAATGTGTCCAAGGTCACACGGTTGCAGTGCACAAAAGTCTTGTAAAGGTGCAAAAAAGGAGTTGGAACAAAGAAAGGGACCAGTTAGAGGGTCAAGGCGGCCAGCCCAGTCCAGAAGGTTAAGGGGTTATTATTACCTTGTAGCAATCTTTAGAAAGGGAGGCCTGGCGGACACGATACCTTAAAGAGGTGAGAACGCTCCAGCGGGGGCAGTTGTTCCTGGCAGTGGATGCAAGTCGGTGCTTCGTCTGGGGGAAGAGAGGATCTCGTCGTGGAGGAAGACAGGGTCCGTTGCACTGCCAGGGAAGAAACCAGCCACGGAGTTTCTCAGGTACAAGGAGTGGTCCGGTGATTCGCGGTTCAGTGGTGAGTGGCTATCCGGCTGCCGGGGTGCTTGGCATGGCCAGTTCGACCACAAACCGGGCTGGGGTGCGAAGAAAAAAAGGTAAACTGGTTGTGCCCACCAGTCAGGGGAAGAAGCCTCTCCAGCCGGGAGATCTTCTCTGTCGTCGGGAAGTGGTGAGTCGGTTCTGCAGGGCTCCACTGGTGGTGTTGTCATGGTAGGTCGGCTCAGCTTCTCCCTCGTCAGATTCTCAGGTCCTGTGGCGACTTCTGAAGTTCCAGTCCCCAAAGCCCTGCTTTTATGCAGAAAACCCCCATTCACTCAGCCTAGCTGTCACTGAAACATGCTAAGTGGTGAGCCGGCCGGCTCACCACTTGGGCCAATCACACAAGAGTGCGACTTGAGTTACCAAGGTAACTTAGTCCAGGGTGCCTAAACCCCCTCCCACACTCCCTGTGGTACCCAGACAGAGTGGCACCACTTTTGGAGGCTTCTGTGGAGAAGCCCGCCAAAACGTGGAACAAAGGGCTCGACTTGGGTGGGAGTTACAGAAGAGAACACAAATGCCATTTTAGAATCGAGTCTTGGCAAAAAATACCAACCGGAGAATTAATATTAATTAAATAAACCGGCGGTGTGTTCGAGGCTATGAGAATTAAATAATTAAAGTTGGTAGCCTCGAACAATGGGAAAATCCCATAGGAAAATATTTGCGGTCGAATATAAAAAGTAGTTTCCACTGCCACCAGCCAAAACTCGATCAGGGGGGACGGAGACGTGCCCCCTCGACTAACAGACCCCGGGGCAAACGAATTGCCCGACCAGTACATCCACAATATGATGGTTTGTACTGGTTTCTGTTAATAATTTGGGACTAGTAAAGCCAATGGTGACTTTACATGCCCTGGGAGACAGTAGTCAGTCCCAGGGTATGGAGTCTATGGTGGGGTGTCACTATGACACCCCTGTGTTACTGCACGGAGGGTGCTGTGTAACACACATAGGAAAAACATATGAGACCCTATGGAGTAAAGGACCCCATAGCCCATAAAACACATTACCAGTTAAAGGAATACCATAAATCATGTCCAAGAGTGGGAGGAAAAAGAGTCCCCCTGCTTTGCAGGAGGAAAAAACAAACTCCAGAAATCCAGCAAAGCTGCTGGGGGACTCACTAGGTCAGGAAATTCAGCCTAAAGAGAGAATTCTCCCTAACACTCACTCACTCCCGTAGGATAACATTGGGGATTGGACTTGTAGTGCATTGATGGGGACAAGATGGATGCTCCCACATATTTCGGTTCCCAGAACTGCATGTGCGGTCTAGTCTTTTGGGTGTGGCTCAGCCCAGAGACACCTGGGATACTCAGAGACTATTTAAGCCACACCCAGGCTGAGAAACATGCTTTGCGTTTTCTGCACCTGCAGCATGTCACTCACCGTGTTCGGATCAGTCTCCAGTAGGCCTGCATCTTTCTTCTGTGCTCAGCTCCTGCAAGAACAAGAACACCGTTCGGAACAGCCTTACCTTGCAGCGCTTCTGCCCATCATTCATTGCTCCTTCTGTTCTGCGGGCATCTTCGGCGGTGTCATTCCCATCCCGGCACGCCGCTTCCTAAGGAAAAGGGAAAAGAACAGAAAAAAGGCATTAGTAAGCATTCTGCAAATCTTTGCTTATTTTTAAATACTGTACGAGCATCAAACGCTTACCTGAATCCCAGCTGCTCTGGGGGAACTCTGTCTCCGGAACTTCTAATCCATCTGCAAGAGAGAAAAGACACTCCAGGTTAGCGTGGAAACATCTAGAGACGCTGCATACCGCGCTTACCCACCTTATTTGTTCTTCATAACCGGCATCCATGCTGAAAACGTCGCGGCACCTAAAAGACACATAAAAAGAACTCAGTTCAATGCAAATACGAAAGAGGTGCCTCGCGCATTGCGCTCTCACTCACCTTCAGCGCTACTCATCTCAGGAGCACGCCGCCATCCCCGGACGCCGGCCATCTTCTAAGGAAGGAAAGGAACGAAGTTAGAGAACTGTTCAAAAGACACATTATACTTACCTGTCGGACTCTTGCCAGTGAAGTAACTAGGCAGCAGCGAGCCCGCATCAATCCACGCGCCCCTGCGCTGAAAGCAGGACGGAGAGCACACTATCCAAGATAACAAGGTGAGCTGTGGATCAAAGGGAAGGGTTGGACCCCGGGGAAGAAGGGGTTCAAGCACACAGAGACAATAGGGAGTTAAACTCTACCAATCCTGTGTTTCAGGCCCGCCCAGTCTCCAGTCGAATAGCCTCCAGGGAAGGGTTTGAGGTCGTAAGAGGTCAGAACAGGCTGAGTGACGTCCCCGTGGATACCAGGTGAGCGTTACAAGGACCATTAATGTTAATACTTTGCCATCATACCTGTATGTTTCTCTGTTAAGGAGTACATGTTAACTCTTCCATTCAAGGCTATCCAAATAAAGGTGGGTGATTGCAAATATGACAGTTTAAAAGACAGTGGCTAAATATGGTCAATAAAGGCTGTGACCGATTTCTAGTGGCTTCACCTAGGTTTGGAATGTTAGGTAAACTGACTTCCACCTATTGCGCTCATGTTGTAATGCTCCCCTGAATATCCTTCCCTTGGACATCCTCGCTCCATCACCCAAGCATCAAAAACTTGAAGTCATCATTGAGAGTGACGTTAGACTCCAATCGTATTACCCTCGTCTCATCCACAACTTGACTATATGTCTTATCTCTACTCATGTGCTCATTAAACTCGATTACTGCACAAGTCTGCTCATTGATCTTCACTCTACTCCTCTCCTCTTAAAAAGGCCCCAATTCCAAAACAAAAAAAATCCCTTAACTAAGTCTAGATTTCCATTTTCAGCACATAGGTCTTGTCTCTTTAGTAACCTGGACTCCTGAGAGTTTGTTTAGAAATAAACTCTTCCCCTTCACATTCTGAGTCCTTCAGATAACGTTCACAAACTCTGATCCTTTTTGATGGTGACCTTAGACTCCATCACTTTCCTATAGCTGGTGGGGGGTCAGTGGCTATATATGGATATTGCAGGGAGGTCTGGATGTCCAGAGGCAGCAGACAGCTCTTGAGTCATAAGTGAATTGAGATCATGAGAGTTTGCTCAGGAAGAAAAACTGCCCCTAGACATCCTTCCCTCCCAGACATATGTGCTCCCTCACACAAGGCTTGCAATATTGAGGCCCTCTTTGACAGCAATATTAGACTCACTCAGTTCATTATGGCCTCTATCATGGTGGTGATATTCAATTGCCTCAACATTAGACAAATGTGCCCCCACTTCATCCGCGACTCAGAAATCACAAATCTCTAGTCTTGCACTCAGCACTTCTTGAGCCTACTCATTTGTCTGCAACTCTCCTCCTTTTCTGCCCTTAATAAAGTCCTGAATGTAGCCTTTACAACCTAATTCAATATTCTCTCACTTGTGCATACTGCCACCATGTTAGCAATCTCAATGACAAATCAATATCTTTCTTTAATTTCTTACATCTTGTCTTAAAGTCCATCTATGATCTTGCCCCTTCACCTTGCTGACTGCCCCTTTACTCTCCCTGTCACACTCTATGGTCACCCTCCCTCTGAACCCTGGTATTCAGGTCCCCAGCCTACTCACTTCTGCTTCTTTTACTTGCTTGCCACATTACACTAAACACCCACCCCAGACATAAAAACTATCACAACTCTTGAATGCCTGAATACCAGAGTCATTCTCCACCTGCTCCCCTGCAAAATGACTCAATCATCTCCCAACTTACTCTTGTCCACACTGCCCACATATCCCCATTCAATATGGTCAGCTGTATAAACGTGAATATGTATATACAGTATACTTTGTCACAATGCCTATACTCACTCTGATAGCCATGTGTGTTTTTTTTCTCAATGTCCCAGAATTGTGTAGCCCATTACTTGTCCTCAACAACTGACTAATCATAAGCTGTTGAAAATACACCATATCCTGGGATGGCTTCTGTCACCTGTATTGTTTCCTTAGTATGTCACTTCTGGTCAAAATGGTACACCAACCTTTATTAAATACAAAACCAAAAAATACAATAAGAAGTACACACATTTTGAATATTATAACGTTTAGGCCATTCGCACATTCATTACTCAGCCTATGTAGATGAAATCCTTATATTTTCTTTTAATTCTCTCATTGTGTACCCATCTTTAAACAAACTTGAATCAAGGGCCTCATTACAACCTGTCAGGTTTGGACTGCGGTGATTCCGTGACGGCGGTAACAAAGTTTCCGTGTCCGCAAGGTTGCAGAAAGACCATCCGATTACGTGCTGTCGGTCGCGCACACCACACGGTCGCAGAAACGTTGTTACCACCATCACGGAAATGGACATAGCGCTGCCACAAGTAGCGCAAAACCCGTGTCCGCCTCCGTTGCCACGGACACGGAACTGGAAATACCATGATCGCCAAAACAGGAAACAGAGAGGCGGTCATCATATAAAGCACAATCCATTGCCATCCAGAGTCAGCACAAGCAGGATCCACACTGTGAGAAGGCAAAAGGGACCACCAGCATGTCTGCCAGGATTCCAGCTCAGAGGCAGCGCAAACAGCGCTTTAGTGAGGCAGAGCTAACTGTTCTAGTGGAGCATATAGTGGAGCATGCAGAGATGCTGTTCAGTGCCGATCAACGGCGTGCCACACAGCAGCGAAGGAAGGAAGTGTGGGCTGAAACCAGCATGCAAGTGTACCGCTGTGGGCATGACTGTAAGGAGCATCAAGGACTGCCACAAACGGTGGGACGACCTCAGGCTGAGGGTTCGGAACCTGATCTCCACACACCGCCAACGCAGCAGTGGGACAGGTGGAGGACCCCCTTCCCCACTGAGGCTGCAAGCATGGGAGGAGCGTTGCAGCAGTGTCCTCCACCTTGAGGGCATCCATGGGATCGGGGAGGCTGAGGCAGTAGTGAGCCCACCTGCAGATGCTGGTAAGTGGTGAAACATGAATGCCACATGAGAATATGTTGATGGCATGACTGGGCCAAAGGACCCATTAACAACCCCCCCCCCCCCAAGCAGTGCATGACTTGGCCAAAGGACTCATTAACAACCCCCCCCCAAGCAGTGCATGACTGGGCCAAAGGACATATTTGTATGTGGTGTTGTCTCTTTGTGATTTGTCTATAAAAATGCAATTATGTAGTAAGTGGGTTTATTACCTACTTATCACAAGTTTCACTGTACGCAAAACTCTAATATGAAAACAGTTATCATTTCACTATTCAACATGGCAAGCTTATGAATATTGCACCTCCATCATGTATGCTGCACACAATGCCTATGTTTCTACATGAGTACCTTAGTATACTGGATTGAAGTTAATAATAGAATGCTATTTATATCAATGCATAGCTTAATGCACTGATTAGCACTTGATATTTATTCCAATAATCTTTGACACTTTTTTTATTAATATTACTCTAAGAATCCCTTGTACAGACTTTTCATGAAAGGTAAATGCACATGTGATGTCATCAGTGATGTCATCAATGACATTTGTGATGCCATCTTTGATGTCCTAGGTGTTAGGCTTAGCAGTGCACGGTGGTGGCGCGAGTTATGGTTGCTTAGCTTACCATAACTGGCGAATTTCAAGGGTTTTTCGGTTTTACTTGGAACCATAGCGTCCCTTTAACAAAGTTTTTTCACTGAATTTCATAGGTTTTTAGTAGCGCAACTTAACCATAACGTCCCTTTAACAAAGTTTTTTCACTGAATTTCATAGGTTTTTAATAGCGCAACTACCATAACGTCCCTTTAACAACGTTTTTTCACTGAACTTCATTGGTTTCTATTAGTGCAACTTTACCATAACGTCCCTTTGACAAAGTTTTTTCATTGATTTTCATAGGTTTTTATTAGTGCAACTTAACCATAACGTCCCTTTAACAATGTTTTTTCATTGAATTTCATAGTTTTTTATTAGTGCAACTTAACCATAACGTCCCTTTAACACATTTTTTAAATTGAATTTCATAGTTTTTTATTAGTGCAACGTAACCATAACGTCCCTTTCAATGGATGAAGACCACTAGCATCCTAGGTTCTCAAAGTGGGAACCAGGAGTGGTAAAAAAAAGATGTTTCTTCCCAAACCGGAACGCCTGCGGCGTCCCGGTGTAGGAAGGAAAATCTTTTACCAAGATGGACACCATGGAAAGGGAAGGTGTGGAGTATAAAGAGAACACAACAGGGCATGGGTAGGGGGGACCAGGAAGGAGACACGGGGCATAAGAGGGGGGTGGGGGTAACAGGAGAGAGACACGGGCATGAGCGGGGGGTGGGGGTTAACATGAGGGAGACACGGGGCATGAGCGGGGGATGGGGGCAACAGCAGGGAGACATGGGGCATGAGCGGGGGGCAACAGCAGGGAGACACGGGTCATGAGCGGGGGTAACAGGAGAGAGACACGGGGCATGAGCAGGGGGTGGGGGCCAACAGCAGGGAGATACGGGGCATGAGCAGGGTGTGGGGGGCAACAGCAGGGAGACACGGGCATGAGCGGGGGTGGGGGGCAACAGCAGGGAGACACGGGGCATGAGCGGGGGGTGGGGAGAACATGAGGGAGACAAGGGGCATGAGAAGGGGGTGGGGGGTAACAGAAGAAACACAGGGCATGAGCGGGGGTGGGGTGCAACAGGAGGGAGACACAAGGCATGACCGGGGAGTGGGGGGGCAACAGGAGAGAGACACGGGGCATGACCGTGGGTGGGGGGCAACAGGAGAGAGACACGGAGCATGAGAGAGAGGGGGTGGGGGGTAACAGGAGAGAGACACGGGGCATGAGCGGGGGGCGGGGGGCAACATGAGAGAGACACGGGGCATGAGTCGGGGGCAACAGCAGGGAGACACAGGGCATGAGCGGGGGTGGGGTAACACGAGGGAGACACGGGGCATGAGAGGGGGGTGGGGGGTAACAGGAGAGAGACACGGGACATGAGCGGGGTTGGGGGTAACATGAGAAAGACACGGGGCATGAGCGGGGGTGCGGGGCAACAGCAAGGAGACAAGGGGCATGACTGGGGATGGGGGGCAACAGGAGGGAAACACGGGGCATGAGAGGGGGGTGGGGGGTAACAGGAGAGAGACACTGGGCATGAGCGGGGGGTGGGGGGCAACAGCAAGGAGACACGGGCATGAGCAGGGGTGGGAGGCAACAGCAGAGAGACACAGGGCATGAGCGGGGGGTGGGGGGAACATGAGGGAGACACGGGGCATGACCGGGGGGTGGGGGGCAACAGGAGAGAGACAAAGAGCATGAGAGGGGGGTGGGGGGTAACAGGAGAGAGACACGGGGCATGAGAGGGGGTGTGGGGTAACAGGGGCGAAACACAGGGCATGACCGGGGGGTGGGGGGTAACAAGAGAGAAACACGGGGCATGAGCGGGGGTGGAGGGTAACAAGAGAGAGACACGGGGCGGGGGTGGGGGGGAACAGGAGGGAGACACGGGGCATGAGTGGGGGGTGGGGGGGAACAGGGGAGACACGGGACATGAGCGGGGGTGGGGGGACACGAGTGAGACACGGGGCATGAGCGGGGGTGGGGGGAACAGGAGGGAGACACGGGGCATGAGCTGAGGGTGGGGGGGAACAGGGGAGACAAGGGGCATGAGCGAGGGGTGGGGGGAATGGGAGGGAGACATGGGGCATGAGCGGGAGGTGGGGGGGAACAGGGGAGACAAGGGGATGAGCGGGGGAGGGGGGAACAGGGGAGACACGGGGCATGAGCGGGGGGTGTGGGGAAACAAGAGAGAGACACGGGCATGAGCGGGGGTGGGGGGTACAGGAGGGAGATACTGTAATGAGCGGGGGTGGGGGGAAACAAGAGAGAGACATGGGTAATTAGCAGGGGGTGGGGGAACACGAGGGAGACATGGGCATGAGCGGGGGTTGGGGGGTACAGGAGCGAGACACGGTAATGAGCAGGGGGTGGGGGAAACAAGAGAGAGACATGGGGCATGACCGGAGGGTGGGGACAACAGGAGAGAGACACGGGGCATGAGAGGAGGGTGGGGGGTAACAAGAGAGAGAAATGGGGCATGAGCAGGGGTTGGGGGCAACAGCAGGGAGACACGGGGCATGACCAGGGGATGGGGGGTAACAGGAGAGAGACACAGGGGATGAACGGGGGTTGGGTGGCAACAGCAGGGAGACACGGGGCATGACCGGGGGTGTGGGGCAACAGGAGAGAGACACAGGGCATGAGAGGGAGGTGGGGGGTAACAGGAGAGAGACATGGGGCATGAGAGGGGAGTGGGGGGTAACATGAGAGAGACACAGGCCAAGAGAGGGGGTGTGGGGTAACAGGGGAGAGACACGGGGCATGACCGGGGGGTGGGGGGCACACGAGAGAGACACAGAGCATGAGCGGGGGGTGGGGGGCAACAGCAGGGAGACACGGGGCATGAGCGGGGGGTGAGGGGCAACACGAGGGAGACACGGGGCATGAGCGGGGGTGGGGGCTAACAGGAGAGAGACACGGGGCATGAGCAGGGGGTGGGGGCTACAGCAGGGAGACACGGGGCATGAGCAGGGGGTGGGGGCAATAGGAGAGAGACACGGGGCATGAGCGGGGGCTGGGGGGCAACAGTAGAGAGACACGGGGCATGACCGGGGGGTGGCGGGAACAGGAGAGAGACACAGGGCATGAGAGGGGGGAGAACAGGAGGGAGAGACGGGGCATGAGCGGGGGCTGGGGGGAATGGGAGGGAGACACGGGGCATGAGCGGGGGTTGGGGGGGAACAGGGGAGACACGGGGCGTGAGCAGGGGGTGGGTGTCAACAGCAAGGAGACACAGGGCATGACCGGGTGGTGGGGGTTAACAGGAGAGAGACACGGGGCATGAGCAGGGTGTGGGGGGCAACAGCAGGGAGACACGGGGCATGACCGGGGGGTGGGGGGTAACAGGAGAGAGACACAGGCCACGAGCGGGGGTGGGGGGAACAGGAGGGAGACACAGGGCATGGGGGGGTGGGGGCAACAGCAGGGGTACACGGGGCATGACCGGGGGTGGGAGGAACAGGAGAGAGACACGGGGCATGAGAGGGGGTGTGGGGGGTAACAGGAGAGAGACACGGGGCATGAGAGGGGGCTGGGGGGGCAACAGCAGGGAGACACGGGGCATGAGCGGGGGTGGGGGATCACGAGGGAGACACAGGGAATGAGAGGGGGGTGGAGGGTAACAGGAGAGAGACACGGGGCATGAGCGGGGGTTGGGGGGCAACAGCAGGGAGACACGGGGCATGAGCAGGGGGTGGCGGGCAACAGCAGAGAGACACGGGGCATGAGCAGGGGGTGGCGGGCAACAGCAGGGAGACACGGGGCATGAGCGGGGGGCAACAGGGGAGACACGAGGCATGAGCGGGGGGTAAGGGGAACAGGAGAGAGACACGGGGCATGAGTGTGGGGTGGGGGGAAAAAGCATGGAGATACGGGGCATGACCGGGGGGTGGGGGGTAACAGGAGAGAGACACGGGGCATGAGCGGGGGTGGGGGGCAACAGCAGGGAGACACGGGGAATGACCGGGGGGTGGGGGGCAACAGGAGAGCGACACGGGCCATGAGCGGGGGTGGGGGGAACAGGAGAGAGACACAGGGCATGGGTGGGGGGGTGGGGGCAACAGCAGGGAGACACGGGGCATGACCGGGGGTGGGAGGAACAGGAGAGAGACACGGGGCATGAGAGGGGGGAGAACAGGAGGGAGAGACGGGGCATGAGCGGGGGCTGGGGGGAATGGGAGGGAGACACGGGGCATGAGCGGGGGTTGGGGGGAACAGAGGGACACGGGGCGTGAGCGGGGGGTGGGTGTCATCAGCAAGGAGACACAGGGCATGACCGGGTGGTGGGGGTTAACAGGAGAGAGACACGGGGCATGAGCGGGGTGTGGGGGGACACAGCAGGGAGACACGGGGCATGACCGGGGGGTGGGGGGTAACAGGAGAGAGACACAGGCCACGAGCGGGGGTGGGGGGAACAGGAGAGAGACACAGGGCATGGGAGGGGGGGTGGGGGCAACAGCAGGGAGACACGGGGCATGACCGGGGGTGGGAGGAACAGGAGAGAGACACGGGGCATGAGAGGGGGGGCGGGGGGTAACAGGAGAGAGACACGGGGCATGAGAGGGGCTGGGGGGGCAACAGCAGGGAGACACGGGGCATGAGCAGGGTGTGGCGGGCAACAGCAGAGAGACACGGGGCATGAGCAGGGGGTGGCGGGCAACAGCAGGGAGACACGGGGCATGAGCGGGGGGCAACAGGGGAGACACGAGGCATGAGCGGGGGGTAAGGGGAACAAGAGAGAGACACGGGGCATGAGCGTGGGGTGGGGGGAAAAGCATGGAGACACGGGGCATGACCGGGGGGTGGGGGATAACAGGAGAGAGACACGGGGCATGAGCGGGGGTGGGGGGCAACAGCAGGGAGACACGGCGCATGACCGGGGGGTGGGGGGCAACAGGAGAGAGACACGGGGCATGAGAGGGGGGTGGGGGGTAACAGGAGAGAGACATGGGCATGAGCAGGGGTTGGGGGGCAACAGCAGGGAGACACGGGGCATGAGCGGAGGGTGGGGGGCAACAGCAGGGAGACATGGGGCATGAGAGAGGGGTGGGGGGTAAAAGAAGAGAGACATGGGGCATGAGCGGGGAGTGGGGGCAACAGGAGAGAGACATGGGGCATGAGCGGGGGGTGGGGGCAACAGGAGAGAGACACGGGGCATGAGCGGGGGGTGGGGGTAACATGAGAGAGACACGGGGCATGAGTGGGGGGCAACAGCAGGGAGACACAGGGCATGAGCGGGGGTGAGGGGCAACAGAAGGGAGACACGGGGCATGACTGGGGGGTGGGGGGAACAGGAGAGATACACAGGGCATGAGCGGGGGTGGGGGACAACAGCAGGGAGACACAGGCATGACCGGGGGTGGGGGGTAACAGGAGAGAGACACGGGGCATGAGCAGGGGGTGGGGGGGCAACAGCAGGGAGAAACGGGGCATAAGAGGGGAGTGGGGGGTAACAGGAGAGAGACACGGGGCATGAGCAGGGGGTCTGGGGAACATGAGGGAGACACGGGGCATGAGAGGGAGGTGGGGGGTAACAGGAGAGAGACACGGGGCATGAGCGGGGGCTGGGGGGCAACAGCAGGGAGACATGAGGCATGAGCAGGGGGTGGGGGCAACAGCAGGGAGACATGGGGCATGAGCGGGGTGTGAGGGGCAACAGCAGGGAGACATGGGGCATGAGCGGGGGGCACCAAGGGAGACACGAGGCATGAGCAGGGTGTGGGGGGAACAGGAGAGAGACACGGGGCATGAGCGTGGGGTGGCGGGCAACAGGAGAGAGACATGGGGCATGAGCAGGGGGTGGGGGCAACAGGAGAGAGACATGGGGCATGAGTGGGGGTGGGGGTAACATGAGAGAGACATGGGGCATGAGTGGGGGACAACAGCAGGGAGACACAGGGCATGAGCGGGGGTGAGGGGCAACAGAAGGGAGACAAGGGGCATGACTGGGGGGTGGGGGGAACAGGAGAGATACTCGGGGCATGAGCAGGGGGTGGGGGGCAACAGCAGGGAGACATGGGGCATGACCGGGGGATAGGGGGCAGCAGGAGAGAGACACGGGGCAAGCGGGGGTGGGGGGCAACAGCAGGGAGACACGGGCATGACTGGGGGGTGGGGGGTAACAGGAGAGAGACACGGGGCATGAGCAGGGGGTGGGGGGCAACAGCAGGGAGACACGGGGCATGAGCGGGGGTGGGGGGAACATGAGGGAGACATGGGGCATGAGAGGGGGGTGGGGGGTAACAGGAGAGAGACACAGGGCATGAGCAGGGGGTGGGGGGCAACAGCAGGGAGAAACGGGGCATGAGCGGGGGTGGGGGGAACATGAGGGAGACATGGGGCATGAGAGGGGGGTGGGGGGTAACAGGAGAGAGACACAGGGCATGAGCAGGGGGTGGGGGGCAACAGCAGGGAGAAACAGGGCATGACCGGGGGGTAGGGGAACAGGAGAGAGACACAGGGCATGAGCGGGGGTGGGGGGCAACAGCAGGGAGACACGGGGCATGACCGGGGGGTGGGAGGGAACACGAGGGAGACACGGGGCATGAGCGGGGGGAACAGGAGGGAGACACAGGGCATGAGCGTTGGGTGGGGGGAATGGGAGGGAGACACAGGGCATGAGCGGGGGGTGAGTGGCAACAGGAAGGAGACACGGGGCATGACCGGGTGGTGGGGGTTAACAGGAGAGAGACACGGGGCATGAGCAGGGTGTGGGAGGCAACAGCAGGGAGACACGGGGCATGACCGGGGGTGGGGGGCAACAGGAGAGAGACACGGGGCATGAGCGGGGGTGGGGGGAACAGGAGAGAGACACAGGGCATGAGCGGGGGTGGGGGCAACAGCAGGGAGACACGGGGCATGACCGGGGGTGGGGGCAACAGGGGAGACACGAGGCATGAGCGGGGGGTAGGGGGAAGAGGAGGGAGACACGGGGCATGAGTGTGGGATGGGGGGTTACAGGAGAGAGACACAGTGCATACGAGGTGACTGGGGGTAACAGAAGAGAGACACGGGCATGAGAGGGGGGTGGGTGGGTAACAGGAGAGAGACATGGGCATGAGCAGGGGTGGGGGGCAACAGCAGGGAGACACGGGGCATGAGCGGATGGTGGGGGGCAACAGCAGGGAGACATGGGGCTTGAGGGAGGGGTGGGGGGTAACAGGAGAGAGACACGGGGCATGAGCGGGGAGTGGGGGCAACAGGAGAGAGAAATGGGGCATGAGCGGAGGGTGGGGGCAATAGCAGAGAGACACGGGGCAAGAGCGGGGCGTGGGGGTAACATGAGAGAGACACGGGGCATGAGTGGGGAGCAACAGCAGAGAGACACGGCATGAGCGGGGGGTGAGGGGTAACAGAAGGGAGACACGGGGCATGACTGGGTGGTGGGGGAACAGGAGAGATACACGGGGCATGAGCGGGGGTGGGGGCAACAGCAGGGAGACACGGGGCATGACCGGGGGCTAGGGGGCAACAGGAGAGAGACACAGGGCAATGGGGGTGGGGGGCAACAGCAGGGGGACACGGGAATGACCGGGGGTGGGGGGTAACAGGAGAGAGACACGGGGCATGAGCAGGGGGTGGGGGGCAACAGCAGGGAGACACGGGGCATAAGAGGGGGGTGGGGGGTAACAGGAGAGAGACACGGGGCATGAGAGGGGGTGGGGGGCAACAGCAGGGAGACACGGGGCATGAGCGGGGGGTGGGGGGAACATGAGGGAAACACGGGGCATGAGAGGGGCGTGGGGGGTAACAGGAGAGAGACACGGGGCATGAGCGGGGGCTGGGGGGCAACAGCAGGGAGACATGAGGGATGAGCAGGGGGTGGGGGCAACAGCATGGAGACATGGGGCATGAGCGGGGGGTGGGGGGCAACAGCAGGGAGACATGGGGCATGAGGGGGGGCAAAAGGGGAGACACAAGGCATGAGCAGAGTGTGGGGGGAACAGGAGAGAGACACAGGGCAATGGGGGTGGGGGGCAACAGCAGGGGGACACGGGAATGACCGGGGGGTGGGGGGTAACAGGAGAGAGACACGGGGCATGAGCAGGGGGTGGGGGGCAACAGCAGGGAGACACGGGGCATAAGAGGGGGGTGGGGGGTAACAGGAGATAGACACGGGGCATGAGAGGGGGTGGGGGGCAACAGCAGGGAGACACGGGGCATGAGCGGGGGGTGGGGGGAACATGAGGGAAACACGGGGCATGAGAGGGGCGTGGGGGGTAACAGGAGAGAGACACGGGGCATGAGCGGGGGCTGGGGGGCAACAGCAGGGAGACATGAGGGATGAGCAGGGGGTGGGGGCAACAGCATGGAGACATGGGGCATGAGCGGGGGGTGGGGGGCAACAGCAGGGAGACATGGGGCATGAGGGGGGGCAAAAGGGGAGACACAAGACATGAGCAGAGTGTGGGGGGAACAGGAGAGAGACACGGGGCATGAGCGGGGGGTGGGGGGCAACAGCAGGGAGACATGGAGCATGACCGGCGGGTGGGGGGCAACAGGAGAGAGAAACGGGGCATGAGAGGGGGTGGGGGTAACAGGAGAGAGACACTGGGCATGAGAGGGGGTGGGGGGTAACAGGAGAGAGACACAGGGCATGAGAGGGGGGGCGGGGGGTAACAGGAGAGAGACATGGGGCATGAGCGGGGGGTGGGTGGCAACAGCAGGGAGACACGGGGCATGAGCATAGGGTGGGTGGCAACAGCAGGGAGACATGGGGCATGAGAGAGGGGTGGGGGGTAACAGGAGAGAGACACGGGGCATGAGCAGGGGGTGGGGGCAACAGGAGAGAGACATGGGGCATGAGCGGGGGGTGCGGGGCAACAGGAGAGAGACACGAGGCATGAGCTGCGGGTGGGGGTAACAGGAGAGAGACACGGGGCATGAGTGGGGGGGAAACAGCAGGGAGACACAGGGCATGAGCGGGGGGTGAGGGGCAACAGCAGAGAGACACGGGGCATGACTGGGGGGTGGGGGGAACAGCAGGGAAACACGGGGCATGACCGGGGGCTAGGGGGCAACAGGAGAGATACATGGGGCATGAGCGGGGGGTGGGGGGCAACAGCAGGGAGACACGGGGCATGACCGGGGCCTAGGGGGCAACAGGAGAGAGACACGGGACATGAGTGTTAGGGAGAATTCTCTGTTTAGGCTGAATTTCCTAACCTAGTGAGTCCCCCAGCAGCTTTGCTGGATTTCTGGAGTTTGTTTTTTTCCATCCTGCCAAGAGTGAAACTCTTTTTCTCCCACTCTTGGACATGAATGGGGTTAATTCCTTTGAATGTCAATGTGTTCTATGGGCTACGGGTTCTTTTACTCCATAGGGTCTCATATGTTTTTCTATGTGTGTTACACCGCACCCTCCGTGCCGTAACACTGGGGCGACCTAGAGGATCCCCACCATAGACTCCATACCCTGGGACTGACTACTGTCTCCCAGGGCATGTAAAGTCACCATTGGCTTTACTAGACCTAAATTTACTAACAGAACTAGCACAAACCATCCTATTGTGGACGTACTAGTAGGGGTAATTCGATTACCCCTGGGTCTGTTATTCGAGGGGGTACTGTCCCGTCCCCCCTCGTCGAGTTTTGGCTGGTGGCAGTGGAAACTACTTGTTATATTCGACCCCGAATATAACTCTATGGGATTCTTCCCATTGTTGGAGGTTAATACTTTTTCTCGTTAATCTCTAACATACCAACGGTTTATTTATCTTAAATAAATCTATCGGTTGGTATTTTCTGCCAGAACACGGTTTTTAAAATGGCGTCTGTGTTCGTCTCTGTGACTCCTAAACCAAAGGTTGAGCCCTTTGTTCCACTTTTGGTGGGCTTCTGCACAGAGGCCCTCCAAAGTGGTGCCATTCTGTCTGGGTACCACAGGGGGTGTGGCAGGGGGTTTAGGCACCCTGGACTGAGTTGCCTTGCCAACTCAAGTCGCACTCTGGTGTGATTGGCCCAAGTGGTGAGCCACCCCGCTCACCCCTTAGCGTGTTTTGATTGACAGCTAGGCACCCCGGCAACCGGATAGCCACTAACCCGTACCGCGACCAAAAGGTGGTGCCTTGTGACGGAGCACTCCGCGGCTGGTCTCTTCCCTGGTGGTGCAACGATCTTCAACTTTCCTTCGACGACGAGAGCATCTCTTCTCTTGGCAAAGCCCCGACTTGCATCCACCACCAGGAACAACTGCCCCCGTCGGAGCTGTCTCTCCACATACAAGGTACCGTGTCCGCCTGGCTTCCCTTTTTTACGGTTAGCGTGAGGTGTCTTAATGCTCGCCTCTCCATTGGGTCGCCTCCAAGCTTTCTTAACTTTCTGTTCTGAACTGGTCCAATCTTTCGATAGCTATTTGCGACAAAGACTTGAAGTGCATTTCCACTGTGATACTTTTTGGGACATATCGCCGTGCCTGTCTCCGAGTGGGCCTGGCCTCTGAACTTTGCGATCTACGGTAGACCCTGCCTTACTTGCCTTGCATTTGTTCATAAAAGTGTTGGTACCGAGTTGATTTCATACCCTGCCTTTTCTCTCCCGTCCTAACGAATACTAGAGTGCCATCTAGGTTAAAGCATTCACCTCTGTCTGCAAATAAGTGGTGCCGTTGAACCTAGACTTGTCGAACTATTGTTAGAGGGATTGATTTACTTATAGTAATTGTGATTGAAGTTGTTTGCCGTATTAGTGCCAGAGTGTTTTTCATAGATGTGTTGTTATAAATAAATACCTATGTATCTTTACACCCAAGCTCTGTTCCGTGTTTGCTTGTTCTACTGTGTAAATTGCCCTATTTTGTATACTCCACATACTGCCTAACTCTTCTTGAGGGAAGTCTGACTGCTCAGCCACAGCTACCAAGTAAATCTGTGTGGTACAGACTGCTACCAAATGGGTTTACTGCCAAACACCTGTAGTCCTAAATCTTTTGCAGTGGTCCCAGAGGGAACTGCACAGGTTTCCACCTAACAATGAGCGGGGGGTGGGGGGCAACAGCAGGGAGACACTGGCATGACCGGGGGTGGGGGGTAACAGGAGAGAGACACGGGCATTAGCAGGGGGTGGGGGGCAACAGCAGGGAGACACGGGGCATGACCGGGGGTGGGAGGCAACAGGAGAGAGACACGGGGCATGAGAGGGGGCTGGGGGGTAACAGGAGAGAGACACGGCGCATGAGCGGGTGTGGGGGGCAACAGCAGGGAGACAAGCGGCATGCCTGGGGGTTTGGGAGTAACATGAGAGAGACACGGGGCATGAGCGGGGAGTGGGGGGCAACAGCAGGGAGACACGGGGCATGACCGGGGGGTGGGGGCCAACAGGAGAGAGACATCCGGCATGAGAGGGGGGTGTGGGGTAACAGGAGAGAGACACGGGGCATGAGAGGGGGTGGGGGCAACAGCAGGGAGACACGGCGCATGAGCGGGGGGTGGGGGAACACGAGTGAGACACGGAGCATGAGAGGGGGGTGGGTGTAACAGGAAAGAGACACGGGGCATTAGCGGGGGGTGGGGGGCAACAGTAGAGAGACACGGGGCATGAGTGGGGGGTGGGGAGCAACAGCAGGGAAACACGGGGCATGACCGGGGGGTTGGGGGCAACAGCAGGGAGACACAGGGCATGAGCGGAGGGTAACAGGGGAGAGACACGGTGCAGGTACGGGGGGTTGATGGCAACAGCAGGGAGACACCGTGCATGACCGGGGTGTGGGGGGCAACAGGAGAGAGACACGAGGCATGAGAGGGGGTGGGGGGTAACAGGAGAGCGACACGGGGCATGAGCGGTGGGTGGGGGGCACCAGGAGAGAGACAGGGGGCATGAGCAGGGGGTGGGGGGCAACAGCAGGGAGACACGGGGCATGAGCGGGGGGTGGGGGGAACAGGGGAACACGGGGCATGAGCGGGGGTGGGGGGAACATGAGAGAGACACGGGGCATGAGCGGGGGGTGGGGGGCAACGGCAGGGAGATACGGGGCATGACCGGGATGGGGGGTAACAGGAGAGAGACCCAGGGCATGTTCGGGGGGTGGGGGGCAACAGCAGGGAGAAACGGGCATGACCGGGGGTGGGGGGCAACAGGAGAGAGAAACGGGGCATGAGAGGGGGATGGGGGTAACAGGAGAGAGACACGGGTCATGAGCAGGGGGTGGGGGGGCAACAGGAGAGAGACACGGGGCATGACAAGGGGGTGGGGGGTAACAGGAGAGAGACACGGGGCATGAGCGGGGGTGCGGGGCAACAGCAGGGAGACACGGGGCATGAGCGGAGGGTATCAGGGGAAAGACACGGGGCATGAGCGGCGGGTGGGGGGCAACAGCAGGAAGATACGGGGCATGACCGGGGAGTGGGGGGCAACAGGAGAGAGACACGGGGCATGAGAGGGGGGTGGGGGGTAACAGGAGAGAGACACGGGGCATGAGAGGGGGGTGGGGGGTAACAGGAGAGAGACACAGGGCATGAGCGGGGGTGGGGGGCAACAGCAGGGAGACACAGGGCATGAGCGGGGGGGTGGGGGGAACAGGGGAGACACAAGACATGAGCGGGGGTGGGGAACAGGAGAGAGACACGGGGCATGAGCAGGGGGTGGGGGGCAACAGCAGGGAGACATGGGGCATGAACGGGGGTGGAAGGTAACAGGAGAGAGACACAGGGCATGAGAGGGGGGTGGGGGGTAACAGGAGAGAGACACAGGGCATGAGCGGGGGTGGGGGGCAACAGCAGGGAGATACAGGGCATGAGCGGGGGGGTGGGGGGAACAGGGGAGACACAAGACATGAGCGGGGGTGGGGAACAGGAGAGAGACACGGGGCATGAGCAGGGGGTGGGGGGCAACAGCAGGGAGACACGGGTCATGACTGGGGGGTGGGGGGCAACAGGAGAGAGACATGGGGCATGAGAGGGGGTGGGGGGTAACAGGAGAGAGACACAGGGCATGAGCGGGGGGTGGGGGGCAACATCAGGGAGACACGGGGCATGACCGGGGGGTGGGGGTAACAGGAGAGAGAAACGGGGCATGAGAGGGGGGTGGGGGGTAACACGAGAGAGACACATGGGCATGAGCGGGGGTGGGGGGCAACAGCAGGGAGACATGGGGCATGACCAGGGGGTGGGGGTAACAGGAGAGAGACACGGGGCATGAGCAGGGGTGCGGGGCAACAGCAGGGAGACACGGGCCATGAGAGGGGGTGGGGGGTAACAGGAGAGAGACACAGGGCATGAGAAGGGGTTGGGGGTAACAGGAGAGAGACACGGGGCATGAGCGGGGGGTGGGGGGCAACAGCAGGGAGACACGAGGCATGGATGGGGGGTGGTGGGAACAGGGGAGACACAAGACATGAACGGGGTGGGGGAACAGGAGAGAGACACGGGGCATGAGCGGGGGGTGGGGGGCAACAGTAGGAAGACACGGGGCATGAACGGGGGGTGGGAGGTAACAGGAGAGAGACACAGGGCATGAGCGGGGGTGGGGGGCAAAAGCAGGGAGACATGGGGCATGACTGGGGGTGGGGGGCAACAGGAGAGAGACACGGGGCATGAGCGGGGTGTGGGGGGCAACAGTAGGGAGACACGGGGCATGACTGGGGGGGAAGAGTGTTAGGTAAGATTTCCACAGGGCTGGTAAATCTTCCTTGCCTGGTTCAACTCCAGAACTTTTTGCTTTTCTAGTGAGATATTTTCCATTAATACCTCAGTGAGTGGGAACCTTTTTCCACACTCACCTGTCTTTAACTCTTTTTATGGGTGTCATTTTTAAGACTCTCCATAGTGTCTTTTTAAAGTTATCATGTCTAACAACTTATTGGCAATAAGTGCCTGTTGTTGCTGGGTTGCCCTAGGGGCTCCCCCTTTAACTTTCTTGTGCTAACCTTGAGTGAACTACAGTTCCCAAGGGTAGAAAGGATCTTTGGATCCCTTTTACATTTTATTCTGTGAAACCAGCACACCACACCTTATGTGGAGTGCTGGGGAGATACAATGTATCCCCTTTCACATTTAAACTGTAACAATTCTGTTACAGTGACAAGCTTACCTTTAATGGCTGGTGGCAGTGATACCTTTTACTAATTTGGTGCACCTTTACCGCCTGCTGTAATCACAGCTGCAGTAAAGGCACCTAAGGGTGCTCATTTTTACCAAAATGGCCCCTGTCTTCTTTTTCTGCCATTTTAGTGTTTCTTGTCGTTTCTTATTCCTGCCCCTGACATCCAGGGCGGGAAAATCCTTTGTTTGAGTTTTGTCCTTGGCGGGAGTCCCCTGGACACCCCGCCCAGGCTCCAGTCAGTCTGTAAGCACAGGAAGTGGGGAGGGTTCCCAAACTTCCCCCTCCTTTGTCTTAGGCCTTCCTTCAACTGGGTCAGATCCCAGTGGGGGGTTGGCTGTCCTTATTGGACAGCCAAACGCCCCTTTCTTGTAAAATGCGGGGAGAGAATGCAGAGGTTGTGTTGCAGTTCCTGATAAATACTGGAAACCTGGAAGCTGAAGTGATGTCGACCACTGGAACAGCAAACCGAAGAGGATGACGAAGGAAAAGCGGCGGGAATGATTTCCAGCGGCCGGAGAGCCTGCTTTGTAACCGGAGCCCACTGCAGCCCTTCCTTCCTATCGACCTGGGGTCTCCGATAATGACGACCCGAACCCAGAGCCTAGTGAGACCCACTAGACTCAAGACGATCTGCATTTTGAGCCATCCCACGGGTTGCTGCGACCTTGCGTTCTTGCAATACCCCAATACCCTGGGACCTCCTGCCACTGTGCGGTGCACGGTCTTCCGAATTCCGAATCTCACTGAAACTTCGTGGGCATCCTGGTCTATCTCCAGAGACACGAATCGAGTCCAGAAAGTCCCCTCACAAGAGTGCTGGACTTTTTAAACGACGAGAATTCAACCGCGATTTTCTGTCTTCTTCTGTGCTCCTTGAAAAGGCGCCAAACCCGCAGAACTGCATTCAGCCACGAGAGAAATCTTGCCTAGAGCCTTCTTCATCGATCCCTGCTGCAAAGTCCCTTCTGAGGTCTTGTGTTCAGTCTCCAGGACAAGGAATCCAGTGACCGGGTATTTGGCTGCAGTCCCTGAAGTTCTCCTGCTGCAATCTCTTCTTCATTGCTGAGGTACTGTGTTGGCTTGGGTATTTACCTACCTTAAGCCTGTTGGGATTTCTGTGTGGTCCTGGGGTGTTTTCTGTGATTGGGAGGTCCCTCGTCCAGTACACCCAGTCCCACTGCTAGAATCCTGCTGGGGTGTCTTCTGTGAAGCCCCTGGACCCTCTTCTAACCCTAGAAGTAAAGTACTCACTTGTTTGCCCAGTTTTCCTAAGGAAACTCTGACTTTTGCTACTAAAGAACTTATTCTAACACTGCCTGTTGGTCACTAGTCCTAGTGACCCCCCTTCTGCCACTGAGAACACTCATGCTCTAAGGGGAAAGACTTTGAAGGGATTGGGACTTCTGCCTAGAAAAGAAATCAAGTGTTTTTACTTACTTGTAAAGAGTTGGTTGGTAACTGTAATTCTAAGAGTGAACAGTTACAAAAGTTCTTACTGATCTTGGATGTGTGATGCACTATTCTTAAAAGTATGGTTAACATCTTTCCTTCCTTAGCCACTGTTTTGCCAGTCTAAAAGAAAGTAGATGTGAAGGTATTTTACTCTCCTGTGATTAGGTTGTGCCTCTTTACAAAAGTAATGTGTTGGTTTCACCAGATTATTCCTGAAGGGTAATTGTATGAGTGTCCTCCAACTGTTGGTATCACCAGGTTAGTCCTGCTAGGATAACTGTATGAGTGTCCCCCAACTGGGTCTTGCTTCACCTGACTTGCTGCTAGCCTGTCTTTAATAAGTCTACATTAGGTTGTTGCCTACCTAGAATATCTGTTCAGTAAAGTGTGACATTGGGTTTTACTTTCCCCTTCATTGTGAAGTTAAAGTAAGTGGGTTTTACTTACCTTGTGTTAGCTGTGTGCCATCCAAAACAAGTTACAAGAGTTATTGCTTATCTCCATCTGGGGTTCTCTGATTTCCAAAGCATCTGTAATTGTATATTACATCCATTAGGTTTTGCTCACCTGGTATAACTGTGTGTTATGACAAAAGTAGTTATAGGTTTTTACTGCACCTAGAATAAGTGTTTCACTATTCACCAAAAGTATATTGTCCAGTTGACTGCTTTTGTGATTTGTTCCAAGAGTCACTGTACAGCTGGAAGGGCCTACTGTCCTTGTATTACCAAAAGTAATCTAAAAGTAACCATTGGTCTTTTACTCCCAAAGAATAGGCTTGGCCTATAATAAATGTGTATAACAAGGTTTTGACTTCCCTAGAACTACTGTTAGGTGTTCCAAATAAGGTCTATACTTGGGTCTGTGTACTTTCAAGTATAGTGTTGTGTTTTATATTATGATTTCATATAATGTTTCAGTATTTACTTAAACCCTAGATTTATCTGGGCCTACTTGTATTTAAATAAATCCTTTATTTTTATAATACATAGTGTTCCAGTGTTTCTTTGGATCATTTGCATTACAATTTTCACTTGTACTGTATCTACTGCCCTCTCTCCCTCCTAAGATAAGCCTGGCTGCTCTGCCTACGCTACCATGTACTCAGGTGGTACAGTCTTATACTAAGAGTGGAGTCTTGTACTGCCTCAGTTGAATGGTTTTACTAGGCCCTTAACTGGACTTCAGAAAAACTGTCCTAACACTGTTGGCATGCGCTGGGATCAAGGTGGATTGCATTACATTGATTATTGATGTACTTTGTGTCCAAAGGAAACCATCCAGTAGGTTTGGTTTAGCCAAGGTAAAGTGTACTTATTGTATTTAACACAAGAACCAACACCATGGCCTGCTTTAGGCCTGAGGACTTCTCTTATGTTGCAATGGAAACAGTGGTCACAATGTGTATAGAGAAGGGCCTCAATTGTGAAGGAAGTAAGCTTGAATTATTACAAAGGTTATGGGACCATATGCATGGTTCCAGCGAACCTGTGTCCACTTCTTACAATATTGCTGGGAGTGAGGATGATGAGGGTTCAGACAGCTGTTCAAACTCCTCAGAGGAGGAATATGAGGGTTCTGATGAGGAGGATGTTAGTTCACCCCCCTCTCCTTATCCTGCCTCTACCTTGCTGCCTACCATGTGCTCTGAGATATCTAAGGAACTGAATATAAGAAAATTCCTGTGGGAAAACAATATGAAGATGTGGGAATATGAGAAAAAGTATAACAGGTCTGTAGAAGACCATTTTCTGCACCCCTCTTCTTTTTCCAGGTCTTCTGTGTCTACAGCTTTCATGTTCCCAGAATTGGTGAGTCAGTATGATCTGAAGTGTGACATTGTTGTATGGCTGAAAACTTTTGACCTCACTTGTAAAAGGTTTGGTCTGTGTGAGAGTGATAGAATACCCTGGGTTCTTTTTAGACTTCCCAAGAGGGACTACCATGTGCTCTTGGATTTACCTGAAGTAGAAATAGGTAACTGGGATAGGGTAAAAACAGCTCTCATGGATAGATATAAGAAAAATACTTCTACATATCTACACTCCTTAAGGGACTCTGAGAATAGAGGTAGGTCAAAAAGTGCTGTCTCCTCATCCCTTAAGAAATCTGTCAATACTGAGTATAGCAGAAAAGCTGTGGTCTTATACTCAGCTGAGCCCCCTTGTAAAAAGGCTGAGGCTCTTAACCTTGAAGTAAGAGAGGTCCCCTTAGGAGACCCCTCTTTAGAGATAAAAGGCATAAACTGCCACTCTGAAGGGCACTTGGGTGTAGCACCCATAACTTCAAATAGGGACAAAGCCCCTAGGCCCACAAAGCTAGAGGTCACTCCTGTGACCCCACCTTTAGCTGCTGCTAAGGTGATAGAGCCTCTTGAAAAACCACATGTAGTGGAAGTGGTTCAACTAGTTCCCAGAAACTTAAAAACTTCTGTCCTAGTACCAATATGGTGTAATACCATTAACCAGGTCACTGTTGTGACCCCACCTTCAGTTAACACTGAGTTTATAGAACCTCTTGAAAACCCACCTAGAGTGGAAGTGGTTCGCCCTGTGGATAGAAACATATATATTCCTGTCCAATCTCTAACACTGTCTAAAAACTTTGTTGAACCTGACAAGAACCTTAGTGTTCATGTCACACACCCTGTGTGGTGTATGTCCTTTAGAATAAAGGCCCCTTCAGTTAAACCTGTAGTGGCTGAAGCATTTGAAAACCCACTTACAGTGGAAATGGTTCCTAAAACTCTAAACATGGATACGCCTGAAAACCCACTTACAGTGGAGGTGATCCAGATGGATGTACAAAGCTTAGGTGTTTTTAACAACCCTAAGAGGGCAAGGAGTTTCCTTGACCCCAAGGTAGGAATTGAGTTTTCTCCTTTAGTTCAGAATGCCCAGAATGTAACTTCTAGGCCTGAAAAACTGAACACCAAAAAGAGTTATAAGAAACCTAAGAATAGCTTTCTTACTAGGCCTTCTAATAAAAAGCATGTGACTCCAACTACTCCTACAGGAGAGATGGATAGGTGTTCTGACAAGGCTAGGGTCTCTGTTTCAAGAGACCACTCTAAACCTGTAGCATCCTCTATAGTGAATCCTACTGTAAGTCCTAATGTTAGCAGGGCAACCTCTAACAAAGGCAAATCAAAATCTAGACTATTAGGGAAATGGGAGCACAAACCATGCTCTACCATTTCAGTTCCAATTCTAAAGTCTTTGACCCACACTACTTCTGAGGAAGGGGTGGATAGACAAGATGGAAACCTACCTAGGCCTTTGAGGACTGGTAAACCTCAAAACTGGTGGAAATCCAGAAAAGATATGTCTAAAGCTAAACCCCTTGACATTGTGGGCTCTTCTGCTGAAGACCCCCTTGTAAATCCTAGAGTTAGAAGGGAAAACCCTAACCAAGGTAAAAACAGATCTAAGAGGAAGTGGAAGGATGTACAATGCTTTGCCACAACCCCTCCAACTAGGATACCTGAGACCCAACCTGCTCATGTGAGAGAGGTGGTGAGGAATCATGGAGACCCCTCTAGGTCTAAGGGATTTCTTTATAAGAACCCCTTTAAAAAGCCTATAGTAGGTTCAGAGGTTGTCACAACTTCTGAGGGACTGTTTAATCAGATCCCCTATACCTTAGACAAGAGTAAAGTGCCAAACCCTACTTGTAGGTCATATAGTTTGCAAATGATAACTAATATAAGAAAAAGTAACACAGCAAGGGTTACAAAAAGATTGCTAGTTGACTCAGCAAACAGTTTAACCGACTAGAAACAAGAGATCTATCCAGGTGAGGATTAGCTTCCCCTGTTCCTTAGTCTGGGGGGGACGAGTGTTAGGTAAGATTTCCACAGGGCTGGTAAATCTTCCTTGCCTGGTTCAACTCCAGAACTTTTTGCTTTTCTAGTGAGATATTTTCCATTAATACCTCAGTGAGTGGGAACCTTTTTCCACACTCACCTGTCTTTAACTCTTTTTATGGGTGTCATTTTTAAGACTCTCCATAGTGTCTTTTTAAAGTTATCATGTCTAACAATTTATTGGCAATAAGTGCCTGTTGTTGCTGGGTTGCCCGAGGGGCTCCCCCTTTAACTTTCTTGTGCTAACCTTGAGTGAACTACAGTTCCCAAGGGTAGAAAGGATCTTTGGATCCCTTTTACATTTTATTCTGTGAAACCAGCACACCCCACCTTATGTGGAGTGCTGGGGAGATACAATGTATCCCCTTTCACATTTAAACTGTAACAATTCTGTTACAGTGACAAGCTTACCTTTAATGGCTGGTGGCAGTGCTACCTTTTACTAATTTGGTGCACCTTTACCGTGTGCTGTAATCACAGCTGCAGTAAAGGCACCTAAGGGTGCTCATTTTTACCAAAATGGCCCCTGTCTTCTTTTTCTGCCATTTTAGTGTTTCTTGTCGTTTCTTGTTCCTTCCCCTGACATCCAGGGTGGGAAAATCCTTTGTTTGAGTTTTGTCTTTGGGGGAGTCCCCTGGACTCCCCGCCCAGGCTCCAGTCAGTCTGTAAGCACAGGAAGTGGGGGAGGGGTCCCAAACTTCCCCCTCCTTTGTCTTAGGCCTTCCTTCAACTGGGTCAGATCCCAATGGGGGGTTGGCTGTCCTGATTGGACAGCCAAACGCCCCTTTCTTGTAAAATGCGGGGAGAGAATGCAGAGGTTGTGTTGCAGTTCCTGATAAATACTGGAAACCTGGAAGCTGAAGTGATGTCAACCACTGGAACAGAAAACCGAAGAGGATGACGAAGGAAAAGTGGCGGGAATGATTTCCAGCGGCCGGAGAGCCTGCTTTGTAACCGGAGCCTGCTGCAGCCCTTCCTTCCTATTGACCTGGGGTCTCCGATAACGACGACCCGAACCCAGAGCCTAGTGAGACCCACTAGACTCAAGACGACCTGCATTTTGAGCCATCCCACTGGTTGCTGCGACCTTGCGTTCTTGCAATACCCCAATACCCTGGGACCTCCTGCCACTGTGCGGTGCACAGTCTTCTGAATTCCGAATCTCGCTGAAACTTCGTGGGCATCCTGGTCTATCTCGAGAGACACGAATTGAGTCCAAAAAGTCCCCTCACAAGAGTGCTGGACATTTTAAACGACGAGAATTCAACCGCGATTTTCTGTCTTCTTCTGTGCTCCTTGAAAAGGCGCCAAACCCGCAGAACCGCATTCAGCCACGAGAGAAATCTTGCCTAGAGCCTTCTTCATCGATCCCTGCTGCAAAGTCCCTTCTGAGGTCTTGTGTTCAGTCTCCAGGACAAGGAATCCAGTGACCGGGTATTTGGCTGCAGTCCCTGAAGTTCTCCTGCTGCAATCTCTTCTTCATTGCTGAGGTACTGTGTTGGCTTGGGTATATACCTACCTTAAGCCTGTTGGGATTTCTGTGTAGTCCTGGGGTGTTTTCTGTGATTGGGAGGTCCCTCGTCCAGTACACCCAGCCCCACTGCTAGAATCCTGCTGGGGTGTCTTCTGTGAAGCCCCTGGACCCTCTTCTAACCCTAGAAGTAAAGTACTCACTTGTTTGCCCAGTTTTCCTAAGGAAACTTCGACTTTTGCTACTAAAGAACTTATTCTAACACTGCCTGTTGGTCACTAGTCCTAGTGACCCCCCTTCTGCCACTGAGAACACTCATGCTCTAAGGGGAAAGACTTTGAAGGGATTGGGACTTCTGCCTAGAAAAGAAATCAAGTGTTTTTACTTACTTGTAAAGAGTTGGTTGGTAACTGTAATTCTAAGAGTGAACAGTTACAAATGTTCTTACTGATCTTGGATGTGTGATGCACTATTCTTAAAAGTATGGTTAACATCTTTCCTTCCTTAGCCACTGTTTTGCCAGTCTAAAAGAAAGTAGATGTGAAGGTATTTTACTCTCCTGTGATTAGGTTGTGCCTCTTTACAAAAGTAATGTGTTGGTTTCACCAGATTATTCCTGAAGGGTAATTGTATGAGTGTCCTCCAACTGTTGGTATCACCAGGTTAGTCCTGCTAGGATAACTGTATGAGTGTCCCCCAACTGGGTCTTGCTTCACCTGACTTGCTGCTAGCCTGTCTTTAATAAGTCTACATTAGGTTGTTGCCTACCTAGAATATCTATTCAGTAAAGTGTGACATTGGGTTTTACTTTCCCCTTCATTGTGAAGTTAAAGTAAGTGGGTTTTACTTACCTTGTGTTAGCTGTGTGCCATCCAAAACAAGTTACAAGAGTTATTGCTTATCTCCATCTGGGGTTCTCTGATTTCCAAAGCATCTGTAATTGTATATTACATCCATTAGGTTTTGCTCACCTGGTATAACTGTGTGTTATGACAAAAGTAGTTATAGGTTTTTACTGCACCTAGAATAAGTGTTTCACTATTCACCAAAAGTATATTGTCCAGTTGACTGCTTTTGTGATTTGTTCCAAGAGTCACTGTACAACTGGAAGGGCCTACTGTCTTTGTATTACCAAAAGTAATCTAAAAGTAACCATTGGTCTTTTACTCCCAAAGAATAGGCTTGGCCTATACTAAATGTGTATAACAAGGTTTTGACTTCCCTAGAACTACTGTTAGGTGTTCCAAATAAGGTCTATACTTGGGTCTGTGTACTTTCAAGTATAGTGTTGTGTTTTATATTATGATTTCATATAATGTTTCAGTATTTACTTAAACCCTAGATTTATCTGGGCCTACTTGTATTTAAATAAATCCTTTATTTTTATAATACATAGTGTTCCAGTGTTTCTTTGGATCATTTGCATTACAATTTTCACTTGTACTGTATCTACTGCCCTCTCTCCCTCCTAAGATAAGCCTGGCTGCTCTGCCTACGCTACCATGTACTCAGGTGGTACAGTCTTATACTAAGAATGGAGTCTTGTACTGCCTCAGTTGAATGGTTTTACTAGGCCCTTAACTGGACTTCAGAAAAACTGTCCTAACACTGTTGGCATGCGCTGGGATCAAGGTGGATTGCATTACATTGATTATTGATGTACTTTGTGTCCAAAGGAAACCATCCAGTAGGTTTGGTTTAGCCAAGGTAAAGTGTACTTATTGTATTTAACACAAGAACCAACACCATGGCCTGCTTTAGGCCTGAGGACTTCTCTTATGTTGCAATGGAAACAGTGGTCACAATGTGTATAGAGAAGGGCCTCAATTGTGAAGGAAGTAAGCTTGAATTATTACAAAGGTTATGGGACCATATGCATGGTTCCAGCGAACCTGTGTCCACTTCTTACAATATTGCTGGGAGTGAGGATGATGAGGGTTCAGACAGCTGTTCAAACTCCTCAGAGGAGGAATATGAGGGTTCTGATGAGGAGGATGTTAGTTCACCCCCCTCTCCTTCTCCTGCCTCTACCTTGCTGCCTACCATGTGCTCTGAGATATCTAAGGAACTGAATATAAGAAAATTCCTGTGGGAAAACAATATGAAGATGTGGGAATATGAGAAAAAGTATAACAGGTCTGTAGAAGACCATTTTCTGCACCCCTCTTCTTTTTCCAGGTCTTCTGTGTCTACAGCTTTCATGTTCCCAGAATTGGTGAGTCAGTATGATCTGAAGTGTGACATTGTTGTATGGCTGAAAACTTTTGACCTCACTTGTAAAAGGTTTGGTCTGTGTGAGAGTGATAGAATACCCTGGGTTCTTTTTAGACTTCCCAAGAGGGACTACCATGTGCTCTTGGATTTACCTGAAGTAGAAATAGGTAACTGGGATAGGGTAAAAACAGCTCTCATGGATAGATATAAGAAAAATACTTCTACATATCTACACTCCTTAAGGGACTCTGAGAATAGAGGTAGGTCAAAAAGTGCTGTCTCCTCATCCCTTAAGAAATCTGTCAATACTGAGTATAGCAGAAAAGCTGTGGTCTTAGACTCAGCTGAGGCCCCTTGTAAAAAGGCTGAGGCTCTTAACCTTGAAGTAAGAGAGGTCCCCTTAGGAGACCCCTCTTTAGAGATAAAAGGCATAAACTGCCACTCTGAAGGGCACTTGGGTGTAGCACCCATAACTTCAAATAGGGACAAAGCCCCTAGGCCCACAAAGCTAGAGGTCACTCCTGTGACCCCACCTTTAGCTGCTGCTAAGGTGATAGAGCCTCTTGAAAAACCACATGTAGTGGAAGTGGTTCAACTAGTTCCCAGAAACTTAAAAACTTCTGTCCTAGTACCAATATGGTGTAATACCATTAACCAGGTCACTGTTGTGACCCCACCTTCAGTTAACACTGAGTTTATAGAACCTCTTGAAAACCCACCTAGAGTGGAAGTGGTTCGCCCTGTGGATAGAAACATATATATTCCTGTCCAATCTCTAACACTGTCTAAAAACTTTGTTGAACCTGACAAGAACCTTAGTGTTCATGTCACACACCCTGTGTGGTGTATGTCCTTTAGAATAAAGGCCCCTTCAGTTAAACCTGTAGTGGCTGAAACATTTGAAAACCCACTTACAGTGGAAATGGTTCCTAAAACTCTAAACATGGATACGCCTGAAAACCCACTTACAGTGGAGGTGATCCAGATGGATGTACAAAGCTTAGGTGTTTTTAACAACCCTAAGAGGGCAAGGAGTTTCCTTGACCCCAAGGTAGGAATTGAGTTTTCTCCTTTAGTTCAGAATGCCCAGAATGTAACTTCTAGGCCTGAAAAACTGAACACCAAAAAGAGTTATAAGAAACCTAAGAATAGCTTTCTTACTAGGCCTTCTAATAAAAAGCCTGTGACTCCAACTACTCCTACAGGAGAGATGGATAGGTGTTCTGACAAGGCTAGGGTCTCTGTTTCAAGAGACCACTCTAAACCTGTAGGATCCTCTATAGTGAATCCTACTGTAAGTCCTAATGTTAGCAGGGCAACCTCTAACAAAGGCAAATCAAAATCTAGACTATTAGGGAAATGGGAGCACAAACCATGCTCTACCATTTCAGTTCCAATTCTAAAGTCTTTGACCCACACTACTTCTGAGGAAGGGGTGGATAGACAAGATGGAAACCTACCTAGGCCTTTGAGGACTGGTAAACCTCAAAACTGGTGGAAATCCAGAAAAGATATGTCTAAAGCTAAACCCCTTGACATTGTGGGCTCTTCTGCTGAAGACCCCCTTGTAAATCCTAGAGTTAGAAGGGAAAACCCTAACCAAGGTAAAACAGATCTAAGAGGAAGTGGAAGGATGTACAATGCTTTGCCACAACCCCTCCAACTAGGATACCTGAGACCCAACCTGCTCATGTGAGAGAGGTGGTGAGGAATCATGGAGACCCCTCTAGGTCTAAGGGATTTCTTTATAAGAATCCCTTTAAAAAGCCTATAGTAGGTTCAGAGGTTGTCACAACTTCTGAGGGACTGTTTAATCAGATCCCCTATACCTTAGACAAGAGTAAAGTGCCAAACCCTACTTGTAGGTCATATAGTTTGCAAATGATAACTAATATAAGAAAAAGTAACACAGCAAGGGTTACAAAAAGATTGCTAGTTGACTCAGCAAACAGTTTAACCGACTAGAAACAAGAGATCTATCCAGGTGAGGATTAGCTTACCCTGTTCCTTAGTCTGGGGGGGACAAGTGTTAGGTAAGATTTCCACAGGGCTGGTAAATCTTCCTTGCCTGGTTCAACTCCAGAACTTTTTGCTTTTCTAGTGAGATATTTTCCATTAATACCTCAGTGAGTGGGAACCTTTTTCCACACTCACTTGTCTTTAACTCTTTTTATGGGTGTCATTTTTAAGACTCTCCATAGTGTCTTTTTAAAGTTATCATGTCTAACAACTTATTGGCAATAAGTGCCTGTTGTAGCTGGGTTGCCCTAGGGGCTCCCCCTTTAACTTTCGTGTGCTAACCTTGAGTGAACTACAGTTCCCAAGGGTAGAAAGGATCTTTGGATCCCTTTTACATTTTATTCTGTGAAACCAGCACACCCCACCTTATGTGGAGTGCTGGGGAGATACAATGTATCCCCTTTCACATTTAAACTGTAACAATTCTGTTACAGTGACAAGCTTACCTTTAATGGCTGGTGGCAGTGCTACCTTTTACTAATTTGGTGCACCTTTACCGCGTGCTGTAATCACAGCTGCAGTAAAGGCACCTAAGGGTGCTCATTTTTACCAAAATGGCCCCTGTCTTCTTTTTCTGCCATTTTAGTGTTTCTTGTCGTTTCTTGTTCCTTCCCCTGACATCCAGGGTGGGAAAATCCTTTGTTTGAGTTTTGTCTTTGGGGGAGTCCCCTGGACACCCCGCCCAGGCTCCAGTCAGTCTGTAAGCACAGGAAGTGGGGGAGGGGTCCCAAACTTCCCCCACCTTTGTCTTAGGCCTTCCTTCAACTGGGTCAGATCCCAATGGGGGGTTGGCTGTCCTGATTGGACAGCCAAACGCCCCTTTCTTGTAAAATGCGGGGAGAGAATGCAGAGGTTGTGTTGCAGTTCCTGATAAATACTGGAAACCTGGAAGCTGAAGTGATGTCGACCACTGGAACAGAAAACCGAAGAGGATGACGAAGGAAAAGTGGCGGGAATGATTTCCAGCAGCCGGAGAGCCTGCTTTGTAACCGGAGCCTGCTGCAGCCCTTCCTTCCTATCGACCTGCGGTCTCCGAAAACGACGACCCGGACCCAGAGCCTAGTGAGGCCCACTAGACTCAAGACGACCTGCATTTTGAGCCATCCCACGGGTTGCTGCGTCCTTGCGTTCTTGCAATACCCCAATACCCTGGGACCTCCTGCCACTGTGCGGTGCACGGTCTTCTGAATTCTGAATCTCGCTGAAACTTCGTGGACATCCTGGCCTATCTCCAGAGACACGAATCAAGTCCAAAAAGTCCCCTCACAAGAGTGCTGGACCTTTTAAACAACGAGAATTCAACCGCGATTTTCTGTCTTCTTCTGTGCTCCTTGAAAAGGCGCCAAACCCGCAGAACCGCATTCAGCCACGAGAGAAATCTTGCCTAGAGCCTTCTTCATCGATCCCTGCTGCAAAGACCCTTCTGAGGTCTTGTGTTCAGTCTCCAGGACAAGGAATCCAGTGACCGGGTATTTGGCTGCAGTCCCTGAAGTTCTCCTGCTGCAATCTCTTCTTCATTGCTGAGGTACTGTGTTGGCTTGGGTATATACTTACCTTAAGCCTGTTGGGATTTCTGTGTAGTCCTGGGGTGTTTTCTGTGATTGGGAGGTCCCTCGTCCAGTACACCCAGTCCCACTGCTAGAATCCTGCTGGGGTGTCTTCTGTGAAGCCCCTGGACCCTCTTCTAACCCTAGAAGTAAAGTACTCACTTGTTTGCCCAGTTTTCCTAAGGAAACTTCGACTTTTGCTACTAAAGAACTTATTCTAACACTGCCTGTTGGTCACTAGTCCTAGTGACCCCCCTTCTGCCACTGAGAACACTCATGCTCTAAGGGGAAAGACTTTGAAGGGATTGGGACTTCTGCCTAGAAAAGAAATCAAGTGTTTTTACTTACTTGTAAAGAGTTGGTTGGTAACTGTAATTCTAAGAGTGAACAGTTACAAATGTTCTTACTGATCTTGGATGTGTGATGCACTATTCTTAAAAGTATGGTTAACATCTTTCCTTCCTTAGCCACTGTTTTGCCAGTCTAAAAGAAAGTAGATGTGAAGGTATTTTACTCTCCTGTGATTAGGTTGTGCCTCTTTACAAAAGTAATGTGTTGGTTTCACCAGATTATTCCTGAAGGGTAATTGTATGAGTGTCCTCCAACTGTTGGTATCACCAGGTTAGTCCTGCTAGGATAACTGTATGAGTGTCCCCCAACTGGGTCTTGCTTCCCCTGACTTGCTGCTAGCCTGTCTTTAATAAGTCTACATTAGGTTGTTGCCTACCTAGAATATCTATTCAGTAAAGTGTGACATTGGGTTTTACTTTCCCCTTCATTGTGAAGTTAAAGTAAGTGGGTTTTACTTACCTTGTGTTAGCTGTGTGCCATCCAAAACAAGTTACAAGAGTTATTGCTTATCTCCATCTGGGGTTCTCTGATTTCCAAAGCATCTGTAATTGTATATTACATCCATTAGGTTTTGCTCACCTGGTATAACTGTGTGTTATGACAAAAGTAGTTATAGGTTTTTACTGCACCTAGAATAAGTGTTTCACTATTCACCAAAAGTATATTGTCCAGTTGACTGCTTTTGTGATTTGTTCCAAGAGTCACTGTACAACTGGAAGGGCCTACTGTCTTTGTATTACCAAAAGTAATCTAAAAGTAACCATTGGTCTTTTACTCCCAAAGAATAGGCTTGGCCTATACTAAATGTGTATAACAAGGTTTTGACTTCCCTAGAACTACTGTTAGGTGTTCCAAATAAGGTCTATACTTGGGTCTGTGTACTTTCAAGTATAGTGTTGTGTTTTATATTATGATTTCATATAATGTTTCAGTATTTACTTAAACCCTAGATTTATCTGGGCCTACTTGTATTTAAATAAATCCTTTATTTTTATAATACATAGTGTTCCAGTGTTTCTTTGGATCATTTGCATTACAATTTTCACTTGTACTGTATCTACTGCCCTCTCTCCCTCCTAAGATAAGCCTGGCTGCTCTGCCTACGCTACCATGTACTCAGGTGGTACAGTCTTATACTAAGAGTGGAGTCTTGTACTGCCTCAGTTGAATGGTTTTACTAGGCCCTTAACTGGACTTCAGAAAAACTGTCCTAACACTGTTGGCATGCGCTGGGATCAAGGTGGATTGCATTACATTGATTATTGATGTACTTTGTGTCCAAAGGAAACCATCCAGTAGGTTTGGTTTAGCCAAGGTAAAGTGTACTTATTGTATTTAACACAAGAACCAACACCATGGCCTGCTTTAGGCCTGAGGACTTCTCTTATGTTGCAATGGAAACAGTGGTCACAATGTGTATAGAGAAGGGCCTCAATTGTGAAGGAAGTAAGCTTGCATTATTACAAAGGTTATGGGACCATATGCATGGTTCCAGCGAACCTGTGTCCACTTCTTACAATATTGCTGGGAGTGAGGATGATGAGGGTTCAGACAGCTGTTCAAACTCCTCAGAGGAGGAATATGAGGGTTCTGATGAGGAGGATGTTAGTTCACCCCCCTCTCCTTCTCCTGCCTCTACCTTGCTGCCTACCATGTGCTCTGAGATATCTAAGGAACTGAATATAAGAAAATTCCTGTGGGAAAACAATATGAAGATGTGGGAATATGAGAAAAAGTATAACAGGTCTGTAGAAGACCATTTTCTGCACCCCTCTTCTTTTTCCAGGTCTTCTGTGTCTACAGCTTTCATGTTCCCAGAATTGGTGAGTCAGTATGATCTGAAGTGTGACATTGTTGTATGGCTGAAAACTTTTGACCTCACTTGTAAAAGGTTTGGTCTGTGTGAGAGTGATAGAATACCCTGGGTTCTTTTTAGACTTCCCAAGAGGGACTACCATGTGCTCTTGGATTTACCTGAAGTAGAAATAGGTAACTGGGATAGGGTAAAAACAGCTCTCATGGATAGATATAAGAAAAATACTTCTACATATCTACACTCCTTAAGGGACTCTGAGAATAGAGGTAGGTCAAAAAGTGCTGTCTCCTCATCCCTTAAGAAATCTGTCAATACTGAGTATAGCAGAAAAGCTGTGGTCTTAGACTCAGCTGAGCCCCCTTGTAAAAAGGCTGAGGCTCTTAACCTTGAAGTAAGAGAGGTCCCCTTAGGAGACCCCTCTTTAGAGATAAAAGGCATAAACTGCCACTCTGAAGGGCACTTGGGTGTAGCACCCATAACTTCAAATAGGGACAAAGCCCCTAGGCCCACAAAGCTAGAGGTCACTCCTGTGACCCCACCTTTAGCTGCTGCTAAGGTGATAGAGCCTCTTGAAAAACCACATGTAGTGGAAGTGGTTCAACTAGTTCCCAGAAACTTAAAAACTTCTGTCCTAGTACCAATATGGTGTAATACCATTAACCAGGTCACTGTTGTGACCCCACCTTCAGTTAACACTGAGTTTATAGAACCTCTTGAAAACCCACCTAGAGTGGAAGTGGTTCGCCCTGTGGATAGAAACATATATATTCCTGTCCAATCTCTAACACTGTCTAAAAACTTTGTTGAACCTGACAAGAACCTTAGTGTTCATGTCACACACCCTGTGTGGTGTATGTCCTTTAGAATAAAGGCCCCTTCAGTTAAACCTGTAGTGGCTGAAACATTTGAAAACCCACTTACAGTGGAAATGGTTCCTAAAACTCTAAACATGGATACGCCTGAAAACCCACTTACAGTGGAGGTGATCCAGATGGATGTACAAAGCTTAGGTGTTTTTAACAACCCTAAGAGGGCAAGGAGTTTCCTTGACCCCAAGGTAGGAATTGAGTTTTCTCCTTTAGTTCAGAATGCCCAGAATGTAACTTCTAGGCCTGAAAAACTGAACACCAAAAAGAGTTATAAGAAACCTAAGAATAGCTTTCTTACTAGGCCTTCTAATAAAAAGCCTGTGACTCCAACTACTCCTACAGGAGAGATGGATAGGTGTTCTGACAAGGCTAGGGTCTCTGTTTCAAGAGACCACTCTAAACCTGTAGGATCCTCTATAGTGAATCCTACTGTAAGTCCTAATGTTAGCAGGGCAACCTCTAACAAAGGCAAATCAAAATCTAGACTATTAGGGAAATGGGAGCACAAACCATGCTCTACCATTTCAGTTCCAATTCTAAAGTCTTTGACCCACACTACTTCTGAGGAAGGGGTGGATAGACAAGATGGAAACCTACCTAGGCCTTTGAGGACTGGTAAACCTCAAAACTGGTGGAAATCCAGAAAAGATATGTCTAAAGCTAAACCCCTTGACATTGTGGGCTCTTCTGCTGAAGACCCCCTTGTAAATCCTAGAGTTAGAAGGGAAAACCCTAACCAAGGTAAAAACAGATCTAAGAGGAAGTGGAAGGATGTACAATGCTTTGCCACAACCCCTCCAACTAGGATACCTGAGACCCAACCTGCTCATGTGAGAGAGGTGGTGAGGAATCATGGAGACCCCTCTAGGTCTAAGGGATTTCTTTATAAGAACCCCTTTAAAAAGCCTATAGTAGGTTCAGAGGTTGTCACAACTTCTGAGGGACTGTTTAATCAGATCCCCTATACCTTAGACAAGAGTAAAGTGCCAAACCCTACTTGTAGGTCATATAGTTTGCAAATGATAACTAATATAAGAAAAAGTAACACAGCAAGGGTTACAAAAAGATTGCTAGTTGACTCAGCAAACAGTTTAACCGACTAGAAACAAGAGATCTATCCAGGTGAGGATTAGCTTACCCTGTTCCTTAGTCTGGGGGGGACAAGTGTTAGGTAAGATTTCCACAGGGCTGGTAAATCTTCCTTGCCTGGTTCAACTCCAGAACTTTTTGCTTTTCTAGTGAGATATTTTCCATTAATACCTCAGTGAGTGGGAACCTTTTTCCACACTCACTTGTCTTTAACTCTTTTTATGGGTGTCATTTTTAAGACTCTCCATAGTGTCTTTTTAAAGTTATCATGTCTAACAACTTATTGGCAATAAGTGCCTGTTGTAGCTGGGTTGCCCTAGGGGCTCCCCCTTTAACTTTCGTGTGCTAACCTTGAGTGAACTACAGTTCCCAAGGGTAGAAAGGATCTTTGGATCCCTTTTACATTTTATTCTGTGAAACCAGCACACCCCACCTTATGTGGAGTGCTGGGGAGATACAATGTATCCCCTTTCACATTTAAACTGTAACAATTCTGTTACAGTGACAAGCTTACCTTTAATGGCTGGTGGCAGTGCTACCTTTTACTAATTTGGTGCACCTTTACCGCGTGCTGTAATCACAGCTGCAGTAAAGGCACCTAAGGGTGCTCATTTTTACCAAAATGGCCCCTGTCTTCTTTTTCTGCCATTTTAGTGTTTCTTGTCGTTTCTTGTTCCTTCCCCTGACATCCAGGGCGGGAAAATCCTTTGTTTGAGTTTTGTCTTTGGGGGAGTCCCCTGGACACCCCGCCCAGGCTCCAGTCAGTCTGTAAGCACAGGAAGTGGGGGAGGGGTCCCAAACTTCCCCCACCTTTGTCTTAGGCCTTCCTTCAACTGGGTCAGATCCCAATGGGGGGTTGGCTGTCCTGATTGGACAGCCAAACGCCCCTTTCTTGTAAAATGCGGGGAGAGAATGCAGAGGTTGTGTTGCAGTTCCTGATAAATACTGGAAACCTGGAAGCTGAAGTGATGTCGACCACTGGAACAGAAAACCGAAGAGGATGACGAAGGAAAAGTGGCGGGAATGATTTCCAGCAGCCGGAGAGCCTGCTTTGTAACCGGAGCCTGCTGCAGCCCTTCCTTCCTATCGACCTGCGGTCTCCGAAAACGACGACCCGAACCCAGAGCCTAGTGAGGCCCACTAGACTCAAGACGACCTGCATTTTGAGCCATCCCACGGGTTGCTGCGTCCTTGCGTTCTTGCAATACCCCAATACCCTGGGACCTCCTGCCACTGTGCGGTGCACGGTCTTCTGAATTCTGAATCTCGCTGAAACTTCGTGGACATCCTGGCCTATCTCCAGAGACACGAATCAAGTCCAAAAAGTCCCCTCACAAGAGTGCTGGACCTTTTAAACAACGAGAATTCAACCGCGATTTTCTGTCTTCTTCTGTGCTCCTTGAAAAGGCGCCAAACCCGCAGAACCGCATTCAGCCACGAGAGAAATCTTGCCTAGAGCCTTCTTCATCGATCCCTGCTGCAAAGACCCTTCTGAGGTCTTGTGTTCAGTCTCCAGGACAAGGAATCCAGTGACCGGGTATTTGGCTGCAGTCCCTGAAGTTCTCCTGCTGCAATCTCTTCTTCATTGCTGAGGTACTGTGTTGGCTTGGGTATATACTTACCTTAAGCCTATTGGGATTTCTGTGTAGTCCTGGGGTGTTTTCTGTGATTGGGAGGTCCCTCGTCCAGTACACCCAGTCCCACTGCTAGAATCCTGCTGGGGTGTCTTCTGTGAAGCCCCTGGACCCTCTTCTAACCCTAGAAGTAAAGTACTCACTTGTTTGCCCAGTTTTCCTAAGGAAACTTCGACTTTTGCTACTAAAGAACTTATTCTAACACTGCCTGTTGGTCACTAGTCCTAGTGACCCCCCTTCTGCCACTGAGAACACTCATGCTCTAAGGGGAAAGACGTTGAAGGGATTGGGACTTCTGCCTAGAAAAGAAATCAAGTGTTTTTACTTACTTGTAAAGAGTTGGTTGGTAACTGTAATTCTAAGAGTGAACAGTTACAAAAGTTCTTACTGATCTTGGATGTGTGATGCACTATTCTTAAAAGTATGGTTAACATCTTCCCTTCCTTAGCCACTGTTTTGCCAGTCTAAAAGAAAGTAGATGTGAAGGTATGTTACTCTCCTGTGATTAGGTTGTGCCTCTTTACAAAAGTAATGTGTTGGTTTCACCAGATTATTCCTGAAGGGTAATTGTATGAGTGTCCTCCAACTGTTGGTATCACCAGGTTAGTCCTGCTAGGATAACTGTATGAGTGTCCCCCAACTGGGTCTTGCTTCCCCTGACTTGCTGCTAGCCTGTCTTTAATAAGTCTACATTAGGTTGTTGCCTACCTAGAATATCTATTCAGTAAAGTGTGACATTGGGTTTTACTTTCCCCTTCATTGTGAAGTTAAAGTAAGTGGGTTTTACTTACCTTGTGTTAGCTGTGTGCCATCCAAAACAAGTTACAAGAGTTATTGCTTATCTCCATCTGGGGTTCTCTGATTTCCAAAGCATCTGTAATTGTATATTACATCCATTAGGTTTTGCTCACCTGGTATAACTGTGTGTTATGACAAAAGTAGTTATAGGTTTTTACTGCACCTAGAATAAGTGTTTCACTATTCACCAAAAGTATATTGTCCAGTTGACTGCTTATGTGATTTGTTCCAAGAGTCACTGTACAACTGGAAGGGCCTACTGTCCTTGTATTACCAAAAGTAATCTAAAAGTAACCATTGGTCTTTTACTCCCAAAGAATAGGCTTGGCCTATACTAAATGTGTATAACAAGGTTTTGACTTCCCTAGTGTCGGGGGGAAATTCTGCCGGGGTCGGCCGGGCCGTCCGCAGACCTCCGGGCAGGGAGGCCCCAACTCCTCCCGTATATCCCAGATGAGATAGAGTATGAGACACACACAAGGAGCAAGGTGACTCTGCTGTTTATTTAGACAAAACGGCAGGGATGGGTCAAGGAGCGCACGCGTTCGTCCTGACACACACACAATCGTGGGGCTCGCAGGCCCTTTTTAATGTATTATGACGCGCTACTTGCGTCACTTCAGAAAGTTAACAAAAAACCTATCGCCACTCTTAATTGGTTGCTCGAGTGGTAGGGTTAGTATAGTACACATATAGAGAATGATATTAGTGGACAAGGTGTAGTCAGGTGGTATATCTGGGTTGTCCCTACAATTAGATACATAAGAATTGTTACATGAAGACTCCTGAGGATTGGCTAATATTACTGACGTCTGAGATAAGAGCCCCATGTTCTGATTGGTGCACCCGTGGGCTTCCCAGCCTGGGACCACCGTTGTTCCCAGCTCTCGGTGTACCTGTGATTGCAACAATGTTTCAATATGGGTACGTGCAGACAATGTGAGGATTTATTCATAGGTGGAAGGCTTACCGCTCCCACTGTAGCAGATGTCCATTGAGCCTTTCAAGTGTATCGGCCTGTGTCTCGTAGCGAGGGACCCAGACGCCTTTTCTCTCCTGGGTTCTCTCAGGTTCGGCTTGGTCACGTGGGGAGGGACCGTGAAAGAGGCAGAATTCTGCACAATTAATATTGTTTTTTCTACTGCGCGTCTGGTTTAATTTGCCGGCGTGACTTTATCGTTGGGGCGCGGAGTGCGAGGTTGCAACATCGTGCCTTTGATGATTTGTTCTTGGAATGTGGGTTTGCAACATTGCGACCTTGGCTGGTTGCTCCACCGGGTTCTTTCTGCAGGATCAGCAACCTGACTCTTGCTTTGTTAATGTCCACGGGAGCTCTTGTTTGAGGCCTACTCGGGCCTGGTGCATAAGTAGTCCGTTTGGTGCATAGGTGCTTTTAGGTTATACTAGCATATATTTCCATGACCAGTATCGTGTTTCCATTATACCTCTCATGGTGGTAACGGGTTTCAAGAGAAGCGTGAGCAAGCGTTATAGATGAGTTCATGATGCGTCTTGCGTTTCTGCATTCTGAAAGCCTATGTAAAAATAATAAAGATGCACGTCCGTGAATATGCCTGTCGCCTACGTCAGAGCACTGAGTATGTTCTTCGTGTAGATTGGTGTGGAAATGTTCAGTGTGTATATTTGTACAGATGTGCTTCCCGTTGTCTAGGTCGTCATGGCATCTCTAACGACGTGTGGATTTTAGTCTAGCTGATCCGAGCCGCAGGTGTCGGCATGGCCAGTGCGGGCTGCTGGGCAGGCAGATGGACACATCCGTATGTTCCTGTACCAGGGTACCTGGTCGTCTGGTAAATGGACAAACTCTTCTCGCGGCGGGTGTCTGGGCCGTGACCCTCTAGGCCAAGCGCGAGAGGTGAAGGACGGGAGCCTGGTCTTCCATTCTCCCACTTCACTAGAACTACTGTTAGGTGTTCCAAATAAGGTCTATACTTGGGTCTGTGTACTTTCAAGTATAGTGTTGTCTTTTATATTATGATTTCATATAATGTTTCAGTATTTACTTAAACCCTAGATTTATCTGGGCCTACTTGTATTTAAATAAATCCTTTATTTTTTATAATACATAGTGTTCCAGTGTTTCTTTGGATCATTTGTATTACAATTTTCACTTGTACTGTATCTACTGCCCTCTCTCCCTCCTAAGATAAGCCTGGCTGCTCTGCCTATGCTACCATGTACTCAGATGGTACAGTCTTATACTAAGAGTGGAGTCTTGTACTGCCTCAGTTGAATGGTTTTACTAGGCCCTTAACTGGACTTCAGAAAAACTGTCCTAACAGGGGGTAACAGGAGAGAGGCACGGGGCATGAGCGCAGTGTGGGGGGCAACAGCAGGGAGACACAGGGCATGACCGGGGGATGGGGGGCAACAGGCGAGAGACACGGGGCATGAGCGGGGCATGGTGGGAACAGGAGAGAGACACAGGGCATGAGCGGGGGGTGGGGGGCAACAGCAGGGAGACACGGGGCATGACCGGGGGGTGGGGGAACACGAGGGAGACACGGGGCATGACCGGAGGGTGGGGGGTAAAAGGAGAGAGACACAGGGCATGAGCGGGTGGTGGGGGGCAACAGCAGGGAGACACGGGGCATGAGCCGGGGTGGGGACAACAGCAGGGAGACTCGGGGCATGAGCGGGGGCCAACAGGGGAGACACGATGCATGAGCGGGGGTCAGGGGGGAACAGGAGAGAAACATGGGACATGAGCGGGGGGTGGGGGGCAACAGCAGGGAGACACGTGGCATGACCAGGCGGTGGGGTGTAACAGGAGAGAGACACGGGGCATGAGTGGGGGGTGGGGGCAACAGCAGGGAGACACGGGGCATGACCGGGGTGTGGGGGGCAACAGGAGAGAGACATGGGGCATGAGAGGGGGGTGGGTGGTAACAGGAGAGAGACACGGGGCATGAGAGGGGGTGGGGGGTGACAGGAGAGAGACACAGGGCATGAGAGGGGGGTGGGGGGGTAACAGGAGAGAGACATGGGGCATGAGCGGGGGGTGGGGGGCAACAGCAGGGAGACACGGGGCATGAGTGGAGGGTGGTGGGCAACAGAAGGGAGACATGGGGCATGAGAGGGGGGTGGGGGTTAACAGGAGAGAGACACAGGGCATGAGCGGAGGGTGGGGGCAACAGGAGAGAGACCCGGGGCATGAGCGGAGGGTGAGGGGCAACAGGAGAGAGACACGGGGCATGAGAGGGGGTGGGGGTAACAGGAGAGAGACACGGCCATGAGTGGGGGGCAACAACAGGGAGACACAAGGCATGAGCGGGGGGTGAGGGGTAACAGGAGAGAGACACGGGGCATGAGCGGGGGTGGGGGCAACAGCAGGGAGACACAGGGCATGACCGGGGGCAGGGCGGCAACAGGAGAGAGACACGGGGCATGAGCGGGGGGTGGGGGGCAACAGCAGGAAGACACAGGGCATGATCGGGGGGTGGTGTGTAACAGGCGAGAGACACGGGGCATGAGCAGGGGGTGGGGGGCAACAGGAGAGAGACACGGGGCATGACTGGGGGTGGGGGCAACAGGAGAGAGACAAGGGGCAGGAGAGGGGGCTGGGGGTAACAGGAGAGAGACACGGGGCATGAGCGGGGGTGGGGTGGCAACAGCAGGGAGACACGGGGCATGACTAGGGAGTGGAGGGTAACAGGAGAGAGACACGGGGAATGAGCGGAGGGTGGGGGGCAACAGCAGGGAGACACGGGGCATGTACCGGGGGTTGGGGGGCAACAGGAGAGAGATATGGGGCATGAGAGGGGGGTGGGTGGTAACAGGAGAGAGACACGGGGCATGAGAGGGGGGTGGGGGCAACAGCAGGGAGACACGGGCATGAGCGGGGGTGGGGGGTACACGAGGGAGACATGGGGCATGACTAGGGGGTGGGGGATAACAGGAGAGAGACACGGGCAATGAGCGGGGGTGGGGGGCAACAGCAGGGAGACACGGGGCATGACCAGGGGGGTGGGGGGCAACAGGAGAGAGACATGGGGCATGAGAGGGGGGTGGGGGTAACAGGAGAGAGACACGGGGCATGAGAAGGGGGTGGGGGCAACAGCAGGGAGACACGGGGCATGAGCGGGGGGTGGGGGGCAACAGCAGGAAGACACGGGGCATGACCGGAGAGTGGGGGGTAAAAGGAGAGAGACACAGGGCATGAGCGGGTGGTGGGGGGCAACAGCAGGGAGACACAGGGCATGAGCGGGGGTGGGGGGCAACAGCAGGGAGACACGGGGCATGAGCGGGGTGGGGACAACAGCAGGGAGACACGGGGCATGAGCGGGGGCCAACAGGGGAGACACGATGCATGAGGGGGGGGTCAGGGGGGAACAGGAGAGAAACATGGGACATGAGCGGGGGGTGGGGGGCAACAGCAGGGAGACAGGTGGCATGACCAGGCTGTGGGGGGTAACAGGAGAGAGACACGGGGCATGAGTGGGGGGTGGGGGCAACAGCAGGGAGACACGGGGCATGACCAGGGTGTGGGGGGCAACAGGAGAGAGACATGGGGCATGAGAGGGGGGTGGGGGGTAACAGGAGAGAGACACGGGGCATGAGAGGGGGTGGGGGGTGACAGGAGAGAGACACAGGGCATGAGAGGGGGGTGGGGGGTTAACAGGAGAGAGACATGGGGCATGAGCGTGGGGTGGGGGGCAACAGCAGGGAGACATGGGGCATGAGTGGAGGGTGGTGGGCAACGGAAGGGAGACATGGGGCATGAGAGGGGGTGGGGGTTAACAGGAGAGAGACACAGGGCATGAGCGGAGGGTGGGGGCAACAGGAGAGAGACCCGGGGCATGAGCGGAGGGTGAGGGGCAACAGGAGAGAGACACGGCCATGAGTGGGGGGCAACAACAGGGAGACACAAGGCATGAGCGGGGGGTGAGGGGTAACAGGAGAGAGACACGGGGCATGAGCGGGGGTGGGGGCAACAGCAGGGAGACACGGGGCATGACCGGGGGCTGGGCGGCAACAGGAGAGAGACACGGGGCATGAGCGGGGGGTGGGGGGGCAACAGCAGGAAGACACAGGGCATGATCGGGGGGTGGTGTGTAAAAGGCGAGAGACACGGGGCATGAGCAGGGGGTGGGGGGCAACAGGAGAGAGACACGGGGCATGACTGGGGGTGGGGGCAACAGGAGAGAGACACGGGGCAGGAGAGGGGGATGGGGGTAACAGGAGAGAGACACGGGGCATGAGCGGGGGTGGGGGGCAACAGCAGGGAGACACGGGGCATGACTAGGGAGTGGAGGGTAACAGGAGAGAGACACGGGGAATGAGCGGAGGGTGGGGGGCAACAGCAGGGAGACACGGGGCATGACCGGGGGTTGGGGGGCAACAGGAGAGAGATATGGGGCATGAGAGGGGGGTGGGTGGTAACAGGAGAGAGACACGGGGCATGAGAGGGGGGTGGGGGCAACAGCAGGGAGACACGGGCATGAGCGGGGGTGGGGGGTACACGAGGGAGACACGGAGCATGACTAGGGGGTGGGGGATAACAGGAGAGAGACACGGGCAATGAGCGGGGGTGGGGGGCAACAGCAGGGAGACACGGGGCATGACTAGGGGGGTGGGGGGCAACAGGAGAGAGACATGGGGCATGAGAGGGGGGTGGGGGTAACAGGAGAGAGACACGGGGCATGAGAGGGGGGTGGGGGCAACAGCCGGGAGACACGGGGCATGAGCGGGGGGTGGGGGGCAACAGCAGGAAGACACAGGGCATGATCGGGGGGTGGTGTGTAACAGGCGAGAGACACGGGGCATGAGCAGGGGGTGGGGGGCAACAGGAGAGAGACACGGGGCATGACTGGGGGTGGGGGCAACAGGAGAGAGACACGGGGCAGGAGAGGGGGCTGGGGGTAACAGGAGAGGGACACGGGGCATGAGCGGGGGTGGGGGGCAACAGCAGGGAGACAAGGGGCATGACTAGGGGGTGGAGAGTAACAGGAGAGAGACACGGGGAATGAGCGTAGGGTGGGGGGGCAACAGCAGGGAGACACGGGGCATGACTGGGGGTTGGGGGGCAACAGGAGAGAGATATGGGGCATGAGAGGGGGGTGGGTGGTAACAGGAGAGAGACACAGGGCATGAGAGGGGGGTGGGGGCAACAGCAGGGAGACACGGGCATGAGCGGGGGGTGGGGGTTAACAGGAGAGAGACACGGGGCATGAGCGGAGGGTGGGGGCAACAGGAGAGAGACCCGGGGCATGAGCGGAGGGTGAGGGGCAACAGGAGAGAGACACGGGGCATGAGAGGGAGGTGGGGGTAAGAGGAGAGAGACACGGGCCATGAGTGGGGGGCAACAACAGGGAGACACAAGGCATGAGCGGGGGGTGAGGGGTAACAACAGAGAGACACGGGGCATGAGCAGGGGTGGGGGGCAACAGCAGGGGACACAGAGCATGAGCGGGGGCTGGGCGGCAACAGGAGAGAGACATGGGGCATGAGCGGGGGGTGGGGGGCAACAGCAGGAAGACACAGGGCATGATCGGGGGGTGGTGTGTAACAGGCGAGAGACACGGGGCATGAGCAGGGGGTGGGGGGCAACAGGAGAGAGACACGGGGCATGACTGGGGGTGGGGGCAACAGGAGAGAGACACGGGGCACGAGAGGGGGCTGAGGGTAACAGGAGAGAGACACGGGGCATGAGCGTGGGTGAGGGGCAACAGCAGGGAGACACAGGGCATGACTAGGGGGTGGAGGGTAACAGGAGAGAGATATGGGGAATGAGCGGAGGGTGGGGGGCAACAGCAGGGAGACACGGGGCATGACCGGGGGTTGGGGGGCAACAGGAGAGAGATATGGGGCATGAGAGGGGGGTGGGTGGTAACAGGAGAGAGACACAGGGCATGAGAGGGGGGTGGTGGCAACAGCAGGGAGACACGGGCATGTGCGGGTGTGGGGGTAACAGGAGAGAGACACGGGGCATGTGCGGAGGGTATCAAGTGAAAGACATGGGGCATGAGCGGCGGGTGGGGGGCAACAGCGGGAGATACCGGGCATGACCGGGGAGTGGGGGGCAACAAGAGAGAGACACGGGTCATGAGAGGGGGGTAGGGGGTAACAGGAGAGAGACACGGGGCATGAGAGGGGGTTGGGGGGTAACAGGAGAGAGACACAGGGCATGAGCGGGGGTGGGGGGCAACAGCAGGGAGACACTGGGCATGAGCGGGGGGTGGGGGGAACAGGGGAGACACAAGACATGAGCGGGGGTGGGGGAACAGGAGAGAGACACGGGCATGAGCAGGGGGTGGGGGGCAACAGCAGGGAGACACGGAGCATGACTGGGGGGTGGGGGGCAACAGGAGAGAGACACAGGGCATGAGAGGGGGTGGGGGGTAACAGGAGAGAGACACGGAACATGAGCGGGGGGTGAGGGGCAACATCAGGGAGACACGGGGCATGACCGAGGGGTGGGGGTAACAGGAGAGAGACACGGGGCATGAGAGGGGGGTGGGGGGTAACAGGAGAGAGACACATGGGCATGAGCGGGGGTGGGGGGCAACAGCAGGGAGACATGGGGCATGACCAGGGGGTGGGGGTAACAGGAGAGAGACACGGGCATGAGCAGGGGTGCGGGGCAACAGCAGGGAGACACGGGGCATGACCGGGGGTAACAGGGGAAAGACACGGGGCATGAGCGGCGGGTGGGGGGCAACAGCAGGGAGATACGGGGCATGACCGGGGAGTGGGGGGCAACAGGAGAGAGACACGGGCCATGAGAGGGGGCTGGGGGTAACAGGAGAGAGACACGGGGCATGAGAGGGGGGTGGGGGGTAACAGGAGAGAGACACGGGGCATAAGCAGGGGGTGGGGGGCAACAGCAGGGAGACACGAGGCATGAGTGGGGGGTGGGGGGAACAGGGGAGACACAAGACATGAACGGGGTGGGGGAGCAGGAGAGAGACATGGGGCATGAGCGGGGGGTGGGGGGCAACAGTAGGAAGACACGGGGCATGAACGGGGGGAGGTAACAGGAGAGAGACACAGGGCTTGAGCGGGGGTGGGGGGCAACAGCAGGGAGACACAGGGCATGACTGGGGGGTGGGGGGCAACAGCAGGGAGACACGGGGCATGACCGGGGGGTAGGGGAACACGAGGGAGACACGGGGCATGACCGGAGGGTGGGGGATAAAAGGAGAGAGACACAGGGCATCAGCGGGTGGTGGGGGGCAACAGCAGGGAGACACAGGGCATGAGCGGGGGGTGGGGGGCAACAGCAGGGAGACACGGGGCATGAGCGAGATTGGGGACAACAGCAGGGAGACACGGGGCATGAGCGGGGGCCAACAGGGGAGACATGATGCATGAGCGGGGGGTAGGGGGGAACAGGAGAGAAACACGGGACATGAGTGGGGGGTGGGGGGGAACAGCAGGGAGACACGGGGCATGACCAGGCGGTGGGGGGTAACAGGAGAGAGACACGGGGCATGAGTGGGGGGTGGGGGCAGCAGCAGGGAGACATGGGGCTTGACCGGGGTGTGGGGGGCAACAGGAGAGAGACACGGGGCATGAGAGGGGGTGGGGGCAACAGCAGGGAGACACGGGGCATGAGCGGGGGGTGGGGGGAACATGAGGGAGACACGGGGCATGAGAGGGGGGTGGGGGTAACAGGAGAGAGACACGGGGCATGAGAGGGGGTGGGGGGGTAACAGGAGAGAGACACAGGGCATGAGAGGGGGCTGGGGGGGTAACAGGAGAGAGACATGGGGCATGAGCGGGGGGTGTGGGGCAACAGCAGGGAGACACGGGGCATGAGCGGAGGGTGGTGGGCAACAGCAGGTAGACATGGGGAATGAAAGGGGGTGGGGGTTAACAGGAGAGAGACACGGGGCATGAGCGGAGGGTGGGGGCAACAGGAGAGAGACCCGGGGCATGAGCGGAGGTTGAGGGGCAACAGGAGAGAGACACGGGGCATGAGAGGGGGGTGGGGGTAACATGAGAGAGACACGGCCATGAGTGGGTGGCAACAGCAGGAAGACACAGGGCATGATCGGGGGGTGGTGAGTAACAGGCGAGAGACACGGGGCATGAGCAGGGGTTGGGGGGTAACAGGAGAGAGACACGGGGCATGACCGGGGTGGGGGCAACAGGAGAGAGACACGGGGCAGGAGAGGGGGCTGGGGGTAACAGGAGAGAGACACGGGGCATGAGCGGGGGTGGGGGGCAACAGCAGGGAGACACGGGGCATGACTAGGGGGTGGAGGGTAACAGGAGAGAGACACGGGGAATGAGCGGAGGGTGGGGGACCACAGCAGGGAGACACGGGGCATGACTGGGGCTTGGGGGCAACAGGAGAGAGATATGGGGCATGAGAGGGGAGTGGGTGGTAACAGGAGAGAGACACGGGGCATGAGAGGGGGGTGGGGGCAACAGCAGGGAGACACGGGCATGAGCGGGGGTGGGGGGAACACGAGGGAGACACGGGGCATGACTAGGGGGTGGGGGGTAACAGGAGAGAGACACGGGGCATGAGCGCAGTGTGGGGGGCAACAGCAGGGAGACACAGGGCATGACCGGGGGATGGGGGGCAACAGGCGAGAGACACGGGGCATGAGCGGGGCATGGTGGGAACAGGAGAGAGACACAGGGCATGAGCGGGGGGTGGGGGGCAACAGCAGGGAGACACGGGGCATGACCGGGGGGTGGGGGAACACGAGGGAGACACGGGGCATGACCGGAGGGTGGGGGGTAAAAGGAGAGAGACACAGGGCATGAGCGGGTGGTGGGGGGCAACAGCAGGGAGACACGGGGCATGAGCCGGGGTGGGGACAACAGCAGGGAGACTCGGGGCATGAGCGGGGGCCAACAGGGGAGACACGATGCATGAGCGGGGGTCAGGGGGGAACAGGAGAGAAACATGGGACATGAGCGGGGGGTGGGGGGCAACAGCAGGGAGACACGGGGCATGACCGGGGTGTGGGGGGCAACAGGAGAGAGACATGGGGCATGAGAGGGGGGTGGGTGGTAACAGGAGAGAGACACGGGGCATGAGAGGGGGTGGGGGGTGACAGGAGAGAGACACAGGGCATGAGAGGGGGGTGGGGGGGTAACAGGAGAGAGACATGGGGCATGAGCGGGGGGTGGGGGGCAACAGCAGGGAGACACGGGGCATGAGTGGAGGGTGGTGGGCAACAGAAGGGAGACATGGGGCATGAGAGGGGGGTGGGGGTTAACAGGAGAGAGACACAGGGCATGAGCGGAGGGTGGGGGCAACAGGAGAGAGACCCGGGGCATGAGCGGAGGGTGAGGGGCAACAGGAGAGAGACACGGGGCATGAGAGGGGGTGGGGGTAACAGGAGAGAGACACGGCCATGAGTGGGGGGCAACAACAGGGAGACACAAGGCATGAGCGGGGGGTGAGGGGTAACAGGAGAGAGACACGGGGCATGAGCGGGGGTGGGGGCAACAGCAGGGAGACACAGGGCATGACCGGGGGCAGGGCGGCAACAGGAGAGAGACACGGGGCATGAGCGGGGGGTGGGGGGCAACAGCAGGAAGACACAGGGCATGATCGGGGGGGTGGTGTGTAACAGGCGAGAGACACGGGGCATGAGCAGGGGGTGGGGGGCAACAGGAGAGAGACACGGGGCATGACTGGGGGTGGGGGCAACAGGAGAGAGACAAGGGGCAGGAGAGGGGGCTGGGGGTAACAGGAGAGAGACACGGGGCATGAGCGGGGGTGGGGGGGCAACAGCAGGGAGACACGGGGCATGACTAGGGAGTGGAGGGTAACAGGAGAGAGACACGGGGAATGAGCGGAGGGTGGGGGGCAACAGCAGGGAGACACGGGGCATGTACCGGGGGTTGGGGGGCAACAGGAGAGAGATATGGGGCATGAGAGGGGGGTGGGTGGTAACAGGAGAGAGACACGGGGCATGAGAGGGGGGTGGGGGCAACAGCAGGGAGACACGGGCATGAGCGGGGGTGGGGGGTACACGAGGGAGACATGGGGCATGACTAGGGGGTGGGGGATAACAGGAGAGAGACACGGGCAATGAGCGGGGGTGGGGGGCAACAGCAGGGAGACACGGGGCATGACCAGGGGGGTGGGGGGCAACAGGAGAGAGACATGGGGCATGAGAGGGGGGTGGGGGTAACAGGAGAGAGACACGGGGCATGAGAAGGGGGTGGGGGCAACAGCAGGGAGACACGGGGCATGAGCGGGGGGTGGGGGGCAACAGCAGGAAGACACGGGGCATGACCGGAGAGTGGGGGGTAAAAGGAGAGAGACACAGGGCATGAGCGGGTGGTGGGGGGCAACAGCAGGGAGACACAGGGCATGAGCGGGGGTGGGGGGCAACAGCAGGGAGACACGGGGCATGAGCGGGGTGGGGACAACAGCAGGGAGACACGGGGCATGAGCGGGGGCCAACAGGGGAGACACGATGCATGAGGGGGGGGTCAGGGGGGAACAGGAGAGAAACATGGGACATGAGCGGGGGGTGGGGGGCAACAGCAGGGAGACAGGTGGCATGACCAGGCTGTGGGGGGTAACAGGAGAGAGACACGGGGCATGAGTGGGGGGTGGGGGCAACAGCAGGGAGACACGGGGCATGACCAGGGTGTGGGGGGCAACAGGAGAGAGACATGGGGCATGAGAGGGGGGTGGGGGGTAACAGGAGAGAGACACGGGGCATGAGAGGGGGTGGGGGGTGACAGGAGAGAGACACAGGGCATGAGAGGGGGGTGGGGGGTTAACAGGAGAGAGACATGGGGCATGAGCGTGGGGTGGGGGGCAACAGCAGGGAGACATGGGGCATGAGTGGAGGGTGGTGGGCAACGGAAGGGAGACATGGGGCATGACAGGGGGTGGGGGTTAACAGGAGAGAGACACAGGGCATGAGCGGAGGGTGGGGGCAACAGGAGAGAGACCCGGGGCATGAGCGGAGGGTGAGGGGCAACAGGAGAGAGACACGGCCATGAGTGGGGGGCAACAACAGGGAGACACAAGGCATGAGCGGGGGGTGAGGGGTAACAGGAGAGAGACACGGGGCATGAGCGGGGGTGGGGGCAACAGCAGGGAGACACGGGGCATGACCGGGGGCTGGGCGGCAACAGGAGAGAGACACGGGGCATGAGCGGGGGGTGGGGGGGCAACAGCAGGAAGACACAGGGCATGATCGGGGGGTGGTGTGTAAAAGGCGAGAGACACGGGGCATGAGCAGGGGGTGGGGGGCAACAGGAGAGAGACACGGGGCATGACTGGGGTGGGGGCAACAGGAGAGAGACACGGGGCAGGAGAGGGGGATGGGGGTAACAGGAGAGAGACACGGGGCATGAGCGGGGGTGGGGGGCAACAGCAGGGAGACACGGGGCATGACTAGGGAGTGGAGGGTAACAGGAGAGAGACACGGGGAATGAGCGGAGGGTGGGAGGCAACAGCAGGGAGACACGGGGCATGACCGGGGGTTGGGGGGAAACAGGAGAGAGATATGGGGCATGAGAGGGGGGTGGGTGGTAACAGGAGAGAGACACGGGGCATGAGAGGGGGGTGGGGGCAACAGCAGGGAGACACGGGCATGAGCGGGGGTGGGGGGTACACGAGGGAGACACGGAGCATGACTAGGGGGTGGGGGATAACAGGAGAGAGACACGGGCAATGAGCGGGGGTGGGGGGCAACAGCAGGGAGACACGGGGCATGACCAGGGGGGTGGGGGGCAACAGGAGAGAGACATGGGGCATGAGAGGGGGGTGGGGGTAACAGGAGAGAGACACGGGGCATGAGAGGGGGGTGGGGGCAACAGCCGGGAGACACGGGGCATGAGCGGGGGGTGGGGGGCAACAGCAGGAAGACACAGGGCATGATCGGGGGGTGGTGTGTAACAGGCGAGAGACACGGGGCATGAGCAGGGGGTGGGGGGCAACAGGAGAGAGACACGGGGCATGACTGGGGGTGGGGGCAACAGGAGAGAGACACGGGGCAGGAGAGGGGGCTGGGGGTAACAGGAGAGGGACACGGGGCATGAGCGGGGGTGGGGGGCAACAGCAGGGAGACAAGGGGCATGACTAGGGGGTGGAGAGTAACAGGAGAGAGACACGGGGAATGAGCGTAGGGTGGGGGGGCAACAGCAGGGAGACACGGGGCATGACTGGGGGTTGGGGGGCAACAGGAGAGAGATATGGGGCATGAGAGGGGGGTGGGTGGTAACAGGAGAGAGACACAGGGCATGAGAGGGGGGTGGGGGCAACAGCAGGGAGACACGGGCATGAGCGGGGGGTGGGGGTTAACAGGAGAGAGACACGGGGCATGAGCGGAGGGTGGGGGCAACAGGAGAGAGACCCGGGGCATGAGCGGAGGGTGAGGGGCAACAGGAGAGAGACACGGGGCATGAGAGGGAGGTGGGGGTAAGAGGAGAGAGACACGGGCCATGAGTGGGGGGCAACAACAGGGAGACACAAGGCATGAGCGGGGGGTGAGGGGTAACAACAGAGAGACACGGGGCATGAGCAGGGGTGGGGGGCAACAGCAGGGGACACAGAGCATGAGCGGGGGCTGGGCGGCAACAGGAGAGAGACACGGGGCATGAGCGGGGGGTGGGGGGCAACAGCAGGAAGACACAGGGCATGATCGGGGGGTGGTGTGTAACAGGCGAGAGACACGGGGCATGAGCAGGGGGTGGGGGACAACAGGAGAGAGACACGGGGCATGACTGGGGGTGGGGGCAACAGGAGAGAGACACGGGGCACGAGAGGGGGCTGAGGGTAACAGGAGAGAGACACGGGGCATGAGCGTGGGTGAGGGGCAACAGCAGGGAGACACAGGGCATGACTAGGGGGTGGAGGGTAACAGGAGAGAGATATGGGGAATGAGCGGAGGGTGGGGGGCAACAGCAGGGAGACACGGGGCATGACCGGGGGTTGGGGGGCAACAGGAGAGAGATATGGGGCATGAGAGGGGGGTGGGTGGTAACAGGAGAGAGACACAGGGCATGAGAGGGGGGTGGTGGCAACAGCAGGGAGACACGGGCATGTGCGGGTGTGGGGGTAACAGGAGAGAGACACGGGGCATGTGCGGAGGGTATCAAGTGAAAGACATGGGGCATGAGCGGCGGGTGGGGGGCAACAGCGGGAGATACCGGGCATGACCGGGGAGTGGGGGGCAACAAGAGAGAGACACGGGTCATGAGAGGGGGGTGGGGGGTAACAGGAGAGAGACACGGGGCATGAGAGGGGGTTGGGGGGTAACAGGAGAGAGACACAGGGCATGAGCGGGGGTGGGGGGCAACAGCAGGGAGACACTGGGCATGAGCGGGGGGTGGGGGGAACAGGGGAGACACAAGACATGAGCGGGGGTGGGGGAACAGGAGAGAGACACGGGCATGAGCAGGGGGTGGGGGGCAACAGCAGGGAGACACGGAGCATGACTGGGGGGTGGGGGGCAACAGGAGAGAGACACAGGGCATGAGAGGGGGTGGGGGGTAACAGGAGAGAGACACGGAACATGAGCGAGGGGTGAGGGGCAACATCAGGGAGACACGGGGCATGACCGAGGGGTGGGGGTAACAGGAGAGAGACACGGGGCATGAGAGGGGGGTGGGGGGTAACAGGAGAGAGACACATGGGCATGAGCGGGGGTGGGGGGCAACAGCAGGGAGACATGGGGCATGACCAGGGGGTGGGGGTAACAGGAGAGAGACACGGGCATGAGCAGGGGTGCGGGGCAACAGCAGGGAGACACGGGGCATGACCGGGGGGTAACAGGGGAAAGACACGGGGCATGAGCGGCGGGTGGGGGGCAACAGCAGGGAGATATGGGGCATGACCGGGGAGTGGGGGGCAACAGGAGAGAGACACGGGCCATGAGAGGGGGCTGGGGGTAACAGGAGAGAGACACGGGGCATGAGAGGGGGGTGGGGGGTAACAGGAGAGAGACACGGGGCATAAGCAGGGGGTGGGGGGCAACAGCAGGGAGACACGAGGCATGAGTGGGGGGTGGGGGGAACAGGGGAGACACAAGACATGAACGGGGTGGGGGAGCAGGAGAGAGACATGGGGCATGAGCGGGGGGTGGGGGGCAACAGTAGGAAGACACGGGGCATGAACGGGGGGGAGGTAACAGGAGAGAGACAAAGGGCTTGTGCGGGGGTGGGGGGCAACAGCAGGGAGACACAGGGCATGACTGGGGGGTGGGGGGCAACAGCAGGGAGACACGGGGCATGACCGGGGGGTAGGGGAACACGAGGGAGACACGGGGCATGACCGGAGGGTGGGGGATAAAAGGAGAGAGACACAGGGCATGAGCGGGTGGTGGGGGGCAACAGCAGGGAGACACAGGGCATGAGCGGGGGGTGGGGGGCAACAGCAGGGAGACACGGGGCATGAGCGAGATTGGGGACAACAGCAGGGAGACACGGGGCATGAGCGGGGGCCAACAGGGGAGACATGATGCATGAGCGGGGGGTAGGGGGGAACAGGAGAGAAACACGGGACATGAGTGGGGGGTGGGGGGGAACAGCAGGGAGACACGGGGCATGACCAGGCGGTGGGGGGTAACAGGAGAGAGACACGGGGCATGAGTGGGGGGTGGGGGCAGCAGCAGGGAGACATGGGGCTTGACCGGGGTGTGGGGGGCAACAGGAGAGAGACACGGGGCATGAGAGGGGGTGGGGGCAACAGCAGGGAGACACGGGGCATGAGCGGGGGGTGGGGGGAACATGAGGGAGACACGGGGCATGAGAGGGGGGTGGGGGTAACAGGAGAGAGACACGGGGCATGAGAGGGGGTGGGGGGGTAACAGGAGAGAGACACAGGGCATGAGAGGGGGCTGGGGGGGTAACAGGAGAGAGACATGGGGCATGAGCGGGGGGTGAGGGGCAACAGCAGGGAGACACGGGGCATGAGCGGAGGGTGGTGGGCAACAGCAGGTAGACATGGGGCATGAAAGGGGGTGGGGGTTAACAGGAGAGAGACACGGGGCATGAGCGGAGGGTGGGGGCAACAGGAGAGAGACCCGGGGCATGAGCGGAGGTTGAGGGGCAACAGGAGAGAGACACGGGGCATGAGAGGGGGGTGGGGGTAACATGAGAGAGACACGGCCATGAGTGGGTGGCAACAGCAGGAAGACACAGGGCATGATCGGGGGGTGGTGAGTAACAGGCGAGAGACACGGGGCATGAGCAGGGGTTGGGGGGTAACAGGAGAGAGACACGGGGCATGACCGGGGTGGGGGCAACAGGAGAGAGACACGGGGCAGGAGAGGGGGCTGGGGGTAACAGGAGAGAGACACGGGGCATGAGCGGGGGTGGGGGGCAACAGCAGGGAGACACGGGGCATGACTAGGGGGTGGAGGGTAACAGGAGAGAGACACGGGGAATGAGCGGAGGGTGGGGGGCCACAGCAGGGAGACACGGGGCATGACTGGGGCTTGGGGGCAACAGGAGAGAGATATGGGGCATGAGAGGGGAGTGGGTGGTAACAGGAGAGAGACACGGGGCATGAGAGGGGGGTGGGGGCAACAGCAGGGAGACACGGGCATGAGCGGGGGTGGGGGGAACACGAGGGAGACACGGGGCATGACTAGGGGGTGGGGGGTAACAGGAGAGAGACACAGGCAATGAGCGGGGGTGGGGGGCAACAGCAGGGAGACACGGGGCATGACCAGGGGGGTGGGGGGCAACAGGAGAGACATGGGGCATGAGAGGGGGGTGGGGGTAACAGGAGAGAGACACAGGGCATGAGAGGGGGTGGGGGCAACAGCAGGGAGACACGGGGCATGAGCGGGGGGTGGGGGGAACATGAGGGAGACACGGGGCATGAGAGGAGGGTGGGAGGTAACAGGAGAGAGACACGGGGCATGAGCGGGGGGTGGGGGGCAACAACAGGGAGACACAGGGCATGAGTGGGGGGTGGGGGGTAACAGGGGAGAGACACGGGGCAGGAGTTGGGGGTAGGGGCAACAGCAGGGAGACCCGCGGCATTACCGTGGGGTGGGGGGCAACAGGAGAGAGACACAGGGCATGAGAGGGGGGTAGGGGGGTAACAGGAGAGAGACACGGGGCATGAGCGGCGGGTGGGGGGCAACAGCAGGGAAATACGGGGCATGAGCGGGGGATGGGGAAAAGGGGAGACACGAGGCATGAGCGGGGGTGGGGGAACAGGAGAGAGACATGGGGCATGAGCGGGGGTGGGGGCAACAGCAGGGAGACATGGAGCATGACCAGGTGGTGGGGGGTAACAGGAGAGAGACACAGGGCATGAGCGGGTGGTGGCGGGCAACATCAGGGAGACACGGGGCATGACCGGGGTGTGGGGGGCAACAGGAGAGAGACACGGGGCATGAGAGGGGGGTGGGGGGTAACAGGAGAGAGACACGTGGCATGAGCGGGGGGTGGGGAGCAACTGAAGGGAGACATGGGGCATGAGAGGGGGTGGGGGGTAACAGGAGAGAGACACGGGGCATGAGGGGGTTGTGGGGAGCAACAGCATGGAGACACGGGGCATGAGCGGGGGGTGAGGGGCAACAGCAGGGAGACACGGGGCATGAGCGGGGGGTGAGGGGCAACAGCAGGTAGACATGGGGCATGATCGAGGAGTGGGGGAACAGGAGAGAGACACGGGGCATGAGCAGGGGGTGGGGGGCAACAGCAGGGAGACACAGGGAATAACCGGGGGTGGGGGCAACAGGAGAGAGACACAGGGCATGAGCGGGGGGTGGGGGGCAACACCAGGAAGACACAGGGCATGATTGGGGGGTGGTGTGTAACAGGCGAGAGACACGGGGCATGAGCAGGGGGTGGGGGGCAACAGGAGAGAGACACGGGGCATGACCGGGGTGGGGGCAACAGGAGAGAGACACGGGGCAGGAGAGGGGGCTGGGGGGGTAACAGGAGAGAGACATGGGGAATGAGCAGGGGGTGGGGGGCAACAGCAGGGAGACACGGGGCATGAGCGGAGGGTGGTGGGCAACAGCAGGTAGACATGGGGCATGAAAGGGGGTGGGGGTTAACAGGAGAGAGACAAAGTGCATTGAGCGGAGGGTGGGGGCAACAGGAGAGAGACCCGGGGCATGAGCGGAGGGTGAGGGGCAACAGGAGAGAGACACGGGGCATGAGAGGGGGGAGGGGGTAACAGGAGAGAGACACGGCCATGAGTGGGGGGCAACAACAGGGAGACACAAGGCATGAGCGGGGGGTGAGGGGTAACAGCAGAGAGACACGGGGCATGAGCGGGGGTGGGGGGCAACAGCAGGGAGACACGGGGCATGAGCGGGGGCAACAGCAGGGAGACACGGGGCATGAGCGGGGGTGGGGGGCAACAGAAGGGAGGCACGAACATGACCGGGGGGTGGGGGGCAACAGGAGAGAGACACGGGGCATGAGAGGGGGTGAGGGGTAACAGAAGAGAGACACGGGGCATGAGCGGGGGGTGGGGTGCAACAGGAGGGAGACACAGGGCATGACCGGGGGCTGGGCGGCAACAGGAGAGAGACACGGGGCATGAGAGGGGGTGAGGGCTAACAGAAGAGAGACACAGGGCATGAGCGGGTGTGGGGGGCAACAGCAGGGAGAAACGGGGCATGACTAGGGGGTGGAGGGTAACAGGAGAGAGACACGGGGAATGAGCGGAGGGTGGGGGGCCACAGCAGGGAGACACGGGGCATGACTGGGGGTTGGGGGCAACAGGAGAGAGATATGGGGCATGAGAGGGGGTGGGTGGTAACAGGAGAGAGACACGGGGCATGAGAGGGGGGTGGGGGCAATAGCAGGGAGACACGGGCATGAGCGGGGGTGGGGGGAACACGAGGGAGACACGGGGCATGACTAGGGGGTGGGGGGTAACAGGAGAGAGACACAGGCAATGAGCGGGTGTGGGGGGGCAACAGCAGGGAGACACGGGGCATGAGTGGGGGGTGGGGGGTAACAGGGGAGAGACACGGGGCAGGAGTGGGGGGTGGGGGCAACAGCAGGGAGACACGGGGCATGAGTGGGGGGTGGTGGGAACACGAGGGAGACACGGGGCATGAGAAGGGGGTGGGGGGTAACAGGAGAGAGACACGGGGCATGAGCGGGAGGTGGGGGGCTACAGCAGGGAGACACGGGCATGAGTGGGGGGTGGGGGGTAACAGGGGAGAGACACGGGGCAGGGGAGAGGGCAACAGCAGGGAGACCCGCGGCATGACCGTGGGGTGGGGGGCAACAGGAGAGAGACACAGGGCATGAGAGGGGGGTAGGGGGGTAACAGGAGAGAGACACGGGGCATGAGCGGCAGGTGGGGGGCAACAGCAGGGAAATACGGGGCATGACTGGGGAGTGGGGGGCAACAGGAGAGAGACACGGGGCATGAGAGGGGGTGGGGGGTAACAGGAGAGAGACATGGGGCATGAGAGGGGGGTGTGGGTAACAGGAGAGAGACACGGGGCATGAGCGGGGGTTGGGGGCAACAGCAGGGAGACACGGGGCATGAGCGGGGGATGGGGAAAAGAGGAGACACGAGGCATGAGCGGGGGTGGGGGGAACAGGAGAGAGACACGGGGCATGAGCGGGGGGTGGGGGCAACAGCAGGGAGACATGGAGCATGACCGGGTGGTGGGGGTAACAGGAGAGAGACACAGGGCATGAGCGGGTGGTGGGGGGCAACAGCAGGGAGACACGGGGCATGACCGGGGTGTGGGGGGCAACAGGAGAGAGACACGGGGCATGAGAGGGGGTGGGGGGTAACAGGAGAGAGACACGTGGCATGAGCGGGGGGTGGGGAGCAACTGCAGGGAGACACGGGGCATGAGAGGGGGTGGGGGGTAACAGGAGAGAGACACGGGGCATGAGGGGGTTGTGGGGAGCAACAGCAGGGAGACACGGGGCATGACGGGGGGTGGGGGGCAACAGGAGAGAGACACAGGGCATGAGCAGGGTGTAGGGGGCAACAGCAGGGAGAAACGGGGCATGAGCGGGGGGTGAGGGGCAACAGCAGGGAGACATGGGGCATGATCGAGGAGTGGGGGAACAGGAGAGAGACACGAGGCATGAGCAGGGGGTGGGGGGCAACAGCAGGGAGACACAGGGAATAACCGGGGGTGGGGGCAACAGGAGAGAGACACATGGCATGAGCGGGGGGCGGGGGGCAACAGCAGGAAGACACAGGGCATGATCGGGGGGTGGTGTGTAACAGGCGAGAGACACTGGGCATGAGCAGGGGGTGTGGGGCAACAGGAGGGAGACACGGGGAATGACCGGGGTGGGGGCAACAGGAGAGAGACAAGGGGCAGGAGAGGGGGCTGGGGGTAATAGGAGAGAGACAGGGGCATGAGCGGGGGTGGGGGCAACAGCAGGGAGACACGGGGCATGACTAGGGGGTGGAGGGTAACAGGAGAGAGACACGGGGAATGAGCGGAGGGTGGGGGGCAACAGCAGGGAGACACGGGGCATGACCGGGGGTTGGGGGGCAACAGGAGAGAGATATGGGGCATGAGGGGGGGGTGGGTGGTAACAGGAGAGAGACACGGGGCATGAGAGGGGGGTGGGGGCAAGAGCAGGGAGACACGGGCGATGAGCGGGGGTGGGGGGCAACAGCAGGGAGACACGGGGCATGACCTGGGGGGTGGGGGGCAACAGGAGAGAGACATGGGGCATGAGAGGGGGGTGGGGGTAACAGGAGAGAGACACGGGGCATGAGAGGGGGTGGGGCAACAGCAGGGAGACACGGGGCATGAGCGGGGGGTGGGGGGCAACAGCAGGAAGACACAGGGCATGATCGGGGGTGGTGTGTAACAGGCGAGAGACACGGGGCATGAGCAGGGGGTGGGGGGCAACAGAAGAGAGACACGGGGCATGACCGGGGGTGGGGGCAACAGGAGAGAGACACAGGGCAGGAGAGGGGGCTGGGGGTAACAGGAGAGGGACACGGGGCATGAGCGGGGGTGGGGGGCAACAGCAGGGAGACACGGGGCATGACTAGGGGGTGGAGGGTAACAGGAGAGAGACACGGGGAATGAGCGGAGGGTGGGGGGCAACAGCAGGGAGACACGGTGCATGACCGGGGGTTGGGGGGCAACAGGAGAGAGATATGGGGCATGAGAGGTGGGTGGGTGGTAACAGGAGAGAGACACAGGGCATGAGAGGGGGGTGGGGGCAACAGCAGGGAGACACAGGCATGAGCGGGGGTGGGGGGAACATGAGGGAGACATGGGGCATGACTAGGGGTTGGGGGGTAATAGGAGAGAGACACGGGCAATGAGCGGGAGTGGGGGGCAACAGCAGGGAGACACTGGGCATGACCAGGGGAGTGGGGGGCAACAGGAGAGAGACATGGGGCATGAGAGGGGGGTGGGGGTAACAGGAGAGAGACACGGGGCATGAGAGGGGGTGTGGGCAACAGCAGGGAGACACGGGGCATGAGCGGGGGTGGGGGGAACACGAGGGAGACACAGGGCATGAGAGGGGGGTGGGGATAACAGGAGAGAGACACGGGGCATGAGCGGGGGGGTGGGGGGCAACAGCAGAGAGACACGGGGCATGAGTGGGGGTAACAGGGGAGAGACACGGGGCAGGAGCGGCGGCTGGGGGCAACAGCAGGGAGACCCACGGCATGACCGTGGGGTGGGGGGCAACAGGAGAGAGACACGGGGCATGAGAGGGGGTAGGGGGTAACAGGAGAGAGACACGGGGCATGAGCGGCGAGTGGGGGGCAACAGCAGGGAGACACGGGGCATGACCGGGGGTTGGGGGGCAACAGGAGAGAGATATGGGGCATGAGAGGGGGGTGGGTGGTAACATGAGAGAGACACGGGGCATGAGAGGGGGGTGGGGGCAACAGCATGGAGACACGGGCATGTGCGGGGGTGGGGGGAACACGAGGGAGACACGGGGCATGACTAGGGGGTGGGAGGTAACAGGAGAGAGACAAGGGGCATGAGAGGGGGGCGGGAGGTAACAGGAGAGAGACACGGGGCATGAAAGGGGGGTGGAGGGTAACAGGAGAGAGACACGGGGAATGAGCGGAGGGTGGGGGGCAACAGCAGGGAGACACGGGGCATGACCGGGGGTTGGGGGGCAACAGGAGAGAGATATGGGGCATGAGAGGGGGGGATGGTAACAGGAGAGAGACACAGGGCATGAGAGGGGGGTGGGGGCAACAGCAGGGAGACACGGGCATGAGCGGGGGTGGGGGAACACGAGGGAGACACAGGGAATGACTAGGGGTTGTGGGGTAACAGGAGAGAGACACGGGCAATGAGCGGGGGTGAGGGGCAACAGCAGGGAGACACGGGGCATGACCAGGGGGGTGGGGGGCAACAGGAGAGAGACATGGGGCATGAGAGGGGGTGGGGGTAACAGGAGAGAGACACGGGGCATGAGAGGGGGTGGGGGCAACAGCAGGGAGACACAGGGCATGAGCGGGGGTGGGGGGAACACGAGAGAGACACGGGGCATGAGAGGGGGGTGCGGGTAACAGGAGAGAGACACGGGGCATGAGCGGTGGGGTGGGGGGGCAACAGCAGGCAGACACGGGGCATGAGTGGGGGGTAACAGGGGAGAGACACGGGGCAGGAGCGGGGGCTGGGGGCAACAGCAGGGAGACCCACGGCATGACCGTGGGGTGGGGGGCAACAGGAGAGAGACACGGGGCATGAGAGGGTGTGGGGGGTAACAGGAGAGAGACACGGGGCATGAGCGGCGGGTGGGGGGCAACAGCAGGGAAATATGGGGCATGACTGGGGAGCGGGGGGCAACAGGAGAGAGACACAGGGCATGAGAGGGGGGTGGGGGCAACAGCAGAGAGACACAGGGCATGAGCAGGTGGTGGGGGCAACAGCAGGAAGACACAGGGCATGATCGGGGGTGGTGTGTAACAGGCGAGAGACACGGGGCATGAGCAGGGGGTGGGGGGCAACAGGAGAGAGACACGGGGCATGACCGGGGGTGGGGGCAACAGGAGAGAGACATGGTGCAGGAGAGGGGGCTTGGGGTAACAGGAGAGGGACACAGGGCATGAGCAGGGGTGGGGGGCAACAGCAGGGAGACACAGGGCATGACTAGGGGGTGGAGGGTAACAGGAGAGAGACACGGGGAATGAGCGGAGGGTGGGGGGCAACAGCAGGGAGACACGGGGCATGACCGGGGGTTGGGGGCAACAGGAGAGAGATATGGGGCATGAGAGGGGGGTGGGTGGTAACATGAGAGAGACACGGGGCATGAGAGGGGGGTCAACAGCAGGGAGACACGGGCATGTGCGTGGGTGGGGGGAACACGAGGGAGACACGGGGCATGACTAGGGGGTGGGAGGTAACAGGAGAGAGACACGGGGCATGAGAGGGGGTGGGAGGTAACAGGAGAGAGACACGGGGCATGAGAGGGGGGTGGGGGGTAACAGGAGAGAGACATGCAGCATGAGCGGGGGGTGGGGAGCAACTGCAGGGAGACACGGGACATGAGACGGGGTGGGGGTAACAGGAGAGAGACACGGGGTATGAGCGGGGTGTGGGGAGCAACAGCAGGGAGACACGGGGCATGACGGGGGGTGGGGGCAACAGGAGAGAGACACAGGGCATGAGCGGGGTGTAGGGTGCAACAGCAGGGAGGCACGGGGCATGAGCGGCGGGTGAGGGGCAACAGCAGGGAGACACGGGGCCTGAGCGGGGGGTGAGGGGCAACAGCAGGGAGACATGGGGCATGACCGAGGAGTGGAGGGAACAGGAGAGAGACACGGGGCATGAGCAGGGGGTGGGGGGCAACAGCAGGGAGACACAGGGCATGATCGGGGGGTGGTGTGTAACAGGCGAGAGACACAGGGCATGAGCAGGGGGTGGGGGGCAACAGTAGAGAGACACGGGGCATGACCGGGGGTGGGGGCAACAGGAGAGAGACACGGGGCAGGAGAAAGGGGCTGGGGGTAACAGGAGAGAGACACGGGGCATGAGCGGGGGTGGGGGGGAGCAGTAGGGAGACACGGGGCATGAATAGGGGGTGGAGGGTAACAGGAGAGAGACACGGGGAATGAGCGGAGGATAGGGGGCAACAGCAGGGAGACACGGGGCATGACTGGGGGTTGGGGGGCAACAGGAGAGAGATATGGGGCATGAGAGGGGGGTGGGTGGTAACAGAAGAGAGACACGGGGCATGAGAGGGGGGTGGGGGCAACAGCAGGGAGACACGGGCATGAGCTGGGGTGGGGGAACACGAGGGAGACACGGGGCATGACTAGGGGGTGGAGGGGTAACAGGAGAGAGACACAGGCAATGAGCGGGGGTGGGGGTCAACAGCAGGGAGACACGGGGCATGACCAGGGGGGTGGCGGGCAACAGGAGAGAGACATGGGGCATGAGAGGGGGGTGGGGGTAACAGAAAGAGACACGGGGCATGAGAGGGGGTGGGGACAACAGCAGGGAGACACGGGGCATGACCAGGGGGGTAGGGGGCAACAGGAGAGGGACATGGGGCATGAGAGGGGGTGGGGGTAACAGGAGAGAGACACGGGGCATGAGAGGGGGATGGGGGCAACAGCAGGGAGACACGGGGCATGAGCGGGGGGTGGGGGGCAACAGCAGGAAGACACAGGGCATGATCGGGGGTGGTGTGTAACAGGCGAGAGACACGGGGCATGAGAGCAGGGGGTGGGGGGCAACAGGAGAGAGACACGGGGCATGACCGGGGGTGGGGGCAACAGGAGAGAGACACGGGGCAGGAGAGGGGGCTGGGATAACAGGAGAGGGACACGGGGAATGAGCGGAGGGTGGGGGGCCACAGCAGGGAGACACGGGGCATGACCGGGGGTTGGGGGGCAACAGGAGAGAGATATGGGGCATGAGAGGGGGGTGGGTGGTAACAGGAGAGAGACACGGGGCATGAGGGGGGGTGGGGGCAACAGCAGGGAGACACGGGCATGAGCAGGGGTGGGGGGAACACGAGGGAGACACGGGGCATGACTAGGGGGTGGGGGTAACAGGAGAGAGACACAGGCAATGAGCGGGGGTGGGGGGCAACAGCAGGGAGACATGAGGCATGACCAGGGGGGTGGGTGGCAACAGGAGAGACATGGGGCATGAGAGGGGGGTGGCGGTAACAGGAGAGAGACACGGGGCATGAGAGGGGGGTGGGGGCAACAGCAGGGAGACACGGGGCATGAGCGGGGGGTGGGGGGAACACGAGGGAGACACGGGGCATGACTAGGGGGTGGGGGGTAACAGGAGAGAGACACAGGCAATGAGCGGGGGTGGGGGCAACAGCAGGGAGACATGGGGCATGACCACGGGGGTGGGGGGCAACAGGAGAGACATGGATCATGAGAGGGGGTGGCGGTAACAGGAGAGAGACACGGGGCATGAGCGGGGGGGTGGAGGGCAACAGCAGGGAGACACGGGGCATGAGTGGGGGGTGGGGGGTAACAGGGGAGAGACACGGGGCAGGAGTGGGGGCAACAGCAGGGAGACCCGCGGCATGACCGTGGGGTGTGGGGCAACAGGAGAGAGACACGTGGCATGAGAGGGGGCTAGGGGGGTAGCAGGAGAGAGACACGGGGCATGAGCGGCGTGTGGGGGGCAACAGCAGGGAAATACGGGGCATGACCGGGGAGTGGGGGGTAACAGGAGAGAGACACGGGGCTTGAGAGGGGGTGGGGGGTAACAGGAGAGAGACATGGGGCATGAGAGAGGGGTGGGGGTAACAGGAGAGAGACAAGGGTCATGAGCGGGGGTTGGGGGCAACAGCAGGGAGACACGGGGCATGAGCGGGGGATGGGGGGAAAAGGGGAGACACGAGGCATGAGCGGGGGTGGGGGGAACAGGAGAGAGACACGGGGCATGAGCGGGGGGTGGGGGCAACAGCGGGGAGACATGGGGCATGACCGGGGTGTGGGGGGCAACAGGAGAGAGACACGGGGCATGAGAGGGGGGTGGGGGGTAACAGGAGAGAGACATGTGGCATGAGCGGGGGGTGGGGAGCAACTGCAGGGAGACACGGGGCATGAGAGGGGGTGGGGGGTAACAGGAGAGAGACACGGGGCATGAGTGGGGTGTGGGGAGCAACAGCAGGGAGACACGGGGCATGACGGGGGTTGGGGGGCAACAGGCGAGAGACACGGGGCATGAGCGGGGTGTGGGGAGCAACAGCAGGGAGACACGGGGCATGAGCGGGGGGTGAGGGGCAACAGCAGGGAGACACGGGGCATGAGCGGGGGTGAGAGGCAACAGCAGGGAGACATGGGGCATGACCGAGGAGTGGGGGGAACAGGAGAGAGACACGGGGCATGAGCAGGGGGTGGGGGGCAACAGCAGGGAGACACAGGGAATAACTGGGGGTGGGGGCAACAGGAGAGAGACACGGGGCATGAGCGGGGGGTGGGGGGCAACAGCAAGAAGACACAGGGCATGATCGGAGGGTGGTGTGTAACAGGCGAGAGAAACGGGGCATGAGCAGGGGGTGGGGGGCAACAGGAGAGAGACACGGGGCATGACCGGGGTGGCGGCAACAGGAGAGAGACACGGGGCAGGAGAGGGGGCTGAGGGTAATAGGTGAGAGACACGGGGCATGAGCGGGGGTGGGGGGCAACAGCAGGGAGACACGGGGCATGACTAGGGGGTGGAGGGTAACAGGAGAGAGACACGGGGAATGAGCGGAGGGTGGGGGGCAACAGCAGGGAGACACGGGGCATGACCGGGGGTTGGGGGGCAACAGGAGAGAGATATGGGGCATGAGAGGGGGGTGGGTGGTAACAGGAGAGAGACACGGGGCATGACTAGGGGGTGGGGGGTAACAGGAGAAAGACACGGCCAATGAGCGGGGGTGGGGGGCAAAGCAGGGAGACACAGGGCATGGCCAGGGGCATGGGGGGCAACAGGAGAGAGACTTGGGGCATGAGAGGGGGGTGGGGGTAACAGGAGAGAGACACGGGGCATGAGAGGGGGGTGGGGGCAACAGCAGGGAGACACGGGGCATGAGCGGAGGGTGAGGGGCAACAGCAGGAAGACACAGGGCATGATCGGGGTGGTGTGTAACAGGCGAGAGACACGGGGCATGAGCAGGGGGTGGGGGGCAACAGGAGAGAGACACGGGGCATGACCGGGGGTGGGGGCAACAGGAGAGAGACACGGGGCAGGAGAGGGGGCTGGGGGTAACAGGAGAGGGACACGGGGCATGAGCGAGGGTGGGGGGCAACAGCAGGGAGACACGGGGCATGACTAGGGGGTGGAGGGTAACAGGAGAGAGACACAGGGAATGAGGGGAGGGTGGGGGGCAACAGCAGGGAGACACGGGGCATGACTGGGGGTTGGGGGGCAACAGGAGAGAGATATGGGGCATGAGAGGGGGGTGGGTGGTAACAGGAGAGAGACACGGGGCATGAGAGGGGGGTGGGGGCAACAGCAGGGAGACACGGGCATGAGTGGAGTGGGGCGAACACGAGGGAGACACGGGGCATGACTAGGGGTTGGGGGGTAACAGGAGAGAGACACAGGCAATGAGCGGGGGTGGGGGGCAACAGCAGGGAGACACGGGGCATGACCAGGGGGGTGGGGGGCAACAGGAGAGAGACATGGGGCATGAGAGGGGGGTGGGGGTAACAGGAGAGAGACACAGGGCATGAGAGGGGGTGGGGGCAACAGCAGGGAGACACGGGGCATGAGCAGGGGGTGGAGGGAACACGAGGGAGACACGGGGCATGAGAGGGGGGTGGGGATAACAGGAGAGAGACACGGGCATGAGCGGGGGGGTGGGGGCAACAGCAGGGAGACATGGGGTATGAGTGGGGGGTGGGGGGTAACAGGGGAGAGACACGGGGCAGGAGCGGGGGCTGGGGGCAATAGCAGGGAGACCCGCGGCATGACCGTGGGGTGGGGGGCAACAGGAGAGAGACACGGGGCATGAGAGGGGGTAGGGGGCAACAGCAGGGAGACACAGGGAATAACCGGGGATGGGGGCAACAGGAGAAAGACACGGGGCATGAGCGGCGGGAGGGGGGCAACAGCAGGGAAATATGGGGCATGACCGGGGAGTGGGGGGCAACAGGAGAGAGACACGGGGCATGAGAGGGGCGTGGGGGCAACAACAGGGAGACACAGGGCATGAGCGGGGGTGGGGGGCAACAGCAGGAAGACACAGGGCATGATCGGGGGTGGTGTGTAACAGGCGAGAGACACGGGGCATGAGCAGGGGGTGGGGGGCAACAGGAGAGAGACACGGGACATGACCAGGGGTGGGGGCAACAGGAGAGAGATACGGGTTTGAGCGGGGGTTGGGGGCAACAGCAGGGAGACACGGGGCATGACTAGGGGGTGGAGGGTAACAGGAGAGACACGGGCAATGAGCGGGGGTGGGGGGCAACAGCAGGGAGACACGGGGCATGAACAGGGGTGTGGGGGGCCACAGGAGAGAGACATTGGGGCATGAGAAGGGGTGGGGGTAACAGGAGAGAGACACGGGGCATGAGAGGGGGGTGGGGCAACAGCAGGGAGACACGGGGCATGAGCGGGGGGTGGGGGGAACACGAGGGAGACACGGGGCATTAGAGGGGGATGGGGGTAACAGGAGAGAGACACGGGGCATGAGCTGGGGAGTGGGGGGCAACAGCAGGGAGACACAGCGATTGAGTGGGGGGTAACAGGGGATAGACACGGGGCAGGAGCGGGGGCTGGGGGCAACAGCAGGGAGACCCGCGGCATGACCGTGGGGTGAGGGGCAACAGGAGAGAGACACGGGGCATGAGAGGGGGGTAGGGGGTAACAGGAGAGAGACACGGGGAATGAGAGGCGGGTGGGGGGCAACAGCAGGGAAATACGGGGCATGACCGGGGAGTGGGGGGCAACAGGAGAGAGACATGGGGCATGAGAGGGGGTGGGGGGTAATAGGAGAGAGACATGGGGCATGAGAGGGGGGTGGGGGTAACAGGAGAGAGACACGGGCCATGAGCGGGGGTTGAGGGGCAACAGCAGGGAGACACAAGGCATGAGTGGGGGATGGGGGGAAAAGGGGAGACACGAGGCATGAGCGGGGGTGGGGGGGAACAGGAGAGAGACACGGGGCATGAGCGGAGGGTGGGGCAACAGCAGGGAGACATGGAGCATGACCGGGTGGTGGGGGGTAACAGGAGAGAGACACAGGGTATGAGCGGGTGGTGGGGGGCAACAGCAGGGAGACACGGGGCATGACCGGGGTGTGGGGGCAACAGGAGAGAGACACAGGGCATGAGAGGGGGGTGGGGGGTAACAGGAGGGAGACACGCGGCATGAGCGGGGGGTGGGGAGCAACTGCAGGGAGACACGGGGCATGAGAGGGGGTGGGGGTAATAGGAGAGAGACACGGGGCATGAGCGGGGGGTGGGGAGCAACAGCAGGGAAACACGGGGCATGACGGGAGGTGGGGGGCAACAGGAGAGAGACACAGGGCATGAGCGGTGTGTAGGGGGCAACAGCAGGGAGAAACGGGGCATGAGCGGGGGGTGAGGGGCAACAGCAGGGAGACACAGGGCATGACTAGGGGTGGAGGGTAACAGGAGAGAGACCTGGGCAATGAGCGGAGGGTGGGGGGCAACAGCAGGGAGACACGGGGCATGACCGGGGGTTGGGGGGCAACAGGAGAGAGATATGGGGCATGAGAGGGGGGTGGGTGGTAACAGTAGAGAGACACGGGGCATGAGAGGGTGGTGTGGGCAACACCAGGGAGACACGGGCATGGGGGGAACACGAGGGAGACACGGGGCATGACTAGGGGGTGGGGGGTAACAGGAGAGAGACACGGGCAATGAGCGGCGGTGGGGGGCAACAGCAGGGAGACACGGGGCATGACCAGGGGGGTGGGGGGCAACAGGAGAGAGACACGGGGCATGAGAGGGGGTGGGGGCTACAGCAGGGAGACACGGGGCATGAGCGGGGGGTGGGGGGAACACGAGGGCGACACGGGGCATGAGAGGGGGTGGGGGGTAACAGGAGAGAGACACGGGGCATGAGCGGGGGGGGTGGGGGGCAACAGCAGGGAGACACGGGGTATGAGTGGAGGGTGGGGGGTAACAGGGGAGAGACACGAGGCAGGAGCAAGGGGTGGGGGCAACAGCAGGGAGACCCGCGGCATGACCGTGGGGTGGGGGGCAACAGGAGAGAGACACGGGGCATGAGATGGGGGTAGGGGGTAACAGGAGAGAGAAACGGGGCATGAGCGACGGGTGGGGGGCAACAGCAGGGAAATACGGGGCATGACCGGGGAGTGGGGGGCAACAGAAGAGAGACACGGGGCATGAGAGGGTGTGGGGGGTAACAGGAGAGAGACATCGGGCATGAGAGGGGGGTGTGGGTAACAGGAGAGAGACACGGGGCATGAGCGGGGGTTGGGGGGCAACAGCAGGGAGACACGTGGCATGAGCGGGGGATGGGGAAAAAGGGGAGACAGGAGGCATGAGCGGGGGTGGGGGGAACAGGAGAGAGACACGGGGCATGAGCGGGGGGTGGGGGCAACAGCAGGGAGACATTGAGCATGACCGGGTGGTGGGGGGTAACAGGAGAGAGACACAGGGCATGAGCGGGTGGTGGGGGCAACAGCAGGGAGACACGGGGCATGACCGGGGTGTGGGGGGCAACACGAGAGAGACACGGGGCATATATGAGAGGGGGGTGGGGGGTAACAGGAGAGATACACGGGGCATGAGAGGGGGGTGGGGAGCAACAGCAGGGAGACACGGGGCATGAGCGGGGGGTGAGGGGCAACAGCAGGGAGACACGGGGCATGAGCGGGGGTGAGCGGCAACAGCAGGGAGACATGGGGCATGACCGAGGAGTGGGGGGAACAGGAGAGAGACACGGGGCATGAGCAGGGGGTGGGGGCAACAGCAGGGAGACACAGGGAATAACTGGGGGTGGGGGCAACAGGAGAGAGACACGGGGCATGAGCAGGGGGTGGGGGGCAACAGCAAGAAGACACAGGGCATGATCGGAGGGTGGTGTGTAACAGGCGAGAGAAACGGGGCATGAGCAGGGGGTGGGGGGCAACAGGAGAGAGACACGGGGCATGACCGGGGTGGCGGCAACAGGAGAGAGACACGGGGCAGGAGAGGGGGCTGAGGGTAATAGGAGAGAGACACGGGGCATGAGCGGGGGTGGGGGGCAACAGCAGGGAGACACGGGGCATGACTAGGGGGTGGAGGGTAACAGGAGAGAGACACGGGGAATGAGCGGAGGGTGGGGGGCAACAGCAGGGAGACACGGGGCATGACCGGGGGTTGGGGGGCAACAGGAGAGAGATATGGGGCATGAGAGGGGGGTGGGTGGTAACAGGAGAGAGACACGGGGCATGAGAGGGGGGTGGGGGCAACAGCAGGGAGACACAGGCATGAGCGGGGGTGGGGGGAACACAAGGGAGACACGGGGCATGACTGGGGGGTGGGGGTAACAGGAGAGAGACACGGGCAATGAGCGGGGGTGGGGGGCAAAGCAGGGAGACACGGGGCATGGCCAGGGGCATGGGGGGCAACAGGAGAGAGACATGGGGCATGAGAGGGGGTGGGGGTAACAGGAGAGAGACACGGGGCATGAGAGGGGGGTGGGGGCAACAGCAGGGAGACACGGGGCATGAGCGGAGGGTGGGGGGCAACAGCAGGAAGACACAGGGCATGATCGGGGGGTGTTGTGTAACAGGCGAGAGACACGGGGCATGAGCAGGGGGTGGGGGGCAACAGGAGAGAGACACGGGGCATGACCGGGGGTGGGGGCAACAGGAGAGAGACACGGGGCAGGAGAGGGGGCTGGGGGTAACAGGAGAGGGACACGGGGCATGAGCGAGGGTGGGGGGCAACAGCAGGGAGACACGGGGCATGACTAGGGGGTGGAGGGTAACAGGAGAGAGACACAGGGAATGAGGGGAGGGTGGGGGGCAACAGCAGGGAGACACGGGGCATGACTGGGTGTTGGGGGGCAACAGGAGAGAGATATGGGGCATGAGAGGGGGGTGGGTGGTAACAGGAGAGAGACACGGGGCACGAGAGGGGGGTGGGGGCAACAGCAGGGAGACACGGGCATGAGCGGAGTGGGGCGAACACGAGGGAGACACGGGGCATGACTAGGGGTTGGGGGGTAACAGGAGAGAGACACAGGCAATGAGCGGGGGTGGGGGGCAACAGCAGGGAGACACGGGGCATGACCAGGGGGGTGGGGGGCAACATGAGAGAGACATGGGGCATGAGAGGGGGGTGGGGGTAACAGGAGAGAGGCAAAGGGCATGAGAGGGGGTGGGGGCAACAGCAGGGAGACACGGGGCATGAGCAGGGGGTGGGGGAACATGAGGGAGACACGGGGCATGAGAGGGGGGTGTGGGTAACAGGAGAGAGACACGGGGCATGAGCGGGGGGTGGGGGCAACAGCAGGGAGACATGGGGTATGAGTGGGGGGTGGGGGGTAACAGGGGAGAGACACGGGGCAGGAGCGGGGGCTGGGGGCAATAGCAGGGAGACCCGCGGCATGACCGTGGGGTGGGGGGCAACAGGAGAGAGACACGGGGCATGAGAGGGGGTAGGGGGCAACAGCAGGGAGACACAGGGCATGAGCGGGTGGTGGGGGCAACAGCAGGGAGACACGGGGCATGACCGGGGTGTGGGGGGCAACACGAGAGAGACACGGGGCATATATGAGAGGGGGGTGGGGGGTAACAGGAGAGATACACGGGGCATGAGAGGGGGGTGGGGGCAACAGCAGGGAGACACAGGCATGAGCGGGGGTGTGGGGAACACAAGGGAGACACCGGGCATGACTAGGGGGGTAACAGGAGAGAGACACGGGCAATGATCGGGGGTGGGGGCAACAGCAGGGAGACACGGGGCATGAGAGGGTTGGGGGTAACAGGAGAGAGACACGGGGCATGAGCGGGGTGTGGGGAGCAACAGCAGGGAGACACGGGGCATGACGCGGGGTTGGGGCAACAGGAGAGATACACAGGGCATGAGCGGGGTGTAGGGGGCAACAGCAGGGAGACACGGGGCATGAGCGGGGGGTGAGGGGCAACAGCAGGAAGACACGGGGCATGAGCGGGGGGTGAGGGGCAACAGCAGGGAGACATGGGGCATGACCGAGGAGTGGGGGGAACAGGAGAGAGACATGGGGCATGAGCAGGGGGTGGGGGGCAAAAGCAGGGAGACACAGGGAATAACCGGGGGTGGGGGCAACAGGAGAGAGACACGGGGCATGAGCGGGGGGTGGGGGGCAACAGCCGAAAGACACAGGGCATGATCGGGGGGTGGTGTGTAACAGGCGAGAGAAACGGGGCATGAGCAGGGGATGGGGGGCAACAGGAGAGAGACACGGGGCATGAGCAGGGGGTGGGGGAACACGAGGGAGACACGGGGCATGAGAGGGGGGTGGGGATAACAGGAGAGAGACACGGGCATGAGCGGGGGGGTGGGGGCAACAGCAGGGAGACATGGGGTCTGAGTGGGGGGTGGGGGGTAACAGGGGAGAGACACGGGGCAGGAGCGGGGGCTGGGGGCAATAGCAGGGAGACCCGCGGCATGACCGTGGGGTGGGGGGCAACAGGAGAGAGACACGGGGCATGAGAGGGGGTAGGGGGCAACAGCAGGGAGACACAGGGAATAACCGGGGATGGGGGCAACAGGAGAAAGACACGGGGCATGAGCGGCGGGAGGGGGGCAACAGCAGGGAAATATGGGGCATGTCCGGGGAGTGGGGGGCAATAGGAGAGAGACACGGGGCATGAGAGGGGCGTGGGGGCAACAACAGGGAGACACAGGGCATGAGCAGGGGTGGGGGGCAACAGCAGGAAGACACAGGGCATGATCGGGGGTGGTGTGTAACAGGCGAGAGACACGGGGCATGAGCAGGGGGTGGGGGGTAACAGGAGAGAGACACGGGGCATGACCAGGGGTGGGGGCAACAGGAGAGAGATACGGGTTTGAGCGGGGGTGGGGGGCAACAGCAGGGAGACACGGGGCATGACTAGGGGGTGGAGGGTAACAGGAGAGACACGGGCAATGAACGGGGGTGGGGGGCAACAGCAGGGAGACAAGGGGCATGACCAGGGGGGTGGGGGGCCACAGGAGAGAGACATGGGGCATGAGAAGGGGTGGAGGTAACAGGAGAGAGACACGGGGCATGAGAGGGGGGTGGGGCAACAGCAGGGAGACACAGGGCATGAGCGGGGGGTGGGGGGAACACGAGGGAGACACGGGGCATTAGAGGGGGATGGGGGTAACAGGAGAGAGACACGGGGCATGAGCTGGGGAGTGGGGGGCAACAGCAGGGAGACACAGCGATTGAGTGGGGGGTAACAGGGGATAGACACGGGGCAGGAGCGGGGGCTGGGGGCAACAGCAGGGAGACCCGCGGCATGACCGTGGGGTGAGGGGCAACAGGAGAGAGACACGGGGCATGAGAGGGGGTAGGGGGTAACAGGAGAGAGACACTGGGAATGAGAGGCGGGTGGGGGGCAACAGCAGGGAGACACGGGGTATGAGTGGAGGGTGGGGGGTTACAGGGGAGAGACACGAGGCAGGAGCAAGGGGTGGGGGCAACAGCAGGGAGACCCGCGGCATGACCGTGGGGTGGGGGGCAACAGGAGAGAGACACGGGGCATGAGATGGGGGTAGGGGGTAACAGGAGAGAGAAACGGGGCATGAGCGACGGGTGGGGGGCAACAGCAGGGAAATACGGGGCATGACCGGGGAGTGGGGGGCAACAGAAGAGAGACACGGGGCATGAGAGGGTGTGGGGGGTAACAGGAGAGAGACATTGGGCATGAGAGGGGGGTGTGGGTAACAGGAGAGAGACACGGGGCATGAGCGGGGGTTGGGGGGCAACAGCAGGGAGACACGTGGCATGAGCGGGGGATGGGGAAAAAGGGGAGACAGGAGGCATGAGCGGGGGTGGGGGGAACAGGAGAGAGACACGGGGCATGAGCGGGGGGTGGGGGCAACAGCAGGGAGACATTGAGCATGACCGGGTGGTGGGGGGTAACAGGAGAGAGACACAGGGCATGAGCGGGTGGTGGGGGCAACAGCAGGGAGACACGGGGCATGACCGGGGTGTGGGGGGCAACACGAGAGAGACACGGGGCATATATGAGAGGGGGGTGGGGGGTAACAGGAGAGATACACGGGGCATGAGAGGGGGGTGGGGAGCAACAGCAGGGAGACACGGGGCATGAGCGGGGGGTGAGGGGCAACAGCAGGGAGACACGGGGCATGAGCGGGGGTGAGCGGCAACAGCAGGGAGACATGGGGCATGACCGAGGAGTGGGGGGAACAGGAGAGAGACACGGGGCATGAGCAGGGGGTGGGGGGCAACAGCAGGGAGACACAGGGAATAACTGGGGGTGGGGGCAACAGGAGAGAGACACGGGGCATGAGCAGGGGGTGGGGGGCAACAGCAAGAAGACACAGGGCATGATCAGAGGGTGGTGTGTAACAGGCGAGAGAAACGGGGAATGAGCAGGGGGTGGGGGGCAACAGGAGAGAGACACGGGGCATGACCGGGGTGGCGGCAACAGGAGAGAGACACGGGGCAGGAGAGGGGGCTGAGGGTAATAGGAGAGAGACACGGGGCATGAGCGGGGGTGGGGGGCAACAGCAGGGAGACACGGGGCATGACTAGGGGGTGGAGGGTAACAGGAGAGAGACACGGGGAATGAGCGGAGGGTGGGGGGCAACAGCAGGGAGACACGGGGCATGACCGGGGGTTGGAGGGCAACAGGAGAGAGATATGGGGCATGAGAGGGGGGTGGGTGGTAACAGGAGAGAGACACGGGGCATGAGAGGGGGGTGGGGGCAACAGCAGGGAGACACAGGCATGAGCGGGGGTGGGGGGAACACGAGGGAGACACGGGGCATGACTAGGGGGTGGGGGGTAACAGGAGAGAGACACGGGCAATGAGCGGGGGTGGGGGGCAAAGCAGGGAGACACGGGGCATGGCCAGGGGCATGGGGGGCAACAGGAGAGAGACATGGGGCATGAGAGGGGGGTGGGGGTAACAGGAGAGAGACACGGGGCATGAGAGGGGGGTGGGGGCAACAGCAGGGAGACACGGGGCATGAGCGGAGGGTGGGGGGCAACAGCAGGAAGACACAGGGCATGATCGGGGGGTGTTGTGTAACAGGCGAGAGACACGGGGCATGAGCAGGGGGTGGGGGGCAACAGGAGAGAGACACGGGGCATGACCGGGGGTGGGGGCAACAGGAGAGAGACACGGGGCAGGAGAGGGGGCTGGGGGTAACAGGAGAGGGACACGGGGCATGAGCGAGGGTGGGGGGCAACAGCAGGGAGACACGGGGCATGACTAGGGGGTGGAGGGTAACAGGAGAGAGACACAGGGAATGAGGGGAGGGTGGGGGGCAACAGCAGGGAGACACGGGGCATGACTGGGGGTTGGGGGGCAACAGGAGAGAGATATGGGGCATGAGAGGGGGGTGGGTGGTAACAGGAGAGAGACACGGGGCACGAGAGGGGGGTGGGAGCAACAGCAGGGAGACACAGGCATGAGCGGAGTGGGGCGAACACGAGGGAGACACGGGCCATGACTAGGGGTTGGGGGGTAACAGGAGAGAGACACAGGCAATGAGCGGGGGTGGGGGGCAACAGCAGGGAGACACGGGGCATGACCAGGGGGGTGGGGGGAAACATGAGAGAGACATGGGGCATGAGAGGGGGGTGGGGGTAACAGGAGAGAGACACAGGGCATGAGAGGGGGTGGGGGCAACAGCAGGGAGACACGGGGCATGAGCAGGGGGTGGGGGAACACGAGGGAGACACGGGGCATGAGAGGGGGGTGGGGATAACAGGAGAGAGACACGGGCATGAGCGGGGGGGTGGGGGCAACAGCAGGGAGACATGGGGTATGAGTGGGGGGTGGGGGGTAACAGGGGAGAGACACGGGGCAGGAGCGGGGGCTGGGGGCAATAGCAGGGAGACCCGCGGCATGACCGTGGGGTGGGGGGCAACAGGAGAGAGACACGGGGCAGGAGAGGGGGCTGGGGGTAACAGGAGAGGGACACGGGGCATGAGAGGGGGTAGGGGGCAACAGCAGGGAGACACAGGGAATAACCGGGGATGGGGGCAACAGGAGAAAGACATGGGGCATGAGCGGCGGGAGGGGGGCAACAGCAGGGAAATATGGGGCATGACCGGGGAGTGGGGGGCAACAGGAGAGAGACACGGGGCATGAGAGGGGCGTGGGGGAAACAACAGGGAGACACAGGGCATGAGCGGGGGTGGGGGGCAACAGCAGGAAGACACAGGGCATGATCGGGGGTGGTGTGTAACAGGCGAGAGACACGGGGCATGAGCAGTGAGTGGGGGGTAACAGGAGAGAGACACGGGGCATGACCAGGGGTGGGGGCAACAGGAGAGAGATACGGGTTTGAGCGGGGGTGGGGGGCAACAGCAGGGAGACACGGGGCATGACTAGGGGGTGGAGGGTAACAGGAGAGACACGGGCAATGAGCGGGGGTGGGGGGCAACAGCAGGGAGACACGGGGCATGACCAGGGGGGTGGGGGGCCACAGGAGAGAGACATGGTGCATGAGAAGGGGTGGGGGTAACAGGAGAGAGACACGGGGCATGAGAGGGGGGTGGGGCAACAGCAGGGAGACACGGGGCATGAGCGGGGGGTGGGGGGAACACGAGGGAGACACAGGGCATTAGAGGGGGATGGGGGTAACAGGAGAGAGACACGGGGCATGAGCTGGGGAGTGGGGGGCAACAGCAGGGAGACACAGCGATTGAGTGGGGGGTAACAGGGGATAGACACGGGGCAGGAGCGGGGGCTGGGGGCAACAGCAGGGAGACCCGCGGCATGACCGTGGGGTGAGGGGCAACAGGAGAGAGACAAGGGGCATGAGAGGGGGGTAGGGGGTAACAGGAGAGAGACACGGGGAATGAGAGGCGGGTGGGGGGCAACAGCAGGGAAATACGGGGCATGACCGGGGAGTGGGGGGCAACAGGAGAGAGACATGGGGCATGAGAGGGGGTGGGGGGTAATAGGAGAGAGACATGGGGCATGCAAGGGGGGTGGGGGTAACAGGAGAGAGACACGGGGCATGAGCGGGGGTTGAGGGGCAACAGCAGGGAGACACAAGGCATGAGCGGGGGATGGGGGAAAAGGGGAGACACGAGGCATGAGCGGGGGTGGGGGGAACAGGAGAGAGACACGGGGCATGAGCGGGGGGTGGGGGCAACAGCAGGGAGACATTGAGCATGACCGGGTGGTGGGGGGTAACAGGAGAGAGACACAGGGCATGAGCGGGTGGTGGGGGCAACAGCAGGGAGACACGGGGCATGACCGGGGTGTGGGGGGCAACACGAGAGAGACACGGGGCATATATGAGAGGGGGGTGGGGGGTAACAGGAGAGATACACGGGGCATGAGAGGGGGGTGGGGAGCAACAGCAGGGAGACACGGGGCATGAGCGGGGGGTGAGGGGCAACAGCAGGGAGACACGGGGCATGAGCGGGGGTGAGCGGCAACAGCAGGGAGACATGGGGCATGACCGAGGAGTGGGGGGAACAGGAGAGAGACACGGGGCATGAGCAGGGGGTGGGGGGCAACAGCAGGGAGACACAGGGAATAACTGGGGGTGGGGGCAACAGGAGAGAGACACGGGGCATGAGCAGGGGGTGGGGGGCAACAGCAAGAAGACACAGGGCATGATCAGAGGGTGGTGTGTAACAGGCGAGAGAAACGGGGCATGAGCAGGGGGTGGGGGGCAACAGGAGAGAGACACGGGGCATGACCGGGGTGGCGGCAACAGGAGAGAGACACGGGGCAGGAGAGGGGGCTGAGGGTAATAGGAGAGAGACACGGGGCATGAGCGGGGGTGGGGGGCAACAGCAGGGAGACACGGGGCATGACCGTGGGGTGGGGGGCAACAGGAGAGAGACACGGGGCATGAGAGGGGGTAGGGGGCAACAGCAGGGAGACACAGGGAATAACCGGGGATGGGGGCAACAGGAGAAAGACACGGGGCATGAGCGGCGGGAGGGGGGCAACAGCAGGGAAATATGGGGCATGACCGGGGAGTGGGGGGCAACAGGAGAGAGACACGGGGCATGAGAGGGGCGTGGGGGCAACAACAGGGAGACACAGGGCATGAGCGGGGGTGGGGGGCAACAGCAGGAAGACACAGGGCATGATCGGGGGTGGTGTGTAACAGGCGAGAGACACGGGGCATGAGCAGGGGGTGGGGGGCAACAGGAGAGAGACACGGGACATGACCAGGGGTGGGGGCAACAGGAGAGAGATACGGGTTTGAGCGGGGGTTGGGGGCAACAGCAGGGAGACACGGGGCATGACTAGGGGGTGGAGGGTAACAGGAGAGACACGGGCAATGAGCGGGGGTGGGGGGCAACAGCAGGGAGACACGGGGCATGAACAGGGGTGTGGGGGGCCACAGGAGAGAGACATTGGGGCATGAGAAGGGGTGGGGGTAACAGGAGAGAGACACGGGGCATGAGAGGGGGGTGGGGCAACAGCAGGGAGACACGGGGCATGAGCGGGGGGTGGGGGGAACACGAGGGAGACACGGGGCATTAGAGGGGGATGGGGGTAACAGGAGAGAGACACGGGGCATGAGCTGGGGAGTGGGGGGCAACAGCAGGGAGACACAGCGATTGAGTGGGGGGTAACAGGGGATAGACACGGGGCAGGAGCGGGGGCTGGGGGCAACAGCAGGGAGACCCGCGGCATGACCGTGGGGTGAGGGGCAACAGGAGAGAGACACGGGGCATGAGAGGGGGGTAGGGGGTAACAGGAGAGAGACACGGGGAATGAGAGGCGGGTGGGGGGCAACAGCAGGGAAATACGGGGCATGACCGGGGAGTGGGGGGCAACAGGAGAGAGACATGGGGCATGAGAGGGGGTGGGGGGTAATAGGAGAGAGACATGGGGCATGAGAGGGGGGTGGGGGTAACAGGAGAGAGACACGGGCCATGAGCGGGGGTTGAGGGGCAACAGCAGGGAGACACAAGGCATGAGTGGGGGATGGGGGGAAAAGGGGAGACACGAGGCATGAGCGGGGGTGGGGGGGAACAGGAGAGAGACACGGGGCATGAGCGGAGGGTGGGGCAACAGCAGGGAGACATGGAGCATGACCGGGTGGTGGGGGGTAACAGGAGAGAGACACAGGGTATGAGCGGGTGGTGGGGGGCAACAGCAGGGAGACACGGGGCATGACCGGGGTGTGGGGGCAACAGGAGAGAGACACAGGGCATGAGAGGGGGGTGGGGGGTAACAGGAGGGAGACACGCGGCATGAGCGGGGGGTGGGGAGCAACTGCAGGGAGACACGGGGCATGAGAGGGGGTGGGGGTAATAGGAGAGAGACACGGGGCATGAGCGGGGGGTGGGGAGCAACAGCAGGGAAACACGGGGCATGACGGGAGGTGGGGGGCAACAGGAGAGAGACACAGGGCATGAGCGGTGTGTAGGGGGCAACAGCAGGGAGAAACGGGGCATGAGCGGGGGGTGAGGGGCAACAGCAGGGAGACACAGGGCATGACTAGGGGTGGAGGGTAACAGGAGAGAGACCTGGGCAATGAGCGGAGGGTGGGGGGCAACAGCAGGGAGACACGGGGCATGACCGGGGGTTGGGGGGCAACAGGAGAGAGATATGGGGCATGAGAGGGGGGTGGGTGGTAACAGTAGAGAGACACGGGGCATGAGAGGGTGGTGTGGGCAACACCAGGGAGACACGGGCATGGGGGGAACACGAGGGAGACACGGGGCATGACTAGGGGGTGGGGGGTAACAGGAGAGAGACACGGGCAATGAGCGGCGGTGGGGGGCAACAGCAGGGAGACACGGGGCATGACCAGGGGGGTGGGGGGCAACAGGAGAGAGACACGGGGCATGAGAGGGGGTGGGGGCTACAGCAGGGAGACACGGGGCATGAGCGGGGGGTGGGGGGAACACGAGGGCGACACGGGGCATGAGAGGGGGTGGGGGGTAACAGGAGAGAGACACGGGGCATGAGCGGGGGGGGTGGGGGGCAACAGCAGGGAGACACGGGGTATGAGTGGAGGGTGGGGGGTAACAGGGGAGAGACACGAGGCAGGAGCAAGGGGTGGGGGCAACAGCAGGGAGACCCGCGGCATGACCGTGGGGTGGGGGGCAACAGGAGAGAGACACGGGGCATGAGATGGGGGTAGGGGGTAACAGGAGAGAGAAACGGGGCATGAGCGACGGGTGGGGGGCAACAGCAGGGAAATACGGGGCATGACCGGGGAGTGGGGGGCAACAGAAGAGAGACACGGGGCATGAGAGGGTGTGGGGGGTAACAGGAGAGAGACATCGGGCATGAGAGGGGGGTGTGGGTAACAGGAGAGAGACACGGGGCATGAGCGGGGGTTGGGGGGCAACAGCAGGGAGACACGTGGCATGAGCGGGGGATGGGGAAAAAGGGGAGACAGGAGGCATGAGCGGGGGTGGGGGGAACAGGAGAGAGACACGGGGCATGAGCGGGGGGTGGGGGCAACAGCAGGGAGACATTGAGCATGACCGGGTGGTGGGGGGTAACAGGAGAGAGACACAGGGCATGAGCGGGTGGTGGGGGCAACAGCAGGGAGACACGGGGCATGACCGGGGTGTGGGGGGCAACACGAGAGAGACACGGGGCATATATGAGAGGGGGGTGGGGGGTAACAGGAGAGATACACGGGGCATGAGAGGGGGGTGGGGAGCAACAGCAGGGAGACACGGGGCATGAGCGGGGGGTGAGGGGCAACAGCAGGGAGACACGGGGCATGAGCGGGGGTGAGCGGCAACAGCAGGGAGACATGGGGCATGACCGAGGAGTGGGGGGAACAGGAGAGAGACACGGGGCATGAGCAGGGGGTGGGGGCAACAGCAGGGAGACACAGGGAATAACTGGGGGTGGGGGCAACAGGAGAGAGACACGGGGCATGAGCAGGGGGTGGGGGGCAACAGCAAGAAGACACAGGGCATGATCGGAGGGTGGTGTGTAACAGGCGAGAGAAACGGGGCATGAGCAGGGGGTGGGGGGCAACAGGAGAGAGACACGGGGCATGACCGGGGTGGCGGCAACAGGAGAGAGACACGGGGCAGGAGAGGGGGCTGAGGGTAATAGGAGAGAGACACGGGGCATGAGCGGGGGTGGGGGGCAACAGCAGGGAGACACGGGGCATGACTAGGGGGTGGAGGGTAACAGGAGAGAGACACGGGGAATGAGCGGAGGGTGGGGGGCAACAGCAGGGAGACACGGGGCATGACCGGGGGTTGGGGGGCAACAGGAGAGAGATATGGGGCATGAGAGGGGGGTGGGTGGTAACAGGAGAGAGACACGGGGCATGAGAGGGGGGTGGGGGCAACAGCAGGGAGACACAGGCATGAGCGGGGGTGGGGGGAACACAAGGGAGACACGGGGCATGACTAGGGGGTGGGGGGTAACAGGAGAGAGACACGGGCAATGAGCGGGGGTGGGGGGCAAAGCAGGGAGACACGGGGCATGGCCAGGGGCATGGGGGGCAACAGGAGAGAGACATGGGGCATGAGAGGGGGTGGGGGTAACAGGAGAGAGACACGGGGCATGAGAGGGGGGTGGGGGCAACAGCAGGGAGACACGGGGCATGAGCGGAGGGTGGGGGGCAACAGCAGGAAGACACAGGGCATGATCGGGGGGTGTTGTGTAACAGGCGAGAGACACGGGGCATGAGCAGGGGGTGGGGGGCAACAGGAGAGAGACACGGGGCATGACCGGGGGTGGGGGCAACAGGAGAGAGACACGGGGCAGGAGAGGGGGCTGGGGGTAACAGGAGAGGGACACGGGGCATGAGCGAGGGTGGGGGGCAACAGCAGGGAGACACGGGGCATGACTAGGGGGTGGAGGGTAACAGGAGAGAGACACAGGGAATGAGGGGAGGGTGGGGGGCAACAGCAGGGAGACACGGGGCATGACTGGGGGTTGGGGGGCAACAGGAGAGAGATATGGGGCATGAGAGGGGGGTGGGTGGTAACAGGAGAGAGACACGGGGCACGAGAGGGGGGTGGGGGCAACAGCAGGGAGACACGGGCATGAGCGGAGTGGGGCGAACACGAGGGAGACACGGGGCATGACTAGGGGTTGGGGGGTAACAGGAGAGAGACACAGGCAATGAGCGGGGGTGGGGGGCAACAGCAGGGAGACACGGGGCATGACCAGGGGGGTGGGGGGCAACATGAGAGAGACATGGGGCATGAGAGGGGGGTGGGGGTAACAGGAGAGAGGCAAAGGGCATGAGAGGGGGTGGGGGCAACAGCAGGGAGACACGGGGCATGAGCAGGGGGTGGGGGAACATGAGGGAGACACGGGGCATGAGAGGGGGGTGTGGGTAACAGGAGAGAGACACGGGGCATGAGCGGGGGGGTGGGGGCAACAGCAGGGAGACATGGGGTATGAGTGGGGGGTGGGGGGTAACAGGGGAGAGACACGGGGCAGGAGCGGGGGCTGGGGGCAATAGCAGGGAGACCCGCGGCATGACCGTGGGGTGGGGGGCAACAGGAGAGAGACACGGGGCATGAGAGGGGGTAGGGGGCAACAGCAGGGAGACACAGGGCATGAGCGGGTGGTGGGGGCAACAGCAGGGAGACACGGGGCATGACCGGGGTGTGGGGGGCAACACGAGAGAGACACGGGGCATATATGAGAGGGGGGTGGGGGGTAACAGGAGAGATACACGGGGCATGAGAGGGGGGTGGGGGCAACAGCAGGGAGACACAGGCATGAGCGGGGGTGTGGGGAACACAAGGGAGACACCGGGCATGACTAGGGGGGTAACAGGAGAGAGACACGGGCAATGATCGGGGGTGGGGGCAACAGCAGGGAGACACGGGGCATGAGAGGGTTGGGGGTAACAGGAGAGAGACACGGGGCATGAGCGGGGTGTGGGGAGCAACAGCAGGGAGACACGGGGCATGACGCGGGGTTGGGGCAACAGGAGAGATACACAGGGCATGAGCGGGGTGTAGGGGGCAACAGCAGGGAGACACGGGGCATGAGCGGGGGGTGAGGGGCAACAGCAGGAAGACACGGGGCATGAGCGGGGGGTGAGGGGCAACAGCAGGGAGACATGGGGCATGACCGAGGAGTGGGGGGAACAGGAGAGAGACATGGGGCATGAGCAGGGGGTGGGGGGCAAAAGCAGGGAGACACAGGGAATAACCGGGGGTGGGGGCAACAGGAGAGAGACACGGGGCATGAGCGGGGGGTGGGGGGCAACAGCCGAAAGACACAGGGCATGATCGGGGGGTGGTGTGTAACAGGCGAGAGAAACGGGGCATGAGCAGGGGATGGGGGGCAACAGGAGAGAGACACGGGGCATGAGCAGGGGGTGGGGGAACACGAGGGAGACACGGGGCATGAGAGGGGGGTGGGGATAACAGGAGAGAGACACGGGCATGAGCGGGGGGGTGGGGGCAACAGCAGGGAGACATGGGGTCTGAGTGGGGGGTGGGGGGTAACAGGGGAGAGACACGGGGCAGGAGCGGGGGCTGGGGGCAATAGCAGGGAGACCCGCGGCATGACCGTGGGGTGGGGGGCAACAGGAGAGAGACACGGGGCATGAGAGGGGGTAGGGGGCAACAGCAGGGAGACACAGGGAATAACCGGGGATGGGGGCAACAGGAGAAAGACACGGGGCATGAGCGGCGGGAGGGGGGCAACAGCAGGGAAATATGGGGCATGACCGGGGAGTGGGGGGCAATAGGAGAGAGACACGGGGCATGAGAGGGGCGTGGGGGCAACAACAGGGAGACACAGGGCATGAGCAGGGGTGGGGGCAACAGCAGGAAGACACAGGGCATGATCGGGGGTGGTGTGTAACAGGCGAGAGACACGGGGCATGAGCAGGGGGTGGGGGGTAACAGGAGAGAGACACGGGGCATGACCAGGGGTGGGGGCAACAGGAGAGAGATACGGGTTTGAGCGGGGGTGGGGGGCAACAGCAGGGAGACACGGGGCATGACTAGGGGGTGGAGGGTAACAGGAGAGACACGGGCAATGAACGGGGGTGGGGGGCAACAGCAGGGAGACAAGGGGCATGACCAGGGGGGTGGGGGGCCACAGGAGAGAGACATGGGGCATGAGAAGGGGTGGGGGTAACAGGAGAGAGACACGGGGCATGAGAGGGGGGTGGGGCAACAGCAGGGAGACACAGGGCATGAGCGGGGGGTGGGGGGAACACGAGGGAGACACGGGGCATTAGAGGGGGATGGGGGTAACAGGAGAGAGACACGGGGCATGAGCTGGGGAGTGGGGGGCAACAGCAGGGAGACACAGCGATTGAGTGGGGGTAACAGGGGATAGACACGGGGCAGGAGCGGGGGCTGGGGGCAACAGCAGGGAGACCCGCGGCATGACCGTGGGGTGAGGGGCAACAGGAGAGAGACACGGGGCATGAGAGGGGGTAGGGGGTAACAGGAGAGAGACACGGGGAATGAGAGGCGGGTGGGGGGCAACAGCAGGGAGACACGGGGTATGAGTGGAGGGTGGGGGGTTACAGGGGAGAGACACGAGGCAGGAGCAAGGGGTGGGGGCAACAGCAGGGAGACCCGCGGCATGACCGTGGGGTGGGGGCAACAGGAGAGAGACACGGGGCATGAGATGGGGGTAGGGGGTAACAGGAGAGAGAAACGGGGCATGAGCGACGGGTGGGGGGCAACAGCAGGGAAATACGGGGCATGACCGGGGAGTGGGGGCAACAGAAGAGAGACACGGGGCATGAGAGGGTGTGGGGGGTAACAGGAGAGAGACATTGGGCATGAGAGGGGGGTGTGGGTAACAGGAGAGAGACACGGGGCATGAGCGGGGGTTGGGGGCAACAGCAGGGAGACACGTGGCATGAGCGGGGGATGGGGAAAAAGGGGAGACAGGAGGCATGAGCGGGGGTGGGGGGAACAGGAGAGAGACACGGGGCATGAGCGGGGGGTGGGGCAACAGCAGGGAGACATTGAGCATGACCGGGTGGTGGGGGGTAACAGGAGAGAGACACAGGGCATGAGCGGGTGGTGGGGGCAACAGCAGGGAGACACGGGGCATGACCGGGGTGTGGGGGGCAACACGAGAGAGACACGGGGCATATATGAGAGGGGGGTGGGGGTAACAGGAGAGATACACGGGGCATGAGAGGGGGTGGGGAGCAACAGCAGGGAGACACGGGGCATGAGCGGGGGGTGAGGGGCAACAGCAGGGAGACACGGGGCATGAGCGGGGGTGAGCGGCAACAGCAGGGAGACATGGGGCATGACCGAGGAGTGGGGGAACAGGAGAGAGACACGGGGCATGAGCAGGGGGTGGGGGGCAACAGCAGGGAGACACAGGGAATAACTGGGGGGTGGGGGCAACAGGAGAGAGACACGGGGGCATGAGCAGGGGGTGGGGGGCAACAGCAAGAAGACACAGGG